>NC_091084.1:43414166-46120000 GCF_032405125.1 Capricornis sumatraensis
GGAATCTAGTTTTTTTTCACTCAATATTATGTTTTCTGGGTTTCATACATATTGTTGCATGGAATTAGACCATTTATTTTCACATCTATATAGACATCTATTATATGACTATCTCAACTTATTTATTCTTGTGGACATTTGGGTAATACCCATAATGCTGCTATGATCATTGCAGTACATATTGTTTGGTGAATGCATGAATGCCTTTCTATTTAGTGTATAACTGGGTCATGAGGTATGCATATGTTCAGCTTTATTAGACACTGACAAACAGTTGATCAAAATAATTGCACCAATTTACACTCCTGCCAGCAGTGTAGGAGAATTCTTTTGCTCCATACCCTCACCCACCTTGATTTGAAACCTTTCATCTTTATCACTTTAGCCATTTTGGTGGGTGTGTGGTAGTACAACTGAGGCATTTCCTTAATAATTAATGACATTTAGTACCTCTTCATGTGGTTGGTTTAGGGCTGTTTTTTGTTTTTCTGTTTGTTTGCCACCCTTCAGATGTTCTCGTGGTGAAGTGTCTAATAAAGCCTTTTGCCAATTTTTTTTTCTACTGGGTTGTCTTTTTCTAATTGATTTGTAGGACTTTTTGTATGTTCTGGATACAAGTTCTTAATTAGATATATGTATTGCAAATATCTTTTCTACTCTGAGCATTCATTACCTTTTTACTCTCTTAATGATGTATTTTAGAAAACCAAAGTTCTTCTAAATTATTAAAATATTTTTCTTTGGTTGGTTAGCAGTTTTGTGTCCTTTAAAAAAAAAGCTTTGCTTATTCAGAGTCATGAAGACATTATTCTATGCTTTATTCTACAACTTTATTTTTTATTATTAATACTTAGAGCTGCTATCCATATGTATCTGATTTTATGCTTGATATGAAGTAGGAATAGAAGTACTATCTTTTACATAAAATCAATTGAGAAATATTTACTAACAAACTCTTTTCCTATGCACTGCCTTATTAATAAATCAGGTCATTATATATGTGAGTCTGTTTCTGAGCTTTGTTTTATACCATTGATATGTGTTTCTATCCTTGTGACAGTTTGATATTGTCTAAATTACAGTAAATTAATAATGGATCTTGTCTGGTAATGTAAGCTGTCTGATGTTACTCTTCTTCAAGATTGCCTAGGTTATTCTTTGCCCTTTGCATTTCTATATAAGTTTTGGAATCAGTCTGTCAATTTAAAAAAACTACCAGAATTATATTGGCATTATACAATCTGAGGATTAATATGGGGATAGTTGACATCTTACATTATCGCAATCTTGCAAAACTACATCTTGCGGTTTTCCAATCCATGACCACAGTATATACCTTCACTTAATTATGTCTTCTTTAATTTATCTCAATAATATTTCAGGGCTCTACTTTTTTCATTGGATTTAACAATAGGAATTTGATGTTTATTATAAATGGAATATTTTATTCTAGTTTTTAAGTTATCAGTTGCTGATAGAAATATAGTTGATTTTTGTGTATTGACCTTGTGTCTAGCAACTTTCCTGGTTATACTTACTAACTCTAGCAGCTTGTGTTTTGGTTTTCTAAAACTGCTGTAACAAATTACCACAAACACTGAGGCTTGAAACAGAACTGCTCTCTCACAGTCCTGCGAGTCAGAAGTCCAAAATCAATTTCACTGGCTAAAACCAAGCTGCCAGCAGCGCTAAGCTCCCTCCAGAAGCTAAAGGGGGGAATCTGTTCCTTGCCTCTTGCAGCTTCTGGTGGCTCCACCTTCCTTGTGCTCAGCAACCCCATCTCTGCCTCCGTCTTTACACTGACTTCTCTTCTGTCTGCATGTGGAATCTCCCTCTGCCTCTCTCATAAGGACACTTATGATGGCATTTAGGTCCCACCCAGACTGCCCAGAATAATCTTTCCCTTGCAAGTTCCTCAGCTTAATGACATCTGCAAAGACCTTTTGCCCAAATAAGACAAAACAGTTTCCAAGGATTAGAAACTAATGTCCATTCCAGCATGAACATTTAAAAATCTGTGGAGAAAGCCATCTGCTGTGCCTGTTGGTGATGAGTTCATGGGAAGAGGAGATGCCTGGTTTGATGTCTCCAGCCCCCATCCCCAAGATGCACAAGATCTCAGTACTGAGGATGGGGTGGGGGGGCGGCAGGAAGGCAAAGCTGGAAGCTCTCAGGCCAGAATGAGCACACATGCACCTTGCATCCTGGGAAGGAGTTCCAGGACACCAGTGAGGATTCACACTGCATGCCTGGAGCACCCCCTCAGCCAACTCCCTGCCTGAAGATCCTTTGTTCCTTCTATATTCCTGATCCTGGCTTGGGTTTGTCTTTTCTAGAGCACTCAAGACATCCACTGGGGACAAGCTGCGAAATACAATTGTATAATTTCAGTGCTTCCACCTAGGAGTTATATGCTTTACATTTGCATTTAAGTTTGCATTGCACAATAAATAGGTAAACAGTAAAAGCATTGCTGCTGCTGCTGCTGCTAAGTTGCTTCAGTAGTATCTGACTCTGTGCGACCCCATAGACGCAGCCCAACATGCTCCTCTGTCCCTGGTATTCGCCAGGCAAGAATGCTAGAGTGGGTTGCCATTTCCTTCTCCAAAAGAATGACATAGATACAGACAATAAAAAACAAACAAACAAAACAACTAGACATTATGAAAATTTAAAAATTTTGTACCTCTAAAGGAAAACTTTAACTTTTCTTAGGATAACATTAAATAGCAAATGAAAAGCACCACGACAAGTGAGAGAAAGGCCACAGAAGAAAGGGAAAGCCTTTATCTATTACAGCATTTTTTTCCTACTTTTTAACATTGAGGCCCCACATTTTCATTTAGCACTGAGCCTCCCAAATGATGTGGTCGGTTCTGGTTACAGCATGCTTGTTGCTTAAGCCGGTGCCTAGGTAAGCCTGGCAGCTGACCCTGAAACCAACAGCTAGAACCCAGTCCCACAACAATGTTACTTTCTGTGAATGCCCCGTGGTGACTCACAGCTCAAGACTGTATATTTCTCACTTGTCTGATTGCAAAGTCAAAGTGGCTATTTTTATAGAACAAAAACTGAGAGAAAATATGGAATTCAGCCCATCTCTATGCACTGCTGCACCTGAGACACTCCACACACATAATAAATCTGTCTTTGGAAACTTGCTCCTTTGCAATTTTGACACAGATAAATGGCAAGTCTTAAATCTTAAGAGAAAAGAACCAGCTGCCGTGGTTGTTGAATTACTGAGACATAAGCCTCCAGGCCTGCTGATGTAAAGTACCAGCCAGAGGCCTCTTGGAAAAGGGCACAGGTAAGCTGGGAGAATGTCAGAGGGGACCTCTCAATGTCTCTGTCTCCACTAACCCCGAGAAACTAAAGGTCACCTGTAATATCACTAGATCTAAACTTTGGAAGTCATTGGACTTTGACCAGCAAGAGGACCTTGTTGGGCCAGATACCAAGCCAGTGGTTCAGCATTTAGATTGTTGAACCAAGCCAGTGGTTCAGAACTCAGATTGTCAGAACCAAGCCAGTGGTTCAGAATTTAGATGATTGCTATTGGAATGTTCCTTTGACCAGAATGGGTGGGTACCTGATGGAAGAACAAAGATTAGCAACAGACATATTTATTTGTTCATTGTTGAACACAATACTATTGGTAGGAGTCAGGACTGAGAATGGGCATAATTCTAGGCTGTCAGAGCCAAACCCAAGTATTAAATGATGCATCCCTCCAGTGTGTTCCTCTGGAGTGGAATTCCTTGAGGAGAGGAGCTTGGCTTCTTTAGTTTTATGTCCCTGGGGCCCCACGCATTGCCCAGCTTGGAGTAGGGGCTCGGGGCACTTTTTTCTTAAATTAAAATACAATCCAACTTCTCCATAGTTTAGGTGGGGAAACCACAGTCCAGAAAATTTAGGTGCTTTCCCCAAATCACACGGCTACCTAATGGCAAAGCATCCTGACCTTGAGGTGAGCTGTTTGTGTTTCATCACACTTGAAGAGAAAATTGGGGTCATTTTCTTGAAGGTTGTGTATATTCCATATGGATGGGGAAGAATTTCAGCAATGATCTGCTTCCCAACATGTTAACAAAAGGGAGATCTGGAGGATGGAAATGTGGGGGCTGGGTCCCACCAACACGGTGAAGGCTGGTAGTTGATGAGACAAGGATATACCAGGCCCTCAGCTCAGGGGGACCTGCTGTTGGTCACATCCAGTGTTGGAGGTGAGAGCCACTTGCATGAACTCTTCCCGGGTGGTATTAGCATAAAGAACCCGCCTGCCAATGCAGGAGATGTGAGAGATGTGGGTTCGATCCCTGGATCAGGAAGATCCGCTGGAGAAGGGCGTGGCAACCCGCTCCAGTACTCTTGCCTGGAGAACCCCACGGACAGAGGAGTCTGGTGGACTACAGTCCATGGGTCACACAGAGTCAGACACGACTGAGTGACTAACACTCACTTTCAGGGCTTCCCTGGTGGCACAGTGGTAAAAGAATCTGCCGGCAATGCAGGAGACCCAGGTTCGATCCCTGGTCGGGAAGATCTCCTGGAGAAAGGCGTGGCAATCCACTCTAAGTATTCTTGCCTGGAGAATCCCATGCACAGAGGAGCCTGGTGGATTATAGTCCAGAGGGTTGCAAAGAGTCGGACAAAACTGAAGCTACTTAGCATGCATGCAATTCTTACCAGAGGAGGAAGATCAGACATTCTTCTCAGAGCCCTCCATGGATGAACTCATTTAATCCTCCTAACAAGCCAGTTTGGGGGTGGAGGGAGGGCATTATTCTTAATTCCACTGCAAAAACACTGAGACCGATTCGCCAGCAATAGGTGGAGTCAGTCTTCCAACCCAAGGGTCTGAGGCTTCCCTTCTAGCCCTTTGCTCCAGGATCAGAGGAGAGACCTTAGGAAGGGGTAAATTCTCACCCTCTCCCATGGCAGCAGAAGCTCAGCACCAGCCCCTAGGAAGGCCCCTCCTGGGAGCACATGTCTCCCCAGCGCTGTCCCTGAACTTGTCCTTTCCCTGGAGCCACTGCCTGAACACTTCAGTCTTGGAGCTGGGTCCCCACCTCCTCAAACACTCCCCTTCCTGTTCGCCCTCCCATGGAGAAGTGACAGCATGGGGTGCCCACAGAGTCCTAGTTCCCTGGGCTTTCCATCTCCTGCAGACTGGCTCTGAACTTGGCAAGTCACTTATCAGCTCCAGGCCTCAATCACTTTATCTATTCAGTTTACTGAATCCCTGTGCTGTGTTTCAGGATGGCTGTAAAGAGCAAATAAATGATCCCCTGCGAGTTCACGCTGCAAACTGTTTAGTGTAAACCTGTTTCCATTTATTCACAACTAAGACCAACTACTTGAGAGTATTTAAGAGAAGGACTTGGGAGCCAGGCAGAAAAGGCAGGTTACTGAACAGTTCTTATTTCATTTTCCACATCTGTAAAATGGGCATCAAGGTGGTACCTACTCTAAGGATGTTAGCGGGCATATGCAAGATTATGGATGAAAATTAGTAGTAGGGACTTCCCTGGTGGCCCAGTGGTTAAGACTCCACATTTCCAATGCAGCGGATATGGGTTTGATCCCTGGCTGGGGGACTAAGGTACCACATGCTGCATGGTACAACCAAAAAAATAAAAGTAAATAAATAAAATTTAAACGAATAGAATTAATAGTAAAAAGTTTATGTGTCTTTAAATACTTTTTTCTTGAAGCCCTTAAGTGACATAAACAACCATTAATAACAATGTACATAATCAAAATATAATTTTGGCATTTGAGCCAAAACCAGTTATAGGGCCTGGAAAATGTGTATTCACTAATGTTAATAGTACTTTTCAACTAAACACAGTTAAACTACGGGGAAAAAGACAACGCCTGTGAAATGATTAGTTCTGTTTCTAGCATATGGTTTGTGCTCAATAAATACAACCTGCTAAGGCGTCTTTGTGTTGTCGTTGTTCCTGTTACCAGAACAGATTGATACAGACTACCTACCTGTGCTGCTGCTGCTAAGTCGCTTCAGTCGTGTCTGACTCTGTGCCACCCCACAAACGGCAGCCCACCAGGCTCCCCCGCCCCTGGGATTCTCCAGGCAAGAACACTGGAGTGGGTCGCCATTTCCTTCTCCAATGCATGAAAGTGAAAAGGGAAAGTGAAGTCGCTCAGCCGTGTCCAACTCTTAGTGACCCCATGGACTGCAGCCTACCAGGCTCCTCCATCCATGGGATTTTCCAGGCAAGAGTACTGGAGTGGGGTGCCATTGCCTTCTCCAACCTACCTTTGGGAGATCCTATCTTTGACTAAACCCAAACTGACTCATGACATAACAGGTGAGTCTAACTCTCAGCTATCTTCTCACAGTTCAGAACAGAAATGCCAGGTCCCTAAAGATAAGATCTGTAGCCGGAGAGGCCAAGTGAAAAGAAACACTGATGCCCAGGTCCACATCATTGACCTGAGCTGCCTCTTGGGACCTTGTTGCTTAAAGTGTGACCTGAAGACAGTCAGCCTCAGGTGTCCCCAGGGAGCTAGTCAGAAATGCAAGTCCTGCACCAGAACTGCTGGATCGCAAGCTCCCGGGTGGTTCCCAGCCACGGGGGAGTGAGCAGCACAGCCCTGGGACCCAGCAGGACTCTGTGCTCTTCAGCCTAGCCTGGTCCCAGCTATAGGACTGGACTTTATCCCCCTGCCCCAAAGCCAGCAGAGCTGATTCGGTGGGTGTGCTCAGACTATAGTCCCCAGGCCCTGTGCTCAGACAGACCCAGGGCTTGGTTCAGTGCTATGCCATCCATTGCTGTCTTGAAATGCTTAATAATTTAAACAAGGGAGCCCCACATTTTCATTTAGCACTGAATCCCACAGGGATGCCCAATACACTGGGACCCTCTGGGGCTGGAGCTCTGCAGCTGGGGTGGCCTTTAAGGTTGTCTCGATTAGGCAAGGCTGCCTCAGGAAAAGCACCCAACCTTAAGTATGGCAGCAAGGAGGTGGAGGGCAGTTTCCAGAGTGGACTTGGCTATGAGCTGCCAGAAGCTTCCATTCCTGGCAGTTGGAGGATGGAGAGCCCTGGTCCCAAAGGGGGCATCTGGATGGGCACCACCAAGTCCAGTAAACCTGCTTCACTAAATGCCTCGACTGTGAGGAGTGGAACAAACACCTGCCAGAGGAGGGTTTTCCAGGTGGGACAACAAAACTTTGTGTTACTGATTGGAGTTGGCTGATTCTTAATCTTAGCCATAGCTTGCTGTTATTTGTTTAGTGGCTACTTCCTCATCTCTACTTCAATTGCTGGGCTGGAAATGGGACTTTGAACATCTTCCCTGGGATTTTCTGTCGAACTGCTTCATACTTACCACATCGTGTGCCTAAGTGCACGTCCCCCATCCCCACCTTACTTTCAGCCCTCCTTGGGAGAACCTGGGTTTTGGGGAATGTGGAATTCTAGAAAGAGTATGAATTTCTTGCAGAGGGAGCTTGGAAAGAAGGGGCTGAGATTTTGCCTCCAGAAAAACGGCCTAGAAGCTCATCCCTTCACGTGCTGGAGTGGGCTCTGGTGCCATCCTCTAAGTCACTTTCCTGGTGACAGTGCAGGGTCCATAAGGGGCAGAAAAGCCAAAGCTGCCATTTTGTCATTTCCCAGAAGTGTCACACCAACCCCCTTAGACACAGCTATTGTTAAACATTTGCAAAGTAAAATTGCCCCTAGAATTGGAGAGTCACATCAACGTGTGGATGAATGCAGAAAATAAGTGCATTCTCCCGAAGGCTTCCCTCTCCGTGAGTGGCCCCACTCTTCATCTAGTTGCGCAAGTCAGAACCTGAAGCATCTCCCTGAGGCCTCCCGCTCCTGCAGCCCCAGTCACCAAACACTGTCAATTTTCCCTCCTAGAGAACTCTGCACTCCTACTTCCCACCCACCCTGTGTCTTCACGGCCCCCTCCTTTAAGCTGCATCATCCCTCCCTGGGCCCTGCAGTGGCCTCTAAATTTGTCTCCACACATCCACTCCTGCCCCCTTCCAATCTGTTCTCCATTCTGTAAACAGAATGATCTTTTAAAATTACAATTTTGATCCTGTGTTTCCTGTCCTTAAATTCCTTCTGCATTTTCTAACCTGTTGTGCTCCGGATAAAGAATAAAATTCGTGACGTGGCCTGCAAGTTCCCCCAAGCCCCTACAAGGCCCTGCCAGGCTTCAGGCCTCCTCTGGCACCTGGCTGTCCTCACTCACGGCGCTGTGCTCTGCCAAGCTGGCCTCGCTTGGTGCCTTCCCCAGGCTGGCTATTATCTTGCCACCTCTGCTCACTTAACATCTGCTGTGGTTAGTGGTTACATATGCAGGACCTGAAGCCAGACAGCCAGGCTTCAAATCCCCAGCTCTAGCACGTAAAAGAAAAAGAAAAAAATGTGGCTTTGGGCCATTTACAAAAGCTCTGCAAACCCCAATGTCCTCATCTGTAAAATGGAGGCAACAATAGCACTTGTAGCTGCAGAAGGAAGGAGATGATGCATGTATAGAATTTAGAGCCAAGCATGCCCTGAGTGCTCAAAACTGTCAGTTCATCCTGCAAGCCCCAACCTCTGCTCCTTTCTCAGGGAGATCATTCCTGGTGGGACCTCCCCACCTGCACCAGGCCAGGGGATGTTCTGTGTCCTCCTAGCTCCCGGTTCCTTCCTTCTACAGCACAGAGTGGATTTGTCTGCATTCTGCTCCAGGCCATGAGCCCCCTTCAGGGCAGAAATGCTTCTGTTTGCTCACCACTATATCCCCAGAGCCTAGCAAACTTCTCAAAATGAACACAAGGCTTCCTTTTCTGGGGCAATCAAAAGAGTGTGGATGTGAGATGAGGTTCAGGCTTTCGATGACTATCTATGGAGCTGGAGGGTTAGGAGGCAAGAGGCATGTCCTGGGGAGGCCTTTGTGGCTGACATTGAATTAATGGTCTGCTCAGTCCTCCACGCAAGCCCTGAAGAGAGGCACTAAATCAGCCCAACGGCCCCCTAGAACTCCTGTAGCTCCAAGTGGTAACTACCCACGTGGCCAGGGGACTGCAGAGTGCAGCCACAGCCTGACTGCTGAGGGTTCACCCTGCAAGGCAGCCCTCCCAACCTACACCAGCTCCTCAGCCCGAAAGACACACGCGTGGGTCCCACCCGGCCACACAAGGCCTGTCATTTTGATTTCCATTTCTCTGCATCAGAACCAGAGAAGGGCAGGAGGGATTATAAAAAAATCCTATTTCATGGGTTGGGAGGCCTGCATTCAAGCGCCAGCACTTCTATTACTTCTCTGCATGACTTTACACCTGCCAGGTTCCTGATTGGTTCTACTCCATTATGAAAGGAAGCACCAAGATGGCTGACTTAGCTCCAGCAAGCCTGCTCTAGACTCTCTTCCTCTCTGAGAACCTGCCACCAGACTGAAGCCAGGTCTGGTTAACATGGGGTCACACTCAGCACCCGAAGCTGATGGCACTAAGGATGGATGCCCCACCCAGGTTGAGTCTTAGGCCACAAGGACAGAGTCAACTATATACTGTTGGGCGCCATAACTACCACACCAATGCCAGGCAGAGTGACGGAGGAGCTGAATCTGGGGAACATCACTGCAAGCTTTGGAAAAGAGACTAGTTTAACAGAGAGGAGAATGGAGCAGAGAGGAATGTGACCCCAGACAGAGGCAGAGAGAGGAGGAGGCTGATGACTTTCAGCCCCTGTGAAGCCCAGTTATAGTTCCTCCATGGGATGCCTGGAAATTCTCCTGTGTCCTGGTAACCAAACAATTTCTGACCAAGATGTCTTCTCATATTGCCAATTAAACAAAACCTCAACCAATAAGAGTCCCTTGCAGCTCTACACTTTTCAAAGACCTTTGACTTCACTGGCTTCATTTGAAAGTCCATTAGACCAGGGAGATCAGTGCTGTAGGAAGGGTTTTCATTGCACAAAGGAGGAAATGGAGACCCAGAGAGGGGAAATAGACACACCCAAGGTCACTCAGTGACTCAGTGTAGTCATTTCTCCAGACATGCCATCAGGGGCCTTATCCTTTGCATGGCACTTCATCTTTACAGGCCAAGGCTGTTACAGAGTCAGACTGTCTGCAGAACTCTGCTATGGATCAGTTTTTGCCCTGGTCTCTTATGTATTCTAGAAAGTAACATGGGATAGACTCTTGGGATGCCAGACCTGGGGACATGGATACAAGGTAAAATACTCAAGGGAAAGCTCTGCAGACAGTTCTGCTGTGAAATAAGACAATGGCCATAGGCCAGAGGGCACAACTAAGCTCCCAAGTGGGAACTGGGTGAACAGGAGAGGTGAGGCATGGAGGAGATGGTTGGAAGAAATTTGTGGGATGTTGGCCTGGGACTCTGGCCCTGGACACAGCTCCCAGAGAACCCCTGGGCTGTGAGCAATGAAGAAGAGGTAAGCACAGGTGAGAGATCATGAAAGTATCTCCATAAAAATCAAAGAGCTTGAGAGGATGAGGAGGAAATGTCCTGATAATTCTTCAAAGACCTTCTTATTCTGTTAAACATTGCTTCCAGAGAAAAATGAAAGATGAGGCTTTTTAAAGATGCCATTGCTATGAGCAAAAAGTGTGTCTTGAACATACATTTGCACTATACCATCTTCAGTCTTAGTTATCTCTGTAGCCCTACCATCAGCCACAGGTGTGGCACGGAGCACATTCTTTATAGAAATAACTGAGTGCTTGTTCTGAGCCCAGGGTGGGCTTTGCTTTAGTCTATTTCAGTATCCCATTGTACAGATGAGAAACTGAGGCTTCCAAATCCCAGGCCTCACAACTACTATGTGCTAAATGCGGGGTTTAAATCCAGACTCCAAACCCTCGGCTTAGGCTCTGTCTGGGCCATATATGATGTTCCTCATACTTCTCTTTGGACAAGACTCATGAGGGGTGGGTCAGCTGGCAGGGGCTCAGAGGTCTTCAGGGGGCCTGAGGCCTAACTGTACAGGACATCAATACCAGCTGTGTTAAGAGTTTCAGCTCATCCATACTTACTAAGGGGCCCAAAAGATATTTTCAGCAGGGTCTGAATCTACATTTTGGCTGCCCTGTCTATGAAGTGGAGTCTTTGAAAGAGAGAGGCTCAAAAAAGTCAGGCAAAGCTGGGTATGTACCTGGGGCATGTCTCATCCCTTCTGTGAGCCTACGTTTTCCAACTGTAACACGTGGGTAGATGAGATGGCCTTCGGGTGAGCTCTCACATTCTCTATTTCCAGATGATTCTCATGGGTCATCTGAATTCTACCCACAGAGGAGAAGCTTATTTAAGCTTCAGGTTAAATAACTGAGCAGCTGGCACATGGTCGGCCCTCGGTAATTGTCCCAGAGTAATTTAAGGGGTGCCTCAGGCATCTGGACTCTCTCATCATATCTGTGTCCATCCCCATAATTTCCTATTGCTTGATGAGCCACATGGGCTGTAGTGAAGACTGCAGTTAATGAAAAAGATTTCAGAGCTGAAATCCCAACCAGGGGGTAGAAAACTCCTGAGAGGAAGAGTCCAGCATGTCATTGAAACTGACAAAGAGCATAAAATAAAAGGAAATGAGACCAAGCTCCCTCATGAATACAGACGTGGAGATTTGAGACAAAACCCAGCAGATGGAATTCAACAGTCTATTAATAGAATAATTTACCACAACCAAGCAGGGTTTACCCAAAGAATGCAATGCAAAACCATTTTAATATGAGTAAATCTGTTTATAGAACACATCAATGGGTCAAATAAGAGAAATCACGTGAGTATCTCAGCAGGAGCAGGAAAATCATGTATGAAGATTCAACATTTATTATTAAAGAGGACATTCTCCAAAATACTAGAAACAGATGGTACCAGTGGACACCTGGTGGGGCTTTTTTAGTGGGATAGCATTCCACAGATGTGGGAGAGCAATCCATTCTCCTCCCTATGTTTGAGAAAGTCCTCACTTTCTGAATTTGGGTGGAGGCAGAGATTTTCCCCGTTAGAAATGGAGAAAACGAATGCTCACTGCCATGGGTGCCAGCCCCACCCTTGAAGCAACAATGAGGCACTTGACCTAAACTCCAAAGGTGGAGCAAAGATGACAGGGAGCAGAGATTTTTTTTTTTTTAATTTCACCTTTATTGAATGCAGGGGAAAAAATTACAGTGGTTGCATTAGTAGCAGCAGCATCAGTTTGCAGGAACGGCCATGACGGAAGCACAGATAGCTGCATCCCGGCCCCAGGCCCAGCAGCGCAAGTGTTTCAAGCGGCGGATCCCACATTCCAAGATGGCAGCACGTTCCTCTTTATTCTGTGTCATGAGCTGGGCTGTGGGGCAAGTTGCCCAGGCTCCCTTTGGTCCTGACTTTCCAGTGATTCCCTAAACTATCCAGAATCCAGTCAGTAAATTCCTTTTCTGCTTAAATCATCAAGATCAGTTTCTGTCTGATGATTATCCTGACAGCTCAGAAATCTTTATGATGTGATGTGCTCAGCTGCTCAGTCATGTCCAACTCTTTGCAACTTCATGGACTGTAGCCCACAAGGCTCCTCTGCCCATGGAACTCTCCAGGCAAGAACACTGGAGTAGGGTGCCATTTCCTACTCCAGAGCATCTTCCCAACCCAGGGATTAAACCCACTTCTACTTCTCCTACATTGGCAGGTAGCTTCTTTACTACTAGCAGCACCTGGGAAGCCCAATCTTAATGATACTAAAGGCTATTTTCTTAACGTAATAAAGAATGCATCTTTTCTTTTCCCTCAAAGCTGTGCCAAAATAATACATAAATAATGGCATCCTTATTAAAACAAGGAGAAAAACAAGGAGTACAGCTAATGCATGTATCCTTGTCCTTTTCATCATTTATTTATTGTTGGTTGTACTGGGTCTTCATTGCTGAGTGTGGGCTTTCTCTAGCTGCAGCAGCAGGGACTCCTCTCTAGTTGTGGTGCGAGGGCTTCTCACTGAGGTCGCTTCTCTTGTGGAACACAAGCTCTAGGCCCTCAGGCTTCAGTGATTGCAACATGCAGGCTCAGCAGTTTCGGACTGTGAGCTCTAGAGCACGGGCTCAGTGGTTGTGGCACACAGCTTCAGTTGCTCATAGCATGTGTGATCTTCTTGGACCAGGGATCGAACCCGTGTTCCCTGCATTGGCAGACGAATTCTTATCCACTGTACCCCCAGGGAAGTCCTATCCTTGTCTTTTTAAAAAAACGTTTGTTGAGGTACAATTTGCATACACTAAATTTACCCCTTTATAGTGTACAATCTGATAGGTTCTAGCAAATATATACCATCATTTAAACGCCACAATGTCCAATATATAAACTATTTTCATCATCCCGCAAAGTTCCCTTAAGTTCCCTTAGAGTTAATTCCTTCCTCTACCCCAGCCCTGCCAACCACTGATCTGATTTCTGTCCCCATACTTTGGCCTCCTCCAGAATGTCAGATAATGAAATCGTGCAGCAGCCTTTGGTGTCCTGCTTCTTTCACCTAGAATACTGCTTTTGAGACTCATCCAAGTTGCTGAATGCATATATTCTGTGTATAAATGTACCAAATGTGTTTACCCATTCTGTGATTGATGGACATTGGTTTGTTTTAAGCTTCAGAGTATTATGAATACAATTTCTCTAAACATTTGTGTAAAGGGGTTCGTGTAAACATATATGTTTACTTTTACGAGGGAAGTATCTATAAGTATTGCTTGTGTGCTCAGTTGCTCAGTCTGGTCTGACTCTTTGTGACCCCATGGACTGTAGCCTGCCAGGTTTCTCTATTCATGGAATTTTTCCATCAAGAAGCTAAAAGTAGAAATTTAAGTAAATATTTAATTTTATAAGAAACTGCCAAGCTGTTTTCCAAAGTGCAGTACCATTTTGCACTTCCACCAACTCTGTACTGCCCTACTTCCACATCAGCACTTGGTATTATCAGTCCTTTGACTTTAGCTCTTTCATAAATACACAGTAATATCTTGATTAGGCTTTCATTTTTATTCGTCCAATAGCTGGTGATATTGACCATCTTTCCATGTGTCTATTTGCCACCAATATATCTTTTTTGGTGACGTGTATGTTCAGATTTTCATCTCTTTTTTATATAGTTGTTTTCCCTATTATTGAACTGCAAGGGTTCTTTATATGGTCTAAATACAAGTTCTTTGTCAGATTTGTGTTTTGAAAGTATTTTCTTCTCTTTGGGATTGTCTTTTAGTTTTCTTAAGAGTGTCCTTCAAAAAGCAAAAGGTTTATTTTGACCAAGTCCAATTTATCATTTTTTTCTTTCATAATTCATGCTTTTTGTGTCTTGTCTAAGAAATTATTGACTAACCCAAGGACCCAAAGACTTTTTCTCCATGCTTGCTTCTAAAACTTTCACAGTTTTAGCTCTTATATTTGAGTGCATGATTCATTTTGAGTTAATTTTTATAAAGAGAGTGAAAAAAGGGTCCATTTTCATTTTTTGCATCTAAATGTAAAAATGCACCAGATTACTATTATTACATAACATTGTTCTAAAAGTTCTAACTGATATAATGGGATACAAGACATAACAAGCAGTATAATTATTGGAAAGGAAAAGAAAACCATCATTATTTACAGTCAAGATGAATTTCAAACCCATAAAACTCAAGAAATTCATTGAAAACACATAGAACTGATAAGGAGAATTCAATAAAATGATTCATTACAGAGTAAACATGTAAAAATCAATAACTTGTCTAAATAACAATAGTACTCACTTAAAGGATATAATAGAAAAATAAAGAATCTTGCACAGAATAGTATAGTAACAAAAGACATAAATGCCTGCAAATAATCTTAACAAAGAAAATGCAGGGCCTATATAATGAAAATCAGAAAGCTTTATTGCAGATATAAAAGATAACTAAATATAGATATATCAATCTGTTAGATGGAAAAACTCAATAGCATAAAGATGTTAATGTTTCCAAGTGAATTTCTAATATTGAGGTTTCTTTGGAACATGACAAAATGATTCTAAAATTCATCTGGAAGAGTTTATAGAAAAGAAGGTTGGAAAAAACTGCATTGAAGAGGTGGGCGGTGGGTGGGAGGAGGCGGGTGAGATGAACTGGGAGAGTAGGATTGACATATATATGCTATTGGGTGTGAAGTAGATGGCTAGTGGGAAGCTACTGTATAGATGGGGAGCTCAGCCCAGTGCTCTGTGATGACCTAGAGGGGAAGGATGTAGGAGGGAGCTCTAAGAGGGAAAGGACATATGTACACATATAGCTGCTTCACTTTGTTGTACAGCAGAAACTAACGCAACATTGTAAAGCAATTATACTCCAGTTTGGGGGTGGGGAAGTGTTGTAAAAACAACAACAAAAAGAAACCTAAAAAAATGCACTGAAGAGGAAGACCTGTCCTACCAGATATGAGGATGCTTTATAAAGATCTTATAATTCAAATGTTGTGATAAGGACCCCAAATCAAGTAAATAAATGGGCCAAGATGCTGGGATAGGATAAATTAGTTTGAAACAGAACCTGATATAATTTAAATTTACATGTAACCAACTGAAGCATCATTAATCAGTTGAGACCCAGAAATGGTCCAGAGTAACAAGAATGCAAGAAAGGAGAACAGTTAAGAGGCTACTGAAACAGTCAAAGAGGACTATGATGATGAAGAGGTTCTCTGGGTCCCTCAGGTAGGAGTTCCACAATCATCAGGGAAGCAGGAACCAGGAAGCCCTCTGAGGAGCAGGGCATCGCAGACTCCTCAGCAGTCATATCCAGTGCCCTCTGCTGACAAAATTAACATCTTGCCAGCTGGCAAAGGGGAAAAGTGTAAAGGGCCTTGATCTATTTCCGTAATTCAGGCAGCAAACAGTGAACTTGGAGCTGACAGGTAGCACACTGATAACACAGGAAGTAAGTGCCAAACCACACTTTGCTAACATATATAGTTAGCAAAGAGTCTCAGCTCTGGACACATTTGCTGACATCCCAATGGCCAAAGCAAGTCACTTGACCAAATCTATTATCAATCTGGGGGCATGGGGGTGAGGCAGGGGAAGCCTACTCTATAGAGACAGGAGGAGAAGAAAGAATATTTGCCAAATAATAATCTAAACAATCACAGAGAGGATACTAGTAGGATGTCCTGATGGATTGAAAGGGAAATTTTTTTAAATGTGATAAGTTTCAGAGTTTGGATATAAGCAGCCATCAGTAGCTGACAATGTTACTTACTAATACAGAAAGACTGGGAAACGAACAGGTTTGTTGATGTTTCCTCACTAAGCTGTGTCCGACTCTTTCGAGACCATGTGGACTGTAGCCCGCCAGGCTTCTTCGTCCATGGGATTTCCTAGGCAAGAATACTGGAATGGGCTGCCATTTCCTTCTCCAGGAGCTCTTCCCAACCCAAACATAAACGCACGTCTCTGGCATTACATGTGGATTCTTTACCGCTGAACCACCAGGAAAGCCCTACGAACAGGTTTACTGGGTAAAATCAGGAGGTTTGCTTTGAACATGTTAAATATTGAATTTAAGAGAAGATGTCAAATAGGTAGCCAGATATGTGTCCAGGGCTCAAGAAAAAGGCCACATTTAGAGATATAAGCATGATTATCATCAGATTACAGGAAATGATTTATGCTGTGGATCTGCCCGAGGTCACCAGGGGAAAGGGTGGAGCCGGTGGCAGAGGAACTGTCCAAGGATGGAGCCCTGAGCACTTCAATGTTTAGATAACGGAGAGAGAAGTGTTCAGCGAGGGGAGGCAAAGGAGTCGCTGGTCCTGTGGAGACTGTGGTGTCCCAGGAACCAAGAAAGAAAAAAAAGGCGGGGGGAAAGGTGGGGGGACTTTCCCGGTGGTTCAGTGGCTAAGACTCCTTGCTCCCAAAGAAGGGAGCCCAGGTTCAATCCCTGGTCAGGGAATTAGATTCCGCTTGGGCTTCCCTGGTGGCTCAGAGGTTAAGCGTCTGCCTCCAATGTGGGAGACCCGGGTTCGATCCCTGGGTTGGGAAGATCCCCTGGACAAGGAAATGGTAACCCACTCCAGTAGTCTTGCCTATAGAATCCCATGGACAGAGAAGCCTAGTAGGCTACAGTCCACCGGATCGCAAAGAGTCGGCACGACTGAGCGACTTCACCTTCACCTTGCTGCAACTAAAGATCTTGGATGTCACAGCTAAGACCCAGTACAGTCAAATAAATAAATATTTTTAAAAAAGAAAAAAAAAGTGATGAAGGAAGGAGCACCAAACTGAGTAAAATGTTATTGGGAATTTTAATAAGATGGGAACCAAGATGGAGGTAACTGGTGACCTTGGCAAGAGCTATTTAAGGGACCAACTCTACAAAGAAGCACTGTGCCAGGTGCTGGAGATAAAAACATAAATAAGATCTATTTCTCGCCCTTTAGAAACTCACAGCCTGGTGGGAAAGGCAGACATGCAAATAAATCACTTCAATCCAATGTGATAAATCCTGTAATAGAATAACATTTTCCTAAATGTGTGTCACTGAATACTCTTTGAGGGAGATGTTCATCAGTGCTCTGAAACCAAAGTGTTCTGGGATTGAATACAGCTGGGAAGCGCTGCAGACTCAACCCAGGCTGCAGCACCCACGACAGGGCTCCCAGCGCTATGCTCAAGGCTTAGGAAATCAACGTGTTGAACCTTGGGGGCCTGTCTACTTACCCAGGTCTTGTCTGGCACCCCATGGATTAAGGCAAAACAAGATCAGCTCCACAGCAGAAATAGCGCCAGGGGAGGGAAATAGATGATACTGAGCAGCAGGATCCTCTCCGCAGGATGCCGAAACAGGACGGCCCACATGTGCCCAAGATCCCGCAGCCGAGCTGCAGGGGATGGGAAGAACTGTCCTAGGATCCCCAGGTGGCCTTATACCACCGGACCCAGTGTCTGAGGCCTCCCAGCTGACCCCATGGACCTGCATTCCTGGGGCAACCACTTACATTCCAGCAGAGCTGAGAAGTCTGGCTTCCAATTAATTTGCCAATTTCCCAAGAGGCAGAAAAATTAGGAGGAAATTAAATCACCAGCCTGCTCCTCAGCCATTTCAGGTCTTCTTCAATTTTTCCCTGACAGCAAAGGTGCTGGAGGCAGCAAAGACCTCATTCATTCTTGGATTCACAAAATGCATGCTGATGAACAAAAATCTGCTCATTATTTCACAGCTCTGGGATTCCTGAAGAGTCCTACACTGGGCAAGTAGGGAGTGGCAAGGAGGGTAAGGCAGCAGCGTTCTCACTGATACTTACTTGTGGGGATCAAGGGGGAGGCCTGATCTAAAAGAACAGGGGCATGTTGGGAGGCTGGAAGATGCACCCTCAGGTGCCCGAGGGTGTGGCAAGTTCACGAATGGCGGGAGTAGGTGCCAGTGCCTGATGGGTGGGTGGTGGCAACAGGTGTCTACGCAGTAGGGGGCACTTCTGGTCTGAGATTCTGAGTGATGCTCAGTCACAGCACAGCCCCAACCAAGGTCTAGGAGTGAAGCGCATGGCAGTCAATTCTGGGAGGGGGCTGGACAGGGAGGGCTGAGGGTGAGAAACCAGAGTTCAGCACAGGGAAACTAAGGCAGAAGTCCAGGTGTATGGACTGAGGTGATATGGTGAGGATAGGAATGTGAGAGTAGATTTTTTTTTTTCTCAGCAACTCAACCCTGAGAAAATTGTCACATAAAACCCCATCCTGATCAGAGCTGGAGAACCTGGGTCTGCCCTTCAAGAGTTCTAGCTGCTGGATGGAAGGACAGCCAGGTCAAGGAATGGAAGCACCACGGACAGAAGCCGGTCATAGGGGGCAACAACTTACCTCCTCATTGCCCTTCTTGAATTTTCAAAGACCCCCGCCTGAAGACAGGATCTGTGGTTTAAAGGGTTGTGTAAGTCATCTTTTTAAGAAGTCATGCAAAAAAGAGTCTTCTATTTGGAGTTGTTTTTGTTGCAAAAAAATCAAATGGCAATCTGGCTCCAGAACAGAGATGTGGTTCATTGCAGCTGCACAGAGAGAATTTACACTACAGTTCAGGGTAAGAAACACAGCCAGGCCCCACAGGGTCTACACATGGGGAATATCTGGTCTCTCTAAGGCCACCTGGTCTCTCTATTTCTGTTTCCATTTGATTCTTCTCTTGATTAACTGGCTTCCTCTGCTTACACATACTATTCATGAACAGCACTCCACCCCCCCCCCCGCCCCCCGTAGCAGCTATCAATCCAGATGCTAGATCATTTTTCAAACCTAAAGAGCCACCATCAACTGGCCACAGTACCTGTGCCATTTATCCAAAGTCTTTGAAACTGACTGACCATTGGCAAGTCAATGAGTCATCGGCTGCTAATGGCAAGTCAATGCATCATTACTCAATAGGTCATTAACCAGAAAATAGTTCAGCTACTCACCAGTTATTGCCATGGAGGACAGAATCATACCATACTTGCATTATTCCTTCCAGGGGATGTGGGCAGGCCAGATGCTGAAGCCTAAGTATCTAGAATTATATAATTACCAGAAATACAGATTTGTTGAAAGAATATATAGCAGAGCAGGTGTGGCAGCCCAAATAATGTCCCCCAAAACATCCACAGCCTAATCCCTGCTGCTGCTGCTGCTGCTGCTAAGTCGCTTCAGTCATGTCCGACTCTGTGCGACCCCATAGACGGCAGCCCACCAGGCTCCCCCATCCCTGGGATTCTCCAGGCAAGAATACTGGAGTGGGTTGCCATTCTCCAATGCATCAAAGTGAAAAGTGAAAGTGAAGTAGCTCAGTCATGTCCGACTCTGTGTGACTCCATGGACAGCAGCCCACCTAATCCCTAGAACTCACAAATTTGTAACCTCATATGGCAAAAGTGAAGTGAAGTGAAGTTGCTCAGTCATGTCCGACTTTTTACAACCCCATGGACTGCAGCCTACCAGGCTCCTTTATCCATGGGATTTTCCAGGCAAGAGTACTGGAATGGGTTACCATTTCCTTCTCCAGGGCATATTCCTGACCCAGGGATCGAACCTGGGTCTACCCCCACTGTAGGCAGACGTTTTTACTGTCTGGGCCACCAAGGAAGGGACTAAGTAAGTGATCTTGTGATTATGCTGGATTACGCAGGTGGGCCCAATGTAATCACAAAGGTCTCTTAAGAAGGAAGGTCGTAGACGCAGCAGTGGTAGATGTGATGATAGATACTAGAGATTGGAGTGATTCAAGGAAGAGGCCACAAGTTAAAAAACGCAGGCAATGAAGTTAAGTCATGCAGGCATGACTTGCCAATGGCCAGTCAGTTTCAAAGACTTTGGATAAATGGCACACGGACTGTGGCCAGCTGATGGTGGCTCTTTAGGTTTGAAAATTGATCTAGCATCTGGATTGATAGCTGCTACGGGGGGGTCATGAATAGTATGTGTAAGCAGAGGAAGCCAGTTAATCAAGAGAAGAATCAAATGGAAAGAGAAATAGAGAGACCAGGTGGCCTTAGAGAGACAAGATATGCCCATGTTTAGACACACGTGCGTGTGTCTTTTTGAACTATGGTTTTCTCAGGATATATGCCTAGTAGTAGGATTGCTGGGTCCTATGGTAGTTCTATTTTTAGTGTTTTAAGGAACCTCCATACTGTTATCCATAGCACTGTCCTGGTGTGGAAAGGCTGGTGGGAATGTGCTGCAGAGCGCAGGGGGCTCAGCTGCTCTGTGGTAACCCAGAAGGATGGGATGAGGGCCAAAGACAAAGGTCCAAGAGGAAGAGGATATACGTATACTTAGAGCTGATTCACTTCATTGCACTGCAGAAACCAACAGGCAAAGCAACTATACTCCAATAAAACATATGTTCTTTAGTTTCAAAAAAAGAACTACAGGCAGCCTCTAGAAGCTAAAAGAGACAGGGAAATGGATTCTCCACTGAAACCTCCGAGGAACACAGCCCCATCAACATTTTGATTTTAGATTTCCCGCCTCCATAACTGTTAGAGAACAAGTGCGTCTTCTTTCAAGCCACTAAATTTGTGCTAATTTGTTGCAGCAGCAGTAAGAGACTAATACAGTGGGGAGTCATAGGCCATCATCATCCTAACTCGACATGCACTCTGGAGTCCAGGGCTTCGCTGAAGAACCAAAACCACAGCTCTTTACCATTCGGGATGCAACTTGAGTCCAACCAACTATTGTGTGCCCATGCTCTTCCCCAGAAGGTCTGAATGAATTGGTTCATCACTATCTAATATGCAGTCATCCTACCGAAGAGAGGGTCATGCTAATGGAGCTCCCTGAGGGGTTTCATGCCGGTACCCCTTAGCAGAGGGTGGCTTCTCTCTTGTCCAATCAGCTGTCACCAGGGCAACAAGATCATTGTCAAACAGCACAAACTCACAAAATGTTATTGAGGAAAGATAGGTTTGGGCTATTTGTGGGAAGTCGCCTCAGGACATCTCCTGAAGCTGGTGGTTTTAACCTGGAGAAGTTAAGAAATAATCTTGAGGTTTTAAGAGAAGAAAGGCCCTTTCTGACCTCTTTATACCTACTTTAATGCTGCAGCTTGAGTTTTCAGAAGTTTTAGAGCTATAGACTTGGGTTTCTTTCTTTCGGGTCTTTTGATCCAAGCCCCGCTGTCTCCTAATGTCAGTGCTGAAGGCAGTCCTCCTCCACAGGTCAGAGGTGACCATTCCTCCTGTCTCTCTGACTTTGCCCTTGGCCCTGCAGTTTGGTTTGAAGAAGGGCACAGGCTCCCTGCCTGCCCAAGAGCAGTATATTTAGGAGTTTAAAGAGAAGGAAAAGGAATCTGTTGAGGCCGATTTCAAGTTCTAGGCATGAAAAGAGATGCAGTGCTTGAGCTTTTGGAAATCAGGATGGCTTAAAAAGTCAGAGACACTTGAATTACTGCCTTTGGGACTGGAAGAAGTCAAAACAATTAGAGATGTAAAGGCGCAGGATTCACGGCTTGATAGGTGTTGATATATCCCTAAACCCAGGTTTCCAGGCCTCCTGGAGCCTGACCTTATTTAAGGCTGCTGGAAAAATTCATGTAATAAACTCCTTCTGAAGGTTCCTTGATGATTCCATTTGGATAACCCTTTTCCTATAGGGTTTTATTTATTACTATTATTTATTAGGTACTTATATTTTCCTCTTATGCTACCTTTAAAAAATAAAATAAAATTGGGCATCCCAAACCAGACTGTCCAGAAATAAACTGAAGTTTTTCCATGGCATTTGTTAAAGGATAAGGATTTTTTTAAACTCATTATTTATCATTTTGTACGCTTTCAATGACTCGTCTCATAACCATTCCACCAGCTTTCTTAACTTGAATCCTTATTTAGGTTTCCCAGTCCCTATTATTAAATTAAAACTTTTAAAGTGTTTTAATTTAGATTTCATTGAAAGGATCGTATGTATTTCTTTCAATTCCTTTAATAAAGATTAAATAATTAAAATGCATATCTATTTTTAAAATATACATTTATATAGTATATATATATATATATATATATATATATATCCAAGAAGACAAACTTTATCTGCCATATCCTACCTTTTTTGTCATACACAAAAAGTTGATAATCTGGTTTCTAGCATAGGTGTGTGCATACCCCACTGAGGGTTGCTTGGGGCAGGGTCACAGTGACCTGTACATCTCACGATCTTCTAGGGAAGGAGAGATCAGCTCCACGGGCCAAACCCCTCCCCCACCATAAGGTCTGACCTCCTCATGACGCCCGCGCTCCACTGGGAAGATGCCAGGAGCTGTGGGTGGCCCTGGGGAGAGCAGTGGAAGATCTACAGGGGGTTTGGCAGGAAAAGGGCCTCAACACACAGGCCTGCAGTAGAGACAGAGCTGGGCTCTCTGGGCACCTCTATCTCCCCTGTCTCCATGGAGTTCACTGTTCTACCTGGCCACACTCCTGCCAACAGCACCTTGGAAGCAAGCTGGACAAACCCCTAGGCAGCCATGAGATCAGAAAGCTGTGGGCCCAGTGGCCAGCATGTGAGGAATAACAGGTATGGTGTGGAAAGCCCAGTGTCTCCTCCTCACATGCAGGCTGAGCCTCCTGCTGAGGCAGCTCCATGAAGATGGCACATCTGGGCTGGGGATGGGATGCTGGGCAAAGGTGCCCGCAGCTTTGTTAGCCTGGACACAGCATGTACACAGACAAGATCTGGAGAATGGGGAACCATTCCCAGCCCACCTCAGGGCCCTCTGTACCTCCCAGAGGGTATGCTGAGACCACCATGTTGAAGGAGCCATAGGAAACTCTACAAAGGGCTTGGCTGATAATGTGGAGGGAGGAAACTGCTAACCATAGTTTAAATCATGCCTACTCGCCTGCCTCAAGTGTATCTGCTTCAGGGATCAGAAGCATGCACGCATGCCCAGTCGCTTCAGTCGTATCTGACTCTTTGCAACCCTGTGGACGGTAGCCCACCAGGCTCCTCTGCCCGTGGGATCCAAGAATCAGGAGAACGGAGCGCAAACGGTAGAAAGGGGAGGGGAGGCAGTAGGGCCACAGGACAGAGAGCCCTGCCCACTTTCTCTTTAAATAAGAAGGCATCTGGTCCTGCCCTGAGGCTTCCATGGCACCTAGAGTCCAGGGGTAGCGGGTTCAGTGCCTGACAGGAGGAAGTGCTGCTTAGATCTGTTCTAGCATGGGGCTCAGGGAGCTCTGTGCTGTGGGGTGGGGCTTTGGGGTCTTGTTTCACCTTCACAGTTGGAGCAGTGACAGATAGTTATGTGCTCTTTTCAAAATTTTCAAGTTCCTTATGGAAACTGCACATGTTTTCCTCAGTAAACCCCACCCCCAAACTAAATGAAGCTACAAGCTTCAGTTTAGACAGCTCAATATTTATACCAACTGTGATGATCTCTTATGGATCAGAAGCTCTGATTGGCACTTACATATGGTTTTGATGAATAAAACCCATGGAAACAAATTTATTATTGTCTGCAAGGGGAGAGTACATGGTAGATAGAATTTTCCAAAGCATGGACTCTGATGGGAAAAACAATACAAAGGGTATCCATGGTGATGGGAAGGCTGGGAGCACTTAAATAAGAACACCAGGGACGGGAGCAAAAGCGAAGAAAGTTTGTTGGACTGGTTTGAGGCTGTTAAAGTGAAAAGCCAGGCATCACAGTAGGAAGAGTTTAGGATACAAATGGGGAGAAATCTGCTCTGTAACTTTGTTGGATTTACCTGATCCCCGCTATTCCAGGGTCAGGGCCCCTGATGTAAACTTGGGAAAAGAGGGTTGGGGGATACAGTGTCACTTCAAGGCTGTGTGACCTTGAACAACTGTTCTGCCTCTCTGAGCCTCAAGTTCCCAGTAATACTAGTGCCTAACTCTGCATGCTTTTTGAAGTCTCCTGGATTATCCCAATTATCTGATTTCATTGCTTCCTCTGACCTCTTGTGAACTCTGACCCAGGCTTGGATTAGGGCTATGGCACAAAGAGCACTGGGATTTTTTGCTGAGACCAAGACTAGCCGTTCATAGGCCTCCTATATCCGCCTCCATCCCACAGTTCTCTTTCTCCTCACAGGGCTGGTACCAGTTTGCTCTCAGCTTCCCCATCTCAGCATTTCTTTGCTCTCTCCTTTTCAGCCCGATTGCTACTGAAGTCAACGTGAGTCCTGTTGGAAGAAATCAGCAAACCTTAGGCAAATGTGTCTCAGCTTTGGAGTGGATGGTAGGGTTGATCCATCCCCACAGGAGCAACATACCCTATCACCTAAGACTTACCAAAGGCAATTTTTAAACAGTATGGGGTTAGAAGATTTCTGAATACAAGATAAAGGTAGATTTTGAATATCCTTGTAAACACATGCCTAAGACAGAATTTGGCTACTGCAGTTCCTTGGGGATTTGTAATTGTTGTTTAGTCGCTAAGTCATATCCGACTCTTTTGCGACCCCATGGACTGTGTCCACCAGGCTTCTCTGTCCATGGATTTCCCAGGCAAGAAAACTGGAGTGGGTTGCCATTTCCTTCTCCAAGGGATCTTCCTGACGCAGGGATTGAACCTAGGTCTCTGGTACTGGAGGTAAATTCTTTACCACTAGTCACTGGGTAAACCCATAGGGAAAAGCTGTTTCTTCTCTGTTTAAAGAAATGGAAAACTTAGAGAGCTGCAGGGGAGAAAAAGACACATCTTCAAGTTACAATATTAAGAGCTCCTATTAAAGTAAATCTCTTGCTTAAAGATTGAAAGCATTGGTGCCTGTGGAGTTTAGCTCTGGTTGAGGGTAGAGAGGAAATGAAGTGAGAGATGACTTAGAGGTTGTGACCAAAACGGTGCCTTTTGAGAGGGGGGATTTGGAGGGCATGCGTGGGGAGGGGCAGTTTCAGAGTGTGGTAAGCAGCCTCCAAGGTGGCCCCAAGTTTCCTCACTTCCTGGTATTAATGCCCTTGTGTTAATCCCCCATCCTGATTGGGAGTTGGTAATGCATAGTGTGGGATATCACTTCCAATAGTAGGTCACAAGAGATTCTGGCTTCCACCTTACTCACCCTCTCATTCGCTTGCTCTGAGGAAAGTCAGCTGCCGTGTTGTGAGCTGCCCTGTTGAGAGACCCATGCGGTAGGAACTGAGGGGACCTCCAGCCAACAGCCTACTGCTAGCCTTCAGTCCACCAGCAGCCACAGGAGGAGGCTTGGAAGGGACCTCTATCCAGGAGAGCCGTCAGATGAGACTGCACCCCTAGTTGACACAGGGCTCTTTGAGAGGAAAAGAGTGTTTGAGTCACATGCTCTGCACACTGTACCCTGACACTTGAATTCATTCTGTGAGATACATGTTGTTACCTCCAATGTGTGGATGGGGAAATCAAGACTCAGAAGGGCTATAATTAGTAAAATGTCATGTTATGATAAGTGAATAGAAAATAGAGATTTGAACACAGGACTGACTAATGTCAAAGCTTACATTCTGGTTAGTGTGGAAATATATAGTGTTTACTTTCTGAGTTCCCAGTAGAACTTAGAAATAAAAACAAATAGTTCAATTATCCCACCACTAATAGAGGCAGTGAGACACTGTGCCCCCCAGGATTAGACCTCCCCTGGGTGGGAGATAAAACCTCACACAGCAGTGTCAGTAGTTGCTCAGAGCCTGTAGCATACCTGGGAATGGGGCTGTGGGGTGGGAGGAAGAGAATTCTCCATATGCAAAGTGATCTTGTTTCTTTAATTTTTTTTTAATGTAAAGATAATAACTGAATTTAATGCTACTACGAGTCAAGTACCACTTCTAAGATTTTTATGTGTTTTAACTCAGTATAAGGAAGGTAGGATTAGAGTCATTCAATTTATGCATGGGGAAACGGAGACACAGAGAAGGAAGGAAGTTGCTCCAAGTCATTCAGCTGTTAACAGGATAGCCAGAATTTAAATCCAGACAGTCTGGCTCCAGATTTGCATATAAGGTCCCCAGCACAAGTCTCTCTGGGTCCTGAGCTGTCACATTGCCTGGGTTCTCAGTGCCGTTTTGGGCTTGGCTGTGTTGGATTCCAAGCCCTCAGCTTTTGGATTCCACCCAGTTACTATCACCCTTACCTCTGACTTTTCCCATTCTGTCTCCTAACCCTTCCCAACTTGACTCCATCCACCCTGGCTCCTGAGTTTTCCTGGCCTGAACCCTGGTCCACCCCTGGTACCCTTACCCATGCTGCTTCCTGGCCCAACTCCCAACTCACCATTCTACCAACTGGAGGTTCTGCCCATTGCCATGCTGCCCCAAGGACAAGACCAGATGCTGGACAAGCCCCAAGCCCAAGAGGCATGTTACTCAACCAGCTGGGGACAAGCTTGTTAGGGTTGGAGGTGATCCCAATTCTGAGAATATTATCTGAAGATGGATTGTTTTCAGGAAAAAAAAATAGCAATATGGAGGCAGGAAGAGCATTACTGTGTGGATAAAAAGATGACATATGCAAATGAACCCATAGAGCCAAGACTTAGATTAAGGTTACAGACAAATTTGGTAGGGAAGATAATGGAAGCTGTTATAGACCTCTCGGGCACAATGAAAACGCAAAGCTGCCCATGTTTATGCAGATAGCAGAGGCTGTTAAAGAGGCCCTAGCATTGATCATGTGGGATCTCAATAGCTCTGCAATAGACTAGGAGGAGAATTATGGGGTGGCAGGAAGGAGGGGCCGTGGACCAGCAGTGATCCAAGGCTCTTCTCTGGGAGATTTTGTTGAGCAATCAGCAAGAACATGGGCTATTTGGGGCGGCCATCCAAAAAGCTGAAAGCAATGAGGGATGAAGAGATGGGGCTAAAATGCTAAAAGCAGCATTTTTAAACAAGTCTCATTTCAGCTTAGTCTTCCCATCTGTGGTGATTTTAAAAATATAGTTCCCAAATTGCCTGTAGCATCTGGGGAGCGGGGTCTGTGGGCAGACACCTGCTCACCAGTGAGACTTAGGAATGGCATTTCTGAATGAGGTTACTATGGTTTAGAGATTGATCAGTAAAGGACACTGATTTACAGCATCCCAGAATAACAGAGCTAGGAGGAATTTTGAAAATGACTTAATCTGCCCACCAAGGGTAAGTGGCATAGCAAGGTCACATGGCTAGTAACTGATATAGGCGTGGCTAGAACGCCATGGTCCTGAGTCCCAGGTTCAGGCTGCAGCAGCCCCTGGGGGGAGTGAAAGGAAGGTCCTTGAAAGTGTCTCCTTGAAGGAAATGTAGAGTAAGAGGCATGTGGTTGCCACAGAGAAAAACAAGGGAAAATGAACCAAGATTGAGAAATAAATTCAGACCTGACTTCTCTTCAGAAAAAAAAAAAAATCCCCAAACTATTACCCCTCATTAGCTTAAAGAAAGCAAGAAGGAAAAAAGATTATCCTGACACAACTGAAGCAACTTAGCAGCAGCAGCAACATCATGAGTATAAACAGGCAAGAGTAGGAGAGAAGCAGTTGATTCCCGTAGAAGTCAACCATCCACGTCCCTGGTGGTACAGTGGTTCAGAATCCGCCTTCCATTGCAGGGGACACAGGTTCAATCCCTGGTCAGGGAACTAAGATCTCACATGACATGGGGCAACTAAGCCCACAGGCCGCAACTACTGAGCCTGGATACTCTAGAGCCCAGGCACCATGCCTACAGAGAGTCTGCCACAACAAAGAGTCCACGCGCCTCAGTGCAGACCCAGCACAGCCGAAACACAAGGGAGACATCAGCCATCCAGGTGGGCTTTCTGTCCACTCACTGATCACACTCTGAGGGTCCATGAAAGTCAGCAGCAAACTCCACCCCTGTTTAGGTGGCCATCCTGGAGCCACTTCACTTCTGTGCCCACTGTGCCTGCCCCTGCGTCTCTGTCTCCCAGATTTCTGCAACTGCTCCCAGTTCTGAAATCTCTTCTGGCCTTTTCAGACTGGTCACTTAACCCTTTTCTTGGACCTTGTCTTTCTGCATGGCTTTTAGCTGCACCCTATTTAATATCTCCTTCTGTCCTACTGAGAAACTCCCAACTCTAGCTGCAGCCTCATCCAGGCCCATATGCCAGACTAGCTCCCAGGCCTCCCAAATAAAACATTTGGCCTTGACCCCTGTGTTTCCACCTGGGAGTAAGGGATGAGGTTACGACAACTCTCCATAACCCATCTCTTGGGAATCTGAAGCAGTGAGACAAAAAGAGAAAATCCATAATACTGGCTGAAGAGAGGGCAGGGCAGCTGATGCTAACTGTACCAAGTGCTACTGGCTGAAGTCCAGCCTCATGGCCCCTGCTCCTCCTGCCAGAGCACAGCGTATGTGGCAGAGGGCAGAAGGTGGGCAGAGAGGGGCTCAGGGTAGAGGATTCTCCCAGTTTTCTCCTATAGCATTCCCTGGCCTGGGCTCTCAAGCCCTGAGGTTTGCAGAGAGGGGGGAACTGACCTATGTTTATCAGGACATATTGGTTATAAGTGACAGAAATCTAGCTCAAATTAGCCACAGCAAAAGGGGTTTACTGGATATGACCTAAAAATCCCAGGGGGATATGGATGTAAACTTGGCCCGAACCAGGGCTCCAGTGGAGTCAGCCAGGCTGCCTCTTCCTCCTTCATTCAGCCTGGCTTCCGTGGAAGTGGTGACTTAATTCTGCAAGCTGACATTTTCCAGGTGCAGGGAAGTGGCTGCTGGTAGACTCCAGTCCTCATTCTGAGCTGACCCTCGAAAGAAACAGAGCAGACTCTCAGAAAAGGCTGGTCAGCTCTGCAGTACTGACTGCTCAGCCCTGGACTAACCACACAGCCAGAGACGAGCTACTTGAAAGCACGGTGTTGGGGTGGGGAGGGCGAGGTGCCATGACTGCAGCCCCACATTGAGCCACATTGAGTCAGGGAGGGATGGGCCGCCGAAAGAAAGGCTGTCGTGCAAACAAACAAAAATGTGTTCCCTACGGGGTCTTCATTACCCGTTTTACTGGGGAGCAGAGGATAGATTACTCACCACCTACAGCTGGGCAGCCCCCTCCATGGATGACATAGCCCGGGGCCGCCCTGTGGTGAAGGATCAGTCACCCCACTGCTGGAGTCTGTACAAAGACACACCAAAGAGTTCTCTTCTCAGCAGTGAGAAGAAAATAAGCTGGAGTTCCAGTTCCCACAAGGCCTGAGGAGGTTGACTGGAGAGCATTTTCTATGACGATGACCTAAACCTGTGGCCAGTTTGACCAGGGACACACGTGGCTCAGTGTGAATCTCACTTTATAACCCAAAGCAACCCCATCAACACAGCAATAAACCCCTGGCCTGTGGGCAAGAATGCAGTCCCTACCTCAATAAGGGAGCAGTCATACCTCTGATTCACTGTCTCTTTATTTCCCTCTGCTCACCCCAGACTGCAAGCCTGGGGCCCCAGGTGATGTCTTTGCTGTGCTCACCCACTAGCCAATCCCGTGCACTGCTGGTGACCTTCTCCATCCTCAGCATCCCATCAGCTCTCGTGGGCTCTAGACCCCTTGCTCCTCTTCAGAGGGGCACCACCGAGGCCCTGGAGCCCTCTGCAGGTCACAGCGTGGCTAGGCCCCCGGCAGAAGGCCCTAGTGCCTGACATCAGCCCTCACGCTCAGCTGGAGATCTAAATGTGTGGCCTCCCAGTCCTCGGTGAGAAAAGCTTCTTCAGGTTCTACTTGTAATGCCTTCCTCAAGGGACTGGGATTCCTATCCAGGGGTTGGGAATGGACCAAACATCAAGTCACCTCCCACAAACAGCCCTTCACCATCAATTTACTCATTCCACACTACAAACAGAGGCATGGATATCCCTACTGCATGTCGAGCACCATTTAGGTTCCACGTCACAGTGGTGAAAACAACAGATAAACACCCTTACCCTTATGTAGCCTACAATTTAGTTTGAAACATAGATAATAAATAACCAGAAGCATTGTATGATATCAGGGCTTCCCTGGCGGCTCAGTGGTGAAAAATCCGCCTGCCAATGCAGGAGATGTGGGTTCGATCCCTGGGCTGGGAAGACCCCCATGAAGAAGGAAATGACAACCCACTCCAGTATTCTTGCCTGGGAAATCCTAGAACAGAGGCGTCTGGCAGGCTACAGTCCATGGAGTCACAAAAGAGTTGGACACAACTTAGTGACTGAGCGTGCGGCACGCATTGCATAATATCAGATGGTATTAAGGGCTGTGGAGAAAAATTAGGAAGGCTGAGGAGATGGAAGAGGGGCTCTTTTAAACCCAGTGGTCAGGGAAGGACTCCGGGGACAGATGACATTTAGGCAGAGACCTGCGGGGAGGGAGGGGGTGAGGCACACATGGTGTGGGAAGGTGTCCCAGGCAGAGGGGGCAGCAAATGAAGGAGCCCACGCCTGCGGTTTGGAAGAACAGTCAGGTAGCCAGTGTACTTGGAGCCCAGAATGCTCCACAGTGTACAGGGCGTGAGCTCAGAGGCAGTGGAGGCAGATGACCTAGGGCCTTAGAGGTCACCATGGAACTTCACTGTAAGGTGGTGGAAAGCCAGCCTGCAGGCATGTTCCCCCATCACCACACATACAAAAAAAGAGACCTCTGAAGCTCATCTAGATGCCCAACAGGAAAATGCAGGGTGTGGTGGGCACAGAGCTTCCCGTAGGAGTTCACATCTGAACTAGGCTTTGAGAGCTGATGAGGAGTTTGATGGGTGGAGGAAAGAGGAGGAAAGCATTCCAGACAGAGAGAAGAGTATTCATTCACAGGTGGAAAATGGCAGAAGAGCAGAACGTGTCCCTGGGATGGCTGGGCATCCATCCAGCTGGAGCTTAGCACGGGAGGATGTCGGCACAGAAGGCAAGGCTCAGGAGTAGGGGGGCCTGTGGCGGCATCTCCAGCTTTGTTAGAAGCACACCGTCATCCTAGAGAACCACATCGGTCCGTAACAAGCCGAAGCCGCTTTGTTCCTTAGAGCAGAAGAAACAAGCACGTTCTGGGAGGCGTACAGTCCGTCTCCCTGCTCTTCCTCCCCAGCCTCCTCCACTCCTGGAATCCAGGCAGCCGCCTTGGGCAGCAGCGAAAGTGCAGAGGTGCTTGAGGTTTTCAGAGAGTATCACCTTCATCCGACAAGTTCTTTATTTCATCTGGGGAAATGAGGTGCTATTAAATTAATTTCTGAGCTGTCATTGTCAGAAAGCTAAGGACGCTGGAGGGACAGGCAGAGAGGACAGACCCAGGGAGACAGACAAGGCAGCGGAAGTCACCAGTTTTGTGAGTTCCTGACCCAGGTCTGCCCGACAGACTCATTCTAACACGTGAGCTTCGTTCTGCTGTATAGGCACCATGTCAAAGAGACTCAATAATTAAAGTAAGACATGAGAGTTCCCCTGATAAGTTACTGTACCCAGGGCCTCAAAGATGATGGAGAGGTAGCCAGCCTCTGCTGTGAAGTGAACCCGAAAGTAATTACCAGGATACTTTGCAGATTATTGAATAAGTCTCTGTAACTAGCACATTGATTTATATAAGACCCAGAGATTTTGAGAGATTTGAGAGAATATTAAGAATCAATCAATATTTTAATTTATTTCAGGGTCCAGGAGACCACGGCTGTGAAGCAAACTGCTGGGAGGAAACTGTGACCTTTGGAATATAGCTGGCTGGCAAACGGTGGGGGTGAGGGGAGGGGTGCCTGAGACACAAGCCTGTTTAGCAGCAGCAGCAGGGAAGGACTTCTCTGCTCTGGAATGTTCTGCTTCTTCACTGCGTCTGTCAGGGATGTCAGACAGCCAAGGGTGGAGGGTCTCATGGTGAATGTGCTCTGGGGCCCACGAGAGGAAGGCTTGTTCCTCCAGGACAGAGTCCCCAGGGCCTGGAGACTGTGCCCCTTCCAAGGACACTTGCCGTGTTCTGGGGACATCTTTCTAGAGCAGAGCCACATCTCTGGGGGGAGAGGCAGCATTTTCTCCACTGGACCATACTCTCTCCGAGCTCCCCCCTCCATGGGAGGAGTGAGGCTTTGTCACACCGCTCTCTAATCAGCTGAACACCTGTCATAACCACCCACCTTTCTGATTTCCTATGACATAAGATTCCTTTGGGCAGGGACCACATCTGTTCCTGTGTCCCCAGCACCTGGCATCATATGAACCTGGCCCAGAATAGGTGGAGGTAAAAAAAACAAAAGCAAAAAAACAGTGAATCAATGAACAGTCAAATGTCCTGATACAAGAAAAAGTCAATATTCATTCATGAAGATGTGGGGTTTTTTTAAGCTTTTTATTTTTTATTGAGGTAGAGCTGATTAACAATATTGTGATAGTTTCAGGCAAACAGCAGAAGGAACTCATACATATACGTGTACCCATTCTCCCCCAAACTCCCTTCCCATCCCACTTCCACATAACACTGAGCAGAGTTCCTTCCATGTGCTAAACAGCAGGCCCTTGTCGGTTACCCCTTTTAAATATAGCTGTGTGTACCTGTCCACCCCAAACTCCCTAACTATCCCTTTGCCCCTGGCAACCATAAGTTCATTCTCTAAGTCTGTGAATCTCTTTGTGTTTTGCGAGTAAGTTCCTTTGTATCATTTCTTTATAGATTCCACATGTCAGGGATGTCATATGATATTTCTCTTCTGTCTGACTGACTTCCTCTGTATGACACTCTCTTTAGGTCCGCTCATGTTGCTGAAAATGGCGTTATTTCATTCTTTTTAATGGTTGGGTAATATTCCATTGTATATATGTACCACATTATCTTTATCCATTCCCCGGTAGATGACATGTAGGTTGCTTCCATGTCTTGACTACTGTAAACAGCACTGCAATGAACATTGAGGAGCATGTATCCTTTTGGACCATGTTTTTCTCTGGATACAAGCTCAGGAGTGGGATTGCAAGGTCATATGGTAGCTCTGTTTTTCGTTTTTTAAGGAAGGTCCATACCATTCTCCATAGTGGCTATACCAATTTACATTCCCACCAACAGTGCAGGAGGGTTCCCTTTGCTCTACACTCCCTGGCAGTTACTGTTTGCAGATTTTTTTATGGTAGCCATTCTGACTGGTGTGAGGTGATATCTCATTGGAGTTCGAATTGCATTTCTCTAAAAATTAGCAGTGTTGAACATCTTTTGTGATGATGTTTTGTAAAGGTCACATGATGTATTCAAGTTTCAGCAACAAATAGAGGGCACATTCAAATTGGGTCATGAGAGGAGTTTAGAAGGTGAAGATAGAATGTAGGGAACTGGCCAAGACAGGCAGCACACCAGGGTCATCATAGTGAGTGGAGATGAAGCTGTTGTCACCCCAGAGCTGATGGAGAGCAGTGAACAGACCTGGAGAGGACCACCAGACGGGAGCTGTGGTCTCTCAGAAGGAAGGCAGCCAGTCCCTCACAATCTGCAGAGAGAGACTGCAGGGCAGAAACCCTGACCTCAAGTCCTCCCTTCCTCACATCTCCTCCCTCGTCCCCCTTCCACTGAAGCTAAGTGGAAGCCAGAGGGCAGGGGCACCCCTCACTCAAAGTGGAGAAGGGTGGGGAAAAAGCAAAGCACAGAACTGTGGAATTCTGTTGCCAAATTCAACCTCTGTTTATCAGTGCCGAATACAAACATCAAGACCAAGATTTGGGTGAAGTAGAAAAGAGTAGCTTTCGATGCTTTGCCATTCAAGGGGAACCACAATGGTCTAATGCCCTCAGGACTAGTGAGTGATTTTATAGTGACCCAACCTGGAGGGAGTGGTGAGGAATTTTACAGTGTTCAAGGAGAAGGGTGTGATCAGTTCATGGACAATTCTTGGATGGGTTGTCATCAAGGTGAAGTTTTGAGCATCATCAAGTTTCTGGTTTCAACCAGTCTAGAGTTTATGTTCCTGTGGTCAGCAGTTTCCATCTGGGGGTGGGGGGCTGCTTCCTGTAAAAAAAACTTAGGAATATGTGTCAAGGAAGATATCTATATCTAGCTATCTATATCTTTCAGGGAACTGTGAGTTTGGTGATTCTGCTATGTGATAGAATTATAGTCTAAATTGTTAACAGTTTCCTAGAACAACCTATTGCTTCTACATCTTATTTTGCAATTATTAACTCATGAATCAGCATTTAACTTCAAAAGACAAGGACACAGAGGCTCATACACAGTTTCAGTAACCCCCACCTGTGTTGCCCAGAGTTGCCCACCCGAGAGAAGGGCCAACCTGGATCACCCAACTGATCGGCCCAATCCAGTGGTTTTCAGCAGAAAGAAATTTTGCCCCAGGAGGCATTTGGCACTGTCTGCAGACAGTTGGATTTTTACAATTTGGAGAGGGAAGGAGGAATGGTGCTGCTGGCATCAGTGGGTTGAGGCCAGGAGGACAGAGAAACAAACCAAATTGCACAGGACAGCCCCCACAACAAAGAATTCTGTAAGCCAGGATGTCAGCAGTGCTGAGATTGAGAACGTCTGGCCTGATCGAATGTTCCAGAAGAACCCTGGCTCAGCATAGGCGCTGCATGGCCCTTGTGTGGGCTGGAGGATGTTGCCCTCCCTCCTCTGGGAAAGACAGCATCATTTGGTCTGACCCAGCCAGCGTGTGCCTTGGGGAGGATGCCATGTCCAGGCAGAAGCCCCTCCTCACTGACCACAGAGTCCCCAGGGTGGCCAGTGTGACCCAGAAGACTCTGGGGGACACTGTCCAAGCCCTGGGCCTCCCGAGCCTGGCTCTGCCTTCTCCTGGAGACCGACCCTCCACTCATTCCTCCAGTTTTCAGTTTTATAAAAACACTGTAGAAGTGAATTAAGTCCTGCCCTCTGTCTCTTTCACTTTTGTTACATTAGCAACAAAAAGAAGAATTAGGGATAGACTGAATCCAAACTGCAAATCGCTTGTTGCTCCTCTGCAGCTGAGACCCCCCCCCCCCCGACCAGGCTTGGCTGCTCCTCAAGGAAAGGGGTGGCCTGTTGGGGCCCAGGAAGGGGTTACCCCAACATATACCACAGTGGCATGTTGATTACTTTGAATTTAAGTTACTTAAGAAATAACTGATACAAGAGGGACACTCCAACCCTCTCCTCTGTCTCCCTGAAAGCAGGAAATAGATCTCTCATATGAAAGGTGCCCTCCCTGCATCTGAAGGTGGAAGGGACCCTCATCACCAGAGATGGGGAATTTAGGGCTGAGAAGTCTGTATATACAGATCTTGTTCCTCCTTTAATTTACTACTCCAAGCCCAAACTCTGTTTAGAATCTTCAACTGAGTACCCAAAATCTAAATTTCTTAGTCCTATCAATTTCTCACAAATTTATTGTTTAATTGTCTACAAAGTACAAAAGCTGCCTGCTTTGGCCACTTGTTAGATTCCATTTCTGTGACATCAGTGTGACGAATTAGCAATGTGTTTTTTTTTTCTCCTGTTAATCTGCTTGGCATCAATGTTATTATTGGTCCAGCAACAAGAACTCAGGAAGGGTAGAAGGGAGGGTGCTGGAGGGGAGAGTACACAGAATGTGTTCCCATCATGATCTCACAGCACCCCTGGGAAATAGGGACTGTTGTTCCTGCTGAGAGATGAGGAAACTGAACTTTGTCAAGAGGAAGGTCCTAGTCTGAGGGGTACCCCCAGCCAGTAGCCAAACAAGATCTTAAGCCATGCACTGGGCCTGTCAGCTCTACAGTGAGGACCATATTGCTTCCTGTTTGATTCTGACAGTAACCTGTTAACTCATTTCCACTGGACTTTGGGTACTGTATTGAAAACTGTTGGAGTTTAAGTCACTGTGGTCCTCAAGAGAGCCCAATTTTCTCCCTGTCACCTCTTAGAGAGTTGATCCTTCAGCTGAGCCACAACTGGGGAGAGTAAAAGTCTGATGCACACGCTCATGCTAGAGATGTTCATTGAGAGCCAGCCACGTGCCAGGCACTGCAGGTGTGATGGTCAGAGAACACCACTATAAGGTAGACACCACAACAGCTCCCACTTCACAGATGGGAGACTCAAGTAGGCGGGGAAATTGCCCAAGGATTCTGTCAACAAAAAAGAACGTTACCTGCCATTTTGAAACAAGAGGAAAGGATTCAGGGCCCGGCCTCTAAAAGAAGAATGCAGCCATGTGTGCTGTGTGCTTAGTCGCTCAGTCGTGTCTGACTCTTTGCAACCCCATGGACTGTAGCTGGCCAGGCTCCTCTGTCTATGGGGATTCACCAGGCAAGGAACCATAGAACATAACAAAAACTAGTGAGAACCAACTATGCCCAAGATGGCAGAAGATCCAACTTCCAGTGGACCTTGAGCCTCATACTCACTCATTACAATGCTTTAACATGCATGCTAAATGACACAACCACCAGCTCCATGATGATTCTGAGACCAACCATCAAAGGCTGAAAAATGGGCAGTAGCCCAGTTCCTGGAAATCCCTACCCCTTCCCCAAAACAGTTGGAAAAATCTTCCCACTCATTAGCCTATGAAATCACCCAGCTCCTTGAGACAGACCACATTCTATCTATGGACTGTGTACCTCTCTAAATAAAACCACTTCTTGCCCATCCCTTTGTTTCTCACTGAATTCTTTCTGCAATGAGACATCAGCTGCCTGAGCCTGATTAGGTACTGAGACCAGGTGTGTGGTTTCAATTAAAAGACTGTGAGTTCAAGTCCCATCTGATTTGCATGGTTTCAGCTTCACAACAATGTGAATGCACTTAGTGCTACAGAATTCTACATTTAAAAATGGTTAAAATGTTGAGGGAGAAGGCATATATGTGTATGTATGATTCAGCCCCTTTGCTGTCTACCTGAAACCATCACAGCATTGTCAATCAGCTATACTCCAATACAAAATAAGGTTTTAAAAAAATGGTTAGAATGTACATGGTATATTATGTATATTTTGCTGCAATAGAAAGTAAAAAAGCATAGCCTTTAATATGACTTAAAATTCATAAATCAACTTTTTTTAAGTCAGGTTCTGAAACTCACTCTCTTAAGCATTCCCTGTATTAGCCAGTTCATCCTACAGTGTCACATCTAAAGAGAGAACAGATTTGCTGTAAGTCAAGAACTCAAATGGTCGAATGGAGTTCAGAGATGCAGGTAACCTAGGGTCCAAAAGTAGAGACAGGTTGGAAGCAAACAGGCTGAGATATTGAAGCTGGGGGAGGGACTTTGAGCAGCCAAGGGAAAGAGGTAGCAGGGCCAGGGCTTGCTGAAAATGACTTCCAAATGTGATACCAGCTACGAAATCTCTGGATACGAGCCAGGTTAGGAGCAGCCTATGCCAGAGGCAAGACATGATGAGGCATTAACCCAACAGTGTAGGACATTATCTTCCTTCTAGAAATTTTGCCCAGGTACCTGGATGTTTTAGAGTTCTGCAGATGAGACATGAATGGCACCAGACAGGCAAGATCTGGAGCTTAACAACCCCTGGGATAATATTACTGAGCACTAGGAGCCAGCATGGGCTCCTGGAGATGGCATCAGAGTCCAGGAGGCATATTCAGGATGAAGGCTGCTGGAGAGGGTAGCACAAAGGTATGGAGGTGGCTGGGGCCACATCAAACAGGATTGTGGGTGTCAATAGCCAGGAAATGAAGCCAGAGTTTGGAAAGTGGAAGGAGCTGATGGAAGCAGTCAAGGAAGAGAATGGACAGGAGGGGGCTGATGCTAAGCAGGCCAGAATATGGAAGAAGGCAGCCGCTAGAGAGATCTGGGTTCACGGGCTAAGTCAGCATGTGCAGAAGGGTGATCTAGAGCCTCTTTTTACATAGCACCTGGGGTCTGCTTGAGACCAGTGTGTGCTGTGCTAAGTTGCCTCAGTTGTGTCTGACTCTTTGCAATCCTATGGACTATAGCCCTCCAGGCTTCTTTGTCCTTGGGATTCTCTAGGCAAGAATACTGGAATCAGTTGCTATGTGCCACTCCAGGAGATCTTCCCAACCTAGGGAACAAACCCAAGTCAGACCAGAGACAGGGCTTTAAAGGGGACTGACTCTAATGAGTTCCCATTCCTCTGTATCCACAACTAGTCTAGGGAAGATACGATGATCATCTCTAGAGAACCTCAATGTGCTGGCACAGACCCAGGAGACCTGGCATCTCAGCCCAGATATACCCAGGTCTCAGAGTTCCTTCTGGCTTCCCTGGTGACTCAGGGATAAAGAATCTGCCTGCCAGTGCAGGAAACACCAGTGTGATTCCTGGGTCTAGAAGATCCCCTGGAGAAAGAAATGGCAACTCTCTCCAGTATTCTTGCCTGGGAAATCCCATGGCCAGAGAAGTCTCGAGGGCTACAGTCTGTGGGGTTGCAAAGAGTCAGACATGACTTAGCCACTAAATAACAACAAACGAGTCCTGGCTTCCTTACCAGTAAAGTAGGGGTGATACTAGCTCCCAACAACCTCATAAGCATGTTCTAAGGATCAAGTGAGAGAACATGGGTGCCCATTTTATGACATCTGCTGTAGGTGATGCATTTGTACGTGGGCTTTGAAATGAAGCATAGCAAAACTACAGCAGGGAAGAGGCATCCCGACCCCTAGGAGCAAAGAAACCATGTGACTTCAGAAAAAGGCAAGGACTGGAGAGGTGAGGACATGGTGCCTTGCTTAATCCTAATTAAATTACCATATTCTAATTAAAAAACAGAACCAGAGGTTTGTAAAACTTCTGCTGCTAGAAGCCAGAGCCAGGAAGAGCACAATATTGTGAACAGAAATTATGATTAATCAAGGACCATGCCAGGCCCTGGGCTGTTGGACTATGTGAGGTCTGGAAGATCAAGAAGCAGAGACCCCACGCCAGGGAATGTGGATGGTTGGTGGGAGCTAGTGATGGGGGGAGAATTTTTTTCCCTAAACCATTTGCTAACTAGCTCAGACCACCCAGACACCATCCATTTCCAATAGGCTCCATAAACTCTCCCCACTGCTCTTGGTGCCTCCCTGTCTGTCCAGTCTATAGTTTCATTAAACAACAATAATAATGGATACTAAGAGTTAATCAAGACAGTAAAATATATAATTAAAAAATAATAATAAACAATAATGATTGCTTCCTATAGGCCTGATACCAAGTTTAACCCTTTGTTTCTATTGTCTTATTGAATCTTAACAATTGTGTGTTTTCTAGGCAAGAATTTGAAGTTTTGAGAGGTTAAATAACTTGTCTAACATTATCCCCACGACCAGTAAGAGGAAGAACCTGGGATTTGAACCTAAGTCTGTCTGGTGCCAAAATTAAGCACATTAGTCCACAGTGCCTTTGATATCTTGAGGGCCAGTAAGAGTACTGGGCATAATCCTGTCAATTATGTAAATAATCAAGTATGATGGAAAAAGAAATGTCACTAGGATGACCTGGAGAATTTAAGGTCACTTAAAGAACAGGATGGAGTAACCTAAATCCATTGAGGATTTCGTTGGGGAAAACATGTAAACAAATTTAGGAACATCCACTGGGTGCTTGGCCAGCAGCTGTAAATAGCATTCCCCCAGGACTAATTTCCATGTAATGGCTCTTGATATAAAGACTTGAGTGAGCAGTTATAATAATAGGTAGGTTAATTTGCCCCATTATTTACATTTGGTGAACTAGAGCAGAGGCAATAAAGGTTTTGCCAAAGCAGAGTAGATTCTGAGACGGCATCTCTGCTTTAATTATTACTGGAGAAAAGCACTTGTTTCATCTGTGACCCTGGGTATATTGCAGAGAAGCAGAATATAAAGCTCCCACAGGGACTGAGTGGCTGGACCAGTCCTGTCACTTCTTTCTCAAGGCTTGCAGAAAGGTTTACAGGCGTCATGGCAATGAAAACCATCAATCAACTGCCGGCTTCCACAAGCTTCAGAGTCAAACTGGGGTTTGAAGATGGCTTCCCCTGCATCACCAAAGGTAAATTATTGGAACTAGAAGTTACCAGAACTCCATTCTTTTCCCCCCTCATCTGCAAGCCTTTCGGTAAAGCATTTATTCAAGAGACTAAAAACATGGTCCAGTTAAGCCTTCTCTTTTCGTTTCCTGGTGAAAAGCATACTGGCTAAATTTAGAGGCTGGCTATGGGCTTCCCTGGTGGCTCAGTGATAAAGAATCTGCCTTCTATGGAAGGAGACACGGGAGACGTGGGTTTGATCCCTAGGTTGAGAAGACCCCCTGGAGGAGGAAATGGCAACCCACTCCAGTATTCTTGCCTGGACAATGCCCTGGACAGAGGAGCCTGGCTGGCTACCATCCGTGGGGTCGCAAGGAGCTGGACATGACTTAGCAACTAAACAGCAACAATGGGCCCTTAAAATGCTTGACAGTCAGGCTGCTTTTGCTTTCTTTTCCTACTTGTTTCCTTTCTAACAATATCCAGGAGACAACTTCAGTGATATGATGGAAGCATCAGAGACTTACAGGAGAGACTGGGTTCAAATCTGATCTCCCCATACAAGCTCTGAGATCCTGGCAAGATCATTTACTCTCTCTGAGCATCCCTGAAAATCCATAAAGTGTACATTTGCTGAGATGTCAGAACAAACTGTATGTAAGGTGTTTCTCTGGTAGTCTTTGCTCAAAGTTAATATAGAGTCTAAATATCATTTTAATGTGAAATATAAGACATGTACAGAAAAATATATATTCAAAAGTGAACAGCAAGGAAAAAGAAAAAAGGTAGAGGGCAGTGATGTGTCACAAAAGAATACCTGTGAAATCAATTTCCAGGTGAAGGTTTAGGTCAAAGGTCAGCAAACTTTCTGTTTTTAAGAGCCAGAGAGTAAATACTTAACTGATTCTGTCCTTTTAGCAACTATTTAACCCTGTCATTGTGTTGTGAGAGCATCCATGGACCACAGCACACAAGTGGGCCTGACTTTGTCCCAATAAAACTTTGTTTACAAAAATAAGCACCAGACAGGACTTCTCTTTGCTACCATGCAGAGGTCCGATGTTATGATTTCACCTTCCAATGCAAGGAGCGTAGGTTCGATCCCTGGTCAGAGAGCTAAGATCCCACACGTCTCATGGCTGATAAACCAAAATGTAAAACAGAAACAATATTGCAGCAAATCCAATACAAACTTTTAAAAAATGGTCCACATCAAAAAAAATTTTTTTTAAATAAGCACCAGACTCGGGTGCTGACCTCTGATTTACATGATTGTCAGCATTTCAGAAGCCACGTCATGCTTTCACCTCGATAGGGGCAACACTGTCTTGATTTTAGAGCAATAAGTTCCCTACTTTATAGTTTTACTACCTAAGCATGCATCCCTAAACACTAGCATTTTGCCTGGTTTTTGAACTCAATATAAATGAAATTATACATTAATTGGTCTTCCCAGGTGGTGCAGTGGTAAAGAATCTGCCTGCCAATGCTGGAGACACCAGAGATGCGAGTATAATCCCCAGGTCTGGAAGATCTCCTGGAGGAGGAAATGGCAACCCACTCCATTATTCTTGCCTGGACAATGCCATGGACACAAAAGCCTGGCGGGTTACAGTCCATAGGGTTGCAAAGAGTCCAACGTGACTGAGCTTTCACACACACATTAATTACTCCTTTGAGTTAAGCTTTTCCATCAAATATTGTTGACATATCACTCTAGATAATTTAACTTTGCTGTCCATATACATTTAGATTGCTCCTTCTTGGGGACCATGGTGAATAATGCAGCTATGAATATCCTTATACAAACCTCTTGGTCTTCCTGTGCACAAATTTCTGTTGGGTGTAAATCTAGGAGAGAAACTTTGGGGTCATATGATATGTGTATATTCAGTTTTGAAATATAACAGGTCCAACTGTTCCACATATACTCCAGCATTTAGTATTACCAGACTTTGAAAATGTATCCATTCTGGTTGAGTGTGGAGTATCTCATGGTTTTAATTTACATTCTCTGGTTAGTAACGGGGCCTATGTGTTGTTTGCCATTTGATATCTTCATCTGTGAAGTGCCTATCAAGTCTTCTGCCTATTTTTCTACTTTGCTGATTGTCTTTTCCTTACTGGTTTGTAGAAGTTCTTTTGACATTCCTAATATCAGCTCTTTGTCTATTTTATATATAGCAAATATTTTCTCCCACTCTTGGCTGAATTTTCACTTTTTTAATGATGTTATGCAATGAACAGACAAGTTCTTAATTTTAACATAGTAAACCTCAGTATAGTTTTTCTTTCCAGTTAGCTCTTTTTTAATATCCTGTCTGAGAAATCTCTCTGTACACCAAAGTTATGAAAAACTTCCTTTCGATAAGTTGAATTTTTTTCCAGAATACTGCCCATCCTATCTAAACCCAGGCTATCCAATTAACACCATGCCATTAATATCATCTTTTGAACTGTGGTGTTGGAGAAGACTCTTGAAATTCCCTTGGACTGCAAGGAGATCAAACCAGTCAATCATAAAAAAAAAAAAATCAGTCCTGAATATTCATTAGAAAGACTGATGCCGAAGCTAAAGCTCCAATACTTTGGCCACCTGATGCAAAGAACTGACTCATTTGAAAAGACCCTGATGCTGGGAAAGATTGAAGGCAGGAGGAGAAGGGGACAACAGAAGATGAGATGGTTGGATAGCCTCACTGACTCAATGGACATGAGTTTGAGCAAGCTCCGGAAATTGGCAATAGACAGGGAAGCCTGACTTGCTGCAGTCCATGAGGTCTCAAAGAGTCAGACATGAGGAGGGACTGAGCTGAATATTATCTTGTTTTTAGCATCAGCAGAATCTCTAGCTGTGCTGCCTTTTCATCCCTAACATTGGATAGACACCGCCTCTCTTTTCCTTTTTATATACTCAGTAGAGGTGTATCAAGGACATTACTCTTCTCAAAGGACCAACTTGAGTTTTTGTTGATCCTCTTCACTGTTTTCTTTCATTATTTTCTGCTTATATTTATTACTAATTTACTCTTTCTTTGCTATTAATGTGTTGCTTTTTTCTAACTTCTTGACAAAGATACTTGATCCACTACTTTGTGAAAGTCACTCAGTCGTGTCCAACTCTTTGCAACCCCGTGGACTATACAGTCCATGGAATTCTCCAGGCCAGAATACTGGAGTGAATAACCTTATCCCTTCTCCAGGGGATCTTCCCGACCCAGGAATTGAACCAGGGCCTCTTGCCCTGCAGGTGGATTCTTTACCAACTGAGCTATCAGGGAAGCCGTCATTACTTTGTACTATCATAACATAAAGATAGTTTCCTCTTTTACCTACCTACACACAAATATTTTGATACTTTTATTATCATTCAATTAAAAATTTTTTCTAATGTCCTTTGTGACTTCTTCTTTGACTCAGGGGCTATTTTCAAATGTATTTCTAAATTCTAAAATTATACAAAATTTATCATTATGTCTTTAGTACTGATTTCAAGTCTAATCATATTATGGAAAAAGAACACACACTGTGTGATTTCAATTCTTTGAAATTTGTTGAGACTTATTTTATGACTGAGCATAAGGTCAATTAGAATAAAGTGTTCCATGTATAACTTGAAATATGTGTAGTATTAATTTGTTAAGTGGAATAGTTTTTAAAAGTTTATGAGGCTTTTCTGCTAATCATGCTGTTCAAATGTCTATATCCTTACCTTATTTTATTTATTTATTTTTTTGCCTACCAAATATTGAGATTCAGGTGTTAAAATCTTGAAGTACAAGTGTAGATTTGCCTGTTTCTCTTCACAGTTCTGTCAAGTTTTATACATTTCATGTTATTAAGAGCCGTTAGCATTTTTAAATGTAATATCTGAAAGTTGAATCAAGTGTTATATCATTCTCAAATGTCCATCTTTATCTCTGGTAATGTTTTTTGTCTTAAGGTCTATTCTATTTTGTCTAATATTAATATAACTATGCAACAGTTTGTGGGGTTGGGGGATTTTGCTTTCTGGTTTTGGTTTTTTTTTGTTTTTTTTTTGGTTAGTGTTTAGAAGAAAAAAATCTTTTTCTATTATTTTACTTCCAAACTTTCTGTGTTTTAGTATTTTTCTCTGTGCCAAGATTTGAATATTGTTTAATGACCTGACTTTTGTTGTGTCCAATCTACTATTAAGCCCATGCATTGAGATCTAAATTTTAGATATTGCAATTTTTAGTCCAAAACATCCTGTCTAGACTTTCTTCTAAATCTATGGGGAGACATTTGCAGATGTCTAAATGTTCTGTCCTAAAAAATACCTGTTTGAATACAGAGTTCCAAGGAATAGCAATGAGAGATGAGAAAGCCTTCCTCAGTGATCAATGCAAAGAAATAGAGGAAAACAACAGAATGGGAAAGACTAGAGATCTTTTCCAGAAAGTTAGAGATACCAAGGGAACATTTCATGCAAAAATGGGCACAATAAATGACAAAAATGGTCTGGACCTAACAGAAGCAGAAGATATAAGAAGAGGTGGCAAGAATACACAGAAGAACTATACAAAAAAGATCTTCATGACCCAGATAACCATGATGGTATGATCACTCACCTAAAGCCAGACATCCTGGAATGGGAAGTCAAGGGGGCCTTAGGAAGCATCACTATGAACAAGGATAGTAGAGGTAATGGAATTCCAGTTGAGCTATTTCAAATCCTGGAAGATGATGCTGTTAAAATGCTGCACTCAATATGCCAGCAAATTTGGAAAGCTCAGCAGTGGTCATAGGACAGGAAAAGGTCAGTGTTCATTCCAATCCCAAAGAAAGGCAATGCCAAAGAATGTTCAAACTACTGCACAATTGCACTCACTTCACATGCTAGCAAAGTAATGCTCAAAATTCTCCAAGCCAGGCTTCAAAAGTACATGAACTGTGAACTTCCAGATGTTCAAGCTGGATTTAGAAAAGGCAGAGGAGCCAGAGATCAAATTGCTAACATCTGTTGGATCATCATAAAAGCAAAAGAATTCCAGAAAAGCATCTACTTCTGCTTTATTGACTACACCAAAGCCTTTGATTGTGTAGATCACTAAAACTATGGAAAATTCTTCAGGAGATGGGAATACCAGACCACCTGATGTACCTCCTGAGAAATCTATATGAGGTCAAGAAGCAACAGTTAGAACCAGACATGGAACAACAGACTGGTTTCAAATAGGAAAAGGAGTACGTCAAGGCTGTATATTGTCACCCTGCTTATTTAACTTATATGCAGAGTACATCATGCCGGGCTAGATGAAGCACAAGCTGGAATCAAGATTGCTGGGAGAAATATCAATAACCTCAGATACACAGATGACACCACCCTTATGGCAGAAATCGAAGAAGAACTAAAGAGCCTCTTGATGAAAGTGAAAGAGGAGAGTGAAAAAGTTGGCTTAAACTCAGCATTCAGAAAACTAAGATCATGGCAGTCAGTTCCATCATTTCAAGGCAAATAGATGGGGAAACAGTGGAAACAGTGAGAGACTTTATTTTCTTGGTCTCCAAAATCACTGCAGATGGTTACTGCAGCCATGAAATTAAAAGATGCTTGCACCTTGGAAGAAAAGCTATGACCAACCTAGACAGCAAAAAAGTAGAGATATTACTTTGCCAACAAAGGTCCACCTAGTCAAAGCTATGGTTTTTCCAGTAGTCGTGTATGAATATGAGAGTTGGACTCTAAAGAAAGCTGAGCACCGAGAATTGATGCTTTTGAATTGTGGTGTTGGAGAAGACTTTTGTGGCTGCAAGGAGATCCAATCAGTCTATCCTAAAGGAAATCAGTCCTGAATATTCATGAGAAGGACTGATGCTAAAGCTGAAACTCCAATACTTTGGCCACCTGATGCAAAAAACTGACTCATTTTGAAATGACCCTGATGGTAGAAAAGATTGAAGGTGGGAGGAGAAGGGGATGACAGAGGATGAGATGGTTGGATGGCATCACCAACTCGATGGACTTGAGTTTGATCAAGCTCCAGGAGTTAGTGTTGGACAGGGAAGCCTGGCATGCTGCAGTCCTTGGGATCACAAAGAGTTGAACACGACTGAGCGACTAAACTGAAATGAAATGTCCTGCTCCTCATCAAACTTTTCCCTTTGATTTAACATTTATGGGTGAATTGTCTGATCCAGTCTTTACTCTGATGGTTATAAAACGGTGGATTTCTCTTCCACGACTCCCTTGCATTTACTAGTCCATGTTCCATTGTAAGAAAATATTTGCAACATATTGATGAAACCTCTCTTCTCACCTATCTATCCATTTATCTATTCGTGAACTTATAATTCCTATTTAAATATAATTCCTAGTCCATTAAAATCTTAATTTGTTTTGCTCAAATTATCCTACCTTGGATGCCCCCCCCCTTTCAAAGTGGTTTCTATATCTTTTGTGACGTGCTTGAATTCTTTTTTTTTTTTAACATTCTCTTATTTTTTGGCACAAAGAGATGCTCAGGTTTATCTCGTACCCTCCCTGATGCTGTCCAGTAATTAGCTATTTCTCCAAAGATACTTGGTTTCTCTTAGTGAGGAATGGTATTTAGAAACCAAGACTTTGGCACTGAGTGTACTCATTGCTACTGGAGTGTTACTGCTTCTTTTCAATATATGCATCTAGGGAATATTTATATATAAGAAATCATGAGTTCATGCTGCTGCTGCTGCTAAGTCACTTCAGTCATGTCCGACTCTGTGCAACCCCATAGACGGCAGCCCAGGAGGCTCCCCTATCCCTGGGATTCTCCCAACAAGAACACTCGAGTGGGTTGCCATTTCCTTCTCCAATGCATGAAAGAGAAAAGTGAAAGTGAAGACGCTCAGTCATGTCTGACTCTTCGCAACCCCCTGGACTGCAGCCTACCAGGCTCCTCCATCCATGGGATTTTCCAGGCAAGAGTACTGGAGTGGGTTGCCATTGCCTTCTCCCGTGAGTTCATATTGGTACTTAAAATTCCAGTCCAGCCCTATAGAGTTCTTCCTCACATTTTCTTACTTAATATTTGGATCTCTTCCACATTGAAAATCTTAACCTCCATTTACTCAACCATTCAGTCTTACAATGTACTTTTAAAAGCTGTTTCTTTTGTTTTTTGGCTGCACTGCATGGCAAGAAGGGATCTTAGTTCCTTGACCAAGGACCCAACCCATGCCTCCTACAGGGGAAGCATGAATTCTTAACCACTGGACTTCCCAGGAGGTGCTGGTGGTAAAGAACCCACCTGCCAATGCAGGAGACGTAAGAGACATGGGTTCAGTTCCTGAACCGGGAAGATCTCCTGGAGAAGGGCACAGCAACCAACTCCAGTATTCTTGCCTGGAGAATCCCATGGACAGAGGAGCCTAGCAGGCTACAGTCCTTGGGGTCGCAAAGAGTTGGACACAACTGAAGGGACTTAGCACAGCACAGACCCACTGAACTTTCAGGGAAACCCCCCAAAAAAACTAATTTCAAAATAGCTTTACCCACACAATCAAACGCATTTGTAGTTCTTTTATTCCCCTAAATAGAGGGTATATATTATGGTCAAAGAGTTGTGCTCACATTATTTTGAATTAGTTATCTTTTCCCTCTGACATAGTTATGTTATTAATTCAAGATACAGTTGAGTTTACTTTTTTCTATTTGCATTCAGTTTTAACTTCCCCATTCACAATTACTTAATTTTGCTTTTTCAAGTTTATAAAGCATAAATATGCTTCCAAAAGTCAAATCTATGCAAAAAGACATATACAAAGAAGTGATGGTCTTTCCCTTGCCCTCTTCATCCCATTTCCCCTCAGCTTTGGAAGTAATCAATTTTATTTCTTTGTTTCTTTTGACAAAAGTAAGCAAATATACACATATTTCGTTATTCCTCCTTCCTTGTTACACAAAAGATGGTATATTGTGCATACTTTTTCCAATTTGTTTTTTGTCACTTAACAATATATCCTGGAAATTACTCTGATTCCATTCACAGGGATAAACTTCATTTCTTTTTTACAGTTGCATTCACTCCATTGTGTACATATGCTATGGTTTATTTCAGCCAATCTCCTATATTTGAGCATTTAAGTACTTTCCAATATTTTGCAGTTATACAAAAAGGCAGCAATGAAAACCTTGTGCATATTGTTGGCAGTGTACTTTCCATGCAAAGTCCTAGAGATGGGATTGCTGGACCCAAGATTTAGTAAATATGTCATTGTGTTAGGAATTTCCAAATTTCCCTCCTTGGAAATTGTACCATTTTTCATTCTCAGCAGCATATGGGGCTTCCTATTTTCCTGAAACCTCACCAAGTAGATATATTATCAAACTTTGGAATGTTTACCAATCTGATGCATGAAATCTTGGTTTAGTTTAAATGTGCATTCTTTTATTACAAGTGAAATTGAATATTTTTCATACATTTTAGGGCCATTTTAGATACTTCTATAAATTGGTTGCTTATAAATTTTGTCATTTTACTAACAGATTTATGGTCTCTCCCTCCACTCAATGTTATGTTAGAGATATCAACCCACATCTGTGATATATATAGCAAATATTTCCTCCCAATTTCTCAATTATCTTTTGAGTTATTTATGGTATTTTTTGTCATTAAAACGTGGGGAGTATATATATTTTTTGCAGTCAAAGGTTGATTTTTTTTTGTTTTTGGCATTTTGTACTTTTTGTATTTTGAGTTATAGCTTCCCCACACTCAGATCACAGAGGAATTCACCCAAATTTTCTTCTAGTACTTATATAGCCTAATTTTGTATGTTTAGAAATGTGATCCATTTCAAGTTTATGCTTATATATGTATAAAAGAAGAATATAAATTCATCTTTTTAAAATGGCTATCTTGTTTTCACACATTTATTAAAAAATAATTCCTTGCTCCAGTAATTTGAGATATCATCTATATTATGTGTTCAATTTCCATATGTACTTGGATCTGTTTCTGTAAATACTTTCAAGTCAAACAAAATACATCTGTGAACTAAATTTGCTTTCCTAATGTCACAGCCCTGTGGTCCCTAAACTAAAGATCGATGTATTCCTGCCCTTAAAAAATTTTATGGTAGTTGCAACCACTTACTCCTAGTTTGGGATAGAACCTTAAGGATTATTATCTAGTTTTGATAGTACAGTAGTTAATATTTATATAGTCTATATTATATGCTAAAAATTCCTTGAAAGATATTCCATATATTAATTTAGTCCTTAAAACAATATTATGAAGAAATCCTTCATCATCCTTGTTTTATAGATGAGAAAACGGAAACACAAAGAGATAAGAGACTCAACCAAGGTAGCAAATAGCAGAGCTGGGCTTCAGACCCTAGCAGTGTGGTGCTAGAGTCCTCGGTCTTTACCACTATACAACTCTGTCTCTCTAGATCCAGAGGAAGAAAGGAACACTGGTTTTGGAAGCTGAAATTCTTGACTGGGTTTCTCTTGGTTCTGTGACTGTGCAATCTACAAAGAAACAGAAAGAAATGTTCTCTTTCTGTGAGTACTCTGAGGTGCTCTGTTCCTTAAACTCAGTGTTGTCATTCTGTCTATTGCAAACTGGGATGTATCTGAATGTCAACTCAATTAGTAAATGTATAATTGTTGTCTTCATAAACCATACTTTGACATTTAATATGCCAAACTCGATCATTTTATGAGCAAGCCAAGTATTCCATAATGCATTTTTATGTTCTGCAGCTATCAAGATGGTTTCAGATTTAGAGTGCTTAAAAAAAAAATCATAAATTTCAATTTTCCCTAAAATTGCCTTTTTTAATGGAACAGGAAAAAATGATACTCCTGTCAATTTCTCTCCTCTAGTAGGCTCAGAATTCCTAAAAAGTTGTAATTGCTCCAAGATTGAGGGTCCTTGTGCAGCTCTGAAAAGTCACACATATCAAAGCATGTCTAGAGCTCTGTACTCTTCTGTGGGGCTTGTGGGGTTGTTCATGTATTCATAAGACTGGAGAAGACAGACCCACTCCCAAATGTTAAGTAGTTTAAATGCTCAATAGTACACAGTCTCAGAGCCCTACCAAGTGCTTACTAGACAAAGGACCTTGCTAGTGAGGAGATGAGATAGTCCTGAGGCAAGTGGAGTCTCTGAGTAGCTATAAGGAAGGTCAGAGGAAGGAGTGGGTGGGTCTGTGGGCTCAAGATGACTGGAAATTTGCAGCCTGCAAAGCTCACCCACTCCTTCCTTAGGACTCTGATGGTAACAGACTTCTCATATCCCGGAAGCCATCCCTGTCCACTTGTAAATACAAATTGGGTGAGAGGTTGGCAGGACACTTCATCAGGAACCTCTGAAGACTCAGAAGAATCTCTGAGGAAGGGACAGTGGTGGGGCCAGACAGGGAAGGAGACCATGCACCATGCTTTTGAGGGGCAGGAAAAAGAAAGGAAACGCCTCATTCAAGAGTGCTTATTGGCTCAGGCTGTCACACCCCAAACACAGTGAGTGGGTTTGAGGGGATGGGAGGATGAAGAGAGAGCAAGGAAGAAAATCATTAAGACCATGAAACAGAATAGAGAGTCAACAATAGACCAAGTATCTATGAGAATCAGGTTCACAGTAGAGGTAGGAAACTATGATTATCCGATAAACTATTTGATACAAAACATTAACCATGGTGAAACCACAGTTAATGCATTTGGGAGGCTCTGAGCAACTCTGGTTCTTTATGTCTCAATGCAGAAATTTAGTGGGAGGCAAAGTGATAGATGGACTTCCCAGGTGAGACTAATGGCAAAGAACCCACCTGCCAATGCTGGAGATGAGAGGTCGATCCCTGGGTCAGGAAGATCCCCTGGAGAAGGGCATGGCACCCACTCCAGTATACTTGCCTGGAGAATCTCCATGGACAGAGGAGGCTGGCAGGCTACAGTTCACAGGGTTACAAAGAGTCAGACACGACTGAAGTAACTTAGCATGCACACATGCTCAGAGTGGGTGATAAGAAGCAATTTTTCTAGGATGCTTGTGAGGCTTGCTAGTGGTGCCCCGAGAAATTACTGGGCTACAGTTTTATAATCAAAGGAAACGTGGGAGAAGACCACCTTCTTCCCTATTCTTGAGCAGATGCCAAGCTTCGATCAGCACCTTCCCCTCCACGGTCAAGCAGGGATTTTTCCTGTCCCTACATGGTCAAGCTAGGACTGTCATGGCACAATGGAAATGAACAAAAAGACGGTAATCTGTACTAAAAATGGTGAGTCATGCCAGGGCTCAGTAGAACGTCACGTTTTTCTTATATCTTTGTCTTTCGTGCGTGCAGAGGAGCATGTCCTAGGAATCATGAACTGACTGAGTTCACTGGGCAGGATGCGGATCTCAGTCCACCACTGTCTTATTGTTTGGGGCCCTGCCTTATGCTTCTGCTGCATGGTTTTGCTGCTAAGCAAGCCTGCTTGATTTTGTGGTTAAGCAAACCTGCTTTCTTGAGTGATTGTTAGCTTACAGAGGTCTCCCCCCCCTTTTTTTTTTTTTTTCTTTACTTACAGTCCCCTAGTGGGATTAACTGTTTAGCTACCTATTTTGTCCCTTTACTCTGACCCTATCAATTGGGTCAAAACAGAGTCAGGTCTTCATAAAGAAAATACTTTCTAGAATGTAACTATCAAATAAATTACCACATTGAAAAATACTATATAGAAAAACAAGCATTAGATAAACTGAAGATTTGAATTTGAATATTTTTTTATAAAAAAGCAAAACATTCAGGAAAAAGTAACAGTATATGAGCAGATTTATAAAACTTTGTTTCCCCAAACCTATATCAGTGCATAAAAAGAAGAAATAATAAGTATACTATTGACATTTCAAGAATTATTCTAGAACTAAAATAAAAAATATTTGACTCTAGGAATTGACGGAGACAGTGCAAAGCAGAACCAAGGACACTAAAAAGAAAATCTTACCAATATCCCCCTTCGATATCCAATTTGGAGTAATGGAAAGGCTGGGGCTAGAAGTATCCAAAGGGAATGTGCGATATTCCACCTAGGGATCCCTTTGTCCAACTTGCAAAATTTCTGAGCAGAGTGTGGGGGAGGAGCAGCGAGTGTAGATACCCTAAGGATAACTGTCAATAGGCCCAGTGGGGAAGAAGAGAAATAATAACACCATTGCAAACCAAAAGCCAGGAACCTCTAGGATTTCATGCAAGCACAGCCAGCTCACCTCAAAGCAGAGAGAGCAAACTAAAGACTAATGAATATAGTCATGGGGGAATCCGGCCCCAGATGAGGACAGTCCTCCAGAGCAATGAATCCATCTAAGACTTTCATCTCAGTGACTAATGCGATCAATTATACAGAAAGTGAGCGTTGTAATTCTTTGGATTAAAATGACATGAGGAAAAAACACATAAATTAGAACAAAAATCATAGCCCATACCAACAAAACCTTGAAAGTTGGGAGATATGAGGAAAGTGTATGCATTAATTTTTTTAGCTTTCATGGCAGGTGGAGCTGTCTGTTCATACTGCTTCATCTACAAAATTGAGACTCTGAGACCAAAATTATGTTTAGCTGTGTTCTTTAAGTATACAGCCTGGGTTACTAAGCAGTGGAGCTGAAAATCAGTTGTTTATCTTCCAAATTAGCAAAGCAGAAAATAGAAATCAGACAATAGCAAATGATAGAAAACTCAGAAATAGTAAGATGGAGTTTAAAAAGCAGAAAATAGAAAACAGATGACAGAAATAAGACTAAAAACATCTGATATGACAAAGAGTGTTGAAGCAAGACATTAACCTAATACATAAAAAGAGTTCTCAGACTGAGTCAAATAAACTAACTGTAGCTCTATATAAAACAACACATCGTGTCCTAGACATTTTTTATTTGCTCTCCAGATCCACTGTTTCCATTCTCCACTATTTTGTGAGCCAGGAAGCCAACCGACACCAATGTATCACCACACTGCCTTGCCCTCAGGCTTCCAGTTGGGTTTGGTCATAGGAGGTACCCACAGGAGCGCTAAGGAAGGGAAGGAAATGAAGTCAGGGCATTTCCTGGGTTTCTTCTTGCAGAGTCACCATGCTGGTTGCCTCTTGACACCAAAGTCCACCACTCCCATCAGGCAGGCCCTTCTCTTCGGGTTCCAGTAACTGACACGGTGGTGATAACAGCGCCCCATCACTAAGTTCAAGGGTACTGCACTGTTACTGCTTCTCCACATAGCATACATTTGAAAATGGTTCTTCCATTAAATTATCCAAATTTTGAGCGTGGCACCAGTTTTCTACCAGGACCCCCAACTGATACACACTCAAACAAAGCTATCTTACTTTCATAAAGCTGAAAGGAAACAAACGGGGGAAGAAATCTAGGTAAATTTAAAGAAAAAGAAGTCAGGGTTTGTCATCCACAGAAAATGTTGAATTCAAAGAAAGAACATTAAATGAGATTGAAAAGATCATAGTATAATGGTAGAGAGTAAGAGCCACATTAAAGTAAAATTGTCTTGAATCTATATGTGGTAAATATATGAAGCCAAAAGTTGCTAGAAATGCAAAGTGAAAGAGGCCAAATGGACATTTTAATACCTAATGGTCTTTAAAGTGAAGTGAAGTCACTCAGTCATGTCCGACTCTTCGAGACCCCATGGACTATATCCTACCAGGCTCCTCTGTCCATGGAATTTTCCAGGCAAGAGTACTGGAGTGGGTTGCCGTTTCCTTCTCCAGGGGATCTTCCGGATGCAGGGACTGAACCCAGGTCTCCTGCACTGCAGGCAGACGCTTTAGCCTCTCTCAAGTTAAACATTAGTGGGAAAACTGCTGAAATATGAAAAAAATCTGTAAGGTAAGCAATTGAATTGTACTAATATTAATGTCTTGGCTTTTACAATGTACAGCAGTTATGTTGACTAATATTAGGGACGCTTTGTGAAAAGTGTATGCAACCCATCTGTACTATATTTGCGAGCCTTTCTCTAAATCTAAAATATTTCAAAACAGAAAGTTTAGAAGAACATCAACTTAAGAATTGGTAAGGATATAGAAAGTCTGAATGACTTAATTAAGAGTTTCAACTCAAAAACAGAAACTACTCTCTATTCTCACATGCCATAATATGCAAAAAGTCTCTATATATTAGACCAAAGAACCCTCAAAATTCTAAAAAAGTGAAACACTCAACCATATTATTATCCATAATTCAAAATTAAAGTAGAAACAAAACAAAATCTCTGGCCATTTTAAAACTTTTTCCAATACTGTAAATAACTCCTAAGATCAAGAAGAAATCAAGGAAATTTCCTGTCAGTCCAGTGGTTAGGACATGGCACTTTAATTGCCAAGGCCTGGACTCCATACTTGCTTGGGGAACTAAGATACCATCAGTTGGCACAGCATGGTCAAAAAGAAAAAGAAATCAAAACCACAATTGCAGAAAGTAGTAGTTATTGCTGGTTGCATTTCCTGTATTTATTTTTCTTCCTTCCTTATTTTGAACCTTCCCTTGCTTCTTTTCATATATCCCCTCTTCTCTCTAGGACATCATCTGCTCCAGATGAGGTAGGCTCTTGATTGTCTCCAGGCAAACCAATGGTCTCACTCCCACTGCCAGTGATTTTGAGAACAGACACATAAAGTAATCCTAGCAAACGAACTTCAAAAGAGTCTGATGAATGACTTCTGGGAAAGGCTTTGTTGTTGTTTAATCACCAAGCCGTGTCTGACTCTTTGCGACCCCATGGACTATAACCCGCCAGGCTCCTCTCATGGGGTTTCCTAGGCAAGAATACTGGAGTGGGTTGCCATTTTCCCCTTCAGGGAACCTTCCTAACTCAGGGATCAAACCCATGCCTCCTGCATTGGCAGGTGTATTCTTCACCACTGAGCCACCTGGGAAGTCCCCTGGGAAAGGCTTACTTCTTTGCTAAAAAGAAAGTCTTTTTTCTGCATCTGGAAGTTGTCAAGGGCATGTGACACGCAAAGCTGCACCATGAAAATAAGTAGCCTAAAGGTATCACTGAACTTCTGAATAAACTAGCTCTGAAATATTCCTGCTTCCAACTCCTTGTTATGGGAAATAATAACTCCTTGAGGCATTTGAATCAAGATTTTCTGTTATTTGCTGCTGAAAGAACCCTAACTAATACATATAGTCTCTAGGAAATAATGAAAATGAAAACATTATATACTAACATCTATAAGGTAGAGTCAAAACATTATTCAGAGGAAAAAGCCTCCCTTTGGTCTTCTTCATTTCCAATCTACACACTCTGCCTCTAACAGATTAAGTGTTCAGATCAGGAAGTCAGAAAATAGGAAGGAAATACAATGTCAAGGAAGGTGGGAGAAAGTAATTTTAAAAGGTATTCAGGGTTTTCTCTATTGCCAAGCAAATGCTTCATCTAAGCTGACAGCTTCCTTTGAGCCAAAGCATTTCTTCCTGTTCAGCTTGCCTTTGACCTCAGCTGCAGATTTTGTCTCTCTTCCACTCCCAAGGCAGGGAGGGTAAATGGTAAGTCAAGCCCTGGTCCCAGCTGTTCTGGTAAGGCAAGCATGTACCAGGCCCATGTACACCTTGTTCATCAAACCATTCTACTTATCCCCAGATAATCAGAAGCTGATTATACTTTTAGAGTGAGTAATATATGAGAAAGAAAGATTCCAACTCAAATATTGTAGGAAAAAGAGCATTAAAAAGCACAGAATCTTTAGAACCCAGTAAAAATCCACACCAAGCCAGAACAAACATATTCCCCTAGCCTCTCCTGTAAGGGTGCCTATTAGTTCCTTATGAGGAACCAGTGGATGTTTTCATCAGAACGCTTCCTAGGTCATGTATAACTGGCTACATATATTTATGTTGAGGTCAAGTAAAATACATTCCTGAATATGAGTTCAGAAATTCTCCAGTTCTTTTTGTTAATCTCTTCAAACCTTACATTGACATGCCATCTAGTTAAAGGCATATGTTTGGACTTGGAAGACCTAATCTGGCTAAATCAATGTCCTTGGGCCTCCAAAATCACTGCCGATGGTGATTGCAGCCATGAAATTAAAAGATGCTTACTCCTTGGAAGGAAAGTTATAACCAACCTAGATAGCATATTCAAAAGCAGAGACATTACTTTGCCAACAAAGGTCTATCTAGTCAAGGCTATGATTTTTCCAGTGGTCATGTATGGATGTGAGAGTTGGACTGTGAAAAAAGCTGAGCGCCGAAGAATTGATGCTTTTGAACCGTGGTTTTGGAGAAGACTCTTGAGAGTCCCTTGGACTGCAAGGAGATCCAGCCAGTCCATCCTAAAGGAGATCAGTCCTGGGTGTTCTTTGAAGGGACTGATGCTGAAGCTGAAACTCCAGTACTTTGGCCACCTCATGTGAAGAGTTGACTCATTGTGTGTGTTTGGTTGGTTTTTTTTTTCAGTCTTAAAAGATTTTTTTCTTCTCCATTTGCTTATCAAGCATTGTAGACAACCTATAATTATGCCACTCACAGTGACAGCCACTTTAGAAGTTCTCCACACATTAGCACACAACTTAGGGAATTATCAGTGAGTCCCAAGGAAAACACAAATTTCAGCCAAAGTGACTGTTTGGATTGTTTCAGCTCTTTTCCAGAAGTTCTCCAGTCCTTTTTGAAAGGTAACCAGAGCAAAGCGGTAAATTTCCTCCTTCCAATCAAATATTGGAAAGCATACTCTTATCCCAGTCTCTTTCCTCAACTGAAACAGTACTAACCAGAACCAAGTGATAAAGAAGTCAGTCCTGTGCTCTATAACAGAGACAGATGCCGAACATGTTAAGTGTTACTCAAAGAAAGTTAACCCCTCAGGACAAAAATACACATTTCTAAAATGCATGCTATCAGCAACTCTTACAAATACTTACAAATACAAAAACTCCCTAAGGTATGAGAAGGGCTTCTTGCTTTCCTGCCCTTCTCCTGAGTATCATGAGATCTTTCCCACTGAAGTGTCAAAACACCCACTCCTCCCTTTCTGTGTGTGCATCAATGCGTGCGTGCTAAGTCGCTTCAGTCAAGTCTGACTCTTTACAGCACTAGGGACTCCGTCCCTAGGAGCTCACCAGGCTCCTCCGTCCATTGGATTCTCCAGGCAAGAATACTGGAGTGGTAGCCATTCCCTTCTCCAAGTGATCCTCCTGACCCAGGGATCAAACCCATGGTGTGTCTCTTATGTCTCCTGGTGGGCAGGTTCTTTACCACTAGTGCCACCTTGCTAAGCACTGGGTAATTCTCACAGACAATCTTAGATTATATCTGGGTTTATATGTGTATATATATATTAGCCTGTGAGTTTCCGGGACTGAAGAATTGGGACATGGTGGTCATTCAGCTTCTCATTGGTAAGCACTTCCCTCCTTACTTCTTCAGGAAACAGAAAAGCCTCAGTTTAAATTCCAAAACTATGGTCTAACTTTGCACAATCAATTAAGCCCACACGAAAATGCTGGGAAAACTCTGGTGGTTCTGCTTCTGGCAAAGGCAGCATAAGTTATTTTGGTCCGAGTCTTTCTCTAAAAACAATTAAACAATCAAAATATCTCAAAAATCTGTTTGAACATGTAGAAAATGATTAAGATTATTTTTAAAACTTTAGAATATGGTAAAAATAAAATAGAAAAACAAAAGAATTTAGCCTAGCATTTGGGCTTTTCCCAGATGGCTCTAGTGGTAAAGAATCTGCCTGCCAATGCAGGAGGTGCAAGAAACTCAGGTTCGATCCCTGGGTCAGGAAGATCCCCTAGAGTAGGAAATGGCACTCCACTGCAGTATTCTCACCTGGAAAATTCCCTGGGTAGAGGAGCCCGGCGGGCTACAGTCCATAGGGCTGCAAAGAGTCAGACATGACTGGGCAACTGAACACAGCAAAACAGCAGAAACAAAGGACAAATCCAAAAGCAAAAGCAGTGATTGAGAGGCTGAGAAACAGAAAAGTTTCAGAAAACACACGAGGCGGAGTGTCAAACATGGAGTTTGTGATCTTCCAAGAAGGAAGTTCTGCAATTTCCATTTATTCCTTTATGATAGTATCTAGTTCTCTGTCAATTTTTTTCCTATCTGGATATTTACTCTTAAAAGATTTTAATATAATCATTTAAAACCCTGTGTGGGATAAGTCTAATGTCAGGATTTCTAGTGAATATGTCTTTTTGTCTTTTTTTTCTTTTGTCTTCTACTTTTTCACAAATCTTGTCTTCTCACATGCCTTATTATTTTTTACTGTGTGCTGTACAACATGTTTAATAAATCGCAGTGATCATTTGTGGCTCTTGTATTTTACTCCAGAGAGGATTTACTTTTGCTTCTGGAAGGTCACCTTAATTACAACTAGATATTAGATTATTCAAAGTTGAGCTTCACCTTATGAGGCCTCATCTATTTCTGGTTGACACTTTATTCCAAAGAGGGAAGTATCCTGGTATATCCCAGAGGGTTTTGATTGGTACCCTAAATAGAAAACTATAGAATGGATGAAAGTAAAAGGATGAAAGAAGACATTCCATGAAAACACTAATCAAACTCTGGGATAGCTATACCTAAATAGACATTAAAACCAAAAAGCATTCCAAACATTTTGCAAAAAGCCTTTAGATCAACTAAAAGCTCCATTTGTCATTTTATTGGCTTCCTTCTCTTACTTGTTAGATCTCATGGGGCTTTTTCACACATTTCATTGGAATCTTGATTGTTTGTTTCAAAAACCAGTTTGCTGTCATCAGTTTCTGGCACTCTTAAGGGTCTCTATCTCATTAAACACTTTTAATAGATCTTGGATTTTAAAAAAAATCAAAACTCTGTTTACTAGAGATACAACAGAGATTTCATAACAATAAAAGAGCCTATCGAATAGGAAGCTACTAGAATTCTATATGTGTATGCATCAAATAGCCTGCCCAGGTAGTGCAGTGGTCAAGAACCCTCCTGCCAGTGCAAGAGACGTGGGTTCAGTCTATGGGTCAGGAAGATCTTCTGGTGTAGGAAACAGCAACCCACTCTGGTATTCTTGCCTGAAAAATTCCATGGACAGAGGAGCCTGGCAGGCTACAGTCCATGGGGTCACGAAGAGTTGGCCATGACTGAGTGACTGAGCTCACAAGTATGCATCAATTAACAGAGCCACTAAATGGATTAAGAAAAGCAGGCCCAGCTTATCAATGATCAGAGAGGGGTTAATGGACTAACTATATCTGTATAACTTGCCTCGTACCACCAGCACCTAAGAAAATGCCTGGCACATGTTAGGTGCACAGCAGATGACTTAAAAGCCAATATTACAACCAGAATGCCTAATATTTCTGCTGCTGCTACTGCTAAGTCACTTCAGTAGTGTCCAACTCTGTGAGACCCCATAAGATGGCAGCCCACCAGGCTCCTCCATCCATGGGATTTTCCAGGCAAGAGTACTGGAGTCGGGTGCCATTGCCTTCTCTGCCTAATATTTCTACTTGTACCCATTCCTGTAGAAATCCTAATAAACACATTGTTGCTGCTAAGTCGCTTCAGTCATGTCCGACCTTGTGCGACCCCAGAGACGGCAGCCCACCAGGCTCCCCTGTCCCTGGGATTCTCCAGGCAAGAACACTGGAGTGGGTTGCCATTTCCTTCTCCAATACATGAAAGTGAAAAGGGAAAGTGAAGTCACTCAGTCGTGTCCGACTCCTAGCAACCCCATTGACTGCAGCCTACCAGGCTCCTCCGCCCATGGGATTTTCCAGGCAAGAGTACTGGAGTGGGGTGCCATCGCCTTCTCCAAATAAACACATTACTAGTGCTTAAAACATATACTAACACACACACACACAATTTGATGAAAAGACCAGTCTTTCCCCCATCTATTGACCATAATGTCACAATTTATTTCTGGATTCTCAGTTTTATTCCATTGAGCCCTATAATTATCTTTATCCCAATACTGCACTGTCTGTAGCTTTATGGTAAGTTATTAAATTGAGAAGTGTAAGTCCTCTGTGTGCGTGTGTGCTAAGTCACTTCAGCCATATCTGACTCTTTGCAACTCCATGGACTGTAGCCCACCAGGCTCCTCTGTGCATGGGATCCTCCAGGCAAGAACACTGGAGTGGGTGGTCATGTCCTCCTCCAAGTAATCTTCCCAACCCAGGGGCTGAATCTGAGTCTCCTGTGTCTCCTGCATTGCAGATGGATTCTTTACCCACCAAGCCACCTGGGAAGCCCATAAGTCCTCTAACTTTGGTATTTTTCAAGATTGTTTTGTCTATCATGACCCCTTGAGTTTTCAAATAATTTTAGGATCAGCTTGTCAGTTTCTTCAAGGAAAACAGCTGGGGTTATAAGAATCGAACCTATAAACCAGTTTTGGAATATCGCCATCTTAACAAAAATACATCTTCTGATCCACAAATATGGGATGTCTTTCCATTTATTTAGATCTTTAGTTTAAACAATATTTTATAGTTCTCAGAGTATAAATTTTTCACTTCTTTTAAAAATTCACTTCTAAACTTTATATGTTATTGTAACTGGAGTTGTTTTTCCTAATATCCTTTTCTGGACTGGCCATTGTAAGTGTATAGGTACACAATGAATTTTTGTTTATGAATCTCATATCCTGAAATCTTGCTGAACTTGTTCATTAGTTCTAGCCATTTTTAGTTGATGCCTTAGGACCAGCTATATACAGGATCATGTCTCTTGTGAATACATATAGTCTCACTTCTTCCTTTCCAATCTGAATTACTTCTTTCTGTTACCTAATTACCCTGGCTACACCCTCCAAAATAACACTGAATAGAAATTATAAATGGGAATAGCTTTGTCTCATTTATGATCTTACAGATTTTCACCCTTAAGTAAGATGTTAGCTGTACAGTTTCATAGCTGCACTTAAGGAAACGAAAGAAGTTCCTTTCTACTCCTAATTTGTTGAGAGTTTTTATTATGGACTGTTGGATTTTGTCAAATGCTTTCCTGCATCTATTGAGTTGATCGTGTGGCTTTGTCCTTTATTCTATTGATATAGTATATTTATTGATGTTCAAATGTTAAATCATGTTTAAAATCACTAATTTTGTGACAGTTGTTATGCAGCATAGAAGCTAATAGCTGCAGAATAATAATAACTATAATAATTAATATTTATTTAATTCTTATTATATGTCAAGAACTGTTTAAGTACTCCCCATTATTAACTCACTTCCTAGGTGGCACAGTGGTAAAGAATGTGCCTGCCAAGGCAGGAGATGCATGAGATCCCTGGGTGGGAAAGATCCCCTGGAGTAGGAAATGGCAGCCCACTCCAATACCCTTGCCTGGAAAATTGCATGGACAGAGGAGCCTGGTGAGCTACAGGCCATGGGGCCATAAAGAGTCAGACACAGCTGAGTGACTGAGCGTGCAAGCGCATACACACACATTATTAACTCACTTAATTCTCAGAATAACATTAGAAGAGCCGTCTATCATTATCCCCATATTACAGGGATATGGGGGATCAGAGGCTCAGAAAAGTTACAGACTCTACCCATAGCCAGGCAGCTATTCATACAGAGCAGAAGTAAAATTTAAACCTAGACAGTTTGGCTCAGAATTTAGGTTTCTAAGTAACAAGGACTTCTCTTCAAATTATCCTACCAAAGGCATAAGTAAGCACCAAAGAACCAGCTCTCTCCACTAACTGCATCTCTGGTTGAGTGCTAAGGAGACTGACCTATCTCAGGACCATCTCTCAGAGAAAAAGACACTGCCATCTGAGCGGTTGTCCATAGAATCATTGAAAAAATGAGGCTAAAATTCTCTAGAAAGATAACAAGCTGTTTTTTTAAAATTCTATTTGTTGAAAGAACTCTTAGAAAGAGCACCTCAGAGAGCAGCCTGGGATCAAAGGCAGAACCTCCCAGGGATATCTCCAGAAATACATAGAAGTGGAAGCAAACCTGGTTTCTAAGGAGGGTGGGCCTGTGACTGGATGGTCTTGTTTGGCTAAGCATGTTAAGTTAGGGCCAGAGCTGAATTGCTTGAGACAACAGAGAAAAAACTGTACCTGGCCCAGTACTTTCCTGCTTTGCTCTTCCTCAAAGCTGCACTCAACTTCCTCTCTAATTAAATGTTGAACAAATATTTAAAGAATATTTTGTTGGAGAGGCATCAAATTATCAGTCTGCCTGGGGTTCCCGCATTTCTCAGCCTGCCTCCCCCCCCATTAGGACATGGCAGAGCCAAGGGCTCTGTATCCAATCTCAGTCATTAGCAAATGTCCATATGGTTAAAGCTATGGCCTTTCTAGTAGTCATGTACAGATATAAGAGTTGGACTATAAAGAAAGCTGAGCACTGAAGAATTGATGCTTTTGAGGTGTGGTGTTGGAAAAGACTCTTGAGAGCCCCTTGGACAGCATAGAAATCAAACCTGTCAATCCTAAGTGAAATCAACCCTGAATATTCAATGGAAGGGCTGATGCTGAAGCTGAAGCTCCAATACTTTGGCCACCTGATGCAAAGAGCTGACTCTTCCCTTGATGATGGGGAAGACTGAAGGCAGGAGGAGAAAGGGACGACAGAGGATGAGATGATCAGATAGCATAACTGACTCAATGGACATGAGTTTGAGCAAACACCGGGAGATGGTGAAGGACAGGAAAGCCTGATGAGCTGCAATCCATGGGGTCACAAAGAGTCTACCAACCAAGCTTTGCTCTGTGTCCACAAACAATAGGGGATTGTGGTGTTTCTGCTTAGCTGATCAGAAAATTGTCACACTTTGGCTTCAGTGTTTTCAGCAGCTTATAGCTGAGCACTCATTAATTATGCAAAATAGGCTTCAAGGGACCGAATCTATTGAGCTAATTAATATCAAGTGTCACTAGCCAATTAGCAGCCTTCTCTCTTATTGTGGGGAAATTGCCATGGGACACGCCAGGCAGAGCACTTCTCACACTTCTCATCTGTCCTACTCCATCTCCCTCCCGTGACGGCAGTCAGGAGCACCCTTGATCAGAGAGGCCACAGGCATGGACTTTCTCTCTACCCCCAAGCCTATCTTCATCCTGGACCATTTCGATATCCATTTAGACCTTGCATCTTCAAGTGTGATCTGTGGACCAGGAGAGCCAGCATCACTGAAGATGCTTACTGAAACGTAGAATCCCACTCTAGGCTTTCTGAAACAGAAGCTGTATTTTAACAAAATCCTGTAGTGACCCACATGCATATTATAATTTGAGAATCACAGATGTAGAAGACCCAAGACCCTGGTTCTTTTTAATACAAAAGTTTCCTGTTCATTTACTTTCAGTTCAGTTCAGTTCAGTCGCTCAGTCGTGTCCGACTCTTTGCGACCCCATGAATCGCAGCACGCCAGGCCTCCCTGTCCATCACCATCTCCAGGAGTTCACTCAGACTCACGTCCATCGAGTCAGTGATGCCATCCAGCCATCTCATCCTCTGTCGTCTCCTTCTCCTCCTGCCCTCAATCCCTCCCAGCATCAGAGTCTTTTCCAATGAGTCAACTCTTCGCATGAGGTGGCCAAAGTACTGGAGCTTCAGCTTTAGCATCATTCCTTCCAAAGAAATCCCAGGGTTGATCTCCTTCAGAATGGACTGGTTGGATCTCCTTGCAGTCCAAGGGACTCTCAGGAGTCTTCTCCAACACCACAGTTCAAAAGCATCAGTTCTTCGGCGCTCAGCCTTCTTCACAGTCCAGCTCTCACACATAAATATTAACACATCTAGAAGCTTGCTTTTCTTTTCCCTCTGCCATCTTACCATTCTGTCCTGTTCTCTGACCGTTTTTAAAGACTGAGGTGTGTATCTCTGATTCTCATACTCCTGGTGTACATTTAAGGGAGACCTCCAGTCGACTAGTCATGTTACAGCCTCCCAATCTGTCTGTGGCCCTTGTAGTTCCTTTTCTTTTTCCACGATGAACAGCTCTTTCATTATTCTCTCTTCATGTGCTCAATTCTCCTGCCCCATTCAGGTCCTATTAAGAATGCTAAGGCTTCTGTGCTGCTGGGGGATCTTCTGCATCTCCCTAGCAGCTTCCCCCCTCCATGCCAAACACTAGTCCAAACTGTTTCCCCCTTTTCAAGCTCCTCATCTCATCAGGTGACCTCTTCTCTTATCCCACAAAGAAATCCAACCATCCAGACAACTCCCTTTCCCGTCAGTGTCAGACTTGCCTTCATCTGCAGGTGTCTCTTTCTCCTTCTCCCTTTCCCTCAGGAAGGTGTCCCCTCCTCCTGTCAAGTTAGGCTTGCACCCTGTGCTCTGCAGACCCTTTCCAGGTGGGGCAAGTCTCTTCAGGAACTTGGTCCCATCAACCACTATTCTCTATAACTTCAGCCTTTTCCTCACCACTGGTTCCTTCCCCACAGATTACAAATGTGCACAAGTCTCTCCTTTCTTTGAAAGGGGAGCCTCCCATAGCCCATAGCCTTCCTTGGGTAACCCCCTTCCTTCAGCCCTCACTTAACAGTCAAACTTTCTCAACACAGCTCACACCCTCAGCTTTAAACAATTCTCCTGAGACCAGTGACTGCCAGTCAGATGCAACATGCCTCCCTTGCCTGGCCTCTCTGTGGCAGTAGCATTCCTGGCATGTCCTCCTTCCTCAAGCTCTCTCTTCCACCTGGGTGCCACCCCGCCCTCCTCCTGACCTTTTGACCTCTCACACATCATGTCACTGGCTCCAATGGCTCCTCTTTCCCTGAAATATCTAAGTTCACCACACTCTTTCCTTAGCCTTCTCTTTACACATTTCTCCCTTAAGTGACTTCATTCAAATCTAAGCTTCAACTTCCAATATAAAGATAAACCCAAATAGATGTCTCCAGCCCAGTGCTCTCTGAAGAGCTTTAGAATTCTACATTCAGTTTATTCAGAAGGATATCTCTCTATGGGAGATTCACAGACACCAAAAGCTCATGTCTTACATGCAACTCACTCCACTTGCTAGCCCATCCCATCTCAGGGACGGAGACCACCATCCATCTTGAAGCCGTGACAGAAACTGAGGACCCAGTTCTGTCCATTCTCTTCTCCCTCTCCTTAATTACTGCTCCTTCCTCATCCTTCTCCCCAGCTAATCTCCCAGTCTCTTAGATCTGTCAACTACAGTCCCCACTGTTTGTGAAACTGGCTCAGTTATGTCCGACTCTTTGTGACCCCATGGATTATACAGTCCACGGAATTCTACAGGCTGGAATACTGGAATGGGTAGCCTGCCTCTTTTCCAGGGGATCTTCCCAACCCAGGGATCAAAACCCAGGTCTCCTGCATTGCAGGCACATTCTTTATCAGCTGAGCCACAGGAAAGCCCTCAGTCCCCATTGCTATTGTCTTAATTCAGACCCTTGTCTTTCCTCCTTTAATCATTAAAATATCCATATAAGTCTCTCTGTCTCCTACCAACCCCTTCTCAGTAAATCCAACTTCCACATTATTGTCAGAGGGCTTTTCAAAAATGTAAATCTGATGATGGCTCCAAGACCTACTATTTAACATTCTTAGATGAGTCCCCAACATCTTCGCTTCATAGCTCCTAGCTACCTTTCTTGTTCCGTACCCCTGCTACCCCCTGAGCCCTCCCACCACAGCCCCTTCACCCCCTGAGACTTTATCAGGTCATACTGGTCTACTGGAAATTCCTTAAATGTGGCACACGATTTCCGGCCTCCAAATTACAAACTCTGTTCCTGCTACCTCACATGTCCTTCACACCTATCTTCTTCTGGTTATCGGCTGCTGCTGCTGCTAAGTCGCTTCAGTCATGTCCGACTCTGTGCGACCCCATACTCATCCTATAAAAACTCAGCTCTAATTTTGTTTCCTCTGGAAGATTTTTGACCCTCCTTCCAGCAGTATGATGCTCTTTCCATGTGCTATTAACAGTAGTATTGTAAATAACTGTGACTATTTCCCCATGTTTCTAATAAGTACTTTACTGCTTAACTTAATCTCACAATTCTTATTATTATGAATTATTATTATTATTATTTTACAGTGAAGTAACTGAGGCTCAGAGAGGCTAGGCAACTTGAAGGAGATCACATTGCAAATGCAGATTTCAAACTAACGTCTGTGTGACTCCAAAGCCTAACTATCATGTTATAAAACACCATCCCCCCCCCGGCATACTGTGCCTACTTTTACCAAAACCTTTACCTCAGGGTCTGTAACCTCTGATCATATGTTTGTCTCTATCTTCCCCTCTCAGCAAAGGCAATAAGATATTTGAAGTCACAAACTAGGTTTTTCTTATTTGTATAAATCCCCTATGCAGACCACAGCGTGTTAATTTCACGCAGTGAACATGAGGATACTAGTCAGCTCGGGCTGCCAGACCAAACTACTATAGACTTAAATAACAAACCTATAGGCTTAAATAACCATTTATTTTCGTAGGTTGCACAGTCCAAGATCAGGGTTCTAGCAGGGTTTCATTTCCGGAGAGAGTTCTCTTCTTGCAGATGGCTCCCTTTTTACTGTTCCCTTATATGGTAGAGATCTGTTATCTCTTTTTGTTTTTTACATTTTTCTTCTTTTATTGAAGGAGCTAAGTCTCAAGTTTGTTTTTTTCCTTTCTTTTTTTTACTTCCGACTTTTGTCTTTCTTGGTGATTTGAAGGTTTTGTTTAGATTTTAAAACTAATTTGTATTGATGTTTAGTTCCTTTACAATGCTATGTTAGTTTGTGCTGTACAGCAAAGTGAATCGGTTATATGTACACATATATCCTCTCTTGTTTAGATTTTCTTCCCATTTAAGTTTCCACAGAACATGGAGTAGAATTCCCTGTGCTACATAGGAGGTTCTCATTAGTTATCTCTCTTATACCTGGTAGTGTATGTATGCCAATCCCAATCTCCCAGTTTATCCCACCCCACTTCCCTCCGTGGTATCCGTAAGTTTGTTCTCCACATTTGTGTTTCTATTTCTGTTTTGCAAATAAGTTCATCTGTACCATGTTTCTAAATATCACATATGAGCAGTATTATATGATGTTTCTCTCTTTCTGACATTTTACTCTGTGTGACATTCTGTAGGTCTATCCGTGTCTCTGCAAATGGCACTATTTCATTCTTTTTTTTATGACTCAGTAATATTCCACTATGTCTATTTACCACATCTTCCATTCCTCATTGATGGGCATTTAGGTTGCTTCCGTGTCCTAACTATTGTACATAGTGCTGCGGTGAACATTAGGGGAAGATCTAAATAGACATTTCTCCAAATAAGTCAGACATGGCCAACAAGCACATGGAAAGATGCTCAATGTTACTAATTATCACTGAAATACAAGTCAAAACTAGGATGAGGTACCACCTCATAGCAGTCAGAATGGCTATTATCAAAAAGTCTACAAACAATAAATGCTGGAGAGGGTGTGAAGAAAAGGGAACCTTCCTCCATTGTTTGTGGGAATATAAACTGGTGCAGTCACTATAGAAAACAGTATGGAGGTTCCTCAAAAAACTTAAAATAGAACCACCATACGACCCAGGAATTCCATTCCTGGACGTATATCTGGAAAAAACCATAACTCAAAAAGACACATGCACCCCAACATTCTGGTATCTCTTTTTTAAGCACACTAATTCTATCAGATCAGGGCTCCACCTTTATGACCTCCTTTAGGGACGGGGGAGCCTGGTGGGGTGCCGTCTATGGGGTCGCACAGAGTTGGACACGACTGAAGCGACTTAGCAGCAGCAGCAGCAGCATTAATTACTTCCTTAACAGCCCTATCTCCAGTACAGTCCGTATGGGGGTTTAAGGCTTTGTCCTATGAATTTGGAAGGACACAATTTAGCCTATAGCAATGAGTTACACCCCTCCACTCTTTCAGTGACTGTATGACATCAATCCTGCCAACAGTCGAGACTGCACAGCTAGATGTTCAGAGCTGTTAGAAATACCTGGGGTGATCCCAGGAACATACCACAGAGGATAGTGAAGGATGCATAGACTATATATAGGCTGAAAGGATGCAAAGAGCATTTCTGATTGGAGGAAGAAGAAGAGAGGATAAGGTGAAACAGGGCAATCAAAGTCACAGATGGGTGTTGACCTGAGCCCCTGATCCTCCACCAAAACGCCTAAATACAGAGGAATTAAATTAGAAAGCACATGAAATACTCTGCAAATCCCTCCCCTGACGCTAACACCACCGTGACAGTGGGTGCATATCAATAGGGCAAATTTAATGGAACTTCACTATGCAAATTCACTCTGCTAAGTACTGTGCATACACTGTCCAATTTAATCCTCACCTTAAGTCCAAGGAGGAAGATAAATGTTGTGTGCTTTGGATTGGGAGGATGATGCTTACAGTCTTAACATTTATTTCCCTGCTGTCCTTCCTCAGAAGACTCTTTAAAACCTAAGACAGAGTTTATATCTACTTCTGAGACAAACATTAAAAGGGAAATAGTATCCCGCAACCCCACCTCTGAATCCAAAGCTAAAAGGAAGGTATTGGTAGTTAAATTAGAGTAAGGAAACCTCCTGATAACTGTGATAATAGCTAGAATTTATTGCATCCTTTTCTGTGATTTAAGAGTTTTAAATATATTTAATCTTACTACAACCCATGAGATAGATGCTATTAAGATTAGGAAACTAAGGCTGAGAGTGGTTAAATAACTCACACAAGGTCAAACACCCGGTTAATGGTGGAGCCAAAATTCAAGTGCAGGCAGTCAAATTCCAGCCCATACAGCCTCATACAGGCCATTCATACAGCCCATACAGGCCACTAGGCAATGATGCCTCCTCCAAGGAGGTGAGGCTCAAAGTGAAACAGAGCAGGACCCTGCAGGGCCTTCCCAAGGACAGACCCCCTTCCCTATCACCTCCTGCCCCTTGTTTATAGAAAAGCTTTAGCCTCTTAGGCCTTCTGCAAATTTAATCAGAGAAGTGAGAAACAAAGGAAAATAGTCAAACAAGACAACATAGTAAAAGTTTAGCCATAAAATAAAATCAAGGGCATTTAGTTACTCCTGAGGATTGTAGATAATATGCTGAGTTGCTTTGTCGATGCTAAGACCCCCACCAAGTGAAGAGGTTTGCATGCTGACCACCAGCATGTGGACTTCAGACAATTGGAACCCGAAGGTTGATGATTGATATTCCAAAAACATCAACCTACTACCTAACCACCAACAAATCAGAGAATTTAGCACAAGCTGATCATGTGCCCCACAACCCTCTCCATCATACAGTTTTTAAAACCTCTTTCCTGAAAACCATCAGGGAGTCCAGGTCTTTTGAGCATGAGCTGCCCATTTTCCTTCCTGGGCCCCAGGTTGGATGCCTTGCAATAAACACCATACTTTACTTTATCATGATCCAGGGTGAGTAGATTGCTCTCCTGCACCCAGGCGAGTAGACCCAGGTTTGGGTTGGTAACAAAGGAAATCAGGTCATTGTGGTTGCTCAGGCAACCTCTGCAAGTTAAACACTCTTCCTTGCGAGCAGAGCCCAACTTCTTCGGGGCTTTGTTCTAACAAGTAGAGACCTCCTGGGCACAGCTCGCCCTCTGTGCACAGCTCACCCTCTGCGCACAGATGAGGGCTGTCACCATGACGAGCTGAGGGCTCGCCAGGCTGCCTCTGACACATCCTAGAACACGTGATGGTAATAAATACCGTGAAAAACAACAAATTGAAATATAACTGCCCTAACACTGGGAGGGAATGAGAGTTGTGACATTATCGTGGGAAATCTGTCCTGTTGAATTTTTCATATTTCCCCTTTGAAAGTGAGCCAATCAGAGCCTCCCTGGCATTGAAATAAAAGGACCTGAAGCAAAGACTCAGTGTTCTGGTCAGAGCCCATTATGGTGACCCATTCAGGCAGCAGATGGTGGTATTAACGCACGATTTCCATGGTTCATTTGAAGATTAATCACTCTCTTTCTGGCATGTATGTGTCATGTACACACACACATGCGCACACAGGCACACAAACCTCAAAGCTCAGGCGGTTTGTTTGCCTTCAGGTCCATTTCCTGGAGCAGCATTTCCCATAGGGCATTCTGTCAGCCCTCAGGTTAAGGGTTAATAGGCTCGGCGCTGACGCAGGGTCTTAGGCACTGATCATTTAGGGAATGCTGGATTAAGCAGCTAAGCTCTTTCCCAGAGGACTTCTCAGGGCCTTGAGTACAGTCATGTATTCTGAAAGATTCCGGGAGAAGGACGGAATGTGCAGAGTTGGCCCAATTCCTTTGTGCATGGGTGTTGCACGGAATGCAACATAAGAACTGCCTTCTACAACAGAAGCCCTGATCTTCTGATCTTCTCAAAGCTCCAGATGCTGGGGCCACTTCCTGAAGACTCTGCCCAGCCCAGGTCTGCAGCCAACCTGCCCGTGGCAGGAAGACATTCGTGACCTCAGCTTCTTGGCCAAGGCCCATGAGCATAGCCTGCTCTTGCTTCTGACCCTCTCCCTCACCACAGGTGGGTTCGGGTCTTTCATCTGGGTTCCTGTCCAGTTTCTTTGTCTAGCACTTGATTTCTATGCTGGACTTGAACCCTGTCCTCAACCCCACCACATCTGGTGGGACCCTGATCTCTCTCTAGCCATTCCCTCCCCAGGGGCTGTGTTCTACAAACAGCTGACTGGCTTCTTCCTGGGAGCCTCCGAGAGTTGGAATGTTCACTGACTGAGAGCACCACTGTCCCTCCATCTGTGTGACCTCAGGATTATCTACCACTTGAGTGTGACTCCTACTTCGCCCACCAACTGGCCCCTGGCTTGGATGTCTATTGTGTGTGTCCAAGAATGGCAAACCTCTTGACCTTTGGGCAATAGAATACCCACTACTCCCACTACTGGTGCCAGCCAGGCAAGGTGCCAGTCCCCAAGCCCACCTACTGACTAGTCAGTCCCTGCTTTCTATGGCTGATATCCTGGCATGCTCAGCAGCCATGCATTTTTCAAGTTGTGAATTAAAGCTTGGCACTGTTTAGATAATGTCGCCATCACAAGTCAACAGGACACACAGCAAGGTTCAAGGCTTAAGAGCAACGCACAAATGATGAGCACTGCTGGGCTTCCCTTGGGCATAGTGCTGGCTGGTTGGTGTGGAGTTCTTTCTGCTGGTTTAGATTTCCCGGGGAGAACAGAGCAGTTGTAGTAGATCAATGATTCTAGGCACTTGGATTTTATGGTCAATTATAATTTCAAAAATGCTCTTTGGGAGACTTTATAATATTAGCAATCAAATAAGGAACAACAAAAAATAATAATATGTTACCACCATCATGTCACATAATAATAAGCTGTATTTAAAAAATTTTTTTGTATTGGATATAGCCAATTAACAATGTTGTGATAGTTTCAGATGAACAGCAAAAGTACTCAGGCACACATATATATGTATCCATTCTCCCCCAACCCCCCTCTTATCCAGACTACCACACAGCATTGAGCAGAGTTCCATAAGCTATGCATAGGTCCTTGCTGGTTATCCATTTTAAATACAGCAGTGTGTACATATCCATCCCAAACTCCCTAATTATCCCTTCCCCCTGGCAACCGTAAGCTTGTTCTCTGAGTCTGTCTCTTTCTATTTTGTCAGTTAATTTGTATCATTTCTATTTAGATTCAACATATAAGGGATGCCATATGGTATTTTTCCTTCTCTGTCTGACCTACTTCACTCAATATGACAATCTCTAAGTCCATCCATGATGCTGCAGATGATATCACTTCATTCTTTTTAATGGCTGAGTAATATTCCATTGTTTATATGTACCACAACATCTTTATCCATTCCGCTGTTGATGAACATTTAAGTTGCTTCCATGTCCTGGCTATTGTAAACAGTGCTGCAATGAACCCTAGGGTATACATATCCTTTCAGACCATGTTTTCCTCTGGATATATTCTCTAAGCCAGGCTTCAGCAGTACGTGAACCATGAACTTCCAGATGTTCAAGCTGGTTTTAGAAAAGGCAGAGGAACCAGAGATCAAATTTCCAACATCTGCTGGATCATCAAAAAGCTCCAGAAAAACATCTATTTCTGCTTTATTGACTATGCCAAAGCCTTTGACTGTGTGGATCACAATAAACTGTGGAAAATTCTGAAAGAGATGGGAATACCAGACCACCTGATCTGCCTCTTGAGAAACCTGTATGCAGATCAGGAAGCAACAGCTAGAACTGGACATGGAACAATAGACTAGTTCCAAATAGGAAAAGGGGTACATGAAGGCTGTATATTGTCACCCTGCTTATTTAACTTATATGCAAAGTACATCATGAGAAACGCTGGTCTGGAAGAAGCACAAACTGGAATCAAGATTGCTGGGAGAAATATCAGTAACCTCAGATATGCAGATGACACCATCCTTATGGCAGAACGTGAAGAGGAACTAAAAAGCCTCTTGATGAAAGTGAAAGAGGAGAGTGAACATGTTGGCTTAAAGCTCAACATTCAGAAAACGAAGATCATGGCATCTGGTCCCATCACTTCATGGCAAATAGATTTGGAAATAGTGTCAGACTTTATTATGGGGGGCTCCAAAATCACTGCAGATGGTGACTGCAGCCATGAAATTAAAAGACACTTACTCCTTGGAAGGAAAGTTATGACCAACCTAGATAGCATATTGAAAAGCAGAGATATTACTTTGCCAACAAAGGTCTGTCTAGTCAAGGCTATGGTTTTCCCAGTGGTCATGTATTGAGAGTTGGACTGTGAAGAAAGCTGAGCGCTGAAGAATTGATGCCTTTGAACTGTGGTTTTGGAGAAGGCTCTTGAGAGTCCCTTGGACTGCAAGGAGATCCAACCAGTCCATCCTAAAGGAGATCACTCTTGGGTGTTAATTGGAAGTACTGATGCTGAAGCTGAAATTCCTATACTTTGGCCACCTCATGTGAAGAGTTGACTCATTGGAAAAGACTCTGATGCTAGGAGGGATTGGGGGCAGGAGGAGAAGGGGACGACAGAGGATGAGATGGCTGGATGGCATCACCGACTCGATGGACATGAGTTTGAGTGAACTCCGGGAGTTGGTGATGGACAGGGAGGCCTGGTGTGCTGTGATTCATGGGGTCGCAAAGAGTCAAACACAACTGAGCGGCTGAACTGAACTGATATAATATCTTAATACTGAAAAAAAAAAACTGTTGTTCAGTCTACGATCATATGGCATTTGAAGCAAATTGGAAAGGTGAAAAAGTCTGATAAGTAAATGCCTCATGAGTTGACTGAAAATCAAAAAATAATTGTCTTTTTGAAGTGTCATCTTCTCTTACTCTACACGGCAATGGACCATTTCTCCATTGGATTGTGATGTACAATGAAAAGTGGATTTTACACGACAACCAGTGATGACCAGCTCAGTGGCTGGACTGAGAAGAAGCTCCAAAGCACTTCCCAAAGCCAAACTTGACCAAAAACTAAGGTTATATTCACTGGTGTTCTGTTGCCCATCTGATCCACTACAGCTTTCCAAATCCAAGCAAAACCATTACATCTGAGAAGTATACTCAGCAAATCAATGAAATGCACCAAAAACTGCAATGCCTGTGCCAGCACTGGTCAACAGAAAGGGCCCAGTTCTTCTCCATGACAACGCACGACCACAGGTCACACAACGAACGCTTCAAAAGTTGAATGAATTGGGCTACAAAGTTTTGCATCATCTGCCATATTCACCTGACTTCTTGCCAACTGACTACCACTTCTTCAAGCAGCTCAACAACTTTTTGCAGGGAAAATGCTTCTACAACCAGCAGGAGACAGAAAATGCTTTCCAAGAGTTCACTGAATCCTGAAGCACAGATTTTTATGCTACAGGAGTAAACAAACATTTCTTATTGGCAAAAATATGTTGATTGTATGTTTCCTATCAATTAATAAAGATAGGTTTGAGCCTAGTTATAATTCAGGATTCATGGTCCAAAACTGCAATTACATTGCACCAACCTAATGAAAGTATTTCCTTGCAGTGATCTAGTGATCTATATGAACATTTGTACTTTGTATAGATAAATACATGTACTCTCATGGATGTATCCACTAAACACACATGCCATTAAACTGGACCACCTGTTTTTGTAGTATATGCAGGACAGAAACTGAGCTGAATGTATTTCCATAAATGGTCCTGCACAGAGACCCGTAACCCCAAAAAAGAAAACCATCTGTGTCACCTTGCAAAACCAATTTCATTACCACTGTCTCCAAGAGCTAAACAAGGAGCCTGTGAACATTTGTTCCTAGTTAACAACAGCAAAAATCCACTTCACTTATTTTGAGTAACTGAACCTAACCCCAGTTCCTGAGGTGCTACTTACCATGTTTCATTTTAGAAAGGCATCATCACTTCACCATGGTGCCAAAGACAGACTCTGGGTTTCCACACTGGACACATTTGAAATGAACCATGCATACATCGTGAATCAACAAGGCAGCCAGGCAGGGGGACTGGCTGAACAAGGCAGCCAGGCAGGGGGACTGGCTGAACAGGGCACCCAGGCAGGGGGACTGGCTGAACAGGGCGCCCAGGCAGGGGGACTGGCTGAACAGGGCGCCCAGGCAGGGGGACTGGCTGAACAGGGTGCCCAGGCAGGGGGACTGGCTGAACAAGGTAGCCAGGCAGGGGGACTAGCTGAACAAGGTGCCCAGGCAGGGGGACTGGCTGAACAAGGTGCCCAGGCAGGGGGACTGGCTGCTCAACGACTTGGTAGCAACCCAGCACCTGTCAAAACATGCACCAGTGGAGCTGAAAACCATAGCATTTCCACTAAGAGTGGTAGAGGCAGGAGAGTGCAAGACCTGCCAGCCAGTAACTCACAAACAGACGTCTCCTTGGCCCCCAGCTGCAAGATCTCAGGCCGCAACCCATGTGCAGTCCCTGCCTTCCACCTTCCACCTGCCCCACAACACTAATTCAGGAGTGCTTTCTGTGGCCCTTACAGAAGGGTCTGTGAATACAAAATTGCGCATGCAGAAGCCAGGAGTACATACAAAGCCTCCAGAGTTCAAACAAGCAAGCAAAGGGTGCCTAGAAACCCAGGCTCCATCTCCTTCTCCGGTGGCCAAAATCTCTGAACGCATATCCTGGCTCATGGCCCAGAGGACTTTCTCTCCCTGTCTTTCCTCCTTTTCACCCATCATCCCACTTAAATCATGAAAAAAGGTCTTAAAATATTCAGCCTGGCACAAAGTAAGGGGAGGGGATTCACAAACTCTTTCTGTAAATGGTAAGTATTTCAGACTTGATGGGAAATGCCGACTCTGTTGGAACTACTCAACTCTGCTACTATAGTGCAAAGGCAGCCACAGACAATCCATACATGACAGGTGTGGCTATATACCGATAAAGCTTTATTTACAAAAAGCAACCCCTGTTTTACAATGACCAAAGTGAAAACAAATTCACATGCCTAGTAAAACTTTTCTTTTAAAAATGACCTAGATTGGGATGGGATGCGATGGGATAGATCAGAATAGAGCATACAGAGTTATTGCATGAGAAATGCATAGTTTTGTGTTACAAATATGCTTTATCCAAACACATCATATATGTATGACTGGTATAGATAATGATTATAAATGTATTTTTCAATCTGAGTCAAGATTATAAATATTTGAAATATACTAGCTGAGTGGATAGAATCTTCACCTGGAAGTTGGATGTCCTGAGCTAAAATCTCCGCTCTGCCACCAGTGTACACTTTGGGATTTAAAAATGAGTTGACTCCTGGTTCTGAGATTCTGTAGAGGCATTCTTATCATCTAGTGCAGGGAATGAGGGACATCCACAAACCCGATGATCCAGCTCAGAGACTTTGGGGTCTCTTCCCCTCTCCAGCCCTATGGTAGCTTGAGGCCACATTTAACCAATCAGCCCATTTGTGGATGAGACTGAAGCCTAGGGAGATGAAGGACCTGCCCAGAGAAATTCATCTCAGAATTTCTAAGCCAAACTCAAACATTGGTTTTACTTTTAAATCTAAAGCCCTTGCCTTTTTCTCCATGACATGGTCCTCTTTGAGGAGGGTAGTTTGCTGCAACCCTGAAACTCCAAGCTGTAGCTCACCCTCTGTTCCTACTTCGGAATAATATCTGATCAATTCCCAAAACGCATAGAAATGAAACAATGACTGCCAGGAGCCAGTGTGGGTTTATCAAGAACTGATAATGTCAACTCACATCCTCTCCTTTTTTCATGAGTTATTAGATCTGTAGACCAGGGAAATCAAGTAGAGAGCATGTATCTGCGCTTCCAGAAGGATCTGACAAGGTTTCTCTCAGGGCCCTGCAGAGCAGCTGGTGAGATACAGGTGGAGAATGACTGAGTGAGACAGGTTCATGGTTGGTAGCCCAACCATAAACAAAAGGCATCACTTTTTGGAGCAACGGGCTGTGGGAGGAGGGCTCTGATGCCTACGAATGGAGTGGAGGGAGTGGTGAGGACTTAGGCAAACAGAAAGGGATATAGTTAACCTAAGAGAGCAGCCCCCCATATAATCCCCCAGCAGCAGCCCACTGAGGCCATGAGAAAACTTGGGCAAATGGACCCCATAGCCCTGGCTTTGCAAAGAAAGTGGAAATCGGGACTTGCCCCATATGAGGCAAGCACATTCTAATTTAAAAGCAAACACTGTGCGCATGATCAGCCAAGCAAGTCTGCAGCCCAATACGACCCATGGACACCCATTTGTAATGTCTGCATTAGAAGTTTACCGTCAGTTTACTAGAGGAATTTCTCCAAGCAATAACACAGGGCTCTATCCTCTATCTTGTCCTATTCACCATTTTCCTCACAAACTTAAATGAGGACACAGAAGGCATAATTATCACACAGACAGATGTCAGGAAACTGGGAACGGGGCTGGCAGGATCAAAATTCAGAGTGATTTTTGCAGGCTGAACCACAAAACCCAACATGTCAAGATGAGACTTATTAGAGAAAATTGTCAGGGTGCGTGCGTGTGTGCCCCGTCACTCAGTCGTGTCCAACTCTTCGCAACCCCGTGGACTGTAGCCCTCAGGCTCCTCTATCCATGGACCTTTCCAGGCAAGAATACTGGCTGTTGCTAAGTCACTCAGTTGTGTCCGACTCTTCGCAACCCCATGGACTATAGCCCTCAGGCTCCTCTATCCATGGAACTTTCCAGGCAAGAATACTGGCTGTTGCAAAGTCACTTCAGTCGTGTCCAACTCTTTGCAACCCCATGGACTGCAGCCCGCCAGACTCCTCCCTCCATGGGATTCTCCAGGCAAGAATACTGGAGTGGGTTGCCATTTCCTCTTGCAGGGGGTCTTCCCGACCCAGGGATCGAAGCTGTGTCTCCCTTGTCTCCTGCAATGGCAGGTGAATTCTTTACCACTGAGCCACCTGGGAAGCTCATAAGGGTGCTCCAGAGGTCAAAAATAGTTAGACCATAGTTGGTCCTATTTATGCCAAACTTGGTCCATGGTGAGCCCTCAGGTTCTGCTCCTTTTCTGGTAGGTCCTCCTCCTTGTTTGGCCTTCCTGAAGGGAGAAGGTGCTGTCCCAGGACCCTTTAAGCCCTTGCCCTTCCTCAAGGGATGTTGCTGTCCTCAATCTGGGGCTTTTGCCACCACCTGCTCCATCTCCTGCAGAGAAGGCAATGGCACCCCCACTCCAGTACTCTTGCCTGGAAAATCCCATGGATGGAGGAGCCTGGTAGGCTGCAGTCCATGGGGTCGCTAAGAGTCGGACATGAGTGAGCGACTTCACTTTCACTTTTCACTTTCATGCATTGGAGAAGGAAATGGCATCCCATTCCAGTGTTCTTGCCTGGAGAATCCCAGGGACGGGGGAGGCTGATGGGCTGCCATCTATGGGGTCACACAGAGTCGGACACGACTAAAGCGACTTAGCAGCAGCAGCAGCAGCAGCTCCACCTCCTGCAGGCCAGAGCCCCAGTCTATAACAACCAAGCTGAACCAACAAACTAGTTCTGATTATTTTAGTAAAACTTAGGGTACTCAACACCATGGGAGTCACTAAGACCTAAGAATGTTCCCAGAACAAGGCCCAGCTCCACAATGGCCTCGGCCCTCAGGCTGCAGGGAAGACCAGCCTTCCCACCCTCTAGGCCATGAGAAGGTAATAAGTCCCATGAGGGTAGGGATCCTATCCATAACATTCTTCACCATGTGACCAACACCAGCACAAAGCCTGGTCCAAATTAGATGTGCAGTAAATATTAGTTGTCAGGGCTATAAAAACATACTTTTTGGATAATCAGAAATTTCAGTATTGAGTATAAATTAGATGACACTAAGAAATTATTGTTAATTTTTTAAGTGTAATAATGGCATTGTTGCATAAGAAAATAATTATCTTTTTGCTTTCTTTTTAGTAGGGGAAGTAGAAACTACAGAAATTTAAGTGTGAGATGACATGATGTGTCTGAGATTTTCTTTAATATGTGTTAGAGCTGGAAAATAAAAAAGGCTGAGCACTTAAGAACTGATGCCTTCAAACTGTGGTGCTGGAGAAGACTCTTGAGAGTCCCGTGGTGAGTAAAGAGATAAAACCAGTCAATCCTAAAGGAAATCAACCCTGACTATTCACTGGAAGGACTGATGCTAAAACTGAAGCTTCAATACTTTGGACACCTGATGCAAAGAGCCAACTCTTTGGAAAAGACCCTGATGCTGGGAAAGATTGAAGGCCGGAGGAGAAGGCGACAACAGAGAACAAGATGGTTGAATGGCATCACCAACTCAATGGACGTGAGTTTGAGCAAGCTCCAAGAGATGGTGAAGGACAGCGAGGCCTGGAGTTCTGCAGTCCATGGGGTTGCAAAGAGTTAGACATGACTGAGCAACTGAACAACAATTGCCTAAGAAAGGGGCTTCCCAGGTAGCTCAATGGTGAAAAATTCTCCTGCCAACGCAGGAGCTGCAGGAGACTCGGGTTTGATCCCTGGTAAGATCCCCTGAAGGAGGGCATGGCAGACCACTCCAATATTCTTGCCTGGAGTATCCCCATGGACAGAGGAGCCTGCTGGGCTACAGTACAAAGTGTCTCAAAGAGTTAGACATGACTGAGCACACACACAGCCTAAGAAAAAAGGGAGGACCAGATCAAATTCTGTGTGTGTATGTCTCTCTTGGAATATTTTCATAATAAAAACTTTTTTAAAATATTGATGAGGTTGTAAGGTAGGCGTGCCACCAGCTGAGAATTGGTTGCTTGCCACTAACTAGAATTGGTTGCTGGAACTCCATCCTGAAGCACATAGAGCCTTTCTCTCCTTCCCTTTGGCTCCCCATGGGAATGGGAAGAGATTCCTACCTCGTGATGAGAAAGGACCCAAATTTTCTGCACACAGTGGCCCTGCCCCACACCTTCCCCAAGCCAGGCCCTGTCCTGGGTGACACCCTAGGGCTGAAGTGAGCAGTACAGCTGTCAGAAAAATTATCCAAAACTTAGAAATAAGACAAAAGGTTGGCGGCACATCCTTCCAGTGCCATAGAGGGGTGAAGGGCACCCAAGGACTATCTAGGGAATTACATTTGGTTCAACTATTCACAGCTGATTTAGAGTCCCAGGTTTAGTAATGTTAATATTAATTTATTGCTTTTGACCACTAGAGATGCAAATTTCTATCTAGTGAAAAAGAAACTTCAAAGATTACATTTATGGTTCTAATGGACATTAATCAATTTTGAAGCTAACCCAGCAATCTTATCTTAACATTTCCTATGAATACCCAGCTTCTTAAATGTTCTTTGAGCCAATTTTAACATCTTATTGGTCCCCTCATTCATTAACGAGTAGAATAAAATCTTTGTGAGTGAAACTGAAAGCCGCTCAGTCATGTTCGACTCTTTACAACCCTATGTAGTCCATGGAATTCTTCAGGCCAGAACACTGGAGTGAGTAGCCTTTCCCTTCTCCAAGGGATCTTCCCAACCCAGGGATCAAACCCAGGTCTCCCGCATTGCAGGTGAATTCTTTACCAGCTGAGCCACAAGGGAAGCCCAAGAATACTGGAGTGGGTAGCCTATCCCTTCTCCAGGGGATCTTCCTGACCCAGGAATTAAACAGGGGTCTCCTGCATTGCAGGAGGATACTTAACCAACTGAGCTATGAGGGAAGCCCATGTTCATTTTATATTGATGTGACAGTAATGTTTTTTAACCCTTGGAAAATCATACTTTATCAGCATCCTGAGTCCTATCTCTTGTGAGTCAACTGTTTCCACTCTGTTGACATGGAAACTCGAGAGGGCCCATTTCCAATGCGCATAACTCCAATCTCTAAAACAAAAACAACAACCAAAAAAAAAAAAAAAAAACAAAAACCTCTTTTCCTTTATTTAGCTAGAATCTGTCTCTATAGAACTTTCTTCCTCTGCTAGTGCAGTGAAAACAGCGACGGCTTTGGAGTCAGACAAACCTGGGTGCAAGTCCCCAATTCTACCAGTTATTAGCTGCTCGACCTTGGGAAAGGCACTCCGTCTCCTGAGCCCTCCCTTTCCTTATCTCCCTGCTGTGAGAATTAAATGAGATAGTCCATATAAAGCACTTAGCACAGGGGCACAGAGTAGGTCAGTTTTCTTCTCAATCGTTTCCTCATTTGTTCACTTATTCAGCAAACATTCATTGAGGTACTGGTGGTGAATGCTGGCGCTGCAAATATGCATAACAAATAGCTCCCTTCTGAGGATGCATGCAAATTAGTAGGAGCAAAAGAAATGTTTAAAAGGAAAGTCTAATGCAGCATGATAAGTACAACAAAAGAATCATGTACAACGCACAGAGGAGACTGCGGCAGAGGCAGAGGGGGTTTCCAGAGACTTCCCAGAGACGGTGATGTCTACAAAGCGTTTTGAACATTAACAAGAGTTTTCCTGGCACTCAAGGAGGGAGAACACATTACAAAGACTTGGGAAAATAAGATAGCATGGTGGGCCTTAATGGAGTATGAAGAGCACATGAGGGGCAGGGGGATGAATTTGTAATGGGAGATGGGACTGGTAAGCCAAGGAAGTCTGACTTTTTCCTTAAGAGATGATGGAGGGCTGGAAGAGAGATATCACAGATGTGGTTTCAGAAAGATCATGGTGACGGCAGTATGAGGAAAAAAACAAGATGAAGACTGGAAGACATCTCTGACGGTCCAGTTCAAATAAAGGTGAGACAGAGGTGAAACCAGGAAACAGAATGAAGGGGGAAAAGGTTTAGAAAACAGAATATGCCAGAGATGGCCAGCCACGTGACAATCATGGTGACTGCCACCCCCCTCCTCCCATTAGAAGGGAAACTGCCCCACCCTCAGGTCCCTGCTGAGAGGCCCTTGAGCAGGAGTGGCAAATAACTGGATGCCTGGGCCAAGAGCATCTCACCACAGGCTGGCCTGTCACCCAAGAAGTATGCAAAATTCTGTCCAGTAGGACTGGTGGTTCCGCTCCAGAATTTGAATAGGAAAATGAAAAGATAATTAATCAGTTGGGGGCAGGAAGAGAAAAGAGAATGACATGAGAACAAAAGCCCACATGCTATGGGAAAGAGAGCAACATCAGAGGCACCAGCAACGTGGCACCACTAGAGAGCCAGGTGCTCTACAACAGGGTTGTTAAAACCGTAGAATCTCCGGCGTTTGGAGCATGAACTGATCTAAGTACATCTAGATTCCTTGCTGCTGCTAAGTCGCTTCAGTCATGTCCGACTCCTAGCGACCCCATAGACAGCAGCCCACCAGGCTCCCCCGTCCCTGGGATTCTCCAGGCAAGAACACTGGAGTGGGTTGCCATTTCCTTCTCCAATGCATGAAAGTGAAAAGTGAAAGTGACGTCACTCAGTCGTGTCCGACTCCTAGCGACCCCATGGACTGCAGGCTACCAGGCTCCTCCATCCATGGGATTTTCCAGGCAAGAGTACTGGAGTGGGGTGCCATTACCCTCTCAACAAAATTCTATTAGCTGGCTTTGTAACTGGTCAGATGTTAGGGGAAGACATACATCTGCATAAACTTTGAATGCAAGTCTCATCTCCAAAGCTCCCCTTTTTCAAGCTAACTACCCCACCCCATTCGTTTACTCTTCTTCATTGACCATAATTCTATCCTCTCTCTCTACTCATTTCCTCCATTGTACAAACTCCTAACTGATCTTGCGTCCTGCTCCCAGGATCCAGAGTCAGGGTACTTTATTTCCCACCCCTGACTCCACTTGCCTGTTTGCAGTTCAGCTTCTTTCATACTCTTCCTACCCAAACCCTAAAATGCTCTCACTGTAAGCAGGTCAAAAGGAAAGAAAACTGGCAAAATGAGACAGAAAGCCTTAGGGAGCTATACCTGGTCACAGAGAAGGCAAGAACAAAGAGAAATTTCTTGCTTGCTATAAAGAATAATCCGACAATTCTACACTCAATTCTCCGTTCAAGAATAGTATTTTCCATGCCCCTGTCTCCAAAGGTTTAGAACTGGCATTTGTGAAAAGGTAAAGAATCTGCCAGAATCTAGATATCCACATGTTTCTCTAATAGTCAGGTAGATCCCCAAGGTTGACTAATGTGATAATTTAAGTTCCATAAGGACTGAGATTTCTTGTGTGTGTGTATGCATGCCTGCTAAGTCCCTTTAGCCATGTCTGACCCTTTGTGGCCGTATGGAATGTAGACTGTCAGACTCCTCTGTCCATGGGGAGTCTCCAGGCAACAATACTGGAGTGAGTTGCCATGCCCTCCTCCAGGGGATCTTCCTGAACCAGGTATTGAACCTGTGTCTCTTCTATCTCCTGCACTGGCCAGAGCTCCACTAGCTCCAGAGATTTCTCTTATTCATCACCAAATCTTCAAGTGCCTAATAACATCTAACATGTACCAGGGGCTCAGTAAATATTTATTGAGTGAACAAATGTATGAATTCACAGCAAGACTGCAATGAAGTCTCTGATAACATGCCACAGTTCTCTCCTCAGCCCACCATGATTAATAATTCAATGAAAACATAAAGGGATTTCTGGGCAGGGGTATGACTGATAAAATAAGAGTGGAATTGAGAAGAACTTTGAACACATTGCTGAACTGACTCAAGACTGAAAATATCTGAAGAAGACAGAGCAATAATAAATTTTACAACAGGAGATTGTGACAGTTGAGAGACATGATTTAGCAGTGGTACCCTTGAGAAAGAACCATGGGTCTTAGTTGATAATAAACTCAGTCAGAATTTGAGGTGCAAAAAAGCTGCCAGGAAAGCAACTGTACTGAGTTAGAGAGTCCAGAAATGTGGGAGGTGATGGTCCCCAGGATAAGACGTGCTGCTCAGCCCACCTCTAGAGCAATTCGCTTGGTACTTGAAATACACTCAAGGAAGGAAATCAAGGAAAGGACAGAGATCGTACCATAGGAGAAACAATTGAAGGAACTTAGCATGCTCAGCCCAGAGATGTCTCAGGGGGTATGTCAGTTTCCGGGGCCCACCATAATAAAATACCACACACTGGGTGGCTAAAACCCACAGAAGTTTATTCTCACATAGCTTGGGAGGCCAGAGTCCAGAGATCAAGGTGTTTGCAGGGCCATGCTCCCTCTGAATTCTCTAAGACGGGATCCTTCCTTGCCTCTTCCGCATCTGGTGGCCCCCAGGCATCTCTCGGCTTGTGACAGCATCGTTCCGGTCTCTGCCTCCATCTTCACTTGCTCTTCTTCCTTTGTGTGTATCCTATAAGGACACCAGTGGCATGTGACTCACCCTACTCCAGTATGAACTCATTTTAACTAATTCTGTCTACAACAACCCTATTTCCAAATAAGGACCACACTCTGAGGTACTGGGCTTCCCTTGTGCTCAGCTGGTAAAGAATCCACCAGCAATGTGGGAGACCTGGGTTCAATCCCTGGGCTGGGAAGAGCCCCTGGAGAATGGAAAGGCTACCTGCTCAAGTATTCTGGCCTGGAGAATTCCATGGGGTTGCAAAGAGTTAGACACAACTAAGTGACTTTCACTTTCACTTTTCTGAGGTCTGGGGGTTAGCATGTATCTTTTGATGGCATAACTCACCCCATAATAGAAGGCAGGAGAACTGTCTTTATAATTTGAAGAACTCTCTTGTAGAGGATTTGATCCATACAGCCTAAAGGGTAGAACTAGGGAAATTGTAGCCCCTTACAGAGAACATTCTAAGAGTTGAAGATTTATCCCTCTTGATTCCCATCCTTGCAGCTGCTGAGGAGGAGGAGGAGGTATGACTCCTGGAGTTGGCACTGGGGGGAATTCTTTCCTTAGCAGGGGATCAGGCTGCAGACCTCTGGTCACTCTCAGTGGACTCAATTCCATGCGTCACTGCCCTCTGGTACCCTGGCATGAGGGAACCATTTTTAACCAGGCAGAGATTTAAGTGGCTGTTTCCAAGAGGCAATATAAGCAGAGAAGCCCCACAATAATGCAGGCTGCTCATGAGAAATGGAGCGTGAATTGCAGACCTAGGAAATGAATGTAAATTCAGCAGTTATTTTAATTTTTAATTGGAAAAAAAGCCCATCCCAAAAGAATAGGAGGGGAGTGTACTTTGCATAGCACTATAGAAAGCATTTGTTAGTGCTGCCGAGACACATGGCATAGTCTTGTTGCCTCTGCCATCCTTGCGATTGAGATGGGAAGGATTTCTACAGGGACTGAACAAAGGTCATGGTTTATGGGCACAAAAGTCTCTGCTCCAGAAGCAGCTTCATTGGTATGCAGGCATGGAAACCCAGCAGCCAGCCCAACTCCCTCCCATTTTTCTGGACAGTTTTATATTCAAATGGAGTAGCTGAAGATAGAAAGGTGTCAGAGGAGGAGAAATGACACCTATTAGGCACCTATTATGCACCAGTCATTGGTCTCATTGAATTATGGAAGCCTTGGACTGCATGATTGATGGGATTAGTACGTGTGTGTGTGTGTGTGTGTGTGTGTGTACTTGCACACAAGTTAGCACATTTGTGGACTAGATAGAGAAGTGGAGGGTGAGGGGAAAATTCCAAGTACTTAGAAAATGCGAAGACAACCGAACAAAATGTGCATAATAAGAGTGGAGATCCAGGCGTAGCCTTGTGAGACGATGAACTAGGTAGCTTCTTTGGGGGCTAGTAGCAAAGTTCCTGCCTCCAACAGGAATATCCAACCCAGATGGAACCGTGGATGCTACAACCGTGAGGACTGTTGAAAGAATGAAGTGGGAATCCGGGCTTCCCATCCATCCGTTAATGCAGGAGCCGTGGGTTCAGTCCCTGGGCTGGGAAGACCCCGTGGAGGAGGGCATGGCAACACACTCCAGCATTCTTGCCTGGAGAGCCCCACGGACAGAGGAGCCTGGTGGGCTACAGTCCATAGGCTTGCGAAGAGTCAGACATGCCTGAAGCAACAGCACACACACGCACACACACACACACACACACACACACACGCAGTGATTCCATGAGCCAGCTCTGGGAACAGGCTGAAAACCTAAATCTCTCCCGGGAGCATCCATCTGGAAGCACGCATGGCTGCAGTTCATCTCTGCTGAATGCCCTGCCATTCCCTTACCCTTTACCTGCTTCAAACTGAGTCTACCTGCCGAGCTCCAAAACCAGTTTCTACTCTGACTTCACTAATACATGCCTACCTCCAAGATATTGTGGGTTCAGTTCCTGGCCATCACAGTAAAGCAAGTATCTCAATAAAGCGAGTCACGGAAATTTTTTTATTTCCTGGTACTTACGAAAGCTACACTTACACTGTACTGTAGTCTATTATAAATGGTGTATTACGTCTAAAAAAAACAATGTATATACCTTTATTTAAAAAATGCTTCTTTGCTAAGAAATGCTAACCACCAGCTAAGCTCTTCATGAGTCATAATCTTTTTACAATCATAGAACACAGATCACCAAAACAAATATAATAAAATAATGAAATTTTTGAAATATTGCAAGAATCCCCAAGAAGTAATATAGAAACACAAAGTAAACAGATGCTGTTGGAAAAATGATGCCAATAGTCTTGCCATATTCAGGGTTGCCACAAACCTTCATTTTTTTTTTGTAAAAACAAAAAGTAATAAAGTGAAGTGCAAAATAATGAGGCATGCCTGAATTGTCAGAAGCACCAACATTCTCGGAGTCTCAACAGCAGGACAACCGTTTTGGATTTCCTCGTCTACACATCAGCCGCTTCCCAGATCCTACTACTAGTTTCTGTATAACATCCCCCCACATTTTGACTCTTAATGCCCCGTCCCTAGGCAAGGGTGCAATCTACATATGCCTCAGTTAGAGCAACTCAACAGTTGGCTGTTCAAAGCCTTCTACGACTGAGCCCCATCCTACCTCATAAACCAATGGCCCACCCTCCCATCGCTCACTTAAACGAGCCTCTTCCTTTTACCCACTGGCCCGCTTTAAGCCAGCCTCCACCTCTTCACCCGCACCATTTCATGCATCTGGTTTTCCATTTTTCCCTATGTATGCATTCCGCTCCCCCCGCCCATCCATTCATTCAACAACATCATAATGAGTGTCAACTATGTGCTGACAACCTTCTAGGTGTGGAGATCCAGTGATGATCAGGACAAAGTTTCCCTGTTCTGGGAGCTTATGTTCTAGTGAGGAAGTTGCCAGTTAAAGCTTGGGTGAAGGTATGAGTGTCAGAGTGTGTGTGTGTGTGTTAGATGGGGTGGTTAGGAAAGCCTCAGTAGGGAGTAGATGTTGGATCTGAGACATGAGTGACATGAGAGTTAATCCTGTGAAAATTGGGGTAAGAGCGTCAAAGTCTTCTTCAGAGATCACATAGCTGTTCAGAAACCACCCCCACCCCTAAACTCCAGGACTCACTGCCTGAGATATTCATGTGCTCTTGACTTGCTTTTTACCTGTCTGTGCCTAACCAGATGGTAAGTTCTTTAAAGGCAGGATCTGGATGCCACAATCTAAAAGTCAGAGGTTAATAGAGCATGATTGCATACAAGGATCACCTAACTAAGGCAAAATAAAGGAGAAATCATCTCACTTTGATTTTCAAATGTGAGTATCCAAGGAAAAATTTCTTCCCTGTGATTTGAGGAAGGCTACTTTGCACATGTCATTCATTCCATAGTGGAGGTTTTCCTAGCTGAAGGTGAGGAAGCCAGCTAAGGCCACCCTGTCTGGTTTATAAGCAGGCATATAATCCATAAGCAGGCAATAAAATCCTTATGACTGAGGCAGAAAATGCCACCGACAGCTCCAAGATGCAAGGACATCTGTTGTCAAACTATCTTGAAATCCATGAGCTGAAATTGCAGTGAAAATGTTGTCCTGAAGATGCTTCTGACTTCAGGATAATGATTCCAGGATAAATCATTTTCATGATGAGCTGCTGTTGAGAATGAACGAAAAAGATACTGAAATGTATCCAGCGTTGACTGAATTGAATCTTACTTTGTAAGTAATTTTAAAGTATATAGTATTAATATTTTTAATGTAAAATGTTTTTACTTTAATGCATTTAGTTGCTTTAATGAAGAGTTAGATCTTTGCCAACCAGCTAACAAATATTAACTGAGTGCATCCAGTCCCTGAGACTACACAACGAGGTGGGTAGTGAATGAACAGATACAGTCCTTGTCGCCAAGAACTTACAGTACAGCAGAGAAGATAGATGCTAAATAAATTAGCATCAATAATTAGAAAATTACCAGGAAACAAAACATTGCAATACAGAAGCATGGGGGCTACTGAAGGGTATGGGGAAAGGGGTGGGGGTTGGGGGGTGGTCAGAGCGAATTTTCTAAGGAAGGGACATTTCATCTGAGACAGAAATTGACTGGCAGTACTGGTGAAAGAAGGGAGCACAGAAGTATGTTCCAGACAGAGGCCATCCCCTGTATCACCAGTGGAGAGCATCACAGCCCTTGGAAGAATAGTGAATTCAGTGGGGCTGAAGTGAAAGGGGCCCAGGACGTGGCTGGGACGGCAGCAAGTGGCAAAACCAAAGCAAGCTTTGCTACTGGATTCGGACTCTGCCCTAGGAGCTACTGAAGGCCATTTCACTTCTGGATATCAGGGAAGCATACTAATCTCAGGAAAAACAGAATCCTATAAGTCCCTCTTCAAGAAAGAAAAATTTGAGATGAGATATGAACCACCTTTTGTGAAGAGAATCAGTTTTAATTAAAGGAAAACTGAAGAAAATCACTGGGACCTAAAAATACTTTTGTTTATCCAGGCATCATGCTGTAAATGGGTTTTCTTGGCTGATAAAAGAAGCTGGAGGATAAAGATTATTTACAACGCAGGTAGTTAAAAAATCTATTTGCTTACAAATCACACTGAGATAGGTCCCCAACAGAAACTATACTAGATTATGCTCCACTCAGGTGGCAAATTTCTTAGCTGCCATTTTACAGAAAGAGATAAGGACTGGCTTTCTTTCAAATTGCTTTGACACCCCTATTCTGGCCCATCTGATATGCAAACCTTTAATGTTTGTAGGTGAACATGAAGAACTGTGAAACATGTTTTCAGTAATCATAGGGAGATAAAACTGGAAATTGTAATGGTTTGAAATTTGTAGTTATTAGTGGTAACTTCAGATATAATTCAACATAAAATAATTGAATTATTTTCTTCTTCTTTTCTTTGCCTAAACCCCCGTTGTTGCCAAAAAATATAAAACCCAGTTTACAACTTTGGGAGTCTGAAACTGTAGCTGTCAGTCTTTCTTTTGAAGCTGTCATTAATACAATAAAAAATGGGAGTTTTGCTTACACTTCACTCCCGCCAGTTAACCCCATCAATGGCTGTCACAGTCAATCTTCCCCAAACCAGACTATGCCAACTTCTACACCTCTGCTTGTGTCCTTGTCCCTACCTGGAATTCCCTTCTTATTTCCAGATGCAGAGTATTTCATACCAAATGATTAGGAAGGAAGACACTGCTATTTATTGCTAAGGAATCCTTATTGTGAATTCATGTCTTTGGAGTAAAGAATAAACTTCTTGAAAGATGCTAATTTTGTTTTGGGGGGAGTTCTTTGTTTTTTGGCTGCTCAGCATGTGAGATCTCAAGTCCCCAACCAGTAATGGAACCCGCCGCCCCCGCAGTGCAAGCGCAGGGTCTGAACCACTGGACCACCAGAGAAGTCGCCAAAAGATCATGCGCAATCCAATTGGCTACCATTTGCTGATTTCCTTCTTTATGTAGGGAACAATATCCAAGGAAGGAACAGGTTGAGAATGAGCATACAGTCAAATGACATGCCACATAAATCAGAGACTCTCACTGACCCACGTGTAACACAGCGTGTGTTTTGTGCTGCCCTCTAGTGGCCAAAGTGAGAGGGCCAATGAACTATTTTCATGATCTCCAGTCCTGCAAACGGAGAAGGTAATGGCAACCCACGCCAGTACTTTCACCTGGAAAATCCCGTGGACTGAGGAGCCTGGTAGGCTGCAGTCCATGGGGTTGCGAAGAGTCGGACATGACTGAGCGACTTCACTTTCATGCACTGGAGAAGGAAGTGGCAACCCACTCCAGTGTTCTTGCCTGGAGAATCCCAGGGACGGGGGAGCCTGGTGGGCTGCCTTCTATGGGGTCGCACAGAGTCAAACACGACTGACACGACTTAGCAGCAGCAGCAGCAGTCCTGCAAAGATCAAAAGCACCTGCTGCAAGTGACCCAGAGTACAGACACATTTGCAGTCAGATGGAGGCTGCCTGGCTCACATATGAAAGTGAGCCTGTCCACTTTGCCCTATGGGAAGGATCTGCCTGCCAGTGCAGGAGACAAAGAGACACGGGTTTGATCCCTGGGTAGGAAAGTGTAAACCCACTCCAGGGTTCTTGCCTGGGAGATTCCATGGACAGAGGAGCCTGGTGGTCAACGGTCCACGGGGCGCAAAGAGTTGGACATGACTACATGACTGAGCACCTTGGCCTCACCAAATGCCAAGCCAACTGGCAATAAATTGGAGCTAGGGTCATCCCTTGGTCAGTCTGGTAGTACTATTAAGACAAATGCCAAGATCATTTGAAATAATAATACCCTGGCAACTCTTTAAAATTTCTCTCGGAGAAATGGAAAGTTGGCAGGACCAGAGACGGAGGTCAAGTGGCAAACAGGACCCCGGATGCTGCAGAGAAGGGGACAAAGGCAAGGTGAGTGACCTCCAGGTTGCTTCTGAGTACGCAGGTCTTTCTGGCATGGTACCCAAAGCAGTAGCCATAAACTGCCAGTCAAAATGGCACCTTGAAAATCTGGTGTTGGATCTGGGTGAATAGTCACATCAGATCATTCAAGACAAGAACTTCCAAGCTGAATGCCCCCCTAAGTTTCCATGAGTCCTAGTAGTTCAGTATGTGCCCCACAGAGAGAGCCCCTCAGGACTCCACCAGGTAGGTGTCACAGCCTTTGCCATTTGAGCCAGCACAGCTGCTTTTCCCCAGGCTGTCCTCATTAGCAGCATGGCACTCATTCACAGCGGCTGCCGGTTTAAACGTTCTCCCCCACATGGAGCAGGACCTATAAAACCTCCCCAAAATATATCCTCCTGTGAAAGCAGTGCATGCTTGGAAACAGATGTTTGCTAAAGATGGGCCTGAAAATTTGCCCTGCCAGGATCTAAGATTCTGACCCCCACCTGATCCCTGCCTCCCTCATGCCTAGTCACCAGCCAAATCAGGTGGGCAAGCATCCCAGAAGCACTACCACACTGACTCACGGTGCTTAGCTGGGCACACAGTAGGCACAAAATTAATGTTAGCTAACATTAATGTATCAGCAGGGCTGATACAAAGCAAACACGCACCAAGACAGCATAAAAGTTGTCAAAATGTGGGGAAATGCCCTGCTGGATGTTAAATAGCTGCTTCCCCAATGCCCCTGCCCACCCAATGTCCACCATCACGCGGTGGTGCGATGCCTTCCCTCAGTAACCTGGGAACCTCTGGGGTCCACCTTCCAGCATCCATTCTGATTGGCCAGTGCCGTAGATATCAGCCATTAAATGTGCTACCATGCCTAGTTATTATCATCCTCATTGTCATTGTCGTTATTTATGGGCTCACATATTCTCACCAACGTTCACACCCAGGAACTGTGCCTGCCCTGGTTTGTCCCCAACCTCTGGGATTTCTCCTTCTCCTTCTCCAAGTAGGCTCCTACCCTCTGCCCATCCCTTCAATAATGTTATTTTCTGGCTCCTTGCAATCCCTGGGTCATTTCACCCACAGCCTTGACCTCTCTTAGGTTCACTGGGGATTTGTCAACCCTCGTTGTAATGGGACGTGTTGATTTTGCTGGACTGGACCATCTCTTTCCCACCATCTTCTTCCCTGCACAGGTCTGGGTTAGCGTGGCCATAAGAGATATTTTACAGAAGATTTAGAAGGTGGAAGTGAAGGAGAGACAGTTTTGTTTTACTCTCAGAAAGCCACTGCCAGGCAGTTGATGCTGCTTATCTGCTGGTCTTCTTGCCAGTGTGAGGCAGCAGCCAAGCAGGCGGCTCCTCCAGCTTCTGCCAGATCTCTCCCATCAGCATCTCTCTCTGCTGAAAACAGGAGTTGCTAAACAAATTCATGATGCATATTAGCTCTGCGATCAAGGAAACCAGCTTCTCCTCTATTGAAAGCCTAAAGGTGATGGGAGATCCATTCAGTTTCTAGGCCAGTTTCACAGGCTCTGCCTCATCTTTGCAGAGCCCCTCTAGTCTTGCATTCCCACACTGTATCTTTTCTTGTCTATTCTTTCCTGATTTCTGCCATCCAGACACAAATGTGACAGCCCTACATAAACTGTTGGTCAGCTCTCACATTGCATACTGTCAGTCCTCTGTAATAAATCTGTATCTGTATCTGTATCTGTGTTTACGTCTGGATGCATATCTATGGATAGATCACATAAATATAGAGACAGAGCTCCTAATGGTTCTGCTTCTCTAACTGCCCTCTAGCTGATGACAACACATCCACCAGTCACCTCAGCCATAAATTAAGTGTTATCCCAGTTCCTGTCTCTTCTCACTCTCTACATCTGAGCAGCCACCCAGCAAGTCATCCACTTCCCAACCTGTTTTGTTCTCCAAAACTGGGATCTTTGTTTTGCTCTGTTTTGTGTTGAGGTTTGACAATGGGACTATATCTGTTTTATAAACAGCAACTAGAAAAGTGTGGTAGAAAAAGCAGAAGGGAATTCATGAGTGACTGCTAATAATACTTAAAGGCTCAGCAAAGAACTGTGAATAATCCAAGTGTAGGTCAGCTTGCCTTTTCATCCCCTCACAACTGTGCAAACATTAAACAACCGGTCATGATCCCTTGGAAGGCAGAGCCGTGGAAAGCCTGTAGGTCAGAGCATTTGTTGTGACCAGTGACAAGCTGGGTACTCACTGGGGGCTTGGCAGCAGCTTAATTATTAAGAATGCCTGTTACAGAAATGTGTTTGTGTTTATTTATCATAAAGGCGACAGGAGTTGCTAAGCAAATTCATAATGCAAACAGCAGAAATGTTAGCCTACTTAAGAGCAAGGAGCTTAAGTACTGGCCTTTACGTTCACATAATAAATATGCTCATTACACATCTTCCTCCTTGTGTAATACTGTCCTGGCGTGGATGGCTAACACGTCCTCCTTCTTCCCTTTCGGCATTTGTCCTGCGGCTGCTTGATTATAATGGAATTACATTTCCTTACAAATGTTCTGTTTCTCCAGCACGTCATTCATCATCCATTAATTCACAAAACATGTATTAAGGGCCTATTGTTGGCCAGGTGCTGGAAATATGACAGCTCATTAGAATAGGATTTGAATTTTTGGAATTTTCATTCGAATGGGAGATGATCATCTATCAAGAAGTGATGAAATAAATAATGTCATTTCATTTAGCGACAGGTGCCACAGAACACACAAGGTTGGGTAAGAGATAGCAAGTGTGAACAGCTGCTCAGAGAAGGCTTCCTGGAGGGGGTGGCAGCTAGGCAGGGATGTGAACGCCGGGAAGGACATGCTAGGCACGCGTCCACTTGAACAAGAGCTTCTGGCCAGAGAGAACTTCCCTGTGGCCAGCACTCATGCTGTGACAAAACGAAGGAACAATAAGGAAACCTGGATGTGTCTCCCTTCAGCTTTTGGAGCACTCCAAGCTCTTTTATGCTTTTGCCCACTCTATTCTCTTCCCGCTTGCTCCTACACTCACCTGAATGACTCTTCATTTTTCAGGTCCCAGTCCAAACACTCATTCTTCAGAGACATCTTCCCCGACTATCCAATCTAAGGCACCACCCCCTTGCAACTTTCTCTGGTAACACCTGCTTCTGCCTTTACAAAGTACAACTGTGTGCATGTTGTATTAGTCAGACTTCTCCAGAGAAACAGAACCAAGAGCTGAGAGAGAGAGAGAGTGCTATACCCATAGCTATTACTATCTACCTATGTCTATATCTGTGTATTCATATTTGTACACATTTATCATAGGATTTGGCTCAAATGATCATGGGGGTTGAGAAGCCCCATGCTCTGCTGTCTGCAAGCTGTAGAACCAGAGAAGGAAGTGGTGTAATTAGATCTGAGTCCAAAGCCTGAGAGCAGGGGTGAGGGGCCAATGGTGTAAGCCCCAACCCTAGGCTGAAGGCCAGAAAACCAGAGTTGATATCCTAGGGGAAGAGAGGATAGGTTCCAGCTCAAGCAGAGGGAGAAAATTTGCCCCTGCTCTGCCTTTATGCTGTATTCAGGCCCTAAGAGAATTGGGTGATGCCCATCCCCGTTGGTGAGGGTGATCTTCTTTACTCAGTCTGCTGATTCAGATGCTAGTCTCTTCCAGAGATACTCTCACAATCACACCCAGAAATAATGCTTTACCAGCTATTTGGGCAACATTAAGCCCAGTCAAGTTAACTCATAAAATTACTTATCACATATGCATACTTACATAATACATAGAAAGCATTGCAATAACTGTTGAGTGAATGAACCAATGGTTGGATCACAAACCAGTCATCCACAGAGCGCCCAAACCAGACCGACTGAAAAAAGGGTAGGAGTGGGACACAAAGGAAAATTTTTATTGTAAAGCAACAAGGATTTAAAGAAGGAAAGAAGGTAGAAGGGAAGCCTGCTGAGAGAAGCCGAACTGAGGGACTGGGTTCTGAGGGAAAGGGGCCAAGAGTGAACCAGGCAGAACAGTGGGCAGCAGCAGTGGCAAAGAAAGTCTAATAGCAAAACTACAGCTGTACTGCAGACCATCACCAGCAAAGGCTTCAGCACTATTCAGATGGACAGCGCCATGAACACCCGAGATGCAAAGCCTAAGGGGCCCACCTGGGTCACCTGCTGCCTACCACACAGTCTTCTGCCTAGACACCTTCAGCACTGGATGGGGTGCTCACTCTCAGCACCAGTTATGCATCGACCCCTACATGGTGTGTCTTTTCTTCTTTATTGAAAGCATTTGTAATCTCTGAACCATTCTTCATGAGACAATGGCCAAACCATCCACCCTCTCCACCCTCTAGTCACCCACATCCACAAGTTTCCAATTTGTCAAGATCCACTTTGCAGGGTGTTGTCTGAAACAGCACCCATTGCACCAGAAGTGTCTGAAGCTCAGTGCACTGGGACACCCGTGACATTGGGAATTGTGATGGTGTGACCTCAAAGCTTTTGAAACCAACCAAGCTGCCAGCTGGCTGGAAGCCACGGATGACTTTGAGCCCCGCCTGCTTTGACAGGAGAGGTTCCAGCAGATGCTCCTGTATTTCATTGTGTGGCAAATGAATGCAGTGTGGGAGTAGAGGAAAATAGAACCAGGGAAAGGGCATGAACCCTTCTGGGCGGCCCTAACAGATGGGCGTACATAATGAGATAACACAGGTTCCAATCTCGGGGCCAGCTGCTGAGGCATGACTGCTTTCTTAATGGAAAAAGAAGAAATTCTCCTTGAAATGAAAAATGCAAGGCAGACAAATGTGCCCGAGGAGAGCTGCAGGATTGAATGCCTCCTCAGAGCTCTTCAGGGAACCCGAAAGTTCTAGTGAAAATACCACTGCAGGTGGAGCCGATTCCTTGTTACCTGCTCAGACTGGGTGAAAAACAGACCTTGAGTGTTCTGTGCACACCTTCCATCGGCACAGGGCACCTGCATCCCTGACTGATGTCATTTTGGATGGTTTTCTCCTCGGAGCTATTCTTTCCCCAAATTTCTGTTGCCAGAAAAATAACTAGAGAGCTCTCTAGTCTCCACCCACGCCCCACCCCCCCAACTTCCTGGGACATCTTTTAAAATGTATCCATAAAAGTATATCTTAAAAAGGACTTGCTCTGTTTTCATCATGTGGATAATTGATTTGTTACAACTCACAAAACAGCATTTGTCATTTCTAAACAACCAAGAGCAAGACATGTTTCTTCCTCTGGAGCTGAGCGTGGAGACACTTGACTTATTGCTGCCATTAAATTGAAGTGTTTGGCTGATTATTTGGTATTTCAGAATTCCTTATAAATCACCACCTTATTTTGGTGATTACAATTTTAAGAAGAGGCACTTGATTTATAGGCGACATCAGGGAGGAAGGGGGAGGAGAGAGGGAGGCCAGGAGGTACAGCAGAGGCAAGAGGCTCAGTGAAGATACAGTTGGAAACATCTGTTTGATACATCACCCCCACCTTCTCTACAAACCGCAGCCCTGGAATATGCCTACATCTGGGAGATTTTTATTATCCAAACTTAGGCAGATAGATAAAACAAGAAGGAGGTGGTGGGGCGAGAGCAAGAGGGACGGTGTCCATGGCTGTTTCCAATTTTGGGTGCACCAGTCCACTCAGGGTTCCTCCCCTCTCCCTAGCTGGGGTAGCAGAGAGTGGAGTTCTAAAGTGAAATTCATCCTACCATGCTACACGAACAAGCCATGAGACCTAGGTCCATGGTCACGGTAAAAACAAGAGGGCTGGACACAGCTGGACACAGCTGGATTCTGAGATGCAACAGAGCGGCAAATAACTTCTTCGGCTCCAGTGAGTCCATCAATCAAACACGTTTATTGGCAGCCAAAAGGAGTCAGACCATGGCAGCAGGTATTTAAGAGCCCCCCCAGAAATGATTAGACATGATATCCACCCTGGATAAACTTACAGCCTAACTGGGAAGACCTGAGTGACATGCCAGTTGTCCACATCAGGTTAAAAAAAGTCAAATCTGTCATAGGGTAGCTATGTATACGTGTCACCTGGTTCATAATGACCCTCATAGCTGGAAGTAAGTGTCTGAAGTTCCTTCCCAGGGAACTAAGACCTCTGCTCTGATGATTAAGAGGTTCACTTTGCGTTTTAAACACCCCCGAAGAAGGACCTTGACTGGTGAGATATGTTCAGTGCTAGATTTTTTTAATTAGGACATGCACACATGCCCCAGTGTCTAGGCAGGTGAGAGACTAAAGCTAGTGTTACAGAGGATATATCAAGAAAATGGAGCATTCTGCCAGGAAAAGAGAAGGGATATGAGAGCTCATGCGTGTCTGAGAAGTTGTCATGGGAAGGAAGATGCAGATTTACTTTGTAATCACTCCAGAGAGAAGAGTGAGTATCGCTGGTAAAGAGCTGCAAAGAAGCAAATTTTAGTTCAACATCACCTAGCAATTAGAGCTCTGTGGGTATAAAGAGGTGGTAGACCATGAGCTCTCTGCCACGGGACGGATGGAGGAACAGTCTGGGTGGCCATGTTAGAGCTACTGTTCCGATAATTCTGCATTTGACAGGAAATGAAGTTAGATGCAGTTTCAGTCCCTTGTCGTTGTAAGAGTTTTGGCAATCCACTCCAGCACTATTGCCTGGAAAATCCCATCGACAGAGGAGCTTGGTAGGCTAAAGCCCATGGGGTCACAAAGAGTCGGACACGACTGAGCGACTTCACACACACACACGTGATTCTATGACTTGAATTCACGTTAGAGTGGGAATGGTTAATAGATTCTTTCCAGAATGTATGCTCTGTTAAAACCAAAGGAGAGCTTATAAAAAGTGATGGATATGTTGATGGAATTGTGTGTGCCCCTAATAGGAGAAATGGGCTTAGAAATAGATAATGAGTGCTCTAGTCAACGCTGAACTTGGTATCCTAAATTGGAGAGGAAATAAGCTTTGGTCATCAGCTTTGGCTCTAGCACTTAGTAGCTGTGTGGCTTTGGAAAACTTACTTAACCTTTCTGAGCTTCTTATTTCTTTACTGGCCAAGTGAAGGTCTAACAGCGTCACTCTCATAGAGACTTTGTTAAGATTCAGTGAGATCATTGATGCAAAGAATTAGCCCAGTGCCCAGCTCAAAGCAAGGACTCAACCACTATAAGCTATTAAGAATAGTACTGCTCTTTCTTAAGATGCACAGTTTCGTATATATTTAATGTTGCTGAAATCAAAACATGTCTTATTCACACTGAATGTATTATTTTTCTCCCAATATATTCAGGCATGGGTGCACATGTGCACACACACACGTGCGCAGGCACACACACACACAGCTATTTCTAAATGTACAGCGCACCTTCCAAACGGCACCATCTTAGAATCAAGGGTCTGTGTGCTCCTCCACGCAGCCTTTCATGGTTACCAGCCTGAACTCTTGGTGGGAATATAGACAATAAAATCTGCAAAACCTAGCCCCCAGCTACACTTGTTTCTTCCACATCCTGTGCAGGGACCCCATTCAGAATTTGGCAAACAATACAAGCTACCGTTTGCCCTGCTCTTCCCATGCGCTTGGCTGTGGTTCGGTACCGATGGCTGCAAGTACATGTGCCCGTTTAATCCTCCTGTTGGCCTGTGGGTGGCACACACCCCCACCTGGACACTGAGGCTCCCATGTCTCAGAGGCCAGCCCAAAGCACATGGCTAATTCTTGGAGCCCCGAGTTTATGAGCCAGGCCTACTTGGCTTCATTGGCCAGGCTACCTCCCAGGATGTTGTAAGAAAGGTGGGAATTACAGCTGTTCTTCACTTCTGGGTTTTTAATTCCCAGCCAATGACCTAGTATATGGATTTTAATCAACAGTGATTCACTGGGGACCTGGGAGAGGCATGTGGGGAAAGGGCATGGTATAGTCTCCATGTCTCAGCCTCCAAGGACCTTCCAAGAAGCTCTTTCACACACACACACACACACACACACACACACACACACACACACACAATGCAGCCAGCTGAGGGAATGGCCTGCAATGAGGGTGGGCCTCACTGGAATAAAGATGCTAGTTGTTTCCCAGCCGTCTCCCAGGACAGCATCTTCTTCTTCAGCAAAACTCCCAGTCCAAGGACTGGTCCTCAGCCTCACAGGCCTGGAAACAGGATCTTGTCAATCCCCAGAGGACCAGGACTCAGGAATACTGTCTCAGAGCAACACTCACAGGGGACTGGTATCTCAACCAGTTGTTGGTGTATGCATTTGCAGAGAGAGCTGAGTGCCATGTGGCCCAGCATGAGTGGGCCTGTCTAGGCTTCATGTCCCCGGAGACAGCCATGGACATGGCATATTGTTCCGTGAGTGGGGGGGGGGGGGGGGATGGAGGAGGGGGAAGGGAAGGGAGGATGGGAGAGGGGAGTGTTGGGAGAAAGGCCTGATGGAGGAGCACACTCAGCACAGGCCTGGTCCTTCTCTCTCCCCCTGCATAAGGCTCTGCCACTTTGCCCCTTCAGCCCCTATATGGGGGTTCCAGGGGCTGACGATCTCTCCTTCTCTGGAAATTTACCTCTTTACAGGGGTTACAGGCTCCACCTGCTCACTGCCCCTCCCCCTGCACGCGTACCTGGAGGCCACCCTCATCTGGAAGGGCAAGCAGACATCACTCAACAATCAGACACTGCAGGACAGAGAATGGGGTGCTTGGCTTGAGGGTCTTGGCCTGCCTCCCACTGCTGCTCCAGTGCTGGGTGAGCCCAACCTGCAAGGTCCCTCGACCCCTCCCACCAGAGGACTGTTTTGCATGCAGAAAGCTCCTTCCTTCCCATTGTTCACTGGCAAACATCCAAAAAAGGAGGATTGCAAAGAGAAAAAAGTAAAACTATAGCTTTAAGATTTCCTGGCATAATTCAAAGGAAGATTATGCTAAGTATGGAGAAAACAATCTTTTCATCAAAGAAGCCTCTTAAAATTTTCCACATCATTTAAACCTCTGTGGTGATTTAAAAGTGTATTTATTTTAAAAAATAAATATGATAATAATAAGACTACCATTCTAAGAACACACAAAACATGTCGAAGCAAATGCCTGGGAAGCTGCTCAAGCTGTCTTTTAATGGTTCCTTTTTGTGGGAAATGGGTAGGCACCATAATAAAATGATTAGAGGATAGCAGGTCTGTTCAACAAATACACTTTGAGCACCTACTAGATGCCAGGCCCTGTGCCAAGCACTTATTAATACAATACAGAGATAACAAAGACCTGGCCCCTGGCCTCAGGTGGTTCCTAGGCTACTGGAGTCACAGCCTGATGTGCCAGCAACTACAGCCTGGTGAAGGCATTGGCACCTTTGATGCACACAGGCAGCAACTCCAGAGCTCAGCTTCCAGCTCTGTAAGTCATCTGGGAATGTCACCAAACCCCTCTGGGCCTCACTTTTCTGATACAGAAAATGAGGAGAGAAATAAAAAGGTCCGTCTAGTCAAGGCTATGGTTTTTCCCGTGGTTATGTATGGATGTGAGAGTTGGACTGAGAAAGCTGAGCACCGAAGCATTGATGCATTTGAACCGTGGTGTTGGAGAAGACTCTTGAGAGTCCCTTGGACTGCAAGGAGATCCAACCAGTCCATTCTGAAGGAGATCAGCCCTGGGATTTCTTTGGAAGGAATGATACTAAAGCTGTAACTCCAGTACTTTGGCCACCTCATGCGAAGAGTTGACTCATTGGAAAAGACTCTGATGCTGGGAGGGATTGGGGGCAGGAGGAGAAGGGGATGACAGAGGATGAGATGGCTGGATGGCATCACTGACTCGATGGACTCCTGGAGTTGGTGATGGACAGGGAGGCCTGGTGTGCTGTGGTTCTTGGGGTCGCAAAGAGTCGGACATGACTGAGCGACTGAACTGAACTGAACAATGATCTGAAGTATGTAAAATGCCCTGAAGAGTGTCTGCTGCACACAGGATGTTTGGCCGCTATTGTTGTTATAGTAGGGGAGACACCCAGTCTAGTTCCCACGCTCTAACCTGCCTCCACCACGGGCAAGGTGTGGGGAAGTCTTGGTGAGCTGTGTTGTCAAGGACTGGGCAGTTGACCAAGTGGAGAAGGTGGAAGGAAGAGGGGCCAGCATGGGAGAAGCAGAGGCATTAAAGGGTCTCTCCCAGGGGACTTCTTGGTACTCCCGTGTTGTGAATCTGCCTTCCAATGCAGGGGACCATGATTTCCGTCCCTGGTCAGGGAAACAAGATTCCACATGCTGTGGGGCAACTAAGCCCATCCCCCACAACTGCAGAAAGCCCACCGACCACAAGGAAGAGCCCACTTGCCACAGCGAAGTCCCAGCGCAGACAAAATAAAGAAACTAAGAATTAAAAAATAAAGGATTTGCACCACAGAGATGGTGGGTAATGAGATTTGGAGAGGGGAATAGTGATAGATAAGAGAGGGGGACAAAGGGGTCAGCTCCTGGGAATCCACACGGAGCTTGAATGATTATGTTTGTGTGCTGAAAGCTGTTGAAGGGTTTTAAACAGAAGAACAGCGTAATCAGATTTGTAACCTAGAATAGAGCTTTGTTTGGGAAAAGGCTGAAAGTAGGATCAGCTAAGAGAAATCTGGTGGGATCTTCCTCCTAAAAAAGGATGACAAAAAGTACCGTAGGACGGATCAAGAGAGGGAATCAAAAGGTTTGGGATTTCCAGTTTAGGACGGTGGACTGGACACATGCATCTTTGTCTCTGTTCCTGCCTGAAATCCCATTGAAACACCAAAATATAATTTTTTTTTAACGTGTAAACCCCAAAGGTAAAGAGGATAGAAAAAGAGTCAATAGCAGTAAACTTCTGGAAACCTGAAGGCAGGCAACTAGTTGGCAATCAACAAGCAAACCCAAGGAAACTGGATTCTAGCCTGATGGTGAGGAAAACCAGGAACCACTCAGTCTGTGTCAGAGAAGACCCATAGGCCCAGGCACCGGCAGCACTGGGTTTCTGCAAATGAGGAAGAGCAAGGCTCAGATGGAAAGCCTGAGTGTATGTCTGTTTATGGAGCAGTTAGACAAACCAGATGACTGTCTCTCCCCACTGGAACATCACCTCCAGCCTCTAGGACAGCACTGTCCATAGAAATAGTGTAAGCCACATGTGTAATTTAAAATTTTCTTGAGTCCTTATTAAAAAAAAGTCACATTAATTTTAACAATGTTGTTTATTTAACCTAATGCATTTCTAAAATATTATCATTATGAGAAAATCACTGACGAGATCTTTGACATTCTTCTTTTCAGCATACAATGTGCATTTTACACTCAGATGCACATCAATTCAAATGTTTTCATTGGAATCCTTGATCTGTGTTTAGACTTCATAAATCTACAATTTAAAAAGTACAGGCACATAACCAAATTGTTCCAAAGTGTGTAAAAGTTTCCCAGTACCAAATAAAGTATGCATGTTATCAATAAATTAATTTAAATTAGAAAATGTAATCCCTCAGTTACATGAGCCACACTTCAAGTGCTAATATCACCGTGTGGGGGAGCCTACTGCAGTGGACAGCACATATCTAGGATCTCTGGACTAAGGACACCAAGTCCAGTTAACACTAGGACCACCACACTAAAAACAAAGGAATAAAAAGACTGTCAGTATGCTAGATGTTGAGAGTTACAATCTTCTTCTCCAAACGGACTCCAATGATTGCTGTTAAGCCAGGCAGGAGATTGGAAGATGCTCCTCCAGGAAATCTGACCAGTCCAGCAGGAAGATCCAAAACCTATGATATCAAGGAATCCAACTAAACAGTCAAGCAAAATTGCCCTACATTGTGACCCAGGGTTGGTAAGTCCCAATCATGAACAGATGAACAAATGCAGACAAACAAGGACCCCCAAATGCGTGAGGAATGCCTCCACCCTGAGAGAGACTGAAACACATGGGAGAAAGCAGCTGTGGGAAAGAGTGCAGGAAAAAGAAAACATCCAGATATCTAATGGTAACGACCCTAGAGAAGCATGTGAAGATTTTGAAACCACTAAATTAAAGCAGTGAGTAAAGTAAGTGCTCAGTTGCCCAGTCGTGTCCAACTCCACAACCCTTTGGACTGTAGCCCACCAGGCTCCTCTATCCCTGGGATTTCTCAGGCAAGAATACTAGAGTGGGTTGCCATTTCCTCCTCCAGGAGATCTTCCCAACCCAGGGATCGAACCCAAGTCTCCTGCGCCTCCTGCACTGCAGGCAGATTCTTTACCTGCTGAGCCATCTGATGCTATTAACAAGTAATTTTGAGAAAACAAACAACAGCAAAAAAGAGCTCTTGGAAATTAGTGGAAACCTGTGAGAAGAAGTGATAGCTTCAATACAAGAGCTAGGAGCAAAAACTAAGTCTCTCAGAGATTACAGCATAAAGCTAAGGAGATGCAAAATGAGAAAGGGTTGATTAGAAACTTAGAGGATTAATTCAGAAGCTCCAGTAGCTGAAAAGTAGAATTCTAGACACAAAGAGGAGAAAGTGATAGGAGGAAACATTTTTTAAAGCTTTTTTCAAGAAAATATCCTGACGCTGAAGAACGTAAGTTTCACAATAAACAGGCCCATTGAGTACCCAGCACAACTGATCAAAATAGTCACTCCAAGGCATAGAAGGGAAATTTCAGAACCCTGGGGCCAAACAAAATACTCTAAAAGTTTTCAGAGAAGGGTTTTTAAAAAAGATTGCCATAATGCATCAAAATATGATTGACATGAAATGTCCCACTGGTGAGTCTGAAATCTAGAAGAAAATTAAGCAATCCCATTAAAATGCTGAGGGAAAATAACTTTCAACTCAGAATTCGATACTTATTGACAATATCAAATGAGTGTAAAAGCAGAATAAACACACTTTAAAGATTTACCAAGTTTAAAAAACAATTGCCTCTCATGAACTCTTTCTCAGAAAGTTACTAGAGGATACACTCTACCAAAACGAGGAAGTAAACGAGGAAAGAAGATGGCATGAGATCCAACAGGGGACCTGGGACAAGTGAGAGGCCCAGGGACTCTTAGGACACAGTGAACACTGATTGAGGTCATCTCTGTGCAGCAGGCAGAGAGGTCAGCAGGCCACCTTGCAGTGGGTCAAAAACTTCATAAGCAACTTCTTCCAGAAGACACTAATGGAACAGAGACAAGAAGACAAGACCAGGGAACAGCCTTGGGCAAAACAGGCCTTGAGAGCTAAAGAACAAAGGCCCTGGGGCCTGAGTCCCAGAGATGAAAAGCCAGGCTGACAGGAATGAAAGATTCACCTTACCTCTGTTACACTAGTATACCTAGTTCAGCTCAACTGTAAATCTTAACCTTATCTGTTTCTGTGCTTTCTTGCAGAAAATTCTCATGCATTTCTTGCCTTCATAGAAGTGTTCCCAATTCCTGATAGCCACCATGGAGCCTCCTGCTGCTGCTCAAAGAAGTTTGATGACTTCTGGAAATTATCAGTGGTCATGAGACAAACCCTCCCTTTGGTTTTGCAACTCGCATCTTCTACTCAGGGAGCTTTACCAGTTGAGCTACTTCAGCTGCTGCTAAGTCGCTTTAGTCGTGTCCAACTCTGTGCGACCCCATAAATGGCAGCCCACCAGGCTCCCCCGTCCCTGGGATTCTCCAGGCAAGAACACTGGAGTGGGTTGTCATTTCCTTCTCCAATGCATGGAAGTGAAAAGGGAAAGTGAAGTCGCTCAGTCCTGTCCGACTCTTAGCGACCCCATGGACTGCAGCCCACCAGGCTCCTCCATCCATGGGATTTTCCAGGCAAGAGTACTGGAGTGGGGTGCCAGTGCCCTCTCCAGAGCTACTTCAGAGCTGGAGGTAAATACCAAAATAACCACAAAAGGAGAGGTGACTTGACATAGTGGAGTGGCCTGGCATGGGGACAACAGCACTTGTTAAAGGACTTGTAGAATTGCCTGAATCTCCAAACTGTGGTCATTTTGAACATTAATAAAAATTAGAACTTTAAAGAAGAAAGCTAGTTAGACACTAGGATTGACAGAATTCTCTAATTCAAAGGAGGAAAAAGGAAGAGGAGGGGACTAGTCAGCTCGCACTGCCATAAAAAATACTATAGACTGGGTGCTTTAACCAATAGGAAGTTAATCTTGGTAGCTCTGGAGACTGAAAGCTTTCAGTCAAGTTCCCCTAGGGTCCGTTCCTGGAGAAGGCTCTCTTCCTGGCTTGCAGATGGCCAGCTTCTCACTGTGTCTTCACATGTCCTCTTCTTATAAGGCCACAGTCCTACCTGATTAGGGCCCCGCTCCTATGCCCTCATTTAACCTTAATTACATCCTAAAGATCCCGCTTCCAGACCCAGACATATTCGGAGTTAGCTTTCAACATCTCAGTTTGTAGAGGAACACAATTCAGTCCATAGCAAGGAGTTAGGATTGACTGTGTTCTGTTTAAATAACGAATGGATGGGATGTCACAACAAAGATATAAAGCATAGGTGGAGGAAGGGGACAGATGGTCCATCAGTTGGTAATGACAAGTTCCAATGCAGGCAGAGTCCAAAGAGCTGATGCTACACTTGAGAGGAACCATCCTGTTGGTGATTGTACATAAGAGTCCAGAGCTCAAGGTTCAGGTCAGAGCTGAAGACAGTAGTTCTTGACAGATAGTAGTTAAAACCACAGACTTGCTGCAAATGGAATGGGGTTAAGAGGAAAGAAAAGGCAAACTCAGACCCCCTAAAGACCAGCAACACTTAGGTGTCAGTGGCTCTCACAAAGAGGAGACCCTAAAGAAACTGAGGATGTGATCAATAGTCAAACATGCCAGAGAGACCCAAGTAGATAAGGTTTGAAAACTGTGCATTTGGTTTGATGGCAAGGACATTGGTAGGTCACCCAGAGCAGACTGAATGGGGTAGTGGGGACAGAAGCCAGGCTACCCTAAGTTGAGGAGCAAACAGGAAATGAGAGGATGGAGCATGAGAAAACCGTAGAGCACTTTTTCCAGTTTTTGGCTGGGGAGGAAAAGAGAGCGTTAGGGTGAAGGCATGCCTTCAAACTCAGTGGTCATGTGCTGGAGGAGGGAAAGCCGAGACGGCGGGGGGATACGGAAGCAACAGGCGGTAACTGAAAGGGTAGGGCTCTGGTGTAAATGGGAGGAGGGGGGGCACAAAGCCGTGGCGATGGGTAAGTCTTAGGAAGAGCACACCTCTTTAGGAATGGGAGAGAGGAGAGAAGGAGAAAGAGGATAAAAGATAAAATATGGAGGCTGGATCACCCCCACGGTTAAGTTCCTTTTGCGTTCCTCTCCCAGCCGTTGCTGAGTAGAATACTTGGTCACCCTCTATGTTGCTTTGTTCTCCTTCCACATCCACCCTTTCCTTGTCTCGCTTCTTTGTGCTCCAGCCCTCTTGTCCATTTCCTTTCCTGGACCCACTTGCCTGGCATTAATATGGTATTTGCTGAAGGACTTCCCTGATGGTCCATTGGTTAAGACTCTGCACTTTCAAAGGAGGAGGCACAGGTTCAATCCTTGGTCAGGGAACTAAGGTCCCACATGCCACAAGAAGTGGACGAAAAAAAACAAAGATAAATGTATATATATATATATAGTGTTTGCTGATCTTCCACTTCCACCAAAACCAGCCTCACAGCACAGGACCAGCACAAAGACAGCTGAGGGCAGCTGGAACTGAGGTGCCCAGGTCCAAGCTCCCAGTGCCCAGATAATGAGCCCTCCGGGGGTATCGAGAAATCCAGCTGGAAGCACAGGTGGGTCATAGCTGTCCTTCAGAGAGATGCCTCCCTGGCAGGTGAGGATGATACTGTCACCTTCCTCAGCACTGGCCTCACAGATTGAGGTGACGGAAGAGAGCGGGGCAGGTCAGCCCACCAAGATATGAGTCTTTCATCAGACCTCTGTTAATTTCCAGCCCTTTCAAATGAAATACAAAATATTCTCAGACTCACATGGCTGTGCTTTTGGTATTCATTGACTGAGAAAACACAATTCAAAAAGCTTCTCTGCATCTACTATCATCTTTAAGCAGTTTTTTCACAAGAGCATCTACAGATTTGCAATATATGTGAATATATAAGTTCCAGACATAGCTGTCTATAAGCAATGCTTGTCGAGTGTATAGATCTGTGGAACTCTCTGCAATAAATCTACTTTTTCCCAGCCATCAGGGTCCAAGTTCCACTTATTGAAAAAGATTGATCCAGATTATGTTGAAGCTTGAATGGGAGGTGGAGTGTTGGGGTGGGGTGGGGGTGGGGTGGGAAATACTCGGCCATGGCAGAGGAGTTCCTGCATAAGATCAAACCAGTTATCAGCAAGATCAGGAAATGGAGATCTTCCCAGAGTCAAGATTCTCTGGGAAGACAAGAGTTCTAAGCCATCATCATCTCCTGTGTGGAGTCCGCCACCCATGCCTGCAGGCACCAAAGAGTCATATCTAAATGAGTGTGTGACTCTCCATGTCTAAATGAATCTGTAGAGATCACTAGAGTGAAAAACTGCTTAAATTAGCAACTGCGTCAGTTATTATTTGCATCAAAGCTCTCTCCTCAGTCTAATGATAATTATCATTGTCCCTCCATCTCCAGCCACTCAATTTTACAATCCATTATGTGCCAGGCTAGATGCTACATACACCATGTATGCCATCTTATTTCATCTTGAAAACACCTTCATGGAGTAGGTATTATTATCCTCATATTATAGATGTGGAAACATCTATAAAGGATCAGAGGTTGGTTTGTTCTGCTCAAGATCACACAGCCAGTAATTGATGGAGTTAGAATCCAAACCCAGATTCTGTATGGTACAAATCCTCTTTTCACTGCAGTATGTTGCCTTCTTTCCCTCTGACTACAGAAATTGCACTGAGAGATGGGGTAGAAGTAGAGGTGGTAGTCATTTTTTAAGTTTTCAGGCAGAAGGAACTCCTCCTAATGGCATTTCCATAATTAGAATGCATTTTTTTCTGATAGTTATAATTCAGGCAATTGCAGTGACATTCAGCTGAAACCTGGCATGCAAGATGTTCATTTCTCTTAAAAGTTCACTTTTAATTGGCCTCAGTTCTTTCCAACTCTGGAAGAAATACAGAATGTATACTTCTGACGTTTCCAGCATTGAAGGCTGTTTGACATAAGGACTCAATCCCTGAAGTTTATGCTGAATTCCTTGGTAAGAGAGGGAGAACTTGATGAAAGGCAGACAAAGAGGAAAGGAGGAAGGGAGAAGAGGAGGGGCTTGGGCAGAGCACACTAATCCCAAAGCGATTCTAGAATCACGAGTACATTCTTTAAACTGAGTGGAGTAGGAAAATACCCTGCAAAGGAGACCACATTCCCTCACTCCCCACAGACCTCTAGGGATGTGTGGGTTGCAGCCAGGATGCCCCTAGTTTAACAGTTTGAACAGTCCTTACTGGGTCTTCTTCCACCATGATAAAGTAGGTACCCTCAAGAGAAGCTGAGCTGTGTTCAGTCAAGTGAGAAAGAATTAAATAAGACTCTTCTAGAATTCTCAGTGCTTTTCTGAAATGAAGGAATAGCCCACATTCCAAAGAGCTCTAGAATCTGCATTAAATGAGGAGAGAACACCAGGACCCAGAGTAGTGTGGTGGGGAGAACTTGGAGTGAAATAGAGCCAAAAGATGTAAGTGCAAGTCCCAGCCCTGCTCTGCTACTTGCTGTCTATGTATACTCCTTGAATCTCAACTTTTTGGGTCAAAAACATCCCAAGATTATTGTGAGAACTAAATGTAACCCTGCATCTAGCTTAGTTCAAACTACTATTTCTTAAACCAGATATTCTGACAAACCTTCCACTAGGCTAAATAAAGTCTGCAAATAAATGAATTTGGAAGAAGGCAACAAATCCTCAGGGGTCAAAAATAAGGTAAAGGAGGACCCCTATGAGAATACTTGAAACCAATGTTCCCTGGAGGGCATTTTGCAAACCCAGATGACCCCGAGCTTCAGTGTTCATGACACAGGAGTGTACAGGAAACAGCAGACAAAGATTACAGCCCATCTAAAGTGGATAGTCTAATAAGAGAACCACTGTCTCCTGCAGAAAGCTAGAAATTCAAAGGACTGTGTCCTCAAAGGGCAAAGTAGAAGTAACACCCTACCTCCTTATCAGAGGGGACAGTAAAAAAAATTGACTACCTCAGCCATTGAATTCTAGGTGGAGAAGACAAAAATTTCTGAGTACTGACTGCAACTACAAATCCATGTTAGAATTGGAATTTGAAACTTAGAGATAAGAAAGATTTCCTCAGTGATCAATGCAAAGAAATAGAGGAAAACAACAGAATGGGAAAGACTAGAGATCTCTTCAAGGAAATTAGAGATACCAAGGGAACATTTCATGCAAAGATGGGCTCAATAAAGGACAGAAATGGTATGGGCCTAAAAGAAGCAGAAGATATTAAGAAGAGGTGGCAAGAATACACAGAAGAACTGCACAAAAAAGATCTTCACGACCCAAATATTCACGATAGTGTGATCACTCACCTGGAGCCAGACATCCTGGAATGTGAAGTCAAGTGGGCCTTAAGAAGCATCACTACAAACAAAGTTAGTGGAGGTGATGGAATTCCAGCTGAGTTATTTCAAATCCTAAAAGATGATGCTGTTCAAGTGTTGCACTCAATATGCCAGTAAATCTAGAAAACTCAGCAGTGGCCACAGGACTGGAAAAGGTCAGTGTTCATTCCAATCCCAAAGAAAGGCAATGCCAAAGAATGCTCAAACTACCACACAATTGCACTCATCTCACACGCTAGTAAAGTAATGCTCAAAATTCTCCAAGCCAGGCTTCAGCAATACATGAACTGTGAACTTCCAGATGTTCAAGCTGGTTTTAGAAAAGGCAAAGGAACCAGAGATCAAATTGCCAACATCTGCTGGATCATCAAAAAAGCAAGAGAGTTCCAGAGAAACATCTATTTCTGCTTTATTGACTATGCCAAAGCCTTTGACTGTGTGGATCACAACAAACTGTAGAAAATTCTGAAAGAGATGGGACTACCAGACCACCTGACTTGCCTCTTGAGAAACCTGTATGCAGGTCAGGAAGCAACAGTTAGAACTGGACATGGAACAACAGACTGGTTCCGAATAGGAAAAGGAGTATGTCAAGGCTGTATATTGTCACCCTGCTTATTTAACTTATATGAAGATTACATCACGAGAAACAATGGGCTGGAGAAAGCACAAATTGGAATCAAGATAGCTGGGAAAAATATCAATAACCTCAGATATGCAGATGGCACCACCCTTATGGCAGAAAGTGAAGAAGAACTAAAGAGCCTCTTGATGAAAGTGAAAGAGGAGAGTGAAAAAGTTGGCTTAAAGCTCAACATTCAGAAAATTAAGATCATAGCATCTAGTTCCATCACTTCACAGCAAATAGATGGGGAGACAGTGGAAACAGTGGCAGACTTCATTCTTCTGGGCTCCAAAATCACTGCAGACGGTGATTGCAGCCATGAAATTAAAAGACGCTTACTCCTTGAAAGAAAAGTTAAGACCAACATAGATAGCATATCAAAAAGCAGAGACATTACTTTGCCAACAAAGGTCCATCTAGTCAAGGCTATGGTTTTTCCAGTAGTCATGTGTGGATGTGAGAGTTGGACTATAAAGAAAGCTGAGCACCGAAGAACTGATGCTTTTGAACTGTGGTGTTGGAGAAGACTATTGAGAGTCCCTTGGACTGCAAGGAGATCCAACCAGGCCATCCTAAAGGAAATCAGTCCTGAATATTCATTGAAAGGACTGATGCTAAAGCTGAAACTCAAATACTTTGGCCACCTGATGAAAAGAGCTAACTCATTTGAAAAGACCCTGATGCTGGGAAGATTGAAGGCGGGAGGAGAAGGGGATGACAGAGGATGAGATGGCTGGATGGCATCACCGACTCAATGCACATGAGTTTGGGTAAACTCTGGGAGTTGGTAACGGACAGGGAGACCTGGCATGCTGTGGTTCACGGGGTCACAAAGAGTTGGACACGACTGAGTGACTGAACTGAACTGAACTAGACATAGTGAATCTGCAGAACATCAAAAGCAAAGAAAGAGTCTTTAAAATAACCTGTAAAAAAAAGACAAAGAAAGAAAAAAATTGACAGATGACTTCTTTTTTATTTCTCCAGATGACTTCTTAATGAAAGCCAAACGACAGTGCAATGCTTTCTTCAGGTGTTGAGAAAAATATCAATCATACACCCAGCGAAATTTTTATCAAGAATGGAGGTGAAGCCTCGAAATGAAAATCGAGACAGGTGTAATCAGAAGACCTTCACTGAGCCAATTATCAATTTCATGTTTCTCAGCTCCAAACTCACCCTCTGGTTCTGCCAAAGTGGAGCTCTGCTCTTAAATATTTTTGTTTTGCTGGCTGATATCATGTTAAGCTTTGTCAATAGAGGGCACTGGAGAGACACTGCAGGGGAGTTTGCCTTCCTGGTTCCAGTTCTTAAACCTCTCACATATGTGTAATAATACACATGAGAGTAGTAAGTTAAAAATATAGGCCCAACAGACACAGGAAACAGCCTATATTACTCTATTCTCCTTGTTACTTATTATCCAATTCCTCCTTACGCCAGTCCCCATTATAGTCCATTGCTTATATTAAACTTTCCTTGCTCAAATTACTGTGTGATTTCTCTCTCCTGATTGGACACCAGATTAATATCCTCACTAAAGGGCATGCTTAATTCAAAAGAAGAGTGATCACAGGTAGAAGGTCAGAGATGCAATAATGATAACCCAAGAAAGTGGTAACTATGGGTCAATCTGAAACACATATGCATTTCCTTCTTTTTCTTCAGCCTGGTACTTCAACAGCAAATATCTTAAGAACATTTCCTTTAGGTGCTCCCCATCTAGAAAAGCCAGGATGATGGCTTGATGAAAGCACGAGGTTTGGAGTCAGTTACAGTTCAGTGATAGTTCAGTCGCTCAGTCGTGTCCGACTCTTTGCAACCCCATGAATCACAGCACGCCAGGCCTCCCTGTCCATCGCCAACTCCTGGAGTTCACTCAGATTCACGTCCATCGAGTCAGTGATGCCATATCACCAGTAGCATATTGGGCACCTACTGACCTGGGGAGTTCCTCTTTCAGTATCCTATCATTTTGCCTTTTCATACTGTTCATGGGGTTCTCAAGGCAAGAATACTTGGAGTCAGCTCAGGGTACAAATCACTGCTCTGCCACTTGACAACTCTGTGACCTCAGAGAAACTTCCTAACCCCTTCAAACCTGTTTCTTCATCTGAAAATTGAGATATTGATGACTAACTTACTTATATGCCACGTGACTTAATTGAGATAACCCATAGGAAAATGCCCGGAATATAGCAGCTTCTTCATTTTGAAAAGACACTTTCTCCAGGAAATCCCTGAATCTTTCTCCCAGTCATAGAGCTTTCTTTCCTCCAGAGAGCCTCGATGATTCTCCTGAAAGGAATTCTCCATCATTCTTTTCCTAATGGGTTTATTTCATTAGTTGATGTCTGCTCCTGACTCAGAAAAAGAAAAGTACCGAGCCAGCAGTTTCTACACCCTGGTTCTCTTCCCTGCCTAATGGACTTCTAAATTGTTGAATCTGAGCTTTGAGTATCTAGCCCTTGTGCTGTAATCAGATCTGGGAGAGACCAAACTGTCCTGAGCCAAGGATGGAATGGCAAGGCAGGGTAAATGCTTATACATTCTCTAACGATATTTGCTGTCCTGTGAGTTTTGAGTCAGCCCGCCCTTGCTGGCTCTGACTGAACCATAGTATTATGTAATACACAGGGCTGGTGGGGAAGGGAGAAGTCTGACATCAGGTTCTCCTCCACAGTTTGGGTATCAGCCAGCTCTGCTCACTCACCCTGTGTCTGAGGGTAGCTGGTCCAAGTGGACGCCAGCTGTCCCCTATACTATTCAGTCATTCAGCCACTTAGCCACCACTCTGTCAGTGACCCAAACAACATTCTGTGTGCAAAGTCCAGAGTGAGAACCAGCATCGAATCAATTGAAATTTACACAAGGCCCCTGTTACCTGACACTCATCCAAAAAAGAGGAGGGAGACCTCACAGTTTCACGATCAGCATTAGGAAGGCCTCAGAAGCCGTCTAGTGACTCCTCCTTCCCAGCCCAGGGCTTTTTGAGGGAATGTTTCCAAGGATGAGTCCACGTTCTCCATGGCAGGGTCTCCTGTGAGAGAAGAGTTGAGCAGTGGAAAGCTTCTCTATGCTTGCAGCTGGATATTTCTTTCCATGAATAAAAGAGCATATGATGCCGAACCCCAAAACAGTAGGGCCAGTATCTGAACTACAGATACGTGGGGTGATTGGAATGTCCCAGGACTAGGAGTCAGGGGACAGTCTTCAGTGATCGCTTCATAGCAGAAGTCACCACCTCCCTATTCACTTGAGCTGGGATCTCCCACTGATGTCTTCTGAATCAGAGTCTTGCCCCAGACAGGGGAACATCCACTTATAGGAAGATGGACTAAACATACTTTGCCCTATCCCGCTTGCTAAGTACAACTAAAAGCCCTTGATACTACCCTCAAAAACAAACCTAAGGAAGATCTGGAAGATGGAGAAATGGAGGCAGATCAGCTAGAGATCATGCAACCAAGGAATGAGTTGGTAAGGACATGCCTGGGTTTTATTTTTGCCTCCTATATCTTATCATAGAAGTGGAGTTAAAGAAAACAGCAGTCTGAAAATGCCATGAGCTGCAGGCCAAAAAAGCCCCAACAGAAGTCTCCTCTCTCAAGAAAAGAACCAGAAAAGGAGAGGCCTAGTAAGACAGAAAGGTTTTACCCAGTAACTACTCTACTTCCACAAACACTGCATAAAACATCCTTGGCCTCACCCCCATCTATGCCAGCAGTGGTTGAGAGAGGAGCCCAGACTCCCACTCTTGTGAGGCTATGATGAGCCGCTCTAACAACAGTCAGCTGGTGTCATGAAGGACAAGTCGGCAGCTGAGACTTGTCTCCCTGCAGCAGTAATGAAGGCAATCGTGGCCCCTCTGCAGTATTAGAGGGACCACATGGGGATGCTGTGCCGTCATCCCCACCTGGCAGTAATGAGACATCCTTCCACCTCTCACTGAAGTGGTGTCGCAGAGGCCTAGTGGACAGTCAGGACTTTCCCAGCAGTAATGGGGCCACCCTGATGGTGTCAACAGAGGCTGATTGAGGAATCTGCCCTGCTGCTTCTACCTGGCAGTAACGAAGCAGCCACCCTCCTTTTGTCAGAGCTGTGTCAAAGAAAACCGATCAAAACAGGAGGCTTGAATATGACTCAGGGTCTCATAACATAATATGAAAATGTCCAGGTTTCAAACAAATATTTCTTATCATTCCAAAAACTAGAAAAGAAATCTCAAACAGGATGAAAAATTCAATCAAAAGTTGCCAACCCCGAGATGAAAGAAATGTTAGAATTATTTGACAAAGATCTTAAAGTAGCCTTTAAAAAAATACTTTCATGAATGACAAACATGCTTGAAACCAATGAAAAAATTGGAAAGCCTCAGCAAAGAAATAGAAAGTTTCAGCAAAGACATAGAAAATATAAGAAAGAACCAAAGTGAAAATACAAAAAGCAAAATAAAAGGCTCTGTGGATGGGCTCAACAGCAGAATGAAAGAAAAGGAGTAAAAAAATTCAGTGAACTAGAAGGTGAAACAATAGAAATTATTCTAATTGTTCTAATAGGGAGAAAATAGACTGAAAAAAAGAAACAAAGCCTCAGGGGCTCTGAGACCATGACAAAATATCTAATATTCATGTCATTGGAGTCCTAGGGAGAAGAAAAAGGGCAGGCATGGAAAAGAATTCAGAGCTGAAAAGTTCTTAAATTTGGCAAAACAGATAAACCTACAGGTTCAAGAAACTAAGCGAGGGGACTTCCCTGATGGTCCAGTGGTTAAAACTCTTTGGAGCCAGTGCAAGGAGCTTGGGTTTGATCCCCTCGGGTCAGGGAACTAGATTGAGAAGGAAATGGACAACGCACCCCAGTATTCTTGCCTGGAGAATCCCATAGACAGGGAAGCCTGGTGGGCTACAGTCCATGCGGTCGCAAAGAATAGGACACTGCAGAGCACACAGCATGCATGCATGTATGCAGCCAACTTTTATAGCCTTCCTACCAGAAGGGTCGGAGAAGGCAATGGCACCCCACTCCAGTACTCTTGCCTGGAAAACCCCATGGGCAGAGGAGCCTGGTAGGCAGCAGTCCATGGGGTCATGAAGAGTCGGACATGACTGAGCAACTTCACTTTCACTTTCAGCAGAAGGGTGGCATTAGGTAATTGGTTAGGTTGCTATAGGGTGGGTAATAGCGTAGGTATTTTACCTAATATGGGGTTAGGAAACTGGCCAGTTTAGATCCAGAGGCTCATGGCAACAGTTGTTATGGGGCTCAATCAGTTCCAGAAACTTTGGTCCTGTGACCTTGGTATAGGCCTCCACACCTGTAGAGTCTTGGTGTAAGACTCTATATCTGTGACCTTGGTATGCTGCTGCTGCTGCTGCTAAGTCGCCTCAGTTGTGTCCAACTCTATGCACCCTTGGTATAGAGCTCCACAATGATCATATCAGTCAATGCAGGCAAGCATTAGACAAAATTCAGCATCCAAAAATTACAGGAAAAAAAAACACTCAGGAAAATAGAAACAGAGGGGAACTTTCTCAACTCTATAAAGAGCATCTACAAAAGACCTATTGCTAATACTATGGGTTTTTTGTTTTGTTTTGTTTTTTTACTTTATTTTACTTTACAATACTGTATTGGTTTTGCCATACATTGACATGAATCCACCACGGGTGTACATGCGTTCCCAAACATGAACCCCCCTCCCACCTCCCTCCCCATAACATCCCTCTGGGTCATCACTGTGCACCAGCCCCAAGCATGCTGTATCCTGCGTCAGACATAGACTGGCGATTCGATTCTTACATGATAGTATACATGTTACAATGCCATTCTCCCAAATCATCCCACCCTCTCCCTCTCCCTCTGAGTCCAAAAGTCCATTATACACAGCTGTGTCTTTTTTGCTGTCTTGCATACAGGGTTGTCATTGCCATCTTTCTAAATACCATATATATGTGTTAGTATACTGTATTGGTGTTTTTCTTTCTGGCTTACTTCACTCTGTATAATCGCCTCCAGTTTCATCCATCTCATCAGAACTGATTCAAATGTATTCTTTTTAACAGCTGAGTAATACTCCATTGTGTATATGTACCACAGCTTTCTTATCCATTCATCTGCTGATGGACATCTAGGTTGTTTCCATGTCCTGGCTATTTTAAACAGTGCTGCGATGAACATTGGGGTACATGTGTCTCTTTCAATTCTGGTTTCCTCGGTGTGTATGCCCAGCAGTGGGATTGCTGGGTCATAAGGCAGTTCTATTTGCAATTTTTTAAGGAATCTCCACACTGTTCTCCAAAGTGGCTGTACTAGTTTGCATTCCCACCAACAGTGTAGGAGGGTTCCCTTTTCTCCACACCCTCTCCAGCATTTATTGCTTGCAGATTTTTGGATCGCAGCCATTCTGACTGGTGTGAAGTGGTACCTCATTGTGGTTTTGATTTGCATTTCTCTAATAATGAGTGATGTTGAGCATCTTTTCATGTGTTTGTTAGCCATCCGTATGTCTTCTCTGGAGAAATGTCTATTTAGTTCTTTGGCCCATTTTTTGATTGGGTCGTTTATTTTTCTGGAATTGAGCTGCATAAGTTGCTTGTATATTTTTGAGATTAGTTGTTTGTCAGTTGCTTCATTTGCTATTATTTTCTCCCATTCAGAAGGCTGTCTTTTCACTTTGCTTATATTTTCCTTTGTTGTGCAGAAGCTTTTAATTTTAATTAGATCCCATTTGTTTATTTTTGCTATTATTTCCAGAATTCTGGGAGGTGGATCATAGAGGATCCTGCTGTGATTTATGTTGGAGAGTGTTTAATACTATGTTTAATGGTTAAAAAAAATACAAAACTGGATGCCTTCTCCTAAGATCAAGAACAAGTCAAGAATGTTCATTTCCCTCTACTCTTATTCAATGTAAGAATGTGCAAGGCACTGCTGGAAGTTCTGATCAATATAATAAGCCAAGGAAATAAAAGATAAGGAATACAGATCAGAAAGAAAGAAAACTGCCTCCATTTGCAAATGACATGATTCTCTACATAGAAAATCCCAAGGTATCTACAAAATAATTACTAGAACTAATAGATGAATTTAGCAAGGTCACAGGATAGAAAATGAACACACAAAAATCATTGTATTTCTATGGACTAGCAATGAACACAGAAATTTTAAATATTACTTTAACTCACTACAGAAATGAAATACTTAGGTGTAAATCTAACAAAACTGGCACAAGCCTTGTATGCTGAAAACTATATAATTCTGAGCAAAGAAACCAAAAAGGAATTAAATAAACAGAGAAACATTTCACATTTATGAAATTGAAGACTCAATACGGCAAAATGTCAGTTCTCTTCAAATTGATAATACAGATCTAAAGCAATGTTTCTACTCACAGCTATTTGTAAGGCCTCCTCAGTGAATGCAGAGTTCCAAAAAATAGCAAGGAGAGATAAAGAAGACTTCCTCAGTGATCAATGCAAAGAAATAGAGGAAAACAACAGAATGGGAAAGACTAGAGATCTCTTCAAGGAAATTAGAGATACCAAGGGAACATTTCATGCAAAGATGGGCTCAATAAAGGACAGAAATGGTAGGGACCTAACAGAAGCAGAAGATATTAAGAAGAGGTGGCAAGAATACACAGAAGAACTATACAAAAAAGATTTTCATGACCCAGATAATCACGATGGTGTGATCACTCACCTAGAGCCAGACATCCTGGAATGTGAAGTCAAGTGAGCCTTAGAAAGCATCACTATGAACAAAGCTAGTGGAAGTGATGGAATTCCAGTAGAGCTATTTCAAATCCTGAAAGATGATGCTGTGAAAGTGCTGCACTCAATATGCCAGCAAATTTGGAAAACTCAGCAGTGGCCACAGGACTGGAAAAGGTCAGTGTTCATTCCAATCCCAAAGAAAGGCAATGCTAAAGAATGCTCAAACTACCACACAATTGCACTCATCTCACATGCTAGTAAAGTAATGCTCAAAATTCTCTAAGCCAGGCTTCACCAGTATGTGAACTGTGAACTTCCAGATGTTCAAGCTGGATTTAGAAAAGGCAGAGGAACCAGAGATCAAATTGCCACCATCCATTAGATCATAGAAAAAGCAAGAGAGTTCCAGAAAAATATCTACTTCTGCTTTATTGACTATGCCAAAGCCTTCGACTGTGTGGATCACCACAAGCTCTGGAAAATTCTGAAAGAGATGGGACTACCAGACCACCTGACTTGCCTCTTGAGAAATCTGTAAGCAGGTCAGGAAGCAACAGTTAGAACTGGACATGGAACAACAGACTGGTTCCAAATAGGAAAAGGAGTATGTCAAGGCTGTATATTGTCACCCTGCTTATTTAACTTATATGCAGAGTACATCATGAGCGACTGAACTGAACTTAATGCGATTTTGACTAGAATTCCAGAGTTTCTTTGTGGATATAGACAAGATTATTCTAAAATGTATATGGAAAGGTAAAAGAACAAGAATAGCTAAAAAGAGTTTTGTAAAAGAAATCAGTGCATGCGATTTTCAAGGTTAAACTAATGAAGACTCCATGGTATTAGACCCAGTGACAAGAATGGATGGGAAGAGAGGACCCAGAAATAGACCCACACATATATATGCCCAAAGGATTTTTCACAAAGGTGCCAAACAATCCAGTGAATGAAAGATTGTCTTCTCAACAAATGGGGCTGAGCAGTGGGAAATCCATAGCCCAAAAAAATATGAAGCTTGTCTGAAGACTCACATATTATACAAAAATTAACTCAAGATGAATCATGGAGATGAACATAAAAAATAAAACTTTGTGGGGGCTGGGGGGAAATTGGGGGAAATCTTGGATGTCTAGGACTAGACAATGAGTTCTTAAACTTGACGCCTAAAAACACAGTCCACAAAAAGAAAACCTGATAAATTGAACTTCATCAAAATTAAAATTTTGCTTCATGATAAGCTCTGATTTAAAAAAAAAAAAACAACCTACAGACAGGAAGAAAATATTTACTGACCACTTATTAAACAAAGGACTATATTCAGAATATATAAACAGCTTCCCAGGTGGCTCAGTGGTAAAGAATCCACCTGCCAAGCAGGAGATGCAGATTCAATCCCTGGGTTGGGAAGATCTCCTGGAGGAGAAAATGGCACCCCACTCTAGTATTCTTGCCTGGGAAATCCCACGGATAGGAGCCTGGTGGGCTATAGTCTATGGAGCTGCCAAAGAGGTGGACGCGACTTAGCCACTAAGGGCTTCCCTGGTGGCTCGGTTGGTAAAGAATCTGCCTGCGATGCAGGAGACCTGGGTTCAGTCCCTGGGTTGGGAAGATCCCTAGGAGAAGGGAATGGCTAAACACTCCAGTGTTGTGGCCTGGAGAATCCCATGGACTGTATAGTCCAAGGGGTCACAGAGAGTCAGACACGACTGAGCAGCTTTCACTTACTTCACTCGACACTAAACAACAACAAAAGAACACTCAGAACTCAACAGTATAAAAATAAGCTCCTTCGGGGGGAAAGAAAACCCTATTAGAAAACGGGCAGAGAAAAAGAAAAATTGTGTCACCAAAGAAAACATACAGATGGCAACTAAGCACATGAAACCGTGTTCAATCAACATCGTGGCTCACTAGGGAAAAGGCAAATTAAAACCACAATAAGATATCACTGCACATCTATTAGAGTGGTTAAAATAAGCAGTGACAATACCAAATGCTGGAGAGTTTGCAAAGGATCTGCATGGCTCCTATGTAGTGGGAGTGTATTATATGCAATGTAAAAAAAGTAATATAATAAAATGGCACAGCCACCCTGGAAAACAGTTGGGTAGTTTCTTTGAAATGCCAATATTCAGGCACTTTCCTGGTGGTTCAGTGGCTAAGATTCCAAACTCCCAATGCAGGGGGCCCAGTTTCATTCCCTGGTCAGGGAACTAGATCCCACATATGGCAACATCTGGCACAGACAAATAAATATTAAGAACAAAAAAGCCAATATTCAACTACAATCCAGCAGTGTAATCCAGCAGTTGCACTCCTCTGCACTTATCCCAGGGAAATCCTTATAAAAAAAAACTCATAGGTGAATGTTTAGAGCAGTTTTATTTACAACAGCCAAAAGTGGAACTGATTTGGGCATCCTTCAATGTGTGAATGATAAAACAATTTGCGATACATCTGTATCATGGCAGCACTCAGCAATAAAAAGGAATCAACTATTGATGCATATGACTCAGAAGGATCACCATAGAATTATGCTGAGCAGTAAAAAAATCAATCCCCAAAGGTTACTTACTGTATGATTACATTTATATAACATCCCTAAAGTGACGAATGTTCAAGCTGGGTTTAGAAAAGGCAGAGGAACCAGAGATCAAATTGCCAACATCCGCTGGATCATGGAAAAAGAGAGTTCCAGAAAAACATCTCTTTCTGCTTTATTAACTATGCCAACATCTTTGACTGTGTGGATCACAATAAACTGTGGAAAATTCTGAAAGAGATGGGAATACCAGACCACCTCACCTGCCTCTTGGGAAATCTGTATGCAGGTCAGGAAGCAACAGTTAGAACGGAACATGGAACAGCAGACTGGTTCCAAACAGGAAAAGGAATATGTGAAGGCTGTACATTGTCACCCTGCTTATTTAACTTATATGCAAAGTACATCATGAGAAACACTGGGCTGGAAGAAGCACAAGGTGGAATCAAGATTGCCATGAGAAATATCAATAACCTCAGATACGCAGATGACACCACCCTTATGGCAGAAAGTGAAGAAGAACTAAAGCGCCTCTTGATGAAAGTGAAAGAGGAGAGTGAAAAAGTTGGCTTAAAACTCAACATTCAGAAAACGAAGATCATGGCATCTGGTCCCATCACTTCATGGCAAATAGATGGGGAAACAGTGGAAACAGTGGAAGACTTTATTTTGGGGGGCTCCAAAATCACTGCAGATGGTGACAGCAGCCATGAAATTAAAAGACACTCCTTGGAAGAAAAGTTATTACCAACCTAGACAGCATATTAAAAAGCAGAGACATTACTTTGCCAACAAAGGTCCATCTAGTCAAGGCTATGGTTTTTCCAGTAGTCATGTATGGATGTGAGAGTTGGACTATAAAGAAAGCTAAGCACTGAAGAATTGATGCTTTTGAACTGTGGTGTTGGAGAAGACTCTTGAGAGTCCCCTGGACTGCAGGGAGATCCAACCAGTCCATCCTAAAGGAAATCAGTCCTGAATATTCATTGGAAGGACTGATGTTGAAGCTGAAACTCCAATACTTTGGCCACCTGATGTGAAGAGCTGACTCATTGTGAAAAGACCCTGATGCTGGAAAAGATTGAGGGCAGGAGGAGAAGGGGATGACAGAGGATGAGACGGTTGAATGGCATCACTGGCTCAATGGACGGGAGTTTGAGTAATCTCCAGGCATTGGTGATGGACAGGGAGGCCTGGCGTGCTGCAGTCCATGGGGTCACAAAGAGTCAGACATGACTGAGTGACTGAATTGAACTGAAGTGAAAATGAAAAAATTACAGAAATGGAAAACAGATGAGTGTTTGCCATGGTTAAAGAGGGGAGGGGGAAGGAGGGAAGTCAGTCTGACTGTAAAAAGACAACAGGAGTGATGGCTGTGGTGGTGGGTGAAATATCCTCTATCCCTGTGATATCGATATTATATCCCGTTTTTCATATTGTGCTACAATTTTGCAAGATGTTCCTGGTAGGGGAAATGCAGAAAGGGAACAGAGGATCTCTGTATTACTCCTTTGCAGATGAATCTATAATTATCTCCCAATGAAATTCTAAATTAAAAAGTATCCTCCCCGTCCCCAGTAACCTTTGTTTAGTCACCACTTGGTCTTTTACACCAAGCTCAAAGCCAGACTCCTGGGAGCCGGATTCAGGCCTACCCTTTCAGCATTTCCTCTCTGCTGACAGCGAGGTCAAGGGCAGCCTGCTGGCTCCAGGCCTATCAGAAAAGACTGACTTTTAAAAGGACAGCATTCAGGGAAGGAAGCAAGCAACCAAGCATGGTAGCTTGGAGCAGCAGATTCCCCATCCCGATCATTGTCCAGTGCCGACCAGAAGGTCACTGTGTTCTTGATGGTATAAGGCAATACACCTTCTGATCATTTGGCCTTGTCCCAGCAGCCAAATGTAAAGTGAGGCCTTTGTTCTTTGGACCAGTCTTTGTAGGATGTGCAGTGGCAGAACACCTCTGGCTTACCTGTTTTGTTACCTTCTAGCAAAAGCTACAAGCATAGCAAAACCACTCCCCCAAGACATAAATTTGTGGAGGCAGTCTGATTATGCACAGATATAGGCTCACTCTCTTTCAGCCCCTGTAGTTCTCCAACACTCTCCCATCACCAGAGTCCCTGAAGCACCCAACACTTTTCCCAGCCAGGCATCTTGCTGGTGTATTTCAGCACAAGTGAGCCTAACATGGGTCTTAACCTGGAGGCTGATGGAGTCTGTCTCTGCAGGTCATGGATGCTGGAAGCTGCTCCTCAGAGAAAGTCTATTGACCTTTTCATGACACCTGAATCTGAATCAGAACACCCCTGGATTGCTGTGGGAAGTTTGGGATGCAATAGCTTGAGTAGAAGATTGGCAGGCAACTGTGTGTCCAGAAAGGGTGGAAAGGGTGTCCAGAGGAAGCTGAAAGAAATGTAATCTACACTCTTAAATAATTCAAAGATTTTCAGTAGAGGAGTTGGACCAGAATAGATAACTCTCCGGATCCTTGCAACACTAACTCTGATTCCCGCAAAGCTGGGCTGGGTAGAGATCGGGCCTGGTAGGAAGTCAGGATCCATGCTGCAGGTGGGGGTCTTCAGCCAGGGACCATGACAATACCCAGAGAACTCCTGGTGTCAGACCCCTGCTTTCTCAAGACTCAGATATCATGCTGAAAACTCCTGAAAGAGGAGGAAACCTCACCTGTGGAGAGCCCAGGGCACTCTCCCACAAGGACACAGCTACCTGGAGGGAACACAGCGTCCCAAGTACAAGGCCTCTATCACCAAGCGCTGGTAGGGCAAAGCTCTTGGAAGCCCCACTCAGCATCAACAGCTCAGCTAAGCCCCAGCCCAGTCTGAACCACACTGGCCTGAGCAGAGACCACTCTGAAAACACACCTGCAGGACACATGTGGAGGCTGCTTGTCCAGCCTCCTTTTCTTGCTGTCCAGCTCATCTTTACTTTAAATCAGAAGTCAGCACATTTTTTCTATAAATGGCAGATGGGAAATATTTTCTATTTCATGAGCCATACAGTCTCTGTGTTTGCCAATACTCTGAGGTTGTAGCATAAATGAACATGACTGTGTCCTAATAAAACTTTGTGCAAGAAAACTGGTGATGGGCCAGGGGCCATAGTCTGTCCACCCCCGATGTCAGCTCATGACCACCTTAGACTGGCAGGCTGGATTCTCGCTTGATCCTGAGTTGTATCCATCAAACAGCCCTTCCCCTCTGTGCCTGGCCCATTCTCCCAGCTCCCTCCAGGACTTCTGGCTCTTTGGGGGCTCTCCAAGGCCAAAGAACCTACCCCTGGGTCCTCCAGTCTCCTCATCTCACCACACTACACCCTGACTCCTGCTGTATTCCCCAAGTGTCTTGTGGTTGTCCCCAGTTCCCCTCCAAGCCCCTATTCATGCCATCCCCTTTACCTGGACTGCTCTAACTTCAGCTGCTTTTTCAACCTTGCAAAAGCAGCCACCTGACCCTCCACAAGGCCTTCTCTTCATCAACTTCCATCACTCTGCAGCCCAGGCTGTCCCAAAGGACCCTTCCTTTCCACTTCTGTAACATGACTTCCCAAGTGCTTGAAAATTATCCATTTGTTGGTCTAATTTTCTAATTAGGTCGGGGGTTCCCAGAGGGCAAGAACACTGTCTCACTCGTTTCTGTGCCGCTAGCACCCAGGCCTGGCTCAGAGTAGGTAGCTGGTAATGCCCAGGAGAACAATCAGCTGGGAGATTGAATCACCTGCCCGGCCTTTTGCAGGGTGTGACTGTGCTCTGCATGCACATTTTCTCATCTCCTCACATATTGCCCTGGAGCTTTGCACAATCATGTCCCCAAGTCTGACTCTCATTTCCATCCCCACCCCATCTGCATGTCTAAAGTTTACACACTCAGTTCTCTCCTTGGAGGATGGAGCCCACATGCTTTGTTCTCCTTGTTCTAGGGACGTCATGAGCACCCCGTGCCCTGTACCTCAGCCCTTCTTCATTTATTATCAATTCTCTTACCTGAGAATTAATAATAACTTTTCAAGCCTGAGGGCATCATCACCATTAGAAGACGCTCCGTGTTTGGTTGTTAGTCAGAAGTGCCCGTGGTTGCCACATTCCAGCCAGAGGGACAGAAGGAGGGGGAGAAGGGGAGAGGACAGAGGCAAGGAGTCAGAGGCAGTGGAAAAGTGAACGCCCTGCCTTCTGCAGCTCATCTCAGCTGTACACTCGAGTCAAACATCTGCACGTTCATCCTGGCCCGTCATTAACGTTTCCCTGAACCAGGATGGGGAGAAGTTTGGGAGTCTCAGGTCCATTAGCAGGGCTGGGGTGGGGAAGCGTCAGGAGAGACTCGGACCTCCATGTTCGCATAGACTTATTGACTACCCCAATCTCCAATCATGAGTTGACCCACGCCATAAGTTTGGGCTTCTGCCCCCACTTCCCTCTCAGCATGTCAGTCCCAGGGCACACTGCCTGTGCCCTGAGCCCCTACCTCCGTGGTTACGGTATGGCTCCTGACCTCACTCTCACCACCGTTTTCTCTGAGGTCCAGCATCCTCCCTGTGTACGTCCTGTCCTTACCACCCGCCTGACACTAGATGTTGTCTCACCACTCTCATGAGATGCCTACTGTCCCTCCTAGGTCTCCAGATGGTGACGTCAGCCATGCCAGGCTTAATGCTCTTCACCCCATGGACCTTTCATGAGGACACCTGGCAGCCACCACAGGGACTGACCCAAAAGCCCTGCCAAGCTCCAGACCTCATCAGCCCTGGCACCTCTCTTGTCCACAGGCCTGGTCCTGGTGCCTTCCTAGTCTTCCCATCAAGCTGCCACTCAGGTCAGCTGGGTATTACGCAGGAGAAGGGCAGGCAATGGGGAGCCTTCCCTTTAAGGCATTTTAGCAACTCGCACTGGCCCCTCTGGTAGAACTGTAGACTCTGAGCTCTGGGACTGCATCCCCACAGCCCATCCCACCAGAATCCAGGGACTGAGCTTCTCCTGGTCAAGTGGGTAGAAAGGTTTGATCATCCTTGGCTCTACTAAAGGCTGAGGGGCTGCAGGGCAGGGACCCAGACAGGGGCCCAGGAGCACCAGCCTGGATGGCCCAGGGGCTCTGGAACAGAAACGGGGTCCTGCCAGGAGGACCATACACCTCCATCATCTCCCACAAGCTCCATCCATCTCCCATGAGCTGGGAGCAGCATGGGAAGGTATTAGCAGAAAGGAGAGTGGGCAGGAGGTTAGCAAGACCAGGGAGGGCTTGTGCAGGAAGCTGCCCTCCCACTTCCCCCTGACCCAGCTTCTCTCTCCAGCACAGGCAGGTAGGTCAGAAAGAATGAGAGTCCTAGTTCAGAGTTGACCTGCTCTGAGAGTCAAGGTTTGACTGGCCCCCTCTTTCCGAGCAGTTTCCAAGGGCCTGGCACTGGGATGGGAGGTTTCCAGACCTGACTCTCATCCTCGGCACAACTCTTCCTAGAGTGTATGTCATCCTTATCTTACAATTGAGGGGAAGAAGGCTCGGAGAGGGTAAGCGACCTGGGTGACAACACAAGTGACGGAGTCCGGATGCCACGCTGCTTGGCTCCCTTTCCACAGCGTGACCCAACCTCCCTCAGAAACACATCCAAGAGGAAGGCAGGGAGAACAGGAGCAGCGCCAGCCCTAGGCAGCAGCACTGGAGGGGCTGAGATGAGCAAGAGCCTGAGAGGCATGGTACAGGCAGGCTTCCTGCAGAGAGCGGCTGCCTGAGTGGGAGGCAGGAGACACAGAGACACCAGGTCTCTGAGATAACTTCGGCACAAAAGGCCAGCGGGTGGCCAGAGTCTGAACACAGGTACCCAGCAAGCACCGCCACCCAACAGCAGTGCCGAGGCCAGATGACAGGGACCCCCGTGTGCCCAGAGGAAGAGCCTCCATTTCTCTCCCACAAGCTTTCTCCTTTGGAAAAGTGCTCACCCTCTTCTGGTGCTCTGAGCTTCCTGGCAAAAAATCCAGACTCTGCAGCAGCCTCTTTTTGGCAAGGTTTCATCAATTAATCTTTCATCCACATTGATTTCCTGAAAAATGACTTCCTCATTATCCATCTTGCAGACTTTCCACTTGGCAGTCTGAATGGCACAGGCTGCGTCAAACTCCAGTGCTCTCTGGGCGGGGGGAGGGCCAGGGCTTTGGAGTCAAATAGACCTGAGGGAGAGGCCAGGTTCTGCCACCCTGCAGCTGCACAATCTTGGGTGAGTCACTTGGTCTCTCTGAACCTCAGTTTCCACATTTGTAAAACAGGTTAAAAGAACCCCCTTTATTGAAAAGACAGAACAACACAATTCATCTGAGATTTTTACAAATAAGGGTCAAGTCTGCTTTTCTTATTGCTTTTTCACTGGTCCCCAGGCAGATGGAGGCTCTCCAGCCTCTAGACCTCAGAGAGGCGAAGTTGAGGGCACAGACTTGATAGGTGTCCTTAAATGCTCCCCGTCAATCCACTGGCCAAAGAAGTCACAACTTATCCTGCAGAGCAAAAGCTGAGGTGTAACGGAGACTCGATGTAAAAGCCAAGAAATGGGAGCTCGTTTCAGCTGCAGAAATAAAGACAGAGGGTGGTGTGCTCTGAAACGCCTCAATTACCCCTCTTCAGACCAGCCAAAGCCTGGGGTGGGTTGGGTGATGCCATTTCAGAAGTTTCAGGCTGTGATTTTCCCCTGTGGAACCTTGGCTTCCTTTGCCCTCTGTTCATGCACGAAGGGAAAGGAGTTGAAAGTCTGAGTCACCGTGGGCCCTCTTTTCTGCTCCCTGTCCCCCTCATGCTGTGTGACCAAGATGATGCAGCCTTTGATGTCAGACGCCTGATGTCGAGTCCTGGCTCCACCTACTGCCCCTCTCTCTGGCTTCAGATTCTCCTTGTAAAATGGGGACGAGACCCATTTTTTAGGTTTCCGTGAAGATCAAATGGAATAGAGTGCTTTGTTAGCCGTGACGTGCCCCTGCACGTTGTATCTGATTCCCTTCCCTTTTGGATGGCCCCCCTTCTTCCCCAGTCAAGCCCAGGTCCTCCTGCTCTATAATCGTCCTCACACACACTGCAAGGCATGAGTGGATCCGTGGAGAGCAGCCAAGATAGTGGAGTAGACAGACCCTGGGCTCACTTCCGCTCAAGAGCATACCAAAATCACACTTATCTGCAGAACAACCCTCTGGAACCTGCTAGAAAAGACTGTCTGCAGCTAAAGACATAAAGAAGGAACCGTAATGAAATGGGCAGCCATTTGCTAATCAGGCAAGTTGAGGGATTGCAGAAACAAAGGAGAAGCAGTCAAGAAACTATAGTGCAGCCATTAAAACAAGGTCCTGGATCCTCCATGGAGAAGGCGATGGCACCCCACTCCAGGACTCTTGCCTGGGAAATCCCATGGATGCAGGAGCCTGGTGGGCTGCAGTCCATGGGGTCGCTAAGAGTCGGACACGACTGAGCCACTTCCCTTTCACTTTTCACTTGCATGCATTGGAGAAGGCAATGGCAACCCACTCCAGTGTTCTTGTCTAGAGTCCCAGGGAAGGCAGAGCCTGGTGGGCTGCCGTCTATGTGGTTGCACAGAGTCGGACACGACTGAAGTGACTTAGCAGCAGCATCAGGAACTAAGGCCCCCATGTCCAAGGAAAGAGAAACCAAAGTAAGACGATAGGTACTGAGAGAGGGGATCAGAGGGCAGACAGACTGAAACTACAATCACAGACAACTAGCCAATCTGATCACACAGACCACAGCCTTGTCTAACTCAATGAAACTAAGCCATGCCCTGTGAGGCTACCTAAGATGGACAGGTCATGGTGGAGAGGCCTGACAGAATGTGGTCCACTGGAGAAGGGAATGGCAAACCACTTCAGTATTCTTGCCTTGAGAACCCCATGAACAGTATGAAAAGGCAAAAAATCAGACACTGAAAGATGAACTTCCCAGGTCTGAAGGTGCCCAATATGCTACTGAAGATCAGTGGAGAAATAACTCCAGAAAGAATGAAGGGATGGAGCCAAAGCAAAAACAGCACTCAGTTGTGAATGGGACTGGTGATGGAAGCAGGGTTCGATGCTGTAAACAGCAAATTGCATAGGAACTTGGAATGTCAGGTCTATGAATCAAGGCAAATTGGAAGTGGTCAAACAGATGACAAGAGTGAACATTGACATTCTAGGAATCAATGAACTAAGATGGACTGGAATGGGTGAATTTAACTCAGATGACCATTATATCTGCTATTGTGGGCAGGAATCCCTTAGAGAAATGGAGTAGCCATCATGGTCAACAAAAGAGTCCGAAATGCAGTACTTGGATGCAGTCTCAAAAATGACAGAATGATCTCTGTTCATTTCCAAGGCAAACCTTTCAATATCACGGTAATCCAAGACTATACCCCAACCAGTAACGCTGAAGAAGTTGAAGTTGAACAGTTCTATGAAGAACTACAAGCCAAGACCTTCTAGAACTAACACCCAAAAAAATATCCTTTTCATTACAGGGGACTGGAATGCAAAAGTAGGAAGTCAAGAAACATCTGGAGTAACAGGAAAATTTGGCCTTGGAGTACAGAATGAAGCAGGGCAAAGGTTAGTAGAGTTCTGCCAAGAGAATGCACTGGTCATAGCAAACACCCTCTTCCAACAACACAAAAGAAGACTCTACACATGGACATCACCAGATGGTTGACACCGAAATCAGACTGATTATATTCTTTGCAGCCAAAGACGGAGAAGCTCTATACAGTCAGCAAAAACAAAACCGGGAGCTGACTGTGGCTTGGATTATGAACTCCTTATTGCCAAATTCAGATTGAAATTGAAGAAAGTGGAGAAAACCGCTAGACCATTCAGGTATGATCTAAATCATATCCTTTATGACTATACAGTACAAGTGAGAGATAGATTTAAGGGACTAGGTCTGATAGACAGAGTGTCTGATGAACTGTGGATGGAGGTACACAACATTGTACAGGAGACAGGAATCAAGACCATCCCAAGAAAAATAAATGCAAAAGAGCAAAATGGCTGTCTGAGGAGGCCTTAAAATAGCTGCGAAAGGAAGGGAAGCGAAAAGGAAAGATATACCCATTTGAATGCAGAGTTCCAAAGAATGGCAAGGAGAGATAAGAAAGCCTTCCTCAGTGATCAATGCAAAGAAATGGAGGAAAACAACAGAATGGGAAAGACTAGAGATCTCTTCAAGAAAATTAGAGATACCAAGGGAACATTTCATGCAAAGTTGGACTCAATAAAGGACAGAAATAGTATGGACCTAACAGAAGCAGAAGATATTAAGAAGAGGTGGTAAGATACACAGAAGAACTGTACAAAAAAGATCTTCATGACTCAGATAATCACGATGGTGTGATCACTCACCTAGAGCCAGACATCCTGGAATGTGAAGTCAAGTGGGTCTTAGAAAGCATCACTATGAACAAAGCTAATGGAGGTGATGGAATTCCAGTTGAGCTATTTCAAATCCGGAAAGATGATGCTGTGAAAGTGCTGCACTCAATATGCCAGCAAATTTGGAAAACTCAGCAGTGGCCACAGGACTGGAAAAGGTCAGTTTTCATTCCAATCTCAAAGAAAGGCAATGCTAAAGAATGCTCAAACTACCACACAATTGCACTCATCTAACATGCTGGCAAAGTAATGCTCAAAATTCTCCAAGCCAGGCTTCAGCAATACATGAACTGTGAACTTCCAGATGTTCAAGCTGGTTTCAGAAAAGGCAGAGGAACCAGAGATCAAATTGCCAACATCCGCTGGATCATCAAAAAAGCACGAGAGTTCCAGAGAAACATCTATTTCTGCTTTATTGACTATGCCAACATCTTTGACTGTGTGGATCACAATAAACTGTGGAAAATTCTGAAAGAGATGGGAATACCAGACCACCTGACCTGCCTCTTGAGAAACCTGTATGCAGGTCAGGAAGCAACAGTTAGAACTGGACATGGAACAGACTGGTTCCAAATAGGAAAAGGAGTATGTCAAGGCTGTATATTGTCACCCTGCTTATTTAACTTATATGCAGAGTACATCATGAGAAATGCTGGGCTGGAAGAAGCACAAGCTGGAATCAAGATTGCTGGGAGATATATCAATAACCTCAGACCCTGATGCTGGGAAAGATTGAGGGCAGGAGGAAAAGGGGATGACAGAGGATGAGATGGTTGGATGGTATCACAGATTCGTTGGACATGGGTTTGGATAGACTCCGGGATATGGTGATGGACAGAGAGGCTTGGTGTGCTGCAGTTCATGCGGTCACAAAGAGTCGGACACGACTGAGCCACTGAACTGAACTGAACTGAACAGGTGGAGGATGGCAACTTCTAGCTCAGCCCAAGAGTCCTGGAGCACAGCCCCATTACCTCACCACAAGCCAATCAGAAGACAGTCACATACTCTGCAGCCCTCACTCCAAAATTTTGCCTATAAAACTTCTCCCTGAAAACCGTCAGGGACTTTGGGAGTTCTGAGCAAGAACCACTCGTTCTCCTTGCTTGACCCTGCAGTAAACCTTTCTCTGCTCCAAACGGATGTTTCAGTTTGTTTGGCTTCACTGTGCATCAGACACACAGAACTTGCACTCGGTAACAGTAGGAGGGGAGGACTTTCAATATAATCAAACTTCATTTCCTCCACCTTCCCCCATAGGTGACCCACAAACTGGAGAATAATTATAGTACAGAGGTTATCCCACAGGAGCGAGAGTTCTGAGCCCCCACATCAGGCTCCCTGGCCTGGGGGTCTGGCACCAGAAGATGAGCCCTAAAAGCATTTGAAGGTCAGCAGGGCTTAATTGCATGAGCCCTTCAGGACTAGGAGACATAGAGATGCCACTCTTATAGGGCACACATAAAACATCGTGGGCTGGGACCCAGGGTGGAAGAAGTAATTTGATAGGAGCCTGGGCCAGACCTACCTGCAAGTCTTGGAGAGTCTCCTGCAGCTCACCCTGGGGACATAGACAATGGCAGTGGCTACCCCAGTAGCTGATTCTACAGGGAAGGCAGTGCTGGCCCGTACCACTATGTGGGCTCCTCCCTCTCACTTTTAGTTCCAAGACCAGACCCCACCCAACAGCCTGCAGGTACCAGTGTTGGGATGCCTCAGGCCAAACAACTAAATGGGCAGGGACACAGACCACCTAAAGATGTCCTAAAGACTAAAGAGTCCATGCATGCGTGCGTGCATGCTAAGTTGCTTCAGTCATGTCAGACTCTGCAATCCTATGGACTATAGCCCGCCAGGCTCCTCTGTCCATGGGTTTCTCCAGACAAGAATACTGGAGTGGGTTGCCATGCCCTCCTCCAAGGGATCTTCCCCAGTCAGGGATCAAACCTGTGCCTCTTACATCTCCTACATTGGCAAGTGGGTTCTTTACTACTAGTGCTACTTGGGAAGCCCAAAGAGCCCATAGCTGCCTCTAGACACGTTCCTGCCCACCAGAAGGCCAATACCCACGTCCACCCACCAGTGGGCAGACATTAGAAGCAGTCTAGGGACCAACCCTGCCTACTGCAAGTCACACCCTACCCAGGGACTAGCTGGGCCCTGGCCCTGCCCACAAGCAGGCCCATGCAAGATTAAGGGCCCCAGGCTCCACACCCAACTGTGTCAGGAACCAACCCCCACCTCTCACCTCATCTGAAATGGCACCTGGGAGCCCTGGCCCTGCAGCCAGACTCCAGGAATCAGCTCTGCCTGCCAGTAGTCCAGCACGAATCCCCAGGCCCTAGCTTCACCTGCCAGTGGGTGGGTTATGGAGAAGCTGAGTCATGTCCAACTCTCTGCAACCCCATGGACTGTAGCCTACCAGGCTCCTCAGTCCATGGGATTTTCCAGGCAAGAGTACTGGAGTGGGGTGCCATAGCAGCCCCAGAGTCGTGGAACCCTGACTCTGCCCATCAGTGAGCCAGAACCAGCCCTGGGGCCCTCTAGGGGTTCCACAACCAGCCCCCTCCTGACCAGGCGCTGCTAAACAGCAGCCAGTGGCATCTGCATGAGGCCAGGCCTGGCAACCAACCAGACTCAGGTCCTACCAGGCCCACCAGACCACCCACATGGTCAGCCCACCACAATAGAAAGACCCATGCAGCTCTCTTAGGGGGAACCCTAGAACGTATAGCTTGGGGAATGAGAGGCAAGTGCACAGCTACGATGCATAGGCCATTTCCTACAGAGGACCAGTTCTCCAAGGTCAAGAAATCTAACCAACTTACCACATACACAGAAATACACAGCAGCTTAGACAAACTGAGGTAGCAGAGGAGTATGTTTGAGATGAAGAAACAAGATGAAATCCCAGAAGAACTAAATGAAATGCCGATAGGCAATCTACCTAAGGAAGGCAGGAGTGGATAAGGTCAGATGCAGAGACCACAACTCAACCACAACAATGTGTTTCCCTCCCAGACGACCATGCATTTGTTGACCTGAAGCAAATAGGCTGCCAGTAATTTCTCCAGCAAAAATTGGTTTATATGGGGTCAGCCGAGAATGCATCCCAGAGTCTGCAATCGTGGCAAGACTCAGGCAAGTCTCCACGTGGCAAGGAAAGGAGAATACTCTTATAGAGGAGAAAAGGAAGTTGGGAGGGCTGCAATAAACCAAGGGCCCGGTGCTTTTCATTGGCTGAGTCCTTGCTGGGAAAGAAGAGGACTCTTGCTTCTTCCTGTTGGGCTTCGCTAGGATCACAGAGCTCCCCCTTCTGGTCTCTTGATTTTCTTTGAATAAGGTTTCTATTCATCAATTTTTTACACATTAAAAGTGTAAACGTGTGGAGGGAAAAGAGAGAGCCCTTTCATTGCAAGATTTTGGGAGAAATAAGCAGGTAGAAGAATTTAGGGGAGGGGGCGTGGTTGGGTTCCTTGCCTCTGAGTTCCATCAGTACCATCACTGTTTCTTGGGGGAAATTTGTACAGGGTACCTAGTTTTCCCTTTGTACCTTTGCTGTTCCTAGGTAATTTTTGCCCTCTGATGCGAAGACTGACTCATTTGAAAAGACACTGGTGCTGGGAAAGATTGAAGGCAGGAGGAGAAGGGGATGACAGAGGATGAGATGATTGGATGACATCACTGACTCAATGGACATGAGTCTGGGTAAACTCTGGGAGTTGGTGACAGGCAGGGAAGCCTAGCGTGTTGCAGTCCCTGGGGTCGCAAAGAGTTGGACACAACTGAGCAACTGAACTGAACTGAACCGAACCTAGTTGTTCAATCAGAAAATATTGCAGGATCTTTTATTCTTTCACCACTCTTTTCTTGGCCCAGACTCCCCAAGCTGGGAGATCAGAACTTAGTCTCCTTGTGAAACTCCATGTTAGAAATTCTACCTATTGCTTCCTACTGACCGACCACAGCTCTGCTACTCATGTAGAGACTGAGGACAGCTCATCCATAGAACCTAGAAACATCCAAATATAGAGTTAAGATTTTTTAAATTTATCTTATTGAAGTACAGGGCTTTCCAGGTGGCTCAGTGGAAAAGAATCTGCCTGCCAAGCAGGAGATGAAGGTTTGATCCCTGGGTCAGGAAGATCCCCTGGAGAAGGAAATGGCAACCCACTCCAATATTCTCACCTGGGAGATCCCATGGATGGAGGAGACTGGCAGGCTACAGTCCATGCGGTTGCAAAGAGTCAGACACAACTTAGTGACTAAACAATCAAGACATAGTTGATTTACATGTTGTATAAATTTCCGCTCTATAGCAAAGTGATTCAGATATATTTATATAGATATATATACTTTTTCCTATTCTTATCCATTAGATTTTATTACAAGATATTGAATATAGTTACCTGTATTTTACAGTAGGACTTTGTTGTTTATCCATTCTATATATAATAGCTTGCATCTGTTTATACCCAAATCCCAATCCGTTCCTCCTCAACCCCACTAAAGATTTTTTTAAATGCCCATCTGAATGACTCTTTGCTATGAATTTGCCATTTGGTCAAAAACCAGTGATGGTTAAAAGCCTAGACTGCCCAAGTTCATATTCTTAACTCACTTAGTAGCTTGAGCTAGTTGCTTTCCTTGTGTGCCCAATTATCTCAAAAACAGAAGTAAGAACAACAGATTCTTAAAAGGATAAAATTAGTTAGTATAACTGAAGCATTTGAATAGTTGCTGGTATGAGGTGAGTTCAGCACATGTTTGTAGCATCTGCTGTGGTTATTGTTCCTGTGGCTGTGCTGCTGTGCAATTGCTGATAAGGCGGTGGACTGAAACACACATTGATCTCAAAGTTCCCAGCGCCCCTAGCATCTGTTTTAAGAAGCTCTCCAGGTGATTCTGATGCACATTGAAGTTTTAAACTTCTGGGCTAGAAGGGTGGACAGTAGCTCCCATTTTTCTAAAAAGTACTGATACCCTTAACTTGAAAAAAGTGTGCAGACTCATTTATTATAAGAGAAAGGAACATTAAAATTATACTAAAATATCAATTCTCATCATCCAATTGGCAAAAACAAAAAATTTCACAATAAATTCTGTTGGTGACTCTATGGGGAAATAACATTCTTATACATTGCTGGTGGGAATGCATAAGGGTACATTTGGCAATATTCAGCAAAATTACATATTTAGTCACCTTTTAAGCCATAACCCCACGTCTAGGAGTCTATTCTAAAGGAATACTAGCAAAACATAAAGGGAAAGTAAATGAATGGGACTCTCCATTGCAGCAGTATGTATGAAAGCAAAAGATTAGAAACCACTGCAACCCTGAGGGGACTGATTGAATAAACTAAGGTACATCTGTACAAAGGAGTCCTAGGCACCTAGGGAAAGGAATGATGATCTCTACCTTCTGTTGTGGGATGATCCCTAAGATACCAGGTTAAGTGAAGAAAGCAAGTGAGAATAAAGCACACGAAGTGTTATTTTACCATTTATCTAAAAGAGAAACAATATGCTTAAGGGTTGTTTTTCTTTAAATATACATACATGCAAGGATATGTTGGACTCTTCCTGCCCCATCTTACATTTTCACAATCCACGTATTAGTTCCATGCTGCCCTTGCTGCAGCGGCCAGCGTGCACAACTGTAGCCCAGCACAGCTCTAGCCCAGGCTGCATCTTTCTCTGAAATGTGCTGGCCACTGCTGACAGCCACTCTGGCTCATAAAGCATGCTTGGGAGTTCCAGGGGAGTTAACACCCCCATGGCAACCCTTGACCATCAGACAGGGGACAAGAGCACAGGCTCTGTGGATCAATACTCCCAGCCTCCACGTCTTGAGCAGACAGTTCCGAGGCACATTACATAGTCCCTCAGAAGGTCCTTAGTGGCTTAAACCTCAACTGTCCTTTGTAGTTATCAGCTCAATAATTAGGTTGATCTCCTTACTTCTGTTTCTCTCTTCCTTTTTGTTTCCTGGGGTCACCTTCAAAAATTGACCAGCTGTATACAGTCTTTGTCTCAAAGGCTGCTGTGTGGAAAAACCCAAACTAAGGCAAATAATATACTATAATAGCTATTCAAAATGTTGATGATTACTTACAGGAACAGGAGAATAAAGTAGAGAGAACAGGAATAGAAACTAGACTTTTCAAATATATCTTACATTTTGGATTTTGGATTTTGGATACTTTTTTACATAATTATAGAACAAGTTCAACTTCAAAAAAGTCATCCCTAAAATTGAAAATAAAGTGAAATAAAAAACTAAATGTGTTATAATGTTAGAGGCATAATCATACAGAAAACTACTCCAAGTGACTTTAAAATACATAATTTAATTCCATATCCCCAGTGCAACCCAACCCTAAAAACAGAAAGAATGTGAAAATAATTTTAACCTGTTTTCAGTAGTTATGTTGACGGTGGTTGGGTTACTATAGCTATTATTCTAAAACTGCTGAATGTGTCAGTTCAGTTCAGTCGCTCAGTCATATCTGACTCTTTGCGACCCCATGGATTGTATAGCACACCAGGTTTCCCTGTCCATCATCAAATCTTGGAATTTGCTCAAACTTACATCCATCAAGTCAGTGATGCCATCCAACCATCTCATCCTCTTTTTCCCCCTTCTCCTCCTGTCTTCAATCTTTCCCGGAATCAGGGTCTTTTCAAATGAGTCAGCTCTTCACAGCAGGTGGCCAAAGTATTGGAGTTTCAGTTTCAACATCAGTCCTTCTAATGAATATTCAGGACTGACTTCCTTTAGGATTGACTGGTTGGACCTCCTTGCAGTCCAAGGGACTCTCAAGAGTCTTCTCCAACACCACAGTTCAAAAGCATCAATTCTTTGGCACTCAGCTTTCTTTATAGTGCAGCTCCCGTATCCATGCATGACCACTGCAAAAGCCATAGCTCTGACTAGATGGATCTTTGTTAGCAAAGTAATGTCTCTAATTTTATTATGCTGTCTATGTTGGGTTATAGGTTTTCTTCCAAGGAGCAAGCATCTTTTAATTTCATGGCTGCAGTCACCATCTGCAGTGATTTTGGAGCCCAGAAAAATAAAGTCTCTCACTGTTTCTACTGTTTCCCCACCTATTTGCCATGAAGTGATGGGACCAGATGCCATGATCTTGTTTTCTGAATGTTGGGTTTTAGGCCAGCTTTTTCACAGTCCTCTTTCATTTTCATCAAAGGCTCTTCAGTTCCTCTTCACTTTCTGCCATAAGGCTGGTGTCATCTGTGTATCTGAGGTTATTGATATTTCTCCCGGCAATCTTGATTCCAGCTTGTGCTTCATCCAGCCTGGCATTTCACATGATGTCCTCTGCATAGAAGTTAAATAAGAGGGTAACAATATACAGTCTTGATGTACTCTTTTTCCGATTTGGAACCAATCTGTTGTTCTGTGTCCAATTCTAACTGTTGCTCCTTGACCTGCATACAGATTTCTCAGGAAGCAGGTCAGGTGGTCTGGTATTCTCATCTCTTTAAGAATTTTCCACAGTTTGTTATGATCTACACAGTCAAAGGCTTTGGCATAGTCAATAAAGCAGAAGTAGATGTTTTTCTGGTCTTGCTTTTTTGATGATCCAATGAATGTTGGCGATTTGATCTCTGGTTGCTCTGCCTTTTCTAAATCCAGATCAAACATCTGGAAGTTCTCAATTCACATACTATTGAAGCCTGGCTTGGAGAATTTTGAGCACTACTTTACTAGCGTGTGAGATGAGTACAATCGTGCGGTAGTTAGAACATTCTTTGGCATTGCCCTTCTTTGGGCCTGGAATGAAAAATGAACATTTTCCAGTCCCGTGGCCACTGCTGAGTTTTCCAAATTTGCTGGCATGTTGAATGCAGCACTTTCACAGCATCATCTTTCCAGATTTGAAATAGCTCAACTGGAATTCCATCACCTCCACTAGCTTTGTTCATAGTAATGCTTCCTAAAGCCTACTTGACTTTTCATTCCAGGCTGTCTGGCTCTAGGTGAGTGATCACACAATTGTGGTTATTTGCGTCATGAAGCTCTATTTTGCATAGTTTTTCTGTGTATTCCTGCCACTTCTTCTTAATATCTTCTGCTTCAGTTAGGTCCATACCATTTCTATCTGCTATTGTGCCCATCTTTGCATGAAATGTTCCCCTGGTATCTCTAATTTTCTTGAAGAGATCTCTAGTCTTTCCCATTCTATTGTTTTCCTCTATCTCTTTGCATTGATCACCAAGAAAGGCTTTCTTATCTCTCCTTGCTATTCTTTGGAACTCTGCATTCACATAGGTATATCTTTCCTTTTCCCCTTTGCCTTTAGCTTCTCTTCTTTCTCAGCTATTTGTAAGACCTTCTCAGATAACCATCTTGTCTTTTTGCATTTCTTTTTCTTGGGGATGGTCTTGATCACTGCCTTCCGTACAATGTCATGAACCTCCATCCGTAATTCCTCAGGCACTCTATCAGATCTAATTCCTAGAATCTATATGTCACCTCTGCTGTACAATCATAAGGGATTTGACTGAGGTCATAGCTGAATGATCTAGTGGTTTTCCCTACTTTCCTCAACTGAGGTCTGAATTTTGCAATAAGGAGTTCATGATCTGAGCCACAGTCAACTCCGGGTCTTGTTTTTGCTGACTGTATAGAGCTTCTCCATCTTTGGCTGCAAAGAATATAATCAATTTGATTTCAGTACTGACCATCTGGTGATGTCCATGAGTCTTCTCTTGTGTTGTTGGAAGAGGGTGTTTGCTATGACCAATGTGTTCTCTTGGCAAAACTCTGTTAGCCTTTGCCCTGCTTCATTTTGTACTTCAAGGCAAAATTTGTTGTATGTGTATATAGGATAAATCAATGAGAATTATATTGGTGTCATTGAGAGCTTATATTTGCAACATCAATAAGATACAGATATAAAATTGATGAGATTGTTTTTAATCCATAATTTGCGTTAGAAGTATCAGTTTAAAAAAACTATAAAGAAAACAAAACAAAAAAAAACCCTCACAGTATATTTCAGTTCAGTTCAATTCAGTTCAGTCACTCAGTCGTGTCCAACTCTTTGTGACCCCATGAATCGCAGCACGCCAGGCCTCCCTGTCCATCACCAACTCCCAGAGTTTGCTCAGACTCACATCCATCGAGTCAGTGATGCCATCCAGCCATCTCATCCTCTGTCGTCCCCTTCTCCTCCTGCCCCCAATCCCTCCCAGCATCAGACTCTTTTCCAATGAGTCAACTCTTCACATGAGGTGGCCAAAGTATTGGAGTTTCAGCTTCAGCATCATTCCTTTCAAAGAAATCCCAGGGTTGATCTCCTTCAGAATGGACTAGTTGGATATTGCAGTCCAAGGGACTCTCAAGAGTCTTCTCCAACACCACCATTCAAAAGCATCAATTCTTTGGTGCTCAGCCTTCTTCACAGTCCAACTCTCACATCCATACATGACCACTGGAAAAACCATAGCCTTGACTAGACAGACCTTTGTTGGCAAAGTAATGTCTCTGCTTTTAAAGATGCTATCTAGGTTGGTCATAACTTTTTTTTCCAAGGTGTTTAAAATTAATGCATCTTTTCTTGCTCAGTTATTTTGAAGAACTAGAAACAATGATTAAAATTATTAGAAATAGTATTAGTGAAAAATCATAGCACCCATATTATGGCCAATTAAAACCATTTCCCATTTTTTTTAAAAAGTCTCCATGGAGAAATAGCTGATTCCAGATTAGGGCAAGAAAGAAATAAGATGAACATGGAGCATTTTGCCATACCAGAAAGGAAGTGAAAGTGAAAGTCAGTCAGTCGTGTCCAACCCTTTGTGACCCCATGGGCTCTACAGCCCATGGAATTCTCCAGGGCCTGCCGGGGTCCAGCCCCGGTGGATCCAGGGTGATTCGAAGGTGGGGACGGCGTCGGCATCCTTGGAAAAATACATATTTAATTACAGATATAGAGAGAGATTAGAAACGGATAGTGTAGTAGGAAGATTAGTGGAGAAAAAGAGGCTGAATAACTTGGATTGCGTGGAATAGCATCCATGCTCCAGATGGGAATTCAGCCAGAGAAACGAGGAGCAAGAAAGAACGACATGGGGGAATCAGTCTTTCTGGAAACTGGTCCGATTTCTTTATTTTGGGGGTTTGCTGATATACCTCTTGTTACATATAGGGATGAATACAGAGTCACACGGGGCTCAGCAGTCCTCAGCTTTATCAAAATCAGGTGCTTCACATCAATGTATTAAAAAAAGGTCTTAGGGATATTACATCATCTTCTGGCCATGAGTGAGACCTGCTGACATTTTATGATCCTTTCTTTCTGATAACCAAAAAACTTTTTTCTTCCAAGGGTGTTTTTTCTTAAACCAGGCACCACCCTCCAAATAAAGTTACATTCCTATAGGATGAGGGTGTAGTGAGTTACAATCAAGAAAGGAATTTATTTAACCCAAGGTTAACATGATTAATCTTAAAGGTTAATAATTATTTCTCCTATATGCTTAAAGGTTAATACTTATTTCTCCTATATGCTAGTTATATTCATTATAAGGGCAGGGAATATGGAGATTTAGCAGCAAACATCAACCCAACAGATGAAAATCCCTTCACCAATGTTCCCCTTAAGATCTATTTGGTCTTAAGATAGTGATAAAGTTACATTTTTACATAGCAAGGACACAGTGATTTATAACAAAGCACAGTGATCTATTACAAAAGAGGAAATTCATTAACTCAAAAAGTCTAGTATTGCTAACATCAAAAACTACTATATTTCCTTTTCTATATTCCAAATACATTGATTAATATATTCCCAGGTGCCTAAGGATATGGAGGCCTGGCGGCAATCATTGACTCAACAAGAAGAAAAAGCCCTATGCTAATTAAGACTCTCAAAATACTCCAAAACTCTCTGTGCTGTTTATGGTTAAGAGGTAGTAAACAATCACGTGGCAGGAGTATGGATAATCCTGTCACACAAGCTAGTCAGTCAGCAGAGAGGTTTGACCTGAGACATCCTTGTCCCACCCAGGGGAGGGAATTAGCAGCAATTATTGACACAACAAATGAAAAAACCCTTCACCAATATAATTCCTAACCAACACACTATACTAATAATTTCCAACTCCCCAAGAGAATTTGCCTTTAGTAAGTCTAAAACATCTCATGCCTCTCAGGTTGGGATGCTGTAAGCATTCACATGTGGCTGGACGAACCTATACAGGTGGGCTAGAACCTTCAGAGCAGTCCGTAAGCTGAAACACTCTTGTCACGCCCAGGAATTTTTATTGCCTTGGAGCTGCACGTTTACTCCTTCTCCGAGAGAAACGGTTATGGGGGAGAGCCCCCCGTAAAGTCAGAGGCGTAGGTGAGAGCATAAAACAGACTCTGGTTTTGGGGTAGATGCTCGGGAACAGGGGGTTTCCTGAGGCTTGATCACGCCTTTGCGTATGCCCAGCCTCCTTCCTCATGACCTTTGCCATGGGTGGCAAGGGCCAGAATACTGGAGTGTGTAGCCTTTCCCTTCTCCTTGGGGGATCTTCCCAACCCAGGGATTGAACCCCGTTCTCCCACACTGCAGGCAGTTTCGTTACCATCTGATCCACAGGGGATGCCCAAGAATACTGGAGTGGGTAGCCTATCCTTCTCCAGGGATCTTCCCAACCCAGGAATCGAACTGGGGTCTCCCACATTGCAGGCAGATTCTTTACCAACTGAGCTATCAGGGAAAGAAGTCATCAAAGCCCATTGAGGTGGTGGTGGTTTAGTCGCTAAACTGTGCCTGATACGTGATCCCATGGACGGCATTAGGCTGTGTCAAAGGGTCTTGAGAGGCCACCTGAGTAAGTTTCTGCTAGCCAGCCGATGAAGGGATGACATGAGCACCAATACGGAGATGCTTAGCACTGCAATGGATTGAAATGCAGCAAGCATGTTTACAAACTGCAAATTGATCAAAGGAAAGAATCCAGTGTTTTGCTGCCTTTTTTATAAGATTGTACATGATAACAATGAGACAGGTCCTGAGAGGAAGTTTCTCTCCATAGAAATGTATTCTAATTTAATAAATATTTTAAGAAATGATCAAAGCAGACTATCACCATTTTGCAAACCCTGAAACATTAATGAGTCTAATGAATGATTATCCACAGTTGTAGCATCACAAAAGAGGAGAACTAGATATTACTACAGGGAGACAGGCAGCAAAATTCAGATTGGGGGAAATTCTGCAAGACAGCAGGCTCAGCTTCTTCGACAAGTAAACTTTCGAAAAGAAAGTTTAAAGAAAGATAGAGTAAAGGACCCTATAGATGAAAAGTTTCTTGAGAGACATAACTGTGATGTATGGACCTTATTTGGATCCCAGTTAGGTTTGGCATACACGTCAAAGACAGGTCTCTGTTTTTATCATGGTCTCTACCCTGACTGAGAACAAACCTCCCCATCCTAGGGGACTAATGAAGCCTATTGGGAGGACATCCTGAAAAGCAGGCCATGGCAAGTATTCACATACCTGACCCTTTAACCCACCGTCCCTTTCCCTGCCGCAGCCACCAACCCCTCCCACTGTCCATGACCTCAGTGCTGAATTCCATGTCTGCTCCTTGGCTTTTACCCCATCCTGTTCTTCACTACCCTGCTTATAGACCTCACTGCCCACTGTCCTGCTTTTCATTTCATCCATCCCTCCAGAGGGGATGCTCTATATCAGGGGTCCCCAACATTTTGGGGACCGGGGACCAGTTCTGTGGAAGACAATTTTTCCTCGGACCTGAGGGGGTGGGAGATGGTTTCAGGATGATTCAAGTGCATTACATTTGTTGTACACTTTATTTCTATTATTATTACATTGACTCCAGGCTGAGCGCTGAAGAATTGATGCGTTTGAACTATGGTTCTGGAGAAGACTCTTGAGAGTCCCTTGGACAGCAAAGAGATCACACCAGTCAATCCTAAAGGAAATCACCCTGAATATTCATTAGAAGGACTGATGCTGAAGCAGAAGCTCCAGTACTTTGGCCACCTGATGCGAAGAACCAACTCACTAGAAAAGATCTTGATGCTGGGAAAGATTGAGGGCAGGAGGAGAAGGGAATGACAGAGGATGAGATGGTTGGATGGCATCACAGAGTCAATGGACATGAGTTTGTGCAAACTCTGGGAGATAGTGAAGAACAAGGAAGCCTGGTGTGCTATAGTGCAGGGGGTCACACAGTCGGACATGATTGAGGGACTGAACAGCAACAAGCTCTCAGATCTTCAGGCATTAAATCCTAGAGGTTGGGGAGTCCTGTTCTACACTACATGCCCACTAAGTCTTGGGCTGCACACCTGACCCCTCATCCAGGTTCTCCCTCCAACCATGCTGTCTTAAATAGCACTCCACTGTTCCCTACACTCACTCTCCAAACTCCACATTTCATTCCTCAGCCCACCAGGCCCATCAGCACCACCAGACAGTATACATTCTCCCCTGACTGCACCTACTCTTTCCTGCCCAACCATTATCAGGGGCTCTCAGATTGTCCGAGTGAGAGCTATCTGCTTTTGCTGATGGGTATTAGTTATGGGTCTCCAAGAAAGCCTCCTTCCAAGAAGTCTAACAGATAAAATCTCACTCTGCCCATTGGGATTGACAATAAGTTCAGGCCCATCAGAAGTCAGGAATGGACTGACTTTTACAGAGGGTTAGACAGAGTTCTAACAGTTCCTATGAGTTTTCTCCCAATCTGGTTAGCTCTCTTGGTGGGGGTCAGGGCAGCGACATTGGCCTCTCACCCTTGGCAGGACTCAGGACACGGTCTCCAGGGCTGTAGTAGCATCTCAACTCACGGGCATTAAAATCAGGGAGGTCATCCAGCCCCAGAAGTTGAAGTCTACTTTAAGACTTAAAGGGCCTCTTCAGGGCTAACCAAAGAGACATCCAGGGCCCTGGCTAACAATAAGCGATTATGAGAGCCAGATGACTTGTACACGTGCTTTCCGTTTCTCACTTTCAAAGAGTAAAAGATGAAAAGTAGATGAATAATTTATATTAGGAAATATGATAAGGCAGGCCAAAATGAGAGGAAATGAAAGTAAAGGCATTATTCCAGGAGGAAAACGTGAACATAAACAAAGCAATAGAAAAAGCAAGTCTGTTTTCAAAGCCAGCTGTGGTTGTTAGAAAGTTTTTTCTTGCCCTGGGTTCATACCCCGCCTCCTGCAATTCTACTCCTCTGCACAGCGTCTGTCTTTTGAATGGTATATAATCCTGACAATGCTGGGGAAAAGGCATTTCTGTCCCCATTTTACTGGTTAAGTCTTGAAGCTTGAGGGGGTCACATGATTTGCCTGTTGCCACCCAACCAAATGGGAAGGAACCAGGGTGTGAACCCAAGTCTGTCTTATGCTACAGCTCTTTATCCAACTCTCTGCTGCCTTGGGGAAATGCCTACTTCTCTCTTCCCACAAGCGCTTTTCACAATTTCTAAAGCAACCTTGGACTCCCCACCTCTTCCCCGCTCCCAGACTCATGCTCTGTCGCCCACCAGCCCCAGTCCCTTCATCACTCAGCATGACATGGTTTCAAATCTCTGCATCTTCTTCCCTGAATACGTTCCAATTTGCCCAAATCCCCTTTAACATATGAGGCCCAGAGGTGGACACCAGTTTTCAGATCCAGACTGATGAGCTGACCAAAGCAAAACCTGCAGGGATTTCTCTCTCACTTTGAAGAGGAATCAGAGCTGACCGGAGCACGGTTTAGGATGGATTCATGAGCTCTGCTGACAGCTGCAGCCCAGAGCCAGTCCGGATAGATGCATACTCAGCTAAAGCTCCCCAGAGCTTTGGACCTGGCCTCTGCTAAGCCATCTCTCCTTTTCCTACACTTGAACAGCTTATTGTTTTGAACCTCAATTCAGAATTTTCTCACTACTGATTTCAATTCCATCTGACACACACCCACTGAGCTAGGCACAACGGCTAGTTGCCGGGGAGCCCAGTTAACAAGGCATTATTCATCCCCACATGTTTTGATTAACAAGGCATTAATGATCTCCACAAAGAGACATTGCTTTGCCAAAGGTCCGTCTAGTCAAAGCTATGGTTTTTCCAGTAGTCATGTATGGATGTGAGAGTTGAACTATAAAGAAAGCTGAGCAGCAAAAAATTGGTGCTTTTGAACTGTGGTGTTGGAAAAGACTCTTGAGAGTCCCTTGGACTGCAAGGAGATCCAACCAGTCCATCCTAAAGGAAATCAGTCCTGAGTGTTCATTGGAAGGACTGATGTTGAAGCTGAAACTCCAATACTTTGGCCACCTGATGCAAAGAACTGACTCCTTGGAAAAGACCCTGATGCTGTAAAAGGTTGAAGGCAGGAGGAGAAGGGGAGGACAGAGGATGAGATGATTGGATGGCATCACCGACTCAATGGACGTGAGTTTGAGTAAGCTCTGGGAGTTGGTGATGGACAGGGAAGACTGGCAGGCTGCAGTCCTTGGGATTGCAAAGAGTCGGACATGACTAAACAACTGAACTGAACTGAACACTGTTTTTGTTTTCCAGGCTCAGGTCAGCTCAGAGCTCCTCAAGGAGCTCCCTGCCCCCACCCCACATCGCCCCTCAGGGGGCCTGGGACACCCTGCACTCTGTCCACTGCCCAGCCTTCCTCAAGAACAGAGCCACACCTTGCAAACCACCAAGCCTCTGGAGTGGTTTCTGAGTTGACCATCACTGCACCAGGCAGGGTGTTTTTGTTAGTGATTGAACAGCTGCCAAGAACATTTCGAGAGATGATTTACTCGTTCTCTGAGGGTTGTTTACATCACAGCTCTCTGTTTCCTTCAGAGCCTGTGCCTCCCATGGAAAACCTGTCACCATTTGTGATCTGAGAAGAGCCGGCTTGCCTGAAGGAAGAAACTGCATTTTTTTTTTCTTTTTTTTTTTCCCCACACAGTGAATAATGCCATGTTTTCTCACTTGCCCAGGAGGTGTTCTCCTGGCCTGGAAACGGATAGGGAAGTACCATGGGCATAAGCTGACCCAGGCCAGGACTCTGCCCCAGTGAAAGATTCTCCATAGTTTGAGGTGCTATTTCATGGTACCTAAACCCTCTGGCAAGCTGATAGTGCCTGGGTTGAGTTCCGAAAGATTTAATTCTTTAAGGACAGGAGATCACAGTATAATTCTGTGTGTATGCGTGTGCTCAGTGGTGTCTGACTCTCTGCAACCCTGTGGAACTGCCAGGCTCTTCTGTCCAGGGGATTTTCCAGGCAAGAATACTGGAGCAGGTTGCCATTTCCTACTCGAGAGACTTCCCGACCAGGGATCGAACTCTCATCTCTTGCATCTCCTGCATTGGCAGGCAGATTCTTTACCACTGCGCCACCTGGGAAACCCAGAATAATCCTAGTCCTTTCCAATTAGTCAACGCAAAGCTTGAGTTTTGGTTAAACTGACTTGAAACTTGGTTTGGTATAAGGCATGGCTACATGGGACTTCCTTGTCGATCCAGTGGTTAATAAGACTCTGTGCTCCCAATGCAAGGGGCTCAGGTTCAATTCCTGATCAGTGAACTAAGATCCCACATGCGGCTTGGTGATGCAGCAAAAAATGAAATGAGGTAAGATAAAACAAAATAAGGAGAAGGCAATGGCACCCCACTCCAGTGCTCTTGCCTGGAAAATCCCATGGACAGAGGAGCCTGGTAGGCTGCAGTCCATGGGGTCGCTAAGAGTTGGACATGACTGAGCGATTTCACTTTCACTTTTCACTTTCATGCATTGGAGAAGGACATGGCAACCCACTCCAGTGTTCTTGCCTGGAGAATCCCAGGGATGGGGGAGCCTGGTGGGCTGCCATCTATGGGGTCGCACAGAGTCGGACACGACTGAAGCGACTTAGCAGCAGCAGTAAGACAAAATAAAATAGAGCATGGCTACATGGTGGTGTGATAAGAGCTCTAAGCTGCATTCAAACTCTAGTACTAACTGACTGTATGACCTTGGACAAGTTGTTTACACTCTCTGGGCCCCAGTTTCCTCATCTACTACAGTAGGAGGATTAATATACAGGCTCTCCAAAGGCATTTCAGACTGTGACATAATGTAGTATTATGGATTATAAGCATGGCCGCAGAGCCAGAGTGCCTAGGTTTATACCCTGGCCCTGCCATTTACCAGTTGCATGACCTGAGGCAAGTGTACTTAAGTTCTCTAAGCCTCAGTTTCCTCTTTGTAAAATGGTTATAATGCTAGTACTTAGCGAGTTTGATCCCTGGGTTGGGAAGATACCCTGGAGAAGGAACCCACTTCAGTATTCTTGCCTAGAAAATCCCATGGACAGAGGAGCCTGGGGTTGCAAAGTGTTGGACATGACTGAGCAACTTCATTTTCACTTTCAGTTGGTGATGGTGCTCTTGTTGCTTTTATTTTTAATTACCACCTGAGCCTAGCCTTCACTATCAATAGTAAAATAAGCTGCTTTTGAGACAGTCAAGAACATGGAGACTTTGTGTCTCCAAACATTCCTCTGGCAGAGGTTATCTGTAGGTTGAGGTCCTACAGAGCAGAAATGGGAGGTGACACCCATATCCCCCAGCCCAAAAGAGCCAGGGACTTTGATTCAGAATGCTACTGTTAGGTCCCGAGTTTACATAAACACCTGAAACTGTTTTACAGGCAAGAAAGCCCACACTCCCAGCCACTCTGAGTGACCCAGCAGGGGTGAGGGAACCTCCTCCACCGCTTTCCAGACTGTACCAACCCCACGAGGAAGTCCCTGGGCGTGCAGCCGTTCCTCGCTTCCTGCTCCACCAGTTTTTCAGCCTAAGGTGAGGTTTCTCTGGAAAGGCCTTTCTTCCCCTGGAAAAGGCCTGTCGAGATGGTGGTGACAAAAAGTGAAGAAATGTCAAGCTTCTGGCATTGCTAACCAACTGAGCTTTGAACAGGAAGGCAAGAAATGAAAAGTCCTGATGGCTTTTTCCCGACCCTTAAGTACTGCCCATTGAGGTCATTTCAGGACAGGCCTGATGGCTTTCTGGGCACTGCTTCTTGCTCTTGCTAATTTACCTTGTCCATCAAATAGCTCAAGGGAGGCCCATAAATGGCGATGCTCTCTTCCCGGACTGAGATCTCGACTTATTGAGGGGTCAGCCAAAAGTTGGATTTTTTTCACTGCGCTGGGTCTCTGTTGTGGCGCATGAGCTTTTCTCGAGTGGCACAGCACAGGCTCCCTAGCTGCGGCGCGGGCTCTCGAGCACGCAGCCTCGGTAGGTGCAGCGCACAGGTTCTCTAGTTGCGATGTGCCGGCTTAGTTGCCCTGTGGCATGTGGGATCTTCGCTCCCTGATCAGAGATCAAGCCCGCACCTCTTGCATCGGAAGGCGGATTCTTAACCGCTGGACCACCAGAGAAGTCACTGAAGCTGGAACTTTATTACTGAAAAGGCTGATACAGGAGGACAAGGCTGAGGTATACCACAAAGGACTTCCGTATAATGAACCCAGAAGTGAGTGGACACCCCAGCCACAGCCGTGGACCACCATGGCTCCTCACCCTGATGCCTGCCCTGGTCACTCTGCCTGGTCACTCAGCCCCAGGAGGAAAGGGGCGAGCTGTACACGTCTACTTCCTTGCTGCAAACACGCCCGTCAAGGAAGAAGCCAGGAGGGTTGTAGAAACTTGTCCTCTGCATGGAAGGGAACATCAAAAATGGGGAATAAGTGTTCCCGCCAACAGCCTTCTGTCCGCTTTGTCAAATCCGCCCCAACCTTCCACTCTCTGGTTCCTCGGCCTTCCTTGGTGACCCTGGTCCATGTCAGAGGCTTGTGTTCCACTGAAGTGTAAGATCTTCAAGGGCCAACACAGTCATCTTCATCCACGCAGTGCCTCAGTGTGTTGGCTACGGGACTCTGCCATCTACTAGCCCTGTGGCTTTATACCAGTTATTAGCCTTTCTCTGTAGGCCTAAATTTCCTTTCTGTGAATGGTACAATAAGAGGACCTACCTCACAGGCTGGTGTCAAGATTATTTGAGATCACTGTTGGAACAGAACAAGAGCTATAGTTTCAATAAGAAGTATGATGGTGCTGGTGAGGATGATCTGTATTGCCAAAATTTGGAAAAGGCTCATTAATGGAAGGGGATAAAATCGAACCAAAGGGACTGCCCTGCTCTGTCTCTTTCTTGAACAGCCTCCCACATATTCTCTGGCAGCTGCCCACCCTCATCTGCCCCCTTCCCTGATGGCGGGCCAGACCAGGGCCCCAGGCCTCACCAGGACCCGTGTATCCCAGGGACCAGCAGCCACAGCAAGTAAAGATGAGGGCATCTCAAAGGATATTGCCCTTGACCTGCGGGTCAAGCTCCCCTGGATCAGATAATGTAACTCAAAAGAAATGAGAGGTGAGCCTTGAGACCCCTGTTGCCTATGAGTAATGACGTTGGCCAAGACACAGACCTGGAACATCTGACCCCAGTTTCCAAAGTCTGCTCCCGGAAGCCATAGGGCCCCAGAATGGGATAGCTGAAAACCAATCTCCTTACTGAGCTCAAAGGTTGGAGGTCTTGGGGAGCCTCCCGTAGAGACAGCTGTAGTGGCAGCACAGTTTCCTGACTGAGCCCGTGAAGCTGATTTCCAACAACAGAAAAGTCAGTAACCTGGGGACCAGAGTTGAAACCCAGGATGACCTGGACCAGCTCCAGGCCCAGTCCTAAACCAGCCCAGCCCTGGACCTAGCCCAAGCCCGAGCAAGGCTTCTCGATCAGGCCCAGCACCAAAATCCCTCCTTCCCAAGCTCAGGCAGACTCCTGGGCCAGCGGGGTGGGTTTGCACATCTGGGTCCCACAAGTGCAGAATCACCAAGCGATTAAACTCGCCTTTTATTGTGGCCCTGAGGGTTATAAATAACCAGGCCCGACACACAGGTCATTCCTGAGACTCCCGCTTCATTGCTTTTAAGAGTCCCTTGGTGGTCAAGAATTTCAAAGCTGCCAACTCCATGGTATATTAAAGTGGAATAAATTCCTCTGAATGGTCCTCAGGTGAGCCCCAGTGTTGAGCAAATACCTCTGGGTTTCCTCTTGAAGGACCCAAGACTGACCTCTGGTGGTCTCTTAGACCAGCTAAAACACCTCCATTCCCCATGTCCATCCTTGGACTTTTTGCTGTCTAACTCTGACTCCTCGCTCTCTCTGACTCTGACTCCTTTTCACGCTCTGTGTATCTCTCTGTTTCGGTCTTTCTCTATTTCTGTGTATATCTGTATATAGTGTATTTCTTTCTGTGTCTCCCTCCCTTCTCCTCATGAGGCTCCCAAACCCTTAGAAATGGAGGTGCAATAAGATTTCAGCATGAGACTTTTGCCTTAGTTTCAACCTAGGCACCAATATGTGAGAAAACAAATAGGGAGATGCCACATACCAAAATGACTGTAAAACTGAACTCTCCAAATATGCAAACTGACTAAGGAAATAGTCCTTGAGGAATTTGTTCATTAACCTTTCAGAGCCCCTTAGTCAGTTTCAAAAGAAAGTTGTCACTAACTTTCCCAGCTTCGTTTGCATCACACACCCATCCCTCCTGTGTTGTATTGCTGAAAACTGCTCATTTCTGCACCCCAGCAAGCTGGAGGCTGTCAGAACTCTACGCCTGGCTTTATCCTGACATTTCTCCTTAGAATCTCTTTCCCTATCTTGCTTCTCAAAATTCTGTTTATCCTTGAACACTAGCCTCAAATGCCTGACCTTCCTAAAGCCATCCCTGGCCCCCCAGAAGTGACCTGTACTCTCCTCTCATCTCCCACCTGCACTTTTACCATAGCTGTCAGTTCTTTGCCCCTGGTATCAGAGAGTGTGTGAGCACACCTGTCCTCCCTACCAGCCTCTGAGATCTTCAGGGCATGAGCTGCATATGGGCAGTGCCTGTCAGAGTACATGCACGTTGGTAAGTGCCTGGCAAACAAGCTAGTGAATGGATCCTATTGGCAGGCGTTCTACCATTCTTAAAGGAGAAGGACTGATGGCTCTTAAAGATTCTCTCAAGGTTTTTGCTAAAAGCCTGCTGCTGCTACTGCTGCTAAGTCACTTCAGTCGTGTCCGACTCTGTGCAGCCCCATAGACGGCAGCCCAGCAGGCTCCCCCGTCCCTGGGATTCTCCAGTCAAGAACACTGGAGTGGGTTGCCATTTCCTTCTCCAATGCATGAAAGCAAAAAATGAAAGGGAAGTTGCTCAGTCATGTCCGATTCTTCGCGACCCCATGGACTGCAGCCTACCAGGCTCCTCTGTCCATGGGATTTTCCAGGCAAGAGTACTAGAGTGGGGTGCCATCGCTTTCTCTGCAAAGCCTGCAGGCTTTGACTTTAATTTTTAGTTGAATTTTATAGATAAATATAGAATCACATGCATTTGTAGAAATAATACAGAGAGATATTTTGTACACTTTTCCAGTTTCCCCCAGGGATAACAAAACATTTTATTTTGTTTTTCAAAACTACAGCATAACATCAAAGCTAGCACATTGATATTTATATAATTTACCCATCTTATTCTAACTTCCTCAGTTTTACTTGTTCTCATTTGTGTGTGTCTGTGTGTTTGTGTGTGTGCGTAAGTTCCATACAATTTTGTCACCTGTGTAGGATCATGCAGGCTTCCCATGTGGCACAGTGGTCAAAAAAAAAAAAACCCTGCCTGCCAATGCAGGAAACATGAGTCATGGGTTCAATTCCTGGGTCAGGGAGATCCCATGAAGCAGGAAATGGCAGCCCACTCCAGTATTCTTGCCTGGAAAATTCCATGGACAGAGTCTAGTGGGGTACAAACCATAGGGTCACAGAGCTGGGCATGACTGAGCTACTGAGCACGCACACATGTGTGCAGGAACATGAACCCACCACCTGAGTCAAAACAACGAATAGTTCCAACAAAGCAAGAATCCTTCATTTACCCTTTTATAATCACACCTCTCTCTCCCCCAGCCCTATCCTCTGAAAACCACAAATCTGTCCTCTCATTTCTAAAATGTTTTCATTTCAGGCATGTTTTATAAATCGAATCATACAGTATGTAACATTTTGGTAGTGGATGGATTTTTGCTCATCAGAATTCCTTTGCAGATTTACCCAAGTTGTTGCATGTCAACAGTCTCTTTCTTTCACCACTGAGCAGTATTTCATCATATGTATGAACCACAGTTTGCTTAACCATTCACCTGTTGAAGGACATCTGGGTTGAGTTTAGTTTTTGGCTTTTACGAAAAAGCTCCTATAAACATGTGCCCACTTTTGTGTGAACATTGTCTTCATTTCTCTGGACAAATGTCCAAGAGTATAATTGTTGGGTTGTACACTAGTTTTAACTTTTAAGAAACTGTCAAACTGCTTTCCAGAGTGGTTGTACCATTATTTTGGCATTATATATTCAACCCATTTTCTAATTGGACTGTTTGACTTTCTACTGTTGAGTTTTAAGTGCTCTTTGTATACTCTGGATGCTAGTCCTTTGTCAAACATGTGGTATGCAAATATTTTTCCCCAATCTATAGTTTTCTTTTATCCTCTTCACATAGGCTTTCACAGAGAAAAAGTGTATAAATGTGAAAGTGTCTAATTTATCCATTTTCTTTTTTCCTTCTTTTCAAATTTATTTTATTATTATTTTATTTTATTGAAGTTTACTTGACATACAATATTATATGTTACAGGTTTAAAATATAGTGATTCACAATGTTTAAAGGTTATACTCCATTCGTAGCTAATTTATCCATTTTGTGCTATTGACATCAAGTTTGGGAACCCTTTGCCTACCCCTAGATCCTCAAGATTGTCTCATGTGTTTCTTTCTAAAAGCTTTATCTCCTACATTTTCCCACTTTAATTTTTCTATAAAGTATGAGACTTTGATTGAGGTTCTTTTTTTTCTTCTTTTTTCTTTCTTTTTTTTTTTTGCCTATCAATGGCCAATTGCTCCACTACTATTTGTTGAAAAGGCTATTTAGCTTTCATTTTAATCTAGGCTAAATCAAGGGTATTTGAGGTTTATAATTATTCCCCCCACATACACACACACACACATGCGCACACACACACACACACACACACACAGGAGTAAATAGCATAGAGTTTGTCAACAGTCAACAAAGTGTACATATTTATAGCCAGTTACTAACCATCTTTAATAGTGATATTAAACTTTTTTCCAAAAAAAAATATGCAATGCATGTCATAGTTAAAGGTCTAACATCCATAATATACAAAGAACCCTTAAAAATTGAGGACACAGGGCCCAAACACCTGATAGACAAATGGGCAACATTCATGAACAGATAATTTATCCCCGCAAAATATTAAATGGTTCTGAAGTTTATAAGAAGTCATTCGAGTCATAAAGAGAGAAATGCAATTTAAAACTACACTGAAATACCATTTATCTTCTATCAAAATAGCAAAAATTTAAAACTGACACCACATTGTATTGGCAAGGCTGAGAAGAAATAAACCCTTTCATCCACTGCTGATAGGAGTGCAAAATTGTGCAGCCTTATGGAGGGGAATTTGGCAGCATTTAGCAAAACTATGTATGCATTTACCTTTTGTTCCAGAAATCCACTTCTAGGAATTTACTTTAAAAATACACCTGCAACAATACAAACTGATACATGCACAAGTCTATTCACTGCAGCATTATTTGTAATTGCAAAATGTTGGAAACCACTTAAGTGTTCATGCGTGGAAGATGAGTTGAATCAACTAAATTGTATCCATACAATGGAGTACTGTGCGTGCAGTGGTAAAAGACAATAGACCTGCTCTCTGTGAAGTGATATGGAGTGAGTTCCAGAACATACTTTGTAAGTAAAAAAGCACAGAGCAAAAGGCTATATATAGTATTCTTAATTTTGTGTGAGAAGAGGAAATAAGAAATTTTCTTGTGATTGCTTACTTAATTACGAAAGGAAATTGAGAAAAGACAAACCAGAAACTAACGAGAGTTGTTACCTACAGGGTGGATGGGAACCAAGTGGATAAGGGAGTAATACTTCAGTGAGAGTAATTTTTTACATAGTTTGGAGTTTGGAATCATGTAAATGTTTTAAACATTAAAAAAACATTAGTCAAATCAATATGGATGTCAGTTTGAAAACTCTAAAGTGGAATACAAACAGAAAAAAACAAAAAAAAAATGAACCTAACCATAATTTAAAAGTCACATAAGTGAAGGAGAAAAAAACAAGATAATAACACATTCAAGTAAGTTTGTTTTTATTTTAAATTGGAGGATAATTGCTTAACAATGTTACATTGATTTCTGCTGTGCAACAACATAAATCAGTTATAAGTATATGTATATCCCCTTTCTCTTGAGCCTCCCTCCCACCACCCCATCCCACCTCTCAAAGTAAGTTTAAAGCACAGTGCTTTGACTGTGTACCTTCAATATGAAGGGGGAAAGAAACCTGTAAATAAATAATTCTACTATAGGCTTGGTTCTTGCACTGGTATGAGTTAGCAATTCTGAAACCATTTTCTGTGAAAAATATGATTGAGCAAATGCATAAATAGATTGAAATGATGGGTGCCAGGCTTCTCACTGTAAGAGACAGCTATTACAAACATGGAATGGGAGAAGCTTAGGGTGAACCCTGTTGTGTAGGATTGGAATTAGTGGTATGACATAGAGAGAGAGAGAGAGCTATGCATGTGTGTATGTTTCCTAGATCTTTAAGCTGAAAGGTGCTAGAAGCAATAATGTGCCAGTAACAATGAACGTGTCTACTGCTTACATCTTCTAAAAATTATGTCTTATAATAGTATAAGGAACCAGGGTTCCTTGGAGAAATGGTTGATTCCAAGGTTGAGAGAAGAACTTAGAGCATCTTGTCACAGAAAGTAAAGAAATGCTCAGGAAATTATAGAAACATCAAAAAATATAGGAACCAACTTTCAGGGGCTCCCTCTAGCTAGCTAAATCTGGGTCAATGTGAGTTAGAAAAATCACCGTTTTGCATCATCAAGTAGGAATTAGCAAGGGATGCTAGAATTATCAATGGTGATACGATAAAGAGACTATTATATGATAAAACTATTTATATAGTTTTAAAGTTTCTTTCCACAAATTGTTGTTGTTGTTTAGTCACTAAGTCATGTCCAGCTCTTTTTGACCCCATGGACTGCAGCATGCCAGGCTTCCCTGTCCTTCACTAACTTCTGGAGTGTGGTCAGACTCATGTCCATTTGGTGCACTTATGTCCATTGAGTCGGTGATGCCATCCAACCATCTCATACTCTGTTGTCCCCTTCTCCTCTTGCCCTCAATCTTTCCCAGCATCAGGGTCTTTTCCAAAGAGTCAGCTCTTTGCATCAGGTGGCCAAAGATAAAGGCTACCATCACCAGTAATGGGAAGAAGCAACACCATGTCCCTTCCAATGCAATGTCCAGAAAACGACGCAGTATCATTTCTGTGATATTCAAGCTAAAAATGCATTATCTGAGTTTCATCATGAGGAAACACTATCCAAACCCAAATTGAGGGGTAATTTACAAAATAACTGACCTGTACTCTTCAAAAATGTCAGGGCCAAAAAACACAAAAGCTGAGGAAATATTCCAAATTAAGGAAGACTGGAGAGACATGGCCAATAAATGCAATGTGTGAACCTGGATCAGATCCCAGACCAGGAAAAAAATAGTTATAAAGACAATTGACAAAATTTGAATTTGGACTGTGATTTGGGTGACAGCATTTTGTCCATGTTACATTTCCCAATTTTGATAATTGTACTGTAGTATAAATTACAAATTACACAATATCCTCATTCTTAAAAAAATATACACCAACATACTTAGGGGTAAAGGGATATAATTAATGCCTGCTGCTGCTGCTTAGTGGCTTCAGTCATGTCCAGCTCTGTGATGTTATGGACTGTAGCCCACCAGGTTCCTCTGTCCATGGGGATTCTCCAGGCAAGAGTACTGCAGTGGGTTGCCATGCCAGGTTCCTCTGTCCATGGGGATTCTCCAGGCAAGAGTACTGCAGTGGGTTGCCATGCCCTCCTCCAGGGAATCTTCCTAACCCAGGGATTGAACCCAGGTCTCCTGCATTGCCAGCAGATTCTTTACCACTGAGCCACAGGGAAACCCATAATTAATGCCACCTTACACTTGAGAGTCCCTTGGACTTCAAGGAGATCCAACCAGTCCATTATAAAGGAAATCAGTCCTGGGTGTTCTTTGGAAGAAATGATGCTAAAGCTGAAACTCCAATACTTTGGCCACCTCATGCGAAGAACTGACTCATTGGAAAAGACCCTGATGCTGGGAAAGATTGAAGGCAGGAGGAGAAGGGGATGACAGAGGTTGAGATGGCTGGATGGCATCACCTACTCAATGGACGTGAGTTTGAGTGAACTCCGGGAGTTGGTGATGGACAGGGAGGCCTGGCGTGCTGCAATTCATGGGGTCGCAGAGTCGGACACGACTGAGCGACTGAACTGAACTACCCTCAAATGGTTCAGCTATGTTTGTATTTAGAAAAAGAGAACAGTGATTATGCAAATGGGTCCTTGGTATTATTGCAATTTTCTGAACATTTAAAATTATATCAAAACTGAGAGTGTCAAAAAATATTTTTCAGCCAGTAAAATACTTTCTTAAAGGAAGTTCAATCCGAGTTATTTTGAATGAAATGTTGGATGTTAGATCCAGACATCTGGATGTTTCTCTGAGTACATGGATTCAAGTTTAAAATTTGTTTGCAAGTCTACCTTGCTTTTATCTTACGCCCCCTACCTTAGGTGAAGTTACGGAGCTTTTGTCTGCTCAGCTCTTCTTACCCCCACCCTTTATCAACTGAATAAACTGCCTTTATCTTGTATAGCACTAGCCTAGGATGGAAGCCCCCTGAAAGCAACAGCAAAAGGGTTGAGCAAGAAGATCCTCTGCTAATTTTCCAAGGCTATGGCTGGGATGGACTGAGGTCTCTCCAGGAGCTCTCATCAATAACAATCACATATGTAAATCAAAAAGGAGCTGAGCCACTATGCTCCTTGAGAATGAAAGGGGGAAAAGAACATTGGTTCATGTCTGGACTGATTCTAAAATATATGGGAATGAAAGTCTTGGGGGTGATGAATTTCCATTTAATGCTGTCACATCTGTGGTCCTGAGGTTTAACCTCTGATTTTTGGCTGTAAAACCGACATTATTTCTGCAAACTGGACACCAGATGCTGCCAGGGAGATATAGCTGAAGTGATAAAAATCTATTTAACAGATTTAGTGAAGCAAATACAAACTAATTAACAATTTTGGAATTGGAATTAAACACTAATTCTTTTAAACCATAAAAACTGAGATTAAAAAAAAAAAAAGCCCTGTCTCTGTATAACTCAAAGAAGCCATCTGTTTGTCATTGAGAAAATGGCCCAATTGATAGATTTGGAACAAATTCCAACATATTTTTTATCTGGATTGGAATGCATATGGACAGCCATCCCAGAAAGAAGGCACATTACTTTCTGGCTAACATGTCGATCTGGGCTTCCCTGAAGCTCCAGAAAACAAGTTATTTGTTTACTAACTCAGAAATGAGGAGACAACGAATAAAGCAATCTCTTTATAAATTCTGCTTCAGACATATGGTTCCAACCATTAGGAAGGGAAGATGGCCCAAGGTTCCTTCTAACTTTATTGTGCAGCAGCCGTGGATGGGACACGGCTCTTTGGCTTCAGTGTCATCTTTCAGTGGTGGTAGGCGGGGGGGAGGCTGCTGCTCATCTGCTACTGTTCTTAGGCTTTCCAAATTAAGTGGAGCCGGAGCTATGAGACCATAGAAATGGAACTTGCTGCCCTCCCATCCCCCCACCTGGACACTCGAGACCTCAACAAGCAGTCTAATTCTAGAACATATGCTCTATATTAATCCCACCCTAATCAGGGTTGGGTGATGGGGGAGAATTATGTTTGCTCTGGCTCCAAAATCAGTGGATTGCTCATGAAATTAGTCTGACCATTAACCCTAATCTGAGTGGCTCCTGAGAAGACCTCGGATCTCTTATGAGTTACTTGAGGGTGGAGAATTTGAAATCCCTGATGCCCAACCCAAAGGCCTGCATATATTAACGCTCAATTAACAAGAGTAACAGGGACTTCCTTGGTGGTCCATTGGTTAAAACTCCATGCTTCCAATACAGGGGGTACAGGTTCAATCCCCAATTGAGGAACTAAGATTCCACAAGCCATGTGGGGCAGCCAAATAAAGAATAACAATAATAATAAATTACAGCTTAGTGCCTACTATGTGCTGATACTGTGTTACCTCATTTAGTTCTCTCAACAACAGTATGAAATAGGTACTCGTATGATTCCTATTTGGGGGCTTCCCTTGTAGCTCAGTCAGTAAAGAATCCACCTGCCACGAAGGAGACACAGGCTCAGTTCCTAGGTCAGGAAGATCCCCTGGAGGAGGAAATGGCAACCCACTCCAGTATTCTTGCCTGGAGAATCCCATGGACGGAGAAGCCTGCAGGTTACAGTCCACGGGGTTGCAAGAGTCGGACATGACTTAGCAACTAAACCAGCACCACCATGATCCCTATTTTGCAGATAAGAAAACTAAGACTAGGAAAATTGAGCAGTTTTACTAAGGTTATACAGCTCCTGAGTATTAAGACAAAGTTAAAATTCAGGCTGTGTGAATTCAGAACTAACTCCCATGCATACTCTCTTGTATGTGTATACAAGATCATTCACTCATTCACACCCCAATTCATTTTAAAATACATGTAAGCTGCTTGTTTAACTTCTATGCAGAGGACATCATGAGAAACGCTGGGCTGGAAGAAACACAAGCTGGAATCAAGATTGCCGGGAGAAATATCAATAACCTCAGATATGCAGATGATACCACCCTTATGGCAGAAAGTGAAGAGGAGCTAAAAAGCCTCTTGATGAAAGTGAAAGAGGAGAGTAAAACAGTTGGCTTAAAGCTCAACATTCAGAAAACAAAGATCATGGCATCCAGTCCCAACACTTCATGGGAAATATATGGGGAAACAGTGGAAAGAGTGTCAGACTTTATTTTTTTGGGCTCCAAAATCACTGCAGATGGTGACTGCAGTCATGAAATTAAAAGACGCTTACTCCTTGGAAGAAAAGTTATGACCAACCTAGACAGCATATTCAAAAGCAGAGACATTACTTTGCCAACTAAGGTTCGTCTAGTCAAGGCTATGGTTTTTCCTGTGGTCATGTACGGATGTGAGAGTTGGACTGTGAAGAAGGCTGAGCGCTGAAGAATTGATGCTTTTGAACTGTGGTGTTGGAGAAGACTCTTGAGAGTCCCTTGGACTGCAAGGAGATCCAACCAGTCCATTCTGAAGGAGATCAGCCCTGGGATTTCTTTGAAAGGAATGATGCTGAAGCTGAAACTCCAGTACTTTGGCCACCTCATGTGAAGAGTTGACTCATTGGAAAAGACTCTGATGCTGGGAGGGATTGGGGGCAGGAGGAGAAGGGGACGACAAAGGATGAGATAACTGGATTGCATCACTGACTCGATGGATGTGAATCTGAGTGAACTCTGAGAGTTGGTGATGGACAGGGAGGCCTGGCGTGCTGCGATTCATGGGGTCGCAAAGAGTCAGACACGACTGAGCGACTGAACTGAACTGAAGATTATTTTGCAGAAATATAACCAGTACCACTAAACTGAGACTATTGAGTTTTAGGGGAAATAAGGGTAGAAAGGTCATGTTAATAAGAGCATTGGGAGTTGAAGTTGGCAGCAGCACTTAAGGAGGAGTTTGAAGTACTCTTTGAGGTTTGGTACTTGGATTGTTGGGGCAGGCAGACCTATGGGCAATCAGCTATGGGAGGTAAGAGAAAACCCATCTTGGCTGTGGTTATACTGACCACTGATGCTGCTGCTGCTAAGTCACTTCAGTCGTGTCCGACTCTGTGCAACCCCATGGACTGCAGCCCACCAGGCTCCTCCGTCCATGGGATTTTCCAGGCAAGAGTACTGGAGTGAGGTGATACTGACCACTAATGGGCCATAGAAGGTGAGCTGCAGGTGAATGAAGCCTGTTAATCGGACCCTGGGGAAGGCTCCATGGATCAGGTGTTATACTGCCTCAGCCCAGGCAAGTCAGTGTTTGGAGGCTGAAAAACCACGTTTCAATAACAACTCAAAATGTTTTGCTGGGTTTGGGGGTTACTGCTGCCAGTCACAGAGCAGTTCAAATTCTTTTCATCTGCCCAGCTTGTAAAAGGCAAAGAGCTCGTGGGTCCCTGGTAGCTGCTTGAACATTTCCTTGGTCAGAGTTCCTTCCTTACTCTGAAACATCGTTTATAACCAGAAGCTATTCCAGAAGGCAGTTTTCTTGGGCCCTCCCAATGGCAATTAGCTAAAATTCTCCTGATGATAAACATATACAATCAAACATAGAAATGGCTGAAAATTTATTCAGACTAGGGTTTCCAATCTGCGTTTCTGAACAACGAGTGGTCAGATTCCACTACATAATCCACCCAATCCTATGCCCAGCAGTAGGCAGGATGACAAGCCCTCACCAGGGGAGGTCTGGCAACACACAGTTAGATGTAGAATAGAGCCGAGCATCAGAACGCATGTGAATAGATGAGCTGCTTCCATTTCCCCAGTAAATCTGAGAGCAGACCAGCTTTGAGGAGACAGAGATTAAAGTAGATAGAAACTAATCTGGGCATCGTCTGACAGTTTAAGTTCCTGGTGTTCCCCTCCATTTCCCATAACAGTGAGACAGTCATCCCATCAGGCTTTTCACATTCATGTTTCTCAGACTACAGCCTAAGGATGTTTTCTCTAGGTTCATGAGGTTTTAGCTTTTTAAAAAAATTTTGTGTTTTCATTTTGATGAAAATCTAAAAATGATCAATCTAAGAATCCTGTGGATCGACTGGCTGACAAGCTCAACCACAGAATTTCCATATCCGCATGTAGGTTTGTGTTTGTGACAGCAGAGGGGACAACCAGTACTGCTTTACACGTCTCAGGCTAATGGAAAGTGAGCAAGACACACCTCCACACAAACAATGCGATCACTGTTAGCCGAAGAACAAACCCCCTCGCTACGTACTGTAGAAACAAAGGCATCACGATCCTTACTGGGTTGGCCGAAAAGTTCGAACCTGAATGAACGTTTTGGTCAACTCAGTATAAGGGAGGCTATTTAGAGTAGAGGAATGTTGTTAGCTTTGTTCATTTGTTGACACTTTATAAATCTGGAAAAGGTTTATCTGAACAGTAGTGTTTGCAGTGTCGTTTATACTTAAATGTACATATTTGTTTTGGTCTTTAAGGTGATTACCCGTAGGTTAATGTCTGCACATATTTAAGTTAATTACGGTAAGAAAATAACTGGTTGGCCTTTTTTCATTAAAAAGGGTCTATGCATCATGTAAGCTTGCATGTGTGCTACGTCACTTCAGTCGTGCCTGACTCTTTGTGACTCCATGGACCGTGGCCCACAAGGCTTTTCTGTCCATGGGATTCTCCAGGCAAGAGTACTGGAGTGGGTGCTTCTTTTACTGGTAGCACCACCTAGGAAGCCCCATTTAAGCTTGGAGCACTATTATTTTCTGAATATTACATCGTCAATTTCACTAACACAGTACAGTTTTCCCTCTATCGGCCAGTGGGTGTTGGAAATATTTTTGATTGATCAGACTGCCCCGCCTTGTGCCCATCCCCCTGAAGAATGCTGAATGCGCCAGCAGCTTGCATGAAGAAACTGTTCATCTGAGCACTTTGTTCTAAATGGAAACAGAAAGTTCTCAAAGGTCCTCAAGGCAGGTCCTCGAGGGTTAGCATTCGGTGAGAAGGACAAAACAGAAGCCTCACAGCAGATGGGGTAAGAAGTGGATCCAGAGAGGTGGCAGGACAGCCTTCATGCTCAAACCCACAATATCTTTCCTCCCACCAGTGTCTTTCCTCCACAGTATCTTTCCTTCCCCCTGAAAACAGGATTGGCCCCAGAGCCTAAAGGAAGGTGGCTGGGAGGACAGAGCCCAAAGCTGAGGCTTCATTTCCCCCAGCTGTGGAGGGGTGATGGCTAGGAGGCAGGAGCTGGACTAGTGAACTGACAAATCAATGGCTGACTTCAAAGAAAGCAAATTATTTTAGGCATAATTGACTGCGGACAGTGGAAAAACCAAGGCCATCCCAACGAAACATCACCTTGCTTCTGACCTGAGTTGAACTAAAGAAGGGAAGCAGGGATCCACAACAAGAAATTGTTGAAATGTAGAGGCTTTGCCCTTAAGTCCCATGCATGGCCCTTTCAACATGGGCAGCCTGCCCTTGGACAGTGCAGGGACCCGGGAAGGAGGGGCCACCAGGGAGGGGTGACAGTCAAGGCCAATGTTGTCTGCTCTGAGACACAGCTCAGGGTTGCTCCTGCTTATCTTGAAACAAATACTTACAAAATCCGAGAAAATACTGTGAATGAAGAGATGGCCAAGCTCTAAGACACAGATCCACTTGGTTTATATGTAAAACACATATGAATGTTTTTTAATCCCACGAAGAAATATGCTTTCCCACCGTGTTGCATAAGATACTCAAAATCTTTGGGCCCTATATTTCGTTAATGTTCCTGAAGACATAGGTATAGGGAAATACTTCTCTATCATAAGGAGAGCAATAGATGATTGTCAAGGTGATTCCAAAGGCAATGGATACACAGTTTAGAGTCAAGAGACGCTTGAGAATGGTGGAAACTGTGCTGAGCTGAAGAACACTCACTCTGACTACGGCAGGCCCTGCTCACGTCTGCTGAATCTACTGTTTTCTTTGCCTAGGCAAATAGATCTGCTCAGCATTCATTCTAGTAGTCTGCAAAGGAGTGGAGGGTGATGGTTAACGGGCCATCTATTCTTCAAAAGTGGGCCAAGCCTGGCCAATTTATCCAGTTTCATGCTGAGCCTTTTTTTTCTGTAATACAATTTATCAGTTGTAGAGTTGAGGATCAGATGTGTTCTGTTTATCAGTTAACAGCCTGTAACAGGTAATAGAGGTAGATTCTCGATGCAGAACATTATGATGTGTCCAAGCCACATGTAATGAGGCCATTCCCACATCTTGGCCAATGGCCCACACTAACACAGCTCTGCTGATGTGAGGATAATGAATTCTATTACATGAAGAACTCAACATAATGGCAGCTATTAATACCTTCTAATATTAATAGGTGGCATCCATCTTATGTAATAGAATCTGTCCACTTAGCAGGCACTTCATTTCACAGCTCTTCCCCTGCTTCCTTCCGTAAGTGTCTTCTTACCACACTGACCACTGTCTGCTGGACATGCTCCAATTTGTCATCACTACTGGGGTGGGGACTGGAGGACACACGATCGCACAGAAAACGTAGCCCCGTTTAGGGCTGCTAGAGCTCTCCTCGCCTAGAACCTCATCCTTCAGATGTCACCATAGGTGCCACTACCATCAGGAAGCCTGCCCTGCTTGTCTCCTGAACCTCAATAACAACAAGAACTGAATTCAGTGCCTCCCATCAGGGTTCCCCAGAACTATTGGTTTGTCCATCCCTACCATCACCCTCTGTAAGCTCCTTCCAAGTAGGGTTTTGGCATCCCCTGACCAAAGCATAGACAGCATGAAGCGATTTAGCAGCAGCGGCAAACAAATGAAAACCTTATTGAATGGATTATGAGATGGATGAATGGATGGATGTGTGGAAAAGTGGATGGATGGATGCTATCTGCCTTTTTAGAGATTCTATGTAGAGGATGTGTTTTCCAATACGATGTTTTAATAGAGATCTCTCCACAAGATGGCGCTCACAATTTTCTTAATTTAGGCTTTTTAAAGAAAGTTTTCAAATCTCAAACCTTAAGCTGTCTTAGAATCATGATGTAGGTTTCACAGTCAATTTAACTTATTTACCATACTGTTCATGTTTCTTGTCGCATCACACTTCGCACAATTACAAACCTGTTCTTTCCCCTGGGATGTCAAGACACAACCTTGCATTTTGTTTTGACGTTGGTTGGGCTACTTTGTGGCTTGCCTGATGGCTGCAGGGTATGAGGAACACTGTCGGTTATTCCCCGGATAGCACAGGAAATGAAGGCTGAGTCCTTCCATGACTCCATTCCCAACAACAGAGTCAGCAGAAAAACCAAACCTTGGCTTGAAATAGCTATTAACCTTTGGATCCATGAATTTTGCCTTAATAAAATAATAACCTCTTACATTCTACAGTGCTTTATGCTGTACAAAGCAATTTCACGTCACGATAATAGTTTCTGAGCTCCTGAAAACTATGCCAAGCACTTTAGATGTATTAGACCCTTTTAACCCTCATACCAACCCTATGAGTTAGGTCTTAATACTTCCCATTTTACAGATAATAAAATGAAGGTTTAGAGAAGGGATGTAATTTGCCAGAATGATAAGTGGCAGAGCTATAGTTGGGACACTGGTATGTCTTTACTCCACATTAATTTGTCTCCCATTACCCCCGGTGACTTCAGTGTCAAGAGGACGGTGTTAGACAATAAGGGGGAAAGGGAAAGACACATATACCTCCCTGTGAGGCACCCAGTATCCTCCAGCACTCCTATGTGTGCACACACACACCTCAGAGCAGTTCTATAGGGGAGTAGTCATTACCAGTTTCACGCACCCACAGTGCAGACCCACACTGGCCGGGTACAATGCCAAATGCTTTTTCATATATCGCTTCATTTCATCTCTATCTACCTCTGTGAGGAAGATAGTATTATCCCATTTTACGAAGGAGAAAATTACAGCTCAGATAAGTTAAATGGCTTTATCTCGTGTCACAGAGGACCCCAGTGTAAGGGTTGACTCAAACTCAGCTCCATCTGACTTCAAAACTCCATGGCAGCCTATGAGGTTGCCAAGGCCACCTGGGTGGGGGTAACATGGGAATTCTGGGCAGGACTCCTGGAGCTGCCTCTTTATCTGCTCTAATCCAACCATTCCTCTGGCCTTTTGCACATTCTGTTCCTCTGCTGAAAATGCCCTTCCATACCAAGTCTATCTGAAAAGCTTCTATTTACTGTTCAGAGACCCGGCTCAAAGGTCATTTCTCCTATGGTGCCTTCTCTGCTGGCCTCATTGCTAAACATACCCGTGCATCCTCATGTCATATGAACTGTCCTTCTGGGTACCACTGCTCACCATACACACACACACACACACACACACACACGTACACACGCACGCGTTCAATCTGTGGCTCCCTATAGAACAACATGCGTCCCACTGAATGGTGTCAAACTGTGAACTGTGAACTGCCTGCAAGCGAACAAACTGGCCCCACTTGCTTGGATGCTAACAGAAGACCAAGGTTCTGTCTTCTTCTCCTTCTCCTCCTTATCCTTCTGTTTCTTTTTCTTCTTCACTCTCTGTCTTCAGTTCCTCTAACAGTGACCTGCTCATAGTAGGCACTTCAGCATGCATTCATCCCAAGTTGCTTTAGTCATGTCAGACTCTTGGCGACCCTGTGGACTGTAGCCTACCAGGCTCCTCTGTCCATGGAATTCTCCAGGCAAGATTACTGGAGTGCATAGCTATTTCCTCCTTCAGGGGATCTTCTCGACCCAGGGTCCGAACCAGTGTCTCTTATATCTCCTGCATTAGCAGATGGATTCTACATCACCAGCGCCACCTGAGAAGCCCAGGCACTTCAGCAGTGATCACCAAATGACTGAAAGAAAGAGTTCAAAGGAAGGCTGAAGGTCCAAATTGTTGATAATATGTAGCTATGAGACACAGATTATTGGCATATCTGTATGCAAGTGAAGAAGGAAAGGGCAGTGAAGAGAAACACATGCATGGAAAGAGCAGATGGAGTCTGTGAAGACAGGAAGATTCCCACCAGTGGACCAGTTAGAGGATCATGTGTCTATTGGTAAGCATTAAAATCCCCAGCTAGAAAATTCAGGAATCCCTTGTATACTTTTTAAAAAAACCCACCTAAGATAGATCCTACGCCAGGCCCCCGACTTGAAGAGCTTTATGTATATTAACTACGTTCATTTTCATACCCTTTGTGACTGCCGCAGGAACTGAGCTGACTGTAGCAGGAGTGACCCTCCAGGGCTTCAGAGACCACATGAGAAAAGCTTGTGCAGCTTTGCCAGCGTCCCTGGACGCTTTGGAGCTTTCCACCAGTAAGAAGCTCAGGTAGCCTGAGGCCACCATGTGCAGAGCACAGGGAAAGAGAGACGCCTGAAAAGCCCCTCTTGTTTCAGATCCAACTGCCTGAGTGTTCCCAGCCCCTGCCTCAGACTGAAAGGAAGCTTCTGTGTGACCTGAGCCCCTACAGCCACCAGGAGAGGCCGGGAAAGGACTGCAGAACCCTTTCTACTCTCAGATTGCAAAGCAAAATACATGTTATTGGTTTTTCTTCTGAATTATTATCATTAACATACAAAAACTGTAAATATTTAATGGGTACAACTTGATGAGTTTGGAAATAAATATATATGCGTGAAACCATCACCACAATCTATGAATAAGTTTATCTGTCATTTACAAAAGTTTCCTCCCACCTCCATTATTGTTATCATTAATTAGTGTGTGGTAAGAACATAACGTGGGCTTCCCAGGTGGCACTAGCGGTAAAGAACCTGCCTGCCAATGCAGGAGACACGAGAAATGCGGGTTCAGTCCCTGGGTTGGGAAGATCCCCTGGAGGAGGGCATGGCTACCCACTCCAGTGTTCTTGCCTGGGAAATCCATGGACAGAGGAGCCTGGCAGGCTACAGCTTTTGATTCAGGGTATGGCTTTCAATTTTAGATTGGTCAGCACCATCGGCCTTTTTCTGGTTTTGCTTTCTATCATTTGTTTAAGATAGTCCTTCTTAACCAGAAAGCCTTAAAGACATTCTTTTATATTTTCTTCCAAAAGTTTTTCAGTTTTGCTTTTCCATTTATATCTTTAGCCTATCTGGAATATATTTTGTTGCATCTGGTAAGAAGTGAGAATATGGATTTATTTTTCCATATAACTAATCTGTTTATTGACAGTCTCTCCTATCTTCACCAGTTTATAATGTCACATCTGCCATGCTTCAATACTCCAAGTATGGGGCTGTTCCTGGGCTCTCCTATTGGTTTATTTTTCTATCCCTCTCCCAATAACACAATTTTTAATAAAAAAATCTGAATTATCTGGTAGAGAAATATCCTATAACCTCCTGTCCAAACCTGCTTCTTCTCCAAAATGATCTTAGACCTACTTTTCTACGTGTATTTTGGGTTTTTGATACTCTATATCAGATCATGGCAATTTTCTTCTAACTGTCTAATAATGTTAATAATAAATGACAACCATATATTAGTAGTATATATTATAAATGACAAGTACTGTTATATATAATAATACATTTGTATAAATTTATAGAACTATTTTTCTGCATTAAGAAAATCATATGAATTTTAATTTGTTAATGAGATGTATTACATGAACATATTCTCTCATATTGAACACTCAAATTCCAAAGATAAATCCTACCTGTGTTATTTTTTCTTAATACAACTCGTTTACCTAGAATTTTTGCATCTATGTTAATAGAGATTACTCCATATATGTTTCTTTTTTATCCTTGTCGATTTTTCAGTTAAATAGCTCACAAATGGTAGTTTTCTCTCTTTTTGCATTATCTAGATTAGTTTAAATGGGATTATCCAATTTTTGAAGACTGGAACCCTTCTGTAAAAACCTCTATACCTGGTAGCTTTTGAATTAGATTATCATTTTTCTAGTTCACTTCATAGTTATAGGTCTAGTCAAGTTTTCTGGTTCCTGCTGAGTCACTTTTAGTATGATACAATTTTCTTCATATTTATTTCAAAAGTTCTCAAAAGCATTTTGTAAAGGAGCTGCTCTGCCATGGTGGCACAATGACCTTGAGCATCTCCACATGGGCCATTACAGGCAAGGCTTCTCCGTGGTCTGACCTATATCTTCGCACAGCACCCTGGCATCCTCCCAAGAACATGGCCAAGATAGGCAGGCTTGGGGGAAGCCATCCTCCTCTCTATCTTGCAGATCACTCCCTATTTTGTAAGGTTGCTATGAGACAACAACGTTTGGCTAAATGAAAGAAACTCAGACCTCCTGTCTCCAAATCCAGTAGGCTTCCTTTTGTCCCATGCTACTCCCCAGTCTTCACAGGAAGGACCGAGCCCACCTGGGGTAGCCTCACACTCAAGTGCTTCTGAATCTCTGTCCTTCTCCAAGGTCAGGGTCTAGCTGGGGTTTTATTACCCCGTGAAGGCAGGAACTAAAGCCATATGCATGGCTGTGTCCCTCTCTAGGCCAGGCAGGGTGTCTGGCACAGGGCCAGTTGACATCACAGGGGCTCAGAAAGCCTGGGTGCTTGAGATGGATTGGCTTTTTGAACTGAGGTGCAGACACAGAACAGTGCTGATTCGGAACCACACTCCCGCAGTGACTCATACATCAGGACCCTTTAATGGGGAATTATGGAAATGTGCTGCCTGGAGCTGTCTTAATTAAGAACAACCTGATCTTGATTGCAGTCTCTGAAAGGACTCTCCTCCCCATCCTCTCCTCTCCTTTTCTCCTTGACATCTAGAGGCAGAATCCAGCAGCCTTCGAAAAGGCTTTCCTTCTCCCAGTAACACTGCTGACAGGCTCAGTTTGAAAACAGTTGAGGCTGGCAGCCCTTCAGCCAGCATGAGCCTCCCTGATGGACAACCTAAATCAGTGGTTAATAGAGATCTCGCTGTGCGTGTGTTGACCTAGCCTTCAGGAAAGGCTGGGGCTGAGCTCAGAAACAGGCTAAAGACAATCAGGTTGTATGTTCTTCCCAGTATCCTCTTTGTACCCCGATCCAAAGCAAGTTGATCCTGGAGATGATATTCCAACCAGAGGATAAAGAAGGATTCCTTGTATCCCCACCACCTCTCAGCTCCAGTCCCCAGCGTGCGGGCAGGCTGAGTCTGAGTCCCCAGAGGGAGGAAGTGTGCCACCATTCTCTCTCCGTGTGCGAGGACATACTATTAGGATGCTTGGGGAAGGTCTGGCTTCCCAAACCAAGTTCCAGACCCTAGCCCAGAACCACACACCACCTGGCAGCTTCCTGGCAGCTCAGCTTCCCTCACTCAGCCTCTCCCAGGAGTCTCCATCACCAGGCTCCATCCACTTGTCACATCCTCATTCAGTGAACATTTATTTGCTAATGTGTGTGAGGTCCTGACAATCTATGGTTCCACATCCTTCCTTCCCCACACCTCTTTCAAACACACACACATGCACACTATAATTTTAAAGTCGAGTATTTATTGAGCTAATGAGTTTTCAAGGAAGCTATATTACCAAGTATGACATCTTTTAGTTGGTGGCTTTAGGTACCCAGCTTCTCTAGGGAGTAATTAATAACGTGTAAACAAATATTTAAATCATGTGGGAGCTCACTATGTAAAAGCTCTAGAGGTAAGTGTCTTGTAATGATATGGCCATTCCTTAAATCAACTGTGGGTAAAAACTTCTTAAACAGAGAGCCCCTTGAATAGAAGTCCTACTTGAATGAACAGAACCATTAAACTTCACCTGGCAGGACCAAACGGGGAATACTGTATATCCACTGTCCTTCATATATTCAATTGCCCCAACTGCTTCTCTGTTGCTCTTTACTTGCTAAGTCATGTCTGACTCTTTGCAACCCCATAGACTGTAGCCTGCCAGGCTCCTCTGTCCATGGAATTTCCCAGGCAAGAATACTAGAGTGGGTTGCCATTACCTTCTCCAGGAGATCTTCCCAACCCAGGGATCAAACCCATGTAACCTGTGTCTCCTGATTGGCTGGCAGAGTCTTTACCTCAGAGCCACCTGGGAATCCCAACTGGTTCTCAAGGGATATCAGATCCCTAATCTCAGAAAATAGGTCCTTCTTACCTGGAGCCCTGGCTCTGCTTCTCCTATCTAATCCTTCCCAATGGCTTCTTATTACACAAACCAGGAATTCCTGGAGAGTTGTTCCTGGACCAGCAGCATTGGCATCACTTGAAACATATAAGAAATGCAAATTCACAGGCTTTGAATATAAATCTGGGGGTGATTTAGTAGGACCCTACGGTGGGGCCTTTCAATCTGTTTTAGCAAGTCCTCTAGGTGACTCTGGTGCACAGAGTTTGAAAACCACTGCACCACAGAAAGGTGCATCTTTAGAAAGATCTGCAAGGCCCTCCAAAGAGACACTGCTGGTCCATAGGAGCCTTTTTATAAATTAGAAGTAGGCCTACATCTGGAAGGATGTAGCTATAAGCACCTGTTTGCCAAGTGGAGCCAGAGCTATATTTCATCCCCTTCCCGCCTTGGCAGGTGATTTCATAAAGTGAACAGCCTGCAGCCACACATGGAGGCCTTGCCCCTAGGACCAGACCCTCCAGCCTTATACTCCATCACTTGCCTGCTCACCCACTATGTTCCAGCCACTCGAAACGTTTTACAATTCCCTGAACAGATCCTGGTTCTTCATGCTTCCTTCACAACTTTGCTCAAGCTGTCCTCTCTACCTGGAATGCCTTTCCTCCATTTGTCCACCTATAAAATTACTATAACCTTTAAGACACATCTCCTTGTCCAGGAAATATTTGCTGACTGCAGGAGAGCCCAATTACACTCCTCTAGGCTTCCTTATCTCATGTGTTCACCTCTCACTTTGCCCTGACCTTGCTGTATTTTAATCATTGGTTGCCGTGTCTCCATCCTCCTATAATACAGGATCTACATCTGAGACCAGAAAGGGGAGCTCTCATACCCTGCCATGATGGTAGAGCCCAACAAGAAGAAAGACTTCTCTTTCCTAGCAACAGCTCAGCCAATGAAAAGCCGTGAACTCTTCGTTTACTGTAGCCCTCCCAACTTCCTTTTCTCTATAAAAGCCTTCTCCTGGACTTCCCTGGTGGTCCAGTGGTTAAGAATCCACCTACCGCTGCAGGAGACATGAGTTCAATCCCTGGTCCGGGAATATTCCACATGCTGCAGAGCAATTTAAACCCATGCACCGTAAGTACTGAGCCTGTGCTCTAGAGCCCGGGAGCCACATCTACTCACCCCACACTCCACAACTACTGAAGCCCGTGCTCCTCAACAAAAGAAGCCATTGCAATGAGAAGCCCATTTACCGCAACCAAGAGGAGCCCCCACTTGCCGCAACTACTGAAAAGCCTGAGCAGCAACAAAGACCCAGCACAATCAAAATAAATAAAACAAACAAAAATCTAAAAAAAAAAAAAAAAGAATTCTCTTTCCCTTCCTGTGTGGGGACTTGCAAGTGACTCTCCATGGTTGTAGACCTCAAAGTACAGTTCTCTGCTGATCTCAAACAAATTCATCTTTGCTGGAGAAATATCCAGCAGTCTATTTATTTGAGGTCAACAGTAGTATCAGTGAATACCTGGCACATTGAAATGATGACAAAATACTGAATATTAATCCTGCACAGAGGCTCTCCGTGAAAGACATATAGTGAAGATCACATCAGACAGCTCAACCTCATGAGGCTAAATCATAATTAAGGGCCAGGTACAAAGGGAGGAAGAGAGGGAAGGGAGAAACAAGGCCCTTGCAAAATGATGAGAGGCAATTGCTTTTCTGAATGATTTAGAATGATTCAGAAGTTGCTTCAAAAGCAGATTGAAACTTTCTACAGCTCTGGGAAGATGAAATCCTGTCTTTTCCAGACTTACATGTGAAAAAACCAAGACCAGTCCCAAGCAGAAAAACATCACTCATGGAGAGAACTGTCCTCCCATGGGGGTGGTTCAGCCCCAGCCACTGAAGAGCTGTCTTCTAGTCCAGAAGGCTCTCTGACTTTTCCATGGCAGTGCAGCCAGAAGTGTGAACAGGGGTGAGACCAGATGAGGGATTTTGATGCCTCTTCTCCTCGTAATTATGACCCTAATCACTGTGTCAAGACTTAAATCAAGTTGGTATGCCCCTTCTCAGCTAGCAGCTTCTCTAATGAAAGGACATGAATCGTAAGTTTCAGCTCACTGCAGTAGTGCAATAATGGACTCATTTCTATACCCAGTGAGGAACGGAGGGATAAAATGGGAGTTCAGTTTATACACAGAAAACATGAATTTTCTCAAGTAAGAAAAGAAGGTTTGAAGATAAGAAGGGAGGAGATGCTGCAGAGGCTGTTGCCATGGTCAAGGACAGAAGTGCACAAGGGCAAGGCAATGGGGGTGGGGAGATTGTTGTAAATAGAGTCATAGGAGATACAGAACTGAATGCAGGAGAGAGCGTGAGAAGAATTAAGAGGGGGAGGAAGGGGTCTAGTCTAAAATCTGAAGGTGCTGCAGGAATAGTTCAGACAGACGTTCTGACAAATTATTAGCATGGTCCCCAGCCTGAGCCCAGGTCTGCACATGCACGCATACACACACACACCTACACACACACTCATGCACACATGCACACAGCTCCACTTTCTTTATTGACATGACTGTGCTATAAAAGCCTCCCCTTTAGAAAACTCACAAAGCTCAACTGAAGATGACTTCTTCACTTTCTCTCTGTAATGACAAATCATGATCGTTTGCCCCCTGGTCCCAAAAAGCCACTCCCAGGGCAAGAAAGCAGATAGCATGGCCAACAGAAAGGAGAGAAAAGAAGCTCAATTATAGTGTTTATCCATGTGATGAGAAAGGCCAGTTCTCACATCCTCACTAAAATTTGGAGTGAGTTCAGACATAAACAGAGATTCCCAAATACATGCATATACACTGTATATGTATACACACACAGAGAGAAATTCTAACATACGTAACACACACACAGATTCACAGGTATATGCATATACATTGTATATGTACGCACACATATACAGAGACACTCCAACATGCAACATGCAAACAGAGCCTTCCTCGCTCATGGATTCATACACAGAGAAAACAAAATTACACACATAAACCCATCACACAGCAAACAGGAACTCTCTGATCAATGCACATAAATACACTCACTCACAACTCCATGTTCAAGGTCAAGAGGGGCAACGGTGAGGAGATACCCCTCGTCCAAGGTAAGGAGCAGCAGCTGCACTTTGCTGGAGCAGCTGTGAAGAGATACCCCACATCCAAGGTAAGAGAAACCCAAGTAAGATGGTAGGTGTTGCCAGAGAGCATCAGAGGGCAGACACACTGAAACCATACTCACAGAAAACTAGTCAATCTAATCACATGGACCACAGCCTTGTCTAACTCAATGAAACTAAGCCATGCCCTGTGGGGACACCCAAGACAGGTGGGTCATGGTGGAGAGGTCTGACAGAATGTGGTCCACTGGAGAAGGGAATGGCAAGCCACTTCAGTATTCTTGCCTTGAGAACCCCATGAACAGTATGAAAAGACAAAGTGATAGGATACTGAAAGAGGAGCTCCCCAGGTGGGTAAGTGCCCAATATGCTACCAGAGATCAGTGGAGAAATAACTCCAGAAAGAATGAAAGGATGGAGCCAAAGCAAAAACAATACCCAGTTGTGGATGTGACTGGTGATAGAAGCAAGGTCCAATGCTGTAAAGAGCAATATTGCATAGGAACCTGAAATGTCAGGTCCATGAATAAAGGCAAATTGGAAGTGTTCAAACAAGAGATGGCAAGAGTGAACATCGACGTTCTAGGAATCAGCGAACTAAAATGGATTGGAATGGGTGAATTTAACTCAGATGACCATTATATCTACTACTGCAGGCAGGAATCCCTCAGAAGAAATGGAGTAGCCATCATGGTCAACAAAAGAGTCTGAAATGCAGTACTTGGACGCAATCTCAAAAACGACAGAATGATCTCTGTTCATCTCCAAGGCAAACCATTCAGTATCACAGTTATCCAAGTCTATGCCCCAACCAGTAACGCTGAAGAAGCTGAAGATGAACGGTTTTATGAAGACCTACAAGATCTTTTAGAACTAACACCCAAAAAAGATGTCCTTTTCATTATAGGGGACTGGAATGCAAAAGTAGGAAGTCGAGAAACACCTGGAGTAACAGGCAAATTTGGCCTTGGAATGCGGAATGAAGCAGGGCAAAGACTAATAGAGTTTTGCCAAGAAAATGCACTGGTCATAGCAAACACCCCTTTCCAACAACACAAGAGAAGACTCTACACATGGACATCACTAGATGGTCAACACCGAAATCAGATTGATTATATTCTTTGCAGCCAAAGATGGAGAAGCTCTATACAATCAGCAAAATCAAGACCGGGAGCTGACTGTGGCTCAGATCATGAACTCCTTATTGCCAAATTCAGACTCAAATTGAAGAAAGTAGGGAAAACCACTAGCCCATTCAGGTATGACCTAAATCAAATCCCTTATGATTATAGAGTGGAAGTAAGAAATAGATTTAAGGGACTAGCTCTGATAGACAGAGTGCCTGATGAACTGTGGACGGAGGTTCGTGACACTGTACAGGAGACAGGGATCAAGACCATCCCCATGGAGAAGAAATGCCAAAAAGCAAAATGGCTGTCTGAGGAGGCCTTACAAATAGCTGTGAATAGAAGAGAAGTGAAAAGCAAATGAGAAAAAGAAAGATATAAGCATCTGAATGCAGAGTTCCAAAGAATAGCAAGAGATAAGAAAGCCTTCTTCAGCGATCAATGCAAAGAAATAGAGGAAAACAACAGAATGGGAAAGACTAGAGATTTCTTCAAGAAAATTAGAGATACCAAGGGAACATTTCATGCAAAGATGGGCTCAATAAAGGACAGATGGTATGGACCAAACAGAAGCAGACGGTATTAAGAAGAGGTGGCAAGAAATACACAGAAGAACTATACAAAAAAGATCTTCACAACCAAGATAACCATGATGGTGTGATCACTCACCTAGAGCCAGACATCCTAGAATGTGAAGTCAAGTGGGCCTTAGAAAGCATCACTACGAACAAAGGTAGTGGAGGTGATGGAATTTCAGTTGAGCTATTTCAAATCCTGGAAGATGATGCTGTGAAAGTGCTGCGCTCATTATGCCAGCAAATTTGGAAAACTCAGCAGTTGCCAGAGGACTGAAAAAGGTCAGTTTTCATTCTAATCTCAAAGAAAGGCAATGCTAAAGAATGCTCAAACTACCGCACAATTGCACTTATCTAACACGCTGGTAAAGAAATTCTCAAAATTCTCCAAGCCAGGCTTTAGCAATACGTGAACCATGAACTTCCTGATGTTCAAGCTGGTTTTAGAAAAGGCAGAGGAATCAGAGATCAAATTGCCAACATCCACTGGATCATGGTGGCACAGATGGTAAAGTGTCTGCCTGCAATGTGGGAGACCCGGGTTCAATTCCTGGGTCAGGAAGATCCCCTGGAGAAGGAAATGGCAATCCACTCCAGCACTCTTGCCTGGAAAATCCCATGGATGTAGGAGCCTGATAGGCTACAGTCCATGGGATCGCTAAGAGTCAGTCATGACTGAGCTACTTCACTTCACTTCACTTCACTGGATCATGGAAAAAGCAAGAGAGTTCCAGAAAAACATTTACTTCTGCTTTATTGACTATGCCAAAGCCTTTGACTGTGTGGATCACAATAAACTGTGGAAAATTCTGAGAGAGATGGGAATACCAGACCACCTGACCTGCCTCTTGAGAAACCTATATGCAGGTCAGGAAGCAACAGTTAGAACTGGACATGGAACAAATAGGAAAAGGTTTCGAATAGGAAATCTGGTTCCAAATCTGGTTCCAAATAGGAAAAGGAGTACGTCAAGGCTGTATATGGTCACCCTGCTTATTTAGCTTATATGCAGAGTACATCATGAGAAACACTGGGCTGGAAGAAGCACAAGTTGGAATCAAGATGGCCTGGAGAAATATCAATAACCTCAGATATGCAGATGACACCACCCTTATAGCAGAAAGTGAAGAAGAACTGCTTTATGACCCAGCAATCCCACTGCTGGGCATACACACTGAGGAAACCAGAATTGAAAGAGACACACGTACCCCAATGTTCATCGCAGCACTGTTTATAATAGCCAGAACATGGAAACAACCTAGATGTCCATCAGCAGATGAATGGATAGGAAAGCTGTGGTTCATATACACAATGGAGTATTACTCAGCCATTAAAAAGAATACATTTGAATCAGTTCTAATGAGGTGGATGAAACTGGAGCCGACTATACAGAGTGAAGTAAGCCAGAAAGAAAAACACCAATACAGTATACTAACACATATATATGGAATTTAGAAAGATGGTAATGATAACCCTGTATGCAAGACAGCAAAAGAGACACAGATGAATAGAATGGGCTTTTGGACTCTGTGGGAGAGGGAGAGGGTGGGATGATTTGGGAGAATGGCATTGAAACATGTATACTATCATGTAAGAAACGAATCGCCAGTCTATGTTCGATACAGGATACAGGATGCTTGGGGCTGGTGCACAGGGATGATCCAGAGAGATGATATGGGCTGGAAGGTGGGATGGGGGTTCAGGATTGGGAACTCATGTACACTCGTGGAGGATTCATGTCAATGTATGGCAAAACCAATACAGTATTGTAAAGAAAAATAAAGTAAAAATAAATTTTTTTAAAATAATAAAATAAAAAGCCTCTTGATGAAAGTGAAAGAGGAGAGTGAAACAGTTGGCTTAAAGCTCAACATTCAGAAAACGAAGATCATGGCATCTGGTCCCATCACTTCATGGGAAATAGATGGGGAAACAGTGAAAACAGTGTCAGACTTTATTTTGGGGGGCTCCAAAATCACTGCAGATAATGACTGCAGCCATGAAATTAAAAGACGCTTACTCCTTGGAAGAAAAGTTATGACCAACCTAGACAGCATATTCAAAAGCAGAGACATTACTTTGCCGACTAAGGTCCGTCTAGTCAAGGCTATGGTTTTTCCTGTGGTCGTGTATGGATGTGAGAGTTAGACTGTGAAGAAAGCTGAGCACCGAAGAATTGATGTTTTTGAAATTGGTGTTGGAGAAGACTCTTGAGAGTCCCTTAGACTGCAAGGAGATCCAACCAGTCCATTCTGAAGGAAATCAGCCCTGGGATTTCTTTGGAAGGAATGATGCTAAAGCTAAAACTCCAGTACTTTGGCCACCTCATGCGAAGAGTTGACTCATTGGAAAAGACTCTGATGCTGGGAGGGATTGGGGGCAGGAGGAGAAGGGGATGACAGAGGATGAGATGGCTGGATGGCATCACCAACTCGATGGACATGAGTTTGGGTGAACTCCGGGAGTTGGTGATGGACAGGGAGGCCTGGTGTGCTGAGATTCATGGGGTCGCAAAGATTCGGACACGATTGAGCAACTGAACTGAACTGACTGACACATAAAACAAGAGTTTGGAAATAATTATTCAGAATTTTAAAGCAAAAATCAATTTAGTCTCAATTACTTGAATTGTTTTAAAGTTAAAAACTAAATTGTTTCCTTGACATGTCCTGCCCACAATTCTGAACCCTCTCCAACTATAAAATACTCTATATATGCATGGTACATTTTACTTGTCAAAGAAAATTGACAGTTGTGTTCTCCTTTACAGAGCTCTTTGATTTGTATATTTTTTTGGTAATTTTCAGGTGCTTTTCATGCTGGTTGCTGACTCACACCCCTCAGCACAATCCCAGCCCTTCTGAACTCTTCCTGTATCACCAGCTGCTGGAAATCAAAGAGTACATTTCCCAGATTTCCCTGCAGGCAAGGTTCTAGTTTTAATTCCACCAGTGAGAGACACTGCCGCGAAATTTGGAAGGTGGTGGAGAAACAGAAGCCATGGTCTCTTCCCATGGTCTCACAGGCGGGAGGTTCTACCAAGGCTTCTATACGTTCCCCTATGAATCACCCACACCAGGGCTCCAGGCTCCTGAGATCACTGGTGGTGGGGCTTTGTTAATTTTTATAACTCATTTAAAGCTCTGATTTTATAGAGTTTTAAGCAAAAAATAAGGGCGCACTGCTAGTATAGCTCACAGAATTAGAGAGGCAAGCAGCTGCAGGAGCTACAGGAGCCGTGGTGGGCTGGGCTCCCCAGAAAGCTGACTTGTAGACGGATGTTAGCATGGAGAAAGCTTTCTCAGGAGAGCTGTGGAAGGGAAGGAAGCAGGACTGGGTGGAGGGAGACCCTCAGGTGTGAACCTGCCATACCTGCCCCAGGCCACCTGGGGAGAGTCCTGAAGCTGCCAAGATCATTCAGTGCTGAGGAGAGATGCCAAGCCTTTATCCCTGCATGACTGTCGGTGGTCCTGACTTGAGTGAAGGAAGCAAGGATGGACAAACCACAAGGCAGCTCTCTTCAGCTGAGGCGATCCCTGTTGAAAACGGCTTGGGGCTTTCTGCCACCAGCTCCCAGGCTACCAGAGGTAAGCAGTCTTTAATTCCTGTTAGGGACTGGAAATGTGTGCACCCCAAGATTCATATGTTGAAGCCCTAATGCCCAATGAGACTGTAGTTTGAGACAGGGCCTGTGAGGAGGTAATTAAGGTTAAAAAGTAGGGCCTTTATCTAATAGGGCTGGTATACTAATGGGAAGAAGAGATACCAGAGCTCTGTCTCTGCCTGGTCAAGACACAGTGAGAAGGCAGCTTCTGCAAGCCGAGGAGAGAGCCTGCGCCAGAACCCGACCAACGTTGGCACCTGGATCTTGGACTTTCCAATCTCCAGAACTGTAAGAAAGCCAATTGCTGTTGTTCAGGCCATCCAGTGTACGGTTCTGTGTCATGACAGACCAAGCTGATTAATACAGTTCCTGAAGGAAAATATGGGCCGCACATGACAGGATTAAGTACAGGGACTGACTCAGTTACCATCCACTTTCTCCCTCTCTCCCCCACTACCCGCTCTCCCCACCTCTGCTCTTTTCCCTCAGATTGTGAGAGACAACACAACCACCTTCAACCCTCCCCCTTCTGAAATCGTGATCCAAGAAAGACGAGAGCTCTCTTTCAGGCTCCAGCTTGGAAAATCCCAAAATCTTCTTGGGAAGGGCTGTGGTGTACCCAGCCCACACCGTATGCATCCTCTTGGACCAATCCTGGGCCAGTCCCTTTGCCTTTGGCCAAATAGGCAAGATTTGCTGTCAAAAGGTAAAGGACCAAGCAAAGATGCTGCTGCTGCTAAGCCGCTTCAGTCATGTCCGACTCTGTGATCACATAGACGGCAGCCCTCCAGGCTCCCCCGTCCCTTGGATTCTCCAGGCAAGAATACTGGAGTGGGTTGCCATTTCCTTCTCCAATGCATGAAAGTGAAAAGTGAAAGTGAAGTTGCTCAGTCGTGTCCGACTCTTAGCGACCCCATGGACCACAGCCCACCAGGCTCCTCCATCCATGGGGTTTTCTAGGCAAGAGTATTGGAGTGGGGTGCCATTGCAGGGGGAAATAACTACGAATGACAGCCTTTATTTTACCAGTTGGGCATCCCTGGTGGCTCAGATGGTAAAGAAACTGCCTGCAGTGTGGGAGACCAGGTTCAATCCCAGGGTTAGAAAGATTCCCTGGAGGAGGACATGACAGCCCACTCCAGTACTCTTGCCTGGAGAATCCCATGAACAGAGGAGCCTGGCAGGCTACAGTCCATGGAGTTGCAAAGAGTCAGACACAACTGAATAACTAACAGACACACAGATTTTAGCAATTATTTGCTCAGGCACATTTCCGTAACACACCAACCATGTGACATCCAGCAAGCGACTCTGCCTCTCTAAGCTTTGCCGTCCTCATCTATCTGGTGGAGGTGGCAGCGTTGTAGTAAAAATGAAGGCAGGAAGGCGTGTAACAGGCCTGCCTAGCATAAGGCTGGCACACAGTAAATATCCAATAAAAGGTCTCTTCTGTGATGGTCTAAACATTGCTCTAAGAAAATATCACTTTGCATCTCAAACTTCTGAGCCAATTTTCAAAATATGGGGGAAAAGCAAAATTCCATCAAGTAGAAATACACTTGCCCCACATCCCAAAACTCTTAAAGTTACCTGGAATATGCATTCTTCAGGTAAGAAAACTGAAGCCCCAGTAAGTTAACAACTAGCCCCAGAGCTCACAAAGAGGAGAGAGAGGGTGGGGATCAAGAACCCTGAACTATAGAAATGTTCCCAGTCCCCTCAACCAGCTGCCCCTCCACCCTGTCATTGCGTCCATGTGTCCCCTCAACCAGAACCCCGGTGCACCCCAACCCAGGCCTGCAGCCTCTTTTTTTCTTTCTCCCAGACACCCGCCTGTATGGCCAAGCCCAAGGCTGCTCAGCAAGTGTGTTACTAAGATGGAATTGAAACCCACTGAAGTGTCTGGAAAGCAAGTGGGATATCTGGAAGTAATAAACTTCTGACTGCTTGTTCATTTGGCACCCAGTGGGGGTGGCACAGATTCCTCTCATCGCTCTTTCTTAAGAATCAATAAAAAGTTAGTGATGCATTTAGCAGAGATCAAATAAATGAAATTGGGTTTCTTTTTTAACCCTTTGTGGAACTGATACTCTGGTCTCATTCCTAAAACTCACTTTAGGTTAATCTGACCCATCTTTTGGTAATCGCATTACAAATTTTAAAGACTGAGTGTGTGTGCTGAGAAGAAAGAGAAGTATCTGACTGGCCAGGGGAGGTGCAAGCAACAAGGGGAAAATAGCATCTCTGGCTGAGGTTCAAGGATGGATGACTAAGTAGGGAGTGGGCATTGGAGGCAGGAAGAACAAGCGTGAGCAAAGATGTAAATGAAAAAGACACATAGAATGTGTTTGAGACTGGCAGGACCAAGCGGGAGTTGGGGGAGCCTTTTGATGAGTTTCGTGGCTGGGGTCAACATGGGACTGGTCACAATGGCCAGCACTGCCCACAGGCTAAGGTGGAAGTAGCACTGCAGACAAGGACCTGTAGAGTCAGAAATGATAGGCTCGGAGGCCAGACCTGTCTTGTGTGACCCTTATAGGAGCGTGCTGGAGGAAGACAGGCCTGAGTTCAAGTGCCACTCCCACCATCAAACTGATGCGGGATTTTAAACACTTGTGTTTTATTGCCTTGGTGAACCTCTGTTTTCTCAGCACCTGGAGGCAATAATAGTGCTTCCCCTTAGAGTTTGCAAATTCAATGTCTACAGGTGCCAAGACGGGGAAGATAAATGACTTCTCCTGGTTATAAAGCAGCAAGGGATTGCATTCCACTTCTAATGCTAGGAGTAGGCAAACACAAAATATTTTTTAAAAAACATTATGCTAGCTAAACAAAACACACTTGGCCAGCATATAACCAGCATGTAAATTCTGGATTGTCTCACAGGATTGTTGTGAGAATTAAGTGAGACAATGCATATAAAGTGTTTTGCAGAGTTGAGGAGCTAAACAAAAATAGACCTTTGTGTATGTGAGGTTTAAGAGCAGGCTAAACTAATCTATGGTGACAGGGATCAGAAGAGCGTTTACCTAGGAGAAGGAAGGGCACTGACCGTGAAGGGTATGCAGGGGACTTTACGCTGTCTTGGAAAATTTCTAGTTCTGGTTCAGGTTGGTTACAGGTTTGTAAACATACATAATAATTCACTGAGTGGTACACTTAAGCTTTGTAAACTTTGTTGTCTAAAGGTTACACTTCAATCAAAAGGGAAATTTTAAAAGAGGTCCTTCACAGAGTGTGTGTGCGCTCAGTCACTAAGTCATGTCCAAATCTTTGCAACCCCACGGACTGTAGCCTGCCAGCATTCTCTGTCCATGGGAACTCCCAGGTAAGAATACTGGACTGGTTAGCCTCTTTCTCCTCCAGGAGATCTTCCTAACCCAGGGATCGAACCTGTGTCTCCTGCACTGGCAGGAGGATCCTTTACCAATAAGCCACCTAATAAATGGTTATTATAATTGATATTATCGTTACTACTTTTACTTTATTATGATGACTATACCACAAGGTCAGTAAACCAACTGAAGAGCAACAAACATTCACTGAAGACCCACTATGTGCTGGGTGCTTACGTCAGATTACATTTTCCCAAAATCACCACACTCATATATATGTATGTAAGTCCTGTGTCCTCCCCTGGGAGAGAAAGAGAGTGCTGGTGTCTCTTCCTCCTCTCATAAGGGCACCAGCCCTACAGATGAGGGCCCCACCCCATGACATCATTTTACGTTTATCACCTCCACACAAGACTCATCTCCAAACACGGTCACATTGGTGGGGGGGGGGGTAGGGCTTCAACACATGAATTTGGGGACATAGCATTCAGCCCATAACACAGAGTCAGGGATTTAACAACACTGTCTTCTATTGTACAAAAGGGAAACAGAAAATGTACCAAATGAATTAGACAATCTAGCAAAGGCAATTTCCAGGCAGAATATCAAAGGTGTCGCCTGGCTTCTTCTGGCTGCTTATAATCAACTGTGAAAACAGAGAGAGCATGTTAAAGAAACAACCATTGAGCACAAAGGAGTCAGGACTTGCTGGGTTTGAAAACTGAAATGTCTTATTCTTAGATTCTCCAGACAGGAAACAATGTTAACATTTTCAAATGACCTCTAGGCAAAGATCAAATCTAGGGTACTGTCAGGATGACACGCTCTGAAGATGCCCCTAAAGGCGTGAACATAAACCTCTTTCTTAAGACCTTCGAAATATGTAAGCTGGTGATTCAAACAGAAAAAGAAGTTCCTCATAGAGCCTCACCAACACACAGCAGGGCTTCTGATACGAGGTCTTTAATTTGCTTGAGATACAGTTGATTTATAACGCTGTGTTAATTCCTGCTGTACAGAAAAATGACTCAGTTACACACGTATACACGCATATTTATGTGTATACATGTAGATCCTTTCATGTTCTTTCCCAGCATGATTTATCAGAGAACGTTGTATATAGTTCCCTGCGGTATACAGAAGGACCTTGTAGTTTATCTGTCCTATATATAGTGAAGTCGCTCAGTCGTGTCCGACTCTGCGACCCCATGGACTGTAGCCTACCAGGCTTCTCTGTCCATGGGATTTTCCAGGCAATAGTCCTGGAGTGGATTGCCATTTCCTTCTCCAGGGGATCTTCCCAACCCAGGGCTCGAACCCGGGTCTCCCGCATTGGAGACAGACACTTTACAGTCTGTGCCACCAGGGAAGTCTTATATATAGTCCTATATATAGGAGTTTGCATTTGCTAATCTCAAATTTCCAATCCTTCCCTTCCCCACCCTCCAAGGACTACCGATAATCTTCAGTGTAGTGTTCCCTAGCAGCCTTACAGGGAACTCAAGATAGAAAAAGGCTTATCTCATTGATATCTGTGGTAGTGAGTTTTATCTAGTGGAAGGAACAGCAATAAAACCCATAGAGAGCTGACAATGATATTAAGGTGATTTCTCTGCCTGTTTGGAAGAAGCGGTACAGAGAGAGTGTGATATGAAAACTGTTCTTTGACCCTCCGAACTATGAAAGAGGACTGAGAAAATGATGTAGCCGCAAACAACCATTTCTTATGGAAAAGAAAGGATGACTCCAAGAGCTGATGCCTCTGAGCACAGGAGTCAAGAGCTATGGAAAACCCTTCCCAAGCAGCAGGGCTGAGTTCTAATCTGAAAACTACCAATGTGCCCAGGCTTCCCTGATAGCTCAGTTGATAAAGAATCCGCCTGCTATGCAAGAGACCCCGGTTTGATTCCTGGGTCGGGAAGATCCCCTGGAGAAGGGATAGGCTACCCACTCCAGTATTCTTGGGCTTCCCTTGTGGCTCAGCTGGTAAAGAATCTGCCTGCAATGTGGGAGACCTGTAGGGAAGATCCCCTGGAGAAGGAAAAGGCTACCCACTTCCGTATTCAGGCCTAGAGAATTCCATGGACTGTATCGTCCATGGGGTCGCAAAGAGGCAGGCGTGACTGAGTGACTTTCACTTTCACCCATGTGCCCAGCAGGATTTCAGAATCGCTAAGGATCCCCACGTAGCTTCCATTTTCTTTTCCGTTTTGTTTTTAATGAGACGCAGTTTCAGTGCCTGGGTTGGGAAGATCCCCTGGAGGAGGAAGTGGCAGCCACTCCAGTATGCTTGCCTGGAAAATCCCATGGACAGAGGAGCCTGGTGGGCTACAGTCCATGGGGCCACAAAGAGTCTGACATGACTGAGCAGCTGAGCACACGCCTGTCCCACCATTGTATATTAGGTGGTATGAAGGCATAGTGTTTCTTTCATTCACAGGCCTAGAGATCAAGAAGAACTGTTCAGGAGGAGCTGTATTTGAGAAAGCCACCCAGTGAGCCTCATCTGAACCTGGGCCAGACTGGATGACAAGGCCCAGGACTTCAAGTGGATGCTTCAGCGGAATGAGACTTTGGGAGAACTTGGAAAGAAGTGAGTGTATTTCTATGTGAGACATGTCTGGGTCGCAGGAGCCAGAAGGTAGGCTGAGTAGCCAGCCTCCAAGGAGCCTCCTGGTATTCTTGCCCTCCTGGAATCCCCTCTCACACTGCATCAGGGCTGGTCCTGTGGATACAGTACAGAGAAGATGAGGCTAGGTCATAAAGGGCCTGATAGCGCCTTCCTTGGGCTCAGATCTGCTCTGAGCAAAGCTTCTGCCATGATGTGAGGATACTCACACTGCCCACAAAGAGGAACTGAGGCCCTGCCAATACCAGCAGCAATGGGCCAGCCGTGCGAGTGAACCCGCTTGAGAGCAGATCCTCCAGGGCCAGTCAGGCCATGAGATGGGGGGAGTCCCAGCTGACATCTGCCTACAGCCTCATGAGAGTCCCTGAGCCAGAACCTTCCAGCTATGCTACTCCAGAAGTTCTGCCCCAAAGAAAGCAGGAGCGAGAAAAGAAAGGTTATTGTTGTTCTAAGCCACTAAATTTTGGAGTGATTTGTTACCCATAGATGACAAACACAACTCTTCAGGGTATAAAAGAGAGAATCCAGTGTAATCACCGTGAGAATAAAAAGAAAATAGAAAATGTGTAGACACTGACAACACGTAGCATCGGGCAGCCTGATAGAGGGCAACTTCTCTCTCCTGGTGGGCATGGGCAACGGGGATCATGACGTGAGGTGCTAGGGATGGTGAGACTTGGGGATATGGCTTCAAGAGGGGAGCTGGCCATCTTAGACGGGAGCCTTTCCTGTCCACACTAAACCCTTTCAGGTCCAGGCTTATTGCTGCCAACAAGGCCTTTCCGCTTTCAGGGCTCCTTTGCAGCCATCTGTCATTGTTGACAGAAACAGGACAGGGATTACCAGTCCTGTGTTGCAGAGGGCAGAATTGAGGGTCCCACTGGGTGATTGATTGTCCAGGTCCTGGGCACCTTCTGCTTCCAGGACAGTTCAAAGCTGCCTTCAGCTTCCAAAGGAATCAAAGACCCCAAAGAACCTCAAGGCTGAGCCAAAAATGCACACTCAGGCACAACATGCAGAGGCAATGCAGGCCATCCGCTCTGACAGGGACGCTCCACAAGTAATAACTGACTGTGGCTACCTTAGCGCAGTCTTGCACGCATGCTAAAATCTGGGCCTCAGGATGCTGAAGCTGGACTAGTACCACTGCCCTGACTGTGTCTCCTTCACCAGGCAGGCTCAGGCCTTTCAGAGTCTCTGAGGCTACGATGTGGGGTTCAACTGGTGGCCTCAAGGTTCTGTGTGGCTCTGACACCGTAGGATTCATGAGCAGCTGGTGAGACCTTCAACAGTGATGTTGGCATACTAATACCAGACTCCCACTTCGAGTCTCCAGTCAACAAAATCAATGCCAAACAGGAAATTGCAAGCACTAATTTATTGTGCATTTTTTTTTCACCATGGGACTTGCTTTATATGCATTGCAACATGCATTCTAATAAGATATTAGGCAGACAAAGAAGCTTTCTGCCAGCTTCCCAACCCCCTGACATATGCTCCCATTTCTGCCTGTCCCCTAGAGAGGGGACCACCCTGGGACTGCAACTGTGATCAAGAATGACTGCAGAGAGCCAGGCAGAAGGTTGGTTGTGAAAACAACCATATGGAATGACATAAAACAAAATGATGAAATGAAATTACAAGATGACCAACCTAGATTAATGTCAGAGGGTCCTCTGCCCAACACCCACTCTTGGTGGGTCTGTGAGTTTTGGTGGTCTTTATATCTAAGAGCAGGGAGATAAGCTGGAGTATCTTTCTGTCCAGCCCTACCCAGTTGACTTGGCCTGCCAAGGCCTGGGGGCAATGGAATCATCCTGACAAGACAAGAAAATGAAGTGGGGTCTGCATTGAGCACAGGGCATGCTGGCACCTGCTCTGCTGGGCTTGGCCCTGGGGGCCCAAGTGAGCACTGGGCTGACACTTGGCAGCAGCCGATATGCCTGCTCTTGGAAGAAGAGCAAGCCTCCAGGCCTTCCCTTTCACAGCCATCTCTGCAGTAGCGCATGGGACCAGGACTGTCTAGACACCCAGAGACACTGTCATGAAAACTCAGCCATTTGAAGGCTCAATGTTGATTCCCTCAAAGCAGGAGTGCCTGACAGCTCTGAGTGAGTGAGGCCCGTGTAGAGCTGTGCAGGTCATGAACTGGAGTGCGAAGAAGTGAGGTGGCCGGACACTCAGAATCGGGACAAGGCAAGCAGCAGGGGACCTGGGTGGTGCTTAAGTAGCCGGTCTCTAAAGAGGCCAGTGTGGCCCTGGGGAGCCAGGCAGGCAGTTAGTACATGGCCCCTCTGAAGTGGAGCCGCATATAGTGTGTGGCTGATGTCACCGCACCCGTAAGCAGGTTGACTGAGTCATCCAAATGCAGGGGGCTCACTTCTTAGCTGAGCTGCATGTGGTCTTTACAAACGCCTAAATAAAGGGGGCTTGCTGATACCTTTGAGGGCACAGGTGAGGTGTGCAGTACCCCCCACACACCACGATTCTTAACAGGGTTAGACTCAGAAAGGAGGTCCCCTGAATCTCCCCCACACAGGACAGAGAGCCAGCCTCTTCCTGCTCAGGTACACGAGCCTCTCCTTACCCTTTAATTTCCCTCCTCACTCCGTGACAGGCGGACCCAAGACCGGACCTCCTGTCTTGACTCCCAGTCCAGTGTTCTTTCCGCTGGGCTGTGAAGAAGCAGAACTCAGAGCCTGGGATCAGAAACTAACACCACATCTCTATCAGGTGAAAGTGGAACAAAGAGACGAGAAATCCCATTTCCTGTCTCATATCCACATGCCTCCCAATTCCTTCCACTCCTGTGGGTGATGGGAGCGTCACCCACACTTGCATGCACACAGAGCCTGCCCACTGCCAGGCATCAGAACCGGATGTGGATTGTGGGCTGAAGATGTGAGAACAGAGCCATGGGTTAGCTCAGTTTCCCAGGAAATGCAGAGGCAGAGTGCAGAGGCTGTAGGGCCTGGGGCCTGACCTGCTGCAGGAGGGCAGAGTAAGCGAGACTCTTGCCTGCTCTCAGTGATGCGGAAGCACACCCACGCACACACCATTCCCCACCTGCCCATAACTGCTGTGTGGACACCACTGCCTTTACTCACCATCAACCTGCCTCCACTGGGACCTCAACCTCTTCACCACCCCCACCCCAATTCCAGCCCTGGAGATACTGCTTTTTGTACAAGGACTGTGACATCAGAGCCTTACTTCTCCCGTGTGAACCATGACTTAGCTCATCCTGAAGACCTCAAGGCACCTAGTAGTCCCCTTCAGCTGCAGCCCTGAAGACTTCAGCTCAAATCGCAGCCCCTTGGCCAGTGCCTCTGCAGGCCCAGCTGCCCCGGGCAGAGTGAAGACAGACAACAGGACACTCGCTCTATTCCCTGCACCCAGAGGGAACAGAGCCGCCTCCTCCTGCAGCTGAAACAGACATTTCTCCAAAAGAGACACACCTGTGACCAATAAGCACAGGAAGATAGTCAACATCATCGGTCATTAGGAATCACAAAGACACACCATTTTATGACCATCAGGATGACTACTATCATTACTACAGAAAATAGCAAGTGTTGGGAGGATGTGGGGAGGTTAAAATTGTCGTGCACTATTGGTGGTATTGTGAAACAGTGCAGTCACTGTGGCAAACAGTTTGACAATTCCTTAAAAAATTAAACAAAAAGTTATCATATGATCTAGCAATTCCACCCCTAGGTATATATCCCCCAAAAAACAAAGGTTAGCATAGGCTGCATTGAGGATGTGTGTTTGAGTGCTGGAGACTTGAAGGAGGTAAGCTATTTCAAGCCATAGAAATATCTGGATGAGGAGCAATCAGGACAAAGGAAACAGAGCCAAGGCTCTGAGCAGAGAGGGTGCCCACTGTGTTAGGGAAATAGCAAGGAGCCGGTGTGTGTGCCTTGCAGTGAGAAAGAAAGTCACAACAGAGAGAGGGGATGGGTGGCCAGGCAGGTCACAGAGGGCCTGAGAAACCACTGTAAGTTCTCTCTGTTCTGTAAATTTGCTTTGAGGTCCCAAGGCTCCCAGCCCCAGCAGCCTCTCTTGACTTGGTTGGGCCCCTGATGGGAAGGAACATCAGGGCTGGGATGCCAGCCCAGCCTGTTTTGCCAGATGCAAGCCATGATGCTGTCTCAGGAATGGCTGCCACGTGTCTTGGCACTGAACTTGGCAGCCTAGACCCAGGCTTGCAGTGCAGCTTTCACACAGACAGTCCGTGTGCCCAGGGCTTCTCCTGCCTGGCTCCATCCCTTAGGGGGGCTCACCCTCCCTCTTGCACAGCCTATCTCCCCATTGCTGGGCACAGAGGAGGTAGGAAGGAAGGCCCTAGCCATGTTCTGGGTTGTTGATGCTTTTTTGCCAGCCGATGTCATTACTGCTAATTGACCTTTATTACACCCTCCATCACTTGGAAACCCATTTCAGCCCCCATTGCTCTGAGTGCCTCTTGAAAGTAAAAAATCACAGACTTCTAACTGAACAATCATTATCTTGACATTGCAACGCCAACCAGGTCCCTCACCCTAGCCCATGACCTCTCTCCTCTTTCCAACTTGGAAATAAATATATGATCAATGTAAGAAAGTCATTTATTCTCTACTTTCTAGGCTGCACACCAAATAGTTTGTCAAGGCCTTTCAAAAGCCACTCACCTCACTCAGATTCTGCTCAGAATGTTGCTTTGTCTTTTTCTCAGCCATTGATTTTTGCATCTTGTTAGGATTGTTCTGTGCTCTTAAGGAATTATTAACAAATTAGCCAAAGTCTATGAGCTATAACTCAGCCAGCAAGGCTCACCTAGACAGGCAGTCTGGGCTCTCTTCCTTTCTACCTGGCACCAGGAGAATGGGGCAGGGGGAGATGGTGCCTGGTCAGGAGTACAGCCTTAGGGAGGGCATTGCAGTGCCCAGGAAGAGCAGGGGACTGCTCCAGGCTCAACAGAGTCCTGAGGATGAAGTATGGACTTCTGGAGATAACAGGGAATCCACAGAGAGTGGTAAAAGGGTGTGGTTTTTGAACCAGAAAGACTTGAGTTGGAATCCAAATTTAACTAGTTACTGGCTGTGTGGCCTGGGCAGTTGTCCTGGTGTTTTAGGCTACAGGGGTCCCAAGGGTGTCATAACCAATAAGGATCTAGCTGCAGCTCTTGCTGAGTCTCAGCAACAGAAGGACAAAGGATGCGAAGGAAGAGCAAGTCTGGAGTCAGGGGCAAAGTTTGGGTTCTACAGAACAGAGCCCTGCACAGGAGACCCAGGAAACCAGATCTCAGTGTCCAGACTGGGGTCACTGAACAGTCAGATCTAGTCCAAGGTGGCCTTAGCATGCAAGAAGTCCTACATCGGCCCTTGGTTTCAGAGAAGCACTCTAACTAGAACCCTGTACTACATACAAGACAAGAAACAGCGCAGTTGCTAAGAGCATGAACTGGGAGCCAGAACTCCTGAGTCCAAACCCTATGCTTAAGAAAGTCTCTTAACCTTTGGTGCCTGTTTCTTCATCTGTAAAATGGGTCTAATCATTGTACCTCCCATGGAGTTCTTATTAAGAGTAATGAGTTTATATATGTAAAGGGCTTAGAAAAGTACCTGGCCCCTAGTAAGTGCTATAGAGTTAACTTTAAAAGACAAAAAGCAGAGGGGAGCTTGTATATTACAGAAAATGTAATCCCAATTTCCCCTTCCTAGTATGAGTAAGTCTGAGTAAAAACTATGGATGCCTTTACAAACCCAGGCTTCGTCTCTAGGGCTTCCTTCTCCCCTGCCATCAGCCCAACCGATTACCAAGTCTTCCCACCCCTTCCACCACCCGACCAGGCACACTGCCACCATCCCCTTCTGGACTGTTGCAGCAAATCCCCTCCTGACTGCTCTGCGGTCTCCTTATCCCTGGTCTCATGTCCCCCAACTCACTCGTCACACTTGCAGCAAAGTGATCTTTATAAATCACAGATCTGGTCCTGTTGCTCCTACTGTCTCCAGGAGTCACTAACTCTTCGGAACACAAGGCCCTACGTGGTCCTCAACACAATCCTGTAACCATTTACTGCCCTCATCCTCGCTGTTTATAGCCAGCAACATTCAGCGGCCCATTGTCATCCACACCACACACACACACACACACACACACACACCCATGCTCCTTTGTTCTATTCTTTCTGCCTGAAGTATCTCTGAGGCTTCCCCCACCTCCCTCCACCAACCTTCCGTCTCAACACTGCCACCACCGCCACAACCGAACCCAGCTAGCACTGAGGACCCCGGGGTCACTTCTTCCTGGAATCCTCCCCTGAAGCCAGCAGTTGGATTTGACATCTGCAGACATTAGAATAATCCTAGATAACGTACATTTCTAACTGTAAGTGACTTAACCCAATCGAAGTTTATTTCTCAGCCCCAGGTTAGTTTAGTGTAGGTATCCCTGGTTAACAAGCAACTTTCCCTCACATAGAAATTTAGGGGTGAATCTTCTGGCTCCATAACCCCTAGGATCTCAGAGTCTTCGGCATTCAATAGATTGGAGGGGTGAAAGGAGCTGGAAGAGGCATATTTGCTTCTTAAAATCCCTGGTCACAAGTAGTGCACCTCACTCCACCATTTCCTCGTGAGGACTAGTCACCAGGTCACTCCAGAGTGGAACATGTCCCCCTGCCACCCAGGGGACAGCTGGCCCTTGCCACCTCAGGGCCACTGCTAGGCTCTCCCCTGGCACCCTGTCCCTCCATCCACCCCAGAGCTGTCGAAATGTGTCCCTGTGATCTGCACCAGGCCTAGCCCCCCAGCAGACTGTGAGCTCCTGAGGGTAAGGGCCCCATCCCTTTAACCCTGTCGCCGGCACCTGGCCCTAGTGCCTCGTACTGTGCGGGGTGAACGGCCAAGCTGAGTCAGAACCAGCCCCGTGACCAGACAGGAGTGACCCTGGCTGCAGAAAGTCCTCCCTGGAAGCAGCTGAGCTAGACTGGGAAGAGAGAGGCCAGGATACGGACTGCAGGGAGATCGTCCCAGGAAAGATAAAATAGAGAGAGAAAGATTTGGTCCTTTGGAGAGGTTTGCATCTTGATCTTCATGGCATCTCTTAGGCTGGAAAGGGCTCAAACTCTGAGAGGTCTGAAACACATACTCTTCGTAGCTAACACAGGTAGCCCATGTCCTGTGCCAAGCACTGTTCTAGGTACTATGCATGCATTAATTCATGAATGCATGCTAAGTTGCTTCAGTCGTGTCCGACTCTTTGCGACCCTATGAACCACAGCCCGCCAGGCCCCTCTGTCCATGGGATTCTCCAGGCAAGAGAACTAGAGTCGGTTGCTATTCCCTCCTGGAGATCTTCAGGGCATCAAACCCAGGGATTAAACCCCCATCTCTATGTCTCCTGCATTAGCAGACGGGTTCTTTACCACTAGCGCCACCTGGGAAGCCCACATTAATTCATAAATCCTCACAATTACTTCATATTGCAAATGGGGAAATGGACACTCAGCTCAGAAAGGTTCAATGACACATGATACTCTCTCTACCTGTGACTTTATTTTCCTCCTTTGAAGCCCCTAGAAGCCCTAGGACAGCATTTCTTTCAGTGGGAATTAGATTTGGGGGAACACCAGAAGTTTGACATCCTGGAAGCCAAAGGAGACCTTTTGGAGCTTTCTTGCCCTAATCTGAAACTTAGGGCTCAGGTAAGAGGCCAGAAAGTGAATTTCCAAAATTATTCTTCACTTTGAATGCTAAGCATTTTGCAGACTAAGAAAGACTGGACTTTCCACTGATGTTTATGTCTTATAATGTCCCTTGGTCAAATTAATGAATAGTAGAGATTGGAGCCAAATAATAAATTGCAAATCTCCAGGGCCATCTCAACATGACACTTCTGTAGAAATAACAATGATCATGTCACAACAAGAGGACAGCCTCTCTGCATACAACACCAGGGCTGACTACCCAGAGGCCAGCAGGGCAGAAACCCCACCCCACTCCAGCCAGGCTTCCCATCCCCAACAGTGGGCATTTCTATATCTTAGCTGGGTAACAACCACAACCCCTCCTAGAAAATCACTGCTTCCAAAATGTTTGACACTGAAGACAAGAGAGGCAGCTATAATTTGTCATTATAGAAATACCCAGTGACTGCAGCCACCTGTCCTCGCTGCCATCAGTCTGGACCCCGAGCCCCACACTTGTCACAGCCAGGGCCTGCCAGGTGACAGCCGCGGAAGAGCTGCTTCTTGCCCATCACCTCGGGAAGGTCCAGCAGCCCCCGCTTCTGATAAAACAGGTGCCTCCACGGTCTCCCCTGACATACTTGCAAGAAGAGTAGATGATGAGCAACCACACCTGCTGACCTGCCACCCCCTCCATCGCGGCCTGGAAGTCACTCTTCCTCCTTACTTTCCCACAAGTGGAGAGAGTGGCCTGTGACAAGCTAAGGCGCTCGGACTTTGAAGCCAGGCAGACCCGGCTTCAATCTATGTCTCCAGGACATCCTAGCTATGTGTGAGCCATACCGGGGACAGAACCCTCCACTGGTGGAATGTCCCGAGGTAGAAGCAAATGGATGAAAAACAGCCGAATGAGTACAATAGTAATAAGCCGACACTTACAGGTATTAACTGTTTTACACGTACTAACTCATTTCCACAACCCTCACACAGCGAGGGCTAGTATTATGTCTACTTTGTAGTTGAGGAACCTGTGGCAAAGGAAGGTTAAGGGACTTAACCAAGGGCACCGAGCTGTGAAAGGCAGACTTGGGATTCACCCCTAGCTGTCTGGTTCAGGAGTTGTGCTCCTAATGTTCTGTATTCCTCTTAACAACTATGACTGGTATCTGTGTCCCAGACTCTATGAGAAGTTCTTTATACATATACGTCTTTTAGTCCCCACAAGACATTACCACCAGTGGACAGAGTATTAGACCGAAGCACAGAAAACTTCAGTAAATTACCCACAACCACACAGGTGCTAGGAGCAGAGCCAGGACTCAAATCCAGGGTTTCCGGAACCATCTGTGTGCCAAGCCATTGTCTATACTGTGATGCCTTGATTACTTTATATATGCACACTTGTATTTAATTAATCTTCACAACAGCTCCGGAAGAAGGTACTACTATTAAATCCATTATATAAATTGGAAAGGTGAGAATTATAAAATCCATGCAAATTACAGTCAGTACCTGAGGATCCAGGACTCAAATCCAAATGTTGTCTGGAACACTCTATTTAAACCTCTAGACTGCAGTAACTTCCTACCCTAACCCAGCACCTGCTCATGTGAATTCACAGAACATGTGAATTTGAATTCACTTGACCCAACGTGTGAATGATCTGCACAACACCTGGTTCAAATGCCACCTCCTCTGAGATGGCCTCTCTCAATCCCCCAGCAGAAGTCATCGTTCTTCCTCTATTGTGTCTGGGTTTATTGTTTCATTTTGTTCCCCTGACTTCTGCACTCCAGCTCACTCTTGATCAGTCCCAATGGGATCAAGTTTGAGAGCAAGTTTCTGTGCAGAGGAGTTCGGTGTCCTGCGGCCTAACCCAGACCTCACTGTTGCAACCCTAGAGAACAGGGTCAGTGAGAACAGGGAAGGCAGCCATGGCTGAGCACAGTCTACAGCTGAGGAGCAGAAGCCTTGTGAAAAACAAGAACCACAGAAACGATAAAATAGAAGAGACCGCAACAGCAAGCCATGGAGAAATGGTGAGTGGTCACTGACTTGGCAGGTCTGAGGGAGCTAAACCCTAAATTGACAGTGGGGAAAACTGAGAGTTAGCGCAATAATAAGAGGCACAGACACTGATGCATCTGGGATATGGGGGGAGGAAGTGAAGCACGTTGGATTGCTTGAGGTTACTTTGGAAGCAGTTGGAGGACTTCCCTGGGGGTCCAGTGGTTAAGAATCTGCCTGCCAACGTGAGGACAGTCAGTCCCTGGTCTGGGAGGATCCCACAGGCCACAGGGAAACTAAGCCCGTACACAACTGCTGAGCCAGTGTCTAGAGCCCTTGAGCTGCACCTGCTGAAGCCCAGGCACCCTAGAGCCTGTGCCCTGCAGCAAGAGAGGCCACCACAGTGAGAAGCCACGCAGCACAAGTGGGGAACTGCACCTAGACAGCAGCCCTCACTCGCCGCAGCCAGAGAAAGCCCGCACGCAGCAACGAAGACCCAGCGCAGCCAAAATAAGCTGATTGTTCTCTTAATCAGTCAAAAAAAAAAAAACAAACCTTGATCCCTTCCCCAACTCTTGATCCCTTCCCCAACTATGCCCCCAGGTGGCTGCCCTGCCCCAGTCTGGAGTAAACTGGAGCCTTATTCTCTGCAGAGGACAAAGCAAAGGGTATCTGGGGAAGGGACAACAGAATCATCTGAAGGCCAAGACACTGTATTGACTGAAGTGAGCACACAGAATGTTCAGGCTGCCATCTTGCTTCCTGCCCTGGGCTCCCAGAATTCAGCAAGCAGGCCTTTGCCCTCCAGGCTGGATAGTGGAAGAGTCTATAAGAGGAATCTCGGTGGTTCAAGAGGAAGGACTTTTAAATAGACATTGAGGTTTCCCCCCAACAAATGGCACAGCTGGGTTACCCTACAGAAAGTTCCCAGTTAACAAGCACCACCTACAGGGACTTTAGTTCCCCTCCTCCTAAGCATGAGTGGATATCAGGGGCTTACCAGGAAGCTCAGGAAGGTTCCCAACATGAAGGACAGAGACCAAGAGACCCAAATCTTTGGGCTGGGTCTCCAGATCAAAACGAACACTGAGTGCCCAGAAAAAAAAAAAAAAATGGATACAAATGCCCCAAACAAAGCCTCATCAATGTGAAATTTCAAAATGCAAGGAACAAAGAGAAGAGGCTACAACTTTCAGGGGGACTGGTGGGGAGGTATGGAATAAAGAATCAGTTTGCATATGTAGAATTAGGAGTTAGAGATTTCAGACTTCTCAAAATAATCCCAGCAGCTAGAAGGCCGTAGAATAATGCCTTCAAAATGCTGAGGGAAAATAATAAAGCTGGGTAAGGTCTCAAAAAATTTATATCCCATACCCCATGTCTCAGGACTCTGCTGACAAAGTCTCCACCCAAATTTGAGTATAAACCCAAAAAGCGAAAGAATATAATATCAGAAACGGGAGACCCGACCCAAGAGAGAGGCCAGAGGAATTCCTACAAATGCTGCTGAGAGGTCTCCAGATGACAGCAGTGCACCGACAGGCAGGGCAACCTGCACCAGCAGTTCCGAGGCCATGGAAAAGCCTTCAGGAAGATGAGCTGATGGAATATCTGATGTGAATGAAGAGGAATGTGGGCAACCTTTGAAGAGTTTAGGAGCATGGGAAGATGGAAAGGTGCATGCGTTTGGAGGGACAAGAGAAAGAAAGGGAGCTAAATCTGTGTGTGTATTTTTTAGAGCTAGAAATCAATAGATGCTTTTGAACTGTGGTGCTGGAGAGTCCCTTGGACAGCAAGGAGATCAAACCAGTCAATCCTAAAGAAAATCAACCCCGAATATTCATTGGAAGGACTGATGCTGTAACTGAAGCTCCAATATTTTGTCCACCTGATGAGAAGAGCCAACTTATTGGAAGAGACCCTGATGCTGGGAAAGACTGAGGGCAGAAGGAGAGGGGGTGACAGAGGATAAGATGGTTGGATGGCATCATCGACTCAAGGGACATGACTGTGAGCAAACTATGGAAGATAGTGAAAGACAGGAAGCCCAGGGCACTGCCCTGTATGGGGTTGCAAAGAGTTGAACACAACCTAACAACTGAAGAACAACAAAAACCAACCCTCTCCCAAATCTAGAAACAGCAATACACATCGATTGTTGGATATAAGGTGATAATGACCAACAGACATCTAGAAAAGATGAACACAGTTGCCTCTGTGGAGGGGAAACTGGAGGAGGTGCCTGGGGGCTGTTCTTTGCCTTAACAAACCCTATAGCAGCCATTGAATCTTTAAACTGTGTGCAGGCATAATCCTAACAAAAGTTAAAACTTAAAAATAATGTTTTCCCTGGATTTGGAGTGGCAACTGAAGAGAACAGGAAGGTGATCTCTGAAAGAACCTGAGCCTTTTCATGCTTTGACAATGAAATAAGTAGCTATAATCAGACTGCTGCACTTTTGCACCACCTTAAAGTTTATTTGTTCATTTATTCAACAAATATTGACCAAGGTCCCAGTGTGCAAAAAAAAAGCTATTTCACATCCATTACCTCTGATGATTTGGCTTTAGAAATTAGATGGAAGTAGCATGGGCTCATGACTCCCTCTCTCACCAAGTTTACACAGAGGCCACCAACTCCCCTGGGAAGGAGAGGGTGGGTTCTGGTCCACTGATGTCAGGGGTAGAAGAAGCAAAGGCAGGTCAGTCCCTCTCAGCTGCAGTGGAAGCTCCTCTGGTGTGTCTAAAATGAGACATCTCACCACCCAAGGCTCAGTTTCCTTCCAAACTAATGCTTGCTCACAACATAAACTCATATTTGCTATATTAATGGGATGCATGAGAGAACAGGGTGGGATGGGGAAATAGGTGTCTGTTCTCCTGTTGTGGACTATTTGTGAACTAGAAAAGCGATGTTGTTGAAGTTCCCTGATAAATAGGAATCTATATAGTGTAATGTTTGGTTCTACGAAACATGTCCTCCTTAAGCATGTTTTGCCCACTGTAAGTCACCAGAAATTCTCAACAGCCTGTCCACTCACAGGGAGCCTGCATGGCCTCCTCTAATTGGGAAGCCATTTTGACTTTCTTGGCAATGTCTTCATCCACAGGAGAAGTGTCTGAGCTTTTTGTGGCTGAGACTGCCTCAGGATCAAGGTGCTCAAAGGCGAAACCAATGACTCCTCATGCAAGGAAGAGTCACCAGGCACTTGCCTACTCATCAGGGTGGCTACTCTACCATGGAGGAAGAGAGGAAAAGAGGGAGAGAGGTAGGTTCAAAGTGAAGATGCTTAGGCAGTATCCCTCTACAGTCTGTTTAATATCACACTTGACTATCACTCACTCCTTTCATTACAGACTCCCCGAATCACAGCCAAGACAGAGGGGGGACTAGTCAACACTGAGATTATTTGTTGCATTTGCCTGTTGTAAAAGCTGCATTTCAGAGCCAAAAGATGAGCTAATATTCTTCTTCAATGTCAGTAGCAGAAAGCAAATAACTTAGGGCATGAGAACCAAGAATAAGAAGGGAGCTTAATGCTTCCATAGAGAAGCAAATATTTGCACTTATTAATATCCTGAAACCCATGTTGCCATGAATAGTTCCTTCTCCTTTTATCCCCCGCCTTTTGTCTAACACAGTGATATATTGCCACTCTTTCAAAACCCTGACACAGATGACATTGAAGCAAATTATGTACCTTGGCCAGATTTCTCAGTTGAAATGGAGATAGCTGATGTGTACTTTTTTCCATCTAATTAACATTCCACAGTCTGAATAGCTGTTATCATGCCCTGGGTCCCATATGAATGGGTGAATAGATAGAAAGATCCATAACAGCTTGGCTTGCACAGAATGAGATTTCTCTTCAGACAAAGAGAAAATGGAATGAATCATTGTCATCTGGATGGTAGCAGTCATCAGAGACTAGCACACAAGCCCTCTCCCCCGTGTGTGCAGAATGCAAGTATGTTGCCTGGCACCAGCAGCCATCTTTGCCCACTCCATGTCTGCAGTTGGCCAAGTAATTTTTTTCACCCAGGTCTTTGTTTACACTGTGTGGTAGTTTTCGAAATTATGTTTCCTAGATTTTTTGCTACTCCTCCACTCGGATTAATTCTCCTCCCCTTGAACTTAATGATTAGCTTCCAAATGAATAGAATGTGGCAGAAGTGATGGTATGGAACTTCCAAGACTAGATCAGAAAGCACATTGCCCTCTTCTTCTCTCCAAACCCTCGCTCTGGGGAAAACCAGTTGCCATTATGAGAGGCAGCCCTATATAAGATGCATGCCATCCTACAGAGAGAAACCAAGGCCTCCTGCCAATACTCATGGGAGCAAAACATCTGGAAGTGGATCCCCAGCCCCAGAAAAGCCTTCAGATGAGACCACAGCCCTAGCTGACATCATGACTATAGCCTCATGAGAGACCCTGAGCCAGAACCACACCGCTAAGCTGCTCCTGGCTCACAAAAACTATGTGATGTATTAAATGTTTGTTGCTTTGAGATGCTAAATTTGGAAGCGATCTTCCATGTAGCAACAGCAAACTAATACACACTGTGACTTCTCTTGACTGACATCACCATATTCATGGAAAAAATTTTCTCCCAAATATTCAAAGACCAGAATAACTACAGCCTTCACAGCAAGACTCTAAAGACATTGCAAAGTGAACATGAGGGGATCAGAAGCTTGATCAGATCTTCTATAAGCTGCTGTTGCTGCTGCTGCTAAGTAGCTTCAGTCGTGTCCGACTCTGTGCAACCCCATAGACAGCAGCCCACCAGGCTCCCCCGTCCCTGGGATTCTCCAGGCAAGAACGCTGGAGTGGGTTGCCATTTCCTTCTCCAATGCATGAAAGTGAAAAGTGAAAGTGAAGTCGCTCAGTCATGTCTGACTCTTTGCAACCCCATGGGCTGCAGCCTACCAGGCTCCTCCATCCATGGGATTTTCCAGGCAAGAGTACTGGAGTGGGGTGCCATAATCACTGGGAACTACAGAGATTGCTGGAGAATGAAAAAGAGAGAACAAAGGGAAATGTCAAGGGCATGCCATGGGCCCCTAATCACTCACTCGCTCCTTCCTCTGTGAATCCTCCAAGCATTGTCTCACCTCTCACAGAACTCACTGTATTCTTCAGCCTTTTTCATCAGTGGTGTGTATACTTTGGGCCCTAACTAACTCCCTGTACACTGGTCTTCCCCCAGAAACCTGTAGCTGGCCACACTGGTGCTCACACCTGCAGACCCCAGTCCATGGCAAGTCCTGAGCCAAGCCCAGTCAGGACAGACAGTGTCAGAGATCCTTCAGTGCTGTCAAAGCAAGCTGGATACAGAAATCCCCATAAACAGAGTAACTACAAACTAGTAGAGGTTAATAGTCTTTGTTTCAGAGCTAGACAGAAATGGGTTTGATTCCAGAATCCACTCTTGACTACCTGGTTAATTTTGGACAAGATAAGAAATCCTTGAGTTCCTCTGTAAAATGAGAGCATAATACTACCTATCTTTAATAAGATTATTTTAAATCTATATAACCTCTTAGCAAAGGGCCTGACACTTCGCTTAGTAAATATTGCTGTTAAGATCAGGAGTGGAAGGGTTGATATCATAGCTTAGAATCCACTCCCAGCCTTCTGCTGTAACTTTATTCCATCTCATAAATGCTGGTGATTCCTCATATCCAAAGTGGGTGGTTAGTTTGGGGGAATCTCCCCTGCTGTTTCCCTCATTCTTCTGCAGTTTCTATCAGCCCTAGTCACGGCTCCTTCTCTAACTCCCAACCCATTCCTAGGCTCCTGTCATCTTCTGCTATTGTTGGTATCTGCCCACACGCACCTTTGAACACCCCTATCTCACCCTGGCCAGCCCAGCTAGTCGGCAGGGGACGAAGAGGAGCTTACCACCTGGACAACAGTGTGTTTCTACACATCTTTAAAAGATTTCCTGTTTTGTCTTCAGGAGGAAAGATGGAACCTAGGCACCTCCCTTCATGCAGGCAACTGCCTATTCCGTGGAAAATCAGCTGAGGTAATTTAAGTACCCTGCTTAATTACTTCACTATCAGACTCCCAGCTAAACTGCCCTAGCAACACCTAGCAACTGGCTGCTGCCCCCAGCAGCTTCTGTAAGAGGGTTCTTCTAACTGCTTTATAAGCAGTCATTATAGGTAGCCTTGGTACAGAAATGAGTAAGTTAAATTAAGACTGGGGATGATATGTAAGCCCCTTTACTATCGTGCTATCCCCTTATTTGGTTTTGCCTCCACTTTCCTGTGTAGGCCCAATGTCATTCCTCCCAGGGCTGAGCTTGCCCTTCCAGAGATGGGCAGAGGCAGTCATGGATGTGTTTCAAGCACATCTTTAGAGTCAGATGGACACTCCAGCCGTGTGACACTAGGAATATTATGTAACCTTCATGCGCCTCAGTTTCTTCATCTGTAAAATGGGAGTGATAATGTACAGGGCCTGGCATATAGTACATATTCACTGTTGGCCGCTATGATTATAAATAACCTAAGATGAAGAAACAACAGCCAGTTTTCCAGACGATACTGCAGCAGAGCCAGCCAGCCTGGATACCCATGTGAGTGTGCAATGCAGACAGTCCACCACTTGGGTTGGCCCCTCACCCTGCTGCTTGGTCCCGGGGCTGTCCCCTACCCCTTGTGTCCTATCCCCACTCCCTCCATGACATAAGGTCCACAAGAGCAAGAATTTTTGTCAGTGTTTTGTTCACTACTATATGCCAACACAATGCTTGACATGTAATAGGGGATCAATAAATATTCATTGGATAAATGGGTGTTTGCAGACTACTGCCTCATGCACACGGGCTCCCTTAGGAATTTCAAGTGCTAGGACATAGGAATTCCTGGATCCCTAACTTTATACATCTTTATAACATACCAGCCTCTAACAGCGGCCATATCTTGTCTTTGTATATGGCCAGATCTAACCAAAACCCCAAATGTAATATCTAAGACCATCCTAAGTGTTCATTTCATTGCCAAGACTGTCCTATGTGGGTATAGATCACAAATGAGAGTGAAGGTGTTGGTCGCTCAGTCGTGTCTGACTCTTGGTGATTCTGTGGGCTGTAGCCCGCCAGGCTCCTCTGTCCTTGGGATTCCCCAGGCAAGAATACTGGAATGGGTTGCCATGCCCTTCTCCAGGGGATCTTCCCAACCCAGGGACTGAACCCAAGTGCCCTGCATTGCAGGCAGATTCTTTACCGTCAAGCCACCAGAAAAGCATAAATCACAAACTCTTTGCTAAAATGAAAGGTATGAACACAAGGGGGAAACTAATAAAATGAAATCCAGATTCCCAAGATCCAGAGTGGAAGGAGGGTGTTGCCAGTGTACCATTCTCGGCTCGTTTCTGTCTCTAACCCAGTGGATCTGCCCTAAAGCAGAGAGTCTAGCGGGAGAGAGAAAAGGAAAGCCCAAACCAAGCAGAGAGAGCTTGTCAGGGTGTGAGAGGAGGCAGGACGGAAGCCAGAGCCAGCCTGCACCTGGGATCGAGAAAGCAGAAACTTAAAGGAGGCCAGAGAATCTAAGCTATGCATTTGTAGGAAGCAGAGGGGAAAGCCACAAGTGAGGGTAACAACAGGTTCATTGCCAAAGCGATCTGGAAAGTGCGAGAGGCTACCTCCTGCAGATTTTAGGATCTTCCCAAACAGGCACCTTTGGAAGGCCCAGGCTTCATCTCCCCATTCTGGGTCTTCTGTTACATCGATAAATCAGAAGAGTTTTATGAATCCAGAGGAAGCATATGTTCCCACCAGGGCCAATCTCTTGTGGTCCAGCTCATGTCCTTCCAAATTTTCACATTTTGAAGCAAAGTTGAGAGGATCCCAGAATGAAGCATCAGTTAGCAGGACTGCCAGGGTCCCTGCACAGACTGATGGTGGCCCTCCCCAACGTCTCCTAAGGGTCACTAATAGGAGTTCTCTCTTGTCATTCCCAGTGCTTGGTTCCCTGGGATGTGGGTGGTCCAGTAAGCAGCCTCTCCCTGGGGAAGGCAGAATGAAGACCCTGGCACCAGGGTTCCAAAGCAGACGTGGATCAAGCTACACCAAATATCAAAGACCTAGCAGCCAACTGCTCCCTAGCATCTATGCCCATCTCTCTGGCCAACCTCTTTAGAACCCAGGCTTTGACCCTCAGAGGCACAACCTGTGAGACCATCCAGTGAAAATCCTTATTTATAAAACTGTGAAAACTGAGATTCAGAAAGGAGCCTTGGGACTTCCCTGGTGGTCCAGTGGTAAAAACTCCACTTCCTTCCAATGCACGGGGTGCAAGTTCAGTCCCTGGTTGGAGAATTAAGATTCCGCCATGCCACACAGTGTGGCCAAAAAATACAAAATAAACTTATTTTTTCAAAAGAAGACAAGGAAAGCCTTCCTCTGCCTCCTGTAAAACAGGGTCAGAAGTTAATTTTTAAAAAAGAAAGAAAGAAAGGAGCCGTGATTTCCTTGACACGCATCAAATCCATGGGCAAGCTGAGACTGGGACCCAAGGCTCCTGATTCCTGTGTGTATGCTTAGTCACTCAGTCATGTCCATTTCTTTGCAACCTGATGGACTGTAGTGTAGCCCTCCAGGTTCCTCCATCCACAGAATTTTCCTGGCAAGAAATACTGGAGTGGGTTGCTACTCCAGGGGAACTTCCTGACTCAGGGATCAAACTCATGTCCTTTGCATCTCCTGCACTGGCAGACAGATTCTTTACCGCTGTGCTATCTGGGAAGCCTGGTCCCAGTTTTTCTTTCCAGCATTTCTGGACTCTGCATTAAGTCTCCTGGGACTGGCAATGCTCTGAGTGACCAGGAATATATTAGGTGCACTTCCCCTGGGGAAAGCATGAGATTAACTATCAAAAGACCTGATTTAGTGCCCGGCACCACCTCTCACCAGCTGTGTGATGCAGGCAACTCATGTAACCTTTTTGATCTGCATCAAGAATAACTGCAAAGTGGGGCAACACTAAAGGCTATACGTCATGAAGTCATCTGGAGGACTCAATCAAAAATGTATTAAAGAGCTCTATTTTCAAAAGTAATATACATGTAATTATTCTTATTTTCTTCCCCACATTTTTCAGCGTTTTCCAAATAACAATATTAATTTTAAAAGGAAGATTATACAGAACTTTTAAAGAAATGGTACCTTTTACCTATCGAATCGGCAAAGCTTTCATTTCTTACTCCAGCACTAAAGGGTACTCAGAGATTAGCACTGTCAAGCACTGGTAGTGGAAGTACGAATTAGAACTAACTTTCTGAAAAATTATTTGGCAACAAGCATCAAGAGGCTTAAAAATAGTCTATATCTCTTGTCCCAGTAAATCCACTTCTCAGAAACTATGTAAAAAATTACTAGCTCTGCAGTTAAGAACAATAAAGCAGTTTGTAGCAGAATTTTACTTAACTATTCCTGAAAACTAGAAACAAACTAAATGTTGTCCAATGAGAAATGGTTAAGTAGCTTACAGTACTCCTTACAACAAAATGTCATAAAGTCCCTTAAAATCAACTTTTCATAGAATACTTAATGAACTGAGCAAATATTTGTAGTAAAATAGAAAGTAAATCAAATAGAATATTACACTGCATAAGTAATAAAATTCCATTTTTTAAACACAGACACACAGAGAAAGAAAAACTCACAAAAACATTAAGCACATTCCCTCTGGATGATGGGATATAAATATTCTTTATAATTTTTTCTGCATTTTGAAATTAATTACAATGAGCTTACTTTCTTTTACCACCTGAAAATGCTGTTACAAATAAAAATGTAAATAAATAGTTAACGTTGTAGGTTTTTACATTCCACTTTGTCACCGTGGTAGCAATTATTTACACATACCTGTATCAAACACTCTCTCATTAGTGGTTAGAAGCTTTTATTAGCTTTACATTTCTTTAACTGGTTTTTGTGCTTTCTGCTGCTTCTTTCCAATCCTAAATTCCCCATCTTACACTTTTGCTTTGATTCATTTTCACGTAGTTTGGGGAAAAACTGAGTCATTTTATAGAAAGAGTACTTGGGTGATGCCTTTCCTTAGCCTTTGGAGGTCAGAGGATGTTGGCATGGACTGATGACAACGTGGCTAGGTGTCTTGGTTCGTTCAGGCTGCTGCAACAAAATACCATAGACTAGGTGGCTTACGAACAACAGAGATTTTATTTCTCACAGTTCTAGAGGCTGGGAGTCCCAGATCCCATGTCTGGTGAGGGCTTACTTCTTTGTTCATATAACCTCATATGGTGCATGGCAGGAGGGAACTTTCTGGAGTCTCCTTGAAATTGTTATTTGCTAAGTTGTGTCCAACTCTTTGTGACCCCGTGGACAGTAACCCACCAAGCTCCTCTGTCCATAGGATTTCCCAGACAAGAATACTGGGTTGCCATTTCTTTCTCCAGGGGATCTTCCCAACCCAGGGATCAAACCCAGGTCTCCTGAATTGCAGGAAAATTCTTTATCATCTGAGCCACCAGGGATTTAAGGGCACTGATCTCATTCCTGAGAGCTTCATTCTCATGACCTAAGTACCATCCAAAGGCCCCACCTCCAAATAATACCACCGCATTGGGCATTAGGTCTCAGAATATGAACTGGGGGCTGGGGATGCACAAACATTCAATTTATAGCATTAGGTAACAGTTCTCTATTTCTATAGGCATTTGTACAATTGACTTCTCAGATTTATTATTTCAGAGAAGAAATCTAACATTAGTTAGATTCCTCTAAAATTATCCTTAGCTTTTCAGCTTACTTGCTTCTGGGACTCCTACATCCTTGAAACTGAATTATACTATGACGCTAGTGATCCTGGAAACCAAGTGTCAGAAATCAGAGCAACAGCCAAAGCCCAGATCAGATGAGTAAGCTTTCACTGAAGGTTTCTCCACTGTACAATCATCTACATTCCACTCAGAGTTCAGACTCACCTCTTTACCACCTCTTCACTTTTGTTGCAATAAATACAATGGCAGACAAAACCTTATTTCTTGGCCTCTTAATTTCTGCAGGATGAACCCCCAGAAACGAAACTGTTGCTTCACGAGCACATTTTCCACCCCCTTCAGTAAGTGCCTTTAACAATTATTTCTACGAGTAATGCGAGAAAGTCCTTTCCCCAGCAAAAAGCCTCTATGAATTATTACCCCTGTTTAATTTTTTCCAGCAAGGTGTGTGAGAGGTCTTATCTCATTGTCCTGCTGATTTGCACTTCCCTAACATCTTTCACATTGTATCTGGATTTCCCCTTGGATGAATTGTGTATTCATATCCTTTGTTTATTGTCCAACTGGGATGTTTTTCTTTATCAGTTTGTAGAGGTGTTTAAATATTTTGAACATTAATCTGTTTTATAGGTTGCAACTTTTTCCCAGTCTATCATTTGTCAAGTAGATATGACTATCTTTCCATTATACTATCTACATTTATTGTCTTGGTTTAAAGATCTCCCAAGCCGCCAAGTCATAAATGCACTCTCTTAAATTTTGCTCTTGTATTATTTTGTCCATATTTTACATTTAAATGCTTGATCCATCTGAAATTTATTTTAATATGTAGAGTTCTCTTCCATTTTCTTTTAGATGGATAGGGTCAGTTGGAGAACATGATATAATACACAAGCCAATCTTTTTTCTTCCCACGAGGGCTGGTGTCATAGATGTGTTTTTCACTTCTGCAGTCATACGGGGCCTCACACTCATGGTCTTATGTGTCTGGTTTAATGCTCTGACCTTGAAATTCTTAACAATTTGATCTTTCAGTTTATGTTTTGTAAGTGAATTCCAATGGCACATCGAGTAGGGGACTTCGGTCCTCAGCACAGTTCCGTCCCTCTCTGCCTCTCTGCCTCCTTGGGATGGTTCTAGGCCTCCAACTTGCCCGGTGCCTGGTGCCCTGGCCCTGCTCAGCTTCCCCCTTGCCACCCCTGCTCTTCTTCAGATCTTTTCAGACACACAAGGTCTCAAAGAATTTAGCTATCTGAACCCTTTCTGAAAAAGAAACTGGGAGATATACTCCAGCAAAACAAGAGTAAAACAAGATAAAGGAAAATAGTGAGTTCTAGAAATACAGCCCAGCATGGTAATGAGAAAGAGGAATTCCATAAAGATTCAGCTGGTCCTGAAGTAGACAACAACTAGTCCAAACCACATCAAGAGGACAGAAGATGTACCAAGGGAAAGAAAGGGAACTGCTAGATTCCCTGGTGTGCTTGCTTCACCTTACTCTGGAGTTCTGTAGCTCTGTGGAAGAGATGGGGCAAATGTTCACCAAAAATCCCTGGAAACTGAAAAAATAAGGCAAATTATTAACTCCAAGGAAAACTAAATGCCTTGAAAGTAAATGTATTCATAGGTTACCTATTGGCTACCTGTGGTATAATTATGTGCTTCAGTCAGCTCAGTTCAGTTCAGGCACTCAGTCGTGTCCGACTGTTTGTGACCCCATGAATCGCAGCACGCCAGGCCTCCCTGTCCATCACCAACTCCCGGAGTTCACTCAGACTCACGTCCATTATGTGGTTATAAGCAGTAAATACTGAATGTTGATCTAAGAATTATGGTGTGGTAACTCTTCGGGGAGAATGTTGGAGAGCAGTTTGGGTGGGAGGGAGAAAAGGAGTATGAGAACTGGAAGATTACTTCATCTCCCATTGTGGGAAGTTAATAGGGAATGTCTAAAATTGAAAGCGTGACAAAGACATGACAGAATAAGCCTGTTATTTAAAAATAAGGATAAAAGTGCCTGTAGAAACAGCTAGAGTTAAATGTGTCTCTGGGAAGTAGAAATCAGGCCTGGGTTTCTGGGAGCAGGCATAAAGTGGTTGCTTTTCTTTAAAATCTGTGTAGTATTCTTTGCCTTTTTAAACTATATAGTCATATTGCTTTCTTAAAACAAAAATTAAACTTTTTAAAAAGTAATAGGCATGTAAACCCAGGATGTGGCTCTCTTCACATAAATGAGAGCAGCTCTATCATTCATGGAAGGCTTTTAATGTCCAGACTAATCTCTGTCTAGTTTGAATGCCAGCACTTAGGTGTTTATCAGTTTTACTGATTAGCTTTATTTACTTCAATTCTGTGAAACTATTCAAGAACTGGGCTTCCCCTGTGGCTCAGCTGGGGTTGGGAAGATCCCCTAGAAAAGGGAAAGGCTACCCACTCCAGTATTCTGGCCTAAACAATTTCATGGACTGTATAGTCCATGGGGTCACAAAGAGTTGGACGTGACTGAGCAAGTTTCACTTCACCTCACTTCATCCAAGAACTGCATGACCCAAAGATGGTTAATTGTTAATTTCAGCATTTTTAAAAATTAGTCAATCATTTTTCATGTAATTTTCATAACAGTCTCTTATCTGCCTCTTAGTCTTTAAGTTCCCACACCTGTTATCAGCTTTTCCATTTCTTTCAACTCCTATTTTCTTTAAATCCCGGGAGTGCTTTTCAAATTCAACCTCTGCTACAAAGGCAGAACTTGCCTCTCAGCTTTCAGCACTTGACCCATTTTTCATAAATGGCCTAGGACATTTTAACACCAAGAGGGAGAGAAAGATCAAGGTTCTTCCTTAAAGAAGAATGAAGAAAACCAGGATTATAGACAGCAATCATCAATAGCAATTGAAACTTAGCATGAGAGTCTCTATGGTGTACTTAACATAGTTATATTTATTTCTGAATTATCATTTCATGTATGTTTAGTAACAATTCAATTATTTTAATACAGGATTTTGATGGGAGAAGAATAAGTGACTAGACCAGTGTCTCTCAATCACCTGGGAAGCTTTTAAAAGTACTAATACCAGAGAGGGTTTCACCCTGAGAGATGCTGATTTAACTGGTCTGGGTACAGCATGGTCATAGGAATTTTTTAAATTCCCACTGTTATTCTAACATGCGAAAAAATTAGGGTACCACCATACGGCATCATGTCCCAAGTGTTCTCTCTCAGTTAAAACATCTAAGAAGAATCTAATTCAATAACCATTATTCTGGCACTGAATTCACCTGGTAGCATGTGCCCTTATGGCATATGAATTCCTGGAGGAAATAAACAGCTGCTGCTGCTGCTAAGTCGCTTCAGTCGTGTCTGACTCTGTGCGACCCCATAGACGGCAGCCCACCAGGCTCCTCTGTCCCTGGGATTCTCCAGGCAAGAACACTGGAGTGGGTCACCATTTATTTCTCCAATGCATGAAAGTGAAAAGTGAAAGTGAAGTTGCTCAGTCATGTCTGACTCTTCACAACCCCATGGACTGCAGCCTACCAGGCTCCTCCATCCATGGGATTTTCCAGGCAAGAGTACTGGAGTGGGGTGCCATTTCCTTCTCCAGAAATAACCAGAAGGTCTTGCAAAATTAAACCTTAAAGTTGCAGGAACTGTCAAACAGCCACCCCTGGGCCTCCTCCTCATTTGCAGTAGGCTCCCAAAATGGCGGGCCAAGGAGAGCATAGACAGGCTGGTAATGTCCCCTAATTTTGGCTTCCCTCTGCACAGACAGTGTTCATTTCCAGCCAAGCAGTTTATTCAAATTACAACATTGCCCATTTTAGAGCCACCTTGACTCCCCAGACAACCAGCTCTTAGCTCCCCAGCCAGGGATCAAAACCAGGCCCCTACATTGGAAGCACAGTCTTAACCACGGGACTGCCAGGAAGTCCCTTCCCTGCATTTTTTAATCAAAGAATTGGATTGTCCAATTCTAACCAGTTCTGGTTAATTCTAAGTCCTTTGGTTGTGGTCCCTAGCACATTTAATGAACAAAAGTTTTATGGAGCCAATTTCCTATGTGGAATTAGAGGACACTTTGTAAGCATAAGAGACATGGCTCTTCAACAACTACAATAGTGTCTGCCCCCTCGAAAAGCACGTGTTTGGAGAGGATGAATCAAGTCCCACAGCTGAGACCCGAGATTGATGGCTGCTGTCAGCAGTTGGAGCCTATTAGTGAAGCAGACAAGGGGGCTGTTGAAAGGAGGGCTTACTGAACAGACTAGGCCAGGGAGAGCATTTCTGAACTGCAGCAGGCAAGGGGTAGGCGCCACTGGGATCCAGAGCCCAGGTAGAAGGAGTAAGGCTGACATGGGCCATACTGGCCTGACTTCCAGAATAGAATCACTACTAGACACTTAGGAATGCAGGAATAGATTCAGGGAACAGAAAAGGGGGCAAGAGAAGAAAGAATGTTGTGATTCTCTTCCTGCAGATCATCAGCAGTCCCGTCCAATTGCTGAAGCAGTAGGGTGGGGAGGGAGGACCCAGGGAGCACCTCTGGGGCCACAGCGTCTCAGGGCCAGAGGCCTCCAAGAGCAGGAAGAGTGCCCTCATGAAATAACCTCAACCCTAAGGAAAGCCATCTACCCCAGCCACAGTCTGCAGCCCCTGCTCATACCTGGATGGTATGTCCCCAGTTTCTCCATAACCAGTGTGACTGTAGTCAGGCCATTGTACAGGAGCTCAGCTCAGACCTGAGTGAAGGGGAGCACACTCAGAGTGCCCCCGAGCTTGGGCCAGGCAGGGGCAGGAAGCCATCACTAAGTAATGACTGCAACAGAACTTAAGTGGAAACAGAAGGCCACAGCTGTTCAGCCCTTGGAAGGCTGGACCAATTTCTAATTTTCCTTGTTATACTAAAGAACCAATGTCTTTGAGCTAATGCATTAGATGAAACATCATCCAAAATCCATCCCAGTTATTATGAAAACTGAGAATTGTTATCCTCCTCCATACCTGTTTAAAATAATCTTGATCTCTAAATATTGGAAAGTCAGACCCAATCCTCCTAAACCAGCCCCTTTAGTTCCTAAATCCTTTGAAGGCTGAGCGTTCCAGAAAAATGCTGGCCTTTCTTCCTAGGTTCTAAGTATTGAGAAATCTCTACAAATTTGCCAAAGATATTAAACAGAATCACAGAGTTATGGTCTGTAATATCTCAGTTATCAACTATTTACTGAGCACCTATTTTAAATGAGGGACTGAGAATACAGAAATAAATCAGTCTGAATAGCTGCCTCCAGAGGCCCTCAGGGAGGGGGAAATGCAGAAACAGATTATCTCAGTACAATACCATGCATGGAAACCAGACATACGAGTAAGTGACAGGGAGTCAGACCCTGCATGAGGAAAGGCTTCCTTGAGGAAGGGGTGAAATAAAATGAAGCCTAACAATGAAGAAAGAGTAAAATAAAAGTTGAAATGCTAGCTGTGATATTTCATAAACCACAAAGTTCACACAAGGAGTGAGGGGGGTTGTGGAGGTTGGGGAATAATGCAGTGTTCAGGACAGAAGGTCCAAGCAAAGGGTGGCCAGAAGGCCAAGAGATGGTTCTAGAAGAGCTCATGTTAATAGCCAGGGCTCAACCCCCTGAAGCTGCAGAGAAACTGGAAGTCCCCACTGTCACTCCCACCTACCCTACTCAAGACCCAACCAGCCCACCACATGGAGATGCAACTGGGTCAACAAACTTTTCCCCTGGGAGGCAAATAGTGTGAATCTGTCAGCCACCTTGAGTTTCATCATTTCCATCCTGAGAGCTCAGGCTCCAAGGGTTGGAACTTAGATTGGGAGGGAGATGGAGAAAGGAAAGGAGAGAGAAGAGGAGGGAAGGACATTCACACAGGCCATTCTCACCACCTCTTCTCCCAGCCCCCACACACAGCCTACCTCTCTAATGGCATCAGAGCCACAACGGGCTGCCCCCACTGACAAGGGCCCTAAGCCTCAGTGTCAGGGACATGCAGAGCAGAGATGCACTATATTGGACCCTGCGCTGGTTCCCGAGAGAGGCTGTAACAAAGGATCACAAACAGGGTGGCTTAAAACAACAGAAAATTCTTCTGTCACAGCTCTGGAGGCTCGAAATCCAAAATGAAGATGTCTGTAGGGCTACACTTCCTCTGAGACTCTGGACAGACTCCTTCCTCGCCTCTTCCAGCTTCTGGTGGTGCTCAGCGATCGTTGGCATGACTTGGCTTGCAAGCACATCACTGCAGTCTCCGCCTCCGGCATCATGTGGTGTTCTCCCTGTGACTCTGGCTCCACGCAGGAGTCTCATTTTCTCATAAGGACACCAGTCACGTTGGATGAGAGCCTAATGATCTCATCTGAACTTGATTACATCTGCAAAGACTCTATCTCCAAATAAGGTCACATTCCCAAGTACCAGAGCACTGTGGACTTCAACATACCATTCAGGATGACACAGTTCTACCCGTAGCTGCCCCTTTATTCCTTCCTCCTCCAGGACTTGTGGCAATAACTAAGGAGCAACTGCACATCTTTCCCAGAAAAGATAAGCATGTCATTCCCAAGCTAGTCACCCTCCGTGAATCTGGAAGGCAAGGCAAGGGGATACCCTGTCTTCTGGCCCTTCTAGAATATATAATAACATGCTGACTCACCGGTGGCTGTGGGATTGGGAATTTCTCTGTTAAAGCGCCCCTGTGCTCAGCCTGATTGACAGCTTCGCAACCCGGGGAGTCCTATGGAAGCTGCAGTCAGGCCCTGGTTACATAAGCCCCCACCCCTCAGAGCCTAGATTTCCTCATCTGTAAGGTCTAAAGAGACTCCTGGTGTCTGATGGTGACTATTCAGGGGCACATCTGGCCCACATCAACTCCACATCCGAATTCCCAATTAATACACGGCCATTCAGCAAGTGTTGCTTGAGACCTGCAGGACGGCTCCTTAGAGTGCCTGAAGCACCTCCCTGGGGACAGCGCGTATCTCAGCATGCAGATTCTGAACTGAGATCATAACGAAGTTCCTGCTCTGCTCCTCCCAGGAGCCCGTGCTTTGTATTCACACGGAATATCTGGACACCCACGCAGACACCACTAACATACACGCGCATGAGAAATCGTGGCGGGTGAGAGCCAAATGCAGCCAGAGTGTCTGAGTTACAGAAGAGGCGGAACCACTCAGCAACCAGTGTCCTCTTGGCTTCAGTCTGGCAGCTGCACAGAAGCTAAACAGCTTCCTCTACAGAAGGGAGGGAAAGACTCTATCGCCCAGCAGGACAGAGACAGGAACAACACACAGTTAGGGGCCCTTGAGGGTCAGCAGGGCCATCCAAGAACCACAGCCACAGGCCACAGTATATCAAGCAATCAGCCATGAGCCATTTCAGCAGGGCCCTGCTGGGGGCTGGGGAGTGAGGATGAGTCCAAACTCTCCAAGGAATTATGCGCCCCCACTCCCGAGGGGACTAGGCAGAGAATCAGGACCCAACCATGTGGCTTAATCATGCTAGGGCAGGACTCCTGGCCCAGCCTGGAAGCCCGTACCCTGCAAAGGATCTGATGGGGATGACATTGACTGAATGAGAGGGTCGGGAGGACAGACAGGAAGTGAGAGAAATGGGAATTCAATGACCAAGGACAAGCCATGTGAAGGGCGAGACGGCATTTGACTTGGGGGGCTCTGGAGCCTCAGGGTTCCCCCTGGCAGGTGAACCATCAGGCCCCTGAGTAGCAACTGCAACCCCACCCCCACTGCCATTCATTCCCTGTCCTGAGTCAGGCAGGCTGGACCCCGCAGGGCTGGAGGGCAGAGATAGACTACACTGTGTGCATACGACACAGTGTGCCCAGGTCCCCTGCTCTCCTCTGCCCCACCCATCTTCCCCATGCCCCATCTGTTGGTAAAAAGGCAGTGTCATCAGAGAACAAGATCTGGGCTCAGTCTTTACTGGGCAAATAATAACGAGCAAATTATTTAACCAGACTAAGTCGCTATATCTTCATCTGTAAAATGGGAAAGTAATAGTATCTGCTTCCCAGAACCGCTGGGAAGACTAAGTGAGATAATGCATGTAAGTAACATAAGGATGGGCATAGTACCTGACATACAATAAGCCCCAATAGATACATATTCCACAGCCCTTAGAGAAAATGAGAATGAAGGGAACATTGTCTGCAGGACAGAAGCCAGAGTCAGTCTTGAAATCCCTCAACCTGGCAGATTCCATGCACCAACGGCACTTGGAGCCCCCAAAGGTGCTGCTTTATGTCTAGAAATGAAACAGCAAACAGAAGGCCTCTTTTTCCAGCTCAAAGCAGCCTGCTCATCCTCATACTAGCAGCTCTGGAAAAGGTGCTCTCTTACTGCCTCACACAACGTGTCTCCAACTAATTAACAGTCTGGCTGCTGAATAATACAAATGAATTTACTTACAAAACAGAGACCCACAGAAAACAAACTTATTATGGTTGCCAGGGGGAAGAATGAGGGGAAGCAATGGTTAGGGAGTTTGCAATGGACATGTACACACTGCTATATTTAAAATGAATAACCAACAAGGATCTACCTTATAGCACATGGAACTCTCCTCAATGTTACGTGGCAGCCTGGATTGGAGGGGAGTTTAGGGGAAAATGGATACATGTATATGTATGGCCGAATTCCTTTGCGGTTCACCTGAAACGATCACATTGTTAATGGGCTATACCCCAATACAAAAAAGGTTTTTTAAAAATGTGATGCGTATGTATATTACCATATGTGAAATAGATCACCAGTCCAGGTTTGTTGCATGAGACAGGGTGTTCAGGGCCAGAGCACTGGGATGACCCTGAGGGATGGGATGGGGAGGGAGGTGGGAGGGGGGTTCAGGATGGGGAACACATGTACACCCATGGCTGACTCATGTCAATGTATGGCAAAAACCACTACAATATTGTAATTAGCCTCCAATTAAAATTAATTAATTTTTTAAAATGTGATGTATATAAACATGGAATATATATGTATATATATATATAATATATGTGTGTGTATGTATACATAAGCATATATGTATATATAAAAGGAATATTATTTAGCCTTTATAATAATAATAATACATTTTTTAAAAAACAGTCTGGCTGCTGCCCCGGGTGACTGATGGCTCTCCCTCCTCTCCCTGGGAGGCTGGGGGCAGGGCATGTCTCAGGGAAGATTGCCCACACCCCCTCCACCACCCACTTCACTCACTGAAAACAGAAGATGCTAAAGGGTGTGCGTTCCCCTTACAGAGCTCAGACAGCTCAGAGGCATGGCCTGGCCTCACTGTGGTCTGAGGAAAGAACATCTGTTGGTATAAGGCAGACCCTCATGACTGTCCTGATAAACTCAGAACCACTCAACTGGCTTCCCCCTAGATAACTTTGCTAGGTTACTACTGGGAAGAGAGCAGAGAAGCAAGGAGAGATTAACAGCCTTTTCTTCTTAAATGAAGATGCCTTGATAAACGACAGAAATGGTATGGACCTAACAGAAGCAGAAGATATTAAGAAGAGATGGCAAGAATACACGGAAGAACTGTACAAAAAGGATCTTCACAACCCAGATAATCACAATGGTGTGATCACTCATCTAGAGCCAGACATCCTGGAATGTGCAGTCAAGTAGGCCTTAGAAAGCATCACTACGAACAAAGCTAGTGGAGGTGATAGAATTCCAGTTGAGCTATTTCAAATCCTGGAAGATGATGCTGTGAAAGTGCTACACTCAATATGCCAGCAAATTTGGAAAACTCAGCAGTGGCCACAGGACTGGAGAAGTCAGTTTTCATTCCAATCCCTAAGAAAGGCAATGCCAAAGAATGCTCAAACTACCACACAATTGCTCTCATCTCATACGCTAATAAAGTAATGCTCAAAATTCCCCAAGCCAGGCTTTAGCAGTACATGAACCGTGAACTTCCTGATGTTCAAGCTGGTTTTAGAAAAGACAGAGGAACCAGAGATCAAATTGCCAACATCTGCTGGATCATGGAGAAGCAAGAGAGTTCCAGAAAAACATCTATTTTTGCTTTATTGACTATGCCAAAGCCTTTGACTGTGTGGATCACAATAAACTGTGGAAAACTCTGAAAGAGATGGGAATACCAGACCACCTGACCTGCCTCTTGAGAAATCTGTATGCAGGTCAGGAAGCAACAGTTAGAGCTGGACATGGAACAACAGACTGGTTCCAAATAGGAAAAGGAGTACATCAAGGCTGTATATTGTCACCCTGCTTATTTAACTTATATGCAGAGTACATCATGAGAAATGCTGGGCTGGAAGAAACACAAGCTGGAATCAAGATTGCCGGGAGAAATATCAATAACCTCAGATATGCAGATGACACCACGCTTATGGCAGAAAGTGAAGAGGAACTAAAAAGCCTCTTGATGAAAGTGAAAGAGGAGAGTGAAAATGTTGGCTTAAAGCTCAACATTCAGAAAACGAAGATCATGGCATCCGGTCCCATCACTCCATGGGAAATAGATGGAGAAACAGTGGAAACAGTGTCAGACTTTATTTTTTGGGGCTCCCAAATCACTGCAGATGGTGACTGCAGCCATGAAATTAAAAGATGCTTACTCCTTGGAACAAAAGTTATGACCAACCTAGACAGCATTTTCAAAAGCAGAGACGTTACTTTGCCGACTAAAGTCCGTCTAGTCAAGGCTATGGTTTTTCCTGTGGTCGTGTATGGATGTGAGAGTTGGACTGTGAAGAAAGCTGAGCACCGAAGAATTGATGCTTTTGAGCTTTGGTGTTGGAGAAGACTCTTGAGAGTCCCTTGGACTGCAAGGAGATCCAACCAGTCCATTCTGAAGGAGATCAACCCTGGGATTTCTTTGGAAGGAATGATGCTAAAGCTGAAACTCCAGTACCTTGGCCACCTCATGTGAAGAGTTGACTCACTGGAAAAGACTCTGATGCTGGGAGGGATTGGGGGCAGGAGGAGAAGGGGACGACCGAGGATGAGATGGCTGAATGGCATCACTGACTCAATGGACTCCGGGAGTTGGTGATGGACAGGGAGGCCTGGCGTGCTGCGATTCATGGCATTGCAAAGAGTCGGACATGACTGAGCGACTGAAGTGAACTGAACTAAAACCTTTGTCTTTGCCATCAGCCCATCCCAGCTTTCACAGAGGCTGGACTCTTCGCAGGTTCCCCATGCACTCGGCTTGATCAGTGCTGCGGTTGAGCTGTCTCTCTTCCTCCACAGCCCTCTTCCTAGGGAGTGCAGGGTGCTATCCAGGGAAGCAACTTGAACATAAGCGCATTTTCCGAGGTGGCCTCTGCTCCCCAGCCTCCAACATCTTGATGTGTGTGTGTGCGTGCTAAGTTGCTTCAGCCATGTCTAACTCTTTGCGACCCCATGGACTGTAGCCCTGCAGGCTCCTCTGTCCATTGGATTCCCCAGGCAAGAACACTGGAACGGCTTGCCATGCCCTCCTCCAGGGGATCTTCCCTACCCAGCGATCAAACCTGTGGCTCCTGCCCTGTATGCAGATTCTTCACCGCTGAGCCACCAGGGAAGTCCCAATGTCTTTATAGTAAATGACTATCCATAGTAACAAATTCTGAAATCTTGAAACAGTTGATAGAATAACACACCTAAAAGCTGAGTGTGAGTGCTACCATTTTATAGACTGCCTGCAATTACTAAAAGGGGTGGACCTTTTTTATTTCAGAGAAACATTAGACATGGAATTGTAGCATTTTAAGGCTGCAAACTTTGAGTGCCTACAGCTTGGTTTTATTTATATATTATATTTGGAGATCCTACCATATTTCAGAAAGGTTTAACGTATTCATATCGCAAATGCCTGTCTAAGCAGGGCTGTTTTGTGGATCAGAGGTGGGGCTGTAGGCGTGGAGGGAAGAGCCCTCGAAAGGGAGAGAGAAATCTGGGACTCCAGTTCTCAGCTCTGTAGCTAACTTGAGTGTGACCTGGTGCACTCAGCTCCCTCCGTGCTGCTATAGGGAGTGACAGTACAGAGGAGAGGTTGAGTCAGAGATCTTGGCTGCAAGCAACAGAGAAGACTCTGGCTGAACTAAGCAGAAGGGAATTTACTGCTCCGATTGCAGGATCAGAATCAGGGGATGTTGGAACACCTGGCTTGGATTAGACTTGCTAGGACCTAAGGTAGCCAAGCCACCAAAACCTAGGCAACACACGTGATACTGATGGCCCAATCAGCAGGAGGCTGCTGTTGCCCCTAACAACCTCCCACCAATCCAACTTAGCCTTGCCTGACATTTGCTCTGGGACTCACTGAAAAAAATCAGCCCCATGGGCTGAGCAAAGGTCACAGCCCACCAACTCTAAAGGTAGGCACTCAGTGGGAAAAAATTAACCCCTTTGGCTTTTGCCTTTTAAAATGAGAGAGTACAGTGACAGACCATGTGAGGAAAGTCATTCTTTGGTGGTGGTTTTCCAACGGTGGTCTCGGACCAGCAACATCAGCATCATCTGAGAATTTTTTAGAAACTTCATTCTCAGGCCCCACCCCAGATCTACTAAATTGGAAACTCTGGGGTGGGGAGCCCAGCAATCTGTTTCAACAAGCCCTCCAGGTGACAGTAATGCACACCAGTCTGAGGGTAATACACCTCCACCCAACTGCCCTACAAAAAATCCAAAGGTTACTTAAAAGGTTGAATGTCTGCCATCATATTAAAATAACAATTGGCCAGTTTTAATGGGTGAAAAGCCAGAGTTTGGAACCAACTGGCAAGTAAACAAAACTAAAATATAGGGGTAAGGGGTTTCTTTAGACAACATTTTTTTCCTGCTGATGTGTGACAGTGTGCTTGCTGTGCAAACACAGCTTTGAAACAAATTTGACCTCTCCTTCCAACCACACTGCCACCTCTTCACCTTCCTACAAAAACCCTGGACCTGCCTGTTTCTCAGGCCCCACTCCAACCCCCTCCTGCCCTCCCTCCAATTACAAGACCCAGGAAACAGCCCTTCTAGCATGCAAATCTAAAACTTTCCTGTTCCCTTTCTTCAGACGACGCTAATGAACTGTCAATATCAGAACTGTACATTGAGATACTCAGAAGCAAACAAACTGCCATACCCTGGCCTTCTGTCACCTCTGCCCTTCAGGCCATAGTGCCTTTCCTGCTCCAGCAACTGGAAGCTGGCTTAATGGCTTAGAGTCCTCTCAGCTACAACTAGCCCTTGCCTCTCAGCCAGGTGGAAACTGCAAGTCTGAAGTCTGAAAGCTTTCAACTGAGCTGGAGGGACACCATGTGGCCATATTTGGTATCACACACCAAGCCAGGGGCTTCTGTTTTTTCTTTTTTGGCAGGGCCACACGGCCTTGGGGATCTTAATGAACCTGGGTCCTCTGCAGTAAGAGCATGAAGGCCTGTCCACTGGACTAGCAGGGGGTTCCCAGGGCTTCTGTTCTTTAGGTGATCTTTTAGTAAAGACTATGAAACAATGACCTGAGGATATGTGGTGAAAGGTAAAAACAAACAAACAAACCTGAACCCACAATCATGTTAATGGGATTATTTTCATTTGTTCCTACTCTTAAATATTTTCTGACGGTTACAACCACAACACCCTCTCCATGAAGCATCCCTTTCTTTTCCATGGGTCTCTGCTCACCAGTATTTTCCACGCTCATTCGAGGTTTCAGCAACTGTTCTCTTCAGGGACAGTCAGTAGCATGTTAGCGCAATGAAATGGAATGAAAAGGCGTTCAACCGTTCGGCAGGCACGTGGTTAAGCGCCCCATTTCGGGAATGACATGGGCAGGGTTTCAAAACCCAGCTCTGCTACTGACTTAGCTGTGTGATCCTGGGCATGTTTCTCAACTTTCTGTATCTCAGTTTCCTCATCTGTGAAATGGGGAGAGGGAAGACTATGACCTACTGAATAGGGCTGCTATGAGAATGAAACAATAATGTGTGAGGAGACCCTTAACGCAGGCCCAGGCCATACCCCTGCTATCAGCATCATTCTTTCTAAATGCGTCCTCGTGGGAGCCATCACCACTGATGCCCGCTGAGGACCTCTCTTGGATGGGAGCCCTGAAACTGCAAGTCTAAGTGTGTCTCATAGCTGGAAAAGCATAAAATGAGCAGCTGAGATTTCAGAGACTAGGACCTTGGGACAGGCAAACGGGATTCGGGGTCAGGCCCCCGTCCCCACTTCTCAGCATCTCTATCAAGCAGTGTGTCCCTGGTCCCCGCTCCTGCCAGTTGCAGCAGGCCCCAGATTCCTCACCTACAAGCCAAAAACGGAGTTTACCTACAACTGCCTTCATCTAAAACACAACGTACTCAGAAATGTGGGAACAAACTTAGGATTCTCTCCAGGACACATTATCTCACGAGGTCCTTGAGATTCAGTCAAGGTCAACTTGACTTGTAACTGCCTAAAATCTGCCGTGTGCTCTGCCAGAAATTTCTCTACAGGAAATCATCTTGCTGCCAAGTGAGGCCCAATGAACAAAAGAAAACAGGGGATAAAATCTCAGAGACCCCCTAGAAGAGGATGTAAGGGAATTCTCTCTCACTGATATCCTCCAGAGAGCCAGACGCCCACCTGGAGAACGAGTCTTCATGAGATCCTCTGCTGTGTGTCAGGCCAGGGGACAGAAGATAAATTTGGCCCTTCCTCTGTCCTCAAGGCCTCACCTTTTTGTAAGAGGCAGGCTTAGGAAAAGACATAGACACATATAGCAACAACTCTGATAGTTTCATAAGTTATAACACAGGGCTGTTCAAGGTGCAGTGGAAACAGAATTGAGCCATTAATTCTGCCCTGAGCAGTCAGGGAAGGTTTCACTAAGAAGACCTCTTTTATTTTTTTATTTTATTTTATTTTTTAATTGGAGGCTAATTACTTTACAATATTGTAGTGGTTTTTGCCATACATTGACATGAATCAGCCATGGGTGTACATGTGTTCCCCATCCTGAACCCCCCTTCCACCTCCCTCCCCATCCCATCCCTCAGGGTCATCCCAGTGCACCAGCCCTGAGCACCCTGTCTCATGAATCGAACCTGGACTGGTGATTTGTTTCACATATGGTAATATACATGTTTCAATGCTATTCTCCCAAATCATCCCACCCTTGCCTTCTCCCACAGAAGACCTCTTTTAAAGGAGGATCAGATTACAGGTGAGACTCCAGCAGGGCTGGATCCACTAGAAAGCTGTTTATTGTAAATCACACAATTACCCCTGAACTAGGCCAGGGCTAGTGTGGAGGGAAGGGGTGCAGCAGAACTGGCTGGAGGTGCGGGGAGGTTGGGAGCAAGCTAAAACATAGATTTCCAAGCCCTGCCCAAATGCTTAAAGAGGGGCCCAAGACACTGAATATTCAGCGAGCCCCTCCCCCAGGATAATGCTACTGCAGGTGATTCACATTCCCACCACTCTCATTAGCCCCACAGCCATCCGGGTCACATCCTAGTCACCCTTCCTTCTTATGGATTCTGTGGCTTCTGCCTGGGAGGTTCCTCCGCTTCTGCTCCCCCTTGACTGTCTTCTCTTTCAAGACCCAACAGCTCAAAAACACTGATAAGGGGACTTCCCTATGGTCCAGTGATTAAGAATCTGCCTACCAATGCAGGGGACACAATTTTGATCCCTAGTCCAGGAAGATTTCACATGCCGTGGGGCAACTAAGCCAGTGAGCCACAACTACTGAAGCCTGTGTGCCTAGAACCCAAGCTCCGTAACAAAGGAAATCACTGCAATCAGAAGCCTTCACACTGCAACCAGAGAATAGCCCCCCCACACACTATAACTAGAGAAAGCCCAAGGGCAGCAATGAAGACGCAGCACAGCCAAAAATGAAATAAATAAATAAATTTTAAAACATATATATACTGATAGGTAAACCCTTTCAGATTTCAGAATATAATCTTGTGCCAGGCACCAAGTTAGTTCTTTACATAAATGATTTCATTCAATCCTCAAAACAGCCCTATAGAATAGGTCTCCTAATAAACCCCATTTTCCAGATGAGGAAACTGAGGCACAGAGCAGTTAAGTAACTGGACCCTGGTTGCACCGCTGGGACCTGTGCTTCATCTGTATCCCCCACTAGACTGCTCACAGATGTGGCTGAGGCTGTGTCTCTGAAGCCCTAGAGCCTGGGGCAGCGCCCAGCACAGTTGCTCAGTAAATGTTTGTCGAGCAAATAAAAGAATAAACGAACACCACCTCCTTCCATCCGTGACCCTCAGCCAGCACCCAGGCAATGAATCTGCCCGCTCCCACTGCCACCTCCAGGAAGTACTAGCAGTCAGGGCATAACCCACCCTGTTGTTGACCAAGTGACCCACAGACCAAGGAACATGACTTCCTGGACTGTTGAGCCTTTTTATTTGGCGATATCAGAGAGGGAGTGCTCTCTGTCTCAACTGCAGACAGGCCTCCTCAAAGTCTCCTCCTCCTCCTCTGGGCTGCCTGCCAAGCCTCTGCCTCACAGCTGCCTGCCCCCCCTCCAGCTCTGGCTCAGTCCCTTCACCCCACCTGCCTTTCTGCTCCCCTCCCAGCATTCTTCCCCCTCCCTTCCCCCTTTATCCTCCTCCCACCTCTCTCTAGGTTTCCCTGCCTCTTTCCTTCTCTCCCTTCCCCACCTCACTCCCTCTCTGCAGCCAGCTCTCTTTCTCTTTCTGTTGATTTGTGTGTGGTGTGCATGCGTGTGTGTGGGTGTGGGTGTGTGCGTGCATGCGTGTGTGTGCGTGTGTGTCTGCTGCTCTCTCTCTGCTTCCCTTTCTGTCTGTTTCTCTCCTCTGTCTCTGTCTCTCTGCCTTTCTCTCTCTCCTCTGTTCTCCCCACTTCCCTTCTTCTTCTCCCCTGCCTTCACTGCCGCTCTCCCTCCTGGAACCCAGCATTACTTCCTCCCTGGCCTCTCCCCAACTCCTGGAAGGAGGTCAGTTGGCTGCCCTGGTTCCCTCCTCTCTGCGTCAGAGCCTTAAGGCCTGGGGGCCTCTGGGCCCTTGCCACCAGCCTCCCCGCTTGTATCCCTTAGGCTTCTTTCTCCTCTGGGTCTTCATTAAAGGCTTCTCCCCTCAAATCCTGCCCCACCTCCCTCCTGAGGGCTGCCTCCCCAGGCTGCTGGGGACTGTTCTCCCAGAGCTGCCCTGCAGCTCTCTCTCCCCAGCTCCCTGCAGTGGTTGGGGGGATCTTATTCCTCAGGCTGGGCCTCAGGTCCTGCCAATGTAGGCCCGGAGGCCTCCCCTGGCCCCCTCTGCTGCCTTCAGACAAACTGCAGAAATCCCGGAGCAGAGCCAAAGGGGCCGGTCCCCGCTCGGAGGCCACCCAAGTGAGAAGCCAAGGGGCCTCCATATGGAGCGCAGCCGCCCTGCCAGCCCTGCAGAAAAGCTGTCAACTCCAGCACCTTGAGCCACAGCCTTAGGCCCTGCTTGGGCCAATAGGGCCTAACTGGCTCCACAGGGGCTGGGCCATCTGAGAAGGCCGGGCACTGCAGGGAGTTCAGGACTGTTTTGCCATCACCAGATGCCTGCAGAAGCCTTTGTTTCCAGGGCAGAAGCTGTCAGAAGACTCCAAACAGGCTTATGGGTGATAGTGGGGCCCACTGGGGGCTTAGCCAGTAAGCATAAAGCTAGGGCTGCAGGGGAAAAGGAGAGCTCAAGGAGCCCCTACCCCAGATCTCCAGGCAGCTCACTCCATTCCCTTCTTCAGTAAACATTTAACTGAGAGCCCAGTGGGTGCCAGAGATAAGCAGAACGGTTGTCCCTGCCCTATATGGGGTGGTGAGAGAGAAAAACAACTAAGCGGCAAATACAATGTGATAAATGAACTCATAAAAATGGATAATTATGAAAGGAAACATTGAGCATGTTATGAGAAATGAGCAAATGCTGTAAATTGGCAAAAGCATTTTATGTTATCTTATTTCAATCCTCATCTGCACAAAAGGTTTTATCTCCATTTTGCAGATGAGGAAACTGAGGCTCAGTTATATAACTTAACTGCACAACTAACAAATAGCAAAGCTAGGATTCCTAAACTGCCTAACTGACCCCAAATTACTGCTCCCTACTGATATAAAACGCTATGGACAAACAGAGGGGTGAGGGGGGTTGGGGTATAAGTGGACAGAGTGGGTGAGAAGGCTTCACAGAGAAGGTGAAGCCTGCTGGGTTTTTGAAAGGTGAATAGGAACTCCCCTGGCAGCCAAGGAGCACAAAGACAATCCAGACCAACAAATGGTGTGTCCAATCTCCTTTGATTTCTTGCAAATTTTTTCTCTAATGAATTTTTTCCCAAGCTATTCAAACTCCAACAACATTTGTTTACTAAGTACCTATAATGTAGCAAGCATTTTTTTAAATTTAAGTATAGTTGATTTACAATATTATATTAGTTTCAGGTGTACAATACGGTGGTTTAGTATTTTTGTAAATTATGCTCAAGTTATTATAAAATAGTGATTGTTTTCCCTGTGTAGTACAATATATCCTGGTAGCTTATTTATTATATATACAGTAGTTTGCACCTTCTAATCCCCTACCCTTACCTTACCCCTCTCCTCTTCCCCTCCCTATTGATACCCACCAGTTTATTTTCTGTGAGTCTGTTTCTGTTTTGTTATATTCATTCTGTTTTTTAGATTCCACATGTAAGTGATAACATCCAGTATGTCTTTCAGCATAATACCCTACAGGCAGAATTTCTTTTTATGGCTGAGTAGTATTCCATTGTATAGGTAAACCACATCTTTATTTGTTCATCTGTTGATGGACACTTAGGTTGCTTCCATATCTTTGCTGCTGTATATCATGCTGCTATGAACGTTAGGGTGCGTGTGTCATTTCAAATTAGTATTTTTGTTTTCTTCAGATAAATACCCAGCAGTGGATTGCTGGATCATACGGCAGTTCTGTTTTTTAGGTTTTTGAAGAACTTCCATACTGTTTTTCATAGTGGCTGCAGCAATTTACATTTCCACCAACAGTATACAAAAGTTCCTTTTCCTCTACAACCTTGCTAACACTTGGTATTTGTATACTTTTTCATGATAGCCCCTCTGACCAATGTGAAGTGATATCTAATTATGGTTTTGAGTTATACTTCTCTGGGGATTAGTGATATTGAGCATCTTTTCATGTGGCTATTGGCCGTCTGTATATCTTCTTTCAAAAAGTGTCTATCAGGTCTTCTGCTCATTTTTAAATTGGGTTGTTTGGGTTTTTGATATTGGTTGTATAAACTGTTTCTATTTTTTGGAAATTAGCCCCTTATCAGTTACTTTATTTGCAAATGTTTTCTCCCAATCAGTAGGTTGTCTTTATTTTGTTGATGATTTGCTCTGCTGTGCAAAAGCTTTTAAGTTTAATCAAGTCACACTTGTTTATTTTTATTTTTGCTTCCTTTGCCTTCGGAAACAGATCCAAAAAAGTTATTCCTACAATTTATGTCAGAGAGTGTTCTGCCCATATTGTTTTACAGGAATTTTATGATTTCCATTTTTATGTTTGCATCTTTAATTCACTTTGAATTTATTTTTGTATATGGTGTGAGAAAGTGTTCTCATTCCACTCTGTTACATAGAGCTGTCTAGATTTCCCAGCACCACTTATTCAAGAGTCTCTTCTCCTTTGTATAATTTCTCCTCTTTCGTCAAAGGTTAATTGATTAATTATGGGCTCTCCGTTCTGTCCCATTGACCTCTGTGTCTTTTTTGTGCCAGTACCATAATGTTTTGATGACTGTAGTTTTGTTAGCATAATCTGAAGTCAGGGAGTGTGTGATATGTCCAGCTTTGTTCTTTTTTCTCAAGATTGTTTTGGCTATTCAGGGTCTTCTGTGGGTCCATACAAATTAGGATTATTTGTTTGAGTTCTGTGAAAATTGTCATGGATATTTTGATAGGGGTTGCATTAAATCTGTATATTGCTTTGGGTGGTATGCCCATTTTTTTTTATACCATTATGGGAGTTTTATTTGGAAGTGAACTTTTAACTATTAATACAAATGCCAAGAGATACTACACAAAACATCCACAGGAATTTTTTTTTTTGAATTGTTCACAAACATTTCCTACATAATCCAACATACAACAGAGAAATGGTACATCTTTTTCTTTCAATTTGCATGGTGGTATGCCCATTTTAATAATATTAATCCTTCCAGACCATCTAATGAACTTTTAAAATCTAAACTTCTGGCCACTAAAATTTGCAAAAAACGTAATTTTCAATTCAGAAATTTCCTTAGGATCCTAACATGACTGAGCTCATTAAAAAAAAAAAAAGACAATTAGCATTTAACAGTAATCTTAAAGTCAAGTTTAAAGAGGAAAAGAAAATCACTCATAAAGCCATCATCCTAACACAGCTTTTTCAGTCATTCTGTTTGCTTCCAACTCTTGTCCATAAATGTGTAACCATTTAACATGAGCAATATGGAAGACAGCTTATTAATTTTCTTCATTAGTATGGCCAAGCACTTGTGAGTCTTTGATGAGATTTACAAATATCCTCTAAGTGGCTGCTTGTTTATTAGCAAAATTTCTTAAACTATCTGAGTCAGCATTTTTGTGTAGAAGAAACAATTTATTACCTCTGTAGAAGTTATTCATTTCTTGTTTTACAAAGAAGACATAGCCAGTACTTGTGCACCTGCTTCAGGGAACTCTCTTCACAGAGGAGACTGAGTCCCTAGCTGGTGACCCAGCTTCCTTCTTGCTCCCCAAAGCGTATGCTACTGTCAGGCAACCACGCCTCCCCAGTGTTCTTAGAACACACCAAGTACACTCCCATCTCTAGGGCTTTGCTCTTACCCTTCCTCCTGCCTCCAGTATTTTTCTTCTTCTCTCTGCCTTCTCCAAATCTTTTCGTTCTTTAGGATCCAAATGAAGTCCCCGTTTGTCAATAAAGCTTTTTCAGAATCCTCAGGGATTTTTTCCTACCTCTGAGCCCTTCCACTTTTAATAATCATCACCACTTATTGCTTTATACTGTTGTATCGTTTACAGACATGCTCCATCTTCTAAATTTGACGACTATAAAGGCAAGGACTAAATCTGATTTCTCCTCCCCTGCCTTCTGCCCACAGCTGACAGTTTGCAAATGTGTGTTGATTATAATGATGCTGTTCATATGTGTTACAAAACTCTAGATTTCTAGCCAGAAAGAAGCAGTGTGAATTTGAAGTCAGAATGAGCCAGATTCAAATCCTTAGTATTTACTAATGATAGGACCTTGGAAAATCTTATAAACCTCCCTGAGCTATAGTTTTTTCATCTGTAAAGTGGGGGCAATAATAGAGGTATCGGGAAGGTCTAATGAGGTAATGGTTAGCACAGTGTACAAAGTGCTCAGTATATCACCAGCATTCAGTAAGCACTGAATGCATAGTTGATGCTATTCTTTTCTCCTACTGATAGTAATGAAAAATAACAGGAAGACTAGAGTTTGCAAACAGATTCCAAAAAGGATTCGTTTAGTCAAAGTCATTATCCACCAATATCATGAAATTGTCCATCAAAGAATTTCACATTAAAAACTCCTGACAACTGAGTGGTTTTAGGGACCTTTGCACTTGAGTTCTGTAGCTCTGAGATTTTACTATCCAGTGCCAAATGTCTGTGACCACCACCCCCAGAGTTACCAAGGATACCCTAATTAATACCAAGGATACCCTAGAGCAGACACATGTCTCGATTCATGAGGAAGCTCCATCAAAGCTGAAAGTGAAAGCAAGGAAGGAAAATGGTGTTTGTTGAGTGAATGACTGATTACCAATGGTGTAATGCAGCAATCACTCACAGCACCTTCAGTCATGCCTAAGCAATTAAAATTTCATAATTTGAACAGTTGTTACATTGTTTCCATATTTTTTAAAGACTCTGCATGCTAACTCCATTTCCTAGAATGTTAGGACTGAGAGTCATCCTAGGGACTGCCCCTCGTTCTACAGACAGGGAAACAGTACTCCTCACAGAGTCCCTTGGCAGGTAAGTGACAGAGACAGAATTTTGAACCCCAATATCCCAATCTCCAATTCGGAACTCAGCATTCACCATGTCATTCTGACTCCTTGGAGAAAAAGCAACTCCAAGAGACTTGTATCCCATACACAGGGACAATGGGATTTGATCTCAAAGTGTATTTAATCGCATGAGCTCCACTAAGTGGGTGGAGCTCCATTAAGCTACAGTGGGTGGTATTTAATTCTTCCATTTTCTGATATAATAGTTCATGCACAAAGATGTTAAACACTTGCTATAATACACATCTTCTCTCAAGTGTTCCTGCTCGGTATTTAAATCCAGCCTCTATGCTGGAATTTTGAGTAACCTCACTGTTTTAAAAGGTAGGTCTGGGAATATTAAAGAGTCACCAACCCTCCTGGGAGTCATATGTAGAGTCACTTCTGTGTATGGACGCAAGCAGGAGGAAGAAGTCTTCATAGAAGCATGCCATGCTCCTGGCACATTGTGGGTCCAAATAAGTGGTCTCTCATTGCTACAGTTTCACCGAGGAGGAAAGCAAGGAAGAAAAATGGTGTTTGTTGAGTGAATGACTTATCACCAATGGCGTAATTCAGCAATCACTCACAGCATCGTCAGTCATGCCTAAGCAATTAAAATTTCACAGACACAACCATCACCCTGACAGGGCAAAGCTTGGCCCCTACATCAGTGTTCTGGGGCTCTTTCAAGTGACAGATTGTAGAAGTTCCTGGCGTGGAGATTTCACAGTAAAATTTACCCAGTGGTGCATCTTGCTGGAATCAAGTTTAACAGTCATCCTGGCCCTGTGAAAATGCTGGACAGAGAGGGGCCATCCATGAGCAGACACGTCTCGATTCATGAGGAAGCTCCATAAAGCCGAAAGTGAAAGTTGTTCAGTCATGACCTACTCTTTGTGACCCCATGGACTATACAGTCCATGGAATTCTCCACTGGAGTGGGTAGCCTTTCCCTTCTCCAGGGGATCTTCCCGACCTAGAGATCAAACCCAAGTCTTCTGCATTGCAGGTGGATTCTTTACCAACTGAGCTATCAGGGAAGCCCAAAGCTAAGGCCCGAGCTAAATCCAGCCATAGCTCCCTTTTGCTCTTCATCTCCTATAAAATCAATAATAACTCTCTTATCCAGGGAATCAAGCAGATCTGCTTCTGGCTCAGTGTGACTCCATCACGTCTAACCCTGGCCTCATCCCCACACATATGGCCTCAGAGCCTTTCACTCATGATTTGTGGTCTACACACATGATGATAATCCTGAGTGCCCTGCTCTACACTGGCTGACACCACAGGGTCCAGAACCCACCATGTCATCCGCTCTAGAAACAGTGATGTGTGCCGTCTCCCCACCCCCAGGCTAATTCTCCAGGTCCATGAGCATCGCATCTGCAAATGCAGAGAATCCCAGATGGGCCCACTGAGCACTTCCTGTGTACCAGGGACTTAGCTGACTGTTTGATGGGCATTATCTTGCTTTACTCTCCTGAGCCAAATGAGGAATATTTTATTATATCCATTTTCTATGTGAGGAAATAGAAGTCAACGATCAAGTAACTAGTCTGACGTCACATAGCGAACCAGAGACAGAGTTAGGATTAGGACCCAAATCCCACGCTTATAGCCTCTGTACTCTACAGCAGCCCCTGTCACACCATCCCTCATTGCTGAAGGAAAGCGCTGCACACATATGTGTGAAGACCAGACAAGCAGAATGGCTAGGACTGCCCCTAGCCTACATCCATTCATCCCTCCAGCAGATGTTGATAACTACTGTGGGCCAGGTGCTGTGGCAGGAATAAAGAGCACAGTGGTCCTCTCCTTAGCAAGAGGACCTCAAAGACAAACAAGGACTTATTTTGGAGACTGCTCAGTCTGCAGCCCATGAGTGTCCACTTTTCCCTCCAGGAGCCATCTTTATTTACCAGGAACTTTAGGACTGGACCTCGTTGACTCTTGAGACCCAGATCCCACAGAGTCCTGAAGGCAAGGCCAAGTGCCACTGCTATTGATCCCAGGCTAGCTATTTATCCCAGGGGAACCTCAAACTATGGAGTGACCGAAAGCCTCTCCTTCCCACCTGTCTGGAATTGCTCTTTGACTACACCCTTGCATGACTCACTAGGAGCAATATTTTTGGAGCGCTTCCAATTCAAGTGAAAGTAGTTGGTGTTTCTTCAGTTACCAGCTGAACCTGACATAAGAGAGCTGGAAGGTCCTGAACAAGTTCTGCTTGATGGACCCAACACCTGCTAACACTCCTCATGTAGTTAGTGATAATGTCTTCCTTCTCGTGGGAAACCATCACAGCAAGTCAGTGGGCATACTTTCAGAAGACTATGCTTCTTGTAACCAGTGGAACTTGAAATGGGTACAAGATTTCGGCAATAATTTCTCTGTGTCCAAAAATTATATTCACTTCTCCTTTAAATATTCTCATTAAAGGGAGAGAAAGCTTCCCCTCTGAGACTGCCTATGTCAAACAGAGGAACACTCCAGTTTGTTCCCCAGGGGTGGTAAATAGTATAATCAGGTAATGGCCTGATAGTGTTCAGAGGACTCGGGCAAGAGCTGCCGGCAAATGACTTCTGTCTTCACTCCCTAAGACCAGGTGGGCCACTCCAGCCAGGGAGGTCCTAGAATGCAAAAACTGCAGAAAACCCCATTCTGGGTAAAAAGATGCAAAACAATACAGGTCATATCTGAACGCTGCTCGGCAATGCTTTTCATAGAGAATAAAAGTAAACAAATATTCCTTTCTCTAGTCTCCAGTTCTTGATGTCCTAAAATAGTCATCTCATTCCTTAATAAAAAGAATGTAGGTCAGCCTGGCCCATAGAAGGTACATTGCTGACACTGGCCACACTCTAAAAAGAGGCCTCTTAGGAGGGTAAACTGTTGGTCCAAAAAGCATTATGCTCACTAATGGGAAAACAGCTTAAGTTTTGAGTTTTATTCCTTTTGTGTACCAGTGGTTTTATATTATGCTGATTTGTGGCAAAGTGCTCCAAATGGCCTTTGTCCCCACAAAGTGATACAATCTACTCCTCTTCTGCTTACTTGATTCTACCGAAATTCAGTTCCCCACTCAAGACTTGCCGCCTCCAGGAAGTCTGCTCTGACTTGCATCCTGAGAATTTTCCCAGTCTTTGTAGGTTGCTCCCTCTAAATGTTGGTCATAAAGCATTAATGGCCTCATATGATTCCAAAATAGGAAAGGAATCGTCATCTAAGGAAAACATGCCCTTTGCCCACTGAATGAGAAAGCAGATGGAAAATCAGAACTGCCAAATGACTTTTCAAGGACAACTCAACTGTCAATCAGGAGACCTTTCCCAGGAAATTACTAAATGTACACAACTGCACAGAATAGGGTTCTTGTACAAAGTGGCAATAAAATACTGATATTTCTTTTACTTTTCTGCCAGCTATGAAAAAAAAATTGTCTCTGAAAATTGTATGTGGTGGAACAGCTTTTCTGGGGAACACATCCACTTCTAAAATTTATCCTAAGGAATTAACTGCAGCTGTACACAGCAGGTGTCCTTTGCTATATTTATGATGAAACTGAAGCTTCAATGCTTTGGCCACCTGATGCAAAGAACTGACTCACTGGAAAAGACCCTGATACTGGGAAAGACTGAAGGCAGGAGAAGGTGACAACAGAGGATGAGGTGGTTGGATGGCATCACCAACTCGAAGGACATGAGTTTGAGCAAGCTCTGGGAGTCGGTGATAGACAAGGAAGCCTGGTGTGCTGCAGTCCATGGGGTCGCAGAGTCGGACACAACCAAGCCACTGAACTGAACTGAACTGATATTTATGTAACAGGAAAAAAATGCTGGGACACATTTGTAAGTAAATTGTGATACATCTATTGGGGGAATATTAAGCAATCATTAAAAATCATATATGTATGCTAACTTGTGCCCAGCTCTTTGTGAGTCCATGCACTGTAGACAACCAAGCTCCTCTATCCATGGAATTTTCCAGGCAAGAATACTGAAGTGGATAACCATTTCCTCCTCCAAAAATTATGTATAATAACATCTAAAAATATGACAAAATATAATATATTGCTAAATTAAAAATTTTACATCGTATGCATGGTATTATCCCAGTTTTGCTCATGAAAGAATTTTATGGCATAAACACAAGGAAAAAAAGAAAAATTATTATCCCAGGTTTTTTCCCTACATTCTTCAATTTTTCTGCAAGAATGTATTTTTAAAGTAAAGAGAGAAGTTATTTTTTAAAAAGATGAGATAGGGGGCACTCTCTGTCCCCCTGCTGATGTCTATGTCAGAAGCTTTCTCTGTCCTTTTTTATACTTTAATAAAACTCTGCTTCACTGAAGGTCTGAAGTGATCAAGCCTGGTCTCTGGTCCCGAAGCTAAATCTTTGGAGATCACAAATCTGATATCATTCACCACAAGGTATCATCTTGAGGGCTCATCTGGGATCTTCAGGACAAGCCCAGGCCTGATCCCTTTGGACTACAACGCCCCTAATTGAAGATGAGTCCTACTCATGTGTGAAGAATCAAACAAAGGGTTAACAGGACTTAGAGTGGATACCAAACTACTTTTTCTTTTTTAAATTTGATAGAAACAAACAAGATGTTGAAAGAATTAGAAGATACTTGCTGTGTTGAGAATTTGATTTGTATGTGCTTTCAGCACTGAATCATCCTAGCATGTTGTAAGAGAAAGGTGTTGGATTAAAAATAAAATCGATAAGATAAATAATTGTAGTAAGAATTTGGAAAAAGAAAGTCTCTGTCACTGAATACTAATAAAGCTTTAAGCTTTCTGACAGCTGAGAGAAAATGTCGCTTTCATGTTTCATAGTGATTATTGGATAAATGTTTATCTTCTAAAGGACACTTGTCTTTATCCTTGAAGTAAACTTGTGAGTTAAGCTCAATATAACACAAAACCGTTTTTACACTGTAGACTATTCTAAGGGGTCAAAAAGGGAGTGGAGGATTTTAAAGTACTGTTTGTCCTGGGCATCAGTTGTTTTCACTATGCAGCATGCGTTTAACTTTCTTTTCTGTGCCCCAATTTTCCTCTCTGGAACCCACCCTCACGCTCATGAAGTCCCTATACAAAGGGCAAGGTGACTAATCCCTAATTCCAGGGATGGGCATGAACTCGGGCCTGATCAATTATAGGATCACAGTCCTTGGCCCATAGTAATTGCTTACGGGATAAACTTTGACCTAAACACAGTCGGTGAACTACAACAAACCTTTGGAGGGACTTCTGAGAGAGAAACATACACTCTTTTCTACTGAACTTAAATGCAGGACAAAAGGCTACTCAAAACCTTCTTTTCCACTGCTTAGAGTCTGAAGACAAACCCAATATAGGGACAACCAGTACCAAGAAATAGAGTGAGATTTGGATCTAGTATTAAGCCTCTGGATCAAACTATACCTGAAGATCTGTCTATCTTTGTACTTTTTAGTTGCATAAGCCAATAAATTCCCTTTTTATTGCTTAAGCAAGGATAAGTTGAGTTTTTTTTTTATTTGCAACCAAGAGAGTCCTAAATGATACACTGTCAATCAAGTTCCAAATATTCATTTCCAATTCTACAGGGACAGTCAAACACATCCTTGAGAAATTATAAATATACTGCAAAGGGTGAAAAACTCCCCATGAGAGTAATTAAGGGAAGCCAAGATAAAGAAAGCATTATTATTCAGATATCTGAAACCAAATGTCTTTTTTTTTCTTTTTTACTTCAACCATCCTCTTTGATTTGAGTTTAGTTTTTATTCAGGAGTTATACTTCTGAATAATAACCCCTTTCTCAGAATGTTGTTATGAAAAATGAATGAGAATAAAAGTTTATGAAAATGCTTAGAACAGTTCCTGACACCCAATGAGTTCCCAAGAAATTTTAGTTTCCTTTCCCTAGAACATTATTGTCAAGAAACAAAATAGACAAGGTATTTGTAAATTATCAAGACCTCCACAGTTGTCCAAAACAATGTTCTTCAAATTTCTTTTGAATTGAAATATGACCAGAGGATATTTGCAAGAAAACATCCATAAAGCAGTGATACTGCTATATATACAAATGATGGGCCAAAGTGTATGCCTTAGGACGGAGACACCACAGTGGGCACTTTGGCAGAACTATGGATGCACAGAACTGACTCTGAGCAGAGTTTGTCAGATGTGAAGCAGGAAAGCCTGTGAAGGACTAGGAGCAGGGACATGTTTGATGTGACAATTCAGATAGCAAGGAGCATGAAAACAGCTCCAGGCATGACTCCAAGGACAGATATGCCGCAAAACCTGGGCTTCTTTTTGGAAATGTTGCAGGTGATCCTAGGAGACTAATGTGGTACAAAGAGCATGTGTTTTAAGTCATAAGAACCTAAACCACAACCTCAGCACTGCCACTTACTTGCTAGTGACCATGAGCTATTTCTTTAACTCTCAGCTTTTTTTTATCTGTGACATTAGAATAATAGTATGTACTGGTCGTGGCTCCTTTTCTCCAAGATGTGCCAAGCATTAGGGAAGCTCACAGGTAACCTGGTTCTCCTGCTCGGTATATGATGGGTTTGTACTTCTCTATCCTTTGGCCACCTCATGCGAAGAGTTGACTCACTGGAAAAGACTCTGATGCTGGGAGGGATTGGGGGCAGTAGGAGAAGGGGACGACCGAGGATGGGATGGCTGGATGGCATCACCGACTCGATGGACGTGAGTCTGGGTGAACTCCGGGAATTGGTGATGGACAGGGAGGCCTGGCGTGCTGCGATTCATGGGGTCGCAAAGAGTCGGACATGACTGAGCAACTGAACTGAACTGATACCCTTGGAACTTGCATGTGTTCTTGTGGTTTGTTTGGGGGAATTAAATGTGACCCAAAGTGCCTCGTATCTAGTGAGGTGGAAGCTTTAAGAGCCAGAGCATGATTTGCTAGGTCTGCTTCTGCCAGATGAGGTGATTCTAGACACAAGAGTGGATCTCTATCAGCCTGAATTGCCTGGCATCATATGGTATTTGTCTTTCTCTTTCTGACTTACTTCACTTAGTATGATAATCTCTAGGTCCATCCATGTTGCTACAAATGGCATTATTTCATACTTTTTATGGCTAAGTAGTATTCTGATGTGTGTGTGTGTATGTATATATATATATACATACACACATACACATATATGTTGTTTTTGTTCAGTCGCTCAGTCATGTCTGACACTTTGCGACCCCATGGACTGCAGCACACCAAGCTTCCCTTTCCTTCACCACCTCCTGGAGCTTGCTCAAACTCACATCCATTGAGTCGGTGATGCTATCCAACCATCTCATCCTCTTTTGCCCCCTTCTCCTCCTGCCTTCAATCTTTCCCAGCATCAGGGTCTTTTCTAATGAGTCGGCTCTCCGCTTCAGGTGGCCAAAGTATTGGAGCTCCAGCTTCAGCATCAGTCCTTCCAAAGTATATTCAGGATTGATTTCCTTTAGGATTGACTGGTTTGATCTCCTTGCAGTCCAAGAGACTCTCAAGAATCTTCTCCAACACCACAGCTCAAAAGCATCAATTCTTAGGTGCTCAGTCTTCTTTATGATCCAAATCTCACAACCATACATGACTACAGGAAAAACCATAGTTTTGACTCTACAGACCTTTGTTGGGAAATTAATGTCTCTGCTTTTTAATATGCTGTCTAGGTTTGTCATAGCTTTTCTTCCAAGGAGCGAGCATCTTTTAATTTCATGGCCACAGTCAGCATCTGCAGTTCTTTAACATTCATTTGTCAATCTGGACATTTAGGCTGTTTCCAAGTCTTGGCTATTGTAAATAGTGCTGCCAAAAACATAGGAGTGTACATATCTTTTTGGATTATGTTTTTTTCCAGATATATGCCCAGGAGTGGACTTGCTCGATCATATGGCAACTCTATTTTTAAATTCTTGAGGCACCTCTCTACTGTTTTCCATAGTTGCTACATCAGTTTACATTTCCATCAACAGTACAGGAGGATTCTCTTCTCTCCATACATTCTCCGGCATTTGTCATTCGTAGACTTTATCATGATGACTGTTCTGATTGGTGTGAGGTGGTACCTCATCATAGTTTTGATTTGTATTTCTCTAATAGTTAACAATGATGAATATCTTTTCATGTTCTTATTGGTCATCTGTATGTGAGAAGAGTTATGTTTAAAGCGGGTGTAATCAAAGGATTGTTGTTTAGTTGCTAAGTTGTATCTGGCTCTTTTCCAACCCCATGGACTGTAGCTCACCAAGCTCCTCTGTCCACAGGATTTTCCAGGCAAGAACACTGGAGTGGATTGCCATTTCTTTCTCCAAGGGATCGTCCCAACTCAGGGATCGAACCCATGTCTCCTGCATTGGCAGGCAGATGCTTTACCACCTAGCCACCAGAGCAGCTGAGAATCAAATGATACCAAAAGCTAATCAGCTATATTCAGCCCTGAGAAAAGACATTTTTTTAAAGATTGTTCAGCATGGAGTGTAGGGGAAAAGTCCTGCACCCAAAATGTGTCACTGTGTCCAGAGCTGCTCTATCCAATAAGACAGCCACTAGTCCCACAGCTATTGAGTATCTGGAATGAGGTTAATCCACATTCATGAGATGTGCTGTAAGTGAAACATATTCACTGGACTTCAAAGACTTAGTATGGGGGAAAAAAGAATATAAGCTATCTCAAGAATTTTAACATAGACTATGTGCTGAAATGATGACATTTCAGATATATTGGGTTAGATAAAATACATTATTTAGATTAATTTCACCTGCTACATTTTACTTTTCTAATGTTGTTGCGCTGGAAAACTTTAAACTCCACTTATGGCTCACATGTTATTTCCACTGGATGGTGCTGGCCTAATTATTGTCCAGAGGAAAGAGTGTCAGTTCTGGCTTAAGTAACCTAAACTAACTCATCTAGAATTTATATTTACAATATTTCATGTCTGATAGAATGGTTTCAAGTGCTTTTTTAAAAGACTTTTTTTTTTCTATTTTCCCAGTTTTGAGTACTTTCGATATATTTCAGATAGTTTATCTAAAGCTTCTTGTCTCAATCTTAAGCTTAAATACTAATCAGAAGGTGAGAATATTTGAAGAAAATTCAACACATTCAGAAAATGGGGAGGTTATTCCCTATCACTAGGAAAACCAATGTAGAATTTCACACCAATTCCGTCACCACTCTCCTTTCTTTTCAGTGAACAGAGAAAAGGCAGATGGCTCAGTGCAAAGAGCTCAGAAAGTGCAAATCAGGCCCCTCCTATGGGTAACATTTAGCAGGTAGTGAGATCCTCTCCATAGATTTCATACCAACATAAATTCCAGATGGATTAAGGAGACACTTTTAAAAACCATAAGAAAAACAAGAAGAACATTAAATGTACTACACAGTTAACCATCGGGACAGGAGGATTTTAAAAATAATAAAAGTATATTTTAATTCACTGAAACAAAAATCAAAATATTTACTAAAAAAAAAAGAGGGGATTTGTGTAGATAGAAACTGATTCACTTTGCTGTACAGCAGAAACTAACACTATGTCATAAAGAAACAATACTCCAATAGAAATTTTTTTTTTTAATTACAAAAAAATAACCCAATATTTAAAGGAAGGCTTGATTCTGTTTTCAGATGCTCAGCCCAGGACACCTTTTACTTTCCTTCCTTCATGTATAGAGTCAGGCCACCAATTTATAGATTGGCATTTAGGCTCAAATTAGAGGTTGACCTGGGGCTTCCTTGGTGGCTCAGTGGTAAAAAACCTGTCTGTCAATGCAGGAGACACGAGTTTGACCCCTGGGTCAGAAGGATCCCACGTGCCGCAGAGCAGCTAAGCCCATGCACTACTACTCTTGAGCCTGTGCTCTAGCGCCCAGGAGCCGCGACTACTGAGCCCACGGGCCACAGTCACTGAAGCCTGCAGGCCTAGGCCCAGTGCTCCGCAGCAAGAGAAGCCACCACAGTGAGAAGCCCACGCGCGGTACCTGAGAGTAGCCCCAGCCCACCGCAACTAGAGAAAAGCCCACGCAGGAGCAAAGACACAGCCCAAGCATAATTAATCAATTAATTTTAAAAATTAGAGGCTGACCTGACTGGCCCTTGCCAGTCTCTTAGAATAACCCAGCCTAGTTTTGTGGTTTTTTTTAATTGAAGTATATTTAATTTACAATATCATGTCAGTTTCAGTTATATAGCACATTCAGTTTACACATATTTTAATATTCTTTTTCAGATTCTTTTCCCTTATAGGTTGTCACAAAGTATTGGGTATAGTTCTTTGTGCTATACAGTAGGTCCTTATTTTTTATCTATTTTATATTTAGTAGTATGTCTCTGTTAATCCTATACTCCTAATTTATCCCTCCCCCATCTTTCCCCTTTGATGACCATAAGTTTGTTTTCTATGCATGTGAGTCTCTTTCCATTTTGTAAATAAGTTCATTTGTATCTTTTTAAATTCCACATATAAGTGATATCCTATGATATTCATCTTTCTCTGTCTGACTTACTTCACTTAGTATGGTAATTTCTAGGGTCCATCCATGTTGCTGCAGGAACAGGAGGATTTTTAAAGTAGCAAAAAAAAAAAGAGGAGAGAAAAGATGGATAGAGTAGACAACATACAAATTTAAAACTTCTAGACATAAAATATATAAATGAGAGACAAGAGAAAATATTACAGCAAATATCACAAATATTGAACAAACTTTTTAAATGTATAGCTATTAGACAAATTAATTTAAAAAATATGTTGACTCCCAAATGTAAAAGACATGAATCAATAATTCATCAAAGAACTATAACTAGCAAATGATCCCATGAGAAAATGTTCACTTTCCCTTGTAAACAAATGAATGCAAATTAAAACAAAAAGAAATTATCTATTCTACCTTCCTGATTGGCAAAGTTATTTTTGTGATTGCTGTTTTATTTGGTGCTGGTGAGAATGTAGTAAAACGGGTACTAACATATATCTTTCAGCTCAGTTCAGTTCAGTTCAGTCGCTCAGTCGTGTCCGACTCTCTGCAACCCCATGAATCGTAGCACGCCAGGCCTCCCTGTCCATCACCAACTCCCGGAGTTCACTCAGACTCACGTCCATCGAGTCAGTGATGCCATCCACCCATCTCATCCTCTGTCGTCCCCTTCTCCTCCTGCCCCCAATCCCTCCCAGCATCAGAGTCTTTTCCAATGAGTCAACTCTTCGCATGAGGTGGTTATGGTTCTGAAAATTTATATAAACTCTTGGAAAAACATTTGCTGTAAAAATACTTTGATAAAGTAACTCCATGTCTGGAATCTATCCCTAAGGGAAAATATACGCAAAAAATCTTTAAAGCAAAAATACTTGTCACAGAGATATTTATAATATTAAAAAATTAAAAACAACTTAAAATTAAAACAATAAGAAAAGGCTTAAGTGAAATATGGTATATTCATTCAATGGAATACCATGTAGTCAATAAAGCTATTTGGTCAGGCTGTACACTAACATGGAATATGTACTATGATATAATATTTTGTGAAAAAGCAGGTCCAGATTGTGTACATACATATACATTGTATAATCACTATTATGTAAAACTGCTCATTTTTAAAAGACGGAATGAATGTTCATTATGTCTACCTTTCAGGAGTCGAACCGTGAATTATATTTTTCTTTCTACTTTTATGACTGTATTTTATTAATACCTATGAGTGATTATTCAGTTCAGTTCAGTCACTCAGTCGTGTCTGACTCTTTGCGAGTGATTGTTATGGTAGGCCAAATAGGATAAATGAGTATTATTGTAGACTCCCCAAAGATATCCATATCCTTATCCACAGAGCTGGTGAACATGTTACTTTTCCCAATAAAAAGGACAGTGTCAATGTGATTAAATTAAGGATCTCAAGAGAGAGATTATCTTGGATTATCTGGTCCAGTATAATCACATAGGTCTTAAGAAGAGGAAGTCAGGAGTGTTAGAGAAAGAAAGATATGATAACAGTAGCAGCGGCTGAGGCCAGAGAGATTTGAAGATTTTTCACTGCTGGCGCTGGAGACAGAGGGAGGGACTATGCGCCAAAGAATGCAGACCACCTCTGGAAGCTGGAAAAGGCAGGAAGTAGATTTTGCCTGAGCGCCTCCAGGAGAAACACGGTCCCACTAACACCTTGATTTTATTTTAGTTTTATGTTTTGCACATTGTTAAACTTATTTCTAAGTATTATTCTTTTTTTGGCCATGCTGCGTGGCATGCAGGATCTTAGTTCCCCAACCAGGGATCATACCCATGCTCCATGCAGTGGAAGCATGGAGTCCTAACGACTGGACCCCCAGGGAAGTCTCTTACACCTTGATTTTAGGACTTCTGACCTCTAGAACTATAAGATAATAAATATGCATTATCTTAAGCCACTAAGTGATGGTAATTACTTACAGCAGCAACAGGAAACAGATACAAATATATACTGTGTTTATGGTGAAAACAAATTGTCTTGGTTAAAATTCAGTTTTTTTCTTAAAGCTTTTAAAATAATACATAGGGTAATATTTGTAGTCCAGTAACATTATTTCATCATTTAGATGTCAGAAACTGCAGTAGAGCTTAATACGTTTCTGATAAATTTGTCTCATCTTTCCACTCTCCCTATCAACACAGAAATGTGTCACTACAGAGCAATAAACATTGAATTTGGGATGATTTCCTTAATAATGAAATCTAGAACAAAAATGTCTGAGAAACAGGCAACAAATAGCAGGAAGGAGAAGTTTTTAAAAAGGGACCAAGACAATGAATCATAAGTAAAACACTCCCTTAGTTGAGCAACTCCAGATTTATGCAAATTCAACACTGCACAAAATTTTCCAAAAGATACATAATATGATTTTAAAGAAAGAGAGGACTCTAAGATAGTTCATGAGCAATGGAAATACAGAACAACTGTTATTATCTCCTCACTTGCTTTCAGCTTGTTCTCCCTTCAGTCCGGTGTCTCGTCCCATCCTCAACTCCTGGTTTGACTTCTTGTTATCGGATCCTGTACCTGCTGCTTTGATCTTGGTATTTCAAGTCACCTGGAGGGTCTGATTCTTGACCTTCAGCTGCTGCTCCAAAATCCCCACCCATCATTCTCATCATCCACCCATTTTCTCCATTGGACATTATTCCTAGTCTTAACTAGCTCACCCGTGAAGACCCAATCTCAAGTCCCAGGCTCTAGGAGATGATGGGGACCGGGTTAATGTGGGAAGGAGTGGATAGAGGTGATCTTAAATAAGGGTAGAAAAGAAAGGAAGGAAGGGAGAGGTGGGGAGAAAAGCAGAAAGGAAGGGAGGGAGGGAAGGAGGAAGGGGAAGAGAAAGGGAAAAGGAAAGGAAAAAAGATGGAATAGAACTGGACAACATGAAAGAGTTACCAGTCATCTTAGGGGGAAAACACTCATAAAGCTGTGGAAACCACTCCATCACACAAGAAATGTTTTTTAACAAATACGCATACTAGATTAATGGCTCATATGCTGACCTAACTTGTGGGTGAACTGGTTTTTGTGAGTTGGTCTGTTTTCTAAGCATGCACACACACTCATGTACACTACATGGCAGGCTCAGCACATCCGGGACCTATCGGGAAAGTGCCTCCGGCCATCCTCGCGTGCAGACAGCCCGCTCAGATCCCCTAATTATCTGGCTCTGTCTGCACTCATCAAGCTGCCTTCTCATTATAATGTGGCTTTCCGTGTAGATTTCCCACCGGGAGAGAACAGGCTGACCTGTAAGTGGGAGGATTCTGGTCCCATTGGCAGTCAGTCTGCATGGAAATTAATAAATCAACCTTCTCTTGGGAACTTGATTTGCAGGTCCGTTCTCAGAGTCTAAAATAATTTTTTACTGCACTAAAAAATATTTTTGTTAGTGTCTTAGTTAAGGCAGTTCAGTGAAATCCACTTTAGGTAGCATTAACACAAGTAGGAATTTGCTACAAGATGGTAATGGGGTGTCAGAGAACTCAAGGGCAGAAAGGGCAATTAGGACTAGAACCAGAAACCAGAAAGCACCAAGGACCGAATCTGCCGCCCTTGCTCGTCATCTGCATCTCTCACTCCCAAGGCTACCCACCTTTTTCTCAGGCTGCAAGGCAGCACGGACCTCCTTCCTGTCCCACACCTACTTCACTTTTTCCTCTCTACAGGTTAGCTTGTTCTCCTTCTCAGACATGCAGCTGAAAAAGGCTACCTCTCACCTGCCTCAGTGCCAGCAAAAGGAGACAAGCACTGGTGAGTGCCAATTCTAAATTCCCACAGACAGAATCCAACTGGCCCAATCTAGGTCAGGTATCCACCCTGATCAAATTCTCTGTGACTGGTAGGGGGAGCTGGGAGAAGGAGGACAGGTTAGGCCCAGCTCTGTGAAATGGAGAACTATTCCCAGGAGAAGGAAGATGATGTGAACGGGTGGGAAAAGCATCCCTCAGATTGGCACAAACTCCAAGTCAGAGATGTTTCAGAATTTGGAATATTTTTTTCTTTTTGGAACTTTCTGGGGTTTGCTTTTATTGAAGTATAGTTTATTTATAGCGTTAGCCTCCAGTGCATAGCAAAGTAAATCAGTTATACGTACATACATATATTCTTTTTCATATTCTTTTCCATTACGGATTATTACAGGATGTTGAATACAGCTCCTGCGCTATACAGTAGGATGTTGTTGTTTATTTTATATATAGTATTTTGCATTCGTTAATCCCAAACTCCTAATTTACCCCTGCCCCCCCTCCCCTTTAGTAACCATAAGTTTGTTTTCTATGTCTATGAGTCCGCTTCTATTTCATAAAGAAGTTCATTTATATCATTTTAGATTCTATATATAGGTGATAACATAATATTTGTCTTTTTCTGTCTGACACTTCACTTAGTATGATACTCTCTAGGTCCGTTCATGTTACTGCTAATGGCATTATCTCATCTTTTTACGGCTAAGTAGTATTCCACTGTATATATATTCCATGTCTTCTTTATCCATTCATCTGTCAATGCACATTTAACTTGCTTCCATGTCTTGGCTATTGTGACTAGCACTGCTATGAACACTGGGGTGCATGTATCTTTTCAAATTAGAGTTCTCTCCAGATACATATGCAGGACTGGGATTGGTGGATCATATGGCAATTCTATTTTTAGCTTTTTAAGGAACCTCCACCCTGTTTTCCGTAGTGGCTGTGCCAGTTTACATTCCCCAAAATTTGGAATTTTTATATTCTAGTACGGTCATGTACCTCATATAACATCACACTCCCAACAGAGTCTAAAGCAGCTTCCCATAATCAAACACATCAATATTTTTAGAATGAAAACATGAATATTCATACAAAATAGGATTATACATAGTCTCACATGAGTTCAAGTTTGCCTCCAAAGAAATTACGAAAGTGCTTTTGGTTTTCAGAGCATCTGAATTTCACAACTGCAGATGAGTGGTTTAGACTATACTACTCTGGGCTTGCAGAGCCAAGGACAGGCCACTTCTACCTACAGGCTCTCTAGGACCTTACTCCTCCAAGTGTGGCCTCTGCACCAGCAGCAGCAATGTCACCTGGGAACTTGTTGGAAGTGCTGACTCTCAAGTCCCATCCTAGCTCTACTGAATCAGAATTAGCATTTTAAAAATGTACATAGTGGGACTTCCCTGGCAGTCCAATGGTTAAAGACTTTACCTTCCGATGCAGGGATACAGGTTTGATCCCTGATCAGGGAGCTAGGATCCCACATAACTTGCATTCAAAATACAAAAACGGAAAACAGAAGCAGTGATGTAACAAACTCAATACTTGAAAAATGATCCACTTGAAAAAAAAATTTTTTTTAATTTTCAATAGAAAGATGATAGTGTCATAGTCCATTTAGACTGTTATAATACAGTACCATAGACTGCATGGCTTATAAGCAACCGAAATTCATCACTCATAGATTTGGAGGCTGGGAAGTCTAAATCAAGGTCCTAGCAGATTTGCTGTCTGGTAGAGCCTTCTTCCTGGTTCACAGACAGTTGTCTTTTTGCTGTATCCTGACACACTAGAAGGAGTTAGGGAGCTCTGTAGAATCTCTTCTATAGGAGCATTAATGCCATTCATAAGAGCTTCACACTCAAGGCCTAAGCAACTCTGAAGGTCACCTAATATCATCATCTTAGGGGTTAAGATTTCAACATAGGAATTTTAAGGGGACACTAAGATTCAGTCCATTGCACTCTAGTGCTTTGTATGCATATTAAAGCTTGAGGTGCACTGCTCCAAATGACCCTGGACATATTTTTTTTATCTCACTTCCCTTGTTCTCAGATTCCTTGCTCCCTAACCCAGTGTCTTGTGATGTGGTGGTGGGAGCGTGTTCAGTCATCTCCGACTTTTTACAACCCTATGGACTGTAACCTGCCAGGCTCCTCTGTCCATGGGATCTCCCTGGCAAGAACACTGCAGTGGGTTGCTATTTCCTTCTCCAGGGGATCTTCCTGACCCAGGGATCAAACCCACATGACCCTTGTCTCCTGCATTGCAGGCGGATTCTTTACCATTGAGCCACCTGGGAAGCCCTACCCTACCTTTCACAATGAATGAGTGAGTGATAGTCACTCAAGTCAGGTGCGACTCTTTCCAACCCCACGGACTACAGCCTTCTAGACTCCTCTGTCCATGGAACTCTCCAACACCTCATGATGCATCCAAAGTAAATCTTCAGTTATGTCATTTCCTAGTTTACAACAAAATAAAACAAATGCGTGTTGTTAAAAATCTCAATGCTCCCAATTCCCTACCACAGAGATTCTTTTTTTGTTTCTTTTCTTTTTTCTACAACCAAGATTCTTAATATCTGTATCTTCCAAAATTATCCATAAATTTTTGAGTGTATATTTATTTTACTACAGAGTAGATCCATGATTTGCATTAGTTTTTCAAAGGGGTTTGTGACCGCATAAAGGATGAGGATTAATCTTCTGGTAATTCTGATTTATTTATAGTTTCCCATGTTTTGTGTGGGTGTGTGTGTGCTTATAACATTTCCTCTGCTGAGATTTCTTTTATAAATGCACTGGATTGAATGTCTACCATGTGCTAGGTGCTAGAAATACCACAGCGAATAAGCCAAGAGGGCTCTTCTCACCACTTGGCATCTAGCTTTTGCTCATCCTTCAAGGCTTAGCTCACCCTCATCTCCTCCAGGAAGGTTGAGATATGCCCTTCATTTCTGACCCCTTAACACTTTGTACTCATCTCTGACATTTAAAGGAAAGGTATCTGTTTGTGTCATCTTCCCCACTATTAGCAACACGTAGCCTCAAGCTAACTTTGTATAATACAATTCCTGTTTACCGTAAGGGTTCAATAAACATTTATTGTAATGAAAAAGAAAAATTCAAGATTGATTCTTTTTTCCCTGTAATGGAAATAAACAGTCTATTCCCTATTGATTTTATAAAGCTATTGGAAAAGTTACATCAGGATAGAAACTATTTATAAGACTCTATTCAGAATCAAGATGAATTCCAGTTAATTGATCCTTCCATGAATCTCTGAGATCAAAGTCAACAGAAAAACAGTGCTAAGGATGGGGCTTCCCTGGAAGCTCAGTGGCAAAGAATCCACCTGCCAAACCAGGGAGGAGTTTGATCCTTGGTCTGAAAAGAGTCCCAAAACTAAACCCCTGCACAATTATTGAGCCTGTGCTCTAAATAGTAGCTCTAAGTGTGCTCTGAGCAGTAGTTTCTACTCCTGAAGCCCACGTGCCATACAGCCTGTGCTCCACAACAAGAAAGGCCACCACAATAACAAGCCTGTGCACCGCAGCTAAAGAGAAGCTTTGCAGCTAGAGAAAAGCCCATGCAGCAACGAAGACCCGGCACAGCCTAAATAAATAAATAAATACATTTTTTTAATGCTAAGGATGATGGTGCTGTGAAAAAAGTGTGAGTGGCCACTAAAGGAGCCTTATCCTCGGGATCTGGTGCTGAAAAAGGCCCCATGTTTCAACATGACACAGATCCAAGAGTGAAGTCTGGGATCCTACAAAGTGTGCCCCTCCAGCTCTGTGGAGCAAGACCTTTGGGGGCAAGACTTGTGCTTGCTTCTTACTTCTCACCTGCTCCAGAAGCTTGATCCTCCACAGCGTCCTTAAGGGTATGGCACAATCATCCTTAAACTGTAATCAAGATGCTTTTTTCATTTGCATTTCCTTGTTCTCCATCTCTCCCCAAGAGACTTGTTCACTGCCGCGGGAAAGATTAAGATTGTTGTACTGAAATACAAAAAGAAAGACTCCAAAATGGGTTGATGAACTCATTCAGTAGTCATAGCTGTAGAAACAAAAATAACAAAGAAAGCATTTTGCCAAAGCTAAGCTATTTGATAGAAAAAGAGAAGAGAAATTGTTGAAATTCAAAGGGCAAACTGTTAAGGGAATAAGGCATGGTGTTTCTCTGTTAATGAAAAAAATGTGAGCCTTCTACTAAAATTGTTAACCAAATGTAATCAAGCCTTTAAAATTAATTTCCAGTTTATAGGGAAAAAAAGAATATTAAGAAAAACTTTAATGACACCACAAGGAAATGATTAGACAAATCAGAAGATGAGACATTCTACATGACCAAATACCAATGTAATATAAAAGAAAAAAGTAAGGGGTATTGTTTTAGAAAAAGATTAAAAACCGTAACAAAAAATTATGCAGTGCATTTACTCCAACTGGATCCTGGTTCTAAAGTATCCATTTTAAAAATTCATAGTGGGAGAATTTGAATATGTAATTTCAATTAGATGATATTAGCAAATTATTATTCATTTTCTTAGGTATGAGAATGGTATCATTATACAGAAGAATAACTTTCTTCTTAGGAGATGCATATTGAATACTGAGGTATTTAGGAGTGAAGAGTTTACCACTTAAAGTGTTTCATATATAAAACTTTCTATTTAAAGTAAATATGGCAAAATGTTAACAAAAGTTTAATCAAGATATTGTACATGCAAATGTCATGGTTCTGTTCTTCTTCCTTATGCTTGAAAATTTCTGGAAGAGACAGTTGAAAAAAAAATAGCTTGAAAAGAGAACAGATGAAGACCTAGACCATCCAGCCCCAAGAGGTGGAATTGGAGTTGCTGTTGGGGTACAGAGGGAGCACCAGAATGGAAGCGAGTGGAGCCTCCAAGACAGGAGGGGCCACTTGAAGGTAAGAGTCACATCACCCGGGCCCAAGTGAGCACTGTCAGTGGTGAGCGCAATGTGCCACATGCTCAGCCCATGACCAGAATTCAGCCAACATTTGTTGCCTATGAAAATGAGCCCCTTTTGCTGCACTCATTGTACCCAAGGGAGGGCATCACCCTAGGAATTGCCTGTGTGTGGCTCTTCATGATCCAACAGGGACAATGCCCACCCATGCCTTGGTATTTTCTTAGCCCAAGAGACCTATTTAATGAGAAGGATCCTATTTTCAGTGGCTCAGGACACTTATAAACCCCACTGAGGAGACAATGGGGAATTAAAACATCCTGGCCTCCAGTGCCTGTGCTTGGGTAGAACTGAATAGAACCATTTCTCGATTTCTTCCGGGATCAGTTCAGTTCAGTTCAGTCCCTCAGTCGTGTCCGACTCTTTGCGACCCCATGAATTGCAGCACGCCAGGCCTCCCTGTCCATCACCAACTCTCAGAGTTCACTCAGACTCACGTCCATCGAGTTAGTGATGCTATCCAGCCGTTTCATCCTCTGTCGTCCCCTTCTCCTCCTGCCCTCAATCCCTCCCAGCATCAGAGTCTTTTCCAATGAGTCAACTCTTCACATGAGGTGGCCAAAGTACAGGACTTTCAGCTTCAGCATCATTCCTTCCAAAGAAATCCCAGGGCTGATCTCCTTCAGAATGGACTGGTTGGATCTCCTTGCAGTCCAAGGGACTCTCAAGAGTCTTCTCCAACACCACAGTTCAAAAGCATCAATTCTTCGGCGCTCAGCTTTCTTCACAGTCCAACTCTCACATCCATACATGACTACTGGAAAAACCATAGCCTTGACTAGACGGATCTTAGTCGGCAAAGTAACGTCTCTGCTTTTAAATATGCTGTCTAGGTTGGTCATAACTTTTCTTCCAAGGAGTAAGCATCTTTTAATTTCATGGCTGCAGTCACCATCTGCAGTGATTTTAGAGCCCCCAAAAATAAAGTCTGACACTGTTTCCACTGTTTCCCCATCTATTTCCCATGAAGTGATGGGACCAGATGCCCTGATCTTCGTTTTCTGAATGTTGAGCTTTAAGCCAACTTTTTCACTCTCCACTTTCACTTTCATCAAGAGGCTTTTTAGCTCCTCTTCACTTTCTGCCATAAGGGTGGTATCATCTGCATATCTGAGGTTATTGATATTTCTCCCAGCAATCTTGATTCCACCTTGTGCTTCTTCCAGCCCAGTGTTTCTCATGATGTACTCTGCATATAAGTTAAATAAGCAGGGTGACAATATATAGCCTTGACGTACTCCTTTTCCTATTTGAAACAAGTCTGTTGTTCCATGTCCAGTTCTAACTGTTGCTTCCTAACCTGCATACAGATTTCTCAAGAGGAAGGTCAGGTGGTCTGGTATTGCCATCTCTTTCAGAATTTTCCACAGTTTATTGTGATCCACACAGTCAAAGACTTTGGCATAGTCAATAAAGCAGAAATAGATGTTTTTCTGGAACTCTCTTGCTTTTTCAATGATCCAGTGGATGTTGGCAATTTGATCTCTGGTTCCTCTGCCTTTTCTAAAGCCAGCTTGAACATCAGGGAGTTCACGTTCACGTATAGCTGAAGCCTGGATTGGAGAATTTTGAGCATTACTTTACTAGCATGTGAGATGACTGCAGTTGTGCAGTAGTTTGAGCATTCTTTGGCATTGCCTTTCTTTGGGATTGGAATGAAAACTGACCTTTTCCAGTCCTGTGGCCACTGCTGAGTTTTCCAAATTTGCTGGCATATTGAATGCAGCACTTTCACAGCATCATCTTCCAGGATTTGAAATAGCTCCACTGGAATTCCATCACCGCCACTAGATTTGTTCATAGTTCTAAGGCCCACTTGACTTCACATTCCAGGATGTCTGGCTCTAGGTGAGTGATCACACCATCGTGATTATCTTGGTCGTGAAGATCTTTTTTGTACAGTTCTTCTGTGTATTCTTGCCACCTCTTGTTAATATCTTCTCCTTCTGTTAGGTCCATACCATTTCTGTCCTTTATCAAGCCCATCTTTGCATGAAATGTTCCCTTGGTATCTCTAATTTTCTTGAAGAGATCTCTAGTCTTTCCCATTCTGTTCTTTTCCTCTATTTCTTTGCATTGATCGCTGAGGAAGGCTTTCTTATCTCTTCTTGCTGTTCTTTGAAACTCTGCATTCAGATGCTTATATTTTTCCTTTTCTCCTTTGCTTTTCGCTTCTCTTCTTTTCACAGCTATTTTAAGGCCTCCCCAGACAGCCATTTTGATTTTTTGCATTTCTTTTCCATGGGGATGGTCTTGATCCCTGTCTCCTGAGCAAAGTCACACACCTCCGTCCATAGTTTATCAGGCACTCTATCTATCAGATCTAGTCCCTTAAATCTATTTCTCACTTCCACTCTATAATCATAAGGGATTTGATTTAGGTCATACCTGAATGGGCTAGTGGTTTTCCCTACTTTCTTCAATTTAAGTCTGAATTTGGCAATAAGGAGTTCATAATCCAAGCCACAGTCAGCTCCCAGTCTCTTTTTTGCTGACTGTATAGAGTTTCTCCATCTTTGGCTGCAAAGAATATAATCAATATGATTTCGGGGTTGACCATCTAGTGATGTCCATGTGTAGAGTATTCTTTTGTGTTGTTAGAAGAGGGTGTTTGCTATGACCAGTGCATTTTCTTGGCAGAACTCTATTAGTCTTTGCCCTGCTTCATTCTGTATTCCAAGGCCAAATTTGCCTATTACTCCAGGTGTTTCTTGACTTCCTACTTTTGCATTCCAATCCCCTATAATGAAAAGGACATCTTTTTTGGGTGCTAGTTCTAAAAGGTCTTGGAGGTCTTCATAGAACCATTCAACTTCAGCTTCTGCAGTGTTACTGGTTGGGGCATAGACTTGGATTACTGTGATATCGAATGGTTTGCCTTAGAAACCAACAGAGATCATTCTGTCGTTTTTGAAATTGCATCCAAGTACTGCATTTCGGACTCTCGCTGACCATGATGGCTACTCCATTTCTTCTGAGGGATTCCTGCCCGCAGTAGTAGATATAATGGTCATCTGAGTTACATTCACCCATTCCGGTCCATTTGTTGTTAAAAACCCACCCACAGGACATGAAGAAATCCCCACACATTCCTGAAGGAAACTAACCTATATTAGCTCAAAAAAAAAACCCTTGTCACTTCTGATCAAACACCCTCCAGATCCCAGCAGTCCTGGAAAATGATAAATGGGACCTTAGAAGAAGCAGAAACTACTGATGGTACAGCCACTCAGAGGTAAAGAATGATTTGACAAACTTCCACACAAAAAATTATATTCCATAGGTTTCAAGACTCTTTTGCCTCCTACTTTCTCAGTGTCTTTTTGTTTTCTGAAAATGTGACTAATTCCAAAATCAGTCTATGATAATGATGATTTCATCTGTTCTCAAAGTCCCTGTTTCATAAATGAGCCAAAAATTAAGAGGTGTTGTCCATCCATATTTTTGTCCGTCCATAATTTAAAACAAACATATTAAATTAGATGAGATTGTTAAATTGGTAATCTGTTGGAATAAACCACATCATCATTGTGCTATTAACAAATCAAAACACATGTAACCCAAACTCTCACCAGCCAGGAGGTACAGCTGGGGTTGCACTTGTGTTAATATCTGAATCCCAATGGCCCGAACCCCTAGCCAGTCAGTCAAGAATTGCAGTGTCTTACTCAGACGGTAAAGAGTCAGCCTGCAACGCAGGAGACCTGGGTTTGATCACTGGGTTGGGAAGACCCCCTGGAAAAGGGCATGGCAACCCACTCCAGTATTCTTGCCTGGAGAATCCCATGGAGAGGAGCCTGGCAGGCTACAGTCCGTAGTGTCGCAAAAAGTCGGACATGACTGAGCTACAAGCACAGCACAGCACAAAGTTCTCTCCAGAACTTTCCAGAGTCTCTAAGGGGGCTGGCATACGAACGTGAATCAGCTTGGCCTCCCCAGGCTTCAGCCTCTGTTCATGCAAAACACAGCTGCTAATGCGCCCTCCACCAGACCTGACATCTAGGATTCCTGCCCCCATCCCATCATCACAGATTTAGCCCACTGCTGTCACTGCACTGACTCTGCCAACCTCGATGGTGACCCTATCTATGAGCCCAGATTGCTGAACCACTGATGCCCATGAGGTGCTTCTGTGTTTTTCATAAGGAAGAAAATTGCCCCCTTCATCCTGCTATAACTCCCCCCAGAAGGTTTGCTTTAGGTCCCAAAGCACTGCAGGGTTTAATTAAATGGGCCTTCTAATTTTCACATCTCTGCACCTCCCAGGCTACTCAGGAGTCTCCAAGCCATTCCCCGCAGGTGCTCAGGCCCCACTGTTGGATCTGGCTCACCATGCCAGCCTGTGTTCTTCTCTTTCAGCGAATTCTCCCTGGAGGGGAGAAAACTTTCTGAAACAAGGCTTCTGTCAGAACCCCGCAAACGATCAGCTGTGACACCATATGCCTGAAACCCTTTAGTGGGCATGGGTTAAGTGTTCTTTCTCAGGAGTTCTTCCCTTCCCAGATGAGTCATCTGATACAAACTAATACCCAGGAGGAAGGGCGTTGCCCAGAACCACATACCAAGTGTTGCCCTCTCACTTAGCCCCACCCTAGCTGACTCAGGTACAGATGCGTGTTCAGTTGCTCAGTAGTATCCAGCTCTCTTGCCATCCCATGGACTGTAGCCCGCCATGCTCCTCTGTCCATGGGATTTCCCAGGCAAGAACACTAGAGTGGGTTTCCATATCCTACTCCAGGGAATCTTCCCACCTCAGGGACTGAACCCAAATTTCCTGCATTGGCAGGTGGATTCTTTCCCACTGAGCCACCTGGGAAGCCCCCATACACAGTGTATTTTATTCTCTGTTTAAGAAAGTAACTTCACAGCTGCAAAACAAACAAACAAATAAGTGCATATGTCCATTCAGGCTTTCCCCCCTAATTTACAATGGTTTCTAGGAGAAAAAAAAAATTTTTTTTCTCTTGCTTAAAATTTTATCTCTCTATACACAAAGAAACAGACGTGGATGAACCTGGAGGACATTATGCTAAATGAAAGAAGTCAGACACAAAAGGCCAAATACTGTGTGAGTCCCTAGAGTAGTCAGACTCACAGAGACAGAAAGGTGGATGGTGGTTGCCAGGGGCTAGGGAAGGGAAATAGGAGGTGTTGCTTAACAAGAACAGAGTTTCAGTTTGGGAAGATGAAAGACATTCTGGAGGCAGAGGATGACACAAGAGTAATGCCACTGAACTCTACAGCTAAAAATGGTTAGGATGGTAAGTTGGTGTTAGGTCTATTTCACCACAATACAATTAGAAGAACTCATAGATCACTCTTAAAACAAAAATGATTCAAAAGTATCATACAGGAGGGTAAGAGGCTGGTCCAGCCTTAGGAGACCAAAGTAAAGTGATTTGCCTGAGATACTGAGGACTAAAGAAAAGAGAAACTCTTTTTTTTTTTAAAAACATGGCGTAAAGTAATAATTATTGCTGTCAGGAATGTAGCATTTTAGTTTTCCAAGCACTTCCAGGAGTGATCTAACTTGCTGTCATAACAAGCTGGGAGGTAAAGGGCAAAGAGTGGGGTTCAGACTCCAGGGCTACAGAGACGGGGAATTGGTCCTGCCTGAAGGATGCACATAGCTTCCTGGGGGAATTGACACCTCACTTTGCCAACAAGGGAACTGAAGCTCAGGGAGGCAGACTGACTTGCCCCAAATCCCAGTGATGGGCACTCAGAGCAGACATTTGACTGAAGCCTCTTGACTCACTCCACAGTGCTCTCTCTGCAACTAAGTATGAATTCAAACAGAATGCCAGTAAGAAAGTCAAAAATAATTCCTGACTGCATCAGAGAATGAAAGAATCCTGATTCTGCACTAAAACCCAAAAGACAAAAGGAGATAATCGGGGGGATATATTTTAAGCTTTATCCAATCCTCCCACCTTGCCTCTGAGTAGGAAAGTGGGTAAAAACAGAATCTGGGGTGAGAAGTCATCTGACTCACCCATGATGTGGTGGAGAAGAATCTGTAAGCAAACACCCTGCGTTTATTTCCAGCTCTGCCTCTCCTTCTGCCAGCCTTGGCAGCTGGCCCACCGCATTTGCTCCGGGGGCCCTCCTTCAGAGACGTGGTCAGAGCCCTATTTTAAGACAACAGAAGTAGCCTAAAACCTGTGGCCTTTCAGCTAGAATTTAAAAGGACATGAATTATTGCCATTTGCAACAACATGGATGGACCTAGAGGGTATAATAATTGAGTGAAGTGTCAGACAGAGAAAGACAAATATTATATGATATCACCTACAAGTGTGAAATCTAAAAAGTAATACAAATGTTTTTATTTACAAAACAGAAGTAGACTCACAGACAAAGAATACAAACTTATGGTTACCAAAGGGAAAACGGGGGTAGGGGAAGAGGGATAAAACAGAAGTACAAGACTAACAGATACATACTACTATTTCCAATATAGATGGACAACAAAGATTTACTCTAGAGCACAGGGAACTGTGTGCATTATCTTGTAATAACATAGTGTAAAAGAATCTGAATATATATCTGGATATATGTAAGCTAAATCATTTTGTTGTGCACCTGAAACTAACACAGTATTGTAAATTGACTACGTTGTTGCTGGTTAGTCACTAGGTCATGTCCAACCCTTTTGTCACCCCATGGACTGTAGCCCACCAGACTCCTCTGTCCATAGGATTTCCCAAACAAGAGTACTGGAGTGGGTTGCCATTTCCTTCTCCAGGGGATCTTCCTGACCTAAGGATTGAACTCGTGTAACCCTTGTCTCCTACACTGCAGGCAGATTCTTTATCACTGAATCACCTGGGAAATCAACTATACTTCCATTTTTAAAAAGAAAGAACTAAAAAACAAATAAAACAATAAAATAACAAAGGGACAGACCCAAGCCGAGGATGGGTTAAGCCAGCTGGCTGCCATGGTATGCTAAGGGTTAAGCATCCAGATGTGAGTCTGGGCCTGGCCTGAGACAGCGTAGCCTTATCCGCAGCACACCATCCCTGTGTCCTGGCCTGTTCCAGAAAGCGGCCTGGGAAGTTGCCTACAAGACAGAGCACATGGCCTCAGAGGTGAACTGGGGACACCCTGTGAGGTGCCAAGGATTTATCTGAGCAGCCAAATGCACACTGACAGACAGGCCTGTGTGCACTGGAGAAGCCCGTTCCGCAGCTCAGATGAACGACTCATTGCAGAATTCACCCACAAAGGGAAGTGAGTTAATGACTGGGGCGTTCCGCCTTCTGCCTGGATGCGTCATAAAATCAACTTGTAAACCCTAGCTCTGAGAACACACTTGCTCACCCAAACGTGGTTCTGTGCGGCTTCAGGACATTTCCAAGAGGGAACGCTAACAGAGGAGAAAGTTCTTAGGCTCTCTGTGCTAGGAACAGGACCAGTGGCCTGAGCCTGGCAGCTGGTCCAGGCGTGGTCAGATTCGCTGACAAGCAGCCCCAAGCTGCCCGCCGCAGCATCTGCTCCACGTCTGGGACTTGTGACTCATCATACTCTCTTGCAGCCCTACATTCTCATACAGGCCTAAGCATGCAGGCCCTGGGGTGCTGAGGGCCCAAGCTATCAAGATCAGTCCTTATCTCCAGGTTGCCTTCCTCTGCCCCAGACCCTCATCCAGGTCCACCAGCTCCTGGGCCAGGGCAAATTGCCTAGACCATCTCAGACCCAGGCTGAGATCAATATCGTAAGAGGCTCCTAGGCTGAGATGGGTTCAGGATCCCCTGGACACTGGTATCCATTCTGGCCCTTTAAATCTAGCAGCCCACGCCCCCACCGTGCCCAGCTGGCCCACCGTAGTGAGCTGCCAGCAGCACCTGCTCTAGGCCAACCCTGTTTACTCTGGACATACTATTTTTGTTCTCACCTCTGGTTCTCAGATTCCTGGCTCCCTACCCCGGCTACCGTAGCGGCCTCTGGCCCCTTCACTTTGGTGACCCTTCGGCTTTCCCTTTTTAGACCACAGCCTCTCACATGTTTCTGACTCAACGCTTCTGCAGTGCTGGCTTCCCTCTTGGTCTCAGGTGAGCACCCATGATTCAGCCCCAGCCTCCGGGTACCCCCTCAGCTGGGATGGCACTCAGGAAAGGCAGGGGGTCAAGATTTGTTCCTAAGGTCCCTGCCTGCTTCCCTGCCCTCAGCCTTGCTTTGCCCTCCAATTCCAGCACTTGGGAGGACACCCCAGTCATGCCTCTGGCTGCTGGCCCCCACTTAGGTCCCTCACCAGAGATAGCTCTACCCTGAGCTCAGCATCTGATTTCATCCTGGCCTTGCCAGAGCTACACCAGGCACCCCCAACTCCCACCCACAATCTCATTGAGATCATAGTAGGGGAGGTTCTTGGTGAGAGTGAGGGTCTGAGAGAGAGGGAGGCATTGCCTCCAGTGGAGCCCAGTTGGGGTACAGAGCCTGGGGAGAGTTCTGCCTCTGTCTCCTCTATCTGGGAACACTTCCATTTACAGATTGAGGGTTACCCACAAGAGAAGCCTAATGGGGCAGTAGAGCGCAAGGCCCTTGCCATCTCAGGCCCTTGCTTCCTACCCTCTAACTTGTGCACCGGGGGTTGGGGAGTGTGTTGTTCCAGATGATATCTTAGCCTTCTTGTTGTAAGACTCTGGAAGTTAACAGTGGCCCCATGTGGTTCATTCCTTTTCCTTGTCTGCCAGATCCCATGCCTGACTTTAGGGACATATCTGACCCTCTAGCCTCTCCACCAAAGAACAAAGGAGTCCACCCACTTTCCTCCACTCCCAACCTCTCCATTCCCTCCACTCCAGAAGGTGCAGAAACCAGGGCCAGAGCCAGCCCTTGCTCCCCTCCTTCTCCTCTCCAGCCTTCATCATCCCCTTCCCTGGAAGCCCAGGAGCCCAAAGACCATCTTCCACTAAAAGGTCTGCCAACCACTCAGTTTTTCTTTCCACGAGCCCTACAAGTAGCATCTCTGCTTCATGAGCACGCACATGGGTGAATGTTGAGGAGCAAGACTGGTCACCCGGGTGACCTCAGCTCTGCCACTTACTAGTGACATGAGCCCAGACAAGTGATTTAACTTCTCAACGCCTGTTTCCCCATCTCCAAAACTGGGGTGCTAATAGCCCCTCCCTCACTGCATTGTTAGGGGGATTCTATGAGTTTATTCATGCAGGAATGGTGCCATTTCTGTCATAAATGTTGATGTGACAGGCTCACATTTATTGATTACTCTGTGTCAGGCCTTATTCTAAATACGTGACACTCCAACTATTCATTTTTCCTAAGCAAAGTAAAACAAGAATGGAGGATCATTCCATAATTCCAATTTAAATTATCCCTAACATTTCTTGTGGCCATCAACAGGAGTTGAAATGCACATTCCTGTTTCTCCAAAGGATCAAATTGCTTTCATTTTGTACTGCCCTGTCTACTGGTCTTGGTAAGGTTTGTGTGTAATACATTTTCACATCTGGTCAAAAAATAAACTAAGTTGTAAGAGGTTAGAGAATTCTCCCCATCTGAACAAAAACCCAACGCTTCCTAGGCCCATCAGGAATACCACAACGATATTCCGACTACCCAGATGCTACACTACGTGAAACATTATTTCACCCCAACAAAAACAAAGCACCTAGAGCTCAGAGACTCCCAACGGTGCCCTCGTATGGATACGAGCCATAGTGTGTCATAGTCTAGGCACTGTAATTCTATATGTATCTTTGGTTTAACATTAAATCATAAATAGTTTTCTTGTTATTTCCCAGGATGGAGGTGAGAGGGGAGCAGGAAGAAAAAGAAAGGAATTACATATGCTGTTGAGTGTTAGGCATGATGCTGACTTCAACCTGAATCCTTGACGGGCTGCGATCCAGCCCGTCCCATTTTGTTATCATTGATGTTGTTTTGGCCGTTATGAAAACGTTCACCAAGCAGTATGCTAGAAGCTTTGCTCACTTGATCTCATTTAATCTTCACATCCATGCTCTGAGGAAGATATTATTATCCCCGTTTTACAAAGGAAGAAGTAGGAACTCAGAGAGATTCATCCAAGGTTGCACAGCTAACAAACGGGACAAACTGGGTCCAACCTTACACTCTGTCTGCTCCACCACACAGTGTTCCAGCCCTTCCCCCAGCCCTGAAATTACAGATGGGATTTTCACCCTCTGCAGGGTGAAAGCTAAAGATGGGAGCTTGCGGGGAGGGTGAGCTACAGGGCTTCTCTGCAGAGGACCGAAACCTTTTGGCCTTCTGCCCACAAACTCTTTCCCTTTTCTTTCTTGCTGGGGAGAAGCATGATATTATAGGTGACTTTGTTTTATACACACACACACTCCAAGGAGAGGGCTCACTATATAAAGAGGATCAACCACTTATCAAAGATGCTGACAAAGGACTTATCAAATGTCCTTTGAGGCTAAGTATCTCTCAAAACAGGAATTACTGAACCTGAGCACATGGACTAGGGATTGGGCCTATCCTTACGTTACAATAGCTCTCCAATGGAATTACTTGATCTACCCCAACATTTACCAACTCTGCCTACATTTTAATATCTGAATTAAGTCATCTAACCTCAGAATATATTAATTCTAACCCTTTTCTCCGCTACCTGAAGGTGGGGAAGGGCTATGTTATTTTTCCTTCCTATTTTAGAACACTGTCTCTCCCAAACACATTGAATTCATGAAATTCCAGATGTTGCTCAATGAGTGATGCCTCTGGCTCACTGCTATTCTGGCTGTCACAGTTAGGACTACCTAGGAACACGCTGCAGCTGGGTAGCATTTATGGAAAGAGAGGGGCTGGAACATGCACAGATCAAGAAGCTCATATTTAGTGAGATAAATGGGTTAAGGAGCCACCGCCTGGGGTGGCAGGGATCATCCAGATGGCTCCATGAGCTGCGTGCTGTGGTATGCTGACCTGTGCACACCATGCAGGCCTCAGGCCTCTTTCAGGTACAAATGATGGAAAGCTCACTAGTGGAAGCAGAGGGAATTAATTAACACTTTGCTGATAGTTCTGAGGGTGGTCTTCAAGTATAACTGGATCCAAGTGCTTAAATGTCACTAGGAATTCATCCCCATCTCTTTGCTCTGCTTTCCTCTCTTCAGAAGGATGACAAGATGACCCCCAGTAGATCTAGCCTTGTTTTTCACACAGATCCCAGTGTATGAACATGTATTACCCAACTATTCCATTAAAAGTCTCAGGACTGACTTTCCATTGGCCGAAATTGGCTCATGTGGTGAACATCTACGGCTTGATCTTCAAATCCGCTCTCCACCCTTCTTCCTGCTCAGAGACTGGGAGACGAGCCTGTACAGATGTTCCAGTGGCTCCTTCCTTTGGGTATTGTCAGTGGGAAGACCAGCGGGAGACTAGAGGAAGAGAGAAGAGTAAGGTCAGAATGTTCATTTTCTCCCAGATCCCTTTGCAAGGACCAGTATGGGGTAGCTATGTCTCTTGGCCAATAGTCAGAGGTCCTACCCCTGCTCTCTTCATCCATCTTTCCCTCTTTGAGATCCAGAAGTGCCTCCTCAGTCTTGCCTCTACAAGCTGTTGGTGGTACCAATGAGTATAAGTAACCCCAGGAACTACATTGCCTCTTAAGGTCTTCCTATACTCTGCCTTACTTCTATGGGAAGGTTATTTGAGAGTTTCATCTGTTCCCATGATCCTGACTGACACAGCTAACATACCTATCCCTAAACCAAATCCATGTTTCTCGTTGGACAGGCCTGGGTCACATGCCTACCCCTGAAGCAAAGGTGTGAAACCAGCTCCATCTAAACCATAGGTACTGAGAGTGGAAGAGGTGGTCAACTGCCAAAGAACAGACAAAAACAGCCTCTGATCAGTGTTTTTAGCAAAGTAGATGAGAAGGAATTTTAATCAGTTTTAATCATCACTAAGTGTTACACTGCCAAACATTCTTCAGAAGCAGCATTTACCACATAAAGAAGGATAAGTTTCTTCATCCTTTGCTAAAATAGCAATAAGACTGACTTTTACCCATGGACACTCAATGCCTCCAGAAGAACTGGCTGCTCATTTTCTGAGCTCTGGGCCTGTTGACAACTTTCTTCTGAAACAAATTGAAATTTCTATTATCAATTCACTTCGAAATGTCATAAAGCCGCTTAGGCCTCGGCTGGCTGAGCAATAAAGCAGGCCCTCTTGGCAGCTGAAATGAGCTGCCCCTGACAGTACGACAAGGGACAAGGCATTAAACATCGCCAAGAATGGACGATTTGGAAGCCGCCTAGTGGCAGAAATGACAAGGCTAAAATCATATCCACTTTGAAAAAAATGATATCAGTTGAAGGATAAACATAAAATGGGACGATAGCAACCTCATCGCAGAACTGTAAGTGCTTGAGAAGAACATTGAAGCTGATGTTCTTATATCTTAGCAGAGAACTTTTTTTTTATATTTGGCTAACCAGCATGATAATGACTGGCTTTGCCATGGATGAGTCACCTTGCAGGCAAAACCATGGACCTCTACCCCAGTGAATCTCAGCCCAAAACCATTACTGAGAAAACAAATAGTGTTCTATTAGTACAGATTTTAGTTACCTCATCACCCAACCCCATGTGGATTTTTGTTTAGGTTTTTAAATTATATTGACATATAGTTGATTTATATTGTTGTGTTAATTTCTGCTGTACAACAAAGTGCTTCAGTTATACATATATATATATATATATTCTTATTCACATTCTTTTCCCTTATAGTTTATCACAGAATATTAAATATGGTTCCCTCTGCTACACAGCAGGACTTTGTTGTTTATCCATCATATATATAATAGCTTGCATCAGCTAATCTCAATCCTTCCTCCCCCTAGCCTTGGCCAATTGCAAGTCTGTTTTCTATATCTGTGAATCTGTTTCATAAATATATTCATTTATGTTGTATTTTAGATGCCACATATAAGTGATATCATATGGTATTTCTCTTTCTCTTTCTGACTTACTTTGCTTAGTATCATGATCTCTAGGTCCATCCATGTTGCTGCAGATGGCATTATTTCATTCTTTTTATGACTGAGTAATATTCCATTGTATATATCTCCTTTATCCAGTCATCTATCAATGGACATTTAGGTTGCTTCCATGTCTTGGCTATTGTAAATGGTGTTGCTATGAAGACAGGACCAACCCATGTTTCAGTGGAGTCTCCACTATGCTTTCTTAATTAACAGATTGTCTTTCAATGACTTGCTGAGGATATCTGGCTTTTCTGTTGGCTTCCTCCATAATGCCTCAGCTACTGCTTTGGGTGAAGTTCAGAACTAAGGATTTGGCACCAGGAAGACAGGCCTCTTGAGACAGCTGTGTGCCTCTCCTAATCCTACTAATAACTCCTTGGTATACAATTCCACCATAGTTCTCTTTATTCACAAAGAAGACACTTGAATATCAACTTGTCGGGAGAAAGAGAGATCTAAACTAGCCATTTACTTCAGTGCCTCTAAAGTCTCAAAAATGAAAAATCTGAGGCCCAGCAAGAGAAGAAATCCAAAAGATCTAGCCAGTGGAATACTTCAGCCACACCTGGACCCTATGGGTAAAAGGGAAAGATTATGATAATCAGAGACAAACAGTCCAAGTCTTAGTGTATGACCTTGAGCAAGTCACACCTTTATGAGTTTGCATTTCCTTCTCATCTAGTATTACTGTTTCCAAGACGCTGATGACACGATAAGCATTAAAAAGAAAAAATGATTCTGAGAGGCAGGCATCTCTGATCAGTATTTCCAAGGGCATTCCTGCTTTGAAAGACTCATCTAAGCAAAAGCTATCAATAAACTTAGAGGACAGAATAGAGTAGAAGAAGCATGCCAAAAAGGTTTCATCTCACCAGCTGTCTCTGCATGATTCATAGTAGCTCTCTGGAACACTGTATTCAAAAGCACTCTGAGGTCATATCTGGGTTCAGTGGGAAAGAACTCCCAGATCACTGAGGATCAATGATCCAGTGATCTTGCATCAGTGATACAAGAGGAGGGTCTGTTACCATGTGTGACATCTCTATTGTAGTGACTGAGAAGGCTGAGCTTGAAAGTCAGATCTTAGTGGAAGAAATGTGTATTAGTTCTTGCTTCAACAACAAACAACAAAAAACACACTTTCAGTAGCTTATAAACATAAACACTTATTTCTCACTACACAGAGGGTCAGACTATGGGTTGGATTGGGCCTACTCCACATTTCTTCTCATTTTAATCCTCAAGCAGAAGGAACAGCCCTTATTTTGGACATGCTATGCTCAGAGCAAAGAGCAGAAACTCAAATGGCCAAGCCAAATTAGACATTCATGTTAAAACTTCTGCTCAGACATAGCATGTTCACATTTCATTGGCCAAAATCAGCCATATGGCAAAGTCCCAAGTTAATAAGGAAGGGATATATAATTTTCTTACAGGAAAGGAGGAAGTGAAAAACTGCAATCGATGCAATCTACCAGATAGTGTTTGAGAAAGATACTTTCAGTATTAAGATACTATGGCTGTTTTCTTAATTTTTTCTATGATATATATAATTCAAAAAATGAAAAGTTGAAAAATGCTAGTGTATCTTGTAGATATTGGAATCCTTGAGGAGGGAACAATCTGATACTTAGAGGAGAGCAGGTATGCTGATGGAAGATGGGGGAGAGAAGAATGCAAAAATCAGGGAGCTCATCAGAGAATGTGTGAGTTTAAAGGAGGAGATGGCAAGGGAAGTATTTAGATGACAAGTACATCCACGATGGAAGCCCTAGAAAAGTGCCAGCGACAAGCTGATGAGCAAGTGAAGTCACGCCCAGGATATGCCACTTGGGAAAGCTGATCTGCTCAAGACCAGAAGAAGGCACAGTGCTCTCAAAATTGGGGGATGGAGGGATGGAAGGAATGAATGGATGTTAAAGATATCTGAATAGCAAGGATTATGGAATACTGGTAAAGAATATGGTTGTCATATAAGGTAGCCATTTCAACAGAGTCAAACAACATTAAATCATTGAATATTTACTGAGTATTTACTAGGCACTGGGTCCTACGCCACGTGCTACAGGTACATTGGTGCACAACAAAAGAGACACAGTTTCTGCACCCACAGAGCTCAGAGTCGAATGGTAGAAACAGACCATTGGAATTTCAACAGCAATGGAATTTCACATGGATACTCAATGTTCTTTCAATCTGATAACACTTTCCTAGCATGTTCACTGTCTACCATCCAAAACAACTATTTCCCTCTTCTCCCTCTTTAAATCCATTACCCCAACACTCCTGCCCCTGTACACAACATGTAACCTCCCCTCACACCACCGACCTATTCAGCACACGTTCTCTCACTGGTTCCTCACTGCTATACAGGCAACCTCTCCATTCCATCCCCTCTTGTATTCAGTCTTCACTTCTACAATTATCCTTTGTCTCTTCTGCATTTTCTCTCCCTACTAAATCATTTGCATAGTTATACAAGTCGCAGTTGGGCAAGGAGGAAGGCAGGATTTTCCCTTCCAGGAAGATTCAGGAAATGAATGAGAATTCATTTTGACTGTCAATCACTGGGGAGCCCTAGTGGCATTTAGTAGGGGCTAGGGAAGCTAATTATGTTCTATCTTATTTAAACAGGAAAACTTCCTTAAAACCCCCAATTTCCATCAATCGTTACCAACCAAATCTCAAACCCTCCACAGAGAAACTTCTTGGTAGGGTTAGCAATATACACTGTCTCCACTTCTTCATCTCACAATCTCTCATCCACCCACTCCAACCACATTTCTGCCTCTTCCCCCTCCCAGAGACTGCTCTTTTCGGAATTATCAAGGACTCTCACAAGCCAATCCAGTGGTCATGTCTTGATCCTTATCTTATTTGGTGTCACACATTTAACCCAACTGCCCACTCCTTTCTTCTTGAAAGGTTGCCTAAAATAGGCATTTCAAAATAACGAAGCCAAACAAAAAACCTCTTGATTTATTCTCCAGTCCAAGCAACCAACCAAACAAAAAAAAAGACCTTCTACTCCTCTCCTCCTTGTCTCAGGAAAGGCTATTCAGATATGAAAGCAAAATATTTAAAAAATTATCCTTGAGTCCTCTCTCCCATTCCCTACATAAGCCCATAAGTAAGTCCACTCTAAATCTAAAATATATCTCAAAAGTCTACATTTCTTTCCATCTCCACTATTATCCCTCTGGTCAAGCCATTAACATATCTTGCAATTAACAATCAACATATCAATAAGCATTTATTCTCATGCTCACAGATCTTCAGATTGAGTGGGACATCCTGCTTTAGGCTGCGGGTCTGTCTGCTGGGAAGCTGGGATGTTCAGGCAGAAGGAACAAGGAGGGCATTTTCTTCTCATGCCAGAGGACAAAAGCTGTTAAGAGCAATGAAGGGATGCACACAGTTCCTCTTAAGGCCTAGGCTCACACATTGTATGTTACCACTTCTGCCCATATACCACTGGCCAAAGCAAATCACACAGCCAAGTCCAACGTCAATGGGAAAGGGAAGAATACTCACCCAAACTGTAAGGATTGGAGGAAAGGGAATGAATATTTGCCCAACAATAATCTACTTTCCCGAGCCCCCTTGGAGAAGAACTTTGAATAATGGTGTTGTTATTACTACTATGGATGCTGAACAATAACATCTTCTTATTAACCATGCTGATTGTATTACAAATGAATGAGACTAATCTTCTCACTGTGTTTATAATGATTAAAAGCCATACAGAAATGTAAATTCTTTAAAACTATTTTACCTAGTCAACAGGCATTGATTTATTAATTTATTCTTAGCCGAGCAGCATCATCACCTCAAGAAGAACTTCTGTTTAGACACCATCTCTATTCAGGTGCTGAGTAGGAACTTTTTTTTTCAAATTGGAGGCTAATTACTTTACAATACCATGGTGGTTTTTACCACACATTGACATGAATCCGCCATAGGTGTACATGTGTTTCCCATCCTGAACCCTCCTCCCACTTCCCTCCCCACCCCATCCTTCATGGTCATCCCAGTGCACCAGCCCTGAGCACCCTGTCTCATGCATCGAATCTGGACTGGCGATCTATTTCACATATGATAATATACATGTTTCAATGCTATTCTCTCAAATCATCCCAACCTCACCTTCTCCCACAGAGTCCAAAAGTCTGTTCTTTACATCTGTGTCTCTTTTGCTGTCTCGCATATAGGGTCATCATTACCATCTTTCTAAATTCCATATATATGCATTAATATACTGCATTGGATTAGGAACTTTTTAAAATGTCTGCATGATGTACCAAAGCACAAAAAGTGACTCTGACACCACTAATAGACTCTGAATTAACAGACCTTTCCTGAAAATCTTCCTAAAAGAAAATCCCTCTGACATCTAAATTTTTGACTTATGGTAGAAAACTTCAGCCCTCAGATGGAATCTTCAGTTCAGTTCAGTCGCTCAGTCATGTCCGACTCTTTGCAACCCCATGAATCGCAGCACGTCAGGCCTCCCTGTCCATCACCAACTCCCGGAGTTCACTCAGACTCACGTCCATCGAGTCAGTGATGCCATCCACCCATCTCATCCTCTGTCGTCCCCTTCACCTTCTGCCCCCAATCCCTCCCAGCATCAGAGTCTTTTCCAACGAGTCAACTCTTTGCATGAGGTGGCCAAAGTACTAGAGTTTCAGCATTAGCATCATTCCTTTCTGCTAAAGTAAAAAATATCCAATACGGAGCCTAATCTTCCCTGGCCTACAGACTTTTGTGTTTTGCTAGTATCCTCACACAAATGAAAAAAACTGATTATGAATGATGACATTATCCTGGACTCTGCATTACTCAGTCAACTGATGATACATAGCCTCCTCTCCTTTTATAAGCCCCTTTCCAATAAATATCTCTCCCACAAAGATTTCCATTCTTTTGTTTGATTTAGAACTTAGTGAAAAGAAAGATATTTTTATCTTAATTTCATGCCAGAAAATATGAAGTCATGAAAACTTACTGAAGAGGATAGACATTTTTTTAATGGGACCTTAAGAGCCAGGCCCAGTGCCTGTTGCCAAACTCAATGAAGAATTGTTTGGAGTAAGAACAGAACATTGCTCTGGGACTGAGCTAACTAGAAAGGCTGATACACCATGACATCTCTGACTCATATAACCTCCCTGACCTTGAGATAAACTCTAGCAGGGTATAGCATGTCCAAAGTTGACAATGAGGTGAAAAGTCCATCTCTAAGTCACAAAGCTCCCCAAACCTCACTATTTAAATCCACCTAGTTGGGAGCTGACTGTGGCTCAGATCATGAACTCCTTATTGACAAACTCAGACTTAAATTGAAGAAAATAGGGAAACCCACTAGATCATTCAGGTATGACCTAAATCAAATCCCTTACAATTATACAGTGGAAGTGAGAAATAGATTCAAGGAATTAGATCTGATAGACAGAGTGCCTAAAGAACTATGGACGGAGGTTCATGACATTGTACAGGAGACAGGGATCAAGACCATCCCCAAGAAAAAGAAATGCAAAAGGTAAAATGGCTGTCTGAGGAGGCCTTACAAATAGCTGTGAATAGAAGAGAAATGAAAGGCAAAGGAGAAAAAGAAAGATATACCCATCTGAATGCAGAATTCCAAAGAATAACAAGGAGAGATAAGAAAGCCTTCCTCAGTGATCAATGCAAAGAAATAGAGGAAAACAATAGAATGGGAAAGACTAGAGATCTCTTCAAGAAAATTAGAAATCCCAAGGGAACACTTCATGCAAAGATGGGCTCGATAAAGGACAGAAATGGTATGGACCTAACAGAAGCAGAAGATATTAAGAAGAGGTGGCAAGAATATACAGAAGAACTATACAAAAAAGATCTTCATGACTCAGATAATCATGATGGTGTGATCACCAACTTAGAGCCAGATATTCTGGAATGTGAAGTCAAGTGGGCCTTAGGAAGCATCACTATGAACAAAGTTAGTAGAGGTGATAGAATTCCAATTGAGCTATTTCAAATCCTGGAAGATGATGCTGTGAAAGTGTTGCACTCAATATGCCAGCAAATTTGGAAAACACAGCAGTGGCCACAGGACTGGAAAAGGTCAGTTTTCATACCAGTCTCAAAGAAAGGCAATGCCAAAGAATGCTCAGACTACCGCACAATTGCACTCATCTCACATGCTAGTAAAGTAGTGCTCAAAATTCTCCAAGCCAGGTTTCAACAGTACGTGAATCGTGAACTTCCAGATATTCAAGCTGGATTTAGAAAAGGTAGAGGAACCAGAGACCAAATTGCCAACATCCGTTGGATCATCACAAAAGAAAGAGAGTTTCAGAAAAATATCTTCTTCTGCTTTATTGACTATGCCAAAGCCTTTGATTGTGTGGACCACAAGAAACTCTGGAAAATTCTGAATGAGATGGGAATACCAGACCACCTGACCTTCTTGAGAAATCTGTATGCAGGTCAGGAAGCAACAGTTAGAACTGGACATGGAACAACAGACTGGTTCCAAATCGGGAAAGGAGTACATTAAGGCTGTTTTATCACCCTGCTTATTTAACTTATATGCAGAGTACACCATGAGAAATGCTGGGCTGGAAGAAGCACAAACTGGAATCAAGATTGCTGGGAGAAATATCAATAACGTCAGATAAGCAGATGATACCACCCTTATGGCGGAAAGCGAAGAACTAAAGAGCCTCTTGATGAAAGTGAAAGTGTGAAAAAGTTGGCTTAAAACTCAACATTCAGAAAACTAAGATCATGGCATCTACTTCCATCACGTCATAGCAAATAGATGGGGAAACAGTGGAAACAGTGGCAGACTTTATTTTGGGGGGGCTCCAAAATCACTGCAGATGGTGACTGCAGCCATGAAATTAAAAAATGCTTGCTCCTCAGAAGAAAAGTTATGACCAACCTAGATAGCATATTAAAAAGTAGAGACATTATTTTGCCAACAAAGGTCTGTCTAGTCAAAGCTATGGTTTTCCCAGTAGTCATGTGTGGATGTGAGAGTTGGACTATAAAGAAAGCTGCTGCTGCTGCTGCTGCTAAGTTACTTCATTTGTGTCCGACTCTGTGCAACCCCATAGACGGCAGCCCACCAGGCTCTGCCATCCCTGGGATTCTCCAGGCAAGAACACTGGAGTGGGTTGCCATTTCCTTCTCCAAGGCATGAAAGTAAAAAGTTAAAGTGAAGCTGCTCAGTCGTGTCCAACTCTTTGCAACCCCATGAACTGCAGCCTACCAGGCTCCTCCGTCAAGCGCCAAGGAATTGATGTTTTAGAACTATGCTGTTGGAGAAGACTCTTGACAGTCCCTTGGACTGCAAGGAGATCCAACCAGTCCATCCTAAAGGAAATCAGTCCTGGATGTTCATCGGAAGGACTGATGTTGAAGCTGAAACTCCAATACTTTGGCCACCTGATGCAAAGAACTGACTCATTGGAAAAGATCCTGATGCTGGGAAAGATAGAAGGTGGAAGGAGAAGGGGACAACAGAAGATGAGATGGTTGGATGGCATCACCGACTCAACGGACAAGAGTTTGAGTAAATTCCGGGAGTTGGTGATGGACAGGGAGGCCTGGTGTGCTGCAGTCTATGGGGTTGCAAAGAGTCGGACACAACTGAGTGACTGAACTGAACTGACTGAACTGAGTTAGGAGAAAGATTCATCTAAATTAGTGGAAAATCCAAATTCCCAGTATTTCCAAATACAAGGAATACCTCTAGATTTAGAACACTGATAAAGGGAATCAAAGTTTTTTCCACTTTTCCTTCCAAAACTGCCATTGAAATAACAAGGATATAAAAAGAAAAAACAAACAAGCAAACAAACAGCAGTACTAGAAAAAGGTGGTAGTGGTTTTAGTCACTAAGTTGTGTCCAGCTCTTACTGCTACGTGGACTGTAGCCTGCCAAGCTCCTCTGTCCACAGGATTTCCCAGGCAAGAATACTGGAGTGGGCTGCACATTCTTCTCCAGAGGATCTTTACATAGAACCTGGGTCTCCTGCATTGCAGGCAGATTCTTTACCGACTGAGCCACACACACACACACACACACACACACACACACGCAAACAGGAGTACTAGAAAAATCAAGAGGACTACTGTTACCACCAAAGACATGTTGATTCCTGAAAAATATGAAGCAGATAGGATAAGCATAACTCAATGTACATTTTAAAATTTATCAGTTCAGTTCAGTGGCTCAGTCAAGTCCGACTCTTTGCGACCCCATGAATCGCAGCACGCCAGGCCTCCCTGTTCATCACCAACTCCCGGAGTTCACTCAGACTCACGTCCATCGAGTCAGTGATGCCATCCACCCATCTCATCCTCGGTCATCCCCTTCTCCTCCTGCCCTCAATCCCTCCCAGCATCAGAGTCTTTTCCAATGAGTCAACTCTTCACATGAGGTGGCCAAAGGACTGGAGTTTCAGCTTTAGCATCATTCCTTCCAAAGAAATCCCAGGGCTGATCTCCTTCAGAATGGACTGGTTGGATCTCCTTGCAGTCCAAGGGACTCTCAAGAGTCTTCTCCAACACCACAGTTCAAAAGCATCAATTCTTCAGTGCTCAGCCTTCTTCACAGTCCAACTCTCACATCCATACACGACCACAGGAAAAACCATAGCCTTGACTAGACGGACCTTAGTCGGCAATGTAATGTCTCTGTTTTTGAATATGCTGTCTAGGTTGGTCATAACTTTTCTTCCAAGGAGTAAGCGTCTTTTAATTTCATGGCTGCAGTCACCATCTGCAGTGATTTTGGAGCCCAAAAAAATAAAGTCTGACACTGTTTCCACTGTTTCCCCATCTATTTCTCATGAAGTGGTGGGACCAGATGCCATGATCTTTGTTTTCTGAATGTTGAGCTTTAAGCCAACTTTTTCACTCTCTTCTTTCACTTTCATCAAGAGGCTTTTTAGTTCTTCTTCACTTTCTGCCATAAGGGTGGTATCATCTGCATATCTGAGGTTATTGATATTTCTCCCGGCAATCTTGATTCCAGCTTGTGTTTCTTCCAGTCCAGTGTTTCTCATGATGTACTCTGCATATAAGTTAAATAAGCAGGGTGACAACATACAGCCTTGACGTACTCCTTTTCCTATTTGGAACCAGTCTGTTGTTCCATGTCCAGCTCTAACTGTTGCTTCTTGACCTGCATACAGATTTCTCAATTATAAACATTTGCCTTACTGATCAAACTGATAAGGCAGTTAATGACAAAGCTGAGCACCCAACACAGGCAGAAGAGGATTGGGATATAAGAGTAGGAAAGAAAAAAAAAACATTGTAGAAAAAAGAAAAGTTCAGCACAACAAGAACATAAAGAAGAGTAGGCTGGAGATATTCAAGATAATCATATTAAAAGACGAGAGAATTCCCTAGCAGTCCAGTGGTTAGGACCATGCATTCCTACAGCAGAGGGGCAGGGTTAGATCCCTGGTTGGGAAACTAGGATCCCAGATGCCACAAAGACTTAAACTCTAGATTTATGTCACTGTCTCATATCTTGGACTAGCTGTTTTCATTTGAGGTCTGTGAGATAAAAACTATTTTCAAAATAATACTGACAGGCTGTTTGCCTTTTTTACTATGTTGACATTTGCACTGGTAGAACAAAAATAATTGTGGTTGACACTCCTGATGCCTTAGGCACCTAACTGGTACTTGCATCAATTATATTCTTCATCACCAGACACAGATGGGAGGTGGGGGGCGGGGGTGGAGTGAGCTTCACATAATACCCTAAATGAAGCAGTAAAAATTATTAATGTTATTAAAATATCAATCTTTATATCTTTTTAATATTCTGTCTGACAAAATAGGAAGTATATATAAAGCACTTCTATTGAATACCGAAATATGGTGGTGATTGTCTCGAGAAAAAGCACTTGTATTACAATTGTTTGAGTTGCAAGCTGACTTAGCTGCTTTTTTCATGGAACATCATTATTTCTTAAAAGAATAATAGGCAAACCATTACATATCTGGCGGACACTGTCTCAAAAATGAGTGAAATGAGCCTGTCACTACAAAGTAAACAGCTGACAGTATTTGTTGCCAACAATAACATTCTAACTTTCAATAGAAAACATCAGAATTTTTTAAAACTTACTCAAGTTTTCATCAGCATAAGCATGACATCATTCCAATATAACTTAAGATTCTTTTATGATACCGGTGGTTTTAAAAAATAATTTTTGATGTTGTATTACTAAATGTATCAACACTTGAAAGATCTTCATAATTCAGGGAACCAGTATCATCCAGATAACCAAAGAATGATGTTACAAAATCATGCATGGGCAATTAAAAATTTCAAAGTGCAAAGTAGATCCTTTGACTTTAATGTAATAGAATAAAAAGCATTCACTGCTAAATTTTCAGATTCCACATTTGATTTGCACAGGTCAAGTTTCAGTGCAGTATCAAAGGATACAATCTACGTTTCTCTAAAAAAAGTTATTAAAATTCTCCTCCCTTTTCCAATTACACATCTGTGTGATGATGGGTTTTCTTCATCTGCTTCAATCAAAACAATATATTTTAGGAATTCCTGGTTATCCAGTGGTTAGGACTCTGTACTTTCACTGCCATGGACTGGAGTTCAATACTTGTTCGGGGAACTAGGATCCTGTAACACCCACAGCCAAAAAAAAAAAAAAGAAAAAGAAAAGCATCACAGAAAGTGTAAAGCACTCTTGACACCAAAATTTTGGAAGCGACGCAGCAGCAGCAGCAGCAGCAGCAGTGCTGTATTCATTCTCACGGTTGCCATAGTTGGTTTCTACTTTCTGAGCTAAGAAAATAAGAGCAGGGGAAGAGTGAACACAGATAGCGTCCCAGTTGCAACCAGAGTGGAAGGCAGGATGACAGCGGTGAAGCCCTTTAATTTTATCTGCTATTTGGATAAATTTCCTCATAGGCTTAAAATCCCACAGGAGCACAGATACCCTGAGATACATCAATGGATGTTGGAAAAGTGACAGCTTGAGAGAAGGTTTGGGAAAGTAAATGAAAGGGTTTCCATACAAGCCACTCATACATAGAGCTGCTGGCTTGGTCCCATACAGATCTGAGAAAAGTGAGGCAACCAAATGAATAAATTATAAGAAGAAAAAAATCATCTGATTTCAGTTGATGACTCCCCACCTTCAGGTGAACATACTACAAGTTTGTATGCCATGGTAAGCACTTTCTTCCTCTAGGAATTCCAAGGTCAGGCCAAGAGCTAATAGTATTAATCAAGGCTTGGTGCATTTACAACCAAGAAAAACTTGGTATTGGATTTTTTTTTTAAAGTAGATATATACAGATCTGTTACCAGATATAATCTCCTTCAGACTATCGCAAATTTTCTCTCTTTTTTTAAGAAATGATTTGTTATTCTCGGTCTAGAAAACAAAGTATTACTAAATCAGTGATAAGGTAAAGCATTTCAGCAAATCTATAATGTTTCAATAATTTCTGAAAACACAAATATCATTCTACTAAAATTATCAGTGAAATGACTTCACTTTCCAAAAATATTCAATATAGTTTATTAGGAGAGTGATAAAATTCATTGCTTTTCATATGTCAATTGGGGCTTAATTTGAAATTTTAAAAAGCATGTCACAAATGGAATTATGAGTCCTGGGAGAACTGGAAAATGGCTAACAATCCTAACCAGTAACACATCATCTTAGTTGCCTACATAATTACCCCCATTTCTCATTTTTATTTTTGGTAACAAAGAGCAAAGTTTTGAGAACCCCTGGGTCCTGGTCTGCTATTATCCTCAGCAGTCTTTGAAATTCCATCCCTACCTAAAGGGACTCAGCAGAGCTATACAGCAGTCAGCAATAAAATTATCAGATCTAAAAGGCAAACATGTCTTACTTCCTTGAGCATTTCCAGGAAATGAAGACTACATGAGTGTTTATGAGAGAAAAAAAAATCAGAGAGAGAGAAATAAAATGTGATGAAAAGATGGTATTGTGTCCATCTCTTCCACTATCATTCTTGGGCTACGGAGGGGACACCATAGAGCTTGTCACGGAACCTTGTGTCTTCCTCTCTAATGTATTTAATCCTTTAGGGAAGGAACTGTCTTCTCTTGGGAGAGATAAGAAGGAAGTAATACCAACTGAGCAAGAAAACTACATTCTGTGTTTCTCCTTCACTCTCACTCACAAGGCTTCTAACCCCAGATGTGTGGGGTTTCCCATGCCAAGCAATTCTGCAACACTACTTGGGTATCCTACCATTGAACTCAACTCTGACATTAGCTACCTAGAGACAGCATCGGATCCCACGGGTTAGGGGCTCAGTCCCATTAGACTGACCCCACCCCCACTTCAAATGCCCATTGCAAGTAGAAGATCCCCAGGTTTTCCACAATTTCCATCAGCCCCGGCTCTAAGTTACAGTTTTCCATGACCTCCCCCACTTGGATTTGATTATTTGCTAGAAGAGTTCACAGGACTCAAGGAAACACTTATGTTTACTAGTTTCTTATGCGACAAAGGTTACATACAGCAGAGGATACAGACGAACAGATACATAAGGTGAAGTCTGAGAGGGTCCTGGCACAAGAGCTTCTGTCTTCGTGGGACTTAGGGTGTGTCGCTCTCCCAGTACACGAATGTGTTCAGCAACCAGGATGCTCCCTGACTCCCATCCTTTGGGTTTCTACAGAAGCTTCATTATACAGGCATACTTGATTAAATCATTGGCCATTAGTAATTGAGCTCAATTTCCACTCTTTCTTCTCTCCCTGGAGGTCAGAGGGTGTGCAACTGAAAGTTTCAACCCTCTAATCACTTGAGTGGATACCCTGGCAACCAGTCCCCATTCCTAGGGGCTTTCCAAAAGTCCCCTGATTAATATAAACTCAGTCGTGGAAAGGGTTTTGTTATAAATACGAAGACAACTTTCTTGCTTTTATCACCTAGGAAATTCCACGGATTTGAGGAGCTTTGTGCTGGAAATGGGAACAAAGATCAAACACAAATCTTCATCAACTTAAGATGGGGCTGTTGTTTTGTGTTAGTCTCTGTGTCATGTCTTTTTCAATCCTACGGACTGTAGCCCGCCAGGCTCCTCAATCCATGGGATTTCACAGGCAAGAATACTGGAGTGGGTTGCCATTTTCTTCTCCAGGGGATTTTCCTGACCAAGGGATCGAATCTGAGTCTCCTGCATTAGCAGGTGGATTCTTTACCACTGAGCCACCAGGGAAGAGCCAATAAATCTATCGAAAGTTGAAGATGTATTTGATATACTTAACCTACCAATCATCATAGGTTAGCCTGGCCTGCCTTAACCATGCTGAGACCACTTACGTTAGCCTACAGTTGGTTGAAATCATCTCGCACAAATCCTACTTTGTAGTAAAGTATCAAATATCTTATGTAAGTTACTAAATACTACACTAAAAGTGAAATTCAGAGCAGTCGTATGGGTACAGATTGGGTTAAGCATACCAGCTGTTTATCCTCATGATCACATGGCAGCCTGGGAGCTGTGGCTTCTGCCCCTGCCCAGCATCACAAGACACTATCAGATCATATATCACTAGCCCAGGAAAAGATCAAAATTCAAAACGTGACATAAATACAGATTTTCACTGAATACATATTGCTTTCCCATCATCTTAAAGTAAAAAAAAAAAAAATCAAAAGCCTAATCATCTTAAGTCAGGAATTGTCTGTGAGTATTTTTTATTATAAGTCATAATATCAGGACTTCCCTGGTGGTCTAGTGCCTTAGACTCTGTGGGCCCAAAATAGGGGGACTGGGTGTGATCCCTGGTCAGGGAACTAGATCCCACATGTTGCAACTAAAGATCCCTCATGCCTCAGCAAAGATCAAAGATTCCGTGTACCACAATTAAGACTCAGCACAGCCAAATAAATCTTTTTAAAGTCACACTATCACAGTAGGTCACACATGAAAATCTATTCCAACATTCCTACCTACTTATCCTTCAGAATCCTTCTATATATTATGCTAGAGAAGTTCTGGCATCAAACTTCATTGACCATAGGTCATCACTGAGTCCACAATTTAGTTATCCAAGCAAGCTATTTGAGCCACTTCTAGCTTTAGCTAAAACATTAAATTCAGAATATCTGTTAAATGTACACATATTAATACGCTAAACCCGATACAAAACTATATTCTGTTCTTTTTAGTGTAATACCCTTCAAATCTATTCTCAAACATATTTCCTGGGCCTCTACTAATCAAACTAATCAAATTTCAACATTTATTTTGAAGTATAAGCAATTTCTTCCCAGGTCAGAATCTTCATTTGTTCTACTTGAGCATACTAAGGTCTGACTCTAGTTTACATACAAAGTAGAAAATAATGGACAATGAAGATGGGTCTTAATGAGAATAGCAACCCCTTGCAAGGTTGCTGCCTCAAGTAGGGTGATCACTGAGTCTTCAAGAAGGAAAGGTCACGGGTGGGATGAATTGGGAGATTGAGACTGACATATATGCACTATGGATACTATGTATAAAGTGGGTAGCTAATGAGAACTTACTGTGTAGCACAGGGAACTCTACTGAATGCTCTGTGGTGACCTAAATGGGAAGGGAATCCAAAAAAGAGCGGATATATATGTACGTATAACTGATTCACTTTGCTGTACAGCAGAGACTAACATTACATTGTAAAACAACTATACTGCAATAAAAATTAACTTACAAAAAAAAAAGAAGGAAAGGTCCGTCTTCTTAGTCATAAGAAGAGGCTCTGCTTCTGTTTGTTCAGACAGACTTGGGCATTTAGGTTTATCCAAGTCTTCCCTGCTGATTCAGTAGTAAAGAATCCACCTACAATGCAAGAGACAATGGTTCCATCCCTGGGTCGAGAAAATCCCCTGGAGAAGGAAATGGCAACCCACTCCAATATTCTTGCCTGGAGAATCCCATGGACAGAGGAGCCTGATGGGCCACAGTCCGTACAACTGAAGTAGCTGAGCTCACAGGCAAGTCTAATCTAAGTCTCAGAATCCCACTTATTCCCAATGCCCTGACTTCACATAAACAATATGATGAGTCTGTAAATTCAATCTTGTTATGATTCTGCCACTCACCCAGTCACATTTTTAATAAAGATAGTCTTAAAGCTACCAGAAATGAGACTTTTTTAGGGTTGCTATAAAAGTTCTCTGATGTCTGAATGTGACTTGAGCTTATTTAAAGCCCTGAGTTTTGTCATTTCTGTTAGTTTTCTAGTGCAATCATAAGATAACACCGCACCCCACAAAGCTATGACAAACCTAGACAGCGTATTAAAAAGCAGAGACACTACTATGCCAACAAAGGCCCATATAGTCAAAGCTATGGTTTTTCCAGTAGTCGTGTAGATGTGAGGGTTGGACCATAAAGAAGGCTGAGCACCAAAGAACTCATGCCTTCAAATGGTGGTGCTGGAGAAGATTTTTGAGAATCCCTTGGACATCAAAGAGATCAAACCAGTCAATCCTAAAGGAAAACGACCCTGAATATTCATTGGAAGGACTGATGCTGAAGCTGAAGTTCTAATACTTTGGCCACCTGATGTGAAGAGCCCACTCATTGGGAAAGACCCTGATGCTGGGAAAGATTTAAAGCAGGAGGAGAAGGGGACAACAGAGGACGAGATGGTTGGATAGCATCACCGACTCAATGGATGTGAGTCTGAGCAAGCTCCGGGAGACAGTGAAGTACAGGGAGCCTAGTGTGCTGCAGTCCATGGGGTTGTAAAGAGTCAGACATGACTGAGCAACTGAACAACAAGAGGCAAGCTGACACAGAGGTCTGGTAAACAGTTTGTAGAGAACTAATAACCCTAGCATGGGCTTCCCTGGTGGCTCAGTGGTAAAGAATCTGCCTCCCAGTGCAGGGAGATGAGACATGGGTTAGATCCCTGGGTCAGGAAGATCTCCTGGAGAAGGAAATGACAACCCACTCAAGTGATTCTTGCCTGGGAAATCCCGTGGACAGAGGAGCCTGGCAGGCTACAGTCCATGGGGTCTCAAAGAGTCGGACACGCCTTGGCGACTGAGCACATGTGCGCAGCCCTAGCATCCCAGGGTACAGAAGGTGAACGTGGAGCTGAGAGATACCAGGAAAAGAGAAAAGAAAAAAAACCTTCAGGATCTAAGGCTAGGCAAAGAGTTCTTAGGTCATACAAAGACATGATCCATAAAAGGAAAATTTGTTATATTGGACTTCAAATTTTAAAAATTTTGCTCTGTGAAAGCTCATGTGTAATGGATGAAAAGATGAAGTATAGACTGGGAGAAAATATTTGCAAACCACTTATTCAACAAAGGACTAGTATACAGAATATATAAAGAATTTTCAATACTAAAACTCAACAGTAGTTTAAAAACAAAAAGCAAAGACACATTACACCAATGAGAATATACAGAGAGCGAATAAGTACGTGCAAAGATGTTCAACATCACTAGCCACTGGGGAAATGCAAATTAAAGCCACAATGAGGTACCACTATGCACCAATCAGAATGACTAAAATATAGAATGGAGATCACCATCAAACACCATCAAATGTTAGCAGGGATGCAGAGAACCTGGATCACTCATATACTGCTAGTGGAAAAGTAAAATGGTACAGCTAAACTGGAAAACAATTAAGCAGTTTCTTAAAAAACTAGATATGCAAATACTATACATTAAATACTATACATGATTGCATTCTTAGACATTTATCCTAGAGAAATGAAGACTCATGTTCACACACAAGTCTGTACATTAATGTTTATACCAGTTTTATTCATAACAGTTCCAAACTGGAAATTATCCAGATGTCCTTCAATGATTACACAAATGGTAGTGCAATTTTGCCCCTGGAATACTGTTTAGCAACAAAAAGAACAAAAGATAGATACATATTCTAGGCAATCTCTGAAGAATTATGTTAAATGAAAAAATCTAATCCTAAAAGGTTGCATACTGTATGATTTCATTTATTTAACATTCTTGAAATGACAAAATTACAAAAATGAAGAAAAGATAAGTGGTTGCCAGGGGCTCACTAGCGGCAGGATGTAGAGAGAAAAGACCATGGCTATACAAGGGCAACATGAGGATCCTTGTGGGGGTGGAAATATTTTAACTTGACTACATCCTTGTTAATTTCCTGGTGATGGTGTTTTACTATAGTTTTGCCAGATGTTACCAACAGGGAAAAATGGATAAGGGCTACATAGGATCTCTCTGTATTATTTCTTATAACTTCATGTGAATCTATAACTATTACCCAATAAACTTTTAATTTTTTTAATCTAAAAAAAGAAGAACTGTGAAAAGTAACAGCAATTAATTTGAGTAGTGGAAAGTAGGTAAGTGGATGGGTTTACAGAAGGAACAAGAAATGAAGAAGTGGCAGAACGTTGGTAATTGTTGAAGCCTGGAGATGGGTACATGGAGGATCATAATTACTCTATAAACTTTTTATGTGCTTGAAATCTTCCATACTGAAAGGAAAATAAAAGAGACCCTGAGAGAGGAGAGATTTAACAAACTTGTCAACCAAATAAGTACATTAATAACTCTTATCTTACCAATAGTAATGAAGAAGGCAATGGCACCCCACTCCAGTGCTCTTGCCTGGAAAATCCCATGGACGGAGGATCCTGGCAGGCTACAGTCCATGGGGTCACAAAGAGTCAGACGCAACTGAGCAACTTCACTTTCACTTTCACTTTTCATTTCAGCAATAGTAAACAATTAGAATGAAAAAACTCTATTCATAATAGCAAATATAAATATAAATAACAAACATTGTAAGAAATGGTAAGATTTAGATAAATAAAACTATATAAATACTGTAAATCCTAAAGAAGACCTAAATAATAAGCCTAAATACTAAATGACAAACACACAATATTCCAGAATGAAAAGATTCAGCACTATAAAAATGCCAACTCTCCAACATTCAATCTATAAATTAAGTCCAATTCCCATCAAAACCCCAAGATTATAATTTGTAGAATCTGTAAAACTTATTCCAAAAAAACTATGAAAGAAAACGATATAGCACTGCAATTTGGGAGGGATGATAAGAAGGGGGAACTTTCCAAACTAGATATCAAGATAGACTATAAAGCTGTATAAACAGTCAAAATAAAATAATGTGATGTTAATACAGAAATAGGCAAATAGCTCTATCCAGAAAGAGAATCAAGAATTATGAATTCTTGTATTTTTGAAAGATGGTATCTCACATCATTGGGATTAAAATGAACAATTTTTGATTGATTTCAAACAATTGGCTAAACATTTGGAAAAACCTGAATGTAGGTCCCTTTGTCACAGCTATTCAGAATAATACACACCACAAGAATAAAAGAGCACTTGGCACTTCTGAACACAATAGGAAAATAAAAGAATGATTTTTTATAACCTTGGGATAGAAGCGATGGAAGAATTTCCTTATTAAGCAAGATACAAATCCCATAAACCATAAATGAAAAGATTTATTTCATAAATTTAAAAACTTTTCCTTGGGGGAAAAAACTTAACAATGTATTAAAAGATACACAGTAAGTTAGAAGACATATGCTTAAGATAGCATTCATAATCATAGCATTTTCACAGATTTTACCAAGCAATAAGAAACAGGGAAAATGAGAAAGCCAAAGAATGGGCAATTCAAAGAAGAGTAAATATGAATGGTTGATAAAGTTATAAAAAGATACTTAACCTCATTCACAGTTCAGTTCAGTTCAGTCACTCAGTCGTGTCCGACTCTTTGCGACCCCGTGAATTGCAGCACACCAGGCCTCCCTGTCCATCACCAACTCCTGGAGTTCACTCAAACTCACCTCCATCGAGTTGGTGATGCCATCCAGCGGTCTCATCCTCTGTCGTCCCCTTCCCCTTCTGCCCCCAATCCCTCCCAGCATCAGAGTCTTTTCCAATGAGTCAACTCTTCGCATGAAGTGGCCAAAGTACTGGAGTTTCAGCTTTAGCATCAGTCCTTCCAAAGAACACCCAGGAGAACATCTGTTTTAGAATGGACTGGTTGGATCTCCTTGCAGTCCAAGGGACTCTCAAGAGTCTTCTCCAACACCACAGTTCAAAAGCATCAATTCTTCGGTGCTCAGCTTTCTTCACAGTCCAACTCTAACATCCATACATGACTACTGGAAAAACCATAGCCTTGATTAGACGGACCTTTGTTGGCAAAGTAATGTCTCTGCTTTTGAATATGCTGTCTAGGTTGATTATAACTTTCCTTCCAAGGAGTAAGCATCTTTTAATTTCATGGCTGCAATCGCCATCTGCAGTGATTTGGGAGCCCAGAAAAATAAAGTCTGACTGTTTCCACTGTTTTCCCATCTATTTCACATGAAGTGATGGGACCAGATGCCATGATCTTCGTTTTCTGAATGTTGAGCTTTAAGCCAACTTTTTCACGCTCCACTTTCACTTTCATCAAGAGACTTTTTATTTCTTCTTCACTTTCTGCCATAAGGGTGGTATCATCTGCATATCTGAGGTTACTGATATTTCTCCCGGCAATCTTGATTCCAGCTTGTGCTTCTTCCAGCCCAGCGTTTCTCGTGATGTACTCTGCATAGAAGTTAAATAAGCAGGGTGACAATATACAGCCTTAACGTACTCCTTTTTCTATTTGGAACCAGTCTGTTGTTCCATGTCCAGTTCTAACTGTTGCTTCCTGACCTGCATATAGGTTTCTCAAGGGGCAGGTGAGGTGGTCTGATATTCCCATCTCTCTCAGAATTTTCCACAGTTTATTGTGATCCACACAGTCAAAGGCTTTGGCATCGTCAATAACGCAGAAATAGATGTTTTTCTGGAACTCTCTTGCTTTTTCTATGATCCACCGGATGTTGGCAATTTGATGTCTGGTTCCTCTGCCTTTTCTAAAACCAGCTTGAACGTCAGGAAGTTCATGATTCACATATTGCTGAAGCCTGGCTTGGAGAATTTTGAGCATTACTTAACTAGCATGTGAGATGAGTGCAATTGTGCAGTAGTTTGAGCATTCTTTGGCATTGCCTTTCTTTGGGATTGGAATGAACACTGACCTTTTCCAGTCCTGTGGCCACTGCTGAGTTTTCCAAATTTGCTGGCATATTGAATGCAGCACTTTCACAGCATCATCTTTCAGGATTTGAAATAGCTCCACTGGAATTCCATCACCTCCACTAGCTTTGTTCGTAGTGATGCTTTCTAAGGCCCACTTAACTTCACATTCCAGGATGTCTGGTTCTAGGTGAGTGATCACACCATCATGATTATCTGGGTCATGAAGATCCTTTTTGTACAGTTCTTCTGTGTATTCTTGCCATCTCTTCTTAATATCTTCTGCTTTTCTGTTAGGTCCCTACCATTTCTGTCCTTTATTGAGCCCATTTTTGCATGAAATGTTCCCTTGGGATCTCTAATTTTCTTGGAGAGATCTCTAGTCTTTCCCATTCTGTTCTTTTACTCTATTTCTTTGCATTGATCGCTGAGGAAGGCTTTCTTATCTCTTCTTTCTATTCTTTGGAACTCTGCATTCAGATGCTTATATCTTTCCTTTTCTCCTTTGCTTTTCACCTCTCTTCTTTTCACAGCTATTTGTAGGGCCTCCCCAGACAGCCATTTTGCTTTTTTGCATTTCTTTTCCATGGGGATGGTCTTGATCCCTGTCTCCTATACAATGTCACGAACCTCCATCCATAGTTCATCAGGCACTCTATCAGATCTGGTCCCTTAAATCTATTTCTCACTTCTGCTGTATAATCATAAGGGACTTGATTTAGGTCATACCTGAATGGTCTAGTGGTTTTCCCTACTTTCTTCAATTTAAGTCTGAATTTGGCAATAAGGAGTTCATGATCTGAGCCACAGTCAGCTCCCGGTCTTGTTTTTGCTGACTGTATAGAGCTTCTCCATCTTTGGCAGCAAAGACAATAATCAGTCTGATTTTGGTGTTAACCATCTGGTGATGTCCATGTGTAGAGTCTTCTCTTGTGTTGTTGGAAGAGAGTGTTTGCTATGACCAATGCGTTCTCTTAGCAAAACTCTATTAGCCTTTGCCTTGCTTCATTCCGCATTCCAAGGCCAAATTTTCCTGTTACTCCAGGTGTTTCTTGACTTCCTACTTTTGCATTCCAGTCCCGTATAATGAAAAGGACATCTTTTTTTGGGTGTTAGTTCTAAAAGGTCTTGTAGGTCTTCATAGAACCGTTCAACTTCAGCTTCTTCAGCATTACTGGTTGGGGCATAATCTTGGATTACCGCCATATTGAATGGTTTGCCTTGGAAACAAACAGAGATCATTGTGTCATTTTTGAGACTGCATCCAAGCACTGCATTTTGGACTGTTTAGTTGACCATGATGGCTTCTCCATTTGTTCTAAGGGATTCCTGCCCACAGTAGTAGATATAATGGTCATCTGAGTTAAATTCACCCTTTCATAGTTAAGAAAATGCAAAATAAAATGAGACTTTTTAATCAATTAAATTTTGAGTTTTAGAAAGATTGATAATATACAAAACAATGTTCTCACAGGTATGGGAGATAGGTACTCTCATGTGCTCTTTTTGGAAATAGTACCAGCTTTAGGGAGGCACTGTTTAACATATACCCTGAAAGGCTTAAAGTTTAAGCCAATAATTCCTTGTTAGGAAACCACAGAGCTACACACATAGATGCACAAAGATAAACAAAGGCATTTATTGTAGCATTTGTCTCTAACACTAAAGGATTAGAAACAATCTAAAAACATTTCCGATAGAGAATGATTAAATAAATTAAGTAGAATACTTTCCAACTGTTAAAGAGTTTTATATGCTAACATGAAAGTATCTCCAAGGAATATTTATTAGGCTAAAACAGGTTGCAGAATAATTGGTAATATGTGTGCTTAGTTGCCCTGTCATATCTGACTCTTTGCACCTCCATGCACTGCAGGCTCCTCTGTCCATGGGGATTCTCCAGGCAAGAATACTAGAATGGGTTGCCATGTCCTTCTCCAGGGGATCTTCCTGACCCAGAGATCGAACCCAGGTCTCCCGCATTAAACAATTACATACATTTGTATGGGAATATATGTATCTGTAGACACAAAAAACTATGAACTTTGGTGACTAAGAGGAATGGGAAGGATAGGAGGAGATAAAATGAGAGAATACTTAAATCTTCTTTGCTCAATTCTATAAAACTTATAATAAGAAATGTTTGTAATTGCAGGTTTTTAAAGAATACATAACGCCTGGGAAGCGTTCAAAGCTTCTCAGAGCCACGCTATTTCATAAATTCAAGACAACCAATATTTTCATTGTTATTACAGTGTTCTTACCCTTCACAACTATCAACACTGATGTGCCTTTCATCAGAGAAATTTAAACAAGATTTACAAATAAAGGTTCATTTATTCACAGAGCACACCTTTGAAGCAAGGCTATAATTTAAAAATACAGACATAATAAATGACTTGCTCAGATTCTCAAACAAGTCAAGAAATGATCCAGAGCCAGGATTCCACTCTTGTACAAATAAATAATATATACTGGCTCTTTGCACAGCATCATAAATCACCCCAGCCCCTGGCATTTTAGTCTCTCCCCAAGTAATTGAGTGTTTAAATTACTCGCAAACCTTCACTTTGGCTTTTAAAAAATGCCCACTCTGGCATTCTTTTTAAAGGAATATCTTTTAAAAGTTTAACATTGACCTTCCAAAGAAAGTAAGAGAGTAAGATTAGTTTTCACCTTCAATAAGAGGACAACCCTAGAACATAATGCTCCTTCAAATGACAGTTCAGATCATATTATTTAGCCAAAATCAATAACTTAGCAGAAGTACTCTACAAGTGCATTATCCTAATTTGGAAAATTTTCTAAAGGAGAAGAAGCATGAAAGACATTGATTTGAATCAGGAAAATTGATCCAAGCACTGCCTCTGCCAAAAAACATATGTGTGACTATGCATGACTCCATCAACTTCTGGAAACCTCAGACTCCTCATTTGTAAAGTATGAATGAGAACACCTTCTTGCTTAACTATATGGATTGTCTCAAAGTTGGAATAAGAGAGATTGTGAAGGTGCTCTGTAAGGTGTGAAGTTACAGATAAATCACTCTTAATGTATAAAACCTTAGTTTTTTAAATTGAGTTCTTGATACAAGAATACTACCTGCCCCTCCACCCCCAAATACAAGACAACATCTGATATGCCACACTTTGGGGCCCAATCATTTATTTTTCTCTAGACCAGGTCTCTAGAAAAGGAACGTGCAGCATTTATTTGTGAAGTGTGTCATGATTTAAAGTGACAAAAAGTGACCTATTCTCACAGCAATACCTGCTGTGGTCCTTTTCTAATTGAACTGCCTCCTCCTTAAGGAGCGTGATCCTTCCTTAACCACAGCCAGAGCTGGATTAAATGGTAAAGAGTTGGGCAGTTACCCAAATTATTAATCTGTAAGGGAAACTGAAATGTCATTGGAATAATTAGTAACGATAGAAACAGTTAAGGCTTCTACAGGGAAATTCATAAACAGGCAGAGGAATATAAATTTGCTCTTGCTTGAATACAATACAAGGAAGTAAAAACTAAAAACAATAGTGTTACTGTGACATTTATTGGATGTTTATTATATAACTAGGCCCTATACCAAGTATTTTACATGTATGATTGTGTTTATTTATTTATTTTTTGATATATAAACCCATTCTTTATTTTAAAATGCTGACATGGACAAAGGTTCATATTGTTAAAGAGTTAGCACATCATTTTTGGAGGTTGATTATTAGTTTAAACCCAGAAATTATTGTATGTTGCTGTTTTTAAACCGATTTTCAGGTAGAGAAATTAAGATGTACCTAAGAATGCTCAAACTACCACACAACTGCACTCATCTCACACGCTAGTAAAGTAATGCTCAAAATTCTCCAAGCCAGGCTTCAGCAATACGTGAACCATGAACTTCCAGATGTTCAAGCTGGTTTTAGAAAAGGCAGAGGAACCAGAAATCAAATTGGCAACATCCGCTGGATCACTGAAAAAGCGAGAGAGTTCCAGAAAAACATCTATTTCGGCTTTATTGACTATACCAAAGCCTTTGACTGTGTGGATCACAATAAACTGTGGAAAATTCTGAAAGAGATGGCAATACCAGGCAGATGGGAATACCTGCCTCTTAAGAAACCTGTATGCAGGTCAGGAAGCAACAGTTAGAACCAGACATGGAACAACGGACTGGTTCCAAATAGAAAAAGGAGTATGCAAAGGCTGTATATTGTCACCCTGCTTATTTAACTTATATTCAGAGTACATCATGAGAAACGCTGGGCAGGAGGAAGCATAAGCTGGACTCAAGATTGCTGGGAGAACTATCAATAACCTCACATATGCAGATGACACCACCCTTATGGCAGAAAGTGAAGAGGAACTAAAGAGCCTCTTGATGAAAGTGAAAGAGGAGAGTGAAAAAGTTGGCTTAAATCTCAACATTTAGAAAACGAAGATCATGGCATCCGGTCCCATCACTCCATGGGAAATAGATGGGGAAACAGTGGAAACAGTGGCTGACTTTGTTTTTCTGGGCTCCCAAATCACTGCAGATGGTGATTGCAGCCATGAAATTAAAAGACGCTTACTCCTTGGAAGGAAAGTTATAATCAACCTAGACAGCATATTCAAAAGCAGAGACATTACTTTGCCAACAAAGGTCCGTCTAGTCAAGGCTACGGTTTTTCCAGTGGTTATGTATGGATGTGAGAGTTGGACTATAAAGAAAGCTGAGCACCGAAGAATTGACATTTTTGAACTGTGGTGTTGGAGAAGACTCTTGAGAGTCCCTTGGACAGCAAGGAGATCCAACCAGTCCATCCTAAAGGAGATCAGTCCTGGGTGTTCATTGCAAGGACTGATTTTGAAGCTGAAACTCCAATACTTTGGCCACCTGATGCAAAGAACTGACTCATTTGAAAAGACCCTGATGCTGGGAAAGATTGAGGGCAGGAGGAGAAGGGGAAGGCAGAAGATGAAATGCTTGTATGGCATCACTGACTCAATGGAAAAGGGTTTGGGTGGACTCCGGGAGTTGGTGATGGACAGGGAGGCCTGGTTGCTGCGCTTCATGGGGTCACAAAGAGTTGGACACAACCAAGCGACTAAACTGAGCTGAACTGAACAAGACAGCACAAGTAGCAGACAGTGGAGGTGCAGCTTGAAACGAGCCTTCCTCCAAGACCTATATTCACTCTGCCTCCCAGCGCTCCCCAACTCTAGCTAAATTTATCATATGTTTCTGTATCTTGTATTTAGGCAGGAACAATTAGATGAAATTCACCAGGCAGATCAAATCTGAAACCAGAATTCATGCATAGTGAGTGCTGTTGGCCAGAAGCCAGCGATCAATACTAAAATACAAATTTCAAACCTTTTGATACACCTTCAAAGAATGTACCTGGTTCAGAAAAATTACAAAAGAAAAGTGAAAAGATAATAGAATTATTTTTATGGTAAAATATATTGTCAAATTGCTTCAAACTACTGACACTGCTTAGGGACCCGTCTATAACTTTAACTGATTGAAAATTGTTCCTTGTTGTCCCCATCAAATAATTTTTGAACAACTATTTAAAGAACACTTTTGAAAGGTGCATTAGAATTCAATTGTAAATGACAGATTTCACTCTAGCTAATTTAAACAGAAAGGGATTTACTATTAATAGGAGGAATTGGGGAGTCATTAAATCACTAAAAGGGCTAGTAGAACAGAGTTGAGGCTGCACTTTCAGGCATGACATCCTGAACAGTATTACAGAACTGGGTCATTATGGGCACCATGCTCCTTCCACACTTACGAAGCTGGGGAGTAAGGAAGCCATCACCGTAGCTGCTGACTCGAACAATCTGAATCAGCAGAATGGATGCCCTGCTCTCTGTCTCTCATCACCCATGAAATTCAGGGGCTGAATGCTGGTACCTCCACAGGAGCTGACCCAGAAAAAGCAACAATGTGCCAGTAGAAACAACAGAAGTGGCAGAAGTACAGCCGCCACCTCAGAATGTTCACTTTTAACCAGCTAGTTCAGTTCAGTTCAGTTGCTCAGTCGTGTCCGACTCTCTGTGGCTCCATGAGTTGCAGCACACCAGGCCTCCCTGTCAACCACCAGCTCCCAGAGTTCACTCAGACTCACATCCATCGAGTCAGTAATGCCATCCAGCCATCTCATCCTCGGTCGTCCCCTTCTCCTCCTGCCCCCAATCCCTCCCAGCATGAGTCTTTTCCAATGAGTCAACTCTTCGCATGAGGTGGCCGAAGTACTGGAGTTTCAGCTTTAGCATCATTCCTTCCGAAGAACACCCAGGACTGATCTCCTTTAGAATGGACTGGTTGGATCTCCTTGCAGTGTGGAAAATTCTGAAAGAGATGGGAATACCAGACCACCTCATCTGCCCCTTGAGAAACCTATATGCAGGTCAGGAAGCAACAGTTAGAACTGGACATGGAACAACAGACTGGTTCCAAATAGGAAAAGGAGTACATCAAGGCTGTATATTGTCACCCTGCTTATTTAACTTATATGCAGAGTACATCATGAGAAACACTGGGCTGGAAGAAGCACAAGCTGGAATCAAGATTGCCGGGAGAAATATCAATAACCTCAGATATGCAGATGACACCACCCTTATGGCAGAAAGTGAAGAGGAGCTAAAAAGCCTCTTGATGAAAGTGAAAGTGGAGAGTGAAAAAGTTGGCTTAAAGCTCAACATTCAGAAAACTAAGATCAGGGCATCTGGTCCCATCACTTCATGGCAAATAGATGGGGAAACAGGGGAAACAGTGTCAGACTTTATTTTTGGGGGCTCCCAAATCACTGCAGATGGTGATTGCAGCCATGAAATTAAAAGACGCTTACTCCTTGGAAGGAAAGTTATGACCAACCTAGATAGCATATTCAAAAGTAGAGACATTACTTTGCTAAGTTACATCTGTTTTATAGAAATGAGCTTTCATTAATCCAAGCTGTAAGGATGTCTGGGAAATGTAGTCTCTAGATTTGCACCCTAAAGCAATAAGATTTGCTAGCAAAGAGTTGTAATTAAGCTGAGTGTATTGATCTGTGACCTCAGTTACAGTCAGACCCTGAGTTATTAGAGCCAGCCCAGGGCACTCACACACCACACTCCACTCCTGACATAGTTCCAAGTAGAGACTCAAGAACAGTCCACCCCAAGGTTGGTCAGTGGTGGACAAAAACATAATTTGGGTCTAGGTTCCTTTCTCAGGATTTTGGAACTAGAACATTGAAGGACTGGGCCAATGAACTGACGGGCTTTATAGATGTAAGGTTAAGTAGATTTGGAGTCAGACTGATAATAGGTAATGTGTGAGCAAATAGCATAATACACATACTCATTGAGAAATATGGAGGTAAATACCAAAAGGAATGGAACAAAATGTTTCAAGTGTTGAAACCGGAGGGGCAAAGGAATTTCTTTTGTGGTTAATGTTTATAATTCTTTTAGAGCTACTTGAATTTTTGAACCTTTTGCTTGTATTACCAGGATGAAAATTAATATCAAAAACACCAGGGACTTCCCTGGTGGTCCAGTGGCTAAGACTCCGCCCTCTCAATGAGGGGTCCCGGGTTCGATCCCTGGTCAAGGAACTAGACCTCATATGCCACCAGTAAGGATCCTGCATGCTCAACTAAGATCTGACACAGCCAAATGAATAAATAATTTTTAAAAATACTATAAACAAGGAGAAGGAAATGGCAACTCCAGTATTCTTGTCTGGAGAATCCCATGGACAGAGCAGCCTGGCAGGCTTATGGTCCATAAGGTCGCAAAGAGTTGGACATGACTGAAGTGACTTAGCACGCATGTGCCATGAATAACTCCATCCCCTGGCATTTCAGTCAACAGCAAAATGAATACCCCAAACTTGGGCATTTAAGCCAGAACAACTCACCTACACATCACATGACCACCAGCTGAAGAGAGAGAGCTCCAGACCATCAGTCCTTCCTTGCCTCCCTTTCCACCTAGCACCTCCACTGCCATCAGGTTGAAAAAAATTTAAAAACCAAAACTAATTTAGCGAGAACCTTGAATGCCAAGCCAAGGAGTTAATCACTCTGGCGATGGGGACAGCTTTGAATAGGGAAATGACTTTAGTGTGTAGACTGCTTCTTTGTGCACAGGATAAATTTGATAGATTGGCAGTAGCCAGGAGACTGATTGGGAGATTACTAATAGGACCCTGGATTAAATCAATGGCAGTGGAATTGGAGAGAAAAACTTGGACAAAGAGATATATAGTAGAGGACTTCATGGTAGCTGATCAGATATGGGGAGCAAGGAGAGTAAATTTGGTGGATATATTCCATTTTTCCAGAATCCCTTCCTTTTAGGAATGGTCCCTCACCCTTTCCATGAGATTCTGGTGGTGAATCAGAGTAAACTTGTATTCTCCAAACAAATGTGTCCCAAGTTGACCATACTGAGTATTCCTTCCTTGGACAGTGTATTTGGTTCACAGGCATAACCCAAATGTGAATGAAAGGACTTTCTGGGAACCCTTCCCCAGGGTTACTGGGGAAGATGCTCTCTTCCACCATGAGTCTGGGAATGCCAGAAGCCATTATTCCCTGGTGGCTCAGAAGGTAAAGAATCCACTTGTAATGCAAGATCCCTGGGTTGGGAAAATCCCATCCCCTGAAGGAGGATGTGGCAACCCACTCCACTATTCTTGCCTAGAGAATCCCCATGGGCAGAGGAGCCTGGTGGGCTAGAATCCATGGGGTCACAAAGAGTCAAACACATCTGAGCGACTAAGCACAGTACAGAAGCCATTATCCTGCCATGTAGAGAGGGCCTATCATGACAGAGAGTCAAACAGAGCCCTGACATCATTTGTTATTGAACCCATCCATACCCATACTGATGGACTTCTCAGTGAGTCAAGATATTAACTTTTTTGCTTATGGAGTGGATTTCTATCATTTGCAACAGAAAAAGGATTTATTAACAAAGAGTCAAAAATGGTTTCATTTATATATCAAAAAAATATTTACAGCATATCTGCCAAATGAACAGTTAAATGTTCCAGTACAATGGGAGATTTAAAAAAATAATCCTGGACTTCCCTGGTAGTACAGTGGATAAGAATCCGCCTACCAATGCAAGGGACACGGGTTCAATCCTTGGTCTGGGAAGATCCCACATTCCTCAGAGCAACTACAACTAAGCCCGAGCACCACAACTACAGAGCCTACACTCTACAGCCTATGCTGCAGCTCCGGAAGCCCAAGAGCCCTAAAGCGTGTGCACCACAACGAAGAGTAGCCCGCCTGCTTACCACAACCAGAGAAAGCCTGCAAGCAGCAATGAAGACCCAGCACAACAAGACATATTAATTAATTAATTTTTCAAAAAATCCTAAAACATGCCCCACATACCTTGAGATCTATTTCAGCCTGTAACCAGTACTGACATTAAAGTCACTCAATAACTCTAGGATTCAGTCTTTCCTTCCATAAGGCTGAGGAAAAGGGGGATTACATTGCACATTTGGCTTTATGTATCTCCAGGTTCCACATCTGAGGATTCAATCAACTTCAGATCAAAAATTTTCAGGAAAAAAATTCCAGAAAGTTCCAAAATGCCAAACTTGAATTTGCCAAGTATCAGCAATTATTTACATAGTATTTACATTGTATTTATAATATTTACATGCATGTACATTGTATTAGGTTTTGCAAGTAATCTAGAGATGATTTAAAGTGTCCAGGGGGATGTGTGTAAATTATATACAAATACTATGACATTTTAGAAAAAATACTTGAGCATCCACAAATTTTTGGCTTAGGAGTCCTGGAACCAATCTCCTTCAGGTACTGAGTGAAGACTGTATTGTTTTCCAAAGATTTTCTTCAGCTCTAAAGTTTTATGATTCTAAGCCATGACATAGAAGAACTAGTGAGTTACCTCAAGATTCTAAAATATGAAAGCTCGGTATGCAAAATCAATTAACTGGGAAAAAACTGGAAGCTAGAAAGACCTGGGTGATAATTGAGAAGGAACATTTCTTGAGCCTTGTCTGGAGAACTTGCAATACTGATGAAGGGATATGGATGATTCTAAGAAATATTAGAAGAAAAAAATAATTAATGCCTATACATGTGGAATATGAAGATGAGTCAACAGTGGCTCAGTTCAGTTCAGTTCAGTCACTCAGTCGTGTCTGACTCTTTGCAACCCCATGAATTGCAGAACGCCAGGCTTCCCTGTCCATCACCAACTCCCGGAGTTCATTCAAACTCTCCATTGAGTCAGTGATGCCATCCAGCCTCGGTTGTCCCCTTCTCCTCCTGCCCTCAATCCCTCCCACCACCAAAGTCTTCTCCAATGAGTCAACTCTTCGCATGAGGTGGCCAAAGTACGGGACTTTCAGCTTCAGCATCATTCCTTCCAAAGAGATCTTAGGGTTGATCTCCTTCAGAATGGACTGGTTGGATCTCCTTGCAGTCCAAGGGACTCTCAAGAGTCTTCTCCAACACCACAGTTCAAAAGCATCAATTCTTCGGCATTCAGCCTTCTTCACAGTCCAACTCTCACATCCACACATGACTTCTGGAAAAACCATAGCCTTGACTAGACGGACCTTAGTCGGCAAAGTAATGTCTCTGCTTTTGAATATGCTATCTAGGTTGGTCATAACTTTTCTTCCAAGGAGTAAGCATCTTTTAATTTCATGGCTGCAATCACCATCTGCAGTGATTTTGGAGCCCCCAAAAATAAAGTCTGACACTGTTTCCCCATCTATTTCCCATGGAGTGATGGGACCAGATGCCATGATCTTGAATGTTGAGCTTTAAGCCAACTTTTTCACTCTCCTCTTTTACTTTCATCAAGAGGCTTTTTAGTTCCTCTTCACTTTCTGCCATAAGTGGCTACTGACTCCAAAAGCTTGCTAGTTTGGGATATTACAATAAAATCTTTAACAAAAATGAAGTCTTTAAGAAAGCACTCCTAAATCTTTAAGAAAGCTCTCCTAAATTTCTTTAGGAGAGATTTAGTATAGTTCTGGACATACTGCATCTGAGCCATTGTTAATATATTCAAAAAGAAAGTCTACAGAATTAAAAATCTAGAACTGAAGTTCAAGTGGGAAGTCAGGACTCATGTTACAGTTTTGAGAATCCTTTAACGTAGAGGGAATGGGCAAAGTCCAGTACAGTAAAAAAAAAAAGCTACAGTAAAAACTGATAATAGACATAACTAATTAGTTTATTAATAAGCAAAAATTAAAATTATAAACATATTTCTTAAGCCTTTAAAAAGTTTAATTTATAAATCTTGCTAGTCTATTTATAAATCTCATAATCTTTGCACAGAAATATGGACAATAGCTTTCACTTATACTCTATGGTTTAATTAATTCACAAGCTTAACCTACTGAATACTTCTTGAATATTTAATTAAAATTTAAATAATTTAAATAATTAAATTTTCCTGGATATTTTAAACTACAGTTACAAATGTAACATATCTAGCATCTAGCCAGTGAAATTTTATAAGCACTTTCATAACTCTTGTAAATCTAATAGCAATAAATCAATCTCGGACTTCCCTGGTGGTACAGTGGGTAAGAAACCGCCTACCAATGCAGGGGACACAAGTTTGATCCCTGGTCCAGGAAGATTCCACATGCCACAAAGCAACTAAGCCCATGTGTCACAGCTACTGAAGCTCATGCACCTAGAGCCTGCGTGTGCTCTGCAACAAGAGAAGCCACCACATTAAGAAGCCCACACACTGCAGCTAGAGAGTAGCCCCCATTCTTTGCAACTAGAAAAAATGCATGGGTATCAATGAAGACTCAACACAATAGAAATAAATAAATTTAATTTTAAATAAATAAACACATCTCCTACTTGTGGTCACAAAATTCTCTTAAAAGTTCCATATATCTTTTTTCTTCCAGTTTTATTGAAATTAAATTGACATACCACACGATACAGGTTTAAAATGTACAACATTAAGATTTGATTTATGGACCTCACAAAGTGGTTTTCACTAGTGAGCATCCATCATCTCATACATACACAAAGTTAAAGAGAAAGTGTTATCTTGTGATGAGAACTCGGGATTTACTCTAACTTCTTACGTACAACATATAGCAGTGTTAATTACACTTATCTTATTGTACATTTCACCCTTCATACTATCTATCTTATAACTGGAAATTTGTACCTTTTGACAGCCTTCATCCAATTTCCCCTCCCCCAACACCCTAAACCCCGACCCTCCCCCCAGAAGATCTCAAAAGTTCACAAAGTACACAACACCACAGTTATTATTAACTTTTACAGAAATAATGAAAATTGTATTAATTTACCACTTGTATATCAAAGGTGACATGTGGCAGGCATGGAAATGTGCCACTCAGATCCTTCTTCAAGAAAGGACTTGCCTCCCTGCTCAGGGGCCAAAGGTATGATAAGCAGATGGCCTTCAGCTGTCAGCACATTCAGGGTCTGCCTCAGCTTTGGGTCCTGCCCTGCCCATGGCTGCCATATACTATCTGAGGGAGGAAGAAGTACAAAGGGCAGAGTGGGACACTCCATCCTACAATACTGACTCCAGACCTCCCTGTCTCATCATCTGCTTTCAGCAAACCTAACTGCAGTGCAAATTAACTCACACAACCAACATGAACAGAATTGCTATCTCAGACCTCTTCCAGCACATAAGACTTCAAATGTGGTATATCAGTCAAAATTCCTGTTACTACTCCCCAAGATGATTTTCCTTGCGCTCCAAGTAACTAAGCAAATTTCTTTTTAATGGTGAAGCTCTACCTGCTTACCCAATATATTCAGTTCAGTTCAGTCGCTCAGTCGTCTCCGACTCTTTGCGACCCCATGGACTGCAGCACACCAGGCCTCCCTGTCCATCACCAACTCCCGGAGTTTACTCAAACTCATGTCCATGACGAATTGAGTCAGTGATGCCATCCAACCATCTCATCCTCTGTGGCCCCCTTCTCCTCCCACCTTCAATCTTTCCCAGCACTGGGTCTTTTCAAATGAGTCAGCTCTTCGCATCAGGTGGTCAAAGTATTGGAGTTTCAGCTTCAATATCAGTCCTTCCCATGAATATTCAGGACTGATTTAAATCTTATTTGAAATCATTTACTGCTTGATATTAATATGCATGAGCACACCCCACTTAGACACACATAGCTTATAGTTTCCACAACTTCATTGTACCTAATCTTGGTGACATATTGTGGCAGACATGGAAATATGCCACTCAGATGCCAATTAGCTGTGGGAACTTGGGCAATTTATTTACCAATCCATGCTCAATTTCCTTATCTGTAAAACAGGATTTGTCATCTGATAGGCAAAATAAAGGACAAAAACAGCAAGAACCTAAAGAAGCAGAAGAGATTAAGAAGAGGAGGCAAGAACACACAGAAGAACTGTATAAAAAAGGTCTTGCTGCTGCTGCTGCTAAGTCATTTCAGTCGTGTCTGACTCTGTGCGACCCCATAGACGGCAGCCCACCAGGCTCCCCCATCCCTGGGATTCTCTAGGCAAGAATACTGGAGTGGATTGCCATTTCCTTCTCCAATGCATGAAAGTGAAAAGTCACAGTGAAGTCGCTCAGTTGTGTCCGACTCTTAGCGACCCCATGGACTGCAACCTACCAGGCTTCTCCATCCATGGGATTTTCCAGGCAAGAGTACTGGAGTGGGGTGCCATTGCCTTCTCCAAAAAAGGTCTTAATGACTTGGATAACCACAATGGCATGATCACTCACTTAGAGCCAGACATCCTGGAGTGTGAAGTCAAGAGGACATTAGGAAGCATTACAACAAACAAAGCTAGTGGAGGTGATGGAATTCCAGATGAGCTATTTAAAATCCTAAAAGATGATGTTGTTAAAGTGCTGAACTCAATAGGTCAACAAATTTGGAAAACTCAGCAATGGCCACAAACTGGGAAAGGTCAGTTTTCATTCTAATCCCAAAGAAGGGCAATGCCGAGTAATGCTCAAACTACCATATAATTGCACTTCACATACTTGCAAGGTAATGTTTAAAATGCTTCAAGCTAGGCTTCAGCAGTATGTGAACTGAGATCTTCCAGATGTACAAACTGGATTTAGATCCATGGGATCATAGAGAAAGCAAGGGAATTCCAGAAAAATTACTTCTGCTTCACTGACTATGCTAAAGCCTTTGTGGATCACAACGAACTGTAGAAAATTCTAAAAGAGATGGGAATACCAGACCACATTTTCTGTCTCCTGAGAAACCAGTACACAGCAAGAAGCAACAGTTTGAACCAGACATGGAACAACAGACTGGTTCAAAATTGGGAAAGGAGTATGTCAAGTACATATATTGTCATCCTGCTTATTTAACTTATATGCAGAGTACACCATGTGAAATGCAGGGCTGGATGAATCAAAAGCTGGCATCAAGACTGCTGGGAGAAATACCAGATATGCACCTGATACCACTCTAATGGCAGAACGGGAAGAGGAACTAAAGAGCCTCTTGATGAAGGTGAAAGAAGAGAGTGAAAAAACTGGCTTAAAACTCAACATTCAAAAAACTAAGATCACGGCATCTGGTCCCACCACTTCATGGCAAAAAGAAGGGGAAAAAGTGGAAACAGTGACATATTTTCTTTTCCTGGGCTCCAAAATCACTGTGGACAGTGACTGCAGCCATGCAATAAAACACACTTGCCCCTTGGAAGAAAAAGCTATGACAAATCTAGACAGCATATTAAAAAGCAGAGACATCACTTTCTCAACAAAAGTCCATATAGTCAAAGCTATATTTTTCCCATAGTCGTGTACAGTTGTGAGAGTTGGACCATAAAGAAGATTGAGTACCAAAGAATTGATGCTCTCGAACTGTGGTGCTGGAGAAGACCCTTGAGAGTCCCTTGGACTGCAAGGAGATCAAACCATTCGATCCTAAAGGAAATCAACCCTGAATATTCATTGGAAGGACTGGTGCTGAAGCTGAAGCTCCAATCCTTTGACCAACTGATCTGAAGAACTGACTGACTGGAAAAGATCCTGATGCTGGGAAAGACTGAGGGCAGGAGAAGGGGACGACAGAGGATGAAATGGTTGGATGGCATCACCGATTCAATGGACACGAGTTTGAGCAAGCTCCATGAGACAGTGAAGGACAGGGAAGCCTGATATGCTGCAGTTCCTGGGGTTGCACGATTTAGTGACTAAACAACATCTGATAGGGTTGTAAATAGTAAATGAGCTAATACTTTAGAAAGTGTGTAGATAGAATAGCCCCTGCCCACACTGTGTATTCAGTAAATGCTACCCATTACCACTATTGGTCAGAGTTTCACATTGCCTGTATATTTTATCTGTCTCAGCAACCAACATTCTATAATAATCTATTGACTAAGCAACTACAGAAAAATTTCTCGTTTCAAGCCCCTTACTGATCAGACTGCAGATTTTAGGACCAAGGTTAAATTTCAGACTTTACTTCAGTTGAATTTGTTATCAGCTGAATGTCTTGAATTATTTCATTCCATGAAAATGTAAACCAGATGTGTGAAGATTAAATTGGGAGCATATTTGTAAAAGGCCCTTCTGAAATAGAAAACTTATGAAAATGTGGGGTATTTTTCCAATATTGTTAAGAGCTAGACAATTCCTTCAATTACAATGTGATCTTTGCTCTTCAAGTAAAATTCCGCCCCTTCAGCAAAGTGATTCCCCCCTTGGTGGTTCAAAAGCTCAAATGAAACCAATTTAACAGGAATAATTTTAAAATAATAATGAAGACATATGGATAGTCTGCTGCTGCTAAGTCGCTTCAGTCGTGTCCAACTCTGTGCGACCGCACAGATGGCAGCCCACCAGGCTCCCCGTCCCTGGGATTCTCCAGGCAAGAACACTGGAGTGGGGTGCCACTGCCTTCTCCAATGGACAGTCTATCATGAGGCAAAGTTCTGAAGATGCTGAAATGACTGTAAAACATTAAGAACCAAATGTTGATATATATTATCAGTCTTAGGAAATCATCTAGTTCAGTCCTCCCAAAGATTCTGCTGAATAAGAGGCTAGACGTCTTTCAATGCCTTAGAAATTTATTCATATGTCCAAGAAGAGCAAAGTTAGGAAAAACAAAAGCTGCCCTTGGTTTTGACCACAAGTTAGTAATTTCCTATCATTGGCGCAGCGCCTGAAAACAAGATTCAACTTTCTTGACTTGGTTATTTCTATGGGGCCTTGAAAATCTAAAATATTGCGAACAATTGGACTCACTGTTTAATGCTACCCGTATTTCAACAAATTCCTTCCAAGAAGTGTGCATATTTCAAGATGCCAATTTGGAAAAACAGACTGCACGTCTCCACGACAGATCTCACACAAATTAGAATTGAATACACGGCTCGAAGCCTTTTGCTGTTTTGTTTTTAAAAACAGGGGAGGGGGATAGGAGAACTGAGCTTAAAACACCCGAAGTAGGAACGGGGGAGCCTGATGGGCTGCCGTCTATGGGGTCGCACAGAGTCGGACACGACTAAAGCGACTTAGCAGCAGCAGCTATCAAACAGTGTTCTAGAGCGCTGGGCATTCCTCAGAGAGCGAGCCACTAGCGGAGGGTGCAAAGACACAGCAAGCGGACTCTTTGCCATTGACACAGCTGAAACGCCGCCATCCCTACATATTCCTACACGTGGCTCCCGACCCGATCTGGGGTCACCAGCGAGCTCGGGAGAGTGCAGCGCCCCGGGAACATGTCGCTCAGCTCTCAGCTCGGCCCAGCAGGGGCCCCCGACACGCCAGCTTCTGGGAGGGGCGGGGAAGAGAGAGGGCGTTTTCTGCCCGGATTCCAGTGGGAAAACAAGGAAAAGAGGAGGCAGTTGCGCAACCTGGGCTTGGGGTGCGGCTCCAGGAACAAAGAGCGCGTGAAAGGACCAGCAGCCGAGGCTCTGCAAATGCACTCAAATCAACACCGGGGCTGAGCCCTACTGCATAAAGGCACGCAGGTTTCTCGAAGCCAATCCAGCGCTACAGGATCACAAATGCTATCTCGCAGCACCCAGGACTCTGCATTGTAAACAAGCGCCCGGGCTGCTCGAACCCAGGGATATTTGAAAACTATCGCTTCTCGTCGGGTATTAGCTAAGCCTCAAGCGAACGCCCTAAACCAGAGCGATAGCAGCGGCTGCAGCTGGCAGGCTCCTCAACCGACCTGGGTCCTTTCCTTTGGTCCCGCCCCACTGCTCAGCGCGGATAGGTGGCGGGGAGCAATTCTGGCGCTGATTGGACGGCGGCAAAGTCGCTCGTGGAGACTGTAAGTGGGGGTGCCCTAGTGTGCTAAATTTATCTTCAGACAAGCGACCGCGCCAGCTGCGAATCGGATGTCTATGGAGGTGGCATAGGCGATATCCCTGAGCTGAGAGCATCGCCCGGCCCCCCGAATCCTTCTTCCCTCTGTTTTGTTTTTCATTTTCTCCTTCCTCCCTCCCCCCTCCCCCTTCCAGTCCGCGACGACTGGCTCTTGACCCCGTTCAGGCCTCGGTGAAGGTGAGGACCAGAGCCGCCGTGGCGGCTGAGTGGTGCGCTCTGAAATGGCCGCTGCCGTCAGCTTTGTAAAATGGCGGGCGCCGGCTCTGCTGGGGACCGCGGCGCTGCTCTGCAGCCCAGCCGCAGCAGAGACCATTCTCTTCATCGCTGATGGAGATGAGAGAGAAAGATAGTGTCGGGTTCTGAGACGGTTTCCTGCGGTTGTTAGCTAAGGCGACCGCCCGGGGACGCGAGAGGAGTTCCGTAGGCGAGGGTGGATTCCCACAGGAAGCCAGCCCCAGCTGTGGCTGGCAGCGCGCACCTGTGACAAGGAGGAGCCGAGGGATATAGCTGGCTGGGCAGCCCATCGAAGTGACCGTTTTAAAAAGCACTTAGGTACTCGATGGGGTGTCCGTGCCCACTTGCTGCCTCAGCTTTTTGAACAGTGCACTCCTCCCCAGCCCTCCTGCCCCAAGGGTATTGTTCAGAGCAGGAACCACCCGAGGGAGGGGGTGAATGGATGGTGTTACCTGTCAGTTTAGCCAGAAGAAACAAAAGATGAGGGTTCCCCCCGCTCCTTTTCAGGGAGTCAAATAGAAACTTTACTTTTTAGGGAGTCCAGCCTCTTTGTCCTCGAGAGATTCAGGAGAGCACCTCTGAAAATGTGGAGATTAGGCCCTCGTTCCTGAAAACAAAGCGCACCACTCCGTTGTGTCCTTCCCTAGTAGCAAGGGAGAGGGATTGTAAACTTTTAGGTCACCCATTGACTCCACGAAGTTCTCTGCAACTCAGGCCCACTCAGGACTGTGGTAGAACAGTCTGCTCTTTAGCTGCCAATAATGAAGATGTACGGCATTCTGCTGCCAGTTTGAGACCCTCGACTTTCTGGCAGTAGTAACCCATGGTATAGATCATTCATTTCTCTGTGCACCGTCCAACTCCTGGTCCCAGATTTTTAGTGCTTGTGAAATTAAGAGTATTTGGGGACACACAAGCAATGACGAGGCACGTGGGCTCTGCAGTCGAACTTTCTGGGTATTGTTCTTAATTCTTCACAGATGCCTTAACTTAGCAGGAGACTTAAGCTCCCATTTGTTCATCCTTAAAGGATTGTTAATAATAGTCCCTAACTCTCAAATTCGTTTTGAGGATTAAATGAACTCATCTATAAGGGATTTAGCAGTTACTGGCACATAGTAAACAATGATCACTCAGTGAATGTTAGTAACCTTAAGGAACTTGGTTATTGAGAAGAGAGTGTTTATAACAAAAAGGCATAGTTTTTGTAACCTTTCCGTGTATAATTCTATTTTAGATTACCTTAAATGGTTAGTTTTAGAGACATTAAATTGTGGCTATACTTGAAAAAGTTAGGTTTAGTTTCTGAGAATTTTATGTCTTTCTATGAAGTCATGGGGAAGCATTTCAAAACAATGGAATTACCAAAGTATTAAATAAGATAAAATATTAGCACTTTTATTATGTTAGACATCTTCTATTTCAGTCTAAGATCTGCATTTCAGTGAAGAATCATTTGCACTGCCTGGCTCTAAAATAAATTGTAAAGATTGGTCATCTTAGAGGTTTGTAGTTAGTTCTATTTTTACAGTGTCTAATTTTAATTTTTCTCATTCTAGGCTTTTGGTTACTCCCCTTCTACCCTTTCCCTTAATTTTATTTTTTTGAAGAGTCTGCATTTCAAGCTTCCAAGGTGGAGAGTGATTGCAGAAGAGAGTGCTCCTCACTTCAGGTATCTTACCCTCTAGCTGTTAACGGGAAAACCCTTTTGATTCAGGATCTAATATCAGAATCCAAAGGTTACTCTGTAGCCAAATCATAAAGTTTAAATCAAAAGTAACTACGTTTAGATAGACACTAAATTTGAATGCCTTACCTTATAAAGCTAGTATTCTTTAGAAGTCCTAAAATTTGCATTACCATTCCATTTTATGATGCTTTTTAAAAAGTATTATATGAGGAATAAACCTATTAAAATGAGAGTTTATGTTTTCTTTAGGTCCTTGTTAAGCCTTCACCTAAAGAATAATAGGATGCTGAGTACTTAGTAAAATATATGTATTACTTTGAATGAGTCTAATTTGGGATAATATAAATATTTATGTAATTTTAAGTCCAAAGAAATAGTAGCTAATTTTTGGAATACAGTTTATTTTTCAGTGTTAACACACAATATTTAGATATAACAGAATTCTGTATCTTGCAAAACTTTGACCTATTTGTGTGTTTTTGAAGTAGCTCGTCAGAATAGTTATGAGCCCTGAAAGAAGCCTTAAGATGTGTAACAGTGTCAACAATGAGTGTATCTAATGGCAGTAGGCATCAGAAAGCTCAGATTCCAAGATACTATATAGTGAAAGGGTATACAGTGGGTGAATTATGGCCCTATGCTGCCTGTTTTTGGAAATAGAGATTTATTGGAACACAGCTGTGCCCTTCTAACGTATTGTCTATGGCTGCTGCCATTCTCCAACTACAGAGTTGAGTAGTTGCAGTAGAGACCATATGGCCCACCAAGTAAAAAATATTTATCATATGGTACTTTATGGGGAAAATTGGCCAACCCTGCCATGGGACCTCAAGATCGCTTCCTTAAAAATACACTTTTCAGCTCTTTATTATTTCTTGGTCCAGTGGTTCCCAGACTATGTTTTATAGAGTATTAATGTTATCTAAGTTAATGAGCGTTGTGAGAAAAAGATAAATGCTAACAATAGCTTTTTCTTTATAATTTATTTAAAATGTAAGTTTAAGACTACTAAACTCATTTCTATAGCTTTTATTTTTATGTGATAATCTACCTTTAAGAAAAGGTGTGCCATACCCGAGAGCACCAGGAAGTCGAATGAGAGATCACCTGATACACGAACGTGTGATGTTCCATCTGCGCATTGATGCATAGGCAGCATTTACAAATTAACTGATGTGTTGCTATATATCATCTCTTTGATGATTGCTCATTTTCTATGTATCCTGTCTTATAATGTCAACACATTTGTGATACTCAATGTTTATGGTAAATTAACCATGTTTTGTACCACAAATTCATTGCCTATGGATCTGTTACTGAAACAAGGAAGTCTTAAACAAGAAGTAGAATCTTTTTGTTATCAAATTGTGTCTGAATCACATGATCAAAAGGTTGGAATATTACAAAGTGAAGATGAGCAGTTGCAGCCTTCAGTTTCTAAAAATTCAGAAGGTGAGCTTTCCAGGGTCAAATTTATGTCTAATTCCAACAAAATAACTACTTTTAGTAAGAAACCAAAAAGAAGAAAATATGATGAAAGTTATTTGTCTTTTGGATTTACTTACTTTGGAAATAGAGATGCACCTCATGCTCAGTGTGTATTATGTAAGAAAATTTTATCAAATAGCTCTTTGGCCCCTAGTAAGCTTCGAAGACATTTGGAAACTAAACATGCTGCATATAAAGACAAAGACATAAGTTTTTTCAAGCAACATCTTGATTCACCTGAAAATAATAAACCCCCAACACCTAAAATTGTCAATACAGATAATGAAAGTGCTACAGAAGCATCATACAATGTAAGTTACCATATAGCCCTGAGTGGAGAGGCTCATACCATTGGAGAATTGCTTATCAAGCCTTGTGCAAAAGATGTTGTGATGCGGATGTTTGACGAACAGTATAGTAAAAAAATAGATGCAGTACAACTATCAAACAGTACCGTTGCTCGTCGAATTAAGGATCTAGCTGCTGACATTGAAGAGGAACTTGTTTGTAGACTGAAAATTTGTGATGGGTTTTCACTGCAACTAGATGAATCAGCTGATGTTTCAGGACTTGCTGTGCTGCTTGTGTTTGTTCGTTACAGGTTTAATAAGTCTATTGAGGAAGACCTACTCTTATGTGAATCTTTGCAAAGTAATGCCACTGGTGAAGAAATTTTCAACTGCATCAACAGTTTTATGCAGAAACATGAAATTGAATGGGAAAAATGTGTTGATGTTTGTAGTGATGCTTCTAGGGCAATGGATGGGAAAATTGCTGAGGCTGTCACCTTGATAAAATATGTGGCTCCCGAAAGCACCAGTAGTCACTGCCTATTATATAGACATGCACTAGCAGTTAAAACAATGCCTACGTCTCTGAAAAATGTGCTAGATCAGGCAGTACAAATCATCAATTACATTAAAGCTCGACCACATCAATCCAGACTACTAAAAATTTTATGTGAAGAAATGGGTGCCCAGCATACAGCACTTCTTCTAAATACAGAGGTAAGGTGGCTTTCCCGAGGTAAAGTTCTTGTGAGACTTTTTGAGCTTCGTCGTGAACTGTTGGTTTTCATGGATTCTGCTTTTCGACTGTCTGATTGTTTAACGAATTCATCTTGGCTGCTAAGACTTGCATATCTTGCAGATATTTTTACTAAATTAAATGAGGTTAATCTGTCAATGCAAGGAAAAAATGTGACAGTTTTTACAGTATTTGATAAAATGTCATCATTGTTAAGAAAATTGGAATTTTGGGCCTCATCCGTCGAAGAAGAAAACTTTGATTGTTTCCCTACACTCAGTGACTTTTTGACTGAAATTAATTCCACAGTTGATAAAGATATTTGCAGTGCCATTGTGCAGCACCTAAGGGGTTTGCGTTCTACTCTGTTAAAATATTTTCCTGTAACAAATGACAGTCATGCTTGGGTTAGAAATCCATTTACAGTAACTGTTAAACCAGCCTCGTTAGTGGCACGGGACTATGAGAGCCTGATTGATTTAACATCTGATTCTCAAGTGAAACAAAATTTCAGTGAACTTTCACTAAATGATTTTTGGAGTAGCCTAATTCAGGAGTACCCAAGTGTTGCACGGCGTGCAGTTCGCATACTTCTTCCTTTTGCTACAATGCACCTGTGTGAGACAGGCTTTTCATATTATGCTGCCACAAAAACAAAATACAGGAAAAGACTTGATGCTGCACCTCATATGCGGATCCGACTTAGCAACATTACACCTAATATTAAGCGAATATGTGATAAAAAGACACAAAAACATTGTTCTCATTAAAGTTGGAGGGTTATGCATGCCTCTGGATAGCCAAATATAAGATGAAAATAAAAGATGATTTACTTCACTGATGGTATCTTGGGGTTTTAAATGAAATTATTCAAATTTTTTATACTTTTTAGATTTTAAGAAAGGTAAAGAATCACAAATTAAACACATACTACTGTTGGTGATTCTTCTTCACATTGTAATTTCAAAGGGTTCCATGGTGATGGCTGTGGGAAATACTGACTCACAGGATAAAGTTACAGTTCCTTAGCATGACATTTCTTTTCAGGATCTCATCACTGCCAGTCTTTCTAACCATGCCACCCTGTAGCTCTCCAGTCACAGGGACCTTCTTACCTAAACATATCACTGTTTCATGCTTTCAAGTGTCAAAAAACCATTCCTTCCTCATTCCTGAAAAAGTCCTATTTACTTTTCAACCCATTGATTTAATTTATATTCGGTATTTGCATTCTCTTTATCTATTTTTTGTGTATGTCTCAGCTGTGAACCTCTTGGTGTTCTCATAATTCCCAGTGTTACTGGACTCAGCTGTTATGTGGTCTTATCCAGTTCTGTGTCTCCATTATCTAGTAGAAGACCTTGCTAAAGTAGAGGCTAAATAAAGGAAAAAACATTGGTGAAAGTGAACCAGTGAAAAAGGAATAGGATATAGTAGTTACATTTGTTTGTTCTTTTGTAGTCTCTGTGGTCTTGCCTCAGTTATTCAGTTACCTAGAATTTAGTGTGGCCATTAGGCAGAAGTTACTGGAGAATGTCAGGGCTTTGATTCAAGCTGAATACTAGGGGAGGTGGAGGGAGTATGAAAAACATTTTCAGGTCAGCAACTCAGGGTTAAATATTTTTGTGTTACTCCTGTAGTAGTAATTTGTGTTATTTCTGCAGTAGGCTACTAGATAGCTACAGATAGCCATTATTTATTTAATCTTAATTATTCAAACTTATCTCCCATTTTGAGGAAGAGGAGTTCCCTTTCAAGGTAGAACATGATACAGGATTTTAGTTCTCTGAACAGGGATTGAACCCAGGCCCATAGCAGTGAGAACTCAGAGTCCTAACCACCGGACCACCAGGAAATTCCCTAACTAGCTTTTCAACTGTGCTCAGTCTGAGCCTTCCTGAACCTATTATCTCATTTGTAAAATTTTAATTATGCCTTCTCTGAATAGTTAGTAAGATGAAATGAGTATGTATATAAATCTCCTAACAGTAGGTAGTCAGATAAGTGACTTAAATTAGTTCTTGCCATGTTCAACCATGTCCCAGGCAAACTTCATTCCACACTGACTCTTCCAATCTAAGTTTTTATTCTCTGTGAAGACGCAACAGCACTCCAGGCTATAGGACCTGACCTAATCTGAGGCAGCAAGATTGAGTATTTTTAGCCCAGGTTCTTTTCTCTTTTGTCACATCATTAAGCACTTATTTACCTTTCAGTCACCCAGTTAGGTGATTTTATGTTATCAGTAATCTTTATGACAATCCTGTGGGATTAGGTAATTTTTTAATTTGCCTAGGGTCACACAATAAGTAGCAGAACTTAGTTTAAAATGGTCTTCTCTGGCAGTACTTTAGCCATCATTGCATTTCAAACATTTCTAAGAGCATCAGACAATGTCTTAGGATTATGGCTAAAAGCTCCCTACTAAAATGTGCTCCTTTCTTTGAAATCCATTGTGTTTTCTTCTCTAAATTCATCCAGAATAGCCATCTACATCAAAGTATGACTGCTTGTTTTAATATAAAAATATGTAGCATAGAGATTAAATTGCTATTAAGTAAAATCTCTAAAATCAGTCTCTAAAAAGATTCATCCTAACTACTGACACATGCAGTACTAATCTCAGAATTAAATGTACCCTATTTTAAGAAATATGTACGATGCTTTCATGTGTCCATCTGCCTGGTTCCTCAAGTGGAAGAACCTGACTCCCTGTGTGATCTCTGAACCCAGGCCTCTGCTTAAGTTACCTGGCCAGGATGTCAGCCTCTTGAGATACAAGACCTCTCACTTTCTGATCCTTTATCCCTAACCGCTTCCTCTGAGAGTCTCCTTTTCTGCATTTAAGCCCAAGTCTATTGACTTGAGACCCTGCTAACTGCTACTCGATCTGTTTAATGCCAACACTACCCAACTTGGTTCTTGATGTCAACTGCTTACCTGCTCTATAACCTGTCAGGACTCATCTGTGGGTACTGTGTACAGCTAGTGAGAATAAACTTTTCTACATAAAGGTGGGTCTTGTACCTGTTGAATGATAGGCAAGGCTTGTTCCAGACAGCAACTTCTGTATTCTAACCTACTGAAGTTCCATGACTAAATCCCAAAAGAGAAGCTTCTTTTCCTTTATGTTCAAACTCTGCCTGCTTCAGAATCAGCCTTCCTTAAATACAACCAAAGTAGGCAAAGTTAAGTCTTGGACACTGAGATTCCCTTTCTTTTGTACCTCCAATGCCCTTTGCCCTTCTGCCAGTATTCTGTTAGGTTCTGGATGCTAGAAACTCTGGAACTAGAGAGAAGCCTGAAAAACCCCTTCACACAAAAAAGAGAAAACCATAGGAAGAAATGAATGGCATTCTCCTTAATATTGCAAGAGATATTTAGGGTCTAAATAACATGGCACCCTCAAATGACAGCTACCCTTCCTGCCTATGCACGAAACAGCGAAGTTCCCATAATGTGTCCAACCCAAGAGGGCTTTCCTAATTTTTTTTTTTTTTTGCCAGTTCTTGAAATTAATTTAACTGGATCTACACTTTCCTTAAAATATCAACGTTTGTTGTATTAGACAAGACTCTCAATTGTAATTTATAGGAAACCAAATCAAACTTACCAGGGACTTCCTTGGCAGTCCAGTGATTAAGACTCCATGCTTCCACTGCAGTGGGCTCAGGATTGATCCCTGGCTGGGGAACTAGATCCCACCTGGGGCTGTTCCATCTCCCCCCACACCCTCCACTGCTACTCAGCCCAAGAAAGGCCAGATCACCTTAAGAAAGTTTACTTACTGGTCAGTGTTTGTAGTAGCCTCAGGGATGACTGGATCTGTTTAAATGATATTATCAGGGATCTCCATGGCTTTTTTGTTTTGTTGTATTGAGGTATAGTTACAATAGTAAATGTACATTATCCTGCTTTTAAGTCACATGTTTCAAGCACAGCTGACCCTTGAACAACACAGGTTTAAACTGCTTGGGTCTGCTTATACCCAGATTTTTTTCAGTAGTAATATAGAGTATTTACACTATCCATGGTTAGTTAAATCTGTGACTAGAGAGGGCTGACTAAATTATATGCAGATTTTCAACTTTGTAAAGGGTTGGCACCCCTGACCCCATGTTCAAAGGTCAACTGTAATGGAAATTGCCTTGATTTCTTTTTTTTTGTCTTTTTAAAAAATGTTATTAAAGTTTAGTTGATTTACAGTGTAGTGTTGATTTCTGCTGTACAGAAAAGTGATTCAGTTTTATATATATATCTTTTTCATATTCTTTTCCAGTATGATTTATCACAGAGTATTGAATGTAGTTCCCTGTGCTAGACAATAGGGCCTTGTTGTTTGTTTATTCATCCTATACATAATAGTTTGTATCTGCTAATCCCAAACTCCCAGTCCTTCCCTCCCTGCTGCCCTTCCACCTGCCCAGATTTCTTAATGAGGATCATTTCCTATGTCAGTCTTGCCGTAGTACCATGTGGTGTTGTTCAGTCGTTAAGTTGTGTTGGTCTCTTTTGCAGCAGACTCCATGGACTGTAGCCCACCAGGGTCCTCTGTCCATGGGATTTCCCAGGCAAGAATACCGCAATAAGTTGCCATTTCCTTCACTAGGGGATCTTCCCGACCCACGGATTGAACCCTTGTCTCCTGAATTGGCAGGTGGATTCTTTGCCACTGAGCCACCTGCATACCGCACATATACTATATATATATATACAAACTATAATCTCTTGTAGCTTAGAATTCCTTTGGATCATTCATAGAGTTTAGAAAATTTCTAATCATACTGTAAGTGCTCAGTGAATTGAATTCCCTAACTTGAAAGGTACAAATATTAAGGTGAAATGTAATTCATACTATAACATGAAAATTAGCTTTAAAATCCTTGTCTCACTTAAATCAGGCAGTAACTTTTTGTTTTGGTTTTTTTTACTCTATACAAGGTTTCTTTTTTTTTGTAGGAAAATATACATTACACAAAATTTAAGCACTTTTAAGTATACAGTTCAGTGACATTAAGGACATTGACAGTGTTGTGCAACCGTCACCATCATCCATCTCCAGAACTTTTTCATCTTCCCATACTGAAACTGTCTACATTAAATAGTAATTCCCCACAATTCCCCTCCCCTAGTCCCTGGCACTCATCATTCTTACTTTTCTGTTTCTGTGAATTTGGCTAATCTTGGGACCTCATAGTGGAATCATACAGTATTTGTCCTTTTAAGTCTGTCTGATTTCATTCTGCTTATAATGTTTTCTAGGTTTGACTGTGTTGTAGCATGCGTCAAAATTTGCTCTTTTTAAGGCTGAGTAGTATTCCATGTGTGTGTGTACATTTTCTTTATCCATTCATCCATCAATGCACATTTGGGTTATATCTGTCTTTGGCTACTGTGAATAATACTACCGTGAACATGGGAGTGCAAATATCTTTTAACTCCCTAGAGCAGCATTCCTTTAATAAGCTCCCCTATTTCCTTAAAAGTGCAATTTTTTATTCTCCAAAGTAAACTCACATACAACTCCTGAAAGAATCCATAGCTGTGTAAATCTAGATACCTCTGGAACTACATATGTTATTTACTTTAATTTTTTAAAGTTGGTATAACTGCACCATTAATTAGTGCAATGGAAAGAATTCTGAAGCAGCTGTCAAGAGACTTGTGTTTTGCAACTAATTAACTGCCTTAAGTTCATCTTCTCTTGGCTTTGGTTGCTTCACTTACAAAATGAAATGGGTTGAACTAGAATGAGTTCTAAGGTTCTCGTCAAATAAGATAAAAATTTTAACCTAAATAAAGATTACAGTGATGAAAAGATGTGCTGAGGTATTTGAAATACAGGGTTTTTTCCCCTTGGAAGCCAAGCTTTTTTTTTTTAATTGAAGTGCAGTTGATTTACAGTGTTGTATCAATTTTTGCTGTACAGCAAAGTGACTCAGTTACACACACACACACACACACACATATATATATATACACATTCTTTTCCATTATGGTTTATCATGGGATATTGAATATAGTTCCCTGTGCTTGATAGTAGGACCTTGTTTAAGACAAGGTTTTTTCTTTCTGGCCTAACCACTTGGCTTGTAGGATCTTAGTTCCTTGACAGGGATCAAGCCTGTGCCCCCAGCATTGGAAGCATCAAGTCCTAACCACTGGACCAGGAGGGAATTCCCATAAACCAAGCTTATTAAATGAATCTTAAACTATAATGCTTTTCAATAACCAAATGATGAAATTTATAAATTGCTCCATTGTGGGATACTTGCTAAATGAAATGGTTTTTTTGGAAGGGGGAATTTAGAAAACATTGGAAAAACTAAAATATGTTTGGTTATGACTATGTGGGAATCTAATATAATTTAAGGAATAATTTATGCATCAGGCAGTTTGTAGTGGAATTTATTGACTAATCCCCAGCATCTTTTTTTTTTTCTCTCCCAGAATGTACTCTTTGTTTTCTTTCAGGTATCTACTTTTACCCTACATAATCCATATGTTTAAGTAAAAGCTGACCCCACTTCAGCTTTAGGTATGGACTTGTTTCAAAATAGTTTTTTTCACCCCAGTTCACAATAGGAAACAGATTTTACATTATAATCTAGTTGTGAGTATGTGTAAGCACCAAAGTGTCATAAAACAGTACTGATCCTTCATATGTACAATGTAGTTGCAAATATATTTAATTTTTTTCAATGATGAAGACTCAAAAGATTAATTTCTTGATCCATTCTTAGGTTGTAATCCATCATTTGAAAAATATCGGTGAATGTAATGCCATTGCTCTTACAAAAATTGTTCAGGGAATCTGCCTCTAAGCCTATTGAGTCATACTATTACTCTGGCCACAGAAACTGGCCCAGGAATAGCTTGAGACCCAATACAAGCAAGTGAAAGGCAAGAGCTGTATTACAGGGCCTTTGACAAAAGATGCTTCCTCACTCTTAAGGAAGAGATAAATATCCTGTGTGCTTGGGAGGCCTGGAATTGCTGCAACTCTAGCTACCAGCATGAGGATAAAGCCGATACCTAGCGAAGGCCACAGCCAAAAAAATGAGAAATCAGAACCCTGATGGAACCAAACTTGATCACTTTCCTGCCTTTAATTTTTTTGTTACCTAAGGCAGTAAAACTCTTTATTGTTTAAGACCCTTTACATTGGATTTTCCATTACTGTAGACAAAATCTTCTTAACTAATATAGTGGTCTAAAGGGAAAACAGTAGAAAGTCAGAACTTATTGATAAACTTAGCTGCAATGATTAGTTCCATCCCAAACTCAAGTAATCTGATCTCTGGTTATTATGCCATCTACCATAGTGCTACCACTCAAAACTCTGCCACTGGTAATATTTTATAGGTCAGAAACTAAATCAGTGTGTATATTGACATTATGAGATTTTATCAAATGCCGTTTCTCTTAATGGGATAGCTTGGTAATAAATGGATTTTATGTATTAGTTTAGGCTGGCCTGGTAATGAATCTGGTATATAATTCAAATTAGAAATTAAACTTGAAAAATCTTCAGTCTGCCTTTAATTTGCTGAAGATAGATGTGATGGGATTTTTTTTTTTAACTTTTTAAGGTTTAATAAGTCATGTGTTTTGTAGGGGAAATAATCATCCAGAAATAATTTTCTTTCAAAGTTATCAAGTGCCCTATAAGGTTGTTTTAACTTCTCAGAAAAGTTATGTGTAAACAAAGCAAAATCTGTTATATGACAGTTCACAAGGCTTTCTTGACAAATACTTTTGAGCAAAATAAACCTTTCCCCAAATAAGCTGGGACTTCAGGTGTAAGGTGATTATCTAATTGCCTACATTTGTCTATTGTACAAAATGAAGTAAGTCAGAAAGAGAAAAACAAATGTCATATATTAATGCAAATATGTGGAATCTAGAAAAATGGTACAGATCAATCTAGTCCCAGAGCAGGAACAGAGATGTGAACATAGAGACCAGATGTGTGGACCCAGGGGAAAGGGATTGGGTGGGATGAATTGGGAGATAGGTTTGACGTGAATATACTACCATTTGTAAAATATCGCTAATGGGAACCTGTGGTATAGTCCAATGGGCTCAGCTCAGTGCTCTGAGATGCCCTAGATGGGTGAGTTGAGGGTGGGAGAGGGAGGTTCAGGAGGGAAGGGATATACGTGTGTGTTTGTGTGTATGTATGTGTGTGTGTGTACTGAGTAACTTCATTGTACAGCAGAAACTGACAACATTGTAAAGCAGTTATGCCCCGATTAAAAATAAATAAATGCTTACATTTGACTCCTACCTTCCTAAAAGTCCATAGACATGCTGAAAGAAATATCAAATTTAGTCAGAATCCACAGAAACACTAAGAAACAAAAAGGAGTAAAGATGTCATTACTCTCAAAAGTATTTACATTCTAGTGGAAAATACTAACTGTTAAGTGCTACTAGGTAAATAAAACAGGTTAATGAAGGAGAATATTAACTGAGTTAATCTGAGATGGTCTCTTTGAGAATGTGACATTTGAGCCAAAACCTTAGTGCTAAGAAGGAGCCAGTCAGATTAAAATTGGGGAAAGAATAATCCAGATCGAGAGAAGGCAAGTGCAAACACCCTGATACTGAAAGAGCTCAGTGTGTTTGAGGAATAGAAAGATTAACCATCTGGAATAAAGAGCACTGTTGTGGTGGTAAAAATTTCTCAGAAGTAGGAAGAAACCAAATTATTTAGGGTGAAATGGCTGCGGTTCATGGGGTTGCAAAGAGTCGGACACGACTGAGTGACCGAACTGAAGGTAAAGTGTTAGTTGCTCAATCATGTAGTCTCTTTGCAACCCCACGGACTAGCCCTCCAGTCCTCTATACATGGGATTTCCCAGGCAAGAATACTGGAGTCGGTTGCCGTTTCCTTTTCCAGGGGATCTTCCTGACCCTGGGATTAAACCCAGGTCTCCTAGATTGCTGGTGGAGTCTTTACTGTCTGAGCCACCAGGGAAGCCCCATTTAGGGTTTCAAAGGCCAGTGTAAGGAGTTTGGATTTTGTTTCAAATACAATGGGAAGGCGTTGTGGTTCTCAAAGGGGAGAAGGGCATAGGGGTTAGGTTACCATCTCCAAGGGGTATTTGTAAATGTGTGAGGGCATTGAGGGCTATAACTGCAGTATTTTAAACCCATTTGAGCATTATCACCATTTCTTTTGAAGAGCTCAAAGTTTGGATGATACTGAGACCTTCATATACTTCTGAGGAGACCCAGAACCTTATAGAGACCCCACTTCGGAAAATGTACATGTTAATTGAAACAGTTTACATCTCCACTCTTAAAACGAAGGAACATATATTGGGCTCTTTTCATCTCATAGAGTGCCATGCTGGACTCCTTATGGCACTCTTTTGTGGCACAAACTGGACAGTTATCTAAATTTAGGAACATGCAAAATTGAATAGTGATTATCTTATTTTTTCTCATAAGGAAATATAGTGCACTAATCAAAGGCTTATGATGTATAAAAGTTGCCATGATTTGGCTTTCAGTATGTTTTTGTTGAGTGAAGGGATGAATGTTGAGTCTCCAAACCTCATCTACTAACTCTTAAGTTGGCTGCTAAATATTGTCCTTTTTGTTGTCATAACACTTCCCCGCCCTTCCCCTGTCCCTCAGCAAGAAGATTTCAGAATTCTTAGAGGGTAGAGAAGCAAAAGGGACTAATCCTTAAGAATTTCACCGTTGGAACTATTTTTTAACTTCATTTTTAATGATTTCAGGACTTTATGTAAAGAAGCCCCTATCTCTTTGCCCAAAATAAAGGAAACTCTGGTCTGAATGGTACAGCAGTGGAATTAGCTTGGGAAAACAGAGTAAGATTTTAGTCCAAGACTTTTCTCCATGCTACTAAGATAATATTTTAAAAATCACTCTGGATGTTCATTTCTAGAGCATTTCATAGGTCTTAGGCAATTAATTCTGAAGTAGGTTATATTACCATTTACAGCAATGGAAGAATTAAAATGCCCAACACGAAGTACTTTGGGTTTAGAGAAGGGCTTTCAAAATACAAAATGTTATTTTTACTCTTCTAAATGTATAAATGAAAAGATTAAACATCATCTCTTATGATTTCTTATATTAAGAAGTATATTGTCAGGCATCAAATGCTTCTGGAGTCTTTAAAAGGCTCCCAGATTCACTCAGCAATATTCATACACCATTTTTTTCCTCAACCAAGCACTTATTTCAAGAGGCAGTAGTGAGAATCACTCTAGAATACACTCACCCTTACAGCAATTCACTTTTCACATCCCCCTCTCAGCTTTTAAGTATACATTTGTTCTATCAAAGCACCCTGAATCAACCAGACAGCTGTCATCAGAACTAAGCCAACATAACATCCCTTTCAGGAAGGCTTTGGAAAAAAACTTTCTTTCTGATAGTCACACTGTGTACTTGTTTTAGAAAACAGGACTACTGTCAAGGTTTCAGTGAAATGTCAGATACAATATAGTGCTCTAGTCTGGTATGTTCTGAGTCTTGCTGATTTCACAACACATTGATTACCAATAAGGATGGTCTCAGTATTCCTGAAACATCAGAGAAGTCTAATATTTTTTAAATTGTGCAGCAGAAATAAACTACCTATTCTATTTTTGCTTTATTTAGCATTCAAGGAAAAAAGCAGACTTCCTTCCATTAAGCTTTACGATAAAACATGAGAAATGAATAGTATTTGAAACAAAGCCCTGAAGATCAAGAAACAAAGTCTGTTATGAAAATTATTGAAGAATTGTTTGGTGTGTGTGTGGAGCATTTATCTAGTACCTAGTCAAATAATGAAACACAGCTATGCCTCGGCTTTGTATTACATCACTGCCAGTGAAATTCACTCAAATCAGGACGAAGTTGATAAACACATTTCCAAGTCATAAAATACTAAAAACACACTACTCAAAAAGATTAAGATGAAACCTTTATGTTTTCATTTCCAATTGTATCAAAAATGAATGTAAGCTCCATGGGGGCAAAAACCTTGTTTTTCTTATCCGCCTCTATTTTCAGAGCCTCAAATATGTCTGACACCTAGTAGTTATATAAGTGTTAAATGTCAACATGGTAGAGATGGGGAAAGTCTAGGTTTGAATCTCCATTCTGACACTTTAAAGTTGTAGAACCTTGGACTAGTCACTTAAATTCTCTTGACCCTCAGTTTCTTCTTCTGTAAAAGAGGAATAATATTTTAGTCTCCGTTTTTCCAGTATGTTTTTTACAAACACCACCAAGCAGTTTTCCAGTTTCAGCAGCCACTGTCTGAGGTGTCCTACAATTTAATTCAGTTCTGACACTGTTTACCTGGAGATAGTGTCAGATCCCACTAAAGTCTCAGTCCAACAAGACTCCCCACCAACCTTCAGGCACCAGTAGCAAGTACAGGTTAAATCGGATGTCCCCATCACCCCCTCTTCAGTTTGCTAGAGTGGCTGACAGAACTGAGAGAAACATTTACTTATATTTACTGGTTTGTTATAAAAGACTCTAACTCAGAAATAGGGTAAAGTATGTAGGAAGGAGGGAAAGAGTGTGGAGTTTCCAAGTTCTCTGTGCTCACCAACACAGAACAACTCTTGTTTAAGAGTTTCTACAGAGCTTAATCTGTAGCCTCCCCTACTTTCCCCTTCCCATAGGTTAGTGCCCCATCCTGAGGTTATCTAGGGACCCCACCCTGGGTCACTTCATTAGCATAAACTTTAGTGCTCAAAAGAGACTTCTACTGAAAGACAAAAGGCTCTCCTATCAGAAAACTCCCAAGAATTTTCTTTAGATGGCTCTGTGCCAGAAACCCAGGACTAAGACCACATATATTATTATATCACACTGTTACTTACAGCTCTGCTCTGAGAGTCAAATAAGATATGTATGTAAAGTTACTATAAAATTCTATAGCATTACTTAAAAACCATTATTGTAATACCGACAATGCTATAATAAAACATTGTCTGGTAGAGATCCCTAGTTACATACATACACATGCACACATATATATAAAATAGATGCTTTTTACTCATTTTTAATTATATTTCTGTGAGGTATGCCATCAGTATTAGTTATCCGTTGAGTAATACAGTAATTTATTGACCTTAAAAAACCTTTATTTCCTCACAGTTTCTGTAGATCAGGAATCCAGGTGCAGTTTTAGGTTCAGACTGCTTCAGGGTCTCCCACAGCTGCAAAGAAGATAGTTGGCCGGGCTACAGTCATTTCAAGGCTCCACTGGGGAAGGATCCACTCCACAGCTCATTCCTGTTGGTTGGATTCAGTTTTCAACAGGCTGCTGGACTGAGTGGGAGGCTACCCTCAACACCATGGCACATGGACCTCTGTGGCTGCTTACAACATGCCAGCTGGCATCATCAAAGTGAGCAAGTGAGAGATTGCCAGTAGCGCAGCAGTCACAGACTTTTATAACCTAATTTTGGAAGTGTTATTCCACCACTTTTCTTGTATTCATTAAAACAAGTTACTAAAAAAAAAAAGTTACTAGTGAACCAGGATACAGGCTTTCATGAGCTACCAAATCTGCTATTATCTTGATCTTGTACTTTCCAGCCTCCAGAAGAATTGTGAGATACAAATTTCTGTTGATTACTAAAAAAAAAGAAAGTTACTAGATTCAGCCGACATTCAAAAAGAGAGCATTACACAAAGGCATGAATACCAGGAGGCAGAGATCACCTTGAGCCATTTTAGAAGGCTACCTTCTGCAGGCTCAGCGTGTTCAAGTTCCATTCCAAATCACATCTGCCTGACTACAAACCCCATAGTGTTTTCATCTACTATTCTATCTACAGTTTTGAGTCTTGAAGCATGAGCCTGAGTTTTCAAGGTAACTAAGGCAGAGTTGTTTAAAAAAAGAAAAGAAAAGCATGACCTAAGATTTAATAAGCAGAGTTGGAATTTGGGGGATTCCCCAAAAGTCAGAGTTTAGAAGGAGTCACAGTGGCAGAGGTAGAGTCAGACTTCAGTCTCAGAGCCAGAGGATAAAAGGAGTTGAGGGGTGGTGTGGGGGAGTCGTAGAGCAATATCCTAGAGCAACCATAACGGGTAACTGGGGAACGGAATTTGAAACCTTCAGTTGGGTTGGCTTCTCAGTTCACTTTCAAAGCTAAGGTTATCTTGAAGTAGTATTTTCCCCTAGACTGTCACAGTGACTCCAGAAACTTCGGGCAGGTAAATCAGGCAGTGTACCTCAGGTGGCTACATCCAGGGAAGGAAACCTCATTTCACATCCACAGTATCAGTCACTGATATGCACTGTCCAAGACTGCATTTTATCCCTTCCTCACAATCATCAGAGCAAACTGTGATAAACAGAAACAACCTCAGGCACAGAGAACAAGAAATACGAAGATGAGAACAAAATCAAGAACCATCAAATACCCAAGGAATACCAATAGCCATGAAGGGTGATACCAGTCAACAAACAAAAGAACTAACACTCAAGCAGGTAGTTATTAGAATAAACAAAGGAGGATCTCGGAAACAATAATTACTGTTTACTTAGTGCATACTGGGTGTGGTATCAGGCATTGTTCTCACTTCTTTTTAAAGTTAGTGCTTATATTGAATATCCCCAGAGGACTATGAGAGAAATGGCATCTAACTTGGATGAAAAACAAGTAGTTAAAGATGATTTTTAAAAAATTAAAAGATGGTCTAAACAGTAAATTGGCACTGATGGAGAGCCAAACTGAAATAATAAGCTGAAGAGTCATTCCAAAAGAACAAAGATATGAGGGAACAGTGATTTAAGAAACCTGCAAGATGAGTACTGAGATTTCAGTATTTCTCTCATAGTTCCAAAGAAGAGATAACAGAATTGTAAGGCAGCAATAACTGAAAAAATGAGAAAAATTCCTGTATGATTTGTGTAGTTTAAGAGAAATGTTTAATGCCATTCCTATTTTTAAAAATCAAACATTATGTAAGTGTATCTTATTTTTATTTTCCCGGTTGCATCTGAAATTTTACCACTTTTTATTGTATGTCCTTCCCCACCCCAGCCCTACCCTGAATCTCACAGCTTGTGGGATCTTAATTCCCAATGTTAGTCTCTCAGTCCTGTCTGACTCTTTGCCACCCCAGTAGCCCACCAGGCTCCTCTGTCCATGGAATTCTCCAGGCAAGAATACTGGAATGGGTTGCCATTTCCTTCTCTAGGGGATCTTCCCAACCCAGGGATGGAATCCAGGTTTCCCACATTTCAGGTAGATTCTTTGCCAGCTGAGACACCAGGAAAACCCCTATTAAATGTATTTCAAAATCATATACTATATGTTTTCATGATAATTATGCTTTATTTAGCCTTCTGTTTTGAAACAGATTTAGGTTTACTGAAATGCTGCAAAAATGGTACAAATGCCCTTCACCTAGATTCCCATCTAGGTTAACATATTGTACATTGTACAATTATAAAAATTAATAAATTAACATGAGTACAATGCCATTAAACAACAAATATACTTTATATAATCTAGGAGGAAAAATAAGTCACTGATGATTATTATATATAGATACATACAAAACGAAGGAAAAGGTTGCTACTACATTCTTATCTCTATAACATCTCCAGGTTCTGTTTACAGTATTATTCTATTATCATCTATTCCATACTCATTTTGCCAGCATCCGTAGCCGGTTGACCAGGTAGGTGGTGCTAGTGGTAAAGAATCTGCCCGCCAGTGCAGGTGATGCAAGAGACAAGGCTTCAATCTTTTGGTTGGAAAGATCCCCTGGAAAAGAAAATGACAACCCACTCCAGTATTCTTGCCTGGAAAATCCCATGAACAGAGGAGCCTGGCAGGCTACCACCCATGGGGTCACAAAGAGTTGGACATAACTGAGTGACTGGGCACATACACACACATAGCTGGTTGAACTTTTCTTATGATGTGGCGATCTTCATCCCTGAGGAATGAGTCCTTGGTGGTTCTGTTAATATTTGAATTGGATTGCTGTAGTTTCCTATTGACTTTTACCACTGTATATGGGCTTCCCCAGTGGCTCAGCAGTAAAGAATCTACCTCAAATGCAGGAGACACAGGTCCAGTCCCTGGGTCGGGAAGATCCCCTGGAGAAGGAAATGGCAACTCACTCCTGTGTTCTTGCCTGGGAAATCCTATGGACAGAGAAGCCTAGCAGGCTACAGTCCATGGGGGTCGCAAAGAGTCAGACATGACTTAGTGACCAACAACATGCCAGTACTAGTAAGTGACCTGGCTTTGAGACCTTCTCCTTGCTTCCGTTATGTTGTAGCAGTCAGATTTCCCCTTGATAAAAAGGGATAAATCATCTCAACAAAGCTGTAAACTCTCCTCCCCTCCTTTTATTCCAATGTCAAGAAGAGTCCAAAATAATTAACGAGGCATATAAACTTTCAATTAATTGGAACCAGTATTGGATTTTTAGGGGAAAATATTCTTTCCTTGAACCTTTAAATAGGCAGAGCTCAAAGTCACAGGACTAGCAATTCACAAGACATTTTGTGAGTGGATCCGTAAGTACTAAGAGAGTTGTCTGTCTCATTCCCCAGCTTGCAAATCATTGACAAAGGAGAAATTGCACTGTGTTTTGGTTGCTAGTTCACAACACACAATGCTGTGGGACAAGTGTTGGCAATTTTTTTCCTGTAAAAGGCCAGATAGTAAATAATCCAGGCTTTAGCCTTAAGCACCACATACAGGATCTGTCATATTCTTTGGTTTTGCTTACAACCCTTCAAAAGTTAAAAAAAAAAAAAAAAAGTCATTCTTAAAGGCTGTACAAAAACAGGATGTGGGCCAGGTTTGACCCTTAGACTATTAATATAATTTGCTAATCCTTGCTGTAGGACACTCCAGTGTTCTTGCCTGGAGAATCCCAGGGACGGGGGAGCCTGATGGGCTGCCGTCTATGGGGTCGCACAGAGTTGGACACAACTGAAGCGACTTAGCAGCAGCAGCTGTAGAACAACAATCGAATTTTGCAAAGTATCCCACTCCCTGCTGGTGCTAGAACTGAGTCTTCCAAAGACCTTTGAAGAGTTGTAAAGGCCTGCTGCTTCTGGATGATGGGGATATACAGTAAAATCAGTGAGTCCTGTGTGCATAGTATTCTGGGTCACCATTAACAGATTAACAGCATTGTTCGATAATCCCTTAAAGGTCAAGGTAGTTCTCTCCTCCCCTCAACCCTTGTGCACAGTTTTACGCTAGCAAATAGCTATATACCCCTTTGTGGGAAAGACTGAGAAAAAGATTTATACATCATACTTTGGATGGTATACTGATAACAAAGTCCTTTCTCAGAGGTGCCTGTCACACTGTGTATTCAAGCCTCCAGGTCTGTGAATTTCCCAGGACTAGGAAATGGGTAAGGGCTATTACTCTTATGGTATCTCTAGTCAGACCTCTGTCTTCCCAGCCTAGAATTCTTTGACTGCACAAACATATAAGTCTTTAGGGATCTCCTCGTGTATTTTGGTACTGGAAATTCTATGATCAGTTAAGCACCACCAAAGATTTCTGTAGGCCATGCTTTCAGTTATTCCTCTGTTACTACTTTGTATTGGTGAGTGTGACTGCCGTACTTATGGTGGTTATGTTCTGCTCTCTGACCTCTGCCACCTCAGGATCTCTCACCTTCACTGAAATTCAAAAACCCATTTCAGTGGCATTTCCATGACAGTACATGCAGCCCTTATTCCCAGGGGACAGCCATTACAGTTACATTCAGGGAGCCTAGTGCTGTTGTCACCAAAGTATTTCTTCATTCTTGGGTGAAGAGAGAGTGTGCTCTAAGCTCGTTTGATCTAATACAAATAACAGCTCTCTTCAATGTTGCTTTCTTCACAAAACTTTGAAGCTTGTCTTCAACATTGAATCAAGAAATTTATGGCAACCCAACTTTATTTAGTTTCAGTCACCAGTCTAGTTTTTAATTAAACAACTGAGCATAACCAGAACCACTCCTAGATACCCAAACTAGTACTTTGACTCCAAAATCTCTGGTAATTGTTCTCAGATCAATAAATTCTTCTTTCCTTGGTCTTGAATCTTCATAATCTGTTCCTACACATACTTCCCACCTTTTTACTAATGCAGTTTAGCAAATCTTGCCATTGTTCTTGCATGTAATCCTTCTCTTCCTAGATTTACTTTGTAATTGATCCCCTAGAGCACACTAGGGTCTGACTCTGTTTATAAGTTTGGAGTTAGTGAGAGGTTACTGAGTAGAAAAGAGGGGAATTGAGAATTTACATCACTGTGCAAGATGAGGTCTATATTATCTATTACTGTATAACAAATTTCCCAAAATTTTGCAACTAAAAATTATAAGCATTTCACACAGTTTCTATAGGTCAGGAATCTGGAAATGGCATAGCTGGGGGGTTCTATCTCAAGTTGTCTCATGAGGTTAGTGTCAAGATGTCAGATGAGGCTCCAGTATTCTGAAAGATCTGCTTCCAAAATGACTTACTTGCTTACCTGGCAAGTTAATGCTGGTTGTTGACAGGAGAACTCAGTTCCTCACCATGTGGACTTCTCTGTAATTCTGCTTGAGTGTCCTCACAGCATAGCATCTAGGTTTCTCAGATCTAAGAGGGAACAAAGTGGAAAATGTAAAATCTCTTATGACCTAGCCTCAGAAGTCACACACCATCAATTCTACAATATCCTATTAATAGTAGGAGACTGATTACGAAAAGGTCTCTGTAGTGTTTCCAAGAAAGGTAAGACCAGCCTCATCAGGGCAAGAAGGGAGCTGCTTCTGCAGGAAGGGAAACACTCCAGAGTTTGGCAACATACGGTACCATTTTTGGAATACCGCACTTTTCTAGTCAGTACCCTAACTCTGTCAGTACCCTCACAGAGATCAAATGAAGCTGTTAATCCTACCTCTGCTGTAATTCAGCATTTTACTGAAAAAGATTCTGCTTTTAATGGTGTGTTAGACCTGTGGCTATAAGAGATAAGGAATGTTTTTAGGACAGTCAAAGAAAAACCCTGGTTTTTTAAACATATCTTGAGCTAAAAATTGAAATCTAGAGCCTATAATTTTCTTTAACTTTTCTATCACAGATAGGAGCAGCTGACACTATCCCTGCCCTTGTATTCCTTGAACCTTCCATAATGGTCTAGTACAACAGCCAGCTGGTCCACCAAAGACTTGCCTTTAGTAGGTACTTCATTCCAGATGACCCAAGATGGTAACTTTCTTAAAGCAAAAATGTAATATGTTTTCTCACGTAACTGAAAAGTCTTTGGATAGACCTGAATCCAGGTACTCAAGTCTCATCAATAAGACTCCATCCCTTGCCATCTCCTGGTTCCACCTTTCTCTGTTGTCCTTATTCCCAGAGAAACTCTCCATGCTATGGCAGAAATGGTCTCTGACTTAACATTTTAGTAACTTAGCAATCCATAGATGATAATTTTTTATTGTGGCCACTCCATGCTGCATGTGGGATCTTAATTCCTCGACCAGAGATTGAATCCATACCCTCTTCAGTGGAAGCATGAAGTTTTAGCCACTGGACCTCCAGGGAAGTCCCCACAGATGATGATTTAAATAACTATTTCTCCATTAAATATAATGGATTAACAATGTCTACTAATAGTAACCAGATCTTCACTGCCTTCAGATACATCAGGTCAGATAATAATTCTCACATTCCCATTTCCTGGAAATTCAGTTGTTTACAACTTTTCTTAGTGTTCATCAAACAGTGTTCAGTTGCATAATATAGAATCCAGCCTAGTATAGGCAAAATGAGATTTAAACAAGAAATCAAGTACTTACAAAACCGCTGAAAGGACTGGAGGGGCGAGCTCTAGAGCCAACTCCTTGGAACAACCTCCAGCTCTCACAACCACTTTATTTCTACCATGATTAGAAATGTTCCCGCTAACATTGCTGTGGGCAACCGTTGCCACTGATGCTCAACACAGAGCTGCACTACCTCTGCTGCCGCCTATGCTGCTGCTCCTCTTTTAGGAAAATTGCTAGCTCCAGAATCACACATACCACCTCTGTCAGATCTGCACAAGCAAATTAGATCCCATGTATCTTTCTGTGTCCTCACATGGTTCAGTTCTGAATTCATCTCTCACATGATAACATCAAACAGAATCATATCAGGAATCTTAACTGAAAGACTCTAGGAAATGCCCTTTATCAGCTATGCGGCTTTTTCAGATTAGGAAGTGATTCTTGGGAAGTGATTAGAATCTAATTTTTCAGATTCAGTTCAGTTCAGTTGTTCAGTCGTGTCTGGCTCTTTGTGACCCCATGAATTGCAGCACGCCAGGCCTTCCTGTCCATCACCAACTCCCAGAGTTCACTCAAACTCACCTCCATCGAGTTGGTGATGCCATCCAGCCATCTCATCCTCTGTCATCCCCTTCTCCTCCTGCCACCAATCCCTCCCAGCATCAGAGTCTTTTCCAATGAGTCAACTCTTCACATGAGGTGGCCAAAGTACTGGAGTTTCAGCTTTAGCATCATTCCTTCCAAAGAAATCTCAGGGTTGATCTCCTTCAGAATGGACTGGTAGGATCTCCTTGCAGTCCAAGGGACTCTGAAGAGTCTTCTCCAACACCACAGTTCAAAAGCATCGATTCTTTGGCACTCAGCTTTCTTCACAGTCCATCTCTCACATCTATACATGACTACTGGAAAAACCATAGCCTTGACTAGATGGACCTTTGTTGGCAAAGTAACGTCTCTGCTTTTGAATATGCTATCTAGGTTGCTCATAACTTTCCTTCCAAGGAGTAAGCATCTTTTAATTTCATGGCTGCAATCACCATCTGCAGTGATTTTGGAGCCCCCAAAAATAAAGTCTGACACTGTTTCCACTGTTTCCCCATCTATTTGCCATGAAGTGATGGGACCAGATGCCATGATCTTTGTTTTCTGAATGTTGAGCTTTAAGCCAACTTTTTCACTCTCCTCTTTCACTTTCATCAAGAGGCTCTTTAGTTCCTCTTCACTTTCTGCCATAAGGGTGGTGTCATCTGCATGGATTAGGAGCATCAAACTACAGCTTCCATAGCATTTTGTGTACATCAGATAATATTAATCTGTAGAATTGTTTGTTATGTCTGCTATATTTGATTGAGAGTTCTTTAAGAATAGACATTAAATTTTATTAATATTTAGGTACCCAGCATTAATCATTGCCTCTCTTAAATATAATATCACAATTAAATGCACTACTATCTTACAGAATTTTTTGAAATATTCGCTAAGAACCTCTGTATGTCCAAGTAAAGACTTGCCCTACATAATCCCTTTTCCAGGCAGTCTACTTATTTCCTCCACCATTGTTGTCCTTAGGTCGATAAGTCTTGTTCGACTCTGTGACCCAATGGACTACAGCACACCAGGCTTCCCTGTCCTTCACTGTTTTTCAGAGTTTGCTCAAATTCATGTCCGTTGAGTCAGTGATTCCATCCGACTCATCTCATCCTCTGTCACCCCCTTCTTGCCCTCAATCTTTCCCAGCACCAGGGTCTGTTTCAATCAGTCGTCTGTTCACAACAGGTGACCACAGTATTAGAGCTTTAGCATCAGTCCTTCCAATGAATATTCATGGTTGATTTCCTTTATGATTGACTGGTTTGATCTCCTTGCTGTCCAAAGGACTCTCAAGAGTCTTCTCCAGCACCACAGTTCAAAAGCATCAATTCTTCGGCACTCAGCCTTTCTTGTGGTCCAACTCTCACGTTGATACATGACTACTGGAAAAACTATAGCTTTGACTAGACAAACTTTTGTTGGCAAAGTGACATCTCTGCTTTTTAATAGGCTGTCTAGGTTTTTCATAGCTTTCCTTCTGACCCAGGGATCAAACCTGCATCTCTTGCATCTCCTGAATTGTAAGGTGGGTTCTTTATCACTGTGCCACCTGGGAAGCCCCCTCCTCACCTAACCCCTACTGAAACTGAAATTTCCTTCACATCATTTCCTGTCTTATCACAGCTTGGAGTACAGCATAGTAATTAGAAAGGTCAAAGTGTTGGAAGTCAGACAAATTTGGGTTTGAATTTTGGTTTCTTCACTTAATAACTCCACTTAGACTTAACTCTACAGTGACAGTAGTAATACTTACCTCACAGTATTGTTGCCAGGCTTAAGTGAGATAATGTTGTAAAGTACCAAGCATATAGTACACACTTCATAAGTAGTATGCAATGCTATTAAAATGTTTTCTCTTACCTTTTACATATAACTTTGGAGTTGGAAGGAACATCTCCCTAATAACCATGGATAAGCCCAAAGCTAAAAGAAGTGAAGTTTTACATCTGTTTCTGCCTATCCCACTGTTCATGACTTGACCCACTCATCTCCAATGTGTTGACATAACTGTATCTTGGATCCCTCATGGATACTTCTTTGAGTAGATTTTTATCTTCACTTTGATTGAGACTTGGTATGGAATTGTCTTCCCCATTCAAATGATCCACAAATAGCTATCTAGTCCTGATCACTGGACATTTAGTCTCAAGGACAACTCACCCCATATGTCTCATTCTGAAAGGGAATTTTTTAATCTGGCATTCTGGAGTCAAGCAGTGCCCTCCCACCCCCACTTTCTAGATACCAGAGTAAAACATCTTGATGCCAACTGTTTTTCTCATCATAACTGTAGATCAACCCATTTTTGAACACTGAATCTTCCTTGTATTGCCAAACCTCCCTTTACCATTAGCTAGGCTTAACATGGTGGCAGGTCTAACGCAATGGTTTTCAACTGGAGGGTGATGTTTGCCTCCCAGGGGATATTTGGCAATGCCACGAGACATTCTTGGTTGTCACAACTTGGGGGAATTTTGCTGCTGGGTCTAGTGCGTAGAAGCCAGGGATGCTGCTAAACATCCTACACTGCACAGGAGAGCCTCCTACAACAAAGAATTATCTGACCCAAAATGTCAGTAGTATTGAGGCTGATAAATCCTGGTCTGATTTTAGTCTCCGGTCTTACACACCAAACTTTGTCTTGGAGTGTTGTAACTCACCCAGAAGTTCTAAACTAGGACATCTTTATCATGTCATCACTTATCATTCCTGCCCATAGCAACTTTCTCCTCTGCCTTCTGTAAGGCTTTATTCATTTATAGTCTCTTAATATGCTTCTTTTATTTATTCTGTGTTTATACATTGTCTCTCCAAACAGGCTGTAAGCTCTTAAGGACAATAGCCCCATCTCCTAGTTTTTATTAATCTGTTAAAAACCCAGTTTTAATAATTCATTAAAAAACAGTTTTAATTAATTGATTAAAAAAAATTAAAAACCCTGGATTCAGAATAAACCTTTCAGAATAATCCCACTCTCTGGACAAAGGTCCAGAAAGAAGAAGAGTATCCTTACTTAATTGAAACATTTAACCCACTTGAAGTTAAGCAAATAAAATCTTGGCTTTATGGACCTCCATCTATTCCCACCCATTCCTGAGAGTTCTTGGTTTTTATCTTGGCTTTTGATTTCTTTCCTCTGAGAATTTCTCTTCTGCTTATTTCACTAATACGCATAGCAATTTGTGTTTCCTCTTTTATAACATATCACATTTGAATTTTTAGTGTCTTTCTTCCCCACTACTCGAAGACAGAGACAGTTTCTGCCTTCTTCATTACTAAATCCTAGCACCTTAGCACAATGTCTGGCACATAGTAGATAATTTCCCTTCTTAGTGCATATGAGAATTTTGCTTTCAAAGTGAGTTTTATTAAAGATAAAACACATTGGATTCCAAAACAAAGTTCAACAAAGAAACTACAAAAAGAAAAATTCAAATTCAGAAAGTATAGTCTTCTGTTGTAACACAGACTGATTGATGCCCAGGCTTATGAGATTTGTACCACAGCCTGCCTGAAGGTGCCACTCACCTAGAGTGACTCCTAGGTGCCATGCACTTCTTTTGTATTCTTCCTTCCTTGAGGTCTCAGATATGTAAGCCAAGGGGAATATTGCACATGAATGGAATAACAGGCTTTTTTATTTTTTGGATGAAGTACTGCCCTTTTCACCTGGTGCCTATCAGCAGTTGATTATCTGTTCATCTGCATGTAGCAATTGGACCAAGGGTGGTGTCAGTCCTCTTCAGTCAATGAGGAACAAAAATCATGTATTATGCTTGTTTCCCCAGGGTCACTTCTTAATTGTCTCCCTTGGAAATTTTGTTATGCTGTGTAAAATTAAAAACTCCCAAGTCAAGCTAAATTTCATACATCACCTCCCCTTCTAGTTTCTCCCATCATAAAAGATTGGTTTGAGAGAGATTTTTTTTTTAACATGTTCATTGTTACTTGTTAGTATTTATGTTGTTCCTCTGATCGGAAGGAACAAGACTTTTGGGGAGCATAATTTGAGGGGTGGGAGTTAAGGGGAAGCTTTAAAAATCCCCGAATTCTACATGCTGCCACTACACTTGACTCATCAACTTCTGAGTCTTGGCTTCCTGGATCTATCTGCCCCTCCCCATGCCAGTTTTTGTCGTTGGCTTTTGATCTCTCTCTCTCTCTCTCTCGTTTTGCAATTTCTGCACGTTATAAAGGTGCTCGGACAAGGGGTCAAGGTCTTTTGAAATCCACTGCTCCACTATGCACTAACCTAGCTGTTGGTATGAATGACTGTGTTTGTCCCATTCTAAGCTTGCAGAGGCCCTTCCTCATTCCCAAGGCTTACTATCAGGCAACTCCTGTTATCTACAGTAATTCCCCAACCTAGTGGCACACTTCTACTTGCTGGTTCTTAGGTCAGGCATGTATCCAGCTATGGTTTAATTTAACATGGAGTTAACCTGGAGCTCTCTCCTCATTGACCTGAGGCAGTATTAAATGATGGTACAGCTTTTAGACTCTAGAACCCACAGAGCCTAGTCTCAAATCCTGTATCTGCCACATACTCATCTCTCTGTGCTTCAGCTTCCTTGTCTGGGAAAGACAGAACAGTATCAACCACCTCCTAAAGGTGGGTACACACAATTAAAACATTTAGAACACACTTTGCAACATAGTAAGCACTTAGTGAGTGTAGTGAAAGTAACTCAGTTGTGTCAGGACTCCTGCGACCCCCTGCAAGGTTCCTCTGTTCATGGGATTCTCCAGGCAAGAATACTGGAGTGGGTTGCCATTTCCTTCTCCAGGGGATCTTCCCAATCCAGGAATCGAACCCATGTCTCCTGCATTGCAGGCAGATTCTTTGCTGACTGAGCTAGGAGGGAAGCCCTAGGCACTTATTGTTTGTTAACTATTATTACTGCAGGTTGGCCCATGACCTTACCAGAGGGAAGTCCCCATTACTGCTACCAAACTAACAATTCAGCAAATGTTTCTTCAGTGATCACAGTGTACCAGCCACTGTGCTAGGTCGAATGTAGAGACAGACTAGAAACTAATGCTGCCTTTGTTTCTCATGAGCTACTTTTGATCTATAGATGGTAATAATGGCAAAGGAATAGATGGTCCTTCACTGTTGTCACCATCGACTCTTGAATCCAAGAAAGAATGTTTACCCTTTGACTTCTAATATTATCCTGTATGAATCTGTTTTTCTGAGAAAATAGATTCCTGGTCATCGATCACGATCTTCCTTTTCTCCCCCTCAAATTTGCCAGAGATTGTCAAGATTATATCTTTTCCTATTTTCCTATAATTAAAAAACAAAACAAAAACTTTGTGTCTTCCAAATTCTTAGCTCTCCAAATTTCCAGAAATTGTAACTTTGGAACTTGAAATGACTTTGGTCCTATTTCCCCCTCTGGCATTGATGTGGTGGTTTGTCAGTATATGTATATTTGCCCTTTGGCTCTAATGAGATATGGAAAGGTGAGCTGTAATCAGGAAAGTATGAGTGAATTTACCATTGCATACACAGTATATACTTATCTAAGTGTCTTTCTTAGCACTTGTTTCCCAAATCCAGCTGAATTTTATCTCTGACTTGCAATCATAGTGAAATAAGGCAGAAAGGAGACAAAATTTTTTTAATGTTCTGTCCAGAAGATAACAAGAACTTTTTAAAAACAAAATAATGAAATTCTAGTATAAATATTGCTTGAGAGAATAAAGGGGAGGATTAAAAAAAGATATGTGGGAGACCTGGGTTCAGTCCCTGGGTCAGGAAGATCCCCTGGAGGAGGGCATGGCAACCCACTCCAGTATTCTTGCCTGGAGAATCCCCATGGACAGAGGAGCCTGACGGGCTACAGTCCGTGGGGTCGCAAAGAGTTGGACATGACTGAATGAATAAGTTGTGAATTAATTAAAAATAAAGAACAATCCTTTGTTCTGCTTTATCACTCTTCACCCAAAATCAAGACATTTTGTTGATTGGTACGCTGTGATAGATACTCTGTCTTCTAAGGGAAGGAGGAGTCATAGACAGCTTCTGTCCTCAGCAGTAGGAATATGAAAATGGCGATGCGCGGTGCTCTGGGACAAAGATGAAAGTCTCTGAGATAGCACTGGGTAACTGTGGATCAGCCCTGGTTCACCATGATATCTTTGCCTTCTGTTTTGAGTTCCTTGGTGATTCAGAAATGTTCTCTCTCTCTCTCCCCTTTATCTAATCAGCCACAATAAATTGTAACTGTCAACCAGAGAACAATATATTTATAGCCAAGGAAAGGTAAGTACTTGGTGCAGTAGCAACCAAAATTCATTTTGCTGTGTGTAGGTCTGTCACACCATCTTCAAATTTCTTTCCCTTTTAGAATCTGCTCACTCTTTTCTCTCTATAAAGTAAATCATTATTCAGCCAATGAGAATATATTATTTTTAGTAAGTCATGAATATTTCAATAGTCTTTAGAAACACAAAAATCATCCTACCAAAAGTATTGTTAGAATGGCTACTACAGGCAATATAAGCCAGAGCAATCAGATATAACAAGTTTATAATTTGGAGGATAAAAGCGAGCACTCTTCTGGATTTCAGTTCCCAGTCCAGGGAACATAGGAGGCAAACAAATTTAAAAGAAGGGAAAGTACATGGTCAGGAAACTGGTTTCTAGATCCTGTCTTGTGCAACTTCAGGGGCAAGACCCTGGGTATAGGTCTCAGAGTACCTCAGTTACATAATCTGGAGAATTGTGATACTTCTACCAACTACTTACCATGCCCTCTCAAAGATGATATGATCTGACATGGGAAAGTGCTTTGGACTTTTCAGAAAAACAGTGCTGAGAAACTTTGAAACATTATTATCATTATGATTATTATTGTCATTATTCCCATATTTGGTACTTACCATTATTGATGCTTTTTTCATCCGAGAAACTCAAATAAGGTTGGTAAAGAGACATGTATGTATTCATATAGCATATCTGTAGGAAAATTCCAATATACAAAATAAGTAACTAGCTTAAGTTTTCAAACAAGCTAGTAGATGACCCAGAACCAGAATTTCATTCCAGTTCTTGTAAGTATATATCCCATTTCTCAGAGCAACAGCATAAGTAACTCATCCCCTGGCTTTTTAAATTCACATTCTAGTATGTCTTGCATACCTATACTTACACTTTTAAAATTTGACCAGCTTTTTAAATTAATCATCAACTTTCCAAAGGTAGTAAGTGAATGAGATTACTTTCAACTTCTCTTAAAGGGACAACTCAGCCTGACCACAACAGTTTCCTAATTATAGAGAGGGAGAGGGAGAGAGAGAAAGAGATTTATTTTAAGGAACTGGTTCATGCAATTTGTGAGACTTGATGAGTGCAGAATCTAACGGGGTAGGCTGGCAGGCTGAGACTCGGGTAAGAGTTGCAGTCTGTTGGCAGAATTGCTTGTTTCAAGGAGATCAGTGTTTTAGTAAGACTTTCAACTGATTGGGTGAGGCCTACCCACATTATGGAGAGTAATCTGCTTTACAAAGTCCACCAATTTAAATATTAATTTCATCCAAAACACACCTTCACAGAAACATTCAGGCAGTGTGGCCTTGGCAAGTTAAAGCAAAAAAAATAATCATCATTATCTTCACAGCTGCTTTGATGATATTATTCAGACTCAGGTGGATTGTTCAGTGGCATTAAACAAATACTATTTATTTTAATTATCTTAATTCTGAACACTTTATATTCTATTCAGAGATAAAGTATAAAAAACAACCACTGGAATAAAATTTTTAAAAAGATACGCACAAGTTAGTTAGCTTCTCCAAATCTCAGCTGCCTCATTTTTTCCTGCAATGAAAACATCATTTAAAGTGAAAACTTGCAGTTCAGTTCAGTCACTCAGTCGTGTCTGACTCTTTGTGACTCCATGAACTGCAGCACACCAGGCCTCCCTGTCCATCACCAACTCCCAGAGTCCACCCAAACCCATGACCATTGAGTCGGTGATGCCATCCAACCATCTCATCCTGTCATCCCCTTCTCCTCCTGCCCTAAATCTTTCCCAGCATCAGAGTCTTTTCAAAGGAATCAGCTCTTCCCATCAGGTGGCCAAAGTATTCAAGTTTCAGCTGCAAAATCAGTCCTACCAAAGAACACCCAGGACTGATGTACTTTAGGAAGGACTGGTTGGATCTCCTTGCAGTCCAAAGGACTCTGAAGAGTCCTCTCCAACACCACAGTTCAAAAGCATCAATTCTTTGGCGCTCAACTTTTTTCACAGTCCAACTCTCACATCCATACATGACTACTGGAAAAACCATAGCCTTGACTAGACGGACCTTTGTTGGCAAAGTAATGTCCCTGCTTTTTAATATGCTGTCTAGGTTGGTCATAACTTTCCTTCCAAGGAGTAAGCATCTTTTAATTTCATGGCTGCAGTGATTTTGGAGCCCAGAAAAATAAAGTCTGACACCGTTTCCACTGTTTCCCCATCTATTTGCCACGAAGTGATGGCACCAGATGCCATGATATTAGTTTTCTGAATGTTGAGCTTTAATCCAACTTTTTCACTCTCCTCTTTAACTTTCATCAAGAGGCTCTTTAGTTCTTCTTCACTCTCTGCCATAAGGGTGGTGTCATCTGCATATCTGAGGTTATTGATATTTCTCTCAGCAATCTTGATTCCAGCTTGTGCTTCATCCAGCCCAGCGTTTCTCATGATGTACTCTGCATAAGTTAAATAAGCAGGGTGACAATATACAGCCTTAACGTACTCCTTTTCCTATTTGGAACCAGTCTGTTGTTCCATGTCCACTTCTAACTGTTGTTTCCTGACCTGCATACAGGTTTCTCAAGAGGCAATCAGGTGCTCTGGTATTCCCCTCTCTTTCAGAATTTTCCACAGTTTATTGTGATCCACACCGTCAAAGGCTTTGGCATAGTCAATAAAGCAGAAATAGATGTTTTTCTGGAACTCTCTTGCTTTTTCGATGATCCAGTGGATGTTGGCAATTTGATCTCTGGTTCCTCTGCCTTTTCTAAAACCAGCTTGAACATCAGGAAGTTCACGGTTCACGTATTGCTGAAGCCTGGATTGGAGAATTTTGAGCATTACTTTACTAGCATGTGAGATGAGTGCAATTGTGCGGTAGTTTGAGCATTCTTTGGCGTTGCCTTTCTTTGGAATTGGAATGAAAACTGACCTTTTCCAGTCCTGTGGCCACTGCTGAGTTTTCCAAATTTGCTGGCATATTGAGTATAGCACTTTCACAGCATCATCTTCCAGGATTTGAAATAGCTCCACTGGAATTCCATCACCTCCACTAGCTTTGTTCGTAGTGATGCATCCTAAGGCCCACTTGACTTCATATTCCAGGATGTCTGGCTCTAGGTGAGTGATCACACCATCGTGATTATCTTGGTCATGAAGATCTTTTTTTGTACAGTTCTGTGTGTTCTTGCCACCTCTTCTTAATATCTTCTGCTTCTGTTAGGTCCCTACCATTTCTGTCCTTTATTGAGCCCATCTTTGCATGAAATGTTCCCTTGGGATCTCTAATTTTCTTGAAGAGATCTCTAGTCTTTCCCATTCTGTTCTTTTACTCTATTTCTTTGCACTGATCGCTGAGGAAGGCTTTCTTATCTCTCCTTGCTACTCTTTGCAACTCTCCATTCAAATGGGTCTATCTTTCCTTTTCTCCTTTGCTTTTCGCTTCCCTTCCTTTCACAGCTATTTGTAAGGCCTCCTCAGACAGCCATTTTGCTTTTTGGCATTTCTTTTTCTTGGTTCCTGTCTCTTGTACAATGTCACGAACCTCTGTCCATAGTTCGTCAGGCACTCTGTCTATGAGATCTAGTCCCTTAAATCTATTTCTCACTTCCACTGTATAATCATAAGGGATTTGATTTAGGTCATACCTGAATGGTCTAGTGGTTTTCTCCACTTTCTTCAATTTCAGTCTGAATATGGCAATAGGAGTTCAGGATCTGAGCCACGGTCAGCTCCCAGTCTTATTTTTGCTGAGTGTATAGAGCTTCTCCATCTTTGGCTGCAAAGAATATAATCAATATGATTTCAGTGTCAACCATCTGGTGATGTCCTTGAGTAGAGTCTTCTCTTGTGTTGTTGGAAGAGGATGTTTGCTATGATCAGTGCGTTCTCTTGGCAGAACTCTATTAGCCTTTGCCCTGCTTCATTCTGTATGTCAAGGCCAAATTTGCCCGTTACTCCATCCAGGTGTTTCTTGATTTCCTACTTTTGCATTCCAATCCCCTATAATGAAAAGGACATCTTTTGGGGGGTGTTAGTTCTAGAAGGTCTTGTAGGTCGTCACAGAACTGTTCAACTTCAGCTTCTTCAGCATTACTGGTCGAGGCATAGACTTGGATTACCATGATATTGAATGGTTTTCCTTGGAAACAGAGATCATTCTGTCATTTATGAGATTGCATCCAAGCACTGCATTTCAGACTCTTTTGTTGACCATGATGGCTACTCCATTTCTTCTAAGGGATTCCTGCCCGCAGTAGTAGATATAATGGTCATCTGAGTTAAATTCACCCATTCCAGTCCATCTTAGTTCACTGATTCCTAGAATGTCGACGTTCACTCTTGCCATTTCCTGTTTGACCACTTCCAACTTGCCTTGATTCATGGACCTAATATTCCAGGTTCCTATGCAATATTGCTCTTTACAGCATCAGACCTTGCTTCTATCACCAGTTCCATCCACAACTAGGTGGTGTTTTTGCTTTGGCTCCATCCCTTCATTCTTTCTGGGGTTATTTCTCCATTGATCACCAATAGCATATTGGGCACCTACCAACCTGGGGAGTTCATCTTTCAGTGTCCTCTTTTTGCCTTTTCATACTGTTCATGGGGTTCTCAAGGCAAGAATACTGAAGTGGTTTGCCATTCCCTTCTACAGTGGACCACATTCTGTGAGACCTCTCCATCATGACCCGTCCATCTTGGGTAGCCCCACACAGCATGGCTTAGTTTCATTGAGGTAGACAAGGCTGTGGTCTGTGTGATCAGTTTGGCTAGTTCTCTGTGATTGTGGTTTCCATCTGTCTGCCCTCTGATGCCCTCTCTCAGTGCCTACCGTCTTACTTGGGTTTATCTTACCTTGGATGTGGGATATCTCTTCACGGCTGCTCCAGCAAAGCACAGCCGCTGCTCCTTACCTAAAGTGAAAACTTTAGCACTTTACAAAATATCATCATATATATAACCTATGTGCTGGACATCTGTACTTACTGCCCTCCAAAATATGATTAAATACTTGGCTTGTTGCCCTGAAGTGTCTATTTCAGGTTGATAATTTGCATTTTCAAGAACAGTGATTCTTTAACTGCATTCTTTTAGCTTGCTTTTTGGCATTAGTAGTAAGATGTACTGTAAATAAATATCATCACTAATAAAAAGTATATAAAATACCAAAGTTCGCAAATTATTTTCTTATTTAAAAAATTAGAGTGGATGCAATATTATCTCTATAATAACATTCTTAGTAACTTGCATTCATATATGTTTTTTTACTTTGGAAAGAAAGGAATACTAGGAATTGCACATGAAGACTGTGTCATCTAAGTTGCCATTAAGAATTTCTTTCGGCCATGCTACACAGTTTTCATGATCTTGAACCTGGGCCACTGCAGTGAAAGTACTGAGTCCAGGGAATTCCCAACTACTAGTAATCTTGATCACTTTTAAGTAGTTTTTCTTGCAGGTTAACATTACCCATTCTCTGAATTTATTTTTTCTAAAGTAAATTATGGGGAAGTCCCTGGTGGTGTGGTGGTCAGGACCCCACAGTTCCACTGCATGGGGCCCAGGTTCCATCCCTCGTCAGGGAACTAAAATCCCTCAAGCCACTGGCGTGTCCCCCCACCCACCCCCGCAAAAAGCAAACAATTATGAAATACAGTGAATTGAAAGTATTAGTCATCCTCCTCTACTTAGAGATCAGGTGTGTCTCTGGCCCATCTAATACAGAAAATTTTCTCCTGAAATGGGCTTCCCACTTCCAACTTACAAGTCCAATATCCAAAAGTATACGAAGTATACATTTTGACAAAGTTCAGCATGAGCACCTGACATGCCACTTATCTATCTAAGAACTTTATAAACTAAACACTAGTTTAGACTTTTGACATAGAAAAGAAGTGGCAAAGGGAAAAATATGAACAGACAGGGTCTTGGTTTATTTCATTCTGTTGGTCTAACAATATGCATCATAAATAAGACAATCACACACCTTTACCTGGTATAGCCGTAATTTATGCCCTGTCTCCCAATGCAATCATTAATGACACCCTTAGCATAAAGTGCTTACAAGTGTGTGTTTATATATAATCATCAACTCAATGGACATGAACTTGAGCAAACTCTGGGAGATAGTGGAGGACAGGGAAGCCTGGTATGCTGTAGTTCATGGCATTGCAAAGAGTCGGACATGCCTTAGCAACTGAACGATAATGACAACCCAATTTCTAGTACCATATACAGCTTGCATTATATGCTTGCTAAATATTTATGAAATGAATAAATTGATGAACCAAGTAGAGAATGACCTGTGAAACAGAATTCCAAGAATTTAGCTCTGCACTAAAATGCTTTGAGCACTGAAGTGGGCTGAATGGCAGTTTCTAAAAGATATACCCATGTATAACCCATGAAACTTGTGAATATTACCTTATGTGGCAAAAGATACAAAGTTTAGGATCTCAAGAGAAGGAGTGTGTCCTGAATTATCTGAGTGCAGTCATCTGTATCCTCATAAGAGAGCATCAGAGGGAGCTGTGTGACATGCACACAGAGGAGCAGGCAGTGTGAAGACAGAGCAGAGAGGAATGTGGCCACAAACCAAGGGAGGCCAGCAGCCACCAGAAGCTGGAAGAGGCCAGAGGTGGACTCTCCTATAGAGCCTCCAAGGGCTAGTACAGCCCTACTGACACCTTGGTTTTGGTGTTCAGACCTACAGAACTGTGAAATTAATTCCTGTTGTTCTAAGCCACCTACTTTGGGACAATTTGTTATGGTATACACAAGTAACTAATGCAAGCACCTTAAACATTGCATGCAAAAGTCATTTTTAAAGTGGAATATCCCTATTCCTATTATAATTACTCATGTTGCTATAGGAGGGGTCTTGATCTATTTGGAAAAGAACGAGATTCTGCCACACACTAACAATTATTTTGGAAAAGTTACCCCTTTCAATTTCCCTCTCTGTAAAATTGGGAAAATGACACTTCCCTTCTTAACCCCACATGACTTGTACTGAGACTCAAATGAGAGAAAGTATGTTGTTGTATTCAGTAAATATTTACTGATGGCTATTATATGCCAGGAACCATTCTAAGCACTGTATATAAGGGATGTAACAGTGAACATGACAGACAAGTTACCTGCTGTCGTGGAGCTCACATCCTAATGCAGTAAGCAGATAATATATAAGAAAGAATGCAAACAATTATTTCAGATAGTGATAAGAACTGTGTAAAAAAATAAGCAGAGTAATGTTTTAAGAGTGCCTAGAAGAGGAGACATTACATTGGGTGATCAGGGAAGTCTTTTTTACAAAGCTTATACAGCTGAGACCTAAATTTTGAAAAAGACCAGCCATGTGAAAAACTGGAATAAGAAATTTTGGGACAGTGGTATTTGAAAAACCAGTAGCCATATCTTTTGTATGTTTGAGGACTAGAAAGCTTTGCATGAACTGAATGTGTTTGAAGAACAGGGGGAAAAAGCCAGTGTGACTGAAGCAGAGAGGTCAGATGAGGTCAGAGTGATGGTCAAGGGCTGGATCATGTAAGGGTTTGCAGACCACAATGAGGAGTTTGGATTTTACTGTGGATGTAATGTACATCCATGATCAAGGGATCATGAGTGTGGTATTACCTGATTGACATTTTTAAAAGATGGTATACTTGTGGGTAGAGAATGTAACAGAGAGCAAGAGATGAATTTTGAGAGACCTGTTAGGAGGCTATTGCAGGAATTCAGACTAGAAATAATGGTTAGATTCAAGGGAAAGCCATGTAGATCAAGAGACATGGACCAACTTAAGATATATTTTGGACATGGAACCAACAGAACTTTTGATGAATTGGATACGGGAGATGAGAGACAGAGGAATCGAGAATGATTTGCAGGTTTCGGGCCTTAGCAACTGGCAGATGTTGATCAATGGAGGAAAACCTGTTCTGAACATGTTAAATTCGAAATGCCTATTATGTATATCCATGGGGAAATTTTAGTAGCCAATTTGATATATATCTGTAGCTTGCATGGGGGGAGGGGCAAATCAGAGATGGAGATATGAATTTGGAAGCCATCATCATGTAAATGGTATTTACAGTCATAGGACAGATTACTTAGAGGGAAGGGGCATCCCAGGTGGCGCTAGTCTGCCAGTGCAGGAGGTGGAAGAGACGCCAGTTTGATCCTGGGTTGGGAAGATCCTCTGGAGAAGAGCATAGCAATCCCACTCCAGTATTTTTGCCTGGAGAATCCCATGGACAGAGGAGCCTGGCAGGCTACAGTCCATAAGATCGCAAAGTGTCAGACACAACTGAAGTGACTTAGCACACACGCATGCAATCAGAGGGAAGAGAATACCCAGAATAAATCCTCTACTTTAATATTTAGAGGTCAAGCAGAGGAGGAGAAGCCAACAAAGACAGCTGAATTTGTGAGGCGTCAATGAGATAGGAGAAAATCCTGGAAAGTGTAAAGCCATGAAAGCCAAGAAGAAAAGGAACAAATAAATGTGAAAAAGATAATATGCACAAATATTTTCTCAGCTCCTGCTGTGTGCAAAGAACTCTACAGGAAATAACAAGAGAAGTGTTCCCCATTTCAAGGACCTTACAGTTTTGGAAGGGAGATGAAAATATGCCCCATAATACACAGTACATAGCCTTCTAACTGGTCTATCTCCAGGTTTGCCTTTCGATCGATTTCCATAAGCCACAATGTTAATTTTCCCTAAAACAGCACCCTGGTCAGTTAAAATTGATCAGTTTTAAACCAAAACTAACATGATCACAAGAACTTTCTTTGCCCGTGTACTCAGTCCCAAAATATCATTCTAACATTCAAGAAAAGAAGGCCCCAGCTTCATTCCCCATTATTCCCTTTACAAAATCTCACAGCATTTTGTCCTGGTTGTTCAGTTTAGCATTGATTTGATCCTTTCCTGATCTTATATGTATCTGGGGTATGTATCTTTTCTTTGTCCAGATTGTGAGCTCTTTGAAAACAGATATTAAGCCCAAGCTGCTTGCCTAGCTGTTAGTAGATTAATTTATTAGCATTATTTTTTTCTGCCAAGTAGAAAAAGACCACCCAAATTTGGTCATAAAATACAGAACATGGAGCAAAATTTGAGCACCATAGAACTAGATTATGAATAATGAAAAATGGAGGAGGGATATGTCCAGGAACAGGGAAGTAGTCTGAAACCAGATTACAAAAGGAATTTAGGCCAAACAAAGGGGTCCTGATGCTAACTTAGGGGAAACCTACTGCAGTTTTTGAGCAGGGTTCTTAAATATTTATATCTATATTTCAGAAATGAAATAGTAAGGAGGATAAATAAGAATGGCCTCAAAATTACAACCGATGGAGCATTAGTGGGAATTAATTTTTGAAGCCAGCAATACTAGCTGAACTGGCTCTATGAGAGATGACTGATTGTCTGGGAGGGGTGAAAAGGCCATCAGAAGAGGTAGGATAGGGCCCACATATGAAGGGTTTGAAAGAAGGCAAAGGCATATGAACTGGGATCCCTAGGTTTTAATGCCTATTTCCCTACTTGGGCAGAATCCTTCCAGTTGCCTTTTCCTGGGGTTTTCTTTAATTTCATGCAGCCATGAAATTAAAAGACGCTGCTCCTTGGAAGAAAAGCTATGACAAACCTAGACAGCGTATTAAAAAGCAGAGACATTACTTTGCCAACATAGGTCCATATAGTCAAAGCTATGGTCTTTCCTGTTTGACTGCTTCCAATTTGCCTTGATTCATGGACCTAACATTCCAGGTTCCTATGCGAGATGGCAAGAGCGAACGTCGACATTCTAGGATTCAGCGAAATAAAATGGACTGGAATGGGTGAATTTAACTCAGATGACCATTATATCTACTACTGCGGGCAGGAATCCCTTAGAAGAAATGGAGTAGCCATCATGGTCAACAAAAGAATCCGAAATGCAGTGCTTGGATGCAATCTCATAAATGACAGAATGATCTCTATTCGTTTCCAAGGCAAACCATTCAGTATCATGGTAATCCAAGTCTATGCCCCAACGAGTAACGCTGAAGAAGCTGAAGTTGAATGGTTCTATGAAGACCTACAAGACCTTTTAGAACTAACACCCAAAAAAGATGTCCTTTTCATTATAGGGGACTGGAATGCAAAAGTAGGAAGTCAAGAAACACCTGGAGTAACAGGCAAATTTGGCCTTGGAATACAGAATGAAGCAGGGCAAAAACTAATAGAGGTTTGCCAAGAGAACGCACTGGTCATAGCATATACCCTCTTCCAACAACACAAGAGAAGACTCTACACATGGACATCACCAGATGGTCAACACCAAAATCAGACTGATTATTGTCTTTGCTGCCAAAGATGAAGAAGCTCTATACAGTCAGCAAAAACAAGACCGGGAGCTGACTGTGACTCAGATCATGAACTCCTTATTGCCAAATTCAGACTTAAATTGAAGAAAGTAGGGAAAACCACTAGCCCATTCAGGTATGACCTAAATCAAATCCCTTATGACTATACCGTAGAAGTGAGAAATAGATTTAAGGGACTAGATCTGATAGATAGAGTGCCTGATGAACTATGGACAGAGGTTTGTGACTTGTACAGGAGACAGGGATCAAGACCATCCCCATGGAAAAGAAATGCAAAAAAGCTAAATGGCTGTCTGGGGAGGCCCTACAAATAGCTGTGAAAAGAAGAGAAGTGAAAAGCAAAGGAGAAAAGGAAAGATATAAGCATCTGAATGCAGAGTTCCAAAGAATAGAAAGAAGAGATAAGAAAGCCTTCCTCAGCGATCAGTGCAAAGAAATAGAGGAAGAGAACAGAATGGGAAAGACTAGAGATCTCTTCAAGAAAATTAGAGATCCCGAGGGAACATTTCATGCAAAGATGGGCTCAATAAAGGACAGAAATGGTAGGGACCTAACAGAAGTAGAAGATATTAAGAAAAGGTGGCAAGAATACACAGAAAAACTGTACAAAAAAGATCTTCACGACCAAGATAATCACGATGGTGTGATCACTCACCTAGAGCCAGACATCCTGGAATGTGAAGTTAAGTGGGCCTTAGAAAGCATCACTACGAACAAAGCTAGTGGAGGTGATGGAATTCCAGTGGAGCTATTTCAAATCCTGGAAGATGATGCTGTAAAAGTGCTGCAGTCAATATGTCAGCAAATTTGGAAAACTCAGCAGTGGCCACAGGACTAGAAAAGGTCAGTTTTCATTCCAATCCCAAAGAAAGGCAACGCCAAAGAAGGCTCAAACTACTGCACAATTGCACTCATCTCACATGCTAGTAAAGTAATGTTCAAAATTCTCCAAGCCAGGCTTCAGCAATACGTGAACTGTGAACTTCCTGATGTTCAAGCTGGTTTTAGAAAAGGCAGAGGAACCAGAGATCAAATTGCCAACATCCACCGGATCATCGAAAAAGCAAGAGAGTTCCAGAAAAACATCTATTTCTGCTTTATTGACTATGCCAAAGCCTTTCACTGTGCGGATCACAATAAACTGTGGAAAATTCTGAAAGAGATGGGAATACCAGACCACCTGACCTGCCTCTTGAGAAACCTGTATGCAGGTCAGGAAACAACAGTTAGAACCAGACATGGAACAACAGACTGGTTCCAAATAGGAAAAGGAGTATGTCAAGGCTGTATATTGTCACCCTGATTATTTAACTTATATGCAGATTACATCATGAGAAACACTGGGCTGGAGGAAGCACAAGCTGGAATCAAGATTGCCAGGAGAAATATCAGTAACCTCAGATATACAGATGACACCACCCTTATGGCACAAAGTGAAGAGGAACTAAAGAGCCTCTTGATGAAAGTGAAAGAGGAGAGTGAAAAAGTTGGCTTTAAGCTCAACATTCAGAAAGCTAAGATCATGGCATCTGGTCCCATCACTTCATGGGAAATAGATGGGGAAATAGTGGAAACAGTGTCAGACTTTATTTTTGGGGGCTCCCAAGTCACTGCAGATGGTGATTGCAGCCATGAAATTAAAAGACACTTACTCCTTGAAGGAAAGTTATGACCAACCTAGACAGCATATTCAAAAGCAGAGACATTACTAGTCAAGGCTATGGTTTTTCCAGTGCTCATGTATGGATGTGAGAGTTGGACTGTGAGGAAAGCTGAGCGCTGAAGAATTGATGCTTTTGAACTGTGGTGTTGGAGAAGACTCTTGAGAGTCCCTTGGACTGCAGGGATATCCAACCAGTCCATTTTAAAGAAGATCAGTCCTGGGTGTTCTTTGGAGGGAGTGGTGCTAAAGCTGAAATCCAATACTTTGGCCACCTCATGCCAAGAGTTGACTCATTGAAAAAGACTCTGATGCTGGGATGGATTGGGGGCAGGAGGAGAAGGGGACGACAGAGGATGAGATGGCTGGATGGTATCACCGACTCAATGGAGGTGAGTTTGAGTGAACTCCAGGAGTTGGTGATGGACAGGGAGGCCTGGCGTGCTGCAATTCATGGGGTTGCAAAGAGTCGGACACAACTGAGCGACTGAATTGAATTGATGGTCTTTCCAGTAATCATGTATAGATGTGACAGTTGGACCATAAAGAAGGCTGAGTGCCAAAGAATTGATGCTTTTGAACTGTGGTGCTGGAGAAGACTCTTGAGAGTCCCTTGGACAGCAATGAGATCAAACCTAGTCAATCTTAAAGGAAATCAACCATGAATATTCATTGGAGGGACTGATGCTGAAGCTGAGGCTCTAGTACCCTGGCTACCTGATGCAAAGAGCTGACTCATTGGAAAAGACCCTGATGCTGGGAAAGACTGAAGGCAAGAAGAGAAGGGAATGACAGAGTACAAGATAGTTTGATATCATCACCAACTGAATGGACATAAATTTTAGCAAACCCTGGGAGATGGTGAAGGACAGGGAAGCCTGACATGGGGTCGCAAAGAGTTGGACACAAGTGAGTGACTGAACAACAACAATGGTTTTCTTCAGCTGTACATGTTTTCATTTTCTGTAATACTATGACCTCTCAGTGTTTCTCAAACCTTGACTGTACACTAGTCACTTGAAGAGCTTTAAAAGCTGTTGATGTCTGGATCCAACTCTTGAGAGATTTGGTATGTCTAGTCTTGGATGCAGCCTGGACTTGAAGAGTTTTAAAACATTCCCCCAGGAGACTGCACTGTGCAGCCAAGGTTGAGATCAAACTGATGTAGAGAATAGTGAAGCACTAAAATTCTTTCAAGAATGATAATAATACATTGTGTTGCGGTGGGGAGTGTTTTAAAGGAGACCAATATAAGTACATGGCTAAGAAGGAAAAGATTCTAGGAGAACAACTGGAATTTTTCAATCATTCAGGAGGAACAATTGCTAAGGCAAACCTTAGCATGCATGCAGTGACACTGTAGGAAAGAAGATGAATGTAGAAAGATTATTATTTAGAAGGAAGTAACACAAGGACTTAGTAATTCAATGTCATACCTGATCAAAGGGAAAGAGAAAATGTAGAGTCAAGTTTCTAGTATAGAATAGTGGAATCCTTAGCAAAACTAAAGTAGTTATGAAATAGTTAGATAATATTATTGATAATTTGGTAATTGACATTATTTAATTACTGCATCAGGGACTATGCTATGTGCTTTACATACATTATTTAATCTTTAGAACTCTGTAAATACTGCTATTCCCACTTTATAGATTCAGAAACTAAGAAGAGAGAGCAGTTAAATTTGCCCAAAGTTACACAGTAAGTGGCAGAGAAGGTATTTGTACTAAATGTTCTATTCCTTTTCCTTACAATAGGAAGATGATCAGTTAATACCAAGTCTGTTGAATTTGAACAAATAACAAAAAAGAAAACTGGCTATAAGAGGCCATGAATGCATGTTCAGTTGTACTGTACTGCCAGGCTCCTCTGTCCATGGAATTTCCCAGACAAGAATACTGGAGTGGGTTGCCATTTTCTACTCCAGAGGGTCTTCTACTTCAAGGGATCTTCCCAACCCAAGGATCAAACCAGAGTCTCTTGTGTCTCCTGCATTGGCAGGCAGATTCTTTATCACTGCGCAACCTGGCCTATGAGTGAATCAAGTAAGTCTCACTGTGGTGGAATTTCAGGCCAGTATTGCCATATTTTAAGATTTTTTTCATGAAAAGATGGAAATCTAGATTTGTATGGAAAAATCTCATAAAATTTCAATGTCAACTAATGCAAATGTTTAAAATTACTGTGTGGCCTAAACCAAATATGGCTACAAGTTTGTGTCTCTGATAAACAGGCATTAGAAACAGAATTCTAGTAAAAGATCTGAGCTAGAGATATATGACTGGGGAATCCTTAAGCACAGAGAGGATAGCAGACACTTTAGAAGTTAGAATGTTATAATAATAACATTTGATATTATTAAAATAATGCAATTATCTGTAAGTTATCAACTCAGGACTCTAAGATCTTCTCAATCTTTAGAAAACTGACATAAAATATAAGTGTTAAAACTAGCAAAAAAAAAAAAAACTAGCAGATTGAAGTGGGTGTATTTAAAATTCAATTTCCTATAAACTGAAAGCTAAATTCCAGATGACTTGAATTTTCATACATCCAGGATGTGATGGAAACATTTCAAAATATGAATATATCTCCCACCTATTGAAAGGTAATTGAAAGATTATATTTTACCCATATTTCTATTTTACTCCTCTTAGCCCAGTTTCTACATACACTCATCCTTCAAAGCCCATAGCAAAGGGGTTCACAATTAGCAAAGATTAAATACAAGATTAAGTAAAACCTCTTTTATGTTTAATTATTGAGTTTCAAGTTCCTCAATTAAAAGACTATCCAGTGACTTCCCTGGTGGTCCAGTGGCTAAGACTCTGCACTCCCATGGCAGGGGGCCTGGGTTCCATCCCTGGTCAGGGAACTGGATTCCATATGCTGCAATTAAAAGATTGCATATGCTGTAACCAAGACCAAATGCAGACAAGTGAATAAATAAATATATGTATTTTAAAAGACCATCTATAGGCGTTAGGGTTCAGTATATTATTCTCTTTGAAGTCTAACCTAGTATAGTGTTTTTAAACTCTTCTATCAGATTAATATCATGAAGAATGTAACCCAGTTATGTAAAAAAAAAAAATCAAATATATGAAAACATTTTTGCAAACTGTAAAGCCCTATAGAAATTATTTTGAAATATTATTCTGTCATTTTGAAGCTAAAGGGTCCTGAAATTACAAAGTGGAAGCTCTATTTGAAATACAATTTTTGTCTTTCCTGAAAATATAGTTTACTTTTTTCTTTTAACATGTAACTAACTCCAAGGGTGGGAATATCTAGTTGTCAAAAGTTCAAGTGAAATTGGCTTAATAGCAAAATAACTTTAGAAAAATATGGAGGGGAATGATCAGCCTAATAATATATGGCAAAGATCTAAAGATGTTACAAACGTTCAGGGCCCCATCAAACCCTTCCATATTGGTCCTACGAAAAACAGGCACCTCTCTTGAAAATCATATGAAGGACTAGGTACTTTCAACCCCAAAAGCTGTTTTCACACGTCAAATATGTTGGAAACCTTGAAAATCCTGGACTTTATTGGACTTTCTTTAAAGGTTATCCATGTTAAAAAACAAAACAAAACAACATATATATATGGTTTCTCTCTTTAAATTACACATTGTATCAAGAACAAAATTCAAAATGAAAATGGGGGCATTTCTGTTAAAGTTAATGGAAACATGACTCCATTTTTGTATAGCTAAAATGTCGCATACGATGGAACACTTCATTTTACTCTTCCTCTCCCTTAAAACATTAGCTGAGAAGTATAAATAGTTCAGCCTGACGCCTTTGAAAAGCCTAATCCTGTTTGTTAGAGTGGACCTTATATAAAATGGAAAATACAGTCTTCAACGTGCTTTAAAAAACAAATCAGGAGCTGGCAATTAAAATCCTCCAGACGCCTGCGCTCCGCAAACACTACTTCTAAAGAATTCTGGTATATTCTGGGTCTTCTTCCGTGACTGTTGGACGGACATTCCTTTGGGAAAAGCTTTCTCCACAGTGAGGTACGAAGACGATAAACCCCATCCTTTCATCCTTTTCTCATTCACTCAGTAGGGGATGGAATAAATAGGGAGCTGAATAAAGCTTTCTTAGCGCACTGAGGTGCACCGTCCAGTCTCCTGAACCATGCACTCAGGGCTTCCCGACCCAAAGGCGAAGCCGAGCACCTGAAGACCAAAGATTCCCAGCGCTGCGCCCCAGGGGCGCCAGGCCTTAGCACTGCAGGCCAGTCCCACGGAGGCTCAGCCTGCGAGGGGCAATCTCGGCTTCCCCGGGGCGCCAGGAAAATCAGTGCTCGCACACGCCAAGGACGGGAATCGGGCCGGGTGGAAGAGCGAGTTTCCTTCCCACATTCCCGGTAAGAAAACGAGGTGGAGGAGCTGAGGGCTGCATATCTCGAACACGGGATACGGACCCCGGGAACAAAGAGACAGGAGGAAGACGAGGCAGCCACACCAACGCAGACTCAGAGGATTCTACGAGTTTACGCAAGCGAGCCGCATCTCGACTGTCCCCAGTTCCCCTTACGCCACTGACTTGGTCTCAGAGCCTTCGCGAATATGGCTTTGCGCACTGCGGCGGGGCTGCACCGCAACCGAGCTTGGCCCTGTGGCTCCTCCCCGTCGCCCTGCGCCGATTGGCGGTAGACAGAAGCCAAGCCGCTGATTGGGTGGTGAAGGAGCCATTCGGGGCGGCTCTGGTGGGTTCGGCTGCCCTAGAGTGATAAGTTCGGCTTCAGACACGCCTCAGCGCCAGCAGCGAGTCGGAGCTCTATGGAGGTGGCGGCGAGTATCGGGTTGTGGCTTCAGCAGCGACTCTTCTGAGCTGTTTCAAGCCGGTTCCGACTCCTTCCTCCCCCTTCCCTCCCCCTTTTTTGTTTTCCGTTCCCCTTCCCCCTCCCTTCCCCGTCCCCGACGACCGGATCCTGAGGAGGCAGCTGCGGCAGCAGCTGCTGAGTTCTCGGTGAAGGTGAGTGGAGCTACCGCCGGCGCTGCCGCCGAGTGGAGCGCTCTAAAATGGCCGCCGTCCCTGGCCGCTTCTTCCTGAGCAGCACAAAATGGCGGCCACAGGCGGAGCCGGGCGGGGCGACTCTTTTTTAGCGTTTCCTCCGGGCTTCTGGCACCTGAAAATTCCTCGTCTTTGTTCTCCCTTCCCGTCGCTGACGGAGTAGGAGGAAGTCGGCAGCCCTGGCTGTCTACGGCCGTCTTCGTGGCTGTCGGTGGCCGTCCTCCGCGGGGCCCGGGCCGGGCCAAGGCGCGGGTGTGCTCGGACGTGGAGAGAGCGTGGCCGGGCGGCGCGCGCGGCGGGGACGGACGCGGGCCGGCGAGGGCGGGGGACCCGGCCGTTGGCACGGGACCAGCCTAGCCGGAGGAGTCCCGGAGCCCGGCCTCCCGGCGGGGAGGAAGTGTGTGAAGCCGGGGCCGGCGGGGAGCGGTGGGGCTGCCCTTGGTGGGAGAGCGAAGGGCCTGCCCGGCGAGCCCCGCCTGCGACGGGAGAAGGGGGGAAAATGAGGGTTTCTGAGCTTTTGTCGATTGGGCAGGGAGCGGCCAGGCGGCTGTCAGTCCCTCGGGAATTTATGGGTGGGAGGGGGCCGCTGGAGGCGGCGGCGGGTGGGAAGGAGGCCGCCTTTCTGCCCGAGAACAAAGAGCCGGGCGCCTCGCCGCGGGGGCGGCCTCCGCTCCTCCCCGAGGTTTGCCGCCGGCGGCTTCGGTAGGAGGCTGTGGGAAGCACTTCCCTAACTCGGGCCTGGGTGGGAGGAATCCACTGCTCTTTTGTTCCCAGGAAGGGGGAAATGGGGCGGAGGTTCCTGCTGCCATGTTGTGGCCCTGGTCTTCCGCCTGCTTGATGTCAGCCGCTGTGCAACTCAGGTCTCCCCCTCAGGCCCTCTGCGCCCAGTTAAAGGGTGGACAGTGGGAAAAGCCGTCTTACTCAGTGTTGCTCGTCGTTGAGGCAGTAAAGTCTATTACAATGTTTTCACATGGTGTGCCCGTTTGCTAACAGATTTTTCCACAATTGATCTCCGTACTTAGCTGTAAAGGAGGGAAAGTGGCTTTTTCAGAGATTGATTCTATCTCTATGTAGGCACTTCCTGCGTCCTTGAACACAAGTGAATTTCCAAGTGGCCAACAAAACTTTACTGTTGATTTGTGTTTTGAGTACGTTCTATTTTAGTCTTACGAGACCTTACGTTCAATCAACTGCAGTGTCAGACTGAAATACATTGTAACTGAAGGAGGGTTTACAGATTTGTATGTTAGTGGTGACTAATTTTGGTACTCTTTCTCATTCTAGGTTTTTCATTTCTCCCATCCTCTTCCCTCCCCACCCCATCCATTAATATTATTCTTTTGAAGATTCTTCGTTGTCAAGCCGCCAAAGTGGAGAGTGCGATCGCAGAAGGGGGTGCTTCTCGTTTCAGGTATGTGTAGATTTTGTTTTGGCAATTATTAGGACCAAAAGAATAACCACACCAAATAGTTCTGACTTGATTGTGCTGCAGGATTAATTTATAATGTGCATGTACATTCCTTTAAAGCCCTTCAATTTCCACTGTTTTCTGTGTGCTATCTGAAGAATAAATGTAATTACTTGGCTTTCCATTGGGCCTAAGTTCAGTCTTCATCTGTGATGTACTTACTGTAATGCAGAATAATTAAAGAGATCCTATATCTGTTTTGAGTGAAACATACTTGGGGTGTACTTTTTATTTTAAAAAAAGTTTTTCTTTTAAATAGTGCTTCTTCGGGCGGAGGAGGAAGTAGGGGTGCACCTCAGCACTATCCCAAGACTGCTGGCAACAGGTATAGTAAGCAGGGAAAAGAGTGACTTATACAACAGACTGAGGTTAATGGTCTTTCTAACATTACAACATATAGTTATAGGACATCAGCAATCCTAATCGTAATGGGCTTGATTTCTGCTACATATTCTAAATATAGAATATCAGTTATTGATTATTCTTTAGCCAAATCCTCTAATAAGAGTTGAGGCTCTCAAACTGCTCTTTTATTCTCTTACTCTGGATTATTTTCACTGATGTTATTTCTTCAAATGTTCATAGGAAATTATAGTAATAAATTTGGGAGTGTATAACATGGTCATGAGACATTAGAAAATGTTGATTTTCACTATGTGGATCCTGGACCAGCATCACTGGCATCACCTGTGAGCTTACTAGAGATGCAAATTAATCAGGCCTTACCCTGAGCCACTACAGCAGAGACTGGGCTGGGCCTGGGAATTCTTTAACAAATTTTTCAGGTTATTCTGATGCACTAAATAAGAGTTGCTTAGTTGTAAGGGAGTTGAGAAAACCTAAACTGTTTTTTCTATTTAGAAGGATTTTTGATCTGTATTATACTTGATGTGTGACTGGATGCTGTGCTTAAGTTGTCTTATTTTAATTCTCTTAATAATTTTTCCTAGCGAGTTCCTGGGGAAAACCCCAGGGCAAAACGCTCAGAAATGGATTCCTGCACGAAGCACTAGACGAGATGACAACTCCGCAGCAAACAACTCCGCAAATGAAAAAGAACGACATGATGCAATCTTCAGGAAAGTAAGAGGGTAAGTTTATTAGGTCTGTTTTGTCTTTTAAAAGGAGGGGAGACTGGATTAACTGCTTCTCTTGTGTGTATGCTATATTACTTGAAGGCAGTGTTCATAACTCTTAAGTGAAATGCCAATGTTGACAGTTTTAGGCTGAAAATTAGCACATCACTGTTCGGGGCTCAGTTAGTTGCCTTTGGTCATTAGATTAAAATGCAGAAGCCTATTGTGCTGACATATTCTGTACCTGGTATGTAAGCCAGTGATGGCAAAATATAACAGTTTAGCTCCTGTATCTAGCCTTGATATTAAGGAGGGAGGCTCTTGATCTGGGTTTTGAGAATGAGATTTTCTTGTCCAGTAGCTGGGAACCCCCACCAGTTAGATAGGTGATCTTAAATAGGTTTATTTCCACATCGCTTTGGTTAGATGGGTAAGAAAAATGTCTTGATGTTAAAGGGGAAAGTGATGAAAGGGAAAAGGCATAATTTAAAGGTTATTTTTTAACTCAGTAATTTTGTATGTTGCTGATACCTAGTCTGATTCCTTTTTCATAGCATATTAAATAAGCTTACTCCTGAGAAGTTTGACAAGCTATGCCTTGAGCTCCTCAATGTGGGTGTAGAGTCTAAACTCATCCTTAAAGGGGTCATACTGCTGGTAAGTTAAATGTTGGCTTAACTGAAAGGAGGAGGAAAATACTTTGAACCCATGTTGGGTTTTGAGTGGTTTTTTGTTCTTTGCTTTTGTTTTTATACACTTCATTGTTGCTTCTAAAACTGAGGTGTGAGTTAAGTGTATGTATATTTGAACACTTTTTTTTTTTAATTACTTTTGATGGTATCAGACTTAAAAGGTCAATTTGAAATGGTATATACTGTGCTTGGGTTAATTGGATTATCAGGCTCTTGGGGACTGGCGGTTGCTTTGTTTTTCCTTTTGTGAAAAATACCACATTTTGGAAATAAGTTAGTTTTATGGTGATTCCGTTTTTCCAAGGTAATTTCAACTCCTCAAAGGGGAGAGGGTTTTACTACTATGAGATATATGTAATTAGACTTTATTGGTACTCTAATAGCTAACATTTAAGTGCTTACATTTTTCCAGCCTATGTGCTGGGCACTTTACATACCTCATCTTAAGTTCACGTAAGAAGCCTTACAAAAGAGATGTGCTTATTTCCAGGTTACCAGTGAAGCATTTGTATAGGGAATTTGTCAGAAGTTTGTTATGCGATTCAAGATCTTCAGACTGCAAGGAAGTATTAAGTTATAAAGAAAAGTTTTTTCAAAAGTTGTCATATTTAATTTTTTTTAATGGCCTATTTTCTGTAGATTGTGGACAAAGCCCTAGAAGAGCCAAAGTATAGCTCACTGTATGCTCAGCTATGTCTGCGATTGGCAGAAGATGCACCAAACTTTGATGGCCCAGCAGCAGAGGGTCAACCAGGACAGAAGCAAAGCACAGTAAGTGGGCGTGTGTGCTTGCTTATTTTAAGTTGATTTGGAAGGTTTTATTATCAAACCCTGACAAATGTCTTTTGTTTCTTACAGACATTCAGACGCCTCCTAATTTCCAAATTACAAGATGAATTTGAAAACCGAACCAGAAATGTTGATGGTGAGAATTTAATACTTAGTTGTACTGTGTACCTCAGATGGTAAAGAATCTGTCTGCAATGCAGAAGACCTGGGTTTGATTCCTGGGTTGGGAAGATCCCCTGGAGAAAGGAATGGCAACCCACTCTAGTAGTCTTGCCTAGAGAACCCCATGGACAGAGGAGCCTGGTGGGCTACAGTCTGCAATCACAAAGAGAGGACATGACAGAGCAACTAATACACAGTACTGCATATGTTCAACTTAATTCTGAATGTTACTTTTATTCTTTTTAGTCTATGATAAGCGTGAAAATCCCCTCCTCCCTGAGGAGGAGGAACAGAGAGCTATTGCCAAGATCAAGATGTTGGGGAACATCAAATTCATTGGAGAACTTGGAAAGCTTGATCTTATTCATGAATCTATCCTTCATAAGTGCATCAAAACAGTAAGTAATGATTGTGAATTTAAGCTTTCATTAATCGTCATGTACATCATTTTGGGGAGATAGGAGTCAATTATAATTTCGCCATCTGAGACTTGGTGTGCTAGTTAAATATTTTAGATTGCTGGCAAAACTGCTATTTAAATATTGTAAATATGGAAGTATGCAGTGTATTTTGCAAGATAGGGATAGAACTGATTCCCTACTTAGGTTTAAATTGCTCAATTTGGAGAAATTTCTTGAACAGAAACCAAATAAGAATAGTATGCTAGACACTAGGAACTGTATGCGTTAGTGGAAACTTATGGAAAAGTGCTACATCTAAACCAAGAAAAATTTGTAAACAACATGGGATTTATTTCTTTTGGTAGCTTTTGGAAAAAAAGAAGAGAGTCCAACTCAAAGATATGGGAGAGGATTTGGAGTGCCTCTGTCAGATAATGAGGACAGTGGGGCCTAGATTAGACCATGAACGAGCCAAGGTATGTGTGTTGCTGACAGAAATAGTGTAAATAGCCTGTCATGATTGTATTAAAATCAAACAGCTTATTTGGTGATACAGAGGATTGCCTTTAGTCATTAACTTTGATGATATCTAGAAGTCTTAAGCAGTACACGTTTTTATTTTTCTCTTTTAGTCCTTAATGGATCAGTACTTTGCCCGAATGTGCTCCTTGATGTTAAGTAAGGAATTGCCGGCGAGGATTCGTTTCCTGCTGCAGGTAAAACTGCTTTCTTTAGGTGTGTTGGTAAGCTGACTTTTGTTTAGGAGTATTGAAATAATATTTATTAAAAACTTTGTATATTAAAGGATACCGTAGAGTTGCGAGAACACCATTGGGTTCCTCGCAAAGCTTTTCTTGACAATGGACCAAAGACGATCAATCAAATCCGTCAAGATGCAGTAAAAGTAAGTTTTGCTTTGCTTTATAATCATTAAGTGGGGGTTGCGTTTATAATGGCACAAAAACCCTATTAAAACATCTTTATTTGAGACTGTCTTGTCTTACCAATAGAGCATAATGTTTTTGCTGTCTGTATTCTCTTGAGAACAAGTTGTTTATAGAGAATACATCAGTGGCATTCTTATCCAGAGAAGTATTTCTGATTTTCCTGCTGTAAGAATTTTCACTTTATATAAAATAGTGTCTAGAAGTAAGTGTTTATTCACTTTATTTCTGAAGGATCTAGGAGTGTTTATTCCTGCTCCTATGGCTCAAGGGATGAGAAGTGACTTCTTTCTGGAGGGACCGTTTATGCCACCCAGGATGAAAATGGATAGGGACCCACTTGGAGGACTTGCTGATATGTTTGGACAAATGCCAGGTGATTTTGAAAAACAGATGGTTTGGTTGCATTAAATAATGAGTTTAACAGTTTTAACATTAAAGAGTTCTCCGTGTCTATATTTTAAGGAAGCGGAATTGGTACTGGTCCAGGAGTTATCCAGGATAGATTTTCACCCACCATGGGGCGCCATCGTTCAAATCAGCTCTTCAATGGCCATGGGGGACACATCATGCCTCCCACACAGTCGCAGTTTGGGGAGATGGGAGGCAAGTTTATGAAAAGCCAGGTAAGCATACATTTAAGAATATTTAGGCAACAAGTAATTACGTTTTGGAATACATATGATTAATTTTTTTTTAAGTGTAAATGTTTTAGGTTTAGAAAACCTAAAAACATTTTTCTAAACTAGATTTATATCTGTGACAGTTATTTCAAACTGGGTGAAATGATTATTATTAAGATTAGTAAAGTATTAGTAAAATCACATCACTTTATTTGACAGTTAGGTTAGAATTTTATTCTTCTGTTTCATCTTTTACTTTCTCTGGGCAAATTCAGCTTTCTTGTGGCCTGGCCTCATCACTTTGGTACTTGATTACCATAATGTGTGGACCCCTTTTTATCTAGACTTTTATTTCTCTCTTTCTGAAATAGGGGCTAAGCCAGCTCTACCATAACCAGAGTCAGGGACTCTTATCCCAGCTGCAAGGACAGTCGAAGGATATGCCACCTCGGTTTTCTAAGAAAGGACAGCTTAATGCAGATGAGGTACATTTGCCTATGTTATTTATATACCATAGTATGTCAATTCAGAAATCTCTTGCCCGATGATTATAAAAAAAAGACGCATTAAGAGGACTTAATGCTGGAATTCTTTTATCTTTACCTTCTTTCTCTCTTTTCTGTACTACTTTTTCTTTCTTTGAATGTCCAGCGTCCTATGAGCGAAGATTATGAGATATGAGGGCAAGTCTTCAGTTAGAGTAAGGAAAATGGTTGTCAAGATTTTGATTGTGACTTCCCTGCAAATAGAATGACTCGGGATAAAGTAAAACGTTTTTTAAGCTGTAATTAAATTTTCTGGTTTTTATTTTCATGTTTTAGTGATGCTAATCCTTGGAGAGTTGTGGTATAAATAAAAGATTTATAGCCATGTTGTATTTTTGTCTGGATCAGATCTTTAGTTCTCTTGCTATAAATTAAATATAACAGTAACATTTTTAGTTATTTGACTTAGATTTCTGCCATAGGTTCCATCATGTTTGTATATGCTGAGTTAACTTTAGAGGGTTGCAATTAATGTTAGTTCACTGCTTATTAACTTGGATATCTGTTTTGCTTTGTTTTCAATTCTAGATTAGCTTGAGGCCTGCTCAGTCTTTCCTAATGAATAAAAATCAAGTGCCAAAGCTTCAGCCCCAAATAACTATGATTCCTCCTAGTGCACAGCCACCACGCACTCAAACGCCACCTCTGGGACAGGTATGGGATGTATGTAGTATGACATTTTCAATCGTTCCAGTACCTTTTGAAGATGTCTGAAGAATGCTTTTTAATGTTTGCTGTCAACTTCATAAGCACTTTTTCTTTTAATGATTAAAAAGTTATTAAACATTTATACTTAATTATTTTGCTATTCTTGTAGACACCTCAGCTTGGTCTCAAAACTAATCCACCACTTATCCAGGAAAAGCCTGCCAAGACCAGTAAAAAGCCACCACCGTCAAAGGAAGAACTGCTTAAACTAACCGTGAGTTTCAGACAATCTCATCATTTAGCTCATGGGGGTGTATTTGAGGCAGGAAAACTAAAGATACGGGGATTTCATTCTTTTCAGGAAACTGTTGTAACTGAATACCTGAATAGTGGGAATGCAAATGAAGCTGTCAATGGTGTAAGAGAGATGAGAGCTCCTAAACACTTCCTTCCTGAGATGTTAAGCAAAGTAATCATCCTGTCACTGGATAGAAGTGATGAAGATAAAGAAAAAGCAAGTTCTTTGATCAGTTTACTCAAACAGGAAGGGATAGCCACAAGTGACAACTTCATGCAGGTAGAACACTTTCTGATTCTTTTTCTGATTCTGTAAGAACTCTTCAAATTTGAATTGACTATGAACTGACTGTGTACTATATTCCTTTCAGGCTTTCCTGAATGTATTGGACCAGTGCCCCAAATTAGAGGTTGACATCCCCTTGGTGAAATCGTATTTAGCACAGTTTGCAGCTCGTGCTGTCATTTCAGAGCTGGTGAGCATTTCGGAACTAGCTCAACCACTGGAAAGTGGCACCCATTTTCCTCTCTTCTTACTTTGTCTTCAGCAATTAGCTAAATTACAAGATCGAGAATGGTTAACAGAGCTTTTCCAACAGAGCAAGGTCAATATGCAGAAAATGCTCCCAGGTAAGAATGCTGGGGATTTTTTTGTTTTTAATACTAGATCTAAAAGTCCTTAGTACTTTGAGTGAATTTATTATATAGGTCAGTGTGATTATCCTGTCTGGATAATAATAAGCATTACCACAGATAGACTTCACCTTTATAAAAGTCTATTATGATGTAACTATTTTCATTTGGTCCAAATACAAAGTTTCCTTTGCTCAGTTGTTTCATTGTTTTACATAAATCTTGTGTGTTTGGGAAATTGTTTGCAAAGCAGTTTTAAGAAACCAACTGAGTAAAATGAACTACCTGATGATGGGAATGGCTTTGTCTCTTCAGAAATTGATCAAAATAAGGACCGCATGCTGGAGATTTTGGAAGGAAAGGGACTGAGTTTCTTATTCCCACTTCTCAAACTGGAGAAGGAACTGTTAAAGCAAATAAAGTTGGATCCATCCCCTCAGACCATATATAAATGGATTAAAGATAACATCTCTCCCAAACTTCATGTAGATAAAGGATTTGTGAACATCTTAATGACTAGGTAAGATAACAGAGTTGTGCTTTTCTACATCGAAAACAGAATTAGCCTGTGTTTAGTTTACTAGAAAGAAAGTCTACAAGGCAAGGGATTGAGAATTGTTTCTTGAATTGGAAATTTTTCATTTGGAGGTTGTAACAAGATCTTTTTCTGTGCAGCTTCTTACAGTACATTTCTAGTGAAGTAAACCCACCCAGTGATGAAACAGATTCTTCCTCTGCTCCTTCCAAAGAACAGTTAGAGCAGGAAAAACAACTGCTTCTTTCCTTCAAGCCAGTAATGCAGAAATTCCTTCATGATCATGTTGATCTACAAGTTAGTGCCCTCTATGCTCTTCAGGTGCACTGCTACAACAGCAACTTCCCAAAAGGTGAGAGAGGACTAGCATCATAATTAACAACAAATGGACGGGCATTAAACACACTACATAATGGTGTTACATTTTGTCTTCTAGGCATGTTACTCCGCTTTTTTGTTCACTTCTATGACATGGAAATTATTGAAGAAGAAGCTTTCTTGGCTTGGAAAGAAGATATAACCCAAGAGTTTCCAGGGAAAGGCAAGGCTTTGTTCCAGGTAAATTTTAGAGAAATTTGTTACGCTTTTTCCATCTTAATTGATATTACTTAAATGAAGCTTTTTAAGTTAAATATAAGCAAAATAGCCCTGGTAATATTACATACCATGGTTTTCTAACTTACAAAGTGAATTCTAGCCCTGAGGAAAATTTTTATAATGTCAGGGGATTCCACAGCATACATCAATCACCTGGAAAGTAATTTTCAAAGGAAGTTTCAGGTCTGATTATAGACATTCTGACTTAGGTCTGCGTGTGGTATACAACTCAGGAGATTCTCGTACTACTTTTCCCAGGGGCCAGGCTTTGAGAAATGCTAGTCTGTAGTAGTCTTTACTCCTGAGGTTCTTAAGCTAGTTTCAGGAGGATCACCATCACAGTGTTTGTCCTTAGTCTTGTCCTTGGGGAATCTGGTCCTAAAGTTCTGGATGGGACTAGAAATTACTCTCTTGGGATCTTCTTTGTCCCTCTCCTCCCTCCCCAGCATTGCTAACATTTAAGTTTGGGATGAGCCACTGTCCCATATTGAAACAGTTTTGAAGTGTGATGGGAGTGGTGTCAAAGAATTGACACCCGTGTTAACTGGCCATAAACAGCTTGTGTTAATTGTTTATCGCTCAGTTGTGTCTCTTTGTGACCCCATGGACTATAGCCCACCAGACTCCTCTGGCCATGGAATTCTCCAGGCAGGATTATTGAAGCAGGTTGCCATTTTCTCCCCGAGGAGATCTCTACCCAGGGATCAAATCTGCTTCTACATTGACAGGCAATTCTTACCCTGAGCCATCAGGGAAGCCCCAAACAGCTTGTATGTTAGGTTCTGAACACTGCTTGCAATTATAAGATGTGTGGTACTGTCTAAAACTTTGGTTCTTGGGGCAGTTGGTTGATTGGGAATACTGCTATTCTGTATTTTCTAAGTACTGCTTATTTTGTTAAATTACAAATTACAGGTGAATCAGTGGCTAACCTGGCTAGAAACTGCTGAAGAAGAAGAATCAGAGGAAGAAGCTGACTAAAAGAACCAGCCAAAGCCTTAAATTGTGCAAAACATACTGTTGCTATGGTGTAACTGCATTTGACCTAACCACTGCGAAAATTCATTCCGCTGTAATGTTTTCACAATATTTAAAAGCAGAAGCACGTCAGTTAGGATTTCCTTCTGCATAAGGTTTTTTTGTAGTGTAATGTCTTAATCATAGTCTACCATCAAATATTTTAGGAGTATCTTTAATGTTTAGATAGTATATTAGCAGCATGCAATAATTACATCATAAGTTCTCAAGCAGAGGCAGTCTATTGCAAGGACCTTCTTTGCTGCCAGTTATCATAGGCTGTTATAAGTTAGAAAACTGAATAGCAACACTGAATACTGTAGAAATGCACTTTGCTCAGTAATACTTGAGTTGTTGCAATATTTGATTATCCATTTGGTTGTTACAGAAAAATTCTTAACTGTAATTGATGGTTGTTGCCGTAATAGTATATTGCCTGTATTTCTACCTCTAGTAATGGGCTTTATGTGCTAGATTTTAATATCCTTGAGCCTGGGCAAGTGCACAAGTCTTTTTAAAAGAAACATGGTTTACTTGCACAAAACTGATCAGTTTTGAGAGATCGTAAATGCCCTTGAAGTGGTCTTTGTGGGTGTGAAACAAATGGTGAGAATTTGAATTGGTCCCTCTTATTATAGTATTGAAATTAAGTCTACTTAATTTATCAAGTCATGTTCATGCCCTGATTTTATATACTTGTATCTATCAATAAACATTGTGATACTTGATATAGTTGTGTGACTTAAGTCAGTTCAGTTGCTCAGTCATGTCCAACTCTGCAACCTTGTGAACTGCAGCACACCGGGATTCCCTGTCCATTACCAACTCCCAGAGCTTGCTCAAACTCATGTCCATTGAGTGGGTAATGCCATCCAGACATCTCATCCTCTGTTGTCCCCTCTGTCTTCAGTCTTTGCTAGCATCATGGTCTTTTCCAAGGAGTCACTTCTCTGCATCAGGTGGCCAAAGTATTGGGAGTTTCAGCTTCAGCATCAATCTTTCCAATGAATATTCAGGACTGATTTCCTTTTTCTCCAGCACCACAGTTTAAAAGCATCAATGCTTCAGCACTCGGCTTTTTTTATAGTCCAACTCATCCATACGTGACTACTGGAAAAACCATAGCTTTGACTAGACTTTGAAGTAGTACATACAGATATATGAAGAAGTGACAGCTTTTGTTGTGAGCTAGGACTTGACTTAGGAACATTAAATACATAGACAAATAATTTTGATTAGAAAATTCAAGGTGGTGGTTCCTCTTTATTTCAGGTTACTGTAAGTAACCAACATGTAGTTCCTGTAATCAAGGACAGTGCCGAGAAGTTTCCTGAATTGGGAGGGACATTACTAATGCATAGCAACAAAACTTGAACTTGGCTGACATTTTCATCGTCATACTGGAATGCATGGTGAATGCATTCTCACTGTCCCTCCCAGGAAGTTCTTGAAACCCCACAGTTATCGTTAAAACTGTCTCCTTACTCTAACTGAAGCTAGCTTTTCCTGTATTCTAGCAGACTTCTTTGAAGTTAGAACATTTATAGTTTCTGGTAGATAATTTTTAAATATGAAATGAAAACTAAGTGGAGTATCAAGAAGCTGACTTTACTAGGCTATAGATAAAAATGGCATTCCTGGCACCTCTCTTCAACCCTCCCCAAGGGGGAAACTTGGCAAAGTATTCAGTTGGCTTCATTTACAACCAGAATTCTCCCAATTCAGCTGGAGAATTGGGCCAAAAGAAGTTCCAGAGTTAAACCTGGTGTGCATTAGTTTGTCAGAGGGTACTTTCATACCTGCCCACCCTGATGCTTCAAGAACAAATACCTCGAGTAATATTCCCATCTTGTGCGGGGGGTCGGGGGGGGGAAGCATTTTACAAGCTGCCACGCTACGGAATGACAGTATTTACATGTTTCTTGTATCAAGGACAATGCTCTGGTATCTGTACAAATAGTTACATGTAACTGCTACATGTCTAAGATTCCACATCACACCCAACTTTGGTGTTCTTTTATATAAGGCAAGACAGGTGGTCTTCATTTTGTTGACTCCTTTTCTTCGCATTTTCTAACAGGCTGCACTTCATTCCTACACCAGAACTTTGTTAAGATCACCAGTAACTCCAGAGCTATTAACTAGTAGGTATTCATTATCCCATAAGCAGCATTTAACAATTTCTTGAGACTCTTGAGAACATCTCTTCTCCTTCTTGCTCTGTTCTCTTAAATCTCCAATGGCAAAAGTGCCTGATGTCAAACCCAATGTCCAATTATCAAATCTTGTTGATTTTCCCTTCAAAACATTAGAAATTGAGTAACTCCCCTCTTCCACTGGGGCTCTCAATTCTCACCTGGATACCATGCCAGCCTCTCTGTCTTCACTCTCCTTGTTAGTCTCTTCAGCAGTAGCCAGAGGATGAGGAAATCTTTTCAAGAAAAAACAAATATCGCTTAGCACAAAATCTACCAAAGTGACTTCCCACCTAGATTTTTAAATCAGTATTTAAAGTTGTTCTACACAGCCCCAGGTCTGATTTAGTGTCCCCCCCGCCTCTTCCCTCTCCAGTGTTCTTGCCTGGAGAATCCCAGGGACGGGGGAGCCTGGTGGGCTGCCGTCTGGGGCCGCACAGAGTCGGACACGACTGAAGCGGCTTAGCAGCAGTAGCAGCAGCAGCCTCCTCCATCTACCCACACCGTATTTCTCTGATCTCGGTTTCTGCCACTGACTATTGCTCATTCTGTTCCCACGCCCCTGGCCTCCTCAAGGTTCCCGGGATGTGCCAAGCACCGGGGGGTTTCTGTTCCTGCTACCCTGTGGATAACTGGGTGATGGCTCTCTTCCCCTGTTAGGTCTTGGCTCATATATCACTTTATAGGGTCCACACTGTCTATCTTAAGTATAATCTTGGGCATACCCTTCCTCTCTTCCCTGCTGTGGGTATCTCCCATGTCTGCCATTGTTTTGTGATATGCTGCTTATTTGCAACTGACTGTCTCCAGAATGTGAGGAGCATAACATTTTCGACTGTTCAACTCACTGCTGTATACTCAGAACTTGTTAGTGCCTAGCACACATAGGGCTTCCTTTGTAGCTTAGTCAGTAAAGAATCTGCCTGCAGTGCAGGAGACCCAGGTTGGATCCCTGGGTCGGGAAGATCTGAAGAAGGAAATGGCAACTTTTTTTCCAGCATTCTTGCCTGGAAAATCACATGGACAGAGGAGCCTGGTGGGGCTGCAGTCCATGGGGTCACAAAAAGTTGGGCACAACTGAGCGACTAACCCTTAGCACACATAGGCATCTTAGTATTTGTTGAACAGAATCACCAATTATCCTGCATTGGCAGGATTTGGACATAGAGAGAGGAACAGAAAGAATACAGACTGGATGGTTTTCTGGATCTAGGGTTGGTTCCTATCACTAGCAGTGTGGCTAGGCAAAATACTCGAGTCTTGATTTCTGTTGAAAATGAGACTAATGCTTAAGTGTTGCCATAAGATCTAAGTAAGCTGGTTACGTGGAAGTCACTAGCAGAGGACCTCACACAGCAGTCCTTCAGTGTACATGTGAATGACCTCAGCAGCTTCTCTACAACATGAGGACTGCTTCCCGCCTGAGCTTGCAATCTCCTGATCAGTCAATGGGCATTTCCCAGTCTTCCTATTTGACATCAAAAACATTCAATGATTGGCTGCTCTCTTTCCTATCATTTTCCTCTCAGACTTTTCCTTGGTCTCCTTTAAAGGCGCTCTTCTCTGGCCTGGTTCATGAGTGTTACTGTTCTGCTTCCCCTCTGAACACTGCCAACTCACCCCAGTAGCTCCAGTTACCACATATGTGCTGACACCTGTATCTTGAGTCCAAACGTCTTTCCAGAACATCAAACCAGCTTCTGGACATTTTATCTGAGTGTACCACAAGCACTCCAGACTCAGCATGTCCATCACTAAACTTTCCCTCAAACCAACACTTCCTCCTCTCCTGGCTCTCAATGATACCCCATCCAAGCCAAAAACCTGAGTCATTTTTTATCCCCTTCTTAGTTTCGACCGGTCACCCCCCATGTGCCCATCTTTCATTGCAGCTGCTGCAGTCATGCACCACCCGAGTCCAAGCACCATCATCTCACGGGTGAAGTGCTGCAGCAGGCTTCTACGTGGTCTCCCTGCCCTTCATCTTGCTCGCTTTCTAGTCCATTCTCCACATTATCCTCAGAGCAGCCTTTTTGTAAAAGTCTGATCCTTCCTCTGCCGTTCAGTAGCTCCTAGTTTTCCTCAGAATAAAATTCAGATTTTCCATTATCAAGGCTCCAAGTCATCCTTTTGCCCCCGTTTGCACGCTCTTCGTTTTCTTTCCCAGCACAGGCGGTATCCTCTGCCTGGAACGTTGCTGTCACTGCTGTACCCACCACTTTGTGCCCCTTCATCTATCTTATTCATCCTTCAGGTATTAGCATAAAATTCCCACATTTGGGAAACCTGATATTTTCTGCCTAGGCTGTTAGGAGCTTGTGCCCTTCAGGGTTCTTGGTTGCAAAGAGAACCTTACAAACTAAGATGAAAAGGAATTTATTAGAACTCAAGGGATCCACAGGAAGCACAGAGAAGCAGGTTCAAAAATGAATGGGGGACTTCCCTGGTAGTAGAGTGGATAAGAATCCACCTGACAATGCAGGGGACACAGGTTCGATCCCTGATTCTGGAAAATCCCACATGCTGCGGGGCAACTAAGCCTGAGGGCCACAACTACCGAGTCTGCACTCGAGAGCCTGCGAGTCACCAACTACTGAAGCCCCTGGGTCTCGAGCCTGTGCTCCACACCAAGAGACGTCACCACAATGAGAAGTCCTCGCACTGCAGCCAGAGAGTGGCCCCCCCACTTGCTGCAACTAGAGAAAGCCCATGTGCAGCATGGAAGACCCAGGCTAGCCAAAAATAAAATTTTAAAAATGAATAGACCAAGGTTAGGTAGGCAGTCCTGTGTCAGAGAAATAGCCTGTCTAGGGCAGTGCTGTAAAACCAACCCTACAGACTTCTTAGCATCCCCTGCCTGTATTTGAATGAACTGCCTAGTGACATCAGGTCCGGGTCAGAGGCCTGGGCAGAAACCTGCAGTTGACTTAGGTCATGTGTCCACCCCTTGCCGCCTTCGTTTCCTTTAGTGGACCAAGGATCTGGCTTTTGTGTCAGGCAGACCCCAACTCCCAGCAATGCTGTGTGTGTGAAGGGGAAGGGAACTCTGGAAGAGATGTGGATGGACAGCTGGGGAAAAAAAGGTCATTGTCCATTGGGAGTCCTCTCTACCCCACTTCTCCACCTAGAACACCTACACTGTATTGTGAACACCTGCTCGCTGCCTTTCTTTCCACTCTCTACTCCAAGAGGAGGTGGGGAATGTCTCATCCGTTGCTCTATTTCCCAGTGCCTAGCACAGCGCTGGGCAATGTTAGGGATCAATAAGTAGGTATGGTGTGCAACATGAATCTAGGTTTTGTGGAACCCAAATTTTATGCAGTTAAGGGTGGAGGAGAAGTTGTGGCTCTTAAAGAATACAAAATTGGGTTCAGGGTCCATAGGAGTCCTATGTAAGGGATGGTCTTGAACTGTGAGCTTTGTTCTGGGCCAAACTTGGTAACTCTGAGTGAGAGACTAGAGTTTATACACTACATTATAATAATTTTCATACCTATTTGTACCCACTAGGCAGAAACTAACAGGATATTTATCAAAACTCCTTGTAGAAGGGACTTGATATTTTCTCATTTGTGGCTGCTTTGGCCCTGCTGGGCTTCCCAGGTGGCGCTAGTGGTAAAGAACCCACCTGCCAGTGCAGGAGACATAAGAGATGCGGGTTCAATCCCTGGGTTGGGAAGAGCCCCTGAAGGAGGGCACGGCTACCCACTCCAGTATTTGCCTGGAGAATCCCAAGGACAGAGGAGCCCCGTGGGCTACAGTCCACGGGGTTGCAAAGAGTCGGACATGACAGAAGCAACTTAGCACACGTGCACGGCCCTACCATTTCCCAGTGCTTCCAATCCAATCCCAAAGCACCCAACTCCCAACATCCCATTAACTTATTCATTTGTACACGCAAAAATAAATGCCTCATTTGTGCCAGCTGGGCACCCAGGGCTGGAACACAGCATGAGCAAGATGCCATCTCTCCCCGCAGGGAGCCCACTGTCCAGCAGGGGAGCTGACGGGAGCAGACCCTGTGGCCATGGGGCAGGCGCTGGACACACTGAGGGGAGGACGGGACTTCCTGAGGGGAGAGGAGGAAACATCCAGAGAAGCTGAGACTCCACGGAAGAATGGCTTTCCCAGCAAACGTCTGAGGGAGGGCTTTCAAAGGCACAAGTCGGGGACCCAACTCCACTTGTCTCCTGGCTCCACAGAGCTTTCCTCTCCCTTCCACTTGACACCAGGACAGAGTCCACTTCCAAATGAGGGGACGTCTCATCTTTTGCTGGAGAACAGCAGCTGTTCAGCGGGGCCAGGAGGACAAGGAATCACAAAGCTCTTTCACATTTATCCCAATCGATTTTGAGACTTCCAAGAAGCATCCTCCAAGGAAAGCCAGGGCTCTTGCCAAGGGGATGTCTCAGCACGCAGCAGAGAGGAGCAGAAACAGGATGCTGAAATCACATAGGCTGCCCAGACCCACAGGCTGTCCTCCCAGCCTACATCACCTGGAGTTAGTCCCGGATGGTGGGATAGAGGAAGGCCACCTATCAGGATGCTGTCTCTATCGCGCCCTCTGCTGAGCTCCCAGGAGAAGACACTCCTCCTTGGCAGAAAGGTACTGTATCCTTGTCCCCAAGGAAAGGCCAAAACCTATTGGACATGCTCTTCAGTGGGAGAAGAGACAGTGAGCATTTTGGCCTCAACTCTAGACGGTGTAACAATGTTACTGATAAGCAGTGAATCCTTGAGGACTGTTCAGGTCTCCATGGGACATGCAGAGTCATAGACCAGAGCCTGCATCCCAGCTTCCCCATTAATTAGTTCTATGAGCTTAGGTCAATAGCTTTACCTCTGGGCTTCATTTTCGTTAAATGTGAAATAATCCTTGGTGTGTCCACATCCTAGAGTGGTTGTGAGGAGACAGACAGATAATGAAAAACGGTGTTGTTCAGGTATGGGATTGCTCTCCAAGTCCATTCATCTCATAAATATTTATTGAGTCTCAGCTATGTGCCAGGCCCTATTCCAGTGCTAGATATACCAGCAAATGAGGGAAAGTCTCCTTAGGAAGCAAACACTCTAGGTGATAGGAAAGGGAGAGAACAAACACATATATACTGTCAGTAGTAAAGAGTGCTCTACGTGAAGAAATAAAGAGAAGAAGAGATAAGGAGGGACACACACGCTACTTGAAATAGGGAGGAAGTGACCTTTGAGCAAAGATCTAAATAAAGCTAGAAAGGGAACTATGCAGATACCTGCAGGAAGTGGGGGAGGAAAGTCGCCAATGGCCCTGAGATGGGAACACTGGTGGAGTGCTTGAGGGTCAATGCAGGGGTCAGTGTGACTGAATAGACCAAGGGCCTGAGGCTGCAGAGGGGCAGGGGCGACCTGTAGCACTCGTAGGACATAATTATGGCTTTAGGCTTTTTTCTAAGTGGAGTGGACTGTCTTCGGAGGATTCCTATTATTATTTATCAATGATGTTAATAACATTAATACTATCCAGTGCTATGCTATGGCATATTATTATGATTATTCTAACTAATAGGGCTTCCTAGGTGATGCTAGTGGTAAAGCACCTGCCTGACAATTCAGGAGACATAAGAGACATGGGTTCAGTCTCTGGGTGGGGAAGATCCCCTGGAGAAGGAAATGGCAAGCCACTCCAGTGTTCTTGGCTGGAGAATCCCATGGACAGAGGAGCCTGGCAGGCTACAGTCCATGGTGTTGCAAAGAGTCAGACGCGACTGAACGACTAACATCCATTCTAGCTAACATTTCTTGGGCGTTTAGCCTATGCCAGGCTGGACTAGGTACAATTTCATCTTCCCGACCTCCTTGGGGCAGGTACTGTGCCATTTCTATTTCACTGATGAGGAAACTGAGGCTCTGAGAAGTTAAACACCTTACCCAAGGACTTTCCTTTACTCAGCCCGTGGATAGGAGCACCCTCCTCATGCTCTTTTGAAAGTTTGAAGTCACGGAGTCGTGATTTGGACCCTGCATCGCATCTCAAAGAGCCAACCCTCCCCACCACAGGCACGACTACATGTTGAGGGGACAGAGAAGGGGTGAGAAAGTAGAAGAGCCATCCTGGCGGCAGCGAGCCCCTCCTCCCTGGGGTGCGCAGAGCTGGTGCAGCACTTCTGAGGGTCGGGCCAGAGGCCCAAGGCGAGGAGCAGTCAGCCTCTAAATCCCCCGCTAATGGGTTCAGTTGTGAACCCCCTCAAAAGATATGTTGATGTCCTCACTCTCGATACCTGCCAGTGTGACCTCATTTGGAAATCAGGTCTTTGCAGATGTCATCAAGTTGTGTCAAAAAGCAAAAAGAAATTTAACACAAATTTAACCATTATTCTTGGGGACATGATCACACAATCCAAAGAGTTAAGAAAAAAGGTAAACGAGCCAGTTTAAGGATCATTTTAAAACTCCGTACTCTAAACAGAGTTGGGAAATACTCCACCTACTGGACAAAGGGGAAGGTGGAAGATCCCCATGTGATGCTGACGGGCACTTGTAACTCAGGTGCCAGGAGTAATGCTGCTCCTGTGAATCTTATGATTCCCCCGGAAATGATGTGTGTATTACCAGAGCTGCAGGAGACAGTATCGTCCAAGGCCCTACACCATGCAGCCTGAACTGGTTGCCCATCTTCCCATCGGGCCTCATCCCCTCCTCAGTTCAGCAGAAACCTGAAGCCCCCTGACATCCACCCTGGACCCCGCCTCTGAACTTCTCCATACATCTGCTCATCTATCCCAATTCCCTGCTCGCAAGCCCTCACTTCATACCCTCTGGGTCCTTGTCCCTGTTATCTGCAATCTCTCTCTCTGAACTTTCCTGCTACTTGCTCTGAGGGAAACTCAGCTGTCCCCGATGCCATCACTTCCCCTGCCGTCTCTCCTCTCAAGCCAGTGGCCTCAGGGAGGGGGGACCGTATCCACCTCGCTTCCCACGAGCTCTTTCCAACCACTTCTGCCCTCCTTTCTTCCAAACCCCAAGATCCTCTGAAGTTTGTACCATCAGATGTCACCAGCTTCCTGGCATGTTGACTTCACTGTTCTTCAAAATAGTAATAAAATAATCTCACATCTTCTCCTCCTTCCCTAAGCTATATCCGACTCTCCCCTCCCCTTCTCCACACCCCAGCCCTAGCTGGTGAAACTGCCTTGCCAGGTTTTTCAGCCCCAATGGGGAAAAAAAAACAACACTGTGGGTGTTCCCCCAGTGAAGGCATATTTGTAATGATACACAGCCTCGCTACTCCAAGTATAGTCTTTGTTCTAGTATTACCTGGAGACTTACCCAGTCTCACTCCAGACCTACTGGATCAGAATCCCCATTGAAGTCTGACAGCCCTCGATACATAACCTAATAGAGCCCCCCCGCTTGCTGACCACCAACCTGTGGTGGCCTGGGACTCAGCTTCTAGTTCATTGAGAAGCAATCCTAGTCCCTCCTACTCTTCGTACCAGTGAAACTATTGACTTGCCAACAATTGTCCCCATGTGACTCCCTTCCTTTTTCTATGGATCAAAGGTCCCAACTCTTTCCAAAAGCCAAACCATCTCCCCATTCTTGGAATCCATTCCCTGGGGCCAAATAACTATAAGGTACTTGCAGTCCCCACCACAGGAAGCAGGGGTCACTGGTCACAGCACGACTGTCCCTTGGAGTGCACTGTCAGCTCATATGACAAGTGAGAGCTTCAAAGTTGATTTGAGTAGGGGTTTTGAACAAGATCAGCCATTTGCAGTGTGCGACTCCAGCAGGAAGTGTCCCCGAATCAGTCTCCTTGGAATCAGAAGAGTGGAATACTGACATCTGCAATTTCTGTGAACCACAGAAAAGAAAGATGCATGCAACTCCAATGATAGGAAACTCAGACTAGACTGATAAGAGGGTTGCAGGTGCTGAAGCAAGGTTTGAACATCCATTAAACCAGCCCCAGCGTTGATCCTTCCCTGAAGTGCTCATGGCCAAGGGATACAATGGTGCTGCCTTCTCCCACCTCCTTGGCTCTTTCCCATTGCTTCGCTGCCACTGCGGGCTGGAGAGATAAGCAAAGAGCGTGTCTGCACCCAGCAGTGGGGTGCAGCAGGAAATGAAGTCTCCACTTCTTTCCAGCCACGGAAATTGGAGCACTAGTTCCCACTGGAGAAATCAAAGCAGCATTGTTTCGAAGAACAAAATTTCCCAAGAGAGAACAAAGGTTTTGGCATTGAGCTCTTTCGGGAGAAGATGCTATCATAGACACTTCAGCTCACTTAGAGGAACCCAGTCTGGGACTAAAAACCAACCCACAGTTTTGTTTATTAGGCTCGTGCTCAGAGGGGTCACCTTTTGGTGTTTTCACCAGTGTTTGTGCCTTCACAATTGTCAAAATGAGAACAAGATCTGGTGAGCCAGATAAAGGTTTCTAAGAGGACTTCCCTGGTGGTACAGTGGAGAAGAATCCATCTGCCAATGCAGGGGTTACGAGTTCAGTCCCTGTCTGGGAAGATTCCACTTGCCTTGGAACAACTAAGCCTGTGGGCACAGCTACAGAGCCCATGCTCCAGGGCCCAGGAGCTGCAGCTACCGGAGCCTGGGCAATCTCAGACCTGCACGCTGCAACTACCGAACCTGTGTGCGGCAACAGGGAACACACTGGATTGGTGTCCTATTAATACTCAGGAGACAGAATTGACAAGAAGTTGAATTCACAAATCTAGTCACCTTTGGATAAGAGGCTTGAAAATCCAGCATAATGTCTTTTACCTAATAAGTGTCCACTTCACTGCTTAGCTGTGGACTGCATTAAAAAAAAATACAGATTTGCCCCCAGCAGTGTTGCCATAGTGGCAATCTAGAATTGATCAACTATGTCAAGAAAAATGCATTAAAAATATATTTTTCAAAACAATATTTTCAAAATGAAAAATGTTACAAACCACCTTTTGCTGTAGTAAACAGAATAAATAAAAGCAAAAGAGTAAATGCATATGTTTCATAAGCAAAACATAAAAATCCGTATTGATGGAAAAGTTACGTTTGAAATAGCAGACTTGATTTCCAATTACTTGACACAGAAAAACCTTAAGTTACTAATGCAGTTGACACAGACTAGACAACCTGTTTAAAATTCTCTGCAATGACCCTAGAATGTATAACTTAAAAGGGTCTCAAGAAAACAACAAAATTCTGTAAAGCAATTATCCTTCCATTAAAAAATAACTATTTTTTTTAAAGGGTGGGTCTTAGACAATTTTATATTATGGGTAAGGATACTGAAGCTGAAAAGTCAAGCATTTTGTCCCATCAGTGGGGATGACAGTCAGGCTGGAGGCCTGGGCAGCCTTCCTATTGCTGGAGCTTGATGCAAAGTAAGTCTCTGATGACAGGCTGATTTGTTCCACCCAAATCAGTGGACACCCTGAGATCTAGATGAACTGGATTAGCCTGCAGCATATACACACTCCTGAGATTATATGGCGAGCATCACAACTGACCTGCACTGCTCTAACATACCCAAACGACCAGAGCATCAGAAACTACCTTTAAAGAAAAAGCTGTTCTGCCCATGCTCCAAATTCTCATTTTAGGAGCTGACTCTAATTTCCTTTAAATAGTTTTTCCAGACTCCATTGGCTACCTACTCTCCCAGGGAAGAAATTATTCATGTGTGGGATCAAAACAAGGAATACTTAAAAATCTCCAGGAAAGTCATATTTCCTGGAGATTAAAAATATTTTTCTCAACAGGAACTAGGAAGAAGCATGCAATTTTAAAAGGATGACCTATGAAGGAGTAACTGACCCAGTCCCGCCTTGGACTGAACAAGGATTTGTGAGTTTGATGAATACTGTCAGACATGCAGCATTGATTCAGTGATAGGGAGGACATCACTGGGAATTCACCATAGGTTCATCACTGAATCTAACTTTATAATCCTCACAACAATCCTATGAGTTAGTTATAGTCCTCTGCTATATTGGAATAATTGTCCAGTTAGGAAACGTCATGTTATAAACACAGTAACTCCAATGGAGGAAGTGAGTTAGTTTCAGAGTCAGACTAACAGTGGTTTTTCTTACCTCAATTTCAGCAAAATTTATTTTAAAGTTTAGTAGCTCAAATAATGGTGGTGGAGCTTGGTCTGATTCTAACGTTTTTTGTTTCTTTGGGGGGTGGGGTTGGTGGGGGCCACATAGCACAGCAGAAATTCCCTGACCAGGGATTGAACCTGTAACCCCCTGCATTGGAAGGGTAGAGTCTTAACCACTGGACCACAAGGCAAGTCTGGTTCCGTTCCGAAGTAGCATCAAAGTCAGTATAAATAGCATTCTCTAATTGTGACAGATCCAGGTGAGGTTTCAAAACATACAGGGTAGAAGAAATGGCTTGTGTCAAACAGAAGGTGGCTACAGGGAAGCAGCTTGCCCCAGGCCAATGGATTCCAGGGCTCCTGGACTGCAGGATCTCTGCTCTTCAGAACTATTCCCTGCTGCCTTCTGCTGACACCAAGCTCACTAAGAAAAAAAGTGTGACAGTCGCTCAGCCATGTCTGACTTTTTGCGGCCTCATGGACTGTAGCCTGCCAGGCTTCTCTGTCCATGGAATACTGGAGTGGGTGGCCATTTCCTTCTCCAGGGGATCTTCCCCACACAGGGATGGAACCCTGGTCTCCTGCATTGCAGGCGAATCCTTTACTGTCTGAGCCACCAGCGAAGCCCAGGCCATTTCACCAATTCACCAGGAAATAGAAGGCAAAGATTCCAGTTCAAGCAGGGTACTTGAAGGGTCTTGAATTCTTTCCATGGGTGTGCTGAATCTACAGCTACCTATGGAACGATTTTCTCTGGAAAAAAAAAAACCCTAAAAACTAGCAGAACAACTCCTTTGTATTGGGTACATGAGAAAAAGACCACATTAAACTGGGTGGAAAAGGCTGAGACACGATTTCATTATAAACCCCCAACCCACAATGGGAAGGGAACTCCAACCTAGAGCTTCTCCCTGAGCCGAGGGTTTGGACTCCACATTGTGCAATCCAACCTTTAAGACCTGCTCCTAAGGCAAGCCCCCAATACATCTAGCTTTGAAAACCAACAGCTCATGCCCCAAAGACCCCTGGGGCCGTGGCATACTCAGAAGTGTCTCCTGAAGAGTTCACATGCAGACTGCTTCACCCCAGGGTCCCGCAGAGAGCAGACTGAAAACTGCCCAGACTTTACCTGAGCGAGGCTCATTTGCTGATTTTAAAGCGTTGGACTGAGGGGCCCTGGCCTGCTGGGATACTCTCAAGGGATGGAGGTTTGTGGGTCCTTCAGCACTCTTTCTGCCTTGCTAAAGCCAGAAGAACCCTCTTTTTCTTTTTATCTTTAAAAAAAAAAATCTTTCTTTTAATTTTTTTTTTTTTTCTTTCTGTGAACGCCAGCCCTGAACCTCCCTCGCCGGCCTCGCTCCAGCTGGACGCCATCTTTGCTCCCTCACTGCCCTCCAGAGCCAGCATCTGCCGGAGGGGAGCTGCTACCCTCGTCTGGTGCCTGGGTTTTTACATCTGGTGACCCAGTTTTTACAGCTGTAGCCCAGGGGACGCCTCCTCCATTGCCTGGTTCTGGGGGTGGGGTTAGTTCCTGGGGCCCAGGGGGCTGTAACAATCAGATAAGTAGTTATCTTTGGCACACATCCATCCCCCCACCCCCACCCCCACTCCCAGCAGCACAGACAGCAGATTGAAACTTACCCGCTCTTTCTGTTGAAAGACGTCTATTTTCTTGCCCAGGAGTTGTGGCCTGAGGGGCAGGCACACTTCAAGGGCCCGGCACACTTCAAGGGCCCTTCTGGGGAAGCTAAGGCCTGACGCCATTTTTGCATTCTCTCTCCGCCTTGCACCAGCTCACCTGTATCTTAAATACCTTCCACTGAGACACTGACAGGTGTCAGCAGACCCTCACCTGCTAGGATCTATTAAAAATGAAGCAAGCTGTATGGACAAGCACCAAGGTTTGAGAGACAGCCAAGAGCAAGGGCAAGATTAACGATAAAGTTCATCTGTTACCATGTATCATTACAAAATATTTTTTTTTCTTGTAAGAACTTTTAAGATCTCCTCTTTCAAATATGCTTTACAGTATTATTAATTGTAGTCTCCATGCTGTACATTAAATCCCAAGACTTATTTATTTTATAACTGGAAATTTGTACATTTTGACTTCCTTTACCCTTTCACCCACATTCCCCCACACCTGCCTCTGACAGCCACCAATCTGTTCTCTGTGTCTATGAGTTTAGGTTTGTTTGGCTTTGTTTTTTAGAGTCTACATATAAATGATCATAGGATATTTTTCTGACTTATTTCATTTAGCATAATGCCCTCAAGGTCCACCTGACTCATTGCAAATGGCAAGCATTTCACTGTGTGTGTGTGTGTGTGTGTGTGTGTGTATCACATCTTTATCCATTCATCTGCTGATGGACACTTAGATTGTTTTGCTATCTCAGCTACTGTAAATAATGCTTCATATTTACAATATATAATGTGTGTGTGCTAAGCTGGTTCAGTTGTATCTGACTCTTTGTGACCCTGTGGACTGAACCCTGCCAGGCTCCTCTGTCTGTGGTATTCTCCAGGCAAGAATACTGGATTGGGTTGCCATGCCCTTCTCCAGGGGATCTTCCTGACCCAGGGATCAAAAGTGTGCTCCTGAATTGCAGGCAGATTCTTTACCGCTGAGCCATGGGGCGGGGAGGCGGCGAGGCGCAGGAGCCTTTATATATCATAGTGAGGACATACATCTTTTTGAATTACTGTTTCATTTTCTTCTCATAAATAAGTAGAGTGGAATTTCTGGATCTGTATGGCAGTTCTATTTTTAATTATTTGAGGAATATCCTTATTGTTTCCATTTTTGTAACAACGTCAGATGACAGATGTTAATTAAATGTGATCATTTTGCAATACAAATATCAAATCACCTAAAAATAACATCATGTTATATGTCAGTTACACCTCAAAAAAAAAAAAAAAGAGGAAGAAGGCCTGTCCAGACACACAGGCTGCTCTGAGTCCTGGAGAGCAGTGGCAGAAGGGCAAAGGCGGCAGGTCAGTCAGGTTTCCTTTGTCAGAAGGGTCTTCCCCGTCCTGAGGGGCACCTCTTGCTCCTTGGTCATTTCCGTCATCTCTAGGCTCCTAAGACCAGAGGGAGCTGGACCTGAAGAAACCACGTGGTGCTTTCTGACATGAACAAAGTGACTGCGGAGAATATTCCTGTTCTGTTGATCTGAGGGCTTCCCTGGAAGAAAGAGCCATCTTAAGTGGAACTGACTTAGACATGCAAAAGTGCTTTGGAACTGTACTCCAAAGCACCATCCTAGCCAAAACCTGAAGTGGGCAGTGGAATATTAGGGAAATCACTCTCACTAGGTTAAATCTCTCCATAAACAGCTCTCCAAGGGAACTTCTACCAATAGACTTATTGCTTGAAGTGAGTCATCATTTAGGAAATGATTACCCAGTAGTTGGATTTGTCTTTTGGGGATTAACTATATCACCCCAAGTTACATGTGACATATTGGAAAAAGCAGGGGGAGAGTAGACAGAGGACCTGGAGTATAGTCTGAACCTCACCTTTGCTATTATAGATTCTGAATCTCAGGCTTGTCACGTTTCACAGGGGGTGGGGTGGCGTGGGGTTAATATCCACCTTTCCTCCTTTAGTTACTCTAGTTCCTAGAGTTGCACATGCGGAGAACACATTCCTCAACTCTCCACTGGGTGAGTTGCTTCAAGTCTGTCCTTCAGGAAACCTTGCCTTGACTTTGTTCTCCCTTTGCTCCCATAACCTGTGCAAACATCACTCCATTTGAGGATAGAAAAGACACTTGATCTCTGTTCTCAATGCCTTTATAATGCATTTCATACTTGCTGACCAAAATAACTGCAGTTCTTTTTACAAACTGTTCAATACTACATAAAATGATGATCCTTAAGTCGTTAATCACAAAAGGTACTGAAAATAAAAATACATACTAGCACCTTGGTCTTACATATTAAAACATCTTTTTCTTTTGAAGTATTGTGTTAGTTTCAGGAATATGGCAAAATGATTCATATATATATATATGAATATATATTATGAATATGTATATTTTTTAGATTCTTTTCCACTATAGGTTATTACAAGATATCAGATATAGTTCCCCATGCTATACAGCAAATCCTGGTTATATAGTAATGTGTATCTCTTAAATCTCATACTAATTTATCCCTCCTCTCCTTTCCCCTTCAGTAACTGTTTTTTACGTCTATCAGTGTGTTTCTGTTTTGTAAACAAATTTCTATTTATTACTTTTAGATTCCACCTATAAGTGATATTGTGTATTTGTCTTTTCTATTTCACTTAGTATAATTTCTAGGTCTGTCAACATTGCAAGTGGCAGTATTTCATTCTTTTTTATGGCTGAGTAGCATTCCATTGTATATGCATTATACATACTACATCTCTTTATTCATTCATCTGTTGATGGACACTCAGGTTGCTTCCCTGTCTTGGCTTCCATAGTTTGTTTTTAATTTTTTGGCTGAGCCACACATGTGGGACCTTAGTTCCCCAACCAGACACTTAACCCACCCCTACTACATGAGAAGCCCAGAGACTTAACCACTGGCCTGCCAAGAAAGTCCCTGTAAATAGCTTCTTGCATCTTTAAAAACACTTCAGAAATCTACAAAGAATTACAAAACTTTTGAGTAAACAATCTTCAGTTTAATTCAGGTTCTTCCAAATATTTGCAGTTTATTGATACTAAATTTTCATATACAAATGTACTGCTCCCCCCCTCCCCAAATGACACAAAGTTTACACATAAAAATTGGTAAAAGAATTTTATTATGTGGCTTAGGTAGGTCTTTGCATTCTACTAACAGAAAAGCATTTTTCCACATCTTAGTCAACCTAACAAACGATATATTTGTTTTTATCTACATGGCTGCAGTATTACCCTATTGAAGAAAACCTTCCTTTCATTTGTACTTTGGTGCAATTATACAGTAGATACCTCTTTCTCCAGAAAATAAAAATATTCTTGATCTAAGCTTGAAATGGAAAAAGACAGTAACACCAAGTTTCTCACACCACTTGGTAAAAGATTGTAATAGAAATCCAAACAGTAAACTGCTTAACATACAAAGATGACACGTGTGCCACTGTTGTAGGCACTCACAACTCTGTAGGAATGCTTCAGCACATGGGTGTATTTTTCTGGGGTTTTCACATATGATAGGTGGAATTGTACCATAATGAAGAATAGTCACCTTTTGCTCAAGAGACTCAAATATTAGACTCTAGCACGGGAAACATCTCTTGGGTCATAGTAATGTACAAATGGATAGGGGAAAAAATTGCCTTAGCAAAAATTTCACCACTGACCAAACACCTGAAATGTTTTTATCACAGCTTTCATATGTTAAAAAAAGTTTCCTGCAGAGATGAAGCGTATTCATGAAATAGAGCCTAGTCGCTATCATCTGAACCACGTTCTGAGCCCCTATCCGAGGCCTCATTGTTGGATACCTCGGGTTCAGATTCATTTCCGGAACCTGGGCCGGAGCCCTCATTGTCAGATGCTCTTTCTGAGTCGTGGTCCGACTCGGCACTGGGGGACGCGGGCCGGGAGTCCATCTCAGAGCCTGCGGAGCGGCTCCGCCCTGACCGTAGGGACTCGTTGTCTGACTGTTCGGAGCCTGAGGGCCTGCGTTTCCTGGCCGGCTGGTCGCTGTCTGAATCCTCATCGGAGTGGGATCTCCGGGACCGCCGGGGGCTGCCGGCCTCGCTGCCGGACTTGTTCTGGTTCTCCTCCGAGTCGCTCTCCGAGGAGGCACCCTTCTTCCGCGGCTCGCCCTCATCTGAGTCGCTGTTGCTGTGGCTGTTGCGGGGATGCCTGGCAAAGAGAAATGCTCGTTACAGGCCAGGTCTCTGGCCAACACCACCTGACAATCAGGGGATGGCCTTTTAAAAGAGAAGGGCAGAATATTCTGGACCTGATCAGTGTTTTTACTGTGATATTTCTTTGGTGTACTTTTTTTGTAAATGAGAAGTTGTTCATAATAAAAATGGGATTAAGTAGGAAGAAAGAATAAGGCACGTTAGCCCTAAGACAGAATAAAAACAGGGAAGGATGACTCTCACTGGTCACACCAGGCACCTTTCATCAGAATTAATTTCACACGTAAAATCAGGTGAGGAAGGAATACATTTATCTTTATAAGCAAATCCACAGCAGCAGCCTAGGACCTCACTTGGCTACAGAGACTATGGACATGAACCCTCTCCCAGGGGTTGGCTGAGTGGGGCTCCCTGTCCCATCTGTGTAGCAGTCGGCCAAGGAGCCAAGCCACCATCCCGGTTCTGGGCTTTGCTTCTGCTCTGACGCCCTCCGACACGACTAGACTTACTCTGCGCAGGACACTGGGCTGAGGGGGTTCTGCTGCTTGCTCTCTACACATCAGACGTTAAAGGAAAGGGACTTGTGCTAATGCTCGGGATGGTGGTGCCAAGGGAATCGTGGCTTCCTGCAGGAACAAACATTCCCTCAACCACTGTGACAGCTGCTACCTCCACCCCCCCAACCCCCCACTGCACTGCGCTCACCAGGAGGGACCTGCTTCTCCTCTGGCATATTCCTTGGTTTTGGTTTCCATGACAAATATTCCAAGAAAGGAATATTAAATCCTACAGGCTCAGTCTAAGAAGGGTGATGGAGGTGAAACAGATTACTCTCCCCAGCAATGAAAACATCCCTGCAGACTGAAGAGAGGCTCTTTGTGCTTACATCTGAAAGAGACCTAGACACGCATCATGTAACTCAGGTCACTCAGGAAGGACGTGAAGCGTGCACAAGAGGATGCTGGATATTCCTTCTGTGTATACACCAGGTACCAGGGGGCCCCTTGAATCTAATTCACTCCGTTCCATCTGGCTAAAGAAGGAAACACTTCCTGAGGGTTCAACCATCACGCCTCTAATCCATGGACCAGGATAACACTGTGGGCAAGGACCAGTGGTTTATGGAAAAGCAATCTGAATCTGTGTCAACCAGTGTCTTCAGAGAAAATGGGAACCAAACATCTTCACAGATGCTTTACCCTACCAGGCTAGCCACCCCACCCCCGGCCGCAGACCCCTAGCCCCTTCAACATGCTAACCTCTCACTGCTGCCTCACCTCTAACCCACCAGGACTCCCTCTCTTGCTTTTATTTAAAAAACTCTTTTTTATTATTTATTGTTTTTTTTTTAGACGTACAGGTGATTAGGACTCTTTATTCTTCTAAAAGACTTAAACAGCCTTTTACAAAATATATCTCAGTAATTACCCTTAATACTTCAACTCCAGATTACATATGGTCCCTGGCAAGCAATAAATGGAAAATATGTGATAACACTTTCCCCAGTATAATGTAGTTTTGGCTTATCTGTCATTCTGTAACTGCTTCTAAAGGACAAATTCCTTTGAGAGGGGTCAATGTCTTTTTCCTCTGCATCTCCAGCACTTAGCACTCATCTCATAACATGGATATTAAAATATCTGTTGGATGAGTGAATGAAATGATGCCCATCAGTGAAATGATAGCCATCAGAAGAATAAGGCGTAGTATGGTATTAAGAGTCCTAGTCTAGGAATCCAAATGTGGAGCTTCAGGTGCAAGTTCAGGACAAGTAAAACAGAATATTGTTTGACCAAGTGGGCTATAAGCTAAAGGAGTACAGGACAAGCCCTCCACAGGCAGGTAGTGCTGAGTCATCCCTGCCTGACAAGGGAGGAAATGGTCAAGAAAGTGCCTTTCTTCCTGTGACCAAGATCCAGCTACTCCTAATACTTTAAGCCAGTCAATGGCAGTGTAGCAAAATGATACATTTTGTGTAGGAGGATGTCATATAGAAAATTTCAACTAATATCCAAGAAGAAAGGAGGTTTCAAAATAGGTTTCCTTCTGTAAGGGACAAATATTTGGTAGACAAAATGACAAGATCAGAATGAGGTGTGTGATAAGGTGTCTTCCAGTTCTAAGATTCTAAGAAACTAGAGATGACATTCTGTCACAGTGACCACTCTCGGTTACCTTTCATTAGGAGAACACACCAAGCAAAAAATTCCTACCCTTCATCAGCAATTTTCAGTTTATCTTCATCAGACGAATCATCACTTGATGATATTATGGCTTTGGATTTTATTTTTCCCTTCATTGAAGGAGGCAGACGTTCTGGCTTGGGCTAAAGAAAGAACACACATAATAGATTAGTGAAGACTTCCGTTAGGATGTCATGTTAAATTGGGTTTGCATTGCAATGATACAATCAAATGGCAACCAACAGACTTTAGAAGCAAGTGTCTGTGCTTGGAGACACTGCAGGAGGAGGATGTATCTAGCAGACATCTTTTATGCCTACCAGGGAAGAAAAACGTGTTGGACACTCACAGCCTTCTTCTTCTCTGCTCTCGGGGGACGGCGCTTTTTCGGTTTGGGGCCATTTTCTGTTTCATCATCATCAGATCCTTCATCTCCCTTCGGAGGTCTATAGTGAATACCAAAAGAAAGTGTGTCAAGATTCATTCATATGCCTATAAAGCCCAAGACTTCTTCGCCATCCAAATGGTATGAGTCATTCTCAACACCCTTCTCTACGGGTGCTGAATGAAACCAGACTGTGAGGCCACAACTTACAGTTGCTGCACAAGGCTCAGCAGTCTGCCATACAAATAAACCATGGATTTATGCAAAGTCTGCTGACTACGTGAGTCACTGTTGAGCCCTCTTAATGCATGTAAGATAAGCTCAGATCTTGCTCTTGGTGAGTGATAAGAGGATGTGAGAAAAGATCCAGGCTCCAGACTCAGCATCCTCCCCCTCCTCTTCCTTCCTTCCCAACTACTCATCCTAGGTCTGCTAATATTCAGCCATAGCTTCAATTCCACAGGTCAGTGTGTCTGATTGAATTCCACAAGCAGAGTCAGCCTCGGGTTGGGAAGAACAGGCCTAGATAATCCTGGAGGTTCCTGGAAAGGGAAGCACCACGAGAGGAGTGGGAGAGTTCAAGGGCCCCTCCAGGTAAGAGAGGACAAGGCACCCCTTGTCCTCACAGCGGATGGCATGGGAGGATGAAAAGCCCTTCTTTCAGCTAAATTCACATTTTACCCATCCTGTGAAACTTGAGGTGAGCCACAACTCTCACCATTTTACAGAGAGAAACTGAGGTTTAGAGCTTTTTAAGGTTATTAAGATGGACAGTTGGCACAGAACCACTAACTTTTCTCATTCTAAATTGCATAGGTTTTCCAATTAAGTGTTGCAATTTTATAGACATAAGAAAGGCAATTATGACTGGCTCAGAGCTCTCAGAAGGAAATTTGTAGTATTTGGTAACTGGGGTCCTTTTTAGGATTAAAGCAGGAAGCAGGAGCAGGAAAGGTTTCTGTCTGAGTGGATCAAGAGATTACCAGGTGTTCCCAAATTCTAGCCCTAAGATTCAGAAGGTGAAAGGTGTTTTCCACTTTCATGAAGTGATTGAAAAAGTTATCCCATGACACTACCTTCTCCTCTTCTTCTTCTTTCTCTCGCCGCCCTCCTCTTCCTCGCCTTCTTGCTCACTACCACTGCCCTTCCTTCGCTTCTTCTTTTTGGAGACAGGCAGGTCCTCATCGGTGTCATCATTGACAAATTCATCGAACTCTCCTCCCTTCTTGGAACGCTGAAATCCAAAGAAGACCACAGTCAGTGCTGTCCTGGCTGGTAGAATATGGCTGTATGAAATAGGCCTCATGCAATCAGTCCCCTGAGTCGATTGGAAGAGGTGCATGGTGAGGCCCATACTTTAAAACTGCTAATTGGGATGAATGTTTCTCATAGCAAAGATCATCAACTGCAAGGTTGCTACAAGATAAACTATACTAAAACTAACACTGAAGTGCATTTCTAAAGACTAGATACCATTTAAAGCATTCTCTGCGTTGAAGACTATCCTTTAGCAGAGGAGGAAGCCAAAGCGCAACTAAATGTTGAGTGCATTTAGGCAGGTAACTTCATTTCCAGCTGGAGTCATCTTACCCGTCCACCACCACCACCTCTTTTCTTTTCTTTTGTTGCTTCAGTCTCTCCAGTAAACATAAGAATATTTTTGGTCTTTTCTACATACTGGGCCCGCTGTTCCAAAAGTTTCTTTTGCTCTTCTTTTTCTCTGAGACGTTTCTCTTCCTATGAGGAAAACAGGGTAGGGAAAAATCTCATCAAAATGTTCTTATGACCATAAAATCATGGCTATCATCAAAAGAACTTTTTCTAACAAAGTGTATATATGCACACCTTTAATTCTATATCACCACAAACACAAGAAATACCTGTTCTTTGAGAAGTTTCTGCCTTAGCAGTTCTTTCTCTTGTTCTTGTTTGGCCCGCAACTCCCTTTCTTCTTCATCTTGCTTGCGTGCCCGGGCCACGTGGTATTGCGCCTGGCTCAGTAAGTCAGAGCATTGCCTAGAACGTTCCCAATTTCAAGAAATATGAATGCAGCTAGTATACTTTTTATTTAAAAACTCAGAGCATTTATATTATTTACACATATTTAAAAGTTTGAAGCAGGATCATAGGAAGTCTTAATTAGCAAAATTAACTTAATTTCTCATAAGCCAATACTGTCAACTATTTTAAGTGTCCAAATTATAACTGTCTTCCCAAAGCACAGCTAAAAAGATTCCCAACAATATCTTTACATATAACTCCGAGTCAGGAATCGTGTCTTGATTCTGACTACATAGCTGATGTTAGTGAAATCAGAAAAGTCTTCTCCCATATAACTTCAGGACTTGAACTAAATTAACTTTGGCATATTCCCTGAAAGAACCCTCAAGAAATAGCCTTAGCCCAGGGCGGAACATCCCAGAGAGGAGAAAGACTGATGCCTAGAAGGTCAGAATCCCTCACTACTGTGTCACTCTCCCAGCCCATATGGATATCACTACCTCACCCAAAGTCACCTTCCATAATAAATAGTAACATTACCTGGCTTCTGTAGCAGCAAGGGCCAAGTCAAATCTCATTTTATCTCCCACTTTACTCAAGTAACTGAAATATCTAAATGGAATGAGAAAATAAAATATGTAAAAAAAAAATTAAACAGACCCTTTAGATTTTTAATCTGTTTTCAAAAAGAAGTTTCAGAAAAGGCTTACATACTGACTGAAATTAATGAACACTTAATACTTAAATGTATTCACAAAGGGCTAGCATCTCAATAGGAAAAACACATATACAACTCACTTAAAAAAGAACTCTCAACAACATACCACGCAATACCAGCAAGTTCATGAAGATAAAGTTATATTTAACATTATCAGTAAATTCACAAACAACCAAAAATCAATTTCAGCAACTAATATTTACTAAACATCAAATTTACTAAATATGTCAGCATGGAGGTTAGGAGGCTTAAGCCATGAAAGCACATATAATTTACTAGGAAAGGCAAGAAATACTTAAAACAAGAACTCAAATAAGGTTGGATAAAACCTGAAGAGATGTCAGATTTTAACTTTAACATACACTGAGTTACCAACTAAATACTATAAAGTTACATAAATTGAGTTAAGCCAAATAAACTTATTCAGTTATTTAAGAGGAAAGGCCTTAATCTTAGCTCAAGGACAACTCCTATCTCAAAGAAGACACTGGTTTAACAGGTGACACTGGTATAACTCCAACATAAGTGGAGTCTAAAAGTTTCTAGTATGTAAAAGTCTGGGTCATATTACTCTCAGATTAATAAAAAATCTAGGGCAAGCCTATAAAGCTAGCCAGTTATAGGGGTTGGACTATAGGATCCAATTCTAGCAGGATCCTGGCTATGGTTTGATGTCACCTAGTGGCAGCTGTGTGCTTTGGTTTCAAAGTTGCCAGAATGAGTCTACTAGAGAATGATTCTCCTTTGAGACATATGGGTTTAAAGAAACAATTTCAAAGGTTGTTTGGAACAGGTACAAAATCTTACCTGTGTGCAAGCTCCAGTTCCTTCACAGCATTAAGTACTTCCTTCAGATTACTCTTTTCATCTTTCAGGACAGAGGTAGCTAATCTTTGTAGGACCAAGGCCACATTAAACATAAGAACTGTATCACTGGGTGCCACGTGTCTAGCCTATAAATAAAAACAAAGCAAATTTTTCATATGTTACGAAAACATGAAAACAATGTTAGTTAAGAGTATTAGGCATGTAAGCATGTGTAAAACAGAGTAAAAAATACAAACTAGCACAGAATTGAGTTCTCTGTTTTTACCTTCAGCAGGGTTTGTTTGCATTCCTGTAACTTGCCACATTTGAAGAGGGCCCGGGCCAAATACAGCACAACTTCTGTGTTCTGGTGCTTATAAAACTTTCTGAGGCAGTTTTCATACTACAAAAAGAGAAAAAGTTAATTAAAGCACAATAATTACATACTATTATAACAAAATTTCAAGCGATCTTCAAGCTATGTGAAAAGGTATTTATCTTCTGGATGGTTAGTTTCAAAGACTAAATTGAGACTGATTCTTGACATTCACCAGCATACATTTTCACAACATAAAAACCTGATAAGAAAAATTACATACTCGAAATAGTCTTTCCATTTGAAATCTGGACCAACACTGAAAGGTGAAACAGATGGAAGGTCTTTTTTGTATCTTTAGCAATACAATCTAGAAAAGACTTACTGATGATTTATCAGAAGTCATACACCTGGCTCCTATGGCGCTCTACCACCTTTCTTTAGGGCTGGTGGAACCTACTGGCAATCAATATGAGAAGCCTCACAGTTCTGGTTGTTAATCTCTTCGTAAAACTAATATAGCAATGCTGGTATTAATTTTGCCACGAACAAGTCAGTTTCTGACCATGCAACGTTAGGAGTATTGTAGGCAAGTTCTTCTCAGTGAAGATGGTTAGATGGTTTATCCCTGGCTATTAGCAATTGACTTGCAGACCAAGAAGGCTGACCTCCAAAAATACAACCTCTGAGACTACCATATGCAACCAGGGTTCTGTAAGTCCTTGTGATGAGTTACCTTTCCAATAATAATAATAATACTCATCCTTTTTAGAAAAAATGGTTAACTACTTCCCAGAGCCTGGACTGCTCATGTCTTCTATCTTTGGTCAGAAACTTGTTTTTTTCTGGCCATAATTTCAATAAGAGCATTTTCCCTTTTTCACTAGGTATGCTAAAGATGCTCACTATGCTAAAGATGCTGGGCATGACTCTTTCACTTCAAGTAATCAACAAATATGAAAAGCGTAACAAAAATCTCTAGCTATGAAGTTATCCCCATGGAGGGAGTTTTTTCTTTTTAAATGTCTTTTAACCTTTCTGAATTGCAGTTCTCATCTGAAAAGGAACAGGATAAAATGAGCAAATGAATAATTGCTCAGTCGTGCCCGACTCTTTGTGACTCCATGTACTATACAGTCTGTGGAATTCTCCAGGCCAGAATACTGGAGTGGGTAGCTATTCCTTTCTCAAGGGGATCATCCCAGCCCAGGGATCGAACCCAGGTCTCCTGCATTGCAGGTGGATTCTTTACCAGCTGAGCCACTAGGGAAGCCCAAATGAATAATAAATCCCACTATCTTCCGGCACTTATACTGCTATGCTAGGCAAATTAGTGCCAAGTATTTTTCATTCTGGATCCTCATAATATTCTATGAGATTAATGTACAAGTATTTCTGTCTTATAGACATGCCCAAGACATGCAATTAATGGTGGAGCCAGGACTCACATCTTTGTCTGGACATCAAAGACTGGTCTTAACCTTATAAAATTATAAGCCTCTAAACCGATGGGGCAGGAATGGTTAAGAAAACAACTGCTCAACGATGATCACAAAATAAAATATTTTGAAAAATAAAACATTACCATCTGAACAGCACTGATATATTGCTTTTGTTCCACGTAGATGTGTGCTAGATTCAACCACACATCACTGATATCTGCTGTTGCTTCTCTTACTTGGGCAAATACATCACGAGCTTCACGGAAATATCCTTTGTGGGCCAAGACAGCTCCTAAAGTTATAAAAAGGGTCACGGAATTAGAACTTCCTATTTGTAGCCAGAAAAAAAAACTAGAGAGAAAATCTGATCTATAAACATCCTTCCAAAAGCATTTATTTCACAATTATGGATATCCAAATCTTATAATTACCTATGCCATTAGCAGCGTATAGATTCTTTGCATCATTTCTGAGTACTTGTTTGTAGATAGCCAGAGCACGATCCTGATGACGCTTTTCCTATAAAAAGATTATTAAAAAAATTCAAATAAGAATCAAGTAAGAATCAACTTTGTTTTAAAGAAATGAAAAGAGATTACCTTTTCTCTATCTCGGGTGGGCTGATGCAAAGTTTGAAGCCAGACGTTGCCAAGGGCCAGCATAGAATAAGTGTCACTCTGAGTAGCTGGTTGTTTTAATATCCTCTCAAATTTCTTCTGGCCTGGACCCCATTCTTGTTTTGCTAAATGAAGATTACCAATCAAAGACCAAGCATCTGGATGGTCCTAAAAACACACATATAAAAAGAAGCAAGATCTGTAATTTGGCTTTGGAGATCAACCATCTTTCCAGAACAGCTGATTCCTGGAGAGGTTTACAACAGTTTTTTTCAAACTGACAGCTGAGATGGATTAATGACTCATAAAATCAATTTAGTGTTTAGTTATCAGCATAAGAGATGCAATAAAATGGAATACAGTAGAAACAATGTACTGCCTAGGGCAATATGATTTTACAAATCATATTTATTAATCTGTAAAACTTTGATCTCAGCTATTTGCGTACACATGTGTGTGTGTACTAGGCTGTGATGTGAAATCTAATTCTCATTGTGGGCCACAATCCAAACATCTAGATGACGCTACACCCTTTGAAGTGAAGTGAAGGTTGCTCAGTTCTATCTGACTCTGCAACCCCATGGACTATATAGAGTCCATGGAATTCTTCAGGCCAGAATACTGGAGTGGGTAGCCTTTCCCTTCTCCAAGGGATCTTCCCATCCCAAGGATCAAACCCAGGTCTCCCTCATTGCAGGTGGATTCTTTATCCAGCTGAGCCACAAGGGAAACCCAAGAATACTGGAGTGGGTAGCCTATCCCTTCTCCAGATGTTCCCAACCCAGGAATCAAACCAGGATCTCCTGCATTGCAGGCTGATTCTTTACCAACTAAGCTCTCAGGGAAGCCCTTTAGTATCTTTAAAAAGTAAATGTAAAAAAAAAAGGGGGGGGGGGGAGCCAACCAACACAGCCATTAAAAGAAAAAACTGATTTCCTGAAGGAAAATGGTGATGTGGTAATGTAATTATTTTTTCAAACCCAAGAATTATTATTACCAACCTGATTAATCTGAAGAGCTTCCTTAAACCAATCTGAAGCCTCATAAAAGTTTCCTTTATCTCTAGCCATTGCTCCTAGGCGCAGATAGCCTGAAAATACACAAGTTTTTATGTTTAAAATATTAGCTATAAAGTAGGACCATAATTTTAAAGTTGCACTTTTAAAATAATTGTTTTTCATTAACACATCACAGGTGAAAAAACATCAAGCATCAATATAGTTAATTAAATATCTAATAAGTTAAAGTACAACTTCAATGCCATCAAACCTTCCTGTTTGAAATCTCAGATTCTCTCTTCTACTCCATTCCCCAAGTTGGCACTCTGGATCAAGTCATTATCTCAAGTTAAGTTATTTTAAAAGCTTGGCATCATTTTGTTTCCCGTTTCTCTCTGATATACAGCACTGTGCTTGGCATATCACACAATAGTGAAAACACAGACCACTAAGGGATTACTAGTTAGAAAACCTGGGCTCTAACTAATTCCCTTAAGTAATTTTAAAAGTGAAAGTGTTAGTCACTCAATCGTATCCAACTCTTTGCGACCCCACGGACTGTAGCTAGCCAGGCTCCTCTGTCCATGGGATTCTCCAGGCAAGAATACTGGGGTGGATTGCCTGTCCTTCTTCAGGGGATCTTCCCGACCCAAGGACTGAACCCAGGACTCCTGCACTGCAGGCATATTCTTTACCATCTGAGCCACCAGGGAGTGCCACACAAATGTCAAATTGTTATTTTTTCCAGAAAATGTCACTCTCTCAAGAAACCAACAATGGTTTACAATTGCCTATCAACTCAGTTCAAATTAAGCCTGGAATTCAACTAAAATCTTATTTTAAATCACTTTTTTATTCATAATAGTATGACAGGGGCCAAGTTACCAGCCCTTGATTTGACCAGAGTCAAAACATCATAGCTTTAGGTTCTTTTAAGGGAAGTGCAGCATATAAATGATTTTTAGTTAGAAACTTTCCAAATTTCACACTGTTCAGGTTGCAAAAACTCAAGGTAGGACATTTTTAGGAATAATTATTTCCAGGAAAGGCACTCTCCTTTATGACTATTAAAAACACAGTAAATCAAAACAGAAGCCACCATTAAGATAAACCCATAACCAAATATGTCAAGGAGTTGTTAAAAGCCTAGTAAAGGTAGCTGACCCACTGAAGATGGACTAGTCTATAAAATATGGTCCCACTGGTTTTCAGTTGTTTCCTTCTGTTTCCAGGATAAATTTAAGTGAAGCTGCATTTTTTTTTTAAGGCCACAAATTTGCTTTGAAGAAAAGGTATAACCTTTAGAACAGCTGGTTTTGTTTTTTCAATAGTTTTTTTTTTTTTGCTACACTGTGTGGCTTACAGGATCTTAGTTCCCCGAAAAGGGAATTAATCTCCAGTGGAAGCAAGAAATCCTAACCACTGGACCATCAGGAAATTCCCTAAAACTATTTATTATTAGTTCCAAGAAAGATTTTTTTCAGGCTAAATTTTTGCTCCTGTTGTGAGCATTTAATACATAAAAAATAAAGTTTAAAATTCTTACAGTCAACATAATTAGGATGTTCCCGTAAGATGTTTTTATATAGTTTTTCAGCTTCATGGAATTCACACATCGCCTCATACAGCCTGGCTAAATTGTATGACGTTGTAACAGAAATGGCGTTATAATAATGTTCATCATGCTCAGCTTCGGCCTTTGCACGATCCAAAGATGCCAAAAAGTATTTCTAGGAAAAAGAAAAGAAAATTACACTGTGAAAAGACTTGGTTGATACATCGAAAAAGGTGCGCACTGAACTTGATAGTTCAAAAGAAGGAATTAGTCCTTCGTTCCTACCTTTGCCTCACCCAGATTTCCAAGTCTGAAGTGAAGGGCACCCACGTTATTCAGAATCTCTGGGGGGACATCGGCCTGCACTTTCTCCTGAAGGATGCGTGTTGCTGTTCCATAGGCTGACAGGGCACCCTGTATTTTCATGGTGGACAGAATAAGGTGTAAGTGAAAAAGAGAGAAACACTATATCAGGCTTACCAAAAACACATTAGGTAGATGAAAAATGTGATCAAATACCTGTATATCAGTCTGTTCTAAGATCTGTGCCAACTCAATCCAAGCTTCAACATCATCAGGATACTGTTCTGTGACCTTCTTCAAATGGCCCTGGGATAAAAAGAGATCACTAAGCTAAGGCATTCCAACTCTAGGCTATGAAAGTAAAACGTGGTAGCTGCTCTACCCTGTTTAATGTCAGTTGTTATTTCAACTGGAACAAACTCAGCTATCAAAACCATATTTCTATAAGCAATAACAAGAAATGAGCATCTAGGGATAGCTACCAGAAAATAAGACTTTTAAAACGTACCTTGGCAATATCTCTTTTTTCTTGGTCTTCTGAAGCAGCATATAAAGAGCCAAGAATTTTCATAGTTTCATAATTATTAGGATAAGCTTTCAAAACTTTCTCAAAGCACTGAGATGCATTCTCTTTGTCACCTCGATAAATGTACATTTGTCCCAAACCAAAAAAAGGCAGCACAAAAGAGGATGAGGCAAACTGTGTGGCTTGATAGTAGTATTGGAAAGCTTGGTCATAATCTTCCTAAAAAATGAAAATAAAACAAGAGCAACAATATATACAAACAGAGTTAAAGATCTGGAAAACCATTAAAGAATTAAGATCCTCCAGGATGTAAAATTAACTTACCTGGACATGGAATGATCTAGCCAACTGATAGCAACTTTCTGCTTGCATGGCCTCCACTTCTGTATTATGGAATGCATGGAGAGCCAAGTGCTGGACTTTACTGTAATCCTGAACAAGAAAGACCCAAAAATCAATGGGTAAGCTCCAACAACTCTACTGGTCTGTCATAGGGTTCCTCAAATTTCACTTTAAAAATTTGTTAACTGAATTAACAATAACAGCACTGTACCCATATTTACAAATCACTCTCCTTATTCCCCTTGCTGATAAACTTAGGGAAGATGGGAACTAACATTTGTATAGTACTTAACATTTGCTCAGTATGTCTATTACTTCATTTAATCTCCACAATAATCCTTTGAAGCATTAGGCCTATTTTTGTGATTAGAAAACCCAAGAGAAGTTAAGTCCCTTATTAACAGTAATGGGAGCAGTTATGATTTAATAAGAACTATTATATCCAAGGGTTTCTCTTGTGGCTCAAATGGTAATCTGCTTGCAATGTGGGAGACCCAGGTTTGATCCCTGGGTCAGGAAGATCCCTCAGAGAAGGAAATGGCAATCCACTCCAGTATCCTTGCCTACAGAACTCCATGGACAGAGGAGCCTGGTGAGATACAGTCTATAGGGTTGCAAAAAATCAGACACGACTAAGCAACTACACTTTCACTATATCCAAAGTACTCTGCTAGGTATACTTATGTTAGTTCTAAGCTTAATCAACCTTCCCTGCAAAGTATGTCATTACTACCATTTTATTGATGGGAAAACAGAAACTTAAGTAAAGTTTGTTATCCAGAGTGAAAAGCTAGAATCTCAGTTTACTTTCTTCCCCACTCCAAGGATATGTTCTGTCACATGAAGGTAACAAGTACCAGCGCCTGGACCTGCATTCAACTCTATTTGAATGCATGGGTCATGACCTTTCTACTAGATTTGACTTTCCTTTTGATTAATCTGCCAAGTGTCTCAAAAGTCACAGTTCATACATCAGGGGTAGAAACAATGTTTCAGTTTTAATAGGAATGTGTTTTATTCATCTGACCAGAAATCTGGTCTGATGTAAAACTTTTGACATTTTTTTAATATTATAAATAATGGGATGGCAGCTTTTAACAGGGACTGTTTCCCATTAGGTAGGTATGTAATATGGATATTACATTTAACAACCCTAACTACCACCCCTCAAATCCTATAAAGTAGGTATTATTGCTGTTTTACAAGTGAGGCAATTAAGGTTTAGGGAAATCAGTATATTGGCCCAAAGCCAAGGAACTATATATAATGGTGATGCCAGAATCTGAACTAAGTGACTCAAACTCCACACCTTTAATTACATGACACAGCCTTTAGCTAAATTTCTATCTTGTTCACTAGAATGAGGGTATGGAAATAGCCTGTGTACCTTCTAGGTTTGTTTTAATGACAAACTGAGAAAACGTATGTAAACATGCTCCCTCCGTAAACCTTACAGACATATATTCAGTGCAAGAGGACCTCATGACACCTGGTACGGCACTGATCATAGATCAGATGTTCAGTAACACTCAAATAGACTCCCTTGATTTACATATTTCACCTAGGTAATCTTTAAGGTTCTGAATATACTAATTGTGCTCAGTAGAAGCAAGTCTCTATCTTCAGCAGTGGAAGCATGACTAGCATTGAAAATAAAAAATGCGTTATTCTCATCTGGTTCAAGGAAGCTGTCCTAACATTTGTAAGCACTGACTACTAGATATGCACTCAAATATTTAGAATCATTAGTCCTCTGTTTTTTGTTGTTTTTTTCCCCAATAAAAACCAATCTAACTTGTGTTAATGTTTTATCTTAAAACAGTAACACTTCATTTACTTTTAAAATATATTTCCATCTTCTCCCTAAGTAGTTGCCTTTTAGTACTGTAATAGCTATCGCATAAATGGTTTTTCTAGTGGTCATGTATGGATGTGAGAGTTGGACTGTGAAGAAAGCTGAGCACCAAAGAACTGATGCTTTTGAACTGTGGTGTTGGAGAAGACTCTTGAGAGTCCCTTGGACTGCAAGGAGATCCAACCAGTCCATTCTGAAGGAGATCAGCCTTGGGATTTCTTTAGAAGGAATGATGCTAAAGCTGAAACTCCAGTACTTTGGCCACCTCATGCGAAGAGTTGACTCACTGGAAAAGACTCTGATGCTGGGAGGGATTGGGGGCAGGAGAAGGGGATGAGAGAGGAAGAAATGGCTGGATGGCATCACTGACTCGATGGATGTGAGTCTGAGTGAACTCCAGAGTTGGTGATGGACAGGGAGGCCTGGAGTGCTGCGACTCATGGGGTCACAAAGAGTCGGACACGACTGAGCGACTGAACTGAACTAAACTGAAAGCTTAATTAATAATTCACTATGAAAGGGGCTTCTATAGCCAGGGAGAGTAAAGCACCATGGTTAACAGCTCTGTGACCCCAGGGTATTAACTGTGCTTCCATGATTCATCCACAAAATTAAGAAAATATTACCTATCTCACAGGATTGTTTTGAATATTACATAAATTCATGGCATGCACTTTTAACAGTACTTGGCATTTAGTAAGGATAGAGTGCATACCAATAGCAACAATAACAGCAATATAGCATGTATTACTAATAAGGATCGATGTAATTTTGTGAACTTTTACTTAAATTGCTATTTAATTAAAGTTCTTGGTATAATTTAGTACCTAGTTGCAAAATGATTTATTAAACTCATGCTTACCAACTATATAAAAACTTTTCTAGTATTTTAGATATCTAGAAAGCCATTGCTCTACAGAATTAGTGGCAACTTTAAAAATGACATCATGATCAACATACAAAATAAACAACATACAAAAATAAACAAGCTGTGCCTCTCTTCTTTCAGCTACCTAGTGATCGTCTTCTAAAAATGTAGCTCAAGAGCGTTTTCCTTCTTGGTGGTAAACACTTTTCTTAACCACTTAATCATTTCCTCTTTCATTTCTCTACCACAGCAGGGTAGAGACCTTTATTTTTACATTTACATTTGTTCACATGTCTGGGTTTTCTATGAAACTGAACTCCTTGAGTGCAAAAAATGTCTTACTGAACTTCACACCTCCATCACAACATTGGGTATGGTATACAGGATCAATAATTATTAAATGATTGAATGAACAAACAGACATACCTAGATACTAATATAAACTCTAACTTGAAAAAATTCTCTTGATTAAAATTTCTTTTGAAGTTAAAAAGATAAAGTGTCAACTGCAGTGCAGAAAAGCAAAGATAAGGATTTAAAATTAAACAACTTTAATAAATGATTTCTCCTACCTTTTTGAAGAAAAAGTGATTTGCTAAGTGGTTTAATACCATAGGGTTGCTAGGATCAATAGTATAGGCTCTGGAAAGAAGCTGGACACCATTTTTGATGGAATCAGCCTAAAGGAAACACAGTGATGACAGGGATGAGAGAAACATTACTTAAATAGCACTTTTTCAAAGTTTCTTTTCTAGTCTGAAGAAATAAGATTATACAAATCTAAGTTCAGATACCAAAATATAGTTCTTTTTAACTTTCTCACCAGCAATAACAAATTTCAAACCGTGATGGTGAGATTATAAATTGGCACAGCCACTACAGAAAACAGCATGAAGGTTTCTCAAAAAACTAAGAATAGAACTACCACATGGCCCAACAACTCCCCTCCTGGGCACACAGCTGAAAAGCCAAATATTAACTGGAAATACTACCTCAAAATCCAGACCATTACTTATAATTGCCAAGATATATAACCTAAGTGTCCATCAACAGATGAATGGATAAAGATGATACACACACATGTACATGCAATGGAATACAACACAGCCATAAAAAAGAATGAAATTTTGCCATTTGTAACAACATGGATGGACTTGGAAGGCATTACGTTAAGTGAAATAAGTCACAGAAAGATAAATGCTATATGAATCTAAAAAATACAACAAAATAGTGAATATAACAAAAAAGAAGTGTAGTCACAGATATAGAGAACAAACTACTGATTACCAGTTGGGGAGGGGAGGGACAATATAAGGGTTGGGAAGTGGGTGGCATAAACTATCAAGGTATAAGAAAGGTTCAAGGATGTAGTGTACAACATGAAGAACATAGCCAAGATTTTGTAATAACGCAAATGGAAAGTAATCTTTAAAAACTACAAAAATTAAAGGAAAAATAATAGAAATAAATTCAAACAGTGAGTTAAACTTTCAGAATTTAGCTTTCTTAACAGACTTAACTGCAGAAACACTGCCACTGGAAAGCACTTCCTGCCCTTTGAAATTGGGTGAATGTAATACATATACCTGATATCACTGTCCTAAACAATCTACTGCTAATCCCCAAGGCAAATAATAGGAAAGACTCCAAAAGACTGCATTTTTTAACAGCTCTGTTGAGATATAATTCAATATATAATTTAATACTATTCACCTGACAAAACAGTCAGAAACTAAACAGTTTTTTTATCACACACCTCTTTATTATTGAGTTCTAGAACAGCCAGTCCCACCAATGCGCCCACACACTTGGAATTGAGTTCCAGGGCTCTGCTGAATGCCAGACGAGCTTTCTCCAATTTGTTAAGTTTCACAAAGCAATGGCCCATTCCTAAACGAACCTCCGCTACAAAAATAAAGTCAAGTTATTTAGTCTGTCAAACTAAGGCATTCTTAGGATTTAAATTTTTTAAAATGCTTACACACTATTTATAAGTTGCAAAATGCCAGAATTAACCTCAACATAATCCCACCATGAAATCTTTGTTTGTATCACAATCTTGACTTCACTGGGGGTCAGAAAAATAATGTTATTTTTCTTGTCTTCCAATATGCCTGACTATACTGTACCTTCAAGCTCTAATTTTTAAACAGCAATTTTTTAAACAAAGAGCTTCATTATAGGCTTAAATAAAGTGACTGGCTACCTGCACATCTGCAGAACTAAGCTTATAAATGCTTCCCAATTTCAAACCCATGCCAAAAGTCAACCATGTTCTTATCAAAGGCCAACCTCTCCAGTGCTCATTAGATGCTACCCCTTCTCATCTAAGGTCACTGCACCAGCAACCCTCCCCTCTTTTTCCTGCATCATCAGAATTTCCCTCTCAACTACATCATTCTCATCCATACACACTCCCCTATCCTAAAAAATCCTCTCTTGATTCCATTTGTCTTTCCAGTGTCACTTCATTCCTACTTTCCTTAGAAAGTCAAGCTCCTTAGATTCTATACTTGCTGCCTCCAATTCCTTTCCTTCCCTTTTCTCTTTGGACTCCACTACGATGAGTATCTCACCTCTACCATTCCAATAGAACTGCTTTTATCAAGGTCACTAATGATTTGTATGTTGCCAGATCCAATGAGCAACTTTCACTCCCTATTTTACTTGGCCTAACAACAGAATTTGACACAGTCTGGCAATCTCTCCTTCTGGAAACACTTGATATTTAATTTCAAAATTTGCTAAATGAATGTGATTTTGCAAAGAAAAAAAATATACAGGAAAAAGATATATTAAGAACTACTTCTACTCAGCCTTTGAATCAAATATCAATATTTTAAGTTGGATCATATACAGCTTAGACTTGAAGTTTTCCTCTTACCTGGACAACCTGGGTTAGTCCGCAAGGCTTTCTTATAGTAAGCTAGAGCGCCTCTGTAATCCTTCTTGTTGAACGAAATGCAAGCTTTACCTGTAATGGTTTTTAAAAATAAACATGCACTTATTAAAGAACTCAAGTGTTATATACTCTCCACTAACTCACCTAGATCAAATATATATCTCCCAGTAAAAAACAGTCAATAGTAAAAATGATTTCATATTTAAACTTGCTTTCCATAACAATCTATTAACCTATGTCTATAAATAGAACAGTCCTATATTTATGTGAAATGTTAGAAAACAAAAATTAGCTTAGAGTTGTCCAAATAGGTTGTTTACTGATTCTCTAGAAGTAGATTACAAATTATGCTTAACTGGTATATATTTTATTTCCGTAATGCCAACAGAAATGATGATCTCCTGCAGTAAGTTTTTTCCGTCTTTGTTTTTTTGGCCAGGCTGGGTGGCCCTGAACCCAGGTCCTTGGCCATGAAAGCATGACGTCCCAACCAATGGACCACCAGGGAACTCCCTACGAGAGTTTTTTTGTTTTTTAAAATTTTATTTATTTTTAGCTGCACTGGATCTTTGTTACTGCATGCAGGCTCTCTTCTAGTTGCAGTGAATGGGAGCTCCTTTATATGGTGCATGGGCTTCTCGTTGTGGTGGATTCTCTTGTGGAGCACTCAGGCTCAGTAGTTGAGGTACACGGGTTTAGTTGCTCCGTGGCATGTGGAATCTTCCTGGACCAGGGATTGAACCCATGCTGCCTGCATTGGCAGGTGGATTCTTAACCACTAGACCACCAGGGAAGTCTCCTCCCCACCCCACGAAGGTTTTATTTTTACTAAGGTAAAGCTCTTCTACTTTGCTGCCCAGCCCAGTTACTACGGAGCTATCAACAAAGAGATGTATTTTAGGCACATGCTGAAAAATAAAGATTCCTAAGATGGTTGCTGAAAATGACTTACCAAGCAGTGCTGGAATATTATTTGGAGACTGGTTAAGTACAAAATGAAACTGTGCATCAGCTTGATCCATTTTGTCACCTTCAAGAAGGCAGAAGCAGGCTCTTCCTAACAAATGGTTCTGAAAAAGTAACGTACCATTTTACACTTGACTTTACATAGGACTAACCGTGATTTAAGACAAATGTGTAACATGAAAATGAAAACCATACAGGGCAGAAGTTGGGCATCACACAAATTCCCCTAACACTATAGTGTGTTTAAACCATCAGTAAGCAATTCTGAATTACAAATTGAGAAATTATCCCAAAATGCAAGCCAAGAAAAATGACAAAAAGAAAAGTTCAAACTCCTTAAAATATATCTGAAATTCACCTGAGGATGTTAGAATTACCAACTCAACATGTTTATAAATTTCTATGCTAAATATGCCCATATTAATTCAACAGTGTGAGGAATTTCTATTTTAATAAAGAACCCTTCTCCTTTTAGACTGTTATCAACCATATTAAAAATTGTTTTAGAAACTCTGTTGCCTATTACACACATTTTGCTTTCACGTGGCAATTTTTTCCTCTTTCATAAATTCAAAGAAATCTGACTTAATTTACCTGATCATACATAATAATTTTATCTGCCATTGTATACAATAGGGTTGCCTGTGTAATAAGATCCTTCTTGTTGTCCTTATTCTTTTCCTTACGAGCCTGTTGAACATAATAGGCTGCCAATGTATCCAAGCAAGTCATCTGGTCTTTTTCATGGTCTCTATAATCCAAATTGCCATCTATACGCGCTGCTTCCAACAACTTGACAAACTCTTCTGTTTTCCCTTGCTTGTAGTATTCCAGCTATAAGGCATATAATCAAGTTAGAATTATTCTATGTCCATACAAAAAGTTGAACACAAATGTTTACAGAGGTTTTATAGGCCCCATACTGGAAACAACCAAACTGTTGATGAAAAGGTGAATGGACAATCTGTGGTCTATCTGTACAATGGCTACTGCTCAGCAGTAAGAAGGAGCTACTGGATATATGCAACTATGTGGATAAATCTCAAACTAATCTTCATTGACAAAAAGCTGATCAGGGGTTGCCAGGGCACTATTTTGCTTTCATGTGGCATTTTTTCCCTCTCTCATAAATTCAAAGAAATCTGACTTAATTTACCTGATCATACATAATAATATTAACAAGTGCCTGGGCACTATGGGAGGGTGGGGAAGGGAGAGCTGGGGGGAAAGTTTCAGGGCTGATGGATGTATGTGTTATTTTAAATATGGTGATCATTTCACAGGTGTATATATGTGCTAAAGCTTCTCAAATGTCTGTGTTATATTCAGTGATCTGAAATTAACCTGAGGATGTTAGAATTACCAACTCAACATGTTTATAAATTTCTATGCTAAATATGCCCATATTAATTCAACGGTGTGAGGAATTTCTATTTTAATAAGGAACCCTTCTCCTTTTTGACTGTTATCAACCATATGCAGTTTACTACAGTGAAATATACCTAATCAAGTTGCTTAAAAAATTAAAATCACTATAAATGTTTCCATCTCCTTACTCAGCAATAGTTGATTGCAAACTAAATCAGAGCCAAAGAGAGAAAGAAATAGTGAGAGGTATAAAGAATTCCAAACAAAAAACTTGGGTTCTAGTTCTAGATCCACCAAAAATTATCTATGACTTTGGGCCTGTTGAATAACTTCTGTGGATATTTGTTTCATTTGTTAATAATATAAGGAATATCCATCATTAGCCCCTTCCTTTGGGCCACAAACAATGCCAGGAGTTTCTTAGACATTATCTCTAATCTCTACAACTATCTTTTAATCCAGTGTTAACAACCCCCTATTTTAGATGAGGAAATAGGCTCAGAAGATAGATCATTTGTTGAAGGTCACGGAATTAGTTAGCAGCTGTGTTGAAGTTTGAACAAAGGCCTTTCTAATCCCAAAGCCTACATTCTTTCTTGTTTTAACAACCTGTAGCCCACAATGGTTCATAAATTTATCTTACTACAGGTGTCATGCTAACCCTGCAAGACTCCAATTTTCATATAAGTGCTGTGAAAGGAGGCATTTGTACTAAAAAAAAACAACTTAAGTTCTCTTCTGGTTTTAAAAAAATGAGTGACAAGCATAAATGGCCTGTTCTCCAAAGACTGAGAAAACTTGGCACTTAAGTCAGGAAGGCACTGCTTGTCACTGATAGCACCTCTCTTTAAACCCAAGCCTAAGAAACTCAGGAGTTACACTTGAGCACTGGACACAAACCTAATTCCAGATCTGTTTCTCTGACTATTCAAGCTAACATTAGATGCCTTGTTTATATCCTTACATGAAAAGTGACTTGTGGCAAACTTGCTTAGGAATAATGATTAAAGTATTCACTATATTTCATTACTATAATCATTTCCTATAATGTTCCCACAAAAAAGAAACATAATCATGCAGGTAGTACTGAGGTGTTAGATTGTTTACATTGTGGCACCTTGTTTTTTTCTCAGTTTATCTGCAAATCATAAGCCAGTCCTCACTGAATAACCAGTAAATAATCAAATGTTCAATGCTGAGTACTATTTGGCTTAAGTGAATTTTGCTTTTACCAACATATTCTAATTTACCAGAGGCCAGCAGACCACTTAGGAAACTGGACTATAATATAATTAACTTTCACATACACGGTACTATCATTCACCCAAGCTGGCTATTACTGTATCTGAAAACAGAAACCACATATTTTTTTCCAGTCGACATATAAAAAGTATTTGTTACATGAATACTCACCGCCAAAGCAATCCATATGTGCAGTTGTGTGTGTTCCTGTTTCAGAATACTGATAACTTCATCTCCCTCCGGTAACTGATCAAAATCAAGTTCAATGACCTAAAATACAAAATGTAGGTTTTAACTCTTACTTTTCTTTTTTTCTTTTTTTTTGGCCATGCCACCACAGCATGTGGGATCTTATATCCCAACCAGGGACCGAACTTGTGCCCTCTACAGTGGAAATGCAGGGTCTTAACCCTGCATGGGGTACCAGGGAAGTCCGTTTTTCTTTTTGAAATCCATGTTTCTCCTCTGACTGCTCTTTTCCCAGAGATTCATCAGTCTGGTTATACATATAATTTTTTTTTTTTTAATCAATAGGATCTGTGTTCACTTTCTGTAAGGCTAAACAAGTATATGTTAAGAAATGTTTAAGGAGCATATGCCAAATACATTATATGGAATAGTAAAGTAAAAGCATAGCAACAAATCCTGCTAGCTGTCTTCAAATCACTAGAACTATATAAAGCTTTGAAAAAAAATGAAAGGAAACTCTGCTTAATGCATAGTGCAGGTAAAGTGTAGATAAGCACCCCAGAGACTCTGATGCCATTGGTCTGACAAGAAGCACAATCCTAGAAGCAAGGCAACATGGAGGCAGCATTTGTGTCACACACACTCCTGACTGTGGCACAAAAATCACAGTAGAAAAATTTCCTAGAATTAGATCGTGGTGGTGGTTATACTGCTTTGTGAATATCACTAAAAACCACTGCATTTTATGGTAAGTGAAACACATCTCAATATTGTACCTCAATCGAACAAACAAACAGGAATATGAGATAGCCAATAAGACAACAGCAATTCTGAGAGCTTTACTCAGACAAGCTATTGGCCATCCATAAAAGAGGAGACAAGGGAGAGGGGGGCAATTCTATCAGCACACAGCAGCGGCTTGGGGTCTCTATTTCGCTGAGAGAGCCTTGTGCAGCGACACGGGAGTTTCTAAGGGAGGAAGGGCGACATCCTACATATTCCCGGGGAGAGATACTTAGTTTGAGCAGCAGAGAGAACACAGTGACATCAGTGTCCACCTCTGTGGTCTGTGAGGTCCCTCACATTTGATCAAGCACACTCACACTCCCGCGCCTCTGAACTAGGAAGAGCGGAGTACTGTCAAATACGAACAGGTTGGAGGGGAACTTCAAAAGAACTCCTTCTCGGGGTGGCCTCAAGGTTTCGGGGACCTGATGTTCCCAGCCTGGGAGGGTGCCGGGGCTGGGGAAGGAAGTGGTCGGAGCTTCGGTAGGGGAGTTCGATCTGGGAGAGACAGTGCTCTTACTTCGGAAGCGAAGTCGAGAGAAAGGGGGAGGGGGAGATCGTCCAAGTTCACGGCCCCCACCCTCCCCCATGCTCGACACTTACCTCGTCAGTGTCCCGAAGGGGAATCTCAATAGAGCCCCGCGACATGGTGAAATTAGAAGGAGAGCGGGCGTCGGGCCCCGCCTCTCCACAGCCGGTACTCCTGGCTTATAGCTCGTCCGGAGACTAGCGGCGGCTCGGGCTCCGGTTGTGACTGCAGCCCCGCAGCGCCGCCGGAGCTTCGGCTTCTCCTTCCCGTCAGCCGCTCAAACAACGAACAGCAGACGGCGACCGGCGACTTCCGGCAGCCCCGCCCCCTGCCCCGGAAACTTTCCACGCGGGAGGGCCTGTCCGTTGGGAACGCTCCTTCTGTGGTTTAGGTTCCCCGATTTTAAAGGAGGGTTTGGAAGATTCGTAGCCCTACCTCTCCGAGGGCCTGAGGCTATTGAACCTGAAGCCGCCCAGGAGCGGGGATAAATAGGTGGAGAGCGTATCCGCCCCTTCCCACCTTAGAGGCGAATGAGGCTCGGATTCGGGGCCTGGCCGCTGACTGCCATGTGTGAAGTGAAGTGAAAAGTCGCTCAGTAGTGTCCGACTCTGCCAGGCTCCTCTGTTCATGGGATTCTCCAGGCAAGAATACTGGAGTGGGTTGCCATTTCCTTCTCCAGGGGATCTTCCCGACCCAGCGATCGAACCCAAGTCTCCTGCATTGCAGACAGACTCTTTACTGACTGAGCTACAAGGGAAGCCCTAGGAGCCCATGACTGGCATGGGAATTCTGGCCAATTATAGCCATCCTTTCCTGAGCCTGATTCCGCCCCCGATCCCCGGATTTATCCTCTACCAGATGGGCCCGGCCAGCCTCCTTTTCTAATCCAGATTACCATGAATGAGACAATCGGTTCATTCCTTAACGCAAATTGGTCGTTCAGTTAGCAGCTACTTTTCGTTCGTCCTATTTGTGCGAGCTTTGTGACGAGCTTAAATAGAAACGTTTCAGTGAATTCTGTAATCATTGTGCTAGTTCATGTATTTTGTGTGGGTTTTGTTCGGGGTTTTTTTGGGGGGAGTGTCTTTGAAGCATATGAGAATCTGCTAGATTTGTGATTTTAATAAAACTGTTGAAGAATTGGATTAAATTTGTAATCAGCGTTTTGATTATAGAATTTGACTAAGTACATTTTAATTAGTGTTTTCATTAAATTATAGAATGTGATTAGATTAGCTTGTAATCACTGTTTTGAGTGAGCCAGAAAAGAAACTGATTAAACAGATTTGTAACACTGTCAGTTTTACCTAGTGCCTGTTATATGTATGGGCTTCATCTCCACAACCTCCATTCTAGACCAAACCAATAGCCTCACTTTCCTGGAATAAATTCCTGTTTTATCCAATATGTCATCCACTCTTGATCCGAAACTCCAATCCAGCTTCAGCATGTTACACATCTATCTTTAAAAAAAATACTAGTTTGATATTTGTGTTTCCTCCCACCTCCCTCAAAACCTTTAAGTGGAAACTTCATTAAATTTATGTTTTGATCAGTTGTCCAATATAGACATAATACTAGGTATGTAGGTAATTTAAATTTTTCTAGTAACCACATTAAATAAATAAAAAGAAGTAGATGAAATTAGTTTAATAAATTGTTTTACCCAATATATAAAAAATAAAACTTCAATGTATAATCAATATAAAATTGAGATAGTTCACATTATTTTTCATAGTAAGTTTTGCAAATGCAGTATGTATTTTACACTTATATACTTAGTTCAGTTGCTTAATTTTAATTGGAACTATTGGACCTGTACTTAAATTTCATAAAATTTGGCATTGAAAAGAAAATAGATCCAGGGAACTCTGTGGCAGTCCAGTGGTTAAGACTTGATGTTTTCTTTGCTGGGGCCCTGATTCAATCTCTGGTCAGAGAACTAAGATCCTGTAAGCCCCACAGCGCAGCCAAAAAAAGAAAGAAATCCACATACTTGAATTTTCCAAACAAATTTACAAGTTTTTCAGTAACTGAATCAATCATCAGTTTAAAGTTAAAATTTTAAGTCAATTAAAAATAAACAAAATTTAAAGTTCAGTTCCTTAGTTCCATTAACCATGTTTCGAGTGTTCAGTAGGTACATATGGTTAGTGGATTCAGTATTGTATTTTCAGGAAATACTGTTTAATACATTTTAAGGTTTATAAAGTGAGCATTAGACAAAAGTAAACTTAGTGATGAATGTTATTATTCTTGCCCAAACCCTCCTGGCCTTAAAGACGCTAGCAACACATTTGAATTGGTGTTTCATTTACTGGCAATCAACAGCATCCTAACTGACAGTGCAGAACACTATCATTGAGTAATACGAGAGCCTGATTTAGAGTGGAATTTGAAGGAGGTGATATTTAGGTTGCCACTGGGAAGATGAGTAAAATTTGGCTAGGTAAAGGCTCAGGTGGAGTGTATGCGAGATAGAAGGGACAGTACTCTGGGGAAGAGCTTTGTGAACCTGAAAGTCATATTGCTAGAATGTAAAAACTGATGCGGAGAGTAGCATGGGTTGAGGCTTGTAGACGTAAGAAATAGCCAGATCATGCCCAGGTTTATCCATGCAAAGCAAAGCTGGTGCCTTGCCCTGTTTCTAATGTAAGTATAGACATCACAGAAAAAAACAAAACAATTGCACTCCGAGGTAACCAAACCAGATCTGTGTCACACTATCTGTAGGTCTCCAAGGTGAATGGAACCTTCAGTGTTTCCCATGTTATTGATTCTCCAACAAAAACAACTCAATCAATGACGTTTGCAGGGCTGACTTTTGCAAGTCTGAAAATATGCAAGAATTTGGGGGAACATGGAAGTCGTATGAGAAAACTGCTCTTCAGTCATGAATCAGCTGACTGTAGACCTTATAACCTTGGGTGGGGGCCGGGTGTTTGATGAAGCAGTCCTACTAAAGCCTTGACTCACCTGTAAACTTGTGCAAGTATTTTCCTAAGGAAATACTTTTTCTAATGCATGTGTCCATGAGACTTCTTTTGACATAAAGTCGGTTAAGGAGTTTGGATTTTATCTTAGGTGCAATGAAGTGATGTATATGTATCACTGAATAGGTCTCTATGAAAGAGAGAATTGTTTTGTGGTTTTAAAGATTGTCGTGGTTACATTGTGGAAAATGGATTCGAGAGTGTTTAAGAGCATGTGGGCCGAATACTTAGAAAACTACTGTCCGAGTTACATATGATAAATAGCTAAGAATAGGTTTAAGGTGATGGAGGTGGCGTTAGTGGTAAAGAACCCACCTGCCAATGCAGGAGACATAAGAGACACCAGTAGGGAAGATGCCCTGGAGAAGGGCATGGCAACCCACTCCAGTATTCTTGCCTGGAGAATCCTGTGGATATAGGAGCCTGGTGGGCTGTCATCCTTAGGGTTGCAAAGAGCTGGACATGACTGAAGTGACTTAGCAGGCAGGCAGGTAGGTGGTGGTAGATATATATAAATATAATCTCTTCACTTTTCTCCATTTCCACATGTGTATGTGTATGTGTATAATCTTGTGCCTCAGCTGGTAAAGAATCTGCCAGAAGTACAAGAGACCTGGGTTTGATCCCTGGGTTGGGAATATCCCCTGGAGAAGGGAAAGGCTACCCACGCCAGTGTTCTGGTCTGGAGAATTCCATGGACTGTATAGACCATGGGGTCGCAAAGAGTTGGACACAACTGAGTGACTTTCACTTTCACTTCTTTTGCTAATGAACTGGATACAAGGGTCATTGAAAAAGTAGTGTCAGGAAGCACTTCCAGGTTTCTGGCATGGGCAACTGGGTGAATGAAGTGTCATTTTCCAAGATACATATGATTAGTGGAGGAGCACATTTGGGCAAGTGCAGATCCCTAGTGGGTTTCAGTTGTGTTGCCTGCCCTGTCTCTGACATCTCTGAGACAGATATCAGACAGGCTGTTGAATATACAGGTCTGGAGCTTAGAAGATAGTTTCTAAGAGCTGGAGAAATAAGTCTGAAAGCTCCTAGCATATAGGTGAAATTTAAAATTATGGGGAAGGTTGAGATAAACTCGAGTGAGAATGTAAAGTGACAAGGGAGGGCCCAGGGCCAAGCTATGAGGAACTGTAGCATATGCAGTAGGCAGGTAGGGGAAGAGGTTCTGTAAGGAATTAGAAGACTAGAAGGAGAGAAAATCGTGAGGCAACCGCTGGGACTTAAACTGTAACTTGATACGGAGAGTGACAGGCAGCCTTTTGTTTTCCCCTAACTGTAGCAGACATGGGTGAAATTAGACTTTTGTTTTTTAAGATGTGTTTATTCATATATTGGCTGTGCTGGGTCTTTGTTGCCACGCGCAGGGCTTCTCACTGCGGTGGCTTCTCTAGCTGTGGAGCACCGGCTCTGGGCCCGTGGGCTTCAGCAGTTGTGGCTCACAGGCTTAGGAGCTCTGGCTTAGTAATTGTGGCGCATGAGCTTAGTTGCTCTGTGCCACGGGGGGGGGGGGTCTTCCCAGATCAGGGATTGAACCCGAGTCCCCTGTACTGGCAGGTGGATTCTTAACCACTGAACCACCAGGGGAGCCTGAAGTTCGATGTTTTTAAGCTGCAGATCTAGTTTGGTAGTGAGTACAGAGATTTTCCTCCAGCTGACATGCGTGTGCAAAGTCTGTTCACAAATGCCAGGCTCCACGTTGGGTTTGAGTGGCCCAGATCAAGGTAAAGCAGTTAGTGTATTTGGTCAGTGTAGGATTTGGTGAATACATAGTCTAAATAGATTGCTAAGATTCTTCAACTTTCTGATATTGATTTTTGGTTGGTTGTTGTGTTGGTAAACATGTATATTTAACCATTCTGAAGAGTGAGCTGTTTTACATGTTGATCAAATATAGTACTTATTGAAATAATTGATCTTTTGGTAAAGAATATTTGAGCTCTCAAATTAGATATCTTTTATTTATTTTTATTTTCTATTTGGGAGTATGATTGTTTTACGACATTGTGTTAGACTCTGCTGTACAACAAAGTGAATCAGCTGTGTGTGTACATATATCCCTTCCCTCTAGACCCTCCCTTCCACCCTGCCCCCTAAATACCGGGACACAAAGGGATATATATTTTAAGTAGTTTGTATATATTATTAAGAAAGAATAGGAATTGTATTCATTTGCTAGGGCTGCCACAAGAAAGTACCACAGGCCTGGTGACTTAAACAACAGAAATTTGTTTTCTCATAATTCTGGAGGCTGAAAGTCCAAGATCAAGGTGTCTGCCGGGCTGGTTTCTTCTGAGGATTCTTCTCTCTTTGGCTTGTATGTGGTGTCTTCTCCCTCTGTCTCCACCTGGCTGTCTCTTGGGTGTCTGTGCCCTAATTTCTTCTTCTTTTAAGGATGCCAGTCATAATTGGATTAGGACTAACCCTAGTGACCTCATTTTAACTTAATTACCTCTTTCAAGATCTAACTCCAAATAAAGTCAAATTCTGTGGCACTGGGGGTTAGGATTACAACATCTGAATTACGGGAAGACATAATATAGGCCTTAAGAGAGCCTATCATAGGATATGTCTTTGCAGGTGAATTTTTATTTTTTAAAGATTTTTTTTTTTTTTGGGATGAGGACCATTTTTAAAGCTTTCATTGAATTTGTTACAATATTGTTTCTGTTTTATGTTTTGGTATTTTTGGCCAGGAGGCATGTGGGATCTCATTTCCCTGAGCATTGAACCCATGCCCCTTGCATTAGAAGGTCAAGTCTTAACCACTGGACCATGAGGGAAGTTCCCAGGTGGATTTTTAAACTGTGCTTTTTCTTGTCCTTTTTTAAAATAAGCCTTGTTCCTGTAGTAGTGGGATGCCTGATCATTAGTAAACTTTTTAGGCTTCTAGTTTGTCATTACATTTTTCTGGGCAGTTGTTTTATGATCTATGTCATAGTTTCCTTTAGGTTTTTTTTTTTCCCCCTTATTCTTCCCCCACCTCTAGGTTTTTAATAAACTTTCATCTCTAAAACATGAGCCTATTTTCAGGAATTTAAAACTATATAAAATGCTCCCTTAGAGAAGAACTGGGAATGTAAAGATCAACAGAACTATTAATAATTTCATTGTCAGTAAAAAAGAAAAACGATGATAGAAATCTTAGTTCTGGCAAACTGAAATAACCAGAAAATCCTTCTGCTAGACATGTTGAATATGTTGCTAGATAACCTAGATATGCTGAATTTAAAAAAAAAATGAGAATATTATAGTATGGCATGTCCCTGTAAATGCACAGCTGAGAGATCTACTAATCTGAATAACAGAAATTAAAGCCCGTGCTAAGACTACCCAGATAGTGGTGGGTAATAGTAATGCTCACAGAGAGAGAGAATTAGAGGTTTGGGGCTTATGCTGGAAGCCTTAAGAGGCTATTCTCTAAGTAAAAGAGGGTAAGGAAAAAAATCCCACCAATACAGATAACAGTCTGGACTCAGGGTATAAAATTTGCAGTTGGTAGTGGGGGAGGGGTGGGAGAATCTCCCTCAAGAAATTGCAACCACCAGGATCTATATATTAGGTAGATTGAGTATCTGACATTTTCCTCTTGGTCTGGGAATTCCCAAGGCAAGACAGCATAGGAATTATCCGTAAGTGTGTGGTGTCCCTGGCATGGCTGGGCAAGTTACTTAATATTTTTGATTGATTGGCCCCTACTTCCCCTGCTGCTGCTAAGTCACTTCAGTTGTGTCCGACTCTGTGGGACCCCATAGACGGCAGCCCACCAGCCTCCCCCGTCCCTGGGATTCTCCAGGCAAGAACACTGGAGTACTTCCCCTACTGGAAATTAAATAGTAGTAACTAAGAGGTATTGAATGTTTGCTTGTTCCAGTACTTGAAATGCCGAAACTCCTTTAATCTTCAGAACAGCTTTATGACATGGGTACAGTAAACTGTCAAAGGTACGGAGGCCAAGGCGGGTGGTCATATCTCTCTCCTGGGATCAGTGTGGAAATAAGATGAGGTATAAAGTGATGGGCCAACGTGCATGTGACTCTACTTTGGAAACTGCAACCATATGCTCTATCCCTGGGGGTTTTCTGCTACAGATAGGATGACAGACTCTCAAAGTCTTCACTTCTTCTCTTTCTTATTGTCTCCAAAGGTAAGAAGCACAGGTCCCTTCTTATTTTAAGGATGTTATAGATTCTTGTTGAAAGAAGAAAAGAAGATGGACTTTGAAGTGGCTTTGAAATGGGTAGAATTTGAATAGGCAGAATGTGGGAACCATTTCAAGCAAAATCTTAATGGCAAGAATAACACTCTTTAAAGGCCAGTGACAAGTGAGTACATCCCAGCATTGTTGTTATTTAGTTGCTGAGTCGTGTCTGACCCCATGGACTGTAGCCTGTCAGGCTCCTCAGTTCCTTGGATTTCCCAGGCAAGAATACTGGAGTGGGTTGCTGTTTCCTTCTGCAGGGGATCTTCATGACCCAGGAATTGAATTTGAGTCTCCTACATTGGCAGACAGATTCATTACTGCTGAGCTACAAGGGAAGCCTGCATCCCAGCATTAAAACTTACCAGTTCTTTGACATTCATCATGTGTCTGTTGACAAATATTCAATTAAAAATCACATTAAGAAGAAAAAAGAGGATTTTATTTAGGCCAAACTGAGGATTAGAACCCAGGAGACAGACTCTCAGAAGCTCTGAGACCTGTTAGAAATTGAAGGCAAGGTCATATACATTCTTGAGACAAAGGATCATACATTAAAATGATATACTGATATGTTAAATAACACTTTCAAAAATACATAGTCCAGGTAAACATGTACAAATTGAGCAGTAAGTTCCCACGACTGCCTACAGACTTGGGAAGGAACGTGAATCTTTTGGGAAGTTATGTTGCTAGCATCAGAAGAAAGAAGAAAAGAAATTGATGTTTAAGTTTGAGTAGGAATTTCCATCTTTGAGGAGCTCTGGTTAACTTGTAATGAAGATAGACGCACACTGCATGAAGGGGGAAGGGAGGAGGCCCAAATGGAACAGAAAGGCAGAATTTTGTTTAAACGTTCTTGCCTGCCTTAAAATATACATAGTATTCCATTTCCCATCTCCTCCAAGAAGCCTTCCTTGTTAACATCGTTCAAGAAACTCTCTCCTTTCTATTTGTCTTATTGTCTCCAAAAATAGCTTGGCATTGAACGATATTCAGTTTTGTTGTTGTTCAGTCGCTAAGTCCTGTCCAACTCTTTGTGACCCCATGAACTGCAGCATGCCAGGCCTCCCTGTCCTTCACTGTCTCCTGGAGTTTGCTTAAACTCATGTCCATTGAGTCGGTGATGTCATCCATCCATCTCATCCTCTGTTGCCCCATTCTCCTCCTTTCTTTTTGGAAGAAAGTATGTATCACAGTATACTATTTTTTTTTTTTCATTAGAAAAATGGAAGTATAGTTGATTTACAATGTTGTGTTACTTTATACACATATATATATTTTAAAATATTCTTTTCCGTTAAGGTTTATCACAGGATATTGAATATAGTTCCCTGTGTTATGCAGTAGGACCTGTGTTTATCCATCCTATATATAATAGCTTGCATCTGCTAATCCCAACTTCCCACTCCATCCTTCCCCCAACCCTCTCCCCCTTGGCAACCACAAGTCTGTTCTCCATGTTAGTATATCACAGTATATTTAAAATATTTTTTTTTTTGAGGTAAACAATCTCAAATTTCTATTTTCTTCATAATAAAACTATGAAGCTCAGAACGGGACCATTTGCCTCTTTCTCTTCTTATCTCCTCCCAGCTCAAAATGCTTGTACCTCTTTTTAGCCAAGATTCTCTTGTAGTTGGGCGTCATGCATTCGAGCTGCAGCACACTCTTCTTTGTAGTTTTAGCCTTTTTCTGGAAAATCGGCTTAGTCTGGTCACCATAGTCACTCTGCTTCCTGGCATAATGCCGCTTTCCCTAGGCAGGCAGAGAATCCTTGCCCTTCCTGGTGTGTGTCACTTTGTGCAGTTGGCGCTTGCCACACTTCTTATAGAAAGTCTGGTGGGTTTTAGGAACATTCACCATGTTTGTGAGAGCAGTGTCGGCATGGAAAGAGGCTAAAATACCAATTTTGTTTGAGTGGCAGGTGAGATCTTAATTACCCAACCAGGGAGCAAACCAGTCACCCCTGTGCATTGGAAGCACAGTCTTAACCCCTGGACCCTCAGGGAAGTCCCTAAAATACCTATTTTGAATGCAGTGTTTTCTCCCCTCTGACTCTTCCTTTCCTCAAGGTCAGAATACTTTTTGAATACTCCCCTCTCCCAGCTTGAGGAGCCTAGAAGTTCTCAATACATAAATAGATTTTGAATTGCTTGGTAAAAGCCAGAGTTGGAAGGACAGTAAAGGATATTCCTTTCAAAAGCAAATGTGCCCAGGGAATTTGGGTACTCTTGCTTTGTGCAGATGAAGTTTTCTGCCTGACTGTTTAAACAACAGTTTCAAGATAGTCTCAGAACTTTGAAAAGTAAATATTTTTCTTCACATTCATCCCTAAAAATCATGAGAAACATTTCAAATTCAAGAAAAAATGGATTATTTTGATGGAATTATCCTAGGTTTTGTATATTAAAAGATCCCCTCTGTCTATAAAATGAGTTTAGAACTGTTTAAAAATTACTTTAACCTGATTCTTTGTCCAGGTTTATGTATATGATAAACATATCACTGAATTCTGGGACTTGTTCGGGCAGAGAAAAAGTTAATGTGCACTCCAGTGAGAATTCTTTTTACTTACCCTCAAGGTGACTTCCCATCTAGAGAACCATCACAATTTAAGAAATTCTTTTCCAACTATTCTGCTGACTTACCCCCTTTATGAGTGTGAAAAATCAGCTCGACTGTGTAGTTCATGATTGGTCAAATTAGTGGTTTATATGGTGTAACTAAAGTAAGTCAGTTTATCAGTGCTTTTTGGCTGAGGGCATGCTTGCCAAGCCCAGGTCATACTGACATGTTTACCCCAGAGTGCAAATAACTCCTGCCTGTGAAACCTGTTTACAAAGGCAATTGCCTTTTAAAAGGCATTTGGGGATGCGACCCGCTAACACCTCAGGGAAGGCTGTTGCGGACGCCGCGGGAGCGGATGCCATGGCTGCGTTAGGCCTCGGCAAGATCACCCCTTCTGTATAATTGTTTGAGGAAAATAAGTTCTCAAGGAGGAAAACCTGAACCTAGCAAACAACCTCTTAAGAAGCCGAAGTTACCAGAAGGTCGTTTTGATGCACCAGAAGATTCCAATTTAGAGAAGGAACCACTGACAAAATTTCCAGATGATATTAATCCTGTTACAAAAGAGAAAGGTGGACCCAGAGGCCCAGAACCTACCCGATATGGAGCTTGGGAACGAAAAGGACGCTGCATTGATTTTTAAGCCACATGTTTTACTCTAGTATCTTTTTCTGATAGTGTACATCTGAATTAACTTTTTTTTGATTATTGTTTTTCTGTACATCATTTATGTTTCCTAATTTCTATAATGTGTTTTAAAATATATGTGATAGCTTTGGAAGAAAACATGCTGCTATATATTAGGAAAGAGGAAATATTTTTATATTAGCACATTAATTTTAATTTAAATCTTTTGGGGTATTTAAGGGATGATTAGAGCTGCAAACTTTCATTTCATCATGTTTCAAGTTAAGTTAGTTGTTTATAAGATACAAGTGTAAATAAAACTTTAAAAAAATAAAATAAAATAAAAGGCATTTGGGTCAACATTTCAGCACTATTTTTATTTTAAAATAATTTTATTTTATGGTGGAAAAAAGCAAGAACTTTTCAAGTTTTGGAGAGATTTCCCATTCTTATGTTTCAGAGACAAGACTGTTGCTTAGAGAACTGCTTTTCAAAGCCATTCAAAGTCTTTAGTGTAATAAGCATCACCTGGAGAGCTAGTTAAAACTCAGATTTCTGGGGCCTAATCCCAGTTTCTGACTCAGTAAGTGTGAGGTGGGATGGAGAGCTTGCATTTCTAATGAGTTCCTGCTGCTTCTTTTCTTGGTCCAGGGACCACACTCTGAGAACTGCTGCTGAGACACCCTGGGATTAGAGAATTCTAGAGTTGGACCTCTGGATATTGATATTAGGTCAGATACTGTGCAAGCCACTTTACATCTGTTAACATCTAATCCAGATGACAACCTTACAAATTGGAAACAATTATTGCTATTTTATAAATCAAGAAACGGAGGCTCAAAAAGTTAATTTGGTTGTCCAAGATCACATAGCTTGTAAGTGGAGGAGCCAGAATTTGAACCCAGGTTTTTCTGTCTCTAGCTGAATGTTACTTCTGTTAAAATATGCTTTTTTGGAGGGGTGGGGTGGGAGGGAGACTCAAGAGGGAGGGGATGTATCTATACTTATCGCTGATTCACACTGTGGTGCAGCAGAAACTAGCACAACATTGTAAGGCAGTTACACTCAAAAAAAAAAAAAAAGAAGAAAGAAATATGCTTTCTTATCTAGATTAAAGATCTTCTAGTCCCAGTTTCTTCCTCACGTAGGAGTAATTTCTCTAACATACCTGATCCATGACTCTTCAGCTTTTGTCAAGCCTCTCAGGAAGGGGCACTCACTGCTTCATGAAGGAGCTCTTACTGGGGACAACCCCCATTTCCACCTACCATCCCACTGGGGATTAGAACTATATATGTGAATTTTAAGGGGGAGGAAATTCAGTCCATAGCAGTACGGTTCTGCCGTGGGATAGCAGAGAGGTTGGCTGACTGGGGCAGGCCAGAGCTGTTCTGGCCTCACTGGACAAGCAATAGCCTACCTCCTGGGACACAGGAGGGGCATGTGCCACCAGGGTGGATGGTCTGGGGCCCTGGCTTAGGGAGGAGCCCTTTAGAATATGTGGGCTGCATGGGGGCTCAAGGTTTTGAGTTTTAAGGGAAGGTCACCCTACATAGGCTGAGGCTGCAGGGCTACGGAGGGACAGTGCTCTGCGCCATGGCTGGGCAGGCTCTCGTCCCCACACCCACCCCTCCAACCTGGGAATGACATGAAAGCCTACTCTCTCCTGCAGCATCCCTCCAGTGCATCCAGTTAAGAAAGTTTTCACATCCTTCTCAATTTAAAGGAGAAATGCTTAAAGGGATCTTGTTGTTTAGCACAGAACATGATATGAAAGGGGCATTCAGAACTGAGGCCATAATTTCATTACAAACAGTTGAGTGTCAAATTTTTTAAAAGTGTTAAAAGATAATATAAATCTAAGGTGAAACTTTTCAAGTCCTTCAGCTTTACTCCAGAAAACACAAAAATGGAGAATCTTGTTCCTTCCTTTCCCATCCCATTTTCTCTCTTCAAAGGTAAAAAGCATAGTTCCCTATGATTCCTTCCAGAAAAAGATGCACTTACCCACTTATGTGTCAATGCTATAAATCATACAAAAGGGATCATTTTCCTCTACAGAATGCTTTCAAGAACAAAAGAGAATTAATAATTAAATAAATTAATTATTAATTAAAATTAAAATATTAAATATTAATGTATTAAAAGTCTTTCCCTATTGGCATGTTCAGAACACCCATATTCTTGTTAATCTCTGCACAATATTGCTTCATGTGGGGAGGGAGGTGGGAGGGATGTCCGAGAGGGAGGGGACATGGGTAAACCCATGGCTGTTTCATGTTGATGTTGGGTAGAAACCAAGGCAATACTGTAAAGCAGTTATCCTTCCATTAAAAATAAAAGAATATTGCATCATGTGAATGATGAATAATTTATTTTCTTCCAGTTGTATTGAGATACAAGTGACATACAGCAGTACATACGTTTAAGGTACACAGCATAATGATTTCATTGATATACAACACGAAGTGATCATCACAATAAGTTTAAGAAACATCCATCATCTCATGTAGATACAAAATCAAAGAAATAGAAAAAACCATTTTTTCTGGAGATGAGAACTCAGGATTCACTCTCTTAACAAGTTCCATGTATCACATGCAGCAGTGTTCATTATATTTTTCATGTTAAACATTACATCCTGCTGCTGCTGCTGCTAAGTCGCTTCAGTCGTGTCCGACTCTGTGCGACACCATAGACGGCAGCCCACCAGGCTCTGTCGTCCCTGGGATTCTCCAGGCAAGAACGCTGGAGTGGGTTGCCATTTCCTTCTCCACAGCATGAAAGTGAAAAAGTCAAAGTGAAGTCGCTAATGTCGTGTCCGACTCTTAGCGACCCCATGGACTGCAGCCTACCAAGCTCCTCCATCCATGGGATTTTCCAGGCAAGAGTACTGGAGTGGGGTGCCATTGCCTTCTCCCTCAGTTCAGTTCAGTTCAGTCGCTCATTCGTGTCCGACTCTTTGCGACCCCATGACTCGTAGCATGCCAGGCCTCCCTGTCCATTACCAACTGCCGGAGTTCACTCAGACTCATGTCCATCGAGTCAGTGATGCCATCCAGCCATCTCATCCTCTGTCGTCCCCTTCTCCTCCTGCCCCCAGTCCCTCCCAGCATCAAAGTCCTCTCCAATGAGTCAACTCTTCGCATAAGGTGGCCAAAGTACTGGAGTTTCAGCTTTAGCATCATTCCTTCCAAAGAGATCTTAGGGTTGATCTCCTTCAGAATGGACTGGTTGGATCTCCTTGCAGTCCAAGGGACTCTCAAGAGTCTTCTCCAACACCACAGTTCAAAAGCATCAATTCTTCGGTGCTCAGCCTTCTTCACAGTCCAACTCTCACATCCATACATGACTACTGGAAAAACCATAGCCTGGACTAGACAGACCATAGTCGGCAAAGTAATGTCTCTGCTTTTGAATATGCTGTCTAGGTTGGTCATAACTTTTCTTCCAAGGAGTAAGCGTCTTTTAATTTCATGGCTGCAGTCACCATCTGCAGTGATTTTGGAGCCCCCAAAAATAAAGTCTGACACTGTTTCCAGTGTTTCTCCATCTATTTCCCATGGAGTGATGGGACCGGATGCCATTATCTTACAACTGGAGGTTTAAACCTTTTGACTGCCCCCATACAATTCTCCCTCCTCCCAACTCTTGCCTCTGGTAACCACAGATCTGATACCTTTCTCTGTGAGTTTTAAAATTTGTTTGTTTTTGACCTACAACACTATGTTAGTGCCTATTTGTTTGTTTTGCTGTGTTAGACTCCACGTATAAGTGGAGTCATACGGTATATGCTTTGGATAGGAACTCTTTATTGGTCATACTATTTGCAAATATTTTCTCATTCAGTAGGTTTCTTTTGATGTTGTTGATGGTTTCCTTTGTTGTGCAAAAGTTTTAAAGTTTAATTAGGTCCTATTTATTTTTGCTTCTGCTTCCTTTACCTTAGGAGATAGATTTTAAAAATTGCTTAAAATTATTTATGTTAAAGGAGTGTTATGCCTATATTTTCTTCTAGGAGTTTATGGTACAGTATAGTATAGCTGCATAGTATAGTCTGAAATCAGGGTGACTGCTGTCTATATGGGGTCTTTTGTGTTTCCACACAAGATTTAAAATCATTTTAGTTTTGTGGAAAATGCCATTGATATTTTGATATGGATTGCATTGAATCTGTGGATTTCATTGAATATTGTTTTGGGTAGTGTGGTTATTTTAACAATTAATTCTTCCAATCCATGAACATGATGTATCTTTTCATCTGTTGGTGTCATCTTCAATTTCTTTCATGAGTGTCTTAAGGTTTTCTGAATACAGGTCTTTTACCTCCTTGGTTAAATTTAATCCTAGCTATTTTTTTTAATGGGATTATAAATGGGACTGTTTTAATGTCTCTTTCTGATAGCTTGTTGTAAGTGTATAGAAATGCAATAGATATCTATATGTTAATTTTTTTACCTTGCAACTTCACAGAATTTATCGATGAGCTCTAGTAGTTTTTCCATGGCATCTTTGGAACTCTATATGTATGGAATCATAGATGATGGATAATTTATTCACTTTTAATTCATACTTTGGTTTTTGCTTTTATAAAAATTCTGCCAGGAAGATTCCTGTACATATGTGGCCAAATTATTGTAGGTATGCTGCTGCTGCTAAGTTGCTTCAGTCGTGTCCGACTCTGTGCGACCCCATAGACGGGGGCCCACTGTCTCTGGGATTCTCCAGGCAAGAACACTGGAGTGGGTTGCCATTGCCTTCTCCAATGCATGAAAGTGAAAAGCGAAAGTGAAGTCGCTCAGTCGTATCTGACTCTTCAAGACCCTATGGACTGCAGCCCACCAGGCTCCTCCACCTATGGGATTTTCCAGGCAAGAGTACTGGAGTGGGGTGCCATTGCCTTCTCTGATTGTAGGTATAACCATATCTAAATTTTTTGCTATGTGAAAGGATATGTGCCTTTTAAATTTTGGTATTTATCAGACTTGCCTGCAGTAAGAAACTGTATCAATTTGCGCCCTCCTTTCCTTAAAAGTGAATGAGAGTGCTGTGTGCATGTGCTCAGCTGTGTCAAACTCTGTGGCCCCCACGGACTGTAGCCACCAGGCTCCTCCGTCCACGAGATTTTCCAGGCAAAATACTGGAGTGGGTTGCCATTTCCTCCTCCAGGGGATCTTCCTGACCCAGGGATCAGACCCACAGCTCTTGCATCTCCTGCACTGGCAGGCAGATTCTAGACACTAGAGCCACCTGGGAAGCCAGAGTATTAATTTCTTCATATCCCTCCCAGCATCTGAAAAGTCCTGTACCTGTTTGATAAGGAAAAAAAAAAAGTTTTCTTGCCATTTTGATTTGCATTTCTTTAAGTATGCGTGAATTAGAGCATCTTTCCACATGTTTATTATCTTTTGAATTTGCTATTTTTTATGAACTTTTTCTCTCCTTTGCACACTTTTCTATTGAGCTGTTTTTTTAAAATATTCATTTATATCAGTTCTATCTAAGTTAAGAAAAAGAGTTCTTTGAATTTGTTTTCCCTGTTTTGAAACAGCCTTTCATTTAAATTTCAATTTCTGTCATTATTTTCCTTTTTCTTTTTTTTCATTCCAAAGTTACATTGCTACCTGGAGAACTTGACTAATTTTTCCCCATATAGTTGCTAGATTTCACAGTCTTCTTAGAAAAGCCTCTGTTAGCATTTAGTTCCCCACTCCAGTACTCTTGCCTGGAAAATCCCATGGACGGAGGTGCCTGGTGGGCTGCAGCCCATGGGGTCGCTAAGTTGGACATGACTGAGCAACTTCACTTTCACTTTTCACTTTCATGCATTGGAGAAGGAAATGGCAACCCACTCCAGTGTTCTTGCCTGGAGAATCCCAGGGACGGGGGAGCCTGTTGGGCTGCCGTCTATGGGGTCACACAGAGTCGGACACGACTGAAGCGACTTAGCAGCAGCAGCAGCAACATATTTTTAAGGATATTTTTTGAGTTATTTTTTTACAGTTCATATTTGATATATCAGAATTGGATATAAGGAATAAGATCCCAGCTTTGTTTTTATCTCAATATATACAGACAAGTTGTGCCATCACTACTTATTTTTATTCACTAGCCTCTTTTCCCCAGCATTTTGAAGTCTCACTTTTCCATCTTTACAGTAAATTCCCTTGTGCATTAGAGTCTATGTCTTATTTTTCTTTGGTTTCATTTATTCTCATATCAAACTGCTTTATTAATTGAAGGTTTGAAATATATTTTGATACCATGCAGAACTAGAAGTGGACATGTTTTAGACAGGCTAAACAGAGAAGGTCTTGCTGGTGGGCGACATTTAGGCTAACATTTGAAGAATAAGAAGTAGCCAGCTTCATGGAGATGAAGGCAGAAACATTCAAGGTAGAGAGAGCTACATATCCAAAGGTTGGGAGATAGAAAACAGCTTGGCTTATTTGAAGAAGCTATTTAAAAAAAAAAGACCAGTGTGGTGAGCACAGCAAACACAGAAGAGAAGGTTATGAAGGGGTTGAAATAATAGGCCACATTTTGTTGGAGAGCTTGGCTTTGTCCTCAGTATAAAGGGGTGCACTTAATGGATTTGAAGTAGAAAAGTGACATGCTCCAGTTTCCCACTATATGACATTGTCACTCTTGCTGGAGACTGGGAGGAGTCGAAAAAAAGTTGCTGCAAAGAAGTGTTGTTTCCTCTTCATGCAAGTAACTTCTCCTTATTATATTCTATCCCAGCATCTTATTTATTCCTTTTTAGGGTAGTTTCTCTCTTAGTCCTTTTTGTGTCCTTAGGGCTAATATGGATTTTAGCAAGTAGCCTGCGATCAATTTTTGAATCATGAATGAATGAATAAGTAAGCCCTTTCGATTTGCATCCTGGCCCTGTGGAGTGAGAGTTTTAAATCCCATACACGTTTTTAAAAATTAATAAAGCATTTGAGTAGCGATGGGTGGGTTGAATATTGGTTAGTTACATTCCAGCGGCCAGACTGAAGAGGATTCATCTTTTAGTAGAGTTGGTCCCTGGTTGCTAGTGAACTCCAGGGCTGTGTAAGCAAAGTCCCAGCAGAGGGCAGTAGAGGGCCGCATAGGGTTGTGGTTCTGCTGGATTGGCCTGGCCCGGGGCGGTGAGGGGGGGTGGCTGGGCAGCAGGCTAGGCAGCTAGACCCCGCCCCAGGCTGGGGCTTAGGAAAAAGGTGACGAAAGTCGCCGGTCCTTCATGGGAGCCTAAAGTGCGCTGATGAAGAGCGTGAGGCCATATTTCTGTGTTTAGACTGTGCTGCTTTTTATCATAGAGTATAATGAAGCTGATTCACTGTGGCCCAGTTGCTGCTGCGAAGGGCGGTCTCCCGGCGCAGGGATGGGGGAAAGGGGAGAGGAGGAGGGAGGAGGAGGAAGGGCCCTGAGGTGAAATGGTGAGCACAGATGGAAATTTTGGCCTGGGTCGCACAGAGTCGGACACGACTGAAGTGACTTAGCAGCAGCAGCAGCAAGGGAACAGGTTTCCTGGAGACTGTTCGGCAAAGCAGGGAATGAGGCGTGTCTCAGCCGCAGCCACGAGCTGGGAAAGAGCAAGGGCAGACAGTGCTTTGGGGTCAACAGGAGGTCATTATTGGCTCCTCAGTGGACATTGCCAGAAATAACTTTGAATAATTCTTATGCTCTCTGACGGAGAAGGCAATGGCACCCCACTCCATTACTCTTGCCTGGAAAATCCAATGGATGGAAGAGCCTGGTGGGCTGCAGTCCATGGGGTCGTAAGAGTCGGATACCACTGAGTGACTTCACTTTCACTTTTCACTTTCGTGCATTGGAGAAAGCAATGGCAACCCACTCCAGTGTTCTTGCCTGGAGAATCCCAGGTGGGGGAGCCTGGTGGGCTGCCATCTATGGGGTCGCACAGAGTCATACACGACTGAAGCGACTTAGCAGCAGCAGTAGCAGTATGCTCTCTGAATTGACTACTTTTCCTTTTTGTTAGTGTTGTTTTCAAAATTTCTGACCTCTCATCTGTACTTAGGGGTAAAGGATTTTGTACACAATTGGCCGGGGGGCGGGGGGGTAGGGAGGGGGGAGGGGGCAGCATAGTGCTCCTTAGCGCTCATCAAGGTGGTAGCAGCAGAGGTCAGAGTAACAGGCCCCAAACAGAAGCAGCGCTTAATCTGGACCTGCCTGGCAACTCAGATGGTAGCGTCCGCTTGCCATGCAGGGGACCTGGGTTCAGTCCCTGGGTGGGGAAGATCCCCCAGAGAAGGAAACGGCAACCCACTTCAGTATTCTTGCCTGGAGAATCCCAAGGACTCCGGTGGGCTATAGTCCACGGGGTCAGGGTCACAAAGAGTTAGACTGACAGCAACTGAAGGACTGAGTGAGTTTCACTTAACCTGGACACTTGGATTTCTCAACACACACATTTCGCATACACACATATATACACAATCGCATAGCATACATACACTTTAAATTTTTCCAGTTTTATTGAAATATGATTGACATATTTGTTGTTCAGTCACTCAGTTGTGTCTGACTCTTTGTGACCCCACAGACTGCAGCACACCAGGCTTCCCTGTCCTTCACTGTTTCCCAGGGTTTGCTCAAATTCACATCCATTGAGTCGATGATGCCATCCAACCATCTCATCCTCTGTCATCCCCTTCTCCTCCCGCCTTCAGTCTTTCCCAGCATCAGGATCTTTTCCAGTGAGTCGCCTCTTCCCATCAGGTGGCCAAAGTATTGGAGGTTCGGCTTCAGCAGTCAGTCCTTCCAATGAATATACAGGGTTGATTTCCTTTAGGATTGACTGGTTTGATCTCCTTGAAGTCCAAGCGACTCTCAAGAGTCTTCCCCAGCACCGCAATTCAAAAGCAACAATTCTTCGATGCTCAGCCTTCTTTATGGTCCAACTCTCACATCCAGTACATGACTACTGGAAAAACCATAGCTTTGACTATATGGATCTTTGTTGGCAAAGTGATGTCTCTGCTTTTTAATATGCTGTCTAGGTTTGTCATAGCTTTTCTTCCTAGGAGAAAGCGTCTTATGATTGACTGTATAAGTATATAGCACTGTATAAGTTTGGGTCTTCCCAGGTAGCTGTAGTGATAAAGAACCTGCCTGGATTGTTCCCTGGGTCAGGAGGATCTCTTGGTGGAGGGCATGGCAACCCATTCCAGTATTCTTGCCTGGAGAATCCCATGGACAGAATCCCTGGTTGGCTATAGTCTATAGGGTCACAAAGAGTTGGACACAACTACAGTGCCTTAGCACGCATGCACACAGTGTTTAAGGTGCACAACATAAAGATTTGACTTGTATATATTGCAAAATGATTACTAAGCATACTTACACTTATATACACACATCCCACACACATGTTCACACAGACATCGCATGCACATAGCACACTCATGCTTTACACGCAGTGGCATATCAAATCACACACAACACAGCATACCTGCACCCACGCTGATAAAGGGGTTTTGTAGCAGATACTATGGTTGCCTCTCCATCTCAGCATGTATAACAACGATGTGGTTTAAGTCAAGGGTCAAGCCAACTTTTGGTTTCTGGGGTAGGTTTCAAATGGCCTAAGTCATCAACACAGTCCCAACCCTGTTGGCAGAGGAGTGGGCATGCAACCATGTCCATCCATTCGCTGTGAATGAGGAAGCATGTCACCCTGGAAACTGCCAGCAGCCATCTTGCTACCCCAAGAAAAGGCTACTTTGGAAAGAGCTGATGGGGGAGGGGGAGGGGGAGGGGAAAGACTCATGGATATACTGGGGTATAGACCTCCACACATTGGGAGCCTCTGAACAACCCGTGCTAGAGCTCACCCTCTCTGGACTTTGTGAACCAATAAGTCATCCTGGTGTTTAAGGCCTTCGGGTTGGGTTTTCTGTTTCTTATATCATAAAACCTCAGAACAGAGCAGCTCCTCCCCAAAAGCCTCTATAGGAGGCTTTGGAGGGGTTCAGCCTCTGCTTTAAGAAGGAGACTGTTCCTCTCTATCCCCCCTTGGCCTCTGGGTCCTCGAAGTGTTTACAGTGGACCTGGAACAGTTCTCAGAGATTTTCATGGATAACAGAGAGGAAAATAATATTTAAACCCAAGGCCAACTATAGCCTTTTTGCCTTTGAAGGAAAGTGACACAATTCTAATTTGTGCAGAAATAAATCTCTAAATGGATCTGGTCCCTGGCAGAGGCTGAGATGAGATTTAAGCCAGCATTTTTGAATTTCAAAGGGTAGGCAACCTGGCTGACAATGTAGATTTTGTATACACGGTTGGCCCTCTGAATCTGCTGGATTATGCAGCTTCTGATTCAACCAGTTGCTCAACCCTTGGTTGGATGAATCCATGGATAAAAACCCCATGGATACACAGGACTGACTGTATTGATTATCCTACACCATTTTATTTAAGAAACTTGAGGATACGTGGATTGGCATCTGAGGAAGCTCTTGGAACCGATTCCCTATGGATGCAGAGGCAAGACTGTATACATACATGTTTAAAACCACCCTACTGGGTGGGTGTCACTTATTCCATTTTACAACTAGTGAATGGGGCTCAGAGAGAGTGTCACCTGCTCAGCGCTACATAGAGGTGGTGCTGGGCTTCCCACGCAGGGGGGCTTTGGCTGGAAGCCTCTCCGTCTCCCTTACAGGGCAGCACACCGCCCACCACACCTCCGGCTGCCTCCTGTGTTTGATTCAGTCTGGGTGGGTCTCCAGGGGAGGGGGCTGCAAAGACGTGGGAGGAAAAAGTTATCCTGTACATTTAACATTTCACAGGGGCGGTGGTGGGATTGGGGAGGATAGAGGACCTCTTATACCAGGGTTCCATTTGTGCTGGGAAGTATCCTGAAATGGACCTTAAAAAGTTAGCCTCTGCCAGGGAGGCAGTGTGGCACGGTGCTGGCCACCCAGCTGGACCTGGGGTCAGGTCTCAGGGTCAAAATTATATAAGTTTTAAGTGTACAACATAGTGATTCACAGTTTTCAAAGACTGTATTCCATTTGCATTATTGTAGAATATTGGCTATATTCCCTGTGTGTATTCACTGTGTGTGTGTGTCCTCAGCTGTGTCTGACTCTTTGCGACTCCATGGACGGTAGCCCGCCAGACTCTTCTTTCCATGGAATTTTCCAGGCGAGGATATTGGAGTGGGTTGCCATTTCCTACTCCAGGAGATCTTCTTGACCCAAGCTGTGTCTCTTGCATCTCCTGCATTGGCAGGCAGGTGCTTTACCGCTATGCCACCTGGGAAGCCCCAACAGTATATCATTACAGCTTTTTCTTTTTTTTTTTAACTGTATCCATAGGAGGGACAAGATAGGGGTAAGGGATTAAGAGGTACAAAGTACATCTGTTTATTGACGACTCTCAAATTAAGGAAGCTGGCATAGAAGGTTGACTTTCAGAGAGCCTGGTGCCTCTTCTGATAGCTGGCCTAGGTATCAAGCTGGAGGTGGCACCTCGTGATTCCACGTGGAAATCTCACCATGGTGACCAGCCAGGACCTGTTTCCAGATTGTCAAGGCTCGGGGAGGAGTGCAGGTTTGTCTCTCCTGGGAGCTGGCTGGAACTACAGTGAGGCGAACAGGGGACTGAGTGCACAGATATTTAAGGAGACACTCACTCCAGGGGCTGGCCTTGCATTTGCGTGAGCCACAGAAGTGCCTCTTTCAACTTTGGGCCTCTGGTGCCCATTGTCTCATTCCAGTCCTGGCTCTGCCTGAGCCCAAGGAGTAGGGCACCCATATGTGTATGTGGCCCACATTACAAGGATGAGTGCTCAGTAAAGAGTCCCTACCTGCTGGGTAGGCCTAGTGGATCCTGACTGTGATGGACTCTCAGGGAAGACTGTGATGTCTTCCCTGGGGTAGATGATCAAACCTCAAGGTGTGAGGCAAAACAGATCTAGGGGGTAGCCAGGCAGAGGCCAGCCCTTTGCTGCTCCTGCACTTTCTGCTGGCACTGCGCTTGAGGGGCTGACTGAGCTTTCTCTGCTGGCATGAGCAGACATCCCAGGGTCCTGCCACAGTCTCATAGATGCTGGGAGGCCCAGGATCATGCATTCTGCCATTGGCCTTGTAGCAGAAGCAGTGCTGATTCTGGAGCAAGTGGCTTCCTTGGTGGCCGGGATCTGCTTTGGAAGACTTTACTGCAAGCTCAACCTAAAATCTTTTCTAAATTCTTCCTAGTAGTCCTGTAAGACAGTTAATATCCTGTCATAAATCCCTTCTTGCTTAATCTAGCTTGAGTGGATTTTGTTCTCTTCAATTCACCAATTCAAATGGGATGGAGAGACTTTTACTGCCAGCTTCCTCTTAGCGAAAGACTGTGTGTGTGCTTTGGAAGGAGGCCTTGAGAAATTCTCCCACCAACCCTTGCCCCACCGGCACCCCAGGCCTAGGTGTCAGCTGGCACTAAGGCTCAGGAACTTTTTGAGTTGCTTCTGAGAAAGAAGAGGAAAGAGACAAAGGTGTGGTGAGAGGGCAGAGGGATGGTAGAAGGCCAGGTGATATTTAACACGACTCCATCCCAGGAGCCATTCTCCTGTATGAAACCTGTGTGTATAAATTCTTGGTGTGATTGAGTTTTTCTTGTGCAAACCAGATGAGTGGCTGAATTTTGTGTTGGGGGAGGGGGTGTCCTAAGGGGACAGAAATGGTGTGTAAGGAAGCTAGCATTTTGAGAGGTAGGAGGGCCAAGAGACTGAGGTCCCCACAGGGAACCAGCAGAAATGCTGGAGAGGGCGTGGAACTCCTCGGTCCGTGGGATTCAGAAGTCCAGGCCACCGCACTGGACATCAAGGCTCAGAGGCCCTCCGCAGATGTCTGGAGGACATCAGGACATCAGAATGCATCTAAGACAGGCTCCTTCATGTGGTGCTTGACTCTCTACCTCACAGCTTGATCCCTCTCCCCCAGGAGCTCTCAAAATACTTAAACGCCACAGTCCTTCAGAGCACCCATAACTGTCTTATCCTTATTTATGTGCATTTCTGTCCTCTCATTTACGTTCTCTGTGGGACTCTTAGCTTCTTGAAGGCCTGTCTCTGACATTACTACGTGCACAGAATGTCGTGTACATGTGCTTGTGTGCATTTTTCTGGGGAGAATACCTAGAACTTTAATCACATTCTGAAAAGGGCCCAGGATCTAGAAAATGTTTGGAAGCTGCATAACGAGGTCTTCCGGAGACACCTGGTCACAGATTCTTTACTGCAATTAAAAAAAGAGTCATCTTTCAAAAGCCAAATCCATTTCGTCCTCTTGCTTGTCTCCCATCGAGGCCGAGCCCCCGTGGAGATCTAAAGCATACGGGCTATGCAGGACATGTAGACTCATTTCTGGTTTCAGGATTCTGTCAGTCAGGGGCTCAACCAAGTAATGTGTGTTTATTGCCTCTTGCCCAGGACACCTTGCCCTGCCCTCAGAGAGGTGTACAAGCCAAGCGGACATAGGGCCAGTCCCACTGTGGGTGGGATCCATGAGTGTTGTTGTGGGCTTTCCAGCCAGAGCTATAAATGTTTATCAAATGAATGTGTGATGTCAGTCTCTGAAGAGTATCTGGAGTGGTGTGTGTATGTGTGTGAATGTGTGTAGTGGGGGAGCCTGCTAGAGAACAAGAGCGCCGCGGAAGCTGGCACGTGATGTCAGTGCATTAATGATTGAAAACAAGAACTGTAAAAACCCATTGCAAGTCAGCATCTCTGCAGCCCAGGACTGGGGGAAGGTGAACTCTATTCTAACTAGTACATCCCAGGTACACAGCCCGAAAACCAAGGGTAAACATCAGTTGCTGGCTTCCTGGAAACTGCTGAGTTTATAGACTTTCTAAAGATCCCACATTTATCTCTTAAAGGAATCCTGCAACACTTTCATTTGGCTGACAACTTTGCCTGTGTGGATGGGTTCCGTGAGGGAGACGTAGAAGACTGGAGAGGGCAGCTGAAGCTTTTGTTGACATTTCATGGTTTTTAACTTGGAGCAACTGGCTGTTAAAATGAAATGGCTTCACTCCCAGCTGTAGTTAAGGCTCCAAGATCCTGACACTTTGCAAAGTCAGATCACCTCTGAGGGCCTGCAAAGGGTGGCCGCTCCCTCATTTAAGGGTATGAAAGGGTAGAAGTTGAGGTGATTAGTAGACACAGGAGGGAGAGTTTGAGGCAAACTGTCCCTGTGCTCTGAGTTCTTCTACTCCAACTCTAGATGAGGTTCTGGAAGGCCTGAACATTTTCTACTCTTGGGAATCACACAGCTGTTGCTCCAGAACCATGCCACCCTGGCCACAGTCTCACTAGCAAAAAGATGCCCCTCTCTCTGCCTTCTCTGGACACCCATGAGCTAGAGTCTGATGCTGAGGCTGCTACCACCTGTGCTACAGAAAAAGCAAATACCTCCACACGGACTTGACAGCAGAAATAGTCAAAGAGATGGGAGCTTGGTTCTCGCCTGATTCCTGCCCTCTATGTCATGCTTTTGTGAACCTTATGAGTAGAACCTAAACCCTATTCAGAGTGCTGCTTGCAAGGAAGTCTGAGAAAAATAGTTTTATGTTAGCAGCTCCTGCAGTATTGGGAACACTGGAAGGAGGTTGCAATGGGTGTTGAGCATCAGCTCACCTGATCTAATACATTCCTACTCACACTCTGAGGCCCACATCAGATGCTACCTCCTTTCAGAGGCTCCCCTCTCATGGCCTTCCCTCCCCAAGAGAAAACGTTCTCTGTGTTCCCATGGTTTATGTACTCCAGGGTGGTCAGTCTCCTTGGTTGAGCTGAAAGCTTCTTGATGACAGCAACTTCTTTTTTAATTGTGCATCGTTGATTTACAACCTTATATTAGTTTCAGACATACAACATAGTGATCCAAAATTTTTATAGATTGTACTCCACTTAAAGTTATTATAAGGACTTCCCTGGCAATCCAGTGGCTAAGACTGCCTGCTCCCAGTGCAGGGGGCCTGGGTTTAATCCCTAGTCAGGGAACTAGATCCCACCCATGCTGCAAATAAGAGTTCGCATGCTGCAACTAGAGATTCTGAGTGCTGAAGACTGAAGATTCTGCACGCCACAACTAAGACCCAGCACAGCCGAATAAATAAGTATTTTTTAAAATTGTTATAAAATATTAGCTATACTCCCTGTGCTGTTCAATATATTGTTGTAACATTTATTTTATACGTATTGGTTTATATCTCTTAATCCACGATTCCGAGCTTGCCTCCCCTCCCCCTCCCCACTGGTCATCACTAGTTTGTTCTCTGTGTCTGAGTCAGTTTCTATTTTGCTATATTCATTCATTTGTTTTTTTCTTTTTCAGATTCCACATATAAGTGGTAAAATGCAGTATTTGACCGAATAAGTCTCCGTGTAACTTATTTCCCTTAGCGTAACGCCCTCCAAGTCCATCCATGTTGCTGCAAGTGGCAAAATTTCATTCTTTACTATGTCTGAGGAATGTATTTTATACATATATAAATATATATATGTAACTTTTTGCCTTTTCATACCTACCAGGTTGGTAGATGAACAATATGCTTCTGAGGTAGGGTGGAAAAATAACTACAGAAAGAATGAAGAGGCTGAGCCCAAGTAGAAATGACACTCAGCTGTGGACGTGACTGTGGTGGTGAAAGTGAAGTCCAATGCTGTGAAGAACAGTATTGCGCAAGAACCTGGAATGTTAGGTCCATGAATCAAGGTAAATTGGATGTGGTCAAACAGGAGACGGCAAGAGTGAACATCAACATTTTAGGAACCAATGAACTGAAATGGACAGGAATGGGAGAATTTAATTCAGATGACCTTATATCTACTACTGCAGGCAAGAATCCCTTAGAAGGACTGCAATAGCCTTCACAATCAACAATAGAGTCCGAAATGCAGTACTTGGGTGCAATCTCAAAAAGGACAGAATGCTCTTGGTTCGTTTCCAAGGCAAACCATTCAGTATCACAATAATCCAAATCTATGCCCCAACCTCTCATGCTGAAGAAGCTGAAGTTGAATGATTCTATGAAGACCTACAAGACTTCCTAGAACAAACACCAAAAAAAGAGGTTATTTTCATCATAGGAGACTGGAATGCAAAAGTAAGAAGTCAGGAGATACCTGGAATAACAGGCAAGTTTGGCCTTTGGAGTACAAAATGAACCAGAGCAGAGACTAACAGAGTTTTGCCAAAAGAATTCACTGGTCATAGCAAATACCCTCTTCCAGCAACACAAGAGATGACCCTATACATGGACAATGGTCAATACCAAAGTCAGATTGACTATATTCTTTGAGCTGAAGATGGAGAAGCTCTATATAGTCAGCAAAAACAAGACCTGGAGCTGACTGTGGCTTAGATCATCAGCTCCTTATTGCAGAATTCAGGCTCAAATTGAAGAGAGCAGGGAAAACCACTAGGCCATTCAGTTATGACATAAATCAAACCCTTATGATTATACAGTGGAGGTGACAAACGGACTCAAGGGACTAGATCTGGTAGACAGAGTGCCTGAAGAACTATGGACAAAGGTTCATAACATTGTACTGGAGGTGATGACCAAAACCATCTCCAAGAAAAAGAAATTCAAGAAGGCAAACTGGTTGTCTGAGTAGGCCTTACAAATAGCTGAGAAAAGAAGAGAAGTGAAAGGCAAAGGAGAAAGGGAAAGATACATGCAGCTGAATGCAGAGTTCCAGAGAACAGCAAAGAGAGATAAGAAAGCCTTCTTAAGTGACCAATGTGAAGAAAAAGAGGAAAACAATAGAATGGGAGACTAGAAATCTCTTTTAAAAGGCTGGAGTTACCAAGGGAACATTTCATACAAAGATGGGCACAATAAAGGACAAAAATGGCAAGGACCTAACAGAAGCAAAACAGATTAAGAAGAGGTGGCAAGAATACACAGAAGAACTATACAAAAAAGGTCTTAATGACCCAGTTGACTGTGACGATGTGGTCACTCACCTAGAGCCAAACATTCTGGAGTGTGAAGTCAAGTGAGCCTAAAGAAGCATTACTACAAGCAAAGCTAGTGGAGGTAATGGAATTCCAGCTGAGCTATTTCAAATCTTAAAAGATGATGCTGTTAATGTGCTGCACTCATTATGCCAGCAAATTTGGAAAACTTAGCAGTGGCCACAGGACTGGAAAATATCAGTTTTCATTCCAGTCCCAAAGAAAAGCAATGCCAAAGAATGCTCAAATTATGTACAATTGCACTCATTTCACATGCGAGTAAGATTATACTCAAAATCCTTCAAGCTAGGCTTCAACAGTACATGAACTGAGAACTTCCAGATATACAAGATGGATTTAAAAAAGGCAGAGAAACCAGAGATCAAATTACTAACATACTCTGGATCATAGAAAAAGCAAGGGAATTCCAAAAAATCATCTACTTCTGTTTCATTGACTATGCTAAATCCTGTCTGTGTGGATCACAACAAACTGTGGAATATTCTTAAAGAGATGGGACTACCAGATCACCATACCTGCCTCCTTAGAAAACTGTATGTAGGACAGGAAAAATAATTAGAACCGGACATGAAACAATGGACTGGTTCAAGTACGTCAAGGCTGTATATTGTCACCCTGTTTATTTAACTTCTGTGCAAAGTACATCATGTGAAATGCCAGGCTAGATTAATCACAAACTGGAATCAAGATTGCCAGGAGAAATAGCAACAACCACAGATATGCAGATGATACCACTCTAATGGCAGAAGGTAAAGAGGAACTAAACAGCCTCTTGATGAAGGCGAAAGAGGAGAGTTAAAAAACGGGCTTAAAACTCAACACCCAAAAAACTAAGATCATGGCATCCAGTCCTGTGACTCATGGCACATAGATGGGGGAAATGTGGAAACAGTGTCAGATTTCATTTTCTTGGGCTCCAAAATTGATATGGACAGTTGGCTACTACCATGAACTTAAAGGACACTTGCTCCTTGGAAGAATAGCTATGTCAAACCTGCTGCTGCTGCTGCTGCTGCTAAGTCGCTTCAGTTGTGTCCAAACCTAGCCAGTGTTTTTAAAAGCAGAGACATCACTTTGTTGACAAAGATCTGTATAGTTAAAGCTATGGTCTTACCAGTAGTCATGTATGGATGTGAGAGCTAGACCATAAAGAAGGCTGAGTGCCAAAGAATTGATGCTTTCAAACTGTGGTGCTGGAGAAGACTCTCGAGAGTCCCTTGGACAGCAAGGAGATCCAACCAGTCAATCCTAAAGGAAATCAACCCTGAATATTCATTGGAAGGAGTGACCGCTGAAGCCAAAGCTCCAATACTTTGGGCACTTGATGTGAAGAACTGAATCATTGGAAAAGACCCTGATGCTGGGAAAGATTGAAGGCAGGAGGAGAAGGGGGCGACAGGATGAGATGGTTGGATGGCAACACTGACTCAGTGGACATGAGTTTGAGTAAATTCTGGGAGTCAGTAATGGACAGAGAAGCCTGGAGTACTACAGTTCATGGGGTCATAGAGTCAGACATGACTTAGTGATGGAACAACAACAGCTATATGTATGTGTGTACACACACACACACACACACACACACACACACACCACACACTGCATCTTCTTATCCATTCATCTGTTCATGGACTCTTAGGTTGTTTCATATCTTTCCTGCTGTAAAGAATGCTGCTATGAACATTGGGGTGAATACATCTTTTCAAATTAGTGTTTTCATTTATTCTGATTATATATCTGGGATAGAAGTAGTTTTTTGAGCAACCTCTATACTGTTTTACATAGTGGCTGTGCCAATTTACATCTCACCAACAGTGTATGAGGATACCCTTTTCTCCACACCCTGGCCTACATTTGCTATTTGTAGACTTTTTGGTAACAGCCATTCTGACAGTTGTGAGGTCACATCTCATTGTGGTTTTTTATTTTCATTTCTCAGATGATTAGTGATGTTGAGCATCATTGCATGTGCTTATTGGCTATCTGTATGTCTTCTCTGGAAAAATGTCTATTCAGGTCTTCTGTTCATTTTTTTAAAAATCTTTTTAAAATATTGAGTTGCATAAGCTAAATACACACACACACACACACACATATTTTGATAGTAACCCCTTATCGGTCATATTATTTGCAAATATTTTCTTCCATTCAATAGGTTGTCTTTTCATGTTGTCAGTGCTTTCCTTTGCAGTGTAAAAGCTTTTAAATTTAATTAGGTCCTATTAAAAAAATTAATTGATTGATTAATTTGGCTGACTCGAGTTTTAGTTGCGGCATGTAGGATCTTCTGTTGTGGCCTGCAGGCTCACTGGTTGCCGTGGAGCAACAGCTAGAGCAGTGCGCTGCCACCACTCTAGAGCGCGGGGCCTTCAGCCGTTTCAATGCACAGGCTTAGTTGCTCCATGGTATGTGAAATCTTAGTTTCCCAACCAGGGATCAAACCCACGTTGGCTGCAACGCAAGGCATATTCTCAACCACTGGACCACCAGGGAAGTCCCTGTTTTTTTTTTTTTTTTATTGAAATATAATTGTTTTACAATATTATGTTAGTTTCTGCCGTGCAACATTATGAATCAGCTGTATGTATACATATATCTCCTCCCACTCACCCATCCCCATTCCACCCCATTAGGTCATCACAGAGCACCGAGCCGAGCTCCTTGCGCTGTATATCACCTTCCCACCGGCTATCTATTCAACACATAATAGTGTGTGTATATATATATATATATGTGTGTGTGTGTGTGTATGTCAAAGCTGTTCTCTCAGTTTGCTCCCCCGCTGTGTACACAGGGCCGTTCTCTACATCTGTGCCTCTATTCCTGCCCTGCAAATAGGTTCATCAGTACCATTTTTCTAGATTCCATATATATGTGTTAATACACGATATTTGTTTTCCTCTTGCTGCCTTACTTCACTCTGCATGACAGGCTAGGCTTACTGACTTGCTTATAATGAATAGAATGTGGCAGAAGTAATATGTGACTTCTGAGACTAGGTCATAAAACACATGACCTGATCACTCCCTGATCTGTTCACTTCAGTTGCTTAGTCATGTCCGACTCTTCACCACCCCATGTACCACAGCACGCCAGGCCTCCCTGTTCATCACCAACTCCTGGAATTTACTCAAACTCACCCAACCATCTCATCCTCTGTTGTCCCCTTCTCCTCCTGCCTTCAATCTTTCCCAGCATCAGGGTTTTTCAAATGAGTCAGCTTTTTGCATCACGTGGCCAAAATATTGGAGTTTCAGCTTCAACATCAGTCCTTCCAATGAACACTCAGGACTGATCTCCTGATGCTCCAAAGCATCAATTCTTTGGCTCTCAGCTTTCTTTATAGTCCAACTCTCACATCCATACATGACTACTGCAAAAACCATAGCCTTGACAAGACAGACCTTTGTTGGCAAAGTAATGTCTCTGCTTTTGAATACGCTATCTAGGTTGGTCATAACTTTCCTTCTAAGGAGTAAGCGTCTTTTAATTTCATGGCTGCAGTCACCATCTGCAGTGATTTTAGAGCCCCCCAAAATAAAGTCTTCCACTGTTTCCACTGTTTCCCCATCTATTTGCCATGAAATGATGGGACCAGATGCCATGATCTTCGTTTTCTGAATGTTGAGCTTTAAGCCAATTTTTTCAGTCTCCTCTTTCACATTCATCAAGAGGATCTTTAGTTCTTCTTCACTTTCTGCCATAAGGGTGGTGTCATCTGCATATCTGAGGTTATTGATATTTCTCCTGGTAATCTTGATTCCAGCTTGTGCTTCATCCAGCCCAGTGTTACTCATGATGTACTCTGCATATAAGTTAAATAAGCAGGGTGACAATATACAGCCTTGATGTACTCCTTTTCCTATTTGAAACCAGTCTGTTGTTCCATGCCCATTTCTAACTGTTGCTTCCTGACCTGCATACAGATTTCTCAAGAGGCAGGTCAGGGGGTCTGGTATTCCCATCTTTTTCAGAATTTTCCACAGTTTATTGTGATCCACACAGTCAAAGGCTTTGGGCATAGTCAATAAAGCAGAAGTAGATGTTTGTCTGGAATTCTCTTGCTTTTCCGATGATCCAGTAGATGTTGGCAATTTGATCTCTTGTTCCTCTGTCTTTTCTAAAACCAGCTTGAACATCTGGAAGTTCATGGTTAACGAATTGCTGAAGGCTGGCTTGGAGAATTTTGAGCATTACTCTCTGATCAGTCTGAGGCAAGCCAGCTGCTGTGTTGTGAGGACACTCAAGCAGCCCTATGGAGAGAGGTCCACACGGCAAGAAATTGAGGCCTCCTGCCAACAACTAGGGCCGACTTGCCAAGAATTTTCTTCCCCCACAAGGGAAACTCCCATTGAACCTGGTAGGACATTCAAAGCTGCTTCTTCCCCTGATCCAGTAACGCGGTTAAAAATGATAACCTGTTGACTTACCTTTGTTTCCTATGAGTTGAGGCATAGTGGATAGAACTAAGGCTTTCTGTTTTCTTTTTTTTAAAAAATATTTACCTTGAAGATATCAGGGTAGATATCATTATATCCATTTTACAGATGAGGAAACTAAAGCTCAGAGAGGTTCAATACTTTCCCCCAAATTCCGCAGCTCCTAATTGAGGCTTTCTGTTTTCATTCAGGGTTACTGGTTGGTATTAGCCAAGCCTGATCAATCCTGCCAAGAAAGGTGAGGAGGTATATCAGGAGCTCAGAATCCCCTCACCTCTCCTCGTCAAAGAGGAGCTTATGGTCCTGGTGAGCCCCAGGCTTTTGGGCATGGCTCTTACTGGAGAAAGGAGAACCTATCAAGGAGGTGTCTTCTGAGCCCCAGCCTACCCTTGTGCACTGCACGCGGGTGAGTGATCTGGGAAGGCTGAAGGAGAAGGGTTGTTACTCAGCAGTAATGGAAGAGCGTCCAGCCTGGCTCCCCAAGCAATGCCTCTAACAGGAGAGACCACCCTCTCTTGGCTTCCTGGGGCAGTTGAGGATAAATGAGCAAACTAGCAGAAGGTAAAAATTAGCTTTTCCAAGGGACTTCCATGGTGGTCCAGTGGCTAAGACTCTATGCTTCCAATGCAGGGGGCCTGGGTTTAATCCCAAGTCAGGGAACTAGATCCCACATGCTGCAACTAAGATCCATGCAGCCAAATAAATAAATGAACAAATACTTTAAAAAAAAGAACTATGTTTAAAAAATTGGTTTTTTGCTTCTCCAAGAGGGCAGGGCCTTGGCAATCCTTGGCCACTTTTCCCATGCAGAAATCCTACATATTTTCTTTCTGACTTACACAGTCAACACATTTTCTTTCTTTCTTTTTTTTTTGAGTGTGTGTGACTGTTTTTCCTTTATTTATTTAACACATTTTTATTGTAAAATAAAGTTCAAACAGTATGGAGTAAAAAAAAAGAATATTCTCCTTTATAACCTTAATCCCGTTTTCTCCCCATAGGAAACAACAGCTAACAGTTTGACTCACAGCCTGCCAGACCTCATGGATCTTGAGGCTTAACTGTATCTCAGATGTGTGATATACATGTATCACACTGTATTTATGACCCTGGAGCTTAATTGTTTGTTTTTTTCTCATTTGATGATAAATCCCTGACATCTTTTGCTCATGTCAGTACATACAGATCTAATCCTCCCTCTTTTCTAATAGCTGTTTAATTTCCATAGTATATGTGAGGGGAAGGAATAAAAAACTGTGCTAAGAATAACCATTTTTCACTGCCTTCTCTGGAGTGGGGAATGAGAGTATACTGAATGGAGCATTTGGCAGGTTTGAGTGGAGGAATGTTGGGGAAGGAGTTGTGGAGAGCAGAGTTATTCTTTATAATGGTGGTAGTGGGGGGTGGATTTGGAGCCTCTGAGGCCGTGTGGGTGGAAAAATGAAAAGGAGAGTCCAAGGTTGCTGGCAAGATGGAATGTGAGTGCCCCGCACAGTGATCCTGCCACACAGCCCTCACATCTTTTCTTTTTTTAATTAAATTTATGTTTAAATTAAAATTGTACTTTATTTTTAATTGGAAGATAATTGCTTTACAATGTTACGTTGGCTTCTGCTGTATGACAAGGTGAATCAGGTATAGTATACGTGCATCTCCTCCCTCCCGAGCCCCCCTCCCCCACCCCTCATCCCACCCCTGTAGATTGCCACAGAGCCCTGGGCTGAGCTCCCTGTGTCATGCGGCTGCTTCCCACTAGCTATCTGTTTCGCACAGGGTAGTGTATATATGTCAACGCTACTCTCTCAGTTCGTCCCACCCTCTCCTTCCCCTGCCGTGTTCACGGGTCTGTTCTCTATGTCTCTGTCTCTATTCTTGCCCTGTAAATAGGAACATCAGTATCACTTTTCTAGATCCCATATATATGCATTAATATACAATGTTTGATGTACTTTCTGACTCGCCTCACTCTGTATAACAGGCTCTAGGTTCATTCACCTCTCTACAGGTCCTCACATCTTTGGCAAGCTTACTAAATTTATGAATGAATATATTCCTCATCTCCTGAGCATATATCCTTAGAATGACTTTACAAGGGTGATATTACGGGATCAAAAAGTAGGATTTGTCTATGGTTCTTGTGACATTTTTGTTAAACTTATCCCAAGGAGCCGTAAGCATTACATTGTCACTCATAATATTTTCCTTTTTCAAAGTGTATATTGGATTAGAATATACATCTACGGACATTCAAAATGCTTATCCGTGTCCCACAAAAAAGTCGGTGAGGAAGTCCTGCAGTAGTGCGAACACGAGTGAGTAGAAGCCAGAGGGGAGCAAGTGCCCTGCCACCAGCTTCCTGAATGCTGTTCTTGGTCCCAAATGACGAGCCCATAAGCTCATATCTGGGACCCGAGACACTCCAGGAAGCAGTGGTGGCCCACTGATAGTGTCTGAGCAATGCTCGGGAAGTGGCTGGGCGTTTTGGTACCCTATCTTGTAGGAAGTCAGGGCCTACAGTCAGGAGAGAAATGAAGAAAGCATGCTCTGTCTGGGGCTGTTAAAGGCTTCATGACCTAGGACATGAACTAGACCTAGTAGCGGCAGAGGAACCCCGAGCGAAACCCAGGGTGGCTGTAAGCCTGCAGCTGGGGCAACTGCCTTATGCAAGATTTCCCCCTTTTGCTTCATTTGCACATGAGGAATTATTTCTCCAGTAGTTAGATGAGAAGCCTCTTCTCTTCTCTTCGTTGTTCCCACCAAAGTCAAGCCCATGGACATCAGCCTCAGAGACCAGTTACTTCTGACTTTGGCAGCATCTTCCCTGAGGGGCTCCTGTGGCCTGTCCCCACCTTCCAGCCTTGAATTTCAGCCTCCCTGGTCTCTCTGGATCCCAGGTCCTGCATTTCTGCCCCTGTCTTGTCCTTATTCCTCTCCAGGCTCAATTTCTAATAACTGCCCATCTATTTCCTGCCTGCATGGGATTCTCATTGGCTTCTCTTGGTCCCCAGTACCACCCACCTTGTAGATCCATGACTGAGCCTGTCAGGTCCATGAATACTGGCCCCACTTCCTTGCCAAATCCTATTAGCTGGATCTCATCTGTCAGCCCTTGCTAACCTGTTGTCCGCCCTGGATCCTGTTTGACCATCTGGAAACTGCCAAGTGTGGTCCATGCCAGTGGCATGTCAGGAAATCCATTGAGTTGACAACAGTGAGTTGAGCATGTTCACACGGGGAGTGCAACTACCAGGCAGAGCTCACGTGAGCCTAGTTCCCACGACAGCATTATTCATAACTCTTGAGGCAGTGGTGGGTGGTATAGAAAAGAACAGGGATTTCAAAGTCAGGCAGCAGAAGTCAAACCTTGGCTCCATGATGTAATACTTGGGGCAAGTTTCTTAACCTTTCATAACCTTAGAGGCCTTGTTTGGAAAAATGAGGATTAAAAAAAAAGTACCTAGGGACTTCCCTGGTGGTCCAGTGGCTAAGACTCTGCACTCCCAATGAGAGGGGCCCAGGTTCGACCCCTGGTCAGGCAGCTAGATCCCACATGCTGCAACTAAGAGTTCTCATGCTGCAATTTAAGATCCCATGTGCCACAACTAAAGATCCTGCATGCTGCTGAGAATCCCGCGTGCCACAGCTAAGCCCTGGCACAGCCAAATAAAATAACTAAATAAAGATTTTTAAAAGTATCTGACTCATCAGGCTGTTATAGGGCTGACTGAAATAAGCGATCGTGATTTATAGTGAGAATTTCTCAATGGTGAGAGTATTCATTTGTTAGGGATAGCATTACACAGTACCAAGCACTGAGTAATTCAACAACAAGAGTATGTTGTCTCACAGTTCTGGAGGCCAGATGTCTGAACCAGGAGTCGGCAGGGTTGGTTCCTTCTAAGGGCTGATCAGAAAGGACCTATTTGAGGCCTCTCTGTTTGGCTTGTATATGTTCATCTTCTCCTGTGTCTGTTCACATGGTGCAGAGTACGTGTGTGTTTGTATCTGTCCAAATTTCTCTTTTTATGAGGACACCAGTCATTGGATTAGGCCCACCCTAGGGACCTCATCTTAAATGATTATATCTGCAGTGATCCTATTTCCAATATGGTCACATTCTAAGAGGGTTAGGACTTTAACATATGAATTTTGGGGTAATACAATTCAAACCATGAGTAAGTTATCATTATTTATTAGGAGCTCTTGTAAAGTCCTGATAACTGATGGGATTTTAGTGGACTTCAATGGTAACCATTCAACATTCGAAGTGAAGTGCCTTCTACTGAGGTGGCGGTTGTATCAGTCACACATTGGTAGTGGCAGGCCTGCTGAGCCCCACAAGCTTCCAAATTTATGTGTGGGACCTAAACTTGTAGATGTTCTTATTTCCCCCTTTTCTCTAAGCTGCAGTGACAGTGGTGGTGGGTAGTGATGGTGATGGTAAGCTCCCAAAGTGTCAGAGAGGCTATCCCCAAGCCCGCTGTCCATGCTGGATCCACAGAGCCCAGAGCTGAGGTCAGATCCCAACTCTGTTCACCTTCTTTCCCTCCTATCTTCAGTTCAGGTCACTGTGAAGAAGCTTCATACCTCATGGCAAATTACACCATCACTGGGAATTCAGTCCCTGATAAGTGAAGGGGATGTCAGCTACCTATTCTCCTTGTTCTATAGGGAATCTAGGTTCCTATGAAGGCTGGAGGACAAGCAGTGCCCAGAACTGACAGCTGGGCCTTCTTTATGCCAGACTAAGGGAAGTGGGAAAGCTAAAAGCCAAAAGGGTGTGTACAGAGTGGAACAGACCTTTCATCCCTGATAATACTTATGTACACCCCAGTACATTTGATGCTATTCAGGGGAACCCAAGGTCATGGCTGACTCTTCCTGCCTGCTCCTCCAGGAGAGCTTTGCTCTTAGAAGGAGGCAAGAACATAGGTGCTTGAGTCTGGGCTGCACACTTTCAGCATTAATGTGTCAGCATCTTAACACCGAGGAGACCTGAGTTTGGACAGTTGTTGCTCTGCTTCTCACCAGGTCAAGGTTCTAGCTCTGAACACTGTGGCAGGATTTATGTGACTAGAGACAGTAGTGAGCCACTGGGATGTGGCCAAGCCTGAGGACACTGCAACTTCCTCTCCAGCTTCATCCTTGGGCACACTGGCTTTGTGAGGACACAGAGCCAGGTTCTCAACTCTTTCTTTCTTCTATTAACTATCCCAGAATTCTCTTTCTGATTTCGTCTTCTGGATCAGCTTGGATTTAGAAAATATTTATTGAATATACATACCATAGTAGCAATTTAATATACGTCTTCTTTGGAAAAATGTCTATTCGAGTCTTCAGCTCATTTTATAATTGGGTTGTTTGTTTGTTGGATAATGAGTTGTATGAATTCCCTTCTGTAAGTAGTTGCGATTTTGGTATGCCTGTGGAAAGAGTTCAGGGTCTTCCCATTCCATCTTGGCCACAAACCAACAATCTTTTGCAACAAATGGCATAGACTTTTCTTTTTTTGAGAGTAGTTATAGGCATTTAGGGGATTCTAAAACTTTCATTTCACATGAGCTCATTAGTGTCTTTTTTTGGCCTGTCACTGGTTAGGGCAGTGGTTCTCAAATTTCAGTGGGAATTTCTTAGAAAGCTTGTTAGAAATGACAGAACCCCCTGCTCTACAACCCTCAATCTGGAACAGAATCCAGGAAATTCAATTTAAAGCATATATAATAGGCAGTCACGTGTTGAGAAACACTCCTTCAGGAGAAGTCTTCCAGATGTAAGCCTGCCTTGACAGAGTAACTAGGGGAAGGCCCACAATCTCAATTTTATAGAATTACATTTTTGTTTATACAAGGGTTTTTGTTGAATGTAAAACCCAAATATAATAGTATTTTTAGGCCATCAGGGGACTTTTCCTTTAAGTACACTCACAAATCAGAAGAGAAACCTTTCTCAGCAAAGTGTTTTCCTAGTTTTGGTTCAAAGCATACAGTCACCTTTCAAAGGGTAAACTTTAGCATCCCAATTGTTCAGATGCGGCAGTAATTGCTAACTCTCCAAATGCCAAGTGTGGGGCTGCTTAAGGCCTTGAACAATCCGGGCCTGCCACAGAAAGACTCTGGCACTTGGAGTATTTTCAATATTTTAAAATTCCTGTGTTGTTCTATGCTGAATAGGTTTGCTTCTTCTAGCAATGGGATCTCTCCTTGTGAATTAGGACAAATTAGCCTGTGCTCACTGTGCACTTGCTGGAGGGTCTACTTAGGGGCTCTGTCTCTTTCCTAGCAGAGCTGGGCACTCCCAGTGCAGAATCGAGGGCAGAGAGTTGCCTTTGGAGATGGACTAAAGGCAGGTAGGTGGCCAGTCTTTGCAAATGAGGGAAGGGCATGGAAGCCAGGACACTGCAAACAACCTTGACCTTTTGGGCTGGCCCCAGACAGGTTTAAAATTTTCAGCTTTCAAGATGTGGAGACAGAGAATGGGGATCTTTGTTTGGAGAGGCTCCTGGCACTGCAGTATCAGGAGCGTCCAAGAGAAAATAGCCGAAGATGTGAAAAGGGAAATGGTGTCAAATTAGTAGAGGAAAGGGGGCTGAAGAGATGATGTCAGAGCAAGGGCATCAGAGGGAGGCAAGCAAATGTGGTTTTGAGAGAAAATTTTGGAGCTAAAGAGGTTTGGGTTTGAATCAGTGCTCTGCCACCTGCTAGCTGTGTTTCCTTAGAAAGGATACTTCACCTTTCTAAATCTTAATTTCTGTAAAATAAGGGAAGAATACTACTTACTTATAAATTCTTGTGTGGGTGGTGGTAATGGTTTAGTCACTGAGTTGTATCCAACTCTTGCTACTTCATGGACTGTGTAGCCCACCAGGCTCCTCTGTCCATGGAATTCTCCAGGCAAGAATACTGGAGTGGGTTGCCGTTTCCTTCTCCTGGGGATCTTCCCGAACCAGGGATCGAACCTGCATCTCCTGCATTGCAGGCAGATTCTTTACCACTGAGCCACCAGGGAAGCCCCAAATTCTTGTGTAGATTAAAGTAATTCATATGAAGGGCTTAACAGGGCATGCGTTACTGTGGATTGACTGCTAACTGTTATAACCATAAACCACCTTCACCTTCTTGATTTTGCATAAAATTGTTAGGAACTGCCTTCCCAACTTGGTGTACAAGCAAAGTCATCTTCTTTGAAATTTCCAGGCACCTACAGTCCTGTCTTTTAGCCGGAAGTCCAGTATCTTCCACTCAAGATGTCTTTTCCTTTGAATTTTCTAATAACCTCAGAGGCTTACTCAGTCCAGACGTTCAGTCTTGCCTCCAAATGCCAAGCAGAGAACTCTAGAGTGTTATTGGTCCAATGATGATGTTGCTGCCCCTGTTTCTGTTGCCATCATATGGTGTCACAGTCTCAAATAGTTGTGATCATTGCCATAGCAATGCCTTCATTGGTCTAGAACTCTCTGTGGTAGATTGTCTTTACCCTCCTTGTGAAAAGGTTGTATTTTTCACTTCGCTCATGTCCAGCTTGGCTCTATGACTTGCTTTGGCCAATGAAATGAAAGTAACACATGCTGCTTCCGATCAGAAACTTCAAGAGTCATCACTCTCTGTCTTTTTCTTTTGCCACAAAATTGGCAGTGTGGGGTTGCTCCTTTAGTTTGAGTCCTGGAGAGAAGAGTTCATGGAGAAGAGTCAAACCACAGCTAGAATGTCATATGACTAAGACATAAACCTTTACTGTTGTAAGCTGCTGAGAATTTGGAGTTTTTTGTTACTATAGTATAGCCTTCTCTAACTGACTGATATATCCTCTTGAGTCACAGGAGTGTCTCTTATTTAGGTTCTAAAGTTATAGCATTTTTGAAAAAACGTATTTATTTGGCTGTGCCAGGTCTTAGTTGTGGCATGTGGGGTCTTCAGTCTTTGTTGTACATGCAAACTCTTAGTTGCAGCATGGGGGATCTAGCTCCCTGACCAGGGATTGAACCTAGTCCCTCATCATTGGGAGTGCAGAGTCTTAGCCATTGGACCACCAGGGAAGTCCCCTAATGTTATAGTTCTTTTAGTTCATATGTTTGACTCAGGCTTTACACCCAAAGCACACCACATCAGGGTGGCTTGGTTGAGAGGGGCCTGCAGCCTCAGTTACGGGCTCCACCATCCCCAAACCCCTTCTTCTGCAACTACTGAGGCTCTTATCACAGGTCCCAGCCCAGACCCTCACAGTGTGTGCCCCTCTGGGGCCTTTGGTATCACTTTCTGCTCACAGATTCCAACTGGGGCTCTCCCAATACATCAGTGAGATTATAATAATATTCCTGCAAAAAGAAAGGGTTAGGGGCTCAATGCCCTTGCTTCCTATGCAGATTTACCACAGTGGCCATATCACAGATGTTTGGGAGAGATAGTCTTTGTCAGACTACAGGAGTTTGTTACATCTCTTTCCTATGTACAAGTGCTTATTTGCCTCATATTAGTTAGAGGAGGTCACTCAGTTGATTTTTCCCCCATAGTACATACGGTCTACCCCAATGTAGTTTGCTATTCCCACTTCTAATGACAGCAAAAATTATAGGGTCTTTTTTTGAAGTCCACATTAGCAGCCCCTCTGTTGTATGTAGATGTTTTATGGAGGTCTTAATGAGAGGGCCTGAGGGCAAAGTGAAGAGGTAAATGATTCATAAAGAGGCAACATCATTTGTTCTACCCCATTCTCCTTTTTCTCCTTCTAAAACCTCCAAAAAAATAAGATGAAATTCTGAGAGTTCAAAGAATTATTCTAATGCAAAATCAAAGGTGACATAACTCAGGCTTTCATATTAACACAACTAGAAAAAGTTTGTGAAGGGTCTATGGTCAGCAATGGATCTATTTTTTTGAGTTTTGGCTGTGCTGGGTCCTCATTGCTGTGCAGGCTTTCTCTAGTTGCAGCGAGCAGGAGTTATTCTTTAGTTGCGGTGTGGGGGCTTCTTGTTGCGGTGGTTTCTCTTGTTGTGGAGGACAGGCTGTAGGCACACAGCTCAGTAGTTGTGGCGCATGGGCTTAGTTTCTCCATGGCACATGGGATCTTCTGGGACCAAGGATTGAACCCGTGTCCCCTGTATTGGCAGGCAAATTCTTAACCACTGGACCATCGAGGAAGTCCAGCAATGAATCTTTTAAGCACAAAGGAGGGAAGACCTAGCCAGGCTCAGGGAGAGGAGCTCTCAATACAGGGAGTAGAGACCTTTCAGTCACTGTTGTCTGGTCTCCCTCTGCCAGTGGGTGTAAGCAACAGAATGGCATTTTAGAAGTGTCTTTCTGGCTACTGAGGTGGGGGGACTGGATTGGATTGGACAAAGGCAAGAGTAAAGGCAAGCAGACTCGTTAGCGGGAAGTAGAAAAGACACATGTTTATTGAATGAATGGATGAAGAAATGAATAGTAAGCCGTGGATTTTAAGCTGTGACTTTGAGTCCCTGAACATGCACATGCTAAGGTGTTTCAGTCATGTCTGACTCTTTGTAACCCCATGGACTGTAGCCCACCAGGCTCTTCTATCCATGGGATTCTCCAGGCAAGGATGCTGGAGTGAGTTGTCATGCCCTCCTCCAGGGGATGTTCCCAACCTTGAGATAGAACCCATGTCTCTTACATCTCCTGCATTGGCAGGCATGTTCTTTACCACTAGCACCACCTGGGAAGCCCCTTTCCATCCCTACTCTTGGCCAAAGGCCATTCTCTGCGGTGTGTGTCATGTTCCCTAAGGGCTGTGGCGGGTCTTCAGACTTCTGGAAAAGTAAAACTCTTCCCTTACTGCTGTCCTCCACTCACTCTACAGATCCCCACTCTCTCCCTTCCTGGCAGGTCCCTTGGACAGTAGCCCCTGAGATCCTCTCCTATTTTTCTTTGAGCAATTTTGAGTGTTTGGAGCCTGACCATAAGCTGGCATAAAGTCTGGTTCTAGGCTTTGGCATGTTTCCCTTCTTCACCTCTCATAGTTCTGAGCTGTGGCTTACTTAATAGCAGGTACCACCTTTTCTCAGAGCCTTTCTGGTTCACATCACAATTTTAGTCCACCAAAAATCCTCACCCCACCCCATAGATATACATTTGAAGCACAAGCAGATTCCTCTGGGTCATAGGGTGACAACCTCCATGCAGAGCCAAGGTGGCTCCCCAAAGATATGCACTTCCAAGGGGTAACTTATCAATTTGGCCCTTACAGCTCTTAGGGAACCCATCACCCAGGGGCCCTGCCCTCAGGGTCCAGCCTTACAGTTTTTCATTCCCAGAGTATTTTCAACATTCAGAAAAAAACAAAAACAAATCAAAACAAGGAGCAGCATTCCCATCCAAGAAAGACGAGGGAGGTCCCTAGCACCCCTCAAAACTAGCTTTTGGAGAATCCAAAACAAGCTTTAAGATGTCTTTTGCTTTTAATCCAGAAGAAGAAGGGATGATCACAAAGGAAGGCTCAGATCCAAAGTGAATTCTTTTGTCTAGTACATGGTTTATTTTAAATGTGAAAGTTCAAGGTTACACAAACAAATGGATTGCATGGGACATTTGTGAATTCTGAAGCATAGACATTTCTCCATGTTTGGAGGATGTGCTCAGATATGTGTTTGTGCAATTTTTGTCATTGTTGAAAGAAAAGAGGTACTGAGCCTGAGGAACACTGCACCCAAAATGCTGTGAAAAATAAAGAAATGATATGACAGGGCCCAGAATCCCAAGGATGGGAAGGAGAGTAAATATGGCCCTAGTTGGTATTATCTTCACATGGCCCCAGGATACCTGGTTGAACAACCTGTTTTGGATATATCACACCATAAGTTGGACAGATTTACTGACTGAATGGAATGAATTGGGCAGATAAACTGCTGTCAAGATGATTGACCTACAGAAATGTTCCTCCTACTTTTCTTTCATTTTTACCTATCTGATTTTGTTTAAATCTCTTTTTATGAATTTGACTTTAGATTGCATTGACTTCATCAGGCAGCTTGGAGAGAGGGATTTCCTGGGGGTGAAAATCAAATTATTCATCAGCAACTGGATTGAAGGAAAAAGCCTGGGACTTGAGGTGTTTAGGTCCAGCTCTTTCAAAGCAGAGCTGTGTGATCCTGGATAAGGAATTTCATTTCACTACCTTAACCTGGAAAATGCACACTGAACACTTTGGGAGAATGCACTTTGAGGATAAGTGATGGACATAAATCTCTGTGTATAGTACCTGGTACAGAGTAAGTTTTGTCAGTCATGATATAACTCATGATGGGAAAAAAATACTCTGCCTGCTTTGTAAGGGCAAAAAAGTAATTAGGAGGCAATTGCATTGATGACTGGCAAGAAGTCATGGAGGCCTAGACTTGTAGTATTGATAAACATAGTAAGAAATGGTCAGATTCTGGATGTATTTTGAAAATACAGCCAACAGAATCTTCTGATAGATTCCCTGCAGGGTGTGTGAGGAGCAGGAAGGGAAACCATAAGCCATGTTTTGTGTTTGAGCAGCTCAAAGGATGGACTTGCCATTTACCAAGATGGAGAATGCTGAAGGCAAAGCAGGCCCTTGAGTTAAGTTGGAGCTGACTGTGAGACACCCAAGGGAAGGTGTTGAGTGGGCAGTTGGATATATGACTTTGGAGTTGGGAGGAGAAGTCCAGAGTGGACATGAACATTTAAGAGTCTTTAGAGAGTTTAAATAAATGATATTTAAAATCATGCACTCAAAAAGATTCTCTTGGGAATGAGTGCAAATAGGAAAGAATCTAGGCCTGAGAACCAAGCCCTAGAGAAGTCTTGCGTTCCATACTGGGGAGACGAGGAAGAGCATATGCGCGTCCTCTCTCTTCCTTCTCCTCCTCTCTCTTCTGCTTTTGTTGTTATGAAAGGGGACTGTTCTATTTAATTCAGTTAGCCTTCACTTGAACAAAACTACTTGCAAGAGTTCTTTTGGGTTTGCTCTTAAAAAGTGATATGTGCTCTTCACAACTTCAAAGTAGTTTTAAAAAGGAAAAACACCCAACTCTGGGCTGTGGAAGAGGCCTCGTGGTGCAGGCATCCAGTCAGCAGTCAGTGCATCTGGAGATCAAGCTCCTCTCAGGATTAGTGAAATCGAGCTTTTGTTAGCATTAATTTAATGGTGGAATGTCAACTCACAAACCTCAAAAATCCTTTTATGGTTCGCATCTCTTTTCTTTTTTCATAAAAAAAAATGCAAACTCCCAAACGTATGTGAAGCCTGAAAGGACAATCTGAGAAAGATTTGTCTCTTCCTTTGGTGAGATAAACAATCTGTTGCCCCATGGCACCTGCGCAGAAATCCTGTGTTTGAAGAACAAGTTGAGACTACACTGTTATTCAGGATAGTTGGCGGTGGAGGCAAAGTAGAGAGAGCTCTATTTTGTGACAAAGATCTGGGAGTCTCAGTGGACCATGGATTTTCAACGAGTCAAGAATGACTTGGTTGCCACAGCACACAGTTGCCAAGTGCATGATGAAATGAGTCTTGTTGCCTTCACATCTCAGACCTCACCAAATCCCTGAAAATTGGCTTCTGATTCCATCTATTGACATGGCCCTCCCAAATATCCAGTAGCTTATTCACAGTCTTCTTCACTTGTGATTTAAAGGTCTCCTAGAGATCCACACTCCTGAAGTCTGTTCCACTAGTCTAGACATCTCTCAAGGAACAATCCTTGCAATCCTGTATTTCTAACCATCTTCTGGGCATCTCCATTTGAGTGTCTCCATCTGGGTATTTCCACCCAGGCATCCCACCAGCATCTCAAACTGAACTGATCTTTCTTGACCAGTGAGCGCCTGCTCCTGGCTGCCCTGTGGTATTAACATTCACTTTACCTGTCCAGGGATCGGATCAAAACTCTGGAGCCACCTGACCTCTTTTTTCCACACCCCACAGTGACCCGTAGTTAGGTCACAAGTTTATTGAGTCTATGTCTTTCTTCCCACCCTATCACTGCTGTTACCACTTCTGTGCAGAGCTTCCTGTGTTCCGCTGTCCATGTGTCATCTCCACTGGGATGTTTCATACTCATCTACAACTTAACATGTCCAAAACGGGGCTCTGGAGTCTATTACTCCTGTACCCCAGCTGGCTTTCTCATCTCCATAAATGTCTCCACTGTATATCCAGTTGCTCAACCTGGTCATCCTTGACATTTTCTTCTCTCCTGAGAGCCACATGTCTATGGGGTGTTTCAGGAGCACCTGGGCTAATGTTTACCCCAGTCACTCCACTATAGCCATGTGCTGTTAAAATATCGAGGTACCTCCCTGCCAGTTGGTAAACAGCTCCTACTCTGAGACCCCTGACTCTCCTCCACCACCTCAGTTGCCCTGGAATCTCCCCCAGAATTCCCTAGATCTCCCCATGACCTGGCAACTCAGACCATGGGGAGATCTAGTGTTGGTGCCTCATACTGCAGGGGATCTCTAGGATCCAGAGACTCCAGTAATATAGCCATTGATGCCTATTACAATTGGCCGGCATGTGGGTCATAACAGATATTTTGAAGATAATCCCCAGTATTACTCATTTTGAAGAAGAAGAAATGGACACTGAAGAGACTACATAATTTCCCTATAGTTCCTTGGAGTCCATGTGGCTCCAAAGGACTTTTATCAGTCACCTCTTGACCGGTCCCATTGTCCTACAACAATCTTCCCAAAGCCTAACGTCCACCACACACTAGTCCTGCTTAGAAACCTCCTGGGGCTCCCAATCCACATGGAGTTAAGTCCAAACTCAAGCGTGGGGTTCAAGGTTCCTTCATAGTCTGACCAACTCAGGTCAGCTCCTTGACAGAAGTCCTGCCACTGCATTCCTGAGCACTTTCCTGCTTCTCCACCTAGACCCACACCACTTGTTCCTCTAGGAACAATCTCCCTGACCCACTCTCTACATCTTGAAACCTTGACCTGCTTGGATACATGACTGCCTCAAATGCCCACTCCTCTAGAACCAAACCTTCCTCAATGTCCCCACTTCTTCTTCCTTGGAGCATCTGCAGCTCTTGGGTTCAAGTTCAGCAGCCCAGCCCACCCATGGTTACTAACCACATTCTTCCTTACAGAATAGTTTTTACTCTAACGCCTTATGTAAGCACACGGAGAGACGGTTTGTAAACCACTTTCACACACCTTCTAATCACAGATGTTACTTACTTTCTTGCATCTTATCCCATAAGCTCCTGGAGGACAGGAGTCACGTTTTGCTCATCTGTGTAACCTCATTGCCAGCAGAGGTCCAAGCACAAGGTATGCGCACAGAGCACGTCCTTGAAACAAATGGGAAGGTCACGCTCTTGAGGTCGAGTGGAGAAAGTGGAGGACAATTTTTCTGGCAGCTGTTCTTTCCAGGACTGGCCTAATGCAGTCAGGATGCCAGGATCTTAGCCACTAGACCACCAAGGAAGTTCCCCAAGTCTGCTCTCCTGAAGTTGACACCCTGAGATTCTAGAGCGGCAAAGGTCAGTTTTACAATTGTGAGACACTAGCAGGCTCCTTGACCTCTCCATATCCCAGGTTCCTCATCTAGGACCTAGGGATGAGAAGGCCTACATCACATGGGCTTGGTGAAGACTGACTAGATCTTATATGTAAGGTTGCTAACAGAGTGCCTGGCACCATGTTCAGTCAATGACACGTGTCATTGTCCCTTGCATTGACACCTGGACGTCATTCATGCCAATCTGGCCACTCATCTGTTCACTTACTCATCCAGGGCCTCCTAAGTACTGGGCATTTCACAGAGTTCCTACGTATAAAAGGGGCAGGGATGCCAATACTCCCAGTGAGGTCATCCCAGTCCCTGAGCTGGAAGAGTTCTTGGCAAGCTTCTGCTTCTCCTGGCTTGGCTTCCCTCAGCCCCAAGATGTGCTTTTGGCCTGGGATTTTTAAACTTCTTCCCTGGCTTTGAGTCAGAGGGCCTGTGGGGAGAGCTTCCCCCAGTCGTGTGCCAGTGCGCCTCCGCTGGCCCACTGCTTTGATGTTGAGGACACGTGATTGTCTCTGATGGGAATGAGTGATGGATGAGCTGGAGATTTGGGTAGAGTGAGGCCAAATCCCTGTGTGGCTCCAGGAACAAGGATAAATATAGCCCAAGTAATTGCTCATGCTCTTTTAAGGATTAAAAGTCAGCTTTCAGGCAAGCTGTGAAGCTCTATGACCAGGACAGCAAAGGACACAGTGCCTTTTTTAGAGCTGTGGTCAACACTCCTTGTATACTGCTGGGTCACAGGCCTCCAAATACTGTAACTGCTGAAGTAAGGGGTCACCTTCTCTGGTCTATACCGCATGAGGGCAGGGATGGCTCTGAAGTGTCCCTACCACATCCCATCAGCCAACTCTAGTCTGGCACACCCAAAAAACATTTTAAATGAATATGTGAGCTGTGAGAAGGGTGTGTTTTTAAAATAACTTTTAGAATAAGATCTATAGACATATAGACACTACTATGCATAAAGTAGATAATTGATGAGAACCCATTGTACAACACAGGGAACTCTACTCAGTGCTCTCTGGTGACCTGAATGGGAAAGAAATCCAAAAAGCGGGGATATCTGTGGTGGCTCAGACGGTAGAGCATCCGCCTGCAATGCAGGAGACCTGAGTTTGATCCCTGGGTTGGGAAGATCCCCTGGAAAAGGGAATGGTTACTCACTCCAGTTTTCTTTCCTGGAGAAGTCCGTGGACAGAGGAGTCTGGCTGGCTACCGTCTGTGGGCTTGCAAACGGTCGAACTCGACTGAGCGATGAGCATTATATGTGTGTCTATAGCTGATTACCTTGCTGTACAGCAGAAACTGACAAGTGTAAAGCAACTATACTCTAATTAAAAAAAAGAATAACATCTGGGATCTAGCTAACAATAGGGTACCAGTGCCCACTTCCTGGCTTTCATGTGGTTATATATGCTATTACCGCTGGGGGAAGCCGGGGGAAGCGTACATGAGACTCTCTGTACTATTCTTGAACTTCCTGCATTTCTGCAATGATTCAAAAATAAAAAGTAAAAAACCCAAGATAACCTTTAGTCAGGCTCATGCCAATACTCTGATTCTTGGGGGAGGCAGTGCTGGAAGACGAATTAACTAAATCCCTGTTTCTAGCAACGCTTCTGTTTCATTACTGTTTTTGAATGTAAACACGTGACTTATTCACATGATTCAAACTTTAAATGTCTAAATGAAATATATAGTGTGTACTCTTTGCCCCAGCCGCTTAGATTTCCTCCCCATAGGTTACTACGTGCCAAGTCACTTGAGTTATGTCCAACTCTTTGAAACCCTATGGTCTGTAGGACCCACCGGGCTCCTCTGTCCATGGGATTCTCCAAGCAACAATACTGTAGTGGGTTGCCATGCCCTCCTCCAGGGGATCTTTCTGACCAGGGACTGAACCTGTGTCTCTTACGTCTCCTGCACTGGCAGATGGGTTCTTTACCATTAACAATTAATGTTAATGTTAATGTTAATCTGGTAATTAATGTTAACGTTATTTGTTTCTTGTGTTAATTTTAGTGAGATTGTGTGTACACACACATATGTACTTGTGAGTATGTATGTGTGAATGTAAGTATATTTATATGTATGAAGCTGAAACTCCAGTACTTTGGCCACTTCATGCAAAGAGTTGGAAAAGACTCATTGGAAAAGACTCTGATGCTGGGAGGGATTGGGGGCAGGAGGAGAAGGGGACGACAGAGGATGAGATGGCTGGATGGCATCACGGACTCGATGGACGTGAGTCTGAGTGAACTCCGGGAGTTGGTGATGGACAGGGAGGCCTGGCGTGCTGAGATTCACGGGGTCACAAAGAGTCAGACACGACTGAGCGACTGAACTGAACTGATATATATATCTATACTGTTCTGTTATCTTACTTTTTCCACTTAACCATGAGATCTTGGAGGCTTTTCTTATCACTACATAAAATGCTTTCTCACCCTGTGCTGCGGCTATACCCATCATTTTTTATGGCTTCCAGTAGGTGGACACTTATGTTGCTTCCAATCCTTCTGCTTTTATACACAAAGCTGCAGTGAATAATCGTGTTCATTTGCCATTTCCCCAAGTGTGGGAATATGTTTGCAAAATAAATTCTTAGGTGTGGAATTGGATCAAAGGATACAAGCCTTATAATTTTGATCATGCTAAATTGTCTTCTATAGAGTGTGCTCATTTCACACACCCATCAGTGACGTGCTTTATGAAATGTGTGTTAATGTAGTAATTTTAAATGTTATTTGGTGACCCCTTTCTGAGTCCGGTGAAAGCTATGGGCCTGTGCCCAAGAAAAACAGAAATCACACAGTATTTTGCACACAGTTTCAGTTGGCTTAGAGACCCCTGAAGGCTATCCACAAACCCTAATTTAAGAAATTAGGCTGCAGGGAAGGAAATATGGTACGAGGGAAGACTTTTAGGGCCAAACCACCTAACTTCACTTCTTCACTCTACAACTTACTAGCTGTGGAACATCAGACAAGTCTTTTTCAAGTCTTAGTTTCCTTTTCAAAAGAATGGTATAATAGCTCTACTTCACGGGGCACGTAGGAAGGTACATGCTTTAATGCAGTGTCTAATATAGTGATTGGAATATAGTAGGTGTTCAATATAAGGTATATATAACACATACAGACACATAAACACACAGACATACACTCACACCTCCTTCCTCACATGCACACAAACCCAAGTTTCTAGTTGTCTTTGCGGTAGTTGCTGCTGGATTCACAAAATCAACTTTTGGAGTACCATTCCCTAAAATAGGGTTTTTGGACCAAAGGCATAAGAATCACCCGAGGGCCTTAATTAAAACATGGGTTTCTGGGCCTCACTCTAGATCCACAAGATTAGAATGTCTAGAAAAGGGGTCCAGAGAGTTTCACACTTGATGGTCCTATTGCACAATGAAGTTGGAGAAACAGTGCTAAAGAGTTTGATAATTCATTCTAGTCCCTATACCTGCAGTTCTAGTAGCTATCACCTTGTGGTTTTGCCAGAGAGAGCCTGTTCCCAGTAGATGGGTAGATGCCTGAGAGAAAGCATAGCTAGTACCCAGGAGTCTCCTCTGGTTCCATCTACAAAAATACAGTTATTTATGGGTTTGACAGACAGCATGTATTATAGTCTTATCAGGAATCCTTTTTGTAACAAGGAAGAAGAGACAGTCCAGGACTGGATGTTCATGGAGGGGGCTGGGATAGAAGCCCAGTGGGCCAGGTTTGGGGGAGAAAGCCTGCCACAGCCAGGAACTGAGGATAAGGACTGTATGCAGCCAGGCAACAGTCACCAGGAGGGCTTGAGGCCACATGTCTTGAGGCACCAACACTTGGAGCTCTCAGCATGACTGGTGAGCACTTTCTGAGGTGGTAAGTGATGGCCCACGACTAGAGTTGCCAGATTTAGCAAATAAAAATACAGGATGAGCCATTAAATTTCATTAAATTAGAATTTCAGATTATATATATATATATATATATGTATATATACACATACATGCACATATATATGGGGCTTCCCTGGTAGGTCAGCTGGTAAAGAATTCACCTGCAATGCAGGAGATGCCAGTTTGATTCCTGAGTTGGGAAAATCCCCTGGAGAAGGAATAGGCTACCCACTCCAGTATTCTTGGGCTTCCCTGGTGGCTTAGATGGTAAAGAATCCACTTGCAATGTGGCAGGCCTAGGCTTAATCCCTGGGTTGGGCAGATGCCCTGGAAGAGGGCATGGCAAGAGGCCACTCCAGTATTTTTACCTGGAGAATCCCCATGGACAGAGGAACCTTGTGGGTTACAGTCTGTAGGGTCACAAAGAGTCAGATACAACTGAATAATTCAACACAGCACAGCATATGTGTGTGTGTGTGTGTGTGTGTGTGTGTGTGTGTGTGTGTGTGTGTAAGAATGTCCTGTGCAATGTTTGGGACATACTTATACTAAAATAGATATGTGTTATCTGAAATTCAAGTCTAAGTAGGTGTCCTGCATTCTATCTGGCAGTCCTACTCAGGGTTTCTCTGAGCTGCCTCTAACTGCTGAAAAGGGCTGGAGCCCCCATGTGACTGGCCAGGGCCCGCAGCACCATGATGCACCCAAAGCGGTGAGGAGCAAGTAAGGGCAAGGTGTGGACTTCAGGAGAGAGCAGCTTTTCCTCACCTGTGTCTGAGCAGGGGCAGGAAACTCGCTGGTGTTGATCAGCAAGTCTGAGATGCTAGCGCTGTGCTAAGCCTTTCCGTATCATCTCATCAAATCCTCCTGCAACCCGAGGAGTTAGGCATTGTGATCCCAATGATTCCCACTTTAGGGATGAGGAGACTGAGGCTCCATGAGGTTAAGACCACAGAGCTACTCAGTGGAGGAGCAAGGACTGAAGCCCTGGGGCTGGTGCCAGGTCTGGGATTAGCTGAATCTTCCAGGCCCTTCTCTCTGCTAATCCCGAGGGCTTAAGGTGGGAGCAGCCCCCACCTCCCAATCCCCGGGACAGGAAATGTTCCCAGTCTTGCTGGCGCTGGGCCAGGGTCTTGTCCAGGCTCACATGCTCGCTGGAGACTCCAGGCTGGGAGGCAGATCGGCCGAGTTCTCTTGGTCCCTGCCTGGCCAGGACATGCCCAGCAGCATGAGCTGCCTGTGGGCACTGCCCTCCACTGTGTGGGTGCCTGTGGGAGGGGCCCAGGGCCAGCCACTGCCTCTCAGGCCCAGCCTGCGCTGAGCCTCGGATGGCCTGGCCAGCTTCCCTGCCGTTTGCCCCCTGAGTCGGGCCAGAGGGGTCCCCGAGGAGCTCTGGGCTAAGTCCCAGCCCCTCTCCGAGGAGGCGGGCAGTGGAGCTCAGCAGCCAGAGGCTTCTCAGCTCCAAGCTCCGGAGCCAGATGTAACATTGACCTTAAATGGTAAAAGCTCCCCAGAGTGAAGAGAGGCTGGCCAGAGGAGGAAAGTGGAATAACTCAGTTTTAGGTAAGTCGTCTCTGTCTCCAAGAATAACCTGCCTCTTCAGCCGGGAGCAAGGGAACTCTTCTCCTCCTTAAAGGTACAGGGTGTGCTGGGATGGGGGCGCCTGACTTTAACTTTCTAGGGGAGCTGGCTTGGTCGAATGGCATTTCAGCCGAGTATTTTTATTGTTGCTGTCATCATTTTAAAATAAGAAGTGAATCTTAGCCCATCCTAACTTAACTAAATTGTGTCTCTTTTGCTTGCTGTTGGAAAGCTGCACAGGTTAGGGTGAAAACATGGGTTCTGACTGGGGATCCCCATCCCCAGATTTCCTGTGGACCACTTTGGAGTAATAGAGGGTCCCCAGATTACGTAAGCCCACTGGGCAGGGTTCTTCGTGCACTGCCTGCTGCCCCAGCCCTGCTCTGTGAGCACTTGTGTCTCTCTCTGCCACCGCCACCCCCAGCCCCCAACACTCTCGCCTCCTGTCCGCTCTGGCCCTTGTGCTGGCCCAGCCCTGTCTGTCTCCCTCCTTGACCTGGCCCTGTGTCTGTCCCTGCACTTTCTATCCTGTGTCCTGGTGGCAGCCCCTGTTTTTACCCCTGTCCCCATCTCTCCTGCCTCCAGCTTTGCCCCCCTGTGACCTTTCCCTGCACCCTCGAGGGGTTGTGTGTGCCTGGCCTGTCTGCTGAGCCTGCACACCTCTAGAAGCTCGGAATCAGAGCTATTCCTAGAGTGGAAGGCACTCAGGCCACCTTTTTCCAAAGAAAAGGCCGGTGGAAGCCAGAGGCCAGAGAGGGGCCCAGCTGACTGTTCCCTCCTGTCCAGTAAATGGCTATAAAAGCCTGGAGATGCTCTGCAGATTGAGTAAACACAGTGTGGGATTGTCAGGGACCCCTGGCCGGTGCTCCCATCTCCCAGAGTTCAGCAGCAGCTGCCCTGTTAACACCCACTTTTCAGGCTGTTCACTGAGGGTCTCGGTGTGGGGGGACTCAAGCAGCCTATGGATCTCGTGCAGGAAAAGGCAGTTGCTTCCCAGGCTGTTAGGCGGGGAGCACTAGGGAGGCGGAGCCTGTGGGGCTTCTGTTGTCCCCACCAGGTGGCAGTGACGTGCGGGTGACAGGTGGCTTGAACTCCCCTCAGCTTCACCCCAAGGCTTTTATGGGGAGGAAACTCAGATTAAGTAACTTGTCTAGGGTCAGACCACTGAGGAGGAGCAGAGCTGGGAGAGCTAGGAGTCAGAGCCGCGAGTTCAGCCGCAATGCTCAACACAACCGGGAGTATGAGGGTACGCTTCTGCCTAGGGGAGCGTCTTGGGCTTTTTGTCCCTAATGGATATTACAATCGTCATTGTCACGTTCGTTTTGTCCATGATTCAGTGGTGTTTGTGTGCGGGTGCGCAAATCTATAGGTGTGTGCTGAAAGTGGCTGTTTGTATTCACGGCTGATGCACCTTCCTCTGTGCTCGGTAGTAAGCAGGATGTTCTTGCATACCATGTAAGATTGGGAGGTATAACCCTGTACAAATGGCTACACCATGATCAGTGATCCCCATAAACATGTTTTCTAGAAGGAAAAAAAAAAGCAAACATGCCCTTCTTACTATGCATGGAACACTGCTCTAAGCACTTGCCGTGTAGTAATTCAGACCTCCACAACCCTACAAAGCACAGGTTATTATTGTCCTCAGCATGTAGATGGGACATTTTAGCCCAGAGAGGAAACACAGCTGGTGACAGGTGGTGCTGGCCTGTGACCCCAGGCAGCCCATCCCCATAGGTTCTGCTCTAACCACCATGCCCTGTTCATCTCTGGCTGGCGCCGCTTCTGAGCGGGTCGTGGGGAAGCACCGACTCTCTTCCAACACTGAGGGGCAGACTTTCCATACGTGATTTCCTGTGCTCTCGCCAGCAGCGCTAAAGGGGGTGTGTCTTCACCGCAGTTTCATAGGCGGACACTAGAACCGGGGAATGTTACATGACCTGTCCAAGGCCATCCAGCCACCAAGTGACAAGCAGGAGACTTCGTATCCTGGGTGAAGATAGTTAAGGCCATGAGATCTCTTCTACTTGAAACTAACTCTCAGGTGGACCAGTGGGCTCATAATTTCAGGACGAGGGGTTGGTTCTGTGAGTCTCTGTGTGAGGAAGCCGGATTCCTTGCCTGGTGGTCTGAACCTCACATATGGATTCTCAGCTTCCCAAACAATCCTTGCCTCTGTCCTATTAGTAACAAAGGTGGGGGGATGTGCCCACAGCTTCAGCAGGAGTGGATACTGAGCTCTCTTAGGGCAGAGACCCTGTCTCATTCTGTAGAGTGTGTCCTACACTCAGAATAATGCCAAGAGTACATCAATACAAAGTTCTCAGGAGCGACTTTTTTTCTAATGAAGAAATGGACATAATGTTTATGATGTGGTTTCTGGTTAAACAGGGCCCTGGGGTTACTACATATGTGTGCCGGATGATCAGATTCTTCTGGTGTATCTTGAGAGAATGCAAGGTGTGTGTGTGGGGGGGTGTCTCAAGTTATCCACCCCCTCCTTATCCTGCCACCTCTCCTGGGTAGCCACATGTAGCTTCTAGAGTACCTCTCAGCTGCCCTCTCTGTGGCTTGGCAGAGGGACTGTTTGATGAGTGAGGAGGAGCAGAGGCCCAGAAGGGTGGGGAGGAGAGATCTAGGAGCCTCCAGATTCTGCTCTTTGAGCTCTTGGAGACAGGGGGACAGAGATAGAGAACTGAGCTCTCTTGTAGCAGATGTAAAAGGGAGGAGGAGAGAAAATGGATATGAATTGACTTTGTGCCAGGGTCTGTGCTAGAACTGTTATTTCATTTAATCCTGCGGTCGAGATGAGAATGTTGTGGTTGAGAGAGGTGAAGCAGCATGCCCAAGGGAACACAGTTGGTGGGCTCCAGCTCAGGCCAGGGTGGTCCGAAGCGGGCACCTGCGGGGCTAGATGCCATCCTGCCTCTAGTTAGTGACCAGGGTCTCGGGCAGTTACAGTGCCACAGTCCAGGCGATGGGAAGGCCAAGGGGACTCCTTTTGCCCCGTGGACCTTGGAGGCCAGACCCTGAGTCCAGGTGACAGCCCAGGGCAGCCTCACTGGATGAGGTGCAGAGGCAACATGAGTCCGTGACCTTGGGCATACCCTGACTTCTCTGTGAGGGCCTTCCCCATGGAAGAAGGTAAACAGGTGACAGTCAGCCAGCCGGACAGAAAACCTCTTCTGCCCCTCAGCTAATAAGCCACAGATGTGAAAAAAGGGTTCGCGAAGGCTGGAGCGTAATCTGCTCTGGTTACTTTCTTCCCACCCCAGTACTTTTTAAATTTATAATTTTTTTTAATTTTTACTTTATTTTACTTTACAGTACTGTATTGGTTTTGCCATACATTGACATGAATCCACCACAGGTGTACATGAGCTCCCAAACATGAACCCCCCGCCCACCTCCCACCCCATTTCATCTTATTCAGATAATATAATTCTTATTCAGATTTTTTCCCTAGTAATAAAAGTAATGTGTATTCTTTGCTAAACTTTCTTGGAAAGTATAAGTAAGAAATTCAGAAACAAATATAAATAAGAGAAAGATCTCTGTGGAACTGCATCATTCAGAGATAAATATTGGGTTTTTGTTTTTGCCCAGGCTGCACAGCATGGGGGATCTTAGTTCTCTGACCAGGGATGGAACTTGTGCCCCCTGCATTCGAAGAGTGGAGTTTTAAGCACTGGACCGTCAGGGAAGTTCCCAAAACTATTGTTAATATGGCGTGTCTCTTCCTTTACATTTCCGTATATTTTATAAAACTAGGGTCTTACCATACAGGTTTTATAGTCTGCTTAAAAACAAAATTGTTTTAAAGGAACTCCCTGGTGGTCCAGTGTTTTGGACTCAGCGCTTTCACTGCAGTGGCCCAGGTTCAGTCTCTTGTCGGGGAACTAAGATCCTGCAAACTACACGGCATAGCCAAAAAAAAATTTTTTTTCAAGACTATTTTTTCAGAGCAGTTTTAGGGTCACAGCAAAGTTGAGAGGAAGGTCTGCACATAAATTTCCCAGTTCCTCCCCACCCCCACACACCATAGCCTCTGCCAGGTAACAGCTCCACCAGGGTAATACATTTGTTACGACTGATGAACCTGCATTAACAGTCATAGTCACCCAAAGTCCATGGTTTACCTTAGGGGTCACTCTTGGTGTTGTACATTCTGTGGGTCTGGAAAAATTGTATAATGACATGTTTGCACCATGATAGTATTATACAGAGTATTTTCACTTGCCTAAAAATCCTCGGTGCTCCATCTATTCATCCTTCTCTGATAACCCCAACCTCTAGCAATCACAGATCTTTATTACTGTCTCCGTAGTTTCACCTTTTCCAGAATGCCATACAGTTGCAATCACACACTATGTAGCCTTTCCAGACTGGCTTCTTTCACACAGTAACAAGCATTTAAGATTCTTCTATGTCTTTTCATGGCTTGATAGCTCATTTCTTTTTAGCACTGAATAACATTCCATTACCTAGATGCACCACAATTTATCCATTCTCCTACTGAAGGACATCTTTGGCTTTTCTTCCCCCCAATTTTTAAAAAACTGAAATATCAATGATGTGCAATATTATATGTTACAGCTTACAACATTCAGTTCAGTTCAGTCACTCAGTCATGTCTGACTCTTTGCGACCCCATAGATTACAGCACGCCAGGCCTCCCTGTCCATCACCAACTCCCGGAGCTTACTCAAACTCATATCCATTGAGTCAGTGATGCCATCCAACCATTTCATTCTCTGTTGTCCCCTTCTCCTCCCACCTTCAATCTTTCCCAACATCAGAGTCTTTTCAAATGAGTTAGTTCTTAGCATCAGGTGGCCAAAGTATTGGAGTTTCAGCTCCAGCATCAGTTCTTCCTGATTCACAATTTTTAAAGGTTATACTCCTTATATAGTTTCAAAATGTTGGCTGTGTTCCCTATGTTGTCCATTATATCCTCATAGATCATTTATTTTATACATAACACTTTGCAAATTTTAATCCCTTACTCTTATCCTACCCCTCCTGCTTCCCTTTCCCCACTGGTAACCACTGGAGTTATTTGTGAATCTCTTTCTTTTTTTGTTATATTCACTAGTTTGTTTTTTAGATTCCACATAAGTGATATCATAAGGTATTTGTCTTTCTTTGTCTGACATTTCACTAAGCATAATACCCTCCAAGTCTGTCCATGTTATTGCAAATGGCAAGATTTCATTCTTTCTTTTTTTAATGTCTGAGTAGTAGTCTTTTTTTAACCAAACATTCTATCTTGATTATTTTCTCATGTCATGAAAGATACTTCAAAACGTGATTGTATGCAAAACATGGTTGTATGCAAAACATGGTTGTATGCGACTGAGTAATTCTGCCGTGCGACAGTTAAATCATCATTCCTCCCACTGGGCACTTACAAGTGTGGTTTTTCTTTGAGGCCCACCTCAGTGGCACACACATGACGGCTTTTCCATCCACGTGTGGCGTTTGGGAACTCCGTGCTCCCAGATGGGCTTGTGTGGTGTGGCTCTAGGGTGTGGGTTTTTTTCTGCAAGATGCTAGTGAGTGGGATATTGACTCAGCTCTAAATACACGGATTCACATCAGAATTGCCTTTTATGTTCTTTCCCGTCTATCTGCGGCAGCCCAGGAGCGCGGGTGTGCAGGACTGGCAGTACTAAAACCAGACGTCCCAGGCACATCGGGGCAAGTTGTTCCCCCGGGTTTGTGCCTAGTGTGCTTTCAATGTCTTTCCAATGCTTTCCTGTCTCTCTTCTTGACAAAAATGAGAGCAAGTCTTGGGCTTGGAGACTTCGTCAGGAATAGTTAGAATTTAATAACTGTTTTCACTAAGTTTATTTTTACAACTAAGTCCTCTCTATTTGTGTTACAAATGGTACTGACTTTTCCATGGATGGTAGGGATATACAGTTCCCTTTTAAAATAAGTGTGATGACAGGGGAGGCTAGCACACCGGGCACTTCTCGTGTGCTTAACGATATTCTATTGTTTTCCCTGCAGGACCTCATTTCATCCTCACAGCAGCCCCCTGAAGTAGTTACAACTGTTCGCTCATATTGTACAGATGAGGAAAGTGAGGGCCAGAGAGGGTAAAGAACTTGGCCAACAACACAGAGCTGGTAAATGGCCCAGCCAAGAGAGCAATCCTGGCACCTTGCTAATCAAATGAAAAAAATTAAATCACTAAATATATAGGAGAGAACATGTGAGGGTGGGGTGTAGATGACTCAGGCTTAGGAAACACAGGTTCTGTGAGCAGGCGTATCAGTGAGTATAAGATGGGGCAGAGGGAACTAAGTGAAAATTAGGAGCCAACGGGCCCAGAAGAGGTTGGAAGGGACGGGGCCATCCAGTGACTGCAGCAGGGGTGCAGCGCTGGGACATGGTGCAGAGGGCATGGTGGTCACTCCAGGAAGAGACACACAGAGGCTACTGGAGGCTACCCACAAGCTAACTGGAGCATGTTTCCAGAGAGCCCAAGGTTCCTGGCTCATCAGAAGAGAAAGAAAGCCCGAAGACACCCTTGATTTTGCTCATACAGATGTGGTCAAAAGAGCGCCGGCTCTGAGTCGGGAGGAGGGCTCAGCTTTGACCCACTCTTCTCTCACAGTCACAGTGGAAGCTGGTGGCTGGAGCTGGAATTAGCACCTTGCCTGGTGGAGAGCACAGGCCCTGGAGTGACCACGTGACTCCACCACTGACCAGCTCTACACCTTGAGCCATAGCTAACCTCTCCGAGTCTCAGCTCCCTCTCCTGTAAAACAGGGATAATGATGGTGTCCGCTTCGTGGGGTCAAATCCCTCAGCTTGGTGTCTGCTCTCAGAGACCCCCTCCCTGACCCCTTCTGGGTCAGGTCTTAGTTGTGATATGTGGGATTCGTTGTGGCATTCATGCTCAGTAGTTAGTTCTCACATCTTAGTTTCCCTACCAGGGATTGAACTCTCATCCTTTGCATTGGAAGGTGAATTCTTAACCACTGGACCTCCAGGGAACTCCCAGTATGTGGCAGTCTCTATCAGGTCTCATAACCTTGTCCATGAGCAAGACCTTATCTTCTGTTTAGTAGGAAAATACAAGTCTAGAACCATGAGCTTTCTATTAGCAGGAAATGCCATGTCCTGTGTCATGAGGCCTGAGTCATTCTCTCTGACCCACCAAGGTTTATGCCCGAAAAGTTCCTAGACATGGCCAAGGCCATGCAATCTGCTACAGAGGCAGCATGGAGTATGGTTGGGACCTCAGGTGTTCAAATCAAATGAGCTGAATTCAAATCCCTACTCTGCAACTTACCGCGTGACTTTGGGGGAAAGAATCTAACTACTTTTCTTACCTGTAAGATGAGGCTGAAGATGATAACAATTTAACTTGCTCAAAGAGGTTTTATGAAAATGAAATGGACTGCTGTATCCATAGTACTTATATGTGTATAAGTACTCAATAAATAATAACTGTTATTTAAGCTTAGATTAACATCAAAGCACAGGGAACACCTAGAGTTTTGTGGCTCTAGGTGGTCAGGTTTCACTAAGGGCTGTCTTATCATGATATTTTCCACTTGTTTGGGGTTTGGATCCCTGGTAGAAAGACTGTGATGCCCTTCTGGACTTCTTACCTTAAACATCTTTCCTGTTTCCCAGTTGAGATCCAACTGGTCCCTGAGGGAAGGTGATGATGATGAAGCTGAATATTGTCAGGAGGAATGTAGACTGGATGCCAAGAGGACTCCCTAAGGACCATGGTCTTGCGGGTCCTGGTCTGTGGCCTGGAGTTAATTATGTATATGGAGACTGACTCATGATAATCAAACTCATAAGAGAGTGAAGTATGTGATTCTGAATGCCTGTGTGCTAATGTATGGGAAAGGATTACCCTTCCAGTGACCAAAATGCCTGGGAGATGGAGATTTAGCTCAGAAGGTGGAAAGTTCTAAGGAGTATTTCATGTGAGCCATTAGATGGCCTGATAGCCATCTCTGCTTATAACAAAGACACTCCCCCAGAGCACAGGATGGGTCTGTCCCCTGAGAACTTTAGATAAGCATTTCTCTTTGGAATTCCCTTTGTCTTCTGTAGAAAGATGGGATTTGTTGGAACATAGTTCAGAGAATCAAAGGAAGGAGGAGACTTTCCCCAGGAACGCAGCCCCCGGGCAGTGGAAGGGACCTGGCAGCAGGAACTTGCCAGTGTTTTCTTTAGAGCAGAGGTCTTCTCTACAGCCGAGGGTTTTGATGGTTCATCTCATCAATTAAAATATTTTTAGAATGCATCTCTAATTTATGTGTATGTCTCCGTTTTCAGTTGTGTCCATGAGCCACTGCATTCACGTTGTGCTTGTGTGCAGTCATGTCCGAGTCTTTTGCGACCCCATGGACTGTCGCCCTCCAGACTCTTCTGTTCATGTAATTTTCTAGGCAAGAATACTGGAGTGGGTTACCATTTCCCACTTCAGGGGATCTTTCCAACCCAGGGATCAAACCTGCGTCTCTTGTGTCTCCTGCACTGTGTCTCCACTGGCAGTTGGATTCTTTACCACTGGTGATATGCAAGTTATTTTATAAAATTAGTAAAAATAGAAATTTTTAAGAGATAAGAAAGAGAAAACACTATTTAAAAATCTTGCTTTGTGTTTTTACCAGTGCCAGCAACTTTTTTTGTTTTGTTTTCCTTAAAAGCGTATTCTTTACTAAGAGAAATGTGATTACTTATGCCTCATTATGTTTTAAGATCTCAGCACTTTGGATAACCTCTGGCTTTAATAACTGTCATGACTACATGAGACACGTACCAGCCTCCCGGTGAGCAACCAAGTTTAACTGAGTTGGCTCAAGAGATTTAACAAAAGAAAGAACCATTTATAGAGGTTTAGAAACCACGAGGGATGGTGCCCAGGTACTCCCTCAAACTAGCAACAGCAGGGAGCCATTACCCGTTCTAGCCAGGAAGGGTGAGAGGAGAAAATAGTGTGATTGGAAGCCAGTGACACCTGGAGCCGTGGAGGTGGGACCATCCAGGTTGAGCTGTTATTAAGGAGGGTCACAGCCACTGCCAGAGATGTAACACTGAAGCGAGAAGGGTGCAGGGAAGGAAATGCCCAACCTCTCCCGCTACCCTCTACCTCCTACTGGTCCGTTGGCCAAACTCAGCAAGCATGGAAGCCTGCATCCTGTCTTATAGGTGTCATCCGGGAGCCCAGAGCAGAGAGGATGAATCCTGGGGCAGGGCAAGGAGAGAGAGAGCAGGCGAAGGATAGCCAGCTCAGACAGCTGATGTAGAAGAAAACTGTCCTTACTTACAGAATTGTAAGTGAACTTCTTTAGTTTGATCCACTAGTTTGTAGAAACTTTTGAGAGTTGCTTGTGGTATTATTAGTAGTTATAGTATACTTACTCCACATATTTGCAGGAGACATTTAAGCCACTTGTCCATTTTATGATGATTGGTTTGCTTAAAACTAGATATGTTTCCTGAATCCACTTGATCACATATAAACTGTGTCATATGTCGCTGAAAGCAAATGAATACGTGAGGGTGTGATGTCAGTCCCTTAGCATTGTAGAATTTCCCGTGTTCCCTCAGGACATCTCACAAACTGGATGTGACAGTGACCTTTCGACGTGTGACTGAATGGAGGCATCGTTGCCTGTCTGCTTATTTAATATTAAAGAAATGAAATAAGTGATAGTTCCCGATTGTCTTCCCGTGTTCCACAGATCATCTTGGATATTCCTTGGGTATGCAACCCCCACCTGGAAGACCACCACACTAGGGCTCAACTCCTATCTTAACCAGGTTCCATGGCTTCTCATCTCTGTCCGTGGTCTCAGGGGAGAGACCCTGATAGGCCCAGTTTGGTTGGGTCAATATCAATCAGCCATGGTCAGGTGACAGGATCGTGGGATATAGATGTGGCCATAAGGAGCCATTCCTCAGTATGTAAGGGATCCTCGTAGAGAAGGGGAAATCGCCGAGAGCAAAGTTCTCTCCAAAAGGTGTCGTCACACGCTTTTAACTGTCTTTCTGTCCTGCCCTCTGGAGATCCTGGTCAAGCCTCCCGTCTCTTCAGCCACATTTACAGACAATTTCTTGGGTTACTTCCACAGATGACTAATCATATCCATTGCATGTGGTTTTTCACATGGTTGTACATCAGAGGGCAGCCTTGTTTCCTTTGCAGTTGTCCCCACGTACAGCCAACATTTCCAACGATGCTGGGGTTCACAGGGCCTTACGCTGGTTGGGGCAGACTGTTTCTCTGGTCAGCTGGGTTCGGCAGACAAAGATGGACGTGGTGATGACTTCAAGGATCTGGTACATTAGACCCAGAAACACTTGCAAGTTGTCCCTCTGTCATGAGTCCTATAGTTTGTAAACCACAGAAGTTGTGCACGCACGTGAACAAAGAAAGCCTGACTTTTCAGCATTCTGGGTGGGGAGGTTCCACTTGCTGAAATCCCCAGGGGCTTGTCTCACTTGACAAGAGCAAGGGAATAATGATGTACTTGTGATCATTACTATCACAACTGCCATTGACTGAGCACCAGCTACATAGTGTGTTAAATGCTTTACACATATTATAACATTTTTGCACCTTGTGAGATAGCTAATAATAATATCTCTATTTTACTGATGAGAAATGGAGGCTTTGAGTTTTGCTAGTTCACTCGGGTTTACACAGTGGAAAGTGGTAAGGTCAAGGTTAGATTGCCCTTGCTGCAAAACACATACAGCCCATCAACAGATAGAAACCCACACTTGGAACTATCAGGCTGGAGGACATAGAGGCTGGGCCAGTAAGACTCTTCAAAAGGTTAGATCATTATGATTTTATTGAGATGTATTAAGGGAAGCTAGAACCATGGCAGGTTTATGGTGGTTTTCAGTAGACAGTGAGTGAATGAAAGAATGAATCTTCCCAGGTTTGAAAACAGTAAAAGTTTGAAGGCAGTATTCCAATATCCATCCCTGGTGCTGAAATGAAGACTGCATATATAAACAGTGGTCCCAGGTGCTAGGCATGGCTCTGCTTCTAACTCATTTTGTGCCCTTGAACAGATGACATCTCCCTTCTGGGACCTTAGTTTCCTCATCCATGAACAGTACACCAACCAAGGCCCAATGGTTCACCCCAGTAGTTGCATGACTGAGGCCAAGCAAGAGCAATAATTGTGTCAGACGCATCTGTGACAAAGGAGGATCGCAGGTGTGTTAGAGTCAGCTATTATTGTCCAATCTCTCAAAGTAAATGCAGTGTTTTTGGGGACAGTCAGACCTGGCATCAGGTCCAAATGGATGGCTGTGTTGTTAAGGAAACATTTACTGCTGAAGGGAATGCTTATTCATTCTCTTTCCTGTCCCAAGGCGTTTGACTCGTGCTTTGAATGTTTGCTGCTTAGATTAGAGATGATGGTCTTGTGTTCGTCACTAACAAAAAATGCCTCTGGAGCCAGGTCCTTCTTCCCTTCCACTACAGGGCCAGCTGCTCCAAGCCCCCCAGCTCTGGGAGCACATGGGTGTGTCCTATGCCATGGGGAGCAGGGAAAAAAAGACTGGAAGTCTCTTGGAAGACTTTGGGACACTAGAATTTGAGGGCCGCCAGGAGGCATTGGGTACCCCTCAGAGCTCCCTAAGTGGAGATCTTGAGAACCTGAGGACACTCAGAAAAATGGTTCAAACAACTAACTGCATCTTGGTGACTAAGTCTAATGCAAATTGGGATGCCCACCTCCATCTTGTGGCAAGAAGTTCTAGAAGAGACCATCCTAAAAGGAATCAACATTAAGTGAGTATGGATGCCAAGAATTTCTGGATGAGCTTGGCTGCCAAAGCCATTCTCTGTTGCCTAGTTACATGTTCTTATACTGTATCTCCTATGATCCTCCCCACTGAGAGGACCACAGAGCCATTTTATCTGTGTCAACTTTCATGACTGCTCAAGATTTCACAATTTTATGTACTATAGAGGGGTTTCACTGATGGCTCATCAAGTAAAGAATCCATCTGCAATGGACTGAAGCATGCCAGGCTTCTCTGTCCTTCCCTCGGTCAGGAAGATTCCCTGGAGGAGGAAATGGCAATCCACTCCAATACTGTTGCCTGGGAAATCCCATGGACAGAGGAGCCTGGCAGGCTACAGTCCATGGGGTTACTAAGAGTCGAATATGCACACTCATATACACTATAGATAGCATAGCCCCTCCCACTGCCCCCTTGCCCTGTGTAGGACTTTGGTGGGGTCTAGCCATTTTTGCCTTAATGAGGCCTTTCTTTCTTTCTTTTTTTTTTTTAAAAAAACAACTACTTATTTACTTTTACTTTTTTGCTGTACCTTGAGGCATCGTATTTCCTTGACCAGGAATCAAACTCATGCCGCACTGCAGTGGAAGCACGGAGTCCTAACCACTGGATGGCCGAGGAAGTCCCCGTGAGCCCCTTCTTGCTTACAAAATCTATATCTCTGTTGGTGTAAAGATAAATATGTTAAATGTTATGTATTAAAACATTTTCTTTGACCTAAAAGCTTTTTTTTTTCTGATTTTTTAAAGTGATTAAAACATTTTCAAGGGCCCTAGGCTCTGTTCCTACCATATGTAATGGATGAGTCAGCCCTACCCCCTCACCTTCCTGTTCAGAACATAGTCTAGTGACCTGGGAGCTTGTTAGAAATGCAGGCTCTTGAGTGCTGCCACAGAATTACTGAATCAGAATCTGCAGCTTAACGAGACCCCTGGGTCATTTGTGTGTATATTGTAGTCTGTGGCATGCTGTCTGCCACACTATCCCATGGTACCGCTGGTATATCAGAATCACAGGTCACACTGTTCCCCCAAATTACAGTGAGAAGTTTAGTCACAGAAAGCCCACTTGGAAGGTGCATCTAGCGCTAAATGGCTGTGTAAATACCAGGAATTCCTGGACGGCCCTGTGGGCAAACACTGTGATCCTCTCTTAGCCAGCTGTCGCTGTTCAGTCACTCTGTCATGTCCAACACTCTGCGACCCCATGGACTGAAGCACGCCAGGCTTCTCTGTCCTTCACCATCTCCCAGGGCTTGTTCAAACTCATGTCCATTGAGTAGGTGAGGGCCCCTCTTTTCCCCTCCCTGCTCACACACTCTCAGTGGAGAAGGCAGACCCAGGAGGAGGGGGTGTGTCTGCTTCTGAGTTGGTTCTGTCAGCTCTTCTATGAAGCTCCTGGCCTCCGGAGCCATCTTGACAGGGGCAGAGGTAGGAGGCCCTGCCCTTGGCACCTCAACTCAGAGGTGACACCTGGTCTCTTGGGCAGAGATAGTTATACGGCCCCAGTAAACTGCAAGGGAAGCTGGGAAATGCAGAGGGGCACGGACGTATGCAGAGAGTATGGGCCATCTCTGCTCCAGGTGAAGTCAGTGGGACAAGTGACAGCTACTGCACAGCCTGAGGCCTCCCAGAGGCAAGAATTTGATAAACTGGGATGTAGACCTCTAGAGACTCAGACTTGCAGAGAAGACTTTTAAAAGCTGAGAGCATTAATACATGCTCTCCCTCAAGGTCTTGCTTCTCCAATAAGAGGGAGGAGAGCATCAGCCCAGCAACAGAAAAAGGTTTTGGCAGCCAAAGTCATCCAGGAATCCTTGGTATTCACATACCCACTTAATGCTGGCCATATATTCCCTATAGACTGGTCTCTTCTAGAACTTCTTGCTAGTGGAGGTGGGCATCGCAACTTGTGTTACACTTTGTCCCCAAGGTGTACATGCAACACCACTAAGATTTTAGGTCTGTTGCAGCAGTTACTGTGAATTCTCCTATTTTAGTATCCAAGTCCACTTGTCATATTCCCCGTCTCCCACTTCCCCCAAAGGGGAAGACACACACCACCTGTCACCGGTGCTGTCCTCTGTGGCTTGGCCATCCAGCCTCTGCCTGCTGTAACCCCACCGACTCTGTGCCTTACTGTTGGTTTAGAGGCTTGTTATGTTCCATGTTGTTGGGAAGGAAACTCAAGATCCCTCTGGAAAAATAAATAAGTAGCGTGCAGAATCTTGGTCTTCTCATTCTTATGTGCCTGTCTGTGAGTGAGAAAAATATCATGTAGAAATAAAAGGAGCTTTCACAGCCATCAAGGATAGGAAGGATTATTCCCAGGGAGCTGTCTTTTAATTGGCTTTGCATCATCTTCACTGAGAAGCTTTATAAAACAACAAAAAAAATGCTACTGTTGGCCTGGGGGCAGGGAGGCCAGGTGTAGACTCTGCCTTGCAGGGCTCAAGAAAGATTGAAAATGCCACTTGGCATCTAGTGAGTGCTATGTGCTGAACATTGTTCTGAGAAGCTAACATGTAGAGTATAATTTACACTGTTATCATCATCCATGTTTTACAAATGCAGAAATTGAAGTACAGATAGATGAAGTAACTTGCTTGAGGTTCATGCAGCTACTACGCAGCAGGGCTGGGATGTGATCCCAGACAGCCTGGCTTCAGAGCCCAGGGCACAGCCATCATGCTCCCTCAGTTCTGGATACCCACTAATTAGACGGCTCAGGGGCATCTCTGATCAGGGCTTTGAGGAAGACACGTTGAGCCACTTCTTGAAAAAGGAGATATTCTGTTTGACATCCCATAATCAAATAAATTTAAGGCTATCTAAATATCCTTTCTTAATAGTGTTTTTAAAGTTTTCCTCCTTGTATTTTACTTATTATTTTGTTTTTAAACATTTTTAATTGGAGGATTATTGCTTTACAATGTTGTGCCTGTTTCTGCCATAGGTCAACATAAATCCGTCATAGGCATACAGGTCTCCTCCTTCTTGAACCTCCCTCCCACCCACCACCCATTCCCACTCCTGGCACCCCTCTAGGTAGTCACAGAACACCTGGCTGAGCCCCCGGCATCATGCAGCAAACCCCCACCAGCTATCCCCATCCGTTTTACACGTGGTAATGCATATGTACCTGCGCTACTCTCTCAGCTCGCCCCACTCTCTCCTACCCCTGCTGTGTCCGCTGTTCTCCATGTCTGGGTCTGTTTATTTGTCTATTTATCTAAATCTTTGGGCCACACTGCAAGTTATGTGGGATCTTCGTTCCAGGAACAGGGATCGACCCCACACCCTCTGCATTGGCAGTGCAAAGTCTTAACCACTGGACTGCCAGGCAAGTCCCAGGGCTATTTTGCCCCTTAAGGGCTGAGAAGGCCTACAGGACAGACACCTGCCTCATAGTGATAGCCCCAAGCGTATCAAAATGTGGAGCCTTTATTTTCGAAGCTCCTGTTATCACCCCGGAGCACCAGGGTTCCAGAGGACATAACTTGGGCGAAGCTGGCTCGGGACGCGTGCGGCTGAGTTGCGGTGAGGCAGAGCCCACGGGCACTTTCAGGACTGACAGGGCAGGGCCAGTCCCACTCCCAAAGCCTCTCCCTGGGAGGCAGGTGGCGACCAGGATGCGGGACAGCGTGGGCTCTGCTGGTGTCCACCTGCCCGGCCACCCTCAGCCCTACTGCTCTGGAGGAATCACTGCAGGGCACTGAGTCTCAGCTCCCTCACCCGCTGAAGGACGTGCTCCTTCAGGCGCAGCTGGGGGACAGTGTGAGCCAACAGACCTGAAGCATCGGGGGCGCGGTATGCTCTGATGAATGTGACTGTTGTCATTGCCGTCCGTCGTCTGTTTCGCTTTACGGTCTTCCGCGCGGTTCCACGGGGAAATAGGGTACTAGGGTTGGAGGCTTCCAAGCATGGCCGTGCCTCTTCTCTGCTCCAAAGAGACCACGGGACTCCTCAGTCCAAGAGAGAGTGTCCTCCTGAGAAGGGGAAGAGGATGCTCTTGGGTTGAACTTGAGTTGGATAAAAGAATGGGGAGGAAATGTCAGACTGAGCTGAGGGACACCCTCACATTTAGCTTCAGCTCAACATCAAAAGGGAGTATTAACCCAGGATTGCAGCAGGTCCCAGAAGATCCAGAAAAGGAAAAAGTTGATCTTCTTGCTACAGGCAGAATCTGCCCCAGGGAAAAAGTTCTGATTATAAATGAGGTGCCAACTGGCAGAGTGTGTGAAGTCTGTGCCAGCACTGACCAGTCACCTAGCAAGGGGCATCTTTAACAGTAATGGATCTGAGAACACATTTCAGATATTCAGAACACATTATTTCAAAAAAGACCTTGGACAGAGAGGGACACTGTGGTTGTATGGAAAGGGCTTGGCGCTGGGCATCAATCTCAGCTGGTCCCCTATGGTTGTGAACCTTGTCAAGTCACATCCCTCCACTGAAACTCAGCCTCTTCATCTGAAAAGCAGACATCATAATATCTACCCTGCAGCATTTCTGTGATGCACAAATGAGACAAGCGGACCTGAACAGCTTAGACGATAGAAAACTCAAAACAGCAGAAGGTTAATACTAAAACCTGGGAACACCCCGTAAGGATTGCTGTCAGGAGACAGTCATAAAGACGAAATAGCTTACTTTTAAAAAGCTGACGGACTCTCCCGAAGTAAAGTCAGTTAAGCAGACTCAGGATATTGGTGAAATTAAAGATGACAAGTGTGAGAGGCTTCCCAGTAGATGTAGAGTTACCATGTGACCCAGCAATTTCACTCTGAGGTATATACCCCAAACTTGAAAACAGGTGTTCAAACAAAAACTTGTACAGCAATGTTTATAGTAGCACTGTTCACAGTAGCGAAAATGTGGAAACAACCTAATATCCATCAACTGATGAGCAGATAAACAAAATGTGATATAACCGCGCGGTGAAGTATCATTTGGTCATTAGAAGGAATGAAGTGCTAACATATGCTACGGCAGGGATGAATCTTGAAAACACGATGACAAGTGAAAGAAGCCAGACACAAAGACCACATACTGTATGAGTCCGTTTACAGGAGATGCCCAGCACAGGCAAATCCATACAGACAGAAAGCAGACTAGTGGTTGACAGGCCTGGCGGAGGGAGCGGAGGAATGGGAGGGGACTGCCTAGCAGGTATGAGGTTTCCATTTGGGTGCTGAAAAGTTCTGGAACCGGATCATGGTGACAGGTGCCCAGCATTGTGATGGCACTTAATACCACCAAACTGCATACTTTAAAATGGTTTAAATTTACAACTTATTTTATGTGTATTTTACCACAATTAAAAAAGTTTCCTGGTAAAGAGGAAATGTGACCCCAAGGCTACATCCCCTTCTCCTAGAGTGTGGTTGAGAGGAGGGGCGGGGGCCTCAAAGCTTGTCAGCTAGAAGATGAGGTCTGTGTCAACAAGTTTACCAAGAGCATATGGCAGGCAATCCTTGTGTGGGGGCCCCGGGGGGACCCTTATCAACATGACATGCTTCCTGCTCTCAAAGTGTATACACGTTATTCTCACTTAAGGACAGACTGACAAGTACTATGTATAAGCAGGGAGGAAGGGCAGGGCAGTGAGACATTCACTCTGCCTGGGTCATCTGGGCAGGCTTCTCAGAAGAGAAGATAGCTGAGGAGGTGGAGTGTTGGCAGATTGGTGAGAAGGGGAAGGCTTTCCAGGGAAGGGCACGGGGCGTGTGGGAGGGTGCGGGGGAGCATTTCAGAGTGGGGAGCTGGCCGCTGTGGATCAGGCACAATATCTGTAAAGCAGCAGGTGGGGTGGCGGGAGAGAGGGTCCTGAGAGGGAATTGGGTCAGACTGTAGAGGGCTTTGCAGGTAGAGCTGGGGAAGTGGCGACTTGCTCTCTACACAGTGGTGGGGGGCGGGCCGGGAAGGAGCCTTCTAAGCAAGGAGTGACAGGACTAAGCCCATGTTCCAGAATGGTCAGTGTGGTGGATGATGGACTGAAGAGAAGGGGGCTGAGGACGAGAAGGTGGGCTGTGGTATTAGCTCTGCTGGCCTCAAGGAGCCCCTCACTGCACCCTGAGCAATGGCAAGGGGGCATGGTCAAACCAAATCTGGTGAGCTCTGCATTAGCCAAGATTCTTGTTTGCATGGAACAGAAAGGCATTTGAATTAGATTAGACAAGAACCAGAATTTTCCTAGTCACATAACTGAGATGTCTAGGGCAGTTCCAGAAATGACTGGACCCATGGGGCTTGTTCCCTCCATCTCCCAACTGCCTTCAGTATGGGACCTCTCTCCTCAGGCAGCCACTGCCTCTCGGTGGCACCGTGGTGCTTGCAGTTCCCAGCTTATATCCTCCTCTCAGAAACTTCCCTCATACCTCAGTTGGTAAAGAATCCGCCTGCAATGCAGGAGACCCCTGCTCGATTCCTGGGTCAGAAAGATCCCCTGGAGAAGGGAAAGGCTACCCACTCCAATATTCTGGCCTAGAGAATTCCATGGACTGTATAGTCCATGGGGTCGCAAAGTGTTGGACACGACTGAGCAACTTTCACTTCACTTCACTTTCAGAACCCCCAGCAGCAAGGACTCCCCCAATCCTTCCAATGAAAGTCACCAAGTTGAATTTATTGGCCCATTCCTTTTCTTTATTTTCTGCAAGGGAAATTAATTTTATTTTTCCTTAGTACAGAAAGGATTTTAAGAATGTCCATGGTAGTAACTGTTAAACACTTTCATTTTAAAATGTGCAATGATATTTTTTTCCTCAAAGCTATTCATAAAAATAATTACAATACATTCATTCACAGTAGGACAATTAGTGTGCAGACACAGGTAAGCCCAGGTGGGAGTGTGTATTTGGTGTCCTAGTCCGTGGATAGGACACTGTTTCTTCCTCCAGTATTGGCTCATTCTGACCCATTTGATGTTCCTCCCTCAGTGAATTGCCAGGGCCAGGGGTGTGGGGTGCTCTGATGAGTCTGGCCTCATCCCTCCCCAAGCAAAGGGATGATGATGCTGTTGTTGCTACCAGAAGAAGGGGGACTTGCTGCAACAAAGGGCATAATTTGCAGCTGTCCCTCAAAGCAGCAACTCTGAGCCAAGTTGTTTACACATCTCATTTCATCCAAGTAACCATCCTAAGGTGGAATCAGTGATCTTCCTTTTGCAGAAGAGGAAACAGGGGCATAGGCTAGCTTGTCCTCCCTCCCCACTCCCCAAGCACTTTCTCTGTTCTGTGCCACGTGGGCATCTCTTAAGGAGGCAATGTGGGGCCACTAAGGAGGCTGACAGCCAACAAAATGAGAAGTAAAGCACACGATCTTTAAGCTGAGAGACACTCAGGCTGCGTTCGGTCAGGCAGCTCATGCAGTGTTGGAGAGCCTGACCACTTCATTTTTGGAAGACTGGAGGTCAGTCCAGTTGTTGGAAATGCTCATTCCCTGTGTCCCTCCTGTCCTGGGGGCAAGGCAACTGGGAATCCCTGTTGATCGAGAGGTGGGCGAGTCTGGGGTGTGCATCTCTAGACATGGAGTACAACCTGGCGGTGATTCAGAAGCATTCAATGCAGACAAACTTCACGCGCACCGTGGCTTCCCAGTCCTTAGCAAGACATTGCAGGAGAGGGCAATGGGGCATTTGTCAGGCAGGGAAGAGGGGGTAAAGGACATTCATACTTGGAGCAGAGGATGTACAGAGGCACTGAGACATGCTTGGTATGACAAGTCTTTCTGATGATAAAGTTCCCTGGGGACCCAGAATCATTTTGAGAGATAGGCTGTCATGGAAATGTCTTTCTTTGGCATCAGCATCAAGCCAGAACCTCTGCTCCCTACCAGGTGATTCTGCTTTCCTGGTCTTCATTTTTAGGAATTAGTTTGGAATTAATTCACAGCTAATGACATACTCAAAGCTATGGTTTTTTCATTAGTCAAGTCCAGATGTGAGAGTTGGACCATAAAGAAGGCTGAATGCCAAAGAATTGATGCTTTTTGAATTGTGGCATTGGAGAAGACTCTTAAGAGTCTCTTGGACAGCAGGGAGATTAAACCAGTCAATCCCAAAGGAAAGCAACCCTTAATATTCATTGGAAGGACTGATGCTAAAGCTGAAGTTCCAATACTCTGGCCACCTGATGTGAAAAGGTGACTCACTGGAAAAGACCTTGTTGCTGGGGAAGATTGAGGGCAGGAGGAGAAGAGGATGGCAGAGGATGAGATGGTTGGATGGCATCACTGGCTCAATGGACATGAATTTGAGCAAACTCTGGGAGATAGTGAAGGACAGCAGAGCCTGGCTTGCTGCAGGTCATGGGGTCAGAAAGAGTTGGACACAACTTAGTGACTAAACAATGACAGAGAGTCAGCCAGGCCACTTTCTGCCCTTCCGAGCCATGAGCCTGGTTAAAGGCCTTTGACCTGGTGGCAGCAAGCAGCATAAATCTAGAGCATTTCCTGTTTGGGAAGCAGGACAAGTGATGTAGCATTGAGAAGGCCTGGGCAAGAGTGAACCCAATCAGCAGACCTTAATGGTTGCCCAGATCCCCACTCGGGTCTGACACAAGGCACTCTGGGTGAATGGAGACATTCTAGAAATACTGACATCCCCAGGGGACTGGCCCAGCCCAGGGTGGAAGGCAATTTTAGATGCTCTGAATACTATTTTTGGAGCCTGGATCACATTAATTCACTACCGTTCCAAATGGTGGCCAGCTGAGGAGGCCTTCAGGGAACCAAGTGCTGTTTCCCAGCACAGCTCTGGTTCAGCCTGCCCAGAGTCTGCAGGCCAGTGTCCCCTTCCTGCATGCCCTGGGTTTTATGAATTTCCTACTTCTCTGCCTGTACACAGTGCCCAAAGCACTGAATACCAAATCTTCCAAAGAGAATTCTTCACACACTAATACAAAAGGATGGATGGGACTTCCCTAGTGGACCAGTGGTTAAGACTTCGCCTTCCAATGCAGGAGGTATGGATTCGATCCCTAGTTGGGGAACTAAGATCTCACATGCTTCAGGGCCAAAAAACCCCAAAACTTAAAGCAGAAGCAATATTGTAAGAAATTCAATAAAGACTTGAAAAATGGTCCACACAAAAAAAATCTTAAAAAAAAAAGGGAGGGGGGATGAACTACCAATTTAGGATGACTCAAGACTATTTCAGGGATGTTATGCAGCTTGGACTCTGGCTAACTTAAGAGAAAAGGGATCAGAGCCAGAGACATCCAGAAACTTCCCTGCCTTCCTTTCTAAATCAGGCAGGGAGCAGAGTCTGTGGAGGGAACAGTCACATTTCCTGATGAGCTGAGATCTCCTCTCACGTGCTTGTCAGCAGTAGAGGGGACAGGAGACAGGAGAATGGGCAACATGAATGTCTTTATCAGGCTAAATCTGAATGGATGAAAGGACAATTATAACAACGTGTTCTGGGAACTTTCCAGCTGCAAGCCCAGAGGTGTACTTGTTACAGTTCATATTCCTCTCTGTTTCCAAAGCCAGTCCTTACAGATGAAGGGGAAGAGTACAAGGAAGCTCCTGACTGCGATGAATCCTGTCCTTGAGACTCTTTTATAGAAACTTTAGGAAGAGAATAAAAGACGCCATTCCCATTTGTGCCTGTGCTTGTAAAAGTTCAACATATTTGAATATTTGAATGTCCTTGCTAGCAGAATCTTAAATGCTTCAGGTGAGAAACGATGTACTGGGCAGGATGATTGGACTTTGGGGAATGCGGCATGTGTTGCCTGTGGTCTGGAGTGAGTATTTGTAAATGTCTGTGGACTGGTGGACCGCATCCCAGCTTTCAGCATCCATGCCTGCGAGTGCCTGACGGAGGCTCTGTCTCTAAGCACGGAACTCAGTGACTTGCTCTACCTGGTTTACTAGATATATACAGAGCCTGGCTTTGTAGGTGCGCAGTAAATACCTGCTAGATGGAAGAATAGACGCATGATCTGCACATGCACCTTGGGGTTCTCTCTCTTTTAGGTGTAGTCTTGTCTCCCCGTCTCCATGTGTCTGTCTCTCTCAGCGCCGGTCTCTGGCCCCTCTATCCTTCTCCCTGTCTCCACGTGTCTGTCTCTCTCAGCTCATATCTCTGGCCCCTCCATCCTTTCCTATTTCTTGTCATCATTTTGTTGTCTCTTTCTCCTTTATTTCTCCACACTTGGCCCCATACACAAACAGGTATTCCATCTGTTTTCTTAAATTTTTTGTTTTTTCTTTTCTTTTTTGGCCAAAGTTTTATTTTTTTAACAGCTTTATAAAGATATACTTCCTATATCATATAATTCACCCAAACAAAGTGTAAATAAATAAAATATACAATTCCAATGTTTTTTTATATGTTCAGAGAATTGTGCAGCCATTACCACTATTTAAAAATTCCAGAAAATTTTCACCACTCAAAAAGGAATTTGTACCTACTAATAGTTACTTCCCATCCTCCCACATCCTGTGAGCCCTAAGCCACCGCTAATCTACTTTCTGCCTCTATAGATTTCTCTATTCTTGCCGTTTCATATGACTGCAGTCATATAATATATGGTCTTTTGTGGCTGGCTCCTTTCACTTAGAATAAGTTTTCAAGGTCTGTCCATATTTTAGCATGGATCAGTACTTCATTCCTTTTTATGGCTGAATAATATCCCATTGTCTAGATATACCATATTTTATTAATCTGTTAATCAGTTGGACATTTGGTTTATTTCCACTTTCTGACTGTAATGAATAATACTGCTATGAACCCTGTGCACGTGTTTTTGCGTAGCTGTAAGTCTTCATTTCTCTTAGGTATATACCTAGGAGTGGAACGGCAGATCATATGGCAAATAGATGTTTAATCTTTCAAGGAACTGCTAATGTATTTTCCACAATGGCTGTATCATTTTACATTTCCACTAGCAATGTGTAAGTGTTCCTATTTCTCCACATCTTTGCCAATACTTGTTCTTATCTGTCTGTTTCATTTTAGTCATCCTAATGGGTATGAAGTGGTGTCTCATTGTTCTTTCGATTTGTACTCCCTGATGGCTAATTATGTTGGACCCCTTTTACATGTTTATTGGCCGTTTGTATATCTTCTTTGGAGAAATGCCTATTCAAATATTTTGTTTACTTTAAAATTGATTTTTGTCTTTTTATTATTGATTTGTAAGAGTTCTTTGCATATTCTGCATACAAGTCCCTTATTAGATATGTTAGTTGCAAATATTTCTCCTATTCTATTGGTTGTATTTTCACTTTCTCGATCGTATCATTTGCAGTGCAAAAGGTTTTAATTTTGAGGAAGTCCAAGTTATTAATATTTTCTTTTATTGACTGTGTTTTTGGTATTGTATTTAAGAAGGTATTGCCTAACCCAAGGACACGAAGGTTTATTCCTATATTTTTATTTAAGAGTTCTATAGTTTTATCTCTTCCATTCAGGTGTTTGATTTATTTCAAGTTAATTTTTATATATGGTATAAGGAACAGGTCTGACTTTATTATTTTGAATGCAGATATTCACTTGTTTCAGGAATATTTGTTATAGAGATTATTTTTTCCTCCATTGAATATCTAAGCACCTTTGTTGAAATCAATTAGCTATAAATATAAAGGTTTATTTATGAACTCTCAATTCTGTTTCATTCACCTTTATGTCTATTTTTGTGTAGTATCTGATATCACACTGTCTTACTGTAGTTTTATATATTAAGCTTTGAAATTAAAAAGTATGGATTACTTATTTTCTCCCTTCTTTTTTTGAGATTGTTTTGATTATTCTTGGACCCTTGCATTTCCATATGAAATTTACGATCTACTTGTTGGATGTTGATAGGGATTGTTTTATGTATACATACATATATCTCAACTGGGGGACTATTCCATCTTAGTATTTCGTCTTCTGATCTGTGAACGTGAGATGGCATCCTGCTTATTCAGGTCTTCTTTAATTTCTTTCAACAATGTTTGTTGTTTTCAGAGTATATGTTTTTCATTTCTTTTATCGAGTGTGTTCCCAATTATTTTATGCTTTCACATTTTCAGATTGTCCACTGCTAGTGTATAGAAATATATAGTTGACTTTTGTACATCAATCTTGTATCCTGCAACCTTGCTGGACGTGTTTATTAATTCTAATAGATTTTTTAGTGGATTTCTCAGGATTTTCTACTTATAAGATTGTGTCTTCTGTGAATAGTGATACTTTTACTTCTTTAAAACTGGAATTCTTTGGGCCTACTTCAGAGCATTTTAATTTTATTAGAGAGTCCTGAAAGGACATTTGTGGCTGGCCTAGAAACATGCTAAAGCAATTATTCCCCCAAATTTCATTGATACCAAAGACTTGCTGTTTGAAAAATAATTGACTTCAAACCTGACATGACTAAGAAATCCTATCAATAGCTGTATTACTTTGCTAGGTCTCCCATAACAAAATACCAAAGATTAGGTGACTTCAACAACAGAAACGTATTTTCTCACAGTTCTAGGTGTCAGCAGGCGTGGTTTCTCCTGTGGTCTCTCTCCTTGGCTTGCAGAAGGCCGCTTTCTTGCTGTGCCCTCCATGGTCCTTCCTCTGTGCATGTATAACCCTGGTGTCTCTCTGTGTGTCCAAATTTCCTCTTCCTATAAGGATGCAAGTCAGACTGAATAAAGTCCTAATGGCTTCATTTTGATGCCCTCACCTCTTTGAAGACACTATCTCCAGATACAGTCCCATTCTGAGGTGCTGGGGGCTAAGGCTTCAATATATGAAAATTTGAGGACACAGTTCAACCCATAACAATACCCTTATTATTTTTTTTCTGAGTCATCTGATTTCTGGTTAGTTGCAACTAGTGAAGCCAGAATTTGTTTAAATGACCCATTCACAAGACCACTGAATGACAGGACCTGCAGCAAGAATTAAGAGGCACTCCCTCTAGTCCCTGAGCTAAAGGACCCTCACTTGTGGTCCTGGATGTTCCTTGAGCTCATTTCAGCCAGTTTACCCTAGAGCCACGTCAAGGACATTCAGTGACCAGCCATCAAACTCACACATGCATATAACACCTAGAACCTCTATTTATACTGCCTGCTTTAAAAAAAAAAAAGTTATTCCAGATCCTGCTGTGTAGCAGCATGATGACATACTTGAAGAAGAAGTCCTTTTGTGGAGTGAAATTTGAAGTTCTTAAATGGAAAGACTCCTGTGAAATGAACTTCAAAGTTCTGAAATGCAAAAGCTCACTCTAATTTTGTTCTTTTTTGAGCAAGAGTCAGTTTTGAAAGTTCAAGATGTTAACTATTCTTTGGTCTTTATGTCTTTGCTCTTTAATTCTTATAGTAGCCCAAAGCAAAATTAGTTATGTCTATAAAAACTGAAAATCAAGCTTTCTCTCCAAGTCATCTGAACGGAAGACATATCCCAAACTTGACTGGTGAAATTATCCCCTCTTTCCTCTGCTCTCTTTTTCAGCCTTTTATTTTTAACTCTCTTAGCCTCTGTTTGTTTTTATTGACATCTGGCCACACTCCATTTTAGGAAGCAGGCAGTTATAAATCACCCACAGGAAAATCAATAAAATCCAGCTCAATCCATAGTAAGACTGATTTGCTCCCAGATAACCAGGATTCTGCAGGCACAGGAGTTAAGCCCATGGGGGGATCTGCAAGGAGGGTGAGGGGTAAGGGGTGCTTTGTGCTCTGAAACGGGAGGTGGGCAGCCAGCTCCCAGAAGCTCAAGGAAGGGATGGACTTTGGCCTCTCTCCATGCTCTTCTCATCTGGCCTCCAGGGAAAGCTCTGTGTTTCCATTTCATCTAGCTCAGATTTTTCCAACCACATCAGTGGCATTTTCTTATCTTCCAAGGATCAGCTTCAGAGCTAAAGTATCTTCTTTAAGCCTCAAGAAAGGGCAGGAGGAATGAACTGCTGGATTTGCTGGGGAGTGGGGAGAAGGCAGAGGAGGTTACCGTAGCACAGAGGCGGGAAAGAAGAAAGAAGTTCTATGGAGCCGTCTGTTGTTAGGCCACTGCTTTCCTTCCCTGCCCAGGGAGTCAAAAGTCTGTATGTTTTTGGGCAGAAGCTGAAAGCTAGGCCCAGCGAAAGGCATGACTTGCCAAGGTCAGAGAGTGGTTTCATAACAAGGTCACAAAGAAATGGCCTCTCTGCTTTGAAATCCTAATTTCTTCGCAAAAGGAACTTTGGTCAGGAAATGCAAACTCATAAGCAGTCAGCACTAAAAGAGAAGACTAGAAAGAAAAAATATCAGCTAGTTCATTTATTATTTAAGAAGAATATATCAAATTGTCCACTGTAAGGGGCAATTTGGACCAACCATTTCTGCCCTCTTGGATAATGAGAGTGTACTAACTTTGAAAAGAAAATTTCCTAGAAGGAGCTTCTCCTCTCCTTCCATCAAGGAAAATATTCTAACTGCAAGGCCCAGGGTGCTGGAATTGGGTGATGGAAGTCGGTGAGACCATCTGTGGGTGCCCTGAGAGCAGGGCCACCCCTGCCTAAGGCGGGAGAATCAGGCTCAGAAGCAGGACCATGAGGAAAAATTCAGAACGCCTGATTTTACTCCCCAGGTGGCCCTGGTGTCCTCAAGTTGCACATCTCTGACCTTCCCAGAAGTCTTGTCCCCTTTCTCCTTGGAGTTTTCAGGAGACGTATGCATTAATCTGGGTTAAAGAATTATTTGACTGAGCTCAACTCTTGCCATATCCTAATTATATCTGTATCTGTTGCTGGGGATGCACAGATGAGGAGACTGGGCTTTGAAGGATGACTAGGAGTCTTCCAGGAAACCCACGGGGTTGCTGTCAGTGAAGTCGGGGAGACCAACTTGAAAACAAATAACTGGAATTGTGTTAGAGCAGGGTTGGTCAGCTTTTGTAAAAAGCCAAATAGTAAACATTTTAGGCTTTGTAAGTCAGACATAACAGTATATGTCTTACCTACTTGACTCTGTCCTTGGAGTGCAAAAACACCTATAGGCAAGGCAAAAATGAATGGTTGTAGCTGTGTTTCAATACAATTTTATTTACAAATAAAGTCAGTGGGTTAGAGTTAGTTCACTGAATCCTGAGTTTGAGAAGTGTCATCATAATATGGGAACCAACCCTCTCGAGGTCCATTTTCTGATTCGTTATCAGTTTCTCTTACCTGGAAGTGCAGATGAGAAATTTCCAGAAGCTTCTTAAGAATGACTCAGCTTAAACTCTGCATTGAACTCTATGCTACTTACCTGTTAACTTAAGGACTTAACCAACTGCAATTTAACAGACAGGAGCTATGTGAATCTGACATTAAGGATGACACCTTCTCCATGATGAATCAGTGAATCCTTGGCCAGAAAAATCTCTTCTGCTCCAGCACTGGTGTTTCTTTTGTGCCACCACCGCTGCTGGGTTCTGTAATGCCCTCATCATGGTGTATTGAACAGAACCCTGGGCTTGGAGCCAGACTATTCTGAGCTCAAACTCTACTTATAGCGCTTGCAATGCATGGAGCAAATTGCTTAGCCTTTCTGAGCTTCCCATCTGTAAAATGGGAATAACAGGACCTTGCAGGGCTGATGTAAGGACTTTTTAAAGGATGTAAAGAGCCAGGAAGAGCACCTCGTGCAACAAATGTATGTTCTCTTCTGCCGATGCCTTGGTATTGTTGTCATGCGCTTGCCATCTTTCCACTGTGGGAAGATGACAACTCCCCTGGAGAGAAATCCTTTATGGTCCTTCCTGTCTCAGATCATTAAGCAGCTGTTGTTGCTCATGCCTGTTCAAGTAGCTGCACAATGAAATCCATGTGCCGCAGGCCACCAAAGTTTGCTACTGGGATAGCCATTCCCAGGCTCCTGCCCTTGCCCTCCCCACCCCCAGCCTCCCAGGCCAATTCACATCACTGTTTACCATAGTCTGTTCTCAAGCTGTGCTTGAAGACTCAAATCCCACAGCTATTTGCATAGATCTGGACACCAAGGGAATTGCTGCATTTGACTTAAGCACATGGCTTCTTGTGGCCACAGCCCCCACCCAAAGGGCATCTTTGGAGTTGACCAGACTGCAAATGCAGTTGGATTCAGATTCTGTTAGTGAAGATAAGACCCCAGCCAAGATCCAGAACTACTCCTGTCTCCTCCACAGGCCTCAATGAATGAGAGGTGTGAGCTTCTTCCTTGTCCAGCAAACTGGGGTCCTCATCCCAAACTATAGGACTGGGGTCCAGGGCAGAGGGTGGGAATTGTATTCACACAGCAACCCATTGCTGAAGCCTTGGGATCTGCTCTCCTGGGGAGGGTTAGCAGTCAGATCCCATCTGACTCTGAGCTGAGGAGTGGGTGGCGGAAGGTCCTGGTGGTCAAATACAGGAGGCAATGACGTTTGATATGACACCCTGCTGTACATGTCAAAATGGATACCCAACCTACTGTATAGTGCAGGGACCTCTGCTCAATGCTATGTGGCAGCCTAGTCGGGAGGGGAGCTTGGGGGAGAATGGATACATGTATGTGTATGGCTCAGTTGCTTTGCTGTCCACCTGAAACTCTTATATTATTGTTAATCAGCTAAATTCCAGCATAAAAAAAGGTTTAAAATGTGTCAATTAAAAAAAAGAAAAGAAAATCATGAAATTTGATTCAAACATGTTTTTATGTTCATCATGCCATCTTTTAGGCAAGAACATGCTGGCTGCTCAAACCTGGTCCCTCGCACCTCTGGAGCCTGAGTTTAAGAGAGAGAGAGAGAGAGAGAGAGAGAGAGAGAGAGAGAGTGTGTGTGTGTGTGTGTGTGTGTAGTAGGAGGTAGGGTGGGAGACAGGCCTTGTGCAGGAGGGCTTTGGGCTGGGAGTTCTGGGAGGGTGCTGAGCCCATCAATGAGGGCAGGGAATGCAGAATGAGGAGCAGGTTCTGAGGAAAGGGGCATGGTAATAAGTTTAGTCACAGAATAACTTAGGGCAAATGCATTTGCTCCAGATCTGAGTTTTTCAGATCAAACTCCCATGTAGGCAGCAGAACAATAAGAAGAGAGAAGCCTTTGGTGTCGAGAGAGACCCTGTACAGCCAACTTTACAAAGACTCAGCTGTGTGTCCCAGTTGGAACTCTTTTTAGCAAGAGACAAAAAAGTCAACATAAGCCAGTTTAAGCAGAAAGGGGTATTCATCAGTTCTTGAAACATAAAAGGCCAGGGATATCAGGCATGGCCTGATCAGGGCCTTAGATGATAGCCTTAGAACTTACTTTCTTTCTGGATCTTTGCTGTGCTTTCTTTCACACTGATTCCATTCTTAGACAAATTCTTTACCTTCACAATGAGAATTCTGTTTTCACCCTCTTACACTCAAGGTCTGCACTTACGAATTTCATTCCAGAATGACCAGCAAAGTCTTACTGTATCTCATTGGCTCTGGCTGGTCACATGCTCACCCTTGAACCCATCACTGTAATAAGGGTAGTGATACAAAGATGGCCTCAGACTGCCTCTGCTCTGAGGTTGTCAGTTAAGACCCCTCATCACTGGTTGTCTGATTGCTCTCAATAGGCTCCATGGACCCCAAAATCGTGGGGCACAGACCAGCAACATAATCAGACCCTGTACTGCAATGGGGAGACTGAGGGCTGAGTGCTGAAGGAACCCATCCCCACACAGGCTGGGGACGTCACAGTCAACTCTCCATTCTCCCAGAAGGCTCCTTCACCAACCCATCGTAATTCCTTCCTTTGGCCTTCTGAAGCACTTATGGAGCCTGGCTCTGCCATGCAGCTCAGTCCAGGTTATCAGGCCTGTTCCCACAGCTTCTGAGAACTGGGATTCCTAACGTGGAGATACATGGGGGACAGGTAGAGCTATGTCTTCTGTTTGCCTCGGGTTGTACAGCTACTTCCTATCTACCCAGGGGATGCTGTGAGGAGGATTTTTAGTTCTGCGCCTCAGCTAGGGTTGCCCTTGCTGGCCCAGGGGTAGGGCTGTGACCTGGAACAATCCAGAGCCCTTGTCTGGAAACCTGTCCCAGTGCTCTTGTCTGTCTCCATTGAGGTTACAGAGGGACAGAAGTGACTTTGCTCTTGAGAAAAAAAAGTACCCCATTTTGGGCACAGGAGGCCCAGGTTTTGGTCCTGACTCTGCTCCCCAGTGGTGTGACCCAGCACAAGTCACTTTACCCCTCTGAGACCCTATTTTCTCATTTGTGAAATGGAAAGGTAAAACCCTTCCTCACAGAGCCGAGAGGGTTCAAACGCTAATAAATAACATTGACATAGTGTGCTGTGTGTGGAGGATGCCAGATGAAAAACAAGGTTTGATTCCTAGAGTCCTTTCTTTCAAAAGGAGGATCCACCAGGTGCTGAGCCCTGGACCCTGCTGATTCCCACAGCTGGGGCACAGACGAGAGCTCTCTGCCTTCAGGCTTGGCAGATGCGGCCAGGATGCAGGGAACAACTGTGCGGCAGATGGGGGCAGCTGCACAGCACTGTCATGGACCAGAGGGCACACAGCAACCGGGAGAGGCCAGGACGGCTTCCTGAGGAGGCGGCCGTGAAGGATGCGCTTGGAGCCCCAGTGCCCAGCATGGCCCTGACACTGAGCAGGCACTCCCTCGGCGTTTCCTGAATGAATGAATGATTTAGACAGGCACCACGCAGCCCATATTTTCCTTCTGACTTTCCCAAACCCGTTCCTGCATGTAGTCCCTGACGGTCACTCCCCAGAACAAAGCTGGGAAGGGAGAGGAGGGAGGGGCGATGGACTGAAGAATGGCAAAGAGAAGCAAGCTGGGACCTGGACATTCACTAATTATTTTTGTTTGGGGATAGGGGTGTTGCTGAGTTGAGGAATAAATTTTGTTTTCTTTTATTATTATTATTTTTTTGGCCACATCATTCAGATTGTGAGATCTCAGACCCTCGACCAGGGATCAAACCTGGGCCCTCAGTAGTGAAAGTTCAGAGTCCTAACCTCTGGGCCACCAGGGAAGTCTCAAGAAATTTTATTTTTGTTTGGAACAAAATTCCCATGGTGGTAGCATGCTGTTCCTGGCTTTTCAGACAGGTTACTGCTGGGGGTTTCCTTTAATTTCTCAGGACACCAAAGAGAGCATCTTTTCTTCCTTTTAACAATTCCATTATTTATTATCCAGGCAAGTCAGGTTCAGTGTAGGAAAAAAAATGGGAAAATATACACATAAATATTTAAAAGATGTTCAGTTCAGTTGCTCAGTCACGTCCAAATCTTTGCAACCCCATGAATTGCAGCATGCCAGGCCTCCCTGTCCATCACCAACTCCCAGAGTTCACTCAGACTCACGTCCATCGAGTCAGCGATGCCATCCAGCCATCTCATCCTCGGTCGTCCCCTTCTCCTCCTGCCCCCAATCCCTCCCAGCATCAGATGTTAGATTGAATTTATTCATGATTCTACTTGAAAGTGTTAGTCAGTCAATCGTGTCTGGGTCTTTGAGACACCATAGACTATAGCCTGCCAGGCTCCCTTTGTCCATGGGATTTCCCAAGCAAGCACGCTGGAGTGGGTTGCCATTCCCTTCTCCAGGGTATCTTCCCCACCCAGGAAACAAACCCAGGTCTCTTGCATTGCAGGCAGATTCTTTGCCATCTGAGCCACAAGGGAAGCCCATCCTACTTGAAGATAACTGTTTTTAACGTTTGAGTTTTAACCTTCTTGACTTCTCCTCCCCATCCTCATGAATAGATAGAGTCATATTTCGATCTAGATATATTTCACAAAAAAGGTGTATACATAAAAATATATATGATTTTAAAATAAAAGTAGAATCATGCCACCTGTTCCCCCCTACACACCCCCAGTCAATATTTTACAAACAAACAATGTCCAAGCCATCAAACTTTTATGCCTTTGAGCCATTTGGACAGAATGTTCTAAAATGGAACTTCTTCTCCAGTCTTTCCCAAGGAGCCAGATGCGAGCTCTGTTTCACCCGTACTCACTGCGGACACTCTAGCTCTGTAGCAGGGCTGAGCACAGGGGATGTGTTACTTGCTCAGTCATGTCCGACTCTTTGCAACCCCTTGGGCCGCTCGAGGGTCCTCTGCCCATGGAATTCTCTGAGAATACTGGGGTGGGCTGCCATTCCCTTCTGCAGGGGCTCTTCTGACCCGGGAACTGAACCCAGGTCTCCCTCGTTGCAAGCAGATTCTTTACCATCTGAGCCACCAGGGACGCACAGGGCCTGGAAGGCCAAGACAGGCCCAGAGCCAGTGGCTCCGGGTCTGGGCCACACAGACTGCTTGTCTGCTCTTTGGCTGCTCCCCTCCTCGTGGTCAGTTGTGTCTTCTCACTGTTGTTGATCTGCCGTGACCTGGAAAGCCAGAAAGCCAAGCCTGGAGAGGCGCTTATGTAGGTTTGAAGTCAAACCCTCTGTTCCATGAGGTATGGGTGATTAGTGTTATCAATATTTTCTCTCTCAGAGGTGAGTAAATGAGCATTTCTCAAGTATTTACTGTGTCCTGGATACTTTACATGCCAAATGTACTTAAATCTCATAACAACAATTTGAGAGGAGTATCTTAATCCCATTTTACAAACAGCAGTCTGATCCCACCGAAGTTCATTGCTTTGTCAAGAGCCACTGAGCTGTAAGTTTCAGAGCTGCAGTGGAACCTCTGGTCTGTTTCACCCCTAAATCCCAACTCTTCTTGATGTACCACATCTCATGTTTGCTGCCAGTCCTGAGCTGGGTTTGGTTTGATGTCCTTGCCAGAGGCAGGGCCACTGGACTGGGGAGATGCTTCTGCATGGAGCAGTCCTTCGCCTCCATCAAGGTCTGAGGCCAGGCAGAGAGCTGTGCTGTCTCCTCAAGCAGCAACTCCAGGGCCTAGACAGCAAAGAGAGACCCATAGACTCACAAATCACCCAAAGAACCCAAGGGATGGAGCCTCATCAGTCTTTAGGAAGTGCCAGTCTCCACTTAGCTGGCTGGCCTTCTCAGATGGTGCTCGTGGTTGGCACTGCTTATTGGACTTGATTTGAATTAGGTTAACTAGCAGGAAAAGTCAAGGGGAACATGTTCGCAGGATATAAATCTGAGGTGATCATTTGTGGCTGCAGACGAAATCTTGACCAGGGATGTGTTTGTTTTGACAAACATTTATAAATAGGGGAGACTTAATATTTATACATATGGCATTTGGGCTTTTCTTGAAAAACTGGGAGATCCAGCCAACAAAGATGGATATTTTTTCATGACCCACCTCCACCAGTTGAGTAGTAGTAACTGTCACGGTTAGATGGTACCTGAGCTCTGTGGTTGGCCACTCACTGTGATGGCTCTCTTTCATCTCAGCTGCCTGGACCCTGGAGGATCTCAATCTGCCACCTTTGCATGAGTCCTATTTTTACAGAAGCTAGGTGCCAGTTAAAGCAAACCCTTCTTAATCTGTTTATTAATAATATGGTTTCATTCATTCATTCAATCAACATTTAGTGGGTAGCCATTCTGGGTTTCACCCTGGATGTGGGTCATAAAAGTATGAAGACTTATTAAAGACAGTCATAAAAATATGAATAAGGTATAGTCCCTGCTGTTGAGGTGCTCAAATTCTAGCTGAGTTGAGGCCAGTGCCAATCGCTCAGGGAGAACAGAGAGAAATGTGGTAAACTGAATACTCCTCCCCTGCTCCCCGCCAAGAGGTCTGTGCCCTAATCCCTGGACCCTGAATATGTTACCTTAAATGGAAAAAGGACTTTTGCAGATATGATTAGATTAAGTTTCCTTAGATTTGGAGATCATCCTGCATTATCTGTGTGGGCCCAGTATAATTCCAAGGGTCCTTATAAGAATGAGGCAGGACAAAGTCAGACAAGAAGGAAATGTGAGAATGGAAGCAGAGGTCAGAGAAGAGAAAAGATGCTACACTGTCGGCTTTGAAGATGGAGAAAGGGCCACCAGCCAAGGAGTGCAGACAGCTTCTAGAAGCGGAAAAAGCAAGGAGATGGATTCTCCCCTAGACCCTGCTGAAGGAACACAGTCTGCTGGTATGACTAGTCACTGAGACTGAGTTGGGACTTCTGACCTCAAGAAGAGTAAGATAATAAATCTGTGTTCTTTTAAGCGACCAAGTTTTTGATAATTTGTCACAGGAACCATAATACTAATATATGAAGGGAGAATTTTTTTTCTGGGGTGAATGAAGGACTGTTTGAACTGAATGAATAGGAGCTCATCAGGTATAGAAAGGGGATGAAAGGCAGCCTACGCATAGGGAAAAGAATTGTGCAAAAGGTGTAAAAAAGCAGGGCGTGTTTGGAGGTTAGCTGCTGGTCCATTGTGGTTGGATCGTAAAATGTATGACGGCTGAAATAAGAGATGAGGCCAGTGAGAGGGGTTGGAATCTCACCTTAGATCTCGTCCCATGGGAAAAGGGACCAGTTCTAAATCAAGATTTATCATCTCAAGGATTAAAAGAAAGGAAAGGGCGATCCAAATTATGTTTTAGAGAGACTGCTCTGGCAGTTTGGGGAGGGTGTTTGGGAGGGGCCAGACCAGAGGCAAGGAGACCAATGAGACTGCCGCAGTGACTCGGGTCCCACGGAGCCATGGCAAGGATGGCGGTCACGGGAAGAAGGCAAGTGACCAAAGACACGTGAACTAGGATTGACAAGACTCAGAGTCTAACTGAATGAGGGGAGTGATGCAGAGGGAGGAGAGATGATGGCTGGGCTTTGAGCTTGAGTCTGTTCTCTAGGTCACAGGAGTGGGCTTGTGGGAGGGCAGGGCTGGGGGCGGGAAGAATGATGGGTTCTGTTTGGGGCATAGTGAGTGTGCAGGGCCCACAGTACCTGTGGGAAGAGTTGTCCAGAGGCAGTTGGCAATCACAAGTCCATAATCCTGCTCTCTGGGGCGATGTTCAAGTCATCTGCATCCCCTCTGCTCCCGGCAAGAGGTGAGGAGCAGGGGGCTTGGGACTGAGGGGCTCAGTGGTGTCCTGGGAAGTGTTTAACACCCGGCTCTCTAGGGAAATAAGACTTTGGTATATAACATTTGCTGATTCCTGCGGTAAAGCTACTCCCATCATGACCAATTTTAAGCTATTAATTCAACATCACTGAACATGGGGCTGGGAAGAGGTACACAGTAGCAGGTCATTAGACAGTGTTCCCTCCATACAGGTACACTAGGAAAGAGTCATCTCAAGAGCACAGATAATGGTAAAACGTAGTCAAACAATCAAGACATCATTATTGTGGGTATTTATTTCCTTTGTTTCCAAGGTAATTTAATTTTTCATAATATCTATGTTTAATGACCAGCTCACCAAACACTTGACAATTTTACATTCGACTCTTACGAGCCCATGCTAGCAGGCACCAGCACAGCACTGGAGATGTTCCCGTGAAACACAGGATGGAAGAGCCTGGAAAGCCACCTCCTTCCCAGACAGCCTGAGCAACTCCCCGAGGTCACACACCTGAGGAGGGTAGAACCAGGTCCGAGATCTCGGAGGCAGTTTCTGGTCCTCCATTGACTGGAGGCAGCTTCGGGTCTCCCTGCTGGCCCTTCTATGCCCTGGCCAGCCCTGCAGCCCCGGGAACACCATGTGGTCCTTAGCCCCAGGACGATGACTCATGTCACTCTGGAGTGAGTGACTCAGGGAAGAGGCTGCTGGGCGGCCTGGAACAAAGAGAACCGAGCGAGATTTATCTCCTGGGAGCTCAATGCAAGACTCGGATATTTTTCTGCTGTTCCCGGTACCTTTGAACTGCCTCTGATGAAGCAATTGTACATATTTCCAAGAAAAAAATTTTTTTCAAGTGGACTTATTTTTAAAGAAAGAATTGCTGAAGTGAACAAGCTGGAGCAGCAAGCTGGGGAGATGCTCTGGCTAACTTCCTGTCCTAGCTGGGGCAGGGAGTGGGGGGTGGGGGCGGGTGGATAGAGGTCTGGCTGTGACTCGACCACTTTTTAGGGGTGTAGAAGCTGGATCCCAGGCACTGATGGGTCTCCAACCCTCCACTTCTTCCTGAGCAGCATCTGAGTTCCAAGAGGCTTCCCGCATGAGGAGGGCACCTGTCATTTGACAAGACAGCCCCCTGCTTTCAGTCCTTGCTTAGGAGTAACTTCTGATCCGCCTTCTCAAGGCATCTTCAGGTTTGGCAACTCTGCTCCTAGGTGTGCAGAAATCACTGTGCTCTCAGCCCCATGCCCCCCACCCCACCCCTAGGGTTGTAAAAAATCCAGTGACGATGTCTGAAGGCCTCATCGAGCAAGTCACAGCAAACAGCCATCTCTTCTCTTCTGAGGTGTCTGGGGAATGCGGCCCAAGACCTCTCGGTTCTCAGATTTGGGGATCTTTGCTCACCTCCCTGGGGAGGAAGGGCACAGGCCCCTTTCTTAGGGACTCACCAGAGCCTAACTTCTCGCTGCTCCTACTCCACCTCCCCTGTCTTCCCCTCACCCCATCATCTTCACGGTATTAAGTGGAGAGAGACTTACCCTTAGAATGCTTTTGCCCCAATTTTTTTTTTTTTCTGAGCACACACACATACCATGAACCATAGCAGCTGTACCAAAATACAATCTCATCAAATAGGACACAAATTTGCCCTCACCAGCATTTGTCAGCTCTTGTCTTTCTGATGATAGCCATTCTAACAGGTGTGAGATGATATCTCATTGTTGTTTTAATTTGCATTTCCCTAGTGACTCTTGATGTTGAACATCTGTTTATGTACCTGTTGGCCTTTTATGTGTCTTGGCAGAAATGTTTATCCAGCCCTTCCAGTTTCCCTAAGGGCTAGCCCTTTGTGATGCGTAAGGCAGAGACAGACTCCCTTTTCTCTACCTCCTGCTGCCACCACGAGCCCCCTCTCCCCAGACCCCCTTCCCAAGCAATGGGCACAGAAGGGCCTCACTGTTTACTGGAGGGGAAAGGCAGTAGGGGAAAGGAGATGTGAAGGGAAATGAGTCTGTTATGATTCCAGATGTGCCATCTATCTGCTGTGGCCCTCCTTTCCCGCCCACCCCGGCCCCCGTCAGCCGAGCATCAGCCTCACTCAGGTACTCTTCCTCCGGGGACTGGCCCCGCCCCCACTCCTGGATGTGGTGCTGGCACTGGTCTCAGCAGATGCTGGCTCACTCTCAGGACTAGATCGGTGTCTGAATTAGGGGAGGAAAGCACCCCCAGCCAAATGGGCCCATAAAAGATCCTCTGGGCTAGACAGCACAGCCAGACCCCAGGGAGTGTCAGGAGCACTCAGGGCCCTCTTGCCCAAACACTGCTAGGCCGAGACCCCTTTGCTCCTAGTCCCTGGGGCAGAAGGGTTGTGGTGAGGATGAGAAGTAACTGAGGGCGTCCCTTCCGGTTCCTCGTCCTCTCTTCTCTGTTGCCCACAAGGCCTCTTGTTTCTACCCTTCTACACCCAACCTTAGCTCTCCACTCCTCCTTTCAATCCAGATCTGCCTCCAGGATGGAAACCTGGGGCCCCTGCTGACTTGCTGAGGGCTGTGCCCTGTTCAGCCATCCGTTCTCTTATTTACCCTGTGCAGCCTGAGCAGCTGCTCCAGTTCTCAAGCCAGGTGTCATCTCTCCCTTGCAGAATGACAACCTCTGTACTTTGGGAGTCAGCACCGGGGTGGCCGAAAAGTCTGGGGCTTTGGAACCAGATATGGGCTTCCCAGAGGGCTCAGTGGTAAAGAACCTGCCTGCCAATCTGCAGGAGATGTGAGTTCAATCCCTGGCTTGGGAAGATCCCCTGGAGAGGGCACAGCAACTCACTCTAGTATTCTTGCCTGGAGAATCTCATGGACAGAGGAGACTGGCAGGCTACAGTCCATGGGGTCGAAAAGAGTTGGGCATAACTGAGCATGTACTTCCTTTGGAATCAGATAGACTCAGGACTGACCACAGCCAGAGCTCGGACAACCACAGTACTGCACACTCTTTCTGTAAACCCACCACTGCTGCCCAAGAACAGAGAAAAATGTCAGCATCACCAGAGTGCACAGCCCCTGAGGGTCTGATTGCTATCTATGTCTCAGGACGGAGGAGAAGCCCTGTCCAGGCCAGGGCTCTGTCTCCTTTATCTGCCAGGGACAGAGCTGGGAACTCTGCCTCCCAGGATGAACACCAAACTCTCTGGGCCTTGATTGGGTTTTGGTGATGTTGCAACTTAGAGAACTCAGCTGTCCAATTCAGAGAATGAGAAAGGAACTCACTGAGTGTATACTCTGTGTGGGTACCATGTGTATTTCCTAATTTAATCCTTTCAACAACTTGAAGAGGTAGGTCCTGTTCCCTCCATTTTACAGATGAGAAAACTGAGGCCAAGAGGAGACTAATCCAGCAAGAAAGAGGCAGAGGGAGAATTACAATCTAGTCTGCCAAGGTCCAAAGCCCTCTCACAGCATCCTGAGGTTAGGAAGCAGGATGGAACTATCCTGGCGAGACCCCCAATTTGCCCTCACTTCCTCAGGATACAGGACCCAGGGGCTTCCCAGGTGGCACTAGAGGTAAAGAACCTGCCTACCAATGCAGGAGACGTTAAGAGACACGGGTTCCATCCCTGGGTTGGGAAGATCCCCTGGAATAAGGCATGGCAACCCACTCCAGTATTCTTGCCTGAGAAATCCCATGGACAGAGGAGCCTGATGGGCTATCGTCCACGGGGTCACAAGAGTCAGACATGACTGAAGCGAGTTAGTAAGAGGCACCTCTCAGTATTTTGAGCTGATCTGTGATGCCCAAGGAGACTTTGCAAGTGTGTCCAGGGCTGCCGGGGGCAAATGCAGGGAACTGGGGGCATCTTCACTCTCCCAAGATCAGAGGCACTGCCAGGAGACTCCTGCTTTCACGGCAGAGACACACCGACTTACTATTTACTAAAAGCAAACCTTCAACATAAGAAGCCAGAAGGCTGAAGTGTGTGCTAGGGCTGAGGGGCAGGGGTTCTGGGACCTTCTCTGGCTGCTCCTCACCCACAGCTGTGGTTTTGGCCAAGTCCCTGCCCCTGTGCGGGTTTGTCGGATGGGAGCAAGGACAGGACTTGCACTTCTCCAGTGGCCTCTCCGTCATCCTCTGAGTTTGCAGAGAACTGAGAGGGATGTGTGTGCAGCCACCCCAAACAGTTCCCTCCATCGAATTCTTCATCTAGAGATAGACCAGTGGTATTAATAGCAACCTAATCTCTTTCAAATTCTTTGTGCTGCTAAAATGAAAGCAAAAATTCAAAGCTGGAAGAACAACAACAAAAAAAACCCTCCCTTCTGAGAGTTCTGAGTCACTCCAGAAAGGTCAGTGGAGTCTAGGTTAACCCGTTATTTCCCAGAAGTGCCTCTGGCTCTTCCTACACCCAGAGATTAACAGAGGGAATGTGAGAGCCACTCAGTCTGCAGGCTGTGCTCCTGGGATACTGTGGTCTCAGAGAGGGGTTTAGTCTCTGCGGGTCTGGTCACCAGGCTCAGGGAGAGGCAGCCCAGGGGCCATTGTTAAGAGGTCATGCTTACCAAGAGCCCGTAATCCAGCGGACGTGACCCCACAGGGAGCTGGGGAGTCAGACAGACCTGTGGTTGACTTGAGCACTGCCGCTCATGGGGGATGTGACGTTGGCCAATCTTTGAGCCTCTGTTTATTTATCTGCAAAATGGGACCGATCATGATGTTAATAATAATAGTATATACATTACCGACCTCAAGGGCTGCTAAGAACAGCAAAGAGGTTGTAAAGGCCCTTGTGAAATCACGCCTCCTGACAGTGGGCCCGATGCCTGCTGGCACGTAGGCAGCCCCATAGGAAGCCACCCTCCTCCCATGGCTGACGTGTGCCGGATGGAGGTCTTCTGCCAATTGTGGGTGGCAGGACTGTGCCTTATGGCCACTCTGTCAGAGAAGCCCCCTCCTGCCCTCTCCCTGCAGCCTGCAGGGTCCTGCAGTGACCATTCTCAGGGGCAGTCTATGCTGCTCACCTAACAAATGTGGGCCTTCCTAGGTTGGATGAAAGAACTAATAGACAGTTGTATAAGTAGAAGATTAAGAATATGAATGGATGAGCACTTGGACCCACAGACTGATGGATGGGTGAAAGGGCCACCCTACACAGTGGGGGGGTCATAGAACCTCTAACAGTGGGCCCAGTCTTTTGGCCTCATAAGACCCCTGGCCTGACAACCAGTTGCTTCTGCTATCTTATCTTATCCCCACTGGGAATGCGCTCCCCATCTCTCCCCTGCAGGACAGTGTGCCCATGCTGGGTTTGGCGGCTACACTCTAGCAGAACTTCTGATGGAGGAGACCAAGTAGAAGAGGGAACAGATGAGGGGCCTTCAACTCAAACTTGCCTGGGTTATAATCCTTAGCCTGCCACTTATTAGCTGTGTGATCTTGAGCAAGTTGCTGCACCTCTCTGATCCTTAGTTCCTTAATACATAAGATGGAAATAATAAACAAGATAGCATCTGAAATACACCTAACATAGCGTCCAGTACTCAGCAGACAACCTAGACATGTCTAATGAATAAGAAGGAATAAAATTATATTAGTTTGCTTTCTTTAATGAATAGTCAGGGGGAAATTAACATACTTAAATGAGGTTTCGAGAATTTTGATTTTTTTGGTTATGCAACGATTGTATATTTATTCCTACAGAGACTTAGATAATTTGCACCAGTTACAAAGGTAGCTAGACCAGTCAAGTTGCTTCACTTCATTGCACCTCAGTTTTCCTTCCTGTAATATGGGCCAAGCTACATAGTTAAGCAACATCTGGGGGCTGAAAGAATCGAAAGAGCTGATGGTTTTTGGCAATGATCCACCTAACCTTTTACTGACCAGGTTGGAGAGGCAGCAAGAAAGGTCCTGAAAACGGGTTAAAGAAGGAACTGCTCAGAGACCAAACATTACTAAATATTTTTTCCTTTTTTGGGTTGGTGCTCTAGATCACCACTTCCTGGAGATTATATTCTAAACTTGCTGGGATGGATGCGAGGTCCGCGTGCCCACGGGCTCCAACGGAACCCAGATGTCACCCTGAGGGAGGGACTCTGCTTTTACCTTGCTATTTTAAGCAGCAAGTTTATAATAATGGATGGGAGAGAAAGCAACGTGGCAGGAGCAGCGTGGGAATGGTCTGAGTGGACAGGGCTGCTGGGGCTCCCCCTGGAGAACTCGAGGCTCCATCCTGTCAAGTGTGGAACCTCAGCCAGCCTCCACTCTGCTTTATCCCTGCAGCAGCTGACACCTCTTGGTGCTTGTCTCAATTTGTTTCTGTTTTACCTTGCTTTCTGACCCAGGGACTGACTGAAGGACTTTCTTTAGGAGCGGGAGGTAAAGGAAAGGAAGTGGAGATATTTCTGACGCAACTTTGGAATACTATGGCCCTAGAATCCTATGGGATGGGTCCCTCAGGTCTGTGGTTTGCTGTGATTAGGAGGAGTTCAGGCTTTCAGGGACTCCTAGGGTTGAGAAAGCCCCTGAAGTAGGTTAGAAACCCTATGACCCTTGCCCCAGCCTTTGATGAGACTCTCCCAGGAATGCGGAGCTCACTATTGTAAAGAGCAGCCCATTTCATGTTCTGATGGTTCCAACTACTAGGAAGCTTTTCCTTGCCTTGATCTCACCTTTCTGTCACTGGCCATCTGCCCTTCTGAGGCAATAGAACTACATGAATGGCTTTCAGATATCTGCAAATAGATCTTATTTTTTCTTGCACCAGCTCTTTTCCAGGCTAAGGTCATTAGTTCTTTTTTTTATGACTTTTTTAATGTGGACCACTTTTAAAGTCTTTATTGAATTTGTTAAAATATTGCTTCTGGTTTATGTTTTGGTTTTTTTGGCCACTAGGCTTGTGGGATCTTAACTCCCCGACCAAGGATCAGACATGCGACCCTTTGCATGGAAGGTGAAGTCTGAATCCCTGAACCGCCAGAGAAGTACCTTTAATTCTTTAAACACAAATTCTTGTCCTGCTTCCCTTTTTTTGAACATGCCCCGCATTGTCTGACTCTCTCTTGGCATGCAGAGCACAATACACCTCATGTAGATTAAGCCAAAAGAAAAGTGAAACTCTTTACCTCCCCTGTTTGGAAACTATACTGTTAAGACAGCCTGGAGACAGGCACACACATGGCATATCATTTAAAAATTTTTCCTTGGGACATGTAGTCCACTTTGCGGGTAGAACTGGGATGTGTGGATATTTTTCTGCTGCCCTCAGACCCTGCTACCCTATACTTTACCCAGCACCACCGCTGTCCCTGGGCTTCCCTGGCGCCTCAGATGGTGAAGAATCCACCTGCAACGTGGGAGACCGGGGTTCGATTCCTGGGTTCGGAAGATCCCCTGAGGAGGGCATGCAAACACACTCCAGTGTTCTTGCCTGGGGAGTCCCCAAGGACAGAGGAGCCTGGCGGCCTGCAGTCCATGGGGTTGCAAAGAGTCAGACGCAACTGAGCAACTAAGCACCCCACAGCGCTGTTGCCGCTGATGCTGACACCCAAGTCGGGGTGATGGAAATTCATCAGAGAGCTCACCTTTGGGCAAATCTGTTGCTCAATTTACTTACACAGAAACCATTAGGGCTGGGAGGCACAGCATACCCTGGTCCCGTAGCTCTTGTTCCCAAAAGTCAAGTTAAATCTGTCCTCTTGGCCGTGACCCACCTTCCTATCTTACCTTCTCCAGCTACTCTGTTCAGAGAAATCCCACCAGCATTTCTATTTATGGCTCGGTCTAAACACCACTTCTAAAGAGAAATCTTCCTTAAAACGGTATTCCACTCATCCCAATTTCCCAAGTTAGGGACCCTTTTCTGGGAAAGCATCTCACTTTCAAAGTGTTTACCCTCTGTATCTTGTTTGCTGGCTGTCTCCCCCGGCCCCCACTGGACTCCATGCTCCTTTGGGGCCAAGACCACATCTTCTCCATCTTCATGGTAGAGTAGATGTGAGTGTGGTGAAGGAGGTCAGCTCACAGGTCCTCTACTTGAGATTTCTTGAGCCGACCAGCAGGGGTCACCCCAACTGTTTCAGAGTTGAATGGGGTTCCCTGTGCACTGTAGAGAATAACAAATGTCAAGATGGTGGTCACAAGGACTAAAACTCCCAGAGATAAAGTTCTCCAATTCTTAAAATATAAGTCAACATGGATTTCTGGGTATCTGTTATCAATCGATACCTGTGGTATCGTGATCTGGGTATCTGTGACCACCTTGCCTGCCTCAGGAAGCTTGGTTTAGAGGTGTCTGTTGGGTGGGGGGCGTCAGTAAGAGCTGTGGCTGATGCCACATCTGAGCCACCCCATAGCTCAGTGACTCTAGCACCTTCCTGAGCCCTTTCTTGGGACAGGTGGGACAAGAAGAACTCCTGGTGTTGTGGGCGGTGGCAGGGCTTTCTGGCTCCTTCCCCAGTAGTCTCCAGCAGACAGCAGCTTGCATAGGGCCTGGCACATAGTAGGTACTCAGTAAATGACCATGTCTTCCATTTCCCCTGTGTGTCCCAGCAGCTCCTGGCTGTGGCCTTGGCCAGGGTCTAAGGATGACATCTGCCTCTGGTGGTTTTCATCTGCTGTCCCCCAGAGCAGCTGCTTCAAGGAACCCCCGAAGTTGTATAATCAGAATGGTTGTTGGTGCTTCGGGTCCCTGGAGGCATTCTTCACCCTCCAGGGGTTTAGGGATGAGAAGAGGTCAGGCAGAGGCCCCTGGGCTCAAGCCAAGCTTCTGGACTGCAGACCAGCATGCAAGTGGCCTCTGTGAACTCGGTGCTAAGTGAGCTGCCTTTTCATCTTGGGACTATTCTGCATGGGAGGCATTCTTTTTTTTTTTTTTAATTTTAAAATCTTTAATTCTTACATGTGTTCCCAAACATGAACCCCCCTCCCACCTCCCTCCCCATAACATCTCTGTGGGTCATCCCCATGCACCAGCCCCAAGCATGCTGTATCCTGCATCAGACATAGACTGGCGATTCAATTCTTACATGATAGTATACATGATAGAATGCCATTCATGGGAGGCATACTTATCTCTGTTCCCTGATGAGGAAACCAAGGCTCAGAGGTGAAGCCAGGCTTCCAGGCTAAGCAGCCAGTGAGGGGCAGAGTGGAGCCTCAAACCTGGATATCTGGTTCCCAGCCTGTGTTCCTTCTACCTTGCTGTCCTGCCTCTCCAGATGGAGACCTGACATGACTGGTCCCCTTTTCTAAGAGGAATCAGAGGAGCCAGACCCATGGCCTCAGGTTTATTGCCAGATCTTGGTCCTACACCTCTTAACAGCCAGGAAATGTGAAAGTGCAGTTAGTACTTACAAGTAACAGTAGTTAGCAGTTAAAAGTAACCCCAACTCAAACTGATTCAAACACTCTGAGACTTAATTCTTTGTGTGACTGGATAACTGAGAAATAGTTCCGGCTGCAGGTGAGCTTTGACCAGGGCTCCAGCTCCGTTCCTCTGCAGACCTCCTGGCTCTGCTCTCCTCTGGGTGTCCAGTTTTCTCCTCAGTCTGGCCTTCCTCATCGAGGCAGAATGGCATCCATAGCAGCAGACCTGCACACTCCACCACCCAGAGCAAGACAGGGCATCTGGGTCCCAGATCACTGCTGCGTGCTCCTTGGCTCAGTCTGGATCTATTGTCTAGCCCTGAGCCAGTCTCTGGTGACATGGATGAGATTATGCTGACTGGCGCCAACCCCAACCAGGTCTCAAGGCTGCTACCCCATGGGAGAGGGTTCAGTTCAGTTCAGTCACTCAGTCGTGTCCAGCTCTTTGTGACCCCCATGGACTGCAGCATGCCAGGCTTCCCTGTCCATCACCAACTCCCAGAACTTGCTCAAACTCATGTCCATTGAGTTAGTGATGCCGTCCAACCATCTCATCCTCTGTCGTCCCCTCCTCCTCCCACCTTCAATCTTTCCCAGCATCAGGGTCTTTTCTAATGAGCCAGTTCTTCACATCAGATGGCCAAAGTATTGGAGTTTCAGCTTCAGCATCAGTCTTTCCAATGAATATTCAGGACTGATTTCCTTTACGATTGACTGGTTTGATCTCCTTGCAGTCCAAGGGATTCTTAAGAGTCTTCTCCAACACCACAATTCAAAAGCATCAATTCTTCGGTGCTCAGCTTTCTTTATCTTTTAAATTTCTTTTATTTCTTTCTTTATTTATTTATTTTTCAGAGAGCTGAAAGAAAAGGGGAGAGTTAAGTGTGGCTTTGGGGCAGCAACCCAAGGCTGCTGGGGTGTGCACTGCACAAGGCACACGAGCTCCACCCTGGCTGAACCTCCAGAACCATGACTTCAGCAGAGTCCTGGCAGGTCCAGTGAGGGCTGTTCCTCAACTGAGGGTCAGAGTTGCTGCTGAAAGGCATGAGGTGAGGCATGGGGCAGGAACTCAGGAGACACCATGCCTTCCTCCTCCTGCATCTGGGCAAGCAAGGTTGTACGGTATAGTGGCCTCCAAATCAGAAAGATCTTGATTCAAATGCTTGGTCTTTGTATGATTTGGGCAAGTGGCTTCCACTCTCCAAATAGTTCTCTTATCTATAAAATGCAAATAGTAATGCCTACAGCGTGAGGATTAAACTAGGTGATGTTTGTAATGTTCCTAGATAATGCCTAACACCCAGTAGCTGCTCAATAAATGGCTGACAAACACAAGTCTGGCTCCCATTGGAGAATCTTCCATCGATTATGGCTTCAAGGAGTTCGAGGCACCCTTCTGGGATGGCTGTTTCCTGTACAGCCTAAATTAGATGCAAAATCTCTAAGGTCACCTCTGACTTTGTAAACAGAGCGAAAGAGCAGGAGGAAATGCAATTCCAAATGCCCTCTGCTCGCCTATTTTAGCCCTTGTTGCTGTAAACTCAAGCAAGCTCTCTCTGCGGTTTGTGGCTCCTGGAAACGGGACCCGGCGTGGGTCAGGGATGGGACTGGATTTGACTTGTCCTTTTGGCGTCTCCTCAGCCTGTGGAGCCCAGGCCTCTTGGAGCATCTTTGGGGCTGACGCAGCGGAGGTTCCGGGCACACGCAGTCACTCCCGCCAGGAGGCTGCCATGCCCCACATTCCCGAGGACGAGGAGCCCCCCGGAGAGCCACAGGCAGCCCAGAGCCCCGCCAGCCAAGTAAGTGCCTCCCTTCCTGCAGCTTGCCTGGCCGGGGCCACGCCGAGCGTCCTGGGCTGAGGCCGTAGGGTGTGCCACGAGCCTTTGGAGGCGGCAGTGGGCCTGCGGAAGGTGTGTGGCTTCCACACCAAGGAATACATATCCAAAGGCCATTTGAGTTGGCCCCCACACACCCTGAGAGTGGAACCTCCTGGGCTGTGTCTCACTGAGGTCTCCTGGGAAGTCACACTGCCCTCCTAGGATGGGGAGATACCTGGAGGAGAACCCCCAGCAAGGAGGGCCCTGTCCTGTCAGCGCTGTGGGCGCCAGCCTAAGGTCACTTAAGCTGAATCCTCTTAAAATGAAGATCGAAGTTTCTTAGTAAATAGTGGAAAAGGGTTTCAGTCAGATTTTATTATAAAAAAAGCAATGATGAAAGTAAATTGAAAGGTTCCATTGAGGTTTAACTGTACAAATGATATTGTGAAGATAAATTTTTAACCGTACATATTGCAAAAATATAGCTTATATGTTAATTTTTAGAATGAACAGAGAATTAATCAAGTATGTTGATTTTTGTATTACATATTTTTTATGCCAATGAAGCGATCTGTTCACATGATGTCGCAACCTTTACATTTTACTTTTTGGCACCTTCATTAAGAGATTCTGCTTGTTTGATATTTAAGGGCTTCATTCATTTTCCTAAGGACCTCTTTCAATCCCTCAATATTCCCTCATGAAGAACCTATCTTTCCATCATCCTCATAATTTTGAATTCATCTGTTAACTGGTCTAACTCCATGAGCTCCTCGTTGATCTAAGATCTTGTATGTGAAATTCTCCGACATGGTGTTTTGAACTTGATGAACTTTGCAGTTGATTTGCACTGAACTTATACATCTTGTTGTATCTGACATTTCTCCAAATGTCCCTGAGACTGAGGGAGAGACACTCATTAAGTGAGGGAAGGTTATATGAGCTGGCATTAATTTGATACATTTGAAAAGTGGGCAGATTCTTAGTGAATAGTTTCATGTTATAATGACATTTGTTTTCTTTTCACATCGTGACTGTGGGAACTAAGATAATAAAAAGAACAGATAATTGGAAAAGAACAGCCTCTTGTATCCCCACATCCCAAGCTCATGCGACTGAGATGCTGTAGAACTTGGCAGCCTTGGAGAGCCCTTGAATTTCTAAATGCCAGTGAGCCAAGCCCCACGCCCTTGGCCGTAGGCGCCAGCTCAGGGCTTTACTGAGCCCCACTCCCAGGAGTGTCCCGGGCTATGGGGGTGCCGCTGTCCAGTTCCTTTCAGTGGCTCCGAAGGGCTCCTCCACTCCTCTGCAGGTGACATCTGGCCTTCCCCACCCTGTGCTCTGCTGTTGCCCCTTTCCTGCTGCTGCTCCTAATCACGTGCGGACAACTCCCCCAAAGTGTTACCGACAGTGACTGTAAGGTTTACCCAACAAAAAGTTTGCTAATCTACTGAAATCCTGGGGTTTAAAGAAGGGAAGTACAACACAGAATAAAACACTTGTGTGTGTGGTCAGTCATGTCCGACTCTTTCGTGACCCTGGACTGTGGCCTACAAGGCTCCTCTGTCCGTGGAATTTTCCAGGCAAGAATACTGGAGCAGGTTGCCATTTCCTCCTCCAGGGGCTCTTCCTGACCCAGGGATCGAACCCTTATTGCCTGCATCTCCTTCACTGGCAGGCAGATTCTTCACCACTGAGCCACCTAGAAAGCTAGACTAACACACATCTGGACTGCAATGTCACTGCCCCCCGTCCTCAAGTCATTCCCTTTCCCAGGTTCTATCCGCTTAGCATCTCCACCCCTCAGTCCTGGATCACTTCTTGCTGTGGTCCTCCCTGACCCTATCCACTTTACTCACAATGATAGTGCCCTTAAGACAGGCTGTGATGCAAAATCGAGCTCCTGAATCCTGGGCAACTACCCTGAATGGCTGCCACGCCCTGACCCCCAAGTATTCAAGTGCTCCTAAAAAAATAAATTAACGAAAGATGGGCAGAGACACAGCTCCATCCTCGGTGAAGAGATCTTTTTCACATTGAGTTCAGTTCCTCTTGGTGTCAAACCTCTCTAATTAAAAGACACTTCAAACCTCCACCAAGACGAAAGACCAGATAGCACAAAAGCCTGCTGGCCTTTCTCCCCATCATGGCTTCAAACCACACATAGGTGTAACTTCACTGGGTCAGAGGTGAGGGTGAATTTCTAGGGATAACTAAGCAGGGATAGGCTGCCAGGAGCTCACTACACAGCTGAGGGTCAGAGAGCCCCAGCTGAGCAGCAGAAACTCCAGATTCCAGCCCCCACAAACTCACTTTCCCAAATCAGACTTCTATAACAAACACCCTGGGCCCTCAGGGTCTCTGAAGGTCCTCCATGTGCTCATGGGGAGATGAGAAAATAGAGACTGTTTGTGGGCCTCAATAGCCTTTGCAGTGCCAGAGTCTATCAGGAGAAGGACCCATGAGGAACCCGGGTGAGCTGGAGCCAGGATGCCCGGATCCTGTGAGAGGCCCATTAGCGCAGGATTTCAGAACTGGGACTCTGGAGTGAGTGGTTTTGAGAGCAGAGGACAGCGTTCCCTTGGTCCTAGCACCTCTCACAGATGCCCCAGTGCCAAAGCTGAGAGAGCTCAGTGCAGAGCTCCAGCAGAGGCCGGGGAAGCAAGGTTGGCCAGGAAGACTGGGCTGGAACTCCTGGTGCTGTGTGAATTCCACTCTGTGAAACAGGCAAAAAACAGACCATCCTTCTGAGTTTACGGCTCCCCGGGGTCCAGCCCTACTTCTGGTTCCTCAGGCCCCAGCCCCAACTTGCCATCGCTGACTGAGGCACTAGCTGAGGCCGTCTCACACAAAAACACAAAAGATCCTGTTTTTCTTTCTGCTCACGCACACACACACACAAACACAGTCATAAGCACACGAACACTCATACACATGCCAGACCTAAACACACTTTCAGACACGCACAGACTTGGACAGATAAAGAGATATACTGTTTAAGATCCCAAGCAGAAGCTATAATCAAAATGCACAAAGAACTAAAGCCTCCTGACGATGCCCTCTGGTGAGGCTGTGTCCTGAGCAGTGTTTCCTGGGTTGGCCTTTGAACAGGGAAGGGCCGAAAGGGATCAGGCTGGTAGCCAAGAGGCTCTGGTAGGAGCAGAAGCTGTGAGGATACAAGCCCGCGACCTTATGGGATCACAGACTGACAGTAGGTCACTGACCAGATCTCAGGTCACATCTAAGCCCCTTCCTCTAAAGACAGGCAAAATCCTGCCTGGTCTAAGTCACCTGGGAGCTTGTTACCCCTGGATTCCTCTGCCAACCTCCACCCGCTGGACCAAAGCCTCCGGGTGTGGACCCGTGCGTGGTTGGCAGCTCTGCTTCCTGGTCAGGCTGGAGCCTGCCTCCCCCGACTCCCTCAGTTCTGTCGTCACAGCGGCCTGTTGTGGGTGAAGACCCACAGACACATGAAGGAGGTGTCTGCGTCTTCCTGGAGCTTCTCTGCCTCCAGTTCCTCCAGGCTTTGATGCCATGGCACGTTTCGGAGCCTCCTCCACCCCTCCCCACACATACCAGCCTGTCTCTGCCTCACTGTGGGGCACCAGACCTGGCCCCAGGCCCTAGAGGCAGTGTGACCTAGGACGTCAGCCCTTTCCAGGCCTGTAACCAGCAGCCGTATTAGCAACTCCACTCACTGGAACTGCATGGCCTCCTCAGAGGGGCCTTCCAAACCTCAAAGTACGGAGACATTCATATTAACTATAAGAGCCCAGTTCTCACTGGATCTCACCCCTCTCCCCCTCCAGGGGTTTTGGAAGGCCCCAGGGGCAGGTCAGTGTGAGCTCATACGCTGACCTCACATCTTTCACGTCATCTCCTCCGGCATCACTCTGATCACCGTTCTCCAACCACTCCCTTACCCCACTTCTCCATTATCCATAAAGCCACTAATAACTGCTAACCTTGTGCTGCCGGGTACCACACGTTTCATTGTTGTTCGGCCGCTAAGTGTGTCTGACTCTTTGCAACTCCATGGACTGCAGCACACCAAGCTTCTCTGTCCTTCATTATCTCCTGGACTTTGCTCAGATTTATGTCCTTTGAGCCGATGGTGCTATCCAACCATCTCATCCTCTGCCGCCCCCTTCTCTTTTGCCTTCCATCTTTCCCAGCATCAGGGTCTTTTCCAATGAATCCATTCTTTGTATCAGGTGACCAAAGTACTGGAGCTTCAACTTTATCTTCAGTCTTTCCAAGGAATATTCAGAGTTGATTTCCTTTAGGGTTGACTGGTTTGATCTCCTTGCTGTCCAAGGGACTCTCAGGAGTTTCTCCATCACCACAATTCAAAAGCACTGAGTCCTTGGCACTCAGCCTTCTTTATGGTCCAACTTTCACATCCGTACATGACTACTGGAAAAACCATAGCTTTGACCACATGGACCTTGTTGGGGTTACTATTCTATTAACTCAGTTAACTTTCAAGTCCCCTTATGAGGTAGGCATCATCAGTTCCATCTCATAGCTGAGCAGACTGAGGCACAGAGTAGTTAAGTGCCTTGCTCCAGGGTCACACAGCTTGTAAGTGATAGGCCCAGGATTTGCACCCAGGCAGCCTGGCCCCAGAGCCCACATTCTTGGTCTATGCCCTGCACTGAGCTCTCTCAGCTTTGGCACTGGGGCCTCTGTGAGAGGTGCTAGGACCAAGGGAACGCTGTCCTCTGCTCCCAAAACCACTTGTCAGAGACAGTCAACCTGGGCCCCGTAGAACTTACCACCTTATAAACCTGAAGTGCCACAGCTGTGGTCCCGATAAACCAGCACGCTTGGGTGTGTCTTGAGCCCTAGAAACCCAGGCCACCATGCTGTTCCCACTTCAGGCCACACACACATGTTCCTCTCACTCCAGGCCTCCCTGAGCATCTACTTGATCCAAGAAGTCCCCTACATACGAAGGAGTTCTGTTCCGAGAATGCATTTGTAAGTCTAATTTGTTCATAGGTCCAACAAAGTGAGCCTAGGTACCCAGCTAACACAATCAGCTGTAGACTACTATACTGTAATAGGTTTATAATACTTTTCACACAAGTAAGACATAAAAAAGCACAGAATATAGTGAGCTTTTATACTTTTGGACATCCTGGGCTTGAAATAAAGAGACTGTACTCCCGCACTCTATACAGTACTGTGCAGTAAATACACAAAACACAACTGCTTGTAGAGGATGTGTGCGAAAGACAAAGCACACTAGATGCGTGAAATAACGTGACTTTACATGCAAATTCACGTTCCCATCTTTGAAACTTCACAGCTTGAAGGTTCGTATGTAGGGTACTTACTGTACTGCACTTTCTGGTCCTCTAGACAGAAACTGATGTTCAGCCCTCACATACAGCAGCGTCTGGTTGACATGATCACTGAAGCACTCAACTAACCAGCAGCATCCTTGCTCCCACCCTGACCCCTACCCCAATTATTACTTAACTGAAAATGAGGTTGGAGTGTTTTTTGGAAAAGAAGCCCTCTGCATCCAGCCCTAACAGGAAAGGATCTGTTTGTGGAGCTCCTAGAACCTCTGACCATGAAGCTGCAGGGCCTCCCCATCTTTTGGCCCAGAACTGGATAGCATGGTGGCCACCACCATAACCAACCTGGAACTCTCTCCCTGCTTAGTGTAGTAAGAGACACATCCAGACTCGCTACCATCATCCCGCATGGCTGTCCTGTTAGAAGAGAAGAATTCCAAGCAGGGTTCCCCAAGCAGCCAGGGAGTTCTGGAAGGCACAGGAAATGCTTCTGTTTCATAGGAACATGAAACATGAGCCACGTGGCAGAGTGAAGGGGGCCTGCGCTTCATCCCTGAGTGTGACCCTGGGTGGGTTATTCATCATGCCTCAGCTTCCTTATCTATAAGCTGAGTGTTCCAGTAATAGCTGCTCACACCAGCTAAATTTTAAGGCAATTCCAGGCACGATGCTAGGTTTCTGTCTACATTATCTCATTTAGTTTTCACACTAACTCTGTGAGGTCGGTATTATTGCTATTCCCATTTGTAGATGAAGAATTTAAGCACAGAAAAGAAAGTAAGGTGCATGAGGCAACACAGCTAAGGGGTTAGATTGTAAGAGCCTAGTCTCAAACCCAGGCAACCTGACTTTACCAGAATAACATATAGCCAGTGCTAAGCAAAGCACTCAACTTTACTCAGTATTCAACAAAGTTCTCAGTCCCTCGCACAGCACAAAATGGTACACTAAAAAGTTTTCACAGGTATCACTGCTGTTGGTCCTCTAATGCCACTGTGGGGACAGAGATCATCAGCCCCAGGAAACTGGAAAGCTCAGAGCATGTAGGTGTTATAGCTGGAGAAGCTCAGAGCATGTAGGTATTATAGCTGGAGAAGCTCAGAGCATGTAGGTATTATAGCCGGAGAAGCCCAGAGCATGTAGGTATTATAGCTGGAGAAGCTCAGAGCATGTAGGTATTATAGCTGGAGAAGCCCAGAGCATGTAGGTATTATAGCTGGAGAAGCCCAGAGCATGTAGGTATTATAGCTGGAGAAGCTCAGAGCATGTAGGTATTATAGCTGGAGAAGCCCAGAGCATGTAGGTATTATAGCTGGAGAAGCTCAGAGCATGTAGGTATTATAGCTGGAGAAGCTCAGAGCATGTAGGTATTATAGCTGGAGAAGCTCAGAGCATGTAGGTATTATAGCTGGATGCAAGGAGGGAAACCAACATGTGATGCTCCTACTGTGTTCTAGGCTAAGCTCTTTGTACTTATGATCTCAGATGACCTTTATAATGCCCTGTAAGTTAGCAATGCCTGTACCCTTTTTATAGATTAGGAAAGTAAGTCCTGGAGAGGTTAAGCCAGTTGTCCAAAGTCACATAATGAAGAAGTAACAAGGCCTGAATTTCGCTGCCTCATGGCTCGTAGCTGAGAAACAGGCCTCGAATGATGGTTTTTCTTCTTTCTAGTCCAGAAAACACCCCATTGCAATGCAGTGGAGTTTGAGCACACAGGAAATGGATGGCAGTTCACTGACGTGTGGTAGGTACTCAGCAAATATAGAACTGAGTTTAATTTACTCAATAAATGTTTATTGAATTCATTCACCAAGCATTTATTGAGCTCTAACCAACCAAAGTCCCACTCTCAGGGAGTTCACTTCCTTGTGGATTTACAGCTGAATGACAGGTCTCTCTGATCTGATTTGCTCTCATGACCTTCTCTGATCAGGAACTGGCGGATCTTTGTTCTATGCCATCCCCAGAAATATCTAGACCTTAACACATGAGATTGCCAGCTTCACTCTCCACTTTGCCTCCCCTTGGCTGTTGAGACCCTGTGATCACTTGTCAGTGGGCTAGGGCTCCATCTATACCCCAATGGAGGCCCCTGGAGAAATGCATGCTCTACCGTGGTGGGAAAAGGGTTCAGGACTCAAAAGAATCAATCCTCTGTCAGGAATGAGATGAAGGCGAAATAGATAATGTGTGTTAAATCCTTGGAAACTGGTAATGACTGTGCAGAGTGGGGAGACCACCCTCCCAACCCTCCCAACTAACCCTGTGAGAACCATCTTACTTACCGTGCTTCCTATGTGACTGACAGTGCTCTAAGCATTTTACACCAACAATTCTAGGAGATCAGTATGATTATTACCCATTTTACAGATGAGAAAACTGAGGCAAGGAAGTGCACTCTAACCACCAGAAGCTGAGGAGTACCTTGAATACTCCACTTGAAGATTTTGAATTCATCCTTATCTCATCCTGCGCTTTGCAGAAACAGGCTCTGTTCAGATCTTCAGTGAAGTATCTTCAGATAAAACTGTCAGTAAAGCATTAGAGTCTGATGTATAAGATATTGGAGATATCTATTGGGAACCCCCAAAGTAGACATTACTATCATCTGTATTTTGTAGAAGAGGTTGCATAATTGTCAAAGGCCACATGGAGTGTCATGGCTGAGTGGAGATTCAAACCCATTTCTGCTGAGGTGTTCCCACCACCTTTGCCTCCTTCCCTGGTGCCACCCAGCAGTAAATCCAGTGTCTTGGACACCAGAAACCCCAGGCATGGGAGGTATGTGCTTGATGCCCCATCCTCTATGGAAGAGAAGCTCAGACAGAGTCAAGAGGACTGTTCTACAAGGATGGCTTCTAATGGTTTGGGTCAGAGAGTAAGAGCTGTGAGGTTATAGCTGTGCAACTGTCCAGGACAGAGCAGAATGTGGTTTAGAAATGTTGATTATTACAGATGGTCAGGAATGTATATCACAGTTATTGGTCTTATTATAAGCCAATGGATGTAGCTTGTCTTTTTTTTATTTCTCTGAGTACCCTGTCAGGTTGCATTCCTTTAGGGTCAGGGGTGATGTGTGTACCTCCAACCCTCAGCATAGGCTCTTGCACATGTAAGAGCTTAGGGATGTATGGTTGTGTGATAGGCTGGGTGCATAATTGGCTGTATGGATGATTAAATGCCTGGACCTAAGGGAGGAGGCGATGGACAGGAAGGATGAGGAGAGGATAGAAGATAATCATGGATGAACGGCCAACTGGTTGAATGATACCCTCCTCCCCGACAGAGGAAGGCTAACAGACACTCTATGCACTTTCACACTTCAAAGGCTGATGGCATGAGAGTAAAAACAGCGACGAAGAAGGTAGGATAATCTGGGGGTGGGTGACCCCTGACTGGGGCTTCCCTGGTGGCTCGGCCATAAAGAACTCGCCTGACCTGCAGGAGTTCCCAATCCCTGGTTTGGGAAGATTCCCCTGGAGAAGGAAATGGCAACCCACTCCCGAATGCTTGCCTGGGAAATCCCATGGACAGAGGAGCCTGGCGGGCTACAGTCCGTGGGGTCGCAGAGTCAGACACGACATAGCAACTAAGCCACGATCCCCAGACTGCTAGGAGTAGACCGGACAATGGCCGGAAAGAGGACCTACAGAGGCAGGGCAGGCCGCGAGTGATGGGGAAGCCCACACGGCGGGCCACGGGGGGCCTTCCGGAGGACCGACAGAGGCAGGGCAGGCCATAAGTGACGGGGAAATCCACACGGCGGGCAGCGGGGAGCCTACCGGGAGCCAGGGTCTGATCCTCCACGCTTGGCAGGGAGGAGCCCCAGGTCCAGCCGAGCTCAGCAGAGGCACTTCTGCTCTCTCCCATGCTCTTAGGACTCATTGCTGGAATAATCATTTTCTCTGAAGTCCCCAGAGAATCCTTTTATCCTGCCACGAGAGTGCTAAGCCTCTTTGTGGCCAGGGCTGTCCTCTCCAGAGACAGTCCTTGTTTGCCCTTCGGGCTGTGAGAGAGAGACCTGGGGATACAGCTATAGCAGTGCCCGCCCTCTGTCACTATCCTCACTGTCACTGTCACCCTCAGAACCGGCCTGGAAAATGGGGATTATTTGCTCCAACTAATGTTTGAGAACAGGAAGCCCAGGGAAGTTAAGTGACTTGCCTGAGGTCACCGAGCAGTGTAGACCTCCTAACTTCACCACCCAACACTGCCTGCCTGCACAGTCTTCTCCCAGACCGGCTGCCAGGGTCCCAGTGCAGGAGCTAAACTCCCCACTCCTGCCTGGGCTGGGGCTGGTCTGCTGCTCAGAGCTTCCGAGCCAGGGCTCACCACGTGACATGGGGGAAAGGAAGCTAATATTCCCGTCTGTGACACTGGCCTATATTTATCCCTGCACCCAGGCAGTTAGGAAACTGTGGTGCATTCTTGGGAATTTATGAGCGAAATAAACATTTAAATGTTTCTATAAGGCTTATTTAAAGAGAACAAAATGTGACCTGCTGGCTTATTAAAGGGCAAGCTTGCTGGGAGATGGCCCAGCTCCCGCAGTGCTCAGCTGACTCCAGGGAAGGGGAACGGATCCCTGGGGAGGCTGGGCCCTGGAAGGTGAGAAGGGTGCCCCTGCTATCTTTCCTCCAGCTGTGTATTCAGCCTGAAGGGCTTCCTGGAGGAAGGGGCTTACTGGGTAAGGTACAGTTTGGAAGAATAAGAGAGGCACGTCAGAGGCCTGCAGGGCACCAGAAATCAGGGAAGGTGAGACCCAAGACCTGGAGACAACTTGTACAGCCAGCGTGTGTGATAGGAAGGCCAACTGGCCTGGTATCTGTTTCTTCCCCAGGGTTGTGCAACCCTGGACAGTCTGGTTTTTATTGTTGGTTAAGTGGAAATTGAAATGTGAAAAAAGGGGAAAGAAAAGAAATACATTAATCCCCTATTTCACACCCAGGGCTTTTGCTTTCGTCTTCTCATCTCCCCTGCACGGCTCTGTGAGATCAGGAGACATTCTCACCCCACGTTGTTCATGGGTGTCCTGAGGTTCATCCTCAGAGCTGCTGGAATGATTATGAGAAAACACACAGGAAGTGCCTGGGGCAGGGCCCTGCAGGCAGTAGGTGGGACTAAATGTTACTTCCTTCTACCCATGTTTGTTTCTTTGCTTCTCCTATAGGTAAGAGTCATCTCTACCTTGTCTGAGACGCAGGTGGTGAGAGAGGGGGTGGAGCCAGGTGAAGGAGGCCTTGGATGTAGGCTTCCCTGGGAGTCCTTGATTACCTGGACTTCTGTGGCTGGATGTCCCACGGAAGATATTCCGTGGCTCCATGACCAGAAGTGCAAGGTCCTCCTAACTGAACTCCAAAAGGTTGTGTAGATGCAAAACTAAGAACAACAATCTTCTCCAAACCAAATTCCAAAGTCATTAATTTAGCCCCAAAGGTACCAATAACAGACTATAACATCTGACACTTATTGAGCATTTACTAGCTGCCGGGTGCTCTTCTACAAGCTTACCATCTGGAGCTGCCACACTTAGCAAATGAAACAGTTATGTTCATGCAATATTTGGGACGTGTGTTAGTCACTCAGTCATGTCTGACTCTTTGCTACCCCATGGAATGTAGCCTGCAAATCTCCTTTGTCTATGGGATTCTCCAGGCAAGAATACTGGAGTGGGTTGCCATTCCCTTCTCCAGAGGATCTTCCTGACCCAGAGATCAAACCCTGGTCTCCTGCACTGATGGCAGAGTCTTTACCTTCAGAGCCCCTTTACACTGAATACTTTAGTGTAAGTAAGTATTTGGGACCTACTTACACTAAAAACGTAATTGTTGTTTATTTAAAGCTCAAATGTAACAGGGTATCCTGTATTTTATCTGGCAATCCTATTTCTACATCAGTCTGTGGAATTGTTGTAACTACGCTGTGAGATAGCTATTTTATAGATGAGGCACAGAGAGGAGAGGTCACTTGCCCAAGGTCACACAACTAATGTGAAAATCTGTATCATGAATTAGTGTGGCTCCAGAGCCTGAGTCCTGAAGTCCTGGAGCCAGGAACTTGCCTGGTGGATTCTGTTTGAATGCGCCGCCCAACAAGCTTTCTTGAGGCCCTGCCTTCTGTTTTGGCAGCTCAGAGCCGGAGCAAGGATGAGTATTTACACGGCATTAAAACCTGGCAGAATTCACCTGGAGGGCCCTTGGAATCTTCCCACACTCTCTCCTGATTCCCCGTTAAAGTGAAACCCAGCCAGCACAAGACTAAATGTTCCCCACAAAAACAGTTTTGCAGGAAATTAGATATTGCCTGGAGCTTTCTGTGAGCTGATTAAGGAGAGAACAATTTGATTTTATTAGTGTATATTTTGTACACTTTGGAAGGAGAGCATGAGGACATTCCAGGGCATTCCATCAGGGGATTAGAGGATTTCTCCCTGATTGCTTTGTGCCTCCTGGCTTTTAAGCAACTTCAAATTGTGTGTGTGTCTGTATTTACATGCTTGGCACTCGCCACCAGGGGCTCGTTTCTGCCTTTCTGCATGGGAATCTTTGCCCTTGACCTTCCTCTGGGTAAGGGTACCAGCAACCCCGTGGATGACAGTCACCTCTAGATAGTGACTCATATTCATCACTTTTGCCAGGAGTCAGGGAAAACTCCACTGGAAAACAGTTCCTCCAGTGCCTTGCAGACCAGATACCTCACAGCAGGACCGGCGGGACCCTACCTGGGATGGGTAGCGGTGGGAAGGAGGCTACTTCTACCTCACTCCCCTCCCACTGTGCTAGCCAGGAGGCGGGGGGAGTATTTCAGAGGTCCTCCTGGTTCGCCTTTGTCTGCGTAGGCCCTAGCATGTAGTAGGCGTTCAATAAATGTTTGCTGGATGAATAGACAGAATAAAGTGTAATAATGTGCAAAAGCTTACAGACTGGCCGCTCTCTTAGACTCTAAGACTTTTGAAAACTTTTGTGTCAATCTTAAAAAAAGGGAGGGTAAAACAGTCTACACCATGAATGGGGCTGAAGACTAAGCTGGGTTGGGGGGAAGAACAGAGAGAGGGAGAGAGGAAAAGGGGTGGCGGGAGAGTAAGCAAGTTATTTCACCTACTCCATAGTCTATGCTCCAGCTACACTCATGAATCCTTAGTGCTGTTACGCCTTTTACTAATGCTGTTTCCTTTGCCCAAAGCCTCCCCCCTAATTCTTACTTTTAATTAATTAAATTTGGCTGGGTCGGGTCTTAGCTGCAGCCCAGGATCTTCACTGTCATGTGGGATCTTTCGTTGTGGCATGCAGACTCTCTAGTTGTGGCTTGTGGGCTTAGTTGCTCCGTGGCATGTAGGATCTTATGTTCCCTGATCAAGGGAACCCCCGCCTCTTGCATTACAAGGCGGATTCTTAACCACTGGACTACCAGGGCAGTCCCTCCTCTAATATCTTTGTATTGCAAACTCATATTCATCCCTCAAGAGCTAGCTTAAATGTCCCCTCCTCTGGAGAGTCTTCTCCAGCTCCCCTCATAAGAGAGTCTGCTTTGCTTTCTTTGAGCTTTCAAAGAGTGTGGTTCATCCCTTATCACCTTATATGTATTATCAGCGAATTACTGATGAATTAATTCTCTGTATCCCTTGCTTGTCTGTGAGCTCATGAGGGTCTTTGTATCTCAAACTGCTTCTGGCACATGATGCGTAACTAAAATGTGTTTGTTGAGTGAGAGAGAAAAGTGATTTGACGGTGGTATGGCTGTTTATTGGTACATCAGTCTTGTGCTAAGGTACTTTCTCCACATTATTTTTAATCCTCACATCAGCCTTGTGAGTTATCATGGGGCATAGAGAGGTCAAGTAGCTTGCCGAGGACACACAGCTAGTGGATGATGAGCAGAAATTTGAGGGTGTGATTCTTCCAAAGGGAAAGGAAAAAGGCATTGCTGCTTCCTGCTCCTACCCAGCCAGGGTCCTTGTCCGAAGTTTCCTTCCATGTGCTCAGGGATTCTGAGGGCTTCCCCCTGTCTCATCACTACAGCTCCCTCCTGTTGAAAGATCATGGAACACAGGGATCTGGCGTTCCCTGGCTGCACTCAGAGACTCTTCCCCAGCCAACCTGGCCTCATGTTTGAGGCCAAGGGAGGGAATAGACGCAGATGCAAATGGAAGAGCTGGTTTCACTAAAAGTTGTGGGAATCAAGAAGTCCAGATGACTCTGTATAGTACCCACTTGACAAGAAAGAATAATGCAAAAAGGAGAGAGGGCCTCCTCCCCACCTTGCTAAGAGCCAACTCCTGCATACCAAGGACTTAAGAACACAGCTCAGCCTGGCTCTATGAGGGCAGCCCCCCGGCCATGGCTTCATTGAGGCCAGTAGAGGTAAGAGCACTAATGCCCAGGGGCTCCAGAAGGACATGACCTCCACAGAAAGTGGCTGTGGGGACCCACTGCTCTGAAGCTTCAGGAAGCTGCACTGATATTGTAGGTGGTGTGACATGCTCAGGAGCATGGGGAGACAGGCTTTTGGAAGGGAGAGTAGGGCATTCACAGAGGGCTAGAACAGCACGCACCAGTATGGGAGAGCAGGGCAAGGAGAAGGAAAATGATGAAGGGTCATAAAGAGGACCCCCAGAGAGTCTCCCAGATATAACTGGGAACAATTCTGAGATGGATACACTGGGACAACAGGTGGCAGAAAAGTCAAAGACACTACTGTTCCTGTTCATTGGTCCTATTTCTATCTCCAGTCCACTTAGATATGGAAAAACACAGGTTGACGTGCATCTTTAGGAATTTTGTTGTATATCCTATACAGCATGCTTTCGTTTCATTCATTCATTTACTCACTCAACAAATATTTATTATACAGATTTGTAACATACACATTTGTTGTTACATTTGTATACGTAGGGTTTTACCACTCACATAGCCATTAGCAGCATAACAGTATACCATTTTCACTACAGCTGCTCCAATCTACAGTGTAATAACTTTCATTTTGATGGTTAGAAGTTTTGTTCTATTTTGCTTAGTAGTTGCAAACTATCTCAAAAATTTAAGGATTGGCCTGTAATTTTTGTTATTATTTCAGAAATGTTTGTTTATTTAGATAAACATTTTCACAAAGTTATAAAAGTTAAAAGCCATGTTCCATTACCCATGGGACAAATCGCTTTATTGACATGTCACCATTAGCCACATGGAGGACTGTCACTGGGTGTCAGGAACGTGGGTGTCGCCATGTTTTCTGCTGGCCTGCATCCTTCCCCAAGCAGGCTGCTTGCAGCCTGAGGACTCCACTGTTCTTTTCCTATTAATACAGTGTTAGTGAGGAATAACCAGGGATGGCTTTGTGGTTTCCTAATCTTAGTGCATAAAAGATAGACCAAGTTAAGCTAGGTGAATGAAGGAGAAACTTTTTTTCTTTTTCTTTTTTCTGGATAATCCAAATAAACTGCCTTTGGCCCATTTCAAGAAGGCTCTGTTATCATGATGCTGGAATAAAGGTTCCAGCTCCTGGAAGCTTAACTCCATCTGTGTTCTTGTTCTAAATCACCAGGACCCTGCCACCACAGGAATATCTTGCAGTCCACCCACCATCATCCTGACTGGGGATGCCAGTTCACCAGAAGGAGAAACTGACAAAAACCCGGTCAACAGGTACATCCTCTGTGCCTAATCTATGCAATAAAGGGCACTGTTCCTAGCATGTGGGATTAGACAACTCTATTTTTTTTTTAATAAATCTTTTCTTCTTTCTTGATGATTTTATTGATGAAATAAAACCAAACGGTTTTTCAACATGAGAGAGAGAGAGCATGGCATTTTCCCATTATCTCCTCTTCCCTCATATTATTTTCTCTCCTGGATTTGGATCTTTGTACTTGGCTAACGTGAGTCTGAGTGAACTCCGGGAGTTGGTGATGGACAGGGAGGCCTGATGTGCTGCAATTCATGGGGTCGCAAAGAGTTGGACACGACTGAGTGACTGAACTGAACTGAACTGAACCTTTAAGAAAAGCACAAATCATAGCAGGGGAGTTTCCTATAATATCTGCCCATATATTTGCAAACAGACCTGAACGATGTGGATTCTTGACTAGTATTCTGCCTGTATGGCAGATGACCTCGTGGTAGGCATACTGGCTCACAGGCACAGAGATGTCACTGCCTCAGTCTTACACAGCACTAGCTCATGCATTCGTCTAGCTAGAATGAGATGGCCTAAGTATAATTTCCAAAAAGTTACGAAGCTAACCCTAATACAGATATGTACTGAGCATGTGTCAAAGATTTATGTGTCAAAGATTTATTTAACTCATTAACGGGGTGGGGGGACCAACAGGAATACAAAGCTGGTTCAAAAGAGGATGCAAGAAATGGACATACTTAATATAATCAGTGAGGAGGACAAGAACGCTGGAATAAGATTGCTTAAGCTAGATATAAAATAGGTTAATGTTTCATGGAACAATGAAACCTTATATTTTTAATCCTTTTTCCTCAACAGAAATCATCTGCATCTCTACCAGGCAATTATTCACATTTTATGAGTTTTCTGCAAGTTAGATGCTCAGAGTCTGAGCCCTGATGAACAAAGTTACAGCTCCTCAGGGAAGTGGTTTAGCGAGCATCAGAAGCACCTGGTTGTTGGGGGTGGGAATTGTTCAATCAATCACACAGTGTGGGACCCCATCCCCAGAGTTTCTGATCCTGTTGGTGGTTGGGGCCTGAGAATGTGTGTTTCTAACAAATCCCAAGCTTAGATGAGATTGAAAGCAATGCTCTAGGATGAATTTTGAACATAGGCAAGCATCTAGACACCTATTTACATGCTCTGTGGACCAATTTTCTTAACAAGGTGATTCTGTCCTGTCTTTCAGAGCCCACAGTCCCCACAGGAGGCTTTCTCACCGACACTTGAAGGTTTCCACTGCTTCACTGACTTCTGTGGGTAAGGGCTGGGCTGATTTCTCTTATTTCTGCAACCAGAAGTAGAGTCCAGCTGAAGGTGTGTTTGAGTAGGAAGACTGAGGTCTGGCAGCTTGGCCTCTTCCCCACTCCTGTGTCTTGGATAAGTCCATCCTTAGAAGCCCAACAGGGCAAAATCGATGAGCCCTCTGTGTTTGAGCCCAGAAATATTATATCTGATTTTAGTTTGTTTTGGTAAAAAGACAAGTCCTGGGCATACAGAGGAAGATGAGGCAAAGGGAGATGGAAGGGCTGGGTGAGGCCCTCCGCCCCCAGCTAGAAAGGCCCACATCCAGGTAGCTGTGTGCTTAGCTGCAAGGCTGGCTGCCCCAACCACCTTCTCCTTCCCCAGTGTATCTCAGAGCCTGCTCTGGACCATCAGAACACAAATGCAGGCGTGGTCTCTGCTTGCATGCCACTGTGAGTGAGGAGACTGACAAGCGAACAGATAGAATCAAGACACTGTGTGGCAAGGTCCTTCACAGAAGTGTTAGGGAAACTGAGTCAAGCAGGGGAGCAGTTCTGGCTAGAGACAGGGAAGGCTGGATAGGTATTCCAGACGGGAGAGTGTCTGAATTGTGCCTTAGAGAGGTGGACAAGAGGGAGGAAAGGTCATCCGGATGGAAGAAGCAACATTGCTGGGGAGCAGGAGCCTTAACAGAGCAACTGAATGCTTTGCTGTGTGTATTAATCAGGACTCTCACATCATAGAAACTCAGCTTACAAAACCTCATGCCAAAAAATAAAAATAAAAGCCAGGGTCTGTGTTTTCAGGGTGTGCTAACCCCAGGTGCTCACGCTGAGTCATGAGCAATCATCTCATTTCCTTTCCCAAGTCTCCTCTCTTGTGTGTTGGTTTTCTTCTGGGCAAATAAATGTCTATGAACTTATACCCCTTCAGTGAAAAAAGAGTTCCTCTTTCCCATATACCCAACACCTTTCTCAGAATTGCCTCTCACTGCCTCGCCTGGCCATCCCTGAGCCAGCCACCCAGGGGGACTGAGCTCGTTGGCTGGCTGAAGATGGTACAAGTTCCATTACTGGTACATGAGACGAGATGGGCAACAGGGTTTAGCTCCTTCCTAATTTCCCAACATGACTGAGACTCCAGTGAGCTTCACCCAGTAGAGACTGGAGTGCTCTGACCAGAAGAAGGAGGAAAGGAGGCTGGAGAGGCACAGCGGGAGCCGTTCACCATGGAGGGCCTAGGAGGAGAGGAGTGTGTGGGATCAGGAAGAGCGGCTGGGCCCAGCTGGGCATCTGATGTCACCCTGGGGACCGTGAGGAATCCTGCTGAGCTGAGGCAGGAGAACTGCATGGTCAGAGGAGGCTCTCAGGATGGTCATTCTGACAGGCAGTGGAGGATGGGATGGTGCAAGTAACCTGGAGGTGGACAGGACCTGGGAGGTGCTGATGTAATTGAGCAAGTAAGTTACAGCTGATGAGCAAAAATGGAGATGAGGCCCAGGTTCCAGGGACATTTACTTGATGATGAGTTGGGGGGACCTGGGTGGACTGAGAAAGAAGAAAGAGTGTGGAGTGACTCCCGTATTTCTGAGCAGCTGGGTGAGAGGTGGTGCCACTCACCCAGGGAAAGTCTCCTGGAGAAGGGGCAGCTGGTGGCTCAGAGGTTAAAGCGTCTGCCTGGAATGCAGGAGACCTGGGTTCGATCCCTGGGTCGGGAAGATCCCCTGGAGAAGGCAATGGCAACCCAGTACTCTTGCCTGGAGAATCCTGTGGAGGGAGGAGCCTGGTGGGCTACAGTCCATGGCGTCGCAAAGAGTTGGACATGACTGAGCAACTTCACTTCACTAGAATAAGGATAGAGGGACTTCCCAGGTGGTGCTAGTGGTAAAGAACCCGCCTGCCAATGCAGGAGAAGTAAGAGACACAGGCTCAATCCCTGGGTCAGGGAGATCCCCTGGAGGAGGGCAAGGGAACCCACTCCAGCATTCTTGCCTGGAGAATCCCATGGACAGTGGAGCCTGGTGGGCTACAGTCCATCGACTCACGGAGTCGGACACCACTGAAGTGACTTAGCACAGCACAGGGGTGAACACTGTGAATAGAGGGGAAAACGATGGAAGGTGGCCATGAAATTGTGTCCTTGGCTCGTTAAAGGAACAGAGACCCAAGGAAGAACACTAGGGGAGCAGACTCTACTGACGGTTCATGGGGGATTTCATGATCACTTGTGACAGAAGGCATGCCACAGCCATGGGCTGGTGGGGCTAGGCCTGCTGAGGGAGCCTGTCTGTCCCCATGTAGCCCTCTCCAGGGCCCAGAATTGGGCCAGGGCTTGGCTGGCCGAGTCCACTCTGGGCGGCATCCGTGGGCTGGGGGCTGGGGGTTGCGGGCAGGGCTGAGGCCCTGAGGGACCAAGGATTCCATGGGTCTCACCTGGCGCTCACTTGCCTCTGCAGACCCTGCAGGGCACGTCATTGACCTGGTCAATGACCAGCTGCCGGACATCAGCATCTCAGAGGAGGACAAGAAGAAAAACCTGGCGCTACTGGAGGAAGCCAAGTCGGTGAGCGAGCGGTTCCTGACCCGCCGTGGAAGGAAGTCCAGGAGCAGTCCCGGAGAGTCCTCACCAGGTAGGAGGCCCCTCTGAGGGGTGGGGAGGCCCGGGCTTCAGTTGCAGCAGGAGCCCTGGTTCTGAGGAGTGCCCTCAATGCGCCTGCCCCCAGGAGGACTGAGCCTCATGAAGAGGATCCTGTGAGGGGAGGGCATCTTGCCCCATATCAGGAGCTCTGAAATACCCAACTCTATGGCACCTCACTCTAGTACTCTTGCCTGGAAAATCCCATGGATGGAGGAGCCTGGTGGGCTGCAGTCCATGGGGTCGCTAAGAGTCAGACAAGACTGAGTGACTTCACTTTCCCTTTTCACTTTCATGCATTGGAGAAGGAAATGGCAATCCTCTCCAGTGTTCTTGCCTGGAGAATCCCTGGGACTGGGGAGTCTGGTAGGCTGCCCTCTATGGGGTCACACAGAGTCGGACACAATGAAGTGACTTAGCTTAGCAGCCCAGAAGACTTTTACCTTTCAGTTTTGGGGGACTATGTGTTACCGTTGTGTCCTCCTGCTTTGCCAAGAAATACTAGCCCATATGATACCCGTGAACTTGACCTGGGCTCCCCAGTCCCTGAACCCTGAAAGAAGAGAAACCCTTTGTGTGATGCCAGTGTGCACGGACCCCTAGGCCACCCTGCAAGTCAGGTCTGTGTGGCATCTCACCATCCCCAGGAGGCCCTGCTCTATGGGCACCTCCTCTGCAAAGGTCAGGAGAGGCTGGCACTGGGCTTCCTCTCCTTGACCTCCAGCTGGAGACCCCGGGAAGGATCCTAGCTACTAAGGGGAAGGGAAGGTGGTCTTTGGTGTTTTTATGAAATTTCTGGATTAGAAGGTTTTCCTGGACCCTGAAATCCTCCTGTTAACCCTTTGGCTAAAGTCACTCTTTTTTCTTGAGCAAAAATTTGGGGCAGTTAGACAAGTCTGAATGTACTTAGGAGACAAGGGGTGCAATTAAAATCAGGGCCATCCTGGCAAGCCTAAGATGTACAGCCTTTGGAGCTATACCTGCCAAGTGATGCCAGGCCCTCTGTTTCTAGAAGGTACTTTGGGTTGAGGCCAGGCAGATGAGGAGTAAGATCCAAATTGCTGTCTGTCACCCCTAAGTGACCTTAGTGCCCCCTCTGTTGGGGCAGGGAGGAGTTAGGCTGTGGCAGGAGCCTTGTATGGAGTCCAGAATCAGCCTGTGAACCCGGCGAGGCAGACCCCAAGGGTGAGACGACCTGAAAGGATGTCTTTGTCAGACTGAAGTCCTGAGCCTTCACGAATGCTGGCCAATCTGTGTGTCTCCACAGCTGTTTCGCCAAACCTCAGCCCCGGAGCTTCTCCTGCGTCCTCTCAGAGCAACTCCCTCACTGTCCCCACGCCGCCCGGTGAGGTCCAGTCCCCCGACATCACCTGCCCTGGTTCCTCCCTGGGCCCCAGGGCTTCCATCCTGTGGGCTTCCCAGTCAGGACCCCTCTTGGCCCCTTCCCCTGAGGCCTGGCTGGGCGGCCTCAGAGGAGGAAGATATGCTTGCTTTCAGGGCTTCGAGCTAGTGTGGGGAAGTGGGCCTGGCCCAGGGTGAGGAGGCGCGCAAGGTGGTGGGAGCGAGCTGTGACCGGGGCCCCTTGTCCAGAGAGGCCTCGGAGAAAGGTGACCTCAGAGCTTACTGCAAAGGCCTCTGGGCCACAATTTGTATTTTGACTGCTTCCCTTCACGAGGCTGCGTTCAGAGCCATAACTGCAGCTCAGCCAGGAAAGGAGTGAGGTGCCCAGGAGAGCAGCTTGCCCTGGTCAGAGGTGCAGGGCAAGCTCAGGCTCAGGCCAGGCAATCTGGGTTCAGAGCCCAGTGCCGACCCTCTTGGCTGTGTGGCCTTCTCTCCCTCTGCCCCAGCCTGCTTATGCGGTTTCTGTGATGATTAGATGAGGGCTCCCTGCGGAGCAGCATTGTGAGGGGTATTCAACAAACACGGGCTCCAGGCCTGAGGGACCTAAGGGAGGGCTTTCTGGGGAGGACAGCTGAGAGTCTGGGGGCGCTGGGCATCACTCACCACCGTCTGGACTATTGTAGGTTTGGATGTGTGCAGTGGCCCACCGTCCCCTCTGCCTGGAGCACCGCCACAGGTAATAGGGCTGCTGTGGGGTTTCTACGCCAGCTAGTCTCTTCTCTTACCCCTTAGCTCCTGAGAGGCACCCGGTGACCCCCTGGAGGTGGGGCTGTTGGGCGGGGGAGGCATTGACACCACCCTAGGGTCTCCTTGAGGGTGTTTCAACAGGAGATAGGGTCTCTTCACGTGGCTGACTGACTCATGTTTACTTTCTCCAGCAGAAGGGGGATGAGGCCGAAGTCCCTTCACCTCACCTTGGCGAGTCTGTGAGTTTGAGCTCTGCCCAACTGGGATGATTTGAGTGTGGGAGACACAGTGTTCCAGAAGGCTAGGCCCTGGGCAGCCTGCCAGTGGGTGTGCGTGAGTAGAAGGTCCAGGCTGAGGAGGCTAGATGTTTCCTCTGCCCTGCATTGACTAGAATTCTGAGGAGAAGGGGGTGAAGAGGTGGGATTTAGTGGGAATGATTTCTGTGGTGGTCCTGCTCACAGCCCTAGACCCCCAGTCAGGCTGCTGCCAGAGACCCAGGGGACTGCTGGACCCAGCAAAAGCCAGGCAAGTCTGCTGTTCCAGTCAGCTTGCATGAAAATTGCAAGGAAGCTCCAGCCCCTAGTTGGGGCTCTTCTTGGGGGTCACCTGGAAAATTTCATCTTGGCTGGTGAGCCAAAGAAGAGTCCCACACCTGCTCAGAGTCAACTGCTCAAGGTGGTGTCAAGCACAGCAGAGAATATAATCTCATCTATTAATAGAACTGGGTCTGGGATAGAGTCCTCTATTAGAGTGTTAGCACACACACAGGACAGCCACACAAATACCCACACAAACCCACATGCGCCTCACAAAGCAGCTTTCCCTGGGAAATGAAAGAATATAGAATCTTAGAACTTCTGAACAGTAAAATATCAGCTTTGCAAGAATCACCTCATTCAGTGATCTATAGCCTCTTTGGGTTCATAGAACTCTGAGAAATTGTTGAAAGCTGTGGATTCTCTTCCCAGAAGAAATACATCCAGCCCATGAACAGCACATATACATTTGCATATAATTTCAGGCAGTTTAGGACTTCCCTGGTGGCTCAGATGGTAAAGCATCTGTCTACAATGCGTGAGACCTGGGTTCGATCCCTGGGTCAGGAAGATCCCCTGGAGAAGGAAATGGCAACCCACTCCAGTACTATTGCCTGGAAGATCCCATGGATGGAGGAGCCTGGTAGGCTAAGGTCCATGGGGTCGCAAAGAGTCAGACACGACTAAGCGACTCCACTTTCTTTCTTTCTTTACAAACCTGATGAGAAATCTGAGGCCCTAAGAGTTAAGGGCCTTGCCAGGCAGAGTCAGGGCTAGAATCTGGGGCAGTTGAGTCCAAGCCAGAACTTGTGACTGCCCCCATGCTGCCCTCCGTTCCACTGTCCTCTGAAGCTCGTAACCCTCGAGAAGTTCTTGGCAGGTTTTGAAAGGCAGGTCCCTTGTCCTGTCTGTTTTACAAACCTCAGGCTTGTTTGTAGGTTCCCTTTACTGGCTCAGATGTGACATTGCAGTCCTCCCTTTCTACCCGGCCCACCCCCTATGTGCAGTCCCCTTGGCAGGGTCTGTGGGGTAGAGACCCCACAGCAGAAGCGAACTCGCCCTTCTTCTCTCCAGCCTGCCTCCGGGGTCCCAAATTTACCTTGTCTCTTTCAGAACGTCCTCAAAGGGCTAGCTGACCGGAAGCAGAATGACCAGAGGAAACTGTCTCAGGGCAGGCTGACTCCCCGCTCTCCCACAGTTGAGAAGTCCAGAGAAATTGCAATAGAACAGAAGGAAAACTTCGATCCCCTCCAGTGCCCGGAGGCCATACCCAAGGGCCCAGCTTCTGGCCCAGGCAGCGGTGGGAAGATGGCCCTTAACAGCACCCAGCCTGGCCCTGTGGAGAGCGAGCTGGGAAAGCCACTGGCAAAGACAGCCAAGGAGGGCAACCCTCTGCCCAGAGGTCCAACCCAGGGCCCTGGGGGGGTGGCTCCCCAGGCCCCCCAGGGGAAGAGTACAGTCGGAGAGCCCACAGGGTCCAAGGTTGGCTCCAAAGCTGAGCTGTGGCCCCCGACGTCCCGGCCACCCCTGCTGCGGGGAGTGTCCTGGGACAGCGGCCCCGAAGAACCCGGCCCCCGGCTGCAGAAAGTGCTTGCCAAGCTGCCGCTGGCTGAGGAAGAGAAGCGTTTTACAGGCAAAGCTGGCAGCAAGCTGGCCAAGGCGCCCGGACTCAAAGACTTTCAGATACAAGTGCAGCCTGTGCGGATGCAGAAACTGACCAAGCTTCGTGAGGTGGGTTTCTGGGGCCTCCTGGGGTGGGCTGCGCATGCAGGTCCCCACCCTGGGCTGAGGGCCGCTGGGCTGAGCTGGGGTGGCTCTGGCCCAGACGTGAGCCTTGTAGAGCCCTAAATGTCCTCACCCCGATAAGCCAGGCCCACTGGGCTGTGCACTCGGCGTAAATAGCATCTTTGAGGGCGTTTACCTGCTCACTCGGGCGAGGTCAGTTGGGAAGTAGCTGCGACACAAAGCCACATTTTGAGGGGAAAGTGGGTGTATGGAAGGGCACGTGACCCCTCAGTGCTGGACTGTGTTTCCCTACTCCAGCCAGAGCTGATGCCTTATAAGCAAGGAGCCTTTGATGGAGCGCCCTGTCACAGACAGGGATGGAATGGCTTTTCTTTCCATCATGCCCCCAAGCTTTCCTCCCTGGTGCTTGTTAAAAAAAGGGCCTCAAATCCAACATTCCCAGCCAGGAAGGGCTACTCCCTCTTGGTGAATTTCTTCCAATATCCATCATGTCCCCAGCTTTCACTGGCCATCAAACCAGACACAACTGTCTGTCATGAGGCTGCCGCCCTAACCAGGGAATGACTGGGGGGCATCCAGAGATGGGGGGAGAGAGCCCTGGATGTGAGGAAGAAAAGAGGTTACTAAAAGAAATCCTTACCTGAGCCCTCCTTCCCCAGAGGGCCAACCCAGACCACAGGCCAAGGCAGCCAGGACTCCACAGGGTGGAGTGACACCAAGGAAGCCAAACAGTCAGGCATTTGCCTTCTTGGGCTTCTGGGTGTCAGAGGCCAGGCCCAGGCAACAGGCCATCCCCAGACCCCTGCATGATTCTCTCTGCAGCAAAGTAGAAAGCATCTGGAAGCCTCATTTCACTAACCAGTGCCCTGCCTCTGACCTCATCCCCAGCCCCCACCACTACCCCAAGCCAGGGTCCTGAGAGCTGCTTGGTTGTGGGTGGCTGGCTAAAGAAACAGGTAAAGGGCGCTGGCCTGTGGCTTCCATCTGGGCCAGAGCTCCCTCTGCTGGCCTCTTCCTCTCCTTCATCCAGGAGGCAAACTGCCCAAGTGGCCTCTGCTACAGGGACACTGAAAACCCTCTTAGAAAGCACAAGTCCCAGGGCCAAGGAGCCCTGTCCGGTAATTCCTCTTGGGGGCACTGGTCTTGGACTTGGTACAAGTGTGAGGCCTTCTGTGACATACCTGGAGTCAGCAGCCCCATCTCTCCCCAGCTCCGCTGGTGAGGCCCCCAGCAGCAGGGGCTGCTGGCTTGCTGCGTTGGGGTGGCAATCGGCAGTCCTCACTTGTCTGGAGAGTTTTAACATCTCAAGAGGTGCCATCACAGGCCACTGAGGAGCTGGGGGCAGGAGAGGACACAAGTCCCAGAAGTGGGTACTCACTGCCCAAGAACAACAAGGCAGGAGGCTCCAGCCAGCTCAGAGCACAGCCATGAGATCACAGAGATTGTTTCCATCTTTGGCAGCTCCGTATACACCCAGGGGACCTTCCTTTCCCCAGAGCCCTGGGTTCTGCTTCTGTTTGTCCTCCAGCCTTCAGCCACTGTGTGGCTGGCAGCTCTCTTGCCCTGAGGCTCACAGGCCGATTTTAAAAGGCAGCCACACCTTGAACAATTCCTGACTCAGGGAAAGGGGTGCTGAAGCTGGGGTTTCTAGCACCTTCACAGGCCGGGAGGGAAGCAGTCTTCCTACTGCCCTGCATGTGTCCTGACTACCCATGTTCCCAGGGTCTGCTCCGTGAGACCGAGCAGGCACAGGGCATAGAGCGGGAGGGGTCCAGCCTGAGGTCACCGTCTGAAATGCTGTCTTTCTTTCCCTAAAAAGGAGCACATCCTGCTGAGAAATCAGAACTTAGTGGGGCTCAAGCTTCCAGAACTTAGTGAAGCGGCCGAGCAGGAAAAAGGTAGGTGGGATTGAAGAGACACTCTCCTCAGGCTAGGGCTGGGTTCATTTTCTCCAGATCAAAGAAGCTGAACATGTAAACACTGCACTTCCTGTCAGGGCCTTTGTCCAGCCCGGTGGCCAGTGTGGGCCGGATGCCGAGCAGGCCCTTGCTAAATATTTGCAGATGGGTGAATGAATGAATCAGATGGTGTTTCCTGCTCCCTCAGAGAACCTCTAAACTTGCCTCCTTCCAACCAGCCCCTGTTCCAGATCCTGCCAGTTCTCCCTGAGTCTCATTAGCACCTAGTGGGTCTGGAACCGAGACCCAGGCCTGACCTTTCGATGCTTCCTTTTCCTTTTCCTCTCACACCCAGGATGTCACCAACTAGAACAGTTCCTCTTTTTGAGACATTAGAGTCATCACTTGCTTTCTAATCTGCAGTCACCACAGAGTCCAGACCCTAGCCCCTCCTGCCTGGGGACTGCAAGGCCCCACCCACCCTCTTGCCAGACTTATCTTCAGAAAGGAAGACTTGGGGAGGGGAGGGGTCTTTCCTCCCCTTCACCCCAAGCTCCCTCTCCTGACTTACCTCTCTGGACGGCTGATGCTCATTCAGTCATTCTCAGCACAGAAGCCTTCTGCTTAAGGATTGCTGTGTGTTCGTGTCCATGGTGCCACCAACCGTGTTGGAAGCCCCCAGTCTGACATAGGGGTTTCCCAGGTGGCGCTAGTGGTAAGGAACCTCCCTGCCAATACAGGAGGCGTAAGAGACATGGATTCAATCCCTGGGTCAGGAAGACCCTGGGGAAGGGCATGGCAATGCACTCCAGTGTCCTTGTCTGGGAAATCTCTCGGACAGAGGAGCCTGGCAGGCTACAGCCCACAGGGTTGCAAAGAGTCGGACACGATTGAAGCAACTTAGCACACAGTCTGACGTATAATAACTAACACCTACCTATTCAGCATTGACAAGAAGATTCACAGAAGTAAAATATTCAGTAATTTTTTAAAGAACTAATTTTTAAAAAATTAATCATCTTTCGATGAGATCTTTGGAAAAAATATGATATAATCTCTACTTTTAATTTCTAACTTCTCTATTAAAGCAGATCTAAAACCCTAGGAAAAGATTTATCTTGAAATTTTACCCACAACCACATAAATTCTTTAAAAGCAACAACTTTTTATTCTCTCCAGTGTATATGTGTTAGTCATTCAGTTGTGTCCAATTCTCTGCAAGTCCATGGACTATAGCCCACCAGACTACTGTCTGTGGGATTCTCCAGGCAAGAATACTGGAGGTCTCCTACATTGCAAGTGGATTCTTTACTATCTGAGCCACCAGGGAAGCCCAATTGTTTCTCCCTAATTGGGGTAGCAAATATGTTTTCCAGCAGTTTATATATAGTTATATTTGTATTTATCTTACTAATACTTCTGAATTTTGTTTTATTTAATAAAATATACGTATCTGAAGATTTAAGATTCTTGTACCTCAAAGATTGGGCTTCCCAGGTGACTCAATGGTAAAGAAACTCCCTGCCCAGGAGGGGATGCAGATGCGATGCCTGGGTCGGGAAGATCCCCTGGAGGAGGGCATGGCAACCTACTCCAGTATTCTTGCCTGGAGAATCCTATGGACAGAGGAGCCTGGCGGGCTACAGTCCATAGGGTCGCAAAGACACCAGACACATTGAAAGACACCAGACACTATTAAGTGGTATTTGGCCATGAAGTCCAGTTTCCTGAATTCTTCTCTAGTTGCTCTTTCTCACTGAATCTCACTTAATTCTCACTGAATCTTTATATCTAAAATATAATGAATACTCTTAAAAAAAAAAAACAGCAAGAGGGGAGAAGTAACTGACTATACACTTAGAACATATTATAAGGCAGAAGTAATTAAAGTGGTACAGTACTTATCAGAATAAAACAGAATCAAGGGCCCAGAACCAGTCTTTGATATACATTTAAAAAGAATGCAGTGTATGATTATCTAAGCCACGAAGTAACAAGAAATATAAACACTTCTAAAATATCATTGAGGTACTGTTGCTGTTGTCTGTTTAGGCACTAACTCATGTCCAGCTCTTTGTGACCCCATGGACCGTAGGCCCCCAGGCTCCTCTGTCCATGAAATTTCCCAGGCAAGAATACTGGAGTGGGCTGTCATTTCCTTCTCCAGGGGATCTTCCCAACCCGGAGACTGAACACGCCTTCCTGCACTGGCAGGTGGATTCTTTACCACTGAGCCACCAGGGAAGGAAGTCCCTTGAAAGAGAGCTTGGATGGTTAGACATTCTGGATCTCTCTTTTCCCCAGAGCTTTATAAATGCTACCCTGCATTCAGTGTTGCCAAGAAGTCTAAGACCAGCTTATTTACAGCACCCCTCCATCCTCACCTTTCCCTGTAGGTGGCTTACTCTTTCTGTGAGGGTAGTTGGAGAAGATACCTAGAGACAGATCTATATAAGATATATCTACATACACAGAAAGAATAAGATTATATATACATGTATTTTTTTCTGTAGTGGTGTGCTTTTTCAGTCTGAAAATTTGGCTTTTCAATCCATGGAGGAAATTTTTTCTTCTCTCATGCCTTTGACTCTGTTCTTTGTTCCTTTTGTTTTCTCCCTACTTCAGAGCCACCATAATCTGGAAATATCTCAGCAGTGTCTCCACTGTAGGCCCATTATTCTACCTCTCAATACTTTAATCTTTCTTTCCTTGTTTATTCCTTGTGCTCATCTCAGTTTCCTCCACTCTCAGTTTCCTCCACTAACTCAGCTTTGTTTTTATTTCTTCATATTGCCAACATATTGGTTAGATCTATATTTTTAGAATTTTTTGCTTTGCTTCATTATTTTTGGTCTTCAGTTTATTTTCTTATATTGTAATCTTCTTCCATTTTTATGCCATCCTCTAATTTCACCTCTGACTCTTTTTTTTCATTTTGAGGTGGGGGGGGGGTGTTCTAATTTCTCCTGAGTCAAAGCACTTGTGGCACACACTTTACACAAAAATGCATTTTTGATACGCTTCTTGCATCTCTATTTCTATCCTGACATCTGTGTCCTGCATGTTTCCTTTCTTCTTTCCTTTACACCTTCCTCCCTACTTTCCTTCCTCTTTTGACTATTTTTGTATGGTTGCCATGACATTTGTTTTCATGTAATTTATTTTTGATAAGAACATTTCTACTTGAAGTTTCTCTTGATCTAGATATATTGTGTAGATCAATTTTCATTGACTTCTTCCTACCTTTCCTGAGATCTCTGTCCTCCTGGCAGTGCTTAGTTGAGGATTGGGTATTTCGTGTCTGCTTGGTCACTGCCTGGAGAATGGGGAAAAGAGGAAGTTCAGATGGAGCTGTGGGTAGTGGTGGTTGTGGGTTGGTTTCTGCTCTTTTTCTATAACTTTGTACCATAGCACTTGAATTTATTACACTGAAGTGGGGGTATATCTTATTCCCTTGGGTGGGCAGTAGTAAGGCATAGATTATTTCACCAATTCAGGGTAGAATTATAGGGACAATCTGCCCGGGTGTTTATTTCCCACACTTAACCCATCCATTGCCAGCAGCTACTCTCACTCTTCTGCCAGAGAAACGAAGGAAAAGAGACAAAATTCAGAGAGTTTGGTCACTCTGCTATTTCACAGAAGTGCAGGATGGGTGGGTCAGTTTTCAGCTGGGGTTTTCCATGTGTCTTCTGCCACTCACTCCATCAGAGGGACTTGTTTGATTTATTTCCACATGTATCTTCCTTTCTGGTAAATCCCTTTATATTGTTTGAGATTATCAGCTCTGGTAGAAGACCATGCTATCATTCTGCTTTTCCTTTTTTTTCCTCTTGTCCTCAGTATGAAAAACAAACAGCCGCACAGGCCATTTTTCATCTTGTTGGAGTGTTGTTTGGTGGGGTGGAGTTCTTTCTACTGCAGAGAAACTTTCTGAACACCTCTGCATCTGCCCACTCATCCCTTGGTCCTGTTCTCTTCTGGCTCTGCAGTCACACAAGTGACTACAAACGTTTATCACAACCTTACCGTTACCTCTGACGTCTTCCTCTCAGGACTGATTCTTTGAGGGGAGGAAGAAAGGGTTAACAAGGTTGGGAGCTCTACATTTATTTCTAGGAAATTTTTTCTCTGGCCATTATTTTTAAAGATTATTATCATTTCCTGTATTTGAGAGTTGTGATATATTTTTAGTTGACTTTAAAGTTTTTTCCTGGCTTTGTTGTCAATTTGGTTGCAATCAGGAGGGTGGCTGGTTCTGAGAGCCGCTAGTTCTAGGATCACCATTTTAAAAAATGATATTTACTTATTTATTTGGCTGTGCCTGTTCTTAGTTGCAGCACGCAGGATCTTAGATCTTCATTGTGGCATGTGAGATCTTTAGTTGACGCGTGTGGGGTCTCTTTCCCTGACCAGGGATCGAACCTGGGACCCCTGCATTGGAAACCCAGAGTCTTAGCCACTGGACCACCAGGGAAATCCCATGGGATCACTCTTCAGACAGCCATTTTAATGGGTGGGGTTCTACCTAGGGGACTTTTCCAGGCAAAAACCCCCTCATATGACTTCCCTATGATTATTAGATCTTGTATAGCTCTGGCAATCCTGCAGATTTCTCAGGAGCCCACTTCTTCATTATCTGTCTGCTGGGTGCAGTGGGGATACATAAACGCAGAGTGAGGCCTCTGTCACATGGAAATGTCAGAGAGCAGCAAGTGTCAGGGCAGAACTCAAGAGCTGACGGGTAGCTAAGAGAAGTAGCTACCTGATATGAGTAGAATCTCAGATCCCAAGAGGGATTGCTGGCTGCCCTGGCTCTGACAGATGATTCTCCAGACTTTGTTGGATGCCTTGAGGGCCAGGAACATCATCAACGCTGTTCACTTGTTGGAAAGATCTAAGTATGTAAACATTCTTCACCTAGAGCCAAAGTATACCTACTCATCTCACCACGTGATCTCACTTGAGGAGGCTTCTAATTCATGATTCCCAATCTTAGCTCCATTTAGATGGCTACCGCAACCTTGCCCATAGTCCTGATCTCAGGCCTTGACTATAGTTCTGGAAATCTGCTGGGCCCAAATCCATGAAAGATGGTAAGAGATGGATAACTATAAAGTCCTGCAATGGAAAGTAAGCATTGTATGAGACATAGATATTTGATTTAGCTCAAGTTAAAGAGATTTGAGACTTTTAATTCGAAGTGTGCTATGAGCCCGTAGGGCACAGCATGTCTATGCCAAATGAATAACTGAGGTCAATACAACGGACATTGCCAACATGCTCCAGAGATAAGAGTTTGATGGAGCACATTGGAGCCTCTGGGGTAGCAACAGCCAGAATGTGGGGGCATGGGATGTGTCTAGAGGCCACATTGAACAGCTGGGAAAATGGAGAAAGGAAGCTTTGGAGCTGTCTGTGAACATGAGAAAAATCTGTGGGAAAGAGAACACTTAACTTGTTATTTCTGCCTTCAGAGCACAGACCAAGGAAAGGTTTAGGAGATATTTGGGGGAAAAAAAAAAAAGCTTTTTATTGGTCCTGAGGCAACTCAGGACAACTAACTCAGAGGCAACTATTTCAGAGATCCACAAAAGATCAAGAATCTAATGACCTTAGCCTTACTCTGGAAAAACCCTGTTTCTACTCCTGTCTGTGGGAATATGGAAGCAAATGCTTATTTCTAAGTGGGACACAGATGATGGAATTCACTTGAGGAAGATTAGTTGGGCAGCCAACCTCCTGAGAAGCCTGCCAAAGAGAGGGGACTTTTCTAAACATTACAGACCAACCAGCTTCCAATTGCCAAAAACCAATCTCAGACCCCAGACAAAAGAGACTGCTTGGTACTGTGGGGAGCAGTGGGAAGAACAGAGAACTTGGAGCAGATAGAACTGTTTGTAGTCCATGCCATTTACCAGTTCTGTGACCATAAGCAAGTTACTGGGTTGGCCAAAGAGTTTGTTTGGATATACCCAAATGAACTTTTTGGCCAACACAATATTAATCTTGCTGAGTCTTGGTTTACCCTCCTGTAAAATGGGATGATTAAAGTCTAGCTCATTGGGTTATTGTAAGGATAAAATAACAATTATGAAGCCCCTGGCATATAACCAGGTTCTAATAAATGTTAAAGTTCTTCCTTACCCCCTGAAACAAATTGCCAAGAATATTACTGTGATTTCAAACAGACGTCTTAGAAGTTAAATACTTTTTTCTGTTCTTCCAGGACACCCTTCTGAACTCTCCTCAACTATTGAGGAAGAAGAGTCAAAGGGCGGGCTGGATGTCATGCCCAATATTTCTGACATGCTGCTTCGCAAACTGCGGGTCCACAAGGCCCTCCCTGGAAGGTAAAATCGGGGCATGGGCTGCACAAGAGCCCACACTGGGTGGCCTCTGTGTTCGATTTTGGATGGAACACAAGAGCACCAGACTTGAGTTTTGACCCCAGAAAGGTCAAAGTCCAATAGTCCAGGCAGGGCTAATGTACCCAGAACAAAAAGAATAATAAAGGGCCAGGTGAGGTGGTTCCAACTCAGAGAGCAGGTAAGGTTCATAAGCGAACATTCTTTTTGTAATGCAAACAATGCCATTGAGAAGGTGAAGAGACAACCCACAGAACAGGAGGAAATATTCGCAAAGCATGTATATGATAAGGGGCTTCTTTCTATAATATATAAAGAATTTATAATTCAATAACACAACATTTGTTAAATTTTAAAAATAATTTAAAATTTTTTATTGAAATATAGTTGTACAATATTATATGTTACATATATGCAATATAATGACTCACAATTTTAAAAGGTTGTATGCCATTTATAGTCATTATAAAATACTGACTATATTCCCTGTTTTTGTACAATATATATTTACAGCCTTTTTTTTTTTTTTTTTTTTTTACTATAGTTTGTACCTCTTAATCCCCTATTCCTATATTGCCCTTCTTCCTTCCTCTTTGCTTCTCCCCACTGGTAACCTATATCTGTAAGTCTGTTTCTTTTCTGTTATATTTACTAGCTTGCTGTATTTTTTCAGATTCCACAAAAGTGAGATCGTACAATATTTGTCTTTCTCTGTCTGGCGTATTTTACCTAGCATACTGCCCTCCAAGTCCATCCATGTTGCTGCAAATGGCAAAATTTCAATTTCATTTTTTACGGCTGAGTAGTATTGACAACTAATATCTTTAGGTGGACAAAAGATTTAAATAGGCATTTCTTCAAAGAATGTGTATGAGGGGTCAATTAACACATGAAAATATGCTCGGCATCATTAGTCATTCAGTTCAGTTGCTTAGTCATGTCTGACTCTGTGATCGCATGGCCTGCAGCACACCAGGCCTCCCTGTCCATCACTAACTCCCGGAGCTTGCTCAAACTCACGTCCATCGAGTTGATGATGCCATCCAACCATCGCATCCTCTGTCGTCCCCTTCTCCTCCTGCCTTCAATCTTTCCCAGCTTCAGGGTCTTTTCAAATGAGTCAGCTCTTTGCATCAAGTGACCAAAATATTGGAGCTTTAGCATCAGTCCTTCCAATGAATATTCAGGACTGATTTCCTTTAGGATGGACTGGTTGGATCTCCTTGCAGTCCAAGGGACTCTCAAGAGTCTTCTCCAACACCACAGTTCAAAAGCATCAATTCTTCGGCACTTGGCTTCCTTTATGGTCCAACTCTCACATCCATACATGACTACTGGAAAAAAAATAGCCTCGACTAGATGGACCTTTGTTGGTAAAGTAATGCCTCTGCTTTTTAATATGCTGTCTAGGTTTGTCATAGTTTTTCTTCCAGGGAGCAAGCATCTTTTAATTTCATGGCTGCAGTCACTATCTGCAATGATTCTGGAGACCAAGAAAATAGCCTCTCACTCTTTCCATTATTTCCCCATCTATTTGCCATGAAGTGATGGGACCAGATGCCATGACCTTAGTTTTCTGAATGTTGAGTTTTAAGCCAGCTTTTTCACTCTCCTCTTTCACTTTCATCAAGAGCCTTTTTAGTTCCTCTTCGCTTTCTGCCATAAGGGTGGTATCATTTGCATTATCTGAGGTTGTTGCTATTTCTCCCAGCAGTCTTGATTTCAGCTTGCGCTTTATCCAATCTGGCATATCGCATGATTTACTCTGCAGATAAGTTAAATAAGTAGGGTGACAATATACAGCCTTGACGTGCTTCTTTCCCAATTTGGAACCAGTCCATTGTTCCATGTTCTGGTTCTAACTGTTGCTTCTTGACCTGCACACAGATTTCTCAGGAGGCAGGAAAGGTGGTCTGGTATTCCCATCTCTTGAAGAATTTTCCACAGTTTGCTGTGATCCATACAGTCAAAGGTTTTAGTATAGTTAATGAAGCAGAGGTAGATGATTTTCTGAAATTCTCTTGCTTTTTCTATGATCCAATGGATGTTGGCAATTTTATCTCTGGTTCCTCTGCCTTTACTAAATCCAACTTGAACACCTGGAAGTTCTCAACTCAAGTACTGTTGAAGCCTGACTTGGAGAATTTTGAGCATTACTTTGCTAACGTGTGAGATGAGTGCAACTGTGCAGTAGTTTGAGCATTCTTTGGCATTGACTTTCTTTGGGATTGGAATGAAAACTGACCTTTTCCAGTCCTGTGGCCACTGCTGAGTTTTCCAAATTCACTGGCATATTGAGTGCAGCACTTTCACACCATCATCTCTGAGGATTTGAAATAGCTTAGCTGGACCATCACCTCCAGTAGCTTTCTTTGTAGTGATGCTCCCTAAGGCCCACTTGACGTCACATTCCAGGATGTCTGGTTCTAGGTGAGTGATCACACCATCGTGGTTATCTGGGTCATTAAGATCTTTTTTGTATAGGTCTTCGGTGTATTCTTGCCACCTGTTCTCAATATCTTCTGCTTCTGTTAGGTCCATACTGTTTCTGTCCTTTATTGTGCCCATCTTTACATAAAATGTTCCCCTGGTATCTCTAATTTTCTTGAAGAGATCTCTAGTCTTTCCCATTCTATTGTTGTCCTCTATTTCTTTGCATTGATCACTGAGGAAGGCTTTCTTATCTCTCCTTGCTATTCTTTGGAACTCTGCATTCAGATGGATCTATCTTTCCTTTTCTCCTTTGCCTTTTGCTTCTCTTCTTTTCTCAGCTACTTGTAAGGCCTCCTCAGACAATGATTTTGTGCTTTTGCACTTCTTCTTGGGGATGGTTTCGATTACCACCTCCTGTACAGGGTTCTGAACCTTGGTCCATAGTTCTTCAGGCACTCTATGTATCAGATCTAAACCCTTGAATCTATTTCTCGCTTCCACTGTATAATTGCAGGGATTTGATTTAGGTCATACCTGAATGGTCTACTGGTTTTCCATACTTTCTTCAGTTTTAGTCTGAATTTTGCAATAAGGAGATCATGATCTGAGCCACAGTCAGCTCCTGGTCTTGTTTTTGCTGACTGTAGAGAGCTTCTCCATCTTTGGTTACAGAGAATAGAATCAATCTGATTTCGGTATTGACCATCTGGTGATGTCCACGTGTAGAGTCATCTCTTGTGTTGTTGGAAGAGGGTGTTTGCTCTGATCAGGCAAATCTCTGTCAGCCTTTGCCTTGCTTCGTTTTGTACTCCAAGGCCAAACTTTCCTGTTATTCCAGGTACCTCTTGACCTCCTACTTTTGCATTCCAATCCTCTATAATAAAAAGGACATCTTTTTTCTGGTGTTAGTTCTAGAAGGTCTTGTAGGTCTTCATAGAACCTTCGAACTTCAGCTTCTTCAGCATTAGTGGTTGGGGCATAGATTTGGATCACTGTGATATTGAAAGGTTTGCCGTGGAAACAGAGATCATTCTGTCATTTTTGAGATTGTACCCAAGTACTGCATTTCGGACTCTTTTGTTGACTATGAGGGCTACTCCATTTCTTCCAAGGGATTCTTGCCCACGGTAGTAGATATAATGATCTTCTGAATTAAATTTGCCCATTTCAGTCCATTTTAGTCCACTAATTCCTAAAATATTGATGCTCACTCTTGCCATCTCCTGTTTGACCACTTCCAATTTACCTTGATTCATGGACCTAACATTCCAGGTTCCTATGTAATATTGTTCCTTACAGTATCTGACTTTGCTTCCATCACCAGTCACAACCACAGCTTGGTGTTGTTTTTGCTTTGGCTCAGCCTCTTCATTCTTTCTAGAGTTATTTCTCCACTCTTCTCCAGTAGCATATTGGGCACCCACCAGCCTGGGGAGTTCATCTTTCAGTGACACTTATTTGACGTGTACCTTATTTGATGTTTCACAATGTTAATGGGGTTCTCAAGGGAAGAACACTGAAGTTGGTTGGCCATTCCCTTCCCTAGTGGACCACGTCTTGTCAGAACTCTCCACCACGGCCCGTCCATCTTGGGTGGCCCTACATAGTTTCATGGCTCATAGTTTCATTGAGTTAGAGAAGGCTGTGATCCAAGTGATCGGTTTGGTTAGTTTTCTATAACTGTAGTTTCCATTCTGTCTGCCCTCTGATGGATAAGGACAAGAGGTTTGTGGAAACTTCTGATGGTAGGGACTGGCTGTGGGGGAATCCTGGTCTTGCTCTGATGGGCAGGGCCATACGAAGTAAATCTTTAACCCAATTTTCTGTTGACGGGTGGGGCTGTGTTCTCTCCCTGTAGTTTGGCCTGAGGCCAAACCATGTTTGGGGGTCCTCCTTCAAAAGGACTTATGCCAGGACTCGTATTCAGTGCCCCTGACCCCACGGAAGGCCACTGTCTACCCATGCCTCCACTGGAGACTCCTGGACACTCAGGCAAGTCTGGCTCAGTCCCTTGTGGGGTCATTGCTCCAGTTTGTGGGTTTGTCTGCTCGGTGGCTCTATGGTGGGGCTCATACAACATGCTTCCCAGGTCTGCTGCTGGCAGAGTCCCTGTCCCCGCTGCAGGCCACCGCTGACCTGTGCCTCCAGAGGAGGCACTCACACACTCAAAGGCAAGTCTGGCTCAGTCTCTTGTGGGGTCCCTGGGTCCTGGCATGCACAAGGTTTTGGTTCAGCCCTCCGAGCATCTCTGGAAGGTATGGGCTTTGATTCTAAATGTGATTTTTCCCCTCCTACCCTTTTCGAGGCTTCTCCTTTGCCCATGGATGCAGGGTCTTTTTTGGGTAGGCTCCAACATTCTCCTGTCAATGGCTGTTCAGCAGTTCGCTGCGATTTTGGAGTTCTCAGAGGAGAGGATGAGCGCACGTCCTTCTACTCTGCCATCTTTTAGGTGCCTGCCTTTCCTCACCTTTCAGTCATTAGGGAAATGCAAATTCAGATGGTTTATCATGAATAATAACTTCATTAAATGAATGATTTATCATTAATTATAAATGGCTAAAATGAGATACAATTTTAAATCTCTAGAATAGTTGTAATAGAAAACATGTGTCGTGCTATGTTTAGTCGCTCAGTCGTGTCCAACTCTTTGCGACCCCATGGACTGCAGACCTCCAGGCTCCTCTGTCCATGGAGATTTTCCAGGAAAGAATAGTGGAGTGGGTTGCCGTGCCGTCCTCCAGGGGATTTTCCCAACCCAGGAATTGAACCCAGGTCTCTCACATCGCAGGCCGATTCCTTATCGACTGTGCCACCAGGGAAGCCCAATAAAAAACATGGGCAGTAGCAAATGTTGGTGAGGACGTGGAAAAATTGAAATTCTCAGTAAAATGGTACAGCCACTTTGAATAACAATTCCTCGAAAAGTTAAACATACGGTTATCATATGCCTCAGCAATTCCAGTCCTACATATACAGCAGAGATGAAAATATGTGCCCACACAAAGACTGGAATGTGAATGTTCAACAACAAGTACTTTTCATAATAGCTAAAAATGGAAGCAAACCAAATGCCTATCAGCTAATAAACAGATAAGTAAAATCTGATATATCCGTAGAATAGAATACTATTCAGCCATAAAAATGAAGTATTTGTATATGCTACCAGGTGGATGAACTTTGAAAACACTATGGTAAGTGAAAGAAGTCAGTCACGTGTTGTATGACTCCATTTATATGAGATATCCAGGATAGGGACATCCACAGAGGCAAAGCAGATTAGTGGTTGTCTAGGGCTCAGGATAGGGGTTGGGAGACTGACTGCTAACTGGTTCAGAGTTCCTTTTGGGGGTGATTAAAAAGTTCTAAGGTCGACTGTAATGATGTTTGTACAGTTCTATGAATATACTAAAACTACTGAATTACACATGTAAGAGAATGAAAAAGAGGGAAGAACATAAATGCAAAGGCCCTGGGGCCACATGAGATGAGTGCGTTTGAAGAGGAAGCAGCCCTCATGGCTGAAAACGAGAGTCTGGTAGGGGACAGTTCATAGAGGCCCTTGATTTTATTCCAAGGCCTTTTAAGGCAGTTTGAATTCTGAGGCACACTATGATACCCAGACTTGTATCCTCATACGTCACCACCTTTTTGGAGGGTAATGGCTTTGCCCCCTTGCCTGCCAGTGACAGTTCATGAAGTAGAGCTCTCTGCTTTGGGAGCTGGCCTTGTCATGCAGTTTCTTTACCTAAATAACACCTCTGTGAGCCCTCAAGGCCTTGTACATTAAAAAAAAAAATGTGTTCTATAGCAAAAAGAAAAGCAGCCAATGAGTAATCAAGGTTGAAAAATAAGTTTGGTTAATAATTGATGAAAATATGTAATTTTCACATAATGTCCAAACAAAGTCAAGAGTCAAAGGTAAGCTCAATAAGTTTTATTACACCATTTAAGCAAGACGTGCATGCTCTATAGGAGAGTTGAGATTGTTGGCTGGCCCCCAGAGGAAAGGGCCTGACGGATGGGGCTGTGGCAAGAATTGCAAGCATCCAACATCTTTGCACTTGTTTATCTCATGCTCTGTACTCTGCTGACTGAATGGCCATGGGGTCTTGTTGTCTCATCCTGACAGGAAAGTTCTCATAGTCCCTTGTCAGGGGTGAGAACCAGCCCCTTGCAGAGACTGCTGACCCCTACCTTTGCTCTCAGGGTCCCTCCACACCCGTCAAAAGGAGGAAGCTGTGTTTCCTGAGAGCCTTATCGATGGCACACTGTGTTGCCAAGTCCTGTGACGCCCGTGGGACCCCTCCTCGTCCTCTCTCCCCAGCACAGGAAAGGGCCCATGTGTTATTTACATTGTCCAGGTTTCTGAGCTGGGCTAGCTGTAGTCACTGGCCAGGGTGGTGGCTGAGTGAGCGTGCAGAGTGGAGGGTGCTTGCTGGGGGAACCACGCCCTCTGCACCAGCTGGGACTTTCTCGCCTGATCTGATTCCAGCCATCAGAGGAGGCCCTGGGTAGGGAGAAGAGCTTGGCCACTCTTTCCTGCCATTCATTCTCTGACTCACATTCTCCCTTGTCACAGTCCACAGGGGCAAGAGAAGGGCCAGGCTTTACAGACCTGAGCAGCCCCAGAAAAATGACAATGGCTGTTCAGATGTGTACAGCTCATAAATTACATAGCTTGTGTATTCGCTCATTAAGACTTCACAACACGCCTGTTAGTCATAGTAGTAGTCAACATCTCCTGAGTGCCCACCACGTGTAGACATCACATGTATATACACACATGTACACATACACATACATACATATATATGCTTGTATACATACATGCACATAAACAATTGTGTAGATGTCACATATGTATGAATATAAACCCACATATATATGCATGTATTGTGTATATATATATATTTACATACATACATGTATTCCTTATAAGATTCCTGCAAGATAGATATTATTCCCATTTTATAGATGAGCAAACTTAGATTAAAGAGCTCACCCAAAGTCACTGTTCGTGGAGGCACTTGGAGAGCACTGAGCCCAGAACCTAATATTTTCCAGCACACTTCCTCTGTAGGAGTCAGCGTCCGGGCAGTCTCGCAGGTTATAGAACTCACGCAAAGTGCACCCTGCATCTTCTCCATCTCGCCAGCCCTGCTTACTCCAATTACTGGAAACACCTGGTCTGCTGGTTGGTCAAAGGCACCTTTGGGTTTATTTCATGGGTTGGACAAAGTTCATTTCGGTGTCTTTTTCTTTTTCACAGTGCCCCTCCGCTTACTGAAAAGGAAGTTGAGGTAAGTAATTCCAGTGCTTTATGAAACTGAGTATTTGGGCATGAGTGGGTTTATTCAAAACATTTCCTTCTCCAGCCTCTGCTCCTGACATTTTCACACACACATGAGAACAAGTGACCCTGGAGGAAATATGGGCACTGTGATCAGACCCATTGAACCAGCCATCCCCCCGACCCCACCCCAGTTAATGGAAGATTTTAACAACTTTGGTCAGGGATAAGACAGTAATCGGAAGTCCCATATTTCTTCAAAGATTGTTTTCTTTAAAAGCATGACTTAGGTACACAAAGTCAGCTGGGAGGCTGCTGAGTGAATCAAATTTATTTTTTAATTATTAAAATTAAGGTCAGATTTCATGTTTCAAACTTTGGAAGATGAAGGTGCTTTCCTTCTAAGTGTTTCAGACATAAGGAAGCCAGTTCAGCCATGGTGAGAGACTGTGAGGGCAGCTCTCTCACCTCGACTGATCCCCCCAGGGCCTCCTCATCTCTGTAGAGATGCTGTCCCAGCGGGGGCGGCGAGAGAGCTGAGAGGCATTTCATCCTGGTGAAGGGGTAGATGGACAAAGAGAATGCATCGGAGGTGAGACAGTGAGGACCCCCAACACTAGCAGTAGTTTGTTTCCATGACAATTATGTCGGTGCTGACGGAAGGGAGCAAGAATATAGATGATTCCAGAATCTTTTCACTTCAGGTTAGGAGGATGGCAGGTTTTACAATCTTATAGCATGGTTTACCCCTGATAACAAGAAAGCGAACATACCCTTCCTGAGACTCCGTGGACCACATAAGCAGAGAGAGAGAGACAATGTAAAATACTGGCACAGATAGTAACAATTGCCTGGCACACAGACAGGGCCCTGCAGCCCGTGACACACACATGTCCATGCTTTCAACTGACCCTCTCATCAGCTCTGAGAAACAGCTAGAGTAGGAAGCAGAACAAAGGAGGAAACTAAGGGATTAAATGACTCATCTGAGATCCCAGACCCAGTGCTTAGCAGAACCAATATTTGGATCCTCGTCTTCCGACTGAATTTAGGGCATTTTATATTGCACTGCCTTTAAAGGGGATAACCCAGGTATAGAGAACAAAACATTGACCATTACTGATAAACTTGATTGAGGTTTGGGCAGGACAGAAAATCCCCACCCACTCACGTTGGTGGCGATGGCCACGGGTGGTTTGGTTAACAGTGCGCTCCTGTCCTCGGTGTGTACTGACACAACCTGTGGTCAGCACAGTGAAAAGAATACAGGCTTTGCAGTCAGAGTCTGAGGCTGAATCCTGTCTCTGCTATGCCCTGGTGGCCCATTGAGCCAGTTAATGACCTCTCTCGGTCTCCGTCTCTTTACCCATAAAGTGGACACAGCAGTTCCTGACACAGAATGTGGTTGAGGGATGAAATGAGCTAAGGTGCATGAAAGGCCTGGCCGTGCTGGCGCAGAGCAGACATTTGATACAGAGGAGGCTTCAGTGTTGCTCTCATCGTCTCATTGAGTGGCTCAGGGTTTTCGGTTCTCCATCTGGAGATGTCTACCCATCGTGGACCATGTTACATGAACCACAGATGCTCAGGCAGAATCGGCTCGCCTGAAGTGGAAATCTGCTACCACTTGGTGCAGGCAAGGCACATGAAGGCCAGTGTTTATTTCCCGTGTGGAGTCCATCTGTCTGTCTCTCCTCTCCAGCAGTTTCCTACTAGCCCAGGAATTCCGTGTGTGATGAACCCCACCTTTCAAAGTTCATTCACACAGGCTGCACTTTTGGCATGGAATACTGTTTCCAAAAAGCTTCTCCTAACACAATCATACCTGTTTTTTTTTAATCTCCTGGCAGCTTCTAAGAGCTGCTTTCATTGTAGGATTTGGAATATTCAGGTAAGATGCTGAATGAAATGTGCTTTGGATTAGCAGGCTTACATCTCAAGTGGGGTTTCTTTAAATATGGTAGTTTCATGCAAAACCTCCAAAAATCACGTGCCATAAATCCTAGCATGAATCCAAATTGCTTACACAGTCAGCTATGTTGGCCCGAGTTTATCTAAACCCAAATGCAGGATGTTATTTTCTTGACATTTAGCAAAAAGCAAAGTGTTACTCTCTTATTGTTTATCAGTAAAATGTGTTTGGTCTTCTGGTCCTGAGAAGGAACTAGTACAGGTCTCAGGTTGCTATCTCACCATCTTTTGTGCAGTTTGCTCCATGAAGGGAGAGTCTCACTTGTACTTGGCTGCTTTGGGTGGGCTGGTTCCACGAGGTGATGTAAATGTTCATGCAAAAACTCAGCGGCAGCCTTGCTCCCTCCAGTACCTCCTCCTAGCGCTTCTTCCACATTCTTGTTCCCAACAGAACGTGTTTGTACAACTGTCCTTGGCCTTTAGAAATGACAGCTACACCCTGGAATCTAGAATTAACCAGGCAGAAAGGGAACGCAACCTGACAGAGGAAAACACAGAGAAGGAACTGGAAAACTTCAAAGCTTCCATTACGGTAATTGCAAAGCCTGACTGGAGAACCCTTGCAGGAGGGACTGTCCCCCGGGACTGGGCCAGGTGTCCTGCTTTTCTTAGTCACCAAGAAAGAGTCTCATGAAATGAGAAATGGGGCTGAGGCCCTTAGCCAAGCAGAATCTTCTTCAGAGAGCTGAGACTGAGATCCTGAAAACCTTGTTACCTCAGGGCTGTGTGTAAGGCCTTTGAGCCCTCAGCAGCTTTTCAGGAAGGGAGCTGGGTGACCTGGGATGGCAAAGGGAGCACCTTGGAGACCAGAGACCCAGATGTGATTGCCTTCCTCTGGCCTGGCCAGGTATATAGTGTCCACACTGGGCTTCTCCAACCCCAGAAACAGCTGCAGCTGGTGGCCTACAGAGGCCCCTCCTCTCAGTCAGGACAGCACAAGTCAAGTCTTAGTCTGCGAGGACCCCAGGTGATGTTCCTTCTCCCTCCCCAGTCCTCAGCTTCCCTCTGGCACCACTGTGAGCACCGGGAGACCTACCAGAAGCTGCTGGAGGACATTGCTGTCCTGCACCGCCTGGCTGCCCGCCTCTCTAGCCGTGCCGAGATGGTGGGGGCCGTCCGCCAGGTGAGCTCTGCTCTGCCTCTGGTAACTGGGGCTGCAGTGTAGGCACTGACAACTGCAAACACCACTGACTGATGCCTTCCTCTGGGCCAGACATCCTATGTCCCCAGTTGCAACTGTTTCAGAGTATTTTTGGCAGACCACTAAACCCTTGAGGTGCTCCCCCAGAAAAAACTTTTATGCCAGTGGTTAAGAACCCGCCTGCCAGCGCAGGAGATGTGAGAGATGATGGTTCAGTCCCTGGGTTGCAAAGATCTCCTGAAGGAGGGCACTCCAGTATTCTTGCCTGGAGAAGCCTAAGGACAGAGGAGCCTAGCAGGCTACAGTCCACGGGGTCACAAAAAGTCAGACAAAACGGAAGCAACTTAGCATGCACGCATGGATACCTACTGTGGGGGAACTGCTGCGTGCTACCTTCCTTGGAGATTTCTAATGCATGTTGGCATAAGCAAGGCTTTGAGAAGTCCTGTAATGAAAAATCCTGTTTAACGTTACCTATGTATTTCTCAAATGTATTTAAGTAAAGAACCACCCTTTCCTTCTTTTTTTTTTTTTTCTCCCTATAAAATACCTACTCAACTCCCATGAAATTAGTGTTTGGCAAAACACTCTTTAGGAAAACCCGCTTTGTTTCATTAATCCTCCCAGTAACCTTGGAAAGATATTCCTCAATAAAGATGTGAAGTCTCAGAATAGCACTAGTGATGGGCAAACCTGGGATGCAAGCCCAAGTGTGGCTCCCTTGCAGCCACTTTGAAGCCCTGAGGCACACAAGGTACTGCCCCAACCCATCATGGTGGTGTGGGGTCAGATGGCCCGAGTTTTCATTCTGATTGTACCAGGGTTCACTGTGTGACCTTGGTTCAGTTAACAAGCTTTCTGTGCACCAGCTGCTCCAACTGTAAAATGCAGTATCTGCCATACAAGGCTGCTGAGACGCTTGTAAAGCACCTGGATGTTGTTGTCACTGTTGCTGCTACCATGGATCTGTGTACCACGTGTCCCGACTCGTGGATTGCATGACAGGGGTGTTCCTGGGGCCCAGCCCTGGTCGGCCCTCATAGAATGAAAGAAGAACAAACCACAGAGCTGTCCCACCTGTGTTCTTCCAGGGAAAAGTCACCCAACTTTCCTGGGTGGCAGCACCCAGAAAGCTCTTCCAGCTGGGAGCAGCACAGAGGGAGAGCTTCAGGGAAGTGACTGGTCTCGGCTCAGGGCTACGGGAACTTTGTCCAGGGTTTGGTCACTGAGCATGCCCCTCCACAGACTGGCAGGTCATGGGCTCTCTGAGGGACTGGAGAGGTGTCAGCAGAGAAGACTCTTCACTTTGCACAGTCCTTTCGGACGTGCTTCTCCGTGCATGGGCTGCTCACTCCAGCCTTCCCTCTTCTCCAAGTGGCTTCCTTGTCTCAGTCCTCAGAGTCCTCTCTGGCCCCACTGGACTGGCTCAGGCACTCATCCTCATTTTCCTTCTTGCTCTAGCTGCCACTCATCTTGTTTCCTTCAGAGCAGTCTCTGCTGGTGAACTGATTATGACACTCCGTTAAGACCGTCAGTGGCTCCCCTCTTCCTTCAGAATGAGTCCAAAGCACTCAGTTCAGCTCTAACTCACCTTGCCATCTTGTGAACAAACCCAACCATTTGCTGATTCCTACATGAGCAGGATGACCTGTGCGTTCCTGGCTTTCCAGACAGTTCTGGTATATGCCTATTGCCCCAGCACAATTCCTGATAAGTAAGTGAAAGTCACTCAGTTGTGTCTGACTCTTTGCAACCCCATGGACTGTAGCCCGCCAGGCTCCTCTGTCCATGGAATTCTCCGGGCAAGAATACTGGAGTGGATTGCTATTTCCTTCTCCAGGGCATCTTCCCAACCCAGGGATCGAAACTGGGTCTCCCGCATTAAAGGCAGATTCTTTACTGTCTGAGCCACTAGGGAAGCCCACGATTCCTGAAGGCATCCTCTTTACTCTCCAAAGGATTCTGTCTGGAGGGGGAATTCTCACCTTGATACAAGCCTGGTAATGTCCTGCCTCTAGACCGGGGCTCTTAGAGTTCCCTGGCTGAATGCTCTTTGTCTCTCATGTCCATAGCTACGTGCCCAGATGCTGCCCATGCCCTACACAACTTCAGCCAGTTTCGTGAAGCCTTCCCCGACCCATTCTCTGCAGGGAGGACTCTGTTCCTTTTTCATCTCCTGAGGCTTTATGGCTGGGCTTGTTCTTGTTCTCGAGGGCAGGTGCCTGAGCCCCTGTTTCAGCTCACACCCCACACAGCAAACTCTTAGAGAGTAAAGTCATATCCCTGTAACCTTTCGAATCCCACAGCCCAGAGCCTGGCTCAGAGCAAGCAGGGCTGATGAGCTTTTCCTCTCCGTCCCTGCAGGAAAAACGCATGTCGAAAGCAACAGAAGTGATGATGCAGTATGTGGAGAACCTAAAGAGGACGTATGAGAAGGACCATGCAGAGCTCATGGAGTTTAAAAAACTTGCAAATCAAAATTCGAGCCGCAGCTGTGGCCCCTCTGGTAAGGAACTGGACTCCTGCCCACTGCCCCACCTTGGCCCTGTAATTATGGGTCCCTGATGGATCCAGGCTAGGATCACACCTATGGGGCAGTCCCAGGGCCTATGTCAGGGTGAGCAAGACTTGCTGCCCCACCCAGTGCTGCCCACAGGGGCCTTGCAGCCACTGCTCCCGTGAGCCCCGGGCGCCTGGAACTGGAAAGCATGAATGGCCCCCAAGCAACTCCTAATAAAAATAACCAGAGAAGCTGACTAGTGATGCAGAGCCCATAGGCTGCAAGAATTTAACCTCCTTTATGAGACTGGCTGGTGGCTCAGCTGGTAAAGAATCCTGGCTACAATGCAGGAGACCTGGGTTTGATCCCTGAGTTGGAAAGATCCCCTGGAGAAGGGAAAGTCTATCCACTCCAGTATTCTGGCCTGGAGAATTCCATGGACTGTTTAGTCCACAGGGTCGCAAAGAGTTGGACACGATTGAGCGACTTTCACCTCACATGAGACAGACCCCAGACCTTACAGCTTGGTGCTTTGGGGTCCCCACTTTGGGCAGCACACGCTAAGGGATTTGCATTTTCATTCTGGAAAGCATTAGGGGTCCAACCGAAGATTTTAATCAGGGGATTGCCATCATCATATATAGTTCAGAAGATTCCCTCTGGCAATAGTGTGACAGTTACATCACTGGGGTAAAGACAGAGACAGGGAAACCCACGAGCCGGGTATTACAGGAGTCCAGATGAGCGGGGGAGTCTGGGCAGTGGGGGTGGAGTGAGAGCCTGGCTAAAGGAGTTACTGCCAAGATAACTAGCAGAACTGTGGGCAAGACAAGTGCTTTAAAGAAAGACTTTTTTTTTTAAGTTCTAGAGAGATTGCTATAGAACCAGAGAGAGGGCCAGCTGATTTCACTTGATACTGAATTGCAGTGTGTTTTTTTATCTTTTATTGAAGTACAGTTAATACACAATGTTGTGTTCATTACTGCTGTACAGCAAAGTGACTCAGTTTACATACATATGCATACACATTCCTTTTCATTTTCTTTTCCACTATGGTTTATCACAGGATTTTGAATGTAGTTCCCTGTGCTATGCAGTAAGAGAGTTGCTATGTTTTAAAGTAAAAATAGGAGTTTTCCAGACTAGAGGGGGAAATACATCCCAGGTGGAGGAAACAGCATGTGCAAAGATGTGGAGGTTGGGGTGAGAAGACTCTGAAACAAACCGTCTTCTGTTTGGTTGCGGGGTTGGAGTGTGACAGTGACAGGCTGAAGGTAAGACTTGTGAGGCCAGGGCCACACGCCAGGCCCTGAGAACAATCTGGGCGTCTGCCCCACGGGCAGTGAGGAGACACCCGTGAGTTCACTCCAGCTGCCACAGTCAGATCTTATTTTTAGAACATTGCTCTGCCTTCAGAGTGGATGATGTATTAGGAGTGGACGTTGAGGAGTGGAGAGATGCGTTTGGAGGCTTTGCTGCAGTCCACGGGGAGGAGGATGGTACTTTGGGGCAGGATCTGTCCTTGGGAGCTGCCAGGGTTTGAGCTCTGGCTGATGAGGGTGGTGTTAGCCGGAGAAAACAGACCTTTTAGTGACAGGAATCCCTAGGGAATGCAAACATCCGTATTACCAAGAGCAGGAGGAGGGAAAGTATAACAGATGGAGAAACCTTTATAAACAGGAGGTTTCACAAGTTTCCTGGGGAATATCAGTGATACTTCCCAGAGTCCGAAGGCAGCGCACACTCACTCCAGACCGTCTGTTTTGGATCTTGGCAGCAAGGCTCCTGACCCACATGCATCTGGGCCTCTAACAAAACTCTCTCTGTCAGAGTTAGAAGTTGGAGAAGCTGCCACCAAAGACATCCTAACACGCGGGCTCTTGCGTTATTGTTCTGCAAGGAGCAGGGCCTCTTGCGTGCCACCTTACCCACGATTTGTGGAATGAGCACAGCTGCCCATGAGTCTCAGCCGTTAGTTCTACAGACATTAACTGAGCACCACAGATGTGTGCCTTGTGATACTGGACTAGAGAGGTGAAGGGAAGCCTGTGCCTGACCCAGGGGAGCTCCCAACCTGTGGAGAGGCAGGATGGCGTAAGTGGTGCCATGACAGAAGGAAGCAGACTTTGCGGGGCGCACATGGCAGAGTCCCACGTTCAGCCTGGGGACACAAGGAAGTGCTTACATTAAGACAGGAGCTGGTGGCTGAGTGCTGAATGGTGAATGTGTGGTTTTCACAATCTGGTTCCACTCCACTGTTTTTCCAAGCTACATTTCAGTTTGGGCTGGTACAGAGGGGCCAGATGTGCCCATCAGCTGCACCGTGACCATTCCCTGATGGCGGTTGTTCCTTAAGCTTTTATATGACTTCTTTGTTACATATGTAATCTTTCTCTGTGCCTGAGACTCTGAAAACTACAGGGCAAGAAAAATATCTCTGATTTCAAGAAAGGTGATGTACATTCAAAAGAAAAAAATAACATCTACTTTTTTCTGAATGTGAAACATGACAGTTGTCTGCATTTTGGATTAAGGCAGATTTCCAGAAGTGTAAATACTGGCTCAGGGGAAAGGAATATTTAAAAGGCTCTTAAAGCAAATTATCTCCAGATAACTCATTGATATTTCCATTTAATGGGTAACAGTAATGCTCAATTTATCGTACCATGGACAGTCCTGTCTTTTTTTTTTCTTTTCTTTTTAAAAATATTTTTGACTTTGAACCAATATTGTACCTCTTCTCATAGTTTTAATTTGTATTTCTTGACAGCCATTTTTAAATGTTTGTTGGGCCTTTGTATTTCTACTTGTGTAAATTCTTTAATTCTTTGCCCCTCTTGTGAGATTGGTATTTCATTAATTGCATGAACTCTTCATATACAAAGAATATTTTCTGGTACTGTTATTTTGGCTGACTGGAAAACTTGAAAATCCTTTGACTACAAATACTTAGAAATTTCTGCTGGATAAAGTGAATCAAACATTAGCCTAACGGAATAGCTGAATCCACAAGAAAAGAAATGGAAATACTCAGATACAAGAAAAGAAAAGAGAACTGAAACCAAGCTGACCCTGCAGCTTCCGTGGGGATAAGAGTCAGCCTCAGCTATCTGGACTCTGGGCTTTTGCACTCACACGCAATCTGAGATGAGGCCTCAGAGGCCCCACGGCAGGGAGCTGACTCTGAGCCTCCTATAGCAAGTGAAGACTTTTCAAGGACTGCATCTTTGATACAATCACCAAGTCACAATGGAACAAATCAAGGAAGTTTATCTGCTTCGCCCTGGACTCTGATAGAAAAAAAACTTTCTCCTTCCTCATAGGAAAACTGCAAACCCACAGAGTACATGCTATAACAGAAGAGATGATGCAATATGCAGAGATTCTGAAAAGAACATCACAATGGTGTTACTAGGAACACTATTGGAAATAAATATAAACCACTCTGGAGAGACACACCCTGTGCCCAGGAGACACAGAATCCTCTAAGTAAAACTTCACAGGAGATGAGTTGACGATATAGAATTATAAAATAAAACAGTCTACCATCAATAAGAATCATCAGACACCCAAACAATAGGACTGTATCCTAAACACAGCAGATAATAAAGCAATCTTATTTTTTCAAGATGTGTATAAAATTAGAGGCATAAAAGAACAAATAAAAAAATATGCAAATAAAGAATACAATTATAAAAAATATAATCCTAGATATGAGGAATAGAGGCATGATAATAAAACTCAGTTGTTTAGGAGCGGTGGTTCCTTTTAGTTCAGCTGTTCAGTTGCTCAGGGGTGCACGACTCTTTGGTAGTTGGACTCCTTGGTAGTTCCTATAGTTGAAGCTGTTTCTCAGTATTCACATCTCCTCCTGGGCACACTTCTCCATCCCCTTGAAGTTAGGTGAGCAACGTGATTTGGCATTAAATGTCAGTGGAAGGACGTGTATCACATTTGATCTGAGATCCCTAAGACTAGTCTGCAATTTGCCCTGTGTCTCCTTCCACCAGACATGATAATCATCCCTGCTCCAGAATAGTAGAAGCTCCATCAGCCTGAGTCCTGAGAGGAAATGCAGAGCAGAGCCTGTTGCTGACTCATAAGCAATGTAGCAAAAGCAAGTAATTAATCTTGGTTGTTATAAGCCACTGAGACTTTGTGGTTGTTTATTATTGTAGCATAACCTTGCTTATCCTGATTGGTATAACATTTACATCAGATTAGGAATAGTTGAGGAAAAAATTTGTTAACTAGAATGCAGATTTGAGGAAGTCACCCACAGTGTGGTTCACAGGGATACATTAATTTAAAATATGAAAAAATGTTATATATGACATGGGATATAAAACTTGAAAAGATTTGAAATACACTTGTTAGGATATACATCAGGAGAGAAAATATTCAAAGGAATTTCCCAGGAACAGAGAATTTTTCAGAACTAAAGAAAGACATGAATCATTGCATTTAGAAAGTACAGAGAATCCCAAGCAAAAGAAAGAAAAACACATCAAAGAGAAACTTTAGAACCCCAAGGGAAAAATGAAGATCTTAAAAGTAACCAGAGAGAGAAGACAGATTATCCACAAAGGAGTGACAGTTCCCACAACCACCACCAGTACCGGGAGACAACGAAGTCAAGTATTGAAAGAGCTGAGAGAAAATAACTCTTAACCTAAAGATAATACTACGAACTAAAGTATCATGCAAGCATAAGGGCTATGGAAAGACACTTTATGAGAAAAACTGAGAAAATTTACCTCTCACAGCCCCTTACCAAAAGAAGGACTGAAGAATGCACAGAAGGAAAAATAAAATTGAGATCGAAAGAAGGTTGAATGCAAGAAGAGATGGTAACCAAAGGCGTGCTGCGATTCATGGGGTTGCAGAGAGTTGGACACGACTGAGCAACTGAACTGAACAGAAGTAAATCTAAACAAATAGCCACTATGTGGAACAACAGTCACAATAACTTGAGATTACAAAACCAGAGTGAAGTGAAAATATTGAAAAACAATATAAGAGTTGAAGGCACAGTTATTGTTTTAAGGACAATTCAGGAAGAATAGAGATCTTGATTTATTTAAATCTAAAGTTAAATGTTGAAAATTTAAGGGGGCACCCTAAAGATTACAACTAAAATATATAAATTCCAAATCAATTTTAGGGAAGAGGGCAGTTAGAATAAATTTGATTTATGAAGCAAGACAATTAGAAAATACAAAATAAGGTGGTAGAAATATATCAACTGCAAGAAATATAAACAGCTTAGAACTGTTGGTTAATAGAAAACCTCAGATTAGATTAAGAAAAATGTGTTTAATTATGTGCTTTTCAAGAGACACACCTAAAATACATGAATGTGAGAAGTAGACAACCATACAAGCTGAAACAAACTGAACTGAGCTGTCGAAAACCTTTCTCTACACATATTTGTGTTTTCTAGTGGCAGTATTATCCATCAGTTCAGTTCAGTTCAGTCGCTCAGTCGTGTCCGACTCTTTGCGACCCCACGAATCGCAGCACGCCAGGCCTCCCTGTTCATCACCATCTCCTGGAGTTCACTCAGACTCATGTCCATCGAGTCAGTGATGCCGTCCAGCCATCTCATCCTCGGTTGTCCCCTTCTCCTCCTGCCCCTAATCCCTCCCAGCATCAGAGTCTTTTCCAATGAGTCAACTCTTCGCATAAGGTGGCCAAAGTACTGGAGTTTCAGCTTTAGCATCATTCCTTCCAAAGAAATCCCAGGGTTGATCTCCTTCAGAATGGACTGGTTGGATCTCCTTGCAGTCCAAGGGACTCTCAAGAGTCTTCTCCAGCACCACAGTTCAAAAGCATCAATTCTTCAGTGCTCAGCCTTCTTCACAGTCCAACTCTCACATCCATACGTGACCACAGGAAAAACCATAGCCTTGACTAGACGGACCTTAGTCTGCAAAGTAATGTCTCTGCTTTTGAATATACTATCTAGGTATTATCCATGTGTGGTGCTAAATATTTAACACAAATTTTATCACTTAATATATGTACTAAGCAGAAGAAAATCTGAGTATGCTGGTTTCCTTTGTTCAAAATTATTTTGTAGATGACATATTAAAATTGCTGTTGTCAAGTTTCCATTTTTTATTGACACCACACCTTCCTTGCTCATAATTTCCTTGACTGTTCACCCCTTAAATGAGCAAGATGATCTGATAAACCCTGGTATTGCTATGAGGAATCCTCACACACTCACCAGGGCGTAATCCAGAGGTGGTGCAGTCGGTGGAGACCAGAGGGGCCAGACCGAGACTTCTCATAGTGTCCAGAGGCGTTAGGATGAAGGTTCTGTCCCCTAGAAACCCCCCTCTGCAGGTGACTGTCTCAAAGAGTCAAGTGTCAAAGTCAGTGACCTCGGCACCTAGGCCCTTGGGGAATCCCTTGAGGGTCAGTTCTGGTCCGATACCTTGGCTCAGTTTCTGTGATCTTCTTCCTGCTGGAGCCTACTCTGAAAACTTACCTGGCTTCTCTTCTGTTTCCTCCTCCTGCAGAAGATGGAGTCCCTCGCACAGCGCGATCCATGTCCCTCTCGCTGGGAAAGGTATGCATATTCAAGGAAAACTGGGGAGAGACAGAAATGTCTACAGTCAACCAGGAAATCATTCATTCTCGGATCCACAGGTGCCAGAGAACCTCTGGACAGAGCCTCTCACACAGCTTCCCACACTTGCTAGCTCCCCCTGCAACCTTCCCTCGCTCATGGCTTCCCAGACTGTACCACCTCTTTAAGGAACATGAAATGATGCACGCACTTTGCTATTGTCATAGATAGTTCTCTTGTGCTAGTCAGGTTTCATACACTGTCCAATGACTACAGGTCATTTTTGTTCCACTTCTTTAGGATCTGATTGATTAAAATCAGAATTGGGACTTCCCTGGCAGTCCAGTGGTTGGGAAACCGCCTTCCAGTGCAGAGGGTGTGGATTTGATCCCTGGTTCCCTCATAGCTCAGTTGGTAAAGAATCTGCCTGCAATGCAGGAGACCCCAGGTCAATTCCTGGGTTGGGAAGATCCCCTGGAAAAGGGAAAGGCTACCCACTCCAGTGTTCCTGGGCTTCCCTTGTGGCTCAACTGGTAAAGAATCCACCTGCAATGCAGGAGACCTGAGTTCGATCCCTGGGTTGGGAAGATCCCCTGGAGAAGGGAAAGGCTACTCATCCCAGTATTCTGGCCTGGAGAATTCCATGGACTATTTAGTCCATGGGGTCACAAAGAGTCAGACACGACTGAAACACTTTCACTTTTCAGGGAGCCAAGAACCCACATGCCTCATGGCCAAAAAAACCAAATCATGAAACTGAATCAATATTGTAACAAATTCAATGAAGACTTTAGAAATGATTCACATTCAAAATGAAAATCTTTAAAAAAATCAGAAGATGTTGAGACATCACTCCTCACTAATAAAGAAATTTGTTAATTTGGGCCACTCTCTCCACCCCAACCTCCACCGTCGTTACCTTAAAGCCGGAATAGCCAATGAATACAGCGTTAGGAATTAGTGGGCATTTCCCAGGCCTTCCTGAACTTTAGGTGCTTCCTCTGTGACGGTGGATCCATTCTCTTCCCACAGAACATGCCCCGCCGGAGGGTCAGCGTTGCCGTGGTGCCCAAGTTTAATATCCTGAACCTGCCGGGCCAGTCAGCCAGCTCATCCCCCATCCCCTCCTTACCAGCCCTGGTGAGTATCATGATGCTTGCCTCCCAGGCCTCAGGCTCACAACTGTGGGGGTGACCTGGATGGGGCAGCCTCAAAGAAGTGGGGAAATTCACAGCACAGATTCTGTGCAATAGGCTATAGGCTGAGAAACCTCAGCATAGACCAGGCCCCATGTATTGCACTGCCCAGAGAAGAAGACAGTATCCCTGAACAAGGTGCTGGCCACTCAGAGAGTGTTCCTTACAAAGTGTGTATCTCTTCATGCTTAAACCAGAACCTTCCACTCTACAGTGCGTTTAAACAGCTGAAAGTTGCAGTGTGGAGTAAGTGGTAAGCTGAGCTTTGAACCCTAGGTACTCTGATTCCAGAGCCCGAGTTCTTCAGCCTGATGTTACCCTGCCTTGATTCATTACTGCATTGTTTACAACATTGAAAGACTGGACATAACCAGGATTTCCATTAATAAGAGATCTATTTAAGTAAATTATGAATAGCCCAATAAGGAGTTTCTGTGCAGTTGCTAAATATAATGATTAAAATGTAAATTTTTATTTATTGGCATGAAGAAAGTCCATAATTTATTACAAACAAAAAGCAAAACCCCAGTATTTACAGTGTAACTCTGTTTTTTAGTTTTAAAAAAGTGTAGACATAGAATATCTATGTGTAGACATAGAATATGCTGAAATAATATATATGGAACTACTAACAATAGTTATTTCCAGGCAGTGGTAAAAACCCAGGTAATTTTAATTTTTTGATCCCTTTTTATATTTCTATAGTAAAGCTGTATTACTTATAATTAGAAAAAAATTCATTTCAATTTTTTTAAAACAAAGACTGTTCCTATAAACAGCTCCTATAAACTGTTCCCAGAACTTTGTGAATCTGGTTAATCCTGCTTAAAACTCTTTAATTATTTCTCCAGTTGTTTCTCTATGCCCTGTTCATGATCAGCACTATTCTACAAAGAGCCCATCTGACTGTATAAGCAGTAAAAAGCTTTACTGCACTAATAGGTAGAAATAACTCTAAAACTTCTTTCACTTCTTCCTATCTTGAGCATTTCAATCATCCATGAGATCACTGTAAACTCCCAAATCACTCACTAAAATAAAGCAATTTGAAAAAAAATTTTTTGAAAAGGAGCTTCAGGAGTACTAATTAGTATGTTTTAACGGAGACTATTTCACAAACTATACCAAAGGGATTGGCAATCAGGGCTGTCCATTAAAATCACACAGGATGCTTCTAGAACATTCAGTGCCTAAGCCCTACCCCAGGATTCAGAGACTGGTCAGCCCTGGCTTCTCCCTTCCTAGCTCATCCTCAATTCAATATCTCCTGTTTTCCATTCAGTCAGAATCATCCAATGGAAAAGGCAACCCACCTGTCTCCTCAGCACTGCCTGCACTTTTGGAAAAGTAAGTATGTCCATTTTCTTCTTAACTTTGGGGATCTCGGAGGAAAAGTTCTCCAGCTCACTTTCCTCCCATCCTCACTCATAAAATGCAGTGGGAGGCAAATTAAGTTCTAGGGGGAAATGAATGGTACTCTGAGACCCACAAAGATTTCAGACCCAGTTTGCAAAATTTCTGGACAAGGAAGATGCTGTAGATGAGTGCAAGTGTGCCTCAATCCTAGAAGAGCCCAGAGGGGACAGAAGCCTTCTTTACTCATTAGGATCCTTTGAGCTACAGGTACAAGAAAGCCCCAAATCAAAGGTGTTTAAATAGTAGGTGAGGCTTTTCCTGGTATGGCAGGGCCCCAGCTCAGCCTCTATAGTTTCCTTGTCTCTCCCCACTTTGCATGTTGACTTCATCAGCAGATTTGTGACAAATGGCTAATGCCAGGTGTTTCATCCAGACATGACAACATCTTGAGGAAGAAAGGGACCATCTTGTCCCATGCTTGTTTCTTAGGGACCAGTCTTTCAGTCTTCCTTTTTATCTTGTTAGCAGATTTGGAGCATGGTCCCTTTCTAAACCAATCAGAGGCAATGTGATTGACAATGAGACTGTCATCATAGCTTTAAACTATACCCTGGAGATGGGAAGAGAAGATCAGCTTCCCATGGAGCAAATAGATCCATGAAGAAGAGTAAATTCCCAGGCATAAATCACATTGCTGTTAGGAAACAGGAGGAAGAATGAATAATGGGTTGGCAACAAACAGTTTCTGCTACATGTAACTTTTCTAGGCATCTATGCTATTTGCAGTTCTTTTCATCCTTAGCTGAAGCAAGGCAGGTTATTTCTACATACTCAGAGAAGTTTATAACTTGCTTTTCCAGTTCTTTCATTTACTTGCTGGAAACATCTGGATCACAGCTGCCACCTCTCAGAACTTTCCCCTGTGTCTTTCTTCATTTGGTAGAACATACACCTCTATTCTTCCTTCTTCCTTGCCTTGAGACAGCTTTAGTACTTCATTTTTCATTGCTGTTAGAATAGTTTTGTTTGACCTGGCAAGGAAGGTCTGTGTCGTGTGCCTTTTTTTAGTACAGGCAAGTTCCCAGCTCCTCACCCCAGACTCAGCCTGTTTTCCTCACTTCTCAGTATATGCAACCACCAACCTATCACTCAGTGATTCATTCTCTGCCCATTAATCTTGAAGTTAGCTGGGCAATTCTTCACCTTTCCACCTTACCCAGAGAAAGCTTAGAGATCTTTCATGTTGAGTAGGGTGTTTTGTTTGTTTCCTTGTTTTTTTGATCACTTTGGGGACATTGTAAAGGGGCGATAGACTCACAACCATGTGGAGCTAATGGAGCCTACAGAATCTTGCCAAGTCCCTAGAGTCATAGTGTCCAGGCCATGGTCTCTGAATCTCTCCAGAAACGGTCATCTGTTGCCCTGAGTGAGAAGCATGCTAAAATTCTCCCCCCAGGTCCCACCTTAGGACACACCAACCCCTTTTCCAAGAGGGCCCTAACAAGGCTCCATTCTCAACCCTCAGCCTGTAGAGCCAGTCAGGGCAGAAGATCTATATCCCCTTTCTCCCCCGCAGACTTTCAGGACGCGGCAGGGCCTGTACTCTGTAGAACGAATGCTCAGGCCAGCTGACAGCTTCCATCTGAGGCAGCAGAGATCATCAAGGATCTAAACTATCCTTAAGTAGGAGAAAGTGAGGTACAAAACTGGGACAGTAGGCAGCAGCCCTGAATCAGGAGCGGCAACGAATGAGGATCAATGGTGGCAGCACCACTCCAAGGGTATAGAACCAAGAGAGACCCAGACAGAGTGAGGACTGAACCTCGTCGAGCAAGAAACCCTAAAGAAGCAACTGCGTGCTGCTCATTCTTATGGGCTATTCAAAAAGACCACTGTGATACATTACCCATGCTGTGGTTGACTTGCCTGTTGGGAATACACTCAGTCTATGAAGATGACTGCAAAAAGGGGAGGGTCTATTCAAAGGAGGAGGGATTCAGATTAACAACAACTCTCCATTCTGGATTTCTAAAAGATGCAAAGTAATTTTGATCTAAATTTATGGAACTGGAAATATCTGATAGATTGCCAAGAGATCGGCAATGAGACAATCTGTGAGTGAAAATGAATTCTTAATTTCCATTCTAACAGAAACATAGTTGTTTATAACTGCCTTTTCCATACTGTTAAAGAGAAACAATGCATTATCAGTTCATATGTATTACTACCTAGATTGTTGTGTTTAAATGATCTCACATTTCCCTAAGCATACAGTGATTGAGCAGGAAGGGAGTTGGCTAAGCACAAGAAAGATGATGAGAAGATCATAGCCTGTGGATAGTTCACAAGCAAATACCTGATCACAGACTGCACTCCCGATAATAACTTGAAAGAATTCTGAGCCTTGTTCTTCCAGATGACTTCATAGAAACCTGTTCTTCACTCAACAAGGGTCTAGGAACCTGTAGACTTAGAGAAAAATAGAGTAATATTTAAAATTAGTATTAAAGATTAAAATAGAAGAAGGCTCAAGAACAGTTTCATTTTAACTTGAAACAGTTTCAGTTTAACTTGAAAAAGCTATTTATTCATAGTCTTTCATTTCTTCACCAATTAATGACCAAGACCCAGGCACCTGGAATGCACTCAAAGAGCTCACAGTATAATGGGAAAGACAGATGGAAAACAGCCTATTGTAATATAGTGTGATGAGTGATATCAGAATGAAGAACAGGTTATAAGCAAACAACACACAAGAAAATGAGCACATCACCCAGTTTTGGTGATTGGGGTTGCTTAGAAAACATTTCCTCTAGCAATTTATGTTAAAAGTGAAACCTGAAGGTTATAATAGTTAACCAGGTAACTAGGAGGTTAATAACATTCCAGGCACCAAGGCAATAAAGTATGGAGTAATCAAGGAATGATATTGAAGATAATGAGAATTACTCTTATTATTTACTGCATGCTTACTTCATGCCAAGTTCTGTTCTAATTGCTTTGCATTAATGATCTCCTTTAATCCTTATAATAATACCATGAGGAAGGTATACTATGAATATTTTTGTCTTATAGATGGGGACACTGAAACTCAGAGAAACCATCACATGCCTGAGGATACACAGCTAGTAGATAATAAATCTCATGCGCTTAACCTCTTAATAGACACTCCAGCTGGAAAAAAGGGAAGACATTCAGTGTGACACGAAAGAAGAGAGTGGATTTAAGAGCTATTTTTGAAAAAGCTCCTGTGAGCTATTGTGAAAGAACTTGGTGACTGGGCGTGGAGTGGAGGGTGGAGTGGATGGGGGTACAAGGTGCACACAGAGCCATTCACTGAAGGATCAGCACCATCATAAATGCGGATGGTGCACAGGGCTGGTTTCATAAAAGGGGCCATTATATTGCTATAGCACAGAGAAATTTCCTCTTTAATCTGTAAAATAACCATTTTCTACATTTTTGAAGCAGTCAGGATAATTGCTTAAAGGTTTTATATGACATTAAATATATGTAGTGAAACAGTTCCCCTTTGCTGGTAGTATTCTGGAATGGATTAGCCCTCAAGCAACCTATTAGTAAACTCCAGGAACCTGGGACTGAGTAACCGAGACTAAGGGAGTTCTTGTAGCCAAGGTCCCCCAGGCTGGACTTATCTGAGGGAACCTTGGTAATGGGGGTGGCTTTCAGACATAGCTGAGTCCGAGAAGGTAAGATCTGTCCATGGGAAAGCACTGGAGTCGCTTTCAAATACTGTTGACCACGTGGGAAAAATAGAATCTAATGTATCTGCAGGTCAAACAACACATTTTGACTAAATATCTCTTCACATTACTGAGCTAAGCACAATGACAAACATTTTTGACCCAGTGGACGTGAGAGAACAATGAGCCTCATTCTAATCAGTCATCTCAGGAAGAAAGCACACAAGATTATGAACTGGGAACAGATGCCAAGATCCATGAGTGTCTGGCCCAGAAATCTCAAGGTGGGCACTGGCTGTGCTCAGCTCCAAGTTTACAACCATGCATAGGGGTTCCTTCAGCTCAGTCCAAACACTGAGTTCTCAGGAAAGAGTCATTTACATAGAGGACCTGCCCATTTTGTAAGATTAACCGGTAGGGGATGAGCCACAGCGAAGGCAATACAGCTCAGCAAACACTTAAAGGCACTTCCCATGTGCTAAGCATCATTCAAACTGAAACACAGCCTTTCTCTGCAATCACAGTCATACAGAAGGAAGAGCATGTGTATAAAGTGCCATGGCTCTGAGTTATGCTGTAAAAGAGGTTTCCTGAGAGTATAAAGGGAGAGATCAACTTTAACCAGAGGGTATGAGAGAGGAAAACATTAGCAAGAGTTCCACAAAGGAAAATATATTTGAACAAAGCCTTTGAAGTGCATGGGGAGAAGATTCCAGATAGTTGGAGAAGATATTTTAGGAACTATAAGCTCAGTCTAGGGGCTTCCCTGGTGGCTCAGATGGTAAAAAATCTGTCTGCAGTGAAAGAAACCTGGGTTCAATCTCTGAGTTGAGAAGAACCCCTGGAGAAACAAATGGCTGCCCACTCCAGTATTCTTGCTTGGAGAATTCTATGGACAGAGGAGCCTGGTGGGCGACAGTCCGTGGGGTTGCAAAGAGTCAGACACGAATGAGCAACTAACACACACACAGGCTCAGTCTAGGGGTCAGAAAATAACTGCAAACATTTTACACCCTGCCATATTTTGTAAAGGCTTCCCATAGCTCAGTCAGTAAAGAATCTGCCTGCAATGCAGAGACCTGGGTTCAATTCCTGGGTTGGGAAGATCCCCTGGAGAGGGAAATGGCAACCCACTCCAGTATTCTTGCCTGAAGAATTCCATGGACAGAGGAGCCTGGTGGGCTACAGTCCATGGGGTCGCAAGAGTCGGACACAACTTAGTGACTACACCACCACCACATTTTGTACAAGAATGGCTTTCCCTGCCCTTGGCTGTCGCTCTGTTTTTCTGCTCTTTTTCTAATCATTTGGAAAAATAAGAAAATTGTACGTTCGGCAGAGGTCACATAGAAGGGAGGGGATAATGTGATTTTAAAAAGGAGAAATGTTATGAATAGCTGATATTTTTAGAGTGTTCTTTCTTGTTCACAATGGGTTTTGGTTTCCAACCTGATGAAATATAAATTTTACAAGGCCTGAAGGAAACTGATGCTGAGAATGAGGAGACTCACTTATGAGGTGGTCAGGGTGGGTAGCTGCTGTGAGCTTCAGAGTCCTGGCTGCAAAGCTCTAGTCATTGGTCTGCCTTGTTTGTGGTCTCCTCCATGACAAGACTCTCATTGGAATTCCAGGCCCCTAGGTGAGCTGCAGGATACATAGAGAAGGCACGGCCATCAGGATATTTCCTTTCAACTCGTGATTTCATACCTCAAGTGGACTCCTGGCACCATCAGCTATCCTGCTTTAATCTAGCACGTTTGTCCCCCTTACCTCCACCTCACGATGCGTACGCCTTCTCTTCCCTCCTCAAGATGGCCTAGCCTCCCTACTTCTCACTTTTAGTAGATGACCTTGTTTTTCCATTTTATAAAGAAAATTTAAGCTCTTGGATGAGAAGATTCCTCTCATCTTCCTTTGCCAGATTCCCAGCCCCCCATCTCCATCGCCTTTCCGCCTTTGTTATGACTAAGGAGAAGTTTCTCTACCTTTCTAAGGTCTGCCCCTACTTTCCTTTTCAAAGGGTGTATTTCTTCGGTCCTCCCTTTCCTCTCATCCCCGCTACTGAACCATTCTATGCACATTCACGTGTGCTTCTGTCCTTTGACCCACAGCTTCAGCTGCACAGTCCCCCCACTCCCTGTCCTTGTCAGTTTCCTGTGTCTACGTCTTCACCTTTCTCACCTCCCAGTCTTCACTCAGCCCTTTCCAATCTGTCTTTGGCTCCGGCAGTGTCACCAGAGCTCTTCTTGACCTCCATGGTATCCAGTCCAAGAGTCACTTTTCCAATACACATCTGAGTCAGATTCTCAGAAGTTTGTGCGTATGTGAGACAATGCTCCCTCCTTGACACGCTTTCCATGTTCGGGGCGGGCAGGGGAAGAGGGTCCTGTTGCTCGCTGCTTATAAAATCAATAAAGTGGTAGAAAGGAAAATTCCTTTCGTTGGAATGCCAGTAGTCTGTGAAGATGGTGGACTCACTGTCCCCCAAAACCACCTCCAAAGATCCTGCATGGCCAGGAAACCTTTAAGCAGAAGGAGGGAAGTCATCTCAGTTAATCAATGGGATGCGGGTCAGAGTGGTCAGTGTCCCCCCACTGCGTGTAGTATCATTGACTCTAGATGTTATATTGTTCACACAGTTTGGTCACATGGTTTGTTTGGGAGATGACTGAATGGGGAGCTAGAGAATAGATCTGGTCATCTGTTAACTTATTCTTCATTTCTACCTTTTTGATCTATAGGAGGAACCAGAAAGTTAGGCAAGTTGTGCTTGCGCCAGAGATAAGTAGAGCACGGTGGTGCCTGGTTTAAAAATTAGTTACAGGGACTTTCTTGGCAGACCAGTAGTTAAGACTCTGAGCTTCCAACACAGGGTGGGATGGGGTGGGGTGTGGTGGAGTGAAGTAGGTTGATTCCTGGTCAAGGAACTAAGATCCTATATGCTGTATGGCATGAATGAATGAATGAATGGTCAGTTTCAATATAGCTTTGCTAAAGTGGCAAGGAAAGGGGCTTCCTTCTGAAGGAGGTTTCCCACAAAGAGCTGCTTACATTTTCTCAGCTCCCAGGACTCCTCACTCTCCGGATTCTCCTCTCACCTCTCTGCCTGCTACTTCTCAGCTCCTCCGCAGGCTCCTCCTTCTCCACCTGAGCTGAGGGCGGACATGCACGCGGCTCGGTCCTGGGTCATCTTCTCATCTTTCCTCACACTTGTCCCCAGACATTCTTTCCCACTCCTCTGGGATTAAACCCCAGCTTCCTCCTGAATGTCTCCAGTCTAGAGTTCTCCTCTTATGCACTACAGTACATGCAACTGCCAACTTGGCATCTCCAGCTAGATACCTCGCAGGCATCGAAAATACATCTTATCCAGAAGTTAACTCTTACTTCATTGCCTCTCTTCAGTCCCTCAAACTTCACATCTTTTGTGTCTCAAGGTCTTCACACATCTGAATCCTCTACCTTGGATGATCTTCCCTCTGCCATAGATGTGGCTGGCTTCTCATCTTTCAGGTCTGTTATTCCATTTCCAAGAGGTCTTTTGTAGCCATTCAATCTAAGCAGATTCTTCCCTTGTTATTTTCTGTCATTGCACAGAGTTTATTTCTCTCATAAAAGTCATCACAATTTGTAATTAATATTTTTTCTTAACTTTTTTGGGCATTTTCTCTTGCTGTGCTCCATGTTGGCTAAGACTTTTTCTTTTGTTTCCTAATGTCTCCCCAGCACATTACAAGGTGCCTGTGACTTAATCCTGGGTAGATATTTAAATGAATGAAGCAGAAGATGGACCACAGGGATGGGATGACTCTGAACATTTGGTCCACCCCCATCTTCTTCCTCTTAGTGCCCTGGAGCTCCCAATAGCTGTCTGTCTACTCACAGCATCTCCTGGAATAAGAATGAAAGTGGGTTTGAGAGCAGGAGGGAAAAGGGGAGCTGGTACAGTACTGGATGTTTGGGGGTCGTCTAGGGAGGATTCATGGACCAGAGCCTTTAAAAAAAAAAGAATCTTATCTCAAGATAGAAAGATTGAAATAGATTCAACCAGAATGAGCTTCCTCACTTCTGTGCAGGAACAGGCCAAAGACATGGTTTGGTTTTCAGATGCCCTATCTGTCCCTGAAAGGATGTCCTGTACTTGCCTTCTCACTAGTGGAAAGACAAATGGGGACCCAGATTGTGAAGCCTCTGCTTCTGTGCTGACTCCAAGCTGCCTGGAGGGGATCAGCCAGGAGGCTAAGGCCAGGATGGAGGAAGAAGCTTACAACAAGGGGTGAGTCAGCTGTCAGCAGCCCTGAGGTCACCTGGCATGTCTCACAAGATACCTTCCCACAGACCTTTCCTGTTTCTTAAAGGATTTAGGGAAGCAACTCATGGCCCCAGGACCTCCTTGCCTGAGTAAGGAATTACATAGGAAAGAGCAGTACTGTTCCACAGGAAAGACAGGAGGAAATGGGGCAAGAGGGTGTGGTTAGATAATAACCAGACTGCCCTCTTTTTAGGCATAAAGCCACCAGAATGATCTGGAAGTCAAAGGCCCTGGGTGGGTTCCTCTTGGTGGTGCCTGAGGCTTCCTGACACATGCCCAGAGCAGTCACGCCGCTGCCAGCAGTGTCGTGGAGCAGCTGCAACCCCACTTCCCAGAACTGCCTCAGTCATCCCTTCTTCTTGCCGCAGGAGTCCCCTCAACTTCTAGCCACTCCCTTCTCCAGTTGAGCTTCCGTAGCACCTTTGGCCTGTTGTCAGTCACTGATGGGGCAGAATACTGAGCAGGGCCCCCGCCCAGCCAGGTAAAGAATTACCTCTGACCAGGCACTGCATCCTGGGCTTCTTGCCCTGTAGCCCCTGAGGGAGCTGCAGCCTCTCTGTGACATGGAACCTGTGGGCTTTGGTGTGGTGGTACCTACAACCACAGTGGGGTTTGCCCCAGCCCAACTGTGCTGGCCTTAAACACTCAGTTGTTAGACAAGCAAAAAGTATGCTCAGGGTAATATCAATCCTGGGAGAAGGAAGTCAGAAGATTTCTCTCGAAAAGCCTGTCTTTTCACCCATACCTGTCCTCTGTACTTAGAATGGAGGGGAGTGAATGCTTCCATTGGCTTTGTGACAATTTACAGAGAACTTGTGTGCGTTTCACTTCCGCAAAGCTTCCCAACAAGCCTATGTATGAGCCCCACCTTCCCTAGGCCAAGCTATACTCTTGTCACTTTCTCAAAATGTTCCATCACCTGTGCAATGGGTGCCAGCCCCTCCTTCTCACAGGGGAGTGGCCGAGGCTCCAAGGCCACACAGAGAGCAGACATGGTCCTTGGCCCTCCCAAAAGGTTTGTTGGAGAAGAATCTAGCCAGGAGACTGCACCCACATTTTTTTCCCCATCTGTTTTGTCACACTTTCACATAAACAGGAAGGATGACTGGGGGTGAAGGGAAATCGTCCTGATATGAGCCGCCGTGGGATGTGGTGGCTTTTCCCTATTGTGTGGAGCCACAGGAAGTGAGTGCAGAATCCCGGCAAGTGCTCAGAGCCCCTCCTCGAGCAACTCGGGGAAGGATGCTCTGCATCTCCTGGCCTTTCCAGACTCAGTTGTTCATTGTTGCCTTCCAGATACCAGGAAGGTCTAAAGAAAACCAAGGAGCTTCAAGACCTGAAGGAGGAGGAGGAAGAACAGAAGAGCGAGAGCCCGGAGGAGCCGGAAGAGGGGGCAGAAACTGAGGAAGAGGAGAAGGAGCGGAGAAGCAGGTTGTAGCCCTCACAGTTGCTAACATGGGCCTCAGTCTCTTTCACCGCACAGCATCCCTGGAGGGGCCAGTCCAAGGCGTCCAGGGCCCAAGTGAGCAGCCAACAGAAACCAAGAGGGAACTCATGTCGGAGGAGGAGGCAGAGGGAATCCCCAAGAGTCCAAAGTTAACAAGGGGGTGTTTGCAAGGGTTTAGGGGTCAGTGATGGCCAAGGGTGGGGTCAGGAGTTCCTAAGAGCTGGGAAAATACAAGGGACCATAGTTAACTCACTGCCCAGCCATCCCCATGAGAGATCCAAGGTCAAGGGAGTTGGCCTGAAGCCCTAGAGGAGGATGGGGGTGGAGAGAACACGTGGAGATAGGGGACAACTCAACTTTGTGGCAAACATGAGTCTCCAAAAGGTTCCTTCCATGGTGACCAATCAAATTTGGTCATCTGGACATTGTTTTTACTTTGGATCGGAAATACTCAGATTTTTCTTTTTAAATATACTTTATATTTTAAGTGCATTTCCCACAAAATCCTGAAAAACCTATGTAACATGCAGATAAAGGTACTATAGACCCAGCATTTTGCCCTACCTGTGCCCTATGGACCTAGTGACAAATTGACATCCTGGATTTTAACAGAGGGCCCCAAATTTTGTATATCCGGCCCTATTATCTCTATTAGCACATTTAAACTAGAAGTCTTGAGTTTTGGATTTTTAAAATGTAGTTACAGCTAACTTGGAACACTTCACCAAAATCACTGCTTTTAGACTCCCAGGCTACCTTTAGTCCAGAATGACTTTAGTCAAAAATGATCAATTAATCTAATCAGCTGCTTCATTGGTGATGGGGTATGTTGTCTATGCCTCATTGCTAGCAGACTCTGGAAACCATATGCATGCAATGAATCATGTAATAAAATGCAGATTCGAAGTGAGATGGATATGCTTCAAAGCACATAAGAACAAGCAGCAGAGCCCAGTTGGCAGATTCAACCAGAGTAAGAGGTGTTAGCCTGCATGAGTCAACTCCAGTGTTCATGGGAAGAGAAAGTGTTTCACAGTTGGAAACAAACGTGTGCTAGGATGCACTACCTCTTCTAGGGAGAGAAGCCCAGTGTTCACAATCAAAGCACAGTCCCTGCCCTGAGCGACTGGGTCCTGTCTTTCTCGGTCTTCTGGCTCTCCTGGGGGTCCTCTGCTCTCATTTTGTGGGCCACCACTCTATCTCCTCTCCTTTAATGCAGTCAAGCCCAGGCCTGACAACAGCCCTTTCTTTGGCTCCCTTCAAAAAAAAGGCAGGCTGGGACTTCTAACCCTTCCAAACACCAGCAAAGAACAAAAGGAACAGAACACAGAGAGTACGTGGAATATAAACAAACTGGTTTACAAAGTACAGGGCTAGAATCCTTATCTAGCTGGTTTGATCTTGGGCCATTGGCAGCTCCCTCCTAATTCGTGGAATCCCAGCAGAAGAGAGGCTGTGCCCAGCTCTCCCTCTGTCCAGCTCTTGGTCAGCAGTGCATGGCAACGGTTGCCCTTCACATCCATCGTCCAAGAGTGTTCTCTCGGTCCTGCTGATCCTGAAAGGCCTTGTTCTCTCTCCCAATCCCTGCTCCCTCTCAGACTCACTTTCTGATCTTAAGAACATGCCTGGACCTCAGGGGATGGATACCAGGCATCAGCACACCCTCAGAAGGGTCCTTAGCACATGGTGCAGCTTCACTTGTTCAGGCTCAGCAGTGTGGCATCATCTTCTCCATAACGACTGACACTGCTATCAGAGAAACTGCCCACTCACAGTCACAGGATCCCTTCCTCACCTGTCACCCAACCCAGACCAATCCCAAGAGCCATTGTCTTGAATGCCAGACAATCCATTCATCCCCAAGTCCCTAACACACACAGTTGCCTGCAGGCACCTCTACTCAAGCACAATTCCCACCACGAAATCTTGGCATCTCACTAACAAGCAAGGTCTGAAGTTGTGAAAAGTTCCATGTCCTATTTAGTGCATTTGAAAAACACTAGGATCACCCCAGCAGCCAACCCTTTATTGAAGACATTCAACCTCAAACACTGAATCTCTCCTCTATTATAATAATATAATCTGTTCTCAATATTACTTTCTGGAGGGTCAGCTTCAATGAACTTATTGGATGAATCAACCCAAGATCTTAACTATATTAAAACAGAGAACATAGGTCTTCTGACATTTACGTAATGCACTGAATGAATGAGACTCATAAGATGGGACAGAAAACTGTTGTCTTGGCTCCCAGTATCTCTTCAGAACTGCTCCATGGGGTTAAGATGATATTAGGCAGACTTCTCTACTTTTCCAATAACTCAGAAAATAGAAGTCCTCTGGTCAACTTTAAGTCCCAAGAATAACCTCATTTCAGCCATGTAAATGGCTGCTGCTGCTGCTGCTGCTGCTAAGTCGCTTCAGTCGTGTCCGACTCTGTGTGATCCCAAAGACGGCAGCCCATCAGGCTCCTCCATCCCTGGGATTCTCCAGACAAGAACACTGGAGTGGGTTGCCATTTTCTTCTCCAATGCATGAAAGTTTAAAGTGAAAGGGAAGTTACTCAATCGTGTCCGACTCTTAGCAACCCCACGGACTGCAGCCCACCAGGCTTGTCCATGGGAGTTTCCAGGCAAGAGTACTGGAGTGGGTTGCTAGTGCCTTCTCCGTGTAAATGGCTAGATCCCTGAAATAGTCAAAATCCCGAACTTAAAAAGTTCAGCCTTCTACCCGTCCCTTCCTGCCTCCAATCAGCTTGGCTCTGCCTCAGAAAGGAAGCCGATAGTGGGGACAGAGTTGACTTCTTGCTCTCTGTCACTCATGCCCTCCACTGAGCTTAGTTAATGCAGCACCTGACCTCTCCAGGGCTGGGAAAGGGGATGGAGATTAAGGGTAGGAAAGGTATTAACTTGCTGGTCTTATTGTGAGTGGGCCCCAGGCCTTAGCAGGGATTTAAGGCTGATTTTTTAAAATTTATTTTTACTAATTTATTTGGTTGTGCCAGGTCTTAATTGTGGCATGTTGGATCTGTTTCCTGGACCAGCAATTGAACCCGGGCCCCCTGCATTGGGAGCTCAGGATCTTAGCCACTGGACAAGGGAAGTCCCCTGACTTTCTGGTTTTGTTCAGTGTGATGTTGTATGGAACCTTCAGAGAACCCCACACCGCCCCCCCTTCCCACACCCACACCATTACTGAGGATCTCTCAACTGCAATTCCCTTTGTGAGGTCAAATGCAGCTCTTCTGACTAGCTGCTTACAATCTCTCTCTCATTGGGCAGCTGGAAGTGTACCTCTGTGCTCAGCTTCTGGGCAGCGTTTCCAGGTCTATGCCACCCTGAGCCAGCTCTCCCTCTCCTGCCTATGCCCAGTCAAAGTGAAATATGCATCTCTGGCCCACTAGTGGTGGGAGGACGGTTCTCGGTCTCATGGCCCCATGTTCTGATGGCATCAAGCAGTTCTGCAAGCTTCTCATTCTTCAGATCCCTCAGGTGGGGGTCGCACATCAGCCCACTCACCATGTGCCCAAACGGCAAGGTACTGAGCTCTCCACGCAGCATCTCCTGGCCTAGGTGATGGGGAGCAACCTCACTCCTCCCAGTGGAGAAGTAGGCAGAACTCAGAACAACCAAAAATTGATTTCTGAAGGAATTCTATTTCTAATCAAGAATTCTATTTCTAACCATTTTTATAGACTTTAAATAACTAACCAGCTTAGGGTCACAAAGCCTATCTTACCCTCCTCCTTCCCAATCCCTCTAAAGGATGGAGTGAGAGTGGGATTCTTCCAGCTCCAGCAGCTTGTTCTGGGGCCCAGAAAAATACAGCCCAAAAGAAAGACTGTGCCATAGCATCCAACTGTATCTAAATAGAAGTTAAAGAATCAAAATGGTGCCAAAAGAAAACAAGCTTCCATTTCCAAATTCTCTTTCCCCCTACAGTTATGAAAGTAGCCAATAATTTTCCACATTGGCTCATGTGCTCACTGTTTCGCTTTGCTTAACTGCTTCTGAAACAATTATCAATGGTTTCCCATGTGGAAAAGAAATCAACCAATGCTTTAACATCCAAGACAGGTACTCTGAGCATCTAATCCCTTTGTACAGAGGGTATTTGTTTAATCTTCTTACCCATTGTAAGACATCTAGAACTGTCTACTTCTCAGCAAGTGGCCTGCATATTTCAGGGTCTACGTGAGCCTCAGGATCTGGAGAAGGCCTTCCTGTCACTTCTCACCTCCTCCATTTGGTGATGTTCAGTATTCTCAGTTTTAGATCAATCAATCAATCAATCAATCTGGGATTAGAAACAGGAAGAAATTCCAGCTTAATGAACGTGTCCAGGGCTTCTCCAGAGAGCTTTAAGAATGGACTCTTCCAAGTGGGCCATCTGACCAAAGGTCTTTTCAGTACAGTCACTCAGTCATGTCCAACTCTTTGCGACCCCATAGACTGCAGCACGCCAGGTTTCCCTGTCCATCACCAACTCCCAGGGCTTGCTTAAACTCAGGTCCATCGAGTCAGTGATGCCATTCAATCATCTTGTAACTGTGCCACAAAAAGAGTGGAAAAGTTGAAAGGCAGTCAGGAAAAGAAGAAGGAAAAGGTGGGGGGGTGGTGGGAAGAAAGGGGAGGTGGGAAGAAATTCTAGCTTAATGAATGCATCCGGGGCTTCTCCAGAGAGCTTTAAGAAGGGACTCTGCCAAGTGGACCGTCTGACCAAATGTCTTTTCAGTTCAATCACTCAGTCGTGTCCGACTCTTTCCAACCCAATGGACTGTAGCCTACCAGGCTCCTCCGTCCATGGAATTTTCCAGGCAAGAGTACTGGAGTGGGTTGCCATTTCCTTCTCCAGGGGAGCTTCCCAACCCAGGGATTGAACCCGGGTCTCCCGCACTGCAGGCAGATGCTTTACTGTCTGAGCTACCTGGGAAGCCAAGGGTGCAGGGTGGGGGGACACAGGCAAGAAGCAGAGGTGAGGGGATGAATGGCAAAGAGAGAAGAGAGAAAAGTGTGGAGAGACCAGAGAAAGTGGAGGAAGAGATATTTGGGAAGGAAGATTTATTTTAAATTTATATATATATATTTTTTTAATTGAAGGATAATTTCTTTATAGAATTTTGTTGTTTTCTGTCAAACCTGAACATGAATCAGCCATAGGTATACATGTATCCCCTCTCATCTCCCCATCCCACTCCTCTAGGTTGATACAGAGTCCCCATTTGAGTCTCCTGCGCCATACAGCAAATTCTGTTGGCTCTCTATTTTACTGGGAAGGAGGATTACTAGGACTGAGAAAATACTTGAATAAGTCACCCTGAGGTTGCCAGAGCTAGGAGTTCTCTGGAAGCCCCTGGGATGGTCTGAAGTGAGCTCTTGAGGTTCCTCGTTCTGTGTCGTTTATTATTCAACGTCAGGAGTCTTCTAGGAGTTCGTCACAGTCCTTCCACTCTGGACATGGTCATATGTGGAACTGAGCACAACAAATTATGCCTCTGAACATGGAGGCAGGGGACAGGTTGTGACACCAAGTACAGAAAAGATGCTGGGCCCGCATGGATGCATGGGAGTCTGGGTCAGCCAACCTGGATCTCGGGCCTTGGGGGAGTTCAGATGTCAATGACCATCTCATGAATGGAGGAGGGCATGTGGACTGTTAGCATCAGAATCACCTGGGGAAATGTTTTAAACAGTAGACGCTTAGACCGTAGCTTTGAAGATTCTTAGTCTGTAGTCCTGGGGTATTTCGAATAATTACTGCTAAGCAATTCTGCACAGGTAAGTTTGAGAACCACGGCTCAACACAACTTGGAAAGTATTCCAGACAGAAGTATGGGTCGGGGCATCTTATATGTGTCCAATATACTAAACCCGCCACCTGTTTTTTTCATTTGACAGCAAACTTGAAGAACTGGTTCGTTTCTTACAAGTCATGTATCCCAAACTGTGTCAGCACTGGCAAGTCATTTGGATGATGGCCGCGGCGATGCTGGTCTTGACTGTCGTGCTGGGGCTCTACGGTTCTCACAGCTCTTGCGTAGAGCAGGCCGATGGGTCCCTTGGGAAATCCACGTGCTCGGCAGCCCAGCGGGACTCCTGGTGGAGCTCAGGACTCCAGCATGAGCAGCCTACAGAGCAGTAGAAAACCCAACACTCAGGCCGTGCCCTGCTCCAGCACACAGCCAGTCGCCCTTTCCTCAAGCGAGACGTGTCAGGCCTGGGCATGGGCATGCCACTGCTGCCATCAGGGGAGCAAGCAGGGGTTCCTTCACACTCGGCACCCCTGCGGGAGCTATTCACACACAATAGCTGATGTTCCTGGAGGATCAACAGAAAGCATCAGTGGACAAAGAAGTAGCCATCACCAGGGGACTTGAAGAGAAGAAGGGAATGCGGCCGCGCCAGTTCAGATGGCTGGGGAGAAACAAAATACCTTCCTCACAGGCAAACATGAAAAGCCCACTCTCCCTGGTTTTCCTCTCTACAACTGATTGGAAATCAGGCACGACTGTGCCTAAGGGCTAACTCTGCCCTGAGGATCAGACCTGGAATTTGGAATAGCAACATGAGTGTCTTCCCATTTCACATCTCCTTCTTACTGACTCTCCTTCAGCCTCGCTGCGTCCTCATTGCAATCACAGTTGCTCTTTACAGAAGATGGAAAGGTTTCTCAGAAAAATATTTAGGCTGATTTTAGCTCAGTGCTTGAAATGAAATGGGAAGATGTAAATTAACACATATGCCTCTGTACACATACAACACGCACACACAGAGACACATACACACACAGAGATACACACACACAAAGCACACACGTGCATGAAGTCAACTGTCCTCCAACTGTGTGCTCTGGGTGTGTGTTGGGCATAAAGCCAACCCACAGATTTTCACGTGTGGGGCAGTCACCAGGCACTTACCTGATTAGTGAGCTCTCCACATGGATTTACGATGTTTGAGAAACACTGAAAACTCATGACTTGCGTGGTGAACTTGCTGGTCTCCATTTCCAGTGTTAATTCTAAGCTGCTATACAGCATGGTGGGGGCTTCCCAGGTGACTCAGTGGTAAAGAATCCACCTGCTGATGCAGGAGACACAGGTTCAATTCCTGGGTTGGGAAGACCCCCTGGAGGAGGAAACGGCAACCCACTCCAGTATTCTTGCCTGGAAAATCCCATGGACAGAGGAGCCTGCAGGCTATACTCCATGGGGTCACAGAGAGTCAGACACAGCTGAGCGCACGTGCATGCTTACAGCATGGTCTACCCCTACTTTGCTCTCTCTGGGAAAGGAGGAAACAGGGTGTGCTTCAACTTCACTGTGCCCACGTTTAAGTGTGCATCTCTTCCACAAGGCTCCAGTTTCAGTGGGATTCCCAATGCAAGTGAAGGTCTTGGAGCTTTCCCATTATTTAGCAGAAAACAGCAAATCCCACCTGCAGCTTGACTTCTTGCTCCCCCTGGATAGCCACTGCCTGCCTTCTTACCACATCAGATCTGGGGAGTGCTGGTTTCTGTGTGGCATTTATGGTGGCTTCTTTGCTTTTGTTTTGCTGTTGCCATTTGTTTTTGTTGCTGACCCTATGTAGAACTTACTATGAGCCAAACACTGGTATTATATAAGGATTCCTTTACTGTGTCCTCAAGAAAAAGAAAAAAGCTATGACTCTGCTCATTTTCACTTAAGGAAACTGAAGCACAAAAACACAAGTAACTTGCCAAGGATACCCATGGGGTTGGAAGTTAAACCCAGCCAGGCTGGTCCCAGAGGCTATGCTCTTAACCCTGCACTAAATTGCCTTTTCCAAAGGTCTTCTATCTAGACATGTTCTGTTTCAGCCCCACACCCCCAGGTAGCCCTTCAGCCACTCCAAGTCATTTCTGGTTCCCAAACCAGACTGCTTTCTCACGCTCATTTTTCTTCTGCTGCAATCCTCTTTCCTTTCAGTCACTCTTCAGGACCAAGTGCAAAAATCACCTGCTCCATGCAGCTTTAGTGGCCTCCCTCCAACTCCACACCAGACCACATTAATAGGTCATACCCTTCTCTGTACTTTCCAGCACTTTTAAAACATTTTCATTACTACTACTAATGAACATTACTACTACAGTGTATCATAATATTAATAACTTATTTATGTGTCTGTCTTTCCAAGCGTTTTTCCTCAAAGACAAGAACCATGTCTTACCCATTCTCTGGGTAAGTGCCTAGCATGGTGGCTGATGCTTGGGAGGGTGTCATTTAATGTTGGTCAGAAGATGAGTGTGCAAGGTGGTGAAGAGCAGTCTGGGAACAGCTGACGTTTTGCATACTTCCCAGCACCAGCATCCTCACCACCACCATCTCAAATGGTGAGTGAGAGAAATCACATCTTTATTAGCCTCAACTTATTCTATTATTTTTTCAATCTACTCTGTGACCTAACAACATCATTTCCAAACTAAAGGGTTGGGCTTGAAGCAATCACTTCTTTCAGAAAGACCAGCCTAGATCAGGACCCCTGGTAAAACAGCTTGATTTTTTTTTTTTTTTGAGCGGGGAAGGTGGCACCCTTTTCAGTGGCAAGAAAACTACTGCAAGAGAAGTCCAAGCCAGGGTTGACCAAGGATGTGCCATTAAGGTAAAGAGGCGCAGATCAAGGCAGACAGACATTGGATTCATGGATGGATGGTCTGCCCTACCTCTTCAAGGGGGATCAGACGCACGAAGGAGCTTTAGGCCCTCAGAGCCAAAGGCAGGGTGTAAACAGAGCTCTGGAGAGTATGGCTGTGCCGCAGGACTCTGGGCTGGCCAGTCTCAGCCTGCCTTGAAGAAGGACCGGGCCAAGCTGACCCATTGCCCGCTTGGCCACAGGGTTCCCACCTTTGTTTCCAGTTGAGACAAAGGCCAGGAGAGGAGCTGCAGTGAGCTCTTGAGCCCCCAGCTGCTTCATAGAAAGGCCTGCAAGAATGCTTCCAGATCAGGCCCTCAGCCAGACGACTTTATGAGTAAGGGAGGTCAAGGACAAGAAGTGACCAGAAGGAGCAAATGAGTAATCACATTACCAAGGGCATTCCTGAAGCAGGACTCCTCGGTATTTCTTAAAAGCGAAGATGGACCTAATGCAATTGGAACTGTTGCCAAAGCAGCAGTGAAGTGGAGAGAAACAGGCCCTGTATGCCCAACAGTGAGTGATATTGATCAGAAATAAAAGCTCCCTTCCTTCACCATGCCTCTGGGGTCTGACATTTCTGCTTGGCCCTAGGACTCCGTTGTTGGTGCCGCGATGTCCCCTCCTAAAGGACCTTCACTTTCTGTGTCACTCCCGCGTACAGCCTGGCAGAGTAAGAGGAGAGATCGGAGATGCGGGGTTTATGTATCACTGGCTGGCAGTTCCTAATGTTGTTAAACCTCACACAGATGTGCTAGCATTGAACTATAGAGTGTCATGTACCTGAGTTTGAAAATAAAAGCACATTTCCAAACCTTTGGCAGCAGCCGAATGCCTCCTCATTTTGTGGAGCTGAGTCAGAACCTTGCCTAACCCTGAACTAGAATCTACCTTGGGCGACAGTGCCTCCCAGGTCCCCAGTCCTTAGGTCACCAGATCCCTTCCAGGGGCTCAATCAATTCCTCTGCTTCTCATCCTCATTCCTGACCCTAGTTTCCCGTATCTTCCTGGTCTATGTGTCGTGTTTTTTTTTTGATACATTTTTCTGTGATAGAGACTGCTACGTTTTCACCAATCTGATTTCTACCATTAGACAATCTTTTTTCGTTTTTTCTTGCAGAGAGGGGCAGGCCAGTGTGAACCTTCCAGATCCAGTTTCCTAAACAGACTCTCCTGCCTAGTGCCTTGCATTCCCTGCAGTCCCCTTTCTGCCTGCCAGATTCAGGGCATTCAGTTTAGAACCTGAGGTCCAAGAAGTTGCTGGCCCCACTAAGTAGAAGCTGAGTCTTATGGGCGCTCACAGAATTCAACTGACATAAGCAAGAAATAACAGTTTAGCATATTAAGCCACAGAAACTCAGGAATGTTTATTATAGCAGTTAGCCTACCCTGACTAACACATACAGAAGCAGAAATAGGGAACTTCAAGAACAAATTTTCAACATAGGAGACACTGACTTAGCAGTCAAGTGGCAGGAAACCAGAACACTGATATTAGGGACTGGAAATATGGTGACCTGTGCTGTGAATAGAACAAAAATAATAGGTAAAGGCTTACCCATGATAACTTAAAAGACAGTCCATGGGCAAGCTATAGCTCTAGGAGAAGCGGCTGAAAAGAATCAGAGTATTGAAGTATGTGAACCCTTTTTGGCTAACTTTTGAGAGAGATTGCAAGAAAAAGAAGTACTTGGGAAAGAAGTGGATAAATTGAAACAGAAAGGGAAAAAGATACAGAGTTGCTAAACTGAAGACTTAGAAACCCTGACTGCTTCTAAAACCCAATTAGACTGAAAAGAGCTTTGAGTGAAAAAGAACAAGTAGAACTTTTTAGTTGAATTCAGATCAGACCAGCCCTACGGTAAAGGTCAGAGTCAGAATATGGTCCTTCCATCTGTGGTTTCAAATGAACTTCAATAGCCACCACTAAATTAGAGAGGGGCATGGGGCTGAGATTAAAAAAAAAAAAAGAAAGAAACATCTTGAGAATTGTGACTGGGAAAGGATTTGGGGTATGATTACTGGCACATGAAATCAAATGGAAGCAAATAGACCAGAATCCTAAGTTTGGGAAGGAGTAGTATTTACAAAGAGATACAAGCCACGACTAAAAAGTCCTTCAGTTGTTAAGTTAGAAAACAACTTTTGGCATCCTAAGCTTACATCAGCAGAAAGCAGACTGTACAAACTGTGCTACCCACAAGTAGCCTTGGAGGAATTTGCAATTCCCACCACAAATGTGGCCAAGGAAGATTCTATCCAATGAAGAGCTACAGAGAACAGTGGACATGGGACGCGGGCCTTTCTCCTAGGAAGCAGAATCAGGATCTAAATGAAGGTAGGAAACTATGGTTGGCAGAACGTCTAAAGGACCTCCCCTACAGCTCACTCCCTGGAACTTTTGAATGTGAGACATCACTCCTGTTATTTTGCATAGTGCAGTTGACCTTGAATAGGGAGATCCTTTCCTAATTCTCTTTTCCTTTCCTGTCTTCCTTCCTTCTTCTTCTTTGTAATACTTTATCAGGTACTTGAAGGCTAACTCTCTTTCAGGTGTGATGCTAGCTTTAAGGATAATGATGAAGAGGACACAATTCCTGTTTTCCTGTCTCCCTGGCTCCATGGTGATAGAGTCATTTTGTTTCTGAGGTCCCTGTAGCGTAGGTCTTGTGCTCACCCGAGTAATGAGGTCTAAACTACAGCTATTTAAGGTGTATTAAGGTAAGTCCCCTGGTCTCTGGGCTTCTCAGGTGGTGCTAGTGGTAAAGAATCCACCAGCCAATGCAGGAGATGCAAGAGATACTGGTTGGATCCCTGGGTCAGGAAGATGCCCTGGAGGAGGCATGGCAACCCACCCCAATATTCTTGCCTGGAAAATTCCATGCACAGAAGAACCTGGCAGGCTACAGTCCATGGGGCTGCAAAGAGTCCAACATGACTGAGTGAGCACAAACAAACCCTATTTATGTAGAAGTGCTCTATGCCAGTGCAGGGCAGATTCTCCTTTCTTATTGGTTTCTTCCACACCAATATCTAACTTCATGACCAATACCATTTGTAGAGGAAAGAACTAGTTACCCATGTCAGTTCAGTTCAGTCACTCAGTCGGTTCCGACTGTTTGTGACCCCATGAATCACAGCATGCCAGGCCTCCCTGTCCATCACCAACTCCCAGTGTTCACTCAAACTCATGTCCATCGAGTCAGTGATGCCATCCAGCCATCTCATCTTCCGTTGTCCCTTCTCCTCCTGCCCCCAATCCCTCCCGACATCAGGGTCTTTTCCAACAAGTCAGCTCTTCACATGAGGTGGCCAAAGTACTGGAGTTTCAGCTTCAACATCAGTCCTTCCAAAGAACACCCAGGACTGATCTCCTTTAGGATGGACTGGTTGGATCTCCTTGCAGTCCAAGGGACTCTCAAGAGTCTTCTCCAACACCACAGTTCAAAAGCATCAATTCTTCGGTACTTAGCCTTCTTCACAGTCCAACTCTCATATCCATACATGACCACTGGAAAAACCATAGCCTTGACTAGACGGACTTTTGTTGGCAAAGTAATATCTCTGCTTTTCAATATGCTATCTAGGTTGGTCATAACTTTTCTTCCAAGGAGTAAGAGTCTTTTAGTTTCATGGTTGTAATCACCATCTGCAGTGATTTTTGGAGCCCCCCAAAATAAAGTCTGACACTGTTTCCACTGTTTCCCCTTCTATTTCCCATGAAGTGATGGGACCAGATGCCATGATATTAGTTTTCTGAATGTTGAGCTTTAAGCCAACTTTTTCACTCTCCTCTTTCACTTTCATCAAGAGGCTCTTTAGTTCCTCTTGACTTTCTGCCATAAAGGTGGTGTCATCTGCATATCTGAGGTTCTTGATATTCCTCCTGGCAATCTTGATTCCAGCTTGTGTTTCTTCCAGTCCAGCATTTCTCATGATGTTTTCTGCATATAAGTTAAATAAGCAGGGTGACAATATACAGCCTTGATGTACTCCTTTCCTATTTGGAACCAGTGTGTTGTTCCATGTCCAGTTCTAACTGTTGCTTCCTGATCTGCATATAGGTTTCTCAAGAGGCAGGTCAGGTGGTCTGGTATTCCCATCTCTTGAAGAATTTTCCACAGTTTATTGTGATCCACACAGTCAAAGTCTTTGGCATAGTCAATAAAGCAGAAATAGATGTTATCCTGGAACTCTCTTGCTTTTTCGGTGATCCAGGGGATGTTGGCAATTTGATCTCTGGTTCCTCTGCCTTTTCTAAAACCAGCTTGAACATCTGGAAGTTCACAGTTCTAAGCATCTGAATGCAGAGTTCCAAAGAACAGCAAGGAGAGATAAGAAAGTCTTCCTCAGTGATCAGTGCAAAGAAATAGAGAAAAACAACAGAATGAGAAAGACTAGAGATCTCTTAAAGAAAATCAGAGATACCAAGGGAACATTTCATGCAATGATGGGCGTGATAAAAGACAGAAATGGTATGGACCTAACAGAAGCAGAAGATATTAAGAAGAGGTGGCAAGAATACACAGAAGAACTGTACAAAAAAGAGCTTCACGACCCAGATAATCATGATGGTGTGATCACTAATCTAGAGCCAGACATCCTGGAATTGGAAGACAAGTGGGCCTTAGAAAGCATCACTACGAACAAACCTAGTGGAGGTGATGGAATTCCAGTTGAGCTATTTCAAATCCTGGAAGATGATGTTGTGAAAGTGCTGCACTCAATATGCCAGCAAATTTGGAAAACTCAGCAGTGGCCACAGGACTGGAAAAGGTCAGTTTTCATTCCAATCCCAAAGAAAGGCAATGCCAAAGAATGCTCAAACTACCGTACATTTGCACTCATCTCACACGCTAGTAAAGTAATGCTCAAAATTCTCCAAGCCAGGCTTCAGCAGTTACCCATATACTACTCCTCTTTTTTTCTGCCACACTCGAGTCACATGGGGTCTTAGTTCCCCAACCAAAGATCCAACCCTCATCCCCTGCATCGGAAGCGTGGTATCTTAAACACTGAAACCACCAGGGACATCCCTATACACTGTTCCTGAAGATGACACTCCTTTTGGAGAAAACTAATAACCTTTTGCTCAAGGCATTACTCTCAAGCCAGAATCCCATAATTACCATGGAAGACAAACCACTGAAACTCTAGCTGGGAAAAGAGAGCATTCAGACTGCTTGTACACGTGCAGAAAAGCCTCACACTCATCAAACAAAGAAGGGGAAGTCTGAGTTGAATTTTCACCTACCAGAATACGAGAAGTTATTAAAGAGAAAGTTATATAAAGGATCTCTGTGGTGATTACTATTGTAAAGTATTACTCATTTTATAAATTGCCACCCTAGTCATGTTTCGTATTTTTCTTCAATGTGTCTGATTTCTTTGAAGCAGGAATCACCTATGGTGGGGTAGACATTTCAAATAATAAAGAAATCTCGAAAGGGTGTATGAGGATTCTGCCCTCAGTATTTAAATAATCATTTGTTTTCATGAGTCTTAGCCTCATTTCCCTACAGATCACAAGGATATGCAGTTGGGGGGTTAAAAAAAATAAAATAAAAACCCCACTGATCGTAGGAGGAAAAGCAGCATAATCCATGTTCTGTCCCCTTTGGAAACAGAGACATTCATTCCTACAAGGATATAAATGAGCAGCTACACAGACAGTAACAATGAACCAGGTAGGAACTGAGCTGGTGGGGGACATGGGTGGTGGCAGGGGATATGAGAATTGGGGAAACCTCCAGCAGTTCACCCTGTGCTATCTGCCTTCCTCATTTGTGTGTTTTCTGAGTCAGCATTAGCTAAATTTTCCAGAAAGCCTTCCACAAAGTACAGCCTGGGCTTTCAAGGACGTCACTCATTTCCCCCTAGTGACCTTGACAAGTCAGAAGCTTGAAAGCAGGGAAATCCGGATGTCTCGGTTATGAAGCAGAGCAGTGGGGGCCCCACATATTTCCAGAAGTCTCCATCCACTGGTGATTATTGTCTGCCTTTGATACTACCAGTGCTCATCTGACCTACTTCTCTGGCTCTGAAGGTGCTGGCACAATGGCCAAGTTCTTCAGTCTGGGGTTGCTTCTTGCCTCCATCTGGACCACAAGGCTCCTGGTCCAAGGCTCTCTCCGCTCAGAAGGTAGGTTTCTTACTAGATGACCAGCCTGAGGCAAAGCAAGATGCTGCATATTGTCCAAAGTCTACTAACTTCTTTGCTGAATTTCTGGGGTGGGGGTGGCCCTCAGTGTCAATAGAAGATCTCATTGGTAGGATTGTCCTGGCAGAAATGTTTTCACCATATTGTCAGCTTCACCAAGATGATTCTCACTTACCTTTATGTTATCTTGACTTTTATTTTTGGCTATGGGATATTTTTAATGAAAATATTTTGACACAATGAAGAGAGATCACTTGATTTTAAAAGTGCTTCATTGAAGGAGCAAAGAATGATTGTGAAAAACTTTAAGCAATCATGAAGCCTGGGAAATGGTTAACTTTCACAGAATATTGGCCTGTTTTATGTCTTTGGAAGTGTCAGTGTGATTGTTTTAATTTTAGTTTTACTACACTATCATGGGATGCATACATTTTTAATATGCAATAAACACCAAATTAACAACAACAAAAAAAAACTGAAAAAAAATACAGGTTTGAAAATTAGCTATCAGCTCCCTACCAAAGGAATGACTTAAATGATTTCTGGGCTTTTGAGATGCCTAACCGGTAACTTCACTCTGCACTGTAGGCAAAAAAATAGAAATAAAAATTTGACCACAAATCACTCATTACAGCTCTGGGCAAATGAAAATATGAGCACTTTAACAGGAAAATTATGTGTTCCTCTGTTGGGAGATGTTCTGAAGTATAAAATATGTTGGGAACAGACCTCCAGACTTGATTTAGATATTGTTGCATTCCATTTCATAAAGGTTAGAGTTATAGGATTGATTTTTTTTTCAAATGCCAGAATATGTTACTTTCAAATAAGTTAGAAAGTAACAAACTTATTTGACATCCCCCTGGGGAGACTCGTCACTTTTCCCCAAAATACTGCCATTAATACTCAAACTATTATGGAAATTGTCCTTTGACCCTGATTCATCACACTCTTCGGACCATCCTCAATAATGGCAAAATTTTCCTAAGGAAATTAAAATTTTGTAAACAACTGAAAGTTATCCAGAGCCATGATTAGAGAGGAGGTGCTTGATGAAGGTAAGTAGATGGGATTGGGCACTAGTATTTTTGAGGGCCTATTTTTGTATATTGCATATACAGTATGTAAAATATATATAAAAGAAATGTATGCATATATATTTCTTAATAATATGTTTTATAGATGAAGGAACTGGCTCAGTGAGGCCAAGCAACTTGCCTAATGTCGTAAAATCAGTAAATAATAAAGCTTGGGTCTGAATTCAGCTCTGTCTGATTCCTAGGTATATACTCTTTCTATGACACTTGCAATTTTCTAAGAAAACTTAAGGAAGGGGTTACTGGAGGATCCCTTAGTTTCCAGCTCCCTGTTTTTGTCCTTACATAGGAAAGCATAAAATCTATGAATATTTGTCAACTGCCCACTTATGCACCCAGCCTCCACTAGGTACAAGTTATATATTTAAAAATTCTGACAAATATTCTGTAAAGATATAACCACCCCCCTTTCACAGCTGAGAACACTTCCCCAAGGTTACACAGCCAATTAGCAAGAGAAGAAATGGTCAAAGCTAGGTCTACTGTCATTACTCATAACAATAATATTTAGAGTAAAAATGATGTGTGATGAGAGAGCATCAAGACCACTTTACAGTGTAATTAGTACCTTCTCTATAAGTATTCCCAATGACGCTGCCATAAGCAAGCTTATGAGTTAAATGAGCCAAATTCCAGGACAAATGGTGTGTTGCAAGAGTTCAGCTCTAGCTCTGTGTGTGTGTATCTTCTCCCCATTGCACAGCGAGAAGCAGAACAGTGTCCTAGTTAAGAACTGAGATTTTCGTATCAATCATGGTTGGATTTGCGCCTCCAAACTTCCACCTAAATGCTCTATATCCTTGGATTGAGAAAGGTGCTTATCTCCCTGAAATTCAATTTTCTGTCAGAAGAGTCAGGGTTTGGCACAGAGTGTCATATACAGATGATAGAAGTTGGAATTAACATTGGCATTAGTATTAATATCAATGTTGGTGTAGGTATTAGCATTAGTGAACACAGTCATAAGAAGCTGTTCTGTCACAAACACTCATAATGGGTGTTGGCTCTCTAGTCTCTCCGCAAGAGAAGAGTCTGGAAGCAAATAAGGTTATCCACAAATGCCATACATCATATTAATTTCCTTTCCCCCAGTCCCCTGCTCCACAGCAAGGTCGCCTGGAGTACTTAGAAATGCTCTTTGCATGTTTGCAAGAAGAAACTTCCTTTAAACACCAACTTAGACAGTGGTCAAACATTTGACTAGGCATCCAACGCACAGATCTGTGTTTAAGTAATTACTCAGGAAATGTCCTTTCATGAACTTTCGAGGGTGAAGCCCAGTAGGAATAAAGTACCTGAATGCAATGCAACTTTGAAACTTCATACAGGTCTATAAATCCCAGAATCCAGAGAAAAGGGATCAACAGAACTCTCAGATTCATTAGATTTTGAGTAAGATATTATTCACATCTTAACTGTTCGACTGCCTCAGCTTCCCTAGGGAGATCAATCATTAGCAAACTAAACCTAGAGTGCTTTGAAGATGATATAATGAAACTATGTTATTATTTATTGAGCTCCTACTATGTGACAGGCACTGTGCTAAGCACTTTTATTTGAGTTAACTCATTTCACTTTCACCACCTTATGCTGTGGGCTTCTCTTGTAGCTCAGTTGGTAAAGAATCTGCCTGTAATCCAGGAGACCCAGGTTTGATTCCTGGGTTGGGAAGATCCCCTGGAGAAAGAAATGGCAACCCACTCACTCCAGCATTCTTGCCTGGAGAATCTCATGGACAGAGGAGCCTAGTGGGCTACAGTCAATGGAGTCACAAGAGTCGGACAGAACTTAGTGACTAAACCACCACCGCCTTATACAGTAGATACTGTTGTTCTTTCTGTTTTCTAAATATGGAAACAGGCTCAAACACATGAAGTAACCAGCCTGAATTCACAGAGCTGACAAGCAATCTATGCTAGATTCGAATCCAGGTCTGACTCTAAAACTCCATTTCCTTTATTTAGATTCTCTGCCATGCAAGCTTTACGAGCTGACTCCTCCAGGAACTTCTGCGTAAGCCTGCCCCCCAATGGTCAGAGACGACCTGGGACTGAGAAAGTTCACATTCTATTATAACAAGTACAACATTTTTCAGCCCATCTCAGAAACAGTGCTGTCTCCAACCCACACTAGTTGGGAGTACTGCTATCATGTTTACGCAGAGCCCTGGATTTCATCTTTCTCAGAGTCTCAGACCCCTCATTTTATAGACTCCAAAAAGGTTTGCAGCAGCTGCATCCCCAAGACTTGCCTTTGCCCAGGAACTAGGAGCCAAAGTCTCCATGTAATGAACAAGGCACCTGAACTCAGTGAGGGGGGATGGACTTGGACCCGGTGAGAGGTACAGCATGGATCCAGGCTAGCACCTACCTGCCTTATCTGTGTCCTCTTATTTCTGAACTCCAGTCCCAGCTGCTGTGTTGACAGTGAGGCTCTACTCAGAAGGAGAGCCTGAGGGCTGAGACAAGGACACAGCACACTGAGGGGCTTTGTGATTCCTTTGCAGAACTTTCCGTCTCAGGACCATGCAGAATCATGGGGGTCACCCTAGTGACCAAAAAGACACAGCCGCTTCTGAATTTCACAGAAGCCCAGGAGGCCTGTAGGCTTGTGGGACTCACTTTGGCCAACCAAGACCAGGTTGAAGAAGCACGGAAATTTGGCTTTGAGACTTGCAGGTGAGAAACACACTCACAATCACTGTGGGAGCTTTGCTGGCTCTGTGTTCCTGTTCAGCAACAAGAGATCTATGTATCCATTCAATTCTTGCATATTCTGTTACAGCTATGGATGGGTTAAAAATCAGTTCGTGGTCATCCCTCGAATTATCTCCAACCCCAAGTGTGGGAAGAGTGGGGTAGGCGTCGTGATTTGGAGAAGTTCACTCGGCAGTAGGCACAGGGCCTATTGTCACAACTCATCTGGTGAGTTAGACGTGCGGTCTCTCCACGTGGTGTGTCTCGTCTGGATTTCAGTAGCTCTGTAACCAGGACTTCTCTGGTGGCTCAGAGGTAAAGAATCTGCCTGCAAAGCAGGAGACGCGGGTTTGATCCCAAGGTTGGGAAGATCCCCTGGCAAAGGAAACGGCAACTCACTCCAGTATTTTTTCCTGGGAAATCCCATGGACAGAGGAGCCTGGCAGGCTTCGGTCCGTGGAGTCACACGAGTTGGACATGATACCAGCTAAACCACCACCACCATGACCAGTCTGAGAAGAGTAAGCCTGAGCAGCTGCAGAAGCAGTCTCGGTGATGTCTATTGAATCCTCCCAAGACTGCCTCTTTGACAAGGCTAGAGGTGGCAGTGTCCCCCTCAGAGGAAAAATTTAGGAGAAACATGACAGATTGGCAATATAGGAGAGGGTACCCCTAGAGGCTCCATCCCCTCCTCTCATCCCACAAGATAAACAGGAAGAAGGGAAGGAAACACCCAATGGACAAAGCGATATACTAATTTATCTCACTAAACCTTGACAATGTCCATAGGAGGTATGCTTTATCATCCCTATTTTGCAAATGAAAAAGCTTAGGTTAGAGGACGTAAGTACATGATCTAAGATTTCCTTACTATGAAGACTCACACACAGATCTCCTTCGTTTATCCCACATTCCTTTACAGGAGTGGAAGTTCAAATGCTACATTAGATGTTTTTAAGTACAAGACCCAATTTTCATTTTATGAAGGAAGGAATTGAAACTAGAAAACAGAACTGATTTGCTCACGGTCATCCCTTTAACCTTGTTGGAAAACCTTGGCTGCCTTAGCCCAAGTGCTTTACCTAAGTAACTTCTGAGAAAGCTTTTGACTAAACAGTTGTTCTCCACTTATCATAAGAACCTCTGTCTCGTTTATTACTTTTCGCACATACTCATAAATCTGACCTTCTAAAGGTCAGTGGCTCAGTGGTCATTCTCTAAGATCCAGGAGGTAAAATTGCACCAGCAATGTTCTGTTGCCCAAAGGCAGCAATTAGATCCAAGCGATTCTATGAACTATGGGGCCTTGGCCTCAAAAAGTCTTGAGATTTTGCACTTCCCTTACTTCACAGATGAAATGACTACAGCTCAGAATGGAGGTTTGTCTTGTTCAAAGTCTTACAGTGAGCTTCCAGCTATGTAAAGACTAGAGCATAAGCTTCTTACCACTTTTTTCACGATCCTCCTCTCCCCACCTCATCTACCTATCACTTTTGGCTGGGGAATTGGTGGTTTGTTTGCCTGCTTATATGGCAGCCAGTGCACGTCTGTCAGAGGGCCTGGCCTTTCAAATGCCCGCCCTTCCTGCCAGCTGTCAGTGTGATAAACAAACACCCAGTCCTCTGGACTAAACGAAAAGAAGTCCAGGGAGATGACTCAGGTTTGCGTGTTTCCTCATGGTTTCATTTAACTTATGCTTCCATTCTCTATGCTTTCTATATTCTTAGAGTCAAGTATAGAGGCTTGATTAGACACACAGTGACTAGTTTGGGCGAAAATACTTGATAGGTTAGATATTGTGTACTTTAGATCATATCCTAACAAAAGGCACTGAATGTCAGTATATCGCACCATTAACATGCTGACTTTGATCACCTGAATAAGATGGTGAGTGCTGGACCTCCCTAATGAACTCAGATTTGTTTTCCCTTTGGCAATGAGGAGGGAACCTCTAGTGTGATATTTTGGCACCATGCATACCCCTAATCATATTTTACCTAATAGTTCAAGCAGACATTGATGATCCTTGCTGGAATCAGTTATATGCAGGGCTACAAAATGTGAATTTTCTAAATACATTCTTTCTTCTACATCTATTAGCTGGCATTCTTTGATAAAGAAGAATCTTTCTCTTTCACACACACACACATCTTCTCCCTCCCCTAATACTATAATTCATATGGTACTAATACTGTAATCACATGGATGCATAGCATTTTACTTAGTCTGTGTGTTAAATATGTTGTCATCAATTTTACAATTATTATTACTTTATTCTTTTTGATGCTCAAATTGTTCCACATTTGGCAAGTGGAAACCCCTGCTAGTTGACTTTTGTGTCCTTCATCCCATTAGTATTTGAGCAAGTCATTGCTTTCTGTCATAACAGCATGTCACAGGCTCACTTTGTACTTCCTTTATCCTAGACATGGCATCAGCCATTTATAGCTATTTCTCCAAGAGACCTTTTTAATGGGGAAGGTTAATTAGAAACCAAAATCTGCATGCAATTTGTTCTAATTAATACTCTCATTTTCATTGCTTCTCAGCCCTTTTTAGTGGGCAACTAGGAATATATATGTGCATATGTATACACACTGGCATCTTTTTTCTCTTACATGGAAAATTATTGTTTTCAATAAATAATCTTAATATATTTTCTTATCTTATAATATTTTCAAAATTATAAAAAAACATTATTAAGATAATAAACCTACTGAATGGAATTTGCAGTTCATTTGCATTTTTAGTCCTCAGAAGGTATCTCTCTGAGAATGTACTGTCAGAGAATTATATATAAAAGTGACTTGAGAAAATTTGCTACCCTTTTAAAATAAATTAAGTTCACTTGCTTCTGTTTGCCACCTTTGTGAGGATCAGAGTTACCCTAGCCCTCATCTTACCACTGACCTGGATTTAACTTATGCTTCCTTGTTTTTGTAGCTTTCTTTTTTATTGCTATCTTACAGGCTCTGAGGATCAGAGTAACCTGAAACCTGACTCCGGACGTTATCTTCTTACTGCTGTCTTTGTGAGCTTTGGGAATCAGACCAAAGTGCTTTTAATGCTTGGCATGCACCATGGGTTCACGCTGTTCCGTCTGCCACAATGCTTATCCTCTCATCACCTAACTGACTTGTATTCTTTATTCAAGTCTGAATAAAGACTTTCTTCTTCAGGAAGACTTTCTGTACCCCTGATTCCTAATCTTTCCTCTTGTGCGCCAACCATACTGTGTTTAATAATCTATCAAAGGATTTGGCATATTCTAGAGAAATTATATTTACTGTTTGGAGGGAAAGAAGACCCAGGTCCTATCACTTCCGGGTGAGACACACTGTGCCCTCAACTGGTAAGGAACCGGATTGCTGATGCTCCCTCACATGGCAGCCTTTGCCTAATCTTAATGAGCAGGGAGTCAAAGGAAATCAATTCTTATAGATCTTACCGATCGTGTCATAGATGATGCTAGGCCCTACACACTTACTGTCTCACTACTCCTCAGTGGAATCACACGAGGGTACCACTACTGCTTTCCAGGAGAGGTAACTCAAGTGTGCTCTGCTGTGTTAACAGTCTCTAAGGGGCAGAGCTAGGATTTAAATCTTGGGCCTTGGGTGACTTTGTCGTCACCTTTCCTGGTGATTACCACGTGACAGTAACATTCCAGGCCCAGGGTGGGTCCTTCAAATGAACATGTCTTCAAAGTTCTCCAGATGATTCTAACCGGCAGTCAGAGTTGAGAACCGTCTCTCTCGCCAAGATCTCTAAGATGTAAGTTCTAGAATTCTAGATACTCTGGATTCTCCTATTTCTGTGCAGTTGCAATAACCTGTTTGTTGGCTCCTGAAAATTAAGTAACAATGACCGTGTTTACTCTCTCATCTCTGTTTCATCCTCCACACACATCCTCCTCTGCTCCAGAGCTTTGGGTCGGCTTTTCACCTGAGAATCTAATGTGAACTATGAAGACTTTTTTTCACATAAAACTGGATGTAGATGAGCATTTCTATCTATCAGTTGGAAAATTTGCCAACTCCAGTTGAAAATTTCTTCTCCTACGGAACAAATTCCAAATTCTTCACCATGCAGTTTTAACTCTTAATACTCTCCCGCCTATCTTGCCAGTCTCATCTCCCCCTTGCAGTCTTTCATGCTCCTGACATAGACACACCCTGCACGCCAGCCACATTGTGTGCCCTGTCATTTTCTGACATGCCTACACTTTCAAATTTCTGGAATCTTGGGTCACGCCATTTTGACTGACTGGGATATCCTTTTCCATATTAGAGAAGCTGGAGCTCTATCCCAGCCGTACTGGCCTTCTTATCATCAAACGTGCCGAGATTATTCACTTTCTGGCTCTTGAACTTCCTGTTCTCTTCACTTGGAATGCTGTTGCCTGAGATCGTCAATGGCACACTACTTTTAATATTCAGGTTCCAGCTTAAGTATCACCTCCCCAAGGAGACACTTTTATCACCTTATCCAAAGTATCTGTTCCCATTCCTGCCTCTTCTAGTTTGATCCTGTTTAATTATCCTCTCAATTATCATCTTCAGAAATTTCTAGCTTATTTTGTGTTGGTTTTTTTTTTATTATTATCTATATCCTTCTTTCCAGTAACATATAAGCCCCTTATGAACAAGCACTTTGTCTTATTTGCACTATGTCCCTAGTGCCTAGTACAGAGTTGGAGCTTATTAAATATTTGCTGAATGAGCACATTAACCCTCCACATGCTGTTCATACCATCTCATCTGTGAATCCCCAGTTATCTCTCCCTACTCTCATCAAAATGCTTCTCCAGGAAACAGGAATCCCCCCTTATTTGATTCTGTATTTTCAGTTCTGAGCACAGTATATTGTGTCCAGTATGCCTTTCCTCCTGATATTTGAAGATGCTCATTTTTTGAAGGAAGAACTTAGCATGTGCTCAAGAATAGAAAATGTAGCGTAAGTCCAGGGCAGCATTACTGGTATAGTGGTGAGCAGAGCTGCCTTCCCAAGTCCAGGGCAGAGGCCAAGGATGATGCCTATTTGAATAGAGGTCTTTTCAAAGTAAAAAGAATAGTATAAAACACTGACTGAATGCATGTGGGGTCAAAATGTTTTATCACACTCACCACAGACTTGGCTGGTAATTTTTACTTAATTTAAAAAAAAATAGAATAACTTTTCCTTTATGGCTAAAATTCCAGCCGATGCTACCCACTCTCACAAATAACTAGGGATTTAAAAGAGATACAAATGCATGTTGGAATATATCACATGGCTCTAACACTTACAAGGTGTTCAATTTCTCTGAATTTCTGTTTCTCCTGTACAAATGAGGGGTTTATAAAATTGTAAATGAAGTACCATGGTTGACTCAAGAGTAAGATATTCATCACATGCTAGTTTCCTCTCTACCACATTCAACAGATTGGAGAGAAAACCAACATCCCTCCTCTGTCCCCCACCTCCTTTAAAAACATTTTTTTTTCAATGACCACGGAACAATCTGGTTTTAGTGGATCTTTGTCCTGAAGTGGTGTCAGGAATGCATGTCTGGCCTCCCCATCTACTCCTTCCTTCATTTCACATTTCCTTCCTTCCTTCAATCATCAGATGTTGAGCACGTGCTATGTACCAGGCAGAGTGCACAGACCACAGTGACCAGGACAGACGGGAGGCCTGTTCCAGGAGCTCACAGGTCCAGTGGGGAGCAGTGTAGAGAGAACCGTGGGTCCAGTGGGAGCAGTGTAGTGAGTGAGAACCATGGGTCCAGTGGGGAGCAGTGTAGAGAGAGCCATGGGTCCAGTGGGGAGCAGTGTAGAGAGAACCGTGGGTCCAGTGGGGAGCAGTGTAGAGAGAACCATGGGTCCAGTGGGGAGCAGTGTCGTGAGAGAGAACCACGGGTCCAATGGGGAGAGTGTAGTGAGTGAGAACCACGGGTCCAGTGGGGAGCAGTGTAGAGAGAATCATGGGTCCAGTGGGGAACAGTGTAGAGAGAGCCATGGGTCCAGTGGGGAGCAGTGTAGAGAGAGAGAACCATGGGTCCAGTGGGGAGCAGTGTAGAGAGAATCATGGGTCCAGTGGGGAGCAGTGTAGAGAGAACCACGGGTCCAGTGGGAGCAGTGTAGAGAGAGCCATGGGTCCAGTGGGGAGCAGTGTCGTGAGAGAGAACCACGGGTCCAGTGGGGAGAGTGTAGTGAGTGAGAACCACGGGTCCAGTGGGGAGCAGTGTAGAGAGAATCATGGGTCCAGGGGGGAGCAGTGTAGAGAGAGCCATGGGTCCAGTGGGGAGCAGTGTAGAGAGAGAGAACCATGGGGCCAGTGGGGAGAGTGTAGTGAGTGAGAACCACGGGTCCAGTGGGGAGCAGTGTAGAGAGAATCATGGGTCCAGTGGGGAACAGTGTAGAGAGAGCCATGGGTCCAGTGGGGAGCAGTGTAGAGAGAGAGAACCATGGGTCCAGTGGGGAGAGTGTCGTGAGAGAGAACCATGGGTCCAGTGGGGAGCAGTGTAGTGAGAACCATGGGTCCAGTGGGGAGCAGTGTAGTGAGAACCGTGCGTCCAGTGGGGAGCAGTGTAGAGAGAACCATGGGTCCAGTGGGAGCAGTGTAGAGAGAACCGTGGGTCCAGTGGGGAGCAATGTAGAGAGAACCATGACAGAGGAAATACCAGGAGGTACAAGCCTGCAAGTCAAGGGATCCAGACTGGCCTTCAAGTCTGTCTAAGAAAGAAAGAGTCAGTTTGAGACCTGAAGGACAAGAAAAGCTTAATAAAAAGTGGCTTCTTACAGGTGAAGAAAGCATCCTGGTCAGACTTGACTGTGAGAGAAAGCACATCAAAGAACCGAAGGAACTCCATTATGGCAAGGGGAATGAGAGAAAGATTGGTCAAGTGAGGCAGGCCATGTCAGCAGGCTCTGGTCATGAAGGACTTCATAGGCCGAGCAGTATAGTGAGGGAAGGATTCCAAAGAGAAAGTGATACGATTAGATTCACATTTTTGTAAGACCGTCCCTGTTACAGTATGAAGAGAATGGAGGAAAGTTAAGACTAGATGCAGACAGGCCACTTAGGAGGCTATTTCAGTACGTACTTCTTATTTTACTTTCCCCTCCCTGGACAGATACTTGGATTAACTCATGCTTTCCGGAAATTATCACCACCGATGATCCCTTATTCAACACTGAAACTGAAACATACACAACGAAAATGACGGTCAGTGACAGTACACACTCAGCATTGTCTACTGATGGTCCTGACTATGTTACGACGACTGTGGCTCCCCCTCTGGCTTCCACTTCTACTCCACGGAAAAGAAAATTAATTTGCATAACAGAAGCTTTTATGGAGACTAGCACCACAGCTACAGAAAGAGAATCAGATATTCAAAACAGACCAGCCTTCAAGAATGAAGCTGTTGGGTTTGGAGGTAAAAACTTTCTGTCTGTATTGTGCATGTGTGTGTGTGTGTGTGTCTGTGTGCACGCACATATAACAGACAATACATAGAAACTAGCCTGTATCCAGATTAGGCACTCAGGACCTGACAGATATTAATGCAAATAAAATCTTGATGCAAATTCAAATTTCATGTAGTCATAGAACTTGAGGTCTCTAGAGAACGTTAATGATTAAACTAAAAATCATGAGTCTGAAGGGAATCCCTGGTGACTCAGCAATAGAGAATCTACCTGCATTGCAGGAGATGCAAATTCGATTCCTGGGTCAGGAAGATCCCATGGTGAAAGAAATGGTAACCCACTTCAGTATTCTTGCCTGGAAAATTCCATGGACAGCGGAGCCTGAGGGGCTAAAGTCCATGGGGTCGCAGAGTTGAACACAACTTAGTGAAACCACCACCACCACGAGTCTAAAATAGATTTACTTTTCAGTAGCTTGGAATAAAATTCTAGTGACAACAGCAAAACACTTTTCTAAGAAGTATACATATCCCCTAAGTTTTCATGGAATTGTATTGTATGAGATATGGAGATATCAATGATTTTGAGAAAAACAAATGGACTCCAAATATGAAGAAGTTTTGGGGGGACCTTAACCAATTATTTTTCTTCTTATACATGGACAAGAATGATATGTAATAAAAATCTACATTTAAAAAAATAAAATAAGATAGCTTCACTTTTAAAATATAAAGACTTTTCAGAATAAACTACTATCTATTCATATGCAGAAGTTTTAAAAATATATCCAGACACCTTAAATGCCTATGACCAGTAAGTTGGTTTTCCTATTTAAAAGGAAGGGTCTTGCACTTAATTTGCTCCAAACTTATCATCTTCAAGGCCACAGACAGGAATCGGACTCTGTCATATTGCAACTGAGTAGAGAGTGCGAGAGAAACAAGACCAAGGATTCCATAGGCAAGAAAGAAAGAAGTGCATGTGGGCCTAACACCCTAAGTGGCCCCTGTGTGGTCACAGAGGAGGCTCTTCCCTTGCTCTGTCTGTGGTCTCCATCACGTGGAAGGGTGAGTCGTGAGAAGACCAGCCCGCAGCAATGTCGGTGTGAAGACCGACAAGCCCTGTCTCTGTCTCCCCAGGTGTTCCCACAGCCCTGCTGGTGCTCGCGCTCCTCTTCTTTGCTGCCGCAGCTGGCCTTGCAGTCTGCTACGTCAAAAGGTGGGGTTGTTGGCGCATGGTCGGTCTCATCATTTTTGCCGCATCTTTATCTTTTGTTTATCCAAGGTCGCTATTAGCATTTCCCTTTTCCAAATGGAGATGGCAGTCCTCATACAGTGAACATGTTCCCCCTCACCTCACTTGTCCTCCCTACCACACAAACTTCCCTACTATTTCAGCACATGCATGTTATCCAGCTTGAAGATATAGCTCAACAGCTGTCCCTTTGAATATCAAGAAATGAAAAGACTGGCATCTAGGAGGAAATGGATATGCTTTATTTGATTTTCAGTTCTTTGCTTTTGATGAGAGGGTTTTGAGACCAGGCTAAAGTTTGGCCTGTGAACCTACCATCCCATCTAAATGAATCCATTCAGGTCAGGATAGGTGAAGGTATTTGAGCATGCATGCATGTGTTAGCATCTCTCTGAAATAAAGGAACCCAGTGTGCTATGCCAGTGTAGGTCTTTACAAAGTGTTATCTGTTGTTCTATGTGTTATATAGAAGTCTCTTGTTTTAATTTTGTGTTTATGCCTACAGGTATGTGAAGGCATTCCCTTTTACAAATAAGAACCAACAGAAGGAAATGATAGAAACTAAAGTAGTAAAAGAGGAGAAGGCCGATGATAGCAACCCTAATGAGGAATCAAAGAAAATGAATAAAAAACCAGAGGAGCCCAAGAGTCCACCCAAAACCACAGTGCGATGCCTGGAAGCTGAAGTTTAGATGAGCAAGAAATGAAAGGACACACCTCAGGCTTATTTCCTTCCTGATACACATCCTGGTCCCAGATGGGGAGCCTAAAAGGACCAGAGAACCAAGCAAGCAAGTTTACCCTTGGTTCCTGACTAGAGTCAACTCAGGACTACCTTTCAACTCTGGCGTACACCAAAGGAAATTCCCTTTTTCTTACTGCAGTCCTTTCTGGATCCTACCCTTCTACCTCCAAAGCTTCCTACAACCTTTCTAGCCTGGTTATGTCCTAATAATATCCCAGTGGGAGAAAGGAGCTTGTGCAAAACACCAGGACCTAAACAGCTAAGCAGAACATTTTTGTCAAGTGGCTTTTATGCTGCCTGAGAATAGGTGAGTTGAGAGTCAAGAAACCACTGACATCAAGCCTTTGTCTATTGATTTGACTCTACAGCCCAGATTGTTTCTTCCGCTCTGGAAAGGAAACACTTTTACCACTTGGCATGTTCTTCTGAGCCAGGCAAGAGTGAGAGAAGGAAGAAAAAGTTTAGCAACTAAAAGACATAGATTCCCATGATGTGAGACCTAATCTCTGTAAAGCGAAAATAAATAGAGGAAAAGAACGATGCTGGGGATGTTGGGAGCATTTGTCAGTAGGGACTATAAATACAGACAGAGCAAATGTTTATCTCTGAATAATTTGAATTGAAATCACTTATCAGAAGCTACACACACTTACTTTTCTCTCTTGAGCTGCTGCTAGTTTCTCTAGAAGAATATACTGTTTTAAGAACCTGCCCCCCTCAAAAAAAACTCTTACAAATATCTATTTTAATCCAAATTACAGAAATTATTAGTGAATAAAATTACTGTGTTAAAAAGCAGTAAAGTTTAATAAACATTTGCTGAATGCCTACTCTATGTCAGGTGCTGTGCAAGTTCTTACATTCCATAATTGAATATTATTCACCAAAATTTTTGTATAGTAGAATATATGAAGACAATTTTTTCACTGTTAATATCCCAGCTTGTCTACTTCCAAAACCCAATTATTTTTTTCGGATACTAACCTACTCATTATCTTCTCATTAATATGGCAACCATTAAGCCTTAATTTATTATTAACATGCCTGAAAAATACATCATTACCTCTATATGCTTTTTAGATGTCACTACCAAATGTATCGCTAGCTCTCCTTCTTCCAGCAAAAGAAGCCTGGGAGGTGCAGAAATAATTGTGCTGAAAAAAATAAAAGCATTTATAAAGTTTCTTTGCTCTCTTATTTACACTGAGGCCTTATACCTTCCATGCAATGAAGTAGCCTGTTGTTTGCAAAAGTAAACAACTTTGGTTGTTGAAATATATCTACAAAGCCAATAGAACCTACGTCACCATGTGGGACTTTACTTGCTTCCGATGGGCTTATTTTAAGTAGGTCAATTATACACACATAAATCAGTCCTTTACTTAGTATTTAGGTCCTACATTCCAATATGTTTCAGAGTCACAGGACACTGGGGATTCAGGACCACCTCTCATTTGTCCTGTGTCTCTAAATTTCTCTCTCTCTCTACAGTCTTTCTCTCTTAGACTGCTAATATCTTCTTCCCCTCATCAGTAACCCCACAATTCCATGATCCTTTCAGCTCAGAGACCATAACCTGTTGGCGTAGTCTTTTATGGTTGGCCCACAGAGTATTCTCTTAAAATTATGTTTAATTGCCAAGAATTTAACATCAAGAGATTTCATGCTTATAGTTCTGTTCCCTTGAAAGCTGGCAAGATCTGAAACTGCAGAATGCTTACTGTCTCATAGTTTCCATAGTTGCTGATCCTGAGCTGTGGCTGCCCCCTTAAGTGGACGATGCTCTCTGCACCTCACCGCAGTCCTCACCATGCCCAACTGCAAACTCGCACCAAAGTAAAGGTGCCATTTCCTATGAATCTTATAGTACTCTTGCCTTTTTGTTTTTCACACCCAGTCCATTTCATTCATTGACAACATGCCTGGCTGGCCCTGAGGTCTACGAATTTAAAACCCTGGTTTGTCAGTCTTTAAGCTTAATCATGGAGAAGGACATGGCAACCCACTCCAGTATTCCTGCCTGGGAAATCCCTTGGACAGAGGAACCTGGCGGGCTGTAGTCCATAGGGTCATGAAGAGTCGGACACGACTTAGTGAATAAACAACAGCAACGACAAAGCTTAATCAGCCTCAACCAGTTCACAAGAAGTGAAGAAGGAAAGGGGAGAAAAGCCTCAGTGGGCGTCTTCCATCTGTGGTGTTTAGCTGGAAAACAATCAGCTCTTCTACACTAGGTCTTCCATCCATGAGTACCTACCACACTTGTTGCTTTAGTTGCTAAGTCATGTCCAGCTCTTTGCAATCTCATGGACTATAGCCCACCAGGCTCCTCTATCCATGGGATTCCCCAGGCAACAATACTAGAGTGGGTTGCCATTTCCTTCTCCAGGGAATCTGCTCAACCCAGGGATCAAATCTTCTCAACCCAGGGACCCACATCTCCTGCTTGGCAGGTGGATTCTTTACCACTGAGCCACCAGGGCCCATTCTCCATACAGGATCTTGTATTAATTTAGACAAGACTACGCCCTACTCAGGAGGAGGGAGGAAGAGAGACTAAAACTCTACCCAGCCACATATAACTGCTAGTCCAAATGTCAATTGCAAAAATACTGATGAAAATGTGTAATTTCCATCATTATGGAAGAAAGGAAATAAGAAAAGAAAGAAGGGAGAGAGGGAGGAAGGGAGGAAACTATCATTTATTGAGCACCTACTAAGTGACAGTCATTTTCTTATGTTGTTCTAGTTTAATTTCCACATCTTCCCTGAGAAGGATTATTACTGTCATTTCCTATTATTAGGAAGTTGGATTTTCAAAGGAGTTTAGTCACTTTTCTGAGATCACAGGCCTAGTTAAGTGGTGAAGGTAGGGTTCAATTCCAGGTCAGAATGACCACAGAGCCCACCCTCCTTCCCCTACAACAATGGACTTCCCTTGCAAATGACAATGTAGGGATATAAACCATTCCAACATGCAAGGTTGAAATCAGTCACTTGCCAAAAAACACAGAGGTGAAATAAGAAAAACAACTCAGGATTCCTGTCCCAACCTCAGGGGATTTTTCTTAAAATCCATTGCAATAACAAGGGGAAAAGAGAAGCACTAAAAGACTTTGAGAACTGCTCCTTCCTGAGGCAGATACCAACCTCAGCAAAGACTTAACCTGATCCAGTTCATAGAGTCGGAAAAGGTAAGGCTCAGAAGGACCCAAGGTAAGCTTCTCTAAACTCTGTTTTCATAGTTTAAAAAAAAAAAATTGGAGCCCAATGTCACAACCAACTAGAAGTAGATCCTGGTCTAGAAGTTTCCTCTTTCCTAGTCAGATTCTCTTTATTCTCCACCGAACAAAGAGAAATTGGAAGAATGTGAAGGGGCATCTCATGTCAGACCTACAGGCCAGCCTACCAAAGCCAGTTTTAGAAAGAAGCTGGTAGATAGCCATGTGATTACATTTGCAGGTGATGCAAAGGATTTCCCTGCCCAGAAATGACTTCTCCAAGCCTGTCTCACAGGCTCAAATACTATAGATGCACTCCTTTGGACAAAGTTACTCTGTCTTGGGAAGGAGTCCTCTGTAAAACTGCATACTTATAAAGTCCAGGCCATCTGTCAGATATTAACATGCCAATGTGGGTCCAATGAAGACAAGCTGATTTCCAGTTGTAGAAAACTGGAGTAAAGCAGATGGCTTGAGACCCAGCACATGTTTGCATGTAGTGGGAGTTTCTAAATATCCATTGGCTTGAACAGAATTGAACCATATTGACTTTCAAGCCAAAGAATGCTACATTTTTACATTTTATTGTACTTCTCTAGACCTTTAGCTAGTGCCCAAAGCAAAATCAGTTGCTCTGGGGGAGAACAAATTTCTAAAGACAATAATAATAATATGCAAGTAAATAAACTCTTCCTAAGGAATGGAAGAGTCACTCACACACTGAAAAGAAAAGGCTTAGGTATCCAAACAGGAAAAAAAGCAATTATTTGTCAGTTCTATCTCCTAGTTCAATGCAAATAAAATTTAGTTGCTTACCCCATAACAGTCTATATGCAAGGTCAGGTTTGACCTCAGGGCATTTTTAAAATACTGAAATCAGCTGAGAGCCTTCTTTTCCCCTTTCTACACTGTGCTTTTTGGAAAGAAGTCACAGTACATAGCCCATACTTAAGTAGGGGAGTTATGTTCTGCCTCCTTGGAAGTGAAATGTCTACATAAGTTACTTGTAATTCTCTTGCACAGGATACTGACTTAATAATCTCCTTAATTTATTCAATAGCTTATTTCTATCAATATGGACTAGTGAATATTTATTACTTTAGTATAATCCAATACTATTCACAAGCTTGCATGTGTGCATGCTTAGTTGCTTTGGTCGTGTCCAACTCTTTGGGACCCTATGAACTGTAGCTCACCTATGGACAAAGCACAGGCTCTTCTGTCCTTGGGATTCTCAACGGCAAGAATATTGGAGTGGGTTGCCATTTCCTATTCCAGGGAATCTTCCCAACTCAGGGATCGAACTCAAGCCTCTTAAGTCTCCTTCAATGGCATGCAGGTTCTTTACCACTAGCACTTGGGAAAACTCTGGTACTATTTCATTTATTTTTTTCTCAAATTGCTCTAGTTTTGACCATTAGGAACTCTTTTCATCTGCTCCTGTGTCCCTTTGGCCTACTCACGTAATTGTGCATTTATTGGTCACTTCCTTATTTTTTGGCACTATACAATGATCAATGCAAAGAAATAGAGGAAAACAACAGAATGGAAAAGACTAGAGATCTCTTCAAGAAAATTAAAGATACCAAGGGAACATTTCATGCAAAGATGGGCTCGATAAAGGACAGAAATGGTATGGACCTAACAGAAGCAGAAGATATTAAGAAGAGGTGGCAAGAATATACAGAAGAGCTGTACAAAAAAGATCTTCACGACCCAGATAATCATGATGATGTGATCACTAATCTAGAGCCAGACGTCTTGGAATGTGAAGTCAAGTGGGCCTTAGAAAGCATCACTACGAACAAACCTAGTGGAGGTGATGGAATTCCAGTTGAGCTCTTTCAAATCCTGAAAGATGACACTGTGAAAGTGCTGCCCTCAATGTGCCAGCAAATTTGGAAAACTCAGCAGTGGCCACAGGACTGGAAAAGGTCAGTTTTCATTCCAATCCCAAAGAAAGGCAATGCCAAAGAATGCTCAAACTACTGCACAATTGCACTCATCTCACATGCTAGTAAAGTAATGCTCAAAATTCTCCAAGCCAGGCTTCAACAATACATGAACCATGAACTCCCTGATGTTCAAGTTGGTTTTAGAAAAGGTAGAGGAACCAGAGATCAAATAGCCAACATCTGCTGGATCATGGAAAAAGCAAGAGAGTTCCAGAAAAACATCTATTTCTGCTTTATTAACTATGCCAAAGCCTTTGACTGTGTGAATCACAGTAAACTGTGGAAAATTCTGAAAGAGATGAGAATACCAGACCACCTGACCTGCCTCTTGAGAAATCTGTATGCAGATCAGGAAGCAAGTTAGAACTGGACATGGAACAATAAACTGGTTCCAAATAGGAAAGGAGTATGTCAAGGCTGTATATTGTCACCCTGCTTATTTAACTTATATGCAGAGTACATCATGAGAAACACTGGACTAGAAGAAACACAAGCTGGAATCAAGATTGCCAGGAGAAATATCAAGAACCTCAGATATGCAGATGACACCACCCTTATGGCAGAAAGTGAAGAGGAGCTAAAAAGCCTCTTGATGAATGTGAAAGAGGAGAGTGAAAAAGTTGGCTTAAAGCTCAACATTCAGAAAACAAAGATCATGGCATCCGGTCCCATCACTTCATGGGAAATAGAAGGGGAAACAGTGGAAACAGTGTCAGACTTTATTTTGGGGGGCTCCAAAATCACTGCAGATGGTGACTGCAGCCATGAAATTAAAAGATGCTTACTCCTTGGAAGAAAAGTTATGACCAACCTAGATAGTATATTCGAAAGTAGAGACATTACTTTGCCGAGTAAGGTCCGTCTAGTCAAGGCTATGGTTTTTCCTGTGGTCACGTATGGATGTTAGAGTTGGACTGTGAAGAAGGCTGAGCGCCGAAGAATTGATGCTTTTGAACTGTGGTGCTGGAGAAGATCCAACCAGTCCATTCTGAAGGAGATGAACCCTGGGATTTCTTTGGAAGGAATGATGCTAAAGCTGAAGCTCCAGTACTTTGGCCACCTCATGCGAAGAGTTGACTCATTGGAAAAGACTCTGATGCTGGGAGGGATTGGGGGCTGGAAGAGAAGGGGACAACAGAGGATGAGATGGCTGGATGGCATCATGGACTCGATGGACATGAGTTTGAGTGAAGTCCAGGAGATGGTGATGGACAGGGAGGCCTGGCGTGCTGTGATTCATGGGATTGCAAAGAGTCAGACATGACTGAGCGACTGAACTGAACTGAACTGAACTGAACTGATACAATGATCCAGGAGCTAGAAGGCAGAAGGATGGAGAGACCAGCTTTCCACAACTTCAGCAATTGGCTACAGGTAAGGATGATTGTGGATCATGGCTTTTCTGTGGCAAAGTTCCAGAAGCTAACCTAACTTTATGGGTGGTGGGAAGCAGCTACAGTTGTAGCTTTCACACTTAGGTTCTAAGTCCTTCCAACAATACCTAATTCCCTACATTAAGGTTTTTCTGTTTAAAATAATTGGAGAGATTTCTGTTTGCTGTGAGGACACACTGACTGATACAAACGATTCTTGAACGCATTTTACACTTTGGCTTCAATCCTTATCTCAAACCTTTTCTCCAGTCATTTCTGCATGACATCAAGAATACTTGCTATTCAGGAATGTACTTAGCGTCATGACCTCTCATCTGTGCAAGTGCCGTTCCTTCTGTTTCAAATACCTTTGCTTTTTTTCCCAATTGTATTTATTATCTGTTGCTGCATAACAAATTACCCCGAACCTTGTTGTTGTTATTGTTCAGTTGCTCAGTCATGTCTGACTCCATGTCACCCTATGGATTGTAGCACGCCAGGCCTCCCTGTCCTTTACTGTCTCCTGGAGTTTGCTCAAACTCATGTCCATTGAGTCAGTGATGCCATCCAACCATCTCATCTTGTGTCATCCTCTTCTCCTGCCTTTAATCTCTCCCAGCATCAGGGTCTGTTCCAATGAGCTGGTTCTTCACATCACGTGGCCAAAGTATTAAGCCTAACCTTAATGACTAGTAGTAACACTTGTTATCTAGAGTTGTTGTCTGTCAGAAATCTGGACAAGGCCAACTGGGTCTTTTGCTTCAGGGCTCTCTCAGAGCTGCAGTGTCAGCCAGGGCTGTATTCTTCTCAGGGCTCCTCTAGGGGAGAAACCACTTTTAAGTTTATTCATGTGGCTGTTGGCAGGATTTAGTTCCCTGTTTGCTATCTGCCAGAGGCTAACCACCGTACTTTCCCACGTGGAACTCACTATTGGGGTAGCTCACAAAATGGCAGCTTGCTTCATCAGAGCCAGCAAGGTTGAGGAGTCAGAGAGTATGCTAGCAAGCCTTTTACACCGAATCTTGGAGGTGACATCCCATTACTTTTGTATATTCTATTCATTATAAGTAAATTACTATGTCCAGCTCACACTTAAGAGGAAGGGATTATGCCAAAGCATGAATGCACCAAGGTAGTTCCCCAGCGGCTCAGTGGTAAAGAACTTGCTTGCCAATGCAGGAGACGCAGGTTCAATCCCTGGGTGGGGAAGATGCCCTGAAGAAGGAAACAGCAACCCACTTTATTATTCTTGCCTGGGAAATCCCATGGACAGAGGAGCCTGGTGAGCTACAGTCCGTGGGGTCTCAAAAGAGTCAGGCACGACTTAACGACTAAACAACAAAAACAATGAATACCAAGAGGTGAGGGATCACTGGGAGTCTTTTTAGAAGGCTGCCCCCAACAAACATTAGTCATTCTTCTCATTCTTTCTCTTTGCATTTTGTTTGTATGTCTGTTAGCTTATGCGACATGGTATCATTCTTACTTGTGTTAGAAAAACTGTGTGTGTCTTTCTTTTACTCTCATACTATTGCCACACCCACAACACTTCTGTCATCACATATGTGTGAGATTTTCCCCACAACAAGTAATTCTCTGGGATACCAGCTGGGTATCGTGTGTGCATGCAAAGTCGTGTCTGACTCTTTGCCACCCTACGGGCTGTAGCCCTCCAGGCTGCTCTGTCTTTGGGATTCTCCAGGCAAGAATACTGGTGGAGAAGGCAAGGGCAACCCACTCCACTACTCTTGCCTGGACAATCCATGGATGGAGGAGCCTGGTAGGCTGCAGTCCATGGGGTCGCTGAGAGTTGGATGCGACTGAGCGACTTCACTTTCATTTTTCACTTTCACGCATTGGAGAAGGAAATAGCAACCCACTCCAGTGTTCTTGCCTGGAGAATCCCAGGGACGAGGGAGCCTGGTGGGCTGCCATCTCTGGGGTCGTGCAGAGTCGGACACGACTGAAGCGACCTAGCAGCAGCAGCAGGCAAGAATACTGGAGTGGGTTGCTATTTCCTCCTCCAGGGGATCTTCCCGATGCAGGGATTGAACCCGCGTCTCTTCCCTCTTCTGCATTGGCAGGTGGGTCCCTTACCACTAGCGCCACCTGGGAAGGACATTAAGTCAATTCTGACAAAGTCCCCTGGAGATAACGTCAGAGCCCTCCGGTTAAGGGTTCAGTTCCAAGAGCCTGTCCCTCGTGCCCACTTCAGACACCAATCAAAAACTGGGTTGTTACCCATGCTTCTGGAAGGAAAGGAAAGTTAGTCACACAGTTGTGTCCAACTCTTTGCGATCCCATGGATGATAGCCCACCAGGTCCACTGTCCATAGAATTCTCCAGGCAAGAGTACTGGAGTGGGTTGCCATTCCCTTCTCCAGGGGATCTTCCCAACCCAGAGATCGAACCCAGGTCTCCTGCATTGCAGGTAGATTCTTTACCAACTGAGCTACTAGGGAAGCCCTTGCTTCTGAACCTTTGGCTATAGAATAGAGGTTCCCGGAACCCGCTCCTCGGATTTAACTAATTTACTAGAATGGCTCACAGAGTGCAGGAAAACAGTTTAGACTGGTAAACAGTCTATCTAAAGAGAGATGATAAAGGATACAGATGCACAGAACAAGGAAGAGATGCGCAGGACAAGGCATGTGGGAAGGGGTGCAGCGCTCCTGTGCCTTCTCCAGGTACACCAATCTCCCAGCACTGCATCACCAACCTGGAAGCTCTCTGAACCCTGCACTTTGGGGTGGTTCATTTGGCAGCGCTGGGTCTGCACTGCTGCGCGTGGGCTTTTCACTGCTGTGCTCCGGCTTTCTCCAGTTGCAGGGAGTGGGGGTTACTCTCTAGCTGCAGTGTAGGGGCTTCTCATTGTGGTGGCTTCTCTTGTTGTGGAGCACTGGCTCTCGGCAGTGCATAGGCTTGAATAGTTGTGTGGCCAGGGCTTAGTTGCCATGTGGCATGTGGGATCTTATTTTCCAGACCAGGGATTGAACCCATGTCTACCAGCAACACCAGCCCTGCACTGGCAGGCAGATTCTTAACCACTGGACCACCAGGAAAGTTCCTGTGGGGATTTTTATAGAGGCTTCATCACATAAGCATGATCACTCATTAAATCCATTTCCAATTCCTCTCTGGATGATAAGGAGGGAGACTGAACAGTTTCAAGCTTCTATTCATGACTTGGTCTTTCTGGTGATCACCCACCATCTAGAAGCCTACCAAAAGTCATGTCATTAGAACAAAAGACACTTCTACCACAAAAGGTTTAGGAACTCTGTGTCAGGATACAGGGTCAAAACACAAATATTAGAACAAAAGATGTTCCTAGTGCTTTTATCACTTAGGCTATTTTAGGAGTTCTGTGCCTGGACTTAAGGGCACCATATATATTAGCACATACATGGCTGGCTCTCAGTAAATGCTGAATGACCACACGCATACACTTTCAGATTTCATGAGCTCCAAGTCAATACCTTTATCCAGCTCTCTGGATCGAGGCTGAAGATCATCCATTATAGGGCCGATTGTTCCTGGCCATCCAAATATTGTTCTTCCTGATGACTCTCTTGGTACAGAATGCAGCTGTGAACAAGCCAGGAGAATACATAAAGACTATTATACTTGAACTTTATGAGTTGTGCATTAACTCACCTTTATGAGTAATCTCATATTAATATTTATTTTAGCAGGGAAACTGCAGTGTGTTTTGGACAGTGGTCAAGTTAAAGAAAGTTGAGCTCCCTCAGCAACCACAAGACCAATAAATATTAGCAAAAGGTGGCTCCTCTCTAGGTTTATTTTAGTCTTTGAAATCTATGGTGTTTTTTAAAACTTTTTTATTCATTTGTTAATTGAAGGACAATTGCTGTACAGAATTTTGTTCTTTTCTGTCAAACATCAAGAAGAATCAGCCTTAGGTACTCCTCCCAAACTTCCGTCCCGTCTCGCTACCCATTCCACCCTTCTGGATTGTTACAGAGCCCCTGTTTGAGTTCCCTGAGTCATAGAGCAAATTCCCATTGGCTATCTATTTTACACATGGCATTGTAAGTTTTCATGTTACTCTCTTCATACATCTCACCTTCTCCCTCCTCCCCTCCCCCCATGCCCATAGGTCTGTTTTCTAAATAAATTCATCAGTACCATCTTTCTAGATATATATATATGTATTAATATATGGTATTTATATTTCTCTTACTTCACCCTGTATAATAGGCTCTAGTTTCATCCACTTCATTAGAACTGACTCAAGTGTGCTCCTTTTTATGGCTGAGTAATATTCCATTGTGTATATGTACCACAACTTCTTTATCCATTCATCTGTCAATTGGCATCTAGGTTGTTTCCATCTTCTAGCTATTGTAAATAGTGCTGCAATGAACATTGGCGTACACGTGTCTTTTTCAATTTTGATTTCCTCAGGATGTATGCCTAGTACTGGGATTGCTGAGTCATATGGTAGTTTTATGCCTAGTTTTTTTAAGGAATCTCCGTACTATCTTCCACTGTAGCTGTATCAGTTTACATTCCCACCAGCAATGCAAAAAGGTTCCCTTTTCTCCACACCCTCCTCAGCATTTATTGTTTGTAGACTTTTTGATGATGGCCATTCCGACTGGTATGAGGTGGTATCTCATTGTACTTTTGATTTTCATTTCTCTAATAATGAGTGATGTTAAGGATCTATTTAGGGTGATTTCTTGGCAATCTGATATTCTGCATACTAAATTTTAAGATTCTCTAGAAATTAGAACTATTTGGGTGCATTTCCAGACTTTTTTTTTTTTTACTGCTCCATTCATTTTTATTTTGTCTAGCTTTTTGTCTTCAGGTAAACTGAAGACATTCTTTTGTGATTAAAAAAAAAAAAGACAAACTCAATTAAAAGTACAATCTCTATAAATACCAAAATATGTAACAGAATACTCTATTGTGCATATTCTTTTACTTATGAAGATCATAATTTTATCAAAAGCTAAAATGCAAAAAAGCAAAATGGCTGTCTGAGGAGGCCTTACAAATATCTGAGAAAAGAAGAGACGCGAAAAGCAAAGGAGAAAAAAAAAAAAGAAAAGAAAAGGAGAAAAGGAAAGATATACCCATTTGAATGCAGACTTCCAAAGAATAGCAAGGAGAGATAAGAAAGCCTTCTTCAGTGATCAGTGCAAAGAAATAGAGGAAAACAATTGAATGGGAAAGACTAGAGATCACTTCAAGAAAATTAGAGATACCAAGGGAACATTAAATGCAAAGATGGGCACAATAAAGGACAGAAATGGTACGGATCTAACAGAAGCAGAAGATATTAAGAGGAGGTGGCAAGAATACACAGAAGAACTGTACAAAAGAGATCTTCATGACCCAGATAATCATGATGGTGTGATCACTCACCTAGAGCCAGACATCCTGGAATGTGAAGTCAAGTGGGCCTTAGAAAGCATCACTACGAACAAACCTAGTGGAGGTGATGGAATTCCACTTGAGCTATATCAAATCCTGAAAGATGATGCTGTGAAAGTGCTGCACTCAATATGCCAGCAAATTTGGAAAACTCAGCAGTGGCCACAGGACTGGAAAAGGTCAGTTTTCATTCCAATCCCAAAGAAAGGCAATGCCAAAGAATGCTCAAACTACTGCACAATTGCACTCATCTCACATGCTAGTAAAGTAATGCTCAAAATTCTCCAAGCCAAGCTTCAGCAATACATGAACCGTGAACTTCCTGATGTTCAAGCTGGTTTTAGAAAAGGTAGAGGAACCAGAGATCAAATTGCCAACATCTGCTGGATCATCAAAAAAGCAAGAGAGTTCCAGAAAAACATCTATTTCTGCCTTATTGACTATGCCAAAGCCTTTGACTGTGTGGATCACAATAAACTGTGGAAAATTCTTCAAGAGATGGGAATACCAGACCACCTGACCTGCCTCTTGAGAAACCTATATGCAGGTCAGGAGGCAACAGTTAGAACTGGACATGGAACAACAGAACTGGTTGCAAAGAGGAAAAGAGTACATCAAGGCTGTATATTGTCACCCTGCTTATTTAACTTCTATGCAGAGTACATCATGAGAAACACTGGGCTGGACGCAGCACAAGCTGGAATCAAGATTGCTGGGAGAAATATCAATAACCTCAGATATGCAGATGACACCACCCTTATGGCAGAAAGTGAAGAAGAACTTAAGAGTCTCTTGATGAAAGTGAAAGAGGAGAGTGAAAAAGTTGGCTTAAAGCTCAATATTCAGAAAATTAAGATCATGGCATCCGGTCCCATCACTTCATGTGAAATAGAAGGGGAAACAGTGGAAACAGTGTCAGACTTTATTTTTATGGGCTCCAAAATCACTGCAGATGGGATTGCAGCCATGAAATTAAAAGACGCTTACTCCTTGGAAGGAAAGTTATGACCAAACTTGACAGCATATTAAAAAGCAGATATATTACTTTGCCAACAAAGGTCCATCTTGTCAAGGCTATGGTTTTTCCAGTAGTCAATTATGGATGTGAGAGTTGGACTATAAAGAAAGCTGAGCACAGAAGAATTGATGCTTTTGAACTGTGGTATTGGAGAAGACTCTTGAAAGTCCCTTGGACTGGAAGGAGATCCAACCAGTCCATCCTAAAGGAAATAAGTCCTGAATATCCATTGGGAGGACTGATGTTGAAGCTGAAACTCCAATACTTTGGCCACCTGATGCGAAGAACTGACTCATTTGAAAAGACCCTGGTGCTGGGAAAGACTGAAGGTGGGAAGAGAAGGGGACAACAGAGGATAAGATGGTTGGATGGCATCACTGACTCAATGGACAGGAGTTTGAGCAAGCTCTGAGAGTTGGTGATGGACAGGGAGGCCTGGTGTGCTGCAGTCCATGAGGTCGCAAAGAGTTGGACACAACTGACTGAGTGAACTGAACTGAATACATTTAGTAATTATAGTAATATTTATATGTATTTTAAATAATAGCTATAACAAAGACAGATGTTACAAAACTGAACAAAGCTAAAACATTATAACAGATACGTTAAAGTCTTGTCATGTTTTCTGCATTAGCAGAATTCCTAAAAGATCCTATTTAAGGTACACTATCAAGTGGAATGTCTGTATAGTAGAGGTTATGGGAAGGAGATGTCTAAATCTGGAGTCCAGCATGGAAACTGTTTGGGTTATAAACTTGGAAAGGGGGTGGGATGGGGCATATGGCACCAGTAGATACTAGAGACGGTGTGAACTCACCATGAGTCTAGGTGGAGGCAAGAGGCAAACCTGATGCCGATGTGGACTGAAATATGGCTTTGTCTGTGGGACATCTTGACCAGTGCCTGAAACTCCAGTACAGGTAGATCAAAGAACTCAAATTCTCAATGAAAATGACACAGTAACATTTCAGTGTGTAAGCTGGGTGGTCTGCACCTATATAGGGAGAAATGCCATGTGGAGACAACCAGAGCTGGGAAACATTTCAAACTTTAGCAGAAGCAAGGCAATATTCTCATCCCTGCTTCTACCTCTATGTTTCCCCTCCCTTTTTTATTTTGCTGCACCAGATCTTAGTTGCACTATGTGGGACCTTTCTTGCATCATGTGGGATCTTTAGTTGTGGCATGCAGGATCTAGTTCCCTGACCAGGGATCAAACCCAGGCCCCTTGCATTGGAAGCATGAAGTCTTAACCACTGGACCATCTAGGAGTCCCTAGATGCCCCCTTTCTAATACCCCCTCATGAGAAGAGCCCTGGAGAAGGAAATGGCAACCCACTCCAGTACTGCCTGGAGAAGTTCATGAACAGAGGAACCTGGCAGGCTGTAGTCCATGGGGTTGCAACAGTCGGACACAACTTAATTACTAAACCACCACCACGATGAGAAGAGCCATTGCTAACCTCATTGATAAAGGTCAGGACCTCTATTAGCCCTTATTTCACTGGTGTGTAGAGTTATTCTGCCTTAAAACTCAGGACTTATTCATGGCACTCAACTGTCCACTTTCTGTCCCAGACTCTGGCAGGGCCTAGTCCCTAGAGGCAGTGTAGCCATCCATCACTTCCACACTAAACACGTGGTTAGATAAGTGGACTTGTAGCTCTCTTTGCAATCTTCTCTTTCTGGATAATCTTTAGGCCTCTAGCCTTAAGCCCTGTGCCCAAAGTAGCTTCCACAGAGAGCCCTCCATTGGGGGTTATTGGCTGATATCAGTAAAGTGTGGGCAGAGGCAGAGATCATTATGATACTGTCTATACTTGTGACACTGCCTGGTCTTCCTTTATTCTCCTTTTCTAGAATGATGGCTTGTAAGGAACCAGCGTAATCTGCACTTCTCTGGCTCTGCTGAAGCAGAGTCCTACTCCTTAAAAAAATAAGAAACCTCCCTTTAGATTTGTCCAGAAGCAGACAACTGAAATGTATACACTAGCCAGTGTGGTCATCAGCCTTCTGGCATTGTTTTTCCCACTGCTCTCAGTCTAATTCCCCAACAGTGAGTGTTGTCATGTCTTCTATTAGGCGCTCTGGCCACTTCTGCTTGTTTCTTCCTTTTCCTACCAAGCACTATGACTATTTCCTCTAAGGTATCAATACATCTACCAGGCACCACTGTCTGTACTGAGCGCTGGTTCTATCTCCTCTGGGAACTGCGACACCCACAGGAAACTAGTGACATTGACATGCCCTGCTGCTGCTCCCTGGTAATACCCTCTGTGGCACCTATCAGCTAACAGTGTTACCTCTCTCGATGGCAGTTGTCTATTAGAGACGGCTGCTTTTTTCTCCAGCTGCCACAAAACTCTGCAGGCACAGCCCTCTCTGCCTGCTATTATTGCAGTTGCCTGACACCAGCACTGATGGGCTGAAATCCCTGAAGTACCAAAGCTAAGGAATGTGCTGGATAGGCACGCTGAGTTTAGCAGGACAAACATCAAGATACCCTGTTAAATTTGAATTTCTGGTAAGTAATAAATAACATTTTAGTTCCACATATTGGTGTGATGTAAAATTTAGGACCTATTTATACTAAAAAAAAAAAAAGAAAAAATGTTGTTTACCTGAAATTCAAATTTAACCGGGCATCCCTGTTTATCTGGTAACCCTAGTGTGGAACAAGTGGAGAATTAGTGCTTCTTTCTCCAGTTGCAATTAACTTCATTTGAAATGGACCAAAACAGTACTTACCATAACCTAAAATATGACTTTTTAGTGCAGACAGCTTTTGCAGTTTTTATTAACATCCTTTTATAAATCTATGACATGGATTTGACTTCATGGGAATTGGTTCATGGATAAAAATCAAGTTAAAGTCACCTCACTCCAACCCACTCCCCATACCTTGACTAAGGCTTTATTAGGCAAACATTCATAATGGCCTGGCTTCCTTTCCCCTTCAGATAAGTTCTCTCCATTGAGGACAAAAAGAGAGATAGAGGAGGAGGCTATCACAACCAGATAGTAAAACATATTATAAATCTCCTGTAATTAAAACAATGCAATACTAGTATGTGAAAAGACTAATCAAGATTTTAAATCTTTTAAATCTTAAACTAGGAACATCAGTATGAACTCTGGCTTATTATTCCCTTTTTAATTTCCCTAACTCTGTACACTGAAAATGACTAGAAGTAATGATAGTCCAATAGCTATGGATATATCTAGTGACAAGATTGGACCCTGTATACCATTCCCCAGTAATAGGATCTAGAATTCCTTGGAAGAATGGCTAGTTCCAGATCTGGAGCAAAAAAATTTAGAAGATAAGCCAGGGACCAGAATGCAAGGAAGCTATCAAAGTCTTGCCTAAAAGACTGTATACTGTGGTTATCACTGGCCAAAAATGGGATTATATAAACATCAAAACTAATAATAAATTCAATTGATCAAATATTTAAAACCCACAAATTCATAATTATACTGAAAAAGTAAAATTCCACACCCTAGACACAATTGTAAGGAGCTAGTTACCAACTCCTTAAAAGGAAAGAATTTGATATTTCTTGTGTCTTTCCTGTATGAACAGTATTTCAGGGTAAACAAATAGCCTTTTTATACTTTTTACAAAAGTGATGCTGCTAAGTGATAATTTAGTGATAACTAAGTTACTAATTTCTGATAACTAGAAAACCAACATTTTGTAATCCCTAATAAAATAGATTCAGGCTACCATCATAATGGATAAAAGCATTAGATGAAATATTGATGGGAGTCCCGATGATCAGTCTTAAAGCAGATGTTGTGGGCCTCCTGATGTGAGGCAGCCTGAACCACACAGCAGAACCTAGGAAGTATTCCTGCCCAAACAGTTGAATGTGAGACAAATCAAGCCTCTAAAGCCAAACTGTTCATACAGGAAATGTGGCAAGAAAAGGGAGCAAGGTAAATGGAAGAAAACAGATAAATCCAAAATGAAGGGATAGTCTATGCAACAGCTAACCCAGGGTGATAGTCCTTATACATTAATGTAGCTAAATCTTGTTGTTGTTGTTCAGCCACTCAGTCCTGACTCTCTGCAACCCCATGGACTGCAGCATGCCAGGCAGGACTCCTATCCTTCACCATCTCCCGGAGCCTGCTCAAACTCATGTCCATCGATTCAGTGATTCCATACAACCATCTCATCCTCTGTCATCCCCTTCTTCTCCTGCCTTCAATATTTCCCAGCACCAGGGTCTTTTCTAATGAGTCAGCTCTTTGCATGAGTTGGCCAAAGTATTGGAGTTTCAGCATCAGTCCTTCCAAAGAATATTTGGGGTTAATTTTCTTTAGGATTGACTGGTTTGATCTCCTTGTGGTCCAAGAGACTCTCAAGAATCTTCTCCAACACCACAGTTCAAATGCATCAATTTTTTGACACTTGGCCTTCTTTATGGTCCAATTCTCACATCCATACATGACTACTGGAAAAACCATAGCTTTGACTAAATGGACCTTTGTTGGCAAAGTAATGTCTCTGTTTTTTCATATGCTGTTTAGGTTGGTCATAACTTTTCTTCCAACGAGCAAGCGACTTTTAATTTCATGGCTGCAGTCACCATCTGCAGTGATTTTGGAGCGCTCCCCACCCCCCCACAAAAAAGTCTCTCACTGTTTCCATTGTTTCCCCATTATTTGCCATGAAGTGATGGGACCTGATGCCGAGATCTTAGTTTTTTGAATATTGAGTTTTAAGCCAGCTTTTCACTCTCCTCTTTCACTTTCATTAAGAGGCTTTTTAGTTCCTCTTAGTCCCTAGTTATTCAAATACTAATCTAAGTGTTTCTCTGAAGGTATTTTGTAAATGAAATGAAAGTCCTGATCAATTGACTTTAAGCAAGGAGATCCAACCAATCCATTCTGAAGGAGATCAGCCCTGGGATTTCTTTGGAAGTTCAGTTAAGTTCAGTCGCTCAGTCCTGTCTGACTCTTTGCGACCCCATGAATCACAGCACGCCAGGCCTCCCTGTCCATCACCATCTCCCAGACTTCACTCAGACTCACATCCATCGAGTCCATAATGCCATCCAGCCATCTCATCCTCGGTCGTCCCCTTCTCCTCCTGCCCACAGTCCCTCCCAGCATCAGAGTCTTTTCCAATGAGTCAACTCTTTGCATGAGGTGTCCGAAGTACTGGAGCTTCAGCTTTAGCATCATTCCTTCCAAAGAAATCCCAGGGTTGATCTCCTTCAGAATGGACTGGTTGGATCTCTGCAGTCCAAGGGACTCTGAAGAGTCTTCTCCAATACCACAGCTCAAAAGCATCAATTCTTCGGCGTTCAGCCTTCTTCACAGTCCAACTCTCACATCCATACATGACCACTGGAAAACCATAGCCTTGACTAGATGGACCTTAGTCGGCAAAGTAATGTCTCTGCTTTTGAATATGCTATCTAGGTTGCTCATAACTTTTCTTCCAAGGAGTAAGCGTCTTTTAATTTCATGGCTGCAGTCACCATCTGCAGTGATTTTGGAGCCCAAAAAAATAAAGTCTGACACTGTTTCTACGGTTTCCCCCTCTATTTCCCATGGAGTGATGGGACCAGATGCCATGATCTTCGTTTTCTGAATGTCGAGCTTTAAGCCAACTTTTTCACTCTCCACTTTCACTTTCATCAAGAGGCTTTTCAGCTCCTCTTCACTTTCTGCCATAAGGGTGGTGTCATCTTTGGAAGGAATGATGCTAAAGCTGAAACTCCAGTACTTTGGCCACCTCATGCGAAGAGTTGACTCACTGGAAAAGATCCTGATGCTGGGAGGGATTGGGGGCAGGAGGAGAAGGGAATGACAGAGGATGACATGGCTGGATGGCATTACTGACTCAATGGACGTGAGTCTGAGTGAACTCCAGGGGTTGGTGATGGACAGGGAGGCCTGGCGTGCTGTGATTCATGGGGTCGCAAAGATTCGGACACGACTGAGCGACTGAACTGAACTGAACTGTAGAAGTTCCAACTCATGCCCAAGCGTTGCAGCCTTCCTTCCTGACAGCTTGCTCTATGGATTTCCAGCTTGCCATGACAGCCCCGACGACTGAGTCAGTTTCTTGCAGTAACCTCTTAGAGTATATTTCCTACTGGTTCTGTTTCTCTGCTTGAACCCTAACACACCCAGTTTTTATAACAAGTTGATAGCATGAAAAAAGCAGAATAGACAGACTGTTCTAAATTTTAAAACTTAACAATCAAACACAAGGAGAGGCCATAAACAGTGATCATAGAACATAGCGATGAAGGATTGTTTGGATCCTAATTCAAAACAAATTAGTACAAATTTATTATCTGTAAAAAGACATGTTTCACATAATCTGGAAACATAATAGCGAACCAGCTGCTTCTAGTCTTTGTTTTCCATGTAGCAGAGTGATAAACTGACCTGACTTTAGCTCTCTCAGGATAGACTTTGCCATTTCCCATTAGTCTGTCTGTCTGACAAGGGCCCAAAAGACAAAGGTGAATAGCTTCCAGGACTGGAGCAAGTAATCTCTATGTTGTTCTTGAATTTTCCCACTTCATTTCCCATGGCCCTGTCTGTATGCATTGGATTGATTTTTCCTTGCATTATACATGATAGTTTGAGGCTCATATTTGCATAAGGAGAAACATGACTTTGATCTGTGTTGTTAATAGGCACAGCTGGTTTAGGGAAAAACAGACTTCCAGAGGGAAGAGCTTAAAGAAGTAAAGATGGCCAATATGGTTTAGTCGCTAAATCATATCCGACTCTTGCCAGGCTCCTCTGTCAATGGGATTTTCCAGGCAAGAATACTGGAGTGAGTTGCCATTTCCTTCTCCAGGGGATCTTCCTGACCTGCACCAGGTCAGGAGCCCGGGACTCCTGTACAGCAGGCATCAAGATGGCTGATTGATAGTAGTAAAACATTTATAGTGGTAAAACATTGTGAAAGGATCTGATAGCTAGAGAAGAAAATGTTAACTTGTCTCCTACCCAAAAAATGTTGTCAGAGAGGTGAATTCCTCTGGTTTCAGTAAGGCAGAGAGCCGTTCAAAGAAAAAGCAGATGGCTGAGGAGATGTTGGCAGGAAAATCGGAATTCTTGTGGTCAAATTGAGATGGCTGAGGCAGAGAATAACCTTGCCTGAGGTGAGGGATGAGTTATGACCAAGGAAGGTGGGCAGTGAAGAGTTCTGTTAAGATTAGTGATCACAGTACATTGTAATGAAAGATTGTGGGGGAGAGTGTTAGGAGGTGGCTTGGATTAACCTAATAACCATGGGAGTAGGTAGTATAGAGGGCTATCTCTCCCACAAGACCCAGATAGATCTTTAGGGCAATGGGGTGGTAAAGTCACTCATTTAAAACAGTTGCCAAACACTAGGGTCCATTTTTTCAACCTGCTCTGGCTTAATATTGAGCACTGGCACCTCATTAGAAAAGCTATGACCAACCTAGACAGCACATTAAAAAGCAGAGACATTACTTTGCTGACAAAAGTCCATATAGTGCAAGCTATGGTTTTTCCAGTAGTCTGGTATGGATGTGAGAGTTGGACTATAAAGAAAGCTGAGTGCCAATGAATTGATGCTTTTGAACTGTGGTGTTGGAGAAGACTCTTGAGAGTCCCTTGGACTGCAAAGAGTTCAAACCAGTCAATCCCAAAGGAAATCAGTCCTAAATATTCATTGAAAAGACTGATGCTGAAGCTGCAATACTTTGACCACCTGATAAAGAACTGACTCATTAGAAAAGACCCTGATGCTGGGAAAGACTGAAGGCAGGAGAAGGGGATGAAAGAGGATGAGATGGTTGGATGGCATCACTGACTCGATAGACATGAGTCTGAGTAAGCTCCAGGAGTTGGTGATGGACAGGGAAGCCTGGCATGGTGCAGTCCATAGGGTCACAAAGAGTCGGCCACGACTGAGCAACTGAACTGAATCTTTGTGGTATAGACTTAGAAGCTAACATTTTAAGTTCCTTGCTCTGACAGCAAGATACAGAATAGACTGACTAAATATGTTTCAGGACAGATTGATCAGCTAAGGTATGCTAATCTATCTGTGGCCATTGATCTCACATGAAACTTTGACTGAGATGACAGGAATAAACAAGAAAGGGTTATACCCAACAGTAAAGTACAGTAGCTGAAACATGAGGTTCTGAATTCAGACAGTGGGTTTGAATCCTTGCTCTGCCATGTTTGCACTATGTGAACTTGGGCAAGTTATTGCACCTCTCTAGGACTGTTTCCTTGTCTGTGAAACTGAGATGATATTGGTATGTTTAACATCTGTCTTTTAGGACCATGTGAGCTTTATAGGAGATAACACATACAGAGCACTAAGAACTCGAAACAAAAAGGATTACAAAAATGAGAAGAAATTTTAATGAAAGTACAGGATACCAGAATGCTTTAAGAGACAGAAAGATATCTCTTTGTATGATTGAGTCTGAGCAACCAGAAGAAATATTGAAGCCATTTTGTTATAGAAATTGTTGCGTTCAGGTGCCATTACTGTAATATTCATTCCTATAGGAGAGAGCCTATGTAATCAGGGAAGTACAAGATTGATACACCAATGAAAGTTAACATTAATCAATATTGACTTGGGAATCATCTGTATACAGGTGATAATTGCAGCTATGGGTGCATGAGCTCTCCAAATGTTTAAAAAAAAAAAAGCAGAGGACTGAGGCCAGAGCTTGAGAAGCAGCAGCCTGAGAGGGGGAGTCAGTCAAATATAAAAACCTCAAATTCAGTATCCTGGAAAATGATGATGCTTTCATCTTAACTGTAGATGACCCATTCCTCTGTGTTCTAGCTCGATCTAACTTTTGTAATACATTGTGAGGGAAAGCACTAGTGGCCAGAAAATTTCTGGATTCCAACCCAGTTTAGTTAACTTGCTCTTTAGTCCTTAGGTGAATCATTTCCCACCTTTGGATCTCAGTTTCCTCATCTATAAAAGAAGAATGTTGGACAAGAGGACTTATTAGTTCTTTCTACTTTATGATTTTATGAATTATATACAGGAAGTTAAAAATGTTTACAACCATAGCCGCTGAAAGCCTTCCTCATATATTCCCACAGCCCTATCACAGATGTTTAGTGACCTTATGAAAAGCAGGAGACACTGGACATACTTTCCTAGAAAAAATATTCAAAATTCTCTCAAATTTTCCTGGTCTTCACTAAAGGACTGTGTTTACTACAATTTTATCAAAGCCTCTGTTTTAACTGGAAAATACATATATAAACTATGGCAATCTGAATACACATTACAAGAGGATCCTTCTTCTTATAAAAGGATTAACTTAGAGATTTCTTCTCCCATAACTCTTTTAAAATCTTTTCTTAAAACTGTCATTTATTTACAAGTTTGTATTAGTTTCAGGTATACAGCAAAGTGATTCAGTTATATACAGATTCAATTATAGGTTATTACAAGATATTGAATATAGTTGGACCTTGTTTATCTATTTTATATAGTATCTGTTAATCCAAAACTCCTCATTTATCCCTCCCCCCATAACTGTTTATATTTATGGCTTCCTACAAACATTTTTCCTCCACTTTTTCTATATATTAAAGAAAAATAAAGGCTTCCTTATCTTGCTACAAAACAACTTCATAAGTCCTATTCCAGAGAGAACTTCTAATCTCTTTTATTTTGGTTTTTAAGATAATCCTTATTACTAACCTATTGGTTTACATTCTAACTAAATTATTATGCTTGTGCAAAGTTAAGAAAAGAGCTGTACTGATGAGAAAGAACTATCTAGAGATGTCTGTAATAATACCAATTTAATGTTGATTTTAAAATATTTAAGTCTTGTGATCTTGCCAAAAGTCCAGTCCTTATTATATTCTCCATGAGCTATATAAGAGTACTGGCCCTATTTCTTAAAATTGAAGGTAATTTGTAGAGTGATTTTCCTGACTTCCAGGATCAGATCAGATTGAAATATAAAGTCTCTTAGAATTTAAACAGATATTTTTTTTTCCAACATCATTAAGGTATAATTGGCATCGTTAAGGTATAATAAACTGCACGTGATAGAAGTGTACAGTTTGAGAGATTTTGACACATGTATACAACTATGAAACATGTGTTAGTTGCTCAGGGTACGACTCTTTGTGAACCATAGACAGTAGCCCACCAGGCTCCTCTGTCCATGGGATTCTCCAGGCAAGAGTACTGGAGTAGGTTGCCATTCCCTTCTCCAGGGGATCTTCCTGACCCAAAGATCGAACCTGGGTCTCCTGCAATGCAGGCAAATTCTTTACCGTCTGAGCCACCAGTGAAGCCATACACCCATGAAGCCATCACTACTACTACTACTACTAAGTCACTTTAGTCGTGTTCGACCCTTTGTGACCCCATAGACAGCAGCCCACCAGGCTCCCCCGTCCCTGGGATTCTCCAAGCAAGAATACTGGAGTGGGTTGCCATTTCCTTCTCCAAAGCATGAAAGTGAAAAGTGAAAGGGAAGTCGCTCAGTCGTGTCTGACTCTTCACGACCCCATGGACCGCAGCCTACCAGGTTCCTCTGTCCATGGGATTTTCCAGGCAAGAGTACTGGAGTGGGGTGCCAACGCCTTCTCCGATGAAACCATCACTAGAATCAAGAAAATGAATCTATCACCCCCAAAAGTTTTCTCTTGCCTCTAAGTAATTCCACCCTCCCGCTCATCTCTACCCTGGCCCCTTTTCACCCCTCACTCCAAGTAAACTCCATCCCTCACTGCTTTCTGTATCACCACAGTTTGGATTCTCTAGAATTTTACATCAGTTAAATCACTGGGTGAATTGTCTTTTAGTCTGATTTCTTTCACTCAAAATAATTATTTTGAGATTTATCCATGTTTTTAAGATTCATCCATGTTTTCCAATTTGGGCCTATTACAAATAATGTTGCAATGAATATTCATGTATAAGTCTTTATGGGTAAATACCTAGGAGTGGAATGGCTGGATCATATGGTCTGTGTGTGTAACTCTTTTAAAAATGGCCAAACTTTTTCCTAAAAATAGTTGTATCATTTTGCATTCCCAATATGCAGTCTATGAGAATTTCTGTTGTTCCACATCCTTGCCCACTTTATATGATCAGTCTTTTTAATTTTAGCCATTCTGTTGACTAGGATGTGCAGTGATATCTCGTTGTACTTTTTAACTAGCATTTCCTTGATGGTAATGGTGTTGAGCATATTTTTGTGTTCTTATTTTGTCATCCATGTATTTTCTTAGGTGTGGTACCAATTAAATTTTGTCCATTAAAAAAAATTGGTTGTCATATTGAATTTTAACAGTTCTTTATATATTATAGTTAGAAGTCCCTTGTCAAATAAATGTTTTGCAAATACTTGCTCCCAGTCTATGGCTTGCCTTTTCATTTTAAGTGTGCTCTGAAAAGCAAAAGTTTAAATTTTGAGGAAGTGAAATTTGGTAAATATAATTTTTTCCTTTTATGGATTGTGCTTTTTGTGCTATTTTCTTAATCTTAGCCAAATTTGAGGCCACTAAAATTTTTCTATGTTCTTTTCTATAACATTTATAATTTTAGCACTTAAATTTAGATTTGTGGTCCATTTTTAGTTACTTTTTCATATGGAATGAGGACAGGGTCAAGATTTTTTTCATTTTTTATTTTTAGTTTTATCATATGCTATTCAGTTGTTTCAGCATCTTTTGTTAAAGGGATTATCCTTCCCCCATTGAATTGCATTGGCATATTTGTTGAAAATCAATTTGTGTAGGTCTATTTCTGCACTCTATTCTGTTAACTCCATTTTGTCTGTCTTTACACTGATATCACACTGTGTTATCACTGTATCTCATAAAGTCTTGAAGTCAGGTAGTGTAAGTCACTCAACTTTGTTGTTTTTAGTCAGTTTTGGCTACTCTAGGTAGCATTTTCATAAACATTTTAGAATCAGCTTTCTAATTTCCACAAAATGAATCTGCTATGATTTTTATTATACTTGCCCTGTTTATAGATCAATTCAGAGAAAAAAATGACATTTTAAAAATACTGAATCTTCTGATCCATGAACATTATATATTCCTGTATTTAGATGTTTAATTTCTCTCACAGTATTTCAGTTTTCAATTTATATGTCTTTCACATTTCGCTCAAGTGTATCCCTAAGTTTATGTATGTGTGTGTGTGTGTTTGGCATTTTTTTGCTGCTAAAGGGTACTTTAAAATTTCAGTCTAATTTTTCATTATTACTATAGAAACATAAACTGATTTTTATATATTGACTTGGTATCCTACGAAACTCACTTCTAGTTCTAGTAGCTTTTTTGGAAATATAACATGGTATTTTTGTCTGAAAATACAGTGTTAAACTTTTTTCCTTTCAATGTGAATGCTTTTTTAAAAGTTTCTTTGTCTAGTTTTATTGCACTGACTAGAATCTCCTACTTTATATTTAATTGAAGGCAATTTTTCAGAGATATAGACTTAACTCCTGGCCCAAATTAGGCTCAACTATAGGACCTTGTTTAATTAGATATTTAAAAATCATTATGTATGGTTCATTTTTAGGCTCTTTGCTTTTCTCACATTCAAATATTCATCAAATGTCCAAATGTTGAACAAGTATTAAATGCCAGGCTTTGTGCTGATGTCAAGGAGATAATCCTCAATAAGGATTATCTCCATAAGGTATTAAAAAGGAGTACACATTGTAAATCAACTATATTTCAATTTAAAAAAATTTTAAGAGTACACAGGCCACGGACCTGGCCCTAATGACCTCTCATTATCTTATTTAGACAGTTTAAACAAGCAGCTCAGGGTTTGGTCAGCTTGGGTTTGAATCTGCCTGTACTCCTTACTAATTGATTGACCTTGGAAAGCTTGACTTTCTTAAGCCTGTTTCTTCAACTAAAATAAGAATATTAATAATACTTACACACCTCATAGGATTGCTGCAAGGATTAAATGAATTAATACCTTTAAAGTACTTAGAACAGGGCTTGTGCTCATGTACCAGTTGAATCTGACTCTTTGCTGTGGCTCTGTGGAATGTAGCCCTGGCACCAGGCTCCTCTGTCCATGGAATTTTCCAGGCAAGAATACTGGAGTGGGTTGCCATTTCCTACTTCAGGGGATCTTTCCAACTCAGGGATCAAACCTGTGTCTCTTGCATCTCCTGCATTGGCAAGCAGATTCTTTACCACTAGCACTGCATGGCTTGGAACATAGTAAATGGTCAACAAATGCCCTCTATTGTTAGAGGGCAAGATTGGGCTTCCCAGATGGCGCTAGTGGTAAAGAACACATCTGCCAATGCAGGTAGACTTAGGAGACGCAGGTTCGATCCTTGGGTTGGAAGATATCCTGGAGGAGGGCATGACAACCCACTCCAGCATTCTTGCCTGGCAACAAGCTTAAGTAGTTTAGCTGCTAAGCATAAAGATGATAGTGTGAGTCATACCTGGGTCTAAAGCCTTGCTCTATTATTCACGGGCTGTGTAACTTGAAGTGCACTATTTAAACAAAAGCAATGCCTAAAAAGTGCCTAGTATAGTACTTGGCACACAACAGATGCTTAATAGACAGCAATTATCCACTAGGGATGTTCTGAAAAGCGATGATCTCGCCAACATGTGTTTAAAATAATAATAGTCATTTACTAGGGCTTACTGGTTTGAACCCTGTGCTGGTTATTTCCTGTATTTCTCTTTAATGCTTTTTATTCTAGCTAGGAGAGCATGATGGGCCCCCTTCACTTAAAAGAAATGAGATGGGTTTCCCTGGTGGGTTAGATGGTAAAGAATTCACCTGCAATACGGGAGACCTGGATTCCATCCCTGGGTTGGCAAGATCCCCTGGAGAAGGGAATGGCTACCCACTCCAGTATTCTTGCCTGGAGAATTTCCATGGACAGAGGAGCCTGGCAGACTGCAGTCCATTGGGGTTGCAAAGAGTCAGACCAACTGAGCGACTTTCACTTTCACTTGTGTAGCTATGACTAGTGGGAGGTTGGAGGCCTTATAAGTAGTGACTTGGAATTCAACTATTGGCCAAATCAGGGGTCGCAGTGCCTTTTGTGACCAGGTGGGCTCTCGCTAGGGGAGTGGGGCCAGAAGAGGCGGCAGTCGGCCAGGCCGCACCCACTGCCGCCCCACGGAGCCTTAGACTTGAGGAACCTGCCAGGCGAGGCCTCTGCTGCCTCTAGCGCACGGCCCCCTCTGGCCTTCGCCGCCACCATTCCCTCTCGGATGGCCCCCGAGGCCGAGGCCTCGCAGGTCCTCAGAAGAAACGCAGCCAGCTAGTCGAAGCTCTGGAGAAGGTTGGGCACCGTCTCCAAGCAACGCGCTGGAGGCGGGACTTGTGCGTCACTGAAGTGCGACCGGGTGGTTGGTGCCGCCGCCGCCGCTGCTGCCGCCGCCGCCTGCGGGTCGGTGAGGCTGGCTGAGGCGGCGCCGCGGCTCCCGGAAGCGCGATGCCTTGAACCTGGGGTGAGCTCCGCAGCGCTAGCCTGTTGCAGGTTCCCTTCTCAGCTGCTCCTCAGCCCTCCTACAGGGAGTAGGAACGCCCGCCACGCCTCTACTGCAGGGCCGGGCTTCCGTGGGGGGTCAAGCCGCGCCCTGCCGCCGCAGTTTCTAGGCCTCGGCTTAGGGAGGGGAGCTGGCTTGGGAGGCCCTTCCATGGTCGCACTGTCTCTACCCCGGTGGTTTCCAGTGACAGGGCGTGGAAGTGGCTTGCCCCGTTTGGGGAGGGTGGTTCTAGGGGGCCGGGAGAGGCTTTTTCTCCTCGAGCGTGGACCTGCTTTTGAATATTGCCGCCGGCGCAGTCGGTCGGCCAGCGGACGTAGCTGTTGGTTGCGCGTGCAGGTGCGCTTGAGGAGGGGAGGTGGTGGGACGGTGGTGGGAGGGTGGCGGGTGTGCTGAATTAACGCACTGGTGAGGCTGGAAACCTGTGCGCCCCCGCTGCAAGTGGACACCCCATGTTAGAAACCCTTGCCTGGGTGATGGCTCAGAAATATCCAAGTCCGTCTACTTAATCCGGCCACTGTCTCTAAACTAGCTTAGGCTGCTCCCCTTCCGAAAGGCCTGAGCTTGTCAAACCAGCTACCGTGAGACCCGGCAAAGACTAGAAGTTTACTACTAATTGTAGTAATCGTTCCTGGAAGGGAAACTTGTGTCGCTTTTGAATGATTTCTTTGTTATTTTTATCGTGTTACCGTGTTAGAATGTGGGCTTACTGTTATTGTTAATATTTATCCCAGCCCCTATCAGTGTACGTCTCTATTCTGACCCTGGCCTGTTTCACGGTGCCGGACGATTCAGTTCTTGTCTCTGTCGTATTTATAAAGCGGCCGTGACACTTCCTATGGTTTTTAATTCTTAGATCTTCTATATGGAGGGATTCTTTTGCATCTTCGCTCGCCCATTCTTGCTATAACGTGAGCTCCATCCGTTCCGAACTTCATCTGGAACATGAGGGGCCCCGAACCAAAAATCAATCCTGAATTAGCCGCCTCTGTGTTGGAAAGCATCTCCCCTCTAAGAAGCGATGCTTTCTGAATTCAGAACACAAAAATAGTATGAATATTTCTCCTTTCCTCTGATGTTGCCTGGCTGCAGCTTCTGAATATTTTCCTCAGAATATGGTTGTGTGTTTCCACAATATATTCTTTGTCATTTGGTGTAAGTGCATTTTATATTTGGTGTGTGTTACCACCTGTGCCTTCTTAGTTCATATTGAAACACATGCCACACTTCCTTTCTCTTTCTCTTCCTCAAAAGGCAGAGAAGGTCCAAAGTCTAGTAAACACCCTAGTGATACCAGAAATCCATGCTTTCAGTCTCCAAGTACTATCCTTTTGTAGTTTTACTTTGTATAAAATTTTTGTCTGATTAAGATCTTTGAGTCTGTAACAGGCATTCCAGACTCTTAGTGTCTCTGACTAGTCCAAGTGTTTCACTATGGTCTTTTATAACTGCTCTTAATTTCTTGTCTTGCAGGACAGCTGATAATCTGTTTATGATCTAGAGTTTGAGTATAATGAGTAATAAATAGTATCTTTAGGAACCTTGGTTTTTAGTACTTTTAGCATCACTGATGCTAAATAGCAGTGAAAATAGTTTCAACTATAAATATCTCTTTTTTAAGTAAAGAAACTGGTACAAAATTTGATGGAGAACAGGTTTCAGAGAGGTTTTCTAAATACTTCAGTATTTGTGAACTCGTCATCTTGTTACACTTCTAGGGTTTTCATCTTTGTTTAATCCTTTTATGAATGGATATGGTTTAAATTTTCATGAAGTTTTTTTCCAGTTACCCATGATGTGATTTTTATATCTTTATAAAGAATATTTGAACTACAAAAGTTCATTTTGTTAGAAAAAGAAGTGATCAAGTGTATGAGTTACCACCCACTAGGGAATGTGGCATTTTTGGAATCCTTGATATTATGAGTTTCAAAATAACAGTTATTCTTTATTTAGAAAATCCTTCAAATGTTTTTTGAAAGCACATTGTTATCCTGCTTGAAAGGACTAAATTATAGGGGCACAATAACATGAGAGCGGTCAGTTCTTTAAGTCTTGAGGAGAGATTTATCTTTTGCTAAATTGTATGCCAGTGGTTTACAAATTAAGTTCCTCTTCAATACTGCTGTTTCATGATCTATAGGAAGTATTTTGCTCATACCAAATAATGAATACTTTTCAATTCACATAAACATTAACAGTAAATTTTATATTTTTTCTTCCCTGTTTTTTTTTTTTTAATTTCAGCTTCTCTCCCAACTAGTAGATGACTGAACAAGTGAATAATAAAAAACCCCAAACTGTCAACAGTATTTACTGTATCCATTGGTACACATTTATTGTATGCTTATATATCTGCCAGAAAAGGGAACACAGCTGCTACCCTCAAGAAGCTCACAGAGGGGGATGGTCAGGTGACCTAACTGATGATATGTGCTGTGATAGAAGAATGTGCCGAGTCACCAAAGAGGGACATTGAAAAACCTGTGGGGGGTGACTAGAGGGTGGCCTCAGCAGATTGTTTTGTGAACATGCATGCATCCTTGATTGTGATTTTATTGCATCTAGATTGCAGAGCCATATTGTTATTCTCAGATGGACTCAGATATTTGTCATTTTATGGTATTGAAAATGAACTGTGAATCGGGGGCCTTCTCCACTGAAGCAGGTTGAGAGGCGCTGTTCCGTGCTCTTTCCGTAGTCTCCAGATAGTTTTCCCTTTTAATCTGAGGAATTAATAATCAGGTTTCCTGATACCAAGTATGATTACAAGATGAGTTAATATGCTGCTTCAAATTTTAAATTTTCTTCAAAGTTAGGACACCAATTCAAAACAATACAGAAACAAAATGGACCATTTTCTTTTTTGGGGGGATAATACTTTATAGTTATTATAAAATATTGGCTGTATTCCCTGTGTTGTACAGTATATCCTCGTAGCTTATCTATTTTATACACAATAGTTTGTATATTTAATCCTCTATCCCTATCTTGCCCCTCCCTCTTTCCCTCTCCCCACTGGTAACCACTAGTTTGTTCTCTATGAGTCTGTTTCTTTTATATTCACTAGTTTTATTTTTTTAGTTCTACATATACGTGATACCATACAGTATTTGTCTTTCTCTGACTAATTTCACTAAGCATAATACCCTCCAAGTCTATCCATGTTGCTGCAAATGGCAAGATTTCATTCCTTTTCATGGCTGAGTAGTGTTCCATTGTATATCTACATACCACTTCTTTATTCATTCATCTGTTGATGGACACTTAAGTTGCTTTCATATCTTGGCAGTTGTAAATAATGCTGCCATGAGCATAGGGGGTGTATGTACCTTTCCAAATCAGCATTTTCTTTTTTAGGGGGATATATACCCAGGAGTATAATTGCTGGATCATATGGTAGTTCTTTTTTTTTTTTTTTTTTGCTAAATATATTAGCAAATGTTTATTAATCAAGGTCATATGTCTATGACTTATATATATATATATGCATGTATTTGTATGGAATAATTTTAATGAATTAAACTTTTATGAGTAAATATATGTGATTGCTAATGTGCCAAGAAGGAAATGGCAACCCACTGCAGTATTCTTGCCTGGAGAATCCTGTGGACGGAGGAGCCTGCTGGGCTGCTGTCCATGGGGTTGCACAGAGTCGGACATGACTGAAGCGACTTAGCATGCATGCATGCATTGGAGAAGGAAATGGCAACCCACTCCAGTGTTCTTGCCTGGAGAATCCCAGGGACAGAGGAGCCTGGTAGGCTGCTGTCTATGGGGTCACACAGGGTCGGACACAACTGAAGTGACTTAGCAGCAGCAGTAGCAGCTAATGTGTCATATCAGAATTTTCTAAATGAAATCATAAAATTTGTTTAGTAAATGATAATTTGTTTCAAAGTGGTTTTTTTTTAAACTTCCTAGTTTTTTATTTTGTATTGGGATATAGCTGATCAACAATGTTGTTGTAGTTTACAGTGAACAGTGAAGGAACTCAGCCATAAATATACATGTATCTTTAGTTTCTTTTATCAGTGCTTTATAGTTCTGAGAGCATATAAGTTTTTCAGCTCCTCGGTCAGGTTTAAGGTTTTTGTTTTTGTTTTTGGAGGGAGTGGGGCTGCAATTTTAAAACATATTTCTGTGTGCTAATCTTATATCCTGCTACCTTGCTAAATTTGTTTATCAGAACTAGTGGTTTTTGTGTGGAATCTTTAGGGTTTTCTATATATAATATCATGAAATCTGCATATAATGACAATGTAACCTCTTTTAATTTAATTTTACTTTTAGATTTATTTTTAATTGAAAGATAATTGCTTTACAATTTTGTGTTGGTTTCTTCCATACATCTTCATGAATCAACCATAGGTATACATATGTCCCCTCCCTCTGGAACCTCCCTCCCACAATTCTACCTCTTAAAAGGCACCATTTTCTAATTCATTAAACAAGCAACCAGATCTCTTTATTATTTGTTTGGTGGGCATATTGATTAAATTATCATTAATGTTGTACATGAAATCTTAAGACCATATATTTCAAAAGTTTAATTTTTTATTTCTTAAGAATTGTAGGTATAATGTAAAGTTTTCAGTCTGGTTGATTAGAATATTTTATTGAGTTTTTATTAAATCAATATAGGAATGCTAGAGAGAATTTAAGTTTTCACTTTGAGAGTGAAATATTAGGTTAGAGAACATCTTCTCCACTTCTCATTCAAGCAAGAATTTTCTCTATAACACTAATTAGATGAATTTATTTTTGCTTAAGCACATCCACCTTTCCAATGAAAGCAGGCACACATGCCTTTAACCTTTCTGGATGATTGTGGATGATAGAAAATCCTTATATTGACCTGAAATCAGCCTGATTTATACTGGCCATTCTGGTCTGTGTAACTATATAAAATAAATGTTACTTCCTCTTCCATATGAAAGCTCTTCGAGAGTTTGAACAAACCTGTCATGCCTGTTACTGAACCGTGATTATCTGAAATAAATTGCTTTGTTTCCTTCTCTAGATCCATAACATGTTGTGTGCTTTCCCAAATATGTTCAAATGGTTGTGCTCTTTGAATGTGTGGCTGCTTGGAGGACTTCCCTGGTGGTCCAGTGGCTAAGACTCTGCTGCCAGTGCAGGGGGTTTGGGTTCAATTGCTGTTTTGGGGAACTAGATCCCACACGCCACAACTGAGAGTCTTCAGGCCGCAACTAAAGTTCCCACATGCCACAGTGAAAATCAAAGATCCTGAGTGCTGCAGCTGAGATCTGATGCAGTCAAGTTAATTGATTAGTTAGTTAAAACAGTAAGTGTGACTGCTTCAGTTCAGTCGCTCAGTCGCGTCCGACTCTTTGCGACCCCATGAATCACATCACGCCAGGCCTCCCTGTCCAAATTTCAGTGTGTTGGAACCATTACAGAGCATAGTGGAATTTTAGGCCCTTGCTCTGGACATCTGCTTCTAGCAAGAATTTAGGATTATTTTAGCATCTTTCTTATCTATATTTGACTAGAACCTTCAGACCATTTATATTTTAATTACTTTTAAGCATATGTTACTACCACTAAGTCGCTTCAGTCGTGTCCAACTCTGTGCGACCCCATAGATGGCAGCCCACCAGGCTCCCCTGTCCCTGGGATTCTCCAGGCAAGAACACTGGAGTGGGTTGCCATTTCCTTCTCCAATGCATGAAAGTAAAAAGTGAAAGTGAAGTCGCTCAGTCGTGTCCGACTGTTAGCGACCCCATGGACTGCAGCCTACCAAGCTCCACCATCCATGGGATTTTCCAGGCAAGAGTACTAGAGTGGGGTGCCGTTGCCTTCTCCGAAGCATATGTTACCTATGTGCTTTATGTGCATTTTAAAACATATTTAGGTTAGATCCTGAACAAGTTAGTCATATTTGATATAATTTATTCATTTTCAGAAAATAAGTGTCCACTGTCAGTCTTGATTCTGCTATTCTGTGGATATTATTCATTCCAGTTTTAGTCATCCGCAAATTGAACAGGCATGCAGTCTTGTCTTTGTCTTCAACAAAAATGGTAAACATCCACTCTCTTGGTGGCAATCTCCCTCTCCTCTGTCTAGGTTTTAGTCAAACTTGAGTTTTTTTTATTACCTCACAGTTGCCATACTCCTCCCTGTGTTAGGCACTTTCTGTAGCCTCTGCTTGGACTGTCCTCCCCTTGCCATGCCCCTGTCCCTCTTCTCTGGGTAACTCTGACTGATGGCAGATCAAAAGTTTGCCCGAGGACTTCCCTGACAAGACTAAGTCAAGTCCCCATTTTATAGGCTTTAGGCTTTCAATACCCTATACTTGTTTGGCTTAGCACTTACCATTTTGTGAAAGTGAAAGTTGCTCAGTCTGTCTGACTTTTTGCGACCCCATGAACTATACAGTCCATGAGATTCTCCAGGCCAGAATACTGGAGTGGAAATTCCCTTCTCCAGGGGATCTTCCCAACCCAGTGATCAAACCCAGGTCTCCCTTATTGCAGGCAGATTCTTTACCAGCTGAGCCACAAGGGAAGCCCAAGAATACTGGAGTGGGTAGCCTACCCCTTCTCCAGGGAATCTTCCTGACCCAGAAATCGAACCAGGGTCTCCTGCATTGCAGTCAGACTCTTTACCAGCTGAGCTATGAGGGAAGCCCTATCATTTTATAGTTATGTATTTATTATGCGATTGCTGTTTCTTCCCCACGGTATCAGAAGCTCCATGATGGCAAGAACCACATTTCTTGCACTGACTTTTGAAACCCCAGAACATAGCACAGTGTGGGGGATATGGTGCTTATTGAATTTAATTTTTCAAAGGCTGTGTAACAGTGGCTCCCTAGCACTGGTGTACGACCTTTGGCTCCTGATGATGTTTTCACACGTTTGGGTTAGAACAAGAAAACTAAGCACAGTAGTGTTAGTGTATGTAGTGTATGTCAGTGTGAAATTACTGCCTTCTTGGGAAGGGCTTTTATTCTAGTAGTATTAATATATCCTTCTATTTCTTAGGTTGTAAGTTCTTAAGTTTTTCGTTACAGTTTAGGGATTTTTTTTGTTTATTGTTGGACACTGTCGAAACAAATGTGCAGCACCGTGGGGCTTTGAGACTTGACTAGTTTGTGAAATCCAGGAGTCACTAATGTTGAATACTCTCGAGATCTCCTCTCGGCTAAAATCTTTGTTTCTCTTTGAATACAGTTGTTATGAATGCACTTGGGTATATTTAAAATATATAATTTTGCCTTCAGAGATTTTTTTTTTTTAGTGCCTTGGATCTTCCTCAACAACTTCCTTTCATTTATCTCTGTAATACATACTTATCATTGCCAAGTAGGCTCAGATTCAAAACAGTAATTGTCGAGTTTATCTTTTTAGAACAGTTGTACTTTTCCTATAGTTAAAGTGACTAAAAGAATAAGCCTCAAATATAATATACTAGATTTGAATACCAAAAGACAAAATTTGGGTATTTATGGTTACTGAGAACTGTTACTGTAAATGATTTTATATTTTAAAGTTGGGTAGTTAATATTTTAGTTTTAACATTTACTTTTTTAAATTAAATGTTAGAGCAGATTTCCTGACAAAACTTTTGCTATAAATTGTTACTATTTCGCCTGCTTTATATGGTATGAGTATTCATTCAGGTGAGGTAAAATGATAGTCTTTGATGGGTAAATAAAATGGAATTTCTTGGAAGAGGGGCAATTAGATTTTTTTTATTTTAATGCTGTTTTCTCTTTCCAACTTTATTTTTTTTTAAACTCTTACTTGCTTTGTTACTTTAACCTCTCTGTGCTTGTTTCCTTAACTATCTTGTTTCTTCATCTATAAAATGGTTATCATGAGGATTTAAATGACTAAATTTATGAATACATGTAAAGTGCCTAGAAGATTGTAACACAATAGAAGTGGTCAACAAATACTAGTTGATTTTACTGTTATTAGTAGTGGTATATATATTGAATCGGATTTCTTTTTTCAGTTATATAACATATCAGGATAGATAAATACTAAAAGTTTATCTTACTTTCTGTTTTAACCAAAGGAAAGAAAACTATCTAGAATGAACATATCCAACTCTTCTCTAGCCATGATACATAGAATCTTTAAAGATTTAAATGATTACTAAATAAATTTTTGTGATTAAAATTTAAGGCAATTCAGTAACTTATTGATCTCCATTGATAGTAGGTTATTAGTAATCTAGCCTTTTAACTAAAATATCACCTTTATATTTAGAAAACAAGTCACATAAATTCTAAGTTTAAAATACCTCAGTTCAGTTCAGTCGCTCAGTTGTGTCCGACTCTTTGCAACCCCATGAATCACAGCACGCCAGGCCTCCTTGTCCATCACCAACTCCCGGAGTTCACTCGGACTCACGTCCATCGAATTGGTGATGCCATCCAGCCATCTCATCCTCTGTCATCCCCTTCTCCTCCTGCCGCCAATCCCTCCCAGCATCAGAGTCTTTTCCAATGAGTCAACTCTTCACATGAGGTGGCCAAAGTACTGGAGTTTCAGCTTTAGCGTCATTCCTTCCAAAGAAATCCCAGGGTTGATCTCCTTCAGAATGGACTAGTTGGATCTCCTTGCAGTCCAAGGGACTCTCAAGAGTCTTCTCCAACACCACAGTTCAAAAGCATCAATTCTTCGGCACTCAGCTTTCTTTCTTCACAGTTCAACTCTCACATCCATTCATGACCACAGGAAAAACCATAGCCTTGACTAGACGGACCTTTGTTGGCAAAGTAATGTCTCTGCTTTTCAATATGCTGTCTGCTGCTGCTGCTGCTGCTGCTAAGTCACTTCAGTTGTGTCCGACTCTGTGCGACCCCAAAGACGGCAGCCCACCAGGCTCCCCCGTCCCTGGGATTCTCAAGGCAAGAACACTGGAGTGGGTTGCCATTTCCTTCTCCAATGCATGAGAGTGAAAAGTGAAAGTGAAGTCGCTCAGTGGTGTCCGACTCATAGCAACCCCATGGACTGTAGCCCACCAGGCTCCTCCATCCATGGGATTTTCCAGGCAAGATTACTGGAGTGGGCTGTCATTGCCTTCTCCGAATATGCTATCTAGGTTGGTCATAATTTTTCTTCCAAGGAATAAGCGTCTTTTAATATCATGGCTGCAGTCACCATCTGCAGTGATTTTGGAGCCCCCCAAAATAAAGTCTGACACTGTTTGTCCATCTGTTTCCTATGAAGTGATGGGACCAGATGCCATGATCTTCGTTTTCTGAATGTTGAGCTTTAAGCCAACTTTTTCACTCTCCACTTTCACTTTCATCAAGAGGCGTTTGAGTTCCTCTTGACTTTCTGCCATAAGGGTGGTGTCATCTGCATATCTGAGGTTATTGATATTTCTCCCAGCAATCTTGATTCCAGCTTGTGCGTCTTCCTAGAGGAGTTAAAAAGCAAAAGCACTATCTTTTTTTTCCTAAGCAGAAAATGTAAGATAGTTCAGTTAGCTGAAAAATCTGTTAAATTTACATATATTTTACAATTAGAATTAAGTTGCACATTTATAAATATAGTAATTCTAAAATAAAAATTTTAGCTGATCTATTATATCATGATTATACATCATAGAATATTATAGTGTTTAAGAATATAACCTTGGAAGGAAAGTTATGACCAACCTAGACAGCATATTAAAAAGCAGAGATGTTACTTTGCCAACAAAGGTTCGTCTAGTTAAGGCTATGGTTTTTCCAGTAGTCATGTATGGATGTGAGAGTTGGACTATAAAGAAAGCTGTGCACTGAAGAACTGACGCTTTTGAACTGTGCTGTTGGACTTTTGAGAGTCCTTTGGACTGAAAGGAGATCCAACCAGTCCATCCTAAAGATCAGTCCTGATGCTGAAGCTGAAACTCCAGTACTTTGGCCACCTGATGCAACTCATTGGGAAAGACCCTGATGCTGGGAAAAATTGAAGGTGGGAGGAGAATGGGACGACAGAAGATGAGATGGTTGGATGGCATCACCGACTCAATGGACATAAGTTTGGGTAAACTCTGGGAGTTGGTGATGGACAAGGAGGCCTGGCGTGCTGCAGTCCATAGGGTCACAAAGAGTTGGACACAACTGAGCAACTGAACTGAAGAATATAAGCACAAGAATCTAAAAAACATGAGTTTAAAGTTCACTTCAACCATTTACCAACTGTTTAACTTTAGATAAGTCACTCAATTCTATTTCCTCATCTGTCAACTAGGGCTATAATAATGCTCACTTCTTAGGGTTATTGGAAAAAATAGATGAGATGGTATAAGAAAGCCCTTAGTTTGAAGCCTGACTTGTGGTGAGCAGTCAGGAAATGTTTTTAGGAAAATTATATGAGGTAAATAAGCTTCCCATTAAATACAATTAAATGCCTGTTTGTGTGTAATGGTTGCCAAGTGGGCAAAATTATAGAAATGTACCCTCCCAATAAAATAAAAATGAATTGTTTTCTTATTTAACTATATGATCTTTAGAAAAATAGAACTGTAAATCTTTATAGTTGTTTAAATTCCACCTTAGGCTCATGCAAGTTTACTGAGATCTCACTTAAAAGTATTCTTGTTTTTATTTTCTTGAAGGGATGGGTATATTGCCATTTTTATATTGCACATAAAAGTAACTTTTATGTATATTTGACAGAAACTATGTGAAGCAACACTTTTTGGATTTCATAAGACATCATCTCATCATGGGACAGCAAATTTCGGATCAGACACAGTTGGTTCTTAACAAGTTACCAGAAAAAGTAGCAAAACATGTCACATTGGTTCGAGAAAGTGGCTCCTTAACTTATGAAGAATTTCTTGGAAGAGTGGCAGAACTTAATGATGTGTAAGACTTGCTCTTTTTCATTTTATTTTTTCTCCCTAACATATGCCCCAATGTTGTGACTGTCTGAGAAATAACCAGAAGGATTGATCTGTAAGACTTAGTGTTTTCAGCAGCAGTGGGTAGCAAGTATTTATTGAATACCTTAAGACTTTCTGCTAAGTCACTTCAGTCGTGTCCGACTCTGTGCGACCCCACAGACGGCAGCCCACCAGGCTCCCCGTCCCTGGGATTCTCCAGGCAAGAACACTGGAGTGGGTTGCCATTTCCTTCTCCAATGCATGAAAGTGAAAAGTGAAAGCGAAGTCGCTCAGTCATGTCCGACCCTCAGCGACCCCATGGACTGCAGCCTTCCAGGCTCCTCCATCCATGGGATTTTCCAGGCAAGAGTACTGGAGTGGGGTGCCATTGCCTTCTCTGTAAGACTTTCTATGTGACTATTTCAAAATGAAATGGACTAAAAGAATGGAAAGAACTTAAAATTGAATTTTGATCATAGGCATATAAATTGACCTTTGTTTGAAAGCACTGAAGAAGGTGCATAACAGAAGAGAATATACCAATTAGTCACCTAGAGAAAGGCACCTCGGATAGTGAAAGGGCACTTCAGGTTTCTGACTATCAACCAGTTCATCTAGATAATAAATCTGTGTTTGTCCACTGAACTATTATTCTGCCAGATACACACCTATATGGTAGCAATTTGTTTGTCATCACCGGAGAATAGGATGTTTTGTTTATAAATGTTTTCTAATTAGCTATCATCTTTAAATCTCTGGTCATCTTTTAATCTTTGATGGACTTCTCTGATAGCTCAGTTGGTAAAAGAATCCACCTGCAATGCAGGAGACCCTGGTTCAATTCCTGGGTCGGGAAGATCCCCTGGATAAGGGATAGGCGACCCACTCCAGTTTTCTTGGGCTTCCCTTGTGGCCCAGCTGGTAAAGAATCTGCCTGCAATGTGGGAGACCTGGGTTCGATCCCTGGGTTGGGAAGATCCCCTGGAGAAATGTAAGGCTACCCACTCTAGTATTCTGACCTAGAGAATTCATGAACTGTATAGTCCATGGGGTCACAAAGAGTCAGACACAACTGAGCAACTTTCACTTTCTTTAAATCTCTACTTAATTCTTGAATGGATTTCTAAGTTGGAATATAAACTTGTTTGTATTTGTTTATTGTCTGATCTTTTATAATAAAAATGTAGTCATGGTGTTTAAAACTCTAGCATTTTATTTTATTTTTTTTTTTAATATCATACAAATGGTAGCATTTGAGGCATTACTTTTGAGAACATATTCCTAGGAAATAAAATTGGATTGTGAATTTAATAGTATAAAAGTGAAATACTTTTTTATAAAGTTTATTGTTTCAACTTTCTAATGAGTAATCAATGACATTTGCCATCCCTTAAAGTCTTAGAACTTATATACAAAAAAATCTAGTCTGTCCTTTGAAATTTTGTTTTTTGGTCTAAAGATACTGGATAAAATGTGTCCTGTGAAAGCATCCACAAGCTAAGCTTACTGTGTAATACAGAGATGGTGGTATAGTGTGTCTCCCTTTTATTTATTTAGCACAGAATGTTTCTGACTATATTTGCTTCTTAAAACCAATTCCCGTGGACCAGAGTTAGACATTTCACAAATTCAGTGCTGTCTGAGAGTTATATAGTTAAACTTACATAAGAGAAGCATGACTTGATAGCCAGAAAATGGAACTGACAACTGGCAGTACTAGTTTAACTGGCTGATTTTGTTACCTAGGGCTCATTGCTTAATTTTCAATGGCCTCAATTTATTTAGCTGAAAGTTACTTAGTTCTGAATGTCGTATCTCCACTGGTGTTCAGAGAGAAATGTAATGATTTAAAAAATAAAAAGGAACTGCAATACTTAATATGTCTTTGAACTGATTTAAATTGACACTTATGCACAATATTGAGTTACCCTAAAAAGTGTTATATTCTTATGTTAGTATTCTCTTTCTTTGTAAATTAGAATGACTCTGCTAGGGGAAGAGAGTAAAGTTCTATGTCTCAAAATCATTTGCTTCGTCCAGTTTCAAATTATCTATGAAAATATGTGTTGTTCCTTAAGGAAAGACTCAACCAAGAGCAAGATTTTTTCACATTTTATATATATCTGCAGTGGTAGTCAAAATTGGGATAAAGGAAACCAGCCAAATTTTTTCTTGAAGTACCTGATTCTTTGTACACATTTTTTCCTAAATGTCTTTATTAGAAATTTAAAGACCATTGAGATATAGATCTGAAAAAAATAGATTTATAAACATCATTCCACTATGCTGTCCATTTTGGAAATTAAATTGTATGTGTATAGTCAAAACATTTTCTATCCCTATATTTTAAGAATCTAACTATTACAATCACTGTTACTGTTACTTGCCTTTCTGTGTTTTCTTCACATTTCCTCCTCTGTCTTAAACTTTCTTGAATCTGGTCTCATAGCTTCATTATTTTACATGACTTTTCATAAAATTAATGTGTTTGCCTCTTTTCAGAACTGCTAAAGTGGCTTCTGGCCAGGAAAAACATCTTCTCTTTGAGGTACAACCTGGGTCTGATTCCTCTGCCTTTTGGAAAGTGGTTGTACGAGTGGTCTGTACCAAGGTAAGAGTGATAGAAACTTCCAGCTCTGAGCTTAAACTATTTTGGTGATTAGAACCATATTTATTAGTATGCTATAATATAGCAGAAATATTTATAATTTAGTTTTTATTAATATTTATTTGTAAAACTATGTAAAATAATTTTGGTGGCTCTTCCAGGTTAACTAATTTCACTGGTTATATAATTGCCATATAGCAGAAATTTTTGTATGCAAGGAAGGCAGTAGTAAACTCTCAGCTTTATCCTGTACCTCTCTTTTTGGATTTTAACTGACTGTGGAATCCTAAAGTGATGCCTTACATAGCTCCAAGATGACTTCTTAAAAATTAAAGTATCTTATGAAATCATTTCTTTTAAAAAACACTAGGTTTTATTTGTTAAATGATAATTTTAAAATCCATTAGAAAGGGTTGGTTTTTTGGTTTGGTTGGGGGAGTTAAAAGTAATTTTTAGTTTTACAATGGATTGTGGGTTTGGGTTGGTTTTTTTTTAAGTTATTTTTAGTTAATTAAGGGATTTTCACCATCAATTAAGAGGCACACTGTGTCTCTTAATTCATCTTTAAATTTAAGGTAAATGAGAATATCAGTTGTGTAAAAAACTGTGATGGCAGCAGTCATAGAGTATCAGGAAGCCTTATCCACTAATGGGTAGATAGAATAGGTGGTTCTTAACCTTTTTGAGGCCAGTGAACTTTTGGTGAAGATGAAGGAATGAATTTTATTAAGCTTCCTCCTATCCCAGCCCCTGCTCTAAAATACAATAAAATCATCCATATTCCTATAAACAATAAGTTGGGCAATCATGAATGTCCTTAATTCAACCCCTGATCAATCTGTAAAGAATTCCTGGGTAAGGAGATTTTTTTTTTCTTTTGTATCATGGATCCTGAATGCTACCCAAATAATATGCCACATTTCCCCAATAGGTTTATTGCCTCTACTAAGCTATAAGTGTAGTAGGATTGATTCTGTTTAGTTGATCAAATTTGAAGGTCTAATCTATTTAAGTAATAAAAGAACTTTTAAGAGGATTAGATTAGCAAAGACCAAGATCTTAATTCCACACTTGACTGAAGTTGAATGGCACCTGTTCAAGTTTACAGTTGGTTTAGAGAAAATATACAGTATCATTTAATACCATTCAACTGGGTCTATCCACATTAAACATTTGCTTATTGATTTCTTTTAAGTCCAGATTTTAAAAAGCACTATAATAGCTGCCAGAGAACCATCATTCAAAAATTTTTTACATTATTCATCAGAAGTAGATAATATACTAGTTTGGGTAGCAGTGTAACTTTATATAGTGTATAATATGTTACAAATTGTTGAGGAATTTTAAACAGAAAAGTGATCTGTTGAGAATTGTGCTTTAGAAAGGTTATTCTCATAGCATCACAAGTTAGAATTAGGAGAGGAGTCTGAAGGTACAGATACTAGTCACAGAATCTAAAGTAATCTAGGTGAGAAGAAAGAGAATACATGCTGAAATAACAGAATGTATTATCTCTGCACCTTTGGAAATAACAGAATACATGCTGAATTAATTTGATCCGCAGTCACATTTTATTGTTTATAGTTTGACTCCTGGGCTCAAAAATTGTATACCAACCACATATTTTTCCATTTTGTGTTTGTTTTGGGGATTATATTTATATTAAATTCATTAGGGGTTTTTCACAGTGCTGTAAATATGCATACTCCCCAAAAGAACTTTGGGAATCTGCAACCTTTGACTTTACAAAGAAATAAGGTAAAGAAGAAATGAAGAACTGGGCTTAAAACATTTAAAATCTATTCAAATTAAGTTTACACTGCACATAATCTTTCAGGACTATTTGAAAGTCTACTTCAGAGGATATATCGGTAAATTTATAAAAACTAGTGACAAAGGTCATTTCTGAAAAAATATACATTCTTTCTCCTTTTCTTGCTCTCTCTTCCACAGTAACCATCCAACTGATCTTTTTGGTTTTACCTCTACTATGTTTTACTTGAGTTTATTTGTAAGACAGAGTTCCCACTCTCAGTTCAGTTCAGTTCAGTCACTCAGTTTTGTCCGACTCTTTGCGACCCCATGAATTGCAACAGGCCTCCCTGTCCATCACCAACTCCTGGAGTTCACTCAGACTCATGTCCATCAAATCAGTGATGCCATCCAGCCATCTCATCCTCTGTTTTCCCCTTCTCCTCCTGCCCCCAATCCCTCCCAGCATCAGAGTCTTTTCTAATGAATCAACTCTTCGCATGAGGTGGCCAAAGTACTGGAGTTTCAGCTTTAGCATCATTCCTTCCGAAGAACACCCAGGGCTGATCTCCTTTCAAATGGACTAGTTGGATCTCCTTGCAATCCAAGGGACTCTCGAGTCTTCTCAAGGAGACTGTAACTAATACATAAGCCTCTCTTTCTTCTCATCTAGATTACTTTAGATTCTGTGATTAGTCTCTGCACCTTGAGACTCCTCTCCTAATTCTAATTTGTGATGCTATGAGAATTGCCTTTCTAAAGCACAACTCTCATCAGATCACTTTTCTATTTAAAGTTCCTCAACAATTCCTCCTTGGCTTCAAAATAGTCCCAACCCAGGCTTCCCTGGTGATTCAGTGGTTAAGAATCTGCCTGCCAAAGCAGGGAACACGGGATTGATCTCTGATTCCAGAAGATCCCACATCCCTCGGAGCAACTAAACCTGTGCATCACAGCTCCTGAGCCAGTGCTCTGGAGCCCTCCAGCTGCAACTACTGAGCCCTTGTACCGCAACTGCTAAACCCTGTGTGCCTAGAGCTGGTGCTCTGCAACAAGAGAAGCCACTGCAAAAAGAAGCCTGTGCACCACAACAAATAAAAGCTGTGCACAGCAGTGAAGACCCAGTGATTTAAATAAATGTTAAAAAATAATAATTCAACTCATTAACCTGGCATTTGAGGCCTTCTGCAATATGGCTCCAAACTGTCTTTTCTGTTTTATCATTGTCCCCTTTTGCAGTCTACAGTCTCACCAGGCTTAACTAATTTAATGCTGTATCACTGTTTGCTCATTGAGTTCCCTTATCTAGAATGTTCATTCCTCTGTCATTTAAATTGCCATCAGCTACAAATCACAGAAAACCCCTCTTCCACCAGTTTAAACAAAAAATAATCTAAATAATGTTTAAATGGAATATTTTGTGGAAATAATATTAGAAAATTAATGAGCTAATTAAAATTATGGACTAAGGTGGCTGTTTAGAAGCTTCATGAAATATATTATTGTCACCTGTCTTGTTACTTAGACCAAAACCTTGGAGTCATCTTGACTTCTCTTTTTCTCTTATACCCACCCCACAGTCAGTGCATAAGTGAATCCTGTTGCTCTTCAAAAATATATTCAGAATGTGACCAACTCTTATCATTGTTGCTACTATCACCTTATTCCTCACAACCATCCTTTCTCACTGGGATTATTCCAGTTGCCTTCTAACTCATCTCCTTGCTTCTCTGCCCTTGTCCCCATTCTATCTAGTCTCAGATCAACAACCAATCTAGTCCACTGATAATCTGAAGTGAAATTAGGTCTTAATATTCCTTGGCTCAAAACCGTCCAGTGGCTCACCATGCACTTGAGATAAGAGCCAGAGCCACTGCTGCAATCAGCAAAGCCCTCTACATTTGGCCCCACCTCACTCCCTAACCTCACCTTCTACCAGTCTTCCCACTCTCATTCTGTCCCAGCTTCCCTGGGCTCCTTGCTGGACCCTGTGCTTCTGGCCAGCTTCACTTCTTCTTTTTTTTTTAATTTATTTATTTTTTTATTGAAGAATAATTGCCTTACAGAATTTTGTTGTTTCCTGTCAAACCTCAACATGAATCAGCCATAGGTATCCATATATCCCCTCCCTTTTGAGCCTCCCTTCCATCCCCTCCCCATCCCACCCCTCTAGGTTGATACAGAGCTCCTGTTTGATTTCCTGAGCCATACAGCAAATCCCCACTGGCTATTTTACACATGGTGATGTCAGTTCCATGTTATTCTCTCCATGCATCTCACCCTCCCCTCTCCCCATGTCCGCAAGTCTGTTCTCAATGTCTGTTCCTCCGTTGCCCTGTAAGTAAATCCTTCAGGACCATTCTTATAGATTCCGTATATATGCATTAGAACACGATATGTATCTTTCTTTCTGACTCACTTCACTCTGTATAATAGATTCTAGGTTCATCCACCTCATTAGAACTGACTCAAAGGCATTACTTTTTATGGCTGAGTAATATTCCATTGTGTATATGTACCACAACTTCTTTATCCATTCATCTGTTGATGGACATCTAGGTTGCTTCCATGTTCTAGCTATTGTAAATAGTGCTGCAGTGAACAATGGGATACATGTGTCTTTTTCAATTTTGGTTTCCTAGGAGTGGGATTGCTGGGTCATATGGTGGTTTTATTCCTAGTTTTTTAAGGAATCTCCATACCATCTCCCATAGTGGCTGTATCAATTTACATTCCCACAAACAGTGCAAGAGCATTCCCTTTTCTCCACACCCTCTCCAGCATTTATTGTTTGTAGACTTTTTGATGATGGCCATTCTGACTGGTGTGAGGTGATAACTCATTGTAGTTTTGATTTGCATTTCTCTAATAATGAGCAATGCTGAGCATCTTTTCGTGTGTTTGTTAGCACATGTATGTATGTGTTCTTTGGAGAAATGTCTGATTAGGTCTTTTCCCCACTTTTTGATTGGGTTGTTTGTTTTTCTGGTATTGAGTTGTATGAGAGCTGCTTATATATTTTGGAAATTAATCCTTTGTCAGTTGTTTCATTTGCTATTATTTTCTCCCATTCTGAGGGTTGTTTCTTCACCTTGCTTATAGTTTCCTTTGCTGTGCAAAAGCTTTTAAGTTTAATCAGGTCCCACTTGTTTACTTTTTTTTTTTTTCATTACTCTAGGAGATGGGTCATAGGGGATCTTGCTTTGATTTATGTCATCAAGTGTTCTGCCTGTGTTTTCCTCTAAGAGTTTTATAGTTTCTGGTCTAATATTTAGGTCTTTAATCCATTTTGAGTTTATATTTGTTTATGGTGTTAGGAAGTCTTCTAATTTCATTCTTTTACATGTAGCTGTCCAGTTTTCCCAACACCATTTATTGAAGAGGCTGCTTTTGCCCCATTGTATATTCTTGCCTCCTTTGTCAAAAATAAGGTACCTATAGGTGCATGGGTTTATTTCTGGGCTTTCTATCTTGTTCTATTGGTCTGTATTCCTGTTTTTGTGCCAGTACCATACTGTCTTGAACAAGACAAGGGTGTCCACTTTCACCACTGTTATTCAACATAGTTCTGGAAGTCCTAGCTACAGCAATCAGAGAAGAAAAAGAAATAAAAGGAACCCAGATCAGAAAAGAAGAAATAAAGCTCTCACTGTTTGCAGATGACCTGATACTATACATAGAAAACTCTAAAGATAGTATCAGAAAATTACTAGAGCTAATCAGTGAATTTAGCAAAGTTGCAGGATACAAAATGAATACATAGAAATCACTTGCATTTCTATATACTAACAATGAAAAATCAGAAAGAGAAATTATGGAATCAGTCCCATTCACCATTGCAACAAAAGAATTAAATATCTAGGAGTAAAGTTACCTAAGGAAACAAAAAAAAACTGTACACAGAAAAGACACTAATGAAAGAAATCAAAGATGACATAAATAGGTGGAGAGATATTCCATGTTCCTGGTTAGGAAGAATCACTATTGTGAAAATGACTATACTACCAAATGCAGTCTACAGATTCATTGTGATCCCTATCAAATTACCAATGACATTTTTCACAGAACTAGAACAAAAAATTTCACAATTCGTATAGAAACACAAAAGACCCTGAATAGCCAAAGCAGTCTTGAGAAAGAAGAATGGAGCTGGAGGAATCAACTTTCCTGACTTCAGATTATACTACAAAGCTACAGTCATCAAGACAGTATGGTACTGGCCAGGTTCACGTCTGCCTTTGTACTTCCTGTTCTCTTAGCCTGGAGTGTTCTTTCCCCAGATACCCACATGACTCATTCTTGGACTGCTTTAGTTCCTAAATGGTACCTCTGTGAGGCCTTCCCTGCAGCCTCTCAGCATTTTCTGTCCTCTGTTTAATATTCTTCATAACACTTATTTCCATCTTATCTATATTTTTGTCTCTCCAACCTATAGAATAATCTTCGTGAGGGCAGAGATTTTTATCTGGTTTTTATACACTGTGTCACTAGTGCTAGAGCAGTAGTACCTATACTACCTATAACACCCACATAATGGATACTTGGTAAACATTGTTTTGTAAATCCTGATTATAATATAGTTTGTAGTGAATATAACAAAAAAGTAGACTCGTGGATGTAAAGAAAAAACTGTTGGTTCCCAGTGGGAAGAGGAAAAGAGGAGGGGCTATATAAGGCTAGGGGATTAAGAAGACTAACTCTAAGGTGTAAAATAAGCTACAAGGATATATTGTACAATACAGGGAATGTAGATAGTTTTATAATAACTATAAATGGAGTATAACCTTTAGACATTATGAATCACTATACCTATAATTATACATCAGCTATATTTCAGTTTAAACATTGCAGTTTGATAAGCTTTGCTATTAAATACTAAATTTATGTGAATCATTCCCTAATTTCTAATGAACTGTGCATTTCCGAAGGAAGACTGGCTCAGTTTCCTCAGCTCTGAAAGTCTTTTTTTGTTACCCCTCCTAAATTCCTATCACCTATAATTCTATTTGTTCTCTACCCCATGTATAATCTATTACAGATTCTTACATATTTGTATCTCCAGATAGATTCTTAACCTTCCCCAAACTGAATCAATTTTCTATTAGAAATGGTTCTTTCATTTTTACAATATGGAGTCTAATTCATACTTGATTCCCAACTTTTTTCTCTTACTGTCTTCTCAAGTAATAAACAATAAATGCTAATTACAACTGTTATTCTTCAAAATATTGAAATGTTGCTGTAACATGTTTTTTAATATAATCGAACCACTTCACTTTCTCGTGTCCCCAGTTCCAGCAATACTTTTAAAAACTTTCAATTACAATTTTAAGGCCTACTCTACTCTATATCTCTCCCTCTATTATTCAGTTCTTTCTAAATGCTTTCTGATTTTGTTTATTCCATATACTTTGATATGCACTTAATAGATTTCATACTTTAATTGGATTTAATAGTTCCCACTGTCTTCTGTGGTATCTCCTGTGTTGACAGGAAGTCTTTCACATCTCTATAATCTGTCTCTGATTACTTCAAGTTCTTTATCCAAGAATGCGATGCCCTCAATCCTCTGGCTTTGCTCATTTGAAAAGAGAATATATGCCATACTACATGATTTCCCAAGACAGATGAAAGCAATATTGTCTCTTCTTACCTATTATCTCACACTTGCCCCCAGTACATCCTCACATTAAGAATGTAAGCTAGGGGCTCTGGTGGTCGCTCAGTGGTAAAAAATCTGCCTGCCAGTGCAGGAGACATGGGTTCGATCACTGATCTGGGACAGTTCCACGTGCTGCAAAGCATCTAAGCTGTTGCACCATGACTACTGAGCCTCTGCTGTAGAGCCCAGGAGCTGCAGCTCCTGAAGCCTGCACACCCTAGAGCCCACGCTCTGCAACTCAAGAGTAACCCCTGCTCGCCACCAGTAGAGAAGCCCAGGCAGCGGTGAAGACCAGCACAGCCAAAAATAAAATAAATGAGTATTTTAGAAAGAATAGAAGCTAGATGTAAAGCAGTTATCTTGCAATTAAAAATAGATTTTAAGAAAAAAGACATCAAAAGTGCAATATGAGGTCAAGAAAAATAATGTAAGCTAGAGTAGGGAGAGTTACAACCTGTAGGCCAATGATTCTACTTCACGTTAAAGTTCAGAATGACTTTCTGGGAAAAATTCAACCAGTTTTTGTTAGGATTTACTTTATTGTAGTTTTCTTGCTTCAGTTTGTAAGTGTTGGTATGTAATAGAACTTAAGATATTCAAGAAACTAATCTCTTTCAGTTATAGTAGAATGGCAAGTGGTTGTTGGATTCAAATAAATCTTTAAGAAATTCTTTAAATAAAATAAAAGGATTTATCTCTAAAATTCATTTTTTAAGTCTGGGAAAATTGCCTGACCTCCACTACTAAACAAGTTGATGCCTAATCAACCCTACAGGTTGTTTTGACTGTCACATGAGAAAATACTGTGTATTTTGAACCCTGCAAACATAGAGGAAGTGATATTATTCATTTGCTCAGACTATTGCTCTCATTAGGTAATTTGCAAACTTTGTTTCCTAGGTGACTAAATAGTTCCACTTTTGGGAAAAAATCAATCAAAGATTATCAACTTGGTTTTTTTTTTTTTCATTTTCTTTGTATTTTTAGATTAACAAAAGCAGTGGCATTGTGGAAGCATCACGGATCATGAATTTGTACCAGTTTATCCAGCTTTATAAAGACATCACAAGTCAAGCAGCAGGAGTATTGGCACAGAGCTCCACCTCTGAAGACCCAGATGAAAACTCAGCATCTGTAACATCTTGTCAGGCTAGTCTTTGGATGGGAAGGTATGCAGTGCATAAATGCCATGTTTCTCTTCTTTTCCAACATGCAAACTACTGAATATCACAGTAATATTTTTGCTAATGACCTCTGTGACTTCTTAAATCACGTTACTTTTTGTCTCAGATGGTATTATATCCCAGATCTGCTTTTGGACTATTCTGTGTTTCAGGACATGTTAGAGTGCCACATTAAAGAAAAACTAAAGTGGTTCACACCAGGTAATGTTTCTGTCAACCCACTTTCCTTGAATCTACTCAACCTGCTTGCATTTAATGACAAGGTATATAGTTAATACTCTCTTGTAATACGCATTTAGGATCTTAGACAATCAAAGCCCTTCAAGGAATTAGGTCCAAGAATCTGGTAAAACCATTCAGTTTTTCTTAAAGGTATCTGACTAATTGGAGCATTACTGTTGTAAATATTGGCTCCAGGACTTGGCAGTCCATTCTGGAATGGACAAGTAGTTGGTGCACATATTGCATGTACTGAGTTACCAGAAGGAAATGAGGTCAGCCAGCATTTTCTGTGATGGTGCTTGTTTACTCAGGCCTAATATATTATTGTTTTATCTAAACTTTCTTTTCCTTCTCCATAATGCTTTTGGCATGTGAATGCACCCACCTGTTGCCATTTGACAGCTATGACCATAATTTAAATTTGTGAATGCCTCACTGGAAAAAGGCTTACGTGGGTCTAGACATGTTGACATCCTGTCTTATTGTCATACAGGGTAGACAGCACAAATCAGTATTGACAGCATCTTCTGCCTTAGAGTTAAGAATATGCTTAACAAGAACTTCATTTTTATTGCTCCATTTACAGTTGCATTTTCCGATCCATTCTTAACCAACTGGTTTCCAAATACTATGTTGTAGTAAAATTGTATTTTAAATTATTCTTTCCTGTTTGTCTTTAATAGTATTGTTTGGTTTTCTAGGCTTGGGCTGTACAAGTGTTACTGATGAAATGCCAAATGAGTTTTAGAGTATTTTAGGTAGCATTTAGGCTTATCTTTCCTGTATTTTGTTAAGTTAATCTTTCAAAGACAGACATCTGATTTTCTGTTTTTCATTCCTTCCCTCTTCAAAATGGTGATTTTTTTTTTAAAGTATTTTGAAAGTTGAAAATAGCATTTAATAGTAAATAGTATTTACTAGGCTCTGTGGTAGAAAATGAAAGTAATACGTTTTTCTTATTGCAGTCATCTTAATGAGGAAGGTAAGAATGTTATCCTTTTTCATGTGCCCTCTAGACTGGGAAACTCAATGCGTAATTGGTAGGTTAGGGCTGCTGCTTGCCTTTGTATATTTTGGGTTTTTGTTTTTTTTATACCCTGATATATTTAGTTCATAGGAAAAAGGACTTTTCAGATTGAGTGGGATCTTGAGAGGTATTTATTTGATTCAGTCTTATATCTGGTACCTATTTCTAGTAGTATTTTATATTTACTAAGTACTTATAGGGTATTAGGCATTGTGAGGAGTGCTTTACATGTATAAACTCATTGTGCTCTGTGCTTAATCGCTCAGTTGTGTCCAACTCTTTGCGACCCCATGGACTGTAGCCTTCCAGGCTGCTCTTCCCATGGGAATTATCCAGCACGAGTACTGGAGTGGGTTGCCATGCCCTTCTCCAGGGGATCTTCCCAAACCAGGGATCAAACCCAGCTCTCCTGCATTGCAGGTGGATTCTTTACCATCTGAGCCACCAGGGAAGCCCTTTTTATAAACCCATTAAGTCACAGCAATCCCAGGGGAATACAAATATTGGTTCATTGCAGATGTAGCAACTTGAGGTTTAGACAAATGAATGACATGGCTAGAATCTGGTCTAGCAGAGATTCACATTCATGCCTGTCTGGCAATACAGCCATGCTCCTAACCTCTGCATTAGTACTCCCTGGTGCATGAAGATCCTGTACTACAGTGCTTCTTAAACTTTGGTATTCAGTGGTTTTGAGAAAAAGCTTGAGATTCTATCAAGCTCTCAGGTGTTGTCACTACTGCTCACCCATGGATAGCACTTTGCGTAGCAAGACTTACCATATTTAGCCAAGTGGTAGTCCAGCTTGAACATGAACACCTGCAGTTGTGTGGGACTCACTGCCTCAGAAAGACAAGCTTTTTGATACACAAATGGCTTTAATCACTGTGTAATTTTCCCTTTTGCATAATTTTCCTTAGAGCAAAATCTGGCTCTCCTAAGGCAGCACAGCACAGATTCTAGAACCAAATTGCCTGTGTTGAAATCCTGGGTTTACTCCTTACTGTGTCACTTTGGACAAGTTATTAAACCTCTCTTTACTGAGTATCCTCATCTTTTAAAAGAAAATGACAGTAATATGGTCTACTTCATAGGACTCTTGAGAGAGTTAAGTGAGTTAGTATATGTAAAATACTTGGAACAGTGCCTGGCTCATAAAAAAATATATATATAAAAATTAACTATCATTGTTACTAATTATTACTGTTTTCTACTAATTTCAGTGACAGTACCCTCTGGAATTCCACCACACAAGTCTGTTCTCTCTCAGTCATCAAAGACTTGAACACACTACTCAAATTCTCACTGAGCCTTTTGTTCTCCAGGATAAACCTCCCCAGTTCCTTCAGCCTTTGTTTATATTGGTCTCTTCTATATCCCAGAGGCTTTTCTGGATGATCTTTTATCTGTGAATTTGTTTTTCAGAGTAGGGGGACAGAGAACTGAATTCTCCATTCTACAAGTGGTCTGATAAGGACAAACAGCAAGACTTTCTCCCTCCTTCTTCTGGTAACTGTACTGCTAGGAAGGTAGCAAAAAAATGAAGTGAACATAGCACGGCTTCCATTGGCTGCTTCTGTATCTCCTGTTCTTTCTTTTACCTCCATCCAGAATGCTGTTCTTTGTGGCCCTCTGCTCCTCAGTTTTAAACTCTAACTTTCAAAACCCTGTCTGTCACTCTTTATGGATTCAGTTATATTCTTTGCTACTGACAACCAAGTCCACATACTTAGACATAAACTGTAAGCTCCTCAAGGGCAGAGACCCCAGTTCTTTTGGATCTGGCACAACACATAGCACCTTGTTGTTCAGTCGCTGCATTGTGTCTCTTTGCGACCCCTTGAACTGTAGCATGCCAGGCTTCCCTACCCACTGTCTCCCGCAGTTTTCTCAAGCTCATGTCTTTTGAGCGGTGATGCCATCCAACCGTCTCATCCTCTGTCAACCCCTTCTCCTGCTCTCAATCTTTCCCGGGGTCAAGGTCTTTTCCAGTGAGTCAGCTCTTCCCATCAGGTGGCCAAAGTATTGGAGCTTCAGCTTCAGTATCAGTCCTTCCAATGAATATTCAGGACTGATTTCCTTTAGGATTGGTTGGTTTGATCTCCTTGCTGTCCAAGGGACTCTCAAGAGTCTTCTCCAGCACCACAGTTCAAAAGCATCAGTTCTTTGGCACTCAGCCTTCTTTATGGTCCAACTCTCACATCTATACATGACTACTGGAAAAACCATAGCTTTGATTATACAGACCTTTGTTGGCAAAGTGATGTCTCTATTCTCTAATATGCTGTCTGAGTTTGTCAAGGGCTTCCCAGGTGGCACTAGTGGTAGAGAACCTGCCTGCCAGTGCAGGGGATATAAGAGACTTAGGTTCAGTCCCTGGTTTGGGAAGATCCCCTGGAGAGGGCATGGCAATCCATTCCAGTATTCTTGCCTGGAGAATCCCATGGCCAGAGGATCCTGGCAGGCTATACAGTCCATGGGGTTGCAAAGAGTCGAACACAAATGAAGCGACTTAGCACGCACAGGTTTGTCATAGCTTTTCTTTCAAGGAGCAAGCATCTTTTAATTTCATGGCTACAGTCACCATCCACAGTGATTTTGGAGGCCAAGAAAATAAAGTTTGTCACTGTTTCTACTTTTCCCTATCTATTTGCCATGAAGTGATGGGACCAGATGCCATGATCTTAGTTTTTTGAATGTTGAGTTTCAAGCCAGCTCTTTCATTCTCCTCTTTCACCCTTATCTAGAGTCTCTTTAGTTCCTCTTCACTTTCTGCCATTAGAATGGTATCATCTGCATATCTGAGGTTGTTGATATTTCTCCCAGAAATCTTGATTCCAGCTTGTGAGTCATCCAGCCCAGCATTTCACATGATGTACTCTGCATATAAGTTAAATAAGCAGAGTGACAATATACAGCCCTGACATACTCCTTTCCTAATTTTGAACCAGTCAGTTGTTCTGTGTCTGGTTCTAACTGTTGCTTCTTGATTCACATACAGGTTTCTCAGGAGACAGGTAAGGTGGTCTGGTATTCCCATCTCTTTAAGAATTTTCCAGTTTGTTGTGATCCACATAGTCAAAGGCTTTAATATAGTCAATGAAGCAGAAGTAGATGTTTTCCTGGAATTCCCTTGTTTTTCCTGTGATCCAACAGATGTTGGTGATTTAATCTCTGATTCCTCTGCCTTTTCTAAATCCAACTTGTATATCTGGAAGTTCTCAGTTCATGTACTGCTGAAGCCTAGCTTGAAGGATTTTTAGCATTACCTTGCACCTAAAAGGCATTTAAACATTGAAATAAATAGATATAGAAAAATAGAATAAAATTAGATCCACACCCATCTAGGTTTTCATTCAGTTTCCCAATTTCAGTTCAGAAGCTGCCCTCTTTTATGCATTGCTGAAGCACAGCATTTGCTCTATTACCACACCCTAATGATTTGTCTTTTGTAATACCCCTTAGACCAGGCTTAATTATGTCCCAGGTGAATTACTGAAACAAGGATCTAATTGGTGTTCCGCTCTCTAGACTGTCCCTCATACTGGTCTCCCAGTTGATCTCCTAAAGCATTATTTCCAATGGGGGTTCACTTTCCCCTTGATTAAACTCTATCAAAACAAGTTTAAACTTACTCTTTTGACATACAAGGATCAGATTATCTCTGCTATACTTAAGCAGTCTTTCATATCAGCCTGCTTGATAGACACTTTTCCCTACCTGTTTAGCTTTGTTTATTCACATTGAATGTCCTCTATCAAAATCCTGTCATTTTTCTACCTTATCTTTCTGACAAATTTGAAACATACTTTCTTCCTTCTTTACTTAGCACTTACTACACATAATACACATTTGACGTTCGCTTATTTTCTATATACAAATTGACAGATTTTAAAGTACTATATCAGTGTCTTACATATGGTGGTATAAGCACAGCCAGGAATAAAAACATGTTAGAGGTAGTTTCTACGGTTAAGAAGCTTACAGTCTAGTGGCTATAGTTTGGAACATTTAATTTTTGTATAATTATAAAAGCAATACATGCTTGATGAAGAAAACCTAAACATTACAGAATAGCACAAAGATTAAAAGCAAATTTAAATCACTTCAAGAAATATATTTTGAGAACCTAAGACAAACTCCTTATGAGTTTACAGTTTATGGATAGACTAACCAATAAACAGCCAATAAAATGCAGTATTTAAAACCTTTAGTTGAGGGAAATGTTGGTTTTTGAGAGCATAGAGAAGATGGTATCTTGAGCTGAGTAACTGAGGTTGGAGTTTGCCAAACTCCAGGAAAGGAAAACACCACATATAAAGGCACTTGGCTCATTCAGGGGCATTCTAAATTGTGGCTGGAGTAGAAGGTTGAACATCTCTTTTCTTCCCGAGATGAAAGAGCTCTTTGAGGACAGATACTTTGCATTCTATCTCTTTCATGTCTCATATAGCACCTGAACCTTAAGACTAAGCTATTCTTTCATTTATATGCCCATTAGCTGCAGCAGCATAATATATAGACCCTGATGGCAGGGCCCATATTTTTGAGAGCTTTATATCCTGCATGGTGAATAAATCATATATTGGTTGAATTCATGTATAAAAATTCAATATGATTAAAATGGGCTAAGTTATTTTCAGAAAGACCTGAATATTTCCAGTTTTAGTCCATATTTTCTTTTAAACCATCTCAGGATTTATCTTCTATCCAGTCTTTTCTCCATGAAATTTCCCCTGTAGTACTGCTTCCCTAATATGTTTGCTGTACCTAAAATACAGGTTATTTTACTCCACACTGCATGAGTCGTGTTGTGCTTTATGTTGAGAGCACATACACCCTTGATTATGCTTTTAAGCCAATGGAAGGAAAGTTAACAGCACGGTGACAACAGAGAACATCCCTGCTCCAGCTCATTTTTCACATTGCAGGGTAAAGCAGCTGACTGACGAGGAAGAGTGCTGTATTTGTATGGATGGTCGAGCTGACCTAATCCTGCCCTGTGCTCACAGCTTTTGTCAGAAGTGCATTGACAAGTGGTGAGTAATCTGCTGCCTTCATGGGGTAGGCCCAGGTCAAATGGGAAAGTGTATGAATACACTTCAAAAAATGCAAATATATTGTAGTTAAGTATAAGAGACTTTGTTCTTTAATACTTTGGATTTTATGACATGCCTCCTACTGCTTAAAATATTTTTATACATAGTCTATAAAATGTGAGGATGTAGCTTAGTTTTGACGATTTACTTTTGCTGTAAAGAGGTTTGTGCCTGATTAAAGTCTAGAATAAAACATTTTTCCTTTCCTTCCATTTTTCTCCTCTTTTGTACATTTTTCCCTCCATATGTCGTTAGAAAGAGTAATATTAATCCTTGAATATTGAGTATTGGACCTGAGGAGAACTTTAGAGAATGGCTAGTCAAGCTCATTATTTTACAAAATAAGAATCAAGCATTTAAGAAAATTTATCACTGACATATGGTAAACTATAGATATTTAAAGTACAATTTGATATATGTATATAATCATAAAAATCATCCTCACAATTTAGATAATGAACAAATCCATCGCCCCCAAGTCACCTCATGCCCATCAGAAGGTCTCCTTCCACCAATCCCTCCTCCCAGTCCCCAGACAGCCACTAACATGGTTTCAGTCACTCACTGTAAAATAATTTGGATGTCCCATACAGTATATACTCTTTTTTGGTCTGGCTTCTTTCATTCATTGTAATTTTTTCAAGATTTACTTTGTCGTAGTATGTATCAGTAGTCCCTTGCTTTTTATTGCTGAGTAGTATTCATTGTACGAATATACTGCAGCTTCTTTATCCATTCACCTGTTGATGGACGTTGGGTTGTTTTGAATTTTTGGCTGTTACAAATAAAGCTGCTGTATACATTTGTGCTCAGCTGTTTTTATGGACGCACATTTTGGCTTTTTTCTTGGATAAATACCTACAATTGAGACGGCTAGATCATATGGTAGGTGTATGTTTAACTTTTTAAGAAACTGCCAGTTGTTTTCCAAAGTGGTTGTGCCATTTTACACTCCAGTTTTTGAAAGTTCCAGTTGCCCTACAACCTTGCCAGTACTTGGTATTTGTCATTCTGATTGTAGCCATTCTAATAGATGTGTAGTGGTATCTCACTGTGGTTTTAATTTGCCTTTCCCTGCTGACTGGTGGTGCTGAGCACTTTTCTTAGGCTAATTTCCCATCTATATGTATTTCATCTGTGGTGAAATATTCATTCAGATTCTTTTGCCCATTCCTTTTTTTAAAAATTGTATTTTGTTCTTAATTGGAGGATAATTACTTTACAATATTGTGATGGTTTCTGCAATGCATCAACATGAATCAGCCCCAGGCATACATATGTCCCCTCTCTCTTAAACCTCCCTCCACCTCCCTCCCCATCCCACTCTTCTAGGTTGTCACAGAGCACCAGTTTGAGCTCCCTGTGTCATACAGCAAATTCCCACTAACTATTTTACATATGGTAATATATATATTTCAATACTATTCTCTCGATTTGTCCCACCCTCTCCTTCCCTGACTGTGACCAAAAGTCTATTCTTAATGTCTGTGTCTCTTTGCTGCAGTGTTCACTGAAGTACTATTTACAATAGCTAGGACATGGAAGCTGCCTAGATGTCCATCAATAGATGAATGGTTAAAGAAGTTGTGGTACATATACACAGTGGAATATTAGCTATTAAAAAGAATGAATTTAAGTCAGTTCTAATGAGGTGGATGAACCTAGAGCCTATTATACAGAGTGAAGTAAGTCAGAATGAGAAAGACAAATATCATATATTGATGCATATATATGGAATCTAGAAAGATGGTACTGATGATCCTTCTTGCCCATTTTTTTACTTAGTTGTTTTTATATTAAGTTTTGAGAGTTCTTTATGTATTATGGATACATGCCCTTTATCAGATATATAATTTGCAAATATTTTCTCCCACTCTGTGATTTATCTTTTCATTCTCTTAAGAATGTCTTTCAAAGAGTAGAAATTTTTAATTTTTATGAAGTCCAGTTTTTCAATTTGTGATTAATGAATAATCATTTTAGTGTCATATCTAAGAAATCTTTGTTTAACCCAAGGTCACGCAGATTTTCTTCCATTTTTCCTTCTAAAAGATTTATTGTTTTTAGGTTTTACATTTAGGTCTAGGATCCATTTTGAGTTAATTTTTGTATGGTGTGAGGTATGGATCAAAAAATTTTTATTTTACTGTTAATGGCTTTCCAGTTGCTCCAGCACAGTTTTTTGAAAAGACTGTCTTTTCTTCTCTAAAATTCCCTCTGCTCCTTTGTTGAAAATCAGTTGTTCAAACACAGGTGAGTATTTCTGGACTCTCTTTTGTTCCATTGACCTATTGTCTACTTCACACCAATATCATATTACTTTGATTAGTGTAGCTTTGTAAGTCTTAAAATCAGGGAGTGTTAGTCCTCCAACTTTGTTCTTTTTCAAAGTTGTTTTGGTTTTTGTAGATCTTTTGCATTCAGTGTGAATTTAATAATCAACTTGTCAATTTCTACCAAAAAAAGTCTATAAGAATTTTGATTGGGATTGAGTTAAATAATTTGGGGAGTGTTAAGTTGGACATAGTGACTAAACAATAATAAAACTTCCTAACAATATTAAGTCTTCCCAACCCACATCTCACTATGTTTTGCCATTTATTTGAAAGTGAAAGTAAAGGTCGCTCAGTCATGTCCAACTCTTTGTGACCCCCATGGATTATACAGTCCATGGAATTCTCCAGGCCAGAATACTGTGCGTAGCCTTTCCCTTCTTGAGGGAATCTTCCCAACCCAAGGATAAAACCCAGCTCTCCCACAGGTCTTCTTTAATTTCTGTCATCAATCGTAGTTTCCAGTGTTGCACATCCTTGACAGATCTATCCCTAAGTATTTTATAATTTTTATGTTACTTTAAATGTTATTTTTAAATTTCAATTTTTGATTATTGTATTTCTATATACTAGAAATAAGCAGTTTTGTGTATCAGTCTTGTATCCTGCAACCTTAATAATGATTTATTTATTAGCTCTTTTTTTATAAATTCCATAGAATGTTACTGAATGACAGCAAAACATTTTTTGAGAGAGATTTTTTTTCTGGATATAAAATTTTAGACTGATAACAGTTTTTCTCTCAGTGCTTTATTGACATTGCTCCACCATCTTCTTGCTTACAACATTTTCAATGAGAACTCTGCTCTCATCCTCATCTTTTTTCCTCTGTAAGTAATGTGCCTTTTTCCCTCTGGCTGTTTTTAAGGTTTTTTTCCCCTTCATCTCTGATTTTCAGCAGTTTGATTTTGATGTGCCTTAGTTTTCTTCATGTTTCTTGCACTTAAGATTCATTGAGCTCCTTGGATTTGTAGGTGTATAGTATCATGAGTTTTGGAAATTTTTCAACTAGTATTTTCTTAAACATCTTTTTCTGTTCTCTTTTGTCCCGTCTCCTTCTGGGACTCCAGCCACTGATGTACTAGACCACTTTTGCACAGCTCACAGATGCTATTTTTCCTTATTTTTTGAGTCATTTTCTCTCTGTTTAATTTTGGATAATTAATACTGCTATATCATTTCAAATTCACTGATTTTTTTTCCTGCAGTCTATTGCCATTAATCCCACTCAGTGTATTTTTTTATTCAGATATCTTAGTACTCATCCAGAAATTCAAGTTTTTAATATCTTCCAGTCTTTGCTTAATATGTGGTCTTTCCTCTAGCTTTTTAAATATATAGAATACAGTTATCATAACCTTTCATTTTCTTGTTGCTGATTCTGATGTATCTGTCAGTTCTGGATCAGTTTTGATGGATTGTTTTCTTCATTTTGGGTTGTATTTTTATGCTTCTCTGTATGAATGGTAGTTCTTAGCTAGGTTCCAGACATTGATTTTTTACCTTTTGCAGTACTGGATATTTTTGTATTCCTATAAATATCCTTGAGCTTTGTTCTGGAATATAGTTACTTGGAAAAGTTTGATCCTTTTGAGTCTTGCTTTTATGGCTTGTTAGGCAGGACCAGAGTGATGTTTAGTTTAGAGCTAATTATGCCCTGCTGAGGCAAGCCTTCAGAGTAGGGTACCCGATGCTCCATGAATTACAAGGTTTTCCACTCTGTCTGGTAGGAACAGGCAATGTCCAGGCCCTTTGTGAGCTTTGGTTACTGTCGCCTCAGATCCTTTTGAGTGATTCCTGGGCTTGAGTAGTTTTCCTGACTCGCACACACTGATCATTACTCTGCTGAATATGTCTACAGGGGCCTTCAGGAGACTCTGGGATTCTCCCTTTGTGTAGCTTTCTCCTGTCCAGCACTTTACCCTATGAACTAGCTGTCTTGGCATCCTAAGAGTCTCTGCTCTTGTCTTGTCAACTCAGGGAGTCTACCAGCCTGCATCTGTTTCCCCTGCACTCTCTCTGGCATGGAAACTCTCAGAGGCAGTGAGCTGGGTAATTATAGGGCTCACCTTGTTTTGTTTCCCATCTCTCTGGGATTATAATCCTTTGTCATCTTGTGTTTAGTGTTGAAAACCATTATTTCATGTATTTTGTCCAGTGTTTTAGTTGTTTTAAGTGGGAAGATAAATCTGGTCCCTTGGCCAGAAGCAGAAATCAACTGTTTTAAAATTGTGACTTTTGTGCACAGGGGAGCACAGATAATTATCTTTAAAACTATCTCTGAAGATCCAGAAATGAATCTGCTCTACTTTCACATTTAGTTTTTAGAACAGATTCCTAAATTTTTGCACAGAAGCCAAAGAGCAATTGATATAATTTAATTACTTTGGTTTCAGATTTCACTGAACAATAGAGAGAAAAATATTTTCCCTCTGTGACATGTTTCTGGCTCAAATAGGCTATTTTTAAAATTTCCAAAGTAGTGTTTGACAAGAGAAAAAAAATCCCTTTGGAAAACATAATCTTATTTAAGTGATTATATATAAGCTCTTTCCTCCCCCCAAAATTATTCTGCATGTAAAGTTCATTTTATTTTAAGCCCTGAATGCTTCCATTCCATTGTTTATAGCAGCAAAAGATAGGAAAAAATCTAGATGTCCTTCCTTCAACGGGAGATAAGTTAAATGAATTATAGCCTATCCAAACAGTGTATTTTGAATAGGCAGCTCTAACATGTGCTGATACTTGTAAAAAAGAGCAGTGATGTGTAGACACACACAAGCTGGTCATGGCTAGTCTGTCTCTAGAAGAATATATAAAAAACTGAAGAATATGTAAGAAACTGGTTAACAGCAGTTGCCTCCAGGGATAATAAAGATTAGGGTAGGAGGAAGAGATGTATTTTTCACTATACACTTTTATGCTATTTCCTTTTTTAAAAAAGTACATGTATTACATTTCAAATTCATTGTTTTAAACAGAAAAAGAAAACAAACTGTTCTTTATTTTATTTCTCTAATAGGAGTGATCGGCACAGGAATTGCCCTATCTGTCGCCTACAGATGACTGGAGCGAATGAATCTTGGGTGGTGTCAGATGCACCCACTGAAGATGATATGGCTAACTATATTCTTAACATGGCTGATGAGGCAGGCCAGCCCCACAGGCCGTGACCTCCTGGTGAAGTGTTTCGTAGCTGGTGTGGGCTACACATACTTCAGCAATGGGGAAAGAGGGCAGGGATATTGTAGCACAGACACAGCAATTCCCCCCACCCTCTTATTTTTGCTATTCTGATAGTTTGTCCTTTTATTTGGATAAACCTTCCCTGTCTTCCATTTGGGATAAACTAAAATTTGCTACCGTTTTAGACCATATTTTCCTATTATTTGTCTGTTCTAATACATATGAGGACTAATTGCTCTTGAATTCTTTGCTGAGTTAACATTTCCAGGGGCTTCTGAAACACTTACTTTTCAGGGCAAGAGTATTCTGGAATCTATTTAGTTAGGTTTAAAATAAACCTTGAATTTTAAAAAGTTGTAGCCATGTGAGAGAAAATCTTAACTGAAAATGTATAATACATCAGAGTGCATGTTACTACTTAAATTAGTCTTTCTGCTGGGATCTAAGGAATATGTATGCCCCCTTGTGGTTGACTATTGCTCTTTTAATAGTTTTTACTTGAAATAATCCCTAATTATTTCCTAACTTTAACAGTGTGTTTTGGAACTACATGTTTTTTAACTTATGTGTTTTTTCCCCCCATGCTGTGTAATTTGGGTGAAGACTATGAATTAGGGCAGGACTTTGCCTTGTAAATGGATTTCTGCTGGGGAGTCTTCTTGGCTATTCTAAATGCTTTCCTACAGCTGGGAAACTGTTCTAAGTAGCTTTTGTTAATACTTATTCATCCTGGAGATTCAGATGGAAGTTTTTCTTCATCATAGACCCTAAATTTTATGTCCAAATTATGATAAGTCTTTAACATTGGTTTATGGTGCTTTTATTTTCTTAATTTGAAGGCATCTTCCTGAGGTCCTAGAGTCTTCAAATTTCTTAGATTAAGAAAATAGTATGTAGCCTTTTAACCATATGTACACAAAACACTCCTGAAAATTAGGAGATGACTTGACTTTCTGTTTCACTGTATTTCATTTGAAACGCCAGGAAAGAGTATAGATAGGGTGTTCAGCAGCACTTGAGCCATTTTTAAAAAATTTTGTTTATAAAGTAAACTATTATTTTATGCTACATATTAACATTTCAGCATATAATAAACTAGGGCCTGGTGTCTTTTAAGTGTTTTAACATTCCACAGTATTTTCTGATTTATTATTGGTATGTTACAAATATTAGTATTTTCTGAAGTACCAAAGCATACAATTTAACTTGCTGCTTATTGACGGCAGAATTTTTGGATACTGGGGGCTTTAATCAGAATGCAAATTAAGTTTGTTTTAGGAAAAATGTCCAACCAAATGTAGCTTGGATTTTACCCCCTAATATTTGGTTGACTTTCCTGATGGAGGCAGCTGTTTTTATACAAGAGGAGTGCTGGGGTCTCGGTCCTGTCGGCCTGAGTTTGCAGGCTCTTTAGAAACTGACTTTATCTGTGGTATTCACACTTTCTTTCAGCAGCAGAACTGTTTTTTTCACACAGACACACACACACAGACACACACAGACACACACACAGACACACAGAGATACACATACACACAGACACAGACACACACAGACACACACACACACAGAGATACACACACACATAGACACTGCCCCCATACCCCAACCCTGCTCTATCATTTTCTCATTATACATTTCCTTATATAAATTTATGTACCACAATAACTAAATATTTATGAAGTCAGCCAACAAAAACATGTTAATGCACTGGTGAATACAAGTATATCGGAATTTGACGAGTAACACAGTTGCATGATGGGACTTGTTTGTTTTTTTTTTTTAATTTTTTTCCAAAAAAAATTCCATTAAATTCAAGTCAAAATCCAGACCTCTGATTGTCCTCCATAGGTTCCCCAGTACTCCATGGAACATATTTTGAAAACTTGGAGATAAAAGTCTTTGGAGACTAAGTCTTCTAAAATATGTTCCATGGAGTACTGTCTTTATGGATTTGCTGAGTCTCATTCAGATTGCCCAATTTAAGAATGTTTTTGAAAATGAATAAAATTTCTTCATAGATTTTTGGATTTTTCCAGTTATAGCCAATGATTTTATCCCCCAGAATCCTTCACATTTCAAGGAATTATTTTTCATAGTGAGCCCAGTGACTTGATGTTGCCCAAACCTTTTTATTTTCCAATATAAGCTCCAAGACACTAACTGATACTGTGAAATATATTTTTACTAGCCTTATCAAATAAATGAGCACAGTTTTTTGGTCACTCCATTAAACTGGGTAATAATTCTTTAGATGTAAATGTTAGGTAGGTTCTACTGTAATAACTAATTGTAAAAGTTGTAAATTTGTTTAATGGATGAAATGTTCACTTTTTGTATTCTGTACAGCTTGTCTTTTTTAAATATTAAGTACTTAAATGCATTTACTATGATAGGAAATATGTGTGCCTTCTAGGATTTATGAAGCTGTTTCATGAACTCTTAAGAAATTTGTAAGTTATAAAGTTTCCCTGTCTTAATAACAAAGGGTTTACTCATAATACTGTAGAACTTTAGTTTGAGAAAATGGATTTGACTATGTACTGAATTTAGAAGTTGAAGATAATAGTATCTGTTTTGTTCTTGATGCAAACTGATGTATTGTGCAATAAATAATCTTTAGCAAGTAAATTTTAGGTAATTGAGTTTTTTTTTTATTATGTAGTTTCACGTTTTTATATACCAAGTGTTTATATTCCTTAGAGGACTGTTTTGTGTTGTGTTCTGGCAGATTGTGCTGTTTTTGTGCTATGTTTTAAAACACTTCAAATTAGACTCGATTTACTTATACCTAATATAGGTAATAAGGCTGCTTGAAAGTATCTTTTGGTTCAGTGATTTTTATCATTGAGAAGTTGGATTCATTAAAAGGCAGTCCAAAGAATTTGTATTTTTAACTGTTTTTTTTTTTCATTAAGTCCAACTTACTTTATCTAGGAGTAAGAAAGCTACTTGGAGATTAGAGAAATCAGGTGACCCACCCACATTTATAAAGGACAATTACAATGATAGTATAACATAAACAGCAACAGATGGTCATTTGTTTTCATGTCTTTCTGTTACCCTACTGGATAGTAAAAATAATAAAATACTTCACCCTGTGGTGGTTTTGATATTTTACCTTGTAAGATCATTTCTAAGATAAAAAAGTGGGATTAGAGAAGCAGGCTAGAATCTTAGGGCTGAGAATGGGAAAACCGTTTATAAGAAGGAGTAGCAGTTTATAATTAATGTGTATCATCATGGAGAAGTACACATTTTGGTGTCAAAGACATAGAAGCGCCCTCAGAGATTTATTTTTACAATCTTGCAGCTGTTTATAGTCTAACTCTGGCATACTCTATCTCCCTAATAAGGTATTTCTTTAGAGGTTGAAGGTTTATAAAAATTTTCAAGGAACTATGTCTGATAACTGTTCCTTTTATTGCAGTTAGTTATACCTGTTTTTTATAACAGTCATAGTTTTTAGGTAGAGAATACCTAGGTTTATTACCAGTGTATCACCTTCAGTTGCATCTGCAATCTCAGAAAATGATCAAAATATTATTTCACCATCACGGCACTCGGAAACAAGTAAAGAGAAAGCCATAGGGATGTGCTTTTAACTCTGCCTTATCCAAGGTAAGACAAAGTAAAGGTGCAGGACAGGCCTTGGTAGACACCACCCCAGGAGCTGTGATTGGTTTTTATGAGGCACAGAACAATAACATCGGTCATTTCAACAATGCAGTTTCAAGTAACGATGTGAACTTGAGCCCTTTAGAGTAAGCATGTCTCAAAAACCATTCTGCTAGAAGTGTGGGCTAGTGTACAGTTGTCTTTGATTCCAACTGTGATCACAAAAGAAAGAGATTCACCCTAAAAAGGCCAATTAGGTTGATGATGTAATAAAAGTGCATTGTGCTATAGAAAAAGGTATCTGAAAAGCGTGCAGGTCAGGTAAAATCCAGTAGGTATTGACTGAACAGACTGGAGATATATCCAGGGAAAAGGAAATGGCCATGTGAGACTTTACTCATGAACTATTACAGCAGAAGTTAGAAAAGAAGAGCAAAAGTTTCCCTCCTGGGTTTTGAAAGCTTCAGTTCAAATTTTGAGTTTTCCTAGTGAATGTCATCCATAGCTGAATCTTGATTCAGAAAAGATAAATTAGTAATTATTATTAATAGCTTTTCATGATGCCTGTATCTTTTCTTTAAAATTTAAAGATTTGCCTAAAATAGTTTAAAACTGTTTAGCCACAGTCCTAACAGACTTTATTTAATAATTAAATGCTTGATACACATAAAATGACAATGAAAAACTGTAAAATACTTGTTATGTTCAGGCAAATGTATACAAATGGCTTTTTAAAAATAACGAGTGCCTAAAATAAATGCTCGGTTTTCATTCAGTTTCATGGTTAGCTATAAGATAGCATATGTTTGCCTTGTAAAAAGACTGTATTTATTGTTCCGTATGCTAAGTTGACCAGTGGAGGGGATAATCATTATAAAGTAACAGGACAAGACAACCTAAAGCCAGGTAAGCATCTTCACAGGCAAAAATAGTGTTCTTCTAACTCTGTAATGATTCACAAGGGCTTACTCTAGTCTATATTTGCCCATAGAGATAGACAAGAAGGTCCTTGAGCAGCCTCTTGAGTTCCAGGATCATACAACCTTAAAATATTTCCAAAAGAGGAGATTCATTCATTTTTATATAATATACATTTATTGAGCACCTACTATGTACAAGGCCCGAGTAACACAGATGAAGAGTACGTTGGTAAAGCTTAAATTCAGCCTGGTCTTTAAAAATGCTTTCTACCTGGCCCCTGGGACCACATATATTCTAAAGAGGTCTGCATATTAGGTAAAGGAGAGATTTCACCTTGGGGCGGGGCAGGGGGGCAGTGGAAAATGCACCAAGTTACAGTGATAAAAAAAAATTCTAAATGTGTCAGGCCTGAAAGAATAGTGGGGAAAGGACTAGATTAGGATTAGGGAAACCTAGGTCTGAGCCTATGACTTATTAGAGCTGTGTGACCTTAATCAAGTTTCACTTCTGTGGCCCTAACTGTTCATAAGTAAAATGATAATTGGGCTACAATCACAGAATATTAGAGCCAAAAGGAACAGAGGTCATCTAGTCCTGTGCTTTTCAAAGTCCTTAGTTCAAATGTAAATACATAGAAGCCCCAGTATAAAACCAATGAAAGCTGAGTCACCTTGAAGTAAAAGCAGCACCTCAGAGCCTCAACCCCCTTCTCATTCCCTGCCCTGAAGTGGTCCAGGAGCCGAGCTCACAGAACACCACGGAAAACCACTCATCTGATCTAAACCTTCTCCTTTCAGATGAGGAAACCAAGACACAGAATAGGAGTGATGGCTGTGATATGAATATTTGGTTTCCTAAATATGAAGGGAGGAGGGCTAAATAAAACAGTTTTAAAAACTCATTAAAAAAAAAAAAAGCAAAGAAGTTTTCTAATTCTCTCAAAGTAGCTCCTTTCTGAAAGGGAGGTTTGAAGTAGATTTTAAGGCAGACAGCCCATGAGGCCGAAATGAACAACTACCAACAAGTCTGCGGAGTTTATAGAGAAGACTGTGGCAGAAAACCAGACTTCATATCACTGGGCACTAGACCATGTAAGATCCTGGCCCCCACGATGCAAGCATTAGCACTTTGAAGAGGAACATTTGGAAAATTGGGAATTAGTCCAGCTCCCAGATCCCCAAGGAGGAGTCACCATCTATTACTCAAAAATAGAAATTGGCATGAAGTGAAGTGAAGTCACTCAGTCGTGTCCGACTCTGCAACCCCATAGACTATAGCCTACCAGGCTTCTCCGTCCATGGGATTTTCCAGGCAAGAATACCAGAGTGGGTTCCCATTTTCTTCTTCAGGGGATCTTCCCAACCCAGGGATTGAGCCCAGGTCTCCTGCATTGCAGGCAGACACTTTACTCTGAGCCACCAGGGAAGCCACCGAAATGGGCATGTTAGACCTTAAAGGGAATAGTGCAACCAAAAACCACTAGTTTGAAAGTTCTTCAGCGGTATCCTCTCCATGGAGGAAAGTCCTAGTTTGGTATCTTGACCGCTGTTAATCACGGCAGACTTGAAATTAAACCAAAAAGGTAAAACACATGTCCAACGCTCGACTAGTTGGTCAGGGCTGTGATCTCTTCTGATTTCATGGCATCAGACAGGAAGCTGAGCTCATTGCACAGGGTCTCGTATCGGAATGCCATCCGGATCTGAGCAACATTTGTCTTCCGAATATCATTTCCTTCAGGTCCTTCTTTATAGTAATTTTGTCCCAGAAATTTTTGCTTTTCCTATGGACCAAGAGAAATACAAATGAAACAATATACCTTATATTTCTTTCTATATCCACATGGCAGCTCAGACTTAGCCATACCAAATCAGGCTATTCCTCCAAAGCAGATCCTCCATCAAGACATCTTTCCTCACAGAGCTGTTACAAAATTCCTCCTGCCTTCCTGTCCTCAAGGATGTCATCCTGATAACCACATTCATTCCCTTCATTTCTAACTGTGCTTTCCTTGATCAGAAAGACAAGAACTATAAGAGCCACTGGCAATGAAGAAAGCAAGGTGAAGGCGTGAAGATTCTAGAAGTCTCTCCCAAGAGCTGACAAGGGCACACAGATGTGCCTGGGGACAACCAGTCCAGGGAACCAAGTCCCCACAAAATGAATCTTGAGCCTTGCCTCTCATCTGCATCAGCGTCCAACAAGAGCAGCACAATGCAGCCCTCTCCCTATACCATTGACACTGCCCAGGGGAGCTGCCCAGGGACACAGACACCCGCTGGAGCAGTGGTTCTCAACCCTGGCTCCATATCAGAGTCACCTAGGGAGCTGTTAAAAAAAAATGAGTGATGTCTGGGTCCCATTCCTGGAGTTTTCTGTTCAATCTAGGTACTGTTCAGCTATTTGAGAAGCACTGAGTGCTTATTATGTGCCAGAGTCTAATCCTGACCTCAGAGATGTAATGCTGAACTTATATTCTGGAAGGCAGGACACAAAAACACATGACTACATAATGGCAATGTCGGTAGTAATAAATGTTATGAAAAAAAAACAGATTTAAGGGATGGATAATGAGGGCAGGTGTGTGGCTGCTATAGAATGAGTGATCGGGGAAGGCCTCTCCAAGGAGGTGACATGTGAGCAGAGATCTGAAAAAGGTGACAGAGCAGCCAGGAAAATTTAGGAGTCTCCCCAGCGGTCTCCCCTAGAATGTGGCAGAGACCCTGCTGGTTTCATCCATCCCCAGGGGCAGGGCCGAAAAAACGCCTGGCACACAGCAGGCATCTGACGTACAGGGTGGAAAGGACGAGAGGTACCTGATGCGAGAGGCCGCTCTGCAGCACACTGTTCCTGGCGATCTCACACAGGTCACACGTGCTCAGCTTCCACACTTGAGCCGCAATTGCGTATTCCTCCATAAGCGCTTCCTAGACTCCCCCCAGAGGAAACGTTAGATGGGAGTCTGTCCATTTCAACGCTTGGACATTGCAGATTTCATTTTTCCTTAAGAACTGGCACATGGACAATAAAACAACTTCCCCCTCCCCCTAAAATCACAAACTCCCAAGATCTTTTTTGTGTGAAAGTTCAGGTAACCAAAGACAGAGATACCAAAGAACAGCTGCAGATTTATCTGTTGACAGCCACATGTTCAAGGCCCTGCACCCAGGACTAGGGGGCGCCAGCCTGCTCTCCTGTGCCTATCTCCCTGTCAGGCACACTTTTAATACCCACTCTGCAGCCTTGCTTTGTAGTTAACACTTTTTCTTAGGATTGTCCAAAATAAAAGTTAATCTGGGTAAAGTACTAACAGAGATGGAGCATTAATTAGGAATGAGAAGTGATCAGGGGTCAGTAGTGAGACAGCGTAAGCCCAGGAGGATTTAAGCTTGAGCTGTCCGTTCACTTCGTTTTCTCAGCTGTGAAATATCTCACATCTATCACAAGTCCTATCACCTCTTTGCCACATCATTGCCTCTGTATCCTAGGCAGTGGTTCTGAAAACACGGTCCCACGATTCCTAAGGATCCCCAAGTCTTTTTGAAAGGTCCTCCCTTTTCCAACTATGTATTTATTTTGTGAGGCAAGATTTCTTCATGCACTTTGGTAAAAACAATTTGTCACAACAGATTGACTGCAGGAACAGAGATGAGAATCCAGCTGTCTTCTATCAAACCAGACATTAAGGAGATTTGCAAAAATGTAAAGCAATGCCATTCTCTATTTTGTTATCAAAGTTGGTGGAAATATGGTTATTTCTCATAAAAATTGGTAACTGTATTAACATTTCATGATTTATTACTGTTATTTTTACATGGGTTGGGCTTCCCCGGGTGGCTCAGAGGTTAAAGCATCTGCCTGGAATGTGGGAGACCTGGGTTCGATCCCTGGGTCGGGAAGATCCCCTAGAGAAGGAAATGGCAACCCACTCCAGTACTCTTGCCTGGAGAATCCCATGGAGGGAGGAGCCTGGTAGGCTGCAGTCCATGGGGTCACAAAGAGTTGGACACGACTGAGCGACTTCACTTTCACTTTACATGAGTTAATATTTTTCAATTTCACACAGTTAATTTTCGCTAGTTACAAGACACATCAACCTCAGCTCTCTGAGAGCCTCAGTTCCTCATTATATAAAGGGGTCTTGAGATCAGAGGCTTCCCTGGTGGCTCAGTGGTAAAGAAGAACTTGCCTGCCAGTGCAGGAGATGCAGTGTGATCCCTGAGTCAGGAGGATTCCCTGGAGAAGGAAATGGCAACCCACTCCAGTATTCTTGCTTGGGAAATGCCATGGACAGAGGAACCTAGCAGACTGCATAGTCCATGGGATTGCAAAAGAGTCAGACACAGTAGTGACAGCACGCACACATGAGACCAGAAGCTTGGAGCCTGTCCTAGAAGACCTAGGCACTTCTGTTTTCACTAATCTGTGGCTGGTCTCATCATCACCCCCACCTTTGTGCTGGTACACTGGTGACTGGTCCCCATGCATGACGCCACCTTTCCCTTCCTCCTCGCGGTCCCAGAGATCCACAACTTCCTAGTAATCATAGTGGTAACAAAACTGACAGCTAACATTTTTAATACAAGTAACTCTGCCAATATTACAGAGCTAGGGAATATCAAAGGAAGGGAAAATGAAAGGCAAAGAAAAGAAATCCTCATGGTTTCAGGAACCCCAAAAAAGGGCTTCTGGGAGGAACAGCTTTTCCTCACCAGGAGCTTCCTCTTGTCTTCACTAGCCCCCAGTGCCACCCGGCAGGCACCGTGTGCTCAGGTCCCTACCGTGGGAGGACGACACCTTCCCCTAGAGTCCTCACCTTCGTGTAGTGAAACTGCATGGGATCGTCAGTGGAGAGAGAAACATGAAGCCCCTTGTGCAGGAATTCCCTCAGAGGGTTTTTCGAATATTCGAGGAACAGACTGTTGTTGCTAAGAGGAGACATGGCAATGGGGATCTGAGCCAGGTAGTAGAGATACTGCAACACCGGACTCTGCAAAAGAACCACCAAACTCAGGGGACAAGAGCCAAAGGGGGGGAGCATTCACCAAGGGAAGCCGGGGCTCTGGGCAGTGCCTGTGGAAGACCCCTGAGCTCCCTGCCAGGACTCTGGACCCCACCCTCTGTGTTCACCTCTCTCCTGCATCGGGGCCCATGCCTCCCTGGGACTGCTCTCCTGCCCGCTGTTGGAAGCGCTCTGTCTCGGCTCCAGGCCGGAAGCACAGCTCAGGGCAGGAAGGGCACCTGCCAGGCCCCGGGCTGACACCAACCTACATCCTCCCCTCTCCCAGGCACTGACCCCAACAAGTCAGCCCTTGGAGATGCCCCACTTTTGTTGTTTTGCTTGACCACAAACATTGAGGTTGTGACTGTAAACACTGCAACTCCTTGGAGGTGGAAAGGGGCAGACATGACCGGGCTAGAGTGGTTCTCTGATGTAGCACCCACCCCACACAGAAACATGAGACATGGCTAGACTCCCCCTCGGAACAGGGAAGGAGAAGAGTTTGAGCAAATATCCTTCCTATGGAAGTGAGTCAAAATATGGAGAAGACTGAATGCAGAGAGTTCACGGTAGCATTAGTTACACAAGCAAAAAGTCGGATGGATTCTGTGCAGCAGCTGGAGAAGGGCTGTCCTTCCGCAGCCGTTAGGATGAGCAGCCAGATGTCATGTCACAGCACAGAAAAATGCTTGTGAAACAAAGTTAAGGGACGAAGAAGGAACTGTGTGTTATGATAATAAGCTTATTAAAAATATGCCCTGGAAAAAAAAAAGATGAGAATTGGAAATAATAACAAGCTAATGATGCTTTTTTTTAAGTGATAGCAGTAAGGATTTTTTTCTTTCTATTTCTCCACTTTTTCGAAAACCTAAATTGTGATTGATTTGATCATATTATTTCATAATTAAATATAAAACCAAGAGACTACAGATAGCAAAGCCTAGAAAAAGAACCAGCGTTTCTGCATCACTGGCCAGAGCCTCCCAGGGTGTGGCCAGAGTCCAGGCAATCCCCCTCCTCTCCAGAGGAGCCCCAGGGCGGGACTGTCACTGCAGGGCAGGCATCTGTCAGGGGCCCGGTTACCTTCTTGAGGAGCAGCCCGTGGGAAATGTTGTCGGCAGTCAGGAAAGCAGAAACCAGGTGGGTGATGGAGCCGGCCTCCCCACAGTGAGGCCGGAACAGGAACGTGCTCAGGCCCCGTTCCCTGCAGGCATGAGGCTCCTGGTGAGAAAGGACCCTTGGCCCACCTGCCCCAGCACCCATGGGCCCACGCCGCTCGCCAGGGGCCACTCGAGAGAAGACAGTCACCCATGGCAGGGTCAGCACAGCTGACGCGCAGCACCCTGGAAACAACCTCTCCCCAAATCTGAGACCCAGGCCCAGAGCTCCTCAGAACCAAGAGATGCCATCTCCAGGGAACAGAGACGGCCCGGTCCTCCATCCATCCTCTCCTCCTCTCCCCCAGAGCCTGGCAGCCCAGATTCAGACAGGAAAGGCCCTGAGAAACCATCGAGTCCAGACTCTGTTGTAAGAAGGGGCAATCCCAGAGAGTGGAGCCAGATGTCAGAAGCCCCTGAGCAGGGCAGCAACAGAGCTGAACTAGAGCCCCTGCCTCAGAAAGCTCAGCCCAGGACTCCACCCCTGGCCGTCGCCTTAAGTCGTGGTCCCACTCAAAAGCCCCACACCCAGGAACTAGCGCTGGCTGAGGCCTCAGCCTTGCGACCCAGCAGGGGTGGGAAGGACCGCTCAGCGTCCTGCCGCCTGGACCCCGCCTGGGTGTGTGCTCTGGGGGAGCCTGGGCACACAAGACCACTGGATGGAAGCTCTGTGAGGGCACGAATACAGTCTGCTTTGTCCCCTATTTCGTGTCCTGGGCCCAGGGCAGGGCCTTCACTTGGCAGGTGCTATGATATGTTGAATGGACGGACACACATATGAACACCATTGGTGTGGAGGTGAGTGAACATGTGTTGGAATGTCATGTATCTGTAACCTACCAGGGATGGACACACACACAAAGGTGTGGTGTGTGTATGGACACGTGTGTCCAGGCATGGGGCTGGCTGCGTTGTATGTGTGATGGTGTCTGCGTGTGTGTGCGGCCCTGCGGGTACGGGTCCAGTGCAGTGGGCTGGGGTGCACCCCAAGGCAAGGGTGCGCAGGGCCGGCTCACCCACCTGCGGAGGTTGTTCAGCACCATGATGTTGGCGTACATGTAGTACAGGTAGTAGCTGTAGGGCGGGTTCTGCTCGCTGGTCCAGACGTCCGGGCTGGGGCTCTTGTCCGAAAACATGTGGTCGCTGTGCTTGGACTCATCATCCACGCTGTCAAATCCTGTCACCTGGGCAGGAGGAGGGATCCTGCGTCAAGCTGCGGCAGACGGGCTGCCAGAGCAAAGTGGTAAAGGCCTCGGCGCCCAGGCCTTGCAGCTGGGGACCCCGGGGCCTGCCTGAGCCACATTTCTCCCAGGGATGGGGAGTGGGCACAGCACCCCAGGCTGTCCCTCCAGGGTTTCCAGAGGCACCCGGAAGCCAGTCTAGAGAGCACCGGCAGCAACAGTGAAGGGGAGCCCAGGCCAGGCCAGGCGCACGGTGAGGCAGCTGGACTCACCTCCCAGCCTCCGCTGTGCCATCAGCAGCAGTGACAACGGCTGTGAGGCAAAGGGGACAGGCGTTTCCACACACCTGTGGGGCGTCAGGCCCTGCCCGAAGCACTGACCACACACGTCGGCTAACTCAGCGCTAAAGTGGCCCTGTGAGGGCAGGCTTGGCTGAGGGCAGAGCAAGGCTGGTGAAGGCACTTGCCCATGTGAGACCACCAGCTGAGCCTAAAGGGCTCGGGGTCTGCACTCTGGGGCTGCAGGTGGAGGATGCCCGGGGGTGGCCATGAGAAGCCCGCGGGGATGCCTCACAAGCAGGCCAAGGTGGGCACCATCCAAGAGGGCTTCTTGGAAGGCTGAGCCCTGGCTCCCGGAGCCTGCCCTCTGAGCAGTGTCGGAGCAGCTCAGAAGATGCCCTCCCCCCAGCATACTCACACCGACACTGGGCCCACCCTACACTCCACAGGCCCACCAGAGTCACCAGCCTCTTGCTGTCGCCTCCTCCCAGAGATCGGGCCCTGAGGGAAGACGTACCTGCGAGGACTCGGCTCCCAGCCGGCATACAGGGCCGCTTTGCTCCCATCACTCGGCCACAGCAGTGCTTTGGGAAGGGGCCCGTGAAGGACTGGCCCAATCTGGGGGGCTCCCAGCCCAGCCCCAGCCAGGTCTGCCTGTTCCCAACAGGGCAGTAGAGGCCCAGGGGAGCAAAGGACCGCCAAGGTCTTGCCAGACTCTTCCCTGTAGAGTCACATGTCAAAGGAAATGACGGTCCCCACTGTAGCCCTCAGCATGGCCTGGACACGTCTGGGGGCCAGAGGGGCCTCGAGTTCTGCTGTCTGCACTCGCAGCTCCATGCTGCTCCTGAACTCTCAGGGTCCAGCACGGGGGCAATGTCAGCCCCTCTCGTGAGCTCTGTGTCCCCCACGCAGGGCCCTAAACTGGACATCCCAAGGGCCTCAAGCACAGAATCTGCCCAAATCCCAACTCCTCCTCCTCCCCAGCCTCCCCACTCCCCACACAGCTAGCAGTGTCCTCCTAAAGGCACAGCACCTGCTCCCCTGCAAAACCAGGCACCGAGGGCCCCTCCAACTCCTCCCCCACTCACCTGCAGGCCATGCCCAAGCCCCATCTGTTCTCCAGCTGTGCCCACCACCTGTATACCCCTCACTTTCCTTAATGGGAGGCAGGATCCTATGGGATCGATGACTCTTGGGTCAGGACCCTGGGTATGAATTCCAGTCCTGCCCCTTTTAGCTCTGCGGTTTCAGTTTCCTGGTGTGTAAATTGGAGCTAGTAGCTTCACAGGACTGCTGTAAGGATTAAGTGAGATAATCCACAGTGTCTGAACACACAGCAACGCATAATCACGCTGGCTGCTACCTAGCAAATGATGTAAAATGGGGCAGTCATGAGGGTGAGGTGAGATCGCCTCATGGCGTGGGTCACCGGGCCAGGGAAGCCATCGGTGTGAGCTGTTACTACTACTTCAAGCCCCCTTCACGTCTCTACTGCTGGAGCAGGCCCCCAACTCTCACCTTGGCCCCCTGCCCCCACCTCCAGCTACCTTCTGTTCCAGGGCTTTCCTCACTCAATAGCCTGCATGTTGATGGTCTAAGATATAAATTCAATGCTGGCCCTCCACCTGTTCAAACTTTCCAGCACCCCCCAATCCTTCCCCCTACAGATACACTCAGCCATCCCTCCACCCCGACCTCTTTACCCTGAGCCCTCTGGGATCTTCCCTGCCTCCCTCCCTGTCAGAAACCATCCACACCATAACCTCCTCCAGGCACTGAACTTGCCTCTCACCGTCTGCAGCCACCTTTGTTCTGGGGACCCAGAGGGCGGGACAAGCCCCTGCCCCGCTGATGCCCTTCCTACCCTTCTCCCCTCTCCCACAACTAACCAGAAAAATATATTTTGTGGGGCTTAACCAAGCAAGGTATGAGGACCACTCGTGTTCAGGGGAAAGCAGGAGTCTGAAATGCCTGCAGCTGGGGCAGGCCTGGTCGTTTCAGCCCCGCCTGGCCAGGAACCAACTCTTCCGTCTTTCTGCCCTGTGGCTGCCTTCCCAGCACCCCACCCATGCCTGCAGGGCCACCCCAGAGGAGAAGGGAACGTCCCTTCTCTGCAAGAAGCTTGTTATTCTAGGAATTCAGCTTCTTAGGGTTGGACACTTCATGCCTGGGGCACACCAGTGATCTTAGAAGGTAAGCTGACCCAACTTGCTGGGAGCCTTCTCCTCCCTTCCCCACTGGGCACATCACCCGACCGCCACACATGCTTACATATTTGAGGAAGAGGTGAAGCTCTCGGTGATCTTGAGGGTTGATGGTGGCCTCGAAAAGGGGCAGGAAGATATTCTCCAGCATCTTCCCAAAGCTTGGCAGCAGCTTCTTTAACCTAAATATGTCACTGGGGGAAAGCGAGACTTGCCAATAAAGGTGGTCCCAATAGCCCCCTCGAGCTGTCAGAGACCAGCCCTGGTCCCTTCCTCAGGCAGTGCAAGTCCCCAGTTAAGCACCCAGGGCAGGGTCAGAGGTGGGGCTCCAACACAGATCCTTCCCCTCCTCGCCAAGTTCTGCAATACCAAGCATTGGTTGGCACACTCAGCACCTACCCATGCCCATCAGTGAGCTTTCTTCAGCTAGAGGCCTCACTGGGAGGGGGGGCGCTGGGATTCAAGCTGATCCAGCTATCTGCCACTCAGCTCAGTTCCCCTAAACCACAAGTCCCAGCCATTCCAGGGGCCCTATATTGCCCAGACTGGAGAGGACAGGGGTAGTCTGAGCCATATCCAGGCAGTGGGCCAGCAATCTGCCCATCAGATTATGCAGACTCCCAGCCTCACCCAAAAAGGTAGTCCATCCTCAAATCACAGTGACAAGAAGATGGGCAGTCGTTCCCACCAGGGCTTCCCAGGTGGTGCAGTGGTAAAGAATCAGCCTGCCAATGCATGAGATACAAGGGACACGGGTTTGACCTGTGGGTCAGGAAGATCCCCTGGAGAAGTGCATGGCAACCCACTCCAGTATTCTTGCCTGGAAAATTCCATGGGCAGAAGAGCCTGGTGGGCTACAGTCAATGGGTCGCAAAGAGTCAGACATGACTGAGCAATTGAGCTTGTTCCACCAGGCCTTTGCAATGATATGTTCTTCAAAGAACAGTGTTGAAGCATCGCAAGGTATCTGTGCAGACCGCCCCTCTCTGTCGGGAGTCCCAGGGACCAGGTGTCGGCTGGCACTGGAACAGGCTCAGCAGGTCCTGCGGGTCAGGCTGATGACCCAGAGGACACGGGGAGGCAGCAGCTGCCACACTTACTAGATCCGGGGCACCTGGATGACCCAGCGCATGTGGGGCGAGTAGACCTTGTTCTGGATGAACCAGCGGGCCAGGCCGGGCCACTCCTCGGGACTGCGGCCGTAGATGGATAGCCGTGGCTCTGAGTACTGGTACTTGCTCTCCTCCAGCTCCCGGGCCACCTCCTGGCACCAAAGAGCTCAGATCAGCCCAAGGATGAACCTGGGTTGACCCCAGCAGCAGACCCTGCAGCTCCCCCAGCCACCAGCTCCCCGGCTCGGAAGGCCTGATCTACACCTCTTGTTAGCACTCACTCCTCCTTCGTGGGGAAGAAAGCCCTGGGCTTGCACAGTCACACATACGACTAGAGGCCCAGCAGCAGAAGTGTCACCAAACAGAGCGAACCTGTACCCAGTTCAGGCTGCAAACACGCAGAGCAGCAAGCCTGGATGTGGAGGGCTGGCCTGGGATGGACATCCTCCCCTTTCTCTTGCCTGCAATCAGCACAGTCCATACACAGCACTTCCTGCCCACCTGGAAGCCGGAGGCCAGGGCCACAGCACTGGGCACTGGGCACCTGCACCTCGCCTGAGCTGGATGGACAGGGATTCAGGACGGGGAAGAGGACAGGAGAGCCTGCAGGCCCCCACTCCCTGAACGCAGACGCCGTCGGGAATCCGAGCAGGCCTTGCAGACGCCCAGGGCTCGCTCACCTTGACCATCCGAGCGAAGTACTCTCCTCCCAGGTAGTTTTCTGTTTTCAGATACAGGTCTCGCAGCTCGCTGGCCCCCACAGGGTTGTACTTGGAGTTGAACTTGTCAAAGCGGTGGAACGTCTGCCGGCCCTGGAGAAAGAGACGCCAGCCAGCTCACACGCTGTCCTGCAGCCATCAGACACACGCCTCCTCCAGCCGTTACAATGTGGCCTCCGCGAACCGCACTGAAAGGCACCTTCTATGTCAGTTCGTACATGGAAACTTGGAAAGTCCCAGGGCCGGGACCACACGTCAGCCCTGGCATCCTTCCCTGAGACCCTCCGTAGAGCAGGGTCAAGGTCCTCGTGCTTCTAGGAGCAGGGCTAGCTGAGCAAGCAGAGAATACTGAGCCACCAGTAATAACGTGTGTCCTATTACTGCTTAGACTGCATAAGGCCCTTTCTCCATCATTCAGTGTTTGGTTTAAGATTTTTTTCACTCTGTTGAAATGTATACAACACAAAATGTGCCGTCTTAACCATTTTTAAGTGTACATTCACACTGCTGTGCAGCAATCATGACCATCTGTCCCCAGAACTCTTTTCATCATATAAAACTGAAACTACGTCCTCACAAAACAGTGACTCCCCATGACCCCCTCTCCCAGCCCACGGGAACCACCATTCTCCTTCCTGTCTCATGAGCTTGCCTGTTCTAGATGGCTCATACATGTGGAATCACACAGTACTTGTCCTTTTGTGTCTGACTTCTTTGATTTATAATGTTTTCAGGGTTCATCGTGGATGTGGCAGGTTATCAGCACTTTATCCCTTTTTAGGACTGAATAATATTCCTGTGTGTGTGTGTACATATTTTGTTCATCCATTCAAGTGGTGATGGACACTCTTTGGCCACTGTGAGTAATGCTGTAATAAGCACTGATGTGCAAGTATCAGTTTTAGTCCCTGCTTACAATTCTTTGGGGTATATACCTAGGATCGGGATTGCTGGACTATACAGTAATTCTATATTTAACTTCCTGAGAAGTGGCCATACTGTTTTCTATAGCAGCTGCACCTCCATTTAGTATTTTAATTACACTGCAATGTCATTAAGGCATGTGGTAGTCACCATGTTACAAGCAAGGAAATAAAAGCTCAAGTGAATTACTCAAAGGCACTTAACTCTTATGTAGCGGAAGTGGGAGTTAGAAGGGGAATGTCGCTGCCTTCAAGTCACACCCTCTTCTCCTCTGTCCCAAGGCTGCTTCCAGCCCTTACTCTCTGAGGACAAACTGCCTCTCACAGTTCCCATGGCTGGAAGAGAAAGAGATGCCTACACAGCCAGCCCCTCTCCAAGACCAATCGTGGCTGCTTTCCAGCAGGCTGAGTCCTCCACCAGGACTGCGTGAGGCCCTGGGGCCGAGCCCACTCACCGCATGGACATCCAGCGAGTCCACAGTGAGGTCGTACGGGTCCATGTGCAGGCTGTCGAACACCTGCCGCAGGGTAATCTTCCGGCCCCGCTTCTCGGCCACTGTCCTGTCGGGCTCTGTCTGGTACGTGTGCTTGATGAAGCGCAGCAGGTGCTTCTGGTTCATGCAGGCAGCTGCATGGATGTGAGTGTCCACCTGCGACACAGTGCCCCAGCACGTGAGCCAAGCCACCTCCCTCAGCATCAAGAACCAGGACCCCCAGGCCTCGGTGCTAAGTGCAGAGCCTCAGCACCTCCTCTGGTGCTGGGCCGCCCCACCCCATATCTCTTCTAGAACTGGTCTTCCCCCCTCTAGCCTTGCTGCCCAATCCCCCTTCTTACAGCATCAGGAGACCTTTTCTAAGTACAGTTCAGATCTGGCCATTGTCCGTGTTAACACATCAGTGCTGCCCAACATTTCAAGATAACGCCCCAGTTCCTTAGCCTGGGATTCAAGGCTTACTTTCAGTCTTAAGTCTCACCTTGCCCTGCTCTCTGCTCCAGCCAGGACACCCCACTTACAGGTATCCGAGGAGCCATGCTCTTCCTCAGCCTGGATGTTTTCCTTCCTCCCGACCAATCTCATCCACCTGGAAGTCTACGACCTCCTCTACACAGAAGCCTATCCTGATCCCCCAAACACAATGAACGAGTTTTCCCCTTGTCCAGCCTGGAACCCTGGCACAGACACTCCCGTCACTGTATGTATCCTCCAGTCCTCTCTAAAAAGTTTCTGTCTACTTCATCACTAGACTGGAAGCTCAGTCCTCAAGGACAGGGGCTGTGCATCTAAGTCTCCAGGGCCTACCCCAGAGCCTGGGATGATGTGAAATCAATGGATGGATGAACGGACCAGCAAACAGGTGTGGGAGGTTCCGACCGTTTCAGTGATATCCACCTCCTCCTCATAGAACCCCGAGGGCTCATGTAATGCCCCGCAAAATCCCACACTTGCCACTGACCTCTCCTAGAACCCCCAGAGCATTCCCCTCAGCCACCAGCCCTAAAGAAACAGAGCCCTGGCTAAGCTGAGGGATGGCCTGAAGTCACGGTGGGCATCCTGACCCTCTTCCATAAAGCCCAGGGGCCTGCGGGAGGTCCCAGGGAAGGTGGCAGTGACCTCACAGGCCAGGGTACTGCCACCCACTAGCCCACACTCTGCAGTCCCTGCTGCAGCCAGCTGGGCAGCCTGCCAGGGCTGGGGTGAGGAGGCGGCTGACTTCAGGCCAAGGAATGCTGTCCACAGCTGGCCAGGCATCTCCGAGTCATGTCAAACCCGACATCCAATCCACTGAACCTCTGTGAGCTTTCCACCAGCCAGCCCCTGTCACCAGCCACATCACTCACTCCTCAAGGCCTTCCTGCCTTTAATCCCGCCACTCCTACCAGAAAGACACACCACTGGGCCTCAGAGAAAGGTAGCACCAAAAGTTAAAACATCACCCAAAGCTCAGGCCCCTCAGGGACAGGCCAGGCTCATGGGGGAGGCATAAGCGAAGGTCAGCCGGCCTCAGCTCAGTCGTCCGGACACAGCTGGGCTCTACCACCTCAGCATGACTTAGCACATTCTGGGCTTTCTTGCTGTCCTCTGGCATCCCAGTGACACACCACAGGGGGTGCAGCCTGCTTACCCCCATGAGTCACAAGGTAAGGAAGGAAAACAGCTGCACAATCCAGGATGCACTAGATCCGAACTTCAGAATTACCAGGGTGATTATTTTAGGAACAAGTAAGACAGCCTGTAATCGGAGGTCAGCACTTTCAATTCACTGGAAGATCCAAAAGCATTCCTTGCTTTCACCTAAACAAACAGTGGTTTCCAAATGGGCTGGCCAGTACCTGGCCTCTAGGCCAACACTATTTCCACATCCATAGTGAAAGTCGCTCAGTTGTGTCTGACTCTTTGCGACCCCATGGACTGTAGCCCGCTAGGCTCCTCTGTCATGGAATTCTCCAGGCCAGAATACTGGAGTGGGTAGCTGTTCCCTTCTCCAAGGGATCTTCCCAACCCAGTGATCAAACCCAGGTCCACTGCACTACAGGCATCCGCATCTTTACCAGCTGAGCCTCCAGAGAAGCTCAAGAATCCTGGAGTGGGACGCCTACCCCTTCTTCAGGGGATCTTCCTGACCCAGGAATCGAACTGGGCTCTGCCACATCCATGGCAGACATCAATAATCAACTACGGCACCCTTCACCAAGCTTTGGGAATAGCCTCAGGTAGCCTCTCCCCACTGGTCAAGTTTGGCACAGAAGATGAAACCTGTTTGCTCTCCCTGATATGAAACTTAAACCAAAGTGGGTAAGGCCTAACCCTACCCTATTCCCAAGCAACAAACACACTCAGCCCCTTGTTCTCAGCTCTGAGCTGAAAACAATCATCTCAGTTACACACACCTGCTGGTTGGGCCTCACGGGGCCGGGACCCATGATCTGCTGTGATGCTGCAGGTAATTTCACAATCCCACCCACACTCCCACACTGACCCATGGCCCCACACAGCTCCTGCCTCAGAGCAGGGCCACCGCGACACTGACGGCCACTTGGAAGTGTGGAGGCCACCTCCCAGCCCACCCTGGACTTCAGAATCAGCTCTCCTCCCCTTGCAGAGAATTCCAGGGCAAGAGCAGTCAGCACCCAGGGGACAGGGAGGGGCAGGCACAGCCTGGCCTGGAGCAGACCCTGGCCTGTGTTTATGGACAGCTGTGGAGCCAGAGTGCAGCCCAGCACAGCACTCAAAGCATCTCCATTCAGAAGGTACACGAACCCCCAGACTGACCGAGAGCTCGAGGTTCGGCTCTGGTATGTAACCGCAGCCCCCACCCTGCCCCCAGGACTTCGCCCACAGAGTGGCCAGAGAGCAGCTGGCCAGCCCATCAGCACCCACAGGGGCGCCACTTCAGAAGCAAACAGTGTCGGCGCTGGGGCAGCCAGCAAGGACACTGCTGCAGGAGGCCGGCCGGCCCTGAGCACGTGCATGTGCCGAGGGCAGGGCTGCCCAGAGCTGGGCGAGGAGTTTCCCTGGACACCCATCTAGGGTGTAGGGTTCATGTAGGCAGGATAGAGAGGAGCTGGCCTACTGACTGAGGCACCCATCTGTCTGAGCGCCTGAGGATCACAAAGAAGAAACAGGTAAACATGCCACGCCGGGGGTGTCCAACACACGCCCTTTCACCTCTGCCTGGAAATCCCCAAGACTCTTATGTGAGCCTTAGAGCTCAGGAGCTGAGCATAACTCACTCTAACTCAGCTCAGTTCCGACCTTTTCCTGAAAGACACCTCTATCACATCCCTATCAAACTAATAGTAACCAGCTGGGAACTGCTTGTGGACAGAAAGTGACCCTTACACAGCATCAAATGCCCCTCACTTGGCCCTGATCCCATGCTTAATATATATTAGTTACATGGAATAAAATGGAAAAGCAGGAGGCGGTGACCATTTAACCTACAGGCTTGTCCCGACTGCAGCCCCTGAGCCCAGGTGTAGGCTGCTCATCTACTCTAGGGGAGGGCAGAGAGAGGAGCTCGTCGGATACTCTTCCTTAAACACACCCAGGCCAGAAGGAAGCAAAACCACACACTCCCAAGTCCAAAGAGGTCTTAACATTGATAACTGGTTTTCAATCCATGATAAATTTGAGGCCACCTCTATGTCTCAACTCTTATAACCAACTTATAGGCCCTGCTCTATTTTTCAAGGAGGATGGTACATTCTAACAGATGTACAACAAAGTCATAACAGGTACCATCTGAGGCGTGCCCGCACACACAGAAAACTGGCCAGTTCTCCTTTTGTTCATAGGAGGGCCACGATGGGGACCAGCCCCCGACTGGCTCGGGCTGGAACGAGGCCCGGGACGGGAGCTCTGAACGCTGGCCCGCTAACGCACCTTTCTCACATTATAGAAGTCTCGGTGGGGGTTACTCTTCAACTCTTTGAACTCAGACATTTCATTTAACATCTCATGAAGGCTGAACTTGGATTCCAGAAAGTTCAGTCGCCGGTGACAATACGTCTTCCTGCAGGTCGGGAAGGAGAAGAAACCACAGTTGAGGAGAAGTCGCGTCAGTTCTCCAGGCTGGAGACCTCCAATGTCTGTGGGGACCCAGGCCTGGGTGGAAGGTCAGGATGGAGCAGGGAGGGATGAGAAGGGGCCAGCTATCCGCAGACCCAGCTGAACTGTGTAACCACAGCCACGTGCTCTATGAAATGCGTGGAGAATCCATAGCAGGCAGTAGAGAGCTGACCTCATACAGATTCCTTCTGTATGAGCTTTATAGGTTTAGGCAATTAATCTCAAGCTGCTGTCTCTCATGAACAAATACAGAGATGGTACTGCCCAAGACTGAAGTGAGGGCCAAACTGGCTTAGGGTGTGAAGGGTCCAACTCAGCTTCATGGATACTCAGAGAAAGTCTCCCTCTTTCAGCCCTTCCATCTTTCCACCCTCCCATCTATCCTCTGCCACCTTTCATTCCTTGAAAGGAGTTTCACCTCTGTCCAAAAGGTCAGTAATACAGTCAAATCCTAAGGCATGACCTTCCCACCTTGGCTGTGACCGAATGACACCCAGAAGATTTCTCAACCCTGAGGCTTCAGGATGAGGCCTGGATGTTCTGCATCATAGGCAGATGAGGGATATAGCGGTGTTGCTACCAGGACAGAAGTCCATGAAAGAACTGATGTCCCCACCAGCTTGCAAAGGCCACGGTGGGGTGGGAGCACCCTGTTCTCAGCCAACAGCCAGCCCACACCCAGCCCAGGGGCCTGGCCACGCGCCTGTGCCACAGCTACACAGAACATGCAACCACAAGTCGGGCCACCCTGCTTCCCTGTGGCCCCAGATGCACACCGCTCCCTTGGCACCCAGGCACAGAGACCCTTGTAAAGAGTGGCCATCAAGCCTGGACCAGCACCACCATATGTGTGCCAGGATGAGCCCACAGCTGAGCATGGCAGAGTCTGGGTCAGATGGGATTGCCAAGGGCATCTCTCCCAGTCCCTCTCCAGGCAGGACTCGCCCTGACAGTCTCCCGGACAGAAAAGCTGCTGCTCACACACCTCCCGGAACAGCCCTGTCCCCAAGGCTTCCCCTCAGACCTTCTGTTCACATTGGCTGAGGCAAGCTCCCAGGGATCCCACTCTCCCCTCCCAGCTCTTCCCTCTGCCCTCGGATCACCAAGGACCTCGACCCACTCTGTCCATTCCCTCAGGGCCCACTCTCCTCCCTGGGAAACTGGAGTCACCCAACTCCCAGCAAAACCCAAATGGCAGGGCAAGAGAGAAGTCCCTCAGTTGTGACCAGCTTCCTCTGCTCCCCCAAGCTGGGCACTGAAGCACAACCTCCACTGCTGCTGCTGCTGCTGCTGCTGCTGCTAAGTCGCTTCAGTCATGTCTGAGTCTGTGCGACCCCACAGACGGCAGCCCACCAGGCTCCCCTGTCCCTGGGATTCTCCAGGCAAGAACACTGGAGTGGGTTGCCATTTCCTTCTCCAATGCATGAAAGTGAAAAGTGAAAGTGAAGTCGCTCAGTCGTGTCCGACTCTTAGCGACCCCATGGACTGCAGGCTACCAGGCTCCTCCGTCCATGGGATTTTCCAGGCAAGAGTACTAGAGTGGGGTGCCATCGCCTTTTCCAAACCTCCACTGCTGATTCCCTTAAATTCTCAACAAGGAGCGAGGGCCCAAACTCAGGAAGACAGCTCCCTGCCAGGGTAGCTCCAGCTAAGCCTACGAGCATCCTGGGAGTTGTGGCTCAGAGTTCCCAGGCTCCTTGCACTCCCCACTCCAGAAACATGGAAAAATCAACACCGGAAGCAACAGTCTTCATGGCTCCCCCACCATCTACCCTAAAGCCCTGGGCTGGAAACTGCATCGCTGCTGTCCGGCCTGGGGTGAGGGGTGACCGTCATTTTAAGGTGCACAGGTGGCCACGGGCAAGCAGGAGCTCCACACCCGTGCATGCGGAAGGGACAGGCAGTAGCGACTCGAAGAATACGCCAGTCTGGGAAGAAAACTTGTCATAGAAGCCCACAAAGCACTGGGAAAAGAGAGAAACCCTCAAAGCCCTCTCTTTCTGGGGTGGTTTACCTGAGGGAAAGCCCAGAGCAGAAGGCCTGCCCTGGTCCCTTCCACAGAGCAGCGCTCCTGCAGAAAGAGGTGGGCTCACTTGGTCATGGAGGGGGAAGGGGACTTACGTGGGGCCGTCCGTGATGAGAGCCAGGATGTGGCTCATGTCCACCGTGTAGGTCTCCAGGTCGGGGTAGGGTAGGCTGTGGGGCTCCTGGCGCTCCAGCATCTTCTTGCTGTCATACACATAGAGGATGCCTCCCTGCATGCGGACCAGGTAGCCCAGGTTGGGGGGAGCATTCTCTAGGCGATAAGGGTCTTCTTCGGGCAGAGGGGGAGGATGAAAGTCTGAAAGACAGGACTGAGTGATAGCAAAATGCTCTTGACCTCAGGAGCTCACGGGGCTCCAAAATCACACTCTCCGTGGGGCCTGTCCTGGTTGTCTGACGTAAAACCTAAGCACCCCCAGCTGCCCCGGCATCTCACCTCCCCCTCCCTGCTTTATTTTGAACCCTTAGCACTTGCTGCTATGTAAGACAGCTTCTCATCTTTATCTTGGGTGGTAAATGTTCATCTTGCTCACTGCTATATCCCATTTCCTAGAACCATCCCTGGCCCATAGCTGGCACTGCATTTTTTTTTTTACTTAATTGAAATGAGCTTCAGTCTTCTGGGTAGTTCAGGGACATGAAGCTTATTAACATGGGCAGCTGCATCTTCTCCTAACAAGAGAATAGACAGGATCTGGGACTGCCCAGCAGGAATATAATTGTTCCTGTCCTTCCACATCTTCCTGAGCTCAGCACAGCCAAGGGGCAAGATGGAGAAGCCAGCCCTCCCCATAAGCACAGAATAGGAAGCCTGTGCCCCCAGAGACAGAGCTGTCCGTCCCCGACACGGTGGGCTGTCAGCCCACAGGAGCCAGAAAACACCTCTTGGCTGTTTCCCAGCTATGACTCTGAGCAAACTGGGACTTTACCTCCTGACTCTGTCTGCTCAGCTGAGGATGAGGCCCTGCCTTAACAGGCTGCTGTGAGGGCTGCAGCAGCAGGCAGAGGAAGATGCTGTGTAAATATATCACAGGGTGTTATTCTCACCACTCTTGTAGTGGGTTTTCCTGGCTCTCAATAAGCTCTGTTCTGGCCAAGGAACAGGTTATGCTAAGTAGCAGCAGAACTAGGGGCTTCAACTCTGCACATCAGCCAACCCTGCGTAGGGTCTGGGCTGTCCACTGCCAGCACAGGCAGGAGGAAATCCTGGAATCAGCAGTGGAAGGAAGGAAGGAAGGAAGGCGGAGTGGCTGGCTGAGTGTCTCCCATCAGAGCTCGAAACAGACTGTCCCTGGAGCAGACATGAGCCATCCCAGGGGCTAAGGCAGCACAGAGAGGGGAAGAGATGCCACACACACCCCCATCAGGCATGGCCACAGGCCAGCACGTGAGTCCCAAATGTGGCGCAGTGCCCATGAGAAGCAGGCAGTCCAAAAGCCTGGGTCAACCACAGCCTGCACTTCACCACACTCACACCCAGGCCCCCAGGACTCTGTTCTGTATAAAGTACACCTTTGACAGTCATTTCTGCCTGCCAACAGTGGAGCAGGTGGGATCAACCCTTAGACAGGGAACTTGGCCCAGGAGGGCTGAGACCCAGAGCCCCAGGTGGTAACGGATGCCCAAAGTCCAGGTTCAGAGCTTCAAGGAAGCCGGAGAGGAGACGTCTTGGCACCAACTCCACCCGGGGTCCTGAGTGCTGGCACAGACCACCAGGCCCTCATCTGATTCCCCCACCAGCTTTCACGATAGAGGTCTCCTGTCGTCTTCATTCACGTTGCTTAACTTACAGGCCCTACTGCTCCTGGATCCTTCACAGAAAGCATCCTGCGTTCTCCGATCCCCTGTTCCCTGAACTCTGCAGCATCAACATGACTACTGTACCAGTCACTCACTAGATCCAGGGGCTTCCCAAGTGGCTCTAGTGATAGAGAACTCGGCTGCCAATGCAGAAGACATGAGAGGTGCAGATTTGATCTCTGAATCAGGAAGATCCCCTGGAGGAGAGCATGCAGCCCACTCCAGTATTCTTGCCTGGAGAATCCCATGTACAGAGGAGCCTGGCAGGCTACAGCTCTTAGGTTTGCAGAGTCAAACGCAACTGAGCATGCCCTAGATCCAGAACTGCACCAACTACTTCACATGCATTCTCTCGTTTCATCCTCACAACAGGCCCAAAGCAGAGATATTATTAGTATTCCCATTTTACAGATTGAAAAACTGAGGTTTGGAGAAATGTCTTCCTTTCCCAAGAAAGTGGTCTTTAGGTTTTTAGAAAGTGGAGCTTAGATCCGAATGTGAGTATGCTGGACTCCAGAGCCAACTTCCCTGCACTGAGAATACACCCTCTCTACCTACCCCCAATCCATGCACCTCACCATTAATTTGGTATTTACTGTCTGACTGTGTTTAAATATCCAGGCTGAGCCTGCCCATCTCCCAAGATCAGAGACTGCCTTTCAGCCCCTCCGCTCCCCCCAGCTTGTACAGCTCAGCTCAAAGCAAGGCACCTGGTGCACATGGAATCAACCCTTGGGGAAACTAGCAAAAAAATCAGTGTAGGAGAAGCCAGTACCAGGGCTCTGCCCTTAACACACCATCTGAGGGAAACACATCCAACCAGTAAGACATCCTGACCGACTCTCGGGCCGCGCCCCGCCCGGAAGCCCACCTGCCGCCACAGCACCGTACCTGGGAGGCCCTCTTCCAGAGGCGTGGTGTCCAGCCGCCGATGACCCAGGTACTGGGCCGTGGTGCGCGGGAAGCGGTGATAGGCGAGGCGGGCATACTTCTCCCGGATCATCAGGGCTTTGGCCAGGCTCTTGGCAGCCTGCTCATAGTCCTCCACGGTGATCTGCAGGAAAAAGTTCACAGAGCAGGCCTGAGGCCGCTGACCTAGTGAGACCTGCCGCAAGGTGGGCCCAGGACAGACAGTGGGGAACTTGGGTCTGAGGAGCATCCCCACCATGGTGGGCACAGAGGCTCCCTCTGCCTGACAGTTTGTACACACACCGTGATGTATGCTGCACACCTGATTTCCTTTTGCAAGCCTCAGATTGAGGGGTGTGCTCTGCAGACATGCAGCCAGCCCCAGTAACAATCTCAGCCACTGAGTCTCTAATGAGCTTCCGCGGAAGATGACACTTCACACGTGCTATCACACGTGAATGCTGAGGGATTAAGTGCATTCTGGTGACTCCACTGGGAGGGGCTGCTTGCCTCTGGGCTCCTCCAGACTCTGCCCTATGTCCCTCTTCCCTTTGCTGATTTTGCTCAGCATCCTTTTACTGCAGTAAATCCTAGTCATGAGTGCAGCTATGCACTGAGTCCTAGGAGTCCTCCTGGCAAATCACGGAACCCCCTAACCATAGGAGGAGATTTGGGGCTGTTGGGAGGGAGGCAGGTACTCCAATGTGCACACCCCAGGCCAGCACTCAGCACATCAAACCACAGGCCAGCTGCTGCGGCACCCGGCACACGAAGAGGCCCATCCTGGACCATGTCCCTGATGGAGTAAGCATCATCATGACCAGCTAAGGAAATACATGGGTCCTTCCGAGTGCTCCGTCTGCTGCTTTGCCAACCCCAGCCACCCCAATCCACCCAAGCAACAGACGCTTACGGGACAGATCCTTTCCACAAGTTTCACTTTGGTCCTCACGGCCACTCATCTCACAACTGGGGAGGACAAATCACAGAAAGTCATACGGTCACACTTCAGACCCTGAACGGATTGACTCCTGAAGCCCAAGGATGCTCTGCTTTCCCAGAGCGGCCTCGTACTCAGAGGCAAATGAGATAAACGCCCACCTCCCAGTGGACTTGTTCATCTCTGTCTGTTGGGAAGGATGTGTGTGGCAGAAACCTGAACGTGCTGGGGGAGATAAGCAGCTAAACAGTCAGTCATTCATAAGAGGGGATAAGAGATGCGGAAAAGGGAGGTACAAGACGGAGCACAGAGGGAGGAAGGCTGGGGCCCCCTCTGCTTCAGTTAAAAATAAAAGTCATTTTTAGTTTTGAAATGTTGTAAACATACAGACAAGCACTGAAGATGACAGACGCCTGTGCACCTAACTTCCAGAGCTGACAACTTTAACATTTTTTATCACTGTTTCGGATGTCTTATATGTTTACATAAATAGATCATCTCAGATGGCAGCTAAAACTCTACCCCCACCCCCCTCAGAGGAAGGTATATATCTTTCCCATGCATGTGTTTCTACTTTTACTTTTGTTTCCCCCTTGCTTTTTATTAAGGAAGTAGCTTCTCCTTTCCTGACTCCAGATGTCCCCATGAGGGGGTGTTAACTCCATTTTACACCTTCTGATGGCTTCTGAGAGCACAGGTGAGCAGACAACACCAGAGACAAATATGTTCCTGCCCACGACAAAGCCAAACACTTCATCTGCAGGACCGACAGACTCAGCATGGCACAGGGCTCGGGCCAGGCCTGGAGGTATCAGAGACGAGTTCAGCATCCCAACAGACCAGCCAGCTTGTTACCACTGCACACCTCAGGCCTGGCAGCAGACCCATGGGGGGCCAAGGCGACCTGCAAGGTCAGCCTGCCACTTACGAACTGGTGGCTCTCTGGGGACCAGTCGCCCAGTTCAGAGGCTCCGTGCCCTACAATGTACCAACAAGGAGACTGATGGAAAAGAGCTGGTTAACACATCAGCCAATGTCCTCCCTTCGACTGGCTCTCAGCCCCCTCTACTATCCCTTTTGGCCACTCTGCCCACATGCAGGAAGTTGGGTGGGCACCATGGATTCCTGGTCAGGATGCTATATCTCCAAACAAGGCCTGTGCTATTTGCAATCCAGCCAAAATCCCCATCCATAGAAAGGAACTTAAAGTATGGTTCATCCACACAGTGGAATATTATGCACCTGTTTTTTGTTTTTTTTTTTTTAAAGGAAGTTCTTGATATAATGATATAGCGTTATCTTCAAGATATACTGTTAAGGGAAAACCTAGGCTCAGTATAATGTATGGTAACCACCATTTGTGTAAAAACAAATAAATCAACTACATGAGCATAGAAAACATGAGCACGGTAGGTACACAGTTTACTGTGTGAGAATAAATAAGAAACCAAAACCAAGAACTGCCTCAGGGGAGGCGAATCGGGTAGCTAGAGGACTGACATAATTTGGGGGCCTTTTAAGTTATAAGCCATATGTGGAGATCTCCTATTGATTTTGTTAAAATAGAAGAAAATTTGTAAGAGTAATAAGTCACTCTGTCTTCTCACATACACTGTATATCCTAAAAGTACTGTTAAAAAGAAGAAAGAATAACAAGCCAACTGAGGCATGAGTAGTAGGTTGAGGGCCAGGAAGGCAGAACCAAACCTGGTGCTAAGTGATATTTCTCTTCAAGAAGCAATAAAAATTCAGCATCCAACCAGGTGAAATTTGCACATTTTCAGTGGCTGAGTTAACTGACTTGGTGCAAACTAAGCTTGATCACATTCTTGTTAAGATTCTCTCTTTCCGGTTCGAGGGTCTGGTCTGTATTTAAGAACATGAGTCCAAGCACAGAGGAAGAGCTGAATCAGCAATAACTGATGGCACGCAAACCAATCAACACCAGGACTTGAAACCATTCAACATCTGAGAACTCTGAAGGGCCCAAACTGGAACCATCTCCAGTGGGCTACAGGGAGAGCAGGGTTCTGGGCCCAGAGCCCATATGGAAACTACAGGCCACTTGATGTGCCAGCCTGAAGCCTCAGGCCGTCCCCGCAAGGACAGCAGTACCCTAGGCACACACCCACACCCGTCACCTTGCCTGGAACCCTCCTTCTCTACAGACGTCTGCCCGCCACCTCCCAGACACTCACAGACCAAGCCAGGCTTTGGGGTCTGGGTGTGACCCCAGGGACCCCAGCTTTTGCACAAGGCACACTATGCAACACTCACACAGCCTCCAGAGAGCCTTACCCCAGCACAGTAGTCTCCACTGATGGTGACCCGCTGGAACTCAGGCACGGCATAGGGTGCGGGCACAGGCAGGGGAGTGGCTCCGGGGAGCACGGGGGTTGCAGGAGATATGGCTGGACTGGCTGTCGGGGGACCCTTCCAATCTTGCTGTGTCGGCATTTGCAGAGACAGGGACTGGGATCGAATCATCTTAAAACTTTTCTTTCTAAAAGTCAAGGACAAGCAAAAGTGAGAGACAACAGCAGCTAATCGGGGAGAGTGGTGAAGACACTCTGTTACAGACATGGCAGGAGAATTTGGCTCTGATTAATCAGCGGTGCTGGCCCTACAGTTAAGAAGTTTCTAATTATTCATGCCTTCCTCTCACACGTGTCTCTCCACATGCAATATCCCAGACACCCCTCTCTGCAGCCACTAAGAACTGCTTGGGCTGCGTTTGCACGGCACGTGGAGCAAGTAAATAGGCAAATGTCTCAGGAGACAGAGAGCAGACCATGCAGCAGGGGTCTAACACCAAAGGCAGAAGAGGTGAGGACGATGTCAAACTGGCCAGCATGCCATCTTCAGATAAGCCAAACTCTGAGTTCCAGCCTGTGAAGGGTCTCAATTATAGTGCATTTCACAACGTTGATAATTTGGGGCCCTGGAGCCAGAGACTGACAGTCAGCCGGTCCACCTCCTGTTCTCACAAAGGAAGAGTCAGGGGTCCAGAATGTGAAAGGACTTCTACGAAGTCCTAGCCAGGCAGCTAGCACTCAGCTTCCCACCTCCCTGGCACCCCAGCTCCCCTGCTGCTCCTTCCTCCAGCCTGGCAGTACCGGCCACCTGCTGCTGGCTCAGGCACAGATCTGTAGCTCTGTAATGGGAAAGCGACTGATCAGCATCAATTTCACCTGCCATCTTGACCCCAAAAGATGATTTCACAAACTCGTGAGCTCATGCTTATTTGCAAGGCTGTTTTGTGAATACTCACCTTCCTCATTAACTAATCAGTCATGTTTCAAATGACACCACCATAAGCTCTAGGATCCCCGGGCAGGGAGCTCAGCAGCAGGGTGGTGACGCCATCAGCACTCCCCTCTCCCGTGTCTCTTTCTGTCTCCGAGGAAACCCACCACCGCTGCCCAGTGATGTCCAATGCCAGCAACCAGCTGACTGCTTGCCCTCCTGTGCCATGGGGCCCAGCAGTGTCCTGGGCACTGTCCCAGCACAACCAGAGCCTACAGCCACCAGCGAAGGACTCAGTGACAACCGTGACCCTCCAGAGCCCCTAGCACCTGCCCCCTTCTCCAGGCACCAGTGACAAGTACAGGGTGTGGAGAAATCGGTCAACAGACCTTATGACTGACCCGGAAGCAGCTGTCTTCCTCCTGGCCCTTGGCCAGACCTCTTCCCACAACCGATTTTTCAGGAAAACAGTTCCCTGCTCTGTCACCCACTGCTTGCCACAGCTCTTGGTTCTTATCTGCCCATATGTGTTATCACCTCCTCAGGGACCTGTTTACACTTGGAAAGTGGAGGTGGTCCTTTCTCAGAAGTCTGTCTTTGCCCTGCCCCTGCCCCTGCATAACAGATGTACTGGGTTGTTCAGGAAACCCAGGCTGAACTCCAGGAATATCTAGTCAGGCTTTTCTGAGCCCGCCATCCATCCATCACATGGAGCTGAGTCAAACATCCCATTCCAAGGAAGATGCCAACTCATGCCTGTCAATCATTCCTTAGAGGCAGGCTCACCGGAAGTGATGAGGCTCCCACTTTAGCATCTTTCAGATGTTCACACCTAGAGAAGCCATTACTTCGGGCTCCCTCTCATGTTCTGACAGGTTCAGCCAGACCCTGTAAGACTGGCTTCCATGTCCCTCATGTCTACCAGGCCACTGTTTTAATCCCTCTGCCGACTTGACCCCACAAGCCTCAGCCAATGTTGCCTGAGGACCAGTCCTGCTAAGGAGAAGCAAGGTGATATCTAAGAAGACAAACAGGTAAAAAAATTAAGAAAAAAAACAACACCAACCACGATCAGAAAGTTGGAAGGCTGCTTAAGGAAAGAGGCCACCAGGCTTATCCGAGAAATGACCATATTCCTCTGCCCCCATGAATAAGCCACCAGCTGGCTCCCCTCCTCTCCTCAATTCTCCTTCTTGAAGACATCCACGATGACTCTAGTCTTGGCCACCAGGTAAGCCCCAGAATTATCACAGGTGAACACAGACTTTGTAGGGGTAAGGTACAGGTTTAACAACAGATTGGGCCCAGACACCCTAGGCAAGTGCTTGGAATAAGCAGAGCTAACCATTAGGCTCGTCTCTAAGAAAACCGGAAAAACAAAACAGAGCGCAAGGAGAGGGCCCTGCATTCATCTTCTACGGCTGCACGATAAACACGAGCCCGGTGACCGCAAGCAACCCCCACTTGCTGGCCCACAGATCTATAGGCAAAACGTCCAGGTGGGCGCGGCTGGGCTCTATGCATGCCCAGGGTGTCAAAAGGCCAAAACCTGGAGGTTGGCCACACTAGCCTCTGAACTGGAGACCCTGGGAAAGAGTCCGCTTTCACGCAGGCGGTTGGAGAATTCATCTGCACGTGGCCGTACACTGAGGCCCTGGCTCCTCACTGGCTATGGGACAGGGCTTACCCTCTGATTCTTGCACACAGTGCCCTCCATCTTCTAAGCCTGGCACAGTGCCTGGCTCTGGCACTTGGAATTTCTGACCTCCCCCTCCGTGACCCCCTGAGAAAACTCCCTGCACTAAGTGCTGCTGTGACCAGGTCAGGCCCACTCACCTCCCTACCTTCAGGTCCACTGAGCCACACAGCACAACATAATCACAGGAGCGATGCCTCATCACATTCAGAGGGTTTGGAGATTAGGGAAGGACATCTCTGGGCGTTCTAGAAACTCTGTCTACCACAGGTCCACATCTCGTTCTCATTCTGTGCAGCTGAGGCTCAGCCACAAAGGTGGAGAGCGGCAGCTGAGTGACTGAGAGTGTGTGTGTGTGTGTGTCCCAGCCCTCTCATGGCTGTCTGAAGCCCCACCTGCGTCACAACAATGAAGTTACCAACTGCTTTTTCTGAATTATAGAACCATGCAGTATCCTGGCAGGAAAGGATTTTAAAGCTACACACCCCAACCCTCTAAGGGAGCCTTTGTCTGAATACATCCAGTGATGGACAGCTCACTACATTTCTGAATAAGACGTCAGCAGTCAACCATTTATTCAAAAACCATTTCCCAAGGACCTACTCTGAGCCATGCCAGTGCCAAGCATGCAAATACAAGGTGAGCAAAACACGACCTGTTGCCACTGTTAGAAAGCACTCCTTGTCATGGGCCAAGATCTGTCTACCCGCAGTTCCACCTGCTGCCCCTCGTGTGAGCCCTTGGGATACAGAGAAAGCCGGCTGGCTCTGCCAAAGCTGACCCACCCTCTCCCTTCCCCACTCGCAGGTCTACCTGGCAGAAACGCACTGCTGCCCAAGAACTGGCGGGGAGCAGGGCTATCAGGACACCAGCTCCAGGCCAAGCCCGCGGGCCCAGCGGGCCCGGAGCAGCTTTGTCCTCCCTCCTGGCCGCAGGGACCTTCCTGTCCCACCAGACCCTCGGCTCAGGACATGACCTGGGCGCCTGGGCTGTTGGCAGGCGTCTCTCAGCACCTGTCTGCTGCCCACTGTGTCTATGGCCCTTGCCTGCCCCTGCCACTCTCTGGGCTCCCACCCTCACCCTGCCCTTCCCTGCCCCTAGGCACTCGAGTTAAGAGCCCCAGAGCCTCCACGCTCTCCCAGAGAAGAGTCAGCATCTTCTCAGGGGCCTGCAGCTACTGCCCTGTGAGGTCTGGCCAGGGCAACCTTTCACCAAAGGCTCTGAACGACATACAGCGGGTCAGGAGGCACAGGGGATTTCACTTTACTCAACAATGATGTGCCAGGTCCTGGGGCTAGACGGGTAGACAAAATACTCCTCTGACTCCAGAGGCTGACCTCGATGTCCAAACATTTCAATAGATTACCAGCACACGACGTGGGTAGTGTGATGAGACGACCTGATCCCAGAGGAGGCTCTAACCCAGACTGAGGCTGGGAGCCAGAGAGCAGGAGGGTCAGAGAAGGCTCGCTGCCTCATTCTCAGAGGGAGAGGGGAACGTTCCCGAATGGGAGACTTGTTTGAAGCCCCTACACACACACACACACACACACACACACACACACACACACACACACACACTGCCCCCATACCCCAACCCTGCACACACACACACACACACACGTTGTTTTGGCAGCCCAGACCATTCCAGATGAGAATTACTGTGCTAAAGTCTCGAAGCAGGAGTCAGACTCCAGCACAAGGCTTTATGAACAATCTGAACCTGAATGGCGTTAGGTGGGCCAGGCATTCCCACTTCCACAGGCCCATCTGCTCCCACTGCTTCCACTGATTCACGTGCAAGTGGGGGCCTGGGTCTAAGCAGGAGAGCAGTTGAGGAGCTGACACCTACTCTGTGATTGAAACCAGAGGCCTCAGCCTGTCTGAAAGGGAGAAGGCGGGCAAGCTGACTATGACACATGCTGCATGGTGGGCGCCAAAAGGTGGGTGTGCAGAGGGCACATACTCGGTGTGTCTGACTGCATGGGTGCAGCCGACTTGCACACTGAAGCCCGCCGGGGATGAAGGCTCAGAACCTCCACCATCTATCCCTTCACCTCCCTGAGACCCACCACTGTCCTCCCACCGCTCCTGACCGTGTGTCGGTCTCTATGGACCTCGCTCTCCCTCTCCCAAGTTCTTCTCAGCTACTCTTCCTCCCCAGAGAGCACACTGAAGTATGGTCTTCCTTAAGTCTTAAACTCTCTTCTTAACTTTAAAAGCAGATAAATTAACCTGTTTCAAATGAAGCTCCTTTGTCAATGGCCCTGAACTTAGACGTGACTTACCCCTGATGCAAGAAGTTTCATAAAAAAAAATGATTTAGCTATGCTATGTTCGATTCATAACAAGTATGTTTCTCTAGTTTACTCAGGGCAGTGATTGTTCTGCAGGGCTAAATTTTTCAAATAAACTCTGTCCCCTTTTGTTGTTGTTCAATCGCTGAGTCATGTCTGACTCTTTGCGACCCCATGGACTGCAGCACACCAGGCTTCCCTGTCCTTCACTATCTCCCAGACTTTACTTAAACTCAAGTCCATCTAACAATCTCATCCTCTGTCTTCCCCTTCTCCTCTTGCCCTCAATCTTTCCCAGCATCAGGGTCTTTTCCAATGAGTTGGCTGTCCCCTTTATACTCTAAATAAAAAAAACTTCAGTGTGGCTTTTAAAAATGAAATTCATAATTCCTGTATCTGAACCAGTGCATGCTGAACATAATTGAAACTTCTTTCCATGACTCAGCGTCATCATCGCCTTATTCAGTCACCAGCTTAGAGACGTTTTGGCCCAAGACTGCTGTGCTTTGAATTCTTGCGTCTGATTTTCATAATTATTCTGTTTCCTCTCTCATTGTGAACTGGTAAACAACAAAAACAGGAACACTAATGATGTCTAAGCACGGGTGCTAAGCAGTCATCCTTATTAGCTCATTTAATTCTCACAAGGTAGGTCCATCATCCTCGTTTTGCAGATCAGGAAATAGGAACTTAAGGTCCTTGCCTGAGGCCACTCAGTAGTAAGACACAGGACATCACTTGAACCCAGCTGGTCTGGTTCCAAAGTCTGAGTTCGTAATCATGGCACAACATACCTGTGACTCTGCCTACAGAAGTCCCTCTCTCACTTTTTATTTGCTTCCTTAAATCTGTCACAGGATAAGAAACAAAATAACCAAGCTTATTAGAACTCAGTGTGAAACAAGAACAGAAGATGGGATGAGAGAATTGGGGGGATGACAGCTAAAACATATACAGGATTTCTTTCAGCAGGGAGGGGTTGAAAAAATGTTCTAAAATTGACTGTGGTGATGGTTGCACTTTGCAATATACTAAAAAACCACTGAATCATACACTTTAAATGAATGGATTATATGGCATGTGAATTACACCTCAATAAAGCTGCTTAAAAACGAGAAGAAGTAGAGTGCTGAAGGAGCCCTGATGCGCATTTTGGCTGCACATCAGATATTCTTACACGGTTGTCACCCATGCTGGCTACAGTCCGGCTATGTATATTTGCAGGGTGGGTGAGCTCTGGCTAGGTGAGATAATGAGATAAAAAGTGAACAACAGAGAGCTTCTGGGCGCCAGCAGGGTTTTTCAGTCTTCTTGTCTTTGCCTCCTAACTTTGATTCCATAGACAGCCTACCCCTCCCGCTCACCTTGACGCACCTTGAGTCTCAATAGAGGCCTGGTCAGTGTCATCTTCCTAAGGAGGCAGAGAGGTCCCCGCAGCAAGACGTCACTGCTGACCTCCTGATCTGGCCTGCAAACCAAGCGCCTCTTTGAGCAGCCTGGGGTGCCAGCTCCCTGGAGAGGGCCCCCAGCCCTAGGAGGTTTATGACTGAGCCCAGTTCAGCTCTTAGAACTGCTGGAATCCTGACAACAGCCTCCGTATTTTAAGGGCTCATCTTTCTTACTCACAATCCAAGTTTCTCATTCTTTTTCTAAGAAGCTCTTTTACTTCCAAGCTCTAGCTAGTGCCTTTACATTAGACTTTAAATAGTTTAAAAAAAATTTTTTTTTTAATAATAAGAGAGAAAAAGAGGTTTCCCTCCGTTTCATTCAGCAGCCAGCAATTACATCCTGGAGAGCAGTCCCCAGTGTCTCCACATGGAACCAAGGACCCCAGGCCTGACTGGAGACGGGCTAGCCTCGTAGTTAAAGTGTAAGGTTCTACATTCAAAAGACCTGGGTCACTTACTGGCTATGTGTCCTAATCTGCAAAATCAAGATAAGAATATCCACTTGATAAGCTTAATGTGGACCTAACAAAAGCAGAAGAGACTAAGAAGAGGTGGCAAGAATACACAGAAGAACTGTACAAAAAAGATCTTAATGACCCACGTAGTGAGGATGGGGAGGTCACTCACCTAGAGCTAGAGCCAGACATCCTGGAGTGTGAAGTCAGGTGGGCCTTAGGAAGCAATACTATAAGCAAAGACAGCGGAGGTGATGGAATTTCAGCTGAGCTATTTAAAATCCTAAAGGACGATGCTATTAAAGTGCTACACTCAATATGCCAGCAAATTTGGAAAACTCAGCCATGGCCACAGGACTGGGAAAAAGAATCCCAAAGAATGTTCAAACTATCATACCAATGCACTCATTTCACATGTTAGCAAGGCAATGCCCAAAATCCTCCAAGCAAGGCTTCAACAGTATGTGAATGGAGAACTTCCAGATGTTCAAGCTGGATTTAGAAAAGGCAGAGGAACCAGAGATCAAATTGCCAACATTGGTTGGATTATAGAAAAAGCAAGAGAGTTCCAGAAAAACATCTACTTCTGCTTCACTGACTATGCTACAGCCTTCATTGACTATGCTAAAGTTTGTATAAAAAACTGTGGGAAATTCTTCAAGATGGGAATACCAGACCACCTTACCAGCCTCCTGAGGAAACTATATGCAGGTCAAGAAGCAACAGTCAGAACTGGACATGGAACAATGGGCAGGTTCAAAATTGGGAAAGGAGTAAGTCAAGGCTGTATATTGTCACTCTGCTTATTTAACTTATATGCAGAGTACATTAGACAAAATGCTAGGCTGAATGAATCACAATCTGGAATCAAGATTGCCAGGAGAAGTATCAACAACCTCAGACAAGCAGATAATACCAGTCTAATGGCAAAAAGTGAAGAAAAACTAAAGAACTTCTTGATGAAGGTGAAAGAGGGGAGTGAGAAAGCTGGCTTAAAACTCAACATTCCAAAAAAAAAAAAACCTCAACATTCAAAAAACTAAGATCATAGAACTCAGTCTCATCACTTAATGGCAAATAGATGGGGGGAAAGTGCAAGCAGTGGCAGGTTTTATTTTCTTGGACTCCAAAGTCACTGCAGACAGTGATTACAGCCACAAAATTAAGACACTTGCTTCTTGGAAGAAAAGCTATAACCAACCTACACAGTGTATTAAAAGGTAGAGGCATTTCTTGGCATTCAAAAGTCCATCTAGTCAAAGCTATGATTTTTCCAGTAGTCAAGTATAGGTGTGAGTTGGACCATAAGAAGACTGAGCACCAAAGAGCTGATGCTTTTGAGCTGTGGTGCTGGAAGACTCTTGAGAGTCCCTGGAAGCAAGGAGATCAAACCAGTCAATCCTAAGTGAAACCAACCCTGAATATTCATTGGAAGAACTGATGCTAAAGCTGAAGCTGGCCACCTGATGTGAAGAGCAGACTCACTGGAAAAGACCCTGATTCTGCAAAAGACTGAGGGAGAGGAGTAGAGGGTGACAAAGGATGAGACGGTTGGATGGCATCACCGACTCAATGGACATGAGTGTGAGCAAACTTCAGGAGATAGCGAAGGACAGGGGAGCCTGGCGTGCTGCAGTCCATGGGATTTTTACAAAGAGTTGGACGCTACTGAACAACTGAACGACAAAGTTTAAAATACAGATTAACTTAGCCCACCGTAAGGTTGCTGCCCATCTCTGCTACAGGAAGTTGGACAGTTAAAATTTCCACGGGGCTTACCATGATCCAGGCCCTGCCCTAAGCCTTTTACATGTTAATTCCCTCACTGCTCACAACATCCCATGAAAGTAGCTCTTGACTGGTCTTACTTTACAGATGGTGAAAAACTGGGGCACAGAGAAGTTTCCTAAGGGCCCAAAGTCACAGAGCATCCCAGTGAGTGGCAGAGCACAGCGATCCAGGGAGCCGTGCCCACTCTGAGGTGGTGTCTGTGGTGGCAGTGGAGAAACGGGATGTCTTTCTCCTACCACACTATCACTGCTCGCCAACACAGTTTAGGTTCTGGGCTGGATCCTTGGGATACAGTAAGAGCCAGACACAGTCCTCAGGGAGCTTCCAGTCAAAGGGGGCAGACAGATGCAAACCAAGACCACCATAACCTAACAAGTAGGGAAAGAATGAAACTTCTGGAGAGAAGGTTGCTGAGGAATTTCTGGAAACCATGGAGCGTCATTTGGACTCAAGAGTAGGAAGGCTAGCTGTTAGCCTGGCCATTGATAACAGAAGAATCTCTTTTGCAGATGTCAGGTCCAGTGTCTGTAGGAAACTGACCTCAGAAACCTATCATTTCTAGTAATGCAAAATGTCAGGACTCCTTTTCTTCTCATTATTAAGGGTCCAAAATGCTCAGTTCAGAAGACAGCAGGTCCTGCAGAGCATTCACTTCATAACATCTATTCAGCCAGCAAAGTACGGGCAAGGGGCTCCACAGTCAGGCTCTGCTTTACTCTCCAGGGTAACTTGTGACCACCTCACTGGCTAACGACACCAACGACCCCTTCACTTTATAGGCTTACAGCCCCTCAGAGGAAGGAAAGCACTTATATTCTGCACAGTAAAGCTCTGTTCTTGCCCTTATACCAATACTTGATTTTTTACTACTTTCCTACAAAATGTTACCAAAGTACTGAAGTTCTATACTATCAAGAAAGGAAAGGACTTGCCTTTTAAAATGAGGCGGTACCTTAGGAAGGACCTGCGATGGACTGGGTCGCAGAGAGGGCTCAGGTTCCACTACGCTAGCTATTCAGGTCCGCAGTGTGCCGGCCAGGCGGGCACCTAGCTAGAGCCCCACCAGACACTTTCTCAAAGCTTTCTATTCTTTAACTCTGCTCTCCCGGGTGAGATGGGCTTCCCAGATGGCTCAGAGGGGAAAGACTCCACCTGCAAGGGAGGAGACACGGGAGATGCAGGTTCAATCCCTGGGTCGGGAAGATCCCCTCAAGAAGGAAATGGCAACCCACTCCAGTATTCCTGCCTGGAGAATGCCATGGAGAGAGGAGCCTGGCGGGCTACAGTCCACGGGGGTCACAAAGAGTTGGACACGACTGAGCAACTAAGCACACAGCACAACACGGGGGAGATGAACTGAAAGGTGAAGGCTTCCCAAAGCACTTAAAGATCCAAACTACTTATCAGGGAGCACAGGCCAATCTGATCTGGGCCCTGTCTACCCCTCCAGATGCAGATCATGGCACTTCGCCCTTAACCACACCTCGACCGTACGCAGGCCTCCCTGAAGATACCCAAGGGCCTTTGTCCTGGCTCCTCCGCCTGTAAGGCGCTCACCCAGCTCTACAGCAGCTGACTCCTTTACACCCTTGCATCAGCTACGATGTCACCTTCCCTAACTACCCAATCTGAAGAAGGACTCTCCCTCTCCATGTGTCAGCTGGCTTCTGGCCAGGCTTGGACAATGGCAACCAGCGGGGGAAACCAGAACGTGCCAGAGAGATTAAAGCCAGGTATCTCTCGTCTCCATCTCTGCCTTTGGAGGCCATATCTGGAGCTGTTGCGTCACCCCACCTAGGCTCCAGTTCTATTGGAAAGGCCACCACAGTTCCAACTCCTCTACCCGAAGCTCCAGCAACCCCACTTCCCTCCACTGTCTCTGGGTGACAGCTGCTTCCTACCGTGTCTATTCTCTGGGCAGCCTCTCTCCCCACTGCTTGGTTCTCTATCACCTCTGTAACCAATTTCCGGAGAAAACATCCTACTTCCAATACTCAAGGAGTTTCTGCTTTTCTGATTAGACTCTGACTGACACAGCAGTTATCACAACTTGTCATTTCTCAATTAATTCGTCCAGTCAATTATTGTCTAGACCAACTTAAGCTCTACACGGCAGGGACTATATCTAGTTCATTAATATATCCCCAGTGCCCAGCACAACACCTGGCAAATAGTGAGCTGAGTTAATTAACAACACAAAGTACTTGTCAAGTGATGAAAGAAGTAAAATTGATGTTTCCCAAGAAGTCCTCAAGTTTCTAGAAAGAAGATGCAAATGTTATTTAGAAATTGTGAGTATTTAGGTACATGATTTGTTTTTAAAACAGTAGAGAAAATGGTTTTCGATCTTTGCAACCAAAGGCACAACACCCTTCAGTGAATACATGGTGAGTTAAATAGTCTTGGTTAAGAACTAAACTCAGCTCCCAAGACAGCCGATTTCACACAAGGCGCCTCATCACAAGACAAGCATCTGCAGCCCACCTGTGTCTACACAACCCTACCCAGGCTCAGGGGGACAAACCTTTTTGCCGTCTCCAAAGACTTCTGCTCCGCCAGCTCCTTCTGCAGCTCCCTCTCCTTGGCCTCCTTCTGTCCAATGGGGCAGTCCTCGGGGACTGTGAAGAGGGACAGGGCATCTTTGCTGTCCTCTTCTCGGAGTACTTTAGCAAACACCTTCTCGGCCAGGAGCCGGACTTGCTCATCCACCTCAGAGATGTTCAGCTTGGGGAATTGGCGCGGCATCTCGGCTGGCAGAAAAAGAGAACCAACGTGAGCCAAGAACTACGAGACCACCTGAGTCACTGGTGTGCAGGGCAGGAGAAGGCACTGAGAAAAGAACCAGCTGCCCCAGTCTTTGGGGTCAGCTGTCTACTCAGGAATTCCCCGGATCAAACCCAACAGGCCAATTTTTACAACTAGCTCCCTAAGCGAGTGACTGTGAAAGCTACAGGCCCACTTACACCTCATGAGAAAGCAAACGTTCAGAAGTGAAAGCATGAACTGTTCAACCAGGGGTTCTACTGTTTCCCAAACCCAGGGAATCGTCATGAACGGGCAAGCCTCACCCTTCCCACCTCCTGTGGAGGGGAGAGTTCAGAATCCCCTCCTGTAGATGATGAGGCGGCCGTGCGGGGTGCTACAGTGACCAAACCTGCTCCCCACTGCATAGAGAGGAAGGCCAAAGCCCAAAGGCTCGAACGGTTGGCGTAAGAGCCCAGGAGATCCACAGCTGCATTCCTCACTACACAAAATGAGAACTGTTGCTGAAAGGAAACCACAGTTGCACCATCTCCCAAACCCTCTGGAACTTCTAACAGGACAGCCAATAACATAAACATCTGGGGACAGGGAGACTCTACCTCTCACAGCCCAGCTGAAGACTCACATCCTCAAAGCAGCTTGCCCTTACCTCCTCTGCACACCGGCTTCTCACTATCAGGAGCCAGCCTAAATCACCTGGTTGATTCTTTTCTTTGCCTGTCTTTCAGCACGTATATAGCACGTAGTAAGTGTGCTCTGTCAAGCCCTATACATGTACTAACTCCGTTAATCCTAGTTGTTCCCATTTTACAGATGACAGAATGAAGGCACAGACAGCTAACTTGCCCAGGGTCATACTTCTAATAAGCAGGCCGTGACCTGCACTGTTCCCAGCCACTGGCTCCCATCCCTTTCCTCTCTGAGCCTCTGCTCAGGGGCTCTGAGCCCACAAATCTGGTTCGGGCATCTGTCCTCTGAGCCCACGAATCTGGTTCGGGCATCTGTCCTCTGAGCCCACGAATCTGGTTCGGGCATCTGTCCTCTGAGCCCCTAAACTGTGCTGCTTCTCTCCGCCCATTTGGGGGTCAGGGCAGGTCCCCTTGCTGTCCCCAGCATCCCACCTATGGAGCAGACCAATACTGTATCCCTTCCACAAGCCACCTTCGCCAGGAACAGCTCCAGGAGAGGAGCTTTCTGTCAATCCAGTTTCTTTAAGGAGGGTTTAAAGAGGGATGGTGGTTTCATCAGGCAGACAGAGGATGAAGGTTGAGACAGTGCCCGGCTGTTCTCTGGCAGGGAAAGGAAGCACTTTCAGGGAAGGAGGGACACTGGGCAGTTGGGGGCAGTCACTCTCTACACCTCCCCGTGTTCTCATCTGTGAGATAAAGGAATTGGACAAAGTGGTCTCCAAGGCCCTCTCAGTTCTAAGCACCGTAATTCTAGGTACCAGTGAGGTTTCTGGTTCCAGGCAGGCTTGCTGCTCTGGTCTTTTCTGCAGCCTGCGGATCTAATTCATGACACAGACAGGCTGCTTAAAAGGCAGGCTATATAGAGAGGTATTCTATAAAGCCTCTGCAGGCCCTTAAACTGTGAAACCAATTTCCTCCTTCCTTCCGCCCCCAGGGCCAGGCCTTTCCTGGGCCTCTCTCACCCCTCGGGACTTGAGTGGGAGGAGAGAGGCAGCCCAGGATGCAACTGTGCTGGTCTGTGGCAGCAGAGACCAAGATAAGCATCCTGCAAAGACAAAGAGGAACAGCTGGCTATGGAGATTTCCACACCCTGATAGGAGAGAAGAGGAAGCTGGAAACCATCAGAGCAGAGGCCAGAGAAGAAAGTGACAGAAGAAAGAAATGGAAGAAAGACAAAGAGCTGGACCCAGAAGGAGATGTTAGGGGTGAACAAAGCTGGACCAACTTTGTTCCCCATCCCCCAATTCTAAGGCCTCTGTCAAGTGCAGCTTTCCAGATCTTTAAAGGGCTCCAGGCAAGGGGCAGCAAAAGCCATAAAGCATTCAAGCATCTGAAAGAGTAGGCCCACTTGAGAAACTGCTTCTAAGAAAAGAATCTGAAGGAAGGAAAATGCACAAAGATGTCTACCTGCACTCTTCATAGAAATAGCTTCAAAAGGTTCAGATGAGAGCATACTCATCTGAAAAAGAACATGAAGCAACCAAAATCATAATCATGAGGACAGTGCCATCACATAAAAAATACCTTGTGAGATAATAGCGAATGAAAAAACGTGAAATACATGAAACTGTTTCCAAGCTTTGATTACAACGATACGAAAATGCATCCCCTTATGGACCAGGGCTGCAAGAGACATACTTAAATGACCAGATAGCAGGACTGCCAGTGGGAAAGGCAATATCTGATTTATCATTGATGCTATTGTAATGTCATTTGCACAGAAACAAAGAAAAGAAAATGAATAGACTCAAGAGTTCCAAAAAGAGAAAAATATGAAAACTAATCAAATGTCTACATCCCATATTTGGTCATCAGGGTCCTCTCCCACCTACTCCACACCAGAAAAAGGCCAGTCCAAAAGGAATTCCACCTTTAAGACCTACTTCTGCATTAGCTTTAGCCCTTTAGCTGCGATAGCATCACAGAGGCTGCTCACCACCACCTCCTTATACCCCCCTAAATACACACAAGCATGACCCAGCCACATTCCCTCAGAAGTGGGCCACTTGGGGGTGTCTTTTGTGTCTGAGGGCTCTTATGCCAGATCCTGCCAATTTTTTCACGAAGCATTTTTAGTTTACTCAAGTCAACTAAACATACTTTACAGGATGCATCCTTCTACAAGTGATCTTCCTTTTTCTTTAGCTCAAATAGCTTGTCAGTCTTTTCCATATTGGTTCTCATTAGAAGTCAACACCTGTTGCTATGAAACAGGTCCTGGGGGTAATAATTAGGAAAATGCTGCATTCCATAGCCTCTTCACCCCAGATTCACGGGGCACACCAAAGACTTGAGAATCACAGAGCACCATCTCCCCATAGACCCCTCTGTGTCAGTATCCATATGAGTCCCCTGCAGCACTACTACCAATATCTTAAATAACTGGTGAAGACTACTCCATGCCTTAGAATTGACCAAGTAACCCAGCCAGCGTGCTGGGCTAAGTCAGTGGGTCTTAGGAGCCTTCTGGATATTTGTTGTCTTCTGCACATCATTGGCAGACAAGTCCCACCTGCCAACCCCTTCCTCCAGAGCCTGCCTCTCTTCTCAGACCCAGAGACCCCAGCCAGGCCAGGCATGTGGAGGAAAGCCCAGCAGAGCTTCAGCTCCAACTGCCAGTTCAAGCCTGACTTTCAACCACTTGTCAGCTGAAGCCAGCATGCTCGGGAGGCTAAACTGTGAATTCACTGGCATTGGCTTATGGCGTTGTGACATGGAATACCACACCCTCCAGTGAGCTTGACAGCAAAGTGTCCCAAAGTTAGAAAGCTGTAATATGCCGCCGGGTTCAACAAACAGGCACTTTTTCACGCATCACAGCCTCTCCAGAAAAGGGGCACAGTGCCTCTTAAAAATCCCCTCGCTACACAAATGAAGCTGTTTCTCACTCCTGCCAGACTCCCATGGTCAGAACCCGAGACACAGACCTGCACCTGGCGCTGGGGTCCCCATGGCTGCTCCTGAGGATGCCATCCAGGTGACGCACTCGGACCAAAGGCTGCGTGCTGCCCAGGCGGCTGAGCTGACTCAGGGTGAGTGCAGCTAGCTGGGCTCCGTCTGCTGCTGGGGTGGGAGGTCTCTGCTTTGCATATCTGTGAGCAGCCCTGAGCAACAGCAGGACACGTCTGGGCTGGAAATTCTTCCGTGAATATGAAATAGAAGTGGAAAATTTCCAAGAGTCCTAAAGGGCCCAGGTAATGCTAGCTATCATGGCTGCTGTGTCCAGAAAGCGGCGTCCTGCCCCCACTCACAGCCCCCTTCAGAGCAGGAACCTCAAGCTGCTGCTGCTGCCCTAAGCAAGAGTACATTCAGCCTTCCCGACCAACCACAGCCGATAAGCCACCCCCTCCCTCGAACGTCCAGACCCCTCCTGAAAGCTGAGCACTGGCTGAGATACCATCACCTGCGCCGCTTCCGTTTCTGAACCTCACTTCAGGCTCTGCCTCACGACCCGGCTCATCTTACGAGCCTGTCCTGGTCCCCTCAGAGGGCCCCCCGCCCCGAAGCAACCTTTCTGGGAGCACCCCAAGACTGGCGGTGTGGGGGGAGGGGGCTCTGGGCCAGTTGCCCATGCGAGCCCCTCCCCCACCGGAGGGAAAGGACAGAAGCTCAAGGGGAGAGAAGGGCGGGAGCAGGTGAGGATGAGAGACTGCCTCCATCGGCTCCTTTCCCCGGAAGGGAGCTGCACATCACAGATGACAAGAGCAACCTGACCAGCTCAGCCAGAGCAGCGGGCCTGGTGGCCTACCCACCCACCCCCGGGAAAGAAGCGCCTCCCACCGGCCCCAGCCTCCCGCTCCTTACTGCCGCTGTCAGCTTCCACGTGGGCCTCCAGCTTGGAGAAGCCTCCTGAGGGCCGGCTGGATGCAGCCGCCAGCAGCTGCCGGGCTCCCTGCCTCAGGTAACCCACGGAGCAGTCCAGGCGGATCACTACAGCCTCCCAGGGCGCAAAGTCCCACTCCTCACCCGCCCTTTAGGAGAAGGACAGTCCTCTGTGGGGAAGCTCACAACAGACACGCAGCCTCCCAGGGACTTAGAGCAGTGGCATGGGTCTGGGAAATAACCATGAGCAACAGGGCTATTTCTGTGGTGCTGTTGAAACCCTGGGGAGAAGCGCCCAGAGAGGATGGGGCCACTTGTTTACTGGGAGGCTGGCTCCAGCCCTGGCTTGGGCCTGAGTCACCTCCTCATGTCCAATCGTGAGGTTGTGCCTTCCTGAGCGGCAGATAATTCCTGTGCGTACAGAGTGGGATTACAGGGTTGACACACGATCCTCGGGCTGCTGCTGGGCTTTTGCTACCCAGAGATTATGACCCACCTGTCCTCACAGCTGTTTCATAAACAGTGCGACCAGCAGGCTACAAGCAACCTAGAGGGACAGTCATGTGTATTCATTAAATAATTAAACGACCTTAAAATGAGGGGGGTGGGGGAACCTGAGCCCTTAGTGCTATTTTGCCAGAGGGAGGAGAGGCAAATGATTCCTTTGGCTAGTGTGTTTGGGGCAGGAGTGGGGTTAGGATGCAGCTGCCATGGAACATCCTAGCCCGTGCATCTGAGAACCGACTTGGGTGTATCACATCCAGGGAGTCTTATTCTAGATCTTTAACCAGACCCTGGAAAGGTCTGGTCTAAACAAGCATTTTCCAAAGTGTAGTCTGTAGAACATAAAATGCCAGAAGGCTTACACAATACTGCATACCATAGTCCCTCATGGAAATTCACACACACGATTCCTACTGGCAGATTCTAAACATTTAGAAATCCTCTGGTCAAGAAAGCTGCGTGAGGGGACTACTCTGACGGTCCAGTGGTTGGGAATCCACCTGCCAATGCAGAGGACACGGGTTCGATTCTTGGTCTAGGAAGATTCCACACGCCGCAGGGTGACAAACTCTTCACACCACAGTAATGAGCCTGTGCACCCTAGAGCCAGTCAGCCGCAACAAGGGAAGCCGCTGCAGTGAAGCCTGCACGCCCCAGCTAGAGAGTAGCCCCCGCTCACCGCAGCTGGAGAAAAGCCCGTGCACGGTAACGAAGAGCCAACACAGACAAAACTAAACAAAGAATAACTTTTTAAAAGCTGCTTGACTTTGTGTAACCCAACACACTTATTTGACCCTTCCACCACTGACACCCTAGGGAAAAATACCTATGCATATCCTGGGCATAGCCTTTGGAAAATGCCTTCCACTTTGAGCCTTCATTTTCCAATCTAGAAAAAGCTGCCTTCCCAGGCCCCAGCAATTAGCATGAGATCTACTCCAACACACCCAAAGAGAGATGGGCAGCAACCCCACTACAGTGACACAGGCTGGGACAATGGCCAAGGGTCCCACTGGAGGGATGCAAGACCCTCCAGAAGAGCAGCAGTTTTGAAGGTAACTGTGGCTTTGTCTTGGGAGAGCAAACTTTGCTCGTGAACTAACAATTCCTCCTTGAGCCTAATACATCTCTGCTCCTCATGGCCCAGAAGTCCCCCCTAGACTGAGGAGCACTGGTCCCAAACTCAAAGCCTTTTGCCTTTTGAAAGAACATTAAGACAATCTGTGATACTACTGAACGGAAGAATATACTGCTAATGATATAACCAATAGGGAGCTAATAACCAAAATATATAAATACCTCATTCAACTCAACATCAAAAATACAAACAACTCAATTAAAAAGTGCACAGAAGACCTCAATAGACATGTTTCAAAAGAAGACATACAGATGGCCAACAGGCACATGAAAAGATGCTCAACATCATTAATAAGAAAAATGCAAATTAAAACCACAATGAGATATCATCTCCCACCTGTCAGAATGGTTATCAACGAAAAGATCACAAATAAAAAATGTTAGTGAGGATGTAGAGAAAAGGGAACCCTCATACACTGTTAGGAGGAATGTAAATTGGGGCAGCCGCCGTGGAAAATCAAAAAGCTAAACATAGAACTACCATCAGTTCAGTTCAGTCACTCAGTCGTGTCCGACTCTTTGCGACCCCATGAATTGCAGCATGCCAAGCCTCCCTGTCCATCACCAACTTCCGGAGTTCACTCAAAATCATGTCTATCAAGTCAGTAATGCCATCCAGCCATCTCATCCTCGGTCGTCCCCTTCTCCTCCTGCCCCCAATCCCTCCCAGCATCAGGGTCTTTTCCAATGAGTCAACTCTTCGCATGAGGTGGCCAAAATACTGGAGTTTCAGCTTTAGCATCATTCCTTCCAAAGAAATCCCAGGGTTGATCTCCTTCAGAATGGACTGGTTGGATCTCCTTGCAGTCCAAGGGACTCTCAAGGGTCTTCTCCAACACCACAGTTCAAATGCATCAATTCTTCGGCGCTCAGCTTTCTTCACAGTCCAACTCTCACATCCATACATGACCACTGGAAAAACCATAGCCTTGACTAGACGGACCTTAGTTGGCAAAGTAATTTCTCTGCTTTTGAATATGCTATCTAGGTTGGTCATAACTTTCCTTCCAAGGAGTAAGCACCTTTTAATTTCATGGCTACAATCACCATCTGCAGTGATTTTGGAGCCCCAAAAACTAAAGTCTGACACTGTTTCCACTGTTTCCCCATCTATTTCCCATGAAGTGATGGGACCAGATGCCATAATCTTAGTTTTCTGAATGTTGAGCTTTAAGCCAACTTTTTCCAAGGCAAACCATTCAATATCACAGTAATCCAAGTCTATGCCCCAATCAGTAACACTGAAGAAGCTGAAGTTGAATGGTTCTATGAAGACCTACAAGACCTTTTAGAACTAACACCCAAAAAAGATGTCCTTTTCATTATAGGGGACTGGAATGCAAAAGTAGGAAGTCAAGAAGCACCTGGAGTAACAGGCAAATTTGGCCTTGGAATACGGAATGAAGCAGGGCAAAGGCTAATAGAGTTTTCCCAAGAGAATGCACTGGTCATAGCAAACACCCTCTTCCAACAACACAAGAGAAGACTCTACACATGGACATCACCAGATGGTCAACACCAAAATCAGATTGATTATATTCTTTGCAGCCAAAGATGGAGAAGCTCTATACAGTCAGCAAAAATAAGACCGGGAGCTGACTGTGGCTCAGATCATGAACTCCTTATTGCCAAATTCAGACTGAAATTGAAGAAAGTAGGGAAAACCACTAGACCATTCAGGTATGACCTAAATCAAATCCCTTATGATTATACAGTGGAAGTGAGAAATAGATTTAAGGGACTAGATCTGATAGATAGAGTGCCTGATGAACTATGGACGGAGGTTCGTGACATTGTACAGGAGACAGGGATCAAGACTATCCCCATGGAAAAGAAATGCAAAAAAGCAAAATGGCTGTCTGGGGAGGCCTGGGAAGCTGTGAAAAGAAGAGAAGCAAAAAGCAAAGGAGAAAAGGAAAGATATAAGCATCTGAATGCAGAGTTCCAAAGAATAGCAAGGAGAGATAAGAAAGCCTTCTTCAGCTATCAATGCAAAGAAATAGAGGAAAACAACAGAATGGGAAAGACTAGAGATCCCTTCAAGAAAATTAGAGATACCAAGGGAACATTTCATGCAAAGATGGGCTTGATAAAGGACAGAAATGGTATGGATCTAACAGAAGCATAAGATATTAAGAAGAGGTGGCAAGAATACAGAGAACCGTACAAAAAAGAGCTTCACAACCCAGATAATCACGATGGTGTGATCACTCACCTAGAGCCAGACATCCTGGAATGTGAAATCAAGTGGGCCTTAGAGAGCATCACTACGAACAAAGCTAATGGAGGTGATGGAATTCCAGTTGAGCTATTTCAAATCATGAAAGAACTACCATATGACCCAACAATTCCACTCCTGGATATAGATCTGAAAAAATGAAAATACTAATTTGAAAGTACCCCAATGATCACAGCAACATTATTTACAGTCCCAAAGATATGGAAGCAGCCTAAGTGTCCATCAACAATGAACAGATAGAGAAGATGTGGACATATATACAATAGAATTCTCAGCCATAAGAAAGAACATTTTGCCATTTGCAATAATATGGATAGATTTGGAAGGTATTATACTAAGTTAAATAAGTCAGACAGAAAAAGACAAATACTGTATGATATGACTTACATGTGGAATCTAAAAAGTACAACAAACTGATGACTATAACAAAAAGGACACAGAGACAGGATAGTGGACTCACTAGCGATTACCAGTAGGGAAAGGAAAGGGGGCGGGACACGATAGGGGTAGGAGATAAAGAGGCCCAAACTAGCCAAAGAACTAAATAGACATTTCTCCAAAGAAGACATACGGATGGCTAACAAACACATGAAAAGATGCTCAACATCACTCATTATTAGAGAAATGCAAATCAAAACCACAATGAGGTACCACTTCACACCAGTCAGAATGGCTGCGATCCAAAAATCTGTAAGCAATAAATGCTGGAGAGGGTGTGGAGAAAAGGGAACCCTCCTACACTGTTGGTGGGAATGCAAACTAGTACAGCCACTATGGAGAACAGTGTGGAGATTCCTTAAAAAATTGCAAATAGAACTACCTTATGACCCAGCAATCCCACTGCTGGGTATACACACCGAGGAAACCAGAATTGAAAGAGACACATGTACCCCAATGTTCATCGCAGCACTGTTTATAATAGCCAGGACATGGAAACAACCTAGATGTCCATCAGCAGATGAATGGATAAGAAAGCTTTGGTACATGTACACAATGGAGTATTACTCAGCCATTAAAAAGAATTCATTTGAATCAGTTCTGATGAGATGGATGAAACTGGAGCCGATTATACAGAGTGAAGTAAGCCAGAAAGAAAAACACCAATACAGTATACTAACACATATATATGGAATTTAGAAAGATGGCAATGACGACCCTGTATGCAAGACAGGAAAAAAGACACAGCTGTGTATAACGGACTTTTGGACTCAGAGAGAGAGGGAGAGGGCGGGATGATTTGGGAGAATGGCATTCTATCATGTATACTATCATGTAAGAATTGAATCGCCAGTCTATGTCTGACGCAGGATACAGCATGCTTGGGGCTGGTGCATGGGGATCACCCACAGAGATGTTATGGGGAGGGAGGTGGGAGGGGGTTTCACGTTTGGGAACACATGTAAGAATTAGAGATTTTAAAATTTAATTAAAAAAAAAATAAATTATCAAGGGAAAAAAAAATAAAAAAAAAAAAAAAAAAAGAAAAGAGGAAATGATATTGCAAATAAACAGTTTCGGAAATTTAAAAAAAAAAAAAAAAAAAGAGGCCCAAACTATTATGTATAGAATAAATAAGCTACAAGCACATATTGTACAACATAGGGAATATAGCCAATAATTTATAATAATTATAAATGGAATATAACCATTAGAAATTATGAATCACTATATTGTATACCTATAACTGATATAATATTACATATGAACTATATCTCAATTTTTAAAAATAGACTTTAAGAAAAAAAAAAGACAATCTATGATAACCAGGCCCAGGCCTGCATTTCCTGCCCAGGAGACCAGACTACACACAATTTTTTATTTTCATTTCCATGATATGAAAACCTACAATATTTATTAGGTTCAAGGATGTAAAGTTATTGTGCCAGATCAGGCTGCTTTCACTTTTACCACTTAACTGTCCCTTACAAAATCCCAACAAACAGGAAAGGCTGGAATCAAATTATATCTTATCCAAAAAGAAACCACTCCCCTCTCCCCAAAAGGATGCTGTGGCCTTGCCTATATAGGGGTTCATTTTCTCCTCGTTTCTGAGGTATGCATGACTCAAAGAGAGGTTGGGCAAAGGGGTTTCGCTCACTGTGTATCACCTTCATGACAGACATTGCCCCTCTCATTCACTATTGAATCCTCATAGTAAGTATCAAGATATATCTGTTGAATGAATGAATGCATAACTTAATGAATGAGTCAGTGAGCTAAGTGGTGAATCTACCTACGTCAATGTCAAGAGTCAGTACGGTATGTGGTTAAGAATATGGACTCAAGCCAGACTTCTCAGGGTTGAATTTTGCTTCACCACTAAGTTACGTAAACTTGGACAAGTTACTGATTTCTCTGGTTCAGTTTTATTCCCTATAAAATGGGGATAATAACAGTGCCAACCTCATAGGTTGCCATGACAATCAGTTAGCATGCGTAAGTGCTTAGAATAGTACCTGGCACATAATATGTGTTTTATAAGTGTTATCTCTTGACATCATTATCATCTTGATACTAGCTGTGAGAAAGTCCAACAGAGAAAATGAACATGACCTTTCATCTAGACACCAAATCCTTTCATTCAACATTATTTACTGAGCACTAATATGTGCCAGGTACTGTCTCAACTCCTATTTGGGTTCAAGAAAAAGGAAACCATGTTCAAATGTGAAACCAGATCAGGAAAAATAACCTTCTCCTCTATAAGTGATACTTCTTGCTGACTGCATGGCCAGCACTCAAGTCAGGAGCCCACTCTCTTCAGGCCTAGCCCCTGCTAGATCAGAGCCCAAAGCCATGGTCTCCTCTCCTAGATATGCAGCAGCACACATTAGAAATAAGAGATTAATATTTGTGGGGGAAGAACCGAAAGACCAATGAGCAGCTTTCGGGGAGAGAAGATATTCTCTGTGCTTAACCCTAAGGCTGTATCTTATCTGCCTATGATATTTTCAAGACCAGGAATTGATTTCAAAGCCATCTAAAGAGGACAGACCTAGTGTGAAGACAAGGAAAGCAGAGGTCATCTCTCCAAAAGCTTCTTGACTTTGCTGAGAGTCCCTCACCCCTTACTGAGGATCTCTGAAGAACAGAGCTTGGGCTGAGGGTCGGGCTCAGAGGTCCAAGAGTCTGCGACAGGCCACTCATGAAAGTCCTGTAGTTCTTAGGGCAGCCCCAAACAGGCATCTTTAGAACAGCTCCTCAGAGTTCCTGCCAGAGTTGTAGGCAGGTCAGGAGTAGGAAATGACAACCCACTCCAGTATTCTTGCCTGGAAAATTCTATGGACAAAGGAGCCTGGAGGGCTACAGTCCATGGGGTTGCAAAGAGTTGGACACAACTGAGCAACTAAGCACAGCACACAACTACTCCAAACTAGCTATCGATACACTAGAAGGTGAGGGCTGACAGAGGCTCTGTGGCTGCCTGGCTCTGCAGCTACCACTGATGCTTCAGTCAGGAGAGGAATTTCTCCTACGGGAGTTCCAGTTGCAGCCAATTTCTCCCTAAAGTGGCCAAATGTTGGTTAGCACATCCAGGGGGGATAGTCAACAAGGGCTCAGGACCATGCTGAAATTCCTCCTAGTGTTTCCAGCTTTCTTCACTCAGCTCCTTTGCTAATTGATCATCACCAAGGTTCCACTCACACACAAGGACCCAACAGTTTGGGGAAATGACACTCTAGTTAGCAAGCCTCTTCAGCTCCAGAGGCCTCTGCCAGCCAAGTCAAGCAGTTCCACTGGCAAAGCAACTACCAGGAAGTTCAAGGGCATAAAGCAGACTGCCAGATGCAGTATACCTACCTCCCTTGCCTGGAAAGAGCCAAAGAGGTAGGGAGGAAGGCCTCCAATGATCCCATCACCTTGCCATCCTGTCCATCCCCTTGCCTTCAGGCGGAAGTCTTAAGCTGTTGGCATCTGGCCAGTCCTCAAGCACCCAGAAATTAGTCCAGGTTCTTAAGTGGCGGCAAGTCCCAGATCCCTTAATTTCTCTAAACCTTTCGAATCCAAAATCAGGCGCCAGGGAGCCGAGATGCGGCGGGGGCTCACCCGAGAACTCTGAACCCCAGGCTACCACAGGGAGTGGGAGAGGCCAGAGCCCTGGCAAGCGATGAGCCTGGGGTCGGAGCCACCTTCTCAGCGGGCGAGGAAGCCCAGGACCTTAGTTCCCACCCCGGGGCGCTCCGACTCCCGCCCCGGGCAGCCGGGGGCCACGGGGCGTGGGCCCAAGGTCAGGAGCGCAGCATCGCGCGCACTCACCGGGTTCAGGGGACAGGGCCATGCCGTGGGCCGATGGGGGCGGCCCGCAGGCTGGAACACAGGTGGCGAAGCGGGGCAGGGCGCACAGCCAGCACCGCGGAAAGGCTGCCGAGCACTGCTGCCGGGGCGAGCCGGCCCCGGCCAGGCCTTGCCCGCCGCTGGCGCTGGGCGGGAGCCTGCAGAGAGTCCCGCAGCAGGGGCGGGGACCGGCGCTCCCAGGGCGCGGTGCTGCGGCGTCCCGGGCCCGGACCTCCCGGGCCCGCCGGGAGGCTGGAGGAGGGCCGCCTCCGCAGGGGAGAAGCCCGGGGGCCTCGAGCCGCCCCAGCCGGTGACCTACCTGGGCGCGGAGCGGAGAGGAAGCGAGGAGCCGGCAACAGAGCGGTGCGGGCCGGGCCGCCGCCGCGCAGGTCTGCCCTGCCCGCCGCCCGCCCACCGGGCCTGGCCGCCGCTACCTGGAGCGCCGCTACCGGGCCGCGCGGCCAACTGGAAACTTGAGCGCCCCAGGGGCGCCGCGGCGGCGATGGGTCCCTCGGCCGGAAGCGCGCCCGCAGCCGCCGGGGGTCAGGACCAGCCCGGCTCCTCGCACCTCGCTTCGGCGGTCAGCCCCGGCCCCCAAAGCGCCCTCCTCTGTGTTCGATCTTCCCGAACCTCCTCCCCTGCCGAAACTTGTCCCAAAGAGAGATGCTGGGGTCACGGTGCCCAAACAGGTGACTTACTCCCCGGAACTGAGCTGACACCCCCTCTCTCCCTCTCCTCCAACCCTGGGCTTATGCACCCGCCCATCCAAGTCCGCACTGACCTCTTAGTTGCCAGAAGCCAGTGAGTGCTTTGTAGCCCCTGCTCGCCCCTCCCCAGCATTTGAACTTGCTGACCACACCTTCCTTCCTGGAACCCTTGGAGTACAGTTTCCAGAGTTGGCGCCCGCGCCCCTCCACAACCCCGGATTTTCAACATACCCCAGTGATGACTGCTAGGTTCTCAGCCTCCAGGGCCTGGCTTTTCGTTGCAGCGTTGTTGGGTTTTCTACAGCTGAGCTGCCTGCCTCCTCTGCGGCTCTCACCCACTCCCACGGTTTTAACAACCTCCTGCCTGCTAATGACTCCTGAACCTCTTCATCATTCCGGAATGCTCCAGAGCTGCAAATGGTCTATCCAACTTACTGGACACATCTCCACCAGAGGTTCCAAAGCCTGGGAAAACGTGTCCAAACTCAAATTCCTAATTTCCTTCCAGGAACGTGCCAGAACCTGCTCTTGTTCCTGTGTTTCTGTAACCAAGCAGGATCCTATAGATCCTTCCAAGGAACAGCCTCCTTCCACCTTCCCTGTCCTCCACCTGCTTCTTGTTTGTGGAAAACTTTAGCATCCTAGGGCTTCCCTCCTAGCTCAGTTGGTAAAGACTCTGCCTGCAGGGCAGGAGACCTGGGCTCGATTCCTGGGTGGGGAATCTCGATCCCCTGAAGAAGGAAATAGCAACCCGCTCCAGTGTTCTAGCCTAAAGAATCCCATGGACAGAGGAGCCTGGCAGGCTACAGTCAATGGGGTCACAAGCGCGGGACACGACTTAGCATCCTAGGCCTTCCCTGAGTTCCCAGGAGCAGATTTAATCAGAGAAGTGAGAAAATGCTGAAACAGAGGAAAATAGACAAGTAAGATAAAATAATAATAGTTTAGGTATAAGACAAACTCAAGAATGTTTAGCTCCTCATGGAAGGCTATATATAACATCTGAGCCATAACCTTGAGCTGTTTTGCAGACACTGAAACCCACACCAGTTGAAAAACATTAACTGCATGTTGATCAACAAGCACATAGACCTCCAACAACTGGAACCAGAATATTGATGATGTTGACTCCCAATTATCTCACCGATCAGAAGACTGTCCTCGAGCTGTTTACACACCCTGTGACCCATTTCCTGTCTTTAAAAACACTTCCCTGCAATCCATCCGGGAGTTCAGGTCTTTCAAGCCTTAGCCGCTAATACTCCTTGCTTGGCCTTGCAGCAAATGATGCACTTCCCTTCACTTCCCAACAACCTGGTGTTGGTAGATTGGTGAATGGACCCAAGTTTGGTTGGGTAACATTTCAGCCTTCCACATGACAGCACCACCACCCACTTCCGCAGGCCACGCTTGGGAGCTATTCTCAACTCTTTCTCCCTGTAATTTTTCACATCAAGTTGGTCACCACAGGGAAATGAAACTATTCATTAGTGTCCTGATGGGGCCAGCTGCCTTCACATCATCTTATTCCTGTACCAAGCTTTATTCCTTCGATGTCCTAGCCTGCTATTTACAATTTATGTGTGAGTTTTATGTACATGTAACTAAATAATCAGGCACACTTGCCAGGTCACTCAGTGATAAAGAATCGCCCTGCAGTGCAGGAGACCTGGGTTCAATCCCCTGGTCAGGAAGAGCCCCTGGAGAAGGAAATGGCAGCCCACTCCAGAATTCTTGCCTGGGAAATCCCATGGATAGAGGGGCCTTGTGGGCTACAGTCAGAGGGGGTCACAAAGAGTCAGACATGACTTAGCGACTGAGCACTCACAAAGACCACTAAAGGATTTGATAAAGATGAAACAATAATCTTAAATAATTTCATTTTTAATACCTTTTCCCTCTTTACTTTAAAGTTATTAGCAAAATTCAGTTTAGTGAAAGCAACATGATTAAAAATGATTTTAATAAGTCTTACTTTAATATTTTATGAGATTAGAAAGTATGCTTTTAAGTTCAATTAATGTCAATACTTAGTCCTAATGGCTGTTATTGCAAAACGAAAACCTCACAAAGATAAATACACCCAAACAGAAGAATTATATCTTTCACTACACTTATTAAACCATAATTCTCACTGCTTAAATTCCATCTAATATCAGTTTTGCAAATGTGACGTTCCCCCAGAAAACTCTTCTTTGTCCATGAAGCCTTCATTCTCAATGATGGGAATCATTTGCTTGCTTTTTGTTATCAAGCAAGGGTTCAATGCCTGGTGTGTATAAGAGCCAATAATATGTCACTGGTTTTGAGAGGGGAAAAAATCTTTATTGTGAGGTTGACCAGAAGAGAGACAGGAGACAAAGCTCTCAAATCTGTCTCCATGATCCAGGGTTGGTGGAAAATTTAAGGGGTTAGGGGAATTTCAAACTTGGAAGCTGATTGGCTAGTCTTGAATTAGAACATATAAGCTAGTCATGCTACTGGAAGCCAGGTTTTCCTTATTGAATGACTTCGTCCTTTGCTTTGTTAAGGGTTCCAGTGGCAACCTTTTGATTCTTTGAGTTCTGTAGACTGAAGATTCTTGGTTGGGGGTCACCCTGGAGAGATGGTTTCCCATCTTGCACTGTTGTCTCTGTAAAATAAGTCAAGGTTTAATTGATGAACTTATTTGAAGGAAGCAGAATCAGTTTAAGTTGGTGCTGTTTCAACAGTCTAGTTGGGGAGGCAAAAACCAGTATAAGCTGATTGATGTTTTAGAAGCCGTTTCATTTTCATCAGTTGTTTCTGTGGATATTTTTAACAATGGGATTTTTTAAACTCCAGAAACTCTTCATTTGGAAGAATGCAAATTGGGTTTTAAAAGTGTACTTCTTAATTTTGAAGGCTATGGCTATGCCAGTCTCTATAGTTGGCAATAGACACTTCATTCTGGCATTAAAATCACATAATAATAGAAACAGTTCCAAACAATTTTCAAAGTGCTTTCCCCATAACGTGATTATTTTAAACCACAGTCGTATTAATTCCCAAAACATCACCTTTACCTGAAGGGATACATTGTGTGTGTGTATATATATGTGTGTGTGCAGGGGGGGAGTGCGTGTGGGGATGTGTGTGTGCTTCCGTGTAAGCTCACACACACAGACAGTCACAAGCAAGAGGCCAGAAAATTTGAAATAACTGTTTTTTTTTTTTCCTTTTTTTCATTATTATTTGTTTTTCGTGGCACAGGATCTTCATTTCTGTGCAAGGGCTTTCACTAGCTGCAGTGAGCAGGGGCCACTCTTCCTTGAGAACCACAGGCTCTTAGGCACACAGGCTTCAATATTAGCAGCAGGCAGGCTCTAGGATTCGAGGGCTTCAGCCAGAGGCTCATTAGCTGTGGCTCTCTGGCCCTAGAGTTCAGTAGTTGTGGCACAAAAGCTTTAGTTGCCCATGGCATGTGGAATCTTCCCAGACTAGGGATTGAGCCCATGTCCCCAGTGGATTCTTATTCACTGTACCACCAGGGAAGTCCAATTGCCCTCTTCTTAAAGAAACACATCTTTTAATTCTACAACTTTTAAGTTCTTTCCCTTGGGATGATCAGTAAACCTTGACTAATATTAAAAATATTCATAGTCTCATCCACATCCCATTATAAATTATTGTAAAGATTCTACTGTATTTAATTTTTTTCGAATTAACCATATTATCCACATCCTATATTTTGGCTCTTCTAACTTCAATTTCTATATTGTTGCAATTTGTAAGTAAATGATGCCATTGATGAGTTTCATATGGAGTCCCTTCCTGCCCCCAATCCATAGCATTCCAGTCTGGGCAGCCACTCCATTGGTGGTTACTCTTATACAAAAAAACTACAGCATATTATACTAGATATATCATTCACATTATAAACACATTTTTTTCTTTAGTAGAGCACAAAAAGTATTCCCTTATTAATGCCATCATTGAAAAGACTGAAGTGCAACATGTTAGCAACTGGCATATCCGATCATATAGCCAACTGCCATGTGTTCTAAACCTTTCTCAAATATCTGATAATGTGTCTTTCAACAGAATGCACTTTTATGTGTTGCCGTCTTCTCTCTGTACCACTTCAGTCACTTTAACCATGGCAAATAGAACAGTAGTTTTCTCCCAGTGATATTGACTGACATTTTGTCTTTTACTATTAAATATAAAAGATTTTATTAAATAAAAGAGATTTTACTCAAATGGGATTTCTAAACATATTTATTACATTTAATAATAGTTCATAAAAATACACAACTAAGCATCACATGACTTGGAAAAAATTGTAGAGTTTTGTCTTCACACTCTGGGTGTATAGAATGCACGTATCTTGCTGCTCATGATGGCATATTTATATTATTATCAGCTAATACCTCAAGGTCCAATATACCCTTAGGCTGGTTGTTAACTGGAGTGATATAAATCCATGTTTTGAATTTTTTTTTAACAAATTTAAACTTTTTTTTCTGATAGACTTCCATGTCAGAGATATCATCATAACAAATCTCCTACAAAGAGTAGGAAATTGTTAGCTCTGCCATTTTTTTCTGAGTTCGCTTTTGCTTGCACTATCCATGTTACAGTGCCCCTTCCAGTACCTGCACAGATACTAAAACCCACGGATGCTCTAGTCCCTTATATAAAATGGCATATCTGCATATATAACCTATGCACCATCCTCGAAATACTTTCTTTTTTTTTCTTTTTTTTTTTTTGAGCTTTCAAAATAACTTTTTTTTCTTTCTTTTTTTTTTTTTTTACTTTATTTTACTTTACAATACTGTATTGGTTTTGCCATACATTGACATGAATCCACCACGGGTGTACATGCGTTCCCAAACATGAACCCCCCCCCCTCGAAATATTTTAAATCTTCTCTAGATTACTTACAATACCAAATACTATATAAACACTATGTAAATCATTGCCAGGCACACTGCAAATTCAAGTTCTGCTTTTTTGGAACTTTCTGGAAATTTTAAAAAGTATTTTCCATTCGCAGTTGGTTGAGTCTGCCAATGCAGAACCCACAGGTACAGAAGGCCAACTGCATTTTCAGTCTTTGGATTTCTTTGCCAGAACCTTTTCAACCCACTTGTCCCTTTTGTAAGCATTAGTTAAATGATAGTTAGGTGATGTAATCTATCTAACCTGGGCTACATGATTCACTTGAAAGTAACTGAACCAGTGAGGGAACCTCCCCTTCTTTCCCTGGGGACTCTGCTAGGATACATGACATGGATCCGTGACAAAAGTGTTGAGGAAGCATGCCTTATCAATCCATACAGAAAGTATTGGTGAACTCGACTTTTTTATTTATTTGTACACTAAAGCAGAAATACCTCATTTTATTCTGCTTCACTTTATTGCACTTAGCAAATTTGCATTTTTAACAAGTTGAAGTTCTGTGGTGACCTTGTGTTGAGCAAGTCTACTAGAAGCATTTTCCAACAGCATTTGCTCACTTCATGTTTCTGTCACATTTTGGAAAATCTCGAGATATTTCAAATTTTTTTCATTATTGTATTTGTTATGGTGATCTGTGATCAGTAATCTTTGATGTTACTGTTGTAATTTTTGTCTCATATTTTTTAATTAAGGTATGTATATTATTTTTAAGACATTGTGCTATTATACACTTAAGTAACTATATTATAACATATACTTTTTAATAGTTATTTTCACTTATTTATTTGACAGTGCCAGGTCTTAGTTGAAGCATGCTGGACGTTTTAGTTGCAGCATATAGGATCTAGTTCCCTGATCAGGGATTGAACCTGGGCCCTGGGCTGCACTGGGAACGTGGAGTCTTAGCCACTGGACCATCAGGGAAGTCCCAACTACAGTATAACATAAACACAACTTTTATATGCACTGAGAAACCAAAAAATTCTTGTGACTCACTTTACTGTGATACTTGCCTTATTATGGTGATCTGGAACAGAAGCCATGATATCCTCATGGTATGTCTGTTTAAGAACAAGTTTAAATTTTTCTTTTATATCCCATTGCATCATCCATCCTAAACACTACACTTTGAAGACCACTGAATTAATCCATTCCTCCTGTAGCCTCAGTTCAATGTGAAGACGAAACTTGTCTCTGCCGACAAAACTGCCTCCCCTGCCCCACTGTCTTCCCCGAGCAGCACCACCAGTGTCTCCTCCAGGCTTCAGCCACCAGAAGGAGACTTCTTGAGCCCTCTCCTCCAACCTGCACTTCCCTCCAATCATCCAGACCTGAACACTTTAGAGAGCACTGGGCTTAGAGTTGTCAGTTACCTCCCAGAGTGCTCTGACTCCTGATACCATTGGCAGGTGGGGGTTATTTGAGCATTTTTGGAAGCCCAGAGGTGTTTGGGGTCTGTGCATCATCCCCTCGGCTCCTACTAACACCCCACTCTGGGTAAATGTTCTACAATGCACACAGGCACATCTAAGATGGCATGCTGCTAAGTCACTTCAGTCATGTCCGACTCTGTGCAACCCCATAGACAGCAGTCCACCAGGCTCCCCTGTCCCTGGGATTCTCCAGGCAAGAACACTGGAGTGGGTTGCCATTTCCTTCTCCAATGCATGAAAGTGAAAAGTGAAATTGAAGTCGCTCAGTCGTGTCCGACTCTTCGCAACCCCATGGACTGCAGCCGACCAGGTTCCTCCATCCATTGGATTTTCCAGGGAAGGGTACTGGACTGGGGTGCCATCGCCTTCTCCACTAAGATGGCATGGCAGCCTCCAAATAACCACTTTCTCTGTTCCCTTTTACTGTCTCCTAAGGGCTTCCCTAGTGGCTCAGTGGTGAAGAACCCGCTTACCAATGCAGGAGACCCAGGTTCGATCCCTGGGTTGGGAAGATTCCCTGGAGAAGGAAATGGCAACCCACTCCAGTATTCTTGCCTGGGAAATCCCAGGGACAGAGGAGCCTGGTGGGCTACAGTCCATGGAGTCACAAAGAGTAGGACACGGCTCAGAAAATGAACAACTCTTCCCTGAACTGCAGAAGCATAGATCTCCCCAAAGAGACAATAAGAGAGGGTCTGCTTCTGAGAGTGCTTTGCAGAATCTCAGCAAATATATCCAGTTTTTAAAGTAAAGTGCCCCAGGGCCTTCTACTAATTGAATGGACGGAAATCATGGCATATGATCTAACAACAGGACAGAAACAGGTCCATCAGGAGCAACTGGCAGCTGGAAGAAACGTGCCTGGGGCAGTGTTCCTGGCTCCAGTGTGGAAGGGCATCGTGGCCCACGCTGATACTGTGGCATAACTGCGGGTACAGTCTTCCCCGACCTGCCTTGCCACTCCAGCGGGAGGTTCAATTCCCTCCCCAGGGATTTTTTCTTTTGGTTCATAGCATGCAGTGGATCTCAGTTCCCCAACCAGGGAATGAACCTGGGGACATTGCAGTGAAAGCTTGGAATCCTAACCACTAGGCCACCAGGAACTCCCTCCTCCCCAGCAATGCTTGACTTCTGTGTGGCCAATCAGCTGTAAGCAAGCTAGAGTCGGATAGGACTCTACCCTTACAGTTAACAGCCAATTCCTTCTTCCTGAATTGGAATATAGAAAGGAAAGCGACAAACCTGAGCACTCTGAAAATTAGTGTGAGTGAGAGCTAGGTCTAGACCCAGGGCACGTGCACTCGGGGTGACTGGGGACCTTGGGCTTAGCGTCTCCCAGTCACTCCTCTCTGGACTGGAGTGAAGAGGGCCAGTGGCTGGGGACCCGAGGCTTGGGGCCCACAGCCAAGACCGCAAGCCCGCAGAACACCTGCTCGGTAGTCAGCGGCTGCTGTTCCCCAGACCCACCTGGGCACATGGTCCCTGTAATTGAATGGAAGCCCAGGGATTAGCAGTCCTCCTCCGCATCTAAGAATGGCCTGTTGTCTCTGCCTTCCCTCCAGGCCTCTGCACAAGACCATGCTGGGCTGTAGCTCCAGCTCATTCCCATGTCTCTGTGTTTTTCATACTCTCCAGACCCTACCATCAGCCTAACCATTGTACCATCTGGTGAGACTCTGCCGGTGGACTCCTATAGACAGGAATCACAGCCTCAAACATCTTGCACATTTAAGTCATTGTCTGAACACCCCAAATTATCTGCCCCAAACTCCTTTCATCTTATACTTCATAATTTGAAATTCAGGTGTCAAAATCTAGCATAACTGTAGCCCTTCAGAATCATCTGGGAGGGAAGAGAGGAAAATGAACAGAGAGGAGCCTCAAATGAGGTTATGACCTCTGTCTTCTGAAGATGCAGACTTCCCTCATTGCCCTACACACACACACACACACACACACCCACACACACCCAGGCCCCTACACACACACACACACACACACATACATGAGCAGAGCAGAGCCTCAAATGAGGTTATGACCTCTGTCTCCTGAAGATGCAGTCTTCCCTCATTGCCACACACACATACACACACACACACCCAGGCCCCTACACACACACACACACACACACCCAGGCCCCTACACACACACACACACATACATGAGCAGAGCAGAGCCTCAAATGAGGTTATGACCTCTGTCTCCTGAAGATGGTCTTCCCTCATTGCCACACACACACACACACACACACACACCCAGGCCCCTACACACACACACACACACACACACACACACACACACCCAGGCCCCTACACACACACACACACATACATGAGCAGAGCAGAGCCTCAAATGAGGTTATGACCTCTGTCTCCTGAAGATGCAGTCTTCCCTCATTGCCACACACACACACACACACACACCCAGGCCCCTACATGCGCACACGCACACACACACACCCAGGCCCCTATACACACACACACACACACACACACACATACATGAGCAGAGCAGAGCCTCAAATGAGGTTATGACCTCTGTCTCCTAAAGATGCAGTCTTCCCTCATTGCCACACACACACACACACACACACACCCAGGCCCCTACACACACACACACACACACACACACACAGGCCCCTACACACACACACACACACCCCCAGACCCCTACACACACACACACACACACACACACACACACACACAGGCCCCTACACACACACACACACACCCAGGCCCCTACACACACACACACACACACACACACACATACATAAGCAGAGCAGAGCCTCAAATGAGGTTATGACCTCTGTCTCCTAAAGATGCAGTCTTCCCTCATTGCCACACACACACACACACACACACCCAGGCCCCTACACACACACACACACACACACACACACACACACACACACACACATGAGCAGAGCAGAGCCTCAAATGAGGTTATGACCTCTGTCTCCTAAAGATGCAGTCTTCCCTCATTGCCACACACACACACACACACACCCAGGCCCCTACACACACACACACACACACACACACACACACACACACACACACACACACATGAGCAGAGCAGAGCCTCAAATGAGGTTATGACCTCTGTCTCCTGAAGATGCAGTCTTCCCTCATTGCCCCTACACACACACACACACACACACACACACACACACACCCAGGCCATCCTCTTTTCAACCCTTGAATGCCTGATTCAGAACTGCCCGCCCAACCATTTAATGAACAATAAGATCAAAGGTCAAAGGTTGAAGCAGAAGCAAGAGCCGGGAGCTGTCCTGTCCCCCAGTGCCTGCTTCCAGGCTCTTGGCCACCCTCAGTCCTTATAGTATGGTCAACACCCAATCCATCCTCAGCTCTGTGGATTCTACCAGGGAGGAATGGGAGCAGTTTACATTGTACAAGAGAGAAGCACAGACATTTTTCCAGATCCTGAATTTTGATTATTTAAGAATGAGCCTCACTATGATCTCACTGAGGATAATGACACCTCTGAGTGAGAGAGGAGGACTCTGCATAAGATTTTGATTTGGGAAATCAAAAATCCAAAAATTGTGATGATTGTACAACATTGTGAATGTAATTGATGCCACTGAAATGTATACAGCATTGTTCATGTTACAATGGGTAATTTTATGTTTTATATGTTTTACTACAATAAAAAATTGTTTAAAAAACCTCCAAAATTGAATTTTTTAAAAACTGTTATTTCACAACTCCACTGTTTCTTTGAACCATTAAGTGTAAACAGGTCCAGGGCAAATGGCTGTTTATCAACCATTTGACTATCCCCAAACTTTCAGGCTAAGTGGTTTAAGAGGGGCTGTGAGGGAACAAAGAAGGAAGAGTTGAGCTCCAGACTGGAAGGACTCAGGAAAGAAGGGAGGGTGGCTGCCAGAGGAGAGAGATTCCACACACCTCAAGGAATGAGAACACAAAGGTCACTGCGAGTCAGAAACTCCACCCAGAAATCCTTAGGCAGCTTGGAGGGAACACTGGACAAGCCCAAAATAGTTCAGGGTGGGCAAAAGTCCCCATGGCTCATGATTTGTCTAAAGGGCGAGCCTTTGAGAAAGAGAAACAAAGCAATTAGAAGTCACTGGTATCTATTACCTGTCAACTGTTCCCCAAAACTGACCCATCTGATTGTTCCCATCTCCAATCATATTCCAGACAAACCCCACTTGAGCCAGATAAATTTTCAGTGACATATGTCAACGTCCAGATCCTTTCTAAATGATCATTGCAAAAGCTTGGGGTTTACCGATAACTGAGTGTTCTTAAATATGTTAGTGGGAATTAGATTCAGCTGAGGGTAACCTAAAATAGCAATGAGATAAATAAGAGAAAATTTTCTTTCTCTTCCCTTCAGTAAATAGTCCAGAGTTGGGAATTACAGACATTTCACAGATCCTCAGACTCCTGCAGTTGGAAGTCACTGGTATCTATTACCTGTCAACTGTTCCCCAAAACTGGCCCATCTGCATAGTTCCCATCTACAGTCATATTCCAGACAAACCCCACTTGAGCCAGTCACCAGCTTACCTGACCTCAAGTGTGAACTCATCCTTGTGGGAACGAGCAGTCACCCTTCTTTTGCTAGGGCTTCCCATGTGGTGCTACTGGTAAAGAACCTACCTGTCAATACAGAAGACATAAAAGACATGGGTTCAACCCCCGAGTCAGGAGGATCCCCTGGAGGAGAGCATGGTAACCCCCTCCAATATTCTTGCCTGGAGAATCCCATGGACAGAGGAGCCTGGCAGGCTACAGTTAATAGGCTCACAAAAAGTCCAACATAACTAAAGCAATTTAGCATGCAGGCACACGTGTCCTCTGCTAAGAAAAGCTTACAAATATATCTTCAATCATCACCTCCATGTTTCATGAAGCAAGAGGGAGAAAGGACCATATGGTAGGTCTATTTTTAATTTTTTGAGGAACCTCCATACTATTTACAGCGGATATACCATTTTGCATTACCACCAGCCGTGTATACACATCCTTGCCAACATTTGTCTTTTGTTTTCTTGATAATAACCATCCTAACAAATATGAAGTAATATCTCATTGTGATTTTTATTTGCATTTCCCTAATGATTAATGATGTTGAATATCTTTTCAATTACCTGTTACCCATCTGTATGTCTTCTTCAAAGAAGTGTCTATTCAAGTGTTTAGCCCATTTTAAAACTGGGTAATTAGGGTGTTTTTTTTTTTTTTTGCTATTGAGTTGTATTACCATATGATCCAGCAACCCCACTTCTGCACAGTTATCCAAAAGTACTGAAATCAGGATCTCAAAGAGATATTAGCACTCCATCTTCACTGCAGCACTGTTCGCAATAGGAAGATGAGGATGCAACCTAAATGTCTACTGATGGATGAACAAACAAAGAAAATATGATATATCCATACAATAAAGATTATTCCGCCTTAGGAAACAAGGAAATCCTGTATTATGTGACAACATGGATGAACCTTAGGACATGATGCTAAGTGAAAGAAGCCAGTCATTGAAAGACAGTTGCTGCATTGATTTCAGCTATATGATTGTTTTCCATTATAGATATTGTAAAATATTGAATATAGTACTCTGTGCTATACAGCACATCCCAAATGTCTTTTAATGAAGCACCATATCACACTCCCACTTATCTCCTGTTGGCCACACTGAGCAGCTCTGTAACATTCAAATATAACTGCCATAGATTTTGTGATTAACTTGATTACACCAGGCCTAAAATCTCCCATCAAGGAAAACAGGGAAGAGTGCAGTACAATTCAGATATCACCACCCAGAACTTCTCCAAGTTGGAGTCAGAGCACCACGGTATTTGCATAGTAGTGGCAACCACTCTGAGATGCAAGACCTCTGAGGTAAGAACAAACTTTTTGACAATTTCAGGGAAATCAAAGGAGTCGTATGTGTTTTGTTCTGTGAGGGCAGAATTCTGACTGATTTAAGAAGTCTTCACTAGCCTTCCTCATGAAGTCCTAATGTGGGCAGTCACCATGCTGAATCTGGTGTCAATGCTCCCAGCATGCTAGTGTGGTGTCAGAAAAAGGTCTTTACACAGAACAATGAAATATGAGCCTGAGGTTAGGGATATTCCTGGAGGCTCAGTGTTAAAGAATCCACCTGCCAGTGTAGGGGACATGGTTCGATCCCTGGTCCAGGAAGATCTCACATGCCACAGAGCATCTAAGCCCGTGTGCCACAACTCCTGAGCCCGAGCTCTACAGCCCATGAGTCGCAACTACTGAGCCTGCACATCTAAAGCCCATGCTCTGCAACAAGAGAAGCCGCTGCAGTAGCCTCACTTGGCCACAACTAGAGAAAGTTCGTGCACAGCAACGAACACCCAGCACAGTCACACACACACAAACACACAGCCCAAGGTTAGCAGAATTATGTGCTGTGGTTCACTTGTTCTTACTTGGGAACATGTTCTAAAAGCCCTTCAGGCAGTCATCCATGAAATACCTATGGAGTATCTAGCAGGGGTCAGGCCCTAGGCCCTTGAGCAACAACAGTCAGCAGAACAGTTCTTGCCTTCATGGAGGTTACAGCTATTTAGCAAGACAGGACATTAATCAAAGGACCACTGAAACACATCAATTCAACAGGGACAGCGCCAGAAAGAGAAGTACAAGAGCTGTATCAGAACACAACAAGAAAAACTGACCTCCTTCCAGGTTCCACACATTGGAAACAGTACATGCAAAGGCCCTGGGAGAATTTAGGAGAACAATACCTGAGTCATATTCTCCCATTTTATTTCTGCCCCGTATTCATGATTGAACATTCTGTAAAGGTTACACAGTACCACATGGCCTGGGTAAATAAAACCAGATTTAGTGCTCCAGGGTGCTGATGTTTTCAAATTAACTTTCCCAAATCCTGTCACTTTTCCAGCATTTATGAAAAATTTATTTATAAATAAACCTGTTTTTAAATTCCTCATGCCCATCATCCCCAAACCCTGTGTTTTCTGGAAGTTTCCAATTCTCTCTCAAACATTCCTTCCATGTGAGTATATTCTGGAAGTCAGTGGGGAAGAATTTCCTCCCCATATTGCTTTGTAAGGATCTTTGTTCCTTCTGCCAAAATTCTAGAGGGGCCAGACCCTGTGCAGGCCCTCCAAGGCCAGGTCCCACCCCACCCTACTCCTGCTTCAGTGGGCTTTAGCTTTAAGGGTCTTAACTTGTACTCAGTCCTTCTCTAGAGAGCAGTGGAATAAGATCCGGTGATATTAATGGTCCTGTCTCCTAATACCACTACCCTACCCCGCTGATTCAAATCAGATCTGTCTGATCTCTATCCATCTCAATGACTTAGGCCCAAATGCACTGTCGAATTCCATTCCTACCAGGGATCTCTGAAGTACATCAATGAAGTCAGTCTCTGACCTTACCTTTTACGCTCTCTTCTCCTTTAGGTGTCCACCATTTAAATCCCATCCTCCATCACCAGAGTTGGCTGCTGAGACCTAGAATTCCAGGGGTCCTCTCCAGAGCCATCAACAAAATTGTATCTATATCAGTAGGGTCAGAAGCAAACACATACTACATTCACATTAGGAGAGCTGATTGAATAGATAATTTAATAGAGGGACTATTTACCAAGATGTAAGCAGGGTGCAGGGAACCATGAGGATCTTCATGATAAACAAGGGCTGGTACCATCAGGGTGTCACCTCCCTGGGCCTGAACAGGGAAGGTAAAAAAGCATTTACACCAATCACATGCAAGGCCTCCAATAAAGGCAGATTCCAGGTCATCTTACTTGTCTTATATTACCTGACCAGCTCCTTTGGTCCTGTAAGCCCTTTTCCTCACGGTTCTAGCCTACATCTTCAGATGCCTCTGAGCCCATAGGCAGGTGTTACTCTTAGCATAGAGTTTTCCTGTCTCTAACCTGGCCCGCAGGGCTTCCTATGAATTCTATGAACCCAGGGCACCTGGCTGAGCCCTCCTGTCCCTCTAGCTTCTCTGTCTTCCTCAGTTGAGAATCTGAGAACAATGCTAAGAGTTACCACCTTGGCCCTCTGACCTCTTTCTGACTTCTAGCCTTTGTGTTAACTGGCGACGGGTACCCAGTCAGGCTAAATATTGAAATCATGGCCCATTTTTGTGGCAGCCTGAAGGGCTTCTGACCCTCCTTTTCCAGACCAACGTAGTTTGGTCCACTCATGGCTCGTAGCTGTATGCAATCTGTCCCCAGGGTTATACACCATGAGAAGGAAGAATACCTCCCACCATCCCCTCGCTGTCCTCCATGGGTCACTATCACAGAGAACACAAAGCAAGGTGGCCCAATATTCCCATCGAAATCAGCAAAGCAGCCCTGATTTTATTCACTTTCCATTATAACCCCTCAGTCTGAGGACAGTCAGGGCAAGAGGGACAATGTGCACAGGCTGGACCCTTTCCAAGTGATTGCTAGATCCTTCTGAGAGCAGACTGCTCCTGACCCCTCCCCGCAACTTCTCCAGACATATTCAGATGCATCTGAGCCTGGCAGTCCTGATTCCCAGGACCCCAAGCTATCCAGCCAGAACCGTGGCTCAGTTACAGTATGATAAGGGACAGCTCTGTCCAATCAGTCACTCCACAGACTTTCTGAATACTCTTCTTTCAGTCCAACTTTCGGAAGACGAAGTCACGTAGCCCAGTGTATAAAATGCTCTCCATCCCGTGGGTGTGATTTCAGGGTGCTGCTTTGTCCTTTTTATACACCTTGGGACTGATAACTGTGATTTTAAATAGGAAGAAGTGTGAATGTAAAAAAGGTACTTGCCAAGATCATATAGTAAATGCTTATGATAGAACATTATGTTATAAAAGTACAGCAGAGAGCATGATTTCAACTATGTAAAAAATGAAAGAAGTGAAATAAATAAAAACCCAAAGAATAGGAAAAAAGTGGCAGGAAAATTTTTTTAACACAACTCTGGGTTCTGCAGAAAAAAACCTCTTGGCTTGGAAGCTGCCCCACCCCCCACCCCCGATTCTCCAACACGCTACTCATAGCCCTATTTCCATCCCAGAACTCTGGGTGTGCTTTGGTCAGTAGAGAGAACACTAGGAATTTTATTTTATCCAAGATAAGGAAAGCTATATGCAAAAACTGGAGAGTTTTGAGGTGCTTTGGAATAGGAAGGATGGGAAGAAGGAAAAATATGAACTGTGAAGAAAGAGCTTAAATAGAGAAGGGAACCCAAAACCTGGCTATGGGGCAGGACCAAGTCAAAGAGAGAAACAATGAAAAATTTCCTATGGGATGAAGAGGGGGACATATTCAATGTAAAGCTGTTTCCTATAGTGTGCTGTGCCGTAATACCCCACCAGTACCCCTACATATTCAGGAAAAACCTCCTATAACAACAATCTCATAGTATGTGAAAGTGAAAGTCGCTCAGTCGTGTCCCACTTTTTGCCACCCAATGGACTATACAGTCCATGGAATTCTCCAGGCTACTGGAGTGGGTAGCCTTTCCCTTCTCCAGGGGATCTTCCCGACCCAGGGATCAAACCCAGGTCTCCTGCATTGCAGGCGGATTCTTTACCAGCTGAGCCACAAAGGAAGCCCTATGTATAATTTGGAAAAATCAAAGAGAAGAAGTCTTCTTTAATATAGACCAATGCAGGCCCTCTTGCATTAGCCAAGATAAGTCAGACTATGGCAAACCTATTCAAAACAAACAAAACTTAGTTCAACACATCAAAGTTATATTTCTTGCTTAAATCACAAGCTGGTGCAAGTCAGACAACTCTCCTGAATGGCTTTCCTCCAAACAGTGACTCAGAGCTCCCTGCAGGTTCCATCCTGCACTTTCACCAGCTAGGAGCCTTTCACTACTTGATGTATGGGAGAAGGGAGGTAGTGTGGCCAACAGCACGGCTGAAGCTGTGCCTGGAAGAAAACCTGTACCGTTAAATCTATATATAGCTTGCATGCTTAGTCACTCAGTTGTTTCCCACTCTTTGCAACCCTTTGGACTGTAGCCCACCAGGATCCTCTGACCATGGGATTTTCCAGGCAGGAATACTGGAGTGGGTTGCCATTCCCTTCTCTGGGACATCTTCCCGACCCAGGGATCCTATGTATCCTGAATTGCAGGCAGATTCTTTACCCACTGAGCAATCGGGGAAGCTACTAAATCTATATATTAAAATATAAATAAGGTTGAACACCAGTGATGTAAGTGTCCAACTCAAAAACTTTCAGAAAAGGAACAGCAAATTAACTCCCATCCCTAACAAACAGAAGGGAAGAATAAAGAGCAGAAATCAATGAAATAGAAAAAAGACATGCAATAGAGAAAATCAACAGTCAAAAGTGTTTTCTTTGAATGCTGCTGCTGCTGCTAAGTCACTTCAGTCGTATCTGACTCTGTGTGACCCCGTAGACAGTAGCCCACCAGGCTCCCCTGTCCCTGGGATTCTCCAGGCAAGAACACTGGAGTGGGTTGCCATTTCCTTCTCCAATGCATGAAAGTGAAAAGTAAAAGTGAAGTTGGTCAGTCGTGTCCAACTCTTTGCGACCCCGTGGACTGCAGCCTACCAGGATCCTCTGTCCATGGGATTTGCCAAGCAAGAGTACTGGAGTGGGGTGCCATCGCCTTCTCCGTTCTTTGAATATGTTAATACAATTAATAAATGCCTGGTAAGGCAGATATAGAGAAGGGAAAAAATGAGAGAGAGAGAGAGAATACAAATACCAAAATCAGATATAAAAACAATGAAACATCACAACAGACCTTACATATTTTAAAAGGATAATGAGAGAGTATCATAAACAATTCGATGCCACTAAATTGGCATTCTACATGCACATATTTATGTCAATAAATTGAAACTTTTAGGTGAAATATTCAATTTTGTTGAAATACAATTTATCAACATAGCCACAAGAATAGAAAATACCAATAGCTGTATATCTATCAAAGAAATTGAATCTGATGTTAAAACTCTTCCACAAAGGAAACTGCAAGCCCAAATGGAATCACAAAAATTTAAGGTATAAATAATACCAATCTAAACAGATGAATCCAGAGAATAGCAGAGGAGAAACATCCCAACTCATTTAGTAAGCCTTGCAAAAACTCGATACTTTGATATCAGAAAGATATTACAAGAAAGAAAAATTATTAGCCAACGTCACGGGCTGAAAAATTTAAAGGAGCAACGGCAAGCCTATGCGGTAAACAATAACTGTCTCCACCACAGTGTGCTTTTCTGGTCATTGAATATTTCTTTCGTTTCCTTCTTTCACGAGTGCAATAATTGCTCTTCATGGGAAACAACCCAAAATCCAATCTGTCATTGTGTTTCATAGTCCTCTCTGCTGGGAACACGTGACTGCTTTTAGACTGTGCGCTAAAAGGGCAGGTTGTCCATCCCACACCCGTGTCTGTGATACTGTTGCTCAGTTGTATTAGACTCTTTGCAACCCCATGGACTGTAGCCCACTAGGCTTCTGTGTCCATGGAATTTCCCAGGCAAGAATACTTTTGAGAGGGTTGCCATTTCCTACTCCAGGGGATCTTCCAGGCATCTTGCATCTCCTGCTTTGGCAGGTGGATTCTTTAACACTGAACTACTTGGGTTAGCTGACCCATACCCATGCCAACATACAAATATGCAGTGATGGAACAGGAATAGGATAACTTCAATTAACATTCCCCTTCAGAAAGGGGAGAATGAGAGACCCACAGTGGTCACTGTCCCACAGCTACACTGGCGTGACTCTGCTGAATACACTGGTATTACACTGCTGAAGTACCAGCAGGCAGCCTTTAGAATTACTGCCTAGCCTGAGCAGGAGCTCTCCTCTCCTGTTCTTTGCAGTCCTTGGCACTACCCTGGGAGGGGCTTCCTCTTGGACCCTTATTCTCTTTGTCCATATCTAAAGAGAGAACTGGGGAGAAAGCTCTCTTAGGGGCTGTGCAACTTCCTCCCAGAAGGCTTAACTGTTTATGGCTTAACTGAAGAACTCAAACTTTTTACACACACCTGTGGTTTCTTTGACAATACAGCTTCCTCAAAAATTTGCTTAGTTTCTGACCTATTTGCACCCAGACCATTCTATTTGCCAATATTCACCTTCAGTGTTCCATTTGTAAGACACAGTTTTCATGTTTACTTTATTCTTTTGCCTTCTTGCCCCCACATACTCTCAGTGTGAGAGTGATTTACTTAAAGCTAGCTGGTGAAGCTAGCTGGAACAAAAGAACCCACATTTCATCAGATATTTTCCATGATTCACTTTCAACCAAGATATTTTCTTGGGCCTTTGTCATGCAAAAACTTTTAAATTCCCATCTCTTACTATTTGGGAACCAAAAGCAGTCAGCTTTTCTAACTCTGCAGGCCCCAGTATCCTGGACTTTGTCTATTGCATTTAATTTAATTAACAAAGCCATCAATCTTGTGCTTTTAAATTTAAATTAAAAGATGTAAATTTTTATGCCACGATATTCACCCTTTTAAGAAGTACAATTTAGTGTTTTTTTGGTATGCCCACAAAGCCGTGCAGCCATCACCCCTGTCTCATTTCAGAATACTTTCATCACCTCCCAAAAAACCTTGCAATCATTAGCAGTCGTTCCCCATTTCCCATTCCTCTATGCCCTAGATTCATCCGTTTTCTGACTCTGTATATTTTCTTATTCTAGATATTTCATATAAACGGAATATGCGATCTTCTGTGTCAGGTTTCTTCCACTTAGGATAATTTTTCAGGGTTCAATTACTTTGTAATATGAATCAGCACTTCATTTCTTCTTATGGCTGAATAATATTCTATTGTGAAGATATACTATATTTTGTTTATTCATTTGTCTGTGAACATGTGGACTGTTTCCACTTTGGGGCTATTATGAATAATGCTGCCATGAATATGTGTGTACAAGTTCTTGTGTGGATGTATGTTTTCATTTCTCTCTGATAGCTCTCTAGGGGTGTATATGTTTTACTTTCAACCTATTTCTGTCTTTGAAGCTAACACACGTCTCTTGTAGACAGCATATAGTTGGGTCATGGGTGTTTGATTGTCTGTTGGATTTTTATTTATTCCTCCAGTCTGGCCAATTCTATTCTGAGTTCATCTTTTTCTTGTAGTACCTTGACAACTGCAGCCAGAAGTAGCCAACATACACTACTAATGTTCTGTTTTTCCATCCCTTCTCCTAGAAATGTCCTATTGATAAATATGGGTTATGCCCCCCAAGTTAGATCAGTTAATAATGTTTCAGCACTACAGTGTTAAGATATTTCTAGCCTTCAACATTAGTTTCCTGCTCAGTATACCACTAGAGTGTTAAGCTGTTAGAGCCGTGCCCCTACTTCAGTCAGTTCAGTTCAGTCGCTCAGTCGTGTCCGACTCTTTGCGACCGGATGAATTGCAGCACGCCAGGCCTCCCTGTCCATCACCAACTCCCGGAGTTCACTCAGACTCACATCCATCGAGTCCGTGATGCCATCCAGCCATCTCATCCTCGGTCGTCCCCTTCTCCTCCTGCCACCAATCCCTCCCAGCATCAGAGTCTTTCCCAATGAGTCAACTCTTCACATGAGGTGGCCAAAGTACTGGAGTTTCAGCTTTAGCATCATTCCTTCCAAAGAAAACCCAGGACTGATCTCCTTTAGAATGGACTGGTTGGATCTCCTTGCAGTCCAAGGGACTCTCAAGAGTCTTCTCCAACACCACAGTTCAAAAGCATCAATTCTTCAGCACTCAGCTTTCTTCACAGTCCAACTCTCACATCCATACATGACTACTGGAAAACCCATAGCCTTGACTAGATGGACCTTTGTTGGCAAAGTAACGTCTCTGCTTTTGAATATGCTATCTAGGTTGATCATAACTTTCCTTCCAAGGAGTAAGCGTCTTTTAATTTCATGGTTGCAGTCAGCATCTGCAGTGATTTTGGAGCCCAAATAAATAGTCTGATACTGTTTCCACTGTTACCCTATCTATCTATTTGTCATGAAGTTATGGGACCAGATGCCATGATCTTAGTTTTCTGAATGTTGCGCTTTAAGCCAACTTTTTCACTCTCCTCTTTCACTTTCATCAAGAGGCTCTATTGTTCCTCTTCACTTTCTGCCATAAGGGTGGTGTCATCTGCATATCTGAGGTTATTGATATTTCTCCCAGCAATCTTGATTCCAGCTTGTGCTTCTTCCAGCCCAGGGTTCCTCATGATGTACTCTGCATATAAGTTAAATAAGCAGGGTGACAATAGACAGCCTTGACGTACTCCTTTGCCCTGCTTAGAGGTACCAATATCTGTATGAGTATGAAATGTATGTTAAAGTACAATAAGCTATACTACAATAATAAATAAACCCAAAACTCTAAATGGTCTAATCTGACAAAGGTTTATTTCTCACTTATGTCACTGTCCAATGCAGGTCAGGCAACTCTTCTACATTGCCCTCCCCATGCAGTAACAAGTTCCTTACAAATGGCAATTTAGCCATCTCAGAGTTCTTCAATTCTAGAACCATAGACAAGAAAGAGAGAGTGACCCAGAGTGTGGAGAGGTTCTGGCCTGGCTTGAAAAAGGAATATATCACTCCTCCACATATCGAAGGGGCCAGACTTAGTTGCATGTCTCCAACTCTACGGCAGGGCAGATGGAGCACATTGATATTTGATGATCCCTAGCAGTCTGCACCCTACCTACCCCTATTCTCTAAATAAATTAAAGTTTCCCCTCTAAAGTGGCACAAGGATAGTTAGAAATCACTGTTTTATGCATACAGGCCATCTGGAGCAGGAAGAGGTATCATCATGGCTAAGGGCTGTGGGCTCTGGAGCCAGGCTGTCTGGGTTCAAATCTTGGATCTACTTAATAATAATTCTATTGCCTGTGGCTACGTACTTCACTCCTATAAGTTTCAGCTGCTCATCTTCAAGTGGGGTTTAAGTAGTATCTAGCTAGCTCCTAGGTTTATTGTCAAGATGAAATGAGACAATCCATGTATTTAAAAACAGGGCAGTGCCTAGCACATGGAAGTATATCAGGAAAGTGAAAGTGAAGTCACTCAGTCATGTCCGACTCTTTGCCACCCCATGGACTGTAGCCCATCAGGCTCCTCCATCCATGGGATTTTCCAAGCAAGAATACTGGAATGGGTTGCCATTTCCTTCTCCAGGGGATCCTCCCAACCTAGGGATTGAACCCAGGTATCCTGCATTGCAGGCAGACTCTTTTTACCATCTGAGCCACCAGGGAATCCCTGGTGATATGATATGATATGACATCATCTATATCAGAGGTATTAGCTCTTATTAAATAGGTTAAAGAGTTAGAAACTAATGGGAAAGGAAATAAAACCATAGAATGAATATTATTGCCATTAATGATATTTTCTTCTGCATGCCTGATTGGAAATGTGTTTGTCTGGGGCATCCCATGTAGCAGCAGGAAAGTGTAAGGCCAGACAGATAAGCCACTAATGGGCCTATTTATGTGAGAGGAATGGGCATTAGCTCTCACAAGTGCAAGGTCCAAGTGTGAGAATGGTCCCCCAAGGAGAGACTTAATTGGAGTGCAATTTAAATCTTGATCACACACCTACCCCCAGGAGAGTGGAGCTGCCTGTATGGTGTCAGGAAGCCTGGACTCTACCTTGACTGCCTCTGATATTCCAAGCCACATGGCCCCACAGAGCCCAGGAGGAAGGACTCTGAGGGAAACCAGCACTACTGAGGGACTATGGGCTCTTCCTGCTGCTACAGCCAAGAGGTGATGTTGCAAGGAGTCTATAGAGAAAAAGTCCTCACCTGTCCAGTGTTTGAATTCAGCATTTTCACCTGAGAGAACAGTGGTTAAAAGCATAGGTTCTGCAGTCAGACTGAGTTCAAACCCTAACTCTGAGTCTCAGTTAACTGTGTGAATCTAAACCAGTCACTACCTCCTCCAAACCTGACAGTCATTGTCCGTGAGCTGAAATTCGTATTTTTATCGTGTTGGCTGCCATCTATTTGCCCCTCCATATCCGCTCTCCACTCTTCTCTACGCTGAAGAGTAGAGGAGTGCAGGGAGGCTGGAGTCCCGGGAGGCTGGCCTCTAAGAATCATGTCAAGGGACTCCATTGCTCTCTGGCTTCTGATCGTGTCCAAGAAATGGGCAGGTGAGAGGAAAGTGGAAACTTGGTATTTATTTCCCTACATTCCACACTGCTGGGTTTCTGAAAGTTGGTTGTGACCCTCTCCCCCAAACCACAGCTGCTTTTCAGCCAGCTTTCTCCTTTATAGTTTTCTCTACAGGTTTCAAAACCCACTACTTCCTCCTTCCTCTTCAAGCTTGGCACAGAGCAGCTCCCTGCTATCACAGCCCCAAGATACTCTAACATATCTGGCTGCTTTCCCTAAGCTCTTCCCTCTTAATCCCCTTAATAATGTGCTTCAGTGACCCACTTCTGAGTGCCAGGACCTTTTGACTGATAGAACTATGTGCTTGCAGCAGACACCCTTTGGGTGACTAACTGGTTCACACTGATTCCCTTTCTCTGAGAACACCCCTTATACAAAGGCGAGGGGCCCCAGTGGCTGTGCCTGTAATGTACGTCCCTTCAACCTGACTGGCCCGAGGATACACATCTGGCCCAATCAGATACTCCATCAAAGAAAAGTGGTATTTGGAACAAAGAGATAGCAGGACCTAGGAGCCAACAGGATTGCCCAGATTTATCTCCAAATCCACCTTCTAAGGAGCCTACAAAAGTAGGCAAGGGTGGGTTTCTACTCTTTTAAATTTTGATTGTTCAATTCTGCCTGCTGTCCCATGTGGTACCCTATCACCCTTTCAATACATTTCTTCTTTACTTAGCTAGCCAGAATAAGTTTCTGCTGCTTACAGTCTGTGCTGTGCTGGTGCTTAGTCGCCCAGTCTTGTCCAACTCTCTGCAACCCTTTGGATTGTAGCCCACCAGGCTCCTCTGTCCATGGAACTTTTCAGGCAAGAATACTGGGGTGCGTTGCCATTTCCTCTTCCAGGGGATCTTCCTGACCCAGGGGTGGAACCAGCCTCTCCTGTGTTTCCTGTGTGACAGGCGGATTGTCTACCTGCTGAGCCACTGGGGAAGCCAGAACCTCAATAAACACAGCACCTCATAGGACTTTTATGAGATAATGTATGTAGGAAGTTTAGCACAGCGCTTATGTACGTTAAGCTCTCAACAGTTTATACCATTTATTATCTACAAAAGTGAAGTTAATAAGAGAATGAGTAAATAAGCCACAGACTAGGAGAAACTATTTGGAAAAAGATACATCTGATGAAGGATTGTTATCCAAAATATCCAAAGAACTCTGATAACTCAACAATAAGAAAATGAACCAATTAAGAAATGAGCAAAAGACCTTAACAGACACCTCATCAAAGATACACAGATGGAAAATAAGCATATGAAAAGATGCTCAACGTCATATGTCATTCAGTTCAGTTCAGTCACTCAGTCATGTCTGACTCTTTGAGATCCCATGAATCCCAGCACGCCAGGCCTCCCTGTCCATCACCAACTCCCGGAGTTAACTCAAACTCACATCCATCAAGTCGGTGATGCCATCCAGCCATCTCATCCTCTGTCGTCCCCTTCTCCTCCTGCCCCCAATCCCTCCCAGCATCAGGGTCTTTTCCAATGAGTCAACTCTTCCCATGAGGTGGCCAAAGTACTGGAGTTTCAGCTTTAGCATCATTCCTTCCAAAGAACACCCAGGACTGATCTCCTTTAGGATGGATTGGTTGGATCTCCTTGCAGTCCAAGGGACTCTGAAGAGTCTTCTCCAACCCCACAGTTCAAAAGCATCACATCAATTCTTCAGTGCTCAGCTTTCTTCACAGTCCAACTCTCACATCCATACAAGACCACTGGAAAAACCATAGCCTTGACTAGGCTGACCTTTGTCAAAGGCAAAGTAACGTCTCTGCTTTTTACTTTGACAAACTAATGTCTCTGCTTTTTAATATGCTGTCTAGGTTGGTCATAACTTTCCTTCCAAGAAGTAAGCATCTTTTAATTTCATGGCTGCAGTCACCATCTGCAGTGATTTTGGACCCCCCCAAAAAAAGTCTGACAGTTTCCACTGTTTCTCCATCTATTTCCCATGAAGTGATAGGACCAGATGCCATGATATTAGTTTTCTGAATGTTGAGCTTTAAGCCAACTTTTTCACTCTCCTCTATATGTCATTGAAGTGAAGTGAAGTGAAGTGATTCAGTCGTGTCTGACTCTTTGTGACCCCATGGACTGCAGTCTACCAGGCTCCTTAGTCCATGGAATTTTCCAGGCAAGAGTACTGGAGTGGGTTGCCATTTCCTTCTCCAGGGGATCTTCCCAACCCAGGGATCGAACCTGGGTCTCCCGCACTGCAGGCAGACACTTTTACCATCTGAGACACCAAGGAAGCCCCTATATGTCATTAGGGAAATCCAATTAAAACAACAATGAGATACCGCCACAGGCATGTTAAAAATTCAGAATATTGACAACACTAAATGCTGATGAGGCTGTGGAGCCATAGAAACTCCAAGTCATTGCTGATGAAAATGCAAAATGGCATAGCCACTTTGGAAGACAGTTTGAAAATTCTTACAAAATTAACCACACTCTTAACCACACCACTCAGTAATTATGCTTCTTGGTATTTTCCTACATGAGTTGAAAACTTATGTCTACACAGATGTTTATAGCAGATTTATTCATAACTGCCCAAAACTGGAAGCAACCAAGATGTCCTTCAGAAGGCTACTCGACCAATAAAACGTGGTACGTTCAGACAATGGAATATTATTCAGTTCTAAAAGGAAATGAGCTTTCAAACCATAAAAAGAACAGAAGAAACAAATGTATATGGACTTTATGATACGTCTGGCAAAAGAAAATAAAAGTATGGACATGAGACAATATGTGTGAATATACTAAAGTTCTCTTTTGACTATATGTTACTGGACAAATGTGAGAACTATTAATTATTAATTATCAGAAGGATGCCCTCAGAAGTGTAATGTAAATTTGTAGCCCATGTATGTGGTCATGAAATGGTTAAAAACCAACCCCCGCCCCCAACTGGAAGATGCTTAATGGTAGGAATCCAGAGGGTGGGAAATCAATGACTGGGCAGTAAGGCGCCTTTGGCAGTCAGCATCCACCCTGATCAAGAGTCTGTGGTCATGGCCTGGCCCAGTGTGAGGCACAGATGGAAGCTGGAAGAGACACTCAGATGCACCTAGATCCTGCTCTTAGACTAGAGAGAATGGCAGAAGCTCCCCAGAGGGATCCAAACTGGGGAACTTTGGAAGCAAGACTGGGCTTCCCTGGTGGTTCAGACGGGAAGCAACCTAGATGTTCGTCGGCAGATGAATGGATAAGAAAGCTGTGGTACATATACACAATGGAATATCACTCAGCCATTAAAAAGAATATATTTGAATCAGTTCTACTGAGATGGATGAAACAGGAGCCTATTATACAGAGTGAAGTAAGTCAGAAAGAAAAACACCAGTGCAGTATGAGTGAGTGAGGTCGCTCAGTCGTCTCCAACTCTTTGTGACCCCATGGACTGTAGCCTACCAGGCTTCTCTGTCCCTGGAATTTTCCAGGCAAGGGTACTGGAGTGGGTTGCCATTTCCTTCTCCAGGGGATCTTCAACGCATATATATGGAATTTAGAAAGATAGCAAGAATGACCCTATATGCAAGATAGCAAAAGAGAGACAGATGTAAGGAACAGACTTTTGGACTCTGTGGGAGAAAGAAAGGGTGGGATGATTTGAGAGAATAGAATTGAAACATGTATATTCAGTTCAGTCGCTCAGTCATGTCCGACTCTTTGTGACCCCATGAGTCTCAGCACGCCAGGCCTCCCTGTCCATCACCATATGTGAAATAGATGACCAGTCCAGGTTCAATGCATGAGACAGGGCGCTCAGGGCTGGTGCACTGGGACAACCCTGAGGGATGGGATGGGAAGGGAAGTGGGATGGGGGTTCAGGATGGGGCACACAAGTACACCCATGGCTGATTCATGTCAATGTATGGAAAAACCACTACAATACTGTAAAGTAGTTAACCTCCAATAAAAAAAAAAAAAAAAAGAATCTGCCTTCAACGCAGGAGACCTGGGTTTGATCCTTGGGTTGGGAAGATCTGATGGCAAAAAAAATGGCAACCCACTCCAGTATTCTTGCCTGGAGAATTCCACGGGCAGAGGAACCTGGTGGGCTACAGTTCATGGGGATCATAAAGAGTTAGACACAACTTAGAGACTCTCACTCACTTGGAAGCAAGGCTGGAATGAGCAATTTCAGCCAGGTGGCAGTAGGCAGAGTAGAGCCAGCAATATGCACAGGTACAAAAGATAAGGTGAATATAGCTGGTACACTTTGTTGTACAGAAAAAACCAACTAAACACTGTAAAGCAATTACACTCTAATAAAGAAAAAAAAATAAAGTGAGGTCGAAGATGAAAAATGTCAGGTTGAGAACAGGAAGGATCAAGAGCAAGCCAGAACACAGCCTGCAGAGCTGCCAGGAGAGTGTATGCATGCGTGCTCAGTTGTGTCTGGCTCTTTGCAACCCCATAGAGTATAACCCACAAGGCTCCTCTGTCCATGAAATTTCCTGCGCGAGAATACTGGAGTGGGTCACCATTTCCTTCTCCAGGGGATCTTCCTGACCCAGGGGTGAAACCCACATCTCTGCGTCTCCTTCACTGGCAGGCGGGTTCTTTACCACTAGCGCCACCTGGTCAGGAGAGGTTCAGAAGCAAAGCTGTAAAGCAGACGGCACTGGGGCCAGGTTTGCTTGTTTGTTTTTAACTGCAGCACAGTTGATACACAACACGTTATAAGTTTCAGATGAACAGCACAGTGATGCAAATTTTTAAAGGCTACATTACATTTATAGTTATTATAAAATATTGACTGTATTTCCTGTTGCTGCTGCTACTGCTAAGTCGCCTCAGTCGTGTCCAACTCTGCGATCCCGTGGACTGCAGCCTACCAGGCTCCTCCGTCCATGGGATTTTCCAGGCAAGAGTACTGGAGTGGGTTGCCATTGCCTTCTCCTATATTTCCTGTGGTATACAGCATATCCTTGTAGCTTATTTATTTTGTACATAATAGTTTGTGCCTCTTATCCTCTGCACCTGTACTGCTCCTTTCCCTTCCCTCTCCCCGTTGCTAACCACTTGTTTGTCCGCTATACCTGTGAGCTCTTTACTGTTCTAGTCACTAGTTTTCTTTCTTAGGTTCCAAATATATGTCAAATCACACAGCATTTGTCTTTCTCTGTCTGACTTATTGTACTAATCAAATACCCTCCAAATCTATCCACGTTGTTGCAAGCGGCAAGATTTCCTCCTTTGTTATATTCAATTGCATATATAGCCGTATCTTCTTTGTCCGTTCATCTGCTGATGGACACTCAGGTTGCTTCCATACCTCGGCTGCTGTAAGTAATGCTGCTCTGAACACTGGGGTACCCATATCTTTTCGAATTAGTGTTTTCATTTTGGGGGGATTATAGATTAGAGCCTGTTTTAATGTCATACTGACACCCTGACCCAAAGGCTGTTCCTGGTATTTTAAGGAGTTCATGCAGAACCAGAGGCACTGCATGAAATTAAACCTCTTCAAACACATAGTCGCTGAAGACTTGCTCCTTTACTGTGGACTTTGAGCAACTGCTGGTGGAAAGACTCAAAATTCTCCTCTCTTAATACTGAACCCCATTTTAAGAAAGTAAATCATTTCAGCGTAGATAACGCGGTGTGCAGACAGCTTGAGACAAAGAAGAGGATTAAGAACTAAAGCCAGGGTTAGACAACAAAAGGCAAGGATCCTGACAGAATCGGGACAGAGGTGAGTCCTCAGCCACGGCTGGCTGCCACTGTCACCACCCCTAATGAAGAGGAATTAGCATCAATACCTGAACAACTCTTCACCTTCTGTGTGGTTTCCTGCTTACATACGTTCACTTCAGTCCACTGGTACAGTTCTCATTGCCAGGCATCAGCTCGGTCCTTCTAGACTCACCTTTTTGCTGTCATTGTCTTTCTAGAGTTCCAAGGGAAGCCCCTCTCTGGGTATGGTGATAAGACACCTGCCATGATAGAAAGACACCTTGGCCTGGTGGCTTCCGACAGGCAGTCACTGCTTTGACCCTGGTTCCAGATTAAGCAGATCCAGTAACAGCTCTCCCCACCTACCCCACCCTCACCCTTAGAAACTCATATAACAAGCCAGAGCGTAAGAGAACGAGGCCTGAATAGGCCTCATCCCCATGTGGGTGTGCCGCTTGTTACATAAGCACGTGGGTTAATTAAGAAGCAAAGTCCAGACTAAAAACTGGGTCAGACAGACATAAAGAGGCCCAAGAAACAAGCACGCAGATCGCTGAGATATGACCAAGGAAATTCCCAGCAGCTGTGCTACTAGGTCATTAGGAATGTGTTGCTAGGAGAGGTCCAGTCTTGCAAGTTGACTGAGCATCCTTCTTCCCCGAGGCCTGAAGGAATACAGGCAGGGGAGGAGGGGGTGGGAGAGCTCTGCAAAACCCCCTCAGGAGCTGCTGCTCCCCAGCTCACCTCGGGGTAGAGCCTGCCCTGGGCTGTGGGCAGCAGAACAGGAGGCAGAGTTCCCAAAAGCTTGGCCCACCACTTTCCCCGTTTTGAGAAAATTCTTCGGCAGCGCTGTGACCCCCTAGAGCCTCAAGTCGCTCACGAAGGAAACGTGCTCAGGAGCCCAGCTTCCCGTTTTGCCTTCTTCAAAGGTGAACATTTTCTCTCTCGCTGTTTTTTTATAAATATATTTGTCGCTATTAGGGTTATGGTTAGGGTTGTTTGTTTTCTTCCTCCAAATCAAGAACTTCAATAACCACACAGCAACACAAACCAAAGGAAACTGCTAAGTAATCATTTCCAGGACTCCTGCCCAAACTCCTAGGGAGAATTTGTGTTACCATGTCTCCTTGGAACTGAAGAACACAGATTCCAGTTTGTTTAAGATTCTTTTCATGTGGACCATTTAAAAAAATCTTTATTGAACTTGTTACAGTATCGCTTCTGTTTTATGTTTTTTTGGGTTTTTGGCCACAAGGCATGTGGGATCTTAGCTCCCTGGCCAGGAATCAAACCGGTACCCCTGCCCTGGAAGGCAAAGTCTTAACCACTGGTCCACCAAAGAAGTTCCCAGGTTCCAGTTTTAATGTGGAGGCAAAAATGAGTTTCTTTGAACCATTCCCTTTAAAAAGAGCCACAGAGGAACATCCTGTGTGTCACTCCTGGACTCTCCTACACCAAGAAGTGCTGGGAATTGTTTGCAGGTACAGATAACACATCGCACCTTCCCTCAGATATCCTCAGGACCATTGCAGCCATTCCACATCCTACACTTGATGGAGCTGACTGACCATGTGGAAAACTACCCACAAAGAGCTGTGAAAGAAAGCTTCATGGAAAGTCACAGAACATCACAAGGGACAACTGCACTGCTTGGGGTGGTGCCAGCCTTCATGTAATACTCTGGCCTCTAATGAGGAAAGGAAGTAAAAGTTCAAGACACACATTTAGAGGTGCCTGCTCTACCTACATCCCCTTCTCTGGGATCTGTCCCTGTCGCTAGTCCCTTTGACTTACGTGGTCACTCATTCATCTACTGCACAGATACTTATCCAGCATCTCCTGTATGTCAAGCACTGTGGTAAGTGGAGATACAAAAAAATGAACAAGACCGACAAGGGCCCTTCCTTTCAGAGCTAATTTTTTGGTGGAAGATTTAAATGATATGCAAATAAACAAAGAAGATAACTTTAGATAATGACACTTGCTATGAATTTTTTCATAAGCAAACAAAACAAAGTGATGTTCTAAGAAGTCATTTCAGAGAAGGCAATGGCACCCCACTCCAGTACTCTTGCCTGGAAAATCCCATGGACGGAGGAGCCTGGTAGGCTGCAGCCCATGGGGTCGCTAAGAGTCGGACATGACTGAGCAACTTCACTTTCACTTTTCACTTTCATGCATTGGAGAAGGAAATGAAACCCACTTCAGTGTTCTTGCCTGGAGAATCCCAGGGACGGGAGAGACTGGTGGGCTGCCGTCTTTGGGGCTGCACAGAGTCGGACACAACTGAAGCGACTTAGCAGCATTGGGGAGTCATTTGAGAGAAGAGCTGCCTACTCTAGATAGAATAGGCTAGGAAAACCTCTCTGAAGAGGTAAATATGAGCTTACCCATGAATGAGAAGGAGTTATGGCTGCAAGGAACATTCTAGACAAAAGGAAGAGCAATGCAAAGGTCTGAGGCAGAAATGAGAGAACAACAGAAAGGCCAAAGTGGTTGAAGCATATGAAACAAGGGAGGGTGGTAGAAGGAGTTTCTAGAAGAGGCGAGACCATGGTAAAACTCTTGGGTTTTATTTTAAATGCAAAAAGAAATCACTGGAGAATCTTAAACAAGAGAGTGGCATAATCCGGATAGATATTTTTTAGTACAAATGCCCTTCCATATTTTATTTGCTAAGGCACAGCTGATTTCTCCATTAAGAACATGTTTACAAGTCAGGTGAGGAAATTATTCATTCTAATCCATTAGCAAGTCTTGTTTTGACTGAATCTTTAAATAACTTCTGATAAACAGTGCATCTTCACTCTTAGACTTCAAACAAGATAAAAGAATTGTTTTCTTCTTTATTTAGAATTATTGTAGATTTAGAAACAGTGTCAGGCTTTATTTTTTGTGCTCCAAAATCACTGCAGATGGTGATTGCAGCCATGAAATTAAAAGACGCTTACTCCTTGGAAGGAAAGTTATGACCAACCTAGACAGCATATTCAAAAGCAGAGACATTGCCAACAAAGGTCCATCTAGTCAAGGCTATGGTTTTTCCAGTAGTCATGTATGGATGTGAGAGTTGGACTGTGAAGAAAGCTGAGTGCCGAAGAACTGATGCTTTTGAACTGTGGTGTCAGAGAAGGCTCTTGAGAGTCCCTTGGACTGCAAGGAGATCCAACCAGTCCATTCTGAAGGAGATAAACCCTGGGATTTCTTTGGAAGGAATGATGCTAAAGCTGAAGCTCCAGTACTTTGGCCACCTCATGCGAAGAGTTGACTCATTGGAAAAGACTCTGATGTTGGAAGGGATTGGGGGCAGGAGGAGAAGGGGACAACAGAGTATGAGATGGCTGGATGGCATCACCGACTGGATGGACGTGAGTTTGAGTGAACTCCAGGAGTTGGTGATGAACAGGGAGGCCTGGTGTGCCGCGATTCATGGGGTCGCAAAGAGTTGGACATGACTGAGCCACTGAACTGAACCGAACTGAAGCCCAATCCAAAGAATTTCTCCCAAAAAACAAATACTTTGAATAACTCCTTGATTCTCACAAGGAAAACACACGCTGTGCATATACTCCCATCACCAAATTGTAAATGGTCATAGCATTAAACTCTATTTGTGATTAGGTCAGGGGTTAGTAAACTTTTTCTGTAAAGATCCAGATAGTAAATATTCGAGGCTTTGAGGCCATAAGGGCTCTATCACAACCTCACAACTCTGTCCTTATAGTGCAAAAGCAGCCATAACAATACATAAGTGACTGCCTATAGCTGTGTTCCAATACAACTTTATTTATAAACACTAAAATTTGAATTTCATATAATTTTCATTTGGCGTGCTGCAGTCCATGTGGTTGCAAAGAGTCAGATATGACTGGGCAACTGAACAATAACAGCAATAACTTTCATGTGACTTGAAATATTATTATTCTTTTGATTTTTTTGCTAGACGTTAGCACTATTCTTGGCTTGTGTGTGCTAAATCACTTCAGTCATGTCCGACTCTTTGTGACCCCATGGGCTGTAGCCCGCCAGGCTCCTCTGTCAATGGGATTTCTCAGGTGAGAATACTGGAGTAGGTGGCCATGCCCTCCTCCAGGAGATCTTCCTGACCCAAGAATCGAACCCTTCAGTTCAGTTCAGTTCAGTTGCTCAGTCGTGTCCAGCTCTTTGCGACCCCATGAATCACAGCACGCCAGGCCTCCCTGTCCATCACCAACTCCCAGTGTTCACTCAGACTCATGTCTATCGAGTCTGTGATGCCATCCACCCGTCTCATCCTTGGTCGTCCTCTTCTCCTCCTGCCCCCAATCCCTCCCAGCATCAGAGTCTTTTCCAATGAGTCAACTCTTCGCATGAGGTGGCCAAAGTACTGGAGCTTCAGCTTTAGCATCATTCCTTCCAAAGAAATCCCAGGGTTCATCTCCCTCAGGATGGACTGGTTGGATGCAGTCCAAGGGACTCTCAAGAGTCTTCTCCAACACCACAGTTCAAAAGCATCAATTCTTCAGCGCTCAGTCTTCTTCACAGTCCAACTCTCACATCCATACATGACCACTGGAAAAACCATAGCCTTGACTTGATGGACCTTAGTCGGCAAAGTAATGTCTCTGCTTTTGAATATGCTATCTAGGTTGGTCATAACTTTTCTTCCAAGGAGTAAGCATCTTTTAATTTCATGGCTGCAGTCACCATCTGCAGTGATTTTGGAGCCCCCCAAAATAAAGTCTGACACTGTTTCCACTGTTTCCCCATCTATTTCCCATGAAGTGATGGGACCGGATGCCATGATCTTCGTTTTCTGAATGTTGAGCTTTAAGCCAACTTTTTCACTCTCCTCTTTCACTTTCATCAAGAGCCTTTTTAGCTCCTCTTCATTTTCTGCCATAAAGGTGGTGTCATCTGCATATCTGAGGTTATTTATATTTCTCCCGGCAATCTTGATTCCAGCTTGTGTTTCTTCCAGCCCAGCGTTTCTCATGATGTACTCTGCATATAAGTTAAATAAGCAGGGTGACAATATACAGCCTTGATGTACTCCTTTTCCTATTTGGAACCTGTCTGTTGTTCCATGTCCAGTTCTAACTGTTGCTTCCTGACCTGCATATAGGTTTCTGAAGAGGCAGGTCAAGTGGTCTGGTATTCCCATCTCTTTCAGAATTTTCCACAGTTTATTGTGATCCACACAGTCAAAGGCTTTGGCATAGTCATTAAAGCAGAAATAGATGTTTTTCTGGAACTCTCTTGCTTTTTCCATGATCCAGCCCTTAGGGTTCATATAAAAACCCGTGGCAGGACAGATTTAGCCAGCAGGCCATCATTTCCTGATGCCTGCTTTAGGTGAATTGGGGCCTGCTAGACATTTTTAACGGAATCATTCTGGCTACAGTGTGGAAGGTGGCTCAAGGGACGTGGGGAGTCATGGTGACAGCAGATAAATCAATCAGGAGGTAATTGGCGTAGTCCAAGCAAGAATGATGGTGGCCTTCATGGGGTAGTTGCAGTGGAATTGGAAAGAAGTGGACATAACAGTACATTGTGAAAGCACTGACAGGGCTTGCTGATAAAGTGAACTGGAGCAGAGAAGGAAAGAATAGAGTGAAGCATGACCTTAGGCTTTGGTCTTGAACAACTGGATGTGTGGGCATGCCATTTAGAACACCAGGAAGGAACAGGTTAAAGGGAAAATCAGGACTTCTAGTTTTGCTTGTTAGGTATCCAAATAGAGAGGTCCAATAAGTTGGAGTTCAGAGACATCAGCCCTGGAGATGGATATGTGGGGGTTACTGCCTTTTAGGAGGCATTAAAAGCTCCAGAACTAGATCAGATTCACCAGGGAAAGTGTACAGGTAAACAGAAGAGGGTCAAGAAAAGTGTCCGGTGGGGATTCTCAGAAGCAGAAGAATTAGCAAAAGAGAGTGAAGGCAGCAAGTGTATGAAGTGGACAAATCAGAAGAAGGGGTCACCACGAAGGTCAAAAGAAGTCAATTGTTCAAGAAGAAGGGAGGGTCAAGTGCATGGAATGCTGCTTGTCATACAGAGTGAAGTAGGTCAGAATGAGAAAAATATGGTTTATTAATGCATAAATATAGAATCTAGAAAAATGGTGTTGATGAGCCTATTTGCAGGACAGGAATAGAGACGCAGATGTAGAGGACAGACTTATGGACACAGGTGAGGACAGAGAGGGGGACCTCAATGAGGAAGTAGCCCTGACATATATGCGCCACCGTGTGTAAAGCAGCTGGCTAGCAGGAAGCCGCGGTATAGCACAGGGGACTCAGCTGGGCGCTGTGTGATGACCTAGAGGGGTGGGACCGTGGGGGGAGGGCAGGGAGGCTCCAGAGGGAGGGGAGATATATACACAGATCGCTAATGCATGTTGTTACATAGCAGAGAAGCACACAACACTGTAAAGCAATTATACTGCAATGAAAATGTATGTGGAATACTGCTGAGAGACATTATCGCTGAGGGCAGTGAAGTGACCTTTAGACCTGGCAATGTGAAAATAATGTGTGTCCTTGACAAGAAGAGTTTCAAAGGACTGTCAGAGATGAAAGAATGTCTTAAATGGTGACCAGGACTTCCCCTTAAGCGTGGAAGGGTTTAAACAATGTGTATCTCCATTCCCTCCTGACACCCACTGAAGTATAAGCGATGAACTAAAAATGAATGAGTCCCACAAGAGCAAAGAGAATGGCGTGAAGGTGACAGAGGACAAGAGAAGTTAACAAATCCTTAGAAGAGGCAAGAGGCTGGATAATGTCGACTAAGCAAAGCAGGGAAAACTGAAACCAAAGTGCCTGCGAAGGAGGGGTGGGGATGCCAACAAGAAGCAAGCTGATTCCAATCAGCGAACCCCAGCAAGGCTCACGAACTTGAGCCAAGGTGAGAAGCGGGCTGAAAATAGGGAGAAAGTCTTTGTAAGGAAGAGTTGGCTCTCCCAGAGCCCTTCCCTAATCCTACCCTGCCAGGAAACTATCATGCTGGGGAATGGTTTCGTCGCTGCAGAAATTGATCCTGAGAAACTCAAGGATAAGAGATCCTTAACTTGGGGAAGGTAAAGGTGAGGCACTGAGCTGAAAGCAGGAAAGGTGAATAAGACTCACATACTGATTGGCGAGGCTCTTATCACCCTCCCCAGCCAGCAGCTCTCTATAGCTCTCTGTAGCAGCCTGAGGAGCTGTGGGCAACACCCTTGCTGGGCTGGCAGCCAAGTTGGCTATGTGCAAGCAGAGGGAGCCGGTCAAGATGAGAGGAGAGAGAAAGCAGTGAAGATGAATGATGCTGCTGCCCCAGGATATAGGGACAGATTTGGGTGCCAGGTTCAGGCCAGGGTCAGGCAGTTCTTCTTCCCCCAGGCTGTGAGATGGCCCAGTGCATCCTCACACAAGCACCCCGTACAAGGACACCTCGAGTGGCTCTGACCTCAACCTTGTAGCCAGAGGATCCCCAACAAAAGCGGAGTAATCCTGTAAAAGGCTGATATTCTAGACCCCTGTTCAGGCCCCTTTGCAGCATTCCTTGCTCACTGTTACGCAGGGCGGCCAACTGAGCTGCAAGCCACCCCTCCCTCGGAGGTTCTAGAATGGCCAGGAAGGGCCCAGCTGCAGGTGTGGAGAGTCTGGGAAGGCAAGCAGTGTCCCACTTCCTAGAAGACTAGGTTGTTAGTATCTTATGTAGCCATCCCATTTTACAGATAAGGAAGCCCAAGCACAGGGAAGCTGAGCAATTTGCCTCAAGTCACAGAACTTAATTACTGAATGAACTGCTCAAGAATAAAGTTCAGTCTCTTGACTTTCAGTTTCTGACTCTTTCCACTGCCCCTACCTTCCCTCCTACATGCTCAAAGACTACTCTGACAGGAAGGATTTAGTTATTTCCGTGGCACGACTGAAACCAAAATCCTAAAACATGGTGCCTTGGATTCACTTTTGCGTGTAGACAACATTCTAAATGCAGAGTCCAACCATGCGGGTTCCAGTCACATCCCCACCTTGCAGTCTATGGGATCACTTAGGCAAGTCACCAACCCACCTCTCTCAGGACCTACTGGTATCATTTGTAAAATGTGGAGAGAGTGGCAATGCTCCGAGCAGAGAAAAGAATGCAAATCTCAAAGATCTCGGAGGAGAGCCTGAGAATGCTTCTAAACTCAAGATTTCTATCAGGGCTCCCTATTCACTTAAACGTTTATGTAAATTTTGCATTCTACTCCTAAATGTATGTTTGTTTTAATAAATACAGCTGGGAGTGGTATTCCCCACAAATAATTCACATCAAACTGATGCTCCAGGAAGATGGTCCATATTTATCCTAACTCAGCTTACCCTCGGTACAGCATTGCGTGTTCCAATTTGAGACGTCCAGGACAAGAACTCTGTTGTCAGCTATTAACATTCTTTAAAACTTCTCAAACTTCAATAAGTTTGATCTCCATTTTGCCAACATGGGAGCCAACATCCCCAAATCATCTGTGCCTGGAAGAGAAGGTGATTCTTGAGCTTAAGCTCCTCCAACACCTAATCCTGGGGGCCAGGATTCCCAAGAGACATACTGGGGAGCACACTGCTGTCTTAGAAGTTGTGAGATCAAAGCAGACACAGGTGTTAAGTGGAAGCTGGAAGGAATGAAATGCCATTTTGCAGCACATGGATGGACCTAGAGAGTGTCATACTAAGCGAAGTAAGTCAGACAGAAAAAGATAAATATCTTATGATATCACTTACACGTGGAATCTAAAAAGATGATGCAAATGAACCTATTTACAAGATGGAGACAGATCACAGACATAGAAAGCAAACACGGTTATCAAAGGGGTGAGATGGGGGGAGGAATAAGTTGGGAGTTTGGAAATAACATATACACACTATTATCATAAAATAGATAATCAACAAGCACCTACTGGATAGCACAGGGAACTCTAGTCAATATTCTGTAATAACCTATGTTGGAAAAGCATCTGAAAAAGAATGGATATGTGTGTATGTATAACTGAATCACTTACCTGAAACTAACACAACATTATAAATCAACCATGCTGCAATATAAAATAAAAATTAATATAAAAAGTAGGAAGTGGCTCCCACATTCCTTTGAGCTGGTCTGTACCCACCAGACACACAGAATTTAACCCTGGCGGCGGCCACTATCACAGCCATCGAACACAGGGGCCTTGTTTTGAGCCTCCTTCTCATAATTCAAGGCTTTCTCTAGGGACTGCAGTTGGGGCTGAGAGGAGGTGAAGGAGCAGGGGGAGTGCTGATCCCCCTAGACAGGAAGAATAGACTGCACACCCAGGGCTGGCAGCTGGAGGCTTTAGTGGAAGCCAGCAGTATTTAATGCTTTCAGGCACCACCCAAATGCTGACCATACCCCTCATGGTGGGCCCCTTGGGAGTTCTTAAAAGAATATCCTGAATTCCCCTCCCAAGCACTGTGGCAAAGCTTCCTGACCGCCTGAAGGGATGGGTGGCAGCTTGAACTCTCTCACATCCACGCCTTGGCAAATGTTGTTCCCTCTGCTTGAGTTACCATCCTCCTGCCTCCTCACCCACTTCTGCAAAAGCGCCGTGTGCACTGGGAAGCTGTCCCCACGAGCCCCACCCCCAGGCAGAGCTGGGCACCCCTCCTGAGCCCCACCTCTTCATTTTATGCAGTTTCTTATTAAATCTTACATCCCCTCCATGCTCTAGGCTGTGAGTTTCCTGTCAGTGTCTAAACAGAGAAGGATGCTAGAAGTTCTCCTTTTAACATCCTTTGTGGAGGAAAGAACAAGCATGTTAAAGATAAAAGCAGAAGCCATAACTCAGGCCAGTGAGGTCCAAGCAAGGCCACAGAGGCCCAAGCTACAGGTTCCACCCACCAAGCTTCCAACGCCTCCCAGGTGCCTCCACCCAACCCACAAAATAGTGGGCCTCACAGAAATCCCTTTCTTGCCAGCCAAAATTGCCCTTTCCCACAGCAGTTATCCCCCAGAGCCCTCAGCAGAGGAAACCTGAGAGCTGAAACTCGCTCTTGTCAGACCCCAGTGGAGGTGAGGGACTGGGTCACCAGGGGACGCTGCCGGAGCACTCACACTGCCGCCTATGAGTCCTGGTTCTCCCTGGGAGAGGCTGCCAGCTTCTCTCTCCAGCAGGGCAGGGCCCCAGCGGGAAAACCAGGACCAAGGCCGGGGCCAGGATCTCACTCCCCGGCTCTCTGCTTCTGCTCTCTGTGCTCCTACCCCATGGCAAAGTTCCTACCAAAGCCCCTTTCTGGAGCCCTGACCTTGTTCTCGTCTGCATCCCCCCACCCTCCAAGGTCCCCAACCTGCCTCGCCCCAGGATGCCCTGTTAGTCAACACAACAGACTGTTTTGGAGTAAGTGACCCACAGGCATCCTCAGTGACTAAGGTCCCTTGAGGACAGGCAGCAGGCGCTGGCTAACGCTCCCAGATTCCAGCCAGACTGGACAGATCCTGCTAGTGAAGTGCTGATTCAACTCTAGCCAACAAATATCATCAAGGCCCACTCTGGGCCTGGCCCTGGTTTAGGTCCTAGGGGGATACACACAGCCCTGCCCAGCCCCTGTGGGGAGGCGGGTCTAAGGACCCACAGTTATAATCTACTGACTACACAGGAAAGATAGCTAATGACAGGAAGAGCAGAGGGGCTAAGGGAAGAGAACAGAGAAGAAGTCAGGGCAGCCAGTCCTCTGATGACCACACCGTCCTGGGAGCAGGACTTTTTAGGCTGGCTTCCAACTGAAGAGTGAGTGAGGTAGCCAGGGATGCTGTTTAGCTTGTGATTCCTGAGTCAGACTGCCATTTTCCCTCACTCAATTCACAAACAGTGGGTGCAGGAAAAACCTCCCCCTGACCCACCAGGGACAGAGTGGGAGGGCCAAAATCTTTGCCACAGTGCCAACCTGGGACACCAACTCCTGATGTCAGCAAAAAAAGAAAACCAAAAAAAACCCGCAAAACTGAGGGCAAAACCAAACAACTGCCTGTGACAAGGAGGAAGGAAAGGGAATAAGGAAAGAAAGGATCCGGTGCTGCAGAATGAGAGTGAGGCCTGGGGCCCAGGAAGGAGGGAGACAGAAAGCAGAAAACACAGTTGGCTGAGGGACACCTGTGCATGCAGGCTGCCCTAAGGCATGCCGGTGTTAGGCTACACGCATGCGCAAACAGGCCCTGACTAATCTGGCCCTTCCGGTCAGAACACGGCTTCCCTGGCCTGCCTGTGCTGGGTGCCAGGCGCAGCGATTACAGTGGACCTTGATGCTACACGTCGAATTAGCTCCCTATAGTGGTACCTGAAGAGGCCCCCACCCTGGAATTTATACAGGTAGCCACCTCACACACACCTTTTTATAGATCTCAAAACACAGAATTTGGTTATTCATAACCTTTGGTTCCCCACACATTTTTATGTCAATTTATGGCCCTCTTCGGAGAAGGCAATGGCACCCCACTCCAGTACTCTTGCCTGGAAAATCCCATGGACAGAGGAGCCTGGTAGGCTGCAGTGGGGTCCCTAGGAGTCGGACACGACTGAGCAACTTCACTTTCAATTTTCACTTTCATGCATTGGAGAAGGACATGGCAACCCACTCCAGTATTCTTGCCTGGAGAATCCCAGGGACGGGGGAGCCTGGTGGGCTGCCGTCTATGGGGTCGCACAGAGTCGGACAGGACTGAAGCTACTTAGCAGCAGCAGCATGTCCCTCTTGGGGAAGGCAATGGCAACCCACTCCAGTACTCTTGCCTGGAAAATCCCATGGATGGAGGAGCCTGGTGGGCTGCAGTCCATGGGGTCGTGAAGAGTCAGACACAACTGAGTGACTTCATTTTCACTTTTCACATTCATGCATTGGAGAAGGAAATGGCAACCCACTCCAGTGTTCTTGCCTGGAGAATCCCAGGGACAGTGGAGCCTGGTGGGCTGCCGTCTATGGGGTTGCACAGAGTCAGGGACGACTGAAGCGACTTAGCAGCAGCAGCAGCAGCATGGCCCTCTTTTATAATTTTAATCATGTCATGCCAAATGCTTTCCAAAAACTTACTTGAAAGTCAAAACCAAATGACCAAAAGTTTAACAATATAGTTGCATATTCTGAATTGGGGTTGTACTCAGAAAGTTCCTCAGGGGCTGAGAGAACTTCTGCGTGCAAATCAAACAGGAACTAAGAATGTCTTGGTAATGCTAAAGGTCACGGCCTCTTTAACCATGTCGAAACCCAGAAATCAAAGAGCCATTCCTTTCCAGAAGCCCTGCACCCCCAGTGCATGCTAAGTCACCTCAGTCGTGTCCAACTCTTTGTGACCCTATGGCCTGTAGTCCCCCAGGCTCCTCTGTCCTTGGGATTCTCCAGGCAAGAACACAGGAGTGGGTTGCCATTTCCTTCTCCATGTACCCTCAGTATCCCCATACTAAACACACCTCTCTAGATCAGTAGTTGGCAAGTTGTGCCCAGCCAGCCAAATCCAGCCCACCACCTGTTTTGTAAGTAAGGCCTGTGAGCTAAGAATGTTTTTTTTTTTCCATTTTTAAATGGTTAGGGAAAAAATCAAAAGAAAAATCATATTTTGTGACACATGAAAATTACATGAGTTCAAATTTCAGCATCCATAAATTAAGTTGTGTTGATGCAACTTCAGTCATTCACTTCTGTATGGCTGCTTTCAAATTACAATGCAGAGTTTAGTGGGTTGCAACAGAGCTAGGACTACCTGGAAGCCTAAAACTTACTGTCTAGCCCTTTAGAGAAAAGAATGCCTTCCACCCATTCTAGACCGAAGTTCAGAAAGGGGATTTAAGACCCATGTATCTGACAGCTCTCACGTCTCTCCTCCTTCCCGCTCTCATCTTCCCCTACTTCCTGGGGCCAAGACACGGGAGTTGGTTCATTTCCTTTACAGAAGGTCCTCCCTGTTTCTGACTCCAGCCTCACGGTTAAGGCTAGGGACTGGCATAGGCACCCACCCTAAGCCAGAGCTTTCTACTAGGCATGCCTCCAGGGGACCGAGGAGGTGCAGCAAAATGGTGTGATGCCCACAGCCCTGGGGTGCATTGGCAGCTAAACCACATGAGCTGGTCACTCCTGGGGAGAGCCTGGCCTACAGCTCCTTGGAGGGCCGCCCCTCCCCCAAGAAGACCCCTTCGGCAGCAAGGACAATGATCTTCCCCCAGTCAGCAGAGGGGGCCCCCGCCACCAGCATGTGTCTCCAGGCCACCAGCTGTAGTGAGTGCTGCTGCCCTCTGTGGCTCAGAAGAACTGTGTCCCACATGCCCAGAGACCTCAGAGTGCCCACCAAGGGGTGGCGATGGGGCAGGTGAGGGAGTTCCTGGTGGGCACAGCATCAGGTGGCAGCCCTGAACAGAAACCGGATAGTCTTGACCAAACTAATACACTTTCTTTATTTTATTTTATTTTACTTTATTTTTACTTATTTATTTGGCGGTGCTGGATCTTAGTTGCAGCATGTGACATCTCTTAGTTGTGGCATGTGGGAGCTAGTTCCCTGACCAAGGATTGAACCCAGGCCCCTCACACTGGGAGCTCCAGGCCTTAGCCACTGGACCACCAAGGAAGTCCCCATCTTATTTTATTAAATTAAACTTTAATGAGGTATCATTTATACACAATAAAATACATCCATTTTAAATATATTATACAAAACTATGTGTTTTGACAAATGTATATGTGAGTGATCTACCAGGGTGATCACTGCCGCAACCAAGACAGAAAACCTTGCCCTTGCCGCAGAAGTTCCTGTGTACCCCTTTGCAGTCATCACACACTCCCCTGCCCCACCCCGTTGCCCCAGACAACTATTCATCTGCTTTCCATCATTACAAATTTGTTGTGCCTGTTCTAGAATTTCAAATAAATGAAATCAATCATACAGCATGTACTTTTCTGGTGTCTGGCTTTTTTCACACAGGATGTTTTTGAGATTCATCCATGTTATGTGTATCAATACCAAACTGACAAACTGATGCAATTTTTTTTTTTTTGAGTGAAAGGAGGCACTATGAATAGTCATGTCAAGTTGGAAGATGTAAGTCAGAACCCTTCAGGACAAATCAGGACAATGGTTACTCTCTGTATATGGGCTGCTTCTTATCTTTTTCAGCAGCTGAGTTTTTTTTAGTTACACCCAGGCTGGCGCAGGGTGATTGCTCTAAGAATGCATGTGCATTATGCAAATTAATGAATCATCATTATTTAAGTATACCCAAATCCAAGAGATTCAATGGATGCTAAATCCAATGCTTTATCACAAGAAATTGCAGCACTGAATTAATCAATAGAAGAAGAGCAAAAGCTTATAGTCTTCAAACATAATTTTAACTGCTGTAAATTTTTGAGCCATTATAAAGTTGTTTTTAATTTTTTTATCACCAGTTTGTATGAATGAATTTTCTCATCAATGGTAATTATTCTTGACAGTCATCATTTGAAGAAATAACTAAAAATCTTGATCAGAAATTTCGTGTCTCAATTTAAGTTTAAAATTAGATATAGAAAGATATGTTAGTGGATGCCAACTCATATTTAACAGTAAAATATTTGACATAATTTTATTTAGAATTTTATACAAATTCAATATTATTATTCTCCTTTGGATCCAAATAGGAAAAGGACTGTGTTAAGGCTATATATTGTCACCTGCTTATTTAACTTATATGCAGAGTACATCATGAGGAACCCTGGGCTGGAAGAAGCACAAGCTGGAATCAAGATTGCCGGGAGAAATATCAATAACCTCAGATATGCAGATGACACCACCCTTATGGCAGAAAGTGAAGAGGAAATAAAGAGCCTTTTGATGAAAGTGAAAGAGGAGAATGAAAAAGTTCACTTAAAGGTCAACATTCAGAAAACGAAGATCATGGCATCCGGCCCCATCACTTCATGGCAAATAGATGGGGAAACAGCGAAAACAGTGTCAGACTTTACTTTTTTGGCTCCAAAATCACTGCAGATGATGATGGCAGCCATGAAATTGACAGACACTTACTTCTTGGAATGAAAGTTATAACCAACCTAGAGAGCATATTAAAAAGCAGAGACATTACTCTACCAAGAAAGGTCCGTCTAGTCAAGGCTATGGTTTTTCCAGTAGTCATGTATGGATGTGAGAGTTGGAGTGTAAGAAAGCTGAGCACCAAAGAATTGATGCTTTTGAACTGTGGTGTTGGAGAAGACTCTTGAGAGTCCCTTGGACTGCAAGGAGATCCAACCAGTCTATCCTAAAGGAAATCAGTCCTGAATATTCATTGGAAGGACTGATGTTAAAGCTGAAACTCTAATACTTTGGCCACCTGATGAGAAGAACTGACTAATTGGAAAAGACCCTGATGCTGAGAAAGATTGAGGGTGGGAGGAGAAGGGGACGACAAAGGATGAGATGGTTAGATGGCATCACCGACTCAATGGACATGAGTTTGAGTGGACTCCGGGAGTTGGTGATGGACAGGGAGGCCTGGCGCGCTACAGTCCATGGGGTCTCAAAGAGTCAGACACAATTGAGCAACTGAACTGAACTGAACTGAATTCTCCTTTACTTTGTATCTTACTATAATTACAAAATGTGAAAAAATGCTGAGCATTTTTCACTAAGCCCAAACAGGTATCCCCACGTTCCCTTCAGTTTACCCCAGTGTGCCATACACATATTCTCATTTCCTATATGAATGGGGAAGCATCAGGCAGTTCAGCCCCAGGTACGGGAAAGTGCTGGCCTGGGCTGGAAGCCTGCTGTCTTGCTAAAGAAGTCTCTCCTGCCCTCTAGTGATCGTCTTTATAACTGGCTTTTCGAGGGAAAACAATGACGTTAAGAGGTATAATTAATTAAACACATCAGTTTTATATTTGCAAAAACATCAAAGTTATTACTTACCTTGGGTCCTGGCAGGTGCAAGGCTTCATGGACATCTCCCTGTTGTTCCATGGGGCCTGGAGAAGTCCAGGCTGTGGCTTCTATTCCAAGATTCCACCATCCCTTGCTACCCTCATCTTCTCTGCTACTACAGATTAGCAAAATCTCCACCATCCCCAGGCAGAAGACCACCTTTGCCATCACCGAGAACATAAGCCACCAAGCTCCTTCCCCACCCCACAAGATGCAAGGACCACAGGAGGGAAGAAGGGAGATGGAAGCAACTACCCTATTCAGCAATCTTATACCAACAGGCAAGTTCCAGGCCCCGAGCATCCAGGGGACTAGGGGTCCCCTTGGCACATAGAGGGCAATGGGGCCAACTCCACCATACATACTTCCTGTGGCCCCACCCCAAGGTAGAGACCCGGTCCCTCATCCGATAGCAGCAGCAGGGAGCAATTGGCCACCAAGAAGGAACACAAAGTCCATCAGCTGATAGACAAAGTACCAGTTTCAAGGTATCAACATGTAGTTACACAAGTGAAAGTTTTATGAAAGTTGGAACATATAAAAGTTGTGGTTCATTTATACAGGCAGCAAATAAATTATTTAGGATAACAAAGTTCCCCTCTGTATGGGACCATTTACTATTGAGGGAACTTCACTTCTGCTTTGAGTGTTAGTCCAGAAAACTACAAATTCTACATAATCTGTTCTAGTATTCACTTCCATCTGCTGCATTTGAAGACCTCTGCAGACTAGAGGTCCTGGCTCCCTGTGTGTGTGTTTGTGTGTGTGTGTGTGTTATTCACTCAGTAGCGTTCGACCTTTTGCGACCCATGGACTATAGCCTGCCAGGCTCCTCTGTCCATGGAATTCTCCAGGCAAGAATACTGAAGTGCGTAGCCATTCCCTTTTCCAGGGGATCATCCCGACTCATGGATCAAACCCAGGTCCCCTGCACTGCAAGTGGATTCTTTACCATCTGAGCCGCCAGGGTAGCCTGGTTCCCTGTCTAGGCTCCACTTTTCCAGGTCAAGACCCAGAAATCCACTTGGGGAAGAGATGTTAGGCTAAGTCATAGTGAGGGAGTGACAGCTTCATCCCTGCTATGATGAAGGACATCAGAGGGACACAGAATATCTCTCTCAGTCTTTGCTTTCAAGTGGGGCCTTCCGAAGCACATACTCTCTTCAGGAGGAGATTAAGTCCCAGACTTGGTGTCTAATTAATCCCTTTTCCCTGGGACTATGTGAGCGGATTTATCTTGGGCTGCAGACAGTAGCCAGACAGTATACAAGCGGCACAGGGCAGGTACACTTGTGACCAGGTGGACAGGTCTGGGCCTGCCCCACTTGGACCCATAAAGCAGCTCTCCTGAGCCCCCAGGCTGCCAGTCTCTGGGTCAGTGAGGCCCTACTAGCCCTGCACAGGGCAGCCATCATGAGCAGATGATCACCACTAAGTCACGTGGGGCTGAATTCTAACGATCTCCTGAAGAACCTTCCCGTCACATTGGCCTTTATTAATAAAGATGGAGTTTATCGTGGTCTCTATATTGGGTAGGACTTTTTAGTTGCAAGTGATTAAAACACATGCATACACACACAAATCTAATAGGTTCAAGCAAATAATAATAATAGGCGAGGGGCATGAAACTAAAAAGTCCCAGGGATGGGCAGCTTCAGGCAAAGAGGCTCAGCTCTGCTCTCCACCTTGTTGACTTCAATCTCAGATGTCACAGCTGAGAGAAAATGGCTCCCAGCAACTCCAAGCCTTCATCTTCTTGGATACAAGTCCAGTGGGAAAAGATCAAGTCTCTTCCCCAAAGCTCTTGTTCAAGCCCTAGAATTTATTCTGAGCCTCGCATCATAAGCCACACGTCTCCTGAGCCACATGTCATAAGCTGAGCTAAGCACTGTGGGTCAAGTGATGGAACAGGACACACACCCAGTTTTCCCAGACTGTCTCTCCCCGACAGTCTGGACACCAAGGCAGCAGCAAACTCAGGTCCCCATTTCTGAGTCACACCAATCCGCCCATGACCACTCCCAGGTCTCTCCTGGTTTTGACTCCTACAGAACTCTTTCTCCTCCCACCTTTCCTTTTCTTCCCTGGACTGTGAATCCAGAGACCTACTCCACAGAGCCTCTCCAGGTCAGCTGGTTCTCATTATAACCTGTTTCTCTGTGCTCCACCCACCCCCAGGTTTAGACCTGAATTCAGGGACTGGAAGACCTTTCAAAACCCTTGGCTCTTTTAGTAGTAGGCGGCCAAAATTCCCAGGAAATTCTAGGAAGGACAGAGCTTCTTTGCACTCAGGTACCCTGCGTGTGTCCCTGCCAGACTACCTGGTACAGGAGACCAGCTGTGGCTCCGGGGGTGGTGTGTGAAGGGCTGGGCAGTCAGGGCAGAATAAAAACAGTTCAGGAAACAAAATCTCTCATCCAGCTCTCTCTCAGATGGTTCAGACTATGAGGACCCTTAAATGCTGTGCTGAGGGGCTGAGACTTTATCCAACAGTGCCAGGAGATGGAGAGTTGTCAAAATGTTTACTAGACTGGTGGATGAATGGGTAGATGAACAAACGAGTAATCTGAGCCCAGAGAAAGAAAGTGACCTACCCTACATTTCACAGCAAACGAGTAAGAGCAGGAGGACCAGGCTCCAGGCCTCTCTGTGCCATCCTGGGGCCTGGGCTGCCTCCATCTCAGCAGGCGCTATGGGAATCCCTAAAGTTCATCAGCCGTGGTTTCACTTCTCAGGTGCTCTAGACCTGGATTCCGGAATGCTGAGCAAAAGCAGGAGCCTGGGGATTAGGAACTCGGACACAGAGAGAACCAGCAACTGGGAAATTTCAGGAAGGCTCCAGCTGACACCAGAGTTAAGGCTGAGGAATTAGAGACTGACTTCTCTGAGAGCACAGTAGAGGAGAGGGAGAGGGAACCAGCCCAAACTCAGCCACACGTTGTGCTGGGTGAGTTCAGTCAGACTCTGAGGATGACTTATGCCTGACAAAGCCCAGAGTTCATCACTCTTTATGAGGGTGAAACTCCCTGAGGAAGCTGTGGGAGAGATGGGCGTGGGGGAGGTGTCAGCCCCTGGCCTGCAAAAGCCTTGGCATTTCTGAGCCTGATGTTTCGACCCCGGCACAGAGCTCCTCCAAGGCTGTCATTAACAGAGGGCAGGGGCTGGGATTGAGGGTGGAGAGGCAGAACCTTCTGGCCCCGGATGTAGGGAAACCTGAAACTAATCTAGGATGTGCATGCTAAGTCACTTCAGTTGTGTCTGACTCTGTGACCCCATGGACTGTAGCCCACCAGGCTTCTCTGTCCAAGGGATTCTCCAGGCAAGAATACTGGAGTGGGTTGCCCTGCCCACTGCCAGGGGATCTTCCCGACCCAGGGATGGAACCTGCCTTCTCTTACCTCTACCTGCATTGGCAGGAAGGTTCTTTACCACTAGTGCTAAGACAGGATTGTTCAAGACTTTAAAAGTGAAAAACCAGTCCAGAATTGTCATGCTATCTGACTCACGGCTGTATCCCCAGTGCCTGGAATAGCCTTACATATAATAGTGCTCAATGAACACTTGTTGAATAAATAAAGGGCTCAATCAGGGTAGGCAGAGCAACTTTTCATCCTTTTCGGTGCCTACAATTCCCTCTCTAGGGCACCCCCACTAGGTAATAAAAAGCCCAGGCAGGAGTGGGGCCAACAGCGTTTACAGTAGTTGTTGAGAACTTATCCTTAGAGAGGAGGCCCACCCAAGGAGGATTTTTCATCCTTAGCCCTGCCAAATATGTTTGATGGATGCAAAAGGTATTAGGCGGGAAATCGGGAAATTTAAGTCCTAGAGACAGCTAGCCTCTATCAGTAACAGATGTGAAAACGCTTTGAGAACATTTTCACGTTTTATGGTCCTATTACTAAACCCATTTTATAACTGTGAAAACTAAGATTGTGGGTGGCACTGGATTACGCAGCCGGGGAATGGCCGCGCAAGCCCTCAGCTATGGACCATAAGCATGCTATCTGTGATACTGCTGCTAACCCAGTCTGAGATCACCCACAGGGGAAGGCAAGGAGGCCGACTGTCTACTCCAGGCGCCCCCTACCGACCCTCCCTGGGGCCGCCGCTTTCCCGCGCGGCGCGGCGCTTCTCGTTCCCCGTAGCAGGTGGGTCTGAGCTTTGAAAGCGCTCCGGTGTTGAGCGCTGGGGGCTGCTCAGACTTTGTACTGTCTGAGGCTATCATCTGGTCTGGATTGCTCTGTCTCTTTTCCCCAGAACAGAGAACGGAAGAGCCGGGTTAGGAAGGAGGAAAGGAAGGAGAGGGAATGTGTGTAAAGTAGAAAAGCAACAAGGATAGATTGTACAACAGAGTGGAGGAATTATAGCCATTACCTTATAATAACTTTTAATGAAGCATAAGCTATAAAAATGCTGAATCACTACCCTCTACAAATACAATATTGTAAATCAACTATACCTCAATTTGAAAAAAGAAAGGAAAGAGACTTCCTGGTGGTCGAGTGGTTAAGACTTCACCGTCCATTGCAGTGAGGGGTGTGAGTTCGATCCCTGGTGGGGGAGCTAAGATCCCACATGCCTCAGGGTCAAAAAATACAGAACATAAACAATTGAAGCAATATTATAAAAATTCAATAAAGATTTTTGAAATGGTCCACATTAAAAAAAAATCTTTAAAAAGAAAAGGAAGGAAGGAAGGGAAAGCAAAGAGGAAGGCAGAGGCGACACCCAGCCTCCCACCACAGCCCTCCACTTACTCTCACTTGGAATGCCGGGCATAAGCCCATCCTCAGGAGAGCCCCATTTCAGGACATAGTTGTCTGAAGACCCACAGAGGGCCCCGCAAATGAGCAAGACATAAGCCTGTTCCCTCAGGAAATCACAGGGCCATGGCTGGGGGTTGTGGGAGAAGTAGAGGGCAGGGTCACCTTCAATCCAGCCTGACAAGCGCTGCGAGGAGGAAGCCCAGGCGCTGGAGCACAGAGGAGACAACTGTCCCCACCTGAGCCGTCAGTGAAAGAGGCGTGCGTGGGGCTGCAGGGACACGTCAAGGACAGGGCTGTTCCAGACAGGCCAGGAGCAGCTACAGGGATATGAGGACATGGTCACCATGACGAACCCCTGCCCCTTCCTCGGGCTGTGGACCCCCCAATCCAACCTCACATTTCCGTGTCTGCCAGCCTGCCCTGGAGCCCCCGGATGACTTCCAGGCTTTGGGCCTCTCCCAGGGTCTCCAGTGCAGCTCAACCAGCACCCTCTGGCCTTCTTGACTCCCACTCCTCTCCCAGTCCCCTCTTGTCTGGTCCCCAAACCCTTTGCCAGTGAGGGCTGCAGGAGGGTCTGAGTCACACCCTCCATCTCCTGGGGAGCCTTCTTGTAGCCCCTCATTCAGCCCAGGGTTTCCTCACTTCTCTGGCCAACAAGCTGCCCTTATCTTCTCCCTTCAAACCCCACGAACTGCCTTTGCCGACGTCAGCATTTTCAGGAGAGCCTCTACGTCTGCTTTACTGAGGCAGAGGCCTTCAGCTGACATGCCCTCAATTCCTCTTTCTTCAGATCTACTTGTCTCTCATCTCCATTTCTTTCCTCTTAGCTGACTCCTCCTCTCCAATCTTACCCATCCCCTACCTCTGTTCTGCACAGCTTTCTGATACCTCTTGATAGATAGATGGATGGATGGAGAGATGGGTAGATGTGTCTCTGTGTGTGGGTCCTGTCAGTAGTCTCTCTGGAGAACCCTAACTAATATCCCCCCTTCCCTCCACTTCATCCACAAAGAGGGACATAGCCCAGGCTTCCTTCCAGGGAAATTCAGATAAGTGTGAGATCATTGTCGAAGTCCCAGGAGTGCCATGGCCCTCTTCTCAGATATCAGGGGCTCAGCTCGAGCACCCTGCTGGTCTTTCTGGCTAATCTTTCCAGGAAAAACCTGGCACTTGGCCCAACACTGAGGAGTCATTTTGCACTACTGAGACAAGATTATTAGAAAGTGGATTAATTTGAAGAAAATGTTGATAACTGTGACAAACATTCATTGTGCAGATTACATGTCAATGCTAGTGAGTCACCCAAACCTCTACTTCCAGTGGATTTAATCAGTCATCCACTCACCCAACAAATATTTATTGAATTCTTGCATGTGCCAGATGGTGTTTTAGGCTTTGGGAATGCAGTATTGAATAGTTACATTCAAGCAGGAAAAGACAGACCTGAAGCAGATGGACATGTAATATGATACAGGGTGATGAAGAGCTGTGAAGAAAAATTAAGCATGAAAAGTGATGGATAGCGGAGAGGCGAACTAGGGAGGTGTCTGACTCAGGTAGAGTGCCTGGAGAAAGCTTTTCTGTTAAGGTAGCATTTGAATACCTTGAAGCATTTGAACACTTTGAAACAGACAACCTGACTGAGGGAGTGAGGCAGGCAGGTCTCTGAGAAAAGAGCTCCAAGCAGAGGAGACAGCAAATGCTAAGACCCTGAGATGTGATATGCTGGCGTCACCAAAGGACAGCAAGGAGGCCAGTTGGCTGGAAAGAGTGAACAAGGAGAACACGAGGAGAAGCAGTGGGGACCGAGTCATGAAAGGCCTTCAGTTCAGTTCCGTTCAGTCGCTCAGTCGTGTCCGACTCTTTGCGACCCCATGAATCGCAGCACGCCAGGCCTCCCTGTCCATCACCAACTCCCGGAGCTCACTCAGACTCATGTCCATCGAGTCAGTGATGCCTTAGGTTTGCGATAAGAACTTTGGATTTTACTCTCAGAAAGATGAGACGCCGCTGAAGCATTTACCCAGGGTTCCTGTACTAACTCCATAAAACTCACAAAAAGTAGAGAAAAAAGAAAGGGGAAGAGGTGGTTTTTACCATCCAGACCTTCTCTGTCCGCCACTCCCGGGTCATTGTGTGCCCCAGAGTGATCTCTGCATTTTCTTTTCTTTTTTAAAATATGTATTCATTTGGCTGCGTTGGGTCTTAGTTGTGGCACGCAGGATCTTCAATCTTCATTGCATCATGTAGGGTCTAGTTCCTTGTCCAGGGATTGAACCGGGGCCTCTGCATTGGGAGCACAGAGTCTTAGCCACTGGACCACCAGGGAAGTCCCGAGTCCTCTGCATTTTCAGCAGCCATTGCCTCGGCTCCCAGTTAACTTTATCTCAGCCCAAGAGGGAGATGGCTTTACCCTTAGAGAGAAGCACCTGGGGGTGGGAGGAGGAAGGGAGGGAGAAGGACCACCAGGGGCTGCAGGTCGACTACCATCTCTCCAAGTTGATGTTTCTGCTCTCCAAATTGCTTCCACTAGTCTCTCTTCTTTATAATCTTGACAACTGTTCAATCAACATGCCACTTTTAAGTCTATCCTGTCTAGCAAATGTGCCCATGGTGACAGCTGATTCCCTTCTCTTTGCCCACTGGAAGTTCATCTCCACCCTGTACCTCCTCCTTTATTACTGAGTATCACAACCTTGAGGCTTGAAGAGGTACCTTCTGGGATCTGGGTACATGGAGCTTCTCTGCTTTTTCCTCACTTTCTGTTGCCACCGTCAACATTCTACGGCTATGGCCAAGGACATCAGCCCCTACACACCACCTCATTCCATCATGAGGCAGAGAATTGGGAAATAAAGATATAAGAAAGGAAATCAGGGTTGAGGGGAAGTGTGGAGGAATAAAGAAATGAAGAGCACAAGCAGGCATTTCATCCCTGGAGAAGTGTTAAAAGCTCAGGGAGCTCTCCCTATGGGAAGAGGGACAGGACTCTGCTTTCCCCAAATGTGTCCTTTAGAGTCAAGAATTATGGCAGCAGGCACCTCCACTGGAGGTTCCCCGGGGTCAGATCACTGACTTCTTTACTAGAGAGTTCAGTCATGGGAGAGACTGGAACCCTGGGCAGGAGAATTCCTCCTGGAAGCAAGAGAAGTACACTGTGTTCTCCTGCCCCAGAGAAACATTTTCCTCTCCTCGTCCAATTTTTCCCTTCCTGCCTTGGCAATCAGACACGGCCGAGTGCCCCACCCCCGCCATCCCCCTGGGCTCCCTCCATATCTTGTGAAGCTATGTATGGTTTCTTAGGAGTGAAGAGTTGTGATGATCCAGCCTGGCCACCTGCATCTACTTTCCAGCTCTCCGGCCTCTAGTGCATCCGTGGGGGTGGCCTCCGCACCACAGAGCAAGATGTGCCATCTTTGCTGAATCCAAATCCAAGAAAATTTTTCCATGATTCGTCACTTTCTGAGAGGGCTTACATAAAAAGGAGTTGTTTCCAGAGCAAAGGAAAAAAAAAATCAATGGAATTTAAAACAGTCCTAGGAAAGGCTGGTCCCAGTGGAGAAGAGAAAGTTCCTAACCCCAATTGAATCACTATTCTGCACAGTCCTGACCCTGCAGGAACCCAAAGCCCCACTCTTATGAGAAACATGTCCTGGGACCCCTACCCCAACCTCTTTCTTTAAGGCAGCATGAAAGACCTTAGCTCTGGGGCAAAGCTGCCAGGGGAGCAGATACTAAGTGTCCTTCTGTCTCATTGCTCTCATGTGCTGATAAGGCTAATTAATTGACTTCAGCCCAACCTCTTCCCTGAGCTCCAGTCTCATTTCTCCAACTGCCTACTTGACCCACTTGGATGTCTAACGGACATGCCCAAGTCTGAACTCTGGGTTTTCTCGGCCAAATGAAGCTTCTCTGCCTGCAGTCTCCGTATCTCTGTTAAAGACACCTCTATTCACATAGTTTCTCAAGCCAGAAACCTGGGCCTCATGCATGGAGTCTCCCTTGCCTACCACCTCTGACTTCCTATACTCTAATCCAAAATGTGTCTCCAGGCCCATGACATCAGATCTCTCAGCTGAAAGACTGCAGTAGTTCCCATCTGGTCTCCCCACTTCCACGGGACCTCTCTCCAAACTGTCATCCACATAGCAACTAGAGCAATCTTTTTTTTTTTTTTTCTTTTTGTAAAGATTTTTTGATGTGGACTATTTTTAAAGTCTTTATTGAATTTGTTACAATACTGCTTATGTTTCATGCTTTTGTTTCTTTGGCCCCAAGGCATGTTGGGGATCTCAGCTCCCCAACCAGGGACTGAACCCGTGAAGATGGTGCAATGAAAGAAAAATGTCAGGAGCTTTGAAGGATGACCAAAGCATTGGAAGGCAAAGTCTTAACCACTGGGCCATATGAGAGGTCCTGGAGTCATCTTTTAAAAGTATAAATCAGATAACATCAGTCCTTGACTAAGCCTCTTCCCTTTCCAACTCCCTCACCGTAACCCAAAGGCTGTGCATTAATATGTCTCCTGCCTACCTCCCTGGTCCCATTCCATGTCCTTTCCTCTTTTACTGTATTTCAGTCATGCTGCTTTCCATTCCTGAAACCATCTTCTTTCCCACCTTCAGGCCTTAGTGTATTTTATTTTCTGCTGCCTGTGCATTTCTGTTCCAGCATATCCTTCAGATCTCAGCTTAAAGGTAACTTTCTCAGAAAGCCTACTCCCAACATCCTATCTAAATAGGTCTCCCTTCTGATTCCTGCTGTTCTCTTTTGCCATGCGAGTCATTTCTTTCAGCCAACTAGCGTTAATTATTGTCTACATGTCTATCATCAGGCTCCCCCACTTTTGTCTGTCATCCCCACAAAAACAAGCCCAGGCCCAGAGGTGGGCACATCAGTGGCTCCAGCTAAGAGGCGCTGGGGTGGTTGAGGTGGGGCACAGGGGTCCCTGGGGGAGGAAACCACACTTTACTTGTTTGTCACTGTGTTCTCATTGCACAGTGCAGAACCTGGCAGAAGCATTAACTGTGACTGGATGGATGGTGGATGGATGGATGGATGATGGTGGATGGATGGATGGTGGGTAGGTAGGAGGATGAGGACATTTCAGCCTTGGGCAAACGCTCTAGGAACCATGTCCCAGGGAGAGGAAGTGATTAGACAGAACAGCCCCTGCAGATGCAGGATCCTTATAGACCCAAATTCAGAGATGTAAACAATGTCATTTCAGCAGCTGGATTGAGGAAAGGACTGTGAAGGGTCAGCCAAGAGTGCCTAGGTGATACCTGCCTGTATCACGGGAGGAAGAATTAAAATCAAATGAGTGAGGAATATGGTCTACTTTTCTCCTTCTTCACCTTGAGCAGAGCTGCTTAGACTCAGATTAATCCTGTTGTTTGATGGTCATCCTGATATAAGATGATCTGTAATATTCCAGGCATATTTACATGATTTGCTTGATTCTAAATTGTCAGCAGCCCTCATTGGTATACTAGGAGATCTGTTCCCTGGGGAAAAGGCTGCTGACCACTGACTCCCAAAAATCCTCACAATTAATGAAAAAAAGACAAATGGAAAGGAAGGAAGACTCCAATACAGGGTCTAGTGGGACATGAAGCATGCTAAATATCACTTGAACGGGCACACAGAAGTAGGCAGAGCCAGGGAGAGGAACAAGAGAGAACAGAAAGAGCTTCCTCATTAACCCTGAGCCAGAGGTTCCAGCTCAGCTGAAAAAGGCATTTCTGATCCACACTAGTATTTAAGGCAGCCTGTCCAGTAGGCAGAGATGACAGAGATGAGAGGTGATATAGAACAGGTGAAGCTAGATCATGGTGCTCATCAGCGGCTGGAGAAATGCACAGCAGTTCAAAGGTTGTAAGTGGATGTGGAGCCCTGGGTAGTTTGGGTTCAGGGAAGTATTACCAAGTAAACTAGGAAGAAGGGACCAAGGCAGGAGCCCAGTCTATGGATATCCCAACACAGAAAGGCAGAAGCAGCCCAACCAGGGGCTGGGCCTGGTGTTCCCCTTGCCAGGTCTACCAGTAGGAACATGGTTCTAAGCCCCCAGGAATGGACTGATGCCACCATCAGGACTGGCTCCAGCCTTGGGCTGGACTCAGCCTTGGAAGCCACAACATCAATGATCTCAGTCATGAGGCTCTGGAGAGTCAGGAGCAGGAGCAGCAGGGTGTGCCCACCACTGACAGCATCCTGGAAAACATCACATCACTTCCCACGCCAAGATGGCACAATGAAAGAAAAATGCCATCATCAGGAGCTTTGAAGGATGACCAGGATATACCAACTGCCTCCCCCTAGGAGTCATTCAGGAGTTAGCTCTCTGGCCTGGCTTGGGGACTCTGCTCCCTGGTCTCAGGGGAAGTTATCTCCACCAAAGGCCATTTTATGGCTCGCTAGTTTGAGCCAGGACCAAGGTGAAAGAGGTACCTCCTCCCTGCCCTGCCCTGGCCTCCTCTACATTCTGCCCTAAGAAGCAACCTCCAGGTAAAGGAGACAAGAGTAAGAGGCCATCCTTCCCCCAAAAGCCTCACAGCCCTGTGAGAGATCATCCTGTCTGCAACCTATGACACACACCTTCTGGTAGCTTCCCCAAGGGTTTTCAACCAGCCCCACCACTGATGTTCAGCTTCCAGCTCATTCCAAGGTCCGCCCACAAAATTCTCTCTAATCAACACTGCTAATTCTGGAGCTGCTCCCACGGGGAAATGGCATGGGCAGAGTCTATTTCACAATTGTTGGCTTTGCGTCAGGACCGAAGGAACGGGGTGTAGTGGAAAGAGCACCGGGTTGGGAGTCAGGAGTCTGGGTTTAGCCCTGCTTCCGACACTCATGGATGAGCAGCCCTGTCCCATCTCACTCACATCAGCAGACTAGGTGGGGGACAAGCTGCCTGTGATGTGCATCTTCCCATAAGCACTTCCTTGAAGAAGAGGCCCAGGGCAGGATCAGCTCCCCTTCCCCCGGTTTACACATGTGACCCCTGGCCATAGCTGATTTTACCAAGAGTGAGTTTGTCACCTACCAGGCCCAATGAACACCTTTTCCCAAGAAATCTGGAAATGGGAAAGAAAGAGTGAGAGAAGGAGGCTCATGTGAACTCAGGAACAGTTGGGGAAATCGTGTTTTCTTGCCGTGCAGACTGGAGAACAGAAATACCCGATCTGCAATGAGATGGGAAAATGAGGCAGGTCATGCAGGACGGGCAGCCATGAGAACAAGGAGAACTGTATGAGTTCGGGGTTTCAGGTCTCCTTGAACACCATGTGTGTGTGTGCTAAGTCACTTCAGTCATGTCCGACTCTTTGCGACCCCATGGACTGTATGTCTATGGGTTTCTCCAGGCAAGAATACTGGGGTGGGTTGCCATGCTCTCCTCCAGGGGATCTTTCTGAACCAAAGAATCAAAGTCACATCTCTTAGGTCTCCTGCATTGGTAGGCGAGTTCTTTACCAGTATCTCCACCTAGGAAGCACTGAAGCCCCTCTATATCTTTTTCAATGTGTCTTTTAAAAATGGGTCCCGCAAATGCGAGACAGCAAAAGAGACACAGATGTATAGAACAGTCTTTTGGACTCCGTGGGAGACGGAGAGGGTGGGATGATTTGGGAGAATGGCATTGAAGCATGTATAATATCATATAAGAAAAGAATCGCCAGTCTAAGTTCGATCGATGCAGGATACAGGATGCTTGGGGCTGGTGCACTGGGATGACCCAGAGGGATGGTATGGGGAGGGAGGTGGGAGGGGGGTTCAGGATTGGGAACATGTGTACACCCATGGCGGATTCATGTTGAGGTATGGAAAAGCCAATACAATATTATGAAGTAAAAAAAAAATAAATAATAAAATAAAAATAAAGAACATGAAAATGAAAAAAATAAAAATGGGTCCCTCTCACATCCCAGCTTCCCAGACAGCTTCCAAGTGCTGACAGGGGCTGTCAAGGGTCTCACTCATCAGTCCGCTTGTCTGGCAGGTCGGCGGCTCTGCGTTGCCCTCGGGGAGGCCAGAGCCGGAGCTGGCTCACATCAGCATCTCACCCCTCCCTACAACTCCGCCCGCTGCTTTGGCCACAGAAGGTGCTCCGTCAACTGTTGTCAGGTTGAGCCAGATGGAATCCAAAGACATCCATTCCTCCGTGAGGCACGCTCCTCCGAGCCAGGCTGGCAGCTCTCCCCCTCTGTGCGAAGTTGTCTTCAGTGCCAGCCTCACGGCCAGTCCCACGGAATCCATGACCTGCCGGAGCCCTTCCGGCCCTGCAGCCAGTGACCCTGCCCGAGCCCAGGACTCACCCCCGATATGCAGCCAGCCCACAGCTTCCCAGGTTTTATTTTCATTAAACCCAACTGGAAAATTGGACTTTGTTCAGGATTGTGCTGAAAACCAGATGCTGGAGCTGGGCTCCGGTTTCCTAGATAAACACACTGGAATAATATGCATCTACCCGTGAAATGCTCTCTGTGGCGGCACGTGGCAGCTCTCCAGAAGAAAGAAAAACAGTGTCAAAGCTCCATTTGAGGCTTCTCACTCCCCCTTCCTGGCCGGAGGCTGGTGAAAATAGCCAAGTTTTTTGTTGACCCCACTGCACGCCAGCTCCCTCTCTGCTGGCTCTCCACAACCTCTCCCCATCTCTAGCAGGAACCTATCAGCTTTTAGAAAGAACTTCAAGCCTCCCCCAATCCCCTGTCTGGCTGGAGGTCCTTCCTCTGAGCTCCCACTGTGTCCTGTGGACCCCCATCCTCTAGTGACAAGACAGCACAGTGACTGTGTGGCTCATTTGTTTCTCCCAGAATCACTCAGAAGCTCTTTAACATGAGGGAAGGGACTGTGTTCTCTCAGGCCCAGGTTGGTGAAGATAATTTTTAATGTTGCTGAATGAATCAATCAAAAGAAGTCACAGCAGCCCCATGTGAAGGCGGTTTGGGTTCCGGAATGCTCTTGAGGTCTATTTCTCTCTACCTGAGTGTTTTCACTCATCCAGTGTTCACTGAGATTTCACTCTGAAGCAGATCCCATGCTTAATGTGGGGGTAGCGAGGATTATGGCACATCCTTGCCCTCAAGGAGCCCACTATCTACAGAGGCGACAGACCCAGGGATGTGATAGCTGCGTGAGGTTTCCTTTCCCCCTCATCCACTTCTTTCCTACAGTTAACCTCACCTGTCCCTTATGAGGAAGGCTTGTCTCTAGATAGTAGAGTGGCCGACACTCTGTTGGCACAGAAACCCCAGGCTACAGAAGACGATCAATATTAGAAAGAGGATGACTTGTTTTATGGATGCTTCTCTCTGCTGATTTTGAAAGACTTGAAGACCTGAAGATCTTAGGATATGACACCACAGCTCTGGAATGGAGTTAGGGTCCTGGGGGTGGCCAAGGAGTAGAAAAAAGAAACAGGATCATAGTGAGGTGAGGAGAGCAAAGAGAATTCCCACTTGCCCATCTAAGGCTACTTCCGTAAGGAATGATGAATGACTTGATGAGAAAATGAAACCGTTTTGCTGAATCTCCTGGACTCTCCAGATGTACATGAGGCCCTCAGAGTATGAGGTGTCTCTGGTGGTAGACTGTACCCATCCCACACAGGTGTTACAAGAATAGTCCAAAGGTTAAAGAGATACTTCAAATCTGACATAATTTTGAATGAACAAGGACCTGTAGGAGCATAAAGAAGTGGGAGGGGCTTTTTAGAGGAGTCATGCACTCAGTCAGGAATGTGTGTGGTCTGACATTTGGGTTCAAGTCCTGCTTTTGTCCTCCTTGTTTATATCCTTGGCCCCTCTGGACCTCGGCTGCTCAGGTGAGCAGTAAACATCCCATCACGCTGTGCACTGGGGAGCGATGGGGGATCATGAACACGTGGACCTGCAGAGCTGCCAGGGGAAGCACAGTGGCAACCCCAGCTGTTGTTGTCAGCGACATTTCCCTTTGACTCATGCCTGTCCCTGCAGTTCTGCTCCAGTCCGCTCGGCGTTTCTGTGTTCTGAGGAGAGTCAGATCCCAAAGAGGCTTCAGCCACGGCCCCCTGTCCTGGCCCTTGGCTCCTGTCATTAGCCAGGACAGAGGTCAGTCAGAGCGCCTCCCGAGAGAGTCAGAACGGCAGAACAAATTTCCCTGGAACCTCACAGTTCCTGATATAAAAGCAAGCAAATACCCAAAAAAGTCTTGATTTAGATAATAACATGTGATTAACATAAATGCAAATTAGGTCTTTTCCCTTTTTTATGTGGAAAGGGAATTAAGTGTTTAAATTTAAAAAGACTAAAGTTAGACTTAGGAAACTGACACAATTATGGTGGCAGCTGTAAAGACCACTTTTATTTATAAATGGCATTTCTAGTGTAATTCAAACTTCTCTGTGACTGCTCTGCTAGGAATGACAGCATTCACTTTCATTCTAAATAAATGACAGTTCCTGTAGGAGGACTCAGCTGGGAGTCACAGGGGACTGAGATGCCCAGAATCTCGGGGATGGGTGTCCTGCTCTGAGGGAGCCAGGGGTACAGAGCATCACTAAGCCACTTACATTTGAGTATCTCCCAATGGCCTGTGTATGTCCTTTATCCAGTCTTCTGACAGCACTTGCCTTTTGTATAGACTTGTGTTTGCTATAGATATCGTATGAATCTCAATGTTTTGTTATATATACACTGCAAATTTTCCTCCCAGTCTACCGTTTTGTTCCTTACTGACTTCTCAATCCATGTGTGAGTTCACTCTTTAGGATTTTCTCAAGGAAAGAAACAGTGAGACAAGCCCAGAGACAAAGCAACGGAAAGCTCAGAGACTGAGAGAGGGAGCAGGAGAGGCGCAGACAAGAAAGAGAGCGGGGATTCGGAAGCGCAGCCAGGGACCGAGAGGAGGAGCGTCAGGCAGAGGGAGACAGGAGCTGGAGGGTGGGCGCAGAGTTCCAGAGCCGGTTTTATATTTGTAATGTCTATGGTGTCTTAGGTGGCACATAAGTTTTCCATATTACATAGTCAAATCTGCCAGCCTCTTCCAGGGTTCTAAATTTTTGTCTTACTTAGAATGATCTTCCCTCTCTCAAGATTTAAAAAAAAAAGAAATAATCTCATATGTTTTGTTCTAAAATGTTCTAGTTTTGTTCTTTAGTGTTAGTTCCACAACTGAATTTTATCTTTGTGTATGTGTGAGATAGGGATCTAATTTAATTATTTTCTAAATGAATAACTAATAAAACCGTTTACTATACAATTCACCCTATTCTCCTCCCTTGATCTTCTCATTTGATATATTAATCACATGCTAAACTCACATATATAGGTGAATCTATTCCTGGACTCTCTGTGCTGTTCCACTGAATTATTTGTCTATTCCTATGCCAAAACCAGGCTTTCCAGGTGGCACTAGTGGTAAAGAACCCACCTGCCAGTGCAGGAGACGTAAGAGACTCAGGTTCAATCTTTGGATCGGGAAGATCCCCTGGAGGAGGGCATGGCAACCCACTCCAGTATTCTTGTCTGGAGAATCCCATGGACAGAGGAGTCAGGCAGCCTACAGTCCATAGGGTTGCAGAATCAGACATAACTGAAGTGACTTAGCATGCACTCATACCAAAACCACAGTGTTTTAATCACTGTAGCTTTATCACATATTTTTATATTTAATAGGCAAAATTCTTCACCATTGTTCTTTTTCAAAATGTTCTTGGCTAGGATTGTGTCTTTTCTCTTCCAGATGAACTCAAGAGTCCGTGATCAAGTTTCATTAAAAATTCAGAAGACATCAAATGCTCTGTTTCTAAACGTTCCTCCTTTCCTGATTACTAATGTGTTTTTCCTCCTCCCCACTCCCACCTCCTGGAATCAGTACATGTGATCATCAGCAAGGCACTCCCAAAATTCTAAGAATTAAACTCAAAATCCTCACACTCTCAGTCAAACTAGAAACAGGTAAAAAGCTATAATCATAGACTTCCTGGGATCAGGAGTAGAAAGAGTAAAATCTAATCAAATAGTTTTAACAAATTGTTTCTTAAATAAAATGAATGGATAAATCATAAGGAGTATTGTGAATACCTAAACAAACCAGTTAAAAATACTAGTTAAACCCTGGTCTGAGTGAAATGGAGAAACTCTCAATATTGGCAAAATCGCATTCCCAAGACTTCCAGGCTGGGAACCAGACTCTGATAACATGACTTCACCAAGTAAAGGCTGCTTTATAAGGAGCCTAATGGAAGCCAACCAGCCTCTTCCCGCCAGCACCTGACCTGGCTACACACCTTTAACAGGCTTTAGTGGCATGTTCCACTTCTATTAAGTGAAGAAATAGATGGAATCATATTTTTTCAAAGTTTTCTGCTCACTCCTGGCACGAAAATCTCTGTACATCCTCTGAGTACTTTGGTTTCCAGTGTGTTCACAATTCCAGGACGTCCATTTCCAGTTAGACTTCTCTCTTCTACTTGAGTCATTCTAGATTGCTGGTTAGGGGCATAATAACTATAATTCTGGATTTTCTGGAACATCCCAGATTTTAAGTATTCTGAACATCAACCTCAAAACATTAAAATATCTTTGAAATGCTAAGGTTTCAGTGTCCAACTAACCTCTCCCATATTGCATTAGCACTGGGAAGTAGCCCAAACAATTTTTGTGAGATGATGTATCCTTGATGTTGATTTGGATCTGAAAGTCCTGCCATAGGAGATTCCTGAGCTATTACACACTGAGATCCCTGAACTGTTTCTAACTCAATCACTCGGGCTCTTATAATTAGCCAAAGTAATCCTTTATTCAGGTTAATTTGACATTTCTTTTTACATACTGTTTTGTGTATCTTAAAGAATAAAACCTCTTGAATCCGATCTCCCCTTATGACAAAATGATGTCATAAGAAAGAAGTAACAAGAGAAAGACAAGCCATCATTCACAGAACACCAATGGTTCCATCCCCCATTGAGATGGGGAGAGCTGGTGGTTGCCGTGGAGCTGTCCACCAGGCAGGTGCTGACAATAGTTGGACCGGAGTTGCCCTCCTCAAATGTTGTGAAAGAGCCCCCTCCTCATGCGTGCCACCACCCAACCCCAAAGAAACAAGAAAAAACTATTGTAGGGAAACATAGGTCACGTTCCCCAATTGGAGTAGAGAAGACAATCATTGGCTGGCAGAGTCTTCTAAATCTCTACTCAGATCCAGACATAATATTTGCCCAGAAGTCTCTGAATCTAAACAGTCAGTGCAGTGGCTGCTGTAGATGTCTCCAGGGGGTCTTGCACTCCCTGCAGATGCTGATTCTGCCAGACATTGTTTCTTGCTGTTGTTTAGTCTCTAAGTCATGCCCGTCTCTTTTGAGACCCCATGGATTATAGCTTGCCAGGCTCCTCTGTCCATGGGATTTCCCAGGCAAGAATACTGGTTTTCATTTCCTTCAGGGGAACATCAACCTCATTCCCGACCCAGGGGTCAAGTCCATGTCAAAACTCTTGCATTGGCAGGCGGGTTTTTTTTTTTTTTTTTAACCACTGAGCCACCAAAGACATTACATCCTATTAAAGCAAAATAGAACTAGATGCTGAAGAGGAAGAGGTTTGTGGCTCCAATCCCTCTCCCACACTCTGACATTACGTTTCCTTCTCCATTTTCCAAATCAATAGTAAGGGGCTGAGGCCCTACTATTTCTACTTATTCAATAGGGCTTGGAGAAAGACATTGCCTGCCTTTGACGTGGTGCACTGAATGTGTGTGACAGGCTGGTTGACCCTGAACAAGGTATGCTTCCCTTCTATGCTTGATCTCCTCATATGTAAAATGAGGCAATGCCAGGGGCTCAGAGCTCTTTTCTTTTCTCCCTATCCTTGGCCACCTTCCCTCAGTTATATGCTTCCCTGTCAGGCTATTCACAGCCTCTTTGCAAAGAGTTTCTGCCACCCAAGTTCTCCATCACTGAGGACTCCTGACATGAGCTCTGGGAACAGGGGCCTGGGATAGAACCACCATGGGTATTGGATAAGCCTGAAAGCCTTGGTTCTGGAGACTGTGGAGTGGGGGAGGGTGATAAGAGCAAGAAAATCCAAATGTTGGGGAACTCCAGAAGCATTGTCTGCTTTTTTTTTTTTTAAGATAACCTCTATTTTTATAAAAATGATAAATTTAAGTTTGAAAAAAATTTTAGTATATTTTATTGAAGTATAGTTGATTTACAATGTTTTAGGTATGCAGCAAAGTGATTTATTATAGATATATTATATATTCTTTTTCAGACAATAATTTCCAAATTTGAGATTAACAGATATATATATACATATATAATCTATGTATCTAATAATATATCTATTAATCTCAAATTTGGAAATTATCCCTCCCCTCCTTTTCCTTTTGGCATCCATAAGTTTGTTTTCTTCTTTAAATTTTATTGAAATATAGTTGATTTACAATGTTGTGTTAGCTTCAAGGGTCCAGCGAAGTGATTCAGTTATACATACACATACATTCATTCTTTTTTGGATTCTTTTCTCATGTAGGTTATCCCAGAATATTAAGTAGAGTTCTTTGGGCTACACAGTAGGTCTTTGCTGATTATCTATCTTATACATACCACAAGTTTGTTTTCTATGTCTATGAATCTATTTCAGCTTTGTAAATAAGTTCATTTATATTATTTTTTTAGATTTCACATATAAGTGTATCATATGATACTTGTCTTTCTCTGACTTACTTTACTTAGTATTATAATCATAGCTCAGCTGGTAAAGAATCTGCCTGCAATGCAGGAGACCCTGGTTCAATCCCTGGGTTGGGAAGAATCTCTGGAGAAGGGATAGGCTACCCACTCCTGTCTTCTTGGTCTTCCCTGGTGGTTCAGACAGTAAAGATTGTGCCTGCAATGTGGCAGACAGAACCTGGGTTCGATCCCTGGATTGGGAAGAGTCCCTGGAGGAGGGCATGGTGGCTTGCTCTAGTATTCTTGCCTGGAGAATCCCCACAGCCCAAGGAGCTGGCAGGCTACAGTCTATGGGGGCGCAAAGAGTCAGACATAATTGAGTGACTAAGCACAGCACACATGTCCAAATTATTGCAAATGGCAGATAGATATTAATTATAACAAATTTAAATAATAATTAAAAACACAAAGAAGTTATTCAAGAATCTTCAAAATCCCTTTACCTCAAAATAATCATGGCTAACACGAGTGAACATCATTGCAGATATTTCTTTCTATGGATGTTCAGAGAGGTGGATAGATAGGCAGGTAACTGTCAAAGAGTGGTTGAACAGATGGGTGGATGGATGAATGAAAGTGAAAGTGAAGTCACTCAGTCGTGTCCGACTCTTTGCGACCCCATGGACTATAGCCTACCTGGCTCCTCCGTCCATGGGATTTTCCAGGCAAGAGTACTGGAGTGGGTTGCCATTGCCTTCTCCAGGAGAGCTTCCCAACCCAGGGATTGAACCCGGATCTCCTGCATTGTAGGCAGACGCTTTACCATCTGAGCCACCAGGGAAGCCGGGATGGATGAATGGATGAATATAAATAAATAGTTAGAAAGGGATCACCCTTCACCTACTATTTAGTAAAAGGTATAAAATACTGAAGTAAAGCTAATGGAATTATTTACTTCATTTATTCTCCACAAGAGATATTATTCTCCAAGATACCTTTAAGGTTAAGAAAACATATTATGAAAAATATTAAGAGACTGGAATCACTATGTGTATTTTTTTAACAGTCTTGAGTTTTAAACAGTATCAATTGATTGGCTGCTATGAAAGGTAAGGAAATTAACACCCTTACACTTCCTATCATTCCCCACCCCCCACTTCCCGAATATTATGAGTAATACTGTTTTCTTTTCCTATTTTTGTCTCTTAATGTGAGTCATTGCCAGTGCATTTGATCAGGATTAAATGGTGCATGTAATGGAGAAATGTGATGACATGGATCTCTGTTACAGACAACAAAAATAACCAAATAAGAGAAAAATCAACTTTTTATTTGCCTACATCAAGGCAAAAATAATTTCAACTATTTATGTGAACCACTGGCCTTGTGGGCCTAATTACTATGTATCACAAGAGTAATTATATATGATTATCTTCAATTGTCAGATTTTTAAAATAATAATAAAATTAAATGAGCAGTCAGACAGGATTAGCTCTTCTGCAGCACTTTGACTTTGCCTGGAGGGATCCCCATCTGAGCTCAGAAGAAACTTGCCCTGTTTGAGAGCAGAGCCAGAGTTGATAATAACACAAATCTCTAACATTACTCAGCACTTACCAACTGCCAAGTGAGGGGTTATGAACTTCACATAACCTTAAATCTCCCAACATTCCAGTGAGGGTCATGCTATATTCTTAATGATAAAAGTGAGGAAACTGAGGCAGAGTGGTTAAGTAATGCTCAAGATACCTCAACTAGTAAGTAGGAAACCCTAGATCAAATACACTTCAGGGTAAATAGCAGAATTTGAATATGAGAACTTCCACAGTTTCAGTAACTCACTAGCTCTGTGGCCTTGGGCTAATCGCTCATCCTCTCTAGGCTGTGTGTGTGTGTGTGTGTGTGTGTGTGTGTGTGTGTGTGTGTGTGTGTGTGTTTGCTAAGTCATTTCAATCGTGTCTGACTCTTTGCAACCCGATGGACCACCAGGACCAACCCGAAGCCCACCAGCCTTCTCTGTCCATGGGATTCTCCAGGCAAGAATACTGGAGAGGGTTACCACCCCCTTCTCCAGGGGAGCTTCCCAACCCAGAGATCGAATTCACTGTCTCCTGGCTCCTGCATTACGTCTTTTATAAAGCCGGGACTAATAAGGACTTTTTTCCCTAAAGGAAATCAGTCCTGAATATTCACTGGAAGGACTGATGCTAAAGCTGAAGTGCCAATACTTCGGCCAGCTGATGCAAGGAACTGATTCATTCATTGCAAAAGACCCTGATGCTGGGAAAGATTGAAGGCGGGAGGAGAAGGAGACGACAGAGGATGAGATGGTTGGATGACATCGCCAACTCCATGGACATGAGTTTGAGCAAGCTCCAGGAGTTGGTGATGGACAGGGAAGTCTGGCGTGCTGCAGTCCATGGGGTCACAAAGAGTCAGACATGACTGAGCAACTGAACTGAACTGAATAAGGACTTCCCTGCCTGTCGCCCAGGGCTTCAGTGGGGATCAAGCAAGCAGTGCCTGGAAAACAGCTTCATGAAGCACTGTTACCAGCTTCCTCCCCCAAAGAACTCAGCGTGGCACGTAGCCGGAGGCCTTGGTCAAAGCTCAGGAGGGAATCAGCCTCTGCTGATGAGAAAAACATTACCCTGAGGCCACAAAAACAAAACCATCCAGTTAAATGGGGTAGGCAAGAAGTTCTGATGGCCATGAACACTTTACAAAGTTCATGTTCAGGGTGAACTCCAGCAGGACGCTATTTGTTCAGTGGGTTCATTGTCAAACCACTACTTGACCGGAGACTACATTGCATGGAGAGAATGTCAAGAGGGCCCCTGGCTATGATCTCTACTCCCTGGGCCAGTCTTTTTCCTTGAGCTCCAAGCATTCATCATCCCCTGGAGCAGACACGCTTGGCCTGACCAAGCCATCAACCTGCCTCTCCAGACGTGACGCCTGCAAGGTGAGGGCCAGAGAAAAGCCCTTTCAAAGCCCTTTCTGCACAGAGAGAGGCCACCAGGCCAGCTTTCTGAGCCATGGAGGTGCTGGGAGGCAGGAGAGCTGACTTCTGGCCCTGACTCAAAACCATGACCTTGGGCAAGTCTCTTCTCCTGCCAGGGGTTTTGTTTTTCTGTCTATAACATGAAGATGCTTTCCCAGGGCCCTTCTAACTCTGCCTTCCCGCTGGCTCTTCTGGGGAGAGGTGAAGCACGGATATGACTGACTGTGATTTTTCTGGCATATTTCCAGAGAGAGAGGAATTAAGCAAGAACCTGGAGACCACAGACTATGATAAATTGCAGTTTAAGAACTCTGGCTGACAGTGTAAAGTCATCAAGCCACAGCAGTTGGTCTCTCAGGCAGAAGAAAAGAGAACTTGCTAAGGAGCATCTCGGGACAAGGGTCTTTAACAAATGGTCACTGGTAACCTCTACTATATATTATCTGCAAAGCACAAGGAGAGAGGGAGGTAAAGAGATACAGAAGCATCCAAGATGAATTAAGACATGATATCTGCCCTTGTAGGGATTATAATTAGGGTAAGAGACAGCTGTGGACTGAGTCAAAAGGGGAATGAGGGGATGTGGAGCCCCCCTTAGATCCTGTGCTAGGTGTGGCGTGGTCAAAGGTATGAGTCCTCCCTGATGCTGGATAGGAAAGCTGGATAGGCAAAGGAGCTCTTAAATACCATCCAAAGGGCCTGGAAAGCAGATGGCACCCCAGCTTCACAACTCACAGTCAAGTCCTATATCTCTAAAAGACTTCTGCTTCTCAGCGTGCAAAAAGCAGGAGCCTCAGCTCCTCTCCCAACTCCCAAACCCATTTCCAGACCCATCACTTAACTGTTCAGGAACAGGGCTCCTCTCTGAGAGTCAGGTCAGGACGCTGCCTTCCAGGAAGCCTGCAGGATCTGAAGAGGGTCTGGATTCTCCTGCCCAGTCATCAGGACCTGTGTGTCTCTGCCATGGTGGCTTGATGTGCTCTGCTGCAGGTCAAGTCTAACATGTAGCCCAGACACACAGAAACAAGATCAGCTCATCTGGAGTGCAGCCCTGGGATGATGACTACAGCGCTGTGGGGCCACCCTTGCAGGCTCCTTCCTACACAAACCTGAGAGGCCTCTGTGACCCAGGACTTTGTAAAGGTGGCGAAGAATCATTTGAAAGACCTGAACCCATCCTATGTGATCAAACGTGTCTAATGTTTACTAATCATATATATATGTATTTACACACATAAATATATAGAACATAACTGACATTATGTAATGTAATAGATGTTACACTATTGCTGTTGTTCAGTCGCTCAGTCACGTCTGACTCTGCGACCACATAGACTGCAGCATGCCAGGCCTCTCTGTCTCTCACACTATTACACAATAACAATTGCAATTGTATAATAGTTATACAAAATTATATTATTGCATATTACATATTATGTAATATTACATAATTTTATGTAATATGTATATTACACATATGTGTAATTATGTACACACATGTCTATTATATGTGTACATATACATGTATGTATATTGCATGTGTGGTATGTGTAATGTATATTACATAATTACATATTACATAAAATATAATTTTGTATAATTCTTATATAACTATAATAATACATAGACATACATATGTATATATATTGGGTTGGTGAAAAAGTTCCTTTGGTTTTTAAGCAAAAATAAAAGACACATTTTTTTCATTTTCACCAAGAACTTTAGTGAACAATGTATTCACTGTTTCCTTTCATTAGCTTCTGCCATTTTTCAGGCAACTTCATAATTCCATCTTCCCAAAACTTTTTATTTTTTTGAGCAAAGAACTGTTCCAGGTACTTTTTACACTTTTCCAGGGAATTGAATTTTTTTCCATTAAGATAATTTTGTAAAGACTGAAAGAAATGGAAATCTGAAGGTACAATGTCTGGTGAATACAGTGGATGAATCAGAACTTCCCTGCCAACCTGTAACAGTTTTTGCCTGGTCATCAAAGAAACACACGGTCTTGCATTATACTAGTGAAAGATTACGCGTTTTCTGTTGACTAATGCTGGATGCTTTTTGTCGAGGGCAGCTTTCAGTTGGTTTAATTGGGAGCAGTATTTGTTGGGATTAACTGTTTGGTTTTCCAGAAAGAGCTCACAATAGAAGACTCCCTGCCAATCCCACCATATATACTGTATCACCTTTTGTGGATGAAGACTGTCTTTTGCTGTGGTTGTGGTGGTTCATTTAGCTTGCCTTACAGTGTCTTCCATTCCACATTATTGTACAGTATCCACTTTTCATTGCCTATCACAATTTGTTTTAAAAACAGAATTTTTTGCCACATTTAAGTAGAGAATCTTCTGTGGAAATATGGTCAAGAAGGTTTCTTTCCGCTTCACTTATGTGGAACCCAAACATCAAAGTGATTAACGTAACCAAGCTGGTGCAAATGATTTTTAATGCTTGACCTGGATATTTTGAGAATGTTGGCTATCTCCCATGTGGTATAATATTGATTGTTCTCAATTAATGTCTCAATTTGATCACCATCAACTTCAACTTGTGTGCCCAACCATGGAGAATCATCCAGCAAGAAATCTCCAGCACAGAACTTCACAAAGCATTTTTAATATGTTCTATCAGTCAAAACATCTTCTTCATACCCTGCACAAATCTTTTTTGGTGTTTCAGTTGCATTTTCACCTTGCCTGAAATAAAACATAATATGCAGAAAATGTGACTTTTTTTTCTTGCGTCTTCAATATTAAAATGGCTGCACAAAAATTCACCAATTTTGATAAGTTTTTAATGCAGGCTGATATGACAGATGTCACAATACAATCTAAAAAAATTGTTTTGAATGAAAGTGAAAGTTGCTCAGTTGTGTCCAACTCTTTGCGACCCCGTGGCCTATACAGTCCATGGAATTCTCCAGGCAAGAATACTGGAGTGGGTAGACTCTCCCTTCTCCAGGGGATCTTCCCAACCCAGGGATCAAACCCAGGTCTCCAGCATTGCAGACAGATTCTTTACCAGCTAAGCCACAAGGAAAGCCCAGTGGTTAAAGACAACTCTCCTTGCCACATGGGAGACACTGTTTCCATCTCTGGGTCAGAAAGATCCCCTGGAGGAGGAACTGGCAAGCCACTCCAGTATTCTTGCCTTGGAAATCCCATGAACAGAGGAGGCTGGCAGGCTACAGTCCATGGGGTCACAAAGAGTCAGACATAACTGAGCACACACACCTAAGTGCTACTGGGGCCACCTTATTCAAAAAGGCAAACGAACTCTTTGGTCAACCCAATATATATATATACACACACCCACAGTGACTATTACTAAGTGTGACTGTAGTGTTATAGTCACCATGGGGGCCTAGGATAAATTGACAATCTCTCCTCTCTAGTTTAGCTCCAGGTAGACTTCATCTGGTCCCATCACTTCATGGGAAATAGATGGGGAAACAGTGGAAACAGTGTCAGACTTTATTTCGGGGGTCTCCAAAATCACTGCAGATGGTGATCGCAGCCATGAAATTAAAAGATGCTTACTCCTTGGAAGAAAAGTTATGACCAACCTAGATAGCATATTCAAAAGCAGAGACATTGCTTTGCCAACAAACGTCCGTCTAATCAAAGCTGTGGTTTTTCCAGTGGTCATGTATGGATGTGAGAGTTGAACTGTGAGGAAAGCTGAGTTCTGAAGAATTGATGCTTTTGAACTGTGGTGTTGGAGAAGACTCTTGAGAGTCTCTTGGACTGCAAGGAGATCCAACCAGTCCATTCTAAAGGAGATCAGTCCTGGGTGTTCTTTGGAAGGACTGAGCTAAAGCTGAAACTCCAATACTTTGGCCACCTCATGCGAAGAGTTGACTCATTGGAAAAGACTCTGATGCTGGGAGGGATTGGGGGCAGGAGGAGAAGGGGATGACAGAGGATGAGATGGCTGGATGGCATCACCGACTCGATGGACAAGAGTTTGGGTGAACTCCGGGAGTTGGTGATGGACAGGGAGGCCTGGAGTGCTGCAATTCATGAGGTCTCAAAGAGTCGGACACAACTGGGCAACTGAACTGACCTGAACTGAGACTTTCTGTGACAATCTCGTCTGGTCATCCTTGCCATGACCCAACAGTATCACACCTGCTCACCCACTCCTTCAGCTTGTTGATCCATATTCCACACAGAGTTACGCAAAACTTCAAGAGGACAGACGTTTTCTTCTATCAGAACGCATTTCCTAATTGATATTAATTTCCCAAATCTCCTTTTTTTAATTTTAATTTTTTATTTTTTTGTGCTTTATTAGTTGATTGAGTAAAAGAAACCATATCCTTATGACTCCGAAGCCCAAGTCTCTTCCCCTTCACCATGTTTTAAAATATGATTCTTATAGATGGCTTAAAAAGACCCATAAGATATATGTCATTTTTAGGCTATCAAAAAATCTACAAACAATAAATGCTGGAGAGGGTGCAGAGAAAAGGGAACCCTCTTAACACTGTTGGTGGGAATGCAAACTAGTATAGCCACTATGGAGAACAGTGTGGAGATTCCTTAAAAAACTGGAAATAGAACTGCCATACAACCCAGCGATTTAATCCCACTGCTGGGCACATACACTGAGGAAACCAGAATTGAAAGAGGCACATGTACCCCAATGTTCATCGCAGCACTGTTTATAATAGCTAGGACATGGAAGCAACCTAGATGCCCATTGGCAGACGAATGGATAAGAAAGTTGTGGTACATATACACAATGGAATATTACTCAGCTATTAAAAAGAATACATTTTAATCAGTTCTAATGAGGTAGATAAAACTGGAGCCTTTTATACAGAAAGAAAAACACCAATACAGTATCAGTTCAGTTCAGTTCAGTCCCTCAGTCGTGTCCAACTCTTTGCGACCCCATGAATCGCAGCATACCAGGCGTCCCTGTCCAACACCAACTCCTGGAGTTCACTTAGACTCACTTACATCGAGCCAGTGATGCCATCCAGCCATCTCATCCTCTGTCGTCCCCTTCTCCTCCTGCCCCCAATCCCTCCCAGCATCAGAGTCTTTTCCAATGAGTCAACTCTTCACATGAGGTGGCCAAAGTACTGGAGTTTCAGCTTCAGCATCATTTCCTTCAAAGAACACCCAGGGTTGATCTCCTTCAGAATGGACTGGTTGAATCTCCTTGTTAACGCATATATATTGAATTTAGAAAGATGGTAACAATGACCCTATATGCGAGATAGCAAAAGAGACACAGATGTAAAGAACAGACTCTGAGAGAAAGCAAGGGTGGGATGATTTGAGAGAATAGCATTAAAACATGTATATTATCATATGTGAAACAGATCACCAGTCCAGGTTTGATGCATGAAACAGGGTACTCAGGGCTGGTGCACTAGGACAATCATGAGGGATGGGATGGGGAGGGAGGTGTGAGGGGGGCTTAGGATGGGGAACACATGTACACTCATGGCTGATTCATGTCAATATATGGCAAAAACCACTACAATATTGTAAAGTAATTAGACTCCAATTAAAATTAATTAATTTTTTAAAAAATAAAAAGATATATGCCATTTTAGATAGATTTCCCTCTCAAAAGCTAAGCATTAAAAAGACCCTCCTCTTGGATGTAGAGAGTGGACATCAGTTTTCTAGCAAATCCTCTTTTGCAGGTGTGCCCTCCCTGGTACAGGGACATGAGGCTCTGTGTTGGGCTTAGTGGAGGCTGTGGGTGATAAAGATGTAAAGATTCATCTCAGGGACCTCACCTTGCCCCTGAGCCCTGGAGGCACTCAGCTATCCTTTCCCCAACTCTGGAAACACCCCTGCCCCACTCTACACAGTCCCTGTATCCCTGGAGCCAAGAGCCTTACTCAGATGGTAGTATGGAGTTTCTTTCAGGGGACCTGGTCTTGCAACGGGGCCAGATTTACAAGTGCTTAGAACACAACTGTAGCTAAGTCCTCCTTGTTAGGTGTAGGAACCAGAGGACTGTGCCTTTAGGAGTGGAAGGTGACTGCCTGTGCGGCCCTTGCTTTGACTTCTAGAGGAAGAAAGTTATACAATGTTAGTTTCTTCATCTGTAAAACGGGAGTAATATTCACTTAATAGAGTATTTCAAAGCTTGAAAACTATGATGACATGCAAGAACTATTTGGGCTTCCCTGGTGGCTCAGACTGTAGAGAATCTACCTACAATGCAGGAGACCCAGGTATTTGATCCCTGGGTCGGGAAGATCCCCTGGAGAAAGGAATGGCTACCCACTCCAGTATTCTTGCATGGGAAATCCCATGAACAGAGCAGCCTGGCAGGCTACAGTTCAGGGGGTCGCAAAGAGTTGGACATGACTGAGTGAATAACACTTCACTTCACTTTCATGAACTATTCACTCTGAACTCAAACAAAGCAAGTGTTTAATAAGTGGAAGGACAGTGTTTGTTGTTGTTGTTGTTGTTGTTATTGGACCCCAGATTTTCCCAAGCCCCAAAAGGCTATAAGCACAAGTGAAGATGCTTTAAAAGCAACAGTTCTGATTTCACCAACTTATTGCTCCCTGTGAACAACTTAGATGCTCATTCCTATGGTTGTCGTCACCTATCTCTGGGGTATCCGCTACTCTACATGGCTCTCTGTGTGTGCTGGAATCCTCACAGAGTCACATTAGCCATCTCTCTGCGTGTCACACTAAGCAAAGTTGGCCTACAGGAATGCGGCTAATGCACCAATGTTTTACATTCTTTGTAAAATGGTTTCAGTGTTTATCACAAAACAGATTTGAGTGGGTCTCTTAGAACTGAGTCAAGAGTCATTTCTAAGGGATAAGACACCAGGCTGTGTTCACACATCCTGCCTCCTCCTCCCCTGGGTTGCATGCTGCCCTGGAAGGGCCCTCAGGAATGATATGTAAAGGCACCCCATGGCCAAATCTGTCCCTGAGCAAGGGACACGGCCTAGGCTAAGCTGAGATCTATCTTCTTTATTGTTCTCAGCTTTGAGGTCCCCAAACAATCTCCCCAGCATCTTCCCTGTATTAGTTATTTATTGCCATATAATGAGTTATTCCAAAATTTGTAGCTTAAGAGAACCAGAGTGCATTATGGATCAGGAAGCCAGGAGTGGCTTGGCGAGGTGTTTCTAGCAAGGGGTCTCTTGTGAGGTGCCACTCAAGGTGTCAGCCAGGGCTCCAGTCATCTGAGGCTTGACTGGAGCATCCACTTTCAAGTTCACTCACAGGGTTAATGGCAGGAGGCTTCAGTTTCTTGTCACAGGGACCTCTCCATAGCATCTCATGACAGTTTCCCCCAGAGTGAATTATCAAGAGAAAGAGCGACAGAAGCTGCAATCTTTTATAATCTAGGAGGTGACATCCCAGTCCTTCTGCCATACTCTGTTGATCTCACAGACTGGTACCAGGTGGGAGGGAACTACATGAGGGTGTGATACCAGGAGGCGAGGATCACCAGGGACATCTTGGAAGCTACAACGCGCCCTCTGCCCTTGCCCACTCCAGCCTCTGCAGTCTTGCCTGCGGTAAGCCCAGCTTTCTTCATGGTCCAAGAGGGGACTTCAAGGATCCCAAGGATGAGCTAATCAATGACAAGGTAGCACCAGGACCCAGGGGTGCGTGTGCAAAAGATAAGAACTAAGGAAAGAAAGAGGAGGATAGAGAAAGACAAGAGTAAATCAGAAAGCACAGTCTTGGAAGAAAAATAAACAGGTCTTCCAACACTGTGGAAGAGTAAAATGGGGGAATAGGCAGGGGGCCTGGATCCCCCATGAAGCAGAACTGTTAGAAATAAGTGGTTCACAGTAACCCAGTCTGTTTCCCCTCTTATGCTACCTGTCCAGGACTGGGGGCTTTGCGCCACAGCTCTTCCTTCGGAACCCAGGCTGATAGATCAGCCATCATCTTGAGCATTGCCCAAACCACTGGCAGGAAGAGAGCAGATGATCTGGTATTAATAATGAGATGTTCTGGTCCAGAAGTGATGCATACACATACCCTTTCCGGTCCCAACCCATTGGCCAAATGATCACTTTGGCTCCAGTCACAAGGGTGCCTGGGAAGTACAATCTTACTGTGTGTCTGGAATAGAGGAGAACTGGAAGTATCTGGAAAACAGCATTAACGATTCCTCAAAGTCTAAGAGAGAAACAAACTTTTCAGTGAAAGGCAAGGAAGGGGCTAGGGCTGGATCCTGGGGCCTTGGCTGCAATATAGCAAATGAGGCTTTTCCATGACTGTGCTCTAAAAGGCTCTCTGCTGGTTGTTCCCTGGGCCCAGTTTATCCTTTACTGCCTCACAAAGAAGTTCAGAGGAACAAAAACCTCTCAAGTCCTCTGGGTAATTCCCTGACTTTCCCTTCATACTACAGGTCTCCACTCCTGCCTCCCAGGCATCCTCTGATCCAGGGGGAAGATGCCTAGACATCAAGTGACACACATTACCCTCCCACCCCTGCCAATTTCATGCTCCAAAGCACAGCCAGACCCTTGGAATCCCTGGGGACAGCCCCCAACCCACTTGCCAGAGATAAGCACACCTCTGCCCATAGCCTGACCTCCTGCCTGTGATTCTTGGTAGACAGGTCTAGGCCAAGCTCCCACCAGACCTGAGAGGTCCCTGGAGAAGTAAGGTCCTTGCCTACCAAGGCCCAAGTTTTGACTAATTCAACTTCTAGGAATGTCAAGTTCATGCCCACACCAGCCAGCCCAGCCCACCCCAGGCAAAGGTCCCATTTCCCCAGTAGGACTCTCACAAAGAGACCTGGAGGTGGCTGTGACACAACATAGGTTAACACCCTGACTTGTCACCACAGGACCACCTTGCACCTTTCTTCACGTTCTCTTTTCTAAGAACAGCCTACATTAGAGCTGGGTTGCTGCTGCTGCTGCTGCTGCTGCTAAGTCACTTCAGTCGTGTCTGACTCTGTGCGACCCCATAGACAGCAGCCCACCAGGCTCCCCCGTCCCTGGGATTCTCCAGGTAAGAACACTGGAGTGGGTTGCCATTGCCTTCTCCGAGAGCTGGGTTAGTTATTGCCAAAGTCTAACTAGGCCATTCACTCATGGATTAGGAAGTATCCATAGTTCTTCAGTAGGACCAAAGCTACCCGACTCCAATCTCTTACCCCTACCCCTAAGCATCCTTAATAAACAGACATCACAGTGGTATTCACCATGCAACCCTAGCTTCCCCTACCACTAGACTGCCTCGCAGCCCTCTTGGTGATGAAATTCTGGAGACAACGGTGCCCCTAAGGCCTGAGGCAGTCAGAGATCAACTCTCCAAGAGGGGCATATCCATGGAAATTCAGGACACTTGTCACATGAACTTTGACATTGAATTTCACTCTCAGTGGCCAAATCTCATCACTCAATTCTTGATTGAGAACAGTTACAATAGTAACATTCCAGGAAGAGGCAGACAGCCTCTGAATGGGGCGTCCAAGAACTCCCCATGGATCACAGTATTTAAATTGGGCCTTAACAATTGGGAAATTTCTCAGCAAATGATGAAGAGATGGGAAGAGATCAGTGTAAGGGAACAGCATGAACAAAAACAAGGAGGTAAAAATTTGGCTGATGAATAGATTATGTATAATGGGGCGGTAGAGTTAAGGCTGAAAAGGCAGTTTGAAAACTGATTGTGTAGAGCCCTGAATGTCAGCTAAGGAGTTACCTTGATTTCACAGGAGAAATAATAATCAGAATAATAAAGAACTGAACTATCATCTATAGAATGTGTACTAGGTTAGGCATCAGGTCAAATGTATTACATGCATTAGTATCTCACAACAACCTAATATGTCCATCTATTATTTTCCTGTTGGCACAGAGAGGGCAAGGTATTTGTCTAAGGTTTGTAAGTGACATACCCAGGGCTCCCCAAATCTGCCCGACTCTTCACCACTAGATGAGATTAAATTGTGACCAACAATATACTTACAGAAGTGCCTCCCCACAGCCTTCGCCTTAAATGGCATCAGGGGAGATTGGCAAGGAAAGTGTCAGCCTGAGCCAGATGGTTCACAGAAGAGCTCAGACTTCACCATCTGGCGTCATTCACAGCTGACAGTGGAACAGAAAGGATGAACATACAAACTAACTGTCTCGGGCGGCAGGAAAAGCAGGGAAAACAGCCTAGGGGGTGGAGGGTGTAGAGGTGTAAGTCATAGACACCTCTTAGGCCACAGACGTCTCTGGAGACACCAATTCACAATGGACAAAGGTCCAGACGACATGTGACCCTTCCCCACTCTGACTGCCCTGCCAGAACACATCAATCCTTCTGAGAGGTGACCTGTAACAGAAATGTAATTTGTGTTTCTCCCATAAGGGCAGAGACGAGGCTCTGGGTCTGTTCTTGCATTCTCTTTCTTCAGAGAGAGCCAGAACTCCTATTCTGTTCCCTGCAGCATTCACCTCTAATCAGTTGCTCTGGAGAACTCCCAGGGGGCTTCAAGACATCCATGAACACCGAACCTGTGGGAGTAAGCCCTGTTCTCAATTCTTTTGGCTGAAGGGAATCATGGTAAGGACAGACATGGTGGTCAGACGGCAGGTGAGGGCAGCAGAGAGCTGGAAACAGAAACCCAGGAGAGAGCTGGTGACTGCAGCTGGCTGTGGCGGGGGTGGAGGGGGCTCCGGCTCCTGGAGGAAGTGGGAGGGGCACACAGAGACGCTCCAGCTGCCAAGGAAATCCCCTCCCCTGGGTTCACCCGGAGGCCAGCCCACATCGGAGCATAGATGCTAAGGGAGCTCACTGGGAAGTCCGGCCTTAGGAAAAGCAGAGAGATGCCAGAGACAACAGCATCAAGAGTCCAGAAGAGGGCGGGGAACATGCTGGAGGTCACCAGCGGTCCTGAAAGAGCTCTGAACGCAGGCCAGCCTTGTTCTCCTCAAGCCAGGAGAGCAGCAAGGCAGAAAAGCAAAGAAAAGCTGCCCGGTTCATTTTATGAGGTCATCATAACCCTGACAACAAAACCTGTCAAGAACAGTATAAACACGAGAAGAAACAACAGGCAGTCTCACTTTCGAATATGGACAGAAAAATTTTGAGAAATATTTTACCAAACTGGATCAAAGCACATTAGAAAAGAATCTGTGATACTCAAGCAAGGGTTATTCTAGCAATGGAAGGATGGTTTGACATTGGGAAAGGTATTAAAATTATACAATTCATCAATAAGAAAAATAAATCACTCAAATCTACATTCTAAAAAACATTTGCTAAAATTCTACATCCACTTCTGTTGGTTCTTTTTTTTAATTGTTAAAATTTTAGGAAGAGTAAGATAATCTCTTAACACAATCAAGAGTAGCAATATCGTACTTAAAATTAAAATACTATAGACTATTTCATTGAAATCAGTACCCAGAAAAGGATGCTCAGTCTCATCATTATTTTTTAATATTGTTCTTGAAGTTAAGGTCACTACAATAAAGGAAGACATAAAGGAGAAACAAGTGGCTCTAAGGCAAAATTGTCATTATTTATCAACACGCCACCTTACTTGGACTTCCCACGTAGCAGAGGAGTAAAGAATTTGCCTGCTAGTGCAGGAGACATGGGTTCAATCCCCGGGTTGGGAAGATCCCCTGGAGTAGGAAATATCAACTCACTCCAGTATTCTTGCCTGGAAAATTCCATGGATAGAGAAACCTAGTGTGCTATATATATGAACCTAATGTCCACGGGGTCACAAAGAGTCAGATATGACGGAGCACAGCACAGAAGCAGCAGCAGAATGGTAACTATCAAAAAATTTGAAAACATATCATTGATAAGGATGTGAGCAGATGGACACTCTCATACATTGTTCTTTGTATTGTATCTTGATACAGCCTCTGTGGAGAGCAATTTGGCAATAGTTAAAAATTATAAGTACACACACCTTTTAATCCACAAATTCCTCTTCTAGAAATTTATCTGTTAGATATCCTGGTATCTATGTAAAAAAGCATATGCACAATATTATTTTTTATGTATTGTTATTATCTAAGAAAATGGAAAAAATATGTATCAATAAGAAATTGCTCAGTGAACAGTTGTGCTGTCTCTTCAATGGCACACTGTGCAGCTTAAGAAAGGATGAAGAAGCTTTCAACATACTGAAATGGAATGAACTCCAAGGTAAAATGTTAAGTGAAAAACCAAAGTACATAAGGCTGTGCTAGTTTGCTATCATTCATACACATTTTTTTAATAGAAAAAATTATACTTACATATTCACTAGTTTATGTATAAAATATGGATGCATATTTAAACATGGATAAATACATTTATCGCATCTGTACATGTTTTGCTATGATTTGATTTTTAAGACAAGTAAATATATTATGTGTAATAAATAACATTTAGTTTTACAAGAGCTGGGGAAATGTTTATAAGAAGGGTATTGGAGATCCTTTGTTCTGCCAGATATAAAATATATTTTAAAGCTACTATTATTTTAAACATCACTTCCTGGGAGGTACCTTCTTTTGACTTTCGTTTTGTTTTTAGTGATTGCCTCCTTTTTTATATATACATATTTATCCTATCATAGTCTAGCTTTAAATCATATACCACTTTATGTGGTTTATAGACCTTTATAAGAATCTGCTTCTATCTCCCCATTGCATTCTTTGTGCTATTGTGGTCATACATTTTACTTCTACATACGTTATAAGCACCATGAAACACTCATTATTTTCATTTTTATTTATTTTTTGGCCACATTGCATGGCATTTGGGATATTTGTTCCCCAACCAGGGATCGAACCTGAGGCCCCACATGGAAGTACAGAGCCTTAACCACTGGACCGACAAGGAAGTCCCATTTTGTTATTATTTTTAAACTGTGACTTATCTTGTAATAAAATTTTTAAATGAGAGGAAATTCTTTTATAAATACTCACATGTTTACCATTTCTTCCACTTTGCTTTCATTCATGTAGCTGCAAGTTTCCAGATGGTGTCATATTTCTCTAGCATTAAGAACTTCCTTTAACATTTTTGCAGTTAAGTGATAATCACAGATTCTCTCAGCTTTTATTTATATGAGAAAGTATTTATTTTTACCCTCATTTCTAATGGATATTTTTTCTGGATAGGGAATTCTAAGTTGACAGAGTTTTCTTTTAGTACTTCAAAAATGTTGCTGAAAGACAATGGCTTGTTTTTATAGTCATTCTTATCTTTGTTTCCCTGTATGTGTCTCTGAATTTCTCTAAGTTTAAGTTTGCTTTTTGTATTTGTCATTAGCTTTCAGCAGTTTGACTATGTTATGCTTTGGTGTGATTTGCTTTTTAGTTTTCCTGCCTGGGGTTTGTTGTACTTCTTGGGTCTATGGATTTATCATTTTTATTAAATATGAAAACTTTTTCTGCCATTATTCCTTTGACCCACCCCATCCCCAATTTAAGACTCCAATTATAATACATATATTATACCACCTGTTATTGTCCTATAGGCTACAGAGGCTCTGATCATCTTTTTCAGCCTTTTCCCCCTCTCTTCTGTATTATACTTTGGACAGTGTCTATTGCTTCTTCTAATTGCATCTTCATTTCTAAAATGATTTTGTTTGTTATTTCTAATTCTTTAGTTCTGTCATGAAAGTGTGAAAGTGAAAGTTGCTCAGTTGTGTCCAACTCTTTGCAACCCTATGGACTATACAGTTCATGGAATTCTCCAGGCCAGAATGCTGGAGTGGGTAGACTTTCCCTTCTCCAGGGGATCTTCTCAATCCAGGGATCAAACCCAGGTCTCCCACATTGCAGGCACATTCTTTACTAGCTGAGCCACAAGGGAAGCCCAGTTCTGTCATATAATTTCTATATTTTTCAAATTCTGATTTATGTTTGTCTTTAATCTCTTGTTTTAAAATAGAATGCTATATTTTCATCTCCTTTTTGAACATGCCTCTCTGGCAAGCTTTCATTATCTCTTGAATATATTAAAATGCTGCATAATCCTTTTCATCATAGAAAATTTGATTTTGATACATTTCTGGTGATTATACTGACGGGAGGATAGTTTCCTTCAATTTTGTTCAAATAGTTTTTCTAATTTCACAGAGCACCCTCTTCTGCTGTGTCCATGTAATGTCAAAAAGTGGCATTCTGCCTTCTAAAATTAAAAGTTTATTTTTTTAAAACAGTTTGCTTTCTTTCTTTCCTGGTTCTTTTGTTTTCCCCCCACTTTCTCTCGGCCTTCTCTTACTTTTGTTGTTTGCTTTGTTTTTTAACTCTGTCTTATCAGTGTTTACCATATTCCTAGAAGTTTCCCTTAATATAGGCCCCTGCATTTCAATGACATCAGGACTACACAGTTTCAAAAGTTCATATTCAGCGACTTCCCTGGTGGTGCCAGTAGATAAGAGTCCACCTGCCAACATGTGGGGCGGGAGTTTGATTCCTGGTCTGGAAGGATCCTACATGTCATGGAGCAGCTGCACTCATGCGGCACAACTACCGAGCCCACGCTCCAAAGCCCATGGGCGGCAACTAGTGAGGCCCGAGTCCCGGAGCCTGTGCTCCAACACGAGAGGCCGCAGCAACGAGAGGCCCACACGCCACCACGGAGAGCCGCCCGCACTAGCCGCAGCTGGAGGGCCCACATGCAGCCAAAAAAGAAATAAATAAAAGTTAGTTTTTAAGAAGTCAACTTGACTCAAAAAAAAAGAAAGTTCATGTTCAAAGAGGTTAGTGTCCCAGTTCCTTCAGGCCTTACCTCAAGCCCTCTGTTTCCATCCATCACTGGAGTGGCCAAACCCCTCCCTGGTTTAGTTCCTGCTCTCAGATTGACCCTCCATGCTTCCATCATGTCTAATGTCGTCTCATGATTTCTCAGGTCCATCAATTTCCTGTTACCTTCCTCCACTTTCTCCTACATAGATGCCAAACACATTATGATTGTTGGTGTTTGTATTTTGTTACCTACTTTTGTTATAAATATCAACCCTAGATCTTTAATTTTTTTAACTAGCTGCTCTGTTTTTTATGTGGTACTTCCAGAAGATTCAAATTCTGTGCTATCCTGCTCCTGCCATCTTCTCACATTTCCAATATGTATTTTAATTTTTTTTAGATTCTACTATGTATTTATGTTCAAGCTCGTTTTAGAAAAGGCAGAGGAACCAGAGATCAAATTGCCAACATCCGCTGGATCACAAAGCAAGAGAGTTCCAGAAAAACATCTATTTCTGCTTTTTTGATGCCAAAGCCTTTCACTGTGTGGATCACAATAAACTGTGGAAAATTTTGAAAGAGATGGGAATACCAGACCACTTGACCTGCCTCTTAAGAAATCTGTATGCAGGTCAGGAAGCAACAGTTAGAACTGGACATGGAACAACACACTGGTTCCAAATAGGAAAAGGAGTACGTCAAGGCTGTATATTGTCACCCTGCTTATTTAACTTATATGCAGAGTACATCATGAGAAATGCTGGACTGGAAGAAACACAAGCTGGAATCAAGATTGCCGGGAGAAATATCAATAACCTCAGATATGCAGATGACACCACCCTTATGGCAGAAAGTGAAGAGGAAGTAAAGAGCCTCTTGATAAAAGTGAAAGAGGAGAGTGAAAAACTTGGCTTAAAGCTCAACATTCAGAAAACGAAGACCATGGCATCTGGTCCCATCACTTCATGGGAAATAGATGGGGAAACAGTGGAAACAGTGTCAGACTTTATTTTGAGGGGCTCCAAAATCACTGCAGATGGTGACTGCAGCCATGAAATTAAAAGATGCTTACTCCTTGGAAGAAAAGTTATGAGCAACCTAGATAGCATATTCAAAAGCAGAGACATTACTTTGCCGACTAAGGTCCGTCTAGTCAAGGCTATGGTTTTTCCTGTGGTCATGTATGGATGTGAGAGTTGGACTGTGAAGAAGGCTGAGCAGCGAAGAATTGATGCTTTTGAACTGTGGTGTTGGAGAAGACTCTTGAGAGTCCCTTGGACTGCAAGGAGATCCAACCAGTCCATTCTGAAGGAGATCAGCCCTGGGATTTCTTTGAAGGGATTGATGCTGAAGCTGAAACTCCAATACTTTGGCCACCTCATGCGAAGAGTTGACTCACTGGAAAAGACTCTGATGCTGGGAGGGATTGGGGGCAGGAGGAGGAAGGGGACGACAGAGGATGAGATGGCTGGATGGCATCACTGACTTGATGGACGTGAGTCTGAGTGAACTCCGGGAGTTGGTGATGGACAGGGAGGCCTGGCGTGCTGTGATACATGGGGTCGCAAAGAGTCAGACACGACTGAGCGACTGAACTGACTGATGTATTTATTTGGGCTTCTTTACCACAAATCGCAAAGAATCTGCCTGCTACGCAGGAGATCCAGGTTTGATATCTGAGTTGGGAAGATTCTCTGGAGAAGCGAATGGCTACCCACTCCAGTATTCTTTCTTGGAGAATCCCATGGACAGAGGAGGCTGGCAGGAGTCCATGGAGTTGAAAAGTGTTAGCCACAACTGAGCAACCAACACATACACACACACAAGTATTATTTATAATATAAAACACTGAGAAGACTATAACAAACCATGTTATCACTGTGTATAATAGGATATGCATTATTCTGACTTCTGGAAAATTTGCTACAGTCCCATAATTAATAAAGTTTATACAATATGCCTCATTTTTAATTTTTATTTATTTTTTTCACCATACCACATGCAATGTGGGATCTTAGTTCCCTGACCAGGGATAGAACCCATACCCCCTGCACTGGAAGGCAGAGTCTTAACCACTGGATTGCTTGGATTGCCTGGTACAGTCCCTATGTATCATTTTTAAATCAGAGCAAGAATGGAGAACATTAGATATTCTGAAGTAACTTCTACATTCCTTTCGGAATTTAACCATAGCAATAGGAACTTAGAATAAATTGGCTGAGACAAGAAAGAACACTCAACACATTTGCACAGATAAAGTATGTAGCATTTTGTATACTGCTTTTTTATTAAATAATTTAGTATGTGATTTTCATGTTTGCACATAATCTTTATACTGATCTTTTTCATACCTTCAGTATATTTTACTGAGTGGAAGTACCAAAATTTATTCAGCCTGGCCCTTTTCATTGGACACATGGTCTGTTCACATTTTTCTGCAGCTTCAGATGATGTTATCATAAATACTTTTGTGCACTTAACTTTTTGTTTTTGTTGAATTATTTCCTGTGATAGAATCCCAAGAGTGGGATTATTGGGTCAAGGGTAGGAACATCTCCCTAACTCTGGCAATCCATAATTTGAAAATATGTTTTGAGAGTTATTTTTCTTGTTATAGGGAAAAGGTTAAGACTCAGTTGTTGATGGTAAGGATCACATGAAGGAAATACAACAATTTTCCAAGATCACTGCTGTTCTATCCTTTCTTCCAGCTGTCAATCTTTCCTGTTTATTTCATTCAACTTTCATTTTTCATTGATTTAACCAACATTTATAGAAGGCTTACTATGTGTCAGATACTATGGTCTCTCATCCACACAAGAGTGAACTCACAAGTATGTGTAGTGCTCTGCTCAATGACTGATCTAACAAACGTGTTAGAAAGGGGCCGCCTAATCCAGGTGTGCCCTGGCCTATACTCTCTGCGCCCATGAAGGGTACTGTGATTTGTCCTCACTTGACCTCTCCTGAATGTCTGATACTGCTCAAGGAACCTTAGAATCTTTTACCAGGACAGTTCTGGTACCAGCAATCCATCTTCCCCCATAAACAGGTTTAGTCCCATTCCAAAGCAGCCTCGAGTAGAAAAGGTTGGAACCAAGGAATTTTAATTGTGTTAGCTGATACAGTTGCTGATATAAAAGTAATCTTGTTATTTTTATCCCCCAAAAACCAGTAAGCTAGAACTAACCCCCAAAGTCTCCTAGTCACAACCGGACAGCTATATTGATTTAGTTCATACCACTGACTTTCAGCCTCAGTTTCCCTGACTCTTTCCATTGCCCCCCTAAAAACTGAGTCTTGCCCTGAACTCTAGTCCTCACGGCTTCAGCTCTGGTTGTCGTTCTGAGTCCCTGTCTAACCTAACCAGATTTCCTTTACACAGGGGCTAGACCCTGCTCCCCAACTCCCAGCCACTGGTTGAGTTTGTGTTCAACGGCCTGAATCTTGAAAACCGAGATTGCTCCATGTGTCTCTACTTTACGCTCCATGGCTGCACCCAAACACTTGATGGAGCCCTGTAGTCATAAGCCCTGACCCACACCTAGCTTGATTCACCACACATTTAGGACTAGTAGACTCCTGGAACCCATCCCATCTAGTCCCTGTGCTGAGGAGCCTCTACAACTCATGTCCAAGCCTGTCGAGTTATGAATCATCTTCCTAACCACAATGTCTTAACAGGTGAGAAATCCAGGGGCCAGAGAGTGAAAGTTGCTTTGCAAACGTCAAGAGCAATTTTGTATCAGATCTAGACCCAAAGATCAAGGTTCCTTACTCCTAAGAGGAAAGGAGTAAGTGCAAGATCAGAGAAGAAATTTAGAAATAGGTTGCGTAACAAAAGTCCAACTACAAGTCCTGAGGGCCCTCAAGGGGAAGTGGGGGATGGGGAGGGAAGAGAGGCAGCAAAATAGGGATGCAAAATCAGCAAAGCACAAGCAGCTAAACTGACGTCATGTGTAGCCCTAGACCATCAGTTTGGCTCTGGTTAAATGCCTCTTGAGTCCCCAGGATGTCCCAGAGATCTGGAGCAGGGGTAGGCCTGTAAGTGCAAGCCAGGGTTTCACATACATAGTTCAAGGGGAAAGTAAGGGTAGAAAATTAAGAAAGGACGTAGGGGCCAGGAACCAGACAGGGCCTGACACATAGAGGCTCAGACAGTCCCTCATATCAGCTGGGACCTCCCTGCGTCAGGAAGGTTAGGCGACCTGTGCTCAAAATACACATCCAGGGCCTTTGGAAGTCCAAAGCTTTCTCTAGGATTTCTGTGAATGCTCAGGACACGTAGAGTCTCATGTCCTGCTTTCTCAGGGTAATGCTCTTTGAGTACAACCTTTGTTTAGCACCATATCAATCGAGGCTTGAAATTTAGCCCTTTCATGGAAAAAAATTAATATACCCCATATATAAGATTAATATTTGCTTGGGAATTCTCAGGCAGTCCAGTGGTTAGGGTTCAGTGCTTTCCCTCTCATGGCCCAGGTTCAATCCCTGGGTGGGGAATGAAGATCCTGAAAGCTGTGTGACATAGTCCAAAAAAAAAAGATTAATATTTGCTTAAAATGTTAAGGAGAGGTCACAGGTAGGGAGTCCCACCATTCACTATACAACAGAGAATCTAGAAATCCTCATCACATATTCCTGCTGTCCTCAGCCCCTCCAGCCAGCCCCTGATGATGGTTTTCTCTAGTAGCCCCAACACCATAACTTCCTTCACTGAACCCACTCACACACACTCCTCTGGTTCCTCTGTCTTCCTTTTCCCTTCTCTGTCCTCTGCTCTTTCCTCTCCCAACCATCTCTCAAAATTCAGAAACAAATTCCTTTCCTTATCTCACTCAGAGAGGCTGGAGCAGGGGGATGGGTTGGGTCATATTCTTGCACCCCCACTGCTTATTTATAAATTCCTTTTTCAAACAAAGTCACTTCCCACCCATAGAGGAATTCAAGTGCCAGATGTTAAAGTAATCCAATTTTTTTTTCCATCTCAATATACACATGTAAATAAAAAGTATGCAGAACTATTCTGATGCATAGTTAATGCCTGACCAAGCACTATGGTTGTCCTGTTCAAAATGGACTGATAAGAAAGTTTAGAACATCCTGCCTGATTCAGGAGTGTGCCTGAATCAGAAAGCTCAGCTGAATCCCAGAACTGAGGCTGGGAAAACTGAATTTGTCTTGTGCCCCTTGTGAAGATAATTTACAAACTGCTGATATAAGAAAGACACTGAAAGTAGGGTGCTATTTTTGTTAGATGAGCCAAAAAGTAAGTATTGCCTATGACACTTTCATAGGATCTTTCAATGTTTTTCAATCCTGCAGGGACTCTTAGAATATTCTCAGGTTACAAACTTTGGGTAGAAATGTGATACCAATCTAGTTGCAAAAAAATGTGCAACGGTATTTCATATGATCAAACCAGGTGACCAGGTAAGTAATAAAGCTTCAGATATGTGGTTTGTTCTAGTTACTACCTAGTGGTGTAAAACAACAACCAGTTTATTATTCTCAAGGATTATATGGGTCAGGAGTTCAGAAAGGACATAGCAAGGACAGTTTATATTTGTTCCATAATGCCTGGAACCTCAGTTGGAAAGTCTGAAAGGCTCAGGGGTTACTCAATAACTAGGTATTGGAATTGTCTGAAGGCTCTTTCACTCATATCTGTAACACTAGAACATCTACATGTGGCCTCTCAAGCTGGAATTTCTCATAGCATAGTGGTTAGGTTTTGCGGTAAAAGGATTTAAGGTAGCCCACCATGAGCCCTAACTCCTGGTATTCACAGCCTTGTGTAATCTTGTCCCCTTGAGTAACTTGCTCCTAACCAACAAAATATGTACATTGATGGAATATTCCATCCATGATTAGGTTACAAAAGATCATGACTTCTATCTTACTATAAGATTCTCTGTCTTTCTGGCTTTGATAAAGCAAGCTGCCATGTTGAAGAGGCCCAGATGGCAAGGAATTGAGGGTTACTCTGGCCCATAGCCAGTGAGGAATTAAGGACTTCAATACAATAATCCTCAAAGAATTGAATCCTACCAATGACCATATAAATGACCTTGGAAGTGGATCCTTCCCCATTTGCAACTTCAGATGAGACCCCAGCACTGGTTGGAAACTTGACTGCAGCCTTGGGAGAGATCCTGCAGGACAGGAACAAGCCAAGCCATGGTCAAATCCCTTACTTAAAGAAACTGAGATAATACATGTATGTTGTTTTAAGTTTAAGGGTGCTTTGTTACATAGTAATAGGTATCTAACGCAGGTTCCAGGAGTGAGCATCCCACAAAAACCAGGCAGAAATTATATTACTTTTTATGACCTGGGCTCAGTCACATAGCATTACTTCTCCCCAAAGTCACAAGCCTGTCAAGTTTCAAGAAGATGGAAGATAGATCCCATCTCTCAAAAGAAGGAATGTCAAACTATCATCGTGGGGACAGCATGTGGGAGGAGAGATGGTATTGTGGCCATCTTTGGATAGCACAACTTGCCGCATGGCTCTTTGGCCTTGTCCCGTAGCAGGACCTGATGTGCTCACGTGTAAATTTTATGTAAGACTTACTTCTTTTGTTGCCATCTTAAAATTGAGGTTTTGTTTGTGCTTGTCCTGAAATGTCTCCTCTGTTTTTAAGAAATGCTTAAACAACATCTCAGCATGTCACAAGATGAATGGGAATTGGCCCTCCTGCAACCAGAGAGAACCTCAGAACCATAATTTCCAAGAATGTGGACAACTATCTAAAGTACAAGCTTCTCTCCCCTAAAGAATGACTCCTAATGAATTACAACATTGCCCTGGCTACATGTTCTGAAATATTCCAGCATTGCCCCATACTCCATGTGAGCTGAACAGAAACAGGACCGTGAGGGACAAGGATGCAGTAAGGAGAACCAATGAACACTCAAGCCAGGCTAACTTCACGGGTGCTTCCAGCACCCCATAGATTCTAACAACTGCTAAGCAAGAAGGCATCTCAGAAGCTGATCAGCAAGGGGCTTCCCTGGCGGTCCAGGGGTTAAGATTTTGCCTCCAAAGCAGGGGGTGCAGATTCAATCCTTTGTCAGGGAACTAAGATTCCACACGCCTTGGGGCCAAAAAACTAAAAACATAAAACAGAAGCAATACTGTAACAAATTAAATAAAGACTTTTGAAAAAAAAAAACTTTAAAAAGAGAAACTAAAAAAGAAGTTGATCGACTCAGCTTACACTAGTAATGATAATAGCTGCAGATAGTAAAACCTGACTGTAAGGGCAAATCCTTTACCACTGGATGAGGTAGATTTTCGTATCCTGATGTCATTCAAAAATGTTAGACTTTCAGTTTGTAAACTCATGCTTCTACTTAATGCCCCAGTCATTACAGCTTAAGCCCCATCCCACTTGTCCTCTAGAAACCCAAGCTTTCAGGGAACTCAGTACTCTGCAATGGCCTGTATGAGGAAAGAATCTAAAAAAACAAGAGTGGATATATGTATGCGTATAACTAATTCACTCTGGTGTGCTCCTGAAACTAACACAACATTGTAAATCAACTATTGTTGTTTAGTCACTAAGTCGTGTCCAAGTCGTTTGCAGCCCCCATGGACTGTAGCCTGCCAGGCTCCTCTGTTCATGGGATTTTCCAGACAAGAATACTGGAGTGAGTTTCCATTTCCTTCTCCAGGGGATCTTCCCAACCCAGAGATCAAACCTGTGTCTCTTGCATTGGCAGGCAGATTCTCTACCACTGAGCCACCTGGGAAGCCCCACATCAACTATACACCAATAAAAAATTTAAAAACAAAAAGAAAGAAATCCAGGCTTTTACCAGCTTCCCCTAACGGCCGGCTGCCTGGCCCCACATGGAGGATGCTGGATCTGAACACCTGCCTCCCTCAAGGTACAACTTTCCTGAGCCCACTCACTGCACTGCCCCAGCATGAGCTATACAGAAAAGGAAAGGAAAGTGAAGTCGCTCAGTCGTGTCCAACTCTTTGCGACCCCATGGACTGTAGCCTACCAGGCTCCTCTGTCCATGGGATTTTCCAGGCAATAGTACTGGAGTGGATTGCCATTTCCTTCTCCAGCAGATCTTCCCGACCCAGGGATGGAACCCAGGTCTCCCGCATTGTAGAGAGACGCTTTACCATCTGAGCCACCAGAACCCTTCCCCTATTTTCTCATTGTGATGACATAGCCTGAGAGAGAAGAGAGAATTCAGCAGAGAAAAATGTAAAACCCAGTACTTTCTCTCTAATTTCTCAGGCCCCATGCTGGACTTCTGTGCTCATCTCTACTGCTGCCGTGGGGCAAGGGCCAGCCTGTCCCACAGCAGGAATACTCTTCATTCCCCAAATCCTTGTGATCCAGATAAAAGAGGTGGTTATTTCCCCATACTCCAGTCCAAGGCCCATCACCTTTGTCTTTATTTCCTGCTTTAGGATCTTATTCCAGGAGGCCAGAAAATTAAAGTGTCCATTTCAGGGAAAACTCCAATTTCTAAATGATATTAGAAAAAGCATTCTGACCACAGGCCAGACAATCTTGAGCCCCATAAAACCCAGTTAAGCCCTTTTTCATATTCTTTCCTCTGAAAAGAGTTTATGACCAGGCTGATGCAGCCTTTCAGGCATCTTCAGTGTCTGAGCAACTGAGTTTCTACGATTGACTAGTTGGTAATGGCTCATCCATTTCCTGAAAGCAATAATATACAAGCAGATGGCAGTCTAAACACGTACTGAGGAAAAAAACACTGCTCCAGAAGAAACACTTTGGAGAGATTAACTCTAATACAATAGAAATGTCTGACACAATTTTACTAACCATTTTAGGTTATTGGAGCTACAGAATATCAGACCCTCCCCATTCGAGAGTCAGATCTTTGCTCTACGTTTGCTTAAGGTGCCTAAGAGGCATTTCCTAGGTATTTCCTCTTCAGGAAACTTTAGGAGACAAAACTGTTTGTGAATCTTAAATCACAGTTATTTTTCAATCTCAAGTTTATCCAAAAAATCCAAAAATCTTTGGGTCCAGTCTCAGTCGATTTCACCTTGTTACACCGATGTTAAGGACAGAGGACCCTGAAGATTCATGAAATTCAATAATGTGCCGGAATTACAGCCTTAGAAAATAGGAGAGCTGAAATTTAGGACACTAACAGCCCTAGGTGCACTGGGGCTTGCCACTACACCAAGCCACTCTTGGTCTGAAAGGAAATGTTACGTATCACAAAAACACGCTGTGTGAAGAGCAGCCAAACATGCAACAAATGGGTCTCATTCAGTTTGGGATGACGAGCAGAACAAACAATAGAGCAGCCTTCAAAATGAACTTCCGTTTCCAGGATGAGAAGGAAACAGAGGGACATGAGCTCTTAGGAGACACCTGCAGGGAGCAGGGACCCAAGCCAATGAAAGGGAGTAAGGAAGAGCCTGAAAACAGAGGCTGAACGGAGGACACTTTGTTCATTCTTCCATCCCATAAACTTTCACCAAATGAGTCCTTTTTGCCTGGCTTTGTGCTAAGCCATAGGCATGTGACAATGAGTAAGACAAGAGTTCTTCCCCTCTTAGGGGATCACAGCCTGTTAGCAGGGGCAAACAAGTAAATATAGAACCTGCATCCCGCTGATTCAAATGAAAGGGACATCCTGATTAAAATATCTATGGCAACTCTGAGAACATTTGTGCCCAAGAGGACAGCAGGGGCCTGCACTGGTTGTCATTTCCTTTTCTCTACTAACTCTGCTGTACCTGGAGTAGAGTCCCTGGGGCCACATCTGGCTGGGCACCTAATGGGCTCCCTCCAGACCTCTGGGCAGCTCAGCCCCCTCATAAGCATTCTACCCTGCAATGGTCTGACCTTCGAGGTACAATGCGTGACTGTGACCATTGTCATCAGGCAATGACACAAAGCAACCATCGTTTTTGGCAAAGGCCAGCTGAGCAAACGCTTAACTCAAAAGCCTCTGATAGTTTTTGTGAAAACAAATTACATCACTGCTTACCCAGGAGTCTCCCAACCAGGCTAAAGAGTGTTTTCTTTTGGGAGTGGGCATGTGAGAACTCTGCATAGAGTGAAGTGGCTCAAAAGTCTTCATATCTCAGAGCTTTGTCATGCTCTCAAGCAGAGCCCTTGGAAAACCCGCTTGGCAGGGAGGCAGACATTCTGAGCAGTCTCTGCATGCCAAGCCCTGTGCTGTGTTCAGGGAGATGTGGCAGGTCAGCTGAGGTCAATAGGGAAATACGCTTATACTGATTGACTTTCACGGCCCAGGTGCTGGGCCAGGGAGTTCAATTACCTCATCTCATTCAATCGTAACCGTGTGTGCTCAGCTCCGAACATCACCACGGACCCACCTCAAGGCCAATACCTGACAAATCCACCTCTACAGCAATGGTGAGTGATACAGAGTTCACTATAGGTTCCATGGGGATATTTACACTGTGGACCACTGGTAAATCTTTTTCTTTTTTGTTTTTTGGTATGCCATCTTATTTATTTAATTATTGAGTATAATTGCTTTACAATGTTGTGTTAGTTTCTGCTGTACAACAAAGTGGATCAGCTATATGTACACCTATATCCCCTCCCTGCTGAGCCTCCCCATCCCCAGTCCCACCTCTCCAGGTCATCACAGAGCACCGAGCTGAGCTCCCTGTGTTACACAGCAGGCTCCCGCTGGCGACCTGTTTAACACGTGGCAGTGTATAGGTGTCGACGCTCCTCTCCCAGTTCATCCCACCCTCGCCTTACGCTCTGGCAGACCACTAGTAAACCTTAGCCCAGCAGCTGCGTTTGTCTTCTCCCTCCTCTCCTCCTCAGCCTCTGTAATTTCCCTGTGGCAGGGTTCTTCTCTCCTCTCTCCCTGTCTCTCCCTCCCCATATACACAGCTTCTTTAAACTCCTCTCCACCTCCCTCCCTGTCACTTGCCTAACCCCACACACAAAATCCTAATAGTTAGCCAAAAGGCAAGAATATCGTATTCCTCAAAGAGGACCTTTGTGAGTTTCACATCATCTCATTCATTCATTTAATAAATCGTTATTGTGTCCAGCACTGTTTTGGGTCCAGGGGATTAGCAGTAAACATGATAGATAAAAATATCTGCCCTTAAAGAGCTTCCATAATCCTATAGCAACCCCGTTTTTACATATAAGAAAACTAAGGTTCAGGGTCAGTTGATCCTACAGAGTCAGATGCATGGAGCCCACAGACAAAATCCCAGAAAAAGTAGCTCACAGGACCTATGTAGGGTCGCAGATGGCCAGCCAACACCCTGAGGTCTGTGGTGAGATGGGGTGCCTAGAACCTGAAGAACTAGGTAAAGGTGTCATGGTATAAGAACAGCCCTTGGAAATAACTGAGTTTGGGGTTCAAGTTCCAGTTCATCTACCTACTTGGATTAGTTAATTCTCTTTAAGTCTCTTTATCCTCATCTGTAAAATAGGAATACAAATTAAACTTACCTTATAGACTATGACACACACACACACACACACACAGTATCTAGCACATGCTGCGCTGCGCTTAGTCACTCAGTTGTGTCCAGCTCTCTGCGACTCCATGGACTGTAGCCCTCCAGGCTTCTCTGTCCACGATTCTCCAGGCAAGAATACTGGAGTGGGTCATCATCCCCATCTCCAGAATCTAGCACAGAGTGAGCTCCAAATATATTAGTTATTGTTTATTTATTTATTCATCTAGTTTTTAAAATTATTATTAGGGGAAAAAATGGACTACTTAGTAATAGACCCTCATAACTTGTCAGTCCAGCATCCTTCTTTTTCTTCTGGGAACAGACTTTCCTGCAATCACCTTCCCATCCATTCCTAACCTTCTGGCCAACCAACTCTCCCTCTGAGGATTTATGAAAGCCTTTGCATTAGTACAATATGACCCCTTCCTCAAACACTGAACTAAGCTGGACTAATCAGAATTCTTCCCCAGGAAGTTTGCAACCAGAACAAGAAAGAGGTATCAGTCTCCCTCCAGGGAGCTGAAGCTATTGCTGCTGCTGCTTCTGCTGCTGCTGATGCTAAGTCACTTCAGTCGTGTCCGACTCTGTGCGACCCCATAGACAGCAGCCCACCAGGCTCCCCCGTCCCTGGGATTCTCCAGGTAAGAGTACTGGAGCGGGGTGCCATTGCCTTCTCCAGAGCTAGATGCCATATCTTGAGCCACATGAACTGAGGAGCAGAGAGGACCAATCTGCAATAAAAACATGGAATGAAATCGAAGTGCAGAGAAAAGCTGAAAGGAGATATGGGGACCCAGCATTTGCGAGCCTAATCCTACTTTATTCTTGAGGGTTAACTGAGGTCTTGTCTTTGAGTTCCAGGAGATGATTCTCTAAGTAAATTCCTTGTTTTTCTTGAGCTGCTTGGATTTGGGACTCTATTCTTTGACGTTAATGAGGCCTAATAAAATACAGGTGTAAACCAGCATACTTGGCCTGGATATATGGGTCACACAAGCCTCTTCAAGTCTGATGCTTCTGCTGCTAAGTTGCCTCAGTCATGTCCGACTCTGTGCGACCCCATAGACAGCAGCCCACCAGGCTCCCCCGTCCCTGGAATTCTCCAGGCAAGAATACTGGAATGGGTTGCCATTTCCTTCTCCAATGCATGAAAGTGGAAAGTGAAAATTGAAAGTGAAGTCACTCAGTCATGTCTGACTCCTAGTGACCCCATGGACTGCAGCCTACCAGGCTCCTCAGTCCAGGAGATTTTCCAGGCAAGAGTACTGGAGTGGGTTGCCATTGCCCTCTCCTCTTCAAGTCTAGTCTCTAGGAAAATCCAATTTCTGCTTAATAGGATCAAATATTCCCCAGCCAGTTTGCTGTGTGCTTGGTTGCTCAGTCATGTCTGACTCTTTGCAACTCCATGGACTGCAGCCCACCAGGCTCCTCTGTCCGTGGGATTCTCCAGGCAAGAAAACTGGAGTGGGTGGCCATGCCTTTCTCCAGGGGATCTTCCCGACCCAGGCATCAAACTTGGGTCTCCTGCATTGCAGGCAGATTCTTTACCATCTGAGCCACCAGGGAAGCCCCAAGAATTCTGTTAAGCCCCAAGCCAGCAGGGTCACACAGACCTCTTCAAGTCTAGTCTCTAGGAAAATCCCATTTCCCCTTAATAGTCAGGATCAAATATTCCCCAGCCAGTTTAGTAACCCCTCTATTCCTGTTGATTCATTGGCATGAGGAGCCCAAAGTGGTCACATGACAGTCTTCACTTCCAGTTTAATGGTACCATTGAGGTGTTACCTGAGGGAAACAGTCCTCCCTTGAGAAATAAGATTTCTAGACCAGCAGAGCCTAAAATGATGGAAATAGAAAGCAAAAATTTCACTAGTGGAGGATGGATACTTGTATATGTATGGCTGAGTCCCTTCGCTGTTCACCTGAAACTATCATAGCATTGTTAATCGGCTATACCCCAATACAAAATAAAGATTAAAGTTTTTTTTTTACTAATAGACGACTAAATATGATAGTAAGAGAACCTTGTCCCATCTCCACAGCTTGATTCCTGGAGCCATAAAAACTGGCTATAGCAGATAGAGCAACATAAGCTGAACATTAACCTAGAGCATATATACACCCTGAAGAACATTGCCCCAGCTCTCCAAACTGTTTTCACCCAGATGGCACTGTAATTAAGCCTTTAAAAGGTCATACCACGACTTTATCAGGGCAGCTGCTTCACGGTGATGGGCAATGTTGCGAGACCAGAGAATTCCATTCCAGAATTAGCATGAGCCCATTGGCATACTTCATTTGCAGTGAGTTCTCTGCTCAGAAGCAAAGCTTTGTGAAATCAGTTCAGTTCAGTCACTCGGTCATGTCCGACTCTTTGAGACCCTTTGGACTATAGCACGCCAGACCTTCCTGTCCACCACCAACTCCCAGGGCTTGCTCAAATTTATGTCCATTGAGTCAGTGATGCCATCCAACCATCTCATCCTCTGTCATCCCCTTCTCCTCTTGCCTTCAATCTTTCCCAGCATCAGGGTCTTTTCAAATGAGTCAGTTCTTCTCATCAGGTGGCCAAAGTACTGGAATTTCAGCTTAAGCATCAGTCCTTCCAATGAATATTCAGGACTAATTTCCTTTAGGATGGACTGGCTGGATCTCCTTGCAGCTCAACGGATGCTCAAGAGTCTTCTCCAACACCACAGTTCAAAAGCATCAATTCTTTGGCGCTCAGCTTTCTTTACAGTCTAACTCTTACATGCATACATGACAATTGGAAAAATCATAGCTTTGACTAGACAGATCTTTGTTGATTAAGTAATGTCTCTGCTTTTTAATATGCTGTCTAGTTGGTCATAGCTTTTCTTCCAAGGAGCAAGCATCTTTTAGTTTCATGGCTGAAGTCAACATCTGCAGTGATTTTGGAGCCCCCCAAAAAATAAAGTCTGTCACTGTTTCCACTGTTTCCCCATCTATTTCCCATGAAGTGATGGGACCAGATGCCATGATCTTAGTTTTCTGAATGTTGAGTTTTAAGCCAACTTTTTCACTCTCCTCTTTGACTTTCATCAAGAAGCTCTTTCTGCCATAAGGGTGGTGTCATCTGCATATCTGAGGTTATTGATATTTCTTCCAGCAATCTTGAGTCCAGCTTGTGCTTCATTCAGCCCAGCATTTTGCATGATGTACTCTGCATATAAATTAAATAAGCATGGTGACAATAACACAGCCTTGACATACTCCTTTTCCAATTTGGAACCATTCTGTTGTTCCATGTCCCGTTCTAACTGTTCCTTCTTGACCTGCATACAGATTTCTCAGGCGGCAGGTCAGGTGGTCTGGTATTCCCACCTCTCTAAGAATTTTCCATTTTGTTGTGATCCACATAGTCAAGGCTTTGGCATAGTCAATAAAGCAGAAATAGATGTTTTTCTGGAACTCTCTTGCTTTTTCAATGATCCAGCGGATGTTGGATCTCTGGTTCCTCTGCCTTTTCTAAATCCAGTTTGAAAATCTGGAAGTTCATCGTTCACATACTGTTAAAACCTGGCTTGGAGAATTTTGAGCATTACTTTCTAGCATGTGAGATGAGTGCAATTGTGCAGTAGTTTGAGCATTCTTTGGCATTGCCTTTCTTGGAATTGGAATGAAAACTGACCTTTTCCAGTCCTGTGGCCACTGCTGAGTTTTCCAAATTTGCTGGCATATTGAGTGCAGCACTTTCACAGAATTATCTTTTAGGATTTGAAATAGCTCAACTGGGATTCCATCACCTCCTCTAGCTTTATATGTAGTTGATGCTTGCTTCCTAAGGTCCACCTGACTTTGCATTCCAGGATGTCTGAGTCTAGGTGAGTGAGCACACTACTGTGGTTATCTTTGTGAAATACCATATGAATAACACAATCTATAAGTCCATGGATAGTGGTTTTGGTAGAACAACTGTGGAAAGGGAAGGCAAATCTGTAGCCAGAGTGAGTGTCTATTTCACTGAGAACCAAGTTCAGTCCCTTCTCTGATGGAAGTGATTTTTTGTAATCACCCTTCTACCGCATGTGGCTGGTACTCCCAGGGAATGGTGCCAGAATGAACGCTCAGTGTTGGTCTCAGCAGTGATGACTGGAAATCCATGTTGCTCAGTCCCTGAACAACCTCCATGGACAACTTTGTTTGGTTTCTACTGGACTAAGAGGACTAGCTAAGGAAAGATGCTAACCACTGTCCACAGACATGTCATCTCATTCACCTGCTTATTAAGATCCTCTTATGATGAGATTTCTGTTTAGGAAGTTTTCACATGGACAGAATATCTTAACACTATGTTCATATTCAGAGAGTTCTGTCCGTAGACCTCATTCTCAGACCTTGTCACCAATTTTTCAATCATGATCCTTCTAAATTTTGACCATCCAACCAAACCATCAGCGCTGGAGTCAATATAAATCCTTACTTTTGTCCACTGGGGAGAATTTTCCTTCACTCCTATATTTTAAAGCCATCCATCATGGGAGACCCACACTTTTGAATAGTACCAGCATATTGTATAGACCCATCTTTAAACCAGGCTTGGAATTTTCCATTTGTCATAGGAAACACCTCAAGAAGCCACAGATTCAAGTTGGCCAGGAAATGGCAATGTGAGAGGAGCATGGGCCACGGGCATTTGTGCCATTTTCTTATCTAGCTTACTTGTGCCTTCAGAACTCACTTGAGCCTGATCTTATACATACACTTCCATTTAATAGTGCAATGCTGCTATAAATGTCCAGTTTTATGGCCTGGAAGGTCAGACAACATTCAGTTCATGGTGACCAACTTAGGTTGCAAGGAAATCTGATGACATCATCAAGTATTCAGTGTTTACTCAGGCCCATTTACAACCTAGAAACTATTTCTCCAGAGAATAGTTGTCTTCAGAAAATGGTAAGCTTTGCTCCAGAATCTTAACAGTCTGGGCTATGATTCACCAGCTGGAGACTGCTGAAGTGTCCCTTCCTGCCACAGGCACTTTAAGAACCACTGGTTGCTGTGTTACACAGCCCAGGTGGTAGAGTCATTTGCATGGGAGCCTGGATCTGAGGCAGAGTCTTCTCTTGGTTGGAGTCCCCCTCAAAATTGGCAACTTTTTTAGTTTCTCAGTAAATTAGTGAGACTTGCGTGTTGAAATGAATTACATGTTGCCTCCAAAACCTAAAGAGATCCAAGAGATATTGTACCTCTTTCTTAGTGGTGGGAGGGACCAGATGCAGCAACGTTTTCTTTATTTTGGAAAAGATAACTCCCTCTGCCCCAGATCACTAGACCTATAGAAATTTCACCAAGATGCCAAGTACGTCCATTTTTGCGGGGTTTACTTCCCACCCTGTCCATAAATCTGTGTTTCCAGTATATCTATGGTCATTGCTAGTTCCTGCTTGCCAGGAAGCACGATAGCATCTGCATGATGTCATCCACCTGATGAACTGGGATGATTCAGAACCAAGGCAATCAAGGTTCCTTGGAACAAAAGTATGATGTAGGGCTGAAGAGTTTACACATCCCTTAGGTAGGATAGTGAAGGGATATTGTTGGCCCTAACAACTAAAAGCAAGGTGCTTCTGATGGGCTTTATTAACAAGTACAGAGAAAAAAGCATTCAGAGCAACAGCTGCATACCAGGTGTGCTAAATTGTTCCAACGATGAAACTACATCTGTAACCAACATCCTATTAGATTTACAATAATTCATTGTCATTCTTCAAGATGCATAAAGCTGGTATTATTATACACATTTACAGATGGAAAAGATAAAACCACAAAGATGTTCATTTGCTGTTAAGCAGAAGAGCCTAGATTTGAATCCAACATCTATTAGGCTTTATCATTATCCCATCACAATCTGATTTTTTCCATCACAATTTTTATACCGTGATTGTTCCCATTTGGGCCATGCACTCACCTTCGATCTAAGTCCTGTAAAGACCTACCAGTCTGTAAGAGAATTAGTTATCAGAAAAGAAATGTTGTTCCCAGAAGACTCTGAACAAGTGCCTGGTAGAGGTACTGATAGCACAACAGATAATGATTACACAAACCTTGTCTTTATTAAGGTTTAACTATATGTCCCTCTTGTGAGTGCTATAGGTAAGCAAACAGATAATTACAATGTAGTATGAATCGGTGGGATGATAGAAATGAGTTCTGTAGAACAAGAAGGAGGTGCCCTTAACCTAAGTGTGGGAGGCAAGAGAAGTTTTCTGAGAGGACACCATACTCGAACTGAGAAGGATCAGAAGGAGTTAGGCAAAATGAGGCAGGGCAAAGGCTGGGACAAGGAGGAAAAACTGGTAAAGGGGGCAGCAAGCACCATGGCCCTGAGATTAAGAGAGCAAAATGGACTCATCAATAAGTCTGGACCTCGGGATATAAAGAAGAGGAGGGCAAGAGATGAGTCTGGGGGATTCCCTGGTTCTCCAGTGGTTAGGACTCAGCACTCTCACTGCCAAGGGTGCAGGTTCAATCCTAGCAAGGAACTAAGACCCAGGCAAGGTCAAAAACAAACAAACAAACAAACTGAGAGAAGCTGGAAGACCAAGTGCCAGCCAGATCTTGACAGAACTTACAAGTTTTGTTAGAGAGTTTGTATTTTATCCTGAGGATGACAGGGAGTCACTGAAGAGTTTTAAGCATGACAGTTTTACATTTTAGAAATATTATTAAAGCTACAGTGTGAAGATAGGAGAATGAGAAGCTACTGCAGTAGTTGAGAGAAGACAATGGCAAAAATGATGGAGAGAAGTGGGTAGATTGAAGATACAATTGGTAGACAGCTTGATGGGTGTGAAAGGGAGGAGTCAAGGATTACATTCAGAATTAGGAGGCTGTGCGTAAATTATGGTGCCATTCTCTGTGATAGGGAATACAGTTTAGGGGATGGAATATTATGGAACATCCAAATGGTAACGTCTGAAGAGCCATAGGAGTCTGGAGCATGTACAAAACAAATTTATACTGAGCTTCAAATATGGGAACCACTCAGCATATGGTGATAACTAGAGGTCAGGAAGAATGTGTAGCGTGAAACCGTAAGAGGAAAACGAATATTAATGGTGAAATCCCAACAATGAACTCGATAGTAGTTGTTGGAGGGAGGAATTCCATGTCAATTGAAGGTCTGGGGAAAAATTTCCACAAAAGGGAATTTGCCTTTGAGCATAAGTATTCAGGATTAAGTGTGCAAATGATTCACAGCTAACCAAATAGTTAATATTTATTGGTCATATTTCTAATTGTTTATTATCTCCTTTAATCCTCACAATAATACTACTATTATCCTGGAGTAGGAAATTGCAACCCACTCCACTATTCTTGCCTGGAGAACTCTATGGACCGAAGGAACCTGGCAGGCTACAGTCCATGGAGTCACAAAGAACTGGACACGACTGAGCACAAACACACACACACACCCTAAATCCAACATGATTTCATCTCAGAATCCACAATTACAAGTGAAAAGATTGTTTTTCCAAATAAGGTCACCTTTGCAGGTTCTGGGCTTCACTTGTGGCTCAGCTGGTAAAGAATCTACCTGCAATATGGAGACCTGGGTTTGATCCCTGTGTAGGGAAGATCCCCTAGAGAAGGGAAAGGCAACCCACTCCAGTATTCTGGCCTAGAGAATTCTATGGACTGTATAGTCCATGGGGTCACAGGGTCAGACACAGCTGAGCAATTTTCACTTTCACTTTGCAGGTTCTGGGGGTTACAACTTGAGAAAATCTTTGGGGGCCACTATAAAACCTGCTGCAATCCAGTAAGAAAAGAAATAATAATACCACTATTTTACAGATGAGAAAACTGAGGCATAGAGATTTAATAATATGCCCCAAGTCACATAGGGTAGAATGACTTTCGTTATTACTGAGATATTACTGACTTATAATATATTTGTTTCAGGTGTATGACATGATGATTTTAAATTTGTATATATTGCAAAATGATCTCAATAAATCTAGTTAATGTCCTTCACGGAATTCCCTAGCAGTCCAGTGGTTACAAAAAACAATCCCTTGTCAGAGAACTTAGGCTTCCCTTGTGGCTCAGCTGGTAAAGAATCCTCCTGTAATGAAGGAGACCTAGGTTCAATCCCTCCAAGATCCCCTGGAGAAGGGAAAGGCTACGCACTCCAGTATTCTGGCCTGGAGAATTCCATGGACTGTATATCCATGTGTATGTATGCAAAGAGTCTGACACAACTGAGCAACTTTTACTTTCACTTTAAGTCAGAGAACTAAGATCCCATAAGTCATGTGGCATAGCCAAAAAAACTCGTTTACCATACACAGCTATACAAATTTTATTTCTTTCATGTTTACACTATAGCATTATTAGCCACAGTCATCATGCTATACATTATACCTCCACGACATTTAGTTTGTAGCTGGGAGTTTGTACATGTTAACTCTATTCACCCATCTTGCTCATCCCAATCCTGCCCCTGGCAACAACCAATCTGTTCATCACTCAGGAAGGCTTTGGGGTTTTCTTTGGATTCTATATATAGGTGAGATCATATGTGGTATTTGTTTTTCTGTGACTTATTTCACTAAGCATAACACCCTCAAGGTCCATCCATGTTGTTACAAATGGCAAGATTTCATTCTTTCTTGTTGGTGGATAATACTCCATTGTACATATATCCTACATTCTCTTTTATTAATTTTTATATTTTAAATTATGAAAGTACAATAACATATTTACAGGACACTTGGAAAATACAGAACAAGGTTACTGTAGTTCTACTATGTGGGTGCTAAGTTGCTTCAGTCCTATCCGATCCTTTGCAAACCCATGGACTGTAGCCCACCAGGTTCTTCTGTTCATGGGATTCTCCAGGCAAGAATACTGGAGTGGGTTGCCATGGCCTCCTCCAGGGGATCTTCCCAACCCAGGGATCAAAACTGTGTCTTCTATGTCTCCTGCATTGACACTATATATTACAGTTATTTTTTTAAGTAGATAAATTAAGATTTTTAGTTGGAGTTTCAATATCAAACTCTCAAAAATTAATAGAATGAATATGCACAGAAGTAGGAGGATATAGCAGACCTGAAAAGCACAGTGAACCAATTCAACATAAACTAAGATTTACACAATTTTCACACAACAGTGGGATACAAATTCTATTCAAGTTCCCATAGACTATAAACTAGAAGACAATGGAATATATCCAGAGACATAAAACCGGGTGCAGAAATGTCACAGTCTAAAGGTACTGATGGAGAAGGAAATGGCAACCCACTCCAGTGTTCTTGCCTGGAGAATCCCAGGGATGGGGGAGCCTGGTGGTCTGCCGTCTCTGGGGTCGCACAGAGTCAGACACGACTGAAGTGACTTAGCAAAGGTACTGAAAACATACAGAATCTGTTCTTTTATTACTGTGGAATTATGTTAGAGAGCAATATCAAAAGATATTTGAAGATAATCAACAAAGTATGAAGTGCAGCGTGAAATTTACTAAGAGAGATCTCTGACTTAGCCATCAAAAGCCTCAATAAAGTGAGAAGACTGAAAAAACATGGAGGATGATTAAAGAGAAGGAAGCTTTTAAATGAGAATTAGTATCAAAATGAGAAATTACTATTAAAGACACTTTAAACGAAATCCCATGTATTTGGAAATTAAATGTCCACTGTTAAATGATAGGTGTTGTGCTACATTTTCTTTGCTAATTCATCTATCGATGGACACTTGGTTTGCTTCCATATCTTGACTACTGTAAATAATGCGCAGTGAACATGGAAGTGAAGATACCTCTTCAAGTTAATGTTTTCATTCCTTTGGATTAGTACCCAGAAATGGGATTGCTGGATCGTATGGTAACTCTATTTTTAATTGTTTGAGGAATCAACATACTGTTTTTCACAGTGGCTATACCAATTTACATTCCCACCAAGAGTGCCCAAGGATTCGCTTTTCTCCACATTCTCACCGACACTTGTTGTTCCTTGCCAAGAGCTGGCATTTTAACCCATGCTTTCTCATTCCAGAACTTGTAATGCAATGCCTCCCTGCCATGAGAAAGAAATTAGCGTTTATTTTACAAGACACTTTGTAAAGTCACAACATTAATACTCTGTGGCACAAGAGCCCTCACTCTGGAGCGAGAGGTCTTTTCAACAGAGGAATAGTGAAAGTGCTGCACTCAATATGTCAGCAAATTTGGAAAACTCAGCAGCGACCACAGGACTGGAAAAGGTCAGTTTTCATTCCAATGCCAAAGAAAGGCAATGCCAAAGAATGTTCAAACTACCGCACAATTGCACTCATCTCACATGCTAGCAAAGTAATGCTCAAAATTCTCCAAGCCAGGTTTTAACAGTATGTGAACCGTGAATTTCCAGATGTTCAAGCTAGTTTTAGAAAAGGTAGAGGAACCAGAGATCAAATTGCCAACATTCACTGGATCATCAAAAAAGCAGGAGAGTTCCAGAAAAACATATATTTCTGCTTTATTGACTATACCAAAGCCTTTGACTGTGTGGATCACAATAAACTGTGGAAAATTCTGAAAGAGATAGGAATACCAGACCACCTGGCCTGCCTCTTGAGAAATCTGTATGCAGGTCAGGAAGCAACAGTTAGAACTGGACATGGACCAACAGACAGTTTCCAAATAGGAAAAGGAGTAAGTCAAGGCTGTATATTGTCACCATGCTTATTTAATTTATATGCAGAGTACATCATGAGAAATGCTGGGCTGGAGGAAGCACAAGCTGGAATTAAGATTGCTGGGAGAAATATCAATAACCTCAGATATACAGATGACACCACCCTACGACAGAAAGAGCTTCTTGATGAAAGCGAAAGAAGAGAGTGAAAAAGTTGGCTTAAAACTCAACATTCAGAAAATGAAGATCATGGCATCTGGTCCCATCACCTCATGGGAAATAGATGGGGAAACAGTGGAAACAGTGGCTGACTTTATTTTGGGGAGCTCCAAAATCACTGCAGATGGTGATTGCAGCCATGAAATTAAAAGACGCTTACTCCTTGGAAGGAAAGTTATGACCAACCTAGACAGCATATTCAAAATCAGAGACATTACTTTGTCAACAAAGGTCCATCTAGTCAAGGCTATGGTTTTTCCAGTGGTCATGTATGGATGTGAGAGTTGGACTATAAAGAAAGCTGAGCGCAGAAGAACTGATGCTTTTGAACTGTGGTGTCGGAGAAGTCTCTTGAGAGTCTCTTGGACTGCAAGGAGATCCAACCAGTCCATCCTAAAGGCGATCAGTCCTGGGTGTTCATTGGAAGGACTGATGTTGGAGCTGAAACTCCAATATTTTGGCCACCTGATGCGAAGAGCTGACTCATTTGAAAAGACCTGATGTTGGGGAAGATTGAAGGCAGGAGGAGAAGGGGACGACAGAGGATGAGATGGTTAGATGGTATCACCGACTCTATGGACATGAGTTTGGGTAAACTCTGGGAGTTGGTGATGGACAGTGAGGTCTGGCGTGCTGCTGTTCGTGGGATTGCAGAGTCGGACACAACTGAGTGACGGAACTGAACTAATTTTTATATAAATTTTTGTTTATTTATTTATTTAGCTGCAACTCGAGGCATGCAGGATCTTAGTTCACCAACCAAGGATCAAATCCGTGCCCCACTGCAGTGGAAACTCAAAGTCTTAACCACTGAACTACCAGGAAATTTCCAATTTTTTTTAGATATGCTATCAGTTATAGCAGGGTTGCTGAAAATGTTATATGTGCTGATTTCAATCTCTCCTGATTCTCAAAGTGATTTGCAACTTTGAAACATAAATCAAAAAAGATGATGTTTCTTCAAAAGAACTGACCCTCACAACTGAAACTTGAGGCAAGTACTCAAAGAGGAGGATTTTCGTACACAAAACATGAGGATTACCTTACATTAAAGCTCACCAATACCACTGTCAACATTTTCTATGTCTTACAGTTAAATGGAGAAGGAAATGGCAACCCACTCCAGTATTCTTGCACAGGGAAATCCCATGGACAGGGTAGCCTGGCGGGCTACAGTCCATGCGGTCACAAAGAGTCAGGCACGACTGAGTGACTAACACAACATTGCACAGTGAAATAGTTAATCATGGTCATCCAGGTTATCTGGCAATGTCACTTCTCAGGTCATACTTGAACAGCCTTTAGAGGAGTTTTTATAATAAAAAATGAATATACATTGGTATATGCAGATTGGAAATTTTTTCAATGGCACAGCACCATGAGGATTGTGTATCCCCTAGGGACAGTAGTAGAGCTGGAGTTGATTGGTGATGGGGGAGTTTATGTGCTCCTATCGTTTAAATATAGTTTCAACACGTGTATTGTAACAATAGCATCCACCTGGGGATGACAACAAAACAAAAACAAAAAACAGCAGTTTAAAAAAAAACACTGGTTCTCAAACTTGGCTGTACATTGGAATTCCCTGTAATTAGAAATTATAGAATCTTAAGTTCCCATCCCCAGAAATTTCCATTCAACTGGTGGTATCAGAGGTTCTTTAAACATTTGGCAACCTAAACCTTCATAGGTGATTCTCATGGGCAGTTAAGTTTGGGAGCCAGTTTACTAATGAAGAAGTAAAGGCTTTTTTTTTTTTTTCTCACATAACTTGAAATCCAGAAGCGGGTCAGGATCAGTACAGTTGCTAAAGGAAGTCATGATAGAATCAGGCTCCACTATTCTCAGCTTACACTTCTTATTCTTTTGGTACCAAAATGGCTGCTATCTCCAGGCATTCTAAGTTTCATGCAAGAGAAGGCATAAGGGCAAAAAGCTTCTCACAAACCTTTGCCTTTCTATTCAGAAATGGAAGCCCACCACAAGGACTTCTGGGAACTCTTCATGAACCCAGACTATGTTTCATGACCACCTCTGGTTTTAAGGAGGTCTTGGAATTCATGTAATTTGCTTTCCAAACTCTATAGTAAAAAGACAGGGGAGAAATTAGTCTCAGTGTTTACTGAGTAAGCCAGTGTACAGTATCTGCAAAGCATGGATATACCACTTTTGTAATTTTTTTTTTTTACTGTAAATATAGTGGTTTGAGGGGCTTCCCCCATTGCTCAGCAGTAAAGAATCTGCCTGCAATGCAGGAGACACAGGTTCGTTCCCTGGGTCAGGAAGATCCTCTAGAGGAGGGCATGGCAACCCGCTCCAATTTTCTTGCTGGGAAAATCCTATGGACAGAGGAAACTGGTGAGATACTATCCATGGGGTCGCAGAGAGTTGAACAAGGCTGAAGTGACTGAGCATACACACACGCACACAGTGGCATAAAGACAGTAACTATAGTGGTGTAATGACAAACCTGGGAGCAATTTCATCATAACCTGACCTGTCCATCACTCTACTTTGCACTTACATAAAACTCTGTCCAAACCCCAGAACTCTTTGCTACTTTTTCTGAGGCTATATTAATTAGTTAAAATAGCAGCCTTTTCAAACCCGAAAGTTTCATTCCAGTAGAAGAGAAGCAGTCATTAGCCTAAGCGTGGTGAGTGGAATGACCACAAAATCCTCCCCAAAGTCCTGGCCTCCTTTTGCTTGATAGTCTCCAAAATAAATTTAATTTCTCCAGTGACCTGAAGTTCACATTAAACTACTTGCTGCCAAGGGTTTGAATTACAGCAAATATGTCCCTTGGGTTTATCCCAGTTGAATTAATAATCAGCGCCCCCGCCACAATCTCTTGCTTGGCAGTTGCTCTTCTTCCACCCAACCTCCCTCCTGAACCCAAGACTCATGATTTCCAATGCCTGCTGGACAGGAACATCTTGATGGTCCACAAGCACGTCAAACTTGGTATGTCATTGTGATCTCATGATGCTCCCCCCACCCCCTAGGTTCCTACGTTCCATCTCAGTGAATGGGCAATCTAGTGATCAAGTCGTTCAAACTACAAAGTCTAGAACTGTGCCCGAATCCTCTCTCTTCTTTATTTTGTATATTCAGTCAGTTAAAGCCTTTCAGTTCTAACACTTACACACTCTCTGACCAGGTCCCTTTTCCTCTAATTCAGGCCCAACTCATCTTCTACCTGGATTATAGAGCAAAAATCACTCAAATGTCCCGAGGGCAGCAAACCTTGCACCTTCAAACTGTTGCTCAGCCACTCAGTCGTGTCTGACTCTTTGCAACCCTGAGGACTGCAGCACGCCAGGCTTCCCTGTTGTTCACTGTCTTCAAGAAATGGAAACAAATGCCAGTGGGGTTGAAGCATTAAGAGCAAAGAAGAGAGTGCCAGGAGATGAGGTCAGAAAGGCAGGCTGGGTCCAGATCCTGTAGGTTGTGTAAGTCATATTAAAGAGTATGGCATTTTCTTCCAGTTTCACTGAGATATAATTGACACACAGTACTGTGTAAGTTTAAGGTGCACAGCATAACTATTTGAAGTACATAGATCATAAAATGAATACCATAATAGGTTCAGTATCATTCGATGATTTCCGTATCATTCAAATTCAGTATTATTTCATATAAAAAGGAAAACTACTGTTTTTTTGTGTGTGGTAAGAACTTTCAGGATTCACTCTCTTAACAACTTTCACATATAAAATATAGCAGTGTTAATCATATTTATCATGTTGTATGATACATCCCTTGCTTATCCATAACTGGAAGTTTAAAATTTTCGACCACCTTCATCCAGCTCCCCCCTCCCCCCATCCCCTGCCTCAGGTAACCACAAATCTGATACCGTTTTCTATGAGTTTTTGTTTGCTTTTGAAGGATAATTGACCTATAACACTACGTTAGTTCCTGGTGCACAGCGTAGTGACTCGATGCTTCTGTACATTACCAAATAATCACCATGGTAAGTCTAGTTACTGTCACCACACAAAGAAATCGTCTTATTATTGACTGTATTCTCCATAGCACACATTTTACCCCCATGACTCACTTATTTTATAACTAGAAGTTTGTAGCTCTCAATTTCCTCACCTGCCTCTTCCCTTCCTCCACTTCCGTCTCCTCTGGCAACCACGTGATTGTTCTCTGAATCTAAGACTCTGTTTCTGTTTTGCTATGTTTGTTCATTTGTTTTGTTTTTTCAGATTCCACGTATAAATGAAATCATACGCAATTTTGTCTTTCTCTAGATCTTTTAATCCAATAATTGTGATGGTTTATCACTCCAGCCATAGAAAAGAATGAAATAATGCCATTTGTAGCAACATGGATGGACCCAGAGATTATCAGACTAAGTAAAGAAAGTCAGAGAAAGACAAATATCATATAATGTCACTTATATGTGGAATCATTTTTTAAATGGTACAAATGAACTTGGTTACAAAATGGAAACAGACTCCCAGACATTGGAAACAAACTTATGGTTACCAAAGGTGAAAGAGGAGAGACAATAAATTCGGAGTTTGGAATTCATATAAACATATTTCTATATACAAAATAGATAAACAACAAGGAGCTACTATATAGCACAGGGAACAATAGTCAGTATCTTGTGATAAATTATAATGGAAAAATAATCAGAAAAGAATGTATCCTGAATCACTTTGCTGTACCCCTGAAACTAACACAACACTGTAAATCAACTACATATCAATTTAAACATTAAAACAATAATAATAAAAATTGTGGGACTTCCCTGGTGGTCCATTGGTTAAGAATCTGCCTTGCAATGCAGGGGACGTGGGTTTGATCCCCAGTCAGAGAACTGAGATCCCACATGCTGTGGAGCAACTGTGCCTGAGCGCCACAACCACCGAGCCTGGGCACTGTTGCTGGGGAGTCTGTGCACCACAATGAAAGGGCCTCAGGATGCAACAGGAATCCCAAGCGCTGCAACTAAGACACAGTACAGACAAAATGAGCAAATTAATTAATGAATAATAATGACTGTGATGGAGAGTCATTGCAGGCCTTGCTAATGAAAGAGTGCCAACTTAATATACCCATCTCATTCACCATTCACACTGGTCCCAAATCATTTTTGTAAAACATAGGTCAAATTACACTGAAAAATCCATAGTACCCAGAGTTCCAGTGTAATCATTACAAAAACATCAGACGAATACCAATAACAGACTTTTGGACTCAGAGAGAGAGGGAGAGGGTGGGATGATTTGGGAGAATGGCATTCTATCATGTATACTATCATGTAAGAATTGAATCGCCAGTCTATGTCTGACGCAGGATACAGCATGCTTGGGGCTGGTGCATGGGGATGACCCACAGAGATGTTATGGGGAGGGAGGTGGGAGGGGGTTTCATGTTGGGGAACACATGTAAGAATTAAAGATTTTAAAATTAAATAAAAAATTAATTTAAAAAAAAGAAAATAGAATAAAATATTTCAGTTTCAATAAAATAAATAAATAAATAAATAAAAATAAAAGTATCCAAAAACATTCCTCGGAGAAGACAATGGCACCCCACTCCAGTACTCTTGCCTGGAGAATCCCATGGATGGAGAAGGCTGGTGGGCTGCAGTCCATGGGGTCGCGAAGAGTCCGACATGACTGAGCGACTTCACTTTCACGCATTGGAGAAGGAAATGGCAACCCACTCCAGTGTTCTTGCCTGGAGAATCCCAGGGACAGGGGAGCCTGGTGGGCTGCTGTCTATGGGGCGCACAGAGTCGGACACGACTGAAGCGACTCAGCAGCAGCAGCAGCAAAAACATTCCTGACCAATACTCCTCAAATTGTCAAGATTATTGAAAAAAAGAAACTTTGAGAAACTGTCACAGACAAGAGGAGCCTAAGGAGGAATGAGGATTAACTCTAATGTGGTGTCCTGGATAGGATGCTGGAACAGAAGAAGGACTTTAAGTAAACAGCAAGGAAACCTGAATAAACTATGAACTTTAGTTAATTATAATGTGTCAATAGAAGTTTCATTAATTGTGACAAATGTACTATGACCTTGTAAGATGTTAGTAACAGAAGGAGAAACTATGGGGTTCTGTGGGAACTCTTTGTACTATCTGCTCTGTTTTTCTGCATATCTGAAATGTCCTAAAAAATAGCATGTCAATTTAAAAGAAAAGAAAAGAAAACAAAACACCTCTACAGTAATTACCTAGTTCCGAAAGGACAAAGGCTAAGGTTGGAAGCACAGCATGTACTTAGGGCATTTTTCCAAGCTAATTTTTTGTACTCCTTGCACCCTCACATTATAGCGGAGCCACACTGAACATTCAACTTTCCACCGGGCCCTTCTAGGCCCTTTCGTGCCTCTAAGCCTTTACGCATACCGTCCCCTCTACCTGGAATGCCATACTCTACTCTTCTCAGTTTAGCTAACTCCAACAACGATTCAACTCAAATGCTTCCCCCAGCTCTCCCCGTTCACTTCTCCTGGACATTCCGCAGCTCTGGAAACACACGTTCTCTGCCACAATAAACTCTAGAAGAGCAAGCTGCCCAGATCAACTACCTTTCCTTCACTCCCAAGGTCGGAGCAGCTCACCAAACCGTCTCCATCTTTTATATTTTCCAAGGCAAAAGTCAGACAGAAGTCCAGTAGGAATCCTCCAAGGCCCAAATCACAGGGGGATCCATACCAAACTCCCAAAGTGGTCCTGATGAATAGCTTCCTTCTCATCTGAAGTGATGGGAGAAGCACTCAGAGCTATTGCTAGCGAAAGGTGAAGACAAAACTGCACAACCTCCCCAAAGAAATCCTCTTTACAAATACTCTTTTTTCCATGCATTTTATATCTTTGATGTAAGTGAGCAATTCAATGAATTCTGTAATCAGTTTCAGATATCTTCTTTGAACGTCTTGGTAATTGTTTTGCTCTGGTGTCTAGCGCATGGCCCTCGATATGTCTATAAGCTTCAACATCCCTTCCCACGCCCTTCTTTGTGCCTTCCTGCGCTACAGAGGCTGAGAAGTTAAAAACTATGGCCCCCTTGCAGCCAGAATACTAAACGTAGTTAAGAAGCATCACACAAGCATGTCTGTAGAATAGCTCTTAACATTGGTGCCTGCTTTTCAGGATAAAAGAGAGAGAGTGCACAGGAAGAGAACAGAAACAAAGGGAAAGAGAAAGGGTGGGAACTCAAGAGAGTGTCACAGGGAAGTCACAGTCTTCTGTATTTAAAACTGAGGTGTAACACCAAAGTCCTACTATATAGCACAGGGACCTATACTAAATATCCTGTAATAAACCATAATGGAAAGGAATATAAAAAAGAATATATATATACATATATATCTGAACCACTTTGCTGTACAGCAGAAATTAATACAACATTGTAAATCAACTAACTTCAATAAAAGGAATTTTTAAAAATAACGTAATAATAAATAAAGCTGAGGTGTGACGTTCCAGTTTACTTTGGCTATAATCTGCTGGTCAGAAGTCAGTTACTACCATTTAGTAATTGCAGTAGGACAGTGGGGATCGCTGGGAGTCACTGTTGAGTGAATGTGCTGTACGTAGTCGCTCAGTCGTGTCCGACTCTTTGCGACCCCACGGACTGTAGCCCACCAGGCTCCTCTGTCCATGAGGATTCTCCAGGCAAGAATACTAGAATGCGTTACCATGCCCTCCTCCAGGGGATCGTCCCAACACAGGGATCAAACCCAGGTCTCCCACAGTGCAGGTGGATTCTTCACCGTCTGAGCCACGAGGGAAGCCCAAGAATACTGGAGTGGGTAGCCTATCCCTTCTCCAAGGGATCTTCCCGACCCAGGGATCGAACCAGGGTGTCCTGCACTGCAGGCGGTTCTTTACCAGCTGAGTGAATATGGTGATGTATTCACTGAAAGTCAATCAGCTCAAGAAACTAAGGTAAGAATTAGAACTAACAGAATTATTGAAATTAAAGATTACTAAATGCTCACTGGGTGTCATAATCAAGGACTCATCAGGCGGAACCTAAATTTATGTTGGGCTTCCCTGGTGGCTCAGATGGTAGTGTCTGCCTACGATGCGGGAGACCTGGGTTCAGTCCCTGGTGGTCCAGTGATTAGGACTCTGTGTTTCCACTGCAGGGAGCAAGAATTCGATCACTGGTCAGGGGACTAAGATCCTCCATGCTGCACAGCCAAAAAAATAAATAAATAGAAATAAAGTAAAATTTAAAAAAGAAGAATAAAAATGTTCAAGGGCAACAATAAGATATGGTAATATGGAAAAAACAGTTCCTGCCTCAGTATTTACATAAAAGGTAACATTGCGTGCCTTTATATGTGTCACACAATTTCACTCAAATAATCCTTATTGGAGCTATACTCCTCTGTTTTTCTTGTCCAATTTTATTTAGGTATTTTTGGCTGTCCTGGGTCTTCGCTGCTGTGCAGACTTTCCTCTAGTTGTGGAAGGGGGTGCTGTTCTCTATTTGCGGTCCACAAGCTTCTCATTGTGGTGGCTGCTCTTACTGAGAAGCATGGGCTCTACAGCACAGGCTCAACAGCTGTGGGGCATGGGCTTAGTTGCTCCGCAGCATGTGGGATCCTCCCGGATCAGGGATGGAGCCTGTGTTTCCCGCATTGGCAGGCAGATTCTTTACCACTGAGACACCATGGAAGCCCTCCTTTGGTTTTTGTTTTGCTTTTTAGGTAAGAAGTGGATTTATTCCAAGAGAAGCACACTTCGCAGACAGAGTGTGGACCATCACAGAGGGCAGGCCATAACAGGGGGCAAATGCTACAGTCTCTCCTTTGGTTTTTAAATTCTACTAGGGTATGTGTCTGGAGAAGGCAATGGCACCCTACTCCAGTACTCTTGCCTGGAGAATCCCATGGACGGAGGAGCCTGGTAGGCTGCAGTCCATGGGGTCGCCAAGAGTCGGACACGACTGAGTGACTTCACTTTCACTTTTCACTTTCATACATTGGAGAAGGAAATGGCAACCCCCTCCAGTGTTCTTGCTTGGAGAATCCCAGGGACTGGGGAGCCTGGTGGGCTGCCGTCTATGAGGTCACACAGAGTCGGACACGACTGAAGAGACTTAGCAGTAGCAGTAGGGTATGTGTCTAAATAAAAAAATTTTTTTTTACAAAAGAACCTTCAGATGAGATTTGGAAGGCATAAATGGGATGGAGGGCATCACCCCACTGCCATTTTTTCCTGCACTCAAGGTCATGGACACCTAAGTATAGAAAGCCCGATGAGTAGCTGACCTCACTTTTCAGGGGCAGCCTGCCACCTTCCTGGGTGTTGAGAGGAAGCTGTGGTGGCCAGGGCAGAGTGGACAGAAGAGGCAGCAACTTCACAATCCCCAGGATCATGGCCACAGAAGCACATTCTCGAACATATTAGTTCTGGTGGCAGCCCAACCCCAGATACTCCAGCTCTTCCAATGATTTTGAAATTCCTATTAAATCCTTCTGTGCATAAAATACCTAGAATGGTTTCTAATTCTGGATTAGTCTACTTGGGCTGCCATAACAAAATACCACAGGCCAGGTGGATGAAACAGCAAGAAGTTATTTTGTCCCAGTTCTGGAGGCTAGAAGTCCAAGATCAAAGTGTTGACCAGGTTGGTTTTTCTGAGGCCTCTCTCCTTGACTCACAGATGGCTGCTCTCTTGCTGTCTTTGGATACAGTTGCCCCTCAAGGCACATGTGCCTCTGATGTCTCTCTGTGTATCCTAATCGCTTCTTCTTCTTGGAATACCAGTTAGATTTTATGGGGGCCCACCCTGAGGGCCTCATTGCTGCTGTTGCTCCTTATGCTGCTAAGTTGCATCAGTTACATCTGACTCTGTGACCCTATGGATTGTAGCTCACCAGGCTCCTCTGTCCATGGGATTCTCCAGGCAAGAATACTGAAATGGGTTACCATGCCCTCCTCCAGCGGATCTTCCGAACCCAGGGGTTGAACCCACATCTCTTACGTCTCCTGTGTTGACAGGCAGGTTCTTTACTACTAGCTCCACTTGGGAAGCTTAATGGCCTCAGTATTTAAATTAATTATCTCTTTAGAGGCCCTCTCTCCAAATACAATCACATTCTGAAGTACTTGAATTTAAAGCTTTAGTTATGAATTTTAGGGGGACACAATTCAGTCTATAACCTCATCCTTCCCTGAAACCAGACTGATACATGTATCTTGATGTGTCTGTACTTCCAATTTAACATCCATTAACAAATGAATGGATAAATGAATGAATGAGTGAACCAACATGGCAGAGCTTCACAGTAAAAGCTCATTCTCTTGTCACTTCCTTCTCTTCGTAAAGTTGCTGAGTTTCCCTTCCAGTCTCTTCCTCTGTCTGTTCTTCATCCTGCAGTTCTTAGGCAAGGCAAAAGAGACCAACCCGTGGTGTATTAGTCACCTACTGCTGCTTAATGACACTACCATAAATTCAACTGTGGTAGTGTTACTATGACACATTTATTATCCCATAGTTTCTACAGTTCAGGAGTCCACCCATGGCTTAACTGGACCCTCTGCTTAGGGTCTCAGAAGGCAATCAGGTATCAGCCAGGGCTATGTTATCCTCTAAGGCTGCTGCTGCTGCTGCTAAGTTGCTTCAGTCGTGTCCAACTCTGTGCAACCCCAGAGACAGCAGCCCACCAGGCTCTCCATCCCTGGAATTCTCCAGGCAAGAATACTGGAGTGGGTTGTCATTTCCTTCTCCAATGCATGAAAGTGAAAAGAGAAAGTGAAGTTGCTCAGTTGTGTCCAATTCCTAGGGACCCCATGGACTGCAGCCTACCAGACTCCTACGTCCATGGGATTTGCCAGGCAATAGTACTGGAGTGGGTTGCCATTGCCTTCTCCACCTCTAAGGCTAGCCTAGGGAAAATTCTGCTCCAAGCTCACTCAGAACTCAGAGGGCAAATTCAGTTCCTTGGGGTTTTAGAGTTCAGGATTTCAGTTTCATGGTGTCTGTCAGCCTGTGGCCACCCTCAGCTCTTACAGCCTGCTCACAGGTCCTTGGCACATGGGGCTCCCAATATAGCTATTTGCTTCCTCAAAGCTAAAAAAGCCCTTCAGGAAAATAATATTAAGACTATATATGCAATCAAATCAATAATCATATACATTCCATCACCTTTAGTATATTCTCGTTATTAGAAAGAAGTCACAGGCCACTTCTGCACTCAAGAAGAGGGGGATATACAAAGAGAAGGAGAACAGATGTTGGGGAGACAACCCAAGGCTCTTTAAAGAATATATGACTGCAATTTTGCTGATGAGAAACTGGAGCTCAGAGAGGTTATGCAACTGTGCAAGGGGTGAAGTCGGAATTATTACGCAGGCTGTCTGGCCCAACATCAGGGTACCTTGAGAATCAAACTAGAGGAATACCAGCATAGTCACCTTTCACTCTCAGCCTAAAGTAGTGGAAAAGGACAGCAGGGTGATCATGGAGTTGGGGAAATCTCATCCATTGCCTTGGCACCCACAAGTCACTGAATCAACCTACCCTGCAAACCTGGGGCAGCCTTGAGTTCCACATGAGCTGGTACCATGCTCAGCAAATGTCTGTGAACTGAAGAGAAGAGACCACAGATCTATTACCCATGATGGTGAGTTAGCACCGCTTTCCAATTCCAATTCAGGTGAAATCCATGCGGTGGGCTAGTCTGGGAAGTTCCAAAGGACAGATTTGCAAATAGACTTCTGGAGCACAGCCCCATCCACTGCTGGGAATGAATTAACTCCACAATTTAAAGACAAACAATTGTGATGTCAGAACCTGAAGAATTTAAACAGACTTCGAGAAGAGTGAGATCCACACAACAAAGTACGACTCAGAAAAAGAAAAGTAGTTAGAATAGGTTAAATGAAAAGTGACGCTTCATGTGATTATGTTTTTTAAAGTTAAAAAATTTTAATAATGGATACGGATAATGATAATAAATGGCACAATGGTTATTGTCAGTCATAGTCTATATTTGTTTTTTCTGTAATGTATGACACTTACATTTTGACTTGAAACAATAGAAAGGAATATAAAGAAAACCAGGAAACCAGGTATCTCATCAATTAATCATGCCTCATTTCCTTTTTTAAAAAATATATGGTTATTAAGATGATGATTCAAGGAATCAACAAACATTTATGAGCACCTACCACGTGCAACATATTGGGCAAGTGCCAGACTGCCAGGGGTCAGAATGCCAGAGACGGTGTAACTTGATTTGAGTGAGGCCTTAGACAAAGCATCTTACGATTCACTGATAGATCGGGAAGGTGAGTGGTATAAAAGTATTGTGACATGATTTTGCAGCTGACTAAAGAGCCATATCCACAGAGGATTGATAAATAACTGGTTTCCATTAGCAGGAAATTTTCCATCAGACTCATCCTTCTTATACCTTGCTTTAGTCAGCATTTTTATATATGACTTGAAGGAAGAAGATAAGCACAAAGTTTAGAGTCATAGCTAGGAGATGAAAGAGGCAAGATGAAAAATAATCTGAACAGCATGAAATTCAACAAGGATCATTATTCAGTTGTGTCTTTTGTTTTTTTTTTTAAATCAGCAGTACAAATTCATGGGGATTCCTGGTTTGGCAGCAGTTCATGTTAAAAACAAATAGGTTTTTTTATTGACCACAGCTTCATCAAGAGGCATTAATGGAATGTGGCTGATAAAAACAAAGGCGAGGGCAATTCTTGACCATGGTCATAAACCTCATGTCCAGATAAGATGCTGGCAGTTCAGTCCTGTTCTCATCAGACCACGCTGTGGTTCTATTTTCACTTCTAGGCATCCACTTCACCGTTGGAACATGGCACCCTTAACCCATTTTTTATGAAGAAATGTTTTCTTACACTCCTTCTCCATCCTCTAGCATATTTCAAAAGCAGTGTGCTAAATTGGGACAAATAAGCTCTACTCTTTGTATGCAACGAGATTGCAAAGCAGTGATGTCACGTGAACGAGGTCGCTTACAGAGCTTTCGGTCCTGCCAGCTTTGTGTCAATTTATTCTTTTATTGCAGTCTCCTCTCTCTAGAGTGCAGGTCTAAATCTAGGGGTGATGAAATGACCAGAAATCTGACTTACAGCCCTCCTACCACAGTCACAACACAACTGTTTGTCCTTGAATTGAACTGTCTTTCCTACACCCTTATCCTTCATGCAAAGATTCCAAGACAACCAGCCAAGCCTTGCCAACCTCATATAGGAGTCTAAATCCACCTTTCAGTCTGCAAACTGAGATCCCCACTACACTTAAATAAGTCACTAGAGTGAGATAGAAGTTCTCCTGTCTCCCTCCAGCAAGGATGTCCTTGCCCTTATCAGCAATCCTTCCCAACTCTGATGTCCCCTATCACCCAGGCCTGGTGAGAACTGACAGTAAAGAACAGTGGAAGGAAGTGGAGAGGGAAATGAAGGAAAAAAGAAGAAAGGAAGAAATTAACTGTGATCCCAAAGATAAGTCCTTTTGTAGTTGCTCCAGCAAATCATGGTTCTCTCCTTGCTTCCCTTTTTGTCCTCCAACCCTATTCAATCCTACCTGCCCAGGGTCCAGGGGAACCCCAGGTTTACAAGACCCAGTCCAGAAAGGTTTATCCTGAAACTAGAACTAGTCCAGCAGGGGGCCCTCCTAGCCTAGCCAAGATACCTAAACCTTGAAACAGGTTAAGGTTTAGTTGGGATCTGCTGAGTCAGACCCTCTTCTTCCCTAGCCCCAATAAAGGCTTAAGAAATGGTGGTCTCTCCCACTAATGCCTTTGGGCTAAAAGAGTGGAAGTCATTTCTATCAATTAGGCTCCGGGATAAATATTATGAATGCTTTATCCCATTTACTACCCATGATAAATCTTGTGCTGTAATGTATCAATTAAAAATGTCTTCCTTTACAAGAATAGGAACAGAAACCTCAACTCAAAATGGCACAAAGGGGGTTATTGGTCCACACACTTGAAACAATAGAAGTAGAACTGGCTTCAGAATGGGTCCACTTGGGAGTCCAGCAGCTTCATCAACGGGTGCTCTGTTTCCATCTCTCCACTTTGCCACCCACATTGAGAGCTACCAGCTAGAGGGGACCCCTACTGCAATCTCAGAGCGGGACCACATATATCCCCATTCTTATCTAATGTGAGTGATGAAAATTTTTTTTTTCTTTCTGAGAGTAAGCCATAAACTTCAGCAAGCTCATTGGCCTGAATGAGGCCAGCAATGGGTCTGTAATAATGACCTGGAAATGGAATTGCTCTAGGCCTGAGCCTTCAGGAACAAAGAGTTCTGATAGGGGAGAGATGTGAATACCCTAACAAAAGTTGTGCTAGTTGCCAAGAGAAGGAGAACAGATGTTGAGGAGACAACCCAAGGCTCTTTAAGGATACATGACTGCAATTTTGCTGATAAGAAACTAGAGCTCAAAGAGGTTATGCAACTGTGCAAGGGGTGAAGTCGGAATTATTACCCAGGCTGTCTGGCCCAACATCAGGGTACCTTGAGAATCAAACTAGAGGAATACCAACATTGTCACCTTTCACTCTCAGCCTAAAGTAGTGGAAAAGGACATCAGGGTGATCATGGAGTTGGGGAAATCTCATCCATTGCCTTGGCACCTACAGGTCACTGAATCAACCTACCCTGCAAACCTGGGGGCAGCCTTGAGTTCCACATGAGCTGGTACCATGCTCAGCAAATGTCTGTGAACTGAAGAGAAGAGACCACAGATCTATTACCCATGATGGTGAGTTCTAGAGTACCGCTTCTCAATTCCAATTCAGGTGAAATCCATGCAGTGGGCTAGTCTTGCCACAATGGGAACTTTGCAGTGGGAACCTTGCCACAATGCATTACATCCTCCTGGGGATGTCTTCCAAGTTCCAAAGGACAGATTTGCAAATAGACTTCTGGAGCACAGCCCCATCCACTGCTGGGAACTGCCATTCTCTGACTTGTTTATTCAGGAGAGCTGTTCTGGACTTTCACCCAGCAGCTGCCTGACAGGAGGGGACCTGGCTCTGGTCAACAGAGGGTGGGGCCAGCAGGAGGGTAAAGCTGCTAGCTACTGCTCAGTACTCACTGGGCACCAAGCTATACCATGGGAAGGGGGAAGGACAGAAAATTTAGAGGCCGTAGTATAGCTGGACAAAGGACTTCACTGAAGGTACACAAGTCTCCTTGCACCACTTCCATTTGGAAAGGGAAAGACAGGGTCACATGCACTCACATGGCCCGAAAAGCTTTTGCAATTTTTTGAGGATCAGTGAGCATAAATGTTCCTTTAAGCAGCTGCTGTTTCTCATTCCTGTTGAGGTCTCTCACGAGGCAGCATCAGATCTGAACATCATGGCCTGCCACGGCCACACTGGCCTTGATGATTTCTGTGGTCTATTTTGAGCAATTTTACTGTTCATGATCCTGGCAAACTTATCCACTTTCTGACAATATTTAGAGTCTGATGTAAGTGTGAACTAGATAATGACCTTTAAAGTCATGGCATGATGTTCTGCTTAAAGCTTTAATTTATTCTTCAGAGCATCTGCAAGGTCCTCTGACCCCTCGGCATGGCGTCTTAGAGACTTTCCCAAGTTTCTGTCCACTGGCCGGGGTGGGACTGGTGTATGGTAGGCAGCACTTTCACATGTCTTGGACCATGAGGAACTCCTGAGCCTGCAGAGACCATTCCTTACATTTTGACACTCTTACAGCCTGTTCTGAGATGCATAATACTGACCGACTCATCCGAGGCATGTCTTTCTCTCTGGACATTTTAGGATCTTCTCCCAAAATACGTGTGAGAGCATGTCACCAGCTTCCCGGAGTGAGTCGTTACTAGGACTTGGCTAACATTTCAAGCTTGACATAGCTAAAACAATACCATATCTGCAGCTTAACTCTAGGTGACTCATCAGAAGAGCTATTTTAAACAGAATTTTTAGCGACTAAGATTACATTTGTTCTAGGAGAAATAGACTGAAGGGACAAGAGGCTAATGCTAATGCCATATTTTGAAATGCTCTTTTTAAGCTCATAGAAGCCTGCTATATTTTCTTGACAGCATCTTAGTTACCAAGCACAACAGGAGGGGCAGGAGCCAGTATCTAAAACACTCAAACAACCATGTCCTGGCACCATTAGGTGGGATTGTGCGTTCTTCAGAGGACAGGTTTGCAAAAACAGTGATCTTATTCATCCAGTCACTGGAGAGCCCCATAGTACCCTTGCAAAATACCGTCTGTCAGGAAAGAGTTCTGTCTGATACCCTTACAAGGGGCTGAGTTTACTGGCCATCTGCTTACCTTATGGTTCTCTGCAGTTCTCTTAGCAGTTACTATACTCTCTTCTGGAGGAGGAAATGACAAGCCACTCCAGGATTCTTGCCTGGATAAGCCCATAAACAGAGGAGCCTGGTGGGCTACAGTCCATGGGGTCACAGAGTCGGACACGACTGAGTGACTAAGCACACACAGTACTCTCTTTGCCACCCTACAGTGCAGAACCAGATTGCGGACTCTGGCTCTGACATTTGCACCAGGACAGAGTTTCTACAGGGAGAAAGGGATCAACAGATGCATGGGATGGTGGGCTCCCACGCTACTCAAATCCATCATGCAGGTAAACACCAACCTCATTACTCTCCCCAGAAGTTGCCTCCTTTTACCCCACCACAAAAAAAATCTGAACCTTCAAGTAATGAACACTATCAAGAGTGTCTCCAGAAGATAAATACAGTGTACCACTGAATGACCTCACTTACATGTGGATGCTTTAAAAAAAATTTGAACTCATAGAAACAGAGTGTAGAATTGTGGTGGGCAGAGACTAGGGGAAAATGGTAGATATTGACCAAAGGGTACGAATCTTCAGGTTTAAGATGGATAAGTTTTGGGGACTTAATGCACAGTAAGATGACTATAGTTAATAACATTGTACTGTGGGACTACCCTGGTGGTCCAGTGGTTAAGACTCCACACTTTCAGTGCAGGGGGCATGTGTTCAATTCCTGATCAGGGAACTAATATCCTACATGCCACACGGCCAAAAAAACATTTTTAAGAGTAATAATCCTATATTGTATACTTGGAATTTGCTAACAGACCAGATCTTAAGCATTCTCACCACACACACACACACATACACAGATACACACACAGAGTAACTATGCAAGGTGGTGGATGTGTTAATTAACTTAATTGTGGTAATCATTCTACAATATATACATGTATCAAATCATCACACTGAACACTCTAAATATACAGTTTTATTTGTCAATTATACCTCAATAATGCTGGGGGGAGAAAAAAAGAAAACCTAAAAAATGGAGAATCTCCAGGAAGGGAGGAACTCCAGTGGGAATCTCCATGACCTAGTCCAGTCCACCTGAACTCTCCTTCCTGCTTAGTCGCCCACTTTTACCTCCTATTGCCATCACCACGTGAGCCCTTTCAGGGAGATGCTGATATTTCTTTAGTAGGATACACGCCACTTCCCTGAACTCTTCTTTACATAGCTGAGCCAAATTAGCCCTTTTCCAGAGGCTTTACAAAATTTTGAGAAAGAATGAGGGTATAAACAAGACAATACATGAAACATAAACACGTCAGGCTGATGCACGACATTCACAATGGTAGTGTTTAGGGAATGAGACATGCAAGTAGGAATTTTATACATTATAATCTTCTTGTTTGATTTTTTCCAAGAATTATATTCAATTTGTAAGTAGTACAAATATATTTTGTCACTTATACAACATTAGTTGGGTTTTTTGTCTGCTTTGTAAATTTTTTTTATTGAGGTATTGTTGATGTACAATACTATTTAAGTTTCAGGTGTACAATGGAGTGATTCACAATTTTTTTAAGTGCAGAGAAGGAAATGGCAACCCACTCCAGTATTCTTGCCTGGAGAATCCTGTGGACAGAGGAGCCTGGTGGGCTGCTGTCCATAGGGTCACACAGAATCGGACACGACTGAAGCGACTTAGCATGCATGCATGCATTGGAGAAGGAAATGGCAACCCACTCCAGTACTCTTGCCCGGAGAATCCCAGGGACAGAGGAGCCTGGTGGGCTGCCGTCTATGGGGTCACACAGAGTTGGACATGACTAAAGCGACTTAGCAGCAGCAGCAGCATACTCTATAGTTATTATAAAATATTGACTGTATTATCTGTGCTGTACAGTATGTCCTTGTAGCTTATTTGTTTTACACATAGTCATTGGTACCTCTTAATCCCCTATCCCTTTTGGTCCTATAATAGCATTCTAGTTCCTATGATTCACTCTACACACAGACTTTGCCCCTTGTTTAATCTGAGACTCTTCCTTCTGTTCCTTTCTCCTCCCAACCCTCCCCAACAGTTCTCACAGACCTACTGAGGAAACAACGGGTGATGAGTTTGAACGTTCATTCAGTGAACATGCTACTACATGCCAGCTATCATGCCAGACATTGAATAATGGGCCATCACACGTCTTTAAAACTTATCAGTTCCACTCAAATGCCTTTTCTCTTTGAAAGAAGAAAAAGCAAGGGTCTTTCCCTTGAAACTGCGTTCTGTGCCATCGTCAAGGTCCCAGATCTTACATCTTTTTTAAAAAGGAAGAATGGACACTTAGAACTATATATGAAAGCACACTTAATTGATTCATTAATCTCTGCCAATAAAAATATCTTGGTTGAAAGAATTCTCAAAAGACAATGGAAAGGCACTCATTCACATCTAAATGAATATTCTGGGAGATAGCAAAGAAAAAAAATCCCACTTTGTGATTTGGAGCAGCAAAAAAGTGACTAACATAGTCAAGATTAGGAGTCTCTGTCCTCTAGATGGCTCCAGTAGGGTGACTAAGGGCCCTTCCGAGACCTAGCTAAGCTTCTGACAGTTAACTCTTTTTCTGCTCTTTACCTGTGCCTCAAGGAGATACTATTTCCCTCCTCCCACTCATCATGTAACTTGGGCTCAAGGAGTCTCACCTGGGAGTGATTCAAATTGGGCTTACCTTCATTTTTCTGGTGACTTCCCTGGTGGCTCAGAGGTTAAAGCGTCTGCCCGCAATGCAGGAGACCTGGGTTTGATCCCTTGGTTGGGAAGATCTCCTGGAGAAGGAAATGGCAACCCACTCTAGTACTCTTGCCTGGAGAATCCCATGGACAGAGAAGCCTGGTAGGCTACAGTCCACAGGGTCGCAAAGAGTCGGACACGACTGAGCGACTTCACTTTCATTTTCCTGGGGACCCCCTCTTCCTTAACCTGCCTCAGTTTCCTCAAGGATGACAAAGATAAAACATTTGGAGACATCACAAATGAACCTCATCCCAAAGTTTACAACCACCTTTGCTGGGAAGGGTACTTCTGAGGACCATTCCCCCCGGCCCTAGACACCCCCAGGAGAGACCAGTGTGTACCTGGGGAATTTGACTTCAGTTATGACATCACTGGCCCATGGGGAAAGGACATCCAAACCTAAACCTCATTGGCTAGATCCCTGCGTGGACATCCTTGGAAGGTTGCCAGGGGTCAGAGAGTCTGCCTTTCCTTTCTGAGCCCTAGCAAGTTTGTACCAAGGGGTGGGACAGACAGGACTCATTGGCCTGAAAGAAGGAAGCCATCTGTGTGGCCCAGCAATCTGTCCTAGGAAATGACAGGCCAGCTAGTACCCAACTAAACAAACACATTATTCTGAAATCCCCCAAATTCTTCAAGGCACTTTGCTAAAATATTTCAACACATAACTATTCTAGAATCATTTCAAGAATTTATTCCTAGGAAAACAGCAGGTGGCAGCAAAGTTTTATTTATTTATTTATTTTACCCTTTGGGTGAGAATGAAAACAAACTGTCATGGAATTATCTCCTCATCTCTGAGTCAGCCAGCTGGCCCTAAATCTGGCACACTGCCCTCTTGTAATATGGAGAATATAGAGTCTTCTTGAGTGGTCTCTGTGCATTATGACAAGAGAACCCCCAAAATGTCACGCCAAACCAGAGACCTACCTGGTTCTGCAAACCAGGCAGGAAAGTGACTGGCACAGAATGGCCAGATCACAGAGCCAGAGGCTCTGGCTGTGAGTCTCGTGTTCCTTTGCCCAGTGTCAAGGAGTTGCTCATTCACAGTGGGGGGGCCTCATAGAAACCCAAGTATGATTAAATGGAAGTATGCCTAAGAATTGTGTGTATGCTGCATAGCATTTCACCATCTGTTATGATGTAACCCACAAGGTGATCTGTGTGGATAGAGAAAAATAGGGGAAACAAGTGAGATTTTCAAATCTGGTCTCTGGTGCACCTAGAGATCTAGAGACCTCTGAAGGCTACATCACCACCCCACAGCCGCTGACGTCCTGGGCTCAGGGACAGGTTGTGCCAAGATCACTGTCTGGTTTGGTCTCAAATGTCTTCTTTGCCTTCGTGTTGTGCTTGGCGCCCAGCTTCCAGTTGCGGCTGGAAAGTTTCCACTGCCCCAGTACAGCGCTAGAGTTTGGAACCCAAGTTCTGGCTGAACTGTTTTGCAGAACAAATCGTTTTGCCTTTATGAATTGACTAGGCAGTGTATTTTATCCCAAAGTGGTGCTTCAGAATTCTTTCAGACCCGTTTTAGATTGAGCTGCTTAATTTCCGGGCTTCCCAGATGGCTCAGTGGTAAAGAATCCGCCTGTTGACGCAGGAGATGTGGGTTCAATCCCTGGGTCAGGAAGATCTCCTGGAGGGGGAAATGACAACCCACTTCAGTATTCTTGCCTGGAAAATTCCGTGGACAGAGGGGCCTGGCGGGCTATATTCCATGGGGTCTCAAAGAGACTGACAGAACTGAGCACGCACACACACACTTTATTTTCATCCAGGAGGAAATTCTCTTCCTGTTTAAAGTAGGAATGGACAGGGGTGGGGATGGGGCTGGAGGTTTTTGCATAGTTATCATTTTTAAACATACAAAATTTGTTATGGAAAAAAAAGACAAAATTGAAGACCTTGTTTTCAAGATCCTAAACAGATTTTACAAACAGACGTATTTGTGGGTTTTCTTTTTGGACCTGGAATTGACAGAAAAGTGAGCAGCTTTGGTCTTTTGTAAGTTATATAACTACATCCACAGCATTAGCAATTCTTGGGGATCAAAGAGAACATTTCAGAAAGGTGCACTGGAGGTCTAGAAGTCCATTTATTTACATAACATGAGGTTTCAGTCCCAAACACAGGATACGTTTCTTTCCTGCAGAAAATGTGATTTTGTTCTGAGGGCTTAAAGACAAACTTCACAGTTCTTGCACACAGAAAGGGTCCTTTAAAATTATCTACTAAAGAAAACATTTTATGATTCCTCCGAATGTAATAAACAATATCTTCTGAGGCAATTTGCAGTGAATGTTCCAGAATTTATATCAACATTCAATTCCCTCTCTGTATGTTCTACACTCCCCAAATATGATGTTAAATCATTTAACACGGAGAATTGACAGCACCAGGAAAATATTTGTATAACTGTCTGGAGTTGCCATTATTGGCTTTAATTATGACCTACTAGCTCTTGGGTCTTGAAGCAGCCAGAAAGAGAGATCAGTGTGCCAAAATATTCATTAGAATTCCCTTCTCAGTCATTGTTCAGAAAGAAAAAGTTTCCTTCTGGCCCCCATCTTCAGTGCTTTTAAGTGGGGTCATTAATATGCCAGATTTTTTAAGGGATCAGTCAGAAAACAAGATTATGTGCATACCTTGTACTTTGCATTTTTAAAAAATCGTGAAAAGGTCAAGTGTCCCTTTGTTCTTTTTCTGTTAACCCTGAAAAACTGTTTTGCAGCCATGAAGTTAACAGGTACTCTCCCCACTTCCACCACCACCCCCACCCCCAGGCTTCCTTCTCCTGATCTCTTGAAAAAACATCATCCTATAAGCTTTGGAACTGGAAGTACTAGTGAAGCACAGCTTGAGCCTCCAGAGGAACTAGTCAGAAGAGATGATCTAATTTTTTTCTGCTTTTCAGTGTTCATTTCTCCCTGAACCTAAGATCTTAGCAGGATGGAGCTAGAGGGGAGGAATCAGAGATCATTAATTCCATCTCCCAATTTTGAAGATTATAAATCTAAGGTGACATGACGCATCTACTGTTTCAGCTTTGGGTTCTGGCATGGGGAAGAGTAGGTGCTTTATTTCTTTCTCTTTCAGTCAGGGTATCTTCAGTTGTTACTATTTTAAAAGAGTTGCCATTTAATGAGCATTTACTACACTGCCAGCAGGGGCTGATGCTTTCATCCATGTTGTACCATTAATCCTCACACAAGCTTATTAGGTAAATATTATTATCCCCATTTTATAGCTAATGAAACTGAGAGTCAGGTTAAGAGAATTGCCCACAATTACAGGGCTAGAAGAAGGAAGAATCCATAGGCACATTCAAGGCTGCCTGACTTCAAAGCCTATGTCCTTTTCTCTTCCCCTATGCTGCCTGCCAAATGAAGCAAGGCCACAGTGCAAATCAAGCTGGGAGAGTGTAGGTTCACATGGCTTTAACTTTTCAAATAATGGAATGAGGAAAGAGTCGTTCACAGTGATAGAGAAGGATGCCAGTGTCTAAACAGTCCTCAGTCACCAGAATTATCAAATAGATCAACAGGGACCATACAGATGAAACTATGGCCCATTATCTACTCGTCATGTTCAACAAGGCAGTTTACTCTAAAATCTTTTGAAAGACTTCCCAGCTTTTCATAAAAGTTGGCTGATTCGATGTTGATGATTTGTCTTTCACTTAATAGAAAATTGGTGAGGGAAATGTGGGAGGGATGCTTATTTTGGGAAAAAAATAATTTGGATTTTTTTTTTCTTTTTTAAATGCTCAAAGTCAAGCAGGACTGGGAGAGCAGATGTGGTATAAATTAAGGAAGTTTATCTGATGGTTGTCCACAGTGGCACAGATGATGGAGTTATTGCCTGGAAATGTTTGAATTTTCCAATGAAACTTGGTTTGGGAAAGAAACTGTGACGTTTTAGAAAAACTAATAAAGTTAAGATAAAATGGGAATGTTATGTGTTAAAGATCACGAGATGGAGACATTCAGGGGAACATCCAAGTTTGTTAATTGACATGCGTGCTCGATTGCTAAGTTGTGCCCAGCTCTTTGTGACCCTAGGGACTGTAGCCCACCAGGCTCTACTGTCCATGGGATTCTCCAGGCAAGAATACTGGAGTGAGTTGTCATTTCCTTCTCTAGGGGATCTTCCTGACCCAAGGATTGAACCCACATCTCTTACGTCTCCTGCACTGGCAGGCAATTTCTTTACCACTGAGCCACTTGGGAAGCCCTTGTTATCTGAGGTGCCAGTGAAAACTGTGTGTAAACTGAAACCACTTTCTCCCAAAGAGAAAAATCATATCTCTGGATAAGTTATAAACAACCTGCCTGGTCACTGCTCTACAGTTCCTCCTCTCTGAAAATGAGGAAACTCAAATCCTTCTGCAGGTAGATAAGTAGGTATATGCCTGGGCAGGAAGATTCAGGGAACATCAGCTCCAGGTTGGGCAGTTTGTGTCAAATCACCTAGTCTACTGCTACTCTGTTAATCCAAGCTGATGTCACCTTTCAACCAGACCACTGTAGTCACAGTGTATCCAGTGCCTGGAACAGGGACCAGCATACAGTAGGAGCTTAATTAATTACTGTTGGTTGATTGAATGAATGAGATCCTGCTTGCCTTGCTTCAGTGACCCAGTCCTGGTTCCCTGACCCTTGATGTGTGCTTGGTACTGAGACCCAGCCAGGATGCCCTACCTCTAGGACTATAGCCCTGCCCTGTTCTCTCCAAATTCCTCTGACAGCAATGTGTCAGTTTACTTGGGCTTAAAGAGTAGAACTTTTTTCCTACAGTTCTGGAGGCTAGAGGTCTAAGATCACAATGCTAGCAGGTTTGGTTTCTGGCCTGGAAAGCCAGTCCTTTCGCTTGGCTTGCAGATGGCCACTTTCTCTGTGTGTCTCCACAAGGTCACCCCTCAGTCTGCACGCTATCTCTGTCCTAATCTCCTCTCCTTATAAGGACATGAGCCATACTGGATTAGAAATGACACAGAAGACCTCTTTTTACCTTAATTGCCTCTTTAAAGTCCGTATCTCCAAATGCAGTCACATGCCGAGGTTCTGAGAATTAGGACTCCAACCATAAATTTGGGAAGAAGAGACAGTCCAGCCTATAACAGGCTGTCACAGGTAGAGTCCTCTTTTTGCCTCCTACACCTGGACTTCGCTGGGGCCTGCCTACAGTTTGCTCCTAGGATGCCCACAGCTGTGTTCTCTGCCATTCTTGATGCCCTGGTGCTTCCTTCTGTTCCTTTTTGCCACCAATGCCTTACAGCACAGCCACCTGTTGTCTGTTATGCACCCTGGGCTGGCCTTCCTCCCATCACCTGCAGCTGGTCTTCTCTGAGAACACCTGCCCCTGCTGGCGGCAGTTAACCCTTCTATTTCTGGCTGTGTTAATGAGTACAACCCTAAATCTAAAACTACTATTAAAAAAACACAAAATCCAGTGGCTTCCATGGTGGCTCAGTGGTAAAGAATCCGCCTTGCAATGCAAGAAACATGGGTTCGATCCTTGATTCCAGAAGATCCCACAAGCCGCAGAGCAATTAAGCCCTTGTACCATAATTATTGAGCCTGCGCCCTAGAGCCCATGTGCCACAACTACTAAAGCCCTTGCACCCTTGAGCCCGTACTCGGCAACAAGAGAGCCACAGCAGTGAGAAGCCTGTGCACCACAACTAGAGAAAAACCCATGCAACAATGAAGACCCAGCACAGCCAAAACAAATAAATAATATTTTAATAAAATTCAGGAGTTTCCCTGGCAGTCCAGTGGTTAAGACTCTGCAGTTCCACTTCAGGGGGTGCATGTTCGATCCCTGGTCAGGGAGCTAAGATCTTTCATGCTGCACAGAACGACTGTAAATAAATAAATAACAAAATTCAGCTGACTAAGTTTGAAGAACTAACTGGTTCTATTCACCAATTCATGAATGGGGCAGCATCCCATCTAGCAACTAGAAGGGGCTGTACAAAATGGAAGGTTTTTATACGAAGGATGGGGTGAGGGAGCTATTAGCAAAAGAAAAGAAAGGATTATTTTTAGGTCAGGACAGCTTAGGGGAAGGGGAGGGAATGACAAGGATTTTATCATGCACATCCCTTCTGGGGGTAGGGGATGGAAATGGTATAGTGACAGATCACCTCATAGGGGCTGACCAGAAAATTCCAGCCTGATTGATTAAGCTTACATTTCTGGGAAGGTCAAAACTGCAATTAGTCAGAAAGAGAAAATAAATATCACATATGAACGCATATATATGGACTCTAGAAAGATGGTACTGATGAATGTATTTGCAGGGCAGCAATGCAGGTAAAGGACAGAAATGGTCTGGACCTAACAGAAGCAGAAGATATTAAGAAGAGGTGGCAGGAATACACAGAAGAACAGTACAAAAAAGATCTTCATGACCCAGGTAACCACAATGGTGTGATCACTCACCTAGACCCAGGCATCCTGGAATGTGAAGTCAAGTGGGCTTTAGGAAGCATCACTACACACAAAGCTAGTGGAGGTGATGGAATTCCAGTTGAGCTATTTCAAATCCTAAAAGATGATGCTGTGAAAGTGCTACACTCAATATGCCAGCAAATTTGGAAAACTCAGCAGTGGCCACAGGGCTGGAAAAGGTCAGTTTTCATTCCAATCCCTAAGAAAGTGAAAGTGAAGTCGTGTCCTACTCTTTGCGACCCCATGGACTGTAGCCTACCAGGCTCCTCTGTCCATGGGATTTTCCAGGCAAGAGTACTGGAGTGGGTTGCCATTAAAGACTGCTCAAACTACCACACAATTGCACTCATCTCACATGCTAGTAAAGTAATGCTCAAAATTCTCCAAGCCCGGCTTCAACAGTATGTGAACCATGAACTTCCAGATGTCCAAGCTGATTTTAGAAAAGGCAGAGGAGCCAGAGATCAAATTGCCAACATCCGCTGTATCATCGAAAAAGCAGGAGAGTTCCAGAGAAACATCTATTTCTGCTTTATCAACTATGCCAAAGCCTTTGACTGTGTGGATCGCAACAAATTGTGGAAAATTCTTCAAGAGATGGGAATACCAGACCACCTGACCTGCCTCCTGAGAAATCTGTATCCAGGTCAGGAAGCATAGAGCTGGACAGTTAGAACCGGACATGGAACAATAAACTGGTTCCAAATGGGAAAAGGAGTACGTCAAGGTTGTATATTGTCACCCTGCTTATTAACTTATATGCAGAGTACATCATGAGAAATGCTGGGCTGGATGAAAGCACAAACTGGAATCGAGATTGCTGGGAGAAATATCAATAACCTCAGATATGCAGATGACACCACCCTTACGGCAGAAAGTGAAGAGGAACTAAAGAGCCTCTTGATGAAAGTGAAAGAGGAGAGTGAAAAAGTTGGCTTAAAGCTCAACATTCAGAAAACGAAGATCATGGCATCTGGTCCCATCACTTCATGTGAAATAGATGGGGAAACAGTGGAAACAGTGGCTGACTTTATTTTGGGGGCTCCAAAATCACTGCAGATGGTGCTTGCAGCCATAAAATGAAAAGATGCTTACTTCTTGGAAGGAAAGTTATGACCATCCTAGACAGCATGTTAAAAAGCAGAGACATTACTTTGGCAACAAAGGTCCGTCTAGTGAAAGCTATGGTTTTTCCAGTGGTCATGTATGGATGTGAGAGTTGGACTATAAAGAAAAATGAGTGCCAAAGAACTGATGCTTTTGAACTGTGGTGTTGGAGAAGACTCTTGAGAGTCCCTTGGACTGCATGGGAGATCCAGCCAGTCCATTCTAAAGGAGATCAGTCTTGAATATTCATTGAAAGGACTGATTTTGAAGCTGAAACTCCAATACTGGCCACCTGATGTGAAAAGCTGACTCATTTGAAAAGACCCTGATGCTGGGAAAGATTGAGGTCAGGAGGAGAAGGGGACGACAGAGGATGAGATGGTTGGATGGTATCACTGACTCAATGGACATGAGTTTGAGCAAGCTCCGGGAGTTGGTGGTGGACAGGGAGGCCTGGTGTGCTGCCCTCCATGGGGTCACAAAGGATCGGACATGATTGAGCAACTGAACTGAACTGAATGGAGATACAGACAGAGTACAGACTTGTGGACACAGTGGGTGGGGCAGGGGAAGAGAGAGTGCTACAAAAGGAGAGCGTAGCTCGGAAATGTTAGAGGAAGCAAACTGATTGAAATAGCCCACCCTGGCCAGGCACCATAGTATCCATGTGCATGAGTTCTTTTATGTCAGGAGGTCCTGGTAAGTAGCACAGAACTGATCAGCCATCACCAACCAGAAGAGTTTGGGAAAGGTCAAAAAGAGATACCACGTGTCTTTCCACCTCCCAGAATCCTTTTCTCTGGCAGCCATCTTGGCTGAGCGTGTGCCACCAAGAAGGACTCTGAGTAAGAATGATTGGCCAAAGACAACCTGGAAACTAACCCTATCACCATAAAACCCAAGGCTGCAAGCCACATGAAAGAGCAGTTCTCCTGGGTTCCCTTACCCTGCTGCTGTCTGCCCAGTGCCCTTTTCCAATAAACTCTCTTGCTTTGTCAGTGCTTGTCTCCTCAAATAATTCTTTTCTGAGTGCTAGACAAGAGCCCACTCTTAAGTCTGGAGGGGGCTCCCCCTTCCTACAGCAGAAACATATACACTGTATGCATCCTAAGTTGCTTTAGTCGTGTCTGACTCTTTGCAACCCTATGGACTGTAACCCACCAGACTCCTCTGTTCCATGGGATTTTCCAGGCAAGAATATTGGAGTGAGTTGCCATGCTCTCCTCCAGAGGACCTTCCCAACCCAGGGATCGAACCCGCATCTCTTATGTCTCCTGCAATGACAGGTGGGTTCTTTACCTAGCACCATCTGGGAAGCCTAAACATATACATTACCACATGTAAAATAGATAGCCAGTGGGAATTTGCTCTATGACTCAGGGAACTCACACCAGGGCTCTGTGACAACCTAGAGGAGTGGGATGGGGTGGGAGGTGGGAGGAAGGCTCAAGAGGGAGGGGCATATGTATACCTATGGCTGATTCACATTGATGTATGGTAGAAACCAACACAATATTGCAAAGCAATTATCCTTCAATTAAAAATAAATAGATTTTTTAAAAATTGCGATTAGGTTGAGTACTAAGTTTAGGTTTGGCAGCATGAGCTTTAGCTCAGGTGATGCCATCTGGGGCCTGTAGCTTTCTCTTTAGCAGTACATGCAAACATTAACTCTTGGTCTCAGTCTGTTATGATGGCTGGGGTGCATTTTTGAAATAGCTTCAAAGTGATAATGTCTGGGCTAAACAACGTTAAGTGGCCTCACAAAGATAAAATTATACTCGCAAACACACAATGACATTATGCCCCACCCACAAGAGAATCTAGTTCAATTGGTTTGGGATGTGGCCCAGAGTCAGTACTTTTTTAAAAGCTCCCCCAAGTGGTTTTAATAGGCAGAAAAGGTTAAGGATGACTGCTCTAACTAGCATAACAAACCCATCAAATTGAGACAAAAACTAGGCTAGAATACAAGAGTATAACTAGGCTGAGAGATCCCGTCCCATATGTGACTTGTGAATGTCCTGCAGGGTCCAGTCCTGCCCAAACACAGAGATGAGTGATCCTCCCTTCAGTTTATCACTCCTTTGGTGTAAAGTGCCCCCAACCTTTGAACTAAGTAGTTGGGGGTGGCTTATTTGTGTCTTCTGCCACTCGGAGCACTCTGGGTGGGACTCAACTCAACTGTGGACACAGACAAGTGTCACTTCTGCTGGGGCTTCTGGCTGTTGGTGATGAAAGACCCTCGGCAGTGGTAAGAAGAACAGCTAACATGGCTCTTCAGCTCAGAAACAGTGGGACTCAATCAGATGGCAGATGGACTCCAGGCCCTCCAAAGTTTCCTGAGGCCGACTGCAGTCTCTCCAAGATGCTGCCCTCCTCTAGGTGGGACTCTTACTTCAGGCCTCCATCCAACCTCCTAAGTCTTTGCTCTCCCCCAGCCCAGAGGACACTGGGGTGAAGCGGATTAGTCAGGTTCTCCCTCTAGTCTCTTTCCAATGTGTTTTTACGGCAAAGTCAATTTCTCATGCTTCCGGGCCTTCCCTTTTGATTCTCAAGGGCCTTTTCTTCTCTCAACAAAACCTGGTGCTTTGCAAATAAAAGGCTTTGGCTTTCAAAACTATTGTTTTTGACTTGGGCTTCAAGAGCCTATTTTAAATGTCAGAAAGCTGAACTTTGACTGTTTTATTCTGACTCTTTCTCTTCACATTCCGGTTTTACCAATCCTAATTCTTCCGAGGCAATTCCTCTGATTTACTAGGGGAAAGGTCAAGTGGAAAAAGTGTAGCAAGAAAAGCGCAAAGATTAACCTTTCAAGATACTCTGCTGTGTAAGAAATACTGCAATGTTGGTCACTCCAGTCCCCCACCCTGACCCCACCCTGGCAAGTGAGCAGGCCAGGATGTTCTGGCTGAGTCTACATGGGCAGAATCAAGAGGAGAATCAAGATTTATCTTGATAATAAATGTTCTAAATGACAACTATTAAAGCTTTGTTTTCTTCAACAAGTCAATGGCATGAAATAAAAGGGACGGGGGCAGATTGGTCTAGATTAAAAGGAAATGTAAAGATACAACAATCTTGTTTGGAGTCTGTTTTGAACTAACCACTGTTGAAAGACATGTCTGAGACAGTAAGGCAAATTTGATTATGGACTGGGTATGAGAGGATACCACAAAATTATTGTTAACGCTAAGTGTAACAATAGCATTTGGTTACGTAAGAAAACATTCTTTTTTCATTTCTTTTTTCTTAACAGATGCATACCAAATAGTGTGTGAAAGTGAAAGTCGCTCAGTCATATACGACTCTTTGCAACCTCATGGACTATACAGTCCATGGAATTCTCTAGGTCAAAATACTGGAGTGGTAAGCCTTTCCCTTCTCCAGGGGATCTTCCCAACTCAGGGATCAAACTCAGGACTCCCACGTTGCAGGCAGATTCTTTATCAGCTGAGCCACAAGGGGAGCCCCTTGTGTGTGGAACTGTGTGTGGGTGAAATGAAATGATATGATGTCCGGGGGAAAGAGAACAGGAAGGAAGGAAAGGAGGGAGGGGCAAACCATATACTCTGGGAAGAAGCAAAACAAACAGAAGAGTAAAGGGGATAGATTAAATAAGCGTGACAGTTCAGTTCAGTTTCTCAGTTGTGTCCGACTCTTTGCAACTCCATGAATTGCAGCACGCCAGGCCTCCTGGTCCATCACCAACTCCCGGAGTTTACCCAAACCCATGACCATCGAGGCGGTGATGCCATCCAGCCATCTCATCCTCTGTCGTCCCCTTCTGCTCCTGACCTCAATCTTTCCCAGCATCAGGGTCTTTTCAAATCAGTCAGCTCTTTGCATCAGGTGGCCAAAGTATTGGAATTTCAGCTTCAGCATCAGTCCTTCCAATGAACACCCAGGACTGATCTCCTATAGGATGGACTGGTTGGATCTCCTTGCAGTCCAAGGGACTCTCAAGAGTCTTCTCCAACACCACAGTTCAAAAGCAACAATTCTCCAGTGCTCAGCCTTCTTTATAGTCCAACTCTTACATCCATACATGACTACTGGAAAAACCATAGCCTTGATTAGACAGACCTTTGTGCGAAGTAATCTGTCTGCTTTTTAATATGCTGTCTAGGTTGGTCACAACTTTCCTTCCAAGGAGTAAGTGTCTTTTCATTTCATGGCTGCAAGCACCATCTGCAGTGATTTTGGAGCCCCCAAAATAAAGTCTGACACTGTTTCCACTGTTTCCCCATCTATTTCCCATGAAGTGATGGGACCAGATGCCATGATCTTCGTTTTCTGAATGTTGAGCTTTAAGCCAACTTTTTCACTCTCCTCTTTCACTTTCAAGAGGCTCCTTTGGAAGTGTGACAAAGTCTTGATAATTGTTGAATTTTAATAACAGGTATATGAGAGTTCTTTAGTGATTATCTCAATTTTTTTGTTGTTAAATTTGAAAAGTAACAATTTTTTACATTGTTAATCTAGTATAGGAAAAGACAGACTATGGAAGAGAATAAAAGGGCCAGAAACAAATTCAAACATTTATAGTTTGAGATTTATTGTAAGAGAGAGATAAATTGGGAGATTGGGATTGACATATATACACTAATATATATATAAAATGGATAACCAATAAGAACCTGTTGTATAGCTCAGAGAACTCTACTCAATACTCTGTAATGACTTATATGAGAACAGAATCTAAAAAAGAGTGGATATATGTATAAGTAGAATTGATTCACTTTGCTATACAGCAGAAACTAACACATTATAAATCAAATATACTCCAACAAAAAGTAATTAAATTTTTTTAATTGCAAGAGATTTATGCTGTATTAATGATTTGCAGGCAGATGAATTCTTTCTTCAAATAAACCCTGACATGGGACCCCAACATACAAAACAAAAAAGAGTAGACCTGCTCCGCTTGAGGCTAGAGTGCGTGTGCTAAGTCACTTCAGTCATGTCCGACTCTGAGCAGCCCTATGAACTGTAGCCCGTCAGGCTCCTCTGTCCATTGGATTCTCTAGGTGAGAATATGGGAGTGGAGCGGGTTGCCCTGCTCTCCTCCAGGGGATCTTCCCAACCCAGGGATCAAACCCTCACCTCTTACATATCCTGCATCGGCTGCCAGGTTCTTTACCACTACCGCCACTGGGGCTGGAGAGTCTAGCTCTTTTTCTTCCTCCTTGTCTCCCCAGGAATCTGCAGAAATAACCCCAGGAAACCTTGTGGCTCTATAGAACACAGTCTGAAAACTTCTGTAGTCTATGATGAAGGAAACCTCTCAATTCCTGCAGAAAATGTATATTACTTAGTATTAATATATATATTAGATAACTGCTAATCCTTTGGGAAAAAAAATAAAGTTAAATCTCTACCTTACATCATATACCAAAATAAATTCTAGTCACCTTAAAATGTTTAAAGTACAAAATGAAATCAGATGAATAATAGAAAAATAGATGAATATTCTGAAATACAAAATAAATTCTAGTCACGTTAAAATGTTTAAAGTACAAAATGAAATCAGATGAGTAATAGAAAAATAGGTGAATATTCTGAAATATTAAGACAGAGAAGGACTTCCTAATCAAGCCAACAAAGGCAAAAATTAAGGGAAAAACTAGTATTTTTGTTTATATAAATATCTAAAGTTTTATAGGGCAAAAAAATAAATCACATTTCACAAAAAAGGAATATGTGTATGTGACAAAACTTTAATATTCCTAAATTAAGCAGAATTTCAAATTAAAAAAACACTTCAACAGAATAAAAGGATCAATAGCAACAAAACAATATATATGAGGACATATAAATTATCATAAAGATGTGAAAAATATTTCATTACCATTGATCAATGAAATATTGTAAATTAAAGTAATAATGAGAAGAGTTGATACTGACTCCTATTTTTGATGACAATGGCAAACTAGATAAGCTAAAAATTCAACTACTATAAAACACCTAGACATGTTAAGTAAAGCATACTTAACATCCTTTTAAATAGATAACTGAACTCCCATGAACATACAGAAAATTCACAAGAGACCAAACCAAGGTAACTGAAAATCAGAATGGAGAGCTTGAACTGAAAAGTATCAATAGTTGCTCGGGCTTCGGGGAGGATTTTCCTCTCCCTGGTAATAAAGAAACTTTCTTAGGGACAGAAGAAAAGGAACTGAGACACTCGAGTAAATCCAGGATCCTCCAAAAGCTATGCCCCACTTCTCCAACACAAAAGCCATCTGCATGGTTTAGAAACACCAAATCAGGAAATTAATATTAAAAATGGCTGGTATAAGAGGGAGACGAAATATATGTACATACAGCTGATTCACACTGTTGTACAGCAGACACTAACACAACATTGTAAAGCAATTATACTCCAATAAAAAAAAATCTGGTATAACAACTCTGGAGCAGTAAGAAAAAACAAACACAAACCTCTCTGGAGCAATTCACCTCAACCCAGAAGCTTTAACAAGGTGAGCTCAGAACCCAAAATTACAGAAACAGGAAATAAATCATGATGACTAAGAGTCAGCTGATAAAGATTATAGAGTTATTAGAATGAAAGTATAGGGACTTCTCTGGTGGTCCAGTGGCTGAGACTCCAGGCTCCCAACGCAGGAGGCCCAGGTTCAATCCCTGGTAAGATCCCACATGCCACAACTAAGAGTTTACATACCACAACTAAAGATCCTGCATGCCACAGTTAACACCCAGTGCAGCCAAATAAATAAATTTTTTTCTTTTAAAAATAATGAAGGCATCAACTAAAAATGTGCAGAATTAGCAATATATAAATGTAGTCTAAAAAATAGGAAAAGAATAAAACTTTCTAATAAGAAATATCATTTTTACCTATCAGATAACACAGTATTAAGAAAGAGGGATAATGCTCAGTGTTTCTAAGAATATAGGAGACTGACATTTACTGTTAGTAGAAGTAAAAACTGATCATCCCAGAGGCTGATCTGGCAATATGTATACAATAATTAACAAAAAAGTACATACTCATGGGCTCAATAAATTTACTTATTTTTTTTATTGAAATATAGTTGACTTACAATACTATATTAGTTTCAGGTATACAATGTAGTGATTTTTATAGATTATGCACCAGGCAAAGTTGGGGCTTCTCAGGTGGTTCAGTGGTAAAAAATTTGCCTGACAATGCCAGAGACCAGGAGACAGGGTTTCCATCCCTGGGTCGGGAAGATCCCCTGGAGAAGGGAATGGCAATCTGCTCCAGTATTCTTGTATTCTTGGAGGGGAAAAACCCCGTGGAGAAAGGAGCCAGGTGGGCTACAGTCCATGGGGTCGCAAAGAGACAGACACAAGTGAGCGCACGCACAGTGACCAGACTGCACCCTCTATACCATTCCCTGGTAAAAGGTTCCAGACATAACTGAGCATGCACCATGCAAAGTTATCATGATATTATTGACTGTATTTCCTGTGCTGTACATTACGTTTGTGTGATTTACTTATTCTGCAACTGGTGGTTTATGCTTCTTAATCCCTTTCACCTATTTTATCCATTCCCCATCCTCCTCCCCTCTAGCAACTACTAGTTTCTTCTCTGTATCTATTTCTGTTTTGTCCTGTTTTGTTTTGTTTTTTTAATTCTATCTGTAAGTGAAAACATATAGTATTTGTCTTTCTGTCTGACATTTCACTTAGCGTAATGCCCTTTAGGTCCATCCATGTCTGTTGCAACAAGATTTCATTCTTATTTATGACTAAACAACAGTGGTCATGTATGGATGTGAGAGTTGGACTGTGAAGAAAGCTGAGCGCCGAAGAATTGATGCTTTTGAACTGTGGTGTTGGAGAAGACTCTTGAAAGTCCCTTGGACTGCAAGGAGATCCAATCAGTCCATTCTGAAGGAGATCAGCCCTGGGATTTCTTTGGAAGGAATGATGCTAAAGCTGAAACTCCAGTACTTTGGCCACCTCATGCGAAGAGCTGACTCATTGGAAAAGACTCTGATGCTGGGAAGGACTGGGGGCAGGAGGAGAAGGGGACGACAGAGGATGAGATGGCTGGATGGCATCACTGACTTGATGCACGTGAGTCTGAATGAACTCCGGGAGTTGGTGATGGACAGGGAGGCCTGGCGTGCAGCGATTCTTGGGGTCGCAAAGAGTCGGACACGACTGAGGGACTGAACTGAACTGAACAGAACTGAATATTCTATTGTGTATCATACAGGTACATGTGTGCTGTGTGCTTAATAGTTCAGTCGTGTCCAACTCTTTGCTATCCCATGGACTGTAGCCCACCAGGCTCCTCTTGCACACATCTATTCAAATTAGCGTGTTTATTTTTTTATTTTTATTTCATTTTTTATTTTATTTATTTATTATTATTTTTTTAATAAATACCCAGGAATATAATTGCTAGATTGCTTGGTAGCTCCGTTTTAATTTTTTTTTTTTTTTTGAGGACCCCTCATGCTGTTTTCCATAGAGGTTATACCAATTTAGATTCACATCAACAGTGACAAGGATTGCTTTTACTCTGCATCCTCTACAACACCTGATATTTCTTGTCTTTTAGATGATAGCCATTCTGACTCATGTGAGGTGGTGTTTCATTGTGGTTTTGATTTTTGTTTCCCTGAGGATGAGTGTTGTTGGGTATCTTTTCAATGCTCTTATTGACCTTTTGTATGTTTTTTTTGGAAAAATACTTATTCAGATCCTCTGCCCATTTTTTAATCAGACTGGTTTTTTGATATTGAGTTGTTCAAGTTCTTTACATATTTTGGATATTAACCCCTCATCAGATGCGTCATTTGCAAACATCTTCTCTCATTCAGTAGGTTGCCTTTTTGTTTTGTTGATAGCTTCCTTTGCTATCCAGAAGCTTTTTAGCTTGATGTGGTCTCATTTGTTTATTTTTGCTTTTGTTGTCCTTGCCTGAGGAGACAAGCAAAGTTTTTGTTAAGACCAACATCAAAGAACACATTGGCTATGTTTTCTTCTGGAAGTTTTAAGGTTTCAGAGGTTACATGTAAATCTTTAAAACATTTTTAGTTTACATTTGCATGTGGAGTGAGAAAATGGTCTAAATAATTTTACTTCTAAGAATTTACCTTTAAAATAATAAAATAAATGACGTGCTAAAATTCAGTAGTAATCAGTAATGGAAGTTAAATCAAATCAAAGTACCTTATTAATGTAAACCTTTTTGGATGGCAAACGTGAATCCATACAGAGGTTGACAGGGAGACAGGGAGGTAGGAACATGCACTGTGGGTGGGAATACAAACTGGTTACAGGCGTTCTGAAAAGTAATCTCACAAAATTCAGCATTGTCTGCAGAAGTCTCATGATGCCATTTCTGGATATACAATCTGAAGAAATTCTTATTCAGATCCATTAGAGGACATAAAACAGGATGTTCTTGTATACATTATTTGTGGCAAACAGGGGCTGAAGGCAACCCAAGTGTCTCTCATTAAGAGACAAAAAAATTAAAATGTGGCAGACGCATTGTTACTCCATAATATGCAGTTGTAAGAAGGAATAATCTACTTGGATAATTATTTTTTAAGTGGTTAATAAGAAAAAGTAGGAAAATTTTTAACACAATATGCTGCTGCTACTGCTGCTAAGTCGCTTCAGTCATGTTCGACTCTGTGCAACCCCATAGACGGCAGCCTACCAGGCTCCCCTGTCCCTGGGATTCTCCAGGCAAGAACACTGGAGTGGATTGCCAGTTCCTTCTCCAATGCATGAAAGTGAAAAGTGAAAATGAAGTCGCTCAGTTGTGTCCGACTTTAGCGACCCCATGGAAAAATTTTAACACAATATACTTGTATGTTTAAAACACATAGTCATGGCTGCCCTCTCCTTCTGAGATGGCTCACACTCTGTCTGTGGAGTGCACGTCTCTCTAAATAATCCACTTCTTAACCTATCACTGTCTCTCACCGAATTCTTTCTGTGATGAGACATCAAGAACCTGAGCATTATTAAGTCCTAAAATCAGCAGGTCTTTGTTCCCGAAAAGAAGAGCTGATACTGATTAATTGGAAAGAACAAGTTTGGAATGATAAAGCTTCACACAGAACACATACACACGCAAACACATAATCACAAAACCACAAAACAATTTTACGGGATTATAAACATAGAATAAGTAAAATATCAAACATATGAAAGACAGTTCCTGTGGAGGACATGGGAAGGGCGATGCGAAATAAAGGAGAAAAATAAATAATTACAACAAGAGAGAAGCCTTGCAAAGACGGATAACAACAACTTGCCTTAAACTGAGGAGTATGTTTAATTCAGCTCTCTGCACTCAAGTTGTTTTTAAGAATGTGTATATGTGTATATGTCTAAAAAGTCTTAAAAGGTAAACACTAAAATATTAGTCGTGGTTATCTCTCTGGGAGTGGTATGAAAGGTGAATCATTTCTTTTTTTTTACACTGAATAAATATTGTAAAATAAGTAACATGCATTTCCTTCTCAAAAACTCATCTTAATACTCAAAACTACTTTCTGGTTTTTGATAGATGTACAATAACCTAGTAAATTCATCTGCCTGTGTGGTCACAGTCATTTTATTATTTTTCCAGAACGTTCCAAAATAACTCTGGAAGGAGACCAGTGGGACCACCAAATAGCTATCTAGCCTCACCCTTCTTCCCATGCAAATGAAGACCAAGCCTCCAATCAGGCTTTGTCAAAAAGCTCTGTGGGATCCAAGCTAACAAGACCCTTGGCTTCCCAGCTGGGGAAAGGAGGGGCAGCACTCAGAACTCTGTCAGCTGAAAAGCTGGCCTAGGCAGCAGTTGCCAAAGACAAAGCTTCCACCTAAGGGTGGAAACTCTATTTGCAGCTTTGTAGACACAGGTGTCCTTCCAGGCGACTCAAGACCTGCAGTGTGGGACTGGGTTTGGCCAGGAATAGCTCAGAAGGCCTTCCTCTCAGAAGCCAGCTCTTGAGGTCTTCAGTGTATGTTCTAACTATATTTGGCAACAAAAACCAAAGAGGTCAGTAGCTTAGCTCAGGGGGGGAAAGAGACTATTTCTGATTTATAATCCCCGCTTCAAACCAGGTCCAAGAATTTAAAAACTCACTTCATTTATTTATTTTGCACTCACTGAGCATACCACTGAAGCCATTCTGGTTTCCAGTCCTACCAGCCTCATGTAAATCTCTCAGAACCACAGGTGGAAATCACCTACCCAAGTCATCTTCATATTAGAGGACATTTGGGGACATCTGGCTTGAGAATTCAAATGTTAAAATTATCCCACCTTACTCTCTATGTCTTCATAGCATCAAAATAGCCTGTAGCACTTGAGTGCAAATCCAAACTCCAGCCCTGATCACTCACTGTGTGACCTTGGCTTAGTTACTTTACGTCTCTGAGGTTCAACCTCTTTATCCGCAGACAGAACAGAGATAATAACACCCACTCCACAAGGCTGCTATAAGAATTAAATGAGATAAGAGATTAAAGTGGCAAGGAGAATGTCAGATACAAAGCAGGTGCTAAAAAAAGAAATCGGTTTCCATTCCTCCCCATCATTCCCTTCCACCCTTAGCTGTTCAGCCAAGGTGTCAGCTTTTGAAGAAACTGCTTGGTACATTGTGTTTGATTACAAATGGATGGTACCATTCCCACAGCCAGCAACAGTAGCTAAAGATAAAAGCTGTGGCTACTCTTCAGCCGCCGACAGGTCGGATCAGCTCACAAATGACTCATCACTGTTGATAAACGATGTGTTCTTGGAATTGAGAGGCCTTATCCTGACAGGCTTTGACACCTTAGGAAAAGAAAAAAAAAAAATTCAGAAGGAAGGTTGGATGGTTCACAGAGAAGGTCTCCACAGTTTGATGATGACCTTCAGTCAATTCAGAACTTGTACTGGACTGGTTTAAGGAAGGTCTCTTGTTTCTTCAGACACATCTCCAATCACTGATTTTTTTTTCAGTTGGGAAGGACTCCATCTGAGCAGCTGCCTCTTCATCTCAGAGCTGAACCATCTCTTTCACTTGCCTTGGATTCCCTGAAGGGAGTCATAAGACTCCCTGGGCAGAAGGCAAATGCCTGCTCCCTGCTCAGAACAGCCCTAAGCTAGTGCCCAACCTGCCTTTGGCAGCTTTGCCTGCTGGCTGAAACTCTGCCAGGGTGAGGTTTGGCTGAAGGGCTCTGTGGCTCTGGGACAAACGTTGGCTCAAGGAGAAGGGTGAGTATTTAACCCCGAGTTACTGTCTGCAAGCCTGAAGTGTTTGTGGCTCTCTGGTTTTTGCAACCCCTTCAGACCACTCAAAACCACTCACTGGCATGGGAATTCCAAAACTGGATTTTGTAGTTACTCTTCCAATACATCCCCTGTACCTTGTGCAGTGCCTGGCACAGAGCTCCCTCTAAGTGAATTTTACTAGAAGGATCTTGAGGACAGGATGGGCTCTTGCTGCATTTGTAACCCCTAGAATCCTAACAAACCTCATAAAATTAAGATTAAATAGGACAATGAACTATATGAAGACTACAGGTTCAACAGCCAGGTGCTCAAAACAGAGGTCTCAGGTGGTCTTCAAAGACATTCCACATACTAGGATCTACTTTCTTTGAACTGGAAACTGCTTCAGAAGCAGGCAGTCTCTGGACCCCAGACCTTGGCCCTCTTTCAGCCTCACTCAGGCTTTTTCTGAAAGGAACTATTCTAGGCCCTCAGAAGGGACCTTGTGGTATGAAGTGGATGCAAAAACAAAAACAAGGTAGGCTGCCCTGGAAACGCTTTTATTATTCAAACTCACCGTCAGATTTTCTTCACCAGGAAGGTTTCTGAGATCACCCAGAAGCACCAGCGTTCCATCCTGGGTCTCTAGGATGTTGACTGAGACCAATGGGACGGGGCATCAATAGTAGGGTGCCTTTTCCTATCCTCCTCTTCTGTCCGAACTGTTTCAATGTCCGCTGCCCTTCTAGTCACCCACTGGAGCTTAGTGTCTGGGTTCTATCACCAGAACTGGGGTCAACCGTCTAAGATGATTAGGTATAAATTTAAGCAAAGGGGAGGAAGGAAGAAGGGAGAGAAGTGTAGAAAAAAAAATGAAAAAGTCTTGGGAAGGAGGAAGGAAGAGGAGAGCGGCAAGGAGAGGCGGGAACAATGAAGGTCTCAGGCCGTCGCAGGCGCACGGTTCCGGCGGCACGTCCGTCCGGCCCGCCTCCGGTCAGCAGCTGCACGCTGCGCAGCGTGTGGGCGCTGAGTCACGGTCCCAGAACAGTGAGCCACGGTACAGGTCTGGGGGGGGGCAGTCCTGGTTGGCATCTGCGAACTGTTTTTTTCTTTCCTCTTTCATTAAGGCTGTGTGCTGACTCCCACGTAGGAGGACTTATTAAACCGCACGTACCGCCTGACGGCTCTCTGGCACGTCGGAGGCGGCCGGCTGGGGGCGCCGCAGCATCGCTTATGAGCCCGCCGACTCGCTGGGGCTCCGGACCGGGAGAGGACTGGGGTTAACTGGCCCGGCTGAGCACTTCCCGGAGGACCTCGCGCTTTTTGCTGGAGTCGCTTCTAACTTTAGCACCGCTGCGGCAGGGGGAAACTCCTCAGCTGGAAAGCCTCAGAGACCACCCCAACTCTCCGAGGGGCGCTTTCGCGCGGGGTTCCGTGAGCCACTCCATAAAATCTGGGACTCTGTTGCGCAATCGAGAGTCCAAGTTCACCTCCCCACTAAGGGCTCACTCTACTCTACCCGGCCCCCCTGCCCCACGAGGATGAGACCTGGAACATCTCCGCAAAGCCCCGAGCGGCAAGCAAGACGCGCTCCGCGCGTCCCACCGTAGAGGGTTACTCCGGCAGCTCAGCCAGCGCAGCCGTCCTAACCTTCCCACGCCAGGCGGCAGGACCCCAAGGCTCCCGGGCAGACCGAGACCCGGGACACTCTCCCTCCCAAGACTCGTGACCCGAGAATGAATCAGCACTGAGACAGTTTATTGGTTTGCTACTTCTTAAATCACCCACTTTATGTAAATAGATTATACAGACATGGTGTTTTCTTCTTCCACAAGAGGTAACTCATCTCTTTCACGCACACACTCTCACATTCCACGCAGCAAACAACGTTGCATCTCGCTGAGACATTCACTTATTAAAATAGAGGGGAGGGGAACAATACAATTGCTTTAAAATGCCCTTAATACAATATATAACGTACAAAAATATCTCTATATTTGAAGTTACAAAAAAATCTTGACAACAACAAATTTAAATATTGATAATTACCTCTGTATATACAACACTCATTGCACTTTTCCTCTCTAGGTTTCGGAAAGTTCAAGTAATAGTGAGGCTTGCACCCCGGTGGGGTGACACCCCATCAGGAATCAGTTTGTGGGCGGGCACGGCAGTGGCTCAGACCCTTGCCTCTGAGGGTCTCAGCATTTATTTCGCAGTTTCTCCTCTCCATGAGCCTGGCAGACGACGCTCCTTTGGATTCCCTCTGCACCCACCTCCCCACCCTGGGCACCTGGCCCCAATTAGTATGAAGAGAACACTGTCTCTCCTCCGCGGAGGACGCGTTCCTGCACAGCCAGTGCTCGCTGGCTGCCGGACGGTGCCTCCTGGACTCTCGGTCTCTCGGGGCTGTTCTCAGCCCGGGCCCATGGGCTGAATGAGGGGCTCGGCTCGCGGAAGCCCTCCCGCCCGAGAGGTGCCGGCGAGAGGCGTGCGCGACTGTTCGCTGCTGCCCAGGCGCCTAAATCCTAAGGAGGGTGGCAAATACTTGATGCACCCGGGAGTCCGGGGCCCCTCGCGCCTTTGGCTCTGGAGGCTGTAATAGAGTCCGACCCAAGCCGACCTCGGGCAGTGAACGTCGGCGTCGACGGCCGTAGCCCTGAGGGCTGATCTTGTTCCTGGGGGCGACTCCGTCCTTGTCCTTGTCCGTGAACTGGTAGATCTGATGCGCCAACTTCTGCACCGTGCACGTCCCGAAGCGACAACCAAAGCCCCGCTGGCCCTGGAAGTTGTTCAAACTCTGGCGGTAGCGCTTGACTCGGATGCGGGCTGCGTCAGGACTGCTGGAGACGGGAAAGGAAGGCTATGTGAGACCCCACCACCACCACCACATCCACTATCATCACCACCACCACCAAGCAGGTCTTTGGTCCCAGGCATCGGGAACGCAGCCATTGTAAGACCGGAGGGAGCTAGAAATTGCCATCTCCATCTCAACTGCAATACAGCCCTGATGATCCCCAGGGCTAGGGCAAAGGAGGAGGGATCCGCAACAGCGCCTGGCATAGTTACCTGGCCTGAGGGCTGCGAGAGGCGCCCTTCACGTCCTGGGGCCGAATAAGAGTCTGGACAGGCCCGGCCTTCATGTCGGCGAGCCCGGTGGGGTAGCTACGGGACTCGCGAAGTTCCCTTTTTCCACGACTTAGCGCCCACTTATTCCATCTAAAAAACAAAGAGACTCCATTCGCAATCGTCCTGGCGATGTCTTGGCCCATTCCCATTCCTCTTCAGTTCTAACCCCTCGGCGACCACTGGTCAGTTTCCCTTGCCTTGCAGGTACCAGGACTGGGGAAGGCGCTGCCAGCCACTCACTTCTTTCGGAACTCTGCCGCCACGTCGAGCCGTGCGGTGTCCACGCCTAGGAAGATGAGCGAGCCCAGGTACATGAGGGCGACGGGAACCAGCTTCATCCCGGCGGCGATGCACAGACCCTGGGGAAGGAGAAAAAAGAGCGGAGCTTGAGTGTCCTGGCCTGCCGCACCGGCGGGCGGGGCAAGGAGGCGGGCGGGGGGCCCCCAGCGCGGCCAGGGTGAGCCTGCACTCCGCCTGACTCAGACGCTTATCTCCCAGGGGCGCAGAGAGGCGCCAGCGGCATTTGCACCCGCCAAGCGGGTGACAGGCCCTGCAGGGGAGGCCGCTGCGCAGCGCCAGGCTCCCAGAAGTTCCCCACTCAACTTCTCAGAATTTGGCTGACGGAGCAGAGGGGACTGGGTCTCTGGAGTTCCAGTTGTGTCCACGAGCTGGGCTCGGGATGTGGGACGCACCCAGCAGAGGACCCTGCAAAGTAGATTGTACCCCTCACTCAGCGCTTCTAGGCAAGCCCCCACAACTTCAACCCGCCCCGCCCGCGGTGCATACCTGCTGAGGGGGTGATCAGCCAAAATTCTTTGGAGTATTAAGTCTGAGACGGCGCTCTGGCAGTGGCAAAACCCCGACGTCGAAGCTGCAGTGAGAAGCCAAAAGTGAGAAGGTTCGAGCTGTTTCGCCTAGTGTCACCAAGAAACCACTGAGTGGCCGGCTCGCGTTCCTGGGCTTTATAAGAGAGCAGGGGGGCGGGGCCTAAGCGCCCTTCACTCCCTCCCTCCCTTCCCTTGGGCGCGCGCTCTATAATCGGGCACGCGCATTGCTTGTCCGTGAGTGTGGGGTTTGTAGGTTGGGGAGAGGGGTGTCCCTCATGCCTAGAAAGTTTTAGAGATGAGCTCCAGGAGACTGATGCAGGAACTGCCCCGGCACAGCGTTCAGACCTTAAGCCGGGACGAAGCAGAGCCGGTACAACCTCTTGGGGTCCTTCCTTACCTAGGACCCATGCAGCCCAGAGTGTAAGGTCTGGCACAGAACTGCAAGAGCCAGCGCGGGGTACCACGTGGATGACCCGAACCCCAGACCTCGGGAGCTGTGGCCTCGAGTGGACCGCACCCCGTGCCGGCTTGGTGCCTGACCTGGCCGCGACCCCAGACTCCCGCGGAGCCTCACGGGCAGGGCGCAGAGCACTACTGAGAGGAGGGGGGCTAGCCAGCGCTGCTCCTCCCCGCCCCCCAACCCCGAGCGGCCGAGACTCTGGGTTCTGGGGATGGACTGGTAAGATTTCGCAATAGGGGCAAGGCTCCGAAAGGCTAATTTGAGAATTGGGAGTTAGAGTGGGGAGTCACCTGAAGTTTCAGAATTTGCATGCCTGTTTGGAAATATAGGAATAACCAAAATTACGACGAAGAATACAGTTTCGTTCCCCCCCCCCGTAATCAAATTATGCCTTATAAGGTTACAACCTGAGAGTTTGCCTGACTGCCCTTGAAGCCTTCATTCACCCCTTGTAAACGTGAGGATTTACTGCCAAGGAGCACACTAATGCTTCACGTATGTTAATCGCTTTACACTTTACAAACCATGGCCACATCCTGATCTCCTTTGATCCTCACACCTACCCTTGAGTTAGACAAGGAAGGTAACATCAATTTTCCACTTGGTGAAATGAGAAAACTAAAGTTCAGAGGGGTAAGCATTTGCTCAAAGTCACACCAAAGGTGGTAAACAGCTCGGCCAGGAAGCATGCATGGCAGACTGGAGTGGGGCGCGGCATGGATATTTTTCTAGGCTGGGGCCATCATCTCCTCAAGGGGGAGAGGAGAGTCCTAGCCCCCGCCCAAGGATTTATGCCTGTTCATGATGAATCACCCCCAAACACGTTTGTCACCCGTTTATGCTCTTCCATCGCTGCTTCTTGACTTCACTTTCTTACTTAAATTCTGGAGGTCAAAATGGGGAGGGAACGTAGCCCCGCGGGACTCCCCCTCTTCTTGCAGGAGAGCTTCTGTAGTTCTGTCACCCACTAGTCTAGACTGACAGGAGGAGGGTGAGGGACCACTAGAACTCTGTGGACCAGCTTCCAGTCCTCACCCGACAGCGATTCTCTACATGAACTTGGGCAAGTTACGCCCCCACCTTCTAGCTTCCCCATCTATAACTTGCCCTCAGCGGATCCCTAAGCTCCCTACCTGCCCTGCCACTCTAGTTCTGAGACCCAGTGCACAGACGGCTGGCGCTAGGGCGCGCACGGACCTTGCCTGGCCTGGGCCGAGCACTGCTGCCTCAGCCGCCTTTTCACTCCCAGGAATGACCGGTGGACATTGCACTTGGGGAAGGAATGGTCGCCTCGAAGCTATTTATTCTGAGGGCTCTTCCCCGAGGAAGTCACCTGAGCGGACCTCAGTTCCAGCTCCGGATGAGGGACAGATCCCTGGGCTCGGACTTGGGCTGGACACGCAGAGGGTCGGAAGGTTCGGGCCGCGTGTCTGGCCTCCGGGCAGTCGCCGCAGTAGATGAGGTTTGGCGGCTGGTCGGCCCGCACCGCAGACTGCAGGTTATTACTGAACGCTTGCTCTGTTTCCAGGAGCCGCCCCAGTCCCAACTATTCTGTTTTTCTCGCTCGTCTCCCATTTCTCATCGCTTTCTTTCAGTTTGTCTGCGAGTCTGACTTTTCGCAGCGACCCTGTCTAGGACTCGCTGTCTGTCACTCTTGTCTGCGGATGCGACCTACTCGTCGCCAGCTTCCACCTGGGTCCGTGCCAAGACAGGTTTTTACTTTCATTTCCCCGGCGCGCGCCTCCGACTGCTGGGGAGGTCAAGGACAGCTGGGCGCCGGCCCACAGCCAGGGAAGGTCCCGTGGTCTGGACTCGTTCCTTCCAGTTCCCTCCAGCCCTGGGGGGTTTGGTCTGCAGAGGACTCTTCAGCTGCACCTCGTGGCCTCCCCGCTGTGTCCTTTAGGAGAGCCCTGATTCCAGGAGAAAGGGAGGGTGGAGGGGATGGGGGAAGGAATGAGGGTGGAGGGCGCTGAGCTCCCGCTCCCGCTTAAGGACCGCGAAGCCTGCTCTTGGTGCAGACTTAGTTTTGCGCTACTAGAGGCTTCAACAAGCAAACCCGACCCAGAAGTGGAGATTCCACCGAGCTCCAGTGCCTACGCCAGCGGAGTAGGGGCGGTGCCAGGAATTCCCACCTGAGAGCCTTGGCACGCTCCTTATCAGCCCCGGTGCGCCTTGTAGCTCTGGCACTTAGAAGTCCGAAGCTTGAGAACGCCGTCAAATCTTTCTTTAAGTAGAGTCCTGGCTAGGCGGCTCAGGATTTTGCTAGAACACCCGTATCTTCGAAAGTGTGTGTTTACGTGGGTCGGCGACGAGGGCCATAGGGTTTTCCCGCCATAGGATTTTCCCAAAGTGCCGTGGAGGATAAGTTGAAACATAGCTATAAACTTTGCCAAATGTTGGCATCTGTTTTTTTTCCCCCTTGGAACCTGGGGTTCGTTTACTTACTGTTAAAGGCGGGGACAATCACTAGAATGCATTCACGGTTGAATATCGGATTTGGAAAGAAACAGCCTAGAAGTAGTTCTGCTTTTGGCGATTTGTGGAGTTTCATCCATTCAAGTTGCAGTGATTGTAGATTCACACAGAGTACAAGGAAGGAAGGAAGGAAGTGCAGGAAGAAACATCTTTAAAATCTCACTGGCAAAACAAGTGAGAGAAACAGAAGAACAATCTAGTTAATGAAGATCCACTTCTTTTTTGTGTCCAAGAATTTTTAAAAGGTCATGTTGTAAATAAACCCCCAAAGCATTGTAATAATTATATGTATGCTGACATCATATATACAGATATACAAACATGCCAGAAGCCTTGTTGTATAATGGTGTCTCAACTTCACATTCCAACTGAATTATTTTTAGGCCCTAAATCCAAGCCTTATTCTTAGTAATGTTTGGAGTTTTAAAAAAATTTTGGTGGTGGCTTCTCAGTTAACACTGTGAACGCAATTCCTAAAGCCAGTGTGACCACACTCAGGTCATGAAGAAAAGAAATGAGAAACAATAAATAGTATTAATAATATTAATAAGAATAACTAAACTTGAGTAGCTAAGTGCATTGCATAATTATCTCTGATGCCTCTTTCTTCAAACAGGAATGTTTATAATGCATTTATTATTCATATGGTTCAAAATGCCTCTGCTGAGGCTTATTTACCAATTTCATTTGAAAACAACTTTCAAGAAGCATCTGGGAGTCAAAATACCAAGTGGTTTAGAGAAAGGAGCTAATCAGCTTCTCAAATTTAGTCAGGAGAAAAAGTAAAGCAGAGTACAAAGGTCAGGGTACTTGTTGTTTTTTTTTTTTTAAAATCTCTGACTTCTGTAAAGCTAATAAGATATAGATCCTTTCCAGAAAAATGCACATGTACACAAACTAATTTAAGTATAAAATAAACATACAATTTCAGGAGGTGGACCAAGTAAAGAATGCTGATGCAATAAAAAGTACTGTTTCTACTGCATTAATTTCTGTCTTGGAGTGGTAGATGAGGGCAGTTAACCTCTCTCTTTGTAGGGCATGGAATTTTCCAGGGCATCAGCAAAAAGAAAATAAATGCTTTTGCTGCCTCATTTTTGTGCTCTTGCACACAACATATGGACAGAAATAATCAGTCCTTGTATTTGATAAAGCCAGAAGACAAACCTCCCTGAAGCTTAAAGAGTATAAGTTGGTGTAGGACAGATGAAGGAGAACACAGAGAAGATGGTTAACATATAAAAACTTATACTAACGTCTAGAACAGAATGAGGTGAAATGACTTTAAGAGAAATTTACTACTGGTAGAACAGTGAATGGCATTAATAAATGCAGTATAATAGAGATGATTAGATCATTTGGGGTCATCCTTAGCCAATGAGAATGGTGTTAATGAGAGGGAACCACCATCATGCCACCTGCCTCCAGGTGGGGATACTGTACTATCAGATTAAAACCAGCAGAATGAGGCAATTCTAATGTATGGGCCTACATGATTTGAAAGTCATTTGTTCCTTCAACATTTACTGAGCATGTATTACATGCCTTTCTCTGTGCTAAATGCTGGGCATACAATAATCATCAATGCAAGTATCATTCTTGCTCTCAATGAGCTTATAGCATGTAGGGTAGGCAAATATAAACAAATCCTCATAGGAATAATAAGCACATGGTAAGTGTTGGTAAGTGTTGGAATCAAGATCGTTGGGAGAAATATCAATAACGTCAGATATGCAGATGACACCACCCTTATGGCAGAAAGCGAAGAACTAAAGATCTCTTGATGAAAGTGAAAGAGGAGAGTGAAAAAGTTGGCTTAAAACTCAACATTCAGAAAACTAAGATCATGGCATTTGGCCCCATCACTTCATGGCAAATAAATGGGGAAACAATGGAAACAGTGACAGACTTTATTTTGTGGGGGGCTCCAAAATCACTGGAGATGGTGACTGCAGCCATGAAATTAAAAAAACGCTTGCTCCTTGGAAAGAAAGTTATGACCAACCTAGACAGCATATTCAAAAGCAGAGACATTACTTTGCCGGCAAAGGGATGTCTAGTCAAAGCTATGGTTTTTCCAGTAGTTATGTATAGCTGTGAGAGTTGGACTATAAAGAAAGCTGAGCGCAGAAGAATTGATGCTTTTAAACTGTGGTGTTGGAGAAGACTCTTGAGAGTCCCTTGGACTGCAAGGAGAGCCAACCAGTCCATCCTAAAGGAAATCAGTCCTGAATATTCATTGGAAGGACTGATGCTGAAGATGAAATTCCAATACTCTGGCCACCTGATGCAAAGAACTGACTCATTTGAAAATACCCTGATGTTGGGAAAGATTGAAGATGGAAGAAGGGGATGGTTGGATGGCATCACTGACTCAATGGACAGGAGTTTAAGTAAATTCCGGGAGTTGGTGATGGACAGGGAGGCCTGGCGTGCTGCAGTCCATGAGGTCGCAGAGTCAGACACGACTGAGCGACTGAACTGAAACTGAAGTGTTCTGAAGGAAAAGCAAGATTAGGGAGACCTAATGTTCCAAATGGAGGAAACTATGCACAAATGCTTAGAGGTAAGAAAGAACTTGGGACATTAGGGGAGACAAAAGGAGATTGAAATTCACTGAGTGAGGGAGAAGAGAGGCATGAAATGAGATTAAGGAGGTTATCAAAGTTAGAGTAAATAGGGCCCTTTGGAATATAATGAATATTTTGCATTTTATTCAGAGTGATTTGGGAAGCTATTGACAGGTTTGAAGATGGGAGAGATATGATCTGCTGCTGCTGCTAAGTCACTTCAGTTGTGTCAGAATCTGTGCGACCCCATAGACGGCCTCCCACCAGGCTCCCCGGTCCCTGGGATTCTCCAGGCAAGAACACTGAAGTGGATTGCCATGTCCTTCTCCAATGCATGAAAGTGAAAATGGAAAATTTTCAGTTTCTATATACATTTATTTGAAAGGTCACTGTGGCTATCAAGTGTGATGACTGGATTAGAGAGGAACAAGATGGGGAGCAGTGCAGTGGTGGTGCCCTGGAGAGACTGGCGAGGGCCTAGTCCCCACATAATCGCAATACACACGCACACATTCCATCCTAAATTTCACCAACAGAGCTGTCTTCATGGATGTGCACCATGTTCAGTCACATAGGGTCCCACACTTGATTTAATGTTCTGCTTGTTTCTGCTTTGAAAGTCTTAATAATTTTTGAACAGAGAGACTCCTACATTTTCATTTTGCTTTGGTCTCTGCACATTCCACAGCCAGTCCCACTCACCAAATAGACATGCAATCTAAGTTAAAGCAGCCTGCAATCTCTCACAGCACCTATTTATACTGCTAAATGTCAGAGGTACTTTATGTGTCAAGATTCAATTATTCATATAATTACACACATGAAAGCAACTGCACGATAATTTCTGTTAGCCATCTCTGAAGTATCCTTCCTGCACCCTAAACATAAACACTCAAGGTAGAAATAGTATGTTTCCTATACAGATTTAATTTGATGACAAGTGTTCATAATCTACTTACCGTCCTGACGTTTTACCTACTAGGAAAGTCTGGGACTGCCAGTGAAGCAGGGAAACCAGTTAGGAAGCTATTGCAATAGTCAAGGTGGAAGGTGATAGTGGCTCAGATGAGTGGGCTGGCAGTGAGTGGGGAGAGAAGCATACATATTTGGGGAGCAGGATCAGTAGGACTCAGTGAGGAATATAGGGTTATGAGGGAGGCAGGTGGCAAGCTTAGCAATCATTGTTTCTTATTTGGGCAACTGAGTGGATGGAGATGTGGCAATGGATCAGGGAATCTACCATAGCTGCTTAGTCTCCTTTGTTACTGGTTGGTAGAGACAATTTGAATAGGCCCCAACCCTGCTTGGTCAAATCGAACTGTCATATTACCTCTCTGAACTTTAGTGGCTAACCACAGGAAGCACTTGAAATCACTGTATAGATCAACCACTTACTTCACAACAGCTGAATGTAGGAAGAGCAGGCTGATTGTTCTTGCTTACTAGTAATCAGCTCCTTTTGTCTTATAAAGCATAGTCTTCCTCCCTCCCGCTCCTGCCCCACTTCAGTAAAACAAATCTGGGTTTGCTTTACTCCCTTACTCTTTGGTGAGAGGTGATGGTGGTTATCTCAGGGGATGGTCTGGCCTTCAGCTAACCTCAGTAATCAGGCTGCCTTGTCAGGGCTTATCAGTTTCAGCAGACTGGCAGCTGTTGGCTGAGAAGCAAAATACAGTTCCAGTGTATGCTAAATATATTCACATGTGTATACATGGTGTCTTTATATATATATACCTGGAGTATCTCAAAATCCCTATGCTACAAAACATCCATTTGCAAATGGGCTGGCAGCCTACATATGATTCAACAGATGAAATATGTCTAAAAGCAAACATTTGATTTGAGGCTTGAAAATAGCAAAATTTTGATTAAAAAATAATACAGTAAGTCCTCCCCCCCATACCAATGAGTTCCATCCTGAGAGTGCGTTCATAAGTCCAATTTGCTCGTTAAGACCAACAAAGTTAGCCTAGGTACTCAACTAACACAATCAGGAATATAGTACGGTACTATAATAGGCTTATAATACTTTTTACACAATATGTACAGAAAAACATAACAAAACATTTTTCAATCTTACAGTACCTTGAATAGTACAGTACAATAGCAGAGCATACAGGGATTGGCATGGACATTCTTATCTTTGAAAGTTTGCAACTTCAAGGTTTGTATATAGGGGACTTCTGTAATAACACTAATTTGAACAAATGCTTATGAATGAAATTAAAAAAAAACATTTTAAAAGTACAGTGGGACCCCTACCTCTTATCATATGTAAAAATCAACTAAAAATGAATCAGTGGCCTAAAACAAGAGTAAACTATGAAAGTCTTAGAAGAAAATTAGGAGCAAATCTTCACTTCCAAGGAGTGATCTTGGATTTGGCAATGGATTCTTAGATATGACACCAAAGCGCAGGAGACAAAAGAAAAATTAGATAAAATTGACTTTGTATAGTATATACATACAATGGAATGTTATTCAACCATGAAAAATAATTAAGTACTGATACATGCTACAGCATGAACGAAACTGGAAAGCATTATACTAAATGAAAGAACCCAGATATGAAAGGTCATATATTGTATGATTGTATTTAAATCAAATATCCGTACTAGATAAATCCATAGAGACAGAAAGCAAGCTGATAGTTATCAGAAACTGGGGGAGGGGAAAATGGGAGTGACTGCTTTATGGGTGCAGGGTTTTCTTTTGGGTGGTTAAAGTATTTTAGAACTAGATAGAGGGGGTAGTTGCACAACATTATGAGTGTACTAAATACCACTGAACTGCACACTTTAGAATGGTTCCTTTTATGATTTGTGAATTTCACCATTAGAAAAAAGTAAAATGGGGAAGGAATATGATAGCTGCTTAAAAATGAGAAAGGCTATTATACAAAGATAGATTTTTTTCTGGGTATTTCCATAGAGCAAAATTGGGGGAAGTTACAGGACAATTCTGACATAACACGGAAGAACTTTCCAACAATAGTGTTGTTAAACAGTGGAATAGGCAGCCTCCCAAGGAAGTTAAATTAAGCTTTACTGAAAGTGATCAAGTTAGATGAGCTCTCAGGGAAGTTATAGAGAAGATTCTTACTTGAGGTGTGACTAAAGCATTTTAGTTTAATTATTTTCAAGACCTATCTGCTATCTTCCCTCCACATCTGCAACTAGGTTGATTCAGTTTGACCATAAGCAATTTGCAAATGAACTCCCTGAGTTCAAGTATTCAAGGAGTTTCAGTTCTAGTGCAGCCCAACCCTCTCAATCTGTAGGTGAAAAAAGTGCCACACACACAGAAAGAGGAAATGATCAATGAGAGTAAACTTTCAGTAGCTGAGACTCCAAATCTCTGAACTTTCAATTCAGAGTTCGGGCCACTGCAGCTTCCTGCTGGTAGCTGGGGGAATTTGTATATTCACTCATCAAACATACTAGTTAAGCACTTAAAAGACCCTCTGCTAAGAGTAAATGGTGAAGGTTAAACCCTCAATTAATAATGAGTAGTGATAAGCAACTAGGATGATGGTCACATTTGCAAACTATGAAGATTTCCCAAACTTCCCTTGTAACATATCCTGCTACCAAAACTTCATGAGATACTAAGAGAGGGCAAAGCATGCTCACCTGGGTTTCTCACTTGCCAAATTCCAAACAATAAGAGGTGCAGTAACAAGAAAGTGACCTAGATAATTCCTAGATTGGATGATGATACACACGAATTCATTTTAATTGCATTGTTTGAACAGGGACGTTGGAATTCACCACCTGCTCCTGCAGCATAGAGCACTGGGACCGCTGCAGGGGGCGAAAACCTAGGCGGGAAGAACTCTTTGGGGAGAGACAAGCCTTCTCCCTCGGACTCGGTTGTTCCGGGCCAGTTCAGGAGGATCCCGGGGATGCCGCATTCTTTGGAGGAATTCAGCCTCCCCAGGCGCTCTGGGGGAAGCCCAGGCCAACAGCCCCCAGCCCACCCAGCACTAAAGCACGAGGCGCCTCTGAGGATTGCGCAAAAGCCTCTCCCTCCTCCGCCTGCTCGGTGGCATGTTCCTAAAATTCCCATCTGCACAACATAAACAGGAAATGTGCAGCAAAAGCCCTGGCGGTGCAAATTCCAGGCTTCCAGTCGAGGGCGGGAGAATCTTGTCTTGGGAAGGCGGGTGACCGGGTGGAGGGGCCGTTGAAGGTGGGGGTGGGGAGGGGAAGCAGCAAACTTTCCAGGAGACCCCCTCATCTATCCGTCTCTTCTTCCCAGACCCAGAAAGAAAGAGTGGAGAGGACGGAAGGAAGGATACCCTGCTTTAGGAAAAACAGGGGAGCGGGAGGTGGGCCGCGGAGGGGCAGCCGGGCCTCAAAGTGAAGCACCCCGAGAGGCTGCTGTGCCAGTAGGAATACACTGGGCTGCCTACTCCCAAGATCGGCTGTCCGAGCGGCCGGGGGAGGGTGGGGGTGGGCTCTCCGCCGGGGCTTGGGTCAATGAGGCAGCGCGGGTGGGGGCGGGGAAGCAGCGGGCGCTAAGAGCGGCGCAGGCGCAGAGCGCGCCTCGGTTGTCAAACATGGCTGAAGGGCCGCCGCTGCCGCTACTGCTGCTGCAGGGAAAATGCTGAGCCCTCCCGGGCCCGGTGGGCGGCGGCGGCGAGGGCGGCGACGGGCACCTGCTTCTCGGGCGCGGCGGCGGAGGCCATGGCCAGGCTGGCCGACTACTTCATCGTAGTCGGCTACGACCACGAGAAGCCAGGTAAGGGTGTGGGGCGGGCGCCGCCCCCGGGCCTCCCTGCCCCCGCCCCCCGGCTGCCGTCCAGTGGGCTTCTCTGGGCTGGGCATCGCGGCCGGGAGGCGGGGAGGGCCGCTCCCGGCCCCGGTGGAGCTGGCACTCGGCGTCGGGCCTTGATGGCCCGGCTGAGCCTCGCGGTGGGCGTGAGGGGCCAGCACGAGGGGCGAGGGAGGAGGAGGAGGAGGCGGCCTCGTCCTCCGGGCCCCGGGCGGCCCAGCTGAGGCGACTGGGTGCCGTGGCTCTCGCTCTGAAGAGGGCCGGGTACCAGGGGCATCGCCCCGGTGCCGGCGGGCTTGGGTCAGGGCTTCAGGGCTGGGAGGGCGGGAGCCAACTGTGCTAAGTTCCTCGGGGATAAACTTCTGCCTAGCATCCTGAGTGAGTAACGCATGACGCAGGGGGCTGTCCTCTCCGAAAGGAAGTGCTGAGAGTCCAGTGCTACCTCACCCCTGAGCTGGTGGGGGCCCGTCTAGTCACCGCGCCCGTGGACGCATGGTACCGAGAGAGGGCAAGTGAGCCTTGAACTTATGAACATTTCTAGGAAATGCTCCTTGTTCTTTCAGGACAAATCTGACGGTCATTTCAAAAGGAGTCTGAATACGATCTTTTAAGTAAGGACCGTCAGCACATCGCTGCAGGTGATCCTATTTCACTTTAATGAGTGTTTTAATTAGTCTTTTCATTCGTCGCAGAATTATCCTCTTAGGTAACAATCTGGCAGATGTATTTTAATGGAGAGATTTCCACAGTTTAAGATAATTCACCGTTTATGCACGTTTATTTTTGTATTCCTTTTGTATTACTGTGTAGCTAAGCATAAGGTAATGAATTGGGGAAGCACATCTATTTCAGGGTAACGTCAGGGTAATTTACAAGAAATTTAACGTCTCAGCTAGACAGCCCTTCCTTTTTCAGAGGAGATGCTGAGATTGTGTTTTGCTGATGGTTACAGCCGTTTGTAGCTTCAGAATACCATTGTTCTTCCCACTCTTGGTGGGCTGCCCCTTTCACTATTCCTCTCCTAATAACTTCCTTTAGTGGGGACTTTTTATAGTCTTTAATTATTCTTGACCTGATTGAGATTAGCAAGAGAAGGGTTGGGCTATATTTAAAATATTTTCGGGCTACACAAAGTTTTATTTATTTCCTAGTAATTTTGCATAGTCTGCTATCTCTTTCTTGCCAAGATTGACAATATGGAGAAGCAGAGTTTGTATTTAACATTGTTTCATTTTTAGTGACTTTGAGTTTTTTCTCACTTAGAAAAAATGGAAACAATCAAAAACTTGCAGAAAACTTGCAAGTATGGTACAAAGAACCTTTTCCTCCCTGAACCATTAGGAAGTGCTGACTTGATGCCTTCCCTATCACCCCAGGTTGTGTATTTTCCACAAACGAGGATATTCCCCTGCATGATCAGAGTGCAGTCATCAAAAATCAGGAAATTTACACTGACAAAGTACTTCATGTAGCTCTCAGATTGAAACAGTGTATCTCAGATTGGGACTTGAGCCCACCTGAGAAACAGGAAGCTAGTGAAAACCCACCATCTGTTAACTGTGATCACACACACCTGGTTTCAGGACTAATGAAGCTCAGGTTCTTGATGTGTCATCACAGAAAGAATTCAGTGAGAGACAAATTGATAGATAAGTGGATTTATTTAGAGAGAAACACTCTGCAACCAACCCTGAATATTTATTGTAAGGACTGATGCTGAAGCTCCAATACTTTGGTCACCTGATAGAAGAGGCAGTTCATTGGATAAGACCCTGATGCTGGGAAAGATTGAAGGTGAAAGGAGAATGTGGTGGCAGAGGATGAGTTGGTTAGATAGCATCAGCAACTCAATTGGACATGAACTTGGGCAAACTCTGGGAGATAGCGGAGGCATGCTGCAGTCCATTGGGTTAAAAAGAATCGAACCCGACTTAGTGAGTGAACAACATACTCCACAAGCAGAGTGTGGACCATTTCCGAAGACAACAGCCTTGAATTATGGCTTGGTTAGTTTTTATGGGCTGGATAATTTCATAGGCTAATGAGTAGGAGGATTATTGTTTTAGGGAAGGGGTGGAAATTTCCAGGAATCGGGCCATTGCTCACTTTTTGGTCTTTGGTGGCTGGCTTCAAACCTGTCATGGCGCTGGAAGGTGTGTCACTTAGCTTGCTGATGTGTTACAGTGAGCGTTATACTGAAGCTCAAGGTGTAGTGGAAGTCAGCTTGTTCGCCATCTTGGACCTATTTGGTTCTAATCTAATTGTCGTGTCCTCAGGCTGTATCATTTTAAAGTTTATGCCCTGCCCCCGCCCCTCCTGTTTCAGTTCTGGTTCAAGTTTTGTTGATTATGCTGTCTCTTTACTGGCAAAAGAATCTGGTTCAGAATCATATATTGCATTTATTTGCCATAGGGCCATCTCATCACAGGTGAGGCAAGCTCTTGGATAGCTAGCTTTGGAGCTCAGCTGAGGAATCATACTGATCTTCAGGAGTTTATTGCTTGCATACTTGATGGTGAAGAATTTCATTAAGTTCTCATTTACTTTCAGTACATTTTTGGCCGTATGCTTCATGACTTCTTCAGTCTGAAATGATTCCCTCATCTTCTCTTGATTGTCGTAATCTTGACCCTAATGAAGATTGTGTGTGTGCGTGCTCAGTTGTGTCCGACACTTTACTACTCCATGTACAATAGCCCGCCAGGCTCCTGCCCATGGAATTTCTCAGTCAAGATTACTGGAGTGGGTTGCCATTTCCTACTCCAGCGGATCATCCCAGCCCAGGGATTGAACCTGCGTCTCTTGGGTCTCCTGCATTGACTGGTGGATTCTTTACCACTTCCCATCTTGTGGAATCTTAGTTCCCCAACCTGTGTCCCCTGTAGTGGATGTATGGAAATCCACTGGACCACCAGAGAATTCCCTAAAGTTAATATTTAATAGTTAATGTTTTTCCTCCAATTAAAATTAAAAAATTAAAGAAAAAATAGCTAATGTTTTTCGTGAGGATTGCTTTGAAACTATGTGTCTTGGTCCTCGTCAAACAGGTAATGTATTCCTTTATGCATTTATATCTGTATGGATTCATGGTTTTCTTTTTTTTTGGCTGGGTTATATTGTTACTGTTTATTTAGTTCTTCAAATTTTCCTCATTTGGCCAACTAGAGCCCATTCACTCTGGCTTCTGTGTCTTTATGACATGTCCCCACTGTGAGTGTTTTACTTTGAGTGGCTTTTTTTTTTTTTTTTAACACTTTTTGGCATAAGAAGATGTTTTGGGCTTATGTTGTACTATCCCTGCCTCAGTGCTGAAATCAGCCATTTCTCTAGGGAGACCTGGATTGTTTTAACAATGGATGACATTTAGAAGCTAAGATCTCAGTGCTGTGTGTTTACTGCTGCTGTATTGTTATACTGCTTTCAGGCTTTCTTAATGGACGGAGCTGGGGAATACATGTATGTGTTCACACAGGTGGCTCAGTGGTAAAGAATCTGCCTGCCAATACAAGGAGACATAGGAAGCAAAGGTTCAATCCCTGAGTTGGGAAGATCCCATGGAGGAGGAAAATGGCAACCCGCTCCAGTATTTTTGCCTGGGGAAATCCCATGGAGAGAGGAGCCTCGTGGGCTATAGTCCATGGGTTGCGAAGAGTCGGACATGAGTGAGCAACGGAGTACGCATGCATGCACACGTTTATGTCTATATTTATTTATATATATTAAAAAACTCTGAGTTCCTACCAGTAGCACTGATTTCAGTCCAACGCTTCTGGGTCCACTCAAGTTTTTCCCTTTTTCATATTTGTAATATTCTTTTCTGATGGAAATCTGGCTCCCATTAGCCTTATTATATTTACTTGTTCAGTCTCCATGTATTAAACCAGTCTTTCATCTTTGCTACCACCCTCTCCTCTCCTGGATGCCTTCCTCTCTCTGTCGGACTCAGATTCTTCATTCTCCCAACATCCTGCCCCTGTCAGGACCTAATAGCCCTTACCAGGATGTCTCAGTACAGGGACACCCTGTTCAACCGGCTCTGGCTCTAGCTCCCCATGTTATCTTACCCAGTGTCTGTGGATATACTTCTTACCCTACGTAGGTCTGACACACGACACTGGGCTGCTTCCATCTGAAGGAAGACATCCTCATTCCATACTCCCCAGTGCCCTATTCCAGGTTGCCCCTCTGTTTTGGCACCCTCCTTGCAGTGCTTGGACTCTGACTGAACTCATCTCCTTTGGCCTTTCCTTCCCACATGGAGTACCTTCTTGGTTCACTTGGGCTCTGATACCACCGCCCCCGCCAGGCTATAATGACTGCTCCATATCCCACAAAAGAGAAAGGGAAGATTATTTTTTTAAGTAACAAAATCCAGAAGCTTTTTAAAATCACAGAATCTCGATAGCAAAGTGTATCTTTCTTTTTAACTTGGGATAATTTTGAAACCCCATGGACTGTAGCCCACGAGGCTCCTCAGTCCATGGGATTCTCCAGGCAAGAATACTGGAGTGGGTTGCCATTCCCTTCTCCAGGGGATCTTTCCATTCCAGGGATCGAACTCACATCTCATGCATCTTCTGCATTGCAGGCAGATTCTTTACCGTTTGAGCCACCAGGGAAGCCCCAATTTTTCTTCAGTCATACTTATTGATGTAAAATTTACATGCAGTAAAATCCACCTTTTAACTGAACAGTTCAGTGAGTTTAGACAGATGTATGCCTAAGTGTAGCCAGGCAAGATATAGCTAGAACACTTCACTCCAGAAAGCTCCTCTGTGCCCCTTTGTACAGTTAATTCTTTCCCTAGCCTCTGGCAATCACTGATCTTTTTCTGTCCTTGCTTTTTTATCTTTCTTAGAATGTCTTATAAATTAAATTATACAGTTTTTTATGTCTGGCTTTTTTCATTTAGAAAAATATGTTTGAGACTTACCCATCTTATATGTACTGTCAGTTCCTTTTTATTGCTAAATATAACATGATTTGTTATCCATTCAGCAGTTGGTGGACATTTGAGTTTCTGGTTTGGGGCTATTATGAACAAAGTTACGCTGAATATTTGCAGAAAGATCTTTGTTCATTTGATTTCATTTCTCTTGGGTGGATACTTAGGAGAAAAATTGCTGGGTCATATTGTCATGGTATGTGTGCGGGTTGGAAATTTCCAGAGAGGAGGCAGAGTGAAAGGACAGTAAAGTTTATTAGAGCAGGGGAGGGAGGGATAGCTGCCAGTACAGTAGGCCCACTTCCTGCTAGTAGGGAGAGCAGACCCCAAACGGGGGTCTTTGGTCTGTATAGCTGGAGGACAAGAAGTAAGGTAGGGTCTTTCGAGTCATTTGCAGATCGGATGAACTACATATATACATCCCTCTACCGGGGCTTCCCTGGTGGCTCAGTGGTAAAGAATCCACCTGCCAATGCAGGAGACATGGGTTTGATCCTTGGGTTAGGAAGATCCCCTGGAGAAGGAAATGGCAACCTACGCCAGTATTCTTTTTTTTTTTTTAATCAACATATTGTTTGTTTGTTTATTTTTGGCCTTGCTGGGTCTTCATTGCTTTGTGAGGGCTTTCTCTAGTTGTGGGGTAGGGGTGGGTTTACTGTTCGTTGTGGTGCACAGGCTTCCCACTGTTGTAGCCTCTCTTGCTGCTGAGCACAGGCTGAGGGCTTCAGTAGCTGCAGCAGGCAGACTCAGTAGTTGTGGCCCACGGGCTTAGTTGCTCTGTGGCTTGTGGAATCTTCACAGCCCAGGGATTGAACTGTTGTTCCCTGCATTGACAGGCAGATTCTTATCCACTGCGTTACTGCCATCAGGGAAGTCCCACACCAGTATTCTTGCCTGGGAAATTGCATGGACGGATGAAGCCTGGTGGGCTACAGCCCATGAGGTCGAGAAGAGTCGGACACGACTTAGCTACAACGTATAGGGCAGGAGAAGAGTAAGACAAATACCTTTTCCTTATATGGGATAGGAGTGGGAACAGGCCATACTACTCGGGAGGACTCGGAAATTCTACGATGGTTACAGCATGGTGGTAAGGGCGGTAAGAGTCTGGTGGTTTTCGTTCCTGCATTCCAAGATCCTTCTCGCTCATCTTGTTCTTTTGTCCTCGGGCACCACATGTTTGATCAGTGTCTAAATGTTTAACTTGATGTGAAACCACCAAACTGTTTTCCAAACTGGCTGTGCCATTTTACATACTTGCCAGCAGTGTATGAGATGTCCAGTTATTTTTTAAATTTTTATTTATATTACTTTTAAAAATTTAACCATTTTAGTGGACATGTAGTGGTATCTTATTGTGGTTTCATTTTGAATTTTCCTAGTGGCTGATGATGTTGAGCACCTTTTCTTGTACCTATTGCACTGGAATATTTTTGTAAAGAGTCTGAGCAAGTTTTTGCTGTTTTGTTTTTTTTTTATTGGATTGTTTGGCTTTTTTTTTTTTTAGTTGAAGTATAGTTGATTTACAGTGTGTGTTAATTTCTGCTGTACAGCAAAGTGATTCAGTTATACATATATATATTTTTTCATTTTTATATTCTTTTCCATTTTGGTTTATCACAGGATATTGAATACAGTTCCCTGTGCTATACAGTAGGACCTTCTTATTTATCCATTCTATATGTAATAGTTTTCATTTGTTTGGCTTCTTTTATTGAGTTTTAAAATTCTAGATACAAGTCTTTATCAGGTGTTTTGCAAATATATTTTTCCAATCTGTGGCTTGCCCTTTCATTTTCTTAGCAATAGCTTTTGAAGAGCAAATGTTTTAATTTGAATGACTTGTTGCTGTTCAGTTGTGGCCGACCCTTTGGGACCCCATGGACTGCAGCATACCAGTCTTCCCTGTCCTTCACTATTTTCTGGAATTTACTCAAACTCTTATCAATTGAGTTGGTGATGCCATCCAACCATATCATTGTGTCATCCCCTTTACCTCCTGCCTTCAGTTTTTCCCAGCATCAGGGTCTTTTCTAAAGAGTAGGCTCTTCACATCAGGTGGCCAAAGTATTAAGAGCTTCAACTACAGCATCAGTCCTTCCAATAAATATTCAGGGTTGATTTCCTTTAGGTTTGATCTCCTTGCAGTCCAAGGGATTCTCGAGTCTTCTCCAGTACCATAGATTTTTTAGGTATTTAAATAGTTTTGTATACTTTTAGTAGTCATTTTTACTGAAACTCTATAAAAACCTACTGGGACAGAATCCACCAAATCTATGTAATTGTTTGAATTGTAAATGAAGAATAAACCTAATTGAGTCTACAAACCTTTGTTATAAAGCTTTCTTGAGTTAGTATGATTTTATTACCTATATCTCTCTAAAAGCTAATATTACAATATTATGATTCTGAAATATGCTGTGTTTAATTCCAGAATGTTCCTGGAATTATCTGTTCAATATACTAAACTGTGTTTGTTCATAAAATGTGTATTTAATTAATAATATTTTTAGTTGATTTTTACAAATTTTTCTGTTTTAAATTTGAATTGAAAGAAAACCTTGTTTTTTGAAAAATTACTTTTACAAACTGGAAGAAATAGTTAATATATGCTGTTTGAATTATATGCAAACAAGAGTGCTTCACACATAGTAGATGTTTAATAAAGATAATTGAGTGAGTATGCAGTTGCTGTACATGTGGACTGTGGCTCAGATCATGAGCTCCTTATTGCCAAATTCAGACTTAAATTGAAAAAAGTAGGGAAAAACACCATTCAGGTATGACCTAAATCAAATCCCTTACGATTATACAATGCAAGTGAGAAATAGATTCAAAGGATTAGATATGATAGAGTGCCTGAAGAACTATGGACGGAGGTTCGTGACATTGTACAGGAGACAGGGATCAAGTAAAAAGAAATGCAAAAAAGCAAAATGGCTGTCTGAGGAGGACTTACAAATAGCTGAGAAAAGAAGAGAAGCGAAAAGCAAAGGAGAAAAGGAAAGATACACCCATTTGAATGCAGAGTTCCAAAGAATAGCAAGGAGAGATAAGAAAGCCCTCCTTAGTGATCAGTGAAAAGAAATAGAGGAAAACAATAGAATGGGAAAGACTAGAGATCTCTTCAAGAAAATTAGCAATACCAAAGGAACATTTTATGCAGAGATGGGCACAGTAAAGGACAGAAATGGCATGGACCTAAACAGAAGCAGAAGATATTAAGAGGTGGCAAGAATACACAGAAGAACTGTGCAAAAAGATCTCCATGATTCAGATAATCAGAATAGTATGATCACTCACTCAGAGCCAGACATCCTGGAATGCAAAGTCAAGTGGGCCTTAGGAATCATCACTACGAACAAAGCAGTGGAGGTGGTGGAATCCCAGTTGAGCTATTTCAAATCTTGAAAGACGATGCTGTGAAAGTGCTGCACTCATTATGGCAGCAGATTTGGAAAACTCACCAGTGCCCACAGGGCTGGAAAAGGTCAGTTTTCTTTCAGTCCCAAAGAATGCTCAAACTACCCGATAATTGCACTCATCTCACACGCTAGTAAAGTAATGCTGAAAATTCTCCAAACCAGACTTCAACAGTACGTGAACCATGAAATTCCAGATGTTCAAGCTGATTTTAGAAAAGGCAGAGGAACCAGAGATCAAATTGCCAACATCCGGTGGATCATCGAAAAAGCAAGAGAGTTCCAGAAAAACATCTACTTTTGATTTATTGACTATGCCAAAGCCTTTGACTGTGTGGACCACAACAAACTGAAAAATTCTTCAAGAGATGGGAATACCAGACCACCTGACCTGCCTCTTGAGAAATCTGTATGCAGTTCAGGAAGCAACAGTTAGAACTGAACATGAAACACCAGACTGGTTCCAAATAGGGGAAGGAGTACGTCGAGGCTGTATATTGTCACCCTGCTTATTTAACGCATATGCAGAGTACATCATGTGAAATGCTGGGCTGGATGAAGCACAAGCTGGAATCAAGATTGCTGGGAGAAATATCAGTAAGCTCAGATAAGCAGATGACACCACCCTTATGGCAGAAAGTGAAGAAGAACTACAGAGCCTCTTGATGAAAGTGAAAGAGGAGAGTGAAGAAGTTGGCTTAAAACTCAACATTCAGAAAACTAAGATCATGGCATCTGGTCCTATCACATCATGGCAAATAGATGGGGTAACAGTGGCGGACTTTATATTTTTGGGCTCCAAAATCACTGCAGATGGTGACTGCAGCCATGAAACTAAAAGATGCTTACTCCTTGGCAGGAAAGTTATGACCAACCTAGACAGCATGTTAAAAAGCAGAGACATTGGCAACAAAGGTCCACCTAGTCAAGGCTATGGTTTTTCCAGTAGTCATGTATGGATGTGAGAGTTGGACTGTAAAGAAAGCTGAACGCTGAAAAATTGATGCTTTTGAACTGTGGTGTTGCAGAAGACTCTTGAGAGTCCCTTGGACTGCAAGGAGATCCAAGCAGTTCATCCTAAATGAAATCAGTCCTGAATGTTCATTGGAAGGACTGATGCTAGAGCTGAGACTCTGATACTTTGGCCACCTTATGTGAAGAGCTGACTCATATAAAAGACTCTGATGCTGGGGAAGATTGAAGGTGGGAGGAGAAGGGGATGACAGAGGATGAGATGGTTGGATGGCATCACTGATTCAAAGGATGTGAGTTTGAGTAAACTCCGGGAGTTGGTGATGGACAACAAGGCGTGGCGTGCTGTGGTCCATGGGGTCATAAAGAGTTGGACGTGACTGAGCAACTGAACATGTGGAAAATACATAAAACTCTAAGGAAGGGTCTCTTGAGGGCTCACTTCCTGGCTCATTGATGGCTGTCTTCTCATGATGTCCTTACATGGAAAGGGGCAAGGGAGCTCTTTGGGGTCTTTTTGATATGGACATTAATCCCTGTAATGAGAACTTTGCCCTCATGCCCTAGTCACCTCCAAGTACCATCACTTTGGTCCCAAGGGCTTCCCTGGTGGCTCAGAGGTTAAAGCATCTGCCTGGAATGCGGGAGGCCCAGGTTTGAGCCCTGGGTTGGGAAGATCCCCTGGAGAAGAAAATGGCAAACCACTCCAGTATTCTTGCCTGGAGAATCCCATGGAGGGAGGAGCCTGGTAGGCTATACAGTCCATGGGGTCACAAAGAGTTGGACACAACTGAGCGACTTCACTTTCACTTCCAAATGCTAGCACATTGGGAGATTTAGGTTTTGACATATGCAATTTCTTTTTTTTTTTTTTTTTTGCAGGGGAGGGGTGTACACAGACATTCTATGACAGACTCATAGACTTGATAGTTAGGATGGTGACTTTAGAACATTAGAGTTGAAGGGGCCAAAGCCAGTTTGATAAATGCACATCCCAGGTCATATGCTGTATAAACTTCATATAGTCCAATTTATTTCTTTTTAGACGATCTGTATGACCTACAACCTGTGGCTTATGGAAAGAGGCAGAGGTGACTAAAATTCCAAACTTGGAGGTCTGGGATGTTTTTTGATACCATGACTTAAGAAGTTTGTAAATGTTTTTCTTTTAAGTTACTTATTTGTGTTTTTGGCTTGGAAGATTATGGGTTTTACTTGACAGTTATCTAGATGGAGCCTTCAGAAGATGGACAGGTAGGGGCTGAACACAAAGACTTGAGTCGTTAGTAGATAGATCTGTGTCACTGTGAGTACCAAGGAAAGTCTGTGTAGAGACAGTAGAGGACCAAGGACTGATCTTGGGGGAACACGATTACTAAGATGGAGAATAAAAGGAACCACAGAAGAAGGAGTTGGGGAGTTTGAGAGAGAGATTTAATTTTCCCCAATAGTAGTAGTTCTTGTCAATGGTGATAAAACCCCTGATTTTTGGCTAGTTTTGTAGCCATGCAGGAGAGATTATTTCCAGTTACTAACAGATAGAAACATATGAATGAGTTCTGGCCAGTTGGATGTAATTGGAAATAATGCATGCAGTATCCAGAAAGCATTCTTGAAAGGATGAGGGTATTTTTCTCTTGCTTTTTTCTTTCCTGAGACTGGCTGCTACTGCTGCTACGTCACTTCAGTCGTGTCTGACTCTGTGCGACCCTATAGACGGAAGCCCACCAGGCTCCTCCGTCCTTGGGATTCTCCAGGCAAGAACACTGGAGTGGATCCTGAGACTGGCATGCTGGTATAAAAACTGGAATCATCTTAAACAATGTAGAGAAGGGCCCATATCCTGGGGAAATCAGAGCAAAAAGCTGGAAAGAACCTCGGTCCCTAATGGCTTATAGAGGGATTATTATAGCTGCCTCTGGAATTTTTTTTTTTTTTAGACTATAACTTTGTATGTTTTTGTTTGTTTGTTTTTTTACTTTGTGTTTAAATTGCTAGAAATTAGAGTTTTCTCTGTTGCATGAAGCTAATATTAATCCAGGTACACAGAGGTGGAGGAGATTGGTATCCATAGTCATAGAAAATGGGGGGACTATTTCTCAGCGTCAACTGTGGCAGATAGAGGTCTGTGAGATGTGGAGTTAGTGAAGATCTTTGTGTTTCATAAAATTTTAGTTGAACGTTAACTATACGTCATCTGATTCAATGTAATTTATGGATGAGGAACCAATGTGCCCATGTTCCCACACCCTTCTCTGCTACATGTTGTTACCTGTGAATGGTCACAGCTTTTATCCTGGACTGCAAGTTTCCTGATGCCTGTATTCCAATACACCGTGCTATCCTTTGAGAATTTATATCAAGGATAGTTTTTACTCCAAAATTGTTTCAGCCAGAATGTTGTATTGTAAAACAAATAGTGAAACTTTAAACAGGAGAAAGAATTGGAAGTGAAAGCAGCAGATTAAGACCATTTGTTTGAGTCATCTGAATTTTGAGAGGTAAGAATATCTGGTTGGAAAACATGGAATGCTTTGTCTTCAGGATAAAAAGACTTTTTTTTTTTGTATCCCGGAGTTGTGTGGCTGATTAGTGCTTAAGACATGTTTAAATTGAATTGCAAGAAGTAGCGTGGTCCACTGAGAGTTTTAAAGTGTGTAGGACAGCTCTGAGCATACACAAAGGCAGAAAGAAGAGTGGGAATCAATAGAATGAGAGCACTTGATCCTGGAGAGAGTGGAGATAGGTATGGGAAGGAAGTTCCGGAAGACTTGAAGTCTGGAACACATGTATACAGGATACAAATACATCAGTGAGCTCTGAATATTCCCCCCTAAAAAGAGTATTATGCGCTTGGAAAATAATATTGCCATATCATTAGTCTTGGAGACTTTCTGTAATGGGGTCCATGAAAACATTTCACTGATCAGCTGTGGGGATTTTCTGGACGATGACAAGTCACATAGGCATATTATAGAAGCAGAAATCTACAGGTAAAATTAGCACTAATGGACAGGGTACTGTTGGAAAAAGACAGTGGTGAAGTGTGCTAAGAGTGGTTTCAGGGTAAGCTTTAAATTTGGATGCAAGTATCTAAAAAATGAGTTCCTAAGAAATCTAACCTCTCAAAATAACTTTCTGAGAAGCAGTTTTATTTCCCAGCTTAGGTTAACATATATTGTAGGTTGTTGTGCCCGATATGATGATAATATTCATTAAAAACTATTACAACAGTGAAGCCATTGACTAAATCGTATTGGTTGACTAGTATTTATTACTTTAGAAAGTTTGCTGTTGTCAAAAATGAGATCATTAAATATCACAAGATTTATGGTGCTTTTTAAATTACTGCTGAATTTGATTAATAATTTGGGTTATGCAGTTGTTTATAAAGTAAATGCTATTCATTTGAAGTTCTCATTTTTGTAAGCTACATTGTGAAGGAAAATATCTTAATGATTTCGTAATTTTACTTTTCCTTATATATATCAATATCTTCATTATTGAATTTTCAGAAAAACTTTTAGTTATACTTGTAAGTTTTCCATTGTTTACTGAACAAAAGAAATATTTTACCTGTGGAAATATTTCATATGACTGCCACTTAAGTATAAATGGATTTAAATAGACTAGATTTTTTTAAATTGTATAGTTCTATAGTTACTGATTATTCTCGAGTATAGAGCAAAAAGATTAAGAAAATAAAAAAGCTTGTGTTTTAAGGGAACATTATATGGAAGCACCAGAGAAATAGGTTTCCCAGGTGGCTCAGTGATAAAGAATCTGCCTGCTAATGCAGGAGACGCAGGAGATTCGGGTTCGATTCCTGGGTTGGAAAGATCCCCTGCAGTAGGAAATGGCAACCCACTTCAGTATTCTTGCCTGGAAAATTCCATGGACCGAGGAGCCTTTATGACCCCTTTCCATGGGTCACAAAGAGTCAGACACGACTAAACAACTGAGCACACACCAGAGAAATAATCCTTACTCTAAAATGTCTTAATGACAGTACGATTTCTTGCATAATCGCTACAGGCTAGCTCTCCAACACTGTTAATTTCTTAGGGCTGCCATAACAAATTATCACAAAGTTGGTGTCTTAAAAGAATCCTTCTTTATTTCTTCTGGCTTCTGGTGGTCCAAGGCTTATTTTATTTGTGGCAGAGTAACTCTCATCTTAATAGTGACAGACTTTATTTTTTTGGGCGCCAAAAGCACTGCAGATGGTGACCGTGGCCATGAAATTAAAAGACGCTTACTCCTTGGAAGAAAAGTTATGACCAACCTAGATAGCATATTCAAAAGCAGAGACATTACTTTGCCAACAGAGGTCTGTCTAGTCAAAGCTATGGTTTTTCCAGTAGTCGTGTGGATGTGAGAGTTGGACTATAAAGAAAGCTGAGCACCAAAGAATTGATGCTTCTGAACTGTGGCGTTGGAGAAGACTCTTGAGAGTCCCTTGGACTGCAAGGAGATCCAACCAGTCAATCCTAAAGGAAATCAACCCTGAATATTCATTGGAAGGACTGTTGCTGAAGCTGAAGCTCTGGTACTTTGGCCACCTGATGCAAAGAACTGACTCGTTGGAAAAGACCCTGATGCTGGGAAAGACTAAAGGCAAAAGGAGAAGGGGGTGGCAGAGGATGAAATGGTTAGGCAGCATCACTGACTCAATGGACATGAATCTGAGCAAATTCAGGGAGATAATGGGACACAAGAGCCTCGTATGCAACAGCGGACAACAGAGGATGAGATGGTTGGATGGCATCTCTGACTCAATGGACATGAATTTGAGTGAACTTCGGGAGTTGGTGATGGACAGGGAGGCCTGGTGTGCTGCAGTCCATGGGGTTGCAAAGAGCTGGACTGACTGACAACTGGCTGACTGAACTTTCATCTCTGCCTCATGTTCACATGGCCTTTTCTGTATCTCTGTGTCCAAATCTCTTTTCTTTTATACAGAAGTAATCATTGAATTTAGTGCCCACCCTAAATCCAGAATGATTTCATCTTGAGATCCTTAACAAATTAATACTGCAGAGACCCTATTTCCAAATAAGGTCACATTCTGTGGATATGAGTTTTGTAGGATACAGTTCTGCCAATTACAGACACAGTGGTTCATGCAGTTTTTGTAATGCTAGCTGTTCGTTGTTCAGTCCCTAAGTTGTGTCTGACTCTTTTGCGACTCCATAAACTGTAGCCCTCCAGGCTCCTCTGTCCATGGGATTTCCCAGGTAAGATCACTGGAGTGGGTTGCTGTTTCCTTCTCCAGGGGACCTTCCCGACCCAGCAGAACCCACATCTCCTGCATTGGCAGGTGGCTTCTTTACCGCTGAGCCACCAGGGAAGCCCCATGTTACTAGTGCCATTCCTTCTCTCCATGTTGTGTCAGTAAGGTCTACAGATGCTTTCTTTGGATGTGCCACACAGCTTACCTTTCTTTCCTTAGGAATTTGCTTCATATGCAGAGATTTATCTTCATTTTATATGTTAAAAAAAATTAGTTTCCACATACATTATCTCAATAACTCTTCATGGTAACACAGTGAGTTACCCTGTAGGGTCCATCAGAGTTGAATAATTAGCCCACTTTCACACGGATCATAAATGGAATTAAATGGGATTAAATAGAATTCGGTTTTCTCACTTGAAGTAAAAACTCTTATTTATAAACACATTGTAGGGACTGGCAGGGAGTGAAGAAGAGTGAGGGAGAGGAACAGGGAAGGGATTTTTAGGTGAGGGGATGGTAGTGGTGGCAAAGGCACTGGAGTGAGCAGTCATGAGTATCTTTGATTTGGCTGGGACCAGAAGAGGAGCATTGCTAAGTAATAGTTTCAGAGCCAGAAGAGGAGCGCTGGGTAGGCAGGACATGACGACTATATTAGAGTAACTAAGACAGTTATTTTTGTGTTTCTCGGGCTGTTTTTGAGGCTTGTCACTTTTCATTGCATTGTTTTCTTGTCCTTCTGCACCTAATCTCTGGAGTTGAAATTCTTGATACTTTGGAAAACAAAATTTAAAAACTTGTTGCACAAGAAGGTTTAAAAATATTTCTGTAGAACTTTGGCAGTCAGGAAGATAAACTTGCCTTGGAAAATATTTTTCTGTTGCAGTTTGTGGTTGCTATTTTTTGGTTTGACAGGTGAGTCTGGACTCCTAATTATGCTGAGAAATGTCTGCTCCTTATCAGCAGTGTCTTTTGTGGAAAGTGTCAAACTATTCAAAGTGATCACCGTGAAAGGTCATTAGCTGTAATCTCAGGAAAATTGCTTCTTTTCAGGCTTCTTAAATTTAGCACTTTATTTGGTTATAACTGTGACCTAAAGTTAGAGGATTTTCAAGTTTTGAAACCTAAAGCATGATGTAATCTATAGTAAGTATTATGAATACCACAGAAGTTCAAAGACAACAGTGAAATACCATACTATTTTCCATACTTTTACGAGGAAGATTGTGCTTGCTTTAAGAAGCCACTTAGTGGATCTTCACAGATATATATATATATATATACACACATATATACACACACACACACACACATACACACACACACATAATTAAAGAGCCTATAGAATTTTATGTTAAAATATTATTTTGGAATAGTGAATTGGTTTAGTGTTACCCAGGTGTTAAAATATGTTCCCCAAGAAGCAATTTTTAATTTATTCCGTCTAGGTATTGGTATTTTGTTTAAGATTCTGTAGCAGCCTTGGACCTGAGCAGGATTGAAAACCTGTTTTTTATGAAAGACTGTTAAGCCAAAGAATGAAAGTTAATGAAAAGTCACATAAATGAAAGAAATTTTAGTGTATAAGGTATATATTTTTCCTTGGAAATTAAGAACATGAAATTAAAGCAATATTTTAAACACCCAACAAATAACTTAAAATATTTTAGTTTTACATTGTATAAATAGTATATCAGAGGGAGATGAGTGTCATACCTACCAAGTTGTTCCAACAGAGGATTAGGCTCCTGAGGAGTAAAATATTTTTTTCTGGTCTTGGAATCTAGGGTAGTGCCACTCAATTCTTTTAAAGCAGTGTTGTGCTTTCACAACTATAAGCACAAATAGGGTGATATAGAAAGCAGGTTAATTGCCTTTGACTTCAAACTGGTCTGGTTTCCTTTCTCTGTAGTCTGTGCTACTGTTTTATTCACATCTTGACTTTACTTTAGCCCTACTTTCTGACTAATATTTTCCGTTTGGCTCCTGACTTATTCTTCTGTCCAGGGCATCTGAAACTCGATTCATCTATTTTTCTACCCAATTTTGACTCATACTGTCATGGTTTTGGTGTATCAGTTTATTCCTGGTTTAACTGACCTGTCTGTTGCTAGTGTGTGTTATATGTTACTTGTTGTAGTAACATACTTATTATAAAAATTTCAAACAGTACAGAAAGTTGCTTATTCTTGACTCTAGTACCTATCTCTTCAGACCTCGTGACAGTTAATTTGTTTCTCCGTATTTGTATAGAAAATTCCTAGTTCTCTTAATAAAATGAAAACTGTATAGTCTTCCAAGGTTGGCAGTGGAAGGAAAGCCACCACATGGGAAGAGTTGGCTTGACCTCGAGCCCCAGTTCTTCCATTTCTCTACTGTTCTCGTGCAGCACCACTTGTTTCTTCACATTCTGGCTCAAATAACTCCCTCTTCACCCAGTCATTTCCCCTTTATTTGCTCAGACACAGCTGAAACAAGGCTGGATTATTGAGAAAAAGACTTTTCTAAAGGTTGAAGATAAGACAGAAGAGGAACAAAGCCAGAGAATCAGTCAGTCATTTGGTTTGCAAAGTGTAGTGTACGCCTTTTCAGTCTGTGGTCTCCTAAAGAAATTCTGTCCTATCTAGTTTCTGGTACCGTCATGTGCTAGAGGTTGTCTCCTTCAGTCTGGGCCCTAGCTGGGGGCTAGATAATCCATTCCTGTCAGGTTTAGCCAGGGACCGCTTTCCTGGTTCTAGTTTTCTGTCCCAAGGATCTGTCTTAGGACTGTGCTTCAGGAGATAATCCATTCCTTACCGATCGGCCTATAGCACTAACTGGTCTGCCGTATTAGAATTCAGCACAGGGAAAGGGGATATCCAGAAACAAAAGTGTGGGAATAGGACATCTTTGTGTTTGTACCTGTTTTTACCCACAGTCCCAGCACTGACAAAACTTCGTTACCTAGAAATATAGTCATAACATTCATGTACAAATCAAAGCACAGCTAAATAAGCATCATATTTTCTGTTACTTTTAAAAGAAAAATAAGTTTTGTAGTACTGTGTGTTCATATTTATTTTTAATTGATGCTTTGTAGTCTTTCCTGTTTGATTTTTAATCTGAACAAATAATGATACCATTTTTACTACTCAGTAAGCATGAATGTTAGTTGAAGCAGTTTTTTAAAAACAATACCTTAAGTTCAAAAACATCTAGGTTCTGGACTGATTTAATTTGTACAATTAAACTGAAGTAATGGTTTCTGAAAACTGTCCCTATCGCTTTCTTTTTCTTTTCTAGTATAATGGAACTGTTTTCTTCTACTATTGATTAGAGAGAATAATTCGTTACCAAACATATAAATAAGAAAAAACAAGCAAAATAGTATAAGTGGTCTTTTCTTCTGTGTACATATGACACAGAGACGTCAAGGGATTATTTATTTTTAATGGATAATTTTAAAAAAAAACTGTGGTGAAGTCACCATGTTTGCCAAGAGTTATTTGTACTTGTGGGTCATGAGGTTTGAAGCTTATGAAGAAATTGTTGAAAGACTTAGGGAAATAATGTGAGTAGCTGATAAATGGCAAATAAGTAAGCCTTAGCTATAGTGAACTACTTGCCATTCTCCTAAGGGATCAAGATTGTTCTCCACTTTGGAGTTGCTAGTCTTTCATTGTTATCTGTCTTTTCAATGATAGCTATTCTAGTGGGTGTAAAGTGGTATATTGCTGACATTTTAATTTAAGATATATTTCCAGAGATTTTTGTGTGCATCCATACGTATGGGTGAGTAAGTGAAGTCGCTCAGTCGTGTCCGACTCTTTGCGACTCCATGGACTGTAGCCTACCAAGCTCCTCTGTCCATAGGATTTTCCAGGCAATAGTACTGGAGTGGATTGTCATTTCCTTCTCTAGGGAGATCATCTTCCCAACCCAGGGATCGAACCTGGGTCTCCCGCATTGTAGACAGACGCTTTACTGTCTGACCCACCAGGGAAAGAGTCTTATTTTAATTCTTATAAAACAAGTTCATAGTGCTTGTTTAATTTATTCAGTATGTGTTTTTTAAAACTTAACTGTATATTAGTGGCAACTTTCCATATTCTAAAAAATGTGTGTGTATACATATATGTATATATGGTAGGGTTAATTTTTATTAACTAAATAATAACATTATTATTAAATAACAATTTAATGTACATGTAATAATAACTGTGATGAATTCTTCTGCTAAATCTTTGTATTCATCTTTAATTGCTTGGGATAAGTAGTTAGAGAGACAGTGAAGTTAAGTAGTTAAAAGCGTGGGGTGGAGTCACATGATCTGGGTTTGATTCCTGGTTTTGGCTCTAAGAGGGGCTTCCCTGGTGGCTCAGACAGTAAAGAATCTGCTGGCAATGCAGGAGACCGGGGTTTGCCTGGGTGGGGAAGATCCCTTGGAGAGGGAATGGCTACTCACTCCAGTATTCTTGCCTGGAGAATCCAATGGACAGAGGAGCCTGGTAGGTTACAGCCCATGAGGTCTCAAAGAGTCAGACATGACTGAGCGAGTAACACTTTCACTTTTGGCTCTAAGAAGTTCTAACGTTAGATAAATTACTTAATTTTTCTGTCTGAATTTCTGTATCTATAAAATGGTGCTGCTGCTAAGTCACTTCAGTTGTGTCCGACTCTCTGCAACCCCACAGATGGCAGCCCACCGTCCTGGGATTCTCCAGGCAAGAACACTGGAGTGGGTTGCCATTTCCTTCTCCAATGCATGAAAGTGAAAAGTGAAAGTGAAGTTGCTCAGTTGTGTCCGACTCTTTGTGACGCCATGGACTGCAGCATGCCCGGTTTCCCTGTCCCTCGCTGTCTCCCATAAATTGAGTCGAGTAAATATCGATGCCATCCAACCATCTTATCCTCTGTCATTCTCTTCTCCTCGTGCCCTTAATCTTTCCCAGCATCAGGGTCTTTTCCAGTGAGTCAGCTCTTTGTATCAGGAGGCCAAAGTATTGGGAATTTCAACTTCAGCATCATTCTTTCCAAGAAATATTCAGGGTTGATTTCCTTTAGGATTAACTGGTTTGATATCCTTGCTGTCCAAGGGACTCTCAGTCTTCTCCACCTCCACAGTTCAGAAGCAAACATTAATTCTTCAGTAAGCCTTCTTTATGGACCAACTCTCATCCATATGGAAAAGCCATAGCTTTGACTTGACAGACCTCTGTTGGCAAAGTGATGTCTCTGTTTTTTAATATACTGTCTAGGTTTGTCATAGCTTTTCTTCCGAGGAGCAAGTGTCTTTTAATTTCATGGCTGCAGTCACCATCTGCAGTGATTTTGGAGCCCAAGAAGATAAAATATGTCACTGTTTCCATTGTTTCCCCTTCTATTTGCCATGAAGTGATGGGGCCGGATGCCATGATCTTAGTTTTTTGAATGTTGTGTTTTAAGCCAGCTTTTTCACTGTGCTATTTCACCTTCATCAAGAAGCTCTTTAGTTCCTCTTCACTTTCTGCCATTAGGTTAATGTCATCTGCGTATCTGAGGTTATTGCTCTTTCTCCCATCAATCTTGATTCCAGCTTGTAATTCATCCAGCCCAGCATTTCACATCATGTACTCTGCATATTAAGTTAAATAAGCAGGGTGACTATATACAGCCTTTACGTACTCCTTTCCTGAATAATTGTGTCAATTTTAATTCCTTGAAGTAGAATTGCTGTTTCAAGGGCATGTACATTTGTGTGGACATACATTAATTTTCTGCCTAGCGTCTCTTCCTTTGGGAAGCATGTTCTATTCCCTGTGGTTCCAGGGAAAGTGTCCTCATTGCTCCCACCCTATACCTTAAGCTGGGCCATTTAGAGTCATTTATGGGTCTTTTCTTTTGGAGGGAACTAGAAAGTCTTTTTTTCCTACTAGGGTAACTAAGGTAGGATAATGTGACTGAGTTGGGGCTGTCAATGTTTTCCCCACCGTGTATAGAGAGTCTGTCTGAATATTGGAGAGAGGCAAAGATAGCCGAAAAATGAGGAGACAGAGCTTTGGAACCATTATTTAAGATTTCTGGGTCCAGCCATTCGTGAAAGCCAAAAGAACAATTTTGAAAGTAGTTTTGAGGTATATTGCTGAATTGTATTCCAGAAAGATTATATCAGTATGTACTCCCATTTCCTTCAGGGGAATCTTTTTTTTTAGTTAAAAAAATGTATATTAATTTGTTTATTGGCTTGTGAGATCTTAGTTCCCTGACCAGGGATGGAACCTGGGTTCCAGCAGGACAGTGAAAGCTTGGAGTTCTAACCACTGGACCACTAAGGAATTCCTTCCTTCAGGAGAAGTTTAATTAGGAAAAAAAAAATCTTAATAAAATTTATTGCTTAAGCAATAACAGAGGAAACTGCATAGTTTTATGAAGGTGTGAATGGTAAGGGACAAATCAGGGAGATCAGATCTTATACCTAATTTAAACTATGTCTCTGAAACATTACAAAATATTACTTGTCTTTGGTTTTTAATTTTTTTTAATTTTATTTATTTTATTTTTGGCTGCACTGCGTCTTGGCTGCTGCTTGAGGGCTTTCTCTGCTTGCGTCGAGCAGGCACGGCTCTTCACTGCGATGCACGGGCTCCTCACCGCAGTGGCTTCTCTTTCTGTAGGCGCCTGGTCTTCAGTGGTTGCGGTGCACCAGTTTAGGTGCTCTGCAGCACTTGAAATCTTCCTGGACCAGGGATCAAACCCGTGTTCCCTGCATTTGCAGGCGGATTTCTAACCATTCGACCACCAGGGAAGTCTGAGTAGAGAAGTCCTTGAAACTAGGAAAAAGCCCTTTCAGCAGACATACTTTTATTGCTTTGGTGGACTACTTTATCTAATGGGAGTGGAACACTTATTTGCTGAATATTTACTGAGTGGACAGATTTTAGGACTTTCTTTTTTAATGATTTCCCTAATAGATTGAGTTAGGAGAAAGAATTTGTATCTTCCTTGGAAAGGCCCATTTCCATGGATGAGATCATTCTGTAGATGACTTCTTTAGCCTTGAGTGGTTGTAGCTCTTTATGTGTACTTTATTAATTTTCAAGATCTATGAGGGCCATGATTTGAAGAAAACAATTAACTCTTTAGGAAATTTGACATCTCAGGTTATTTTTTCCATCAAGTATTTGTTATAGTTAATTTAAACATAAGATTTGAAACCTTGGAATTAAAGATTCTTATTTAAGGAAAATAACTAGTTTGGGGACAAGTTTTAAAGTAATCTGTTTATAGTTAATGACATCTGCTTGTAGGTAAAAATATGTCTTTCTTTCCTCAGCTTAAGCTGATCTAGTTACATTTAGAGAAAGAGAAATCCAGTGTCAAAACAAACTTGGAAAATAATAGTTTGAAAATTAATTTGCAATGGAAAATAGCAGTTGGGACTGGAGTGAATTTTACAAATGCTTCATATAATTGTCCCACGCGGTTGTATGGAATTTGAAAAGAATGTTACTTGTTTTTCTTTTGAGACAAATATTTTACCAAATAATACTAGCCTTAGTAAACTAAAATCCACACAAGATTAGATTAATAAAACTTTTTTTTTTTTAAGGAGGAAAGAAATGAGAGGGACAACAAGAATTCATTTAGGATAGTAAATAACTGGAGGTTTTTGAAATTACAAGCTAGAGCACTTAGGGAAAAGCTGAACTTGACTCCTCTTTTAAAGAAAATTAGTAGCCTCTTATAAGAAGTGCCAAATGGCTTCCTTTTAGCCATTCAGTCAAGTGTCTATTGAATGATCAGACAGTGGGTCGGGAAGATCCCCTGGAGAAGGAAATGGCAACCCACTCCAGTACTCTTGCCTGGAGAATCCCACGGAGGGAGGACCCTGGTGGGCTACAGTCCATGGGGTCGCAAAGAGTCGGACACGACTGAGTGACTTCACTTTCACTTTCACTTTTGGGGATATTGGCTTTGTTCTCAAGGGATTTATTTAATTTGTAAGCTTGATCAACCTCATTAGCAGAGAAATAGAAAATTCTTTTAAAAGGCTCACATCTACACCAGTATGAGATGTAACTATCAGGTAGTTTTGGACAGCTCTGAGGCATCAAGGATGGCATCACCGACTTGATGGACATGAGTTTGAGTGAACTCTGGGAGTTGGTGATGGACAGGGAGGCTGGCATGCTGCAATTCATGGGGTCACAAAGAGCCAGACACAACTGAGCAACTGAACTGAACTGAAGGCATCAAGGGGATACTGGCGGGGGTATGTGGGTAAGGATTAGGAGGTGGAACCGTCTGCAGGGGGAAAAAAAAATCCACCTAGGAACTGGGAATTCAACATTTTTAAGCAAACGTGCTCCTCTTCCAAACCTTTCCCTCTTGGTGCATTTTTCCTTTCCTTTCTCACTTTCACTTCGAAGTGTTTTATTTTTCTTTTTAATTTTTTCTCACTTTTTTAATATGTTCCCACAGTTAATGCCATTGTTCAGGCCATCCTTTCAGTTAAATTCTTCTCCAGCTAGTTTCATACCGCTACTAAAGTAGTTTTTTTCAGTAAAATGTTTATTTCACTCTGTGTTTAATTTTTCAATACTTTGCCACTGGCTTCAAATTCATACCCAGGGTGCCTCAAGGTTTCTAAGTCAGTGGCAGAGGAAATCTGCATTACCTGAATCACGCAGTCACACTGTCCTGCATGACAGGGATGTTTCTTTTTCACCATAGTGAGTGGTGTTCCCTAGTCCTCTAAGCCTCAGTGCTCTGTCCTTGCTGAAAGGTTTTCCAAGTAGTGTCGTTTCCTGCTCTGTACTTTTGCAGTGAGGATCTGCATGAGATGGTTGATCACAATTGAGCATAAATTCTTGAGTCAGACAACCTGAGTTTGGATTTCTGCTTAACCATCTTCTGGAATGTGACTGAGGACAAATCACCTGACTGCTGAGCTCAGTTTATCCTTTGTGTGCATGCTCAGTCGCATCTGACTCTTTGCGACCCCATGGACTTTAGCCTCCCACCTCCTCTGTCCATGGAATTTCCCAGGCAAGAATACTGGAGCAGGTTGCTGTTTCCTACTCCGAGGGAGCTTCCTGACTCAGGGATCAAACCCACGTTTCCTGCATTGTAGGCAGATTCTTTACCACTGAGCCGCCAGAGAAGGCTTCTCTAGTGGCTCAGATGGAAAAGAATCCACCTGTAATGTGGGAGACCTGGGTTCGATCCCTGGCTTGGGAAGATCCCCCAGAGGAGGGCATGGCAACCCACTCTAGTATTCTTGCCTGGAGAATCCCATTGACAGAGGAGCCTGGCGGGCTACAACCCATGGGGTTACAAAGAGTCGGACATGACTGAGCAACTAAGCACAGCACATAAGGAGGACCTTGTGCATAGCGAAAAAAGGCATTAAAAAAATGGCACCTCTTATTTTTGCATGTATGAGTATATGTTAATGCATCTTTCCTAAAAAGAGAATTTCTAGCATAAATGGTGTTTATTATAACCACTAAATCACTTATTCTCAGCTTTTTTTCTGATAAGCTAATTTTAACTTCCCTGAATTATTTTGATCACTAAGGTTAAAGATGGAGACCAAGTCACTTTGTGTACAGTTGTTAATTGAAACACAGGGAAGTTTATGGTTGCTCCATTTCATCTTCATTATAAGTGATACTCTAGAGCCATGAAGAGGGGAGTGTGGCAGTAGAACCACGTTGGAATTTAACTAAGATCCCAGGCTGCCTGCTGTTTCCACATGTCCCTTGGGGGGCTTTTCTAAGCTGGAAGCACATGTGCCTTGAACTATCTTGTAGTTCTTACTTTTTATATTAACATCATAAATCAAGAATATTTTTTATAATTACCAGATCATTGCTTAACACCTGTTTGGATAAACTTTCCACATAGTGCTAGAGCTGTATTACTTTTGAATATTAAATACTTTTTTGCCTTTTAGATAGATAACTTAAGACTGTTAAAGTGTTCTCTCACTTTTCCTGTAAGAATTTTTAAGTATATTAATTGTATTCCAGAGACTTTTATTTTGGCTAGTATAAAATTTCCATTCAATATGGCATATTCTTTTCTGTTATTTTTCTAGGTAAAGTAGTTGAATATTCTCTAACATGGTTAAAGGTTTATATTAGTAAGTACAACATGGAGATTTTATACAGTCTTCACTTTGTACCTGAGGCATCTAAAGCCTGTTAATTAGGTACTCAGTCTCATTTACACTCAGATTAGTAGTAAAAGTCTCCTGTTTATTTAACATTCATAGTTTGTTCCAGTAGAAGTTCCTGTGTTTCTCTTGATAATAATAGTTAACGTTTCTGCAGTTTGAATCAATCATAGTTATCAGTAATGTTTTAAGGCTACAGTAATCATTCTCTTGGTTATTCATACATAGCAGTGAGGGAAACCCCTCTAAACTGAAAGTAAATTGTAGTTTCTTCCAGAGTTATGTCATGACAATTCAGATGAATTAAGAAAAACTTGTTTGAGTATTTGCTATATCTGATACTGTCTGCTTCATATTTTTTCTTTTGGGACAAAAATGTAGATTTATTAAAATTAAAGTATGTATGATTTATATGCTTCTTTCCTTTTGCTCATATCTAAATATTGATTTCTTATCCTGATATATATATTCCTTAAAGGAGGATAACAGGAGATTCTTAAATGTTTTATTATTGTCCTTTAACAGATATAGAGAAAAGGTATTTGTAAGGTGACAGGAAATTTTAAGATCCTAAATATAAATATTGTGTATAATTTTTAAACATGAAGATAACAAAACTTCTTAAGGTTAATTAAGTGTTGTATTGAACAATGGGAAGATGTCAATCAATTTTAAAGAATGGCACCACTTTTTATGTAAATGTTTTTTCATCTTTTGTGATCGTAGAATTATAGCCTTGATTTAACTTCCTGAAGACACCTTTATCCTCAAAGATCTGAGACCTCTGGTGCCATGGCACTTCACAGAGTGTTTTGAGAAAGAGCCGACCAATTCTTTTTGTGCACGTGGCTTGAGTAGTTGAATTCTGTAAGCATAGTATATTTCATTAATAGGCAAGGACTCAAAAACAAACAAAAAACACAAGCACTTGGTTAAAGGTTATAATGGTTGTTAGTTTTCAGATGCATGTATGTGTGTTGTGTGTGCATATATACTGGTATTTAAGTTGACTGATAGGTGGTTTTTTGGGAATTATGGCTCATTAAAGAATTTATACTTAGAAAAAATAGTCAGCAGATCACTGCAGTCTTTTTTATTCCCACTCTCAAGAAGCAGTCCCCCGCAAAAGGCTTACACTTTATTTTGTAAATATAAGACAGTATGTGAAAACATAGCTAACATAAAATTGCCAAATTAATGCCACTGACAGTAAGGCTAGTGTTCCAATGCTAAGGGCAGGAAAGGGCTCATAAGTAATTGATTTTGAGTTGAGTCTTGAGTGATTGGGTAAGTTTTTTTCCTCTCCCTACATTTGTTTATGAAGAACTTTAGAGAGTCCCCTGTGATCCAGTGGTTAGGATTTCGTGTGTTCACTGCTGGGACCTGGGTTTGATTCCTGATCGGGGAACAACGTCCCTCAAGCCATGTAGTGTGATCAGAAGAAAAGATTTTTTTCAAAGCTGAATGAAGTTTATAGTGAGTACCGTATGTCTATTACCTACACTGTACAATTAACATTTTATTGTACTTAGTTTATCCCATATTAATGCTTCTGTTCACTTCTTTATCACCCATTTATCCATCTTTTTGGGGGATGCATTTCAAAGTAAATTGTTGGTTTCACTGTACTTTTTCCTAATTAGTTTGGCATGCATATCATGAACTAGAGTGTGATATTTTTTGGACCTTTTTTCTTTCAATGTAAAATTTATATATAATGAGATATGCAAATCTTAAGTTTACATTCTTGGAAATTTAACACATATGTATAACCCAGTCTCCTATCATGATGTAGTATAGCACTGTTATCCCAGAATGTTCCCTTATGCTTTTTCCCAGTCAGTTCTTGCCCCCAACCCTCCTAGAAGTAATCACTGTCACCGTTCTGATTTTTTTCTACCCTAGATTAATTTTCCCCATTTTAGAAATTCTTGTGAATGGAATTACATAGCACGCACACCGTTATATAAGTCATCTTTCACTTAGCATAATGTTTTTGACCCATACTGTTAGGTCTGTCAGAAGTTTCCTTTTTTTTTTGGCTGTGTAGTATTCTGTTGTGTGAATATACTACAGTCTATCTGTTCTATTGGTGGATACCTAGGCTATTTCCAATTTTTTGCTATAATAAATAAAACTTCTATGAATATTCCTATGAGTCTTTTTCTGACAATATTTTTTCATTTCTCTTCAGTCAATACTTAGTTAAATTTCTGGGTCATTGTGGGTATATTCTTAATTTTATAAGAAACTGCAACCTATTTTCCCAAAGTGGTTGTACCATTTTACATTCCTACCAACAATGTATGAGAGTTGCAGTTATTCTACAATCTTATCAATATTTGGTGTCTTCAGTCTTTTAAATATTTGGCCATTCTGGTATGTGTACAGTAGTATCTCATTGTTCAGTTTCTCTGATTAATGTTGTTGTTTTCTCTGATTAACATTGTTGATAATTTTTTTCTTATGCTTTTTGATGAAGTGTGTGTTCAAATCATTTGTCCATATCAAAATTGTATTGTTTTCATTTTATAATTGAATTGCTGTTTTATAAATGGTAGTGCTCAAATATGAGCTCAAATTCTCTTTATTGAACACAGATTCAATTACTTGTTAAAGATAGTTCATCTTATTGAAGTAAAAACAATACAGACTTTTATTTTTATTATCACATTATGGGTGGGGACAGGTTAATTAAAATGACAATTTTAATATGTGAAGTAAATCTATTATGATCCAGGTATTAATAGAGTTGAAAATATAGTTAGTAATGAAATCACTTGTGTTTGGATTTGAAATTGTTATTAAAAAACCTCACTTGAAGCTACCATGTATTTGTTTCCTTTATTTCTTGTTATCATAGTATGTTTGTATGTTGACTCCAGATATAATAATCTTAAGAGAAATAATGCATTATTTTATAAAACAGTTTATTTTGTTGTCTTTCAAAAGTTGTTATGTTTTGGAATCTTTTACAGCGTTGATGCTTTTTAGATAAGGTGTCTCTGGTATTGATGTAACATTTTTACCCTGTTGTGGGAAAAAAGTAATTTCATTAAGATCAAAGATATTTTCAGAATATTTATTATTAATTCTGCAAAATGTAGAAAAGGTGAGAGATTCTCTAGAGTTAAGGTATTGTGGTTAGTGTACTAGTAAATTAAAAAAAAAAATTACCAAACTTTTTACATGTAGAAATAAGATCTAAAAACAAGATTTTCTGCATTTTACATCTAGAAATAAGGTGTTTTTTTTTTTTCCTTTCTTAGTGATGGTCTAAGGACATGATTTTTATGTTGAGTGAGAGAAAAATGGGACATAATTTTCTTCCAGATAGCCATGTACTCAGCTAAAAACCAAAGGTTCCATTACTGAATAAGAGGGAAAAACAGATACTGGGAGACAACTAGCAGCCAGGTTGACTCAAAGCCTAGGGAAGTACTGATTGAAAAACAGATCTACCTGTTTTGTCAAGTTCTTTAGAGGAAATGGCTATAAATATTTGAAATATAAATAAGGAAAAACCAGAAACATATGGTATTAAAGTTAATATCCCATCTGTGAAGATATATCATCCCCCAGACATTCCTTTTTTTCTAAACAAAAGAGTAGAGAAACACTGAAAACTATTAGACTTTCCTAGTTAAGCTGTGTCAATATTTTAATGTTTACTTAGATTGACTACACTTACTTCCTCTCATCTTTCAGATTTATTGCCATCTCTAACCATTTCTAAATGCTGTGAACAATGACCAGTTGTGCTGAAAGTCTCTTTTTTCAGCCAAGAAACTCCGGCTTGACTAATTTCAAATTTATAGAAAGAAAACTCTGACCCCCAAATGAAGAGAATTATCTAAGATCATACATAGCTAATGGATGGCAGAGTCCTAAACCTAAGTCTCTGTCCCCTGGTACTGAAGCAACTATGTCCAAACAGAAAGAGGCCCACCTGCTGTTACTGTACTGGCACGGAGTAATGGCACAGAGGCCCTGTTCTTCCCACCCGGCTCATCAGTTGGCCTCATTTATACCAACTAAGTGAACTATTGTACTTTATTTAAAGGAAGTGGGTGGTAGGATTAATATTAAGCAAGATGGACTCTTTCTGATGGCCAGAACTATATGTAGATTCAATTAAATTATTTCATATTAGAAATTTAATTAAGAATAAGTGGTGTAGTGTGGAAGGACAAGAAAAGTCTCCACCATCAGGCCTCGTTGAGAACTGGATGAATGAAATAAAATTGGTATCCCAACAGGAACTATTAATTGATCATCGTCATCATTCAGTTTCCTGATTCTGCCTCCACTCTGACTGTAGATTCGTTTTCTTCTTTTCCACGACTGCTTTCTCTACCTCATGGTTTCTGCTGTCCTGCAGCTTCTGCTTACTGCTTTCTTTGCCATCTCATATTCAGATCCCCTGAAGAAGCAGATCAGACTGAGTTAGTTAGTTCATCATTTTCTGAGACAGAACTACTGAACAGTTCTCAGGTCATGCTAATGTAAAAGCCACTGGCCTACATACACATCCCTGGTCTAGTTAATTGTGGCAAAGTGGAAGGAACTCATGATAGAAAGCATAACACGTGATGCAAGCCTTGAGACTGCTTTTTCCAGAAATGAACTGTGGCTGTTGCTTATGCCCAGAGCATTATATTTGTTGGTACACTTTTGGTTTAAAAATCAAAGCATCATTAAATGAATTCAGATTTTAAAATCTGGTCTGCCCTCTCGAGACCATAGTCTCTTAACCATGTTGTCGCTCCCTACACACAGACTCCTATCCAGCAGTCTCAGACAGTAACCTCACCTCACACCACCCCCTCATAAATTTTACTCCTGGGTGTAGAAAATTTAATAGCCTCTCTCCTACTGATATCTTTTCTGTGAATTGAGGTTCTTCTTTGAAACCATACTTATTCCATATTTACCCTAAAATGAAGTCTTATTCATAAATTATGCTGTGCTAGATAAAACTCTTCCCATATAAGATAACTTCTTACAGAAGAATGATTGCCCTAACTGTGCGCCTGAACATTTTCTAGTAGAAACACAGTTAGTTTTACATATCACCATTTATTAAGTATTCACTGTGTCAGGCATTGGGCTATGCATCTGCTGGGATATAGCACTGATTAGCAGACTGAGGCCCAGAACAGTTAAACTCTTATCCAAAATCACATCTAATACATTGCAGAGCTAAAATTCAAATCCTATCTCTGTAATGCCACAGCCTCTGTTTTTAACAACCGTCCCTTACTGTCAATGACTGCTAAGTAGAATTACAATAGTATTTTATAAATGGATTCCCTGGTAGCTCAGATGGTAAAGCTATTTTATAAATAAATACTCCTACCCCTCTAAGAAAAGAAAACTACCTTGCTCTAATGCAATGCTTCCCAAAATACTGCTCAATGAGATATCATTACACAGTAAGAGTTCTATGACAAAGTAAATGTGGGAAATGTTATATTAAAGAGCTCATCAAATTTCATATTGCAGGGATTCCCAGGGTTTTTTTTTTTTTCCAGAAAATTTAAATATACCATTCCACACTGTGAATCTCCAGGAACTAAATATAAGCAGAGTTTCCCATATATACTTAGTCAAAGTTACCACTCTTCACAGGGCATTGACTAGAACTGTCTTGTGAAAGGCATCTTGGAAAATATTTATCTAGTAAAAATTTCACATGACTGTCTTTTTCTGCTATAGTTTCACCTAAACTAGGTCAGTTAGTTATCAATAAATCTTAACCATCCCCACTGATCCGTGTCCGACTTCAGGTGAAGTGTCATGGCCTTGTTAAGGGTCAGTGGCTGTGTTTTGGATCATGTAACTTTCCATTATTCAGAAATGACAGGATAGGAACTCGAAGGACAATCCATTCACTTATATGGTTTGCTGCTGAAAGAGAAGATGGGTCCATATGATTTAGAGCCACACATGGAAAACCATACCACAGAGGGGCCGAAAGAGCCTCACAGCAGTGGCAGGACAACTAGGGAAAATCACAAAGGAGTAGGAGACTACTGGGGAGCAAAGGGACTGGCCAGCAGGAAAAAAGCGGGGCAGAGCAGAGAAGGCGTGCAGAGGTAAGCGAGCCCAGGCCACGTACCTGTGGTCTGGGCTTGGTCTGGCTTCTGTGAATCAAGCCCTTGGACTCCGTGGGATCTTTGTTGTGCCTTTGTAATAACCTCACTTTCAATTGAACTTGCTTGAGTAGTTCTCTTTTCCTGCAAGCAATCTTATTTAAATTCAAATAAGGAAACTGAGAATTTTCACTGAAATAAAGCAGGACAACACAGGTGTTAAAAAAGGCTGTAGATTGTGGAGTTTTGATTGAATGCTTGAGACTGAATCGCAGGTCTTGTACTGTCAGATGCAAAACTTTGGACAAGTTACCCATATCCTCCATTCTTATCTGTAAAATGGAAATAATGAGAGTATCTAGGGATTGAAGGAGATGTTTGTAAAGGGCTTTGTACATATAGAAAACACTGAATAAATGTTAGCTATTATTAATTACTTTGCATGTACTTCTTTTCTCTCAACATAAAAATCTTGTCCTTAGACCATAACTAAGAGAGAAAAAAAAAGTCATTTCTGGATGTAAAAATCTGGTAAAAAATATATATGTATAATTTATTAGTATACTAACTACAGTGTCTTAACTCTAGGGAATTTCTCATCCTTTGTGCATTTTGCAGAATCAATAACATCTGATACTCTGAAAGTATCCTTGATCGTAATGAAGTGGTTTCCCCCCCCCCCCCCCAACAGGGCAAAAATGTTAATAATCTTTCTTGTGGCTAGTTGCAGTAATACAATTAAATACTAAACAGTAAGTCATTTTCAGCTTTTGGGAGATGTTTTTAAGAGGAAGGAGCACACCCTTCATTTTTGCTTTTCTTTCCTGCTGATTAGACAGTAGATGTTATGGTTAAAACTTGAGCAGCCATCATGAGCAAGAATTAAAAACTATATATTGTAGAGTGAAAAGATAATTATGGATCCTCCATATCAACCTTAGATTATTTCATTTGTGTGAAAGAGAAATTTCTGTTTTGTTTAAACTACTATTAAGATTTCTTTTCACTTGCAGCCCTGCCTAACCCTATCTGATATGACTCCTATGACTCCATGTCTCTAAATAAACCTTATATTGCTGTTTTTGATTAAAAATATTAGGGTTTATTTCTTGGGCTTTCCATTGTGAAAATGGGGATTGACTTTCCCCTAACCTATTTCACTTGCCTGCACGGAAGCACTTCCCACTCACCTGGCATCTTCCCAAATGTTATGTTGTAATTTTGTCTAAGTTCAGTGCTTTCATTTTGATGATGTAAATGAACTTAATAATTATCTTTTTTGTTGTTTACTTAGTTTTCTATTGCTTATCCTTAGTTCAAATACAACTAACTCTGTCAGTCATTTAAATCTCTGTCAGCTTTATCTTCTTCAAGCTCTCTCTCCTTGGGCTGACTGAGGTGCTTTTTGTATTAATTGTTCTGTATGATGCACCACTGATACCCTGAAACTTTTCTTCTCCATCATTCTGAAGATTCTCCTTTTCTCCTTTCTTTGTGTAGGATCTCTTTATTTCCAAATCCCACCTCTTCTTTTAATTTTGTTAGCGCTATCTTCCAGCAGCATCTTGTGAAAAGATAAAAAGGAAGTAACATTCTTGAGGCCTTGCATGTCTGACATGTTTTTATTCTTGATTGATACTTTTAGTTGGCTAGAAATATTTCCCCTCAGAAATTTGAAGTTATTGATCGATTCTTTTTATTTTTTAAAGATTTTAAAATGTCTACCGTTTTTAAAGTCTTTGTAGAATTTGTCACAATATTGCTTCTGTTTTATGTTTATTGGTTTTTTGGCTGCAAAGCATGTGGGATCTTAGCTTCCCAAGCAGGGATGGAACCTTCAACCTCTGCATTGGAAGGAAAAGTCTGAACTGCTAGACCACCAGGGAAGTCCCTGTCCATTGTCTTTTAGATTTGAAGATTGTTGAGAATCCAGAGCTCCTCTCATTCCTAATCCTGTATGTAGTGCTGTTTCCCCTCCCTCAGAGTTTTGGATTTTTCATTTATTCCTGGTTTCTGAAATTTCATGTCTTCAAGTGGCTATTTTTGTCTTCATTATTATGGCTATACAGTAGACTCTTCCAAATTGGTAACTTACAGATTTACATCCTTCCATCCTCCCTTGGTCTTTTGGGCTTGTCAGATTTCCCAGAGAAGGGCCCTCCCATAGCTCTTGCCTGGAAGGTATAGGTTTCTTTGCCAGAAATTTGGGAGGAAGATTATTTGGGGTTGCAGCACTCCCTATGTAAACTTTTAAACCATTTCTTCTCTGTTCAGTTTGAAATCATTACTCTCAATTGCTAAGTATTCCCACAGATGAGTTGCCCTCTCTTTTATTTTTTCCTGATATTAATTAAGCTTCTACTCTTCTGCTAGGGTAGAGCAAGGATAGTCACTTAGGTGTGTAGAGAAGGGAGGGTATCTGGGGATTTAACTGATTTTTACCTAGGCTTTCCTGCAGTCCCACCGATCCTTCACTTCTACAAGTGTTTGGTACTGCCAGTCTTGCTTGGGACTGTCAGAGCTTGTTGAGCATTCTGAAGTGTAAATCTGGTAGCTTCTAGTCATTTTCCCCATGGCTTAGGATTTAGTGTTCTGAGGTGAGCTAATACAGCTAAATTTATCCAACTGCTTTTCAACTTTGAAACTTGTACTTTATCCTCTCCAGTTTTCTTCCTTTCTCTCTGTGGTTGCATTGCTAATTATTGTATCTTTGCACCTCTCCTTTAAAACTTTAAATGGAAAAAAAAGAAATCAACTTCAAGTCCAGAAATTTAATTTGCTTATGGGCTGTAATACCCAGTCAAGTTTCTTCAGAATCACTTTAAAATTTCAGAATTTTCTGGACATTAATTTATATAGAATAAAATACACAAGAGCCTAAGAGTACAAGTTTTAACAGACAAATACATCCTTGTAATGTAAATCCCAATCAAGACCTTGATGCTTAACTTGGACAGGCATCTAACATGCTTATTTTGATGTTTGTAATTCTATGATCAAGCTAGGATTTAATGAAGCATTAATGAACTGCTGTTCTGCATATGAGACTCTTAGGTGCTTTTGAGATGTTAACTTTAAAAAAAAATTTTGAGATGTTAACTTTTTTCAAAACTTTTTGAGATGCTAACTTATTTTTTATAAAAGACTTTATACTGTTGATGGACATTTGGGTGGTCAGCTGAAGTGGACATTGGGGTGCATGTATCTTTTTGAATTATGGTTTTCTCTGGGTATGTGCCCAGGAGTGGGATTGCTAGAATATACGATAGCACTGCTTTTAGTTTTTTAAAGAACATCCATACTGTTCTCCATTGTGGCTGTATCAATTTACATTTCCACCAACAGTGCAAAGGGTTGCCTTTTCTCCACTCCCTGTCTAGCATTTATTGTTCATAGATTTTTTAATGATGGTCGTTCTGACCAGTGTGAGGTGATACCTCATTAGTGGCCATCAAGAAAGGAATGGATGATTTCTCCAAAGAAGACATACAGATGGCTAACAAACACATGAAAGGATGCTCAACATCATTCATTGTCATAGAAATGCAAATCAAGACCACAATGAGGTACCATTTCACACCAGTCAGAATGCCTGCGATCCAAAAGTCTACAAGCAATAAATGCTGGAGAGGGTGTGGAGAAAAGGGAAGCCTCTTACACTGTTGGTGGGAATGCAAACTAGTACAGCCACTATGGAGAACAGTGTGGAGATTCCTTAAAAAATTGCAAATAGAACTGCCTTATGACCCAGCAATCCCACTGCTGGGCATACACACCGAGGAAACCAGAATTGAAAGAGACACGTGTACCCCAATGTTCATCGCAGCACTGTTTATAATAGCCAGGACGTGGAAACAACCTAGATGTCCATCAGCAGATGAATGGATAAGAAAGCAGTGGTACATATACACAATGGAGTATTACTCAGCCATTGAAAAGAATACATTTGAATCAGTTCTAATGAGGTGGATGAAACTGGAGCCGATCATACAGAGTGAAGTAAGCCCGAAAGAAAAACACCAATACAGTATACTAACACATATATGTGGAATTTAGAAAGATGGTAATGATAACCCTGTATGCAAGACAGCAAAAGAGACACAGATGTATAGAACAGACTTTTGGACTCAGAGGGAGAGGGAGAGAGTGGGATGATTTGGGAGAATGGCATTGAAACATGTATACTATCATGTAAGAAACGAATCGCCAGTCTAGGTTCGATACAGGATACAGGATGCTTGGGGCTGGTACACTGGGATGACCCAGAGGGATGGTATGGGAAGGGAGGTGGGAGGGGGGTTCAGGGTTGGGAATTCATGTACACCCGTGGTGGATTCATATCAATGTATGGCAAAACCAATACAGTATTGTAAAGTAAAAAAATGTAAATAAATAAAAAATAAAGAGAAAAAAAGGAATAGATGGAGAAGAGTGGTACATATATACAGTGGAATGTTACTCAGCCATAAAAAGGAGTGAAATCGTGCCACTTGCAGAGACATGAAAGGACCTAGATATCATCATACAGAGTAAAGTAAGTCAGATAAAAATATATATATATTAGCACATGAATGTGGAACATAGAGAACAGATGTATGGTTACCAAGGGGGGAAGGAGTAGCGGGATGGATTGGAGATTGGGATTAACATATATACACTTTGTGTGTGCGCCCAGTCATGTCTGACTTTTGCGACACTATGAACTGTAATCTGCCAGGCTCCTCTGTTTATGGGATTTTCCAGGCAAGAATACTGGAGTGGGTTGTCATTTCCTACTCCACTGGGTCTTCCCAACCCAGGAATTGAACTCACATTTCTTGCACCTCTTGTATTAGCAGGCAGATTCTTTACCATTGAGCCACCTGGGAAGCCCTTGTATAAAATAGTTAACTAATGAGACAGAACCTACTGTATAGCACAAGGAACTCTATGCTGTGCTCATAGTGACCTAAATGGGAAGGAAATCCAAAAAAGAGGAGAATATGTATACTTACAGCTGATCACTTTGCTGTACAGTAGAAACGAATACAATATTGTAAAGCAACTGTACTCCAATAAAAACAAAAACTTTACAATTGTATCTCAATAAAACTGGAAGAAAAAACCCAAAAACAACAACAAAAGATGAATTTTTAGAGCAGTTTTAGATTCATAGCAAATTGAGGGGAAAGTACAGAGTTGCTATATACCCTCTACCCCGGTATGTACAGCCTCCCTGACTATCAACAACCTGCATCAGAGTGGGACATTTGTTAGTTGATGGACCTGCATTGACACATTATTTTCACCCTAAATCTGTAGTTTACATTAGGGTTCTCTCTTGGTGTTGTACATTTTATCTGTTTTGACCAATACATAGTGATTTGTGTCTGTCATTATAGTATCATACAGAATAGTTTCACTGTCCTAAAAATCCTTTGTGTTCTACCTATTCATCATGTGGAGAAGGCAATGGCACCCCACTCCAACACTCTTGCCTGGAAAATCCTATGGATGGAGGAGCCTGGTGGGCTGCAGTCCGTGGGGTCGCTAAGAATCGGATAGGACTGAGCGACTTCACTTTCACTTTTCACTTTTATGCATTGGAGAAGGAAATGGCAATCCACGCCAGTGTTCTTGCCTGGAGAATCCCAGGGACAGGGGAGCCTGGTGGGCTGCCGTCTATGGGGTTGCACAGAGTCAGACACGACTGAAGTGACTTAGCTTAGCTTATTCATCATGACCTCTCTGCTGACGCTGCTGCTGCTGCTAAGTGTTTTCAGTCCTTCTAGTGAATATTCAGGGTTGATTTCCTTTAGGATTGACCGGTTTGATCTCCTTGCAGTCCAAGGGACTCTCAAGAGTCTTCTCCAGTACCACAGTTTGAAAGCATCAATTCTTTGGCACTCAGCTTTCTTTGTGGTCCAATTCTCACATCCGGACATGACTACTGGAAAAATCATAGCCTTGACCATATGGACCTTAGTCAGCAAAGTGATGTCTCTACTTTTTAAGTGCTGTCTAGGTTTGTCATACTTTTCTTCCAAGGAGTAAGTGTCTTTGGTTTCATGGCTGCAGTCACCATCCGCAGTGATTTTTGGAGCCCAAAAAATAAAGTCTGTCACTCTCTCCATTTTTTCCCCATCTGTTTGTGAGGAAGTGATGTCCTGATCTTAGTTTTTCTGAATGTTAAATTTTAAGCCAGGTTTTTCACTCTTCCTCTTTCACCTTCATGAAGAGGCTCTTTAGTTCTTCTTTGCTTTCTGCCATAAGGGTGGCATCATCTGCATATCTGAGGTTATTGATATTTCTCCCAGCAGTCTTGATTCCAGCTTGTGCTTCATCCAGCCTGGCATTTCACATGATGTATTCTTCTTATAAGTTAAATAATCAGGGTGACAATATACAGCCTTGACATACTCCTTTCCTGATTTTGAACCAGTCTGTTGTTCCATGTCTGGTTCTAACTGTTGGTGCTTGACCTGAATACAGGTTTTTCAGGAGGCAGGTTAGGTGCTCTGGTATTCCCATCTCTTGAAGAATTTTCCTCAATTTGTTGTGATTCACACAGTCAAAGGCTTTAGCATAGTCAGTGAAGCAGAAGTAGATGTCTTTCTGGAATTCTCTTGCTTTTTTCTGTGATCCAATGGATGTCTCCATAGTTTTGCCTTTTCCAGAATGTCTTTGGTTGAAATCATATGTAGCCTTTTCAGATTGGTATCTTTCCCCTAGTCATATGCATGTAAGATACCTCCATGTCTCTTTCTGGCTTGATAGCTCATGCCTTTTTAGTGCTGAATATTATTTAATTGTTTGGATGTACCATTCACCTACTGAAAGACATACTGGTTGCTTCCAAGTTTTAACAATTATGGATAAAACTCCGTCCATGTGCAGGTTTTGATGTGGATGTATGTTTCCAGCTTCTTTGAGTAAATAACACGGAGCACAATTGCTGCACTGTATGGTAACAGTATGTTTAGTTTTGTAAGAAACTGCCACGATGTCTTCCAAAGAGGCGGTACCATTTTTCAGTCTTTACCGGAAGTGGATGAGGTTTCTTGCCTTGATGCCTATTTAAATCATTTACCCATTTTTAATGTATTGGATTATTCATTTTCTTACTGTTGAGTGTTTAAGAGTTGTTTAAAAATATTTTGGATAACAGCCCTTTATGTTATTTGCAAATACTGATTTATAATGTGTTAATTTATGCTGTACAGCAAACTGTTTCATTTATACATACACTTTTGAAGCTATTCCTTTCTCTTACGGTTTATCACAGGATACTGAATATAGTTCCCCTGCCCATACGGTAGGACCTTGTTGTTTATCCATTCCATATATAATAGCTTACATCTGCTAACCCCAACCTCCCACTCCATTCCTTCCCCAACTCCCTTCCCCTTGGCAACCACAAGTCTGTTTTCTATGCCCCAAGTCTGTTTCTGTTTTGTAGATTAGTTCCTTTGTATCATACTTGAGATTCCACAAATAAGTAGTATCATTTGTTGTTTGTCTTTCTCTTTCTGACTTACTCATTATGATGATCTCTGGTTGCACTCATGTTTCTGCAAATGGCATTATTTTTTTAATGGCTGAGTAGTATTCCATTGTATGTGTGTACCACATCTTCTTTATCTGTTCCTCTGTTGATGGACATTTAGATTGCTTCCATATCTTGGCTCTTCTGAATAGTGCTGCTGTGAACATAGACGTGCATGTGTCTTTTTGAATTATAGCTTTGTTTGGATGTGTGCTGATAAATGGGATTGCTAGATCATATGATAATTCTATTTTTAGTTTTCTGAGGAATCTCCATAGTATTTCCCACAGTGGCTATACCAACAACTTACCTTGCCACCAACGTGTTGTAGGAGGGTTCCTTTTCTCCACCCTCTCTCCAGCATTTGTTATTTGTAGACTTTTTAATGATGGCCATTCTGGTATGAGGCATACCACACTGTGGTTTTGATTTGCATTTCTCTAATAATTCACAATGTTGGGTATCTATTCTTGCGCCTGTTGGCCATCTGTATGTCTTCTTTGGAAAACTGTCTACTTAAGTCTTCTTTGCAAATATTTTTTTCCCAATCTGTGGCTTGCCTTCTCATTTCCTTGAATCATCTCACTTTTTAGAAGGGGAACCTGAAAAAGATTGAAGCTTAACAAAAGTTCTGATATAGGAGATGGTTTATAGTTTTATGATTTAAGGTAGGTCTTTAGATAAAAATTTTAGAAGCCCCACTTACATGTTCAGAGCCACTTAAGGTTTTTACTTATTTTGAGAAATACGTATCAGTTACATTAACCTGTGTTATTTAAAAACTTGAGTTACCCTCCATTGTCCACTTAATAAAATTCCTCCTTTATCTTGCTTCAACCTCTCTTTCCAATTTTTATTTCTTATTGTTTTCCTTTATACATATATAATGTATCAGCCAAATGGAATCACTCTGTATTCCCCACAGAGCTCAGATCCAGGGACTTGCTTGTCCTCTTGTCTATTGAAAATTCTCTCTGCTTTATTATTTATTTTGGTCTTGCCTCTTGGCCTCTGGGTTCTTAGTTCCTTGGCCAGGATTGAACCCTTACCCTCAGCAGTGAAAGTGTGGAGTCCCAGCCACTGGACTGCCAGGGAATTCCTGAGATGCTCTCTTCTTTAATTCAAGAACCACTTTTTACATAATGCCTTAGGAAAGACTATGAATCTAACCTAAGAATAAAATAAAAAATATGGAAAAATGACTATATAAAGATGTTTATTGCAGCATTATTTATTTTGCTTCTCTTGTGGCTCAGCTGGTAAAGAATCTGCCTGCAGTGTGGGAGACCTGAGCTTGATCCCTGGGTTGGGAAGATCCACTGGAGAAGGGATAGGCTACACACTCCAGTATTCTGCTGGAGAATTCCATGGACTGTATAGTCCATGGGGTTGCAAAGAGTCAAACATGACTAAGTGACTTTCACTTTTACTTTAAAGATGTTTTTTGCAGCATTATTTATAGTAGCTAAACAATGGAGCCAGTAATCTTCAGCATGAATGGAATGATTATAGTTAAAAATGTTGGAGGGTATAGAAACATGGAAGAGTCTTATGGTATAGTTGGGGAAAAAAGTGAAAATCTGAGGTCATATATGCAAAGTAGTTATGGATCTGAAACAAACCCAAATGGAGAGATGAAAGGGGGACATACCTCAAAGTAAGTTGTGTTAGAGTGATCAAATGGTGTTATTTTTTCTCATTGCATAAATTTTATGTAATATAAGTAAAACTGAGTATTTATAAATTGTTGTGGTAAATATTTCTGCACTTCATTTACTGTTAAAAGGTTTGATCAAAGCGGTGTTAGGAAGACCCCAAAATGAAGCACAGAAAATGTTGAATACTGGGGGACTTTGCTGTCAGTCCAGTGGTTAAGACTCTGCACTTCCAAGTTTCCAGTGCGGGGGGCATGGGTTTGATCCTTGTTTGGGGAACTGAGAGTCCACATGCCAGCAGCATGGCCAAAAAGAAAAAAAAAAAGTTGACTATTGGGTAACTGCATTGAAAGGGTTTGTAATATTTTACAGTTAGCTATAAAAGAGTTATGTACTTTCAGTGACAAGTATTAATACATGTTTGAATTGTGTGGAGTTGGTGAAATTTTAATTTTCCAGTGTTTTGCTCTTTGAAGACAAGACATTCTAAAAAATCTTGGGATATTACTTTTGAGAAGAACAGAAGGTAAAATAAGATGGGAGTGCTGATCAATGCAGTTATTGAAAGGATGTTTAAAAAAAAAGGGGCAAAGACAGATATACGCAAAGATGAATATAAACGACACTAGAGTATGCAGATAGTGTGGAGAAGGCCAAAGCGTGTAATGAAGCTGTGACAAACGCTTACGTCCATAAAAAGCTTTTAGGATTGCTTTGGTAGCAGGAGCAACAAAGAAAGGATAGCCCTGCTGTTTGGGACTGAGGTGTTGTATTAGTAGATTGTCAGAGAAAGCAGAGCTTTTCTATTCCCATTTGGCTTTTATCTCTGTTAAGATGAATTATCTTTAGATTAAGGAAGATAAAAAGACTTTTTATAATTAGTTTTCATGTATATCTATCATGTAGGATTTCCATATTTGTTGTATAAATTTAAAAAACAGACCAATACGGGGAGAAAATGCACCCTCCCATTTATGCCACTCAGATATAACTCCTGCTGATATTTTGTTGATACCCTCTCAGAATTCTTTTCTGCATAATGGATATAGGCAATATATTTTTATAAAAAGAGAGAAAACTGTTATTCAGTAGTTTCTTCTTTTTCTCAGAACTTAATTTTCCCAGGAGTATGCTCTGAAGTTTTTCCTATCAGTGCATATAAACTACACCATCTTCTAAAAAACTTTTAATGAAATTGTAGCATGCAAATACAAAAGTACGCAAACTATACAGCTCAGTAAATACTCCCCAAAATGAACACACGGATTTAACTACCACTCACTTCAAAACTGGACCATTATCAGTGCCCCATAGGTCCTCATTATGCTCTGTGGCAGTCATTAACCCTTCCTCCTCTCCAAAGATACATTTCTGATTTATAATTCTATGGATTATTCTTGCCTGTGTTTGGACTTCATATGAATGGAGGAATACGTAGATGATCTTCTGTGTCTTTCTTCTTTCACTGAATATTATGTTTTGAGATTCATCCATGTTGTATGTATTGTAGTTTGTTTTCACTGTTGAGTAGTATTCCAGTTTAGGAAGAAACTTTATTGGATTTATCCATTCCACAGTTGGTGGGCTTTGAGTTGCTTGTAACAATTTATTTTGTTCACTGCTGTGTATACATAGTATGTGTTTTGTGCTTGGCATAAAGCAGGCATTCAGTAAGTATATCTTGAATTTTGTAGGGGGAGAGGGGCTGTGCTGCATGGCACGTGGGATTTTAGTTCTGTGATCAGAGGTCGAACCTGTGCCCCTGCAGTGGAAGTGTGGAGCTTTAATTCCTGGACCTCTAGGAAAGTCCCATATATGTTGAATTTAAGAATTAAATGTCTCACATTTCTTTATAATTATTACTGAATTTTATTATCAAAGAATAGTAATATAGATAATTTTATCCTCTCCCTGCTAGTCTGAGAGCTTTAGAACAATTTAACTTCATTTATTTCTACTGACTTGTTTGCTGCTGTTTTAAATGCTGTTGTTTTAAACAGTCATTAATTTAGGTTTGCTCACATATTTCAGTTCAGTTAGTCCAGCTGCTCAGTCATGTCCAACTCTTTGCAACCCCATGAACTGCAGCACGCCTCCCTGTCCATCACCAACTCCCGGAGTTCACCCAAACCCATGTCCATCGAATTGGTGATGCCATCCAGCCATCTCATCCTCTGTCGTTGCCTTCTCCTCCTGCCCTCAATCTTTCCCAGCATCAGGGTCTTTTCAAATGAGTCAGCTCTTCGCATCAGGTGGCCAAAATATTGGAGTTTCAGCTTCAACATCAGTCCTTCCAATGAATATTCAGGACTGATTTCCTTTAGGATGAACTGGTTGGATCTCCTTGCAGTCCAAGGGACTCTTAAGAGTCTTCTCCAACACCACAGTTCAAAAGCATCAATTCTTCTGCACTCAGCTTTCTTTATAGTCCAACTCTCACATCCATTCATGACCACTGGAAAAACCATAGCTTTGACTAGATGGACCTTTGTTGGCAAAGTAATGTCTCTGCTTTTTAACATGCTGTCTAGGTTGCTCATAACTTTCCTTCCAAGGAGTAAGCATCTTTTAATTTCATGGCTGCAGTCACCATCTGCAGTGATTTTGGAGCCCCCAAAAATAAAGTCTGACACTGTTTCCACTGTTTCCCCATCTATTTCCCATGAAGTGATGGGACCGGATGCCATGATCTTAGCTTTCTGAATGTTGCTTTAAGCCAACTTTTTCACTCTCCTCTTTCACTTTCATCAAGAGGCTCTTTAGTTCTTCTTCACTTTCTGCCATAAGGGTGGTGTCATCTGCATATCTGAGGTTATTGATATTTCTCCCAGCTCATATACTTAATGTTACATTTTTTCCCTTCGTGCATCTCTAAGGCTTCTGCTTGGCAAAGTATTTCTTCTACTTGAAGCATACTATGTAATAGCCCCAAATTGGAAACAACCCAAATGTCCATTAATAGATGAATATACAAGTAAATTGAGATATATCTATACAGTTGAATACTCCTTAGCAATAAAAAGGAACAAGCTATTGATATGCAACCGTATGAATTAGTCTCAAAATAATTATGCTGAGTTTTCTGTGTGTAATTGTGAGAATTCTCTTTTATATTTGAAATGTGTTTCACATTCATGCTTGAAAAATATTTTTTTCAGGGAATAGACTTCTAAGTTGGCAGTTATCATTCAACAGTTTAAGGATGTGTTTCTGTTGTGTTCTGGCTTCTATTGTCTCTGTTGAAGTTAGCCTAAAGTCTAATTTTTTTTTTTTTCCATGAAAGTGAAGTCGCTCAGTTGTGTCCCGACTCTTTGCAACCCTATGGACTGTAACCTACCAGGCTTCTTCTTCCATGGGATTCTCTAGGCAAGAATACTGGAGTGGGCTGCCATTTCCTTCCCCTGGTGTGTAATTTTCTAGGCACTCTGACCTGCTGAGAAGGCAGATAGGTTGTCTTTCCTGGTGTAGAGAAAGCGCTCAGGCACCGAGATGCTGACCTTGCAGGTGAAAGTTGGCCCCAAAAGATCCAAGGAATATGGGTGGGCGCTGATGGAGTGCGCCTTCATGGTGAATCATACTGGCTCTTCAGACTTCCGCCAGGAAGTGAAGCTATCATTTTCACGCACTGCTTTAAGCATCTTCCTCCCCTTTGTCTTTGAAGTCACCATGATTTTCTTTCTATTTATGTTTGTGTTTCATTGGGCTTCTTTAGGCTCAATCATGATGTTTCAAAATCAGTTTCCAAAAATTTTAAGCCATTATCACTTTGAATGTTCTTCTGTCCCATTTTCTTTTTCCTTTTGGAATTCCAAATACATGTATGTTGATTTTCCCATTGTATCTCTGCTCTGTTTTGCTCCCCAACTTTTAATTTTTATATAGCCCATCCTTTTGTCTCTTTGTATTTTGCATGTTTTCTCCTGACCTACATTTTGAGCTGCTTTTAAACCTACACATTGAATTCTTAATTTTGGTTAATAGTATGCTTCAATTTTAGATTATTTACCTGGTTCTTTTGTTTAAAAAAAGTTTGATTTATTATCATTTATTTGAACATACTAAGGTTTATTGAGATATAATTGATTTATTGTAAAATAAACTGCACATATTTACAATGTTATAAGTTTTGATATGTTCATACTGGTAAAACCATCACCATGACCAACATAATAATAAACATATCCATTACTCCCCTTACCCACTCCCATCCCTAAGTAACCACTGATCTGCTTTCTGGCACTGTAGATTATTTGTATTTTTGGCAACTTATATAAATGTATAACCTGTACATATTTGGGGGGCTTCTTTCATTTAGTACGATTATCTTGATATTCTGGTTGTGTTGATCAAATAGTTTCTTTTCATTGTTGAGTAATGGGATTGCAAAAGAGTCAGATACAACTTAGCGACTAAACAACAACAAATCCCATTTTGTGGCTGTTTGACAGATGGACAGCACTGAGGTGTGTTGATTCATTTGTCCATCCAAAGACATTTAGGCTGTCTCCAGTTTGTGTGTGTGCTCAGTTGTGTCCCACTCTTTGAGACCCAGTGGATTATAGCCTGCCAGGCTCCTTTGTCCATGGGGATTCTCCAGGCAAGAGTACTGGAAATGGTTGCCATTTCCTCCTCCAGGGCATCTTCCTGACTCAGGGATTGAACCCGCCTCATTTATGTCTCCGGCATTGGCAGGCAGGTTCTTTACCGCTAGCGTCACCTGGGAAGAACCTGGGAAGTTTTCAGTTTTTGGTTATTACAAATAAAGCTGCTAGGAATATTCTGATAGAAATTAAGCATGGGGCATAAGACTTGGGTATTTTATAGTCTGTTTCTGATAATGCTGTTTTCTGTGGGGGTTTTATTGTAGCTTAGGAAAAAAAAATTTCCTTCTATGCCTAGTCATATTTGATTTGAGTGTTGGATATTAGAAAAGTTATAGAAATAACTGAAGATTTAGGATGAAGATTTATTTTTGCTTCTGGCAGGTGGCTAAGGGAACTAGTGATACTCTCTTACCTTAGTCCAGTTTTAAGTACTGAGATGATTTGAGGCTGGGCTGTAATCCCAAAGATAGCCAGTTATTTTAGGCTTCCTAGGGAGTAGCCTTTCAGGGTATGGACACCAGATACAGAATATTTAACTCTACTTCTTTTCTTGGTGGACTCTAGACTCCACTATTTGTTCTGTATCCCTCCCTGCCTGTCAGAAGCTCTGCTTACCTTCTAAATCTTCAGCTTGATTTGGAGAATTGTGCTAGGGAAAATGTGGCCCAAAATGTTGATTTTTACCTCTAGGTTTTCTTCTCCTTCTGGATCTGTGTCCTGTAATTCTGTTTTTTCTGTCTTGCTTACTCTAATTTAGTCTATAATCAGATTATTTTAAATTTCTTCTTTTATACCATTTTTGGTGATAATTTTTTGAAAGGAAATTGACAATCATGTTGGATGATGATATTTGTGTTGGATTGCTAGGTACAGTAGTGATTCGGAACTTCCCAGGTGGCACTAGTGGTAAAGAACTCTCTTGCCAGTGCAGGAGATTTAAGAGACACTGGCTCGATCCCTGGGTTGGGAAGATCCCCTGGAGAAGGAATGGCAACCAGTGTTCTTGCCTTGAGGGTCCCATGGACAGAGGGAGCCTGGCAGGCTACAGTCCATAGAGTCTCAGAGTCAGACACCACTGAAGCGGCTTAGCACAGTAAGTTTTCTGTGGGGGATTAATAAAATTTCAGGACATCATCAGTGATGGTCCTAGAAAGCGGCTAATGATGGTCCCTGAGGAATTGTGAAGAACTAGAAATGATACACAGATAGTTGATGTCAAAGTATTTTCTCCATTTTCACAAAAGGAAAGAAGTTCATATAACTATAGGTATGGTGTTAGCATAGGTTAAGTTTCTCAGTTGGCTTTGAAGAAACGTTAGTTGATGACATGATTGAGATTTTGTCCTTGCTGCATCATGGTGAGGTTTTCCTGGCCCAGTCCTGCTTCCTTTAACCTTTCACAGGCATTGTTCTCTAAAACATTTCTTGCACTCCTATCTTTGTCTTAGCATTTTCTACCCAAAGGACCCAGCAGACACAATTATTTAATACTGATGTAGCATTATTATTCATCAAAGATCCAAACATAAAACTGTAATTTTAGCACCTCAAACAAACATTTATTTCTCTAATTTGTATACTCCCTTGGATTCTTCCACAGGTACTTATAGGATGAGATTTAAAAGATACTGCTCTACAAAATTATGAAAACAGTTGAAACTCTTTCCAGGTTAAAGGGTTTATTTTTGTGTCAAAATAATGAATGAATCTTTAGGGAGGAAAAAAATGGTATAAAATATTAAAAACCAATATATTGAAGACTTTTGCCATTTTATTTGGAAAGTTGGTTAAGGTAGTTGTTTTTACCCCTGCAAACATTTTACTCTGACACCAAGGATATATTTTTTTCTGAGCCAATTTCTAAGCCAGTGTCCTAGCTTAATTAACATTCTGTACAGCGGTTAACTCGATACAAAGTCTCAGCCAACTCAGTGGGGAGCTCTAAAGCAAAGATTGCCTCTTAGAGGAGTCCTGTGTTAGGTGGAAGTGGCCACTAGTATCCTAGTCCTAGTATCCCAACCATGCACAGTCATTGGTTGGGTTATGCCTGGGAAAATTGTGGTTTTGGCTAGAGAGTTGTGGCAGAACCTGAAGATTCTAATCGCTATTTACCCTCCATGCAGGTGTGTTTTATTTTCTTTCTTGACAGGAGATCTGAGCAGCTCATCTCCTTGGCTGCCATGCTAATAATCGTTTTTTAAAAAAGAATTAGCATAGGTTGTTCAAAATAATAGAGTTTTCGAGGTAAAAAATTTTTTTTTGTCAGGGAAAAATTTATTTTTTTCCGTAGCCTCTTAACACCAAGAGGTTAAGGAAAAGTAAATGGATACTTTTTAGTTTAGAAACTGTTAAAAATTAGTGGTATAGATAAGATTATAAGATATGGATTACTCAGAATAAGAGCACCTGACCAATGATCTGTCAGTAGAAAGACTTTTTTTTGGCTACATATTTCTTATGCTTTAAGATAAAGACAAAATAACTCTTCCTATACAGTTCTAATGAAGGTTAGGACATAATGCTTATCACAAACGTGAAAGAAGTCTTGTCAAAATATGATAAAAATGGAGAGAATTGATAGGAATGATAATTTTCCTTTAAAAGGGAAAATTAGAGAACTCAATTTGTATATCAGCATGAAACTTTTGAAGAGAAGGCATGGTTAACAGAAAATATCTACAAAATAGAAATAGAGTTACAGATATAAAAAACAGGCTTATAGTTACCAGGGGCTAGGTGGGGGAGGGATAAATTAGGAAATTGGGATTGACATATACATACTACTGGATATAAAATTGATAACTAGTGAGGACCTATTGTTACAGCACAGGGAATCCTACTCAGTTCTCTGTAATGGCCTATTAATATATGGGTAAGGAATCTAAGAAAAGGGTGGATGTATGTGTATGTATAGTTGATTCGCTTTCCTGTACACCTGAAACTACCACAACATTGTAAATCAACTATCCTCCAATTAAAAAAAAAGTTTTAGTATATGGTAAGTTAGATTCTTTGATTGAAAACACTGATTTAGGTTCAACATATGCAAATAAATCAATGTGATACATTGCATTGATAAAATATAAAAAAAGATGTCATTTGATCATCTCAAAATATATAGAAAAAGCATTTCACAAATGTAATATCCTTTCAGAATAGATAGCCTAAACCAGGGGTCCCCAGCCTCTGGGATCTAATGCCTGATGATCTTAGGTGCATCTGAGGTAACAATGATAGAAACAAAGTGCACAATAAAAGTAATGTGCTTGAATCATGCCGAGACCATCCTCCCCAGCCCGGGTCTGTAGAAAAATTATCTTCCATGAAATCCATCTCTGGTGCCAAGAGGGTTGGGGACCAATGTTCTAAACAGATTGAATGCAGAAGGAAAATACCTCAAGGTAATAAAGACGGTATTTGACAAATCCACAGCTAACGTTATACTTGACAGAGAAGATTGAAGCTGTTTCTGTGTTTTAGACATGTGTGCTGTGCTGTGCCTAGTCGCTCAGCTGTGTCTGCCTCTTTGCGACCCTGTGGACTGGAGCCCACCAGGCTTCTCTGTCCCTGGGATTCTCTAGGCAAGAATACTGGAGTGGGTTGTCATTTCCTTCTTGAGGGGGTCTTCCCAACCCAGGGATCAAATCCATGTCTCTTATGTATCTTGCACTGGCAGGCAGGTTCTTCACCACTACCACAACCTGTTCAGTTCAGTTCAGTTCAGTCGCTCAGTCGTGTCCGACTCTTTGCGACCCCATGAATCACAGCACGCCAGGCCTCCCTGTCCATCACCATCTCCTGGAGTTCACTCAGACTCGCGTCCATTGAGTCTGTGATGCCATCCAGCCATCTCATCCTCGGTCGTCCCCTTCTCCTCCTGCCCCCAGTCCCTCCCAGCATCAGAGTCTTTTCCAATGAGTCAACTCTTCGCATGAGGTGGCCAAAGTACTGGAGCTTCAGCCTCAGCATCATTCCTTCTAAAGAAATCCCAGGGCTGATCTCCTTCAGAATGGACTGGTTGGATCTCCTTGCAGTCCAAGGGACTCTCAAGAGTCTTCTCCAACACCACAGTTCAAAAGCATCAATTCTTCAGCGCTCAGCCTTCTTCACAGTCCAACTCTCACATCCATACATGACCACGGGAAAAACCATAGCCTTGACTAGACAGACCTTAGTTGGCCAAGTAATGTCTCTGCTTTTGAATATACTATCTAGGTTGCTCATAACTTTTTTTCCAAGGAGTAAGCGTCTTTTAATCTCATGGCTGCAGTCACCATCTGCAGTGATTTTGGAGCCCCCCAAAATAAAGTCTGACACTGTTTGCACTGTTTCCCCATCTATTTCCCATGAAGTGATGGGACCGGATGTCATGATCTTCATTTTCTGAATGTTGAGCTTTAAGCCAGCTTTTTCACTCTCCTCTTTCACTTTCATCAAGAGGCTTTTTAGCTCTTTTTCACTTTCTGCCATAAGAGTGGTGTCATCTGCATATCTGAGGTTATTGATATTTCTCCCGGCAATCTTGATTCCAGCTTGTGTTTCTTCCAGTCCAGCATTTCTCATGATGTACTCTGCATATAAGTTAAATAAGTTTTGGACATCTATGATAATAAAGATATATGCTCTTCTTAATAGTTGTATGCTCTGTCTTTTCAAAAAATGAATTATGCCTATTATGACTGGATTCTGACTGATATAGGAATATACTGTAATTTATTTAACCAATTTTCCAGTGCCAGATAACCAAATCGTATGTAGGTAATTTGCATTTTTTCAATATTACCCAACAGTATTGCAGCAGGCAGGCTTACATATGTCTCCTGACTGCTTATTTCTGTTGGATTAAGTTTTCAAAATGAAAATCCTGGTTTAAAAGGCCTAAAACATTTTAAAAACTTCTGAAACATATACCATTTATAACTTTGTCAATTTATACTTCTGGTAGCAAGGTATATGAATGCTCTTTTCCCTCTTTAAATCCTTTCATCAGCTCTGGGCCTTGTCAGTTTAACTTTTGCCAATCTTATGAATAATGAATGCTGTCATATTTTAATTTACTACAAATGCTGCAAATGTTTGAGTCTAGAATGATGAAATGTTCCTGGGAAGTAGTAGGAATAGCTTCCGTTGGGATAATTAGAAGTTAACTGCACCGATTGTTATTTTAAGAACTTCTATGGCAGGGTTAATTGAAGATGACTTTTAATAGAATTAGAGACATAAAAGCAAAAAAGCAGCTTTTGCCTTTTTTAAAAAAACTGATGTAGTCATTGTCATCTGTTTCTCCTGTGGAGATAATAGAGGAAATATATGCACAACAATCAGTAGGAGATAGATTTCTATTTATAGTAGCACAAATAAAACGGCCATGACTAGTTTTTAGGGACAGAGAGTACTTCTTGTCTAGGATTTAGATGTTTACTATTTTCTGAAGAACATTCTTGCTTTCTTGATAGGAAATTGGGTTTTCAAAATGCTACATCTACTTAAAATATCTTTCTCATTTTGGGGGCATAATTTAATAGTCCACTTATATATTTTTTTGTAGAGGAAAAAATTTTTTATTTCTGTTAAACTGCTACATATTTTCAGTTATATTCCTAATGGTAAGAAGATATGTTCCTGATGTGGATTAGTTTGGAATATTACCAGTGATTTAAAAAAATTATATAATTTAAAGTATTTTTTTCATCCTGGTTCAAGTAACACAGATTCTCTGGGGGCAATAAAGAATATATTTTATACTTTCTCTATTTTTAATAAAAATTTTACATGAACATTTGTGAAGTACGTTTCCTCATACTTCCGTGCCCCCAATATGGTAAACTGAGATATCACATATACTATTTAAAATGAAACAATATTTGAGATGTGTGAATACTTGAGCATGTTTTTGGTTTTTAGTTAATTAAAAAAAGATAAGCACCCTCAGTATTCCTGCTGTATTAGCTGTCAGGCAGCCTGGCAAACCGTGCAGATGTGGTCCATGTTTTCATGGAGCTATAGTTGTGTATGGGGGTCTCAGGTAATAAAAAGCAAAGTAAAGCAAAACAAAAACACCATATGATTTGTGACAGGTGTTAATGAAGGGAAAAAAATAGTGCAGCCATAGAGAATAATGCAGAGACCTATTTTTAACAAGGTGGTCAGGATAAGCACTCCAACGAGGTGACATATAAACTAACGTGTAAAAGACTAGAAGGAGCTAGCCATATGAATAGTTGCATATCTTAGTTCTGGCTTCTGTAACAAAGTACCATAGGCTGGTTGGCATATAAACTACAGAAATTTATTTCTCAGTTCTGGAGGCAGGAAGTCCAAGATCAGGGTGCCAGCATTGTTGGGTTCTGGTGTGAAGGCCTTCTTCTGTGTTGCTGACTATCTCCTCATTGTACTCTCACATGGTGGAATGAGGGTGAGAGAGCTTCCTGGGGTCCTCTTTGTAGTCACTCATGGGACCCCTTGGACTATATAGTCCATGGAATTCTCCAGGCAAGAATACTCAAAGTGGGGAGCCTTTCTCCAGGGGATCTTGCCAATCAGGGATTGAACCCAGGTCTCCTGCACTGCAAGTGGATTCTTTACCAGCTGAGCCTAAAGGGAAGCCCAAGAACAGTAGAGTGGGTAGCCGATCCCTTCTCCAGAGGAACTTCTCGACCCAGGCATCGAACCAGGATCTCCTGCATTGCAGGCAAATTCTTTACCAACTGAGCTATCAGGAAAGCCCATTTAGTCACTAAGTCATGTCCAATTCTTTTGTGACCCCATGGACTGTAGCCTGCCAGGCTCCTCTGTCCATGAGATTTCCCAAGCCAGAATACTTGAGTGGTTTGCCACATCTCTTATGCCTCCTGCATTGGCAGGTGGGTTCTTTACCACTAGCACCATCTGGGAATCCCAAGGAGTTTAGGTCTTCGTTCTAAATGCATTGGGAAGTCAGTGAAGGAGAGTGAACATGATCCATGATTTGTGGCTGTTGTGAGAATAGAAGGGCAAGGGGGAAAATAGTAATTAATCTATGTAAGAAATGATAATGGCATGAGTTAGGCAAAAAAGGTTGAGATAAATAGATGGATTCAAGATTAAATGGAATAGAAATAACAGGACCTACGAGGAGTTGAACATGGGTCAGGGAGGAAACATAACTGATGTCCATAACTTGGTGGATTTTATAGTCAGTTAATAAAAGTATTCAGTGTATGCCTATTGTGTTACTCTTCATTTACATTCCTAGTTTATAAAATGAGTAAAACTTTCAAATATACAGTTTGGGAAAGGTGTCTTAATCTGTTTGGGATGCTTTAACAAAAATACTGTAGACTGGAGGGCTTATCAGTTCAATTCAGTTGCTCAGTCGTGTCCAACTCTTTGCGACCCCACGGACTGCAGCACGCCAGGCCTCCCTGTCCGTCACCAACTCCTGGAGTTTACCCAAACTGATGTCTACGGAGTCAGTGATGCCATCTAACCATCATCCTCTGTCGGGGGTTTATAAACAACAGTAATTTATTTCTCATAGTTGTGGAGCCTGGGGAGTCCAAGATCCTAGTGCTGGCAGATTGTCTGGTGAGGGCCTGCTTCCTGGATCATAGACAGCCATCTTCCTGCATAGCAGAAGGGACAGGGGAACTCTCGGGGGTCTCTTTTATAATCGCACTAACCCTGTTCATGAGGCTTTCACCTCCAGGCCCTAATCACATCTCAAAGGCTCACCTCGTAATACCATCACATAGGGAGCTAGGATTTCAAGGTCTGAATTTTGGGGGACACAAACATTGAGTCTAAAGCAGGAGGTAAAGAGACTTCATGGGAATTCCCTGGTGGTCCATGGTTAGGACTTAGGGTTTTCACTACTGTGGTCAGGGTTCAATCCCCAGTTGGAGAACTAAGATCCTGCAAGCCTTGTGGTGTGGGCCCCCCCGCACTCCCCCGCCCAGAAAGAGACACTTCATAAATGGCATGTACAGGACTACTGCTGAAGCATCCCTGAAAATATAGCATAAACTAATAATAAAAATGACTTATATACAAGATTAATGAAATGTTTATTGCCTAAAGGACATTGTCTATCCTGGGTATGTGTTAAATATTGTTGAATTAATGGATGCATTTCAAGACATTTCCAGTATTTATACTTTCTGGAGATCTGAGTTTCTATCTAGTATCATTTTCCTTCAGCCTAAAGAAATTCTTTTAGCATTTTGTGTACTGAGCCCTGAGACTTTCTTTTTTCCCTAAATCTTTTTTCCTCTCCATTTTTCAAATTCCATGATTTTGTTGGTCAAATTTCAAATGCACTGGTTTTTTTCTGTCATTTTCATTGTGCTGTTTGTCCAGTGAAAATTTTTTTAAATTTAAATTTATTTTTGGCTTCTCTGGGTCTTAACTGTTGTACGGCAAGTTTGCGTTGCTCAGGCTTCTCATTGTGATGGCCTCTCTTGCTGCAGAGCATGGCTCTAGGCGCTTGGGCTCAGTAGTTGTGGCACTTGGGCTCAGTTGCTCTGTAGCACGTGGACTCCTCCCAGAGCAGGAATCAAACCTGCGTCCCCTGCATTGGCAGGCAGACTTTCATCCACTGTGCCACCAGGGAAGTCCTGTCCAGTAAATTTTTAAATTTGAGATAGTATATTTTTCAGTTGTAGGATATCTGTTCGTTTTTTTTTTTTTCCCCTTAAATTTTTAAAAAAATTGTGGTAAGTTATTTATAACATAAAATTTACCATCTCAATCATTTTTGTGAACCTAGCCACAGTTTCATGGTGTTAAGTACATTCACTTTGCTGTGTAACCATCACCACTATCCATCTTCAGAAAAACCTGATATCTTCTCAAACTGAATTCTGTACCACTCCACAATAACTTCATTCCCCTGGAAGTCACTATTCTTTCTAATCTCTACAAATGTGACTATTCTAAGTACTTCATTTAAGTGGAATCCTGTAATATTTGCCCTTTTCTATCTGGCTTATTTCACTTAGAATAATGTCTTCATGGTTCATTGATACTGTCACATGTGTCAGAATTTTCTCCCCTTTGTAATTATTATTTTAAAAAATATTTATTTGTATCAGGTCTTAGTTGCAGCATAAGGGATCTAGTTCCCTGACCGGGGAACGAACCTGGGTCCCCTGCATTGGGAGCTTGGAGTCTTAGCCACTGGACCACCAAGAAAGTCCCTTTTCTTCCAAGACTGAATAATTTTCCATCCTATGTATCTAGCCCTACCAGATTGGAAACCCAGCATTCACACTGCAGACTGTAGACTAACCACCAAGCTGTGTTTGGTCTACAGTTCCACCTGGTGGTCAGTAGGGGGCACTCCCTGCCCTGATGTATCTTAACCTTTGAAGCAGTGTTCCTGTTTTGTTTTTCTGGTTGTAATAGTCCCTGTGTGTGCGTGCATGTTCAGTTGTGTCTGACTCATTGTGACTCCACCGACTGTAGCCCTCCAGGCTCCTCCGTCCATGAGACTTCCCAAGCAGGAATACTGGAGTGGGTTGCCATTTCCTTCTCCTCTGTTGGTTATTGTTACATTTTCTTTTGGCCTCTTAATGTTTCATTTCATTTGTTATGATCAAAATGTTCTCTGTCTTTGAAGATAGTTCTAATACTTATTTGACAATTCTGTCACCTAATTCTAACATCTGAGCAATCTTGTACTTAGTTGGTTATCTTTCCTCTTGAAAATGGGTCACCTTTTCTTGACTGTTTTGTTTTTCAAAGAACTTTGGATTGTATCCTGGACATTGTACACTTGAAGTTGTGGAGGCTGCGTTCTGTTATATTCCTTTAAAGATTGTTGATGCTTTCGTTTAACGGACAGTTAGCATGATTGGACTCAAACTCTATCTCTTAGAGGGTAGTCTTAATTCAGTTCTTTTATCCTGAGCTGGGCTTCTTATGGTTTGCTCCTTGCAAATGTTGGATTTGCAAGGTTGGATTGGATTTGTATCCATCCAGAGGTTGGATTGGATTTGTATTAGATTTTGTATCTCTCTCTCTCCCTTTCTGAGTCTCTTCATTTTGAGATTCCTCTTACTTTTCAGTGCTCATGTTTAATGTCCCTGAACTCTGTCCTCTGGTTCTTCAAGGTAGGAAGACTGTGAGGTTTATACTGGAGTTTTAGGAACCACTATGGTACTGTCGTGACCTGCCTTAGGAAAAAAGTTAAAGTGAGAAGTTCACTTGCACTGTTGTGTTCCAAGTATCATTCAATGTGCCTTCTCTTGGTCAATCTTCAGTGTCTTTTGGTAGTTGGTTATTTTTATATTTTAGTCACAATTTATAGTTGTTATCTGAGAGAGTGTTTATCTGGTTGGCACTTATTCAGTGATACCAGAAGCAGAATTCTCCCTTGTTCTTTTTGTGTGGGGAAATTCCCTTTATGATTGTATTTCCTATTGTACATACCAGCTTTTAAAAGCATCATATTCTAATTAGTTAAATTATTTTGAATATTATCTTTATAAATTGCCTAACTCAGAGAAGTCACAGTTCCTGATCTCAAGAGAGAACATCTAGTGGGAAAGACAATCAGGTAAAGAGAAGAGAGTAATATCAGTAAAAAGGAGACATGATAGAGGGATGAATAGAATCCCATGCAGAGCACAGAGAATGAGAGCCTTATCCACCTGATAGGGGAGAGAGGAGACGCAGGAAGACTTTCTGGAGGATGTGATTTCTGTGTTGTTATCTATGAGAAAGAAAGAGAAGGAGACTTCTAAGAAAGAAGAGAGAAGAATAGAAACTTGTGGGGGCCTAAGAATGAATGATCCTTTAGAAGAATTGCAAGTAGTTTTGGTGTGGCCAGAGATATAGGGTGTATAAAGGGATGTATGAAAATATGAGGCCAGAAAGATTGGGCTAGAGCCAGGTCATTAGAGGCCTTGAATGTCATGCCAAGGACTTTGGACTTTATAGATAGTGGAAGCCATTGAAACTTTAAATGTGGTTGTGATATAATCAGGTTTCCCTGGTGGCCCAGTTGGTAAAGAATCTGCCTGCAGTCAAGTTTGCATGCTAGAATGATTGCTTTGTATCAGTGTACAGAGTGGAGAGAAAAGGGAGAGATGGATACCAATTAAAGCAAGAAGTTTTGAAGGCCTAAGGGAGTGGTGGCAGAGAAGGCAATGGCACCCCACTCCAGGACTCTTGCCTGGAAGATCCCATGGATGGAGGAGCCTGGTAGGCTGCAGTCCATGGGGTCGCTAAGAGTCGGACATGACTGAGTGACTTCACTTTCACTTTTCACTTTCATGCGCTGGAGAAGGAAATGGCAACCCACTCCAGTGTTCTTGCCTGGAGAATCCCAAGGATGGCGGAGCCTGGTGGGCTGCCACCTATGGGGTCGCACAGAGTTGGACACGACTGAAACGACTTAGCAGCAGCAGCAGCAAGGGAGTGATGGTAGTGAGGAGGAAATGAATTAAAGTGAGAACTTAGAAGTAGAAGCAGTGGGTCTTGGTTGCACACTTGTTGGATTTGTTATGTTAAAGAACAAGGAGAGTTCTGTAATGATCGAAAGTTATTCTTATTTTTATAAAATAGAGTAATATCTCTCTAGGACTCGGAGAGTATTTTGCTCATAAATGTTATCAGGAAGCAATGGCATAATTTGGCCTCTTGTAGAGGCATCACTGTCTCTGACTTGTAGCAGTGAGTGTTTTGCTATTACATAGTGATGACACTTTTGGAGTAATTAATAGAAAAAACTATTGAAAGTTGTCAGTGGTCATTTTATTTGCTTTTTCTTTCCTTGAGTATAGAGTCCACAGATTTTTACTAATTTTTTCCCCCATATTGTATGCACTAGTAAATGTTTTCTTTTTAGTTGGTTGTTTTTGTTTTGTTTTTCAAATGAAGCAGTTAAACAAACAGAGGACTATAAAGTAAGATGTCTCTCTTGCCTCTCCCACCCTCATTCCTGCTTCCTTTGAAGTAATACCTCTTTTCAGTTTGTGTTACTTTTGTTGGTGAATGCCTAGAGGAATGAATATATTGAGCAACTTTGTATAGCATCTGTTGATTCTCAAATATGAAAGATGGAAAATTTAATAAACTTGAGAATTTATCCTTCTACTTCCTCATATTTATCATGTTAATATTGCTAGTCTAGAGGAAATGCTACTACTTTAAATAGTGTTATTATACTTATGTTTGTTGAATGACCAGATGTACAGTGTCTGTTGATTACTTACTATGAAGGGAAACTTAAATTGTTTAGCTCTGTTTGAACACTGTGTAATAGTGGTTAGAGTAATGTATAATAGGAAAATTACTCAGTTACATTAGAAGATTTATGAGAGAAGGATGGGAGATTCATGCTTATGGTCTATAAACAGCTAAAAGGCTATCATGTTAAAGAAGGAATGGATATATTCTTGGAATCTGGTGACATCAGTCAGTGAGAATCCTTGGAGAAGATTTTGATTCAGTATAAAAAAATGTTTTACAATAATATAGACATTTGCAGTAGGATAATATGATCTCTCAGCCCCTTTTTATTTATTTAAATTTTTTAAAATAACCATCTGTATTGAAATATAATCTACAATATTGTGTTAGCATCAGGCATATAGCAATGTGATTCAGTTATACATATGTCTGTTCCTTTTCACACTCTTTTCAATTATGGATTATTATAAGACACTGTATATAGTCAGATAGAAATGTAACTTTCAGAATGAAGGTACTTAATAATCCTTCTGACCAATACATTCTTCCCCAACAGGCTACTTCGTTTTTGGTCATGATTTAGATTCCATCCTTCCTATACACTCTGATTTGGAATTGAACCACATGGGATAGAAGTAGGGGATGGCTTTGAACTTTGCTGGCAAAGATTGTGAGAGAAATAGAATGGTTCTGAGTTAGCTGTTTGTGGGGGCAGTTTCCTAATTTAGTGGGTATCTTTCTATTTTTGCAGCTTCTGCAGCAGCTTCCTTGTTTGCTTGCTCCTAGCTTCCTGTACTGATGGTGACAGCTTTCCTGATTGTGGCTAAGGCAGAGTGTTATGTGGGTTAGGAGTTTCTGGAGATATAGTCACTCTATAGCCCGCCTGTCCGTTATTCTAGTGATTTTGACAACATCTGATTCTTATTTTAAACCTGTTTTTGTTTAAACTGCCTAGAGTGGATTCTGATCCTGAACCAGTTTTGGAAGGGTCATTGGATATCAGTTCAGTTCAGTCGCTCAGTTGTGTCCGACTCTTCGCGACCCCATGAATTGCAGCACTCCAGGCCTCCCTGTCTATCACCAACTCCCAGAGTTCACTCAGACTCGGTGTCCATTGAGTCCGTGATGCCATCCAGCCATCTCATCCTCGGTCGTCCCCCTCTCCTCCTGCCCCCAATCCCTCCCAGCATCAGAGTCTTTTCCAATGAGTCAGCTCTTCGCATGAGGTGGCCAAAGTACTGGAGTTCAGCTTTAGCATCATTCCTTCCAAAGAAATCCCAGGGTTGATCTCCTTCAGAATGGACTGGTTGGATCTCCTTGCAGTCCAAGGGACTCTCAAGAGTCTTCTCCAACACCACAGTTCAAAAGCATCAATTCTTTGGCGCTCAGCCTTCTTCACAGTCCAACTCTCACATTCCATACATGACTACTGACTGGAAAAACCATAGCCTTGACTAGACGGACCTTAGTCGGCAAAGTAATGTCTCTGTTTTTGAATATACTATCTAGGTTGCTCATAACTTTTTTTCCAAGGAGTAAGTGTCTTTTAATTTCATGGCTGCAGTCACCACCTGCAGTGATTTTGGAGCCCCAAAACAATAAAGTCTGACACTGTTTCCACTGTTTCCCCATCTATTTCCCATGAAGTGATGGGTCCGGATGTCATGATCTTTGTTTTCTGAATGTTGAGCTTTAAGCCAACTTTTTCATTCTCCTCTTTCACATTCATCAAGAGGCTTTTTAGCTCCTCTTCACTTTCTGCCATAAGGGTGGTGTCATCTGCATATCTGAGGTTATTGATATTTCTCCCGGCAATCTTGATTCCAGCTTGTGTTTCTTCCAGTCCAGTGTTTCTCATGATGTACTCTGCATATAAGTTAGATAAGCAGGGTGACAGTATACAGCCTTGACATACTCCTTTTCCTATGCGAAACCAGTCTGTTGTTCCATGTCCAGTTCTAACTTGCTTCCTGACCTGCATACAGATTTCTCAAGAGGCAGGTTAGGTGGTCTGGTATTCCCATCTCTTTCAGAATTTTCCAGTTTATTGTGATCCACACAGTCAAAGGCTTTGGCACAGTCAGTAAACCAGAAATAGATGTTTTTCTGGAAGTCTCTTCCTTTTTTGGTGATCCAGCGGATGTTGGCACTTTGATCTCTGGTTCCTCTGCCTTTTCTAAAACCAGCTTGAACATCAGGAAGTTCATGGTTCACATATTGCTGAAGCCTGGCTTGGAGAATTTTGAGCATTACTTTACTAGCATGTGAGATGAGTGCAGTTGTGTGGTAGTTTGAGCATTCTTTGGCATTGCCTTTCTTTGAAATTGGAATGAAAACTGACCTGTGGCCACTGCTGAGTTTTCCAAATTTTCTGGCATATTGAGTGCAGCACTTTCACAGCATCATCTTTCAGGATTTGAAATAGTTCTACCGGAATTCCATCACCTCCACTAGCTTTGTTTGTAGTGATGCTTTCTAAGGCCCATTTGACTTCACATTCCAGGATGTCTGGCTCTAGATGAGTGATCACACCATTGTGATTATCCAGGTTGTGAAGATCCTTTTTGTACAGTTATTTTTTTTTTTTTTGGTACAGTTCTTCTGTGTATTCTTGCCATCTCTTCTTAATATCTTCTGCTTCTGTTAGGTCCTTTATCGAGCCCATTTCTGTCCTTTTCAAGCCCATCTTTGCATGAAATGTTCCCTCGGGATCTCTGATTTTCTTGAAGAGATCTCTAGTCTTTCCCATTCTGTTGTTTTCCTCTATTTCTTTGCATTGATCACTGAAGAAGGCTTCTTATCTCTTCTTGCTATTCTTTGGAACTCTGCATTCAGATGCTTATATCTTTCCTTTTCTCCTTGACTTTTCACTTCTCTTCTTTTCACAGCTATTTGTAAGGCTTCCCCAGAGAGCCATTTTGCTTTTTTGCATTTCTTTTCCATGGGGATGGTCTTGATCCCTGTCTCCTGTACAATGTCATGAACCTCATTCCATAGTTCATCAGGCACTCTATCTATCAGATCTAGGCCCTTAAATCTATTTCTCACTTCCACTGTATAATCATAAGGGATTTGATTGAGGTCATACCTGAATGGTCTAGTGGTTTTCCCTACTTTCTTCAATTTCAGTCTGAATTTGGTGATAAGGAGTTCATGATCTGAGCCACAGTCAGCTCCTTGTCTTGCTTTTGTTGACTGTATAGAGCTTTTCCATCTTTTGCTGCAGAGAATATAATCAGTCTGATTTCGGTGTTGGGCATCTGGTGATGTCCATGTGTAGAGTGTAGAGTCTTCTCTTGTGTTGTTGGAAGAGGGTGTTTGCTATGACCAGTGCATTTTCTTGGCAAAACTGTTATTAGTCTTTGCCCTGCTTCATTCTGTATTCCACGGCCAAATTTGCCTCTTACTCCAGGTGTTTCTTGACTTCCTACTTTTGCATTCCAGTCCCCTGTAATGTAAAGGACATCTTTTTTGGGTGTTAGTCCTAAGAGGTCTTGTAGGTCTTCATAGAACTGTTCAACTTCAGCTTCTTCAGCATTACTGGTTGGCGCATAGACTTGGAAAAATGTGATATTGAATGGTTTGCCTTGGAAACGAACAGAGATCATTCTGTCATTTTTGAGATTGCATCCAAGTACTGCATTTTGGACTCTTTTGTTTACCATGATGGCTACTCCCTTTCTTCTGAGGGATTCCTGCCTGCAGTAGTAGATATAATGGTCATCTGAGTTAAATTCACCCATTCCAGGCCATTTTAGTTCACTGATTCCTAGAATGTCGATGATCACTCTTGCCATTTCCTGTTTGAGCACTTCCAATTTGCCTTGATTCATGGACCTGACATTCCTGGTTCCTATGCAATATTGCTCTTTACAGCATCTGACCTTGCTTCTATCACCAGTCACATCCACAGCTGGGTATCGTTTTTGCTTTGGCTTCATCCCTTCATTCTTTCTGTAGTTACTTCTCCACTGATCTCCTATAGAATATTGGGTACCTAATGACCTGGGGAGTACCTTTTTCAGTATCCTATCATTTTGCCTTTTCATACTGTCCATGGGGTTCTCAAGGCAAGAATACTGAAGTGTTTTGCCATTCCCTGCTCCAGTGGACCACATTCTGTCAGACCTCTCCACCATGACCTGCCCGTCTTGAGTTGCCCCGCGGGCATGCCTTAGTTTCATTGAGTTAGACAAGGCTGTGGTCCTAGTGTGATTAGATTGACTAGTTTTCTGTGAGTATGGTTTCGGTGTGTCTGCCCTCTGATGCCCTCTTGCAACACCTACCATCTTACTTGGGTTTCTCTTACCTTGGGCATGGGGTATCTCTTCACGGCTGCTCCAGCAAAGCACAGCTGCTGTTCCTTATTGGATATCAGCCCATGGCAACTAATGGTGAAAGTTAACTTGTTTTTACCTGTGGTCACCTGAAATGAAGTTCCTGTTGAAGGTAAAGCTGTAGTGGGTTGAACGGTGATGCATTTTGGAAGACAAAATAATGTAATACAAAGACTATGGGAAGATTTTTTCCTCAGTTTCTTTGCATTGTTCACTTAGGAAGGCTTTCTTATCTCTCCTTGTTATTCTTTGGAACTCTGCATTCAGCCTTTTGTCCTTTGCCTTTCGTATCTCTTCTTTTTTCAGCTATTTGTAAGGCCTCCTTGACAACCAATTTTGCCTTTTTGCATTTCTTTTTCTTGGGGATGATTTTGAACACCACCTCCTTGTACAGTGTTATAAACCTCTGTCCATAGTTCTTCAGGCACTCTGTCAGATTTAATCCCTTAAATCTATTTGTGACTTCCACTGTATAATTGTAAGGGAACTGATTTAGGTCATATCTGAATAGTCTAGTGGATTTCCCTACTTTCTTCAATTTAAGTCTGAATTTTGCAATAAAGAAATCTTCAAGAAAATTAGAGGTACCAAGGGAACATTTCATGCAAAGATGGGTACAATAAAAGACAGAAATGGTATGGACCTAACAGAAGCAGAAGATTTTAAGAAGAAACGGCAAGAATACAGAAAAGATCTTAATGACCAGATAAGCACAGTGGTGTGATCACTCACCCAGAGCCAGACATCTTGGAGCGTGAAGTCAAGTGGACCTTAGGAAGTATCATTATGAGCAGAACTAGTGGAGGTGATGGAATTTCAGCTGAGCTACTTCAGATCCTAAAAGATGATGCTGTTAAAGTGCTGTACTCAATATGCCAACAAATTTGGAAAACTCAGCAGTGGCTGCAGGACTGGAAAAGGCCTTTGACTGTGTGAATCATAACAAACTGTGGAAAATTCTTAAAGAGATGGGAATACCAGACCACCTGACCTGCCTCTTGCGAAACCCGTATGCAGGTCAAGAAGTAACAGTTAGAATCAGATATGGAATAATGGACTGGTTCAAAATTGGGGAAGGAGTACATCAAGGCTGTGTATTGTCACCCTGCTTAATTAACTTATATGTAGAATATGTCATGTGAAATGCCAGGCTGGATGAAGCACAAGCTGGAATCAAGATTGCTGGGAGAAATATCAATAACCTCAGATACGAACATGACACTGCCTTTATGGCAGAAAGTGAAGAAGAACTAGAGAGCCTCTTGATGAAAGTAAAAGAGGAGAGTGAAAAAGCTGGCTTAAAACACAGCATTCAAAAAAAACGAAGACCATGACATCCAGTCACATCACTTCATGACAAATAGATGGGGAAACAGTGGAACCAGTGGCAGACTTTTTTTGGGCTCCAAAATCACTGCAGATGGGGACTCCAGCTGTGAAATTAAAAGTCGCTTGCTTCTTGGAAGAAAAGCTATAACAAACCTAGACAACGTATTAAAAAGCAGAGACATTACTTTGCCAACAAAGGTCGATCTAGTCAAAGCTGTGCTTTTTCTTGTAGTCATGTATGAATGTGAGAGTTGGACCCTAAAGAAGACTGAGCACTGAAGAACTGATGCTTTTGAACTGTGGTGTTGGAGAAGACTCTTGAGAGTCCCCTGGACTGCAAGGAGATCAAACCAGTCGATCCTCAAGGAAATCAACCCTGAATATTCATTGGAAAGACTGATGCTAAAGCTGAAGCTCCAATACTTTGGCCACCAGATGTGAAGAGCCTACTTATGAGAAAAGACCCTGATGCTGAAAGATTGAAGGCAGGAAGAGAAGGGAACGACAGATGAAATGGTTGGATGGCATCACCGACTCAGTGGACATGAGTTTGAGCAAGCTGCAGGAGATGATGAAGGACAGGGAAACCTGGTGTGCTGCAGTCCTTGGGGTCACAAAGAGTCGGACACAACTGAGAGACTGAACCAATGGGAGGATTGGCTGTTTTTAACTCCAGTGCAGAGTTTAACGGAGAAGGCAATGGCACCCCACTCCAGTACTCTTGCCTGGAAAATCTCATGGGTGGAGGAGCCTGGTAGGCTGCGGCCCATGGGGTCACTAAGAGTCGGACAAGACTGAGCGACTTCACTTCACTTTCACTTTTCACTTTCATGCAATGGAGAAGGAAGTGGCAACCCACTCCAGTATTCTTGCCTGGAGAATCCGAGGAATGGGGGACCCTGGTGGGCTGCCATCTGTGGGGTTGCACAGAGTCGGACACGACTGAAATGACTTAGCAGCAGCGGCAGAGTTTAAAGCAATGTTCTCAAGCTGGGGCAATTTTGCCCTCCAGGGGCTATTTGGCAATGTATGGAACCAGTTTTGGTTGTCATAACTAGAGGAGGAGGGTACTTCTGGCACCCAATGGGCAGAGACGAAGGTTGCTGCTATAGAGGCCTGCTTGCTCCTTACCATGAAAACAAGGAGTTATCAACCCAGAACGTTGGTAGTGCCGAGTTTGGTAAATTGATTTAAAGAATGTGGCAAGGTCAGAGCTGAAGTTATGGCTAGAGAACTAAGCAGTTTTGTGATTGGGTTAAAACAGTCTTTTATATCTTACAACTCCAGGGCTGTCTGAACCAAAACTGGAGCAGAGCCCAATCCAGTAAGTTGAACTGCAGTGTAGGTTGGATCCACAGCTTTGTCAGATCTCTTCAGTGTAAGTTGGGACATTGACTGGGAAAGAGTGAAATTCAAGAATTGGAATGGTAACACTGTTTGGATGACTCCAGATATTCTTTTTTCAAATTTGTTATTTATTTATTTATTTTGGCCATGCCACATGGCTTATAGGATTTCAATTCCCCTACCAGTGATTGAACCTGCGCCCTTGGCAATAAAAGCTTAGAGTCCTAACCACTGGACCACTGTAGAATTCCCCACATATTTTGAAGTATAATTTTTACTGAACCTCCCTTGCCAGCAGAACCCACCCTTCTTTCTTCAATGAGAGTGGTCCTACCTTGCATAAAGTTGCTATAATGGCCTCATGAGTAGAGTCATGGCCTGTATTCATTCCCATCCCTACCACTTCAGGGCTTCTAGACCTATAGCTAGAGTCAGATCCTAGCAAGTCCAAAGGGCCAGTTTCAAAATCAGAAACATGTTTTTATGCATCAAAAGAATTGTAAGAATTTTACTAATTAAAATTCTAAGAAATAGATGCAAAACTGGATTTTGAGGCTTCTAGATTAGGAAAGAGGGGATCTAATTTTATTTTGGGCTGAATTTATTAATGTAGGGTCACCCACAAGAGATTTCAGATTTGGTGATTGCTCAAGCAGCAAAAACTGGTTCTAATTTTGTCTGCTTGTTTTGTTGACTGACACTTCAAATCAGTAGTGATCTGCATTTAATGAAGTTGAGATGCCAGAATTGAGAAATTAGGAATGTTGGGGAGGTGAATTATGTGCAGCAGGCTTTCTTAACTCTCTGATTATGTTCCCCCAAGACGGATGCTTTCTACTGCCTTTAAGAAAATAACAGTGGTGAGGGGAATGCTGGCATCCTTAAAAGGTGCTGTAGTGGCAGTTTTCTCTGGCTGTGGTATAAGTATGAGAGATACTGCTATAATATGGGCCCCCTTAAGCGATGGGGTCCTGGAATGGCAGAGACAAGTAACAAATTAACCATCAGAGACAAGGTGGACAATGTTTATCATAGCAGATTGACATGGAGCAGCAGTCCACCAAGGTCTTACTTGATCTGGAGACTCGAATTAAAGCAAACAAACAAGCCAAACAAAACATCTTAGGTCTGATAAATGTAGGTTTGATTTTAGGTCACCCTACTGAAATCACCTAATCCCCATACCTTTGTTACTTCGCAGATCTAAAACTCCCTGGGTAAAGAGAAGGCAAGGTACCTTCCTTTCTTTCTTTCTTTTTTCAATTTATGGATATCTTCAGCAGCTAATTTTTTTCGCAGCCTTCTCTAAAAAAAGGACCTTTGGTCATATACAAGTGTAACTGTGTATCAGGGAAGGGAAAAGACTCAAACCTTTCAGGGAGTATTGGAACCTGAAAGAAGTGAGTGTTAGTTGCTCAGTGTGTCTGACTCTTTGTGACCACATGAACTGTAGCCCACCAGGTTCCTCTGTCCATGGAATTCTCCAGGCATATTGTAGTGGGTTGCCGTGCCCTCCTCCAGGGGATCTTCCCAACCCAGGGATTGAACCCATGTGTCCTGCCTCTCCTGTATTGCAGGTAGATTCTTTTCCCCCCTGAGCCAACTGGAAGTCCCAGTTGGAACCTGAGCTAATGCTAATCCCCAGGGACTCAGGATACCACTGTGTCCCACCAGGCAGAATGAGAGCTTATGGAAATCAGATATGAACAGAGCTTTGGCTTGAAATTATTTCACAGTAGGGCTGGCGAGTCTGTGAATTCATCCTGTGGTTTTATCTTGTTTCTTAGTGCATATTTTGAATAAACATGTTTGACAGTGGGAGAATTCCCAAATTGGCTTCCATGTCCATGGATTAAGAGTCATTATGGCAGGAAGAGCCAGGTGTAGCCCCCTGGAGCTCTCTTCCTACCAAAATAATGAACCAAAAGCCATCTCACATCCAGAATTATAGAGATTAATGCCCCATTAAAGACACGAAAGGTTCATGGGTGGAAACATTCAGGCTGCATGGAACTCTCTTGTCTGTATGGAAGATAATCGATTTTGGAAAATGATGACGTATTATTTACCTTATCTTCCACCACTCTCGTTCTACCTGGTGTTCCACAAGCGGTCTCTTTACTAGAAACAGACCCTGTGTTTAACTAGCGATTAACTACTGATTGATCAAATGCCATACCAAAAAAAAAAGTATATATACAAGTGTATACACACACATAGATGCAGAGATCATCAGAAATGACCAGCAATGTAGTGCCACCATATTGCCTCCATGATTAGGCCAGTTTTTTAGCTCTGTGCTGTAGTTTATAGTCTATAGGGATTTTGTTCATCTCACTATCCCAAAATACCTCTCTCTTGTCCCCTACAATGAGGGTATAATGCTGAATGATAGGACTTTGTGTTAGAGAACTAGCAAGTACTCTGGAGCCTTTGTAAAGACCCAGCTGATGGTAGTACATGAATCCCATACAAATTTTAAGGATATGATGCCTTAGTGAAATTTTTGAGTCGGCAGTGTTTAGAGGTAAGTTGAGATGTTCCTTCTGAAGTAGAAGATAACTATTGCATCTTACATCGCCTGCTACCAAAAGGAAATACAGTAACTGGTGGATCTTTTGGGATTTGGGGTCAGGATTACACTTCATTTAAGTGTACTGTTCCATCCTCTTTACTGAGTAATCTGTTAAGCTGCCCTTAGATTGCTGTATGGAGCTTCTTACAGGCCCTGTCAGGAGAATCACAGTGGCAAGCTGTATCCTCTTTGGCAAGCAAATAGTCTACTTTTGAAAAGGGTTTCTGTCTTGCTGTTACATCGGTTAGAGAACAAATGCCTAAATACTGGATACCAGTGACATGAACTGTCAATGCATGGGATGACAAGCAAATAGCATTCCACTGTCAGATAGAAGTGGTATGTCTGGGCCTGAGCACAGTGCAGGTACTGAAGTGCATGTATGTTGCACATGCAAAAGCTGTTTCTATATGGCTCTGTCTCCCTGACCATCCTGACTTCATTCCTGAAGAATTCCCCGTGTCCCTCATAAACACAGTGTGTCGGCACTTGTCAGACCAATGGACAGCCTGGTAGAAACTGCTAGTTGCCTCCCTAATATCTGTTTGCCCCACCTCCTTCTTTAGAAACACAGCTCAGGTTTTTCAGTGGAACAGTTGTCACTTAACTAACATTACCTTTCAGTTGGGCATGGCTATGTGATTAGACTTTGACCAGTGATATGTAAGTGAATTTGTTCTTTTAATTTCTACTTGAAACATTGTTGTGTCGTTTGGCACTCTAGCAGATGTTAACCATGAAAATCAGGGCCAAATCATGTAGATAATGGAGCAGTGAAGCTGAAGAAGCTGGTTCCCTAGAGCAAAGATTCGTCTTTAGTCCTGGGCTCTCACCTCTAGGCTTCCTTTATATGAAATGAAATAAACTTCTCCCTTGTTTAAGCTGCTGATATTTAGGGTTTTGTGTCATATGCTGCTGAGCTGTCCTTGCCTTCTGTCCCCTATCGGAGACAGTGATTACCTGGATGGATAAGGCCTCTCTCTGAGACATGGAATGGAGGAAGAGAAGATACAGGTTTTGTAGAAACAATGGGAAAAGCCCATTTTGGTTGTGTTTAATTTACTGTGTCTGTGGAAATGCTCAGTAAGGGATGTTGATGGCATTGGGAGCTTGAGAAGAGTTCTGTTTTATCTGGTAGAAAAAGAAAATGTTTTAAAGTGAGTGAAACCTCAGGGAAAACAACCAGCCTCATGACTTGTTCACTACTTCTTTGTGGGACAGGAAGTTTGATATTTGAGCAGGATTAAGCAGAAAACATAAGGCTTGGATTATCTGTGTTGGTAGTTCTGCTCTTTGAATTGGAGATAGAAGCTAGAGACGTGAAAGAAAGAGAAGGGGAGAGTACTGTAGGTAGAGGACATGTTTAAACTATTTGGGAAGAACAAATTTAGTATATATATTCTTTTAAAGACCTGGTTGATTTGCAAGGCACAAGTTGCTAGAGATTCTTTCAAACTCGGAGATTTCTTGCCTTCTGTCCTTTATTAAGAGTTAGGCAATCCATTGATAGGAACATGTTGAATGAGTTTTAATGAGAAATTTAGGTGTGATCATGCCTAGTTGCATTGTGCAACAAACAGGAATCTCTTGTTTAAGGAAGACGAACATGATGACCTTTGCTGTTGTTCAATCAATAACTTTTCTTCCTAGTTTAACAATGTTCTATTTTAAAATTCTTATGCTAAAACTAAATACTTATCTCATAATAATCCCATCTTCAGTTGGAGGGAAACTTAAACAACATAGTGAAAGTGATACAGCAAGTCATAGTAGAGAAGAATTGTATTTTTTTTATTCTTTTAAAAGACATTGATTTATTTGGCTGCAACAGATCTTAGTTGTGGCATGGGATCAGCTTCCTGACCAGGGACTGAACCCTGGCCCCCATCATTGGGAATATAGAGTCTTAGCCACTGAACCACCAGGGAAGTCCCAAGAAGAATTGTATTTTAAAAGTGTAATTTTTTAAATTCTAAAAAGATTGATGTATTTTGGATACTACCAAAATATTAAGTGTTTTTAAACCCTTTCAAAACAAGTTATCTGTAATTTTTGTGTGTGATTGTTTTTTCTGCTGTATTATCAACAGGGGCTAAATGTTCTGTGGTATCATGGTAGTATGTTTCTATAGTACTTTGAAAGGTATAGGTATACTATTATACAGCAGAAATTCCAGAAAACCCCTTTTCTTCTTCCTCCCTTCTCCTTTCCCTCCATCTTTGTTCTTCCTGTCCAACTATTTCGACTCCTCTCTTTTGGTAAGGGAGCTGATCCCTTAGTGTTACACAATAAGCCTGATATTCAGTTTGGTTTAAGATAACCTTAACCTGTCTAGAAAGAGATCTGCTATTCTGCATCATACATAGTAACAGTGTTTAGGCTAGCCTGAGTTCTTTGTCAGCAGATGCATTACTGAGGCTTAGTTTAAGTGAATGTAGTTTTCCTAGCAAGGTAATCCCTCTGGAGATTTGTGTCTGCTCTTTAGGTTGGCAGCCATAGTTTTGTTCCCTCTAGTGGTAGATATATGTATTCTAGATTTTTTGGCATCTTTTTATTATGGGTAGAATTTTAGAGCTGGAAGGGACCTAAGGTCACTTTATAGGTAAGAGAGTAAGATTCAGAGAAATTAGAGGATTTGCTTGAAAAGTTAAAGTGTTAGTATCTCAGTCGTGTCCGACTCTTTGCAGCCGCATGGACTGTAAGCCCACCAGACTCCAGAATTCTCCAAGCAGGAATACTGGAGTGGTTTTCCATTCTCTTCTTCAGGGCATCTTCTCAGGTGATCTGTCTGGAGACTTTTGTCTACTGTTTCGGTTGGCAGCCGTCATTTTGTTCCCTCTAGTGGTAGATGTGTGTATTTCACATTTTCTGGTGTCTAACATGCATACAATTTTAGAGTTCTAAGGGACCTAAGATCACTTTATAGGTGAGAGACTGAGGTTCAGATAAGTTAGAGGATTTGTTCAAGGTTCCCATTAGAGATAGAGCTAAGACAAGCCTGAGATCTCCTGATTACTAATGTAGTATTCTTTATTAAAACAAGACTCAGTGGTGTATGTGTGTTTTTTATCTTAGATTAGTTAGAAGATACTGTGTGAAGATATTTACATTTAGAGTTATTTCTGTGTATTCATAATTTCTGTTGATGTCTTTAGTGTAGTAGTCTTTTGAGAAATAGAAAGACCCTTGGAACACTGACCAAAATAGAAAGGGAAATCATATTTACCTTTGAGAAGACACAATAATTGTCTTTAAGTATTTAAATGGTTCCCTGTAGGAGAGGGGTGAGCTTATTTTTAGGTTGTTAGGGTGAGTATAGCAAATATTAGTTATTAAATATCTGGTCTTTCCCCAGGGAGGTCTAGTTTCTTTCAGTTGAATGGAAAGTATAGGAGAGAGTCAAGGCCCTAGAACTAGACTTATCTATGGGGTCATACCTGTATTAAATTTTGTGTTGAAAGAAGGATTGAATCTGGCTGTTCCTCACCACCTGCCCTGTTACAACAACTAAAGGTTGCAAGTCAAGTAAGCAGTAAAATCAAGGTTAGAGAAGTTTTCAGTGATCCAAAGGTTGTTGGACTAAGGATAAAGGGTGTAGACTATTGCCCCGGAAAGAGGTTTAGAGCCATCAGATGACATCAGGACACCAGCCATTAGGTTGAGCAACATTTGAGTACTGGATTTAGAATGACTTGGATTCACAGTGTGGGCTGCTGCTTATTTATACAATGTGACTTTGGAAACATTACCTGGTGTGTAAATTTATTTCTTTATGTGTAAAATGGAGATTAATATTTTTATTGCATAGCTTGTTGTTAGGATTAACTGCCTCATGTACAATAACTGCACAGTAAATATTTGTTGGATCTGATCTGAAGGTGTCTGACCTGAATAAAAAGAAAACCTTAGTCCTGGGGAGACTTGGATTCTGAACAAATATTTCAGCATGTAAAAGAACTTTCTAATAATTTGAAAGTAGTGATTTCATTTTTTACTTTAAGATGTTAAGACAGAGGATGAACAACTGTTTGGGGATATTGTATAAGGTATTTAAACATTGAATTGAATTGATATACTTCTTTGTTTAATCGCCAGATACAATTTATAAGACTTGGAGATAATTATAGGTTATTGTATGTACTCATATATTTGCTCTGTCCCTTGCTCTTCTTTCTTGATGCTCTAGTTCCTTTATCATTTCTTTTCTGTTTGAACAATTTCCTTTAATTAATCTCTAAGAATAGGTTTTCTAGTGCTGGTTTCTTTTAGTCTTTCTGCATCTGAGAATGTCTGGATTTCCCCTTTGTTCCTGAAGGATAGTTTTGCTGGAAACAGAATTCATAGTTGACATTTCTTTCTTTCAGTGTTTGGAAAATGTTGCGCCACTTCCTTTTGGTCTCCGTGGTTTCTGATGAGAAGTTTGCTGTCGTTTGAACTGGTGTTATCCTATTGGCAGTATATTGTTTCTTTGTTGCTTCTTTCAAGGTTTAAAAAAATTTTTTTTTCCAGAACATCAATAATAATGTGTCTTGGTATAAATTTCTTTGGCTTTATCCCATTTGAGCTTCACTCAGCTTCTTAAATTTCTCTACTTGGCCAGATTTGGGGATCTTTCAGCCATTATTATCTCTGAATACTCTTTTAGTTACACTCCCTCCTCTTTTTCTAGTATTCCAGTTACATGAACATTAGCAATTTTGTTATGATAACATGGATCTCCACGGCTCTGTTGTTTATATTTTTTTCTCTCCTTTTTCAGAATTGGATAAATTCTATTAACTGTCTCAAAGTTTAGTAATTCTGTCCTATGCCATCTCTATTCTACCACTGAATCCTTCCACTGAGATGTTTATTTTGGTTATTTTATTTTTTTAGTTTTATAATTTTCATTCATTTTATAATTTCTGTTTCTCTGCGGATATTTTCTATTTTTCCTTTGTCTCGCGGGAATTTGGAATTAATTATTGATGTGTTTTTGTGACAGCTACTTTAAAACCCTTGTCATATGTTGTAACAGCTGAGTCATATCTTTGTCTATATTGGCATCATAGACATGTCTATGTTGATTGTCTTTTCTTATTCAGGTTTGATTTCTCTTTATATCATGGGACAGTGGATATTTTAAAAATTACATTCTGGATATTTTGGTTGCTCACTTAGTTATTCTGCTTATACTTAATGCATAGACCATCATCTAATTTTGTGAGCTGTTGTTCCAGTGGCAGTCTAATTTTCAGGCCTTTGCAATGTTATTTTGATCTTCTTGGTTTATCTGGTTCTCCCACAGGTCCAGGCTAGTGCTGTCTGAAGTGGCAGAGGGTATTTCCCAAGCTGGACTGTGTGCTGCGTCTTGGTGTGGGAGGGGAATCTCAGAGCCCGCAGGGCCTAAAATGTTGAGTTGACATCCCCCCTGACCCCAGGATTTTAAAGATGCAACTCCATTGTCTTCTGACTTACATTGTTTATAATGAGAAGTCTGCTGTCGTTCCTCTCACTTTTGTTACTCTTAATAGCATGTCTCTTTTTTCTGGCTCTTTGTAAGATTTTCTCTTTATATCATTTTAAAGTAATTTGATTATAATGTGCCTTGGTATAGTTTGCCACATTTGTGTGTGTGTTTGGGGTTTGTTGAACTTCTTGATCATTAAGTTTACAGTTTCTGTCAAATTTGGAAAAAAAATTTCACCAAATTTGGTCATTTGTTACTTCAGAATATTTTTGTCTCTCTCCTCCCCAGCTCCTGTTACATGCATATTAGATCAATAGAAGTTATACAGCTCAATGATGCTCTGTTCATTTTCTTTCCGTTTGTGTCTCTTTCATTTTGGAGACTTCCTTTGCTATAACATCAAGTTCATTTTTTTTTTTTCTGTAGTGTCTAATTCATTCATTGTATCCAGTGTATCCATTCATTGTATCCAGTGTATTCATGTTCACATACCTGAAAATATGCAACAAAGTTATAATAACTTTGAATGTCCTTATCTACTGACTTCATCACCTTTGTCGATTTAGACTCTGTTTCAGTTGGTTGATTTTCTAATTATGACCTATACTTTTCTGCTTCTTTTCATGCCTGGTGGTTTTTGACTTAGATGTTAGACATCGCCCATTTTATTCTGTTGAGTGAAGGATATTTTTACATATCTATAAATATTCTTGAACTTTGTTCTGGGATATAATTAAATCACTTGGAAATAGCTTGATCATTTTGACCCTTGTTTTTCAGTTTTGTTAGGTGGGCCCTCAGCAGCATTTAGTCTAGGCCTGGTTTTTCCACACTGTTAAGGCAGTACTCTTCTGGATTCTCTGCTTAAAGCTCTGGGAATTATGGCAGGATTTTTGTTTGTTTCTGTCCCCCCTGTGCCCCACCCCGCCCCACGTGCACTGTTGGCTATTGGGAACACATACTATTCCAGGCCTTATGTGAGCTCTGAGACTCATTCTCTCTGTTCCTTTCATGTGGTTAATTCTCTGGCCTTAGGTGGTTTTTCTCACATTTAAGTAGTTAAATAGCTGAAGGCTCGAGTAGACCCTCTGCAGATCTCTGGACTTCTCTTTTACTATGAATCTCTCTTCTCTTTGGTATTCTGCCCTGTGAATTCTAACCTGTTTAGCTTTCCTGGACCCTTCACTCTAATGCTTCAACTTAGGGAAGCTGCTGGACTTCACTTCAGATTCCCTATTCCTGTCCTGCAGGCTGGAAACTCTCACTAGGGAGTAAGTGGGGGCAGTTGTAGGACTCACTTAATTTGTTTATTTTCTCTCTAGATTCACTGTCAATTAGTGCCTGATGTCAGTGTACGAAAAACCTTTGTTTCAAGTATACTTCTGGGCATATACCCGGAGAAAGCCACGATTCTGAAAGACATAGGTACCCTACTGTTCATTGCAGCTAAGACATGGGCTTTCCTTGTGACTCAGTGGTAAAGAATCCACCTGCCAATGCAGGAGTCGTGGGTTCAGTCCCTCTGTTGGGAAGATCCTCTGGAGAAGGAAATGGCAGCCCACTCCAGTACTCTTGCCTGGGAGATCCCATGGACTGAGGAGTCTGGTGGGCTACAGCCCATGGAGTTGCGAAGAGCTGGTCCTGTCTTAGCAGCTGAGCATGAGCACAATAACATGGAAGCAACCTAGATGTCCGTCTACAGATGAATGGATAAAGAAGATGTATTACATATATACAATGGAATATTACTCAGCCATAAAGAACAAATTTGGATCAGTTCTAGTGATTCTATCCTGTTACCCAGAGTGAAGTAAATCAGAAAAAGAAAAACAAATAGCATATATTAACACATATATATGGAATCTAAAAAACAGTATTGATTAATCTATTTGAAAGGAAGGGATGGAGATCCAGATGTAGAGAAAAGACTTGTGGACACAGTTGAAGAAGGAAAGAGTGGGATGAATGGGACAGTAGCATTGACATAATACACACTATCATGTGTAAAACAGACAGCTGATGAGAAGGTTGCCGTATAACACAGGGAACCCAGCCTGTGCTCTGTGATGGCCTAGAGGAGTGGGATGAGGAGAGGGATCATATGTATAATTATGGCTAATTTGCATTGTTGTACAGCAGAAACCAACACAACAGTATAAAGCAATTTCTTCCGAATTAAAAAACGAAAAAGAAAAACCCAAGGTTATATAGTTATTGTTGACTTATTATTTTTAATGGTATATGTTGTACTTTATGTATTCTGTTAAATTTTGAAATGCATTCTTCTTCCCTTCTGTGAAAGCCCTTTGGCTTTTTGCTAAATTTAACTCTGGAAAAAAATAGTTTGTGTGTTCTTAATAAGCCTTTTGAATAATAGGAGATTATACTGGAAATTCGGAAAATCATATTGCATTCCTACCTAAATTTTTGAATAACCACAAAAAGGCTTGTTTCAGTTGAAAAAAAACAGACTTCTTTGATTAAATACTAAATGGACCAAATATGAAAGCCTATTGTGGAATGATTTCCTGCATGCTTTCTTTGCAGTGAATGAACAGTTTTTCTTTTCCTTATCCTTTGAAAGTTGGTCTTTACTGGCACAATTAGATCTTGTGTTGCAGAGTTTTGATCTTCTGATTATTTTGGCATTATAGCACAAGCCTTTGGTGAATAAGAAAACATTTTTAAAAATGACCATTTGCTAAAAAGCAGATTTTTCAGTTAAGCATGGGGAGCTTGGAAACTATAAGACCCTCATCTTAATTTTACTTATAAACAGGTAAATTAAATTTCTGCTGATCAGCTTTTTTACCCTGTTACGATGTATAAGTCAGCTATATGTTTCTGAAAGGTCATAGGTTCTGAATTTTCTAGTGTCGTGCTTTTGCTTCACTTGTTTCCCCTAAGGGTGATATTCTCAGTGAAGAAAAGAACAAGTGCTAGGCACAGTGCTGAAGCTGGAGATTGTTCGGGATAGAATAGAAGGACTGGTGCCAATGCCAGTGATATGTATATAGCATGTTTCAACCGAAACTTTTTCCCTGTGGGAAATTTTAACTCCAATTGGGAGAATTGTTGTTGTTCAGTCACCCAGTCATGTCTGACTCTTTTTGACCCCATAGACTGCAGCATGCCAGGCCTCCCTGTCTCCTACCATCTCCCAGAGTTTGCCCAAGTTCATGTTCATTGCATTGGTGATGCTGTCCATCCATCTCATCCTCTGACGCCCTCTTCTCCTTCTGCCCTTAGTTTTTCCCGCATCAAGGACTTTCCCAATCAATCGTCTGTTCGCATAAGATGACCAAAGTACTGAAGCTTCAGCTTCAGTCCTTCCAGTGAATATTCAGTGTTGATCTCCCTTAAGATTGACTGTTTGATCTCCTTGCTGTCCAGGGGACTTTTAGGAGTCTTCTCCAGCACCACAGTTTGAAGGCATCAATTCTTTGGTATTCTGTCTTCTTTATGGTCCAGCTCTCACAACCGTCGTGACCACTGGGAAGATAGCCTCGACTGTCTTCAAGGCTATGTGATAGCCTTGACTATACAGACCTTTGTCGACAGGGTTAATGTCTCTGCTTTTCAACACACTAAGTTTGTCCTCACTTCCCTACCAAGAAGCAGTTGTTTTCTGACTTCATGGCTGCAGTCACCATCTGCAGTGATTTTGGAGCCCAAAAGAGGGAATTCGTCACTACTTCCACCTTTTCCCCTTCTATTTGCTGTGCAGTAATGCAGGCAGATGCTATGATCTTAGTTGTTTTAATATTTTGTCTTAAGCTGGTTCTTTCACTCTCCTCCTTCACCCTCATCAAGAGGCTCTTTAGTTCTCTTTGCTTTTTGCCATTAGAGCGGTATCATCCACGCATCTGAGGTTATTGATATTTGCCTGCCTATCTTGATTCCAGCTTGTAACTCATCTAGCCCAGCATTTTTCATGAAGTGCTCAGTTTATAGATGAAACGAACAGGGTGACAGCAGATAGCCCTGTTGTACTCCTTTCTCGATCTTGAACCAGTCAGTTGTTTCATACAGGGTTCTAACTGTTCCTTCTTGGACCCACATACAGGTTTCTCAGGAGACAGGTAAGTTAGTCTGATATTCACATCTCTCTGAGCACGTTCCACAGTTTGTCATGATCCACACAGTCAAAGGTTTTATCATAGTCGATGAAACAGAGATAGATGTTTTCCTGAAATTCCCTTGCTTTTTCTATAATCCAGCAAGTGTTGGCAATTTCATTTCTAGTTCCTATTCCTTTTCTAAACCCAGCTTGGACATCTGAAAGTTCTTGGTTCGCATAATGCTGAAGTCTAACATATGCAAGATTTTAAGCATGACCTTACTAGCATAGGAAATGAGTGCGATTGTCTGATGGTTAGCACATTCTTTGGTATTGCCCTTCTTGGTAATTGGGATGAGGATTGACCTTTTCCAGTCCTGTGGCACTGCTGGGTCTTCCAAATTTGCTGACATAATGAATGCAAAACCTTGATGGCATCATCCTTTAGAGATTTGAACAGTTCTGCTGGTATTTCATCAGATCCACTAGCTTTATTAACAGCTGTCCTTCTTAAGGTCCACTTGACTTTGCACTCCAGAATGTCTGGCTCTGGGTGACTAACCACACCATCGTAGTAATCCAGTTCATTAAGATCTTTTTATACAGTTCTTCCATGTCTTCTTTCCATCTCTTCTTGATCTCTTTAGTGTCTACTATATATCTACGATTTTTATCCTTTATCGTGTCCATCTTTGGGTGGAATGCTCCCTTGATGTTTCCAGTTTTCTTGAAGAGATCTCTGGTCTTTCCCCTTTTGTTGTCTTCTTCTATTATTAAGCACTGTTTGTTGAAGAAGGCCTTCTTGTCTCTTCTAGCTATTCTTTGGAACTCTGCATTTAATTGAATATATCTTTCCCTCTCTCCCTTGCTTCTTGCTTCTTTTCATTCTTCTGCTCTTCATAAAGCCTCCTCAGATAACCACTTTGCCTTCTCACTTTCTTTGAATCTTTGGAATGGTTTTGTTTACTGCCTTCTGTACAATATTACAGACCTCTTACAGATGGTAAAGAATTTGCCTGCAGTGCAGGAGACCTGGGTTGAATCCCTGGGTTGGGAAGATCCCCTGGGGAACGGAATGACAACCCACATCAGTATTCTTGCCTGGAAAATTCCATGGACAGAAGAGCCTGGTGGACTACAGTCCATGGTGTTGCAAAGAGTTGGACACAACTGAGCGACTTTCACTTCACTTTGCTGTTAACTAAATCTAGTCCCTTGAATCTACTTGTTACCTCTACTGTGAATTCATATGGGATTTGATTTAAGTCATACCTGGCTGGCCTACTGTTTTTCCTGGTTTTCTTTAGTTAAGCCTGAATTTTGCTATGAGAAGCTGATGATCTGAGCCACAGTCAACTCAAGGTCTTGTTTTTGCTGATTGTGTACTGCTTCTTCATCTTCTGCTACAAAGAATGTAATCAATTTGTTTTCGGTATTGACCAATTGGTGATGGTGATGTCCATGTGTAAAGTCGTCTCTTGTGTTGTTGAAAAAGGGTATTTGCTCTGACTAGCGGGTTCTTTGGAAGAATTCAGTTAGGTGCCCTGTTTCATTTTGTTCTCCAATGCCAAACTTGCCTGTAACTTCAGGTATCTCTTGACTTCCTGCTTTTGCATTCCAACCCCCAAAGATGAATAGCCCATCTTTTTTAGGTGTTAGTTCTAGGAGTTCTTCTAGATCTTCATAGAACTGATCAACTTCAGATTCTTTGGCGTTGATGATAGGGGCGTAGATTCTGATTACTGTGATATTAAATGCTTTCCTTGGAAACAGAGATCATTCTGTCATTTTTGAGGTTGTACCCAAGTACTGTATTTCGGACTCTTTCACTGAATATGAGGTCTACTCTTTTTCTTCTTTGGGATTCTTGCCCACAGTAGTAGATATAATGGTCATCTGAATAGAAGTCGCCCATTCCTGTCCATTTTAGTTCACCGATTCCTAAGATGTTGATGTTTATTCTTACCATCTCCTGCTTGACCACATCCAATTTTCCTTGGTTCGTGGACCTAACATTCCGGATTCCTATATAGTGCTGTTCTTTGCAGCATCAGATTTTACTTTCATCACCAGACACATTGATACAACTGAGAGTTGTATCTGCTTTGGCCCAGCCATGTCATTCTGGGGCTGTTGGTAATTCTCCTCCACTCTTCCCTAGTAGCATATTGGACACCTTCAGACCTAGGGGACTCATCTTTTGGTGTCATATCTTTCTGGGCTTTTATACTGTTCGGGAGGTGCTCACAGCCAGTATACTGGGGTGGTTTGCCATTCCCTCCTCCAGTGGATCACGTTTTGTCAGAACTCTCTGCTATGACCAGTCCGTCTTGGGTGGCCCTGCATGGAATGGCTTATAGCCTCATTGAGTTATGCAAGCCCCTTCAACATGACAAGGCAGTGATCTTTGACGGGGAGTTGGGAAAATAAAAAATATTAATCAGACTTATGCCAATTTGATGAAATGTTTTCAGAAAATATTTTCTGGAGAAACTCCTTGAGCGGTTTTTTAGCATGTTACAATTAAGTAATTTCTACTTTTTCCATTTTTGTTTTTATTTTACAGAAATAGTTTTTAAGATTCTGTCAACAGCTATCAAACTGTTAAAATGGTCACATTCTATGAAATGTATGCCCCCGCTTAAAAAATTGAATAATATAAATACAATGAGTAACAGACATAAGATCTAAGACATGCTTGTGCTAGGCTAACTAAAAAAATTTAACAGGTATAACTTGAGTCTGAAACAGTTTTTTTGCAGGTACAGGGTAGCATCAAAACATGTATAAAAAGAGGTTTACATGTTTCTTCCAAAGTCTTGTGGTTACCAAAGGACCTAATGTAATTTAGAGCAGTAGTTGTCTAAGTGTATCACTTAGACCAACTCAGTATTCTCAAGTACTGTGTTCAGTTCTGGAGTACTACTCAGGCAAACTGGCACATACTTATTTTGTTATAATCATGGTTATCATTGTTATCATCATCATCAACACTTATATAGTATTTACCATGCACCAGATGCTTGTTGAAACACTTCACATGTATATTAACTCATCTTTTTCCTAACAAGAGCTCTTAAAAGGTAGGTAATAGTACCTTTTATGTATGGGAAAAAACTGAAGCACAAAGAGATAATACAGTTTTCACAGAGTCACACAACAAGTAAATGGTGGAATTGAACTAGGAAATGGCAACACATTTCAGTCTTCTTGCCTGGAAAATTCCATGGGTAGAGCAGCCTACCCATGAGATCACAAAGAGTGGGACATGACTGAGCAGCTGAGCACATGCAGGTAATCTAGATCCCTACTCCATACTCCTAACATTGTAAAAAAAATTAAAAATCACATTGGAATCTGAGGAGCAAATTGAAACTAATTTGAAAAAGAAAAGATCCGGGGAGGTACAGAGAAGGAGACGGGGTAAGATTTTTGTTCAGTTCAGTTCAGTCGCTCAGTTGTGTCCGACTCTTTGCAACCCCATGAATCGCAGCACGCCAGGCCCCCCTGTCCATCACCAACTCCTGGAGTTCACTCAGACTCACGTCCATTGAGTCCGTGATGCCATCCAGCCATCTCATCCTCGGTCGTCCCCTTCTCCTCCTGCCCCCAGTCCCTCCCAGCATCAGAGTCTTTTCCAATGAGTCAACTCTTCACATGAGGTGGCCAAAGTACTGGAGTTTCAGCTTTAGCATCATTCCTTCCAAAGAAGGCCCAGGGCTGATCTCCTTCAGAATGGACTGGTTGGATCTCCTTGCAGTCCAAGGGACTCTCAAGAGGCTTCTCCAACACCACAGTTCAAAAGCATCAATTCTTTGGCACTCAGCTTTCTTCACATTCCAACTCTCACATCCATACATGACCACAGGAAAAACCATATCCTCGACCAGACAGACCTTAGTTCTTTGGCACTCAGGCTTCTTTATGATCCAACTCACATCTGTTCATGACTACTGCAAAAACCATCAGTTCAGTTCAGTCGCTCAGTCGTGTCCGACTCTTTGCGACCCCATGAATCGCAGCATGCCAGGCCTCCCTATTCATCACCATCTCCCGGAGTTCATTCAGACTCATGTCCATCGAATCCGTGATGCCATCCAGCCATCTCATCCTCAGTTGTCCCCTTCTCCTCCTGCCCCGAATCCCTCCCAGCATCAGAGTCTTTTCCAATGAGTCAACTCTTCACATGAGGTGGCCAAAGTACTGGAGTTTCAGCTTTAGCATCATTCCTTCCAAAGAAATCCCAGGGTTGATCTCCTTCAGAATGGACTGGTTGGATCTCCTTGCAGTCCAAGGGACTCTCAAGAGTCTTCTCCAACACCACAGTTCAAAAGCATCAATTCTTCGGCACTCAGCCTTCTTCACAGTCCAACTCTCACATTCCATACATGACCACAGGAAAAACCATAGCCTTGACTAGACGGACCTTAGTTGGCAAAGTAATGTCTCTGCTTTTGAATATGCTATCTAGGTTGGTCAAAACTATTCTTCCAAGGAGTAAGCGTCTTTTAATTTCATGGCTGCAATCACCATCTGCAGTGATTCTGGAGGCCAAAAAAGTAAAATCTGACACTGTTTCCACTGTTTCCCCATCTATTTCCCATGAAGTGATGGGACCAGATGCCATGATCTTTGTTTTCTGAATGTTGAGCTTTAAGCCAACCTTTTCACTCTCCTCTTTTACTTTCATCAAGAGGCTTTTTAGTTCCTCTTCACTTTCTGCCATAAGGGTGGTGTCATCTGCATATCTGAGGTTATTGATATTTCTCCCAGCAGTCTTGATTCCAGCTTGTGTTTCTTCCAGTCCAGCGTTTCTCATAATGTACTCTGCATATAAGTTAGATAAGCAGGGTGACAATATACAGCCTTGACATATACTTCTTTTCCTATTTGGAACCAGTCTGTTGTTCCATGTCCACTTCTAACTGTTCGCAAGAGGCAGGTTAGGTGGTCTGGTATGCCCATCTCTTTCAGAATTTTCCACAGTTTATTGTGATCCACACAGTCAAAGGCTTTGGCATAGTCAATAAAGCAGAAATAGATGTTTTTCTGGAACTCTCTTGCTTTTTCCATGATCCAGCGGATGTTGGCAATTTAATCTCTGGTTCCTCTGCCTTTTCTAAAACCAGCTTGAATATCAGGGAGTTCATGGTTCACGTATTGCTGAAGCCTGGCTTGGAGAATTTTGAGCATTACTTTACTAGCATGTGAGATGAGTGCAATTGTGCGGTAGTTTGAGCAGTCTTTGGAATTGCCTTTCTTTGGAATTAGAATGAAAACTGACCTTTTCCAGTCCTGTGGCCACTGCTGAGTTTTCTAAATGTGCTGGCATGTTGAGTGCAGCACTTTCACAGCATCATCTTTCAGGATTTGAAACAGCTCAACTGGAATTCCATCACCTCCACTAGCTTTGTTCGTAGTGCTGCTTTCTAAGGCCCACTTGACTTCACATTCCAGGATGTCTGGCTCTAGATTAGTGATCACATCATCATGATCATCAGGGTCGTGAAGATCTTTTTTGTACAGTTCTTCCATGTATTCTTGCCACATCTTCTTAATATCGTCTGCTTCTGTTAGGTCCAGACCATTTCTATCCTTTATTGAGCCCATCTTTGCATGAAATGTTCCCTTGGTATCTCTAATTTCCTTGAAGAGATCTCTAGTCTTTCCCATTCTGTTGTTTTCCTCTGTTTCTGTGCATTGATCTCTGAGGAAGGCTTTCTTATCTCTCTTTGCTATTCTTTGGAACTCTGCATTCAGATGCTTATATCTTTCCTTTTCTCCTTTGCTTTTCACCTCTCTTCTTTACACAGCTATTTGTAAGGCTTCCTCAGACAGCCATTTTGCTTTTTTGCATCTCTTTTCCATGGGGATGGTCTTGATCCCTGTCTCCTGTACAATGTCATGAACCTCATTCCATAGTTCATCAGGCACTCTATCTATCAGATCTAGGCCCTTAAATCTATTTCTCACTTCCACTGTATAATCATAAGGGATTTGATTTAGGTCATACCTGAATGGTCTAGCGGTTTTCCCTACTTTCTTCAATTTCAGTCTGAATTTGGCAATAAGGAGTTCATGATCTGAGCCACAGTCAGCTCCTGGTCTTGTTTTTGTTGACTGTATAGAGCTTCTCCATCTTTGGCTGCATAGAATATAATCAGTCTGATTTTGGTGTTGACCATCTGGTGATGTCCATGTGTAGAGTCTTCTCTTGTGTTGTTGGAAGAGGGTGTTTGCTATGACCAGTGCATTTTCTTGGCAAAACTCTATTAGTCTTTGCCCCGCTTCATTCCGTATTCCAAGGCCAAATTTGCCTGTTACTCCAGCTGTTTCTTGACTTCCTACTTTTGCATTCCAGTCCCCTATAATGAAAAGGACATCCTTTTTGGGTGTTAGTTCTAAAAGGTCTTGTAGGTCTTCATAAAACCGTTCCGCTTCAGCTTCTTCAGCGTTACTGGTTGGGGCATAGAGTTGGATAATTGTGATATTGAATGGTTTGCCTTGGAGACGAACAGAGATCATTTTGTCATTTTTGAGATTGCATCCAAGTACTGCATTTTGGACTTTTCTGTTGACCGTGATGGCTACTCCATTTCTCTGAGGCATTCCTACCCACAGTAGTAGATATAGCACAGGTGGCTGCGAAAGCCGGCCCACTCAGTCCAGGCAGCTGCGAGAGCCGGCACACTAAGCAAAAACCATGGCTTTGACTATACGGACCTTTGTCGGCAAAATGATGTCTTTGCTATTTAATAGCTGTTTGATATGCTGTCTAGGCTTATCATAGCTTTCCTTCCAAGCATCTTTTAATTTTATGGCTGCAGTCACAATCCGCAGTGATTTTGGAGCCCACAAAAATAAAATCTGTAGCTACTTTGTCTTTTCCTCCTTCTGATTGCCTTGAAATGATAGGACTGCATGCCATGATCTTTGTTTTTTGAATGTTGAGTTTTAAGCCAGCTTTTTCACTCCCCTCTTTCACTTTCATCAAGAGGCTCTTTAGTTCCTCTTCCCTTTCTGGCATTAGAATGATACCATCTGCGTGTCCAAGGGTGTTGATATTTCTCCCGAGAACCTTGTTTCCAGCTTGTGATTCATTCACCCCAACATTTCGCATGATGCACTCTGCATATAAGTTAAATAAGCAGACTGACAATACATAGTCAGGTGGTATAAAGTCCTTTTCTGCTCAGTTTTTATTCTACTCCTTACAGTTTTTCCAGTCTGGAGTCTTAAACTGCTCTAGTAATTTTAGTTCATGCTACAGAAATGTGCTGCCACTCTCAAATTGGCCATTCTACTTTCTAGTGAATACTTGTTAGCTGTTTTGGGATCCTCATCATAGAAGAGGAATCATGCATTATTTGGCTTGTTTGACTTAACATAGTGTCCTTAAAGTTTATTCGCGTTGTAGCATTTGACAAGATTTCCTTTTTCAAGGCTAAATAATATTCCACATATGTATATACCCCATTTTATCCATTCATCTAATAGATTTTTTATAGCTATAAATTTAATAGCACCTATATAATTTTTTCTACCATTGAAGGTACAAAAGTGGTTAATATGCTTTAAAACTTTTCATTCATTACAAAGAAATATGTGTACATAGTAGAAAAATTAGAATATATGGATTAGGCAATACAGTTGAATGAAAATTCTATGTTAACACTTTGATGAACATCTTTCTATATGTTTTCTGTGGTATATACTCATGTATACTCAGGTTGAACAAACTGGTAAAATGTGTTGATGAAAAACACCTAAGTCAAAGTAATAGTGATCGATATTTGGTAGTATGATTGGCTAAGATGTAGTGCTTGATATGAGCTTTCTTAGGATTTTTTTTGGGGGGGGTGTTTAATTAATTTATTAATTGTACAGGAGACAGGGATCAAGACCATCCCCAAGAAAAAGAAATGCAAAAAAGCAAAATGGGTGTCTGAGGAGGCCTTACAAATAGCTGTGAAAAGAAGAGAAGTGAAAAGCAAAGGAGAAAGGAAAGATATACCCATTTGAAAGCAGAGTTCCAAAGAATAGCAAGGAGAGATAGGAAAGCCTTCCTCAGTGATCAGTGCAAAGAAATAGAGGAAAACAGTAGAATGGGAAAGACTAGAGATCTCTTCAAGAAAATTAGAGGTACCTAGGGAACGTTTCATGCAAAGATGGGCTCAATAAAGGACAGAAATGGTATGGACCTAACAGAAGGAGAAGATATTAAGAAGATGTGGCAAGAATACACAGAAGAACTATATAAAAAAGATCTTCATGCCCCAGGTAGTCATGATGGTGTGATCAGTCACTTAGAGCCAGACATCCTGGAATGCAAAGTCAAGTGGGCCTAAGGAAGCATCACTACGAACAAAGCTAGTGGAGGTGCTGGAATTCCAGTTGAGCTATTTCAAATCCTGGAAGATGATGCTGTGAAAGTGCTACACTCAATATGCCAGCAAATTTGGAAAACTCAACAGTGGCCACAGGACTAGAAAAGGTCAGTTTTCATTCCAATTCCAAAGAAAGGCAATGCCAAGGAATGCACAAACTACCCCACGATTGCACTCATTTCACACGCTAGCAAAGTAATGCTCAAAATTCTCCAAGTCAGGCTTCAACAGGATGTGAACCGTGAACTTCCGGATGTTCATGTTGGTTTTAGAAAAGACAGAGGAACCAGAGATCAAATTGTCAACATTTGCTGGATCATGGAAAAAGCAAGAGAGTTCCAGAAAAACATCTATTTCTGCTTTATAGACTATGCCAAAGCCTTTGACTGTGTGGATCACAATAAACTGTGGAAAGTTCTTCAAGAGATGGGAATACCAGACCACCTGACCTGCCTCTTGAGAAATCTGTATGCAGGTCAGGAAGCAACAGTTAGAACTGGACATGGAACAACAGACTGGTTCCAAATAGGAAAAGGAGTATGTCAAGGCTGTATATTGTCACCCTGCTTATTTAACTTCTATGCAGAGTACATCCTGAGAAACACTAGACTGGAGGAAGCACAAGCTGGAATCAAGATTGCCGGCAGAAATATCAATAACCTCAGATATGCAGATGACACCACCCTTATGGCAGAAAGTGAAGAGGAACTAAAGAGCTTCTTGATGAAAGTAAAAGAGGAGAGTGAAAAAGTTGGCTTAAAGCTCAACATTCAGACATGGCATCTGGTCCCATCACTTCATGGGAAATAGATGGGGAAACAGTGGAAACAGTGTCAGAATTTATTTTTCTGGACTCCAAAATCACTGCAAATGGTGACTGCGGCCATGAAATTAAAAGATGCTTACTCCTTGGCAGGAAAATTATGACCAACCTAGACAGCATATTAAAAAGCAGGGACATTACTTTGCCAACAAAGGGCCATGTAGTCAAACCTGTGGTTTTTCCTGTAATCATGTATGGATGTGAGTGTTAGAGTATAAAGAACACTGAGCACTGAAAAATTGATGCTTTGGAACTGTGGTGTTGGAGAAGACTCTTGAGAGTCCCTTGGACTGCAAGGAGATCCAACCAGTCCATCCTGAAGGAGATCAATCTTGGGTGTTCATTGGAAGGACTGAAGTTGAAGCTGAAACTCCAATACTTTGGCCACCTGATGCGAAGACCTGACTGATTTGAAAAGACCCTGATGCTGGGAAAGGTTGAGGGCAGGAGGAGAAGGGGACGACAGAGGATGAGATGGTTGGATGGCAATGGTGACTCAAGGGACATGAGTTTGAGCAAGCTCTGGGAGTTAGTGATAGACAGGGAAGCCTGGTGTGCTGCGATTCATGGGGTCACAAAGAGTCAGACACGACTGAGCAACTGAACTGGACTGAATTAATTTATTTTTTAACTGAAGGATAACTGTTTTACAGAATTTTGTTGTTTTCTGTCAAACCTAAACATGAATCAGCCATAGGTATCCATATACCCCGTTCCTTTTGAAACCCTCTCCCGTCTCCCTACCCATCCTACCCCTCTAGGTTGATACAGAGACCCTGTTTGAATTTCCTGAGACATACAGCGAATTCCTTTTGGCTATCTGTTTTACATATGGTAATGTAAGCTTCCATGTTACTTTCTGCATATATCTCACCCTTTCCTCCCCTCCCCCCGTCCATAAGTCTGTTCTTTATGTCTGTTTCTCCACTGCTGCCCTGCAAATAAATTCTTCAGTACCATATTTCTAGATTTGATATATATGCATTAGAATATGATATTCATCTTTCTCTTTCTGACTTACTTCACTCCGTATAATAGGCTCTAGGTTCACCCACGTCATTAGAACTGACTCAAATGTGTTCCTTTTTATGACTGAATAATATTCCATTGTGTATATGTACTGCAACTTCTCTATCCATTCTTCTGTCGATGGACATCTCGGTTGCTTCCATGTTTATTCGTGTTGTAGCATTTGACAGGATTTCCTTTTTTAAGGCTAAATATTATTCCATGTATGTATGTACCCCATTTTCTTTATCCATTCATCTGTTAATAGATTTTTAAAAAATATTTATTTGGCTGTGCCAGGTCTTAGTTATGGCATGTGGGATCTTGTTCCTGACTAGGGATAGAACCGGTGCCCCATGCATTGGAATCACAGAGTCTTAGCCACTGGACCACCAGAGACATCTCTGTTAATAGATGTTTTAGTTGCTTTCACCTTTCGGCTGTTGTGGATAATGCTGCAGTGGGCATGAATGTGCAAGTGTCTCTTTGAGGTTCTGTTTTCAGTTTTTTTTGAATATATACCCAGAAATGGGATTTTTGTATTATATGATAGTTTCTTTTTTAGTTCTTTGAGGAACCTCCATACTGTTTTCTCTAGGGGCTGTACCATTTTACATTGTAGACAACAGTCCACAATAGTCCCAGTTTCTCTGCGTCCTCTCTAACATGTGTTGTTTTCTGGGTTTTGATAGTTGCCATCCCAAGAATATACAATGGAGTAAAGACAATCTCTTTAACAAGTGGTGCTGGGAAAACTGGTCAACCACTTGTAAAAGAATGAAACTAGATCACTTTCTAACACCGCACACGAAAATAAACTCAAAATGGATTAAAGATCTAAATGTAAGACCAGAAACTATAAAACTCCTAGAGGAGAACATAGGCAAAACACTCTCCGACATAAATCACAGCAGAATCCTCTATGATCCACCTCCCAGAATTCTGGAAATAAAAGCAAAAATAAACAAATGGGATCTAATTAAAATTAAAAGCTTCTGCACAACAAAGGAAAATATACGCAAGGTGAAAAGACAGCCTTCTGAATGGGAGAAAATAATAGCAAATGAAACAGCTGACAAACAACTAATCTCAAAAATATACAAGCAACTTATGCAACTCAATTCCAGAAAAATAAACGACCCAATCAAAAAATGGGCCAAAGAACTAAATAGACATTTCTCCAAAGAAGACATACGGATGGCTAACAAACACATGAAAAGATGCTCAACATCACTCATTATTAGAGAAATGCAAATCAAAACCACAATGAGGTACCACTTCACACCAGTCAGAATGTCTGCGATCCAAAAATCTGCAAGCAATAAATGCTGGAGAGGGTGTGGAGAAAAGGGAACCCTCCTACACTGTTGGTGGGAATGCAAACTAGTACAACCACTATGGAGAACAGTGTGGAGATTCCTTAAAAAATTGCAAATAGAACTGCCATATGACCCAGCAATCCCACTGCTGGGCACACACAGCGAGGAAACCAGAATTGAAAGAGACACATGTACCCCAATGTTCATCGCAGCACTGTTTATAATAGCCAGGACATGGAAACAACCTAGATGTCCATCAGCAGATGAATGGATAAGAAAGCAGTGGTACATATACACAATGGAGTATTACTCAGCCGTTAAAAAGAATTCATTTGAATCAGTTCTGATGAGATGGATGAAACTGGAGCCGATTATACAGAGTGAAGTAAGCCAGAAAGAAAAACACCAATACAGTATACTAACACATATATATGGTATTTAGAAAGATGGCAATGACGACCCTGTATGCAAGACAGCAAAAAAGACACAGATGTGTATAGCGGACTTTTGGACTCAGAGGGAGAGGGCGAGGGTGGGATGATTTGGGAGAATGGCATTGAAACATGTATAGTATCATGTAAGAATCGAATCACCAGTCTATGTCCGATGCAGGATACAGCATGCTTGGGGCTGGTGCATGGAGATGACCCGGAGGGTTGTTGTGGGGAGGGAGGTGGGAGGGGGGTTCATGTTTGGGATCGCATGTACACCCGTGGTGGATTCATGTCAATGTATGGCAAAACCAATACAGTATTATAAAGTAAAATAAAGTAAAAATAAAAAGTTAAAAAAAAAAAAGATGGTTGCCATCCTAATCTGTGTGGTTTTAATTTGCATTTCCATAATGCTTAGTGATATTGATCATCTTATCATATGCTTGTTGGCTGTTTGTATGTCCTCTTTGCAGAAATGTCTATGTAAGTTCTTTGCCTATTTTTAAATTGGATATTTATTGTCGTTGTGTTGTTGGAGCACTTTATACATTGTGGATAATTACTCCTTGTCAGATATCTGGGTTGAAAGTAGAGGTTGCATTTTACTGTGTTTTAATTTCCTTTGCTGTGCATAAATCTTTAAGTTTGATGCAGTCCCATTTTGCTGTTTTTACTTTTTGTTGCCTGTATTTTTATGTTGTTTGTAAGAAATCATTACCAAATCCAATAACATCAACCTTTTCCATTTTGTTTTCTTCTAGGAATTTTGTAGTTCAGGTATGGTTTAGGCCTTTAATCCATTTTGAGTTAATTTTTGTATGTGTTGTAAGGCATGGATCCCTTCGTATTCTTTTACATGCAGATAAATAGTTTTCCCAGTACATTTTGTTGAAGAAACTGTCCTTCCCCGTTGTGTAACCTTGGCACTTTTCTTAAAGATCATTTGACCATATACATGAAGGTTTGTTTTTGGATTCTCTATTCTGTTACATAGGTCTTTTTTTTTTTTTTTTTTTTTTGCTGCACAGGGTCTTCATTTTGGTGTAATCATTACTGCTTACAGGGGCTTTTCTAGTAGTGGGATGTGGCCTTCTTTTGTTGTGGAGCACAGGCTTTAGCGCTCACAGGCTCAGTAGTTGAGGTGTGTGGGCTTAGCTGCCCTGTGGCATGTTTGATTTTAGTTCCCCGACCAGGGATCAAACCTGTGTGCCCTGCATTGGAAGGCAGATTCCTAACCACTGGACCACCAGGAAAGTCCCTGTTACGTTGGTCTTTATGCCAGTTCAATTGTGCTGTTTTGATGCTATCTTTTATATGGGAATTCAGCAAAATTGGTAAGCTACGTTAATGCTACCTCCATCTTCTTCAGATTTTTACTTTTTACAGATTTGAAGAGGATGTCTTATGTTTTCAACTATGTAACTAATATAAGTCTTGATTGGGACAGAGTAAAACAAATGCTAAAGCTGAAACTCCAATACTTTGGCCACCTCATGCGAAGAGTTGACTCATTGGAAAAGACTCTGATGCTGGGAGGGATTGGGGGCAGGAGGAGAAGGGGACGACCGAGGATGAGATGGCTGGATGGCATCACTGACTTGGTGGTCGTGAATCTGAGTGAACTCCAGGAGTTGGTGATGGACAGGGAGGTCTGGCGTGCTGCGATTCATGGAGTCGCAAAGAGTCGGACACGACTGAGCGACTGAACTGAACTGAACTGAAAACAAATGTCAGCTAAAGGCTGCCTTTAGGGTGCCATTGATTTCTCAATACTCTTTGGATGTGTCTGTGGCTCAGTCACTAAGTTGTGTCCGGCTCTTATGATGCAATGGACTGTAGCCTGCCAGGCTCTATGTTCATAGAATTTTCAAGTCAAAAATACTGGAGTGGGTTGCCATTTCCTCCTGAGGGGAACTTGCCAATCCAGGAATTGAACCCAAGTCTCCTGCATTGGCAGGCGTATTCTTTACCACTTGGGCCATCTGGGAAGCCCTGAGATAATATGAACAGTGGGAACTCCTTTAAAGTATATTCTTTAAGTAAAAGAGTAAGTCTTAACTTGATCTAACTTTTCTTGTCTCAAGCCTGTCTTTTGTGGTAGATTCTTTGCTGCTAAGTGTGTGATCTCATTCTTAATGGCAGCTTTTTATGATGGGGATTATATTAACCATATTTTGAGGTTGAGAAAACAGATTTCTAGAGAGTAGGTGAAATAGTAAAGCCTGAATTTGAACTTAAGTCTGACTAGCCTCCAAGCCCAGGTTGTTTCCACTATACTTATCAGAGGTTAGATACACTGTGCCTGCCATCTTCCTTTATCAGAACTTGTCTTCTTTGTGTCTAAAGACAAATCTATGTGCAGACTGTTCTTGTCCTCCTTGGGAGAGATGACGATCAGTTAGGAACCAAGGGATGGGCAATCTGTGATGGAAGTATGAGGACATTTTAGCTGATGTATTGTTCTGCATCATCTATTCATTTACTTTTAAAATTATTTCAAAGGTCAGTGATAAAGGCTGCTGTTTCATTTGTATAATAATTACTATTTAAAGGTTTCTGTTAGTACCATTCATTTAATTTTCTTTTTGGCTTTTCACTATTTTTTCCCAACTATTTATTGAGGTAAAATTGACAAGCAAAATTTAAGATATGTAAAGAATACATCATGGTGATTTGATATACATATGCATTGTGAAAGGATTCCCCCATCTAGTTAATTAATTCATCCATCATTTCACATGTTTGTCTTTTTTTTAGGTGAGTACAAGTTCTACTGTTAGCAAATTTCAATTTTGCAATATAATGTTGTCAACTATAGTGTTGTCACCATGTTTTACATTAGATCCTCAGAACTTATTCATCTTATAGTTGAAAGTTTGTACCCTTACTAACATCTCCCTATTTCCCCCCCAGCATTACTCTAGCTGAAATATGCCAGACAGAGAAGGACAAATACCCTTCTGTGTTAATAGAATGAGAGACTTCTGCTTTTGCATGCACATATTAATAAATTCAGTCCGTTATTTGATTTATATATTTGAAATGTGTTAGTGAGAAAGTCCATACTTTAATTTCCATAATTATTCATTAATGTCTGCAGTATTAAATGTAGACTGAGTATAAAGTTTGCTGAGTATAAAAATCATACGAGAAACAAAGTCATCGTGAAAAGAGGTTACCATGTATATGCATCATGCACTTTTAGAAAACTCGAATTGCATTTTAGAAATTGAAGTATAGTTGATTTGCATCATTTTGATTTCAGGTACAGAGCACTGTACCTGACTCAGCATTTTTTATAGGTTACTCTCCATTTGAAATGACTCCAAAGCAGTGACTATTTTCCTGTGCTGTATAGCGCATCCTGTGGCCTATCCATTTTATACATCGTAGTTCTTACCTCTCAACCCCCTATTCCCATCCTGCCTCATAAGTGAAATAGAAACAAACTCACAGGTATAGAGAACAGACTTAATAAATTGGTTTTTAAACCATGAAAGAATGTCTGCTTTTAAGATTTTTTGGGGGGGATACACCATTTGTTGTTGTTGCTTAGTTGCTCAGTCGTGTCTGACTATTTTGTGACCCCGTGGACTGTAGCCCACCAGGCTCCTCTGTCCATGGGATTTCCCAGGGAATGCTACTGGAGTGGGTGGCCATTACCTTCTCTAGGGGATCTTCCTGATTGAGCCTGCATCTCCTGCATTGACAGGTGGGTTCTTTAGCTCTGAGCCACCTAGAAAGCCCTTGTAGTTTCTGTGGCAGTTCATGCTGTCATTTTTGATAGTTCTCATTCTCACAAGGTTCTTCGTTTATATTGATTCAATAACATCGCCTCTGAATTATAGCTTTTGGCTCTAGTTTGTTCCACTGTATCTTCTTCCATTTAATAGCTCTTTACACATTTGGAGAAAGTTCTCATATGTGCTTCTTAATTTTTAAGCACTGTTAAAAACACTTTTCTGACTAAATCTTCTTTTACGTAAAATTTTCCAGACCCTTTACCAGTTTGAAAGGGCTTGATCTATCATAGATGCCTTTTACAGTGTATTATTGTTTGGCCTGTTTTGTGACAAGGAATCATAGACCTAGTCTAGTCTAAGAAGAAGGAATATTGTTACAATACTTCTAAAGGTTGATGACAGACGCTCCAGTGCTACCGGTTTACTGGAGGTCGAACTTAGACAGCTACCCAGTCTTTCTCTTGCATCATTTCTGCTGCCTCCTATATCTGTACTGCCAACCTGTGCTGTACTGGCAACTGTACTGGCAAGTCTTGGCCTGGGCTTCTGCTCTTCTGTAACTGGCTTTACACATGACCCCCTGTGGTTGCACAGGTCTTGATACATCTTTTTAGCTGCTTTAGTCTCTCATTTCTTCTATTCAGAATTTCCCAGCAGAGGAGCCAGGTTTGTCTAAGGTACCTTTTGTAGGTCACTCTGGTCATAAGTTGCTTGCCAGTTGCTTGCCCTTGCCCACCTAATAGTCCCATTCATTGACTCAACAAGTATTTTATTAAATATCTAATATATACTAGTTATTGTTCTAAATGCCTGGGATACATCAGTAAACATAGCAAGTCAAAATCACTGTTTCCATTCTAGTGAGGTGAAATATACAAGTAGAAGTAAATGTACTAGTCAAATTAATGATTTTATAATTGCTCTGTGGTTGGTAAGAGAGAGAGGATTGTGTGCTTCTGAACATGACTGCTGCCCTTCATTGAACTGGTGCCATTTTTGATAGAATGTGATATGGGCAGATGGACTTCAGAAAGCAACTCTAATATAGATAACCACTGATCTAGTTGTGTAGACAAACATAGAGAAGATTTTTAAAATTATGCATTAGAGTAGCATTTCTCCAAATTCAGAGCCTGTGTTAAGCCAAGCAGTATGTATTTTATATGTGTATACTTTAAACATATGCATGATACTAAAATGATTGATTCCTGTCAGTTGATATGATCAACAAATATCAAGCATCCTGTTTCATATAGAGCAAAGTATTGCATTTCTTCAGTTAATTAACCCTTACTGACTTCATTTCTTCTGCAAATGAACATCTTCCTCATACTGTTAGCTATTCCACACCTACGGCATGCTACTTAGCACTCCCTGAGAATACTGTTTGACTTTCCTGCAGTCATCTGGTAAGGCTTGAACAGTCACTTTGGCAGGGTGAATGGTTGGATCATCCTAGGTCACTTGATAATCCTTGTGGTGGGCCGGGTAAGTGGATTACCCACCCAGGGGAAGGTGGATTACCACACATAAAGAAGGGAAAAGTGTGCCTGATCACGCCAGTATTTCCTCACCCTTCTAAAATTTGTGTGGGGCGGTTTGTCTAGCATTTGCTCTTTTTTTAAAGAAAGCTATTTCCAAATGTGTTGGTATTCCTGCTAAGAGTCCCCCTTTTTATGTATGAGCTCCACATTTGGTCATTGTATTTCCTGACTTTATGATGCAGTGGTAGAGTAGGGGCTGGAAAGAAAATCAGTAAGGCCTTGACTAATAACTGCCTCCTCTTTTTTTTTTTTTCTATTTAGCTGTATGCAATGCACTGAACAATCACAATTTGTCAGCCTAGCACCTGTCTTTCCTAAGAAGTGACCCGATTTCTTTTGAGAAGTGTCTCTCTCCCTACCCAGTTACCCATGCCCATTTAATACATAGTGCAAATCGGAGCTGCATTCCACAGCCATTCTGATTGACTTCACCTCTGGACACAAGAATCAGCCCACAGGTGGACATTTGACTCTCAAACAGTCTTCCCGCAATATGGCTTGCTCCTAAACATAAAATGTCATCTTATCAGCATTCTTAAATACAGCCAGTGCTTCCTGTAAGAATAGTTTTAGGTAAATAATATAAACTTGGAAAATAAATTTAAACATTCAGTTTAAACTCTTAAAATCCAAAAAGAAGCATCAGACAATGTTCGTTTACTTCCATAGGATATTCTCCTAAGTTTCTCAAAAGTTAGCTGCATCAATTTGCATATTTGATATTCGAAACCAAGTTACTGTAGCTCCTTCCACATTTTATTTGTGAAATACCATGTTACCATTTTTATTTTTGCCTTTTTATAACCTAATTTCCATTTACAAATAGCATCATATAAGGAAGTTATATCACTCATGAATCATATTCTCTGTGTGCTTACAAATGTTACATCAGCATTTCACACTAAGCTTTCATGTTATTGAAAGACTGCATATCATTATGAAATCAATAAATTAAGTATATGGCTCCTAGAGACCTTTAGAAAGTTATGTTCTTGTTTACAAGGAGCTTTTTACTTCTCAAATTGGCATTAACTAAACAAGTGAAAATAATAGTCTCATTCTTATACACAGGGTGTAAAATATTATATCTTTCTCACTGGCCCTTTGACTGTGTGAGTTTTTAAAATTTTCATATTCTTTGATCCATTAGTTGTATACCTAAGATTTCTTCTGGGCAAAAGTGAGACAAGGATAAAGATTTGTATAGAAAGGTGCTTTCATAGCATTATTTATAATAGAGAAAATAGGAAATATAAATAATGGTCAAAGGCATGTTAGAAGACATTAATAATAAATCAATATATAAACTTAAGTTTAGTATTATCTTGATTCTGATGAAAAAAATACATGTATGAGAAAAGCCTAGGATAAAATCCAAACATTAGCAGTAATTGTCTTCGGGTGTGGGATAATAGATGATTTCTTCTTTATATTTTTATACATTAAATTTTTTTCTGCAGCTGACATTTATTATTTTTATGATTAGTAAAAATTGATGTGATAAAATATTTCCTGAGCCTGAAGTACATGAGTTATGACTTTCAGAATTGAAAGCAATATAGGAACACCTGATTAAATATGATGAGATATATAATATTCATATCACTTTTTAAAAAGTGAGAGGAGATATAAGTTTAAAACAATTTCCATCAGTATTAACAAATCTATTGAAATAAACATTTAGCTCAGTATGAACTAAGTGCCAGGCGTTCATTATGCTAGGTACTTGGGTATATAAAGATGGTTCTGAAAGAACAAGAAGCTGTCTGTCATTTCTGTAAAAATTTCCATGATTTCTCTGCTACTTATGTCATTGTACTTACTGTGATATACTGAAATTATCAGTTCATTTTTATGGTTTCTGTTCTCTTAATTCCTTGAGATAGGGGCCATGTCTTTTTCATTGTATGTCTCCAGTGTCTAGTAATTTATTGAATTAAGTTTGCTATGAATGTAAGAACTGGTGATACTTGAGGTGGATTTTGGAAGCTGAGTGTCTATAATGAATCACTTTTAGTTTACTCTTACTGAAATCCTTTGTTTCCCTATAATGGTTGGTATATGAAGAGTTACTATACTGCAGCAGTTGTTCATTTTTGAGAATGTTTTTATTTTGCCTTTATCAAATGTGACCTCAATTTTAGAACAATTCTGAGTTGGTCAATAAGGTGAATTTAACTTTCCATTTATCTTTTAAAGGTAAGAATTTGGTCATAAAGTGATTGAAGTCTAAGTGAGGGCCAAGGGGAAGTTCAGTTCACAGGGATGAGGATGAGAGATAATAGTGGATGATTTCTTTCTGAAAAATTGAATCAGGTGTTAAGGTTTCCTTAAGTTAGATGCACAAATAATCAGAATGCTGTTGCTTTTACTTCAGAGTGAGTGGGAACAACATGTGGAATATATAAGCACAAAGTACAGCAAAAAGCAATTTAGACCCAGCATGTACTCTCTAATCCAAATTGCTCACAGATTATATCCCCAAAGATCAATTTTGAATTGATCTGGTCTTTAGTGTCACAGGGTAATTTTGTAATAGACTATGCCAAAGCCTTTGACTGTGTGGATCACAATAAACTGTGGAAAATTCTTCAAGAGATGGGAATACCAGACCACCTAACCTGCCTCTTGAGAAATCTGTATGCAGGCCAGGAAGCAACAGTTAGAACTGGACATGGAACAACAGATTGGTTCCAAGTAGGAAAAGGAGTACATCAAGGCTGTATATTGTCACCCTGTTTATCTAACTTCTATGCAGAGTACATATGAGAAACGCTAGACTGGAAGAAACACAAGGTGAAATCAAGATTGCTGGGAGAAATATCAATAACCTCAGATATGCAGAGAACACCACCCTTATGGCAGAAAGTGAAGAGGAACTTAAAAGCCTCTTGATGAAAGTAAAAGAGGAGAGTGAAAAAGTTGGCTTAAAGCTCAACATTCAGAAAACGAAGATCGTGGCATCCGGTCCCGTCACTCCATGGGAAATAGATGGAGAAACAGTGGAAACAGTGTCAGACTATTTTTTTGGGCTCCAAAATCACTGCAGATGGTGACTGCAGCCATGAAATTAAAAGATGCTTACTCCTTGGCAGGAAAATTATGACCAACCTAGACAGCATATTAAAAAGCAGGGACATTACTTTGCCAACTAAGGTCTGTCTAGTCAAGGCTATGGTTTTTCCTGTGTTCATGTATGGATGTGAGAGTTGGACTGTGAAGAAGGCTGAGTGCTGAAGAATTGATGCTTTTGAACTGTGGTGTTGGAGAAGACTCTTAAATGTCCCTTGGACTGCAAGGAGATCCAACCAGTTCATTCTGAAGGAGATCAACCCTGGGATTTCTTTGGAAGGAATGATGCTAAAGCTGAAACTCCAGTACTTTGGCCACCTCATGCGAAGAGTTGACTCATTGGAAAAGACTCTGATGCTAGGAGGGATTAGGGGCAGGAGGAGAAGGGGACGGCCGGGGATGAGATGGCTGGATGGCATGACTGACTTGATGGACACGAGTCTGAGTGAACTCCAGGAGTTGGTGATGGACAGGGGGGCCTGGCATGTTGCGATTCATGGGGTTGCAAAGAGTCGGACACGACTGAGCGACTGAACTGAACTGAATGATAGAGTAATGATATAGACTCTATCAAGGGATTAGATATGACAGAGTGCCTGAAGAACTGTGGACAGAGGATCGTGACATTGTACAGGAAGCAGTGATCAAAATCATCCTCAAGAAAAAGAAATGCAAAAAGGCAAAATGGCTGTCTGAGGAGGCCTTACAAATAACTGAGAAAATAAGAGAAGCCAAAGGCAAAGAGAAAAGGAAAGATATACCCATTTGAATGCAGAGTTCCAAAAAATAGCAAGGAGAGATTAGAAAGCCTTCCTCAGTGATCAGTTCAAAAAAATAGGGAAAAAATAGAATGGGAAAGACTAGAGATCTCTTCAAGAAAACTAGTGATACCAAGGGAACATTTCATGCAAAGATGGGCACAATAAAAGACAGAAATGGTATGGACCTAACAGAAGCAGAAGATACTAAGAAGAGATGGTGACAATACATAGAAGAACTGTACAAAAAAGATCTCCATGACCCAGATAACCACGATGGTGTGATCACTCACCTAGAGCCAGACATCCTGGAATGCAAAGTCAAGTGGGTCTTAGGAAGCATCACTACAAACAGAGCTAGTGGAGGTGATGGAATTCCAGTTGGGCTATTTCAAATCCTGGAAGATGATACTGTGAAAGTGCTGCACTCATTATGGCAGCAAATTTGGAAAACTCAGCAGTGGCCACAGGACTGGAAAAAGTCAGTTTTCATTCCAATCCCAAAGAAAGGCAATGCCAAAGAATGCTCAAACTACTGCACAATTGCACTCATCTCACATGCTAGCAAAGTACTGCTCAAAATTCTCCAAGCCAGGCTTCAACACTACATGAACTGTGAACTTCCAGATGTTCAAGCTGGATTGAGAAAGGCAGAGGAACCAGAGGTCAAATTGCCAACATCCGCTGGATCATTGAAAAAGCAAGAGAGTTCCAGAAAAACATCTACTTCTGCTTTATTGACTATGCCAAAGCCTTTGACTGTGCGGATCACAATAAACTCTGGAAAATTCTGAAAGAGATGGGAATACCAGAGCACCTGACCTGCCTCCTGAGAAATCTGTATGCAGGTCAGGAAGCAACAGTTAGAACTGGACATGAAACAACAGACTGATTCCACATAGGGAAAGGAATATGTCAAGGTTGTATATTGTCATCCTGTTTATTTAACTTATATGCAGAGTATAGCATGCAAAATGCTGGGCTGCATGAAGCACAAGTTGGAATCAAGATTGCTGGAGAAATATTAATAACCTCAGATACCCAGAAGACACCATCCTTATGGCAGAAAATGAAGAACTAAAGAGCCTCTTGATGAAAGTGAAAGAGAGTGAAAAAGTTGACTTAAAACTCAACATTCAGAAAACTAAGATCATGGCATCTGGTCCCATCACTTCATGGCAAATAGATGGGGAAACAGTGACAGACTTTATTTTTTTGGGCTCCCAAATCACTGCAGATGGTGACTGAAGCCATGAAATTAAAAGATGCTTGCTCCTTGGAAGAAAAGTTATGACTAACCTAGACAGCATATTAAAAAGCAGAGACATTACTTTTCCAACAAAGTTCTGTTTAGTCAAGGCTATGGTTTTTCCAGTAGTCATGTATGGATGTGAGAGTTGGATGATGAAGAAAGCTGAGCGCCGAAGAATTGATGCTTTTGAACTGTGGTGTTGGAGAAGACTCTTGAGTGTCCCTTGGACTACAGGGAGATCCAACCAGTCCATCATAAAGGAAATCAGTCCTGAATATTCATTAGAAGGACCAATGCTGAAGCTTTCCAACCTTTGGCCCCCTGATGCAAAGAACTGACTCATTTGAAAAGACCCTGATGCTGGGAAAGATTGAAGGTGGGAGGAGAAGGAGACGACTAGGATGAGATGGTTGGATGGCATAACTGACTCGATGGACATGAGTTTGAGCAAGCTCCAGGAGTTGGTGATGGACAGGGAAGACTGGCGTGCTGCTGTCCCAACGTCGCAAAGAGTTGGACACCACTGAGCAACTGAACTGAATGATATAGATGAGTGCTTTTCAACCAGGGACATTTTTGCCCTCCTCCCCGACCCCGAGCATATTTGGCAGTGATTTGGAGACATTTTTGGTTGTAACAACTTAGGGGTATTAGATGTGGTGTTATTAACTTTTAGTGCGTTAAAGCTAAGGATGTTACTAAACATACTATAGTGTACTATAATGCACAGGATAGCTCCCCTCCCACTGCCTTCAAACCCAAAGAGGTATTATCTGGCCCAGAATGTCAGTAGTTCTAATATGGAGAAACCCTGTTTAGGCAATTGTCTAATTTCCAGGCCACTCTGAAAAATCTTTCTTTAACCCTGCATGGTGCTTAGAACCCATAACTGAAGCTTAGTGCTAACAGTGCCATTTCATTTGTCATTTAAGATTACTTTGTCTGCATGGTAAAGGTTTTAAATTTCAACTTGAGATACTGATCAGAAGATGGCTTTCCTTACTGGAAATAAAGGGTAGTTACTCCCATGATGTGGAGACTTGATTTCACGTGCCTGTTTTTCGTAGTATTTTTGTGTCACTCTTTTGAGAGTCTGTAGGATGGGAATTACCTATCTTTTCAGTATTGTGTTTAGAAGATAGTTTTATACCCTTTAAAACATGAAAATGTTTAATCAGTATATAAATTTATTCAAAAAGTATTCATTTAGAAATAACTATTAATAAAATGAGTATTCAGATTTTTAAGTACCTGTAACTTAATGCACTCTGATTTTATTAATAGGGTCAGGAGCAGGTCTGGGGAAAATAATCCAGAGATTTCCACAGAAGGACTGGGATGATACACCATTTCCACAGGGAATTGAATTGGTAAGTTGATGTTGTATTACTGTACTTTTATGATACTTTTCTTGTTTTATTTATGGTTATATTTATGTTGCAGTTACTTTTAAATTATTTGGTGATTTAATTGTAACACATTATTAAAAATAATCTCCTCAACACAGAAACCTTTGACCTACATTGGTTCTGGAATACCTGTTTTGTTGTTCTTCCCGTTTAAATTTCTCTTTAATATTAAGCATGAAATAGATGATCTTTATGTACCTGGAAGCTGAAAAATTCCTCTGAGTCTTATAATCAAACTCTTAGCCTAGTATCTTCAGTGATAGTCTGTGTCATTAATCAAATATTTATTGTATCTTTTTTTCCTGAAAATTTCAAGGTCGTTGTTTTAGTGAAAACTAAATAAAAACGTAGATAAACAAAACCAAAGGTTGGTTTAATAGTGATCAATCATGGTTTGAATTTGGTCTTGAAATCAAAATTCTTTCTTTCTGAATTCTTTCTTTCTAGTTACAGGATTTGTATGTAGTTTTGTAATAGTGCAATTAACTGCCTTATTTTTGTCAACCGTTTTAAAGCAATTTATGGTTGAGCATAATTTATATGACTAACACATTCTCTGGTGGTGGATCTGTGGTGATAAAATCAGAGACTGAAAAGATGATCACTAAAGTATTTTTGCAATATGACTATGAAGTTTAGAGAGTGTGTATATATGTGTTTGTATATTTGTATGTGGTCATCTATATTGTATGTATATTTACACACACACGAGCAGTATTCATCGAAGCAATTGTTTTGAGTGAACAGTTGGTGTAATATGACAATGAAGAGAAGAGTGCTTTGGTTGAAAATCCCAGCTGAATGGTGTGATTTCTGGCAAGTTACTTAGTTTCTTGAGCAACAAGAGTCTTCCATCTATAAAATGAGGACACTGATAGTACTAATCTCGTAGGGTTATGTAAAAATAAAATGAGAAAAATACAAATAAAATGCTTAGAACAGTGTCTTCCATAAGTTCAGGCATAAAGTTCTCAGTAAATAAGGTAGCTTGCTGATGTTATTATTGTTGTCCTTGGTGCTCTGTGTTTGACATATTGCAGCTCCTACCTCAGAGGAAGAACTGTTCAGTCTTTTGTTAGCCTGTATCAGAAATGTTTATTAGTAATAAAACTGATGTTGAAAATTATGATTTTTCTTATCTTAGCAAATGACTGTCCATTTCTGCCTCCCTGAGGATAAAAGATACATTGCTAAATGCTTAATTTTTATTGTTAAACCCAGTTGTGTAAAGAAGGCTGTGAGTTCTGTAGCCCCACAGAGGGGGTAAATCTTGAGTTTAGGCATTAAAAGGGGGGGAAGAGTATGAGAATCTGTGAGGTAATAGAGAATACATTGGAAAAGACCCTGATGCTGGGAAAGATTGAGTGCATGAGGAAAAGGGGATGACAGCAGATGAGATGGTTGGATGGCATCACCAACTCAATGGATGTAAGTTTGAGCAAACTCCAAGAGATAGTGAAGGACAAGGAAGCCTGGTGTACTGCAGTCCATGAGGTTGCAAAGAGTTGGACATGACTGAGCAACTGAACAACAAAGTGGTCTCTGCCGCTAGTTCCTGGCACAGAGCTTCTGAAACCCTTGTAATTTCCTAAGTCAAAAAATACTAGAGACATCTTTTGTTCTAATATTTGATCTTTGATCCTGGTTCCTGCCACAGGGCTCCTGAAACCTTTGTAACTTCCTGGGGAGTAGGAGTGTTTTGTTCTGATGAGGTGACTCTTGGGGGACTCCTGGATGGTTCCTGGATGAAGAGAAGGACCAAGCCATGATTAGAAGCTTGGAACTTTCAGCATTGATCTGCTATTCTCTTGAAAAGGGAGAAGGGCTGACAGTTTAGTTAATGATTGATCATGCCTACATGAAGAAGCCACCATAAAGATCCCCAAAGTATGGGATTCGAAGAACTTCCAGGTTGTTCACCTACGGGGAGAGTGATGCACCCCAGCTGCACACAGAGAGAAGCTCCTGTGCTTGGGACCTTCCCAGGCTTCCCTCTGTATATCTCTTCATCTGCTGTTCATCTGTATTCCTTATCATATCCTTTAATAAACTGATTGTATTTTAAGTGAGCCACTTGAGCAAATTAATTGAATCCAAAGAGGCTGAAGTCATGGAACCTCCGATTTGTAGCCAACTCATACAGAAGTTGTAGGTAACCTGGGGACCTGCTTGCAGTTGGCATCTCAGGTTGAGGGGAGTGTTGGTCTCATGGGACTGAGCCCTTAACCTTAATCAATCAGTTAAATTGTAGGACACCCAGCAGATGTTGTGGATAATTGCTTGTTTTGAGGAAAAAATCCCACACATTGGGTGACTAGGAGTGTTAGAAATGAAGTATTCTGGGTAAGGTAAATGTTACCACATGGAGGAGAAAAGTAGGTTTTTGAAGAGCCTCCTTGTATTCCTTTTTCTTCTCTTCCACATCTCTGCAAATACTAGTAATTGGTCTTACAGTGGATAACTGGCATTGGTACTGTTAAAGCTTTTAAACTGTTTCACTGTCCTTTTTAGTAATGATTGAAAGGGGAGCATTTTGATACTTGAGGCCTTTTGAACTTTTGTGTGTTCCTACCTCCCCTCACATAAATGTGCGGATGGATATAAATTACATCAGTTTGACAGTATGAACAGTGAACCACCTTCATAAATTTCAAGAACAACTGATGTTATTGGGTTAGAGAGAGATCATGATTTGACTGTAGTTTATTTAGCTATGACTGAGAAGGAATACTTTCTGTATTTCAAAAGTTCAGACATAGATACTGTGATGCCTCTGATGTCTCTAGTAGTGATGGAGAGACGTGTGTTGATTTTCATTTCAGTTGAGTTCAATCACTCAGTCGTGTCTGATTCTTTGCTACCCCATGGGCTGCAGCAAGCCAGGTCTCCTTGTCCATCACCAGCTCCCAGAGTTTACTCAAACTCATGTCCATTGAGTCAGTGATGCCATCCAGACATCTCATCTGCTGTCGTCCCCTTCTCTTCCTGCCTTCAATCTTGCCCAGCATCAGGGTCTTTTCAAATGAGTCAGTTCTTCACATCGAGTGGTCAAAGTATTGGAGTTTCAGCTTTAGCATCAGTCCTTCTAATGAATATTCAGGACTCATTTCCTATAGGATGGATTGGTTGGATCTTGCAGTCCAAGGGACACTCAAGAGTCTTCTCCAACACTACAGTTCAGAAGAATCAATTCTTCAGCACTCAGCTTTCTTTATAGTCCAACTCTCACATCCATAAATGACTACTGAAAAAACCATAGCTTTGACTAGACGGACCTTCGTTGGCAAAGTAATGTCTCTGCTTTTTAATATGCTGTCTAGGTTGGTCATAACTTTTCTTCCAAGTAGCAAGCTTGGTCCATACCATTTCTATCTTTATTGTGCCCATTTTTGCATGAAATGTTCCCTTGGTATCTCTAATTTTCTTGAAGAGATCTCTAGTCTTTCCCATTCTATTGTTTTCCTCTATTTCTTTGCACTGATTACCGAGGAAGGCTTTCTTATCTCTCCATGCTGTTCTTTGTAACTCTGCATTTAAATGGGTATACCTTTCCTTTTCTCCTTTGCCTTTGGCTTCTCTTCTTTCACAGCTATTTGTAGCATCCATTTTGCCTTTTTGCATTTCTTTTTCTTGGAGATGATCTTGATCCCAACGTCCTCTACAATGTCACGAACTTCCGTCCATAGTTCTTCAGGCACTCTGTCTATCAGATCTAATGTGTTGACTTTACTACTAACTAAATGAATATTTTTTCTTTGTGGGAAAGACAGTCCTGTGTTCGGGTGCTGTCAGGGTCTCTCCAGTAACAAGTAGAGTCTTATGGGATTGGTGAAACTGAGATGTTAAGAAGGAGGATAACTTTTCCTCACCTAAGATTTTCCTAGATGATTATGTTGGGTGATTTTTTTGTGAAGCATTTCAGAATGTTTGGGGCTAGATTAATATTTAAAGATTATTTATCTTGCTGGATTACATTGGGAACTTTCTCTTTCCTTTAAATTTTTTCATAATTGATAGCAATTCCCATTTCCTAATGTCTGTTGTGCTTTTTCAGGTACAGAATAAATTTGTTTATATTATCTATCAAACCCATTTTAAAACATACAAAATCGTTAACTTACATTTTTGTTGTCTTACTATTTATTGCTGTCCATGGGGGTCACGAAAAGTTGGACACAACTTAGTGACTGAGCACACACACACTCTATACCTTATATGTTAGAAATGTGCAACTATTCTGCATATTAACAGCAATAACTTGAAGACTGTGGTATACTGTGTAATCTAGAGCAACTCCTGCAGCTTTAAGACCAGAGATAGACCTAATAAAATTTTAGTGTAATTGAAGATGATGTGGTTCAGTCTCTTAAGTGGTTTGTTGATTCCGGGGTTGTAGTGACCCTTTTCTGATGATTTACATAAAAAAAAAAAATCTTAACTCCTCCAAGGTGGTGGTAGTGGAGCAACTTTTTAGCATGTAACGTTAATGTTAATATCTAACAGTTGTATATGATTGATAGAACATGATGAATTGACAAATTAGATGATTAGAGATAGTATTAATATATCTAATTTAAAGGTAGGTATATTGAGGATTAGGAAGTTTAAACAGTTTCGCTGAGGTCTAACAGCTGAGATGCAGCAGAACTAGGATTCAAACCCAGGTCCGTAACTCTCAGTCTCAGTCAAAATCTGAGAATATTCTGAGAGTGATACTTTAAGCTATGGTTAACATTTAAATGCAGGATCTGAAAACAGGATTCTATAATTTGGTAGACCTGAGGTTCAGAACTCCTAAAAGAATGCTGTGCTGAAATAATGCTGTGTTATTAGAAGCCAGTTTCATTTATTTATGTTATTTGAGGATGAGCCTGGCTTCAGAACATAGTATTATATTGAAATTATTTTCTGTTGTCATCTCTCCTGCCCACACAGCAAGTATTTCATGTATTCAAGTTCTAGTTGAAAGGCAATTGTGTTCAGCCTGAAGACTAAACTTTATGACTTGTGGGAAAGGATTTTAGACATTCATTCACTAATAAGTCAAATCCCAAATTTAATACAGAGGATGCTGAATTTAGTCTTTCTAAAGCTTTTGTGTAAAAAACTTGCCTTCTCTTTCTTTTCTTCCATTGAGATGTGCTGAACTTTAATTTGGATGGTTTTTAAAAATAAAAATATGAGAATAAGCTTAACCAAACATAATGACTGCTTTTCCAATTCTAGGATATTTTTATCTTTTTCTCGTACCTTTTAGGCACACATGGAAACCACAGACAGTCATAAAAATAAAGTTTCAGTCAATTTTAGTGACTATTTCAAAGAAAATTTAAGAATTGTTCTGCAGAGGCATACTATGGCTAACAATCTATTTCTGATCATGGGAAGCAATGTTTGTATTGGCTTCATTTAGAGCATCAACAAATAGTATTGTTTTAGGCACCAGCTCTTTTTAAAGATGCTCTGTCTCAGAAGTGAATTTTTTTAATATTCACATTCAAAAAATGTGTCACAGTCTTCACTAGGGAATGCCTATACTGAGGCATTTTTAGATCTTTCTGATTTGTTTTTTAGAAGACTAAAGTACTGTGATTAAAAAATGCTGTGGCTTGGGTAAAACAGGATTAAATGTTTCATTAGAATTTCTAAACTTGAGGTTCTTAAGATATTAGTTCATTTGTTTAAGTTATAAACTAGTGATTTGACTACCAGCATGAATCCAGTTTTCTGTAGTTTTAAGTATAGACTGAGGAGAAGAGATGAAAAATACTTCGTATTCAACATTCTGTAGTTGTAACTTAGGAGAAGTAGTCTTAGTATGGGATGTTATTTGAAGGCAGAGAAGTAAGTATAAGCGTCATGTAATATTTTAATTCTTTAAGCTGTTTAGAATGCACTGAATACTGCAAATGGGCTTGTGGCTGTCTATCTGACCTAGATATAAGTACTGTTTGGTCAGGGGACTGAGTGTAGAAAGGATGAAAGAGAATTTTTCCCCTCTTTGTAGAGGTATATGCATGAAAGGAGAATGAGAAAGGCAATGAACATATTGGATGACAGAATCAGGTTTCACAAATATTTTAAAAGGCTGGAGTTACAGGTCCTTCATATAAGAGGATTAAATTTAATAGGTGAAAATGTAGGTCCTGCATGTGAGTATGAAAAAATGAGATATATAAGTATTTAGAGTAAAGAATGCAGAATACTTTCCCAGAGATTTGACAAATACAAAAAGACAGCTAAAAATTAAAATATATAATTATAGAAGATACCTATGGTGGCTCATTCAGTAAAGAATCTGCCTGCAATGCAGAAGACACAAGTTTGATCCCTGGGTCCAGGAATATCCAGTGGAAAAGGAAATGGCAACCCGGTGCAGTATGCTTGCCCGGGAAATCCCATGGACAGAGAAGCCTGGCGGTCTGTAGTCCATGGGGCTGCAAAGAGTTGGACATGACTTAGTGACTAACACTGAGGATTAGTAGTCTCTCTTGTGCTAGAGAATCTTTCATCTACCCAGTCTCCTTGGTCTGCTCTCAGAACCCCCTCAGGAAAGGTTTTATTGCCATGCTGGGGTTCTGTTATACCTAAAGCTTTGACGCCATAGAGAACTTTCTGAGGAAGCTAAAGAACTACAGTACACAAGTCTAACCTATTACAGATTTATGTTGTTTGCAAACAGCCTGGCTCCATTACCACACAGAACACTGCTGTTCATCTCTTACGTAATTGTCTGTCATATCACCTCTGTGGGTTGTTCTGTACTTTTTAACGTCAAGTTCCTCATTCTGGTCTTCATTTTTCATCGATCCCAAGTATTAACTTAAAAAAGCCTTTTCCTGACTGTACTCTTTAGCTATTATCATATTTCTTCTTTATTATGAAATGTTTCAAATGATTCTTCTTCATTTGCCGTCTCTATTTCTGTAAGAGCCTAGTGTGGTACTATGGAAGGAATATGGCATCTGAACTTAAAAACCTTAAGCAAAGTTAATTTACCTTGTGATAATATTACTTTTCTTATAAAACTGTTAATGTTCTGATTTCTTGCTATCCACTCTCATCTCATACCTATCTCACCCACATCTTAGGGGCTTATTCTGAAGTATAGTTATGCCCTCTCCATTCTAAAATTGCATAGTTGAAGTTTGTTAACATTTTCTGAATTCATTAAGGTAATGCTTGATGTTATAATAGGTAAACCTTGAAGCCTTAGGGGCTAAAATGAGATAAGCCTTTTTTCTTCTTACTTGCATGATAATGTACTTGATTGGCAGTAGGTAGACAAGAGTGTGGTTTGGTATCTTCGAAGTTTCATCTTGAGCATCACCATTCAGTTGGCAGAGTAGTAAAAGAAAACATGGAGGATAGTGAAGGTGGATTTTATGGGGAAGGTCTGGGAGGCTGTATGTGTGTGTGCTCCGTCACTTTAGTCGTGTTCAACTTTTTGTGACCCTGTGGATGTAGCCTGCCGGGCTCCTCTGTCCATGGGATTCTCCAGGCAAGAAGAGTGGAGTGAGTTACTGTGCCCTGCTTCAGGAGATCTTCCTGACCCAGGGATCAAACATGCATCTCTTGTCTTCAGGAGGATTTTTTACCACTGAGCCACTGGGGAAGCCCCGAAGGCTGTATACATCACTTCTCTTCCATTCATCAGAAATCAGTCTTTTAATCACAGTTAACTGTAAGTGGAGTTTGGCAAATAAAACCTAGATGTGTATCTAGGAGAGAAGGGAAACAGATTTAGTGAACAACTGCCTTTCCTCTGCCACAGTGTTCTTGTTGAAATTCAAAGATCTTTCCCTTATTCTAATTCTCTTTGACAACTTTATTTTTTGCTATCACTAATTCAGTCTTTGTGGTAGAATAAAAAATACTTTGGCTCAGTTCCTGACACAAAGTGCCTGAAATCTTTGGAATTTACTCTTTTGTATGCTAATAAGATGGCTTTATGGGTTTCAGGAACCCCAGATAGCTTCAGGAAGAGGGCTGGTGTGCCAGAGTAACCAACCATATGGTTGCTACTGCCGCTAAGTCGCTTCAGTCGTGTTCGACTCTGTGCGACCCCATAGATGGCAGCCCACCAGGCTCCGCTGTCCTTGGGATTCTCCAGGCAAGAACACTGGAGTGGGTTGCCATTTCCTTCTCCAATGCATGAAAGTGAAAAGTGAAAGTGAAGTCGCTCAGTTGTGTCCGATCCTTAGTGACCCCGTGGACCGCAGCCCACCAGCCTTCTCCATCCATGGGATTTTTCCAGGCAAGTGTACTGGAGTGGGGTGCCATTGCCTTCTCCAACCATGTGGTTAGAGCATTGGAAATTTCAGGCCTGCTGGGGAGGAAGAGGGGCTGGAGATTGAGTTCAGTCATCAATGGCCAATGAGCTACCTAATGAAACATTCAGTCATGCCTACCTAATGAAACTTCCATAGAAACCCCTCAACGAAGGTATATACAGATCTTCCGAGTCAGTAAACACATGGATGTGCTGGGAAGGTAATGAGCTTGGAGAAGGCATGGAGGTTTTGTGTTTCGCCCTCCCTCCATACCTTGACTTATAGAGCTCTTCTATTTAGCTCTTTTTTACTTACATCCTTTACAGTAAATTGGTAAATGTACATAAAGTGTTTTCCTGAGTTCAGTGAGCTTTCTAATGAATTATTGAACCTAGCGGGGACAGTCATGTGAACCCCTGAATTTGTAGCCTGCAGGCAGAGATGTGGATGGATAATTTGGACATCCTTTTGCAGCTGGCATCTGAAGCTGAGGACAGTCTTGTTGGCTGAGGCCTGACCCCTTGACTGTGAGATATGTACTCACTCTGGGAAGTTAGTGTCATAATTGAATTGTTTGCCACCCAGTTGGTGTTGGGGAAAACACACATATTTGGCATCAGGAAAAATACACCCATCTCCATCAAGCTAATTTTCTCTTAATTTCAGTTAATTCTCTTGCATTTTCCTTATTTTTGTTTTGTTTTTGTGGCTTCCTTACTATAGACTGTAAGATTCAGTTTTCATTTTTTTGGTATCTTGTCTTCTCTTGGAAGTGATGGCATCACCATTCTGTCAGTCTGTTATACTTGAATTCTAGTCATGCCTTTGATTGTTATTTTGTGCACTTCCTATGATCTAAGTGTGTTGCCTATATGTCTCAGAGCTAAGCCATGTTTGGTATCTCTTTCTAATCCCGGGCTTCTAATGTTGTGTCAATTCTGGTAACAAACAGCCTGGAAGGTTTTATAAAAGATAGTTCTTGCCTAATTTCACTTGTAGCAGTTTGTGCTATGGTGGAACTGACACTTGGATAAGTCACATGTATTATGCAAACCAGAATACTTTGAGAGTGAAAGGTAGTGAGTATATAATGCAACTGTTAAAAAGTATGAGATAGAAGATGTGCAAATGGCTAACAAGCACCTGAATAGATGCTAAGGTCACTAATCATTAGGGAAATGCAAATCAAAATGAAAATGAGATACTGCTTCACACCTGTTAAACGATGACGAATATAAAAAAGCGTAGTAGAAAATAACAAGAGTTGGCAAAGCTGTGGAGAATTATAGCCCTTGTGCACTGTTGGTGGATATGTAGAATGGCACAGATGCTGTGGAAAATGATACGGCAGCTCCTCAAAAAATTCAGAACAGGCTTACTGTGTGGTCCAGCAATTTCACTTCTGGTTATACACCCCAAAGAACTGAAAGTTCAGTTCAGTTCAGTCGCTCAGTTGTGTCCGACTCTTTGCGACCCCATGAATCGCAGCACGCCAGGCCTCCCTGTCCATCACCATCTCCTGAAGTTCACTCAGACTCATGTCCATCGAGTCCGTGATGCCATTCAGCCATCTTATCCTCGGTCGTCCCCTTCTCCTCCTGCCCCCAATCCCTCCCAGCATCAGAGTCTTTTCCAATGAGTCAACTCTTTGTATGAAGTGGCAGCAGGGACTCAAATAGATTTTTGTACACACATGTTCACAGTGGCGTTATTCACCATAGCCAAAAGCAACCCAAATATCCATTGACAGATAAATGGATAAACAAAATGTGTTATATACATACAATGAAATACTATTCAGCCTTAAAAATAAAGGAAATTTTGACGTGTGGTACAAGTTGAATGCTTCTTGAGGACATTAGCCAAGGTGAAATAGGCCAGTCACAAAGTAAAGTACCTAGAATAGCCAAATTCATAAAGAAGGTAGAATGGTGATTACCATGGGTGGGGAAAGCAAGAATGGGGAAATGTTTAATGGGTATAGATTTTCAGTTTTGCAAGATGAAAAGTGTTCTGAAGATTGATTGCAGGACAGTATGAGTGTACTTAACACTAATGAGCTGCACATTTAAAAATGGCTGGTGCATGGGGATGACCCACAGATGTGTTATGGGGAGGGAGGTGGGAAGGGGGTTCATGTTTGGGAATGCATGTAAGAATTAAAGATTTTAAAATTAAAAAAATAAAAAAACTAAAAAAAAAAAAAAAGGTTAAGATGATAAATGTTATGTATGCTGCTGCTGCTGCTAAGTCGCTTCAGTCATGTCCAACTCTGTGCGACCCCATAGATGGCAGCCCACCAGGCTCCCCCGTCCCTGGGATTTTCCAGGCAAGAACACTGGAGTGAGTTGCCATTTCCTTCTCCATGTAATGTTATGTATACTTTTCTACTATTAAAAACTTCTAAAAACTTTTTAGAAAAATATGAGAGCTTTATTCAGTGACATGAATTAATCTTTGACATATTGTATGGCAAATAGCCAAAACAATTTAGAGAAGAAAGAACAAAATTGGATGACTTGCATTACCTGGTTTCAAGACAGAGTGTAGAGCTCAATATTCAAGACAGTGTGGTATTGGCTTAAAGATAGACATGTAGATCCATGCTACACTCTAGAAGCAAATCCCCACGTTATGCTAAACAGATATTCAGTAGAGTGGCTAAGGTAATTCAGTTGTGGAAAGATGGGATTTCCGTCAAATGGTAGTGAAACAATTGAATGTCCATTTGGAAAAAAATAGCTTTGACCCTGCCTCACACTGTACAGAAAAATTAATTTGAAGTAGATCATTGGCTGAATGTAAAAGCTAAAACTGTAAAGGTTTTTAAAAGAAAACTTAAGACAGCATCTTTGCAAACCTTTAGTTAAGCAGAGACATTAATAAAGTTTCTCTGTCAGATAATAAATCCTGTTTTGTATTATAGATTTCAGTTGGATCTACAGAATCATGGATGCCACTTGGGCCTTCTATTTTTTGCTGTTTCCCTTTAGTGAGGAGGAGGAGACTGGGAGAAAAGAGGGGGAGCTCTAGAAACAGTTTACCTAGGATCTCAGAGCAAAGGTTTCTCAGATGTTATCTATTCTGCTGAGCCAGGTTTTCTTGTCAAGCCAGAATTTTGGATATATTCAAAGCTGTAGGGTGGCTTTTGCAAATAGAACTTCTTTATCAAAATTTAATCCCTATAGATGATAGCCAACTTGAGATATAAAAACATTATTATATGTAGAAGATTTTGTGGTATAGAGGAAAGAATACTGAACTCTGGGATTTTATTTATCTGTCTGTATCAGTATAAAAACCTATATATAATTTGATTATAAAAAGCAACAGCTATTTAGAGAGAGAACACCAACTCTCTAAGTTACATAATTTAGTTTCAATGGTATAATAAGGAATTATATTTTCATATTATCCATCCCCTCACATGTCAGTTATTTTTCTAATCAAGTTCTTTGGTGGTCCAGACATCCTGTTACAGTCACATCTTTTTTTCTTGAGTTTGTATTGTACTTTGAGTATTCATGTGGAATTTTCCCTACTATGAATATAGTTATTTTCCTTATAAGTTTTTCTAGAGTACTTGAAAACCCTTGAAAAAACAAACATGTCAGTTTGAACAGCATTTAAAAATGCTTCTGGTGGCCTCTAGTGGTACTTATGTGCCTATAAAAAGTCACTAATATCCCCAATATACAAAATTTTAGGTGGAGAGAGTTAATAAGTTGACAAACACAAATACGTATATTTATTGAAGAAGAGTTTTTAATCTTTGAGAACTAAAAATTTATTGATCAACTATAAATCTGTCAGTGATGTATGTACGGCTGGGTCTGTTATTGCAAATTTTATCTTTCCTTACTTTCAAGAAGGAAATAGGCTTTCCCTACTTTCAAGAAATGCCTTTAAATTATATGTTACATACATATCTTACTTGGCAGTGTTTCTATTTTGTACTGTGTCAGCAGTAGTTTACTATTGCATTTTGCTGAAATGTGTCCATAAAGGATGGTAGAATGATTTCTGACATATCCTTAAATATAATAAAAGCTAAAAATAGGGTCAATATTTTGTAAGTTAATCATAAAGATAATCAATCCTTAGTTAAGTTTATTTCTAAATAGCTACTTCTGGCTAGTTTAAGATATTTAAGTTAGACCAAGAAGTATCCAGAATCTGAAATATATGTGGAAATTATAAATTTCTGAAATTTAGATAATTTGGAAAAAATTTGTATAAATTCAAGATTTGGAAAGCTAAAGAGAAAAGTGGCAGGTTTGGGTAAGTTAGATTTAAGTGCTGAAATTCATCCCCATTCATGCTAAAAATTAGATATTAAAATCTAGGTCATATAGCTACTTAGGCTGTATGTAGGCTGAGATGATAATAAAGCCCTTGGTCTTTTGATTCTCTGCTAAAGCTTTTCTAAAACTAATATAAAATATTCTTGGGTTAGATGAGGTAAGCTGATTTTTTAAAAGTTTTTTTTTCTCTTTTTTCTAAAAATAAAAAAAATTAACAAATAAGTCTTATTCTATTATAAGTCTTATTAGGAAGGTTTAGCTGGCATTGGGAAGAAGTGAATAAAAAAGTGTTAATGTTAAAACATTAAAATCAGAAGGGTCTAATGATACAAATCTTTGGTAATTAAGGAGTTGGCAGCTTTTATTTCTTCCAAAGATGGACCATATTTACCAGAAACACACATAGTATAGGTGAGCTCAGAATAACTTTCAGATGTGACAGCTTTAATGTTCTAATGAAAAAGTTAGATTCTACTGTTGGGTTCATAACTGACTGAAAGATCTCAGTAAGGGTAGTAAGATCATCAGTATATTTCTCCAATTCAGTATTGTGTACTTACTTTGGAAATAGGAATAAATTGCTAAAAGACTTAAATGAGATGTGCTGTCAGTTTGTGGGTTGATTGTGGTTTCCATTGTTGACTGGGAAGGCAATGACTGCTTTTCCTGAGACTTCTGAGTGCTAATACACAAGATGGGGTGGAATCTTCCATTCTGGTTAAGTGTTACTCTGAGACTTCTGAGTGCTAATACACAAGATGGAATTTAACCTTCCGTTTGGGTTAAGTGTTACTCTGATAGGCCAGAGAAGTGGAAGAGAAGTTTTCTGAGTTTAAAAGAGCCACAGGAGAGCTTTTTTCTACTTATTCCATCAACTAGGAATTTTTTTAAACTGAACGTGGCCTGTTTAAAATTTCTAGATGTATTCCAATTTCACATAAATGTTTACTTATCTTAATATTGTTCTACCTAGGTAATACCTGTAATTTAATCTCACAGAACAGTCTGTTGCCTCTTGGTTACAGTGACTTTTTAAAAAAAATTTATTTTTAATCAAAGGATAACTGCTTTACAATATTGTGTTGGTTTCTGCCATACATCATCATGAATCAGTCATAGGTACACATATGTCCCCTCTCTCTTGAACCTCCTTCCCACCTCCCACCCCTTCCCACCCTCCTCTAGGTTGTTACAGAGCCCCAGTTTGAGTTCCCTGAGTCATACAGCAAATTCCCATTGGCTGTTTTACATATGGTAGTGTGTATGTTTCCATGTTACTCTCTCCATTTGTCCCACCTTCTCCTTCCTCTCTTCCCATGCCCCCCGCCCTTATGTCCATAAGTCTCTTCCCTGTGTCTGCATCTTCGCTGCTGCCCTGCAGATAGATTTATCAGTGCTGGGTGACAGTGATAACCTTAAGTAGAATGGTGTAGTGCTGCTGTTACTGAAAGTGAAGAATTGTTTCCTAAACACTTTAAGGGCGAGGTCTTTGATCTCTGGTGATTTTACTTTTATTGTATTAAATTTAAAAAAAAAATTTTTTTAACTGAGTTATAATTGACTAAAGTTTCGGGTACACAGCATAGTGATTTGCAGTTTTTAAAGATTATACTCCATTTATAGTTATTATAAAATATTGGCCCTTTTCTCTGTGCTGAACAATATATCCTTGTAGCTAATTTATTTGATACATTATTACGTACCTCTTAATCTATGTACCTTTGTACCTCTTTCATACCCTAATATTGCCCCTCTTTCTTTCCCCACTGGTAACCACTGGTCTGTTTTTTGTTGTTGTATATTTTGTAGTATTCGCTGGTTTGTTTTATTTTTTAGACTTCACATGTAAGTGATACCTTACAATATTTGTCATTCTCTGACTTATTTCGTTAAGTATAATGCCCTCCAAGTCCATCCATGTTGTTGCAAAGGCAAAATTGCATTCTAATGGCTGATTAGTATCCCATGATACATACTCTACAAGTATGTATTTCCACATCTTCTTTATCCATTCATCTTTTGATGGACACTTTGGTTGTTTCTGTGTCTTGGCAATTTAAAATGATGCTGCTATGAACATAGGAGTGCATAGATCTTTTTGAATTAATGCTTTGGTTTTCTTTGGGTATATACCTGGGAGTGGAATTACTGGATCTTATCTGGTGATTTAAAAAATAAAGATTATTAAAGTGCTAGCTTGTTACTACTTATGAAAAATACAGCTTCTTTTTTTTATAGTTTGCTCATTTGTCCAGAATTTTGCTTTAAAATTTATAGTCATTTTGAAACTTTGGCTACAATTTAATGCCAGTTCACTCATTTAACATATTTATAGAGCACTTACTTTGTGTCAGTCATGGAGGTGGGTGTTAATGATATAGCAGTGAACCAGATAAATCCTTGTCGTCTTAAAACTTTAATTTATAGTAGAGAATGGGCCAGCACTAACTACAGTGAGTAAGTAAATTGTGTAGTGCATGAGAAGTGATAAATACTAAAGCATTGACAGGAACAATGTGGTCCATTTGTTTGTAAATAACCAAGGCAACCAGTTACCTGTTGCTGCTTGCCATATAGTCTAAGCAAAGCAAATAAGCTAGGTTAAATAGCTTTTAGAATTTGGCATATTTTTGATATTACAAAGCAAATTGTAAATACATACTTCAACTGTACCAGATTATTAAGGAAAATGTTTTTTATATTTTGAAGTAGTGATGAATGTTAGTTTCTTGTCTTACAGTAGCCAAAAATTATCGAGATAGGTGAGTTCTACATTACTGTGGTTATAACTTTCTGTAATCAAATAGGCTACACATTTAGTGTGTAATCCGTTTGTATATAATACAGTATTTTTAAAATATTTCTATTTCATACAAGGGCAAAGAGTTCAGAGATGTATCACACATTTGCAATTCATCATTAAAGCGAGTCAAGTACAAGTGAAAAAAAACTCTAATGTATTTCTAAATCAGTTCTGTAACCGAGCAATTGCTTAATTGATACAGGACTTTCCAATTTGAGGCTTCTAAGAAAAACATGATTCTGTGTACTTTTTTTGTTTGAATTTGCAGTAGATCCTTGTTGGTTATCTGTTTTAAGTGCAGCAATATATATGTTTAATTTGTCCTTTAGGATCAGTAGTTTAGTGATTCTGTTTTACCCTTTTTTCTTTCTTCTTTCCTGTTTGACAAAGATTTTTATAGACTGACTGACTGGTGGGTTATGAATCATCCTCTAGTTATTGGTAAGCATCTCTCTAAAGGCTTTTGCTATAATAGAAGGTGACCATCATTTAAAATCATGACTGGGATAATGATAAAAATGTCATGTAATCTTAGGGTTTGGAAAGGACCTTAAAGGTTTCCTGGTCAAATTCCAACCTCCCTTGTGATGATTAAATTACTTTGTATATAGTATTCTTGCCAAATGGTCATGTAGCTTCCAGTGATTCATCCTGAAGTATTTTCTTAGTGCCTGTTAGGTGCTGGACAATGTGTTGGGTGCTGGGAATTCAGCAATAAATATGACAGATGTGGCCATGCCCTCATCATACTCAGTCTAGTAGTGTTTTTATAGTGATGATAAACTTGCTCATGTGTTTATATTTACCTTCATAGTTTTACACAAATCATCTTTAAGGGTCTTGTTCTACTTTACAGATTTGTATGAACATTAACCTAACCTAGTCAGGTAAATATTATTCTCGTTATCACTGTACTTGGAAATAGTTTTTTTTTTCTTCTTCTTTTTTTTTTTCCTTCTCAAAAGCCTGTTTCTAACTTTATATAAAAATATACAAGCTTATATTTTTTTTCAAAAGTTGGATTTTTAAAAATGTTTAGGTGTGCTATTAAATTATAAATATAAGACTCTTAATGTAATAAATTGGGCTTTCTAGAATATATGCAGGGCAGAATGTTGACTCTTGGTACCCTATTTAACTACTTTAAGAGTGATTTCAGACACTTACGTAATCTAGTTGAAAGTGATTAAGATGGGGATCTAGTCCATTTAATGCTGGGTGTTCTACTTTATACATGTACACTTAGGATCTTAGTTCAGTAACCTGCTTTTCAAAAAGAAATTTCAGCTCAGGCAAATCTTTGGACATTATTTTTCACTAGATTTGCAACAGATCTTATGAGATATTGTAGACCAGTGCCAGCTATTGCTAGTGGAGTCACGAAAGTGAAAGTCGCTCAGTCATGTCCGACTCAGTGCCACCCCATGGACTGTACTCCAGGGCCATGAGAATACTGGAGTGGATAGCCTTTCCCTTCTCCAGGGAATCTTCCCAACCCAGGGATCAAACCCAGGTCTCCCACATTGCAAGCGGATTCTTTACCAGCTGAGCCAGTGTAGTCATGAGCTCTTGTTAATTGCCCAGAACTCATTTTTAGAGATGTTAGCTGCAGTGCTGCAAGGGTATGAAAACATTATAAGAACACCAGCTAGTGAGAAGTTAATCTACTCTATATCACACCATGTTAATATCTGTGGCAAGTTTCAAATACCAATATTGATACATTTTATAATCTCCTATCACCTCCAGTTCAGTTCAGTTGCTCAGTCATGTCTGACTCTTTGCGACCCCACGGACTGCAGCACGCCAGGCCTTCCTGTCCATCACCAACTCCCAGAGTCTACTCAAACTCAACGTCCATTGAGTTGATGATGTCATCCAACCATCTCGTCCCCTTCTCCTCCCGCCTTCAATCTTTCCTAACACCAGCGTCTTTTCAAATCAGTCAGCTCTTCACATCAGGTGGCCAAAGGGTTGGAGTTTCAGCTTCAACATCAGTCCTTCCAATGAATATTCAGGACTGATTTCCTTTAGGATGGACTGGTTGGATCTCCTTGCAGTCCAAGGGACTCTCAAGAGTCTTCTCCAACACCACAGTTCCAAAGCATCAATTCTTCAGCGCTCAGCTTTCTTTATAGTCCAACTGTCACATCCATACATGACTACTGGAAAAACCATAGCCTTGACTAGAAGGCCCTTTGTTGGCAAAGTAATGTCTCTGCTTTTTAATATGCTATCTAGGTTGGTCATACCTTTTCTTCCAAGGAACAAGGGTCTTTAATTTCATCGCTGCAGTCATCATCTGTAGTGATTTTGGAGCCCCCCAAAATAAAGCCTGTCACTGTTTCCATTGTTTCCCCATCTATTTGCCATGAAGTGGTGGGACCGGATGCCATGATCTTCATTTTCGGAATGTTGAGCTTTAAGCCAACTTTTTCACTCTCTTCTTTCACTTTCATCAAGAGGCTTTTTATTTCCTCTTCACTTTTTGCCATAAGGGTGGTGTCATCTGCATATCTGAGGTTATTGATATTTCTCCCAGCAATCTTGATCCCAGTTTGTGCTTCTTCCAGCCCAGCGTTTCTCATGATGTACTCTGCATATAAGTTAAATAAGCAGGGTGACAATATACAGCCTTGATGTACTCCTTTTCCTATTTGGAACCAGTCTGTTGTTCCATGTCTAATTCTAACTGTTGCTTCTTGTCCTGCATACAGATTTCTTAGGAGGCGGGTCAGGTAGTCTGGTATTCCCATCTCTTTAAGAGTTTTCCACAATTTGTTGTGATCCACACAGTCAAAGGCTTTGGCATAGTCAATAAAGCAGAAGCAGATGTTTTTCTGGAACTCTCTTGCTTTTTCGATGACCCAGCAGATGTTGCCAATTTGATCTCTGGTTTCTCTGCCTTTTCTCAGTCCAGCTTGAACATCTGGAAGTTCACGGTTCATGTACTGTTGAAACCTGGCTTGGAGAATTTTGAGCAGTACTTCGCTAGCATGTGAGATGAGTGCAATTGTGCAGTAGTTTGAGCATTCTTTGGCATTGCCTTTCTTTGGGATTGCAATGAAAACTGACCTTTTCTAGTCCTGTGGCCACTGCTGAGTTTTCCAAATTTGCTGGCATATTGAGTGCAGCTCTTTCACAGCATCATCTTTTAGGATTTGAAATAGCTCAACTAGAATTCCATCACCTCCACTAGCTTTGTTTGTGGTGATGCTTCCTAAGGTCCACTTGACTTTGCATTCCAGGATGTCTGGCTCTAGGTGAGTAATCACACCATCGTGGTTATCTGGGTCATGAAGATCCTTTTTATACAGTTCTTCTGTGTGTTCTTGCCACTTCTTCTTAATATCTTCTCCTTCTGTTAGGTCCATGCCATTTCTGTCCTTTATTGAGCCCACCTTTGCATGAAATGTTCCCTTGGCATCTCTAATTTTCTTGAAGAGCTCTCTAGTCTTTCCCATTCTATTGTTTTTCTCTATTTCTTTGCATTGATCAGTGAGGAAGGCCTTCTGATCTCTCCTTGGTATTCTTTGGAACTCTGCATTTAAATGGGTATATCTTTCCTTTTCTCCTTTGCCTTTTGCTTCTCTTCTTTTCTCAGCTATTTGTAAGCCCCCTCAGACAACCATTTTGCCTTTTTGCATTTCTTTTTCTTGGGGATGGTCTTGATCATCGCCTCCTGTACCATGTCATGAACCTCCATTCATAGTTCTTCAGGCACTCTATCAGATCTAATCCCTTGACACTATTTGTCACTTGCACTGTATAATCATAAGGGATTTGATTTAGGTCATACTTGAGTGGTGTAGTGGTTTTACCTACTTTCTTCAATTTAAGTCTGAATTTGGCAATAAGGAGTTCATGATGTGGAGGTAAGAGCTGAGTAATTGAATAGTCTTTCAGCAGTCAGTTACCAGGCAGCTTGATGAGGCTTTTCTTTCCGATTTAAAACAGAAATAAAACAGGGTCCAGAGTATAGGTCAGAATTAGCTATTTCTTTCTGTCTCTGAGAGGAAGAGCAGATGATAACACTCCCCACATCGTGGCAGAAAGGGAGCTAGAAAATGAAGAACCCATGTGAAGGACCTTCAGAGATGTCCTAAGGCTTCAGATGAATCTCTGGCTTGCAATAAATTAGAATTTATGAAAGTGAATAAAAAGTGAAAGTTTTAGTCACTCCGTCCTCTCCTACTCTTTGCAACCCCATGGGCTGTAGTCCGCCAGGCTACTCTGTCCAAAGAATTCTCCAGAGAGGAATACTGGAGTGCGTAGCCATTTCCTTCTCCAGGGGATCTTCCTGACCCAAGGATCGAATCTGTCTCCTGCATTGCAGGCAGATTCCTCCCATCTGAGTCACCAGGGAAGTCTTAGGATTTATGACAGCTGAGAGCAAATAAACTGCAGTAGGTGAGTGTGGAACTTGTCTAGCAATGGTTTGTGCCACTTAACTGGGCTGTCAGTTTGTTGAGGTATTGAGACCACTGATATGAGCAGTCTTGATTTGCTGTGTGTGCTGTGTAAAGAGCGTCTTCTGTGTTGTAGGAAGTGAAAATGTTTGGAGAGCATCGTGATTTACCCAATGCTGTGGACTGCTTTTAAGCTTTCTTGGTCTCTATTTTGATTCTCTCTCTGTTTGGTAAAGTCCTTTTCAAAGTCTCTAAATATTCACTGATTTTCATTGGAATCAAAATGGATTAAAGGAGGGTTATAACTTACATGACCCTCTATTCTCTTGAGGGTCATGTAAGTCATGACTGGTAATTGAAGTGAGAGCACCCTACCCCTAAGTATAATTTAGGGGTCCAGCTTGATCCAGCTACCTTTGTCTCCTGTAGATTTTATTTCTCATGCTAACACCTCAAAGGCTCTGTTTCTTTTGAATAGGGAGTGTGATTGGTACATTTTTCATTTAAAATTTTGCTTACCCAAAGTTTGCTATATATCTGGAAAGGAATAGTATGATGGGCTAAAATGATGGGCTGAAATTAATAAGGAGGACTTTTATAGGGAAACATAAAATATTTTATTTTAATTGTGTCCCATAAAACTGATAAAAGAGGCCTGCAGTTCATGTGAAAAAGGTGTTTTATTAATAAGGTTAGCATGAGCTATTCGCTTCTTGAAAAGCTGATTCAGTTTTTGGCTACAGAATCACCAGGATGATAATAGGTGTGGAAATGGAGTATATATTTAATCAACAGGGTTTGGTTGGATGACTAATTGAATAAGAATGCACTGAAGGATGAAAAGTTACCTTGCAGATTCAAAGTTCGGTGACCAGGGCAGTAGCAGTACCTTGACAAGATTGGGAGAAACTAGAAATAATCTGTCCAGTTTTACTCTGCAAATGAATTTAAGGTGTAATAACCTAAAAAGACAATTTGGTAAAGTGATTAAGAGCAAGTACTCTAAAATCTTGACTGCTTGAATTTAATTCTGGTTTCTCCACTTAGTAACTCAGAGATCTGAAGTCTTACTTAAAGACTCTGTGCCTCTTTTCACCAATCTAATAAGCTTAAAAATAGTATTTGACTTACAGGATCATTATAAAGATCAAATGAATTACTACACATAAAATTCTCAGAATAGTGCTGGTGCATAGTAATCATTATATGTTAGTTGTTGGTACTGTTGTTAACATTATTAAGGTATGTTTTCCAAAATAATTTTGTAATTTTGGTATAAAACTTACTGATATAAAAAGGATTTCTTTTATTTGGAGCAGTCCCAGGAGACTTCATTCCCTTTCCTTTCCTGCTCTCAATACCTTCTCAAATGAGTAAGAATCAAAGTGTGGAAAATTTGTTGTGCAGTTGTAATTACTAAATCATGTTAATCTTATTGTGTATTTTAGGGAAGTGGGAGAGGAAAGGGTCTTCCAAAGTGTTTTATTATTGTATTTACAGTTCTTTTTTATTGTTTTAAAATGACATATTGAAAATGTTTATTTCCTATTTTTGTTATTTTCATCTGAACAGTGTGTCTTTGCTCAACTAAAGTCAAAGTTCTGATGTTAGATTTCATTTTTCTGCTCCCCTTACTCCATGACATTAGCTTTGTTCTTCCACGTATTAATCTGGTCCTTTGGACTTTACTATACAGGTAGGTTTTTCTCACCTTGACCTTCATACACTACTGAGTGTTCTCTTGGAACCTATAGGAAGCAATTTGCTTTCTCAGAAAAGCTGAACCTAGTCTAAAGACTCATCTGAAAAAAACTGTATTTCAGAAATTACAGATGACAGGGGCAGTCTGAGGAAAGCTATCAGACTGAAGGAAGCCCCACACATCAAGAGGACTGTCTAGTTATTTTTGGATCTGTAGAAATCATATAGTCTTAGATTTCCTTCTCTCATCTCCCTATACCCATCAATATTTAAATAAGTTATGCATACCCATTTCTGTTTAGTCTTTGTACATAATCAGTGAGCCTATGCATTTAACTGCATGCCAGTTAGAATTTGGAGGGGGCCTAGCAGTTTGGTACCCATAACTACCACAATTTGTGACTATTTTATTTATTTTGAAAATAGTATATTTAAGGCTGTACCTAAAATAATATTGTTCTCGGGTAAACTCTAGTATCCTTTCATAACTGGAAGAGAACACCATGCCATTTCAGTTAATCTTCTGTCTAGTTACAAGGAAGAGATAGCTTTAAACCCTGAGTTCTTCAAACAACTCTGCTTTGGGTGTTCACCGTTAAGGTGTGTCTTACTTCACTCTTGGCTATGCATCTCATTGTGAATTATATTCTTCTATTGCCCCAAAGGGCAGAGGTTTCATTTAGTTCCATTAGTTGTCAACGGCATTTGTTGGGCTTAGATTCAACTGTGTACAAATAAACCCAAATAATAGTGACTTAATGAGGTGGGGTGTATTTTTTTTTCCTGTAACATAGAAAAGTCTCGAGTTAGGTGATTTGGTGTTTTGAGCTAGGTATTGACAAGCACTAGGAGGTTTTATGCTCTTTCATTTGGAATAAAGTTACTTAGCTTGTTGTGGAAAGAATGCATAACCGTGGAAATGTATGTATGTGGCAGCCAGAAATGAAGATCAGCAATTGCCATCTTCAAGTAACCTCACCTCACTCCTAATTCAGAATCTTTGATCCTTCCAAACATGGTGATGTCTTTCCATATATAATCTATCAGAATTGTGTTTTTTAACTGCAAGACCAGTTCACTACTGTGTTTTTTAAAAAATAACCCTGAGTATTTAGTCAATATTTACCCTCTTGTCATCCCGTCTTGAGAATCATGAGAGAAGAAACCCTTTGTTTTTGCTCATCCTTCTATCCCTAATGCTAGACATATATGAGGTACTAAATAAATATTTGGTGAATAAATGATTGAAGGAACAAGAATGGTAGCATTCTGTTATACTCCCAGATTGAGAATCTGCTGTTTTAGGAATTCATCTTTTCAACCTTTATATAGCTCTAGAGAGACAACATAATAGAATAGAAATAATTTGACTTTGGAATTATTTGCACAACAAACTGTTTTTTGACCCCTTGCCATGTGTCAGGTACTGTGTTAGATGCTGGAGTTAGATAACAAATAAGTATGTTCCTTTATTTCAAGGAAAGAGGGAGACAAATCTGTAAACACTTTAAATATTGAACTTACTGTGTGCACTAGGTTCTAAAGGTGCATGTAAAAGGAGTATTTGGAACAGTGGGTTTCCAGTGAGCAGAGCTACAGTCCAAGAAGTCTTTCCAGAGGAGAGGCAACCCATGTGGGTGTGAATTAGCCAGGTAAAGGTGAATGTGAATTGTGTTCCAGCTTGTGCAGAGGTACAGATATTAGGATGCAAGGGGTGTGCTGCTGTGCTGCTGCTAAGTCGCTTCAGTCGTGTCCGACTCTGTGCGACCCCATAGACGGCAGCCCGCCAGGCTCCGCCGTCCCTGGGATTCTCCAGGCAAGAATACTGGAGCGGGTTGCCATTTCCTTCTCCAGTGCATAAAAGTGAAAAGTGAAAGTCGTGTCAAGGGGTGTGGGAAGTGGCAAAGGGCATAGGAACCAACTAGTGAAAGACTTAGACTTTATCCAGTATCATTGGATATCACTTTAATATCATTATCAATATCACTTTAATATCATTAAAGACATTTTCAAAACATTTTTCCCCTCTGCTGAAAAGGGAAACACATTTTTGTCTTTTTGAAGATCTCAGAAATACAGAAAGGTGTATAAAAAAGAATGTGATTACTTGTAATATCTTCAGCCAGAGATAACTGTCTTTAACATTTTGGTATACTTCCTCATAACTGCCATAATTCCTCAGTTTCTCTTCCTTCTCTCTTTCCTCCTTCTCCCCCTTTCTCCTTTCTTTCCTCCTCTCTCTTTTCCTCTTCTCTGGTCAGATTTTGTCAAAGGATTCAAATGAAAAAAGAGGTTAAAGTGTGGAAAGAGGCAAGGGTTTTATTTTGGACTCATTTTCTGAAATAAATATTTTAGAAAGAGGCTTAATTTTGAGGATGGAGAGTTGAACTATTTAAATCAGTTTTACTTGTGAGTAGCACCTGGTCAGATCAAATGATTTGCTTTTGCTTTTTTTTAAAGTATTTTTTATCCATATAAGAGAAGTATAGGGGTATGATTGTGGATGGTTGGTGGTTTGCAGTTATACTACATGAACCTGCATTTTTTTTTAACTTTTTGTTTTGAATTGGGGTATAGCTGATTAACAATGTTGTAATAATTTCAGGTGAATAGTGAAGGGACTCAGTCATACATATATGTGTATCCATTCTCCCCCAAATTGCCCTCCCATCCAGACTGCCACATAACATTGAATAGAGTTCCATGAGCTATTCAGTGGATCCTTATAGGTTATCCATATAGCAGAGTGTACATGTCCATCCCAAACTCCCTAACTATTCCTCCTCCTCCATCCCTCCCATCAGCAACCATAATGAGCCTGCATTTGTATGTGGTAAAATTTAAACATGTTATATATAATGTAAATATTTGGATGAATATGAGAAAAGTTTTTTTGTGAGAAGAAATTTTAACACTAGAAAAGCCTACTTTGCATTCGTTTTGATTTACCATGATTATTATTATTTTTGCTTTGATGATTGGAAGAGTGAACTCTACAAAAATGGGTTTTATTTAGCTAACTGAGATATTCAGTTGTTTTCAGTTAAACACATGATCTGATAGCTTGACAAGTTAAATCTTTTTAAAGATACAATTTAAAGTGCTTGGCAGTTTTCCTCACTTGTAACTGTTCTTGTAATGAGAATACCAATAGTTGTGGAAAAATAAAATTATGAATACATTAAAAAGTTACTTTATTTTAGAGCAAGTTGAAAATGTTCAGAATGTTATTTTAGCTATTTAATCATATATATATATATAAAACCTTTAAAATGTATATACATATGACCATTCCCTCTGAAGTAGACATGAAATTTTAGCAAAAGAACATATAGAGTTTCTAGACTATAAACATGTATATAAATTTAGGGGAGCATTATCTCAAAGTTTCATTATATATCTCCCTCTAAAAAATTCAAATATAAGGAGACAGTATATCTTCTAGTATGATGTCTCAGCCTTTCTTGAACCAAGAATGCTTCTAATGCTTTCATTTTCTCTTAAGTTTATTTATTTTAACTTCTTTTAACATGCATGACAGCAGAATATAGCAGTGGTGTTACAAAATTTAATGTCTCTTGATATGACATTTACATTTTCTACCATTTGAATATTGTATTTTGAGGGAAAATAAATTGTGGATTAAGTGTGACCAGTGTATAAGATTACTCTCTTCTTAGTGAAACAATTACTGATAGATCCCTAACACTTGATTTCTACATGACTGACATTGTAGCTCACTGAAAATGATCTACTTGTTCATGACAAGTTAGATTATTTAGAATTTAACACCAAAGCTGACTGTATAAAGAGTATTCAATTCTTAGGAAAGCTTTCAATGATAAAATAGGTAGTCAGAATTTTGTAATTTTGATGGTGTCAGAAGCTGGAAAACTTCCATCTTTTATCCTAAATCATTTCTGGAAGTACTTCTAAGTGTTATAATAGGCTTCATTGTAGATATATGGGTGAATTAGAAATAGATCAGCCCTCACAGGGAGTGAAATGAATTCTTAAATTTAACTCCTGGTTGGATTAAGGTTATCTATTATTTATGATGTCCTTAGACTAGCTTCCCTGGTGGCTCAGACAGTAAAGCGTCTGCCTGCAATGTGGGAGACCCAGGTTCAATCACTGGGTCGGGAAGAAGATCCCCTGGAGAAGGAAATGGCAACCCACCCCAGTACTCTTGCCTGGAAAATCCCATGGACAGGGGAGCCTGGTAGATTATGGTCCATTGGGTTGCTAAGAGTCGGACACAACTGAGTGACTTCACTTCACTTAGACTAGCTACCTGCCAAAAGAAAACATAAATTCACTTTGGAGGAAGATAACATCATCTGGAGTCTCAATTTATGTCCATCTTTAAAAAAAAAACCAAGTTCAGTTTACAATTGAAAGTAATCAATTCAGAGATAAGATAATGTGGCAGAAAGCTAAGACAAATAATAGAAAAAGATTCACGAAGGATTCAGATAATGGCACTATCAGACTAGACTGTGCCTTAATATGTCTAGGAAACAAAAGATTTAGTAATTTGGCAGAGTATTGGAAAGTAATAAAATAATCAAATACAATTCAAGAACTGACAAAATACAGTAACTGAAATTAGTAACTGAGAAGATTAACTTAGCAGCATGTTAGGGATTGCTGAAGAGAGTTAGTAAACTGAAAGATAGATGAAAAGAATTCCAACTTTTTCATGGTGAGGGTAAAAAATACAGAAATGAGTAGATTAAAAAGAACCAGAGTGTCAAATATCCTAAGGAATCTCCAAATACTACTAGAACTAATACAAATGAGTTCAGGGAAGTTGCAGGATGTAAGATCAATATACAAAAACTAATCAATATTGGTGACAACAAACTAGTACAATTCAAATTCAGATGGAAATGCAAAAGACCTAGAATATAAAAACAACCTTGACAAAGAGGAACAAAGTTGGAGGGCTTATACTAACTGACTTAAAGGCATATTGTTAAGTTACAGTGTTCAGATAGTTTAATACTAGAGTCAGGATAGGTAATGGAATAGTACTAATTCTGTCAATAGAACGAATAATCCAAACATAGAGCCTGTACCACACACACACACACACACACACACACACATCCCTTTTTTACAGACATACAAAGGTAATTCTGGAGAAAGAATAACCTTTTCAACAGATTGTGCTAGAACATTTGATAGCCATATTATTTAGTAGATGAACTTCCATTTATATTTCAAGAATTCCAAGTAGCTCATAGATCTATATATTTTTTATAATTTTATTTATTTTATTTTTGGCTGTGCAGGGTCTTCATTGCTGCAAGGACTTTTTCTCTAGTTGTGGTGAGCAGCGGTGCGCAGGCTTCTCATTGTGGTGGCTTCTCTTGTTCTGCACAAGGCTCTAGGGTGCGCAGCTTCATTAGTTGCAACACGAGGACTCAATAGTTGTGGTTCCTGGGCTCTGGAGCACAGGCTCGGTAGTTGTGGTGCACAAACTTAGGTGCTCCACGGCATGTGGGGTCTTCCTAGGCCAGGGATCAAACCTGTGTCTCCTGCACCGTCAGGCTGAGCTGCCAGGAAAGCCTACATAGATCTAAATTTAAAGTCTGAAGCTATAGAACTTCTTTTTTCTTATCTGTCTACTGCTTTTATTAGTTTTATTAATACTTTCAATGAGCCAGCTTTTGCTTTCATTGATTTTCTTTATTGCTTTTCTGTTATCAATTTCATTGATTGCCATTCTCTGTTATTTTCCTTCTGCTTATTTTGGGTTTAATTGCTCTTCTTTTTTGACTGCTTCTGGTGGCTAAGAAGGTAAAGAATCCTCATGCAGTGTGGGAGACCTGGCTTCGATCTCTGGGTTGGGAAGATCCCCTGGAGGAGGGCATGGCAACCCACTCCAGTATTCTTGGCTGGAGAGTTCCCATGGACAGAGGGGCCTGGCGGACTGGAGTCCATGGGGTCACAGAGTTGGATACGATTGAGTGACTAAGCACATGTTGGAAGCTGAAGTCATTGATTTGAGACCTTTATTCTTTTCTCATAAAAGATGTTTAGTGCTATAAATTAATAGCCCCCAAGTATTGCTTTAATTGTCTTTCACAAACTTGAGTAAATTATATTTTCATGTTAATTCAGTTCAAACAGTTTTTTAAGTGAAAGTGAAAGTTGCTCAGTCATGTACAACTCTTTGTGACCCCATGGACCCATGGAATTCTCTAGGCCAGAATACTGGAGTGGGTAGCCTTTCCTTTCTCCAGGGAATCTACCCAACCCAGGGATCAAACCCAGGTCTCCCTCATTGCAAGCGGATTCTTTACCAGCTGAGTCACAAGGGAAGCCCAAGAATACTGGAGTGGGTAGCCTATTCCTTCTCCAGGGATAAAAAGTTTAGTGTAACTTATGATGAAATAATAGAAATAATATATTGCAAATAATATCAAACTGGGGTCTCCTGCATTGCAGGCGGATTCTTTACCAACTGAGCTATCAGAAAAGCCCAAAATTAATTGTTACTTTCCCTTTAAAATTATTATTTGACCCATGGGTTATTTAGAATTGTGTTTCTTAATACTTTAAGATTTTTGTAGATAATTTTTGTTTTTTTTAACCATTTTACATTTCACTGTAGTTAGTGAATATAGTTTTGTGTGATTCAGATCATTTTCAATTTATTGAATACCTTTTAAAATATTTAATTATTTATTTGACTGTGCTGGGTCGTAGGTGCAGCACACAGGATCTTGCATCTTCGTTGAGGCATGTGAAATCTTTAGTTGTGGTGGATGAACTCTTAGTTGCAGTATGTGGGATCTAGTTCACTAGATCTCCTAGTTCACCCGGGCCCCTGCATTGGGAACTCAGAGTCTTAGCCACTGGACCACCAGGGAAGCCACTAGTGAATGCCTTTTACATGACCTGGAATATGGTCTCTCTCAGCCTCTGCTACTTATGTTTGTTGCTGTTGTAATTTTTATTCTTGGTAATTTTTATTTCCCATCCAGTCTTTGTTACTTTATCACTGCCTACATTTCACTATTGCCTGAGTTATTATTCCTGAATATCAATCTGATTTGGTCAGTGTTGACTTTCTCCAAAATCTGCTGTTAATCCCACTGTCTATCTGCAGAATGAAATTCATTCTCTTTGTCATAGGAGACAAGGTTCATTACCTGGCTACAAGTTATCCTCCTAAGAAATCCTTGTCTAGTTTTATCATCCTTTGCTATCTCTTTCTGCATGTTTTATATTCCAACCATGTTAAACTGGTTTTCTTTTCCAAAATTGCATTAGGCATTCATTTCCTATATATCTTTGATCAAACTGATCCCTTCTCCTGGAATTCCCTTTCTCTTCTCTTCTTGCTTTTCATCTAATACTCATGCCAATTCTGTTGCACCTGTGGAGCTTTCTTTGCTTTCCTCTGCTGGTGTCTACTGTGTTCTTAGTTCATTCCTAATATCTGTCTTATGGTATACTTTGACTTTGGATGCCACATTTATGTAGGCACTCAGTGTTCCTTCGGATCTCAATAGTGAGGATATTGACAGTATTTTAAATTCAGACACGTGAGTCAAAGGATTCAGGAATGGTGAAAAATGTTTTGAAGTATGTTGAATTCTCAATTCTAAGTTTTTTACACTTTTTATAAGTCATCAACATTAAAGACTATTTACAAATGGAACAAAATTTCCAGCTCAGTTTTCACTGAATCTTAGATAAAACCAAGGAGTTTGATAATCTCACAGAAAATAATGAATTGCAAAAAGAAACTGAAAACAGCTTATTAATTGATGTCTATAAATTCATATATTCCCATAGTTTAGTGAAGGTGATATGTAGTAATTGATTAGCATTGATGATTAGTTAGAAAATGAAATTATGGGTGATGTAGATATCTTATGGAGAAGGCAGTGGCAACCCACTCCAGTACTCTCTCCTGGAAAATCCCATTGACAGAGGAGCCTGGTAGGCTGCAGTCCATGGGGTCACTGAGAGTTGGACACAACTGAGCAACTTAACTTTCACTTTTCACTTTCATGCATTGGAGAAGGAAATGGCAACCCACTCCAGTGTTCTTGACTGGAGAATCCCAGGGACGGGGGAGCCTGGTGGGCTGCTGTCTATGGGGTCACACAGATTTGGACACGACTGAAGCGACTTAGCAGCAGCAGATATCTTACACATAGTGACATAAATAGAGGGATCCGAATATGAAGAAAAGGAGTTGAAATTACCTCCAAAGCTAGCAATTACTTCTTTAGTAGCCAGAGCTGCCCAATCCTTATTTTATTTTATATGCAAAGTTTAGTGTAACTTACAATGAAATAATAGAAAGAATATATTGCAAATAATATTTCTTCTAAACAACCTCGTTTTTTCTCATTATTATAAAATGATGTACTTATGTATTTTAAGTTAAAAATATCAGAGGTGTTTATTACTTTTTATAATTTTCTGCTTTAATTAACTTGTTCGACGAACCAGTTAATTTCCTGCGACATACTTTGTGATCCATAAAGGATTGTTTGAATGGGAATTGTTCTTGTAGCTAGGAAAATGAGCTCTGTGCAGTAATAATGTTTGGGTAGCACTTTATTGTTTTCACACCCCTTTTAGGTGTGCTGTTTCTTGGGAGGAGAGGAATACTAGTGAAAGTTGTCAGGGGTATATGGTCTTTCTGCCTAACCTGTAGAAGAAGGAAGCAGAGGAGAGAGGTCTAGGTGAGCAAAGGCATGCTAAGGGATTTTCTAATATAGAAGCTTTTTAGAACTTGAACTATGCAATGGACATTTTTATAGGTGTTAAATATGGTATGTATATGCATAGCTGAATATAGATGTTTTCAAATATTGAATCCTTGAAGGTTAGAGATCATGTATATCAGAATATTAGGTTTGATGATTACACATTAATGTGCTGTCTTCTAAGGGAGATGCATTCCAACCTTTAGCCTAGAAAGTTGGGAGGAGCCCTTTAGTTGTCAAGAGTCTTAATGAGAAGTGCTGACTAGTGTTTCTATAATGATTTCAGCCCAATTCCAAAAGGTTTTAGTCATGCGTGATTGTGAATTTAATACATTAGGTAATTGCTCCAGTTCTGCCTCTATCCTTATTTGGTTATTTATCCTCCCATTTCATGCCTGCTCTTGTTTTTACTTAGCAATTGACCTTTTTATATGGACTTAGTTGGGGGGAATCCACCACACCACACCACACCATCAATGCCTCCATCTCATACCTGCCATATTTATGATTATTTTTCTTTGAAGTATCTGTTAAGTCTGAGCTGTTTTATCCAGGTGCAAAATATGGGACATTTGTATTAAAGTAGAATTATAACAGATCATTATTTATTTTCAAGGTGAAGCATTTCCAGTTGAACTGCTTAAAAAATAACTTTTGTAGTCTAGATAGTTTTAGTCAATAAAATATATTTATTTAAATACAACATATCAATAGAGTTAAATTAATTAAAAAAAATTTTTAAGCCCTGTCAGCCAACTTATACATTTAAAATGTTAAATTGCTAAATTTACATTTAAATGTCCCCTATTCTCCAGAAATAGCTAATCTTAAATCTATTGATCTGAAACTTCTCTGTTGACTTTTGTTCAGTTGGATGAGAATAGTGTTCTGCCCTTGCACTATCAAATTCCTCATCCACATACTCCATGAGCATAATAAAATAGTGCTTAATTTGAGCTACTGTATCTTGAGATGACTTATGCAGTAAGAGTAATTGGAAGATAAGTGGAATTTGAATATGCTAAAGAGAAAAGACATTTGTACTGCTTTAGCAAAAGTCCTGAGATACAATGTTAAAGTTGTCTGAAGCTTAGTATTTATTTATTTTGGATTTGGAGGGATATTAGGTCATAACAGAGAAGGCTGCAAAGGTGGTAGGGGCCATTAATACTTCATTCCAAAGTATTAATGAAATTAATACTTCATTAATGGGCTTACATTTTCTGTAAATAAAAGATTTGTCGTACATATTCTTTCTGATGGGAGCATAGTTCTTGTACAGTGTGAAGGCTTATATTTTTGTTTTTGTTTTCATGAAATAGTATATAGTCAAAACAAGGGTCTAATGATAAAGCTAGCTATGTGTCAGTAGCTTTGCTGCTACTGCTAAGTCGCTTCAGTTGTGTCCGACTCTGTGCTACCCCGTAGACGGCAGCCCATGAGGCTCCCTCGTTCCTGGGATTCTTCAGGCAAGAACACTGGAGTGTGTTGCCATTTCCTTCTCCAATGCATGAAAGTGAAAAGTGAAAGGGAAGTCGCTCAGTCATATCTGACTCTTAGCAACCCCATGGACTGCAGCCTTCCAGGCTCCTCCGTCCATGGGATTTTCCAGGCAAGAGTACTGGAGTGGGGTGCCATTGCTTTCTCAGTAGCTCAGTCATGTCCAACTCTTTAGTGACCCCATGGACTGTAGCCAGTGTTATTTATATCTCTCAATAGAACACATAAAAATTACCACGATTTGTGCATACATTAAGTAGTCATATTGAACATACAGGACATGAATATGGCAAAAACAAATTTGAAGGTTAAATCAAGATCAGAAAGCATGATTTGGTGGGGATACACATTTCGAAGGATTTTTGTAAACTCATTTATTGATATCTATGAAAAAGTCTTATGGGAATTTAATGGAGATTACATTGAACCTGTAGATCATTATAAGGAGAAATGACATCTTTAACAATACTGATCTACAAAACTATGAACCCAGATTTCCTTTCATTTGTTTAGATCTTCTGTAATTGCCTTCATCAGTGATTTGTAGTTATCCTGCAACCTTGCTAAAATTACTTAATAGTTCTGTGAGTTTGTGTTCATTTTCCTTGTGAACTTTTACTTTTGATTATTCCTATTTAAAAAATATTTTTGACTTTGGAATCATGATAGCACACTTGTGACTCTGCTGTTATCTTAGTGAATATGACCTTTAAAAAAAACCTTTTAGAAACTAAAAAAATATGTTTTGTCTAAGCCTTTGTTTTACTGTATCTTATGTTTGTTTATTACCATTTTCTATCAGAATTGGGTTCCAAAATCCTTTGTCAGCGTTTCCTTAAAAAGCAGTGCTATTTTAATATCTTAAATATTTGCCATCTGAAAGTATTTTTTAAGGGAACAATAAAGGTGGTTATGACTACAGAAAAAAAATTGTAGTTTGAAAAACAGCGTGTTTGCTGTATCGTTTTATAAATCTGACTGTTAATTGTTTTAGTGCTTTTATAGATTACTTCAGAATAGGGGTAATAACCAGTGTTACTTTCTTTCATTGCATATTGTTTCACATGGGATTCTGTCACTGGGGGGGCTAACAGATTTCTTCCTGCCTTTCGTTTCTTTGATCTCTCTTTACAGACAGAAATTTGTGTAATTACCTAAAGTCTAAAGTGCCTAATTAATGGGAGCCTATGAATGGGGACCCAGTGCATCCATATTTTATAGGGTAGCCAAGGATTGAGTGGAATTAATAAAAGTTCATGAATCAAATACTCTTATGAGACTGTTGGCTTTGTAGCGACAAAATATTTCATTTCTAGATACATACTTGATGTCTTTGTATAGTACCCACCCTTCTGAGTTCAATCTGAGTTTTACAGAATGATCCCCTCCAAGTGTTTGTGTCAGTTACCTATCATTGAGTTGCCAAGTGGCACCTTTAGAGGATTATTATTAATTCTGTTTGGAGATATCTCAGCTTGTAAACAGTTTTAAAATAGTCAGTATAAATTCTGATTACAAAAACATCCTCAAACTTCTGGCTAGTAGAATAGTCATATTGGCTGCTTAAAATCCGTTTTAAAGTTTATTGTGCATGATAGTGGAAGCACCAGGAAGTCGCTAATGGCTTTATGGAATTATAGTTTGACATTTATGACGTGCACATATAGAAGTCATTTTTGTGGTAAATGGTGACTTCATACCAGAAGCTGTTTTCTAAACAGCATAATGTGACCTTCGGAATTTGAATAGATAAAAGGAAAAGTATTTTGATACAGTATAAACTTTTCTTGAAAACTAAGGTTGTTTTTCATAGAAATTGTGGCTTTGTTTGATGTAGAAGCTTTCTCCAATAATCCTAATTTTCAAAATAGGTATGAGAGTCATACTTTGTTCTGCTTTTACATTATAGGGGACCTGATAGCACAGTCTTCTTGACTATTGAAAAATGTAAAGCCAAACTACATTCCCAAATCTCTAGCAGACAAGGAAATTAATTTACATCTAAATGGAGGATACATGATAAGAAATCAGAAGCTTTTGTGCAGTATTTCGGGTCACAGAATATCCTTATCCAAGTTTATTACTAAAAAAAAATGTTTAAAATATTCAGAAATGGTACAGTTCATGCCTATCACACAGGTTACTTAGCTGCTAATGATGACGTTAGTATGTGCTTCTTTCTCAGAATTACCAATGAGTTAAATCCAAGATGAAATCTTGAAGGAATGATGTTTCTTAAGGAAAGGTACAGAGTTGACAAGACTTAAGAACTTAAAGAAGATGGATAATTTTTACTTTTGTTCTTACCTGAAGGATACAGCAAATCTGAAAAAAGTCAGATTTGTGTACCTCTAGGCTTTGGTGTTGTGTTAGTAGCTGTTGTATCCAACTCTTTGAGACCCCCTGGACTATATATAGCCTGCCAGGCTCTTCAGTCCATGGAATTCTCCACGCAAGAGTACTGAAGTGGGTAGCCATTTCCTTCTCCAGGGCATCTTCCTGACCCAGGGATCAAACCCACATCTGCTGCAATGCAAACAGATTCTTTACCGTCTGAGCCACCAGGGAAGCCCTAGGCTTAAGTACTTTATGGCATTTAAATGTTCCATGAAATACCTCTTCAGAAACCTATATGCAGGTCAGGAGGCAACAGTTAGAACTGGACATGGAACAACAGACTGGTTCCAAATAGGAAAAGGAGTATGTCAAGGCTGTATATCGTCACCCTGCTTATTTAACTTATATGCAGAGCACATCGTGAGAAACGCTGGGCTAGAAGAAGCACAAGCTGGAATCAAGATTGCCAGGAGAAATATCAATAACCTCAGATATGCAGATGACACCACCCTTATGGCAGAAAGTGAAGAGGAACTCAAAAGCCTCTTGATGAAAGTGAAAGAGGAGAGTGAAAAAGTTCGCTTCAAGCTCAACATTCAGAAAACGAAGAACATGGCATCTGGTCCCATCACTTCATGGCAAATAGGTGGGGAAACAGTGGAAACAGTGTCAGACTTTATTTTTTGGGGCTCCAAAATCACTGCAGATGGTGATTGCAGCCATGAAATTAAAAGATGCTTACTCCTTGGAAGGAAAGTTATGACCAACCTAGATAGTATATTCAAAAGCAGAGATATTACTTTACCAGCAAAAGTCCATCTAGTCAAGGCTATGGTTTTTCCAGTGGTCATGTGTGGATGTGAGAGTTGGACTGTGAAGAAACCTGAGTGCTGAAGAATTGATGCTTTTGAACTGTGGTGTTGGAGAAGACTCTTGAGAGTCCCTTGGACTGCAAGGAGATCCAACCAGTCCATCCTAAAGGAGATCAGTCCTGGGTGTTCATTGGAAGAACTGATGTTGAAGCTGAAACTCCAATACTTTGGCCACCTCATGTGAAGAATTGACTCATTGGAAAAGACTCTGATGCTGGGAGGGATTGGGGGCAGGAGGAGAAGGGGACGACAGAGGATGAGATGGTTGGATGCCATCACTGACTCGATGGACATGAGTTTGAATGAACTCTGGGAGTTGGTGATGGACAGGGAGACCTGGCGTGCTGCGATTCATGGGGTCGCAAAGAGTCGGACACGACTGACCGACTGAACTGAACTGACTGAACAAATCTCCTCAGCATTCTGTCATCTCTGTCCCTCGTTTCCCTCCTCTTCCATGTTCTTCCAGCCTTACCTCAAAATTTATTTTTTAAGCAGTTTTTTGTCACAGAGATGAATATTAACACATTTTTAAATTGAAAAAATAAATTTAGACCTTTTCTCGTAGAAGTTAAATCCAGTTTAATTAATTTGCTAGTTATTAGTGTTGTCAAATGAGTTATAAGACACCCATGTTCTTTGTGAATTGAACTAAATTTGTGGCTTGGAGATTTTAATTAAAATATATTGATGCTGAGAGAATTTTAAACATTTATTTTAAAATATCGTTTTCACTTATGCTTCCAGAAAAGTAGCATAGATGTACTTTTCCTTATTTTCCACACTAATTATAGACAAAGTGGCTGGGCATTCTATTTTCTTTTTCTTTTTAAAATAAGATTCATAAAGGCAGACTGATACAGGAACTCTTAAAGGTAAAGAGACTTGAGTTAACATGGTATAAGATCTTGGGTTTTTTGTTGATCCGTGTATTCCAGATTGGGTCTTGTGGAAGTCAGCAGTGCTAGTGGCACAACTGAAAACAGCAAAAAGGCGAGAAAAGCATGTTCTGTCTAATAAAGGGAAAAAGGAGCCTACCAAGGCAAGAACTTTTAGATAGTAACCGCTCTGCTTTATCTGAACACCACAGGAAAAAAAAGCGGCAACTGCACCTCTACCCCAACTACAGTGGCATCAGAAAAGACTGAATGGGAATTCAGCATTTTCATTGAAGTCAGGACTTTCATCTATAGGTGGTGAAGGATCAGTCCCCTTCATCTTCTTGGTTTCTTAGAAGCCATATGGAGAGCCTGATCTTCTACCCTGACCTGGCAGTAGTGATGTCTACACAGGAGTGATGTCAGGGGAGGCCTGTTGGAGAGTCAGGGCCTTTATCCACCTGCCATAATGAGGCCACCACTCATGGTGTCAGTGAAGGCAACATAGGTGGCAGCATTGAGGCAGCCCTCTCCTTTTCAATCAGAGTAGTTTTGGTGGAGGCCTAGTGGAAAGCCTAAACTTCTGTCTCTGCTCAGCAATAACAGGATCCCTTTCTGTTATAGCATCCACAGAGACTGAGTAGGGAAACTGAACTTCCACCTGCATCATGTAATAATTTGGCAGTATCCTTCTTCCCCTGCCAGAGCACTATCAGAGGAGATAGGCTAAAATAGAAGATTTGACAACGATCTGGAATTTTGTACATAGTATTTTGTATTTCTAGGCTTCAATGGAAAATTAATCATAATACCAAGAAAATCTTAACTTGAATGGGAAAGGACAGTTAACAGATGCCAACACCAAAATGACATAGGTGTTAAAATTATCTGAATCATTCTAAAGCAGCTGTCATAAAAATGCCTAATGAACAGTTGCATACATACTTAAATGAAAACATAGATTGTCTTGGCAAAGAAATAAAAGATAAGAATTAAAAGGAAAACTTAGAATTAAAAAAAACTGAAAATTTATAAAAAGGGAAAGAAGCCTCAATAGATTGACTCAACAGAGGCCTAGAAAGGACAGAGAAAAGAATCCATGGACATGATGATAGAGCAAAATAAATTATGTAGCCTCAACATCTGAGAGAATAGTCCAAAACAAACAAGACAAATGAAGAGAGCTTCAGATACCTGTGGGAATATATAAATGATCCAGCATGCATATCATCAGAATGCTGGAAGAAGAGGAGGAGGGCAGGACTGTAAAACTATTCAATAAATAGTAGCAGGGAAAAAATCCCAAATTTGGCAAAAGTTTATGCAAACTTACAGATGCAGGAAGCCAAGTGGATTCCAAAAAGGATAAAGTCAAAGAAATCTGTGCCAAGGTACATCTATGGTCAAATATCTGAAAACTAAAGACAGTCTTGAAAACAGCAAGAGAGAAATGACACCTAAGTAACAGGGGATTGGTTTTTTGAATAACAGCAGATTTCTCATCAGCAGCATTGGGAGCCATAGAGAGTGACTTTTCTTTTCTTCTTGAGTTTTCTTAATTATGCCACCCTCCCAGTATAAAGGAAGAGGACAACAGGGGATGAGATAGTTGGATGGCATCCCTGAGTCAATGGGCATGAGTTTGAGCAAGCTCCGGGAGATGGTGAAGGACAAGGAAGCCTGGCGTGCTGCAGTCCATGGAGTTGCAATGAGTCGGACACAGCTGAGCAACTGAACAACAACCACCCAGCATAAAGGAAGGCAGAGTTTTTATACTTTTCTTAAATTAGATAAATACTGATACTAGTTGACTGTGCTGTTAGATACATATGTAATCCTTAGAGCAACCGCTGCAAAGTCTATACAAAAAATATACTCAAACCCTGTCAATAAATCAAAATGGAATTCTAAAAGATATTTGACTAATGTACACAAAAGCAGGAAAAATAAAGAAATGTAGAATAGAGAGGACCAACAGGAAACGAAAATAAACAGATGTAAGCTCTGTTATATAAATAATATTAAATGTATATTGATATATCAATTAAAAGTTTATAAAAAGGGATGACCATTATATGCTCTCTATAGGAAATCACTTCAAATATAACATAGGTAGTTTCAAAAAGATAGTTGAAAGAAAAAGAATGGAAAAATACCTGATGCACACATTAATCAAGACTAGGGTGGGCTATGTTAATACCAGATAAAATATACTTCAGAGCGAAAAAAAATCCTTGCCAGATTAGAGACGAACTTGCAGAATGATAAATACCATCAGTCCATCAATAAATAATAGCAGTTTTAAATGCATATGCATCAAACAGCAGAGTTCCAAAAATGCAAAGCAAAACTGATATAACTGAAGGAGAAAACAAATTTCCAATTATAATTAATAGAATTTAGCATCCACCTCTCATCAGTTGATAGAACAAGTAGAAAATCAGCAAGGGTATATTATCAGCCAACAGGATATAGTCAGCATTTATAGAACACTTATATTCCGTTTAGGTTAAACGTTTTATAATCTGAAAAATTTTAAAGAATTGAAATCATACAGAGTATGTCCTCTGACCATGATGGAATCAAAGTGGAAGTCAAGCCATATATCTAACAAAATGTCCTATAGTAAATGAATGGTTAAACAAACTCAGGTACATATGTACCATGACATAGCAATAAAAAGTAATAAACTGTAGATACACTTGATGGCATGGATGGATCTTAAGGGCATTATGCTGAGTGAAAAAAATCAGTCTCACAGATATATTGTATGCCATTCCATTTATATACCATTCTCAAAATAACAAAATTACAGAGGTCAAATTAGGAACAAGTTAGTGGTTGCCAGGGGATTGAGTTGGGGGAGGGAGTTGGGTGTAAATATAAAGCTGTAACAGGAGTAACATCATTTTGGTTATGAAATAGTTTTATTTCTCATTTTGGATGGTGACTGCACAATATTATACAAGTGATAAAATGACACACAACTGTACATATTGCACCAATGTCAGTTTTCTGGCTTTGATATTGTACTATATTTGTATAAGTAGTAACCATTGGGGGAAAAGAGTATAAGAAGCCTCTATATACTCTTTAAGTTGCTTATTTTCTATAATTTCAAAATAAAAAGTTAAGATATTGTTTTATCAGAGGTATATTGAAATTTAAGAATATTTTTGAAATTTCCCATCACATTTCAGTATATTTGATTAAAGAACTTGTTTCTAGGTGAAAGGATAACACTTGTAATTAATACTCATAAGTTTTTGAAAGTCATTTTGTATACTTCTCAGAAAATGAGAAACTAATACATCATCCTCAAACCTGGCTACAAATCCTTTTGGAAGTTAGATTTTCAGTTAAGTGCTTTCAATAAAAGTAAAGGAGAACCTGATCATTTCACAATATATACAAATCCTGAATCACTGTGTTGTACAATTGAGACTAGTGTCAGGTGTCAGCTATATGTCAGTAAAAAAAGCAATTGTGAGCAAATCTTAATTTTAAAGTCTAAGTAGTAGAAATAAACATGTTAATTATTCTTTCTTAATATTTGAACATTTTCATAAAACAGTGTTTTAAACTTAATGAAAAAAATATTGAAACACCCGTATAGAGTTTAGAAAGCTCACATACTAGTCTGTTACTAAATTAGAGTGAGAACGACTACTCATTTAGTAGCCAGTTATTTAGTTATTAAAGCAGCTCTATTAAAAAGAGTACAGTGGTTTGAACCAAGCAGTGGAAATGGATGTGGAGAGAAGTGGTTGGATGTGCAATATATTTTATAGATCAGACCCGTGATTGTTGAAGGTGTTTAGGTAAGTGAGGGTAAAGTAAGCATCAAGGAGAATAAAAATAGACTAAATTTTTAAAAAATTACAGAAGGATCATAATTTGATTTATTCGGTTCCTAAGTGCATGGCTATATATTTAATAGATACTATTGATTGTTCTGGGGAGAGGAGAAAAAAAACTGGATGCAAGTAACAATTTTCTTAAAGCTTCTTAGCACCTAGGAAATAATCACAAAGGAACAAGAAATAGTATTCTTCGGTAGACATAACTATTTGAACCAAAGTTAGTTGTTTGGATATTATCTTTTGTTGGTCCAGGTGGAGAGAAATTCCTGTTTTGAGACTGAATTACCCTAGATAAGAAAACAAGTAGAAAAATAAACATTTATTCATATAAAAATGATTAGAAAGTATAGTTCAAAAGAAAACACAGCTATTTCCCCTACTTGTTTTAAAGTGATGAAAGGCTCACAACTTTGTAAATTCACTACATTTATTTTGTTGAGTATTGTCCCCCAGAAATTGAGTTTATAAATTAATAAAACTGACAAAATATATTATTTCTCACTTTCAGCTCAAAAAATAGGTTTCTTTTTTTTTTTTTTAGAACTTTGATCTAATTCCAGTCATCAAAGTCTTTAACCAATGTGTGATATCCCACTATAGATTCTTTAACTGGCATATGTTCTTGGTATTAGAACATGTTGCAAAATAGGTGGGGGCTAAGATAGATTGATATTCTCTGGTGATCCTTGCAAAAAGATGTTGTTGTTTAGTTGCTAAGTTGTGTACGACTCTTTTGCGACCCATGGACTGTAGCTCACCAGGGTCCTTTGTCCATAGGATTTCTCAGGCAAGAATACTGGAGTGGGTTGCCATTTCCTTCTCCAGGGGATCTTCCTCACGCAGGGACTGAACCTGCATATCCTGTTTTGGCAGGCAGATTCTTTATCTCTGAGCCATAGGTGATTTCTTTACCACTGAGCCATCAGGTGGCTCTTACAAAAAGATAACCTTTGCTTTTAGTTTTCAGGAAGGCAGAATCAATATTTTTGAAGGAAAGATGTCTTATTGTTAATGATGTATCTGTATAAACTTTTTGGACTTTATAAAATATTTGTCATTTCATTAATTTATTTAGCAGTTATTTTAATGGAAATCTGTGCAAAGGTATAAAAGAAGGAGCCATATTAAGAGGGGCAGAGATGCAATATAATCAAGACCTGCACTCCCAGGTAGGCAACCTATAAATGGGAGGATAAACAAAATTGCAGAGATTCTTTCCAAAGAGTAAGGGATTCAAGCCCCATGTTGGGCTCCCTAGTCCAGGGATCCTGTACTGGAAAGACGACCCCCTAGCACATTGTATTTTGAAGACGAGTGGGGCTTGTAAGAAAAGGACTTCACTCTCAAAGCAGAGATACAAAACATCACATGCTTCAAGACCCAGCACATAAATGTGCCTGGGTCAGACCTACTTGCTGATCTTAGAAAGTCTTCCAGAGAGACAGGAGGCAACTGGGACTCTCTTTGGGGGCCACAGATGCCAGCGGCAGTTATTTCGAGGAACTTGGACTACCATGAGAACACTGGTGCTAGCAGCACCATTTTGGAATCTTCCCTCTAGCCTATTAATACCAGGAGCTTACCTGCCCACCAGCCAGTCGGCACCATTCCTGGGACCCTGCCCTCCCCAGGCTAAGCAGCCAGCTATTAATATATATGGGTACAGACACACCCACCAGCTGGTCCAGGACCTGACCCTACCCACCAGTGGGGTGATATCAACCCCAGGAGCCCCCAGGCAGTGACCCCACTCAATCACAAGTCATGACTATCCTCTAAACTTCTGCTACCTGCAGCCTGCTTCCCCGGGGTCTGGCCCTCCCCACCAGCCTATTGGCACTAGCCTCAGGCCCTACAGCCAGCCGTGTCAGGACTTAGCCCTACCTACCAGCAGCCGGCAGCCTCCATGTGAGGCAGGGTCTGCAGCCAACTGCTCAGGAACCAGCCCCACCTACTGGCACATCCACAGTAGTTGACCCCACCACAACAGAAGGGCCCACTCAGCCTACATTTGGGGCACCCCAGGTCATACCTCCTGTGACCCGAGGGGATTGTGCTGCTGAGCTCCAAAGGATGTTTCCTGCATAAGACTGCTTTTTGAAGATGAGGAAATAAAACCAACCCACCTTATATGTACAAATAAGCACAGAGAATTAGGCAAAATAAGGTGTGACTAATGAAGGAACAAATTAAAACCTTGAATGGGTTTTAACTAGACAGAGTAGAGCTAGGCAGTCTACTCAATAAAGAGTTCTAGGTAATGATTATAAAGATGCTCAATAAACTCAGGAGAATGGATGAACCCAGTGAGAAGTTTAACAAAAAGTTAAAAAAATATAAAGACAAGTTTGAAGAATGCAATAACTGAAATTAAAAAAAGACTGGAAGGAGTCAATGGTAGATTGGATGATACAGAGGAATGGATTAGTGAACAGGAAGACAGAGTAGTGGAAATCACCAAGCTGAACTGAAAAAGGAAATAAGAATTTTAAAAAATGAGTGTAAGAGACCTCTTGGACAACCTGAAGCATTATTAACATACGGGTTCCAAAAGGAGAAGAGAGAGTAAGGGCAGAGAATTTATTTGAAGTCATAGTAACTGAAAACTTGCCTAAACTGGGAGAGGAAACACACATCCAGGTCCAGGAAGCACAGAAAATCTCAAACAAAATCAACCCAGAGAGGTCCACACGAAGAAACATTGAAATTAAAATGGCAAAAAAGGAAGATAAATAGAACATTAAAAGCAGCAAAGCAGAAACAACTCAGTGCATATAAGGGAAGCTTCTGTAAGACTGTCAGCTGACTTTTCAGCAAAAGCTTTGCAAGCCAGAAGGGAGTGGCATCATATCTTTATGTTTAAAGTAAAGAAAGGGGAGAACCTACAACCAATATCCTGTTAGGCTTCCTGTAAAGCTTTCCTCATTTTGCCTAATTCTCTGCACTTTCTTGTACGCATTACGTAGGTTGGTTACATTTCCTGATCTTTAAGAGCAAGTTTTACAGACAAGCAAAGGCTAATAGAGTTCTCCACCACAAAACCAGTTTTCCAGGAAACGTTTCCGAGAATGACTTATGTAAGTGAAAAAGAAAAGCCTACACCTAGAAATGGGAAAATAATGAAAGGAAAAAAATCTCATTGGTAAAGGCAAATATACAGTAAGGGTAGTAGATCAACCATTTACAAAGCTAGCAGGAAGGTTAAAAGACAAAAGTAAGGAAATCATCTATATCTACAAGAAGTAGCTAAGGGATACAAAAAACAAAAGTATATATCAGTTCAGTTCAGTTGCTCAGCTGTGTCTGACTTTTTGCGACCCCATGGACTGCAGCATGCCAGGCCTCCCTGTCCATCACCAACTCCCAGAGTTCACTCAAACTCATGTCCATTGAGTTGGTGATGCCCTCCAACCTCTGTTGTCCCCTCCTTTTCCCGCCTTCAATCTTTCCCAGAATCAAGGTCTTTTCAAATGAGTATTTCTTCACATCAGGTGGCCAAAGTATTGGAGTTTCAGCTTCAGCATCAGTCCTTCCAGTGAATATTCAGGACTGATTTCCTTTAGGATGGACTGGTTGGATCTCCTTGCAGTCCAAGAGACTCTCAAGAGTCTTCTCCAACACCACAGTTCCAAAGCATCAATTCTCAGTGCTCAGCTTTCTTTACATCCATCCATCCAACTCTCACATCCATACATGACTACTGGAAAAATTATATATAATATGATGTTAAAAATATTAAATGTGTGTGAGGGAGTAAAATGCAAGGTTGTTAGGGTTTGTTATTATTGTTCAGTCACTTAAGTCATGTTTGACCCTTTCCTACCCCATGGACTGCAGCATGCCAGGTTTCCCTGTCCTTTACCATCTCCCAGAGTTTGCTCAGACTCATGCCCATTGAGCTGGTGATGCCCTCCAACCATCTCATCCTGTTGTCCCCTTTTCAGTCTTTCAGTCTTTCCCAGCATCAGAGTCTTTTCCAGTGAGTTGGCTCTTTGCATCAGATGGCCAAAAGTATTGGAGCTTCAGCAACAGTATGAATCCTTCCAATGAATGTTCAGGGTTGATTTCCTTTAAGATGGGCTGGTTTGATCTCTTCGCTGTCCAAGGAGTTCTTGAGAGTTTTGTCCAGTACCACAGTTCAAAAGCATCAATTCTCCAGTACCACAGTTCAAAAGCATCAATTCTTCAGTACTCAGCCTTCTTTATGGTCCAACTCTTACATCAGAATACCAGAATCTCTATCAGAATACCAGTGGGATCTTCCAAGAACTAGAACAAATAATTCTAAAGTTTGTTTGGAAATACAAAAGACCCTGAGTAGGCAAAAGAATCTAGGGAAAGAAGAATGGTACTGGGAGGTATCATGATTTCAAGCTATACTACAAAGCTACAGTAGCCAGAATAGTATACTACTAGCAAAAAACAGACACATAAATCAGTGGAACAGAACAGAGAACCTAGAAATGAACGCTGTGATGGAGGAGTCAGGAATATACAGTGAGGAAACTACAGCCCCTTTAATAAATGGTGCTGGGATAACCAGACGGCTGCATGTGAAAGAATCAAACTAGATTACAAACCATCCCATATACAAAAATAAACTCAAAATGGATTAAAGACTTGAATGTAAGACCTGAAACTTTAAAAATGCTAGAAGAAAATATATGCAGTATGCTTGACTTTGTTTATGTTTTGGGTCTGTCTCCTAAGGCAAGGTAAACAAAGCAAAAATAAACAGATGGAACAATGTGAAGCTGAAAAGCATTTGCACAGTGAAGGAAACTATCAACAAAATGAAAATGCTGCCTAATGAGTGGGAGAAGATGTTTTCAAATGATATATCTGAAAAGGGCTTAATGTCCAAAATATGTAAAGAACTCATACAGCTCAATATCCAAAAAACAATCTTGCTAAAAAAATGGGCAGAGAGTCTGAATAAACATGTTCCCCAAAATTCAGATGGTGAACAGCCACATGAAAAGATGCTTGACATCAGTATTGATCAGGTAATGTAAATCACAGGCACTATGAGTTATCTCCTCAGAATGGCTGTTGCCAAAAGATAATAAATAATAAATTATTGCTAAGGATGTGGAGAAAAATAGAACTTTTGTGCACTGTTGCTGGGAATAGAAATTGGTTCAGTCACTATGGAAAACAGTATGAAGGTTCCTTTTAAAAAAAAAAAAATAGGACTACTACTGTTTGATCCAGCAGTTTCACTTCTGGGTATTTTTCCAAAGAAAACAAACACTAATTTAAAACAATATATGAACCCCTGTGTTCATTGCAGTATTATTTACCGTAATCAAGATATGGAAGCATTCATTGATAGATGAATGGACAAAGAAGATGTGATTAGTATATATTACTCGTCTATACAAAAAATGAAATATTGCCATTTGTGAAATAAATCATATAAAGACAAATACTGTATGATTTCACTTATATGTAGAATATAAAAAACGAACAAATGAGCAGACATAAAACATAAATAGTACCATGGATACAGAGGACCAACAGGTGGTTGCCAACAGGGAGGGTGGTAAAGGGATGAATAAAATAGGTGAGGGAGGTTAAGAGGTCGTAGTTCCAGTTACAAAATAAATTAGTCGTATGAATGAAATATGCAGCATGGAGGTTATTGTAAGTGTATACTATGTTTGTATAGTGGCAGATGGTAACTGATTATGGGGATCATTTTGAACTATGCTGCACACTAGAAAGTATTAATGACATAGTGTTGTAGGTCAGTTGTACTTTTAAAAAACATAAAAGAGATCAGATTTGTGGTTACAAAAGGTGGAGGAGGAGGAACTGAATGAAAGTGGTCAAAAGGTAAAGACTTCTGGTAAGTGATAGGATATAATGCACAATGTGAATAACAAGCACTGCTGTATGTTTTATAGATACATATATATGTATGTATACATGTTGCTGAGTGAGTGAATCCTGTGAATCCTTTCCTGTGAAAGGAAAACTTCCTTATTAGTTTGTATCTATATGAGCTGAAAGATGTTCACTAAACTTTTTGTTGTAATCATTTCATGATAGATGTAAGTCAAATTGTTATGCTGTACACCTTAAACTTATGTAATGCTATATGTCAATCTTGTCTCAACAAACTGGAAAATAAAAAGAAAATATTTAATACCACTGAATGATACTTTTAAATTGGTTAAGATGTTAAGTTTCATGTTTTAAAATTTATCACCGTAAAAAAATTGGAAAAAATACATAATATAAAATGTAGTATCTTCAGGATAGGAAAAATCGTGTCTGACTCTTTGTGACCCCGTGAATTGCAGCACACCAGGCCTCCCTGTCCATCACCAACTCCCGGAGTTCACTCAGACTCATGTCCATCGAGTCAGTGATGCCATCCAGCCATCTCATCCTCTGTCGTCCCCTTCTCCTCCTCCCCCCAGTCCCTCCCAGCATCAGAATCTTTTCCAATGAGTCAACTCTTAACCAGCTTAAATGTACTGTTGAGTGGCATTAAGTATAAACACCTTGTGGTGAAGCAGTCACCACTGTCCATTTCCAGAACTGTTTTATTCATCCCCTGCTTGAACTCTGTACTCATTAATAACAACTCTCAATCCTCCTTTCCTCTCAGTCTCTGGCAACCTCTGTTCTCCTTTCTGTCTCTGTGAATTTGCCTATTTTAGGTCCTTCATATCTGTGGAATCATATAATGCTTATTGTTTTATGTTTTATTTATTTTATTTAGCATAGTCACCATGATTTATCCACAGTATAGCAAGTATCAGAATTTAGTTTCTTTTTTAAGGGTAAATAATACCCCATTTTATGTATATACTACATTTTGTTGAGCTATTCACCCATCAATGAACATCTGGATTATTTTCTCTTTTTGACTGTTGTGAATAATGCTGCAGTGAGCATGTGTGTGCAAATATCTCTAAGTTCTTGCTTTTAATTCTTTTGGAAATATATCCAAAAGATGACATTGCTGGGTCATTTTGGGCAAATCATATGGGCATTTTATGTTTAATTTTTTGAAGAGGACTATTTTTGGAATATATTTTATTTGAACTTGGTCAGTATTGCTTATATCTATTCTTACTTTCTCATCCTACGTGTTTTATGTATGATAGCTAGGTCAGATTGCATATTCCATTTTTTTTCCTAATCCTCAATGGCTTTGGTTGTCTGCTTTGTTGGTTTGTCTTCCAATCACTTTTTTTTAAATATATTTTTTATTGAAGTATAGTGGATTTACAATGTTGTACTAGTTTCTGCTGTGCAGCAAAGTAATTAAGTTATATATACATATATTTTTCATATTCTTTTCTGTTATGGTTTATTACAGGATATTGAATATAGTCCCCTGTGCTATAGAGTAGGACTTTGTTGTTTATCGATTCTATATATAATAGTTTACACCTAGTAACCCTACAGACTCCCAGTCCATTCCTCTGCCACTTCCCCCAACCTCCCTGGGTAAACACAAGTCTTCTCTATGTTTAATATGTTTCTGTTTCATGAATAAGTTCATTTATGTCATATTTTACATCCCACATTTAAGTCCCATCACTTTCTGATCTGTCAATACCCTGGCCATCTGTCAAGATCTAAATATGACTTCTTTGATAAATAATGGAGTTAAAAGATGATAGTAAATTGTTATTGTTGTTGTTCAGTTGCTAACTCATGTATGACTCTTTGTGACCTCAGGGACTGTTGCATACCAGGCTCTTGTGTCCTCCACTATCTCCCTGAATTTGCTCAGATTCATGTCCGTTGGGAGAAGGCAATGGCAACCCATTCCAGTACTCTTGCCTGGACAATCCCATGGACGGAGGAGCCTGGTAGGCTGCAGTCCATGGGGTCGCTGAGAGTCGGACACGACTGAGCGACTTCACTTTCATGTGTTGGAGAAGGAAATGGCAATCCACTCCAGTGTTCTTGCCTGGAGAATCCCAGGAATGGGGGAGCATGGTGGGCTGCCGTCTATGGGGTCGCACAGAGTCAGACATGACTGAAGTGACTTAGCAGCAGCAGCAGCATGTCCATTGAGTCAGTGATGCTGTCTTGACCATTTCATCCTCTGCCACCCCCTTTTCCTTTTGCCTCCAGTATTCCCCAGTGTCAGAGTCTTTTCCAGTGAGTCTGTTCCTCGTATCAGGTGGCCAAAGTACCAGAGCTTCAGCAACAGACCTTCCGATGAGTATTCAGGGTTGATTTCCTTTAGGACTGACTGGTTTGACCTCTCTGCGGTCCAAGGGACTCTCCAGTCTTTTCCAGTACCACAATTTGAAGGCATCAGTTCTTTGGCACAGAGAGTTCTTTATGATCCAACTCTCACATCCATACATAACTACTGGAAAAACCATAGCTTTGACTAGACGGACCTTTGTTGGCAAAGTGATGTCTCTGCTTTTTAAGTGCTGTCTAGATTTGTCATAGCTTTCCTTCTAAGGAGTAGGTGTCTTTTAATTTCATGGCTGCAATCACTGTCTGTAGTGATTTTGGAGCCCAAGAAAAGATCTGTCATTGCTTCCATTTTTTCTCCTTCTATTTGCTGTGGAGTGATGGGACTAGATGCCATGATCTTAGTTTTTAGAATGTTGAGTTTCAAGCCAGTTTTCTCACTCTCCTCTTTCACTTTCATCAAGAGGCTCTTTAGTACCTCTTCACTTTCTACCATTAGAGTGGTATCATCTGCATGCCTTTGGTTGTTGATATTTCTTCTGGCAATCTTGATTCCAACTTGTGATTAATACAGCCCAGCATTTTACATGATATATTCTGCATATAAGTTAAATAAACAGGGTGAAAATATACAGTTTTGATGTACTCCTTTCCCAGTTTTGAACTAGTCCCTTGTTCTATGTCTGGTTCTAACTATTGCTTCTTGACAGTTTCCCACAGTTTGTTGTGATTCACACAAAAGCTTTAGTGTAGTCAATGAAGCAGATGTTTTTCTAAAACTCCCTTGCTTTGTCCATGATTCAGCAAATGTTGGCAGTTTGATCTCTGGTTCTTCTGCCTCTTCAAAGCCAAGCTTGTACACCTGGGAGGTCTTAGTTCATGTACTGTTGAAGCCTAGCTTGAAGAATTTTGAGCATGACCTTGGTAGCACGTTAGATGAGCCCAGTTGTATAGTAGATTGAACATTCTTTGGCATTGCCCTTCTTTGGATTGGAATGAAAACTGACCTTTTCCAGTCCTGTGGCCACTGCTGAGTTTTCCAAATTTGCTGACATATTGAGTCTAACACTTTAACGGTGTCATCTTTTAAGATTTTAAATAGCTTAGTTTGATCATTTCACTTGCTTTGTTTTAGTAATGCTTCCTAAGACGCTCTTGACTTTGTACTCCAGGATGTCTGGCTTAAGGTGAGTGACCACACCATCATGATAGTAAATTAGAAAGCCAAAAAATATAATTGATTGATATTAAAACTAAAAAAAAACAAGATGTGCAAAATAGGCCAATCTAAAATACATATTTATAAGAAAAGAAGAAAGAAAACATTAATATACTGCTTCAGGATTGAGATAGGCAATATATCTGCAGGTTTAGAGGATATTAACAATAAAGAGTAAAATATTTTATGCAGTTTAAACATGTACACTTAGAAAAATCTCAATGAGGCAGATTATTTGTTAAACAAAACATAAATTGTCAGAATGAAATTAAGCTGTAGAAAACCTGAACAGATTGATAACAGATAAATTGGAAAAAAAAAAAAAAAACTAATACTATCCAAGTCATCAACGTTGATTTACATCACCAGTAATAAGTCATGTTGTAACATTCATGAATCATAGGAGACTGAGGAGTCATGACACCAAATGCGTTTTGGTATCCTGAAATAGAAAAACGCACACAGGTGGACAAATAAGAATCTGGATAGAATCTGTAGCTTAATATTTTACTGATGGCAGTATCTTAATTGGGACAAATGTACCATGGCTATATAATATGTTTGACTTCCCTGGTGGCTCAGAGGTTAAAGCGTCTGCCTCCAATGTGGGAGACCCGGGTTCGATCTCTGGGTCCGGAAGATCCCCTGGAGAAGGAAATGGCAACCCACTCCAGTACTCTTGCCTGGAAAATCCCATGGACTGAGAAGCCTGGTGGGCTACAGTCCATGGGGTCGCAAAGAGTCAGACATGACTGAGCGACTTTCCTTCCTATATAATATGTTTAGAGGAAACCAGTAAAGAATATCAGTTCAGTTCAGTCACTGAGTCATGTATGACTCTTTGCGACCCCATGAACTGCAGCACGCCAGGCCTCCCTGTCCATCACCAACTCCAGGAGCCTACCAAAACCCATGTCCATTGAGTCGGTGATGCCTTCCAACCATCTCATCTTCTGTTGTCCACTTCTCCTGCTGCCTTCAGTCTTTCCCAGCGTCAGGGTCTTTCCTAATGAGTCAGGTCTTCGCATCAGGTGGCCAAAGGATTGGAGTTTCAGCTTCAACGTCAGTCCTTCCAGTGTTCCAATGAACACTCAGGACTGATCTCCTTTAGTATGGACTGGTTGCAGTCCATACTGAACTCCTTGCAGTCCAAGGGACTCTCAAGAGTCTTCTCCAACACCACAGTTCAAAAGCATAAATTCTTTATTGCCCAGCTTTCTTTATAGTCCACCTTTCACATCCATACATGACTATTGGAAAAACCATAGCCTTGACTAGATGGCCCTTTGTTGGCAAAGTAACGTCTCTACTTTTTAATATGTTGTCTAGGTTGGTCATAACTTTTCCTCCAAGGAACAAGCGTCTTTTAATTTCATGGCTGCAATCACCATCTGCAGTGATTTTGGAGCCCAGAAAATACAGTCTGCCACTGTTTCCCCATCCATTTGCCATGAAGTGATGGAACCGGATGCCATGATCTTAGTTTTCTGAATGTTGAGCTTTAAGCCAACTTTTTCACTCTCTTCTTTCACTTTCATCAAGAGGCTCTTTAGTTCTTCTTCACTTTCTGCCATAAAGGTGGTGTCATCTGCATATCTGAGGTTATTGATACTTCTCCCAGCCATCTGAACTCCAGCTTGTGGTTCTTCCAGCCCAGTGTTTCTCATGATGTACTCTGCATATGAGTTAAATAAGCAACTGTTTTTGTAAGGCTAAAATTTTTCTAAGGTAAAAATTTGTTAAAATAGTTAAGAAAAGAGTTGTTAAAGATTTGTTATAGAAAGGGGCATTATGCCCATATAGTTTTATTGGCTTACTGCCCTTTCTAGTGTAGCTCATTAACAAGCAACAGATAATTCTTAAATTGTTGTAAAAATTCTAAAATATTGAAAATATAGAACTGAATGCATCGCAATAAATTATATGAAAGCAGCATCACTTTGAGCAGTAATACAGAAAACCTAATGAAGATAGCAAAGAAGGGCAAATAATGTATAAGAAACCTAAACAAAGCATTGGTTTGTAGGGTTTTATAAAACTACTCAGATAATAGGAATAACTTTCAGTTTTTTTCTACTGAGTTTGAAGAGGTAGAAAGCAGAACAGGTATTAATAGTATGTTATCCCCGCACGTATCTGTCATAAATAAGCAATTAAGAGAGGAAGAATAAATATTTCTCCTCGGCAGATTGTTTTTGTGAGCTAGGCCTTGTGTCTCACTTCTCACTCCCATTTCTTTTCCTCAGTCATCTTCCTTTCTGCCTTTCTCTTTCCAAGCTGAATGTTCTTAGATTCAGTTTTGTAGATTCTCTAATCCTGAAGCATTCTTTCCTTTCAGTAGGGAAAATGGAGGGAAGGTTTCCTTCAGTTGAGTCAGGTGGTTGGAATGGTGAAACTAGGCAGGGAAGGGTAAACCCAAAGTAAAGAGCTACTTATGTGGTGACTCATGAGAGAGTCAAAATTGAGTAGCTGCTGGCAGAAAGCAGAAGAAAGGTGTAGATAAGGTGTGTGTGTGTCTGTGCGTGCACTACAGCTGCACAGGTTGCAAGCCGTGCAGTTTCTATAATTGCATTCTAATGTTATTCAGTCTTTAATGAGTAAAACTATTCAATATAAATACCAGTTCTAATAACATGGTGTAATAAGTGATGTTTGTAATATGCAATGTGTATGTAAAAGGGCCAGCCTAGATGATTGTGCTTGTTCATAGTTACATGTCTCCATCTTCAACCTCAGTGTATTTACATTTGTAAAACGTAAATGATTAGAAAATCATTTCATTATATTTGCTAAAATTGTGTGTAAACTGATACTTTCCAGTAACTCAGTAAGCTTCAAAGGGTTATCCTATGAGGAAATTAGATGCATTTTAACAAAGCTTTTTTTGTTTTTGTCTATTTTGTTTTTTGTTTTTGTTTTTTGTTCTGTTTGCTTCTTCATTTTTGCTTGTTTGACCTATTTTTAGGGTCTTGGTTGTATTCTGCATAATTGAGGGTAATGAACCAGTGATGATGATGGAAAATTCTCATAATTCAAATTTTCAGGACCTGCTTTAGTTCTAACTCTAAACTCTAAAATACATAAGAGATGCACAGTTTATTCTACAGGTCTCTAAGTAACTGCTTGGTGGGTACCAAAGAATATTCTTATGTCAGTGTTGGTTGTCGTGTTTCTAAAATGGTCAGCCCTAGGTGAAATAAGTGACCAACTGCGAGTCAGTCATCTTTCAAACTGGCTTATGAGGGCATCAGCCCTTGAGCACCTCTGCTTCAGAGTTGTGGCTTAAAGCTTCTTACCAAGTGAAAATAAAAAATCTTTTCTATAACGATGTTAAGACTTTATATGTAAATGACCCGGGGAAAAATAATAAACATTTCCAGCTTCATATTTAATCCTTTCTTAAGCACAGAATTAAAGTGAAGGAGGAAAAACTGTATAGAAAATGGAGAGGCTGAAAAGGTGCAAGGAAGGAAGAAGGCTGAGTAAGATGGAGGAAGCAAACCAGTCTTAGCTGAAGGTTCTGACTATTCTCTAAGTGTATTTCAACCCTTGCCTTGTGGTGCTTGATTATTTTTTCTTCTGAATGTCAGTCAATTCCATATCTTTGAAAAGAGATAATTCTTTGAATGTTGCCAACCATCACAGGGAAATACAAATCAAACGCGCAGCAAGACACCTCACTGCCATTAGGATGATTACTTTCCCAAAACCAGGAGATAGCAAGTGTTAGCAAGGATGTGGAAAATTTGGAACTTTGAGCACTGTTGGTGGAAGTGTAAAATGGTTCAGGTAAGGTGGAAAACAATATGGCGGTTTCTCAAAAAATTAAACAATAACATTACCATATGATCTAGCAGTTCTACTTCTGGATAAATACTCAGAATAATTGAAAGCAGAGTCTCAAGGAGATATTTCTATGCCCATGTTCAAAGCAGCATTGTCCACAATAGCTGAAAAGGGTAAGCTACCCAAGTGTCCATTGATTAATGAATGGAGAAAGAAAAAGTGGTATATGTATAAGTGAAACATTGGCCTTAAAAAAGAAGGAAATTTTTAAAAAAGGAAATCTTGTCACATGAATGAACATGAATAACATGAATGAACATTGAGGTTCATTGAGTGCTTATACTTAGGTAAGATCTTTAAAGCAGTCACACACTTAGAAACAGAAAGGAAAATGGTGTTTGCCATGGCTTAGGGCGTGGGAGGATGGGTGGCTGGAGGAAATGGTGAGACGTTCAATGGATGTAGAATTTCAGTCATGTATAAAGTTCTAGACATCTGTTACGTAACAGTGTGAATACAGTTAACACTATTGAACTGTACTGTTAAAAATAGTTCAGCTCAGTCCCTCAGTTGTGTTCTACTTTTTGTGATGCCATGGACTGCAGCAGGCCAGGCCTCCCTGTAAATTGCCAACTTCAGGAGTTTACTCAAACTCAAGTCCATGGAGTCGGTGATGCCATCCAACCATCTCATCCTCTGTCATCCCCTTCTCCTCCTGCCTTCAATCTTTCCCAGCATCAAGGTCTTTTCCAGTGACTCAGTTTTTCACATCAGGTGGCCAAAGTATTGTAGTTTCAGCTTCAACATCAGTCCTTCCAATGAATATTTAGGACTGATTTCCTTTAGGATGGACTAGTTGGATCTCCTTGCAGTCCAAGGGACTCTCAAGAGTCTTCTCCAACACCACAGTTCCAAAGCATCAATTCTTCAGTGCTCAGCTTTCTTTATAATCCAACTCTCACATCCATACATGACTACTGGAAAAACCATAGCTTTGACTAGATGGCCCTTTGTTGGCAAAGTAATGTCTCTGCTTTTTAATATGCTGTCTAGGTTGGTCATAACTTTTCTTCCAAGGAGCAAGTGTCTTTTAATCTCATGGCTGCAGTCACCATCTGCAATGATTTTGGAACCCCCCAAAATAGTCTGTCACTGTTTCCATTGTTTCCCCATCTATCTACCATGAAGTGATGGGACCGGATGCCATGAATGTTGAGTTTTAAGCCAACTTCTTCAATCTTCTCTTCCACCTTCATTAAGAGACTTTTTAGTTCATCTTCACTTTCTGCCATAAGGGTTGTGTCATGTGCATATCTAAGGTTATTGATATTTCTCTAGGCAACTTTGATTCCAGCTTGTGCTTCATCCAGTGCAGCGTTTCTCATGATGTACTCTGCATATAATTTAAATAAGCAGGGTGACAGTATACAGCCTTACTACTACTACTACTACTACTAAGTCACTTCAGTCGTGTCCGACTCTGTGTGACCCCATAGACGGCAGCCCACCAGGCTCCCCCGTCCCTGGGATTCTCCAGGTAAGAACACTGGAATGGGTTGCCATTTCCTTCTCCAGTGTATGAAAGTGAAAAGGGAAAGTGAAGTCGCTCAGTTGTGTCCGACCCTCAGCAACCCCATGGACTGCAGCCTTCCAGGCTCCTCTGTCCATGGGATTTTCCAGGCAAAAGTACTGGAGTGGGATGCCATTGCCTTCTCCAATATACAGTCTTCATGTACTCCTTTCCCGATTTGGAACCAGTCTATTGTAATTTGTCCAGTTCTAACTGTTGCTTCTTGACCTGTATACAGATTTCTCAAGAGGCAGGTCAGGTGGTCTGGTATTCCCATCCCTTGAAAATTTTCCACAGTTTGTTGTGGTCCACATAGTCAAAGACTTTGGTGTAGTCAATAAAGCAGAAGTAGATATTTTTCTGGAACTCTCGCTTTTTTCGATGATCCAAGGGATCTTGGTAATTTGATCTCTGGTTCCTCTGCTTTTTCTAAAACCAGCTTGAACATCTGGAAGTTCACGGTTCACATGCTGTTGAAGCCAGGCTTGGAAAATTTTGAGCATTACTTTGCTAACGTGAGATGAGTGCAGTTGTGCAGTAGTTTGAGCATTCTTTGGCATTGCCTTTCTTTGAGATTGGAATGGAAACTGACCTTTTCCATTCCTGTGGCCATTGCTGAGTTCCAAATTTGCTACCATATTGAGTGCAGCTCTTTCACAGCATCATCTTTTAGGATTTGAAATAGCTCAACTGGAATTTCATCACCTCCACTAGCTTTGTTCGTAGTGATGCTTCCTAAGGCCCACTTGACTTCACATTCTGGGATGTCTGGCTCTAGGTTGGTGATCACACTGTCGTGATTATATGGGTCATGAAATTCTTTTTTGTACAGTTCTTCTGTGTATTCTTGCCACCTCTTCTTAATATCTTCTGCTTCTGTTAGGTGCATACAATTTCTGTCCTTTTATTGTGCACATCTTTGCATGAAGTGTTCCCTTGGTACCTCTAATTTTCTTGAAAAGATCTGTAGACTTTCCCATTCTATTGTTTTCCTCTATTTCTTTGCTTTGATTGCTGAGGAAGCCTTTCTTATCTCTCCTTGCTATTCTTTGGAACTCTGCATTCGAATGGATATATCTTTCCTTTTCTCCTTTGCCTTTCACTTCTCTTCTTTTCGGGATTCCCTGGTGGCTCAGAAGGTAAAGTGTCTGCCTGCAATGCGGGAAGCCCAGGTTTGTTCCCCGGGTCAGGAAGATCCCCTGGATAAGGAAATGGCAACCCACTCCAGTACTCTTGCCTAGAAAATTCCATGGATGGAGGATCCTGGTGGTCTACAGTCTATGGGGTCGCAAAGAGTCAGACACGACTGAGTGACTTCACTTCACTTCTCTTCGTTTCATAGATATTTGTAACGCCTCCTCAGATAACCATTTTGCCTTTTTGCATTTCTTTTTCTTGGGAATGGTCTTGATTCCTGCCTCCTGTACAATGTCACGAACCTCCGTCCATTGTTCTTCAGGCACTCTGTCTATCAGATCTAACCCCTTGAACCTATTTGTCACTTCCACTGTATAAATATAAATATAAAAATAGTTACATTGAATTAATCTCAAAAACATACAAGCAGCTCATGCAGCTCAATACCAGAAAAATAAGCAACCCAATCAAAAAATGGGCCAAAGAACTAAACAGACATTTCTCCAAAGAAGACATACAGATGACTCATAAACACATGGAAAGATGCTCAACATCACTCATCATCAGAGAAATGCAGATCAAAACCCCAATGAGGTACTATCTCATGCTGATCAGAATGGCTGCTATCAAAAAATCTACAAACAATAAATGCTGGAGAGGGTGTGGAGAGAAGGGAACCCTCTTAACGCTGTTGGTTGGAATGCAGACTAGTACAGCCGCTATGGAGAACAGTGTGGAGATTCCTTTAATAACTGGAATAGAACTGCCATATGACCCAGCAATCCCACTGCTGTGCATACACACCAAGGAAACCAGAATTGAAAGAGACATGTTTAACCCAGTGTTCTTTGCAGCACTGTTTACAACAGCTAGTACATGGAAGCAACCTAGATGTCCATTGGCAGATGAATGGATAAGATAGTTGTGGTACATATACACAATGGAATATTACTCAGCTATTAAAAAGAACACATTTGAGCCAGTTCTAATGTGGTGGATGAAACTGGAGCCTATTATACAGAGTGAAGAAAGTCAGAAAGTAACACCAATACAGTATACTAAGGCATATATATGGAATTTAGAAAGATGGTAACAATGACCCTATGTGCAAAGACAGCAAAAGAGACACAGATATAAAAAACAGACCTTTGGACTCTGTGGGAGAAGGCAAGGGTGGGATGATTTGAGATAATAACATTGAAACATGTATATTACTCTTCCCTGGTGGCTCAGATGGTACAGCATCTGTCTACAATGTGAGAGACCTGGGTTCGATCCCTGGGTTGGGAAGATTCCCTGGAGAAGGAAATGGCAACGTGTATATTACCTTATGTGAAATAGATGACCAGTCCAAGTTTGATGTGTGAAACAGGACTCTCAAAGCCAGTCCAGTGGGACAACCCAGAGGGATGGGATGGGGAGGGAGGTGGGGGGTGGTTTGGGATGGAGGGACACATGCACACCTGTGACTAATTCATGTTAATGTATGGCAGAAACCGCCACAATATTGTAAAGTAATTAGGCTCCAATTAAAATAACTGATTTAAAAAATATATTGGGGAGAGCATGACTGACACAGATTTTGCTACACAAAATTTAAAGGAAAATAGTTAAGATGGCAAATTGTTACATACTTGTACTACAGTTAAAAAAATCGAAATAATATATAAAGAGGCCTGCTTGCCAAGAGAATAATGATTTTTATGATTTGGTCCTGGCATTGAAATATTTTAAAAGCCTCCCAGGTGATCCTACAGCAGGTTTGGAAACCACTGAAATAAACAGATGAACAACAACAAAAAAAAACACATAAAAACTTTTTAAAAAAACAAAATTATAAGACAAGCTGCAAAGGAGATGATGTCATGTGATCTTGTAAATAATTTCTTTCCTGGAAATTAAGTATTGTTTGGTTCACCTACTGTTAAATTCTAACTTACTAAAGGAAAGATATAAGCATCTGAATGCAGAGTTCCAAAGAATAGCAGGAAGAGAAAAGAAAGCCTTCTTCAGTGATCAATGCAAAGAAATAGAGGAAAAGAACAGAATGGGAAAGACTAGAGATCTCCTCAAGAAAATTAGAGATACCAAGGGAACATTTCATGCAAAGATGGGCTTGATAAAGGATAGAAATGGTCTGGACCTAACAGAAGCAGAAGATATTAAGAAGAGGTGGCAAGAATACACAGAAGAACTCTACAAAAAAGATCTTCACGACCCAGATAATCATGATGATGTGATCACTAATCTAGAGCCAGACATCTTGGAATGTGAAGTCAAGTGGGCCTTAGAAAGCATCACTACAAGCCAAGCTAGTGGAGGTGATGGCATTCCAGTTGAGCTGTTTCAAATCCTGAAAGATGATGCTGTGAAAGTGCTGCACTCAATATGCCACCAAATTTGGAAAACTCAGCAGTGGCCACAGGACTGGAAAAGTTCAGTTTTCACTCCAATCCCAAAGAAAGGCAATGCCAAAGACTGCTCAAACTACTGCACAATTGCACTCATCTTACATGCTAGTAAAGTAATGCTCAAAATTCTCCAAGCCAGGCTTCAGCAATACGTGAGCCGTGAACTCCCTGATGTTCAAGCTGGTTTTAGAAAAGGCAGAGGAACCAGAGATCAAATTGCCAACATCCACTGGATCATCAAAAAAGCAAGAGAGTTCCAGAAAAACATCTATTTCTGCTTTATTGACTATGCCAAAGCCTTTGACTGTGTGGATCACAATAAACTGTGGAAAATTCTGAAAGAGATGGGAATACCAGACCACCTGACCGGCCTCTTGAGAAATCTGTATGCAGGTCAGGAGGCAACAGTTAGAACTGGACATGGAACAACAGACTGGTTCCAAATAGGAAAAGGAGTATGTCAAGGCTCTATACTGTCACCCTGCTTATTTAACTTCTATGCAGAGCACGTCGTGAGAATCGCTGGACTGGAAGAAACACAGGCTGGAATCAAGATTGCTGGGAGAAATATCAATCACCTCAGATATGCAGATGACACCACCCTTATGGCAGAAAGTGAAGAGGAGCTAAAAAGCCTCTTGATGAAAGTGAAAGAGGAGAGTGAAAAAGTTCGCTTCAACTCAACATTCAGAAAACGAAGATCATGGCATCTGGTCCCATCACTTCATGGGAAATAGATGAGGAAACAGTGGAAACAGTGTCAGACTTTATTTTTTGGGGCTCCAAAATCACTGCAGATGGTGACTGCAGCCATGAAATTAAAAGATGCTTACTCCTTGGAAGAAAAGTTATGACCAACCTAGATAGTATATTCAAAAGCAGAGACATTACTTTGCCAACTAAGGTCCGTCTAGTCAAGGCTATGGTTTTACCAGTGGTCATGTATGGATGTGAGAGTTGGACTGTGAAGAAGGCTGAGTGCCGAAGTATTGATGCTTTTGAACTGTGGTGTTGGAGAAGACTCTTGAGAGTCCCTTGGACTGCAAGGAGATCCAACCAGTCCATTCTGAAGGAGATCAGCCCTGGGATTTCTTTGGAAGAAATGATGCTAAAGCTGAAGCTCCAATACTTTGGCCACCTCATGCGAAGAGTTGACTCATTGGAAAATGACTCATTGGAGTTGACTCATTCTGATGCTGGGAGGGATTGTGGGCAGGAGGAGAAGGGGACAACAGAGGATGAGATGGCTGGATGGCATCACGGACTCTATGGACGTGAGTCTGAGTGAACTCCAGGAGATGGTGATGGACAGGGAGGCCTGGCGTGCTGTGATTCATGGGGTCGCAATGAGCTGGACACGACTAAGCGACTGAACTGAAAAAATGATTTATTAATTCACCCATAAGAGTTGAAATCCGAGAACTCTTTTAATAGTATTTTGAAGAAATTTGTAAAAGCAAAATAATCAGGCTGTCTGGTAGATGATTTTCATCAATGCCTACTTTATAAGAATTTTATATATATATATGTGTGTGTGTATATATATATGTATATATATAATTAAGTAGTATATATATGGTTAAGTAACATTTAACGTAAACTTTGGCTTATTTGAAAGGGTAAATGCTATTCAACTAGAATTATATTGTTCATTTATACTTTCAACAGTTTTTACTACATATATCCATATCATCATTTCTGGATTTTCAAAATAAAATTTGTCTCTAGTTTGTTGTTGATACTAGTATTTACACATGAGAATTATAAATGGTGAATATATTTGATGCAAAAGGCAAGGGATAAGGGGAGTACCAAGATAATTTTTGTCATTACAACGTTTTAGAAAGTATGGTACAAATCAGAGTCTCAGGTAAAGGTGACAGACTTCTTCAGTGAAATTTATTAATAGTACAAATATCATTTAAATTTTCTGAGTATGGTATTTCTGCTTTCAGTTTAGTTCAGTCGCTCAGTCGTGTCCGACTCTTTGCGACCCCCTGAATTGCAGCACGCCAGGCCTCCCTGCCCATTACCAGCTCCTGGAGTTCACTCAGACTCACCTCCATCGAGCCCGTGATGCCATCCAGCCATCTCATCCTCTGTCGTCCCCTTCTCCTCCTGCCCCCAGTCCCTCCCAGCATCAAAGTCTTCTAGTGAGTCAACTCTTCGCATGAGGTGGCCAAAGTACTGGAGTTTCAGCTTTAGCATCATTCCTTCCAAAGAAATCCCAGGGCTGATCTCCTTCAGAATGGACTGGTTGGATCTTCTTGCAGTCCGAGGGACTCTCAAGAGTCTTCTCCAACACCACAGTTCAAAAGCATCAATTCTTTGGTGCTCAGCCTTCTTCACAGTCCAACTCTCACATCCATACATGACCACTGGAAAAATCATTGCCTTGACTAGACGAGCCTTAGTTGGCAAAGTAATGTCTCTGCTTTTGAATATGCTATCTAGGTTGCTCATAACTTTTCTCCCAAGGAGTAAGCTTCTTTTAATTTCTGCCTTAAATATATGCAAATAGAAAGCTATTTCTTTGAAGTCAGTTTTTGTCCTTAGCATTGCAGAATATCTACTGGCAGTATATAAACTTGAAATAGCAGACTGTTCCTTTTTTAAGTAACCTTTTTCCTGCAGATGTGACTTTGACAGAGGAAGGTTTTGTGTGTGTGTGTGTGTGCTCCCAGCAGGTAATCAGCAATAGTAAAGACAATTGTCATTTGTGAAATGAACTCTGTTCAGTTTAGATACAGAATGTGTACAGCTGTTTAAATGTATTTTCTGGTATTCATATAAAAGTGTTCGGTTTTTGAAGCTCCTCTAGGTGAATTTTAGAAATAAATTTTTGAGTACTTTAATCATATCACCTCTGATTTTTGGTGGGGGGAGAGAGCAAATATATTTAGTTACTTATCATCAATTTAGAAAAATTGATGGTAAGATTTCCTATTATCACATGACAGAAAAACAGAATGTATGTTACAATCAAATATTGTTTATTACAGAATCTTTAAAATGCTTTGTAAATACTTTCTTCTTATATATGTTACAGTGTACACTTTTTGATTACATTTTGAATTTGGTACTAAGGCAGAATTAAGTTGCGTTATAGGCTAAATAAAGTATTCAAAATTTTATTTAAATTTCTATTAAAGGTTAACATTTCATTGAATAGGAATTTGACCCAAGCTTACCTACATATGTGTATCTGCTTCCAAGTCTTGTCCTGACATTTGCCTTTTTGCATTTTTTCTTTGTTGTGCTTCAGTCTCTGTTGTAATCTGGAATGCAAAAAGAACTTCCGGGAAGGACATAGTAGTACTTTAAAAATGTGCAAATAGGAATAGAGTCATCAGTCAGTGACTAAGGATAACTGAATTCAATTTCGCTGATGTTTGAATTGTCTAATGTCCTGTCTTTCAGTGAGACCAGCATTTGGCATTCAATATCTGGGATTGTGGGTGAGGTGAAAGGAAAGGTGAATTCTAATAATGAATCATGGCAGGAACTGAAGGAGGCTTTGTTTGTTTTTTTTTTAACTTGTTTTGTAATAAGATCAGTTGTTTCAGTGAATAACCAGGTTGTAGTGACATGAGAAATCGCACGTTGCTTGTGGGATACATAACGACATAGGAACAGCCAAAATTCTTTTCATTTATCACAAATTCCAGAAAGAGAACTTTTGACCAGAAGTATCACATTCTTTTTTTTTTTTTTTTTTAAAGCTAAACAGTGTTCGTTCTTTAGGGAATACAGCATTCCAACTTTACTAGAAATCCCAAATGGAATCGTATTGCATGATTGTAGTCAGAAAAGAAATGTGTAAATAGCACCCAAGAGAAACTCTTAAGGCTGCCTTACCAAGGTTAAATACAAGTTTGTGACTGTAAGCAAGTCCATAACTAATTCTCTCCTCTCCTCCCAGTAGCCACCCCTAATTTGTATTGGAACTTTAATTCAGAGTTCATAAACGTTTAGTCTAATTGGGAAAGAGGAATGTCAGTGGGTTAACACACAAGTCACAAAAGTATATAATGCCTCTTTTGTGATTTTATTTTTTATTTAAGTTAAAAAGCAAAGTAGGACCAGGGTTTGCTACATACCTTTTTTTTTTTTTGCGCTGTACCTCATGTGTCAATACTAAATTGGAGGTGAAGCTCACTTAGATGGCCTTTTGTCTAGGTTGAACTATTTATATTTAGCTTTCTGATCTGGACATTTCATTTAATTTCTCTGAGGTTTAGTTTCCTATCTCATAAGTCCTCCTTTTTTTGTTCCTCTGACAGAATTTCTGTCTTCTAGTGTATAAGAGAAAGGCTTGATGGTATTCCAAGGCTCTTAAGATCTAAGTTAAGAAAAAGCAATATTTAAGAAATAAATAGCTTAGTATTGTTGAAATTTATATAATAGTGCCTCTAGCTACAGCAGGAGCTGAAAATGAAGTAGATTAAGACTTGAATTGCTTTGAAGGGTAGGGTAGAATTTTACTTGTTAGCATGAAGAGGATGGGGTGGGGGAAGTGAACAGATCCAGACAAGGGTGTAGGTCAGATGGGGGCTTCCTCTACGAGAATGACCTGACTGAAGCAGAGACTCAAGGGGGTGGAAGTGGAGAAGAATGGAAATTTAAATTGCATAAATTTATGAAGCCAGATAGTGGATGGCCTTGAAAGTTGTATAAAGTGTGTATTTGAATTGAGTAATAAGAAACCATTACAGATTCTTGAACAGGAGAATAATAAGACCAGAGACATATTTCAGAAAATTAATCTATCAGTGGTGCGTCATTGGAACGCTTGGAAAAGAATATATCTGAGTTTTCCCTGATGCATAAATTCTGTCCTGGCATTGGAAATCAGCAATTCTTAAAGAGTTCACATTTTCCCACTGTGTATAATCATCTTACCTTGTATGTGACAGTGAACTCTTTTTGTATTCTTACTTTCTGTTTCAGAGCAACATCACAGTGTAATCTTTTTTAGAAAATTTAACAGACACCCAGAGATTAAATTTGAATTAAAATTTAGTCACATTTGGTGCCACAAATACAGATACTTCAACTAAAGGTAATACTCAGATGAACAGATATTTTATCTGGGCAACTGTGTTTGTAGTGATTTCATAACTTACTTTTCTGCATGATTACCAGTAGGTTTCTTTTGATGTTATTTGGGAGATCCATCCTGAGAATAGAAACATTGACTGTGATAGATATGTTTTAGAATAGAGATTACATGATGTTTTCATAATGCTTGTAGCAGTATTATGTGCCTTGTAGATTTGTAGTCTTAGTATTTTTATTCTAATCATTGAAGCAATAAAATAAAGTGGGGACTATCATAGGATTTAATAACCAGAATTAGCAGGAAAGAAAAAAAAACTTATCAGAAACAGAAGAATGTAGATATACATACTACTAATTAATAATAAGTGAGTATGTAGTATATTTCTCTGTGTGCACATAAGCCAACAGCTTTGGGCCTCAGATCTTTATGTATAAAACGAGGGTTATAGTTCTGACTCTGTCATCTTCCCAGGATGTGAGAAACAAAGGAAAGACACTGTATTTTAAGTTTACTTAAAAGACTACATAAACTCTTAACATACTGCCCAAATATATTTATTATCATTATGATTACTTCTGAAGATACACATCATATATTATAGCTCTTTATTAAAAAGAGATTTATAGAGTAGATTAGAATCGCCAGTACTTGGGATAGGAGTGTACATTTCAGGAATTAATTGAATGTTTTTTTATTTAAGAGAAAAACATCTAAAGAATATTAGATTTATTTGCTCACTGCAGCCAGGAATTCCTATAATGATGGTGAAATCATAATTAAAATAATAATGTGAAATAAACACAAAGGTTCATACAGACTCTGTATAGATGAACTTCTTTCTCATGTCCCTGGTCAGGGAACAGTGAAGTTCCTTGGGGCCTGGCAAAAGCAAATAAGCATGTTTCTGTCGTTTAAGTATGCTTTCATAGCTCAGGGCATTCAAAGATCCAGTGAAATAAAGCAATCTCTGCTGAAGGTTATAAACATTGTAGACTGTAGGAAACAAGCCTCATGCAGAGAATGAGTAGACACAATAGGCAAGAGAATAAGTACAACAAGAGCAAGAGATAATAGAAAAACCTTGAAGAAACAGTATAACAAGTCTGAGACTCACAGATACAGAAGATAAACTAGTGGTTACCAAAGTGGAGAGGGAAGAGGGGAGGGGCAGATTGAGCATATGGGATTGAGAGATACAAGCTACTATGTATAAAATAGATAAGCAACAAGAATATACTGTGTAGCATAGGGAGTTATAGCCATTATCTTGTAATAACTTATAATGGAGTATAATCTATAAAAATGTAGAATCACTGTGCTATACAGCTGAAGCTAATATTGTAAATCAGCTATACCACAACTAAAAAAATGTTTTTTAAACCAAGTTCATTTAAAATTATTAGTGATTAATCATTCCCAGTATGGACAACTTGTGTAATAGGAAAGAGGAACAGGGAGACTTGACAGAGACCAAATGCTTAGCAATGAAAAAATACAGTAATTGAAATTAAAATGTCAGTGATTTTTATTCACCAAACTTTTGCATTCTTTCTATGTGCTACAGTGTATTTCTTACTGTAGGTTAGTATAATTATTTGAAGAGGGAATTAGTTAATTGGAAGAGGGATTTGTGGATACCACCCAGAAAATAGCACAGATACATAAAGAAAAAAATATTTATAAAATGTTAACATGACACACAGAATTAGAGAGTCCAACTTCTAGAAATTTTAGAGCTAGAGGAGAGAGAGAATGAATCAAAGACAATATCTGAAAGGAGGATAAAGGCTGTTAAGTTTTTGAAGATTAAGGAATATCCTGAGATTTTAGATTGAAGAAACATACTGTGTTCCAAACAAGGGGCATAAAAATAAGTCCATACTTAATATGTACTATTTGTGAGCACTTATTATTCCCCAAGCATGTTCTAAGTTCTTTACATGTATTATCGCATTTAATTCCTTCAATAATCTTTGGGAAAAGTATATTCTTATTCCTACTTAAAAATTCAGGAAAACTCAGAGAAGTTAAAACCTTAAGTCCACACAACTTATAAATAATGGAGCCAGTATTTTAACTTTTGCAAATTCCCCTGATAAAACTGGTCAAGAAATGGTAGAAGCAGTACACACTAATAGTGTTAGAAATGTAAAGGATTTATGTTGAGATTTTTGAAAATTATAATAGCAACTTTGAACAGGTTTAGTCCAAAAATATGAATTCAAAAATTTGAATTAAATTTAGAATTTCTGGTTAATTTAGAATTTCTAGTTTTCTAGAAAAATATAAATGACCAAAGTTGACTGAAGGAAATAGAAAATCTAAGAGAACTCTAACCATTAAAGAAATAAACATTTTTTAAAGTGTGTATAAGAAGCATTAGTCTCAGTTATTTTACTTACGAATTTTACCAAAATTTCTATTAGTAAGTTATGTCTGTCTTATACGAAATGTTCAGAAAGTGACAAATTGAGTGATTTACCAGTTAACACTTATCCTGCCTCTAGTCTGTGTCTTTCTGCCTCTCTGGAAAGCAATCTTTATGAGAGCAATGACCTTGCCTTACTCACTTGTCAGCTGCATCTTCAGCGTTTAGTGGGATACTTGTCATGTGGTGTGCTGGCAGTAAATGTTTGGCTGAAAAATATAGCAATATTTTAATTAAAGTCTTAAATGTATTTAGAAATATTTAATAGTTATATTCTTTTTTCACCTATCATAATTCTTATAGGGAAATGTTAGATGAAACAAATTGGTCTATATTTTGATATACTATGATGTATTCTATGCAAATATTCTTTTAATCAGTTTTAATAAAATGCATGAGATTTTAAAAGCATGCCATTTGGATGTCTTAATTAACTCAATGTGTGGAGGAATCCTTTCATCATGTATATGTGTATGAAATCATTGTGTTGTACACTTTTTAAAATTCTTATAATTCTGTTCGTTAATTATACCTAAGTAAAGCTGAGGGGGTGGAATACTTATTATTATAAGCATGTGTATTATTATTAGAGAATGATTTGTGTCAGATATGATAGTTCTTGGATGCTTTAAAAAGATAATTTGGTGGAAGAAAAGGTAAAAAAAAATCCTGTTCATCTTAAGATTTAGTTTTTTAAAAATATATGTCTTTTTTATTTTTGGCTGTACTGGTTCCTTGTTGCTGTGCATGGGCTTTCTCTAGTTGTAAAGAGCAGGGGCTACTCTCTCTTTGCAGGGCACAGCCTTCTCATTGCAGTGACTCTTGTGGTTCTGGGGCTGTAGGAGGCGGGCTCAGTGGTTGTGGCACATGGGCTTAGCTGCCCCGTGGATTGTGAGATCTTCCCATAACAGGGATCAAACCTGTGTCCCTTGCATTGCAAGGCAGATTCTTAACCATTGGACCACCAGGGAAGCCCCATAAGTATACAGTTTTAATCCATTTCTCCTATTTATACTTCATCTTGTTTTCAATATACTTAGTAAGTTTTTACCTTAATAGGAATATTCTCTTATATTCTTTTTCTTTCTTGTACTTTACTATTTAAAGACCTATGTCAGATTTAAATGATTTTGCTTTCCCTCATCTTAACCTCTTCTGTTTATTCTTTTTGCCTGTGTGTTCTGCTTCTTGCATCCTACAAGTTTTACTTTCTCTGAAGATGTGTTTGCTAATTGACTTACCAAAGATTGCAATTATCTTTATCTGATTATAAGTGTTAAATTTACTATCGGGTTTTTTTGTTTTCCTTTCATGAGTTTAAAAGAAAAGTCAGATATATTTAAGAAGTCAAGGGTTCAATCTTACCATGTATGAAATGTGACATTGTAGTTCATGACTAGTGTCATTCATATTTTATTCCTTGAAATCAAAGATTTTTCATCTTTCTGTAATTCAGAGTAACTTTTATGTTGTTCAGATTCAAGAGTGAAATTTAAATGAAACAACTGGTTTCTTCTTAAACCAAAAAGAGTTTTTGTGCTTGATAGGATTTTTAAATAGTGAAAAGAAAACATCTGTTTTCTTAAGTGCACTTAAGTTAAATTTTTGTTTTTAATTTATTTGTATTTAAAATCCAACCACAATTACTTACTTCCAGAGAGGAATTCTTGGTAAATCTAAGAGTTATTGGCACTACATCAAAATTGTGTATTAAGTAAATATGTGTGGATGTAAAATACTCTGTTCCTGGTACTTTAGAGAATTAGAAATTTTCTCTGATTTGAGTTACTTCACAGTTTTACTGACACTCATAACGTGTTCTTGTTTAGCACTTCACACTTACTTCTGATGTATATAGAAAATCAACCCCATCCTTCAGGTTAAAAAGAAATTATATAATATTTCCTACCTGGAAAAGTTTCTTCCTCTAATTTAGAATTTAAATTTTTGGAATATTCATAGACTATTTCTATGAAATCATGTAAAATTATATTATTAGTAAAATTAAGATGGGTTGCTAAATTTAAAATATTCATTTTATGTAGGATATCAGAATTCTAACTTTTTATTAAATCACTGAAAACATGAGAAGGACCAAAATTGTCAGTTTCGTGTGTTTGTGTGTGTGTGTTTAGATTTTTGTGATGTGCATTGATGCTTGATTAGCTGCTATTTCTTAGTGCATTAAGCAGTTTTCATATGAAATAGTTATTTAAGTCATACCCACTTACAGCTGTTATAACTAATTAGTATGTGCGTGCACACGTATGTCTTTTTCCTGGATAAAATTAAACAGTTCAACAAGATCACCCACTTTCCTGATTAAATTCTTTTTTCTTTAATCTTTTTTAAAAATTTAAATAGGAACTGTTGAGTATTTAAAGGATCTCTGTTGGAGAAGAAAGAAAATTTATGTGCCAAAGAAACCATTTTTGTGTGTTTTTAGTTAGTTGAGATCTTAATATAGTGTTGGTTGGTTTTTGTGATACTAAATTTCTTGATTTTTGATTTGTGTCATTGGTATTATAAAATGATTTAAAACTTTGAGACCATGCAGTGAGATTCAGGTATATGACTAATTTTACTAAATTTTGCTGTGATTAATTTATTTCTGTGTAGAATTTTTTCTCAGCTGGTGAAGTCATGACATTTTAATAAAATTATAGGTGTATTTTTTATTTTCCAATAATATGCATTGTTTGATAATATCAAAAGAAAGTTGTTTTAAAACAGCCTATGTTATAATTAGTATGGCTCCTGAACATTGAGAAAAATGATGGATTATAAATGTTAAATTGATTCTGAGTTACCAGTTACTTTAATGTTCATTGATAATGTAGCAACTGTATGTGTAGTTTGGTTACTTTAGGAATAATTCAATTAATGACTACTTTAGAGTAGTAGAAGACTCAAAAGATCTGTAGGATTTCCCTTCTGTTGCCTCTAATTTTAGTGTAATTTTAAGTGGCCTCAAATAAAGCCAGTGAAGAAATGTTTTATTTTTCAAACATATAAAATACATCTGGAAGAATAAATTCACATCTGGTTCATGGATTTCCTCCATGGAGATGATCCAAATTCAGTGTCAAGATTAGAGTTTGTACTCATGGGTTTGCAGAATCTTGTACGGAATTTGAAATATTTTGTTTGGAAGTAGTTGGGGAAACAATTGATTCAGATGTTTGTGTTCTAATTTTAGACCTTTTTCTCCCTCATTAAAAATGAATATGTTTTGTGCTTCATGATATAATCAAGGTCGTTATAACACAGATTATATTTAAGAAGATATTTTGTGTCACCATTCTCAGACATTATGAGTTTTATGAAAGAGAGCAATTAAAATTTAAACTTACAGGTCATGATCGTTGATGACCCTTACCTAACAGAAATGTACTTCTTGCATGTAATGTTGTATAGTCTTAGTCTTAACTATACCATCACACTTCATCGACTGCATTTAGAGTCCTTTTTAAAAATTGTTATATTTTAAATTCTGCCAAAATGGGCTGTATATGCTTAGAAAATAATGGTGTATATACTCAATTCCTCCCTCAGCCTCACAATGGCTAAAAAATGTATTTGTGTCTGAATGGAGTCCCTAGAGTAGCATAAAGTAGAAGCATTTATGGGTTCAATCCAAGAAGCATGTGAACTAAAAATAATATTGTCAAACTTTTATGAATTATTTTTCTTTTGCATTGAGATTGCCAAATCAAACTGCTAGTCATGTGAATTAAGCCTGATATACTAGAACAAATGGGTGTTGCTCATTAAAGAGGATGTTTGGGTTCTTTTTTTCAAGGATTACATTTTCACCCTTTAATGTGATATATTTTTCACATAACATAATAAGTTTATTTGTAGATAAATCTGTAGCTATTGTTTTTATATGTTTTTTAGCTTTGAATTTTCCATGGATAGAGAATGCATTTTGCATATGTGTCTGATTTAGTGGTTTCTGAACAATATGGCAAGAATTCTTATGTTTCAGCAGATTTTCCAGTGTATCACCAAACTGTAGGTATTATAAGAGTCTAGAAAGGGGCCAGTCATTGAGACTTCTTTCTTTACTCTTTGCTCCCTATTTTAACCCTTCTTCCCACTTAAGTCATTGCTATATGAAATTTTGTTCTTGGCAAATGAGAATGAAAATGGAAATATTAATTTGAGGGGTCATATTTATATTAGTGTTACTGTTAGAAACTGTGGTTTCCTGTACTTTTTAAGAATAGCTACCTTAAAAAGTTAACTGTTCTCATTTCCTTTTGCACCCTTCTTGTTGTTTTGTGCTTCCCACTTTTTGTTCCTTGTATGAGTACCACCTTGTGGTTACTACGGGAGCTCTGAATGAATGCATCATTGATACATTTGACTCTTTTCATGTATTACTAATTCACTGGTATGTTGACTTTTCCTGCTGCTGCTGCTTAGTTGCTTCAGTCGTGTCCGACCGACTGTGTGTGACCCTATGGACTGTAGCCTGCCAGGCTCCTCTGTCCATGGGATTCTCCAGGCAAGAGTACTGGAGTGGGGTGCCATGCCCTCCTCCAAGGGATCTTCCCAACCCAGGAATCGAACCTCAGTCTCCTGCATTGCAGGCAGATTCTTTACCACTGAGCCACCAGGGAAGCCCTCCTCTTATTCATATATGTATGTATATATTTAACCTTTACAAGTATTTCTTGAGGGTCTACCTAGAAGGCAGTGTTCAGAGTACTGATTTTAAGCTGTCTGATTAACCTTTCTTCCCTTCCAGGTAGTAGAACTCCTTCTTTAACCTCTGTCATTCATAATTTATAGCTCAATTTGTTCTGGTATTCTTCAATTTCATATCCATTTCTAATGCCTTTCCCTTAATCTTACTTCAAATTTGTGATCACTTACTTTGTTCAGTACCATATAATGGTTGTATTTTTGAAAGTCAAATGTCAGTAATGAAGGTATTCTTATGGCAAATTGTTGCTGTTTTTCATTCGCTTAAGTTGTGTCCAACTCTTTGCAACCCCATGGACTGTAGCATGCCAGGCTCCTGTTCTCCACTATCTCTTTGAGTTTGCTCAAGTTCACGTCCATTGAGTCGGCGATGCTATCTAACTATCTCATCAGGTATACTTTAATCGATTTTAACATATGCTTATATCCATGGCTATCATCACAAGCAAGATAATGGACATATCTATTACCTCAAGTTTTTCTCATGCCTCTTTGTGATCCTTTTTTCTCATTGCCTCCCACCCCCAGACAACCACTGATTTGCTTTCTGTCACTGTACATTGATGGCTTGAATGGTGGGCTCCCAAAAGTTATGTCGACATGGAACTTGTGAATCTGACCTTATTTGGAAGATGTAATTAAGTTAAGGATCTGGAAATGAGCTCAACCTAGCTTAGATTTGGCCCTAGATCCAATGATAAGTGTCCTTATAAGAGAAGAAAAGGACATTGAGAGGAGAAGGTGATGTAATGGAGTCAGATAATGTAGTGACTCATCTGCAAGCCAAGGACTACCCAGTATTACTGGCAGTCACCAGAGGCTAGGCAAGAGGAACAGAACAGATTCTTCCTTGAAGTGTACAGAAGGAACTAGCCCTGCCAACATGCTGATTTTGGATTTCTCCTTCAGTACTGTGACAGACTAAATTTATTTTGTTTTAAGCCACCAAGTTTGTGATAATTTGTCACAGTATCCCAGTCAAGTGGATACAAAATTAGTTTTCATTTTTTAGAATTTTATGTAAATGGAGTCATTCAGTATGTATTCTTTTTTATCTAGATTCTTTCAACGTACTTATTTTTAGATGCCCTTTGCATATATTAATAATTCATTTTATTGCTAAGTATATACACATATGTAGTCTATATATGTATACACATATGTATATATTGACTATAATTTGTTGATTTGTTGTTGATGAACATCTGGTTATTTCCAAATTTTTCTAATATAAAGTTGCTATGAACATTTGTGTCATCTTTGTGTAGACAGATGATTTTCTCCTTGGATAAATTTCTAGATTTTGGATGCTTCAGTATATTTGACTTTATATATGTATACATTTGGAGAAGGCAATGGCAACCCATTACAGTACTCTTGCCTGGAAAATCCCATGGGCGGAGGAGCCTGGTAGGCTGCAGTCCATGGGGTTGCTAAGAGTCGGACATGACTGAGCAACTTCACTTTCACTTTTCACTTTCATGCATTGGAGAAGGAAATGGCAACCCACTTCAGTGTTCTTGCCTGGAGAATCCCAGGGACAGAGGAGCCTGGTGGGCTGCCATTTATGGAGTCACACAGAGTCAGACACGACTGAAGCATGTACAGCATGTACACATTAACCTTTTAAATAAAACTGCAAAAGTGTTTTTTTGAAAATACTGTGCCATTTACATTCCCTCAAGTAGTATATGAGAATTCAGGTGCTGCCTCATCTTGACTAGTTCTTGGTAGGATTAGTCTTTTAAACTTTAACCACTGTACTGTGTGTAGTGACATATCATTATGGTTTTAATTTTTACTTCCCTGATGACTCATACTATTGAGCAATTTTTCACATGTTCCTGTTCCATCTTTATATCTTATTTGGTGAAATATGTGTTCAAATCTCTTGCCCATTTTTTAAAAAATATAAATTTATTTATTTTAATTGGAGGCTAATTACCTTACAGTATTGTATTGGTTTTGCCACACATCAACATGAATCCACCGCGGGTGTACACTTGTTCCCCATCCTGAACCCCCCTCCCACCTCCCTCCCCATACCATCCCTTTGGGTCATCCCAGTGCACCAGCCTTGAGCATCCTATATCATGCATCGAACCTGGACTGGCAGTTCGTTTCACATATATTATACATGTTTCAATGCCATTCTCCCATATCATCCCACCCTCGCCCTCTCCCACAGAGTCCAAAACACTGTTCTATACATCTGTGTCTCTTTTGCTGTCTCTCATACAGGGTTATCATTACCATCTTTCTGAATTCCATATATATGCATTAGTATACTGTATTGGTGTTTTTCTTTCTGGCTTACTTCACTCTGTATAATCGGCTCCAGTTTCATCCACCTCATTAGAACTGATTCAAATGTATTCTTTTTAATGGCTGAGTAATACTCCATTGTGTATATGTACCACAGCTTTCTTACCCATTCGTCTGCTAACGGACATCTAGGTTGCTTCCATGTCCTGGCTATTATAAACAGTACTGCAGTGAACATTGGGGTACACGTGTCTGTTTCAATTCTGGTTTCCTTGGTGTGTGTGCCCAGCAGTGGTATTTCTGGGTCATTTGGCAGTTCTATTTCCAGTTTTTAAAGGAGTCTCCACACTGTTCTCCATAGTGGCTGTACTAGTTTACATTCCCACCAACAGTGTAAGAGGGTTCCCTTTTCTCCACACTCTCTGCAGCATTTATTGCTTGTAGATTTTTTGATAGCAGCCATTCTGACTGGCGTGAAATGGTACCTCATTGTGGTTTTGATTTGCATTTCTCTGATAATGAGTGATGTTGAGCATCTTTTCATGTGTTTGTTAGCCATCTGTATGTCTTCTCTGGAGAAATGTCTGTTTAGGTCTTTGGCCCATTTTTTGATTGGGTTGTTTATTTTTCTGGAATTGAGCTGCAGAAGTTGCTTGTATATTTATGAGATTAATTCTTTATCAGTTGCTTCATTTGCTATTCATCTTGCTTATAGTTTCCTTTGTTGTGCAGAAGCTTTTAATTTTAATTCGGTCCTATTTGTTTTTGTTTTTTTTTGCTTTTATTTCCAATATTCTGGGAGGTGGGTCATAGAGGATGCTCTGTGATTTATGCTGGAGAGTGTTTTGCCTATGTTCTCCTCTAGGAGTTTTATAGTTTCTGGTCTTACATTTAGATCTTTACATCTTTAATAATCTTTGAATTTATTTTTGTATATGGTGTTAGAAAGTGTTCTAGTTTCATTCTTTTACAAGTGGTTGACCAGTTTTCCCAGGACCACTTGTTAAAGAGATTGTCTTTTCTTCATTGTATATTCTTGCCTTCGTTGTCAAAGATAAGGTGTCCATAAGTACATGGATTTATCTCTAGGCTTTCAACTTTGTTCCATTGATCTATATTTCTGTCTTTGTGCCAGTACCATACTGTCTTGATGACTGTGGCTTTGTAGTAGAGCTTGAAGTCAGGCAGGTTGATTCCTCCAGTTCCATTCTTCTTTCTCAAGATTACTTTGGCTATTTGAGGTTTTTTGTATTTCCATACAAATTGTGAAATTATTTGTTTTAGCTCTGTGAAAAATACCGTTGGTAGCTTTCTAGGGATGCATTGAATCTATAGATTGCTTTGGGTAGTGTACTTATTTTCACTATAGTGATTCTTCCAATCCATGAACACAGTATATTTCTCCATCTATTAGTGTCCTCTTTGATTTCTTTCACCAGTGTTTTATAGTTTTCTATATATAGGGCTTTAGTTTCTTTAGGTAGATATATTCCTAAGTATTTTATTCTTTTCATTGCAATGGTGAAGGAATTGTTTCCTTAATTTCTCTTTCTATTTTCTCATTATTAGTGTATAGGAATGCAAGGGATTTCTGTGTGTTGATTTTATATCCTGCAGCTTTACTATATTCATTTATTAGTTTTAGTAACTTTCTGGTGGAGTCTTTAGGGTTTTCTATGTAGAGGATCATGTCATCTGCAAACAGTGAGAGTTTTACTTCTTCTTTTCCAATTTGGATCCCTTTTATTTCTTTTTCTGCTCTGATTGCTGTGGCCAAAACTTCCAAAACTATATTGAATAGTATTGTGAAAGTGGGCACCCTTGTCTTATTCCTGACTTTAGGGGAAACGCTTTCAATTTTTCACTATTGATGATAATGTTTGCTGTGAGCTTGTCATATATAGCTTTTATTATGTCGAGGTATGTTCCTTCTATTCCTGCTTTCTGGAGGGTTTTTATCATAAATGGATGTTGAATTTTGTCAAAGGCTCTCTCTGCATCTATTAAGATAATTATATGGCTTTTATTTTTCAATTTGTTAATGTGGTATATTACATTGATTGATTTGTGGATACTGAAGAATCCTTTAATACCTGGGATAAAACCCACTTGGTCATGATGTATGATCTTTTTAAATGTGTTGTTGGATTCTGATTGCTAGAATTTTGTTAAGGATTTTTGCATCTATGTTCATCAGTGATATTAGCCTGTAGTTTTCTTTTTTTGTGGCATCTTTGTCAGGCTTTGGTATTAGGGTGATGGTGGCCTCATAGAATGAGTTTGGAAGTTTACCTTCCTCTGCAATTTTGTGGAAGAGTTGGAGTAGGATAGGTGTTAGCTCTTCTCTAAATTTTTGGTAGAATCCAGCTGTGAAGCCATCTGGACCTGGGCTTTTGTTTGCTGGAAGATTTCTGATTACAGTTTCAATTTCTGTGGTTGTGATGGGTCTGTTAAGATTTTCTATTTCTTCCTGGTTCAGTTTTGGAAAGTTGTACTTTTCTAAGAATTTGTCCATTTCTTCCAAGTTGTCCATTTTATTGGCATATAATTGTTGATAGTAGTCTCTTATGATCATTTGTATTTCTTTGTTGGCTATTGTGATTTCTCCATTTTTAATTTTATTGATTTGATTTTTCTTCCTTTGTTTCTTGATGAGTCTGGCTAATGGTTTGTCAATTTTATTTATCCTCTCAAAGAACCAGCTTTTGGCTTTGTTGATTTTTGCTATGATCTCTTTTGTTTCTTTTGCATTTATTTCTGCCCTAATTTTTAAGATTTCTTTCCTTCTACTAACTCTGGGTCTCTTCATTTCTTACTTTTCTAGTTTCTAGCACACACGGAACTTTCTCCAGGATAGATTACATCCTGGGCCATAAATCTAGCCTTGGTAAATTCAAAAAAATTGAAATCATTCCAAGCATCTTTTCTGACCACAATGCAGTAAGATTAGATCTCAATTACAGGAGAAAAACTATTTAAAATTCCAACATATGGAGGCTGAACAACACGCTGCTGAATAACCAACAAATCACAGAAGAAATCAAAAAAGAAATCAAAATATGCATAGAAACGAATGAAAATGAAAACACAACAACCCAAAACCTGTGGGACACTGTAAAAGTAGTGCTAAGGGGAAGGTTCATAGCAATACAGGCATACCTCAAGAAACAAGAATAAAGTCAAATAAATAACCTATCTCTTGCCCATTTTTAAAATTGGAATTTTTGTTTTCTTATTATTGAGCTTAGAGATTTATTTGTTTTAAACAATCTATCTGCATACAACTTCTTCACCAGGTACATGATTTATAAATATTTTTCTCTCAGTCTGTCATGTCTTTTTGTTCCTTTAAAGGTATCTTTCAAAGAGCAGAAGTCTGTAAATTTAATGAAGTCCAATTTTTATCAGGTTTTTAATCAGCCATGTGTTTTATATATCAGAGATGGTAGTCTTTCTGTGCTTTCCTTAACTGTTTGTTTTGGTGGGTTTATTAAAGTATAATTTACACATAATAAACTATACATATTACAAGCTACACATATTTGAAAAGTTTTTGACATATATTATACCATGAAACCACCACAGTGAAGATAATGAATGTATTCATCACCCATAGTAGTTTCCTATTGCCCCTTTATAATCCCTCCTTCCCACTCTTTATCCACCTCCCTCTGCCAGACATTCATTTATGTGCTTTATGTCACTATGGATTAAATTGCAGTTCCCAGAGTTTTATATAAATTGAAATTATATACTGTGTTCTCTCCTATGTCTGGAGTAATTGTTTTTCAGTCAGGCTAAATATTTTTAGATTCGTTTATCTTTTATTATGTATCAGTAGTCAATTACTTTTATTTTTCTTTTCAATAATATTATAGTTTGTTTATCCATTTACCTGTTGCTGGATCTTTGGGTTGTTTCCAGTTTGGGCCTATTACAAATAAGCTGCTATAAACATTTATGTATTATTTGGACATATGCTTTCTTTTCTGTTGGGTAAAAATCCAGTAGTGGAATTCAATCCAGGGATGAAAAGACATGACACAGATTGAGAGAAAAATGTTTACACATCATTTATCTGGTAAAGGACTTGTATCCAAATAGATTGCTTAAAACTAGATCAGAAGGAATGTGTAAAACCTTTTTTCCAAAGTGGTTATGCCATTTAAATTTTTACCATCAGTGTATGTGAACTCTTATCACATCCTCATCAACACTTAGTATGGTTGATCTTTTACATTTTAGTCATCCTAATAGATATATCATACTATCTCATGATTTGAATATGAATTTCCTTAGTGTTAATGATGTTGAACATGTTTTTAGGTTGTTACTTGCCACCTGGGTATTTTCTTTGGTGAAGTGTCTATTTTAGAGTGTTTTCTTCTTTTAGAGTTTTCTTTTATATTGTGAATACAAGTTATTTATCAGATATATGCTTTGCAACTTTTTTTATCAAAGCTGTGGCTGTTATCTTCATTTTCATAACACTAGCTTTTTTTTAAAGAGTAGAAGCTTTACATTTTTTAAATGAATTTTTTTATTTGAGTATAGTTGATTTACAACATTCAGGTTCTGTTGTACAGCAAAATGAGCTTTAAATTTTACATGTCCATTTCATGTATTTTTTTTTCATGATGTATGGATGTATCATCCATACATGTATGGATGGATGATAATTGTGTTGTCATATCTAAGAAACCATTACCTAATCTAAAGAAATTACTAAGATTTTTCTCTTATGTTTTCATCTAAGAATTTTAATTATTTGATATTTTATCAGGTCCATGGCTCATTTTCAGTTGATTTTTGCATACAGTGCAAGGTGTGGATTCACTTTTCTGCTATGAAAATTCACTTGTTCCAGATGGATTGTCGAAAGAATATCCTTGCTCCTGTGAATTTGCCTTTGCTCTTTTGTTGAAAATCAGTTGTTGTATGTGCATATGTGTCTGCACTCTATTCTGTTTCATGACTTATTTGTCTGTCTTGATGACAGTACTACTATTTTGAATACTTTATGAGTGATTCCTGAAATCTGGACTTTGCCCCCATTTTTACAGGGTTGTTTTGGCTGTTCTTAACTCCTTTGCATTTCTGTATAAAAATTTATGTGTGATGATTCTTTATGAAGGAAGTGAAAGTTGGAGATATAAATTCCGTGTATAAAATGTTTCTATTATTATGTTTTGGGCTTCCATTGTAGTTCAGTTGGTAAAGAATCTGCCTGTAGTGCAGGAGACCCAGGTTTGATTCCTGGGTTGGGAAGATCCCCTGGAGAAGGAAATGGCAACCCACTCCAGTATTCTTGCCTGGAGAATCCCATGGACAGAGGAGCCTGGCAGGCTGCTATCCATGGGCTCGCAAGAGTCGGACATGACTTAGCAACTACATCCCACCATCATTATGTTTCAATGGCTCAGTAACAAGATGGGCTTCCCAGGTAGTGCTTCTGTAAAGAACTTGCCTGCCAATGCAGGAGACTTAAGAGACGTAAGATCCCCTGGAGGAGGGCATGGCAACTCACATCAGTTTTCTTGCCTGGAGAATCCCATGAACAGAGTAGCCTGGCAGGCTACAGTCCATAGGGTGACAAAGAGACATGACTGAAGCAACTTAGCAAGCAAGTAACACAGTGCCAAAACTTGCTGAATTCTAGTAAAGTGGGCTACTTATTTCCTAAGGTTGTTTTGAAATATATTTGTGCCTTTAATTATGCCGTTACATCACTTATCTCTCCTAAGACTATCTTTCCTAGGTCAAACTCAGATTATACTCCCAAATCAATTCTGGGACACAGTGTTTTCTTTTGAACACCTACAGCATTTACTTATTTCTAATCAAAGAGTTTTTCAGTCAGTAAAGGAGAAGGAAATACTTACCAGCTTACTATGAGAGCAGCTGATCTTAAAAACAGACCAAGACATTACAGAAAACAACAGGCTACTTCTCTAGTGAAGATAGATAAAGCTATGTTAACAAAATATTAGCAGTTTGAATCTAGTAACATATAAAATATCATGTACTATATATAACCAAGTGGGCTCTATCCCAGGAATACAATGATTGTGTAACACTCAATAGAAGAAAAATTATGTAATCAGACATGACTTCTAAAATGATGGCATGAGATGCTTCAGCAGACTCTCTTCCTTGTAAAACCATTATAACTGATGAAGTTTAAAACAAAAAAGGAAACAGAAAACACCCAACCATTTAAAATCTATGCAAATGGTTATAAGGGCACATAGCAAATGAAGAAACCTTTATTCAAGAAAATCTAAATCTTCTAACAGTTCAGTTCAGTTAACTTCAGTCACTTAGTCGTGTCCGACTTTTTGCGACCCCATGAGTCGCAGCACGCCAGGCCTCCCTGTCCATCACCATCTCCTGGAGTTCACTCAGACTCACCTCCATCGAGCCCGTGATGCCATCCAGTCATCTCATCCTCGGTCGTCCCCCTCTCCTCCTGCCCCCAATCCCTCCCAGCATCAGAGTCTTTTCCAATGAATCAACTCTTCTCATGAGGTGGCCAAAGTATTGGAGTTTCAGCTTTAGCATCATTCCTTCCAAAGAAATCCCAGGGCTGATCTCCTTCAGAATGGACTGGTTGGATCTCCCTGCAGTCCAAGGGACTCTCAAGAGTCTTCTCCAACACCACAGTTCAAAAGCATTAATACTTCGGCACTCAGCCTTCTTCACAGTCCAACTCTCACATCCATACATGACCACTGGGAAAACCATAGCCTTGACTAGACGGACCTTAGTCGGCAAAGTAATGTCTCTGCTTTTGAATATACCATCTAGGTTGGTCATAACTTTTCTTCCAAGGAGTAAGCGTCTTTTAATTTCATGGCTGCAGTCACCATCTGCAGTGATTTTGGAGCCCCAAAAAATAAAGTCTGACACTGTTTCCACTGTTTCCCCATCTATTTCCCATGAAGTGATGGGACCAGATGCCATGATCTTCGTTTTCTGAATGTTGAGCTTGAAGCGAACTTTTTCACTCTCCTCTTTTACTTTCATCAAGAGGCTTTTTAGCTCCTCTTCAATTTCTGCCATAAGGGTGGTGTCATCTGCATATCTGAGGTTATTGATATTTCTCCCGGCAATCTTGATTCCAGCCTGTGTTTCTTCCAGTCCAGCGTTTCTCATGATGTACTCTGCATAGAAGTTAAATAAGCAGGGTGACAATATACAGCCTTGACGTACTTCTTTTCCTATTTGGAACCAGTCTCTTGTTCCATGTCCAGTTAGAGTCTGTCATTTGAGCCATTTTTCTTCCCCAGTAGGTCAGCAAAGGAAACCTTACTCTGAGCAGGTTCAGACTGGTATGCAGGGCTCCTTCTGCCATCCCACCCTCTCAGCTCCCTGTCTAGGACTGTGGTTTTCCCCTGAAGGGGCAGGCTGACAACATTTCTTGTTTTCCCCCAGCTCTATGTTGCAGAAGTTCTCTTCTAGGCAAAAACAGGTAAGAGGTCTGGGATTCTTCTTCCATCCAGCTCCTTTCCTCTGGGCAGCAGGCTGAGAATACTGTGGTCTCAATCACCCTCAGCCCAGCATGCTACTAGGGTGGAGGTTCCACACTGGAAGGAGCAAGATGAGAAGACTGTAAGCGACTGCACCCAGCTGTAAAGTACCCTATTCATAAAGCAGAGGTATCACTCTGAGAGATAGATGGCCACAGTTTCCACTTCCAGAGAAGTGGTACCAGCTTTTTGCCTGGGGAAGAGGCAGGCCATAAGCACCAAGAGTTCTGAAGCTCTACCTGCGGGAACTGACTTTATTTGGAACAGAGTTTGGGAAAGTTCAAGCCCAAGGGTGTGCTCACAAACAATGGTGATTTTGGTGTAGGCTATCCAGAGAAGGCTGATAGCTCCATGTGCACAGCAAGATAAACTGTAGAGCAGCTGGAAGTTTACCAGATAAAACTAGGGAAAGAGATAGCTAAGAATAGCCCACTTGGGGTTGGAATGAACTTCAAATACTCTGGCTTTAAAGACCACCCTCTGTAAAGAGGATAGGATTTAACTGGATAAGACTGTGGAACAGTTTATGCCCAGCATACTTTTGAAAACAGTTAAGCAGTAAGGAGGCAGCTAGGGGAAGTCAACAGCCAAATGTGATACCCACAAAAGCTGACAACAAAGAAATCAAGGAAGGAGACAAGGAGAGTTCCCCCAAACTGTTACCGCTGAATATCCTTCTGCAGACCCCAGGCTGTGTCCTCTGCGGAGTAGCATCAGAGGCTGTACACTGTGTGGAAGATAGATGTCACTAAAATAGTTTAGCCAAGTCACTGAAGAAATAAACCAGCAAACCACAACAATACTCTCTAGACGGGTAGAAGATTAGTATCCAGAGTTAATAGATACATTATCTAAAATCTGTGATTTTACACCAAAAGTTCTGAGACATGCAAAGAAATAGGAAAATATGGCCCATATATATATATATATATAAAAGCAGGTAATAGAAACTGCCTTTGAAGGTGCTTAGATGACACTTAGCTGATAAAAATTTCCAAGGAGCTACTATAAATATGTTCAAAGAACTGAAGGAAATCATGCCTTACGAAGTAAAAAAAGATAACCGTATCTCATAAAATAGAAAACATTATTAAGCGATTTATTGGAGAAAGTATAAAATATTACTGAGAGGAATTTTGAAGGTCTTAAATAAATGAAGGTTATATATTATGTTCATGCACTTGAAAATTTTAGTGTTGTTGGTTTCAGATATACAGCAAAGTGTTTTATACATGCACACACACACATACATTCTTTTCCATTATAGGTTATTATAAGATATTGAATAGAGTTCCTTTCAGTTCATTTCAGTCGCTCAGTCATGTCCGACTCTTTGCAACCCCATGAATTGCAGCACAGCAGGCCTTCCTGTCCATCACCAACTTCCGGAGTTCACACAGACTCACGTCCATCAAGTCGATGATGCCACCAAGCCATCTCATCTTCTGTCATCTCCTTCTCCTCCTGCCCACAATCCTTCCCAGCATCAGAGTCTTTTCAATGAGTCAACTCTTTGCATGAGGTGTATTGGAGTTTCAGCTTTAGCATCAGTCCTTCCAAAGAACACCCAGGACTGATCTCCTTTAGAATGGACTGGTTGGATCTCCTTGCAGTCCAAGGAACTCTCAAGAGTCTTCTCCAACACTGCAGTTCAAAAGCATCAATTCTTCGGCATTCAGCTTTCTTCACAGTCCAACTCTCACATCCACACATGACTACTGGAAAAACCATAGCCTTGACTAGACGGACCTTAGTTGGCAAAGTAATGTCTCTGCTTTTGAATATGCTGTCTAGGTTGGTCATAACTTTTCTTCCAAGGAGTAAGCATCTTTTAATTTCATGGCTGCAGTCACCACCTGCAGTGATTTTTGAGCCCCCAAAAATAAAGTCTGACACTGTTTCCACTGTTTCCCCATCTATTTCCCATGAAGTGATGGGACCAGATGCCATGATCTTCGTTTTCTGAATGTTGAGCTTGAAGCGAACTTTTTCACTCTCCTCTTTCACTTTCATCAAGAGGCTTTTGAGTTCCTCTTCAATTTCTGCCATAAGGGTGGTGTCATCTGCATATCTGAGGTTATTGATATTTCTCCTGGCAATCTTGATTCCAGCTTGTGCTTCTTCCAGCCCAGCATTTCTCATGATGTGCTCTGCATAGAAGTTAAATAAGCAGGGTGACAATATACAGCCTTGGTGTACTCCTTTTCCTATTTGGAACCAGTCTGTTGCTCCATGTCCAGTTCTAACTGTTGCTTCCTGACCTGCATACAGGTTTCTGAAGAGGCAGGTCAGGTGGTCTGGTATTCCCATCTCTTTCAGAATGTTCCACAGTTTATTGTGAGCCACACAGTCAAAGGCTTTGGCATAGTCTATAAAGCAGAAGTAGATGTTTTTCTGGAACTCTCTTCCTTTTTCCATGATCCAGCGGGTATTGGCAATTTGATCTCTGGTTCCTCTGCCTTATCTAAAACCAGCTTGAACATCTGGAAGTTCATGGTTCACGTATTGGTGAAGCGTGGCTTGGAGAATTTTGAGCATGACTTTACTAGCGTGTGAGATGAGTGCAATTGTGCGGTAGTTTGAGCATTCTTTGGCATTGCCTTTCTTTGGGATTGGAATGAAAACTGACCTTTTCCAGTCCTGTGGCCACTGCTGAGTTTTCCAAATTTGCTGGCATATTGAGTGCCCTTACTATACAGTAAACCCTTGTTTATCTATTTTATATATATTCAGAGTAGTATCTCTTAATCCCATACTCATAATTTATCCCCCACATCCATCCCCCTTTGGTAATCATAAGTTTGTTTTCTATGTCTGTGCATCTGTTTCTGTTTTTTAAACGAATGTATTTGTATTCTTTGTCAGATTTCACATATAAATGATATCATATAATATTTGTCTTTCTCTGACTTACTTCACTCAGTATGTTAATCTCTAGGTCTGTCCATGTTGCAGCAAATGACAATATCTTACCCGTTTTTTTGGCTGAGTAATATTCCATTATATATGTATATACTTAATCTTCTTTATCCATTCATCTGTTGATGGACACTTAGGTTGTTTTCTTGATATTTTTCAAAATGAACTTTCTTCCTGAATGGATCTCAAGATTAAAACCTGTTTCATTTAAATATATAAATTCTGAGACTTTTTATTTTTTAAAAAACTTACAAGCTAAAAGCTAATTCTAAAATTCATTCAATAATGCAGTAGACCCTAGATCAACCAAATCCATTTGGAAAAAATAAGAAAAAGTGAGAGAACCTAACTTACTTGGTTTCTGGTCTTAATAAAAAGATACAGTAATAAAGAAATGTGATATGGGCGCAAAAATCCACATATATATTTATCATGGACTAGAAAAAAAGAAAAGCAATAGATCTCCAGAGACATGGTTCATTGAGTTTTTATAGAGCTATTCAATATACAGGCAGTGCTATGGGGGAAAAGATAATCTTTCTCACAAACTGTGCTTGTACAGCTAGAAAACCATAGGACAGAAAAGAATCACAAACTGTACTTCATTCCAGGTGCCAAAATTGAGTTGAAAGGGATTATATATTTAAATGTTAGAGCTAAAGACATAAAGACATAAAATTTCTAGAGCAAGGGATAAATTCTTTCAGACCTTGCTTTAGGCAAAAATGTCTTAGTGTACAAAAAGCAGAAACCATAGGAAAGAACATTGATAAATTAACTTCATTACAATTAAATACTTCTGTTCTTCAAAAGACTATAAATAACATGAAAATATAAGATATAGTTTAGCAGAAAGTTATTTTTGAAATACATACATGATAAAGAACCTTTGTCCAGAATGTGAATAATTCTTAAAATTCAGAAGTATCAACCTGACTAGAAAATGGGCAAATGATTTATACCAACACTTTAAAAAATAAGATTTATAAGTGGCCAGTGTGTTTAGTGTCCTTGGTCATTAGGGATTACATACTAAAACCTATACACCCAATAAAATGTCTAAAATGGAAAATACCCATAATATCAAATGTTACGGGAGATACGGAGTAACTGGAACATCCTAATGATAATGTGAAATGGTACAATCATTTTGGATAACAGCTAGTTTCTTAAACATGTACTTTTATCAACAGGTTAATGGGTAAAAAAAATATGTTGCATTTATTCAACAGAGTTCTGCTCAGCAATAACATGAAATGAAATACTGATACATGTTAGAATAGCGATGAATCTTGAAAACCTATGTGAAGTGAAAGAAGTCAGACAAATGCCAAAGACTATATGATTCTGTCTGTATGGAATTCTTTAAAAGGCACAGTCATAGGCAGAGAGATCTTTTCAGTGGTTATGTGGGGCTTGGGATAAGAGAGATGGTCCATTGCATAGGGGCAAAATGAAACTGTTTAGAGTGATGGTTACATGACTTCTCAGTTACCAATATTCATCTGACTATATGCCTGAAATGAGTGTGCATTATATGTATGTAAGTTATACCTAAAGTTATTATTTATTTTTATTACTTTTTGGTGGGGGCATTTGATATCTCTTTAATATCCTGATTTCAGTTCTTTTGTTAAATAGCCAAAAGATTGATGAGTCATATGGTAATACTTTATTTTTTTGGTCAACCTTTGTTCTGTTTTCCATAGAAGCTGTACCATTTTGTGTTCACAATAACAGTATACAAGGATTTCAGTTTCTTCATATCCTTGGCAATGCTTTATTAAAATATCCAGCCTAACAGATGTAAGGAGCTATTTCATGTGGTTTTGATTCACATTGCTCTGATGATTAGTGATACTGAGCACCTTTTCATGTACTTGTTAGTGATTATGTTTTTCTTTAGAGAAGTGGCTGTCATTTTAAAATTGGAGTTAACAGTTTTTTTATATTGAGTTGTTAAGAGTTCCTATATGTTTTTGAGATTAACCCCTTAATAAAGCTACTTTTAAAGGGATATATAACTGTTACCCACAAAAACATCATTATTCAGAGTGATAATAATAATATATAAAGGACTATAGTTTGTAGTCCTTTATAAAATTCTTTATAAAGCAAAAACTATAGTGACACTAAGCAGACCAGTTGTTGTCAGGAATCTGGGTTGGGTTGGATTGAAGGAATTGACTTCATCAAGGCGGGAGGGAATTTTTTGAAGTGATGGGAATGTTCTGTATTTTAATTGTGATCATTTCATGCATCTAGGTAGTTTTCAAAATGCATCATGCAAATTTCAAAGGAGTACATTTTATTTATGGAAAATATATATCATTAAAACTGATTTTTTTTTTAAATTTATGATGCATCTAAAGCAGTGCTTAGAGGAAACTTTTTTTACCTTTAAATGAATATGTACTAAGATGAAAGATTTAAAATTATTGATTCACATTTCTATCTTAAGATGTAAAATGATGATCACATTAAATCCAAGGTATATAGAAGAAAGTAAATGATAAAGATAAAAGTAGAAATCAATAAAATAGAAAACAAAGAAATAGCCATCCAAATTTTTTTTGGAAAAAATTTTAAAAATTGAAGAAGTTGTCAAGTCTAATAAACACACTTCCATAAACACATACCTGCATAATAATAATAAACACACACTTATAAACACATACTTGTAGAAATAAACATTATTAATATTAGCAATGAAAGAGCTTATATTTTTGTATATTCTGCTGATATTCAGAAGAAAATAAAGGAATGTTGTGGACAATTTTATGCCCATAAATTTGACAAATTAGATGTTATGGACAAATTTCTTGAAAAAGCACAGCTAACTAGAACATAAAGTGAGGGAGAAATCTGATTAGCTCCATATCTAGTATAGAAGTTGAATTCATTATCAAAACCCTTTCCATCAGGAAATCTTCCGGTTCAGATGGCTTCAGTGATGAATTACTTCATAAACATAGGAAGAAATAATACTAATTTTATACAAACTCAGAAAATAGAGGAGACAGAAGAGAGAATAATTCTGAACTTATTCCTTTGAGGTCAGCATAAAGCTTCACATCTAAACTAAGGATATTTAAAGAAAATTGTGGATGAAAGTATGCAGATCCTTACCTAAATATTTGCATGTCAAATCTCTAGCAGTGTTTAGAAAGTATTACATATCATGATTCATCATAATCGAGTGGAGATTTACCGATGAATGGAAGGTTTATTTAATATTTGAAAACCAATCAGTATAATTCATCATACAAGCTCAATAGAAGACAGAGCTTACCATATATATGATTGTTTCAACCGAAGCAGGAAAAACATTAAAAGAATTGAGTACTCATTCATAATGAAACATTCTCTCCTCCCCCGTTCCCTCCCACCCCCCCAAATAAGGACTGTAAGTAAACTTCCCTAATTTGATAAAGATCATTTTCAGAAAACTTACTGGAATAATATTGAGACAATATCCCCCTAAAATTGTGGACTTGACAAAGATGTTCACTCTCACCATTTATATTCAACATTGCTCGTTGTTCAATAAGATGAAATAAAGAAAAGGCCTAACTGGTGGCTTCCTAGAAGGCTCAGTAGTAAAGAATTTTACTGCCAATGCAGAGACGTGAGTTTGATCTCTGGGTTGGGAAGTTCCTCTGGAGGGAGAAATGGCAACCCAGCTAACCCAGTATTCTTGCCTGGGAAATCCCATGAACAGAGGAGCGTGGTGGGCTGTAGTCCATGAGGTAGCAAAAGAGTCAGACATGACTTAGCAACTAAACAACGACAACAATCTACAAAACAATTGCTAGAACTAGCTAAATAAATTTACCAAGGCCTCAGGATACAAAGCCAGTATGATAAATATAAATTTTCTTTTTAGTAGTTTAGTGACCTTAAGTGGAAACGGCATTAAGTAAATTCCAATTTGAACAGTTTCTAAACACATGAAATACTTGGGATTAATTTAAGAAAACACATATAAGACTCCTAATTGGAAACTCTGAAACATTGTTGAGATAAATTTAAGAAGATAAAGCAGTAGATTGGATTATATCTTATAGAATTGTCAACATTCTTGTTTTAATTTGTTTAGTATAGCTTCAAACATAATACTCCCCATGGAAGTTTTTAGTAAAAGTTAAGGGGATATTTGTAAAATGTGTATAGAAATTCAAAGGACCTAGAACAGTCAAAAAATGTTGAAGGAGAAAAAAGCTGAAAGATTATATTCTGATTATATTATATTCAAAATTTATAAAGTTTTAGAACCCGAGTCAGCATTGTATTAGCATAAAATATATAAATACTGTAAGTCAATGAAACAGAATAGAGAATCCAGGAAAAGACCAAAACTTGAAAGTTCAGTTGATTTTTGCCCAAGAAAACAAAGCAATTCAGATAACAAAAATAATACTTTGTAAAGCCTGTGACTGTGTAGATCACAACAAACTGTGAAAAATTCTTCAAGAGATGGGAATTACCAGACCACCTGACCTGCCTTTTGAGAAATCTGTGAGCAGGTCAAGAAGCAACAGTTAGAACCAGAACCAAACATGGAACAACAGACTGGTTCCTAGTTGGGAAAGGAGTACATCAAGGTGGTATATTGTCACCCTGTTTATTTAACTTGTATGCAGAGTACATCGTGCGAAATGCCAGGGTGGATAAAGCAAAAGCTGAAATCAAGATGGCCGGGAGAAATATCCATAACCTCAGATACGCAGAAGACACCACCCTTATGGCAGAACGTGAAGAGGAACTAAAAAGCCTCTTGATGAAAGTGGAAGAGGAGAGTGAAAAAGTTGGCTTAAAGCTCAACATTCAGAAAACTAAGATCATGGCATCTGGTCCTATCACTTCATGACAGATAGATGGGGAAACAATGGAAACAGTGACAGACCTTATTTGGGGGGGATCCAAAATCACTGCAGATAGTGACTGCAGCCATGAAATTAAAAGACACTTGCTCCTTGGAAGAAAAGCTATGACCAACCTAGACAGCATATTAAAAAGCAGAGCTATCATTTTGCCAACAAAGGTCCATCTAGTCAAAGCTATGGTTTTTCCAGTAGTCATGTATGGATGTGATAGTTGGACCATGAAGAAAGCTGAGCAGCAAAGAATTGATGCTTTTGAACAGTGATGTTGGAGCAGACTCTTGAGAGTACCTTGGACTGCAGGGAGATCAAACTAGTCAATCCTTAAGGAAATCAGTCCTGAATATTCATTGGAAGGACTGATACTGCAGCTGAACCTCCAATACTTTGGCCACGTGATACAAAGAACTAACTCATTTGAAAAGACTCTGATGCTGGGAAAGATTGAAGGCAGGAGGAGACTGGAATGATAAAGGATGAGATGGTTGGATGGCATCACCGACTCAATGGACATGAGTTTGAGCAAGCTCTGGGAGTTGTTGATGGACAGGGAAGCTTGGTGTGCTTCAGTCCATGGGGTCACAAATAGTTGGACACGAGACTGAGTGAGCTGAATTGAAGTGAGTGACGTTAGAATGCTAAAAGCAACAATCAGTTCTAGATAGATTAAAGGTCTCAATTAAAAGTTAGAATTATAAAGGTTTTAATAAGATGTTTAGGAGAGTATCTTTATCACCTTGAGACAGGTAGATACTCAGTAGAGAGGAAGCAAACAATAGTCATAAAAGAACAAACTGATAGACTAGACCTCTTCAAAGTTAAAGGGTTTTCTTCATCATCTGCTATACAGAAAATGAAAACGCAAGTGACACATTAGGCCAGAATACTTACAACATATTTATCTGACAAAGGATGTATATATTAAATGTCTAAACAGTAGTCTACAACTCTATTATAAAAATAATGTTACTTGTGAGATTAGGTTTTGAAAGGACTGAAGTTTCTATTTTTGGATGTGATCTCTCACCTTCTCTCTCTCTTGAATAGCTGGCTTTGGGGGAAGCCAGCTGCTGCATCTTGAGGACCTTCCACCAGCCTAATGAGAAGCCTAAATGGAAGGGACTGAGACCCTACAGCCATGGGAGTGAGCTTGGAAGCAGATCTGCAACCCAGACTTGGCAGATTCACTGCAACCTCAAGAGGGCCTGAACCAGAGCCACCTAGCAACTAAACTCCTAAATTCTGACTCAACGAAAATGAGATAATAAGTGTTTGTTGTTTTAAATTGCAATTTGGGAGTGAAGAGGATTCTTAACATGTTTGTGCCTAAGGAAAGAGTGTTGAAATATGAGGAAAAATCTTTAATAATAGAACTACAAGGAGAAATAGGTGAAACCACTATTTCAGTTGGAGACTTCAACACCCCTTGTATCAGAAATGTTCAGTTCCAGTGGCAAAATAGTAAGGACATAGTTGAATTCAACATCATCAGTCAACTGGATTATAATGGACATCTTCATCTAGAAAGTATACGCATTCTTCTCAAGCTCACAAACTGGAGCATTCACCAAGATCAATCACATTTTGTACCATAAAACAACACCTTAACAAATTTAAAAGACTGAAAACCATACAGTGTCTATTCTCAGACCTCAATGGAATTAAACTAGAAATTAGTAATAGGTAATTGGAAAATCCCACTATACTTGGGAATGAAACAGTGCATTTCAAAGTAACACATGGGTCGAAGAAGAATTCTCAAGAGAAATTTTAAAGCATTTTGCACTATCTTAAGTAGCTTAAGGGATGGTAAATTGGAATTAGGGTAACATTTATTTGTTCAGATATGTACTTCTCATCCTATCAAGTACATTTTTTTCCTTCTCTCAGACTGTCTATAGCTCTGTTATAAAATACTACAAATTATCATTTATTAGTACTCACAAGATTTGGAATAATTTTTTCTGTTTAGAAAAAGTGTTTTTAAAGATATTATTTTTCAAACAATTAAACAGTTATAGCTTAATAAGAATAGAAGTTTCATGTTCATTATGTATTGGCTTTAAAAATAACAATAGAATCATATTTAGCTTGTGTTTATTATATGTAGTAGTATGTGATAAAGATACTAAAGTTATACAAAAAGCAAAATTCTTGTATCTCTAAGATAATCTGACGAAATTTAGTAAATCTATACTGTACTGAAGTAAATCTTTGGAATGTTCTTCCCATTGTGATACTCCTTCAGTTTAATTAAAATTTCTTCCTAAGAAAAGCCCAACAAACTAAACCATGTGTCTGAAGCAGCTGATTCTTTCATTGTTGAAAGAAATGGATTATCTTTTTTCCAGCTAAAGCACTGGATGAAGTTGTTAATATATTTTGGGTTCATGTTAATTGAAAATTATAACTTATGGCTTAGATATTTGAATAATGCACAGTACAAAGATTTTTTTTCCCCTAAAGGGCTTTCCTGAATTGAGGTCAGCTACGTAAAAAAGAGCTCTTTGTTTCTCATCTTATGCTTATTTTAGGGTATAATCCCACTGAGTGGATTATTAAGAACTGCCCACACTACATTCATGGTGTGTTTCCTGCCACTATCTCTGTATCTCTCTCTCTTTCACACACACCCCACCCTTATACCTACACTTTGGTGTTGGCTAGAGTCATTTAGTTTATAATTTTTGAATTTCAATGCATGTGTTTTTGTGCTATCTCCTTGTTCTAACCTTGAATGATTATTCTTTGCTTCTGATTCATATCCTCTTTCATTCCTATCAGAGAACTTTGGCTTCTGTACAGATAGCAGGTTGATTTAAATAACAGAATTAGTTTTCTGGTTCTAGAATGTTAGACTTGTCTCTAGAAAACAGAGCTATGATAAATAATATGAGTTGTATGATTACGTAGTAGTGACTTAAACACTTCTTTCTCATGTTTGTATGCGAAAGTTAAGTCCTATTTTAGAGCAGGCCAAAATTTTCACATATAACTTCTTGCTTCAGCAAATCACAACTGTACATAGATTGCAAAAATGTCAACTTAGATCCTATACTCACAGATCTATACTTTTTAGAATAAGTTGTTTTAAAACTAAATGTAGCCATAAAATTATCTACTTTCTAGGAAGAAATAAAACCACTTAGTATATATTAACTCTAAGAAAAAAAAGAAAGTAGGGTATTACTTATAATTTTGGTTTCTCTAGACCCTTTCTCTTCTTTTGGGATTTAGTATTTTCCTTTCTGTTCCTTTAATTTACTGACTTTGCTTTTACTCTACTTTTGTGTTTTGCAATATTTTTAAAAAGTGTTTATTTATTTATTTGGCTGTATTGGGTCTTAGTTGCCGCATGTGAGATCTTTCATTGGGGCACACAGTCTCTCTAGTTGTGGTGCTTGGGCTCAGTTGCTCCATGACATGTGGGATCCTAATTCCCTAACCAGAGATTGAACGTAGTCCCATGCATTGCACAGCGGATTCTTAACCACGGGGCCACTATGGGAGTCCCTCCAAATTAATATTTTTTAATATTTTCTTCAGATTGTATTTGACTTATTTTTCCTTTATAGTAGAGTTTTACTGTATTTGGTAACTTTGAAATTTTTAAATTTAAATATTTTATAAATTAGTTTTACAATACAAATAAATCAAATTCAACTTTTAATTTATTTCTTCTTAGCAGAAGCTTCTTCCCCCCCGCCCTTCACTACCAGAGGTGGAATTTTTAAGAAGCAGAGGAAAAGGATGTGTATTTGATTTAGCATACCTGCCTAATTCTTGGGATTTAGGTAGTGGGAAATTATCTTTGGATTCTTTAATTATACCAGGTTCTGGTACTTTTATGTGTTCATTTTTCACATTTGTATCTATGAGGTGGACGCTGTCCTTTCTGCTTGGGTCAGTGTTTATTTGAGACCTGTCAGTTCTTTTTTCACTGTTTATTTATCTAATCATGGTAAAATATACATAAAATACAACTTAGCATTTTAACCATTTTTAATGTACAGTTAAGTGGCATTAAATATATTCACATGTGCAACCATCACTACTATCTTACTATCTGTCTTTAGAACTTTTTCATCATCTCTTACCGAAATTCTGTACCTGTTGAACAATAACTTCCCATTCCTCCCTCCTCTCCCTGCCCCTGGTAATCACCATTCTTCTTTCTGGCTCTGTGAATTTGACTCTTCTTGGTATTTCATATAAGTGGAATCATACAATGTTTGTCCTTTTGTGTCTGGCTTATTTCACTTAGCATGTTATCTTCAGGCTGCTATGAACATTAGGGTACATGTACCTATTTGAATCTGAGTTTTCTCCAGATAAATGCCCAGAAGTTGGTTCAGTCTCTTGATTTGAGAAATTACAGTGATTGATTTTCAAGTATTGAATTAGCCTTTAATTCTGAGCATAAACTCTACTTAATGGGGTGCATTATTCTTTTTACATATTACTGGGAACAATCTGCTAATACTTTGCTGGGGATATTTACCTATATCAATGAAAGATATTGATCTGTAGTGTTCTCATTATATCTTTGTCTGGTTTTTGTCTCAGGGTTATACTCAACTCAAAAAATAGATTTGGAAATATTACTTTTCTGTTTTCAAGAAAGCTTTATGTAAATTTTAATACTTTATCTTGATTAATTGAATTTGCTTATTAAACTATAAGGTAAGAATTTTTTTTGTGGTAAGGTTTTAAACTAGAGATTCTGAGATACAGGACTGTTCAGAATATCTGTTTCTTCTTGAGTGTCTTTCAAATTTTGTGTCTTTTAAAAAATTTCTTCACTTCATCTGAGCTGTTGAGTTATGGGTATGAAATTATTTTGAATAGTTCCTTATTATAGTATTAATGTTCTTGAGATCTATATACTTTAAATTACTGATAGAGATAATTTGTGTCGTCTTTTTCTTTGTCCATCTGGCTGAAAGTGAAAGTCGCTCAGTCATGTCCGACTCTTTGCGACCCCATGGACTACACAGTCCATGGAATTCTTTAGGCCAGAAACTGGAGTGGGTAGCCTTTCCCTTCTCCAGGGTATCTTCCCAACCCAGGGATCGAACCCAGGTCTCCCACATTGCAGGCTAATTCTTTACCAGCTGAGCCACAAGAGAAGCCCAAGAATACTGGAGAGGGTAGCCTATCCCTTCTACAGCGGATCTTCCTGACCCAGGAATCGAACTGGAGTCTCCTGCATTGCAGGCATATTATTTACCAACTGACCTATCTGGCTAGAGGTTTATAAATTATATTTAGCATTTCAGAGAACTAGCTTTGATTTCATTGGTTTTTACCTAATTGTTTTCCTGTTTTCTATTTTTTTTTTTTACCCCTCTGATGTTTATTATTATTGTTTTTGCTTCTGATCTATACGCTATTGGATACTTGAGGGGAACCTTCTACAAATCTCTGGCATTTTCTCTCTTAGCATTTTCGTCATTTGCAGATTCTAGCTCTCTTGGTCTTTCTGGATATCCATTCTGTCTTCTCCTCCCAGGGAATCTGTTAGACTTCATCCCTCTCTGTTCTGTAAACTCAGCGTGGGAAGCAGAGGAAGTCCTAAGGGTCACCTCATTTTTCATGATTATTGTCCTTTATTACATGATGTTCATTGTCTTGAAAACTTATTATTTATATATTTTGTTCCGTTCTTTTCTCTTTTAAAAAATTTGTTTTTGACAGGAGCTTAAATCTAGCTCTTTATTACTCCATCTTGGCCCATCCTTTACTTGTCAACTGTTTTCTTAACTAAATAGTAAACTCTTGAAGGGAAGATACCTTTTGTACCCCTTGTAGTATGTAGTATAGGGCCTTGTATCAGTCTGTGCTTATTGTGAATTTGACTTATTTCTGGAGTTTACTTGAACTGAATGGAAGAGGAAGGTAAAAGAGAAGAGTAAAGCCATCACCTGACTACATTTCCCCTGCTTATCAAATGAATGCTCTGTGGAGCCTGGCAATAGAATTTCTATACTTCTTTCATGTCTTACAACTCTAGCCCTTACAGCTGGATTACTGGAATTGCTGCCTTAACTGCCACCAGATATGATGTAACCTAACCGGTCCACAAGAATGGGTTAGGTTTGTAGGATGATGAGGACAGAAATATATAGGAAAATCACAGATTAAGAAACAATCTCAAAAAAATTCCCCTCAATGCTAACTCCAAAATTCAGTTTCATTATTAAAATCAGGAGCTTTTAACCAAATTTACTTTTTTCTTTTTTTAACCATTTTTGTTTCATTATAGGCCATTGGAATTTATCTTGTTTTTGAAATTGGGTGTATCTTTTTTGTTATTTTTATTTTTCATATGTTGTACATATCCCGACTATTTTTTTGGTGTACAGTTAGTGAGTGAAGGTTCGGTATTATGCCATCCTGATTTAAGTCATATTCTTAGGGTAGTTACTTTCAAAAATAAATCTATAGGGTTTAACTTCCCTTGATTCTCAGTGGACCAGGAAAGGCAAAGAAAATTCAGGATTTCAAATCGTGTTATTCTTTTACTGATGCTCTGCAGTAGGTAATAGATAAATTGTTTCTTTATAGAATAATGCTAAATTGGGAGTGCTTAGTTTCATTCTAAATTCTGTGAATTATTTCCCCAGCAATTTCTGTATCTAAGTCTTCTAAACATTGTCGTACAAAGGGACACTGTTATCCTAGAAGCTGAAGTGGAGCCTACTTGGGTGAATATGGGCACATTATTTAACCTTTCTGTATTTCTGTTTCCTCCTTTGTAAAACAGGTACACTGTCTGCTTTCACTATTTCATGGGACAGGTATGATCATTGTGGAAGATAAAAGAGTCAAATTCAACAAAGTTTTAAATAGCACCTATCTTTGAGAGAGACAGTGGTAATAAGTTCTAGGGAAATAATTGAATAAAACACAGCCTTATGGTTAGTAATAATATAGTGAGACATACAGCCTGTTTTGTAATCAGTTGTAATACAAGGTAGTTGGATAGATGTTCAAATATAGATATTAAAGAATTGAGAGACCCCCAAAAGGAGCAGTTTAGACTTGAAATAAGCGAATCTGTCACTGAGCTGCTGATTGTTTGATCTCAAGCCCTAGTGCTTTGAAAATGCCAAGGTGCTATGTAAAATAAGATGTGCTATTATTTTATTTTATGTTCCAAGCATTTTCCCATGAGCTAATCTGATTGGAGACCACTTAGCCATTTCTTCCTTACCTTTTTTGTTTGCTTTGTAGGTCTGATCTTGTTATTCAGTCTTCACTATTTTTGGTCCTGATGCTTGGGTCTAGGCACACTCTGGTGGTGTGGCACTCAGTCTTTCTCTCTTCTGTGAATGACTGATTTAGTTGTTGTTTTTCAAGGGGAAATTTTTCTCTATATATATTTTATTCTTTGATAAAGTAGTGATCGAAAGGAAGATTATCTCCTCCAGGCTGCTTTTCAGAGATTATTACCTCTGAAGTTCCAAGGAGACACTCATTTTGCTATTATCCAGATACATTTAGACTGAGCTTTTTGCAGTAGAACATTTTGTTCTATTTGCTGTAATTTTTTTTCAAGGGACAAAGATAAACAGCTTAAACAGATAACCATCTCTGGTTGCTATTTCTAACAATAATATTTAGCAGCCAGTGAATATTCTGCAAGTGCCTTTCTCAGAAAGGCTGCATTAAGTAAACAAGGAGTCAATATTCTGGGTGACTGACAGATGGTAGAATTTAAAACTAGCCAACTGCCCATATCAAACTAATACATTGTTTTTCTGTTTTGGTAAATAATACTCATCTTGTTTAGACAGTTCTTATCAAAAACAGTGTTAGCATTTGATACCAAACATATTTTTATAAAGTCCATGAGAGCTAAAACTAACAAATTTTGAACTGGTTGAATCATTTCATTAGTTTACTTAGATGTATATTTTGATTTATTTCCAAATCACAAGTTATACTGTATCCTGTGTTTTGAAAAATCATAGTTTTTGTGCAGGGTTGCAGTCAGCTACCATTTACAGTAAAACTTGGGTTGTTTTTGACATTGATAGCTGTGGATTGAATTGGTACTTGGAATTGATTACAGGGGTTTTGTGAGGTTTCTGTACTTAATATTTTGTGGTATCTATATCATGTATCACTGTGATTTGGAGTGTCATTCCTCTGCAAACATATAATACTAGTCTGAGGGACTTAGCCATTTCTAGTACTCTTGCCTGAGCCCACAGAAAATACAGCTACTATATACATACACTCACACATATATAGGTTTCCCTGGTGATTCAGACAGTAAAGAATCTGCTTGCCGTGCAGGAGACCTGGGTTCGATCCCTGAGTTGGGACGATCCCCTGGAGAAGGAAATGGCAACCCACTCCAGTATTCTTGCCTGGAGAATTCTATGGACAGGGGAGCCTGGTGGGCTACAGTCCATAGGGTCTAAAAGAGTTGGACACAACTGAAGGACTGACACTTTCACTTTCATACACACACACACACATGCACACATATATTTCAGGTTCAGATATTTTCTTGCACTACATTACATTCAAGTAACAACTATGCATCATTAAAATCACCAGAAACACTAAAACATAAACTCCCACAGGGCAGGGACTTTATTTTTCTTATCCTGTTTTAGTGCTTGGCACAGAGTAATTGCTCAATAAATTAATTGGATTAATTATCATCCATTTCTGGGTGTCCATCACTGGACACCCAGACACTGGACATCTTTGCTTATAAAAATACGGACACATGGATTCTACCCTTCAGTAATGGCACCTGTCTGGTCCCTCTACCATCCCACCCTGTATGTCTCAGATGAGATGTTTCCTCTGTTCCATTCATCAGTTACTGACTAGAACCCTTATATAATAGTAGCAGCAGCAGTAATGAAGGTGATATGGACTGCCAGTATATCTGAGTACCAGCTGTGTGACAGGCTAAAGCTTCTACCATAGTGTTTATTAATCATCTGCTGTGTCAGGTACTGTGCTGAACAACTTACATGCATTATATCCTTTAATCTTACCCACAAAATATGAGATATTTTATGTTCAAGAAAAACAGGTTCAGAGAAATTAGGAAACTTCACTAAGATCATAACTTCAGTTAAGGCCAGAATCAAGACTCAGTTCTTTTCTGTCTGATGTCAGAAGCCTTGAGATTATCAAGTTCAGCCTTCTTTACAAACTTGTTCTCCAGTATATCTGATAAATTGCCATCTAGCTTCTGTTATCAGAGAAGGCAATGGCACCCCACTCCAGTACTCTTGCCTGGAAAATCCCATGGACGGAGGAGCCTGGTAGGCTGCAGTCCATGGGGTCGTGAAGAGTTGGACACGACCATGCGACTTAACTTTCACTTTTCACTTTCATGCATTGGAGAAGGAAATGGCAACCCACTCTAGTGTTCTTGCCTGGAGAATCCCAGGGACAGGGAAGCCTGGCGGGCTGCCGTCTATGGGGTCGCACAGAGTCGGACTCGACTGAAGCGACTTAGCAGCAGCAGCAGCAGCAGCTTCTGTTATGATCAATAAAGGGTTCTAATTCTTTAGGAGATAGCCTTTGGTGGAAATGTAAATTGTTGCCCACATTATGAAGAACAATATGGAAGTTCCTCAGAAAACTAAAAATAGAACTATTCTATGATCCAGCAGTTCCACTCATGGGTATATATCCAAAGGAAATGAAAACACTGATATGAAAAGATACTTGTATTCCCAGTGTTCCTAGCAGTATTATTTGTAATAGGCAGGATATGGATGCAACATAAGTGTCCATCAACAGATGAATGGATAAAGATGTGGTGTGTGTGTATCTGTATCTGTATATATGTGTGTGTATATGTATGTGGTGTGTATACATACACACACACACACACACACACAATGGAATATTACTCAGCCATAAAAAGAACAAAAATTTGCCTCATTTTAAAGTAGCCTTTACTGAGTATTTCCTACCTGGCTAGCCACTGTTGCCATACTCACAACAACCCAATTAAAAAATGGCACTATTATTGATCCAAATTTACACTATTTTCAGTTGTTCAGATCCCAAAAGCATAAATCACATTCTGGGTACTCCTCTCTTCCTCACGTGCCACATCCATTCCATTAATTACACCTTCAGAAAAATCTATTAATTTCCCTCCATTCCCAATACTATGAGCACAGTCCTCACTGCCATCATTTGTCTACTGGATGAGCACAGTAGCCTTGAAAAGTTAATATTTATGTTCCTGGTGAAATTTTTTTTAAAGATTAAAAAGGAAAATGTCCTCTCTATCCTGACACTCCAGAGGCAGTTTCTTGGGTTTTATTTCAGAAGCAATTCTATTAATTTCAAATCTTAAAAGATGTTGCTGTTAAAGTGCTGCACTCATATGCCAGTGAATTTGGAAAATTCAGCAGTGGCCACAGGACTGGAAAAGGTCAGTTTTCATTCCAATCCCAAAGAAAGGCAATGCCAAAGAATGTTCAGAGTACTGCACAATTGCACTCATTTCACACACTAGCAAAGTAATGCTCAAAATTCTCCAAGCTAGGCTTCAACAGTATGTGAACTGAGAACTTCCAGATGTTCAAGCTGGATTTGGAAAAGGCAGAGGAACCAGAGATCAAATTGTCAACTTCTGTTGGATCATAGAAAAGGCAAGAAAATTCCAGAAAAAAAACCATCTACTTCTGCTTTATTAACCACGCTATCAATAAAAGAATTGACCCTTTGAACTGTGGTGTTGGAGAAGACACTTGAGTGTCACTTGGACTGCAAGGAGATCAAACCAGTCAATTCTAAAGGAAATCCATTCTGAATATTCATTAGAAGGACTGATGCTGAAGCTGAAGCTCCAGTACTTTAGCCACCTGATGCAAAGAACTGACTCTTTGAAAAAGACCCTGATGCTGGGAAAGACTGAAGGCAGGAGAAGAAGGGGATGACAGGATGAGATGGTTGGATGGCATCACCGACTTGATGGATATGAGTTTGAGCAAGCTCCGGGAGTTGGTAATGGACAGTGAAGCCTTGTGTGCTGCAGTCTCGGGGGTCACAAAGAGTTGGACACAACTGAGCAACTGAACTGAACTTATACATGTTTACCCATCTGGAGCAAATGCTGTTGTTGCCCTGTCCTTCTTTCCTCAGTGCCCTGCCTGTGATCAGCACCTTCCATTTCCATGCAAGTTGTCCTGACATCTGATTGCCAGTATATCTGATTGTTAGCTTGGGGACTTTCTTGGTCTCCTGATGCTTACTCTGTACCTGCACAGTGACAGGCCAAAAGTTCTAGGGAATTCATGCTTCAGAGGAGTAGCCTCCAACTGATGACCAACAGAAACTGAGGGGAAAATCTCTAGTTCCCTTGCCCCTTGAATGGGATAAACTCTAATGCAAGACCCACACTGACTCTCAGTGAGATGGTTGAACTCCAGTAGACTACCCATTAACGATCACCATGGCTGCCTTCTTTTTCCTTCTTCCTGACTACAGTTTCCTGGGATTATTTCCTAAAGAAACTGCTTGCACTAAAATCCTTACTTCAGGGCTTGCTTCTGGGGAAACAACATAAATATTGGCACACACTCTTAACCCCTCCTTTGTGCACCCCCATGTAATCAGACATGTAGGAAGTAAACCTGTATATTTGGCCTTAAACACTCAATTTGACCATGTTTGTTTTCCTTAATTCTCATAGGCAGCTGTTGGGATCCATAGAATTTTGTCCATTATTCTTAAATTTTTTTTGTTTAAATTACTATGCAGTAAAATTGACCTTTTTATTTGTTTAGGATACAGCCTATATATATATTTTAACACATGTATAACCACCACTGCCATCGGAATACAGGATGGTTCAATCGCTGAAATAGATTCCCTCATACTGTCCCTTTACACCTCCTACCACTGTAACCCCTGGCAACCAGTGACATGTTCACCATTACTATAATTTTATCTTTTTTGATAGTGCTATATAAATGAAATCATATAGTGTGTAAGCTTTAGGTCCTGGTTTCTTTCAGTTGACATAATGTATTTGAGACTAAGTTGTTGCATGTATCAGTAGTTTGTTCCTTTTTATTATGTTATTCTGTATTCCATTATGTGGATGGACCGTATTTTTATTTATCCATTCACCTATTGAAAGGCATTTGAGTTATTTTCAGCTTTTGGCTGTTATGAATAATGTACTGTGAATGCTCATGTACAAGTTTTTGTGTAGACCCATTAGTTTTCATTTCTCTTGGGTATATACCTAGATGTAGAATGACTGATTCATGTGTTAGCTGTATGTTTGACCTTTTGCTGAACTGCTGGACTGTTTTTCAAAAGAGTTTGTACTGTTTGAAATTTCTACCAGCAGTTCTCTACATTCTTGCCAGTACTTTAACCAGCCTCTTTGACTATACTCATCCTAATGGGACTGAAGTTCTATCTCATTGTATATTTTATTTGCATTCCCCTAATGACTCATGTTGTTAAGCATCTTTTCATGTGTTTTTGGCTATTTGCATGCATCTTCTTGGAATAACTACTTATTCAAGTATTTGCCTATTCTGATGGGATTGACTGTTGTTTTTACTGTTGAGTTTCGAGAGTTCTTTATATATTCTGGAGACTTGCCTTTTAATTTTCTTAAGAGTGTCTTTTTTACAGGCAAAATTTTTAACTTTTGTCAAGTTTGAGTTACTAATTTTTCTTAACACCTCCTGCTTTTGTGTTGTTTCTAAGAATTCTTCATTTAAACCCCAGGTCACAAAGATTTTCTCTTGTGTTTTCTTCTAAAAGTTTTATGACTTTATGTTTTATGTTTAGTTCTATGGTCCATTTGGAGTCAGTCTCTATATAAGATAAGTTTAGATTGAGATGAGGTTTTATTTTTGTTTGCATTTGAACAACCTGTTGTCCCAACACCATTTGTTGGAAAAAGACTATATTTTTTTTCCAAATTGAATTACAAGTGCTCTGTCAAAGATCAAATGGTCATACTTATGAGTCTGTTTATGGACTTCTATTCCACTGACCTATGTTTTTGCTTCACAAGTCCTCCCCCTCCCCGCCCTGCCCATGTTTTGGCCACACTGGTGACTTGTGGAACCCTTGACCAGGGATCAAACTCAGAATCCTAGCAGTGGAAGCATGGAGTCCTAACCACTGGAGTGCCACAGAATTCCAAACAATCTCTTGATTACTGTTGCTTTATAATTGTCATAAAATTCAGTACTGTGGTTTTTCCAACTTAATTTCTTTTTACAGCATTTTTTAAGTTATTGTTGTTCTTTTGTTGTATCATTTAATGTTTAAGAATGAACTTTATCTGTAAGTACAAAAAATGCCCTGCTTGGATTTTTATTTTAATATAGATCATTTTGGTGAAAATTGATATCTTTAATATGGTGAGTCTTCTGATACTGTCTTCCAGTTTTTAAGAACATCTTTGCTTTCTTTCATAAGTGGCATGATTTGTTACATTTATATCTAAAAGTTTTCAATAGCAATGTGTCTATACATCTGTATATGTGTGGCAGAGGGACTGTGACAGGTGTGAGACTTTCTGTTGTCAGGCAGTGTTCCTTTGGGTTCTGAAAGGGAGTTCCAGGTGTAGGCCCCAGCTCTGATTCCAGGAATTTTGAAAAAAGTAGGAATGCAATCATTGGTCTTCAGCACTGGGTTCTTAGGGAATATGCCTGGCTGGGCCTAACCTTTCAACTTCAGCAAGAACCAATAGGATCTTATTATTCCATTCTAAATAAAGTTCCATGAGCCAGTGGGGCCAGGGTGGAGGGAAGCTTTTATAAATGTTACTGCCTTTTTTTTTTTTTAACTTCATGTTGTTTATTGCTCATGTATAGAAACATGATTTTTGTGTTTTGACTTTGTTTCTTGGTGCAGTTTTATTTGTATTAGTTCTAGGAAGATTTTTTTTTTAATCCTTAGGTTTTTCTACAGACATTCTTATCATCTACATATTGAGGCAGTTTTATTCCTTCATTCTAGTCTGTATGTCTTTTTTGCCAGAATGGTGAATGTAGATATCCTTGCATTTTTCCTCTTCTTAGGTGGAAAGTATGTCACCTTACATCATTTACTGTGATGTTCTCTGTAGATCAATTGCACATGTCCTTTATATGGTTGAAAAGTTCCCCTCTATTCCTAGGTTGATGAGAATTTTTATCCTGATGGTGTCAGTGTTTTGTTAAATGATATTATGATGTGGTTTTTCTTTTCTTAGATTGATATGATGGGTTATATTGACTTGATTTTGAACGCTGAGTTAACCTTAAGTTGCTTGAATAAATCCCTCTTGTTTGTGTTTCCTTTTCCTTTTATATACTGCAAGATTCAACTGCCTAATTTTTTTTTTTTGAGACATTTTGCGTGTATATTATTTTGAAGCCAGTCACCAGTCTTTTTACTATACTGAGCTTACTATATAGTATGTAATTTATTTTATAAAAGGTTTCACTTGGGGCAATTTTTCCCTCTTCAGATCTGCTAATAAGTCTTTTTTTTCCTTGTTTGTTTTGTTTTGTAAATGTTTCCCTTAAAAATAATATCTCTAGTGCATCACATTAATGTTTTGCTTTTTGGATGACATTGTGTTAGGTGATAGTAGACCCTCCCTTGGCTTTTAGTTTCTTTAAGTGAAAGACCATTATTTCTCAAGTTTACCTTCTTTCTTGGGCTATTAGAGCACTTTAAAGGACAAGAATGCAAATGAATGTTTCACACATGATATAATTTCTGAAGTTTCATTTTCATGTAATATGAGCCACATTATACATAGGCTTTTTGAAGCAGTCAGTTGAAATCAAGATTTCACTGGATTCTTTGTTTTTAGAGATCATGGTAATGGGACTATAAGTGGAAAAGCCCCAGATGAAAACATTCCTCCCATTTGTCATCCAGGAAATTAGTAAAATTCCAATGTTTATATAAACAATGTTCATAAACTAGAAAGAAAGAGGAATTGTAATGGAACTCACCTTATTTCTCCTATTCATAAGCACTAAATTTTGAATTCATTCTAAAAAAACATTCAAGAAATTATTATGACTATTGGTTAAGTTCCAATTTTCAATTAAAAATATATCTATAAGAGTTGGACACAACTGAGTGACTGAACTGACTGATAACTGTCTCTGAAATATGTATTTTTGACTTTTAAAGTGCATTGAGCTTCAGGAAGTGAGTAGTTGAGCCTGAAAGATTTTGAAATGTCAGCTCTCTGTACTGAATGGAATCTTAATTTTCCCATAAAACATATAAAGTCTTGATGATATGATTCATCTTTTCTTAGAGTTGTTTATAAAATTTCAACTTTAGTAACTGTAATCTTAATGAGTTCTACCTGAATGGCTAAATAAAATATATGAAATGCCTATATGTTAAGCTAAATATTTGTATTTGGTGAAATGGTGACAGTGAATTAAGATAAGGGAAGATGGCTTTCATTGTACTATTTGAATTAAGACAATATTTATATACACACATACATGTGTATATAAATGGTACAACAATATGTGGAAGGAAACACCTATGATTTCTCCATTAAGCCACTTAATGAAGCACTTAATCCTATATGTATAAATATACACAAAGTCAAAATTGCCTGTGTGGATATTGTGCTGGGGTGACTTGCAAGCACCAAGAGATTAGGGAACCCAATGTGCAAGGATTTTTTTTTCTGCTTAGGAACTTTCTCCATTAACATGTTGCTTCATTTCATCATTCTTTACATTTAGAACACATAACAACAGCAGTTAATCTTTTCTTAAACAAGTGTCAAAGTCTCCCACTGATGGGAGGAGATTAGCTGTCTGTGTATTTGTAGGTTCTCGGTTTTGTTCCATTGATCTGTTTGCCTGTTTACTCTAATACCACACTGCTGTTTATTACTCTGGCTTTATCACAGTTCTTGAAATCAAGTAGTGTTAATTCTTTTACTTTTGTCTTTTTCAAAGTTGTTTGAGCTATTCTATATCCTTTACATTTCAGTCGGAATTTTAAATTCAGTTTTATAATTTTTACCAAAGACAAAAACAAAACCCTTCTAGCATTTAGATTGGAATTACATTGAATCTATAGATTTATTCAATTATAGGTTAATTTGGAAAGTTGATAGTTTAATAATATTGAGTTGACCAACCCTTGAACAAAGTATAAATTCCTATTTATTTAGATCTTCTTTAGCTTTTTAGGAATGTTTTGCAGTTCAGTATACAGGTCTGTCATATTTTTTGACATTTTACCCCTGTTTCATATTTTTGATGCTATTGTACATGATATTTTAATTTCTGATTGTTCACTCTTATAGTGTAGGATACAATTGATTTTTGTGTATTGATCCTATAATCTTACTCAGCATCATGTATTAGTTCTAGACATTGTTTGTAGATTTTCTACATTGACAGGTGAACGCTCTCTGAGTAAGGAATTTTATTTCTTTTTTTCCAAAGTATATACCTTCCATTCCTTCCTCCCTCCCTCCCTTCTCCTAATTGCTCCAGCTCGAAACTGTAGCACAAATTAGAGTAGATGTGGTAATAGTGGACATGCTGGTCTTATTTCTGGTCTTAGCAGGAAAGCATTCAGTTTTTAAACATTCAGTGTGCGACATTCACTGTAGGTTTTGCGTAGATGTCTTTTATCTGGTTAAGGAAATTTCGCTGTTACTCCTAATGTGCTCAGAATTTTTATTGGAAGTAATACTGAATTTCAAATACTTCTGCTTCTGTCAAAATGATCATATTCTTTTTTCTTTTCTAGTTTGTTATAGTTCCTTGTGTAAGCATATTAAAATAATGAATTATATTGTTTTTCAAATGTGAACCAACCCTTTATTCTTGGGACAAATCCTTCTTGCTCATGATGTATTAGCCTTTTGCTGTATTCTTAGATTCAGTTTGATAAAAAGTATTTTTAAAAGAATTTCTGTGACTGTGTTTCTGAGGGCTACTGGTAGTTTTCTTATAATGTTTTTGTCAGATTTTGGTATCAGGGTAATATTGGCTTTGTGGGATGAGTTGGGGATTATCCTATCCTTTTCACATTTTTAGAGTTTGTGTAGAACATTATTATGGATTCCTTAAATGTTCAGTGGACTCCACCAGTAAAACTGTCTGAGACTGGAGTTTTCATTATGGGAAGATGTTTAAGTACAGTTTTAATTTCTTTGGTAAATATAGGGTTATTTAGGTTATCGGTTTCTTCATGAGTGAGCTTGGGTAGTTTGTGTTTTTTAGATAGTTGTGTTTATTTTTTCTGATTGTCAGTTTATTTGCATAAGCTTATCCATGATATTCCTTTATGAATCTTCTACTGTCAGCGCTCTATAGTGATACCATCTGTCTCATTTCTGATTTTGGCAGTTTGTGTCTTCTCTTTACTCATTTTCAGTCTGGCTAGAAGTTTATCACTTTTTTGATCTTTTAAAAGAACCAGCTACTGCTTTCATTATTTCTTTTTCTATTGCATATGTTCTCTGTTCCGTTGATTTCTGTATTGATCCCTATTATTTTCTTTTATTCTGTTTACTTTGAGTTTTCTCTTCTTTATCTCGTTAAGGTAGAAGCTGAGTTCATTGACCTAAACCTTTCTTCTTTTCTACTTTAAGTGCTATAACTGTCCCCTTAATTGCTGCTTTAATGGCATCCCACAGATTCTGATAGATAATCTTTTCACTTCATTTAGTTCAAAATACTTTGTAATTTTCCTTTTGATTTCCTCTTTGACCCATGAGTTATTTAGAAATTTATTATTTAGCTTCCAAGATTGTGGATTTTCCAGAGATCTGTTTTTAATTTCTGGTTTAATTCCCTTGTGGTGTGAAAATATACTTCAAGTCATTTTAAATTTATTGCAGTATATTTTATAACCCAGAATATACTGTGTCTTGCCTTTTTTGAAGTATGCTTGAAAAGAATGTGTGTTCTGCTGCTATTTGTGTGGAGTGTTTTATAAAAATCAGTTAGGTCTAGTTTGGTTGATAGTATTGTTCGAATCTTCTACATTCTTAGTATTTTTTTGTCAACTTGTTTTATCAGTTATTAAGAGATTCTGAAGTCTTTGACTAAAATAGAGGAGATTTGTGTCTTTTTACTCATAGCTCTGATTTATTTCATGTATTTCGAAGCTCTTTATAAGGGGTATAAATACTTAGAAATTTATTTTTCCTTGATGAACTGGCCCATATATCATTATGAAATTTCTTTTTGGTTCCTGTTAACATTCTTTGGTCTGAAATCTATGGTAATATTAATCTTAATCCAGCTTTCTTTTGGTTAATGTTAGCATATGATATCTGTTTTCCATCCTTTTTAACTTCTTTGCCTCTTTGTATTTTTAAGTTTCTTGTAGGCAGCACACATTTGGGTCTTGCTTTTTATCCAAATTCCATTATCTTAGCCATTTAATGTGATTATTAATATAGTTGGCTTAAGTTTATTTTACTGCTTGTTTCTTGTTCATCTCATTGACCTTTTCTGCTTTGTTTTAGATTATTTTTCTTGATTATTCTATTTTATTTCTTTTGTTGTCTTATTATTTTTAAGTATTTGTTTTGTCATTTTTCAGTCTTATACATCTTAACTTATAGTCTATTTAACTTAACATTCTATATTTAAGCGATACTATACAACCTTTCCTATACTATACATTTTTATGAACTGTATAGTATTACTGTACTCTGCCATTTGCCTCTTCTGACTTTTGTACACTTGTTGACATATACTTTACATTTATTAATATATATATAGTATAAATCCCATGACACAATGTTATTTTGTTTATATAGTCAATCATCTTTAAAAGAAATTTAAATAAGAAAAATCTTATTTATTTATCCACATGGTTACACTTCTGGTGCTCTTTACTGTTTTGTGTGGATCCAGTTTTCATCTGCTGTTGTTTGGCCATTATTTATTCAAAAATTTTTTTCTCTTTCTCCTCCTTACTTCCGTGATTCTTATTACTCTTATGTTTAGGATGCTTGAAGTCTTAGAGCTCACTGATGCTCATTTCATTTCGTTTCAGAGGGTTCTTTTTTCTCTCTGTATTTTATTTAGATAATTTTATTGGTGTGAATTCAAAACAGGGAGGCCTGGTGTGCTGTGATTCATGGGGTTGCAAAGAGTTGGACATGACTGAGCGGCTGAACTGAACTGAATCTTTTTTTCTGTGACATTTACTATGTTGTGTATCCTATCCATTTCTAAAATCTCATACATTGTAGTTTTCTCTTTAGAAGTTGATTTGAGTCTTTTACATTTTCTAGGTCTCTATTTAACTTTTTCAACATATAGGAATCAGTAATAGTAACTCTGCATCTTTTTTTTCTTATTCTGATATCTCTATCATTTCTAAGTCAGTTTTGATTGATTCTTCTCCTCATTATGGGTTCTATTTCCCTCTCTCTTTGTATGCCTGTTGATCTTTAATAAGGTGCCTGACATCCTGAATTTTATTTTGTTGGATGATGGACATTTTGTATTCCTATAAATCTTTCTGAGCTTCTAAGATGCAGTTAAGTTACTTTAAACAATTTGACCGTTTTGGGTCTTGCTTATATGATTTGTTGTGTAATTTTAGAGCAGATTCAATCGAGGTCTAATTATTCCTATTACTGAGACAAGACCTTTTTCTGGATTCTGTCCAGTGTCCCATGAATTACGAAATTTTCCATTCTGGATGGAAGAACAGACACTTTGCCCAGCTGTGCTTAAATGATGGGTGCTCTTTTCTCTCATCTTTTCAGATAGCTCTTTTGCCAGCCTGGGTGGTTTCCTCATATACATATACTGACCAGTACTGTCCTGAATTCTCAGAGGAACCCTTGCAGATATCCCATGTTCTTTCTCTCTGCAACTTCATCCTCTCTGGGTTCTGTGCTAAGAACTCTAGCTGCCTTGCTCTCCAGAGGTCTCTGCTCTATTTCCTTGTCTAGGGAGTCCTCTAAGCCCCATCTATGTTCCCCCTCCCTGCACCATGGTCTGTAAACTCTCTCAAGGCAGAAAGTGGTGCCAATAGTGAAAGTGAAAGTTGCTCAGTTATGTCCAACTCTCTGTGACCCCATGCACTACACAGTGGAATTCACCACGCCAGAACACTAGAATGGGTGGTCCTTCCCTTCTCCAGGGGATCTTCCCAACCCAGGGATTCAACCCAGGTCTCCTGCATTACAGGGGGATTCTTTACCAGCTGAGCCACAAGAGAAGCCCAAGAGTACTGGAGTAGGTAGTCTATCCCTTCTCCAGCAGCTCTTCCTGACCCAGGAATCAAACTGGGGTCTCCTGCATTGCAGATGGATTCTTTACTGAATGACCTGCTGTTTCCTGCTTTTCAGGGATCTTTGTCCTTCATTTGCCCACTATTTCATATATTTTTTTCTAGCTTTTTAAGGTGTTTCAAGCTGCAGGGTAAATCTTGGCCCAAAATGTGAGTCATTTTTATTAAAGTTTTATTACCTTGTTGTTAATAGTAGTTTTTTAGTTGATCCTCTTCACTTTTCCAGTGAATGATATAATAGTTATATCATTGAGAAATAGTGATAATTTTATCTTCTAATTTTTGTATTGTTAGTTTCTTTCTCTTGAGTAATTGCTTCTGCTAATATGTCCAGTAAACAATATCAGCAATAATGGAACTCATTTTTAATTTAAGAATGAGTGTTACATTGAATTATGTCCAATTTATAAAATTATGGAGTTAATTTTATTACTTTTATAATTTATTAATGTAATTAATTATGTTAATAGATTTCTGTTGGTATTTTGTTTTTTTTGATCCATTGTAAAATACTTAGCCTTTTCTCTTTTTATTTATTTTTTTCTCTTTAGGATCTTTTTATACTTTTTCTCATTTGTTGAACTTTCACGATGATGTGCTAAAATTAATGGCTTTTAAAAAACATTAATTCAGTATGCTAGACATATTGAAGTTTAATTCTGTCCTAAGGTTCTGAGCTTTTCTGGGGAGTGGGCATGGGAGAGCTGTGTTGTTATTTCTTTTATATATTTTCTTTGTGTGTATTCTTTTTGAATTTCCTGTTACCTAGGAATTAGAGCTCCCATGATGATCTAAGTTTCTTACTTATTTCTTTCCCGTTTTCCATTTGTATGTCCCTTTGACTCATTGGAAAAGACTCTGATGCTGGGAGGGATTGGGGGCAGGAGGAGAAGGGGACAACAGAGGATGAGATGGCTGGATGGTATCACTGACTTGATGGACGTGAATCTGAGTGAACTCCGGGAGTTGGTGATGGACAGGGAGGCCTGGTGTGCTGCAATTCATGGGGTCCCAAAGAGTCGGACGCAACTGAGCAACTGAACTGAACTTTGGGGGCCTACTGCAAGAGTCTTACAGTTGCTTCAGTTTTTTTCTCTTGTTCTGTAAATGTTCTGATATACAGACTCTTCGTAATGATTTTGATCTTTTCATTCTCGTGTGTTGAAAGTCTTCTGCTTCTCCTTGTATTGTCTTATGGTCACTGAGTTCCTTCTTCTTTGTTCGTTTTGGTCTTCCCTTCATATTTGTGGCTTTCATGCATACCTGGGGCCTCTCATTTATTATCATTTCTAAGAATTGATAGTGTAAACCAGTTTTCTGGCTTCCGAAAGTCACTCCCATTTTAAGCCTGTTATCTTCCTTCACATTACTTTGCTGTTTGTGTGTGTGTGTGTGTGTGTGTTTTAATTGCAATTTCAGAGCATTTCGGGAGGTCTTGGAGGTAAACGCATTTGTTTCATCTGTAATGCTTAACTGGAAGTCATTTAATAACATTTTTTTTGCACTCTTCATCTTAGAACTATTTTAAGTTTGTAAATCATGTACTGCTGTATTTCTTTCAGAAGCTGGATGTTAGAACATATGCTAATGTTCATTTTTCTTTTTTGGAGTTTACTTCTTGAAATTTTTATATTTAAAGCTTTATGTGTAGGGATCTTCATGAGACTGATGTGCTAGAATATTAAAAATTAAGAGATTAGGTTAGCTCATCCTGTGACTTTGAGAACATATAAGATTATAAATAAGATATTTTTAAAAATTACTTGTTGCTGGTCTCAAAGAGAGCTGTTGATTTTTATATGTTCTTATATGTGGCTACATAACTAAACTCTGTTTACTCAAACAATCTTTAGTCAGTTTGCTTGGATTCTGAAGGTGGATAATCATATTATCTTACACATAAACCCATTTAATTTATTTTGGATAATCTTTTATACTATATCAATATATATTATCAAAAGCTGTCCACTAAAACTAGGCGCGTGTTTGTGATACTCATTATTGTATGGGTAACAAAATACTTGAAATTTCCCAACTCTTAAATTGGCTTCTCTCCCAAAGTCTTATAACCACTGTGTTTTCTCTGAACTTTTGAAAAATACCTGTTTAAAATATAGAACACACACCTGACATTGCCATGGCATGACTTGGCAATGGAATTCAGTTTCTTAAGACTTCTGTTACTTTATTTCACAAGTCATTTCTTCTTTGGTCAGAATATAGTTCATAATAACAGTTCTTTGTTATCACTTCTTTTTTGTCCTCTTTAGAAAAGAACTCTATCAGCAAAACAAAATAATTTGGGGGTTGCTTAACTTTTAAAAAGGAATTCAAGGTCAATTAAACATTTTTTGTGCTCATTTTGGTTGTGCTCTACAAAATCAGTTCTTCTCAAAAAACACAATGAGACATGCCAGGGAAGATTTATATAATACCATGCTTAATTCAGTCTGCAGCCCATAGGGTTGCAGAGTTGGACACTACTGAAGTGACTTAGCAGGCATGCAAATGCTTATCCCAGAATTAATTATTTAAAAAATTGTGAGCAACTTAAACAACCAACAATAGGGAATTGGTTACATAGTGGTACTTATCTATATGCTGGTGTAACAGTAAATCATTAAAAATAACTTTCTTAAAAATATGTAACTGCATGGGAAAATGCACTTGTTACGGAAGGTGGAGAAAAAAGGGCTCAAAACTGTATGTATATGTCCCCTTTTATGTAAAAAGATACATCCAGATATAAATGGTTGCAAAGCAAAGTTTTATATTAAATTACTCTGTTCATGTTCATTGTTTCTTTTCTAATTTTTAACTTTAAATTTATATTAACATAAGATAATATCCATTAGGTGATTTATAAAGATAATTCAGCAGTGAGATGACACAATTCCTAGAGATACAGAGGCTTAAATTCTAGTGCTGCCTTTGTCACATACTACCTATATCACCTTAATGTTTCTTAGCCTTAGTTTCATCATTTGTAAAATGAACCTTGTGGGATTCTGTTATATATAAAGTGTTGAGTGAGTGGGTTGCCATTTCCTCCTACAGGGGATCTTCCCCACCCAGGGATCGAACTTGTATCTCCTGCTTTGGCAGGCGGATTCTTTACCGCTGAGCCCCCTGGGAATCCCCAAGTAAGCAAAGCTGATATTTATAATGCATTAAGTGTGGAGCTTAAAAATGTCTGTCAGTTCTAACCTCGCGCTTTTGAAGTATCATGTGATTCCAGGATATGTCTTAAAGAAAACTGAAACTGAACAAAGACATATAGCATCCTGAAAAAGTATCCCCATCTTGACTGTCATTAATACATTGTAAAATTTTAATGAGTCTGGTCTGTGGGAAATGATGAGAGTCAGGTGGAAAGGAACAGTGAAAAACATAAGTTGCTGTATATACACTCATGTATTTATGAAAACATTATTTGTCAGCTTCATGGTATGTACTTTGATAGTGTCATTCCAAATAGATGTTTCCTCAGTCCCTCGAAAAAAGAGCAAACTGCAGGCCAGTCAGTTATGACAGTCAGTTGTAAACAGTTTAGGTTTTGCACCTGTGATAGCGTTTTCCCCGCTGCTTGCCAATAAAGACACTGGGGAGAGCAGAATCCTGATTTTTATCTTGTTTGTTTAATGCTTATCATTCTGCTTACTGTCTTTTAGTGACTATTCTTTTTCCAGCTGTCTAAACATTCTCTCACATTCCTGTCAGGAATACGACTTGAGCTCAGGTTCAAGAATTACAGAGTCCCTTCCTCCATTGTGTGTATGTTTGTTTGCCACACTGAGCAGTTTGTGCGATCTTAGTTCCCTGACTAGAGATCAAACCCAAGCCCTTGGAGTGAGAGCACAGAGTCCTAACCACTGGACTGCCAGGGAATTCCCCTTTCATGTTTATTACTTCCTCAGCACACTTTTAGTTAAAGTTTGAAACGATTAAACCAGCTAGCATTATTATATTTCAAATCCAGATCCTATGAGGAATACTTCTCATTAGAGGCAGGATCATCTTCTGATATACCAAGTTCTGTTATTACTTTATCTTATAACACATTTAATGTGAAAGGTAGACATTTATCTGGAGATTAGGACTATTTCTTTTCATCCATTGAAAAAAAAGTTGCTGTATATTTGCTTATATGAACTATTGTTTATTTATTGAATATTTATAAATTAATATATTTCATTTGGGAATACAATATCAAAATTTCTTTTGGAGTATGATTCTAATTATATTAATTGTAGTATAATTATAATTATAGCATAGAATAAAATAATTCTTTTATATAGCTATACTTGGATGTGTGATATAAAAGGTCTCATGTATAACCAGTGTAACCAGCTATCTTGACAGCTTCTTTGTGAAAAGCTTAGTAAAAAATATCTGACCAGGCCTATCATGAATTACTATTACTGTCTTAGTTGTGGTCACATTAAGCTTAATTTTGAATAAGTATTTATTGACTCTGAAAAAAATGATCCTTGTAATTTCCCAGTATTCCCACTGTTAATACTTTTGAAGTCATAATTTAACAGAATTCCTGTTATAATGTAAACTTTGGGAAATGAGTAACTAAGGAGGTCTTACTACCTAAACTCTCATATTCTCCTTCTGGATGTTATGTGTTTCTTGTCTTCTATGAGAGGAATTTTCTTATAGGCTTCTTTTTTTTCAGTTTTTAAATTAAAGGTTGAACAATAAAATGTGGTTAAGTAAACTTTAAATTTATAGATGTATATCAGGGTCTTGGAAAATACTGAGTGACTGTTATCTCAAGAACCTTCTACAACTTTACACCTTTAAGAGATCATTCAAATTAGTCACAATAATGCTATGGGCATGTTTAATTATTCTGTAATATTTTGTCATATTCTCTGTATGTGTAAAGCACTTGATATAAAAGTAAGCACAACTTGCTTTTTCTAGTTTTAGCAGCAAAATATCTGATTGCTTATTTAAGTAATGTATCTATTTGCTTACAAAAGTTACTTTGTTATTTGTGAACACTTCCTCTATGATAGGTACCTTTGATTCGAGAAATTGGTGAAGTTGGTATAATTGGAACTAACACAAAAAAAGATTTAGTTTATTCCTTACTGAAAACTTATAGTTTCATTTTAATTATGTGAAAATATATAGTTGTCATTCTGTGACGTATAAATTTTAGTACCATTTGCCAAGCCTAATGAGCAGCAGCTATGGTAATGAATGACAGACATCTGAGAGGATGTGTTTATTTGCTATTAATTCACAGAACTGGTTGTCTTTGTATCAGAAGACTTGTTGTTGAATGAGTGGACCTGATGATACAAGCTCTCTTTTATATTATTTCATAATCTCAGCTCAGACATGAGGATTTTGAAAAACGCTTCTAGGTTTTGTTAAAACCTGTTTAAAACTCCCCACTTCTACCAAAGATTATACCTTTCTGCTAGCTTAAGCCAAGGCGAGTTACAGATTAACACCCATTCTTATTAGAATAGCAAGTCTCATACTTTTGTGTCTCACACTTTATATATACTCTCAGAAATTATTGAGAATCTGCAAGAAGTTCTGTTTATGTAGTTTTAGCTATTGATTTTTATGTTAGAAATGACAACTAAAAAATTTTAATTACTTTTAAAAGGTCAGTGAACCACTGCATATTAAATAGCATATTTTTTGAAAAGGTAACTATGTTTTCCATAACAAAAACATAAGAAAAAGAGTGGTTTTGTATTTTTGGAAGTATTATTGATACTGGCTTAATAAAAGACAACTGGATTCTCATTCTTCCTTCTACATTCATGCTTATACAGTATGTTGTTTTGGTTAACCAAGAAGCATATGAAGAAAATCAGGTCTAACAAATATGTAATTGGAAAAAGAAGGTATATTTTTGTAGCCTTTTCAGATACTTGTGTAAACTCTTGTCTGAATACTACATCAGTACTCAATAAATAGAAATTTCCTAAAGGCTAATTGTAATGTGAGTTATGTAAACACATCGATGAACATTTTTTATTCTCTGTGATAAAACTCTATTCTTGGCTTTGCACTTTGAAAGATCTTATATCCATGCATGATTTTGTAACATCTTGCTTTAGTAATTTGGCAAATAGGGATCGATGAGTTATACAGATCTTTCTAATATTAACATACACAGTATCTAAAATGTTAGTTAATAATACTGTCCTATTAATTAGGAATACAAAGCTGTCAGGCTCATGATTGTGCTTGAAAGTTCATTTTATCACTGATAACAAATAGCCTCAGATCGTTATCTTGAAGTGACAGGCCACTTCATTCATTTTGGAAAAAAATGACTACCAAATACATAGGTCTTTATAAGCCTATTTGTCAGTTATTTTTTCAAGTAAAAAATGGTTTTCTTGTGAGGGAGAGAATGGTTCAGCTTACAACTTAAACGACTACACAAATAGTTTTTCTCTACACAGCTATTGTACTCCTATATGCTGCAAAAGTGCTTTAGGTGTACTTATTCGTTGAAACAGAATATTTTAATTCAGGGATGATGTTATAATGAAATTAAAATGTTTATTGCTTCAGTAATGAAACTTTTTATAAAACTGCAAGGGTGTTGCTTTGAAGAATACAATGTCTACGAGTTTAGTTTAGTGCTGCAGCATTGATTACAGTTAGGATACCAGGAACTTTGCCCACCATTCCTTTTCCACCATTAAACTAAATGCCAACAAAGTGAAAGAAACAACCAGTTCTTAGTAGTATTATGATAACTGTTTTGACTACTGGGACTCCTGTAATTCTGTGTACAATACTTTGAGGGCTGCTATTCTAGAATGGAAAAGAAAGCAAAAAACCAAAATGGCTGTCTCAGGAGGCCTTACAAATAGCTGTGAAAAGAAGAGAGGCAAAAAACAAAGGAGAGAAGGAAAGATGTAAGCATCTGAATGAAGAGTTCCAAAGAATAGCAAGAAGAGATAAGAAAGCCTTCCTCAGCGATCTGTGCAAAGAAATAGAGGAAAACAACAGAATGGGAATGACTAGAGATCTCTTCAAGAAAATTAGAGATACCAAGGGAACATTTCCTTCAAAGATGGGCTCGATAAAGGACAGAAATCATATGGACCTAACAGAAGCAGAAGATATTAAGAAGAGATGGCAAGAATACACAGAAGAACTGTACCAAAAATATCTTCACAACCAAGATAATCACGATGGTGTGATCACTCACCTAGAGCCAGACATCCTGGAATGTGAAGTCAAGTGGGCCTTAGAAAGCATCACTACGAACAAAGCTAGTGGAGGTGATGGAATTCCAGTGGAGCTATTTCAAATCCTGAAAGATGATGCTGTGAAAGTGTTGCACTCAGTATGCCAGCACATTTGGAAAACTTAGCAGTGGCCACTAGACTGGAAAAGGTCAGTTTTCATTCCATTCCCAAAGAAAGGCAATGCCAAAGAATCCTCAAACTACCACACAATTCTGTGCATCTCACATGCTAGTAAAATAATGTTCAAAATTCTCCAAGCCAGGCTTCAGCAATACGTGAACCATGAACTTCCAGACGCTCAAGCTGGTTTTAGAAAAGGCAGAGGAACCAGAGATCAGATTGCCACCATCCGCTGGATCATAGAAAAAGCAAGAGAGTTCCAGAAAAACATCTGCTTTATTAACTATGCCAAAGCCCTTGACTGTGTGGTTCACAATAAACTGTGGAAAATTCTGAAAGAGGTGGGAATACCACACCACCTGACCTGCCTCTTGAGAAACCTGTATGCAGGTCAGGAAGCAACAGTTAGAACTGGACATGGAACAACAGACTGGTTCCAAATAGGAAAAGTAGCACATCGAGGCTGTATATTGTCACCCTGCTTATTTAACTTATATGCAGGGTACATCATGAGAAACGCTGGGCTGGAAGAAGCACAAGCTGGAATCAAGATTGCTGGGAGAAATATCAATAACCTCAGATATGCAGATGACACCACCCTTATGGCAGAAAGTGAAGAGGAGCTAAAAAGCCTCTTGATGAAAGTGAAAGAGGAGAGTGAAAAAGTTGGCTTAAAGCTCAATATTCGGAAAACGAAGATCATGGCATCTGGTCCCATCACTTCATGGGAAATAGATGGGGAAACAGTGGAAACAGTGTCAGACTTTATTGTTTTGGGCTCCAAAATCACAGCAGATGGTGATTGCAGCCATGAAATTAAAAGATGCTTACTCCTTGGAAGGAAAGTTATGACCAACCTAGATAGCATATTCAAAAGCAGAGACATTACTTTGCCAACTAAGGTCCGTCTAGTCAAGGCTATGGTTTTTCCAGTAGTCATGTATGGATGTGAGAGTTGGACTGTGAAGAAAGCTGAATGCCGAAGAATTGATGCTTTTGAACTGTGGCGTTGGAGAAGCCTCTTGAGAGTCCCTTGGACTGCAAGGAGATCCAACCAGACCATTCTAAAGGAGATCAGTCCTGGGTGTTCTTTGGAAGGAATGATGCTAAAGCTGAAACTCCAGTACTTTGGCCACCTCATGCAAAGAGTTGACTCATTGGGAAAGACTCTGATGCTGGGAGGGATTAGAGGCAGGAAGAAAAGGGCTGGATGGCATCACCAACTCAATGGATGTGAGTTTGAGTGAATTCCAGGAGTTGGTGATGGAGAGGGAGGCCTGGCATTTTGCAATTTGTGGGGTCGCAGAGAGTCAGACACGACTGAGCGACTGAACTGAATTGAAGTGAACTGATTCTACAATGAAATAGGCTATGGTGGCCACAGAAAAATCTGAGATTTGAAGTCATGTCACTTTGATAATTGTTAAGGGAGGAATTTACACATAAACAAAATGACAAGTTAACTTTTCTGTACTAGATTAGTAAAATATATAACTTCTAGTGATATATATATATATGTAGAGAGAGAGGAATAAAAGGTTATTGTTGTTATTATAATTATTTATTATAATAAGAATTTATAAAATGATTCGGAGCCCATGGTGGAACTGCTTGATTCTTTGATTTGGAGGGGGTTTAGAGAAACTGGGGAGCTTCAGAAGAAGCTTCACAGAGTAAGTGATACTAATGTGGTAAATAAATATTTGTTCACTGAATTACTATTTCAAAACAAAAATGTGGTACAGAAAGATATTTCACTTACTAATTCATGTATTTTTAAGGTTTTTCTGCTGTTTCTTTATGTATTCCTTATGATGTCTGCTGAAAGAAATGAGTCTGGCAGAATTTTTCATTTGGTAGAGAAACTGTGACAGTGATTAATGTGTCTCTCTAAATGTAGGAATTCATCCTATTACTTTTTCAGTGTTTCTTTAGAATGAATCAGGGAGTCAATGAAAGAAGCAGCAGGGAAAAACTGATAAAGAAGGGGAAAGAAAGTGTTATAGATATGATAATAGAAGCTCAGCAGATCAAGGGGGTTGATAATCATAATAAGTAAAATTTACTTCTCAGAATTATATGGAAGAGTCTATTCTGAGTACTTTCCACTTGTTACCTTTTGTGAGCTTCCCAAGAGTATTTGCTCAGTTCAGTTCAGTCACTCAGTCATTTCTGACTCTTTCTGACCCAATGGACCATGTCACACCAGGCTTCCCTGTCCATCACCAACTCCCGGTGCTTGCTCAAACTTAATTGAGTCGGTGATGCCATCCAACCATCTCATCCTGTGTCATCCTCTTCTCCTCCTGCCCTCAGTCCTTCCCAGCCATCAGGGTCTTTTCTAAAAGTCAGTTCTTCACATCATATGGCCAAAGTATTGGAGCTTTAGCTTCAGCATCAGTCCTTCCAATGAATATTCAGGACTGATCTCCTCTAGGATGGACTGGTTGTATATCCCTGCAGTCCAAGGGACTCTCAACAGTCTTCTCCAACACCACAGTTCAAAAGCATCAATTCTTTGGTGCTCAGCCTTCTTTATGGTCCAACTCTCACATCCATACATGACTACTGGAAAAACCATAGCCTTGACTAGATGGATCTTTGTTGGCAAAGTAATGTCTCTGCTTTTGAATATGCTGTCTAGGTTGGTCATAGCTTTTCTTCCAAGGAGCAGTCATTTTTCAGTTTCATGGCTGCAGTCACCATCTGCAGTGAGTTTGAAGCCCAAGAAAATAAAGTCTGTCACTGGTTTTATTGTTTCCTCTTCTATTTGCCATGAAGTGATGGGACCAGATGCTATGATCTTAGTTTTTTGAATGTTGAATTTTAAGCCAGCTTTTTCACTCTCCTCTTTCCCCTTCATCAAGAGGCTCTTTCCTTCCTCTTCACTTTCCGCCATAAGGGTGGTGTCATCTGCATATGTGAGTTATTGATATTTCTCCTGGCAGTCTTGATTCCAGCTTGTGCTTCATCTAGCCTGACATTTCTCATGGTATACTCTGCATGTAAGTTAAATAAGCAGGGTGACAATATACAGCGTTGATGTACTCCTTTCCCAATATGGAACCAGTCCATTGTTCCATGTCCAGTTCTAACTGTTGCTTCTTCACCTGCATACAGATTTCTCAGGAGGCAGGTAAGGTGGTCTGGTATTCCCATCCCTTTGAGAATTTTTCACAGTTTGTTGTAACCCACATAATCAAAGGCCTTGGCACAGTCAGTGAAGCAAATGTTGATGTTTTTCTGGAATTCTCCTGCTTTTTCTATAATCCAACAGATGTTGGTAATTTGATCTCTGGTTCCTCTGCCTTTTCTAAATCCAGCTTGAACATCAGGACGTTCTCGGTTCACATACTGTTGAAGCCTAGCTTGGAGAATTTTGAGCTTTACTTGACTAGCGTGTGAGATGAGTACAATAGTCTGAACATTCTTTGGTATTGCGTTTCTTTGGGATTGGAATGAAAACTGACCTTTTTCAGTCCTGTGGCCACTGCTGAGTTTTCCAAAATTTTCTGGCATGTTGAGTGCAGCACTTTCACAGCATCATCTTCCAGGATTTGAAATAGCTCAACTGGAATTCCATCACCTCACTAGCTTTGTTCGTAATACTTCCTAAGAGCCACTTGAATTCAAATTCCAGAATATCCTGCTCTAGAGGCACGATCACATCATCATTGTTATCTGGGTCATGAAGATCTTTTTTGTAATTGTCTTCCGTGTATTCTTGCCACCTCTTCTTAATATCTTCTTCTGTTAGGTCCATACCATTTATGTCCTTTATTGTGCCCATCTTTGCATTGAAATATTCCCTTGGTGTCTCTAATTCTTGAAGAGATATCTAGTCTTTCCTATTCTATTGTTTTTATCTATTTCTTTGCATCGATCATTGAGGAAGGCTTTCTTATCTCTCCTTGTTATTCTTTGGAACTCTGCATTTAAATGGGTATATCTTTCCTTTTCTCATTTGCCCTTTGCTTCTCTTCTTTTCTCAGCTCTTTGTAAGGCCTCTTCAGACAACCATTTTGCCTTTTTGCATTTCTTCATCTTGGGGATGGTGTTGATTACCACCTTCTGTACAGTGTTACAAACCTCTGTCCATAGTTCTTTAGGCAGTCTTATCTGTCAGATGTAATCTTTTGAATCTGCTTGTCATTTGCACCGTTTAATTGGGTTTGATTTAGGTCATACCTGATTGGTCTAGTGGTTTTCCTGCTTTCTTCAATTAAAGTCAGAATTTTACAATAAGGAGTTCATGATCTGAGCCACCGTCAGTTCCTGGTCTTGTTTTTGCTGACTATATACTGCTTCTCTGTCTTTTGCTGCAAAGAATATAATCAGTCTGATTTTGCTTTTGACTATCTGGTGATGTTCATGTGCAGAGTCGTCTCTTGTGTTGTTGGAAAAGGGTAATTGCTATGACCAGTGCGTTCTCTTGGCAAAATTCTGTTAGCCTTTGCCCTGCTTCATTTTGTACTCCAAGGCCAAACTTACCTGTAGTCCAGGTATTCTTGACTTCCTACTTCCTTTTGCATTCCAGTCCCCTATGATGAAATGGACTCTGTGTGTGTGTGTGTGTGTGTGTGTGTGTGTTAGTTCTAGAATGTCTTGAAGGTCTTCACAGAACCATTCAACTTCAGCTTTTTTTGGCATTAGTGGTTGGGGCGTAGACTTGGATTACAGTGATGTTAAATGGTTTGCCTTGGAAATGAACAGGGATCATTCTGTCATTTTTGAGATTGCACCCACGTACTGCATTCTGGACTCTTGTTGACTATGAGGGCTACTCCATTTCTTCTAAGGGATTCTTGTGTACGGTAGTAGATATAATGGTCATCTGAACTAAATTCGCCCATTCTGGTCCATTTTAGTTCACAAATTCCTAAAATATTGAAGTTCACTCTTGCCATCTCCTGTTTGACCAATTCCAATTTACTGTGGACTTAACATTCCATTTTCCAGTGCAATATTGTTCTTTACAGCATCAGACTTTACTTTCATCACCAGTCACATCTACAACTGGGCGTTGTTTTCCCTTTGGCTCAGCCTCTTCATTCTTTCTGAAGTTATTTCTCTACTCTTCTCCAGTAGCTTATAGGGCACCTACTGACCTAGGGAGTTCATCTTTCAGTGTCATATCTTTAGAGTACTAGTTCAGTTCAGTTCAGTCGTGTCCGATTCTTTGCAACCCCATGATTTGCAACACGCCAGGCCTCCCTGTCCATCACCAACTCCTGGAGTTTACCCAAACTCATGTCCATCGAGTTGGTGACGCCATCTAGCCATCTCATCCTCTGTTGTCCCCTTCTCCTCCTGCCCCAAATCCCTCCCAGCATCAGAGTCTTTTCCAATGAGTCAGCTCTTCACATGAGGTGGCCAAAGTATTGGAGTTTCAGCTTTAGCATCATTCCTTCCAAAGAACACCCAGGACTGATCTCCTTTAGAATGGTCTGGTTGGATCTCCTTGCAGTCCAAGGGACTCTCAAGAGGCTTCTCCAACGCCACAGTTCAAAAGCATCAATTCTTCGGCATTCAGCTTTCTTCACAGTCCAACTCTCACATCCATACATGACTACTGAAAAAACCATAGCCTTGACTAGACGGACCTTTGTTGGCAAGATAATGTCTCTGCTTTTTAATATGCTATCTAGCTGGTCATAACTTTCCTTCCAAGGAGTAAGTGTCTTTTAATTTCATGGCTGCAATCACCATCTGCAGTGATTTTGGAGCCCAAAAAAAGCCTGACACTGTTTCCACTGTTTCCCTATCTACTTCCTATGAAGTGATGGGACCAGATGCCATGATCTTCGTTTTCTGAATGTTGAGCTTTAAGCCAACTCTTTCACTCTCCTCTTTCATCAAGAGGCTTTTTAGTTCCTCTTCACTTTCTGCCATAAGGGTGGTGTCATCTGCATATCTGAGGTTATTGATATTTCTCCAGGCAATCTTGATTCCAGCTTGTGCTTCTTCCAGTCCAGCGTTTCTCATGATGTACCCTGCATATAAGTTAAATAAGCAGGGTAAGAATATACAGCCTTGACGTACTCCTTTTCCTATTTGGAACCAGTCTGTTGTTCCATGTCCAGTTCTGGTGTATAACTGTATAAAACTGTATAAATCTGTATAAGTAAAGTATAAATCTAGAGTACTAGTGAAAGTGAAGTCGCTCAGTCGTGTCCAACTCTTTGCTAACCCATGGATTGTAGCCTACCAGGCTTCTCCGTCCATGGGATTCTCTAGGCAAGAATGCTGGAGTAGATGGGTACTAATATTCGGCCTTAGATGAGGAAACCACGGTTCTGAAAGGGTGAATGAAATGCTGAAACTGCATTAAAGAAGGTAACCTGGCACAAAGAGCTTCTGTACTGTTGAGCTTGTTTCTATTTCTGTTCCATTTCTCCAATACTGTTAATAAGATAAATTCTTTTTCATATTTTTAGAGGTAGCTTTACTTTTTAGAGTACTTTTAAATTCATAGCATAAGTGAGCAAAAACTACAAAGAATTCACATATGTTCTCATTTCCCAAACATGCAGCTTTCCACAGTATCAGTATCCCCCTCCACAGTGATATATTTATCACAGTTGATGAATGAACTCACATTGATCACGTCATCAGGAACCAAAGCTGTAATTTAACTTAGATTTCACTCTTGGTGTACATCTAAAGATTTTGATGAATACATAATATTATGTATATACAGTTATAGTCTTACACAGAATAGTTTCCCTGCTCTAAAAATCCTCAAAATTCTGCCTGTTATGTCTTCCCTGCCATAGGTAACTGTTAATCTTTTTGCTCTCTATGGCTGTGTATTTTCCAGAATATTATATGTTTGGAATCTTATCACATGCAGCCATTTCAGACTACTGTTTTTCACTTAGTAATGTGTATTTGTGTTTCTCCATGTTTTCTCATGGCTTGTTAGCTCATTTCTTTATTTTATTTTATTTATTTTTGGCTGTGCTGGGTTTTTGTGGCCACCCAAGCTTTTTTCCTAGTTGTGGCGGGATGGGGGCTACTCCCCAGTTGCAGCATGGGGCTTCTCTTGTGGAGCATGGGCCCTAGGCTATGCAGGCTTCAGTAGTTGCAGCACGTGGCTCAGTGGTTGCAGCACCTGGGCTCTAGTGCACACGCTCAGCAGTTGTGGCACACGGGTTTAGTTGCTCCACAGCATGTGGGATCCTAATGGACCAGGGATTGAACCCATGTCTCCTGCACTGGCAGGCAGATTCTCTACCACTGAGCCACCAGGGGAAGCCTGATAGCTCATTTCTTTTTAGTGCAGTAAAATATCCCTTCACTCGGATGTGTCTTCACTTACTGAAGGACATCTTGGTTATTTCCATGTTTTGACAGTTTTGAATAAAGCTGCTATAAACATCCACGTGCAGGTTTTGTGTGAATATATATTTTCAACTCCTTTGGGTACGTATTTGGCTTTTATGGTAAGAGTATGTTTAATTTTGTAAGAAACTGCCACACTCTCTTACAATGTGGCAGTACCATTTTACATTCTCACTAGCAAAAGTGAGAGTTTCTGTTGTCCTATATCTTTGACAGCATCTGGCATTGTCATTATTTTGTATTTTGGCCATTTTAATAAGTATATGGCAGTGTCTCATTCTTTTAATTTGCAGTCCCTTATGGTCCCATCACTTCATGGGAAATAGATGGGGAAACAGTGGCTGACTTTATTTTTCTAGGCTCCAGAATCACTGCAGATGGTGACTGCAGCCATGAAATTAAAAGAAACTTACTCCTTGGAAGGAAAGTTATGACCAACCTAGAAAGCATCTTAAAAAGCAGAGACATTACTTTGTCAACAAAGGTCTGTCTAGTCAAGGCTATGGTTTTTCCAGTGGTCATATATGGATGTGAGAGCTGGACTATAAAGAAAGTTGAGTGCCAAAGAATTGATACTTTTGAACTGTGGTGTTGGAGAAGACTCTTGAGTGTCCCTTGGACTGCAAGAAGATCCAACCAGTCCATCCTAAAGGAGATCAATCCTGGATGTTCATTGGAAGGACTGATGTTGAAGCTGAAACTCCAATACTTTGGCCACCTGATGCGAAGAGCTGACTCATTTGATGCTGGGAAAGATTGAGGGCAGGAGGAGAAGGGGACGACAGAGGATGAGATGGTTGGATGGCATCACCGACTCAATGGACATGGGTTTGAGTGGACTCCGGTTGTTGGTGATGGACAGGGAGGCCTGACGTGCTACAGTTCACAGGGTCGCAAAGAGTCAGACACGATTGAGCAACTGAACTGAACTATGAAGTATGATATTAAACATCTTTCATATGCTTATTTGCCTTCTGTGTATATTTTTTAGAGAGAGATTTATTCAGAAAGAAATTGAAGAAGAACTGAAGAGTTTCTTACTATCCTGTACTGTACTTAGTCGCTCAATCATGTCCGACGCCTTGCAACCCCATGGACTGTAGCCTGGCAGGCTCCTCTGCCCATGGGGATTCTCCAGGCAAGACTACTGTAGTGGGTTGCCATACCCTCCTCCAGGGGATCATCCTAACCCAGAGATCAAACCAGGTCTCCTCCACTGCAGGCAGATTCTTTTCCAGCTGAGCTACTGGGGAAACCGAGAAGAGTCACTTGATAAAGGTGAAAGAGGAGAGTGAAAAAGTTGGCTTGAAACTCAGCATTCAAAAAACTAAGGTCATGGCATTTGGTCCCATCAGTTGATGGCAAATAGAAGGGGGAGAAAGTGGAAGCAGTGACAGATTTTATTTTCTTGGACTCCACAATCACTGCAGATGGTGACTGCAGCCATGAAATTGAAAGATGCGTTCTCTTTGGAAGGAAATCTATGAGAAACCTAGGCACTTTGCCAACAAAGGTCTATATAGTCAAAGCTTTGGTTTTTCCACCTGTCACGTACAGTTGTGACAGTTGGATCATAAAGAAGGCTGAGTACTGAAGAATTGATGCTTTTGAACTGTGGTGTTACTGAAGACTCTTGAGAGTCCTTTGTACTGCAAGGAGATCAAACCAGTAAATCTTAAAGGAAATCAACCATGAATATTCATTGGAAGGACCACTGCTGAAGCTCTAATATTTTGGGCACTTGCTACAAAGAGCTAACTCTTTGGAAAAGGCCCCAATGCTAGGAAAGACTGATGGCTATAGGAGAAGAGGGCAACAGCGGATTAGACTGAATCAGTTCAGTTCGGTTCAATTGCTCAGTCGTGTCTGACTCTTTGCGACCCCATGAATCGCAGCACGCCAGGCCTCCCTGTTCATCACCGACTCCCAGAGTTCACTCAGACTCACGTCCATCGAGTCTGTGATGCCATCCAGCCATCTCATCCTCGGTCGTCCCCTTCTCCTCCTGCCCTCAATCGTTCCCAGCATCAGAGTCTTTTCCAGTGAGTCAACTCTTCGCATGAGGTGGCCAAAGTACTGGAGTTTCAGCTTTAGCATCATTCCTTCCAAAGAAATCCCAGGGCTGATCTCCTTCAGAATGGATTAGATGGCATCACTGACTCAGTAGACATGAATTTGAGCAAACTCCAGGAGATAGTGCAGGACAGAGGAGCCTGGCATACTGCAGTCCATGGAGTCGCAAAGAGTTGGACATGGCTTAGCAACTGAGCAACAGTAATCTTATTCAGATCTTTTGCTGTCTTTTTTTTTTTTTTTAATTTTTAAAATCTTTAATTCTTAAATGTGTTCCCAAACATGAACCCCCCTCCCACCTCCCTCCCCATAACATCTCTATGGGTCATCCCCATGCACCAGCCCCAAGCATGCTGTCTTTTAAATTGAGTTGTTCACTTTCTTATTATTTAGGTTTAAAATCTCTTTTGTATATTTTAGATGATAATACATTATCAGATATGTGTTTTGCAAATATTTTCTCCTAGTCCTTAGTTTATCTTCTCATTTTCTTGACAGTGTCTTTTGCAGAGCAGAAGTTTTGAATTTTAATGAAATTTGACTTATTGACTCTTTCTTTCCTGGTTTATAATTTTGGGGTTGTATCAAAAAAGTCATTCCCGAAACAAATATTGTCTTTGTTTTCTCTTATGTCAGTCATCCTCTAGATATTTTATAGTTTTGTATTTTACATTTAGATGTATGGTCCACTCTGAGTTTATTTTTGTGAAGGGTGCAAGGTCTGGGTCTAGATTTACTTTCTTGTATATGAATATTTTGTTGGTCTAGCACCATTTGTTGAAACACTGTCTTTTCTCCACTCTGTTGTGTTTGCTCTTTTGTCAAACTTCAGTTGATTGTATTCGCGTGGTCTGTTCTGGGCTCAGTGTCCTTCTTAACTGATCGATTTATATCTTCATTCACCAGTACCACACTATCCTGATGACTGTAGCTATATAGTAAGTCTTGAAGTCAGATAGTGTCACTCTTCCAACTTTGTTCTCCTTGGATTTTAAGTTGGCTATTCTGGGTCTTTTTCCTCTCCACATCAACTTTAACATTAGTTTGTCAATATCCATAAATAACTTCCTGGATTTTTGGGGGGACTGCATTGAATCTATAAATCAAGGTGGGAAGAATTGAAACGAGTATATTGTGTCTTCCTATTGATGAACATTGAAATCACTCTATTTCTTTGATTTCCTTCATCAATGTTTTATAATTTTTATATAGATATTATACATAGTTTATTAGGTTTATACCTAAGTATTTCATTTTGAGGGTGCTAATATATGAAGATGGTATTGTGTTTTTAATATCAAATGACACTTGATCATTGTTGGTATATATAGGAGACTTGACTTTTGTTTTTTAACCTTGTATCCTGGAACCTTGCTGTAATTGCTTATTACTTTCAGGTTTTCTACAGAGACAGTCATGTCATTTGGGAGTAGAAAGACAGTTATACTTATTCCTTCTTAATCTGTAAACCTTTTATTTCCTTTTTTTTTTTTTTTTTTGACTCATTGTATGAGCTAGGACTTTCAGTATAATTTAGAAAAGTAGTGGTAAGAAGTGACATCCTTGTTCCTAATCTTAGCTAGAAAGCATCTAGTTTCTTAACATTAAGTATATTGTTAGCTGTAGTTTTTTTGTAAGTATTCTCTAACAAATTAAGGAACCTCCCCTCTATCCTTACTTTGCTGAGAGTTTCTATTGTGAATTGGTATTTGATTTCCTCAAATTCCTTTTTTGCATTTACTGATAACTTGTTTAGCTTCTTCATGTGGTTAATTGATTTTCAAATGTTGAACCAGCTCTGCATACCCAGAATGAATCTTATTTTGTCATGGTGTGTAATCGTTTTCATATGTTGGTATTTTCAATTTGCAGATATTTTGTTGAAGCTTTTTGCAACTGTGTTCATGAGAGATTTGTGGTGGTGGTTTAGTCGCTAAGTCGTGTCTGACTCTTGCAACCCCATTGACTATAGGCTGCCAGGCTACTCTCTCCATGGGATTCTCTAGGCAAGAATAGTGGAGTGGGTTGCCATTTCCTTCTCCAGGGGATCTTCCCAACCCAGGGATTGAACCCAGGTCTCCTGCATTGCATGCAGATTCTTACCAACTGAGCTGCAAGGGAAGCTCAGTGATACGTACTTTTATTGTAATTTTTTTTTTTCTGGTTTTAGTATTAGGGTAATGCTGGCTTTATGGAATGAGTCAGGAAGTATTTCTTGTGCTTCAGTCTTACGGAAGAGATTATAGAGGCTGTTTTAGTTTTGTCCTTCAATATTTGGTAAAATTCACCAATGAACCCTTTGGGACCTGATACTTTGTATTTTGAAAGATTATTAATTGTTGATTCAAATTCTTTAATAGATCTAGGTCTAGTCACATTGTCTATTTCTTGGTGAATTTTATCAGATTATGTCTTTCAAGAAACTGATTTTATCTAGATTATCAAATTTGTGGACATAGACATGCATAGTATTCCTTTATTATCTTTTTAATGTCTATAGTAATATGTCATCTTTCATTTTTGATGTTAATAATCTGTATCTTTTATTTTTAGTTTGTCTGGCTAGAGGCTTGTTGACTTTAATGTTCTTTTTGAAGAACTAGCTTTAGATTTTGTTGCTTTTCTCTGTTGATTTCCTATTATAGATTTCATTGACTTCTGATCTAATTTTATTATTTCTTTTCTTCTGCTTACTTTGGATTTAATTTGTTCTTCTTATCCTAGTTTCCTTAAAGTTAGATTATTTATTTTAGATTTTCATCTTTTCTAATATATGAATTCACTGCTACAAAATTCCCTCTAAGCATTGGTTTTCCTGAATCCCACAAATGTTATATTTTCATTTAGTTAAAAATATTTGAAATTTTCTTTTGAGATTCTTAGAAGTGTCTTGTTTAATCTCCAAGTATTTTGGGATTTTCCAGCTATTTTTCTGTAACTGACTTTTAGTTTAATTTTACTGTGGTCTGAGAACATGCTTTATATGAACTTTATCCTTTTAAATAAATTAAGATGTATTTTATAGCCCAGAATGTGATCTGTCTTGATGAACAAAGTCTATTTTTCTGAATTGAAGTCTTAGATTAATGATGAAATTTTGAAATAATTCTATTTTCCATCCATGGTAGGTACTGAGTACTTTTATCTTCAGCTTGCCTCATGATTTGCTCTAATGACACAAAACTTTTCATCTCAGTACTCTGTTCCTACATCCTGGCATCCTAGGATGCCAACTTAGGTCTCAGAATGTGTGACATCTCTGGAAAAATCTAGGCTGTCTTCTTAAAACGCATATGCACATTAGTGAAGGTATGCTAACGTTATGAATTTGTGATTGATTTTAAAAAATAATGGCTGAAGTGAAATATCTGAAAATTTTTTGTAAATGGGAAAGCATTGAACATTTTTTAAAGATTTATAAATATTAAATTTACCTTATACTTTTAAGATGTAACAGTTTTATTTTTTTCTATCTGATTTAGTTTTGTCAGCCTGGCGGATGGCAGCTGTCCAGAGAGAGGAAGCAGCCAACGTTTTTTGTGGTGGTCCTGACAGATATTGACTCAGATCGACATTACTGCTCGTGCCTAACCTTTTATGAAGCAGAGATCAATCTTCAGGTGCAATAACTTTTCTAGCCAAATTATAGCCAAAGGGCACCTTTTAAGGAGTCTTTTTATTATGCTATATTTGTTTTTGTTAGAACTGCAAGTTTGAGTTCTGTGATTTAAAAATGCTTTAAAAAGGCTGAGGTACTGTATTATTGAAGAGAGCAAAATGGTAAAGTAATTGTCTAAGATTAATTGTTCTTCTTTAAAATATTATTCACACTCTGCATATTTCTAAGAATAGCACATCTGCAAATTGGTTGATAAGAAGATTTGTATCTGCTCATGGTGAAGCTGTGGTTTGTCTCTTTTAGTCCTTCTCCTGAGGTAGCTTTCACAGAATATAGAGCATTTAATCAGAATGTTTATAAATCACTTATCATAATGCTTGATAGTATTTTTTAAGCACTGAAGTAACTGTTCACTCATTATTATTGGTGGTGGTATTATCAAAATGATGGTACTGAAATTATTAGGCTAAACTATAGAAATTAAAAGTACTGGTCTTTCAGAGTATTAGTTGGGGTTCTCTCTGTTTCAGATAACTAAATACTGCCTCTAATTTATTCAGAAAAGATATTATGAGAAAGTATTGCTCCTTTGTGGAGCATTTCCCAGGCAAGAATACTGGAGTGAGTTGCCGTTTCCTTCTCCAGGGAATCTTCCTGACTCAGGGATTGAACCCAGGCCTCCAGCATCATGAGCAGATTCTTTACCGTCTGCTGCTGCTGCTGCTGCTAAGTCACTTCAGTCATGTCCGACTCTGTGCGACCCCATAGACGGCAGCCCACCAGGCTCCCCGTCCCTGGGATTCTACTGTCTGAACCACCACTATAACCTTCATAATAATTGCACCTAAAAATTAAATCCTTTCTCCCACGTGTAGCCTCTGTCATGTGTTGGGGACTCCTGCGTTAAGTTTCATATGGGTTGTTTCCTTGTGTAAGTCAGATTGCATACAGATTTCCCCCCTCCAACTCCTTACAAAGGAATCAGAAAAACTTTTTTGTTGTTAATTTGTTGTGCACAAATTAAGTCTCTGTAGTATGAGAAGGAAACTATAAAACAGTTTGCAGGATGTTGAGGGAGCCAGTTTGCATTATTTGCTGTGCTTTCTGAAGTAGCCTCACAAAGGAGCATTTGTTATTTTTGCTATTTTAGTTAAATGCCATGGTCTGAATGTTCTTGATGCAGAAATTTCACTTTTATCTATAAGAGTAAACAAACCAACTTTCAGGTACTGACTCACATTATCCAAGTTCATTAGAGCAATGTATTAAAACTAGTATGCTGGTTTTTAATTTATAGTGATAAGTTAAAAGTTTATATAGAATAAAATATATGTTATCTATGTCATCAGCATACTTTCTCCTTATTGTCAGATCTTTGTGGGAAGCCATGTCAAAATCAGATTCATTTTGATTGTGGAATCAAACAAAGGAATTTTTCATGTCAGAGATTTAATACCTGCCAGATTAACACAGCCAATTGTTTGTGTAACTGACCCTTAAACAACATGGGCTTAAATTGCACAGGTCCACTTATACATGGATTTTTTTTTTTCAGTAAATATATACTATAGTACTATTCGATCCATGGTTGGTTGAATATGTGGATGCAGAACACCAACTGTGAAGGTAATGTGTGGATTTTCAACTGCACAGAGAAATCGGCATCTCTGAATCCTGCATTGTTCAGGGCCACTGTTTTTTAAATTAATAATTATCTGTATAGTCAAGACTATAGTTTTTCCAGCTGTCATGTACAGATGTGAGAATTGGACCATAAAGAAGGCTGAGTGCTTTCCAACTGCAGTGTTGGAAAAGACTCTTGAGAGTCCCTTGGACAGCAAGAAGATCAAACCAGTCAATCCTGAAGGAGATCAACCCTGAATATTCTTTGGAATATTGATGCTGAAGCTGAAGCTCCAGTACTTTGGCCACCTGATGCAAAGAGCTGACTCATTGGAAAAGACCTTGATGCTGGAAAAGATTGAAGGCAGGCAGTAAAGGGGTCAACAGAGGATGAGATTGTTGGATGGCATCATTGACTCAATGGACATAAGGTCTAGCAAAGTCCAGGAGATAGTGAAGGAAAGGGAAGCCTGGCATATTGCAGTCCATAGGGTCACAAAGAATCATACACAACTGAGCAACTAAACAACAACAACAAGCTGTCAGTGCAGACAGAAAACTTCAATGTCTATGATTCTAATCATTTCTGTCCTAGATAGCACTCGAGTGGGTGTTGCCAACAGTTAGTTGATTCACTTCACATTTTGATCAGTTCATTCTGATGAGAAAGACTGTTCTCTAGTTGAGAGCCTCACTGTCTCTTTCAAGGGACCTTTCATTTACCTGTTGATATTTTGAATATAAGTTAGTTCTGAGAATGCAATATTTTCTTTTATTTCCATATTCCTGAGGGTGCCTCTGTACAACTCCCTAGAATTATCTAATAAAACTGATTGTTTTGGTTCTTCTTCCTCTCTCCCATCATTACGAACCCCTTTCACCTCGAATAAACTCACAGACAAGTAATACATTAAGACAGTGTAACAGGATTCCAGTTCAACGTGGCAGGCAACCCACTCCTATGGACAAACTGAATCCACGGCTACACACAGAGCAGTTTCAGCTGAAGGAAATCCAGAAACTAGCTGAGCAATTCCTGTATATCGGGCTAATGAGAATATACCCATACTGAAGTGAGTAAAAAAGGCTGAGATGCAGTCTCACCATAAACCCTATCCCTGGCACAAAGACATGCAATCGGGAAGGAACTTACAACTCCAAGCTCCTCCCCTGATGTGCCAAGAGTTTGGACCCAACATTTACCTCCCATTTTTTTAGACTTCCACCTGAGGTATGGACCCCAGAAACACCAGCTCTGAAAGACAGTGGGGCTTTTTGTTCATGAGACCCACTAGAGTATAACAAGGAGAGTTATTAATGGATTTTCAAGGATTTGCTGAGGCTCAGCATGGCGGAAACAAAGAGAAACTCATCTCTCAGTCTTTGCTTGAAAAAATCCTGTGTGCATACTTTAAAAGCTACTGCCTAAGGGTCAGGACTTATGAGATAGCATCAAGCAAACCAACATTTGCATCATATAGGGATCCTAGGAGAAGAAAAGAGAGTGAAAGGGGGAAGAAAACTTATAAGAAGAAATAATGGGTGAAAACTTTTCTAATCTTTGGAAAGAAACAGACATTCAGATCTAGAAGCCCAGAGATTTCCAAATACAATGAATCCAAAGAGACCAACACCAAGGCACATTATAATTAGTGTCAAAAGTTAAAGAGAGAATCTTAAAAGCAGCAAGAAAAAAATAACTTGATCATAAAAGGGAACCCCGATAAGAAGATGAACAGATTTCTTCAGCAGAGACTTTGCAGACCAGAGAGAAGTGGCAAGATTTATTTAAATTCCTGAGGGAAAAAAAAACCTGTCAACCAAAAAGATTTCACCTGGCAAGTTGTCCTTAAGAATTGAAGGAAAGAGTTTTGCAGACTAGCAAAAGCTAAAGAAGCTAATCACCACTGAACTGGCCTTGTAGGAAAGGTTAAAGGAATTTCTTTAATCTGAAATGAAAAGGTGCTAATTAGTAATAGGAAAACATGTGAAAGTATAAATCTCACTTGTAATGGTAAATGTTATATGTAGTAAAATAAAGATGAAGAATTATGAAACTGTGAGGAAACAGTTAACAAAATGACAGTAGTAAATACATAATAATCAGTAATTACTTTAAATGTAAAATGACTAAATTTCCAATTCAAAGATGTAGCGTAGCTGAATGGATTTTAGGGGGAAAACAAACAAACAAACCCACAAAACAGAACAACCTGAAACAAAACTCACTTCACTTTTAAAAACATACATTGGCTAAAAATGAATGGGAGAAAAAGATACCTCATGCAAATGGAAATCAAAAGAAAGCTGGGGTAGCTGTACTTAATATAAGGAAAAAATGACTTTGAACAAAAAACTGTAAGAAGAAACAAGGAAGGTCATTGTATAATGATAAAAATAGCTCATCAGAGAGAGAATATTTATAAATATTTATGAATCTGTTGATATTATTAGAGCACCTAAATGAATAGAGCAAATCTGAAGATAAAAATTGATGACAATACAATAGTAGTAGAAGATTTAAGTACCCCATATTCAACAGTGGAGAGATCATTCAAACAGAAGATCAAGAAGGAAAACTGGATTTAAACAGTATGTTAGACGAGATGCACTTAACAAACATTATGTGTGTGTTCAGTCACCCAGTCATGTCTGATTCTTTGCCACCCCATGAACTCCACCAGGCTTCTCTGTCAGTGGAATTTTCTGGGCAAGAATACTGGAGCAAGTGGCCATATCCTACTCCAGGGATTTTCTCTACCCAGGGACTGAACCCTCAGCTCTCGCGCCTCCTGCATTGGTGGCAGATTCTTTACCACTGCGCCACCTGGGAAGCACCAACAGACATATGGAGAACCTTCCACACGATAGCAGCTGAACACACATACTTCTGAAGCATACATTGAACATTCCCTAGGATAGATAATATGGTAGACCACAAATGAAGTCAGTACATTTAAGATTAAAATCATATTAAGCTTCTTTTCCAACCACAGAAGTGTAGAATTAGAAGTCAGTTACAAGAAGAGGACTGGAAAATTTACACCTATGTAGAGGTCAGACATGACTGAGCAACTTCACTTTCACTTTTCACTTTCATGCATTGGAGAAGGAAATGGCAATCCACTCCAGTGTTCTTGCCTGAAGAATCCCAGGGACGGGGGAGCCTGGTGGGTTGCCGTCTATGGGGTTGCCATCTATGGAGTCGCACAGAGTCGGACACGACTGAAGTGACTTAGCAGCAGCAGCAGCAGCAGAGGTTAAATAATACACTACTGAGTGGGTCAAAGAATACACTAAAGAAGAATTTAAAAAACCTTGAGACAAATGAAAATGAAGATACAACATACCAAAATTTATTGACTAAACCAAAAGGGGGGAAATTTACAGTGATTATAGTAATTAACACCTACATTAAGAAAAGAGCAAAACCTCAAATAAGAAAATTAAGTTTACACTGTAAGGAGCTAGAAGATGCCGAAACTAAGCCCAAAACTAATAGAATGAAGGAAATAACAAAGATCAGAGTGGAAATAAATGAAACAGTAAGCTCTTTAAAAGAGGTAAACACTTGGGGATAGACTCCTTAACAAAGTTCTTGCCAGTGACTTGGATTTTTTTGTTGCTTAGCAGAAGTAAGTAATAATCAGGGAAATGGAAATCAATAACATAATGAAATATATCACCTCATACATAATGCAATATCACCTAACATTGCCAACTGTTAAAATGGCAGTTATCAAAGAGATAAGAGACAACAAGCGTATACAAGACTGTAGATAAAAGGGAACCCTTGTGAACTGTGGGTGGAAATGTGAATTGGTGGGAAATACTATGGAAAATGAAAATAGAAATTCCTCAAAAAATTAAAACATAGAACTGCCTTATAATCCAGCAATACCACTTCTGAGTATGTATCCAAAGGAAGTGAAAATAGGGTATGGAAGACATATCTGCTTCCCATGTTCATTGCAGCATTATTCACAATAGCCAAGATACAGGAACAAGCTGAGTCCATCAACAGTTAAATGGATTAAGATGTTTATTACCATAAATATTAATTATCTTTCATAGACCCCGCTCTCCTTCCCCTACTCCACTCCATCTTTCTCCTTAGACAGACACACACACATTTTTCTGAACTATTTGAGACAAATTAGTGTGTTTCACTTCTCTTTGCCCTAAAGTATTCAGTGTGTATTTCATGAGTTAGTTTTTTTTTTTTTTCTAACATAAACATAGTATGGTTATCAGTATCAGAAAATTGACATCGGTAATACACCTTTATCTCCTCTACCATCCATATTCAGTTTTGTCATTTGACCTAATGTTCTTTATGCCCTTCCCACTGTCTTTTTTTGGTCCTCCAGTATAGGATGTAGTTTAAAAAAATCATGTGTTGCATTTAATTATCATTTTTCTTTTGTCTGTTTTCATCTGAAATAGTTGCTCAGCCTTTGGCATTTTCAAATAGTGCAGGTCCGAATGCCTCTTTTAAATAGAACTCTTAATATTTTTGTTTTTCTGATATCTCTCACTTTAGATTCAGGTTATGCATCAGTAGTTGGAATACTACCAGCATTTGGAATGCCAAGTGTATGTCCTTCTAAGGGCACATATCTGGAAATACACAATGTCTGTCTACTACCAGCCTGCCCTACTGATGTTCTTTTTGAGTACCTGGTCTGGTGATTGTCAGATATCTCCATTGTATACTTGCTTGTTTTTTTTTTTTTTTTCTTCTTGCAACTAATAAGCTGTGTGTGGTAAGATACTTTAAGACTGTAAATATTCTGTAACTCATTAATTATCCCTCTACCATCCCACCAGATTTGATGATTCTTGCCTATGCCAATTCTTAGTATGATGGTTGCAAAATGACCATTTTCCAACTATGCACACCCTCTACCTGTACCTTTACCAGTCAGCAGTTGACATTTTTCTTCTGTCTTGTCTATCTATGTGAGATATAGTCTCATGTATTCTAGTTTCTTTTTTCTTCAGTAGTATATAATTAATGGTTGTCTCTGTTGTGATACATAGATTGTCTAAGATTTGACCAGTGATTACCCCATCAGAATGGTTCCTGTGTTGTCTTGTCAAAACCCCATCACAGTGTTTTTTAAAGCATTTTTAACATTTCTGTCATAACAAGGTGTTCCAGGATCACCTTTTTCCTTCCCTGCTCTAGTCGTTAAATCAGCCAGTACTTCAAGTACTGGCTCATTTGAGTAATCAGTTCATTTCAGTTCAGTCGCTCAGTCGTGTCCGACTCTTTGTGACCCCATGAATCGCAGCACGCCAGGCCTCCCTGCCCATCACCAACTCCCGGAGTTCACTCAGATTCACGTCCATCGAGTCGGTGATGCCATCCAGCCATCTCATCCTCTGTCATCCCCTTCCCCTCCTGCCCCCAATCCCTCTCAGCATCAGAGTCTTTTCCAATGAGTCAACTCTTCGCATGACGTGGCCAAAGTACTGGAGTTTCAGCTTTAGCATCATTCCTTCCAAAGAAATCCCAGGGCTGATCTCCTTCAGAATGGACTGGTTGGATCTCCTTGCAGTCCAAGGGACTCTCAAGAGGCTTCTCCAACACCACAGTTCAAACACATCAATTCTTCGGTGTCAGCCTTCTTCACAGTCCAACTCTCACATCCATACTTGACCACAGGAAAAACCATAGCCTTGACTAGACAGACCTTAGTCGGCAAAGTAATGTCTCTGCTTTTGAATATGCTGTCTAGGTTAGTCATAACTTTTCTTCCAAGGAGTAAGTGTCTTTTAATTTCATGGCTGCAGTCACCATCTGCAGTGATTTTGGAGCCCCCCAAAATAAAGTCTGACACTGTTTCCACTGTTTCCCCATCTATTTCCCATGAAGTGATGGGACCAGATGCCATGATCTTCGTTTTCTGAATATTGAGCTTTAAGCCAACTTTTTCACTCTCCACTTTCACTAAATAATATTAAAAACCAAGATCAATGTTCTCATATATTTAGAATTAACACTTGAAAATTATTTTTCTTTTTAGCTTGGATATTTTCCTATTTGCCACTTTAACTGGACCAAAGCATTGTAATTTATTTAGTATTCACAATTACCTTACAGAAAGTTAGAGTCTGATTCGAGTTTAAGTTATAAGATTTCTAGCTCCTATATAAGTTCACCTAGGTAGTAGATGCTAGCCAGAATTATATAACAGCTTTTCTGTGTGAAGAATAGAGAGATAATATCTTTTGGAATTGGTCCAAAAAAATGGTAAAAACAATGAGGTAATATTTGAAAAAGATAATATTAAAGTCCAGATGATGTTCCTTTCTGGGTCATCATTAATGTTGTTCCCATTTTTAATGTGAACAGTGAACTATGTCCTTTTTAAAAAATGTGTTTTTCTTTTATTTTTGGATCATATCATCAGTTCAAAAATAGATCTTTTAATTCTCATTTGGTGTGAATTACTTCATACCAAATATACTATGACACATTATTTGGAAGTCTAAAGAAGAGGAACTTAGGGACACAAACCATCCAAAATATAATTGTGCAACTTTAAAAATGTTGGCTCTTATCTTTCTAAATTACAGTAACACTGTCAAAATACACAAGCAAACGTTTGGCATTAAATTTTTGATAACATATTCCCAGAATTATCCAGTTAGGCAATGTGATTATAAAATTTTTTAAGTAATCAGTAAAATATGATAGATGTGAGGTGCTTTATTATATGACTTACCCTAAAAAAGATGGACCTGTCTAAATTTTTTGAACTTCCCAGGTGGCACTAGTAAAGAACCCACCTGCCAGTTCAAGAGATTTAAGAGACATGGGTTTGATCCCTGGATTGAGACGATCCCCTGAAGATGAAAATGGCAACTCACTCCAGTATTCTTGCCTGGAGAATCCCATGGACAGAGAAGTCTGGTGGGCTATATAGTCCATAGGCTTGCATAGAGTTGGACAAGACTGAAGCAACTTAGGATGTATATCATTTTAGAATCTTTGGTATGTCAGCAACCAAGTGTGATTAAAGGAGCAAAATGAATAAATGTACTTTAGAATAACGTTGACACATAGGAGATGCATAATGAAGATTTTATTTTCTTTGTTTTTTAGATGGGAATTTTTTTTAAATACAAAATTTAAGTGAGTAGTATATAAACCCCATTATACTTGACACAGCTTTAAAAATTATCAGAATTTTGTCAGTCTTTTAAAATTTAAATCCTTTTTTTTTTTTTAATAGGGAGAGACATTTTAAAGCAAACCCCGGACACCATAATTTACTTGCAGATATTTTAGTATGTGCATGCAGCATGCATGCTTAGTCCCTCAGTTATGTCTGACTCTTTGCGACCCCATGAACTGTAACTTGCCATGCTCCTCTTTCCATGGGTTTTCCAGGCAAGAATACTGGAATGGGTAGCCTTTTCCTTCTCCAGGGGATCTTCCCAACCCAGGGATCAAACCTGGGTCTCCTGCATTAGCAGTTAGATTCTTTACCATCTGGACCACCAGGGAAGCCCCAGATATTTTAGTATATATCTCTAACAGATAAAGATTTTTTTTACATTACCAATCTGCCATTATAATACTTAAAAAATTAGTTACAATGAATAATCCCTTAATATTCTCTAATATCTAACTTACATATTTCTAAATTTAAAAATTTGTCTCGAAAATGTCTTGACTTATTCAGTCAAATTCTGCACATTATATTTGGCTGATATTTCTTCAGGTTTTTTTCTGTAACAGGCCCTCTTTCGCGGGCAGTAGAGAAATTGGGTCATTTGGTCTATGGAAATTTCTGTATTCTGGATTGGGCTGATTAATTATCCATATTATTTTTTACCTCTGTTCTCCATTATATCTCTATTTTTCATAGTTTCCTTAAAGTAATATTTAGATCTAGAGGCTTGATTGGATTCACATTCAATTTTTAAATCATGACCACTTCAAAGATTGTACTGTACTTCCTATTGCATCTCATCAAGATAAACTTAACTTCTGGTTGTTCTACTTTTAGTATTGTTAAGATTGATTTGTGGGTTTGGGATGGTGCCAGCCTTGACTTAGTAGTTTGGGATCTATTGATGATCTTTGCCTAAATACATTATTTAAGTAAGAATTGCAAAAGGTAAATTCTTCCTTCTATTATTCTTTCTGTGTTTATTAACCGAATTTCAGTTATTAAATAGAACTTTCATTGACTACAGTTAGATTGGTAATACTGGAACAGGTAGCCTTTCCCTTCTCCAGGGGATCTTCCCAACCTGGGTATCAAACCCAGGTCTCCTGCAAGGCAGGCGGATTCTTTACCAGCTGAGCCACAAGGGAAGCCCAAGAATACTGGAATGGGTAGCATATCTCTTCTCCAGTGGATCTTCCCGACCCAGGAATAGAACCAAGATCTCTTGCATTGCAGGCGGATTCTGTACTAGATGAGCTATCAGGGAAGCCCTTTAGCCATCTTTGAGAAGTGAGAAGAAGTGAAGTCGCTCAGTCATGTCCAACTCTTTGCGACCCCATGGAGTGTAGTCTACCAGGCTTCTCCGTCCATGGGATTCTCCAGGCAAGAATACTGGAGTGGGTTACCATTTCCTCCTCCAGGGGATCTTCCCGACCCAGGTATCAAACCTGGGTCTCCTGCATTGGAGGCAGACGCTTTAACCTCTGAGCCACCAGGGAAGCAGTGACTAATTAAAAATTATAAACTTACGGATTTTTGTATGTTTAAATCAGTCAATCGTGATTTTTATTTATTTTGATTCTGTTAGTCTTTGATAGATTCTTTACTTTTTTACTAAGATGAATAGGCTAATTTTGTGCGTTTTTGTGACTCAAAATTAGAATGTCATTTCTCCAGGGAGTTCTGGTTTCCTTTACTGGAAAATAGTATTTAATAAATTTTTGATGGTATAAATGAATTATTTACACTCATAATGCTTAGCACAGTGTCTGGCATATAGAATATATGTTACAGTGATTATTTTCTTTTATATTCTCATATTGGTTAGCTTAAAACTGCATGATCTCTGGGCTTCCCAGTTTGCACTACAGGTAAAGAACCCATCTGCCAATGCAGGACACCTAAGAGATGTGGGTTCAATCCCTGGGTAGTAAAGATCCCCTGGAGGAGGAAATGGCAGCCCATTCCAGTACTTGGCCTGGAGAATCCCATGGACAGAGGAGTCTACAATCCATAGGGTTGCAAAAAGTTGGACATAACTGATCCCTGCATCAGCAATATCAGTACCACTAGGTAACTTGTTAGAAATGTAAATTCTTGGATTCTACCTCAGACCTACTGAATCAGAAATTTAAGGGGTAGGACTCAAAAATTGGTTTTAGCAAGCTCTCAGTGATCCTGTTGTGCACTAAAGTTACAGAACCACTGGTCTAGAGTAGAAGTTCCTAACTCATGGTGAGAATGGGCCACAGGCATGCTGAATATTTTCTTAGGGCAGCTGTAAAGTGCCTTAAATTGAAGAAAGTAGGGAAAACCGCTAGACCATTCAGGTATGACCTAAATCAAATCCCTTATGATTATACAGTGGAAGTGAGAAATAGATTTAAGGGTCTAGATCTGATAGACAGAGTGCCTGATGAACTATGGACGGAGGTTTGTGACATTGTACAGGAGACAGGGATCAAGACCATCCCCATGGAAAAGAAATGCAGAAAAGCAAAATGGCTGTCTGAGGAGGCCTTACAAATAGCTGTGAAAAGAAGAGAGGCAAAAAACAAAGGAGAGAAGAAAGATATAAGCATCTGAATTCAGAGTTCCAAAGAATAGCAAAGAGAGATAAGAAAGCCTTCCTCAGAGATCAATGCAAAGAAATAGAGGAAAATAACAGAATGGGAAAGACTAGAGATCTCTTCAAGAAACTTAGAGATACCAAGGGAACATTTCATGCAAAGATGGGCTTACTAAAGGACAGAAATGGTATGGACCTAACAGAAGCAGAAGATATTAAGAAGAGGTGGCAAGAATACACAGGGGAACTGTACAAAAAAGAGCTTCATGACCAAGATAATCACGATGGTGTGATCACTCACCTAGAGCCAGACATCCTGGAATGTGAAGTCAAGTGGGCCTTAGAAAGCATCACTACGAACAAAGCTAGTGGAGGTGATGGAATTCCAGTTGAGCTATTTCAAATCCTGGAAGATGATGCTGTGAAAGTGCTGCGCTCATTATGCCAGCACATTTGGAAAACTCAGCAGTGGCCACTAGACTGGAAAAGGTCAGTTTTCATTCCAGTCCCAAAGGCAATGCCAAAGAATGCTCAGAGTACCACACAATTGCACTCATCTCACACGCTAGGAAAGTAATGCTCAAAATTCTCCAAGCCAGGCTTCAGCAATATGTGAACCATAACTTCCAGATGTTCAAGCTGGTTTTAGAAAGGGCAGAGGAACCAGAGATCAAATTGCCAACATCCCCTGGATCCTGGAAAAAGCAAGAGAGTTCCAGAAAAACATCTATTTCTGCTTTATAGACTATGCCAAAGCCTTTGGCTGTGTGGATCACAATAAACTGTGGAAAATTCTAAAAGAGGTGGGAATACCAGACCACCTGACCTGCCTCTTGAGAAACCTGTATGCATGTCAGGAAGCAACAGTTAGAACTGGACATGGAACAACAGACTGGTTCCAAATAGGAAAAGGAGCATGTCAAGGCTGTATATTATCACCCTGCTTATTTAACTTATATGCAGAGTACATCATGAGAAACACTAGACTGGAAGAAGCACAAGCTGGAATCAAGATTGCCGGGAGAAATATCAATAACCTCAGATATGCAGGTGACACCACCCTTATGGCAGAAAGTGAAGAGGAGCTAAAAAGCCTCTTGATGAAAGTGAAAGAGGAGAGTGAAAAAGTTGGCTTAAAGCTCAACATTCAGAAAACGAAGATCATGGCATCTGGTCCCATCACTTCATGGGAAATAGATGGGGAAACAGTGTCAGACTTTATTTTGGGGGGCTCCAAAATCACAGCAGATGGTGATTGCAGCCATGAAATTAAAAGGTGCTTACTCCTTGGAAGGAAAGTTATAACCAACCTAGATAGCATATTCAAAAGCAGAGACATTACTTTGCCAACTAAGGTCCGTCTAGTCAAGGCTATGGTTTTTCCAGTAGTCATGTATGGATGTGAGAGTTGGACTGTGAAGAAAGCTGAACGCCAAAGAATTGATGCTTTTGAACTGTGGTGTTGGAGAAGACTCTTGAGAATCCCTTGGACTGCAAAGAGATCCAACCAGTCCATCCTAAAGGAGATCAGTCCTGGGTGTTCATTGGAAGGACTGATGTTGAAGCTGAAACTCCAATACTTTGGCCACCTGATGCGAAGAGCTAACTCATTGGAAAAGACCCTGATGCTGGGAGGGATTGAGGGCAGGAAGAGAAGGGAACGACAGAGGATGAGATGGCTGGATGACATCACCAACTTGATGGACATGAGTTTGGGTGAACTCTGGGATTTGGTGATGGACAGGGAGGCCTGGCGTGCAGCGATTCATGGGGTTGCAATGAGTCGGACATGACTGAGTGACTGAACTGAACTGAACTGAACTGAAAGTGCCGTAGCTTCCAGCAACATTATCTACATTCTGATATTTTCAAATCTCACTTTACTTTTTGAAATGTGAAAATGAATGAACCAGGTATAGAATATATTTATGAATTAAGCATGGTATTAACTTAGTCTTAGGATATGGAACATAGGAATATATACATATTTCACTTGCATACATTTTCTATTCTCGAACAGCTTGTGACAGCCTTTCTCAGCATATGTTTCATAGGGCACTAGGTCCTCTAGATGCTTTTAATAAAGAGAGTTTCATTGGTCTAGTAAGTTCGAGAAATAATTCATATCTTCTTTGCTTGACATTGCACAAATGAGATTTGCCTATCAAAGTCTGAAAATTCCTGCAGTAAGGAAACCTTTTAAACTTGACTTTATTGTTTCCAAAACTTTTTATTAGGAGACCTTTTTACCTGAGCAATATCTGTTAGCCTCCAGCAGAAGACACTTTTGAAACTGCTGCCTTATAAGTATATATGTTTAAAAAACTTATGGATTGTGTGCCTCTTAAAAATAGGCAGCTCTCTGGATGAATATATAATAGCCCTGCAAATGAATTTGCCCTACTTTTGGAATAGTGGCGAGTCCAGGAGCTATTGAAGGGGAAAATATCATGGTATTTTCTTCACTAGAGGTAAACTGCATTCTGAACTGAAGGCTAGTGGCCCAGTTGTCTGAAGCTTTGAAATCCTAAAATGTGTTTATCTCATGTAGTCATTATTTTTCAGACCAATGCAAGAATAAATTAGGTTTTATGATATAGACATGTCAACATAATTAAGGGACTATTAGGCAAGAAATGAAGTTTTCAGGGCAGAATTGTAGACCTTACAGAATTTTGCAACTACTAGCAGACTCCTTTATTTCCAATTTCGGAAGATCTTAAAGTCCTCAAATTGCTTAGCTGTGGCAACTCTATATAATGGTATACTGTAATAAATTGCTTTTCAAAATGGAAATGTAAAACTGGAAAATTTTTACTTGCATAATTCCTTTCATAATTAAAAAAAGTTAATTGGCAAATAATTGCTTTAAAAATATGTTTACTTATCTGCCATACAACAATGTGAATGAACCGTAAGTTTACATGTGTCCCTCTCTTTTGAACTCCCTCCCACCCCACCCCCCAACCCCGTCCCACTCCTCTAGGTTGTTACGGAGCACTGGGTTGAGCCCCCTGTGCTATATAGCAACTTCCCACTTCATATATTAATGTATATGTTTCGGTGTTACTCTCACAATTCTTCCCGCCTTCCCCTTCATTCTTTTAAAATTGAGAAATTTTGATGGGAGAATTAGTAGGAACTCCCTGGTGGCTCAGATAGTAAAGAATCTGCCTGCAATGCTGGAGACCTGGGTTCAGTCCCTGGGTCGGGAAGATCTCCTGGAGAAGGGAAAGACAACCCGCTCCAGTATTCTTGCCTGGAGAATTTCATGGACAAAGAGCTTGGCAAGCTTTAGTCGATGGGGTCGTAAAGAGTTGGAAACGACTGCGTGGACTGAGTGACTAACACACAAACACACACAGTATGAAACAGTGTTGCTGAAAATGAGCTTCAGTTCAGTCCAGTCGCTCAGTCGTGTCCGACTCTTTGCGACCCCATGAATTGCAGTGATGGCCTCCCTGTCCATCACCAACTCCCGGAGTTCACTCAGATTCACATCTATCAAGTCAGTGATGCCATCCAGCCATCTCATCCTCTGTCGTCCCCTTCTCCTCCTGCCCCCAGTCCCTCCCAGCATCAGAGTCTTTTCCAGTGAGTCAACTCTCCGCATGAGGTGACCAAAGTACTGGAGTTCATCATTCCTTCCAAAGAAATCCCAGGGCTGATCTCCTTCAGAATGGACTGGTTGGATCTCCTTGCAGTCCAAGGGACTCTCAAGAGTCTTCTTAGCACAGATGATATTGGATGCAGTTTATCTTTTCAGAATAGAAGAGACAGGAGTCAGGCATCAGGAGTAGAGCAGAGATGAGAATGAAGTATTCTACCTAGGTGGTAGGATAAGCTTCTTACAGATTGTGCCTATCTGCTATATATAGTCATTCCATAAAATAAGTATTCTAATAATTTTTAGCATTTTTGCCTGAGGATATGTTTGAAAGGCAGTAGTTCTTTTAGGGCAGATTTCTATTGTGGGTACTATTTTATCCCATATCATTGAAGCATGAAGAGTTGGAGAGCTACATAGAATGTAAACCACATAGAAGCTGGGAATGCCACTAGTAGATGTGGTCTGTAGTAATAATAGGTAGGAAAAAATATCAGTAAGTGGGCAAGTTGTGGCACATACTTACACTAAATATAAGATAAAATCACCTTATATGTCAATGTGAGGCAGTTCAGTAAACAGAATTTAAGGTAAATTTGTATCTATTGCTGATGTGCTCAGTCGTGACCGACTCTTGGTGACCCCATTGACTGTAGCCGGCCATGGTCCTCTGCCCATGGAATTTCCCCAGGCAAGAATACTGGAGTGGGTTGCCATCTCCTTTTCCATGTATCTTTATTGCTGCTGCTGCTAAGTCACTTCAGTCGTGTCTGACTCATAGACGGCAGCCCACCAGCCTCCCCCGTCCCTGGGATTCTCCAGGCAGGAACACTGGAGTGGGTTGCCATTTCCTTCTCCAATGCATGAAGGTAAAAAGTGAAAGAGAAGTCCCTCAGTGGTGTCTGACCCTCAGCAACCCCATGGACTGCAGCCTTCCAGGCTCCTCCATCCATGGGACTTTTCAGGCAAGAGTACTTTGGGACCTACTAAAATCAAGGAATAATCAGCTTGGAAGAAGGCTTGTATGTTTTGTTCAAATGAGAGTAAATATGTGAAAATGCTTTCTACTATAAAATGCCAAATTCCTGACCATTATTATAATGTCTATTACATTTGTATCCTGTGTTTTTAATTTCCTGCTTATTACATTTCTCACATCTTTTCAATATGTGAAGATTTGTCATTGTAAAACACATAACAGAGTTAGTATCACTACAGAATTATTACACAAAATATATTCTAACAGCTATTAAAAAAAGCACTCTTCTTTTACATGATAAATTACTTATTGAAAAAGTTAACCGAAACCACAACACTACTGTCTACTGGAATAAGACTTGTTATAAACAACAATTAAACAAAAATCACAGCAGTGCATTTTTCTTTGAAAAAAGGAATATGAATTTTCTCTAAATTTGGAACATTGTATTCTTATAGAAGAGCTATTGGAATGAAGAATAGCAGCATCTTATGATCTATAGCACATTTACAAAGTAAAGGTCAAATCTATAATAAAAAGTGATATAAAGAAAATAGACTTGTTTTTATTTAGTATTGATTCATACTATGTCAGACCTTTTTTCTTTCTTGGTAATAATTATTCCACTTAATTAAAGGAAATGACCAATGCATTCTATTTTATGTTTAGGTTAACATAGGTTAACGGTCATTTATATGAAATGGTTATGTACTTAAGCGGACTTCTAATGGTACTCTAGGGCAAGTATCACAATCTCATAAAAATGTGGATAACTTTATCTCTTTCAGGAATTTCAGTCATTTTTTTGTCATGCAAGGACAAAATTTGTTAGTAATCCATAAAAAATATGATTCATTAAGTGTGGAAATCTTTGGTAAATTCATTTTCATCACATTTTTATTATTTCTAAGAATTCCAGAACCACCCAACCTAATTTTAGCTTTTGCTTTGTAACAAATGAAAATCTTTCAAGAGCATATGGATCTTATCATACATAATAAAAAGTAAACAGATATTTCCCTTTGGGTATGTACATTCCGTAGACATCTAATACTTGGTCATATTTCACTGTATAGAAGCTATATGGGGTCCAAGGAAGATAGAAAATATTAATACAGTTCTTGGCCTCCTCGAGTAGAGGTGAAAAACTTCCCTTGGTAAAATAAGATTTTTAATTTTATGTAAGAAAATTCATTCCTGCATGAATGCAGTGAATAAATATTAGATAAATATCAACTATGTGCCCACCTCTTGTTTTAGAAACTGGGAAATCACCAGTCAGCAAAACAGAAATCCTGGTCTTCATGGAGCACATTCTAGTTGAGGCAAAAACCAGAAAACAACATAAGTGAAATGCTGGATGGTAACAAGTGCCATGGAGAAAAATAAAATAAGCAAAGGGAACATAGGTGGGGTTAGGATATTGCAGTTTCAAGTAGGGTGCCAGCAAAGCCTTAATGGAGCAGAAGTTTGCTTGAATGGGAGGAGGAGGGAGATGAGGGAATTATTTGTTTCTATTCTGGGCAAAGGAATAATAAAGTGTTTGAGACCCTTACCTGGGAACATGTCCAGCACGTTTGAGGAGCAGCAAGGAAGCAAAGTAGGGCTAAAGAGGAATGGAGAAGACTAAAGGGAGCTGATAAAATGACCCAGAAAGGTGACGGTAGTGGCTCACAGTCCTGTGGTAGCAGTGGTGGTGATGAGAAATCGGGATTGCTACCAAGGTTATGAAAGAGAGAGGAATCAGTATTTTTGATTTGCTAAATGGGAGGATAGAATTTCCTTTAGATGAGATAAGAGGTTACTGCAGGAGGAGTGGAGTTCGGGAAGAAAGATGGGAGCTGTATTTTTGTCATATTTGAGAAACCTATTTATCATCTAAGTGGAGAGGTCAAGCAGGCAGTTGAATCGGAATTTTGTGGCATTTAGGGGAGAGGCTTGGCAGGAGAAATAAGTATGCGCAGGTATGAACAATGCTAAGAATTAACAGTTGGAGAGAAAAATCAGTGAAGGAAAGCTTTTGAGAAGCAAGATAAATTCTAACCTCCTGGACCTTTGATTAGTGGAAAGGAAAGAGTAAAGGATTCTAGTCAGGGAAAATGTCCTAGCATCTTAGAATATCATTTGGAAATAAATTTGAATATTTTTCTATCTTGGTTTTTTCTTTTCTCTTGAAACTTTTATAGTGCATCATATAGTGTTATGGAGCAGTAGGTGCACGGGAAATATTTGTTGCTTATAAATGAGAATAATATTTTTCTTTTTATATATTTAGTTTATTTTTGGTTGCCTTGGGTATTTGTTGCTGTGCACAGGCTTTCTCCAGTTGCAGAGAGTGGGAGCTACTCTCGAGTTGCGGTGCACAGGCATCAATCCTTCTCATTGAGGTAGCTTCTCTTGTTGCGGAGCATGGGCTCTAGAGCATGCAGGCCTCAGTAGTTGCAGCTCATGGGCTCCAGAGTGCAGACTCAGTAGTCAATGGGACATGGCCTTAGTCGCTCCGCAGCATTATGAGATCTTCCTGAACCAGGGATGGAACCAGTGTCCCCTGCATTGCAAGGTGGATTCTTCACCACTGGTACATTAGGAAAGCCCCAGAATAATACTTTTCAAGTTTATTACATTAACCAGTATTTAATCACTGAATATTTAGGGTTTAAAAAAATTCTAGATATTTTTATTGTGCTAATAAAATATGCATGACATAAGCTTTACACTTCAACTATTTTTAACTTTACAGTTCAGTGACAACTAGGTACATTCTGAGACTTAGTTATGTATACAAAAATATCCTCTGTTTTTTAAAAAAAATCAACATTGTTGCTCCTGATAAAAAAGAATTTAGAGCTGTTTGGGCTTTACTTCTAAGAGCATTCTGCAAGATAATCCTAAATGATTATCTCTTTTGCTTGAAAGATGGGGAGAAGTCCAAAAAACAAAACTAAACAGTAGTGCCTTACTTCTAAAACAGATTTCTTTTTCTTGTCTTAAAAACTGAATTTCCATTAAGTGTCATTTGTATTTGTCTAGTCAGTGATGAATTGTGTTTTATTTACCTTTTATTACTGGTACCTCACATAGAAACCAAATGTTCAAATAAAATTGTGCTGTATATCTGGAGCTTAAGGATTTTCAGAAATGTAATGAGTATGCCCTGCTTCATAATTTCTTTGCCTACTTGCTTCTTAGATTCCTCTCAAAGTATGTTCGTTTTTAGTTTGAGTTTTGTAAATTATATTTTGTAATTAATTTTGGATTTTATAAATTACATGGAAGTATGTGATATGTCTACATTTTGTCAGTTGTAACCCTAAGAAATTGTCTGTCTGTTGATTACAGTGTCTCTTTTTTTAGGGAACAAAGAAGGAAGAGACTGAAGGTGAAGTGGAAGTGTCTGGTTTGATTCAGCCTGCGGAAGTGTTTGCTCCCAAAAGCCTGGTGTTGGTATCCAGATTAGATTATCCAGAAATTTTTAGGGTAAAGAACTCATAGTTGTTGTTATTGATTTGTATCATTGTATAAATCTATTCTGAGTGAACCATGGTAACAAGTTTTTTTGTACCTAAAATAGCTTTGATTGGAAATTCATCAATAAAATAAAATTACTATGAATAGAAGAAATGAATTTCATGTTGGATGAAATAAATACCTGAATAAGTTAGTATAACTATTTAAACTTCTAAGGATGTTTAAAATATCCTTATATTTAAGGATGTTTAAAATATCCTTATATTTAAGGATGTTTAATTTGTTTTAAAATAGGTCCCATCTTTACTGACTCCAAAATTTATGAATCCTAAAGAAATTATTTGATTACTTGTATCAAGTTTAAAATGCATTAGTAATATAACAACTTAGTGTGTTTTTACTGATCTTTTTAGGAGTCCAGGTGAAAGGAAATAGGATGAGTATTTGTGATTTCAAATAGTTGTGATCATACTGCTTCCAACATAGCTTTAAAATACTGTTTACTTCAAGATATTTTACTTTTTAGATAGTTAGAGTTTTCAAATATAGAAAAAAAATTTACTGTAGTTATAAATACATTTGAAAGGGAAGAGGGCTTATTTTTCTTACTTCAATTGCTATCTTTAATATTAGTTATGTTGACCATTGTCTAGAAATCACAGATCTTTTTAGAAAGTATAAATTATACCTTAAAATCTCTCAAGGATTTGAGAAATTAATGCATAATTTCTGGAAAACTTTTCTGTATAATTGAGATTATATATATTCTTAGTGTCAAGATTTCAATGACAATTGGTAACTCCTAACAGATACTAATTTTTTAATTATAGATTTTAATAAACTGGAAGATTTATATGATTCCATTTTGTCATCCATTTTACCACCTACCTTCTTCTGAGCTTAAAGTGTTAATCATATATTCTCTATTTTGCTGTTCTTTATAATAATTCACATAAGTTAAATTTTTCTGTAAAATAAATGTTCTGAATTATTGATAATCACAAAATAAGGTAAAGTTTCTAAATTTTTTTCTTGAAAATTGGAGTTTTGCAAAATAAGTTGAGACAAAAAGAGTTTTAAGCCTTACAGATTTGCTAGAGTGTTTATCTGAACACAAACACCTGTTTAACAAATTATGTACTTCTGTTTTTTATAAACTCATCTTAGAAGCTCATTTAGAGCTTCTGGTTCTGGAGGAAAATTTAATAAACTTAATAACATTTGCTGCTTAAAATTTATTCCGTGGTCACTGTAGAATATACTATGTTCAAAGAGAAACTTTCCTGGGAGCAGATGTCACAATTTATTTTTAGTGCTTGCTTTTTCCATGAAATAACTACATGCATCTTTTGTTTTCAGGCTTGCCTGGGTTTGATCTACACTGTATATGTGGACAGTCTGAATGTCTCCTTGGAAAGTCTCATTGCAAACTTGTGTGCGTGTCTTGTCCCAGCGGCCGGAGGGTCTCAGGTAAACAGAATAAAAAAGAAGATGAAGAGGGCCTGCTTCTCTTCTCCTCTCCTCCAGTTAATTTAATTTATGAAGAAAAGGGAAAAAAACCGAATTCTTTAAATATTTTCTTTTTAAAGTGAGTCTTAGGGGACTTCCCTGGCGGTCCAGTGGTTAAGACTCCACCCTTCCAATGCAGGGGGCGAGAGTTCAATCCTTGGGAAAAAAAAAAAAAAAAAAAGGTCTTAGTTTAGTTAAGCATTGTCCCTGTGGTCTTCCTTCTAGAAACACAAGATTCCATTCTTTTCTTAGGTCACGGGGTTAATTTTAACACAGGGTTCACCTTTCACATTGCATAGTTAGAAGTTATATTCTGTGTAACTTGAAATCTAACTTAACATTTTCTTGGGAATGCACTTTTTAAAATTGAATTTCAAATGTGTTCTTTATACCATGCTTATTCCTCTATATGATTACACCTCATTAAAATTTTTTTCAGTGATAAAAATTCAGAGATAACATTAAGAAAACTGTCAGTATAATTTTTTGTAACATTGTAACTACCCCTGGATAGATTAATTCATTTCTTCATTTCCTTGGTTAAAATCAGTTATATTCAGTCCTTAAGACCATTTTGTATGTTGTATGTAATGTTTAGTAGAATAGCTTGCACTTAAGCTTCAGGAGAAGAGGGCTTATTTTTCTCATCTCAGTTGTCTACCTTTAATAATAATATAATGATGATGTTGACCATTGTCCAAAATCACAGATCTTCTTTGGAAAGTATAATCTATACCTTAAAGAATTTTGTCATACATAGATTGAGTGCATGAGGACATTAAACTCTTATACTGAAATAAAGCTTTCTCAAAGTGACATGTCTTTCATCTCTGTGTCTTGAAATTTTTATCTTCTTCTCTGAAGTAGAAAAATGAGAACCTCAGCTTCTATGACTAAATGTTCCTAGGTAACTTAAAAAAACTACTTAAGTCCTAAAATTGATTAGTTGACCACTTACTATGCTTATTCTTATGTAATATCGACGGAAAGAAAAGCCCTCTAAAAATTACATTTTTTAAACTCTGATCGATTAAAAAGTCTGATAGAGATGTTACTTATGGTAAAATTGACATATTTTTTCCTTGCCCTTTGCCTTTTTAACTATCTACTGTCTTTCCTAGTGTCTTTTGGTTACTCTGAAGTTTATTTTCCTTCTGCACTCTCTTCCCTCATTCTGTGTGTATTCCAAGGGCAGAATATGAAATAAGAGTTTAGTCACAATTGAACCTAAATTGTAAACCACATGAGTAATTTTATGAGCCTTTATTATGATGAAATTTTTGTTGACGTGATTTTATGTATTTTTTAATTTAAAAAGGATTTTTATTATGACTATTAGAAGTTTTTAAATTATATGTTTCATATTACTGTATTTCTTTTATTTTTCCAGTTTTATTCACATATAACTGGCATATAAATGTTAGCTTTAACATTGTATTATTTTTAAGTTATATGTTACTGTCACTGATTTGTGTGTTTCATTATTACTAAATTTTCACCTTCCAACCACTGAATTTTCTTGTATCATATTCATTTGGGCACAAAGTAACTTTATCTTGCATCATATTCATTTGGGCACAAAGTAACTTTATCTTGTATCATATTCATTTGGGCACCAAGTAACTTTAGTGTTTTGAGCTGCCTTATTGCCCTTTGCATCTATTAATTGGGTCTTATATGATTGTCATCTGCTCTAAATTTGAACTTCAAAGGGATTTTTTTTATCTTGAGAAAATGTGTGGAAAGAAATCATTTGTTGTGTGTATGTCTTTTCCCCCCATTCGGCAGAAGCTGTTTTCCTTGGGTGCAGGGGACAGACAGCTGATCCAGACTCCCTTGCATGACAGTCTTCCTGTCACAGGAACTAGTGTGGCTCTCCTGTTCCAGCAGTTAGGTATGTCTTGTTCTCTATTTTTCAGTGTTTTTCTAAAAGCTTCTGAAAAGACGATTAATTTTTACTCCTACATCACCTGACATGAACCGGGAAAATAAAAAAGTAAACCATTAAATAAGTTATATATAAAATATATAATTATATGGGTTCTAATACCAATTAGTATTCATTGTTTTTAACCTAGGCTCCTCTTGCTCTGTAATCACTTAGGCTTTTAGAAAGAAAACGTATTTTCTCTGTGCTGTAAAAGATGAATCGGTACTATGTTTTGTTTTTCCTTAGAAGATAAAACTAAAAGAATCCCTTCCTTTTCATTTCACCACCTGTAACAGGACTTCATCTCTAATTTTCTAGCAATGGCTTGGGTGAAGAATTAAGAGGGAGGACATGAGAAAGTGACCTCTGTACTTTGGACAGCTCATACTTCATTAAAGGAGTAATGTAACTTAGAGTATGTTTCAGATCAACGCTGCCAGAGATTGTAACTTACTTTATCTCTTCAGTCAGTTCAGTTGCTCAGTCATGTCTCACCTTTGTGACCCCATGAATTGTAGCACGCCAGGCCTCCCTGTCCATCACCAACTCCCGGAGTCCACCCAAACCCATGTCCATTGAGTTGATGATGCCATCCAACCATCTTATCCTCTGTCTTTCCCTTCTCCTCCTGCCCTCAATCTTTCCCAGCATCAGGGTCTTTTCCAGTGAGTCAGCTCCTCACATCAGGTGGCCAAAGTATTGGAGTTTCAGCTTCAACATCAGTCCTTCCAATGAACACCCAGGGCTTATCTCCTTTATGATGGACTGGTTGGATCTCCTTGCAGTCCAAGGGACTCTCAAGAGTCTTCTCCAACACCACAGTTCAAAAGCATCAACTCTTCAGCGCTCAGCCTTCTTCACAGTCCAGCTCTCACATCCATACATGACTACTGGAAAAGCCATAGCCTTGACTAGACGGACCTTAGTTGGCAAAGTAATGTCTCTGCTTTTGAATATACTGTCTAGGTTGGTTATAGCTTTCCTTCCAAGGAGTAAGCGTCTTTTAATTTCATGGCTGCAGTCACCATCCACAGTGATTTTGGAGCCCAGAAAAATAAACTCTGCCACTGTTTCCACTGTTTCCCCATCTATCTGCCATGAAGTGATGGGACCGGATGCCATGATCTTAGTTTTCTGAATGTTGAGCTTTAAGCCAACTTTTTCACTCTCCTCTTTCACTTTCATCAAGAGGCTTTTTAGTTCCTCTTCACTTTCTGCCATAAGGGTGGTGTCATCTGCATATCTGAGGTTATTGATATTTTTCTCGGCAATCTTGATTCCAGCTTGTGCTTCCTCCAGCCCAGCGTTTCTCATGATGTACTCTGCATATAAGTTTGACATGCTCCTTTTCCTATTTGGAACCAGTCTGTTGTTCCATGTCCAGTTATCTCTTACTTGTCTTATATGTGTACCTACGTAAGAGTTTCTCACTCACTTAGAGTATGTTTTTCACATTGTTCTCCATCTGTGTTTTTTTATAGTTGAGTTGAAACTGTCCCTTTCCTGAGGGCTCATCTCTACTTCTCCACTGAATTCTTAATTCCTTACACAAAAAATCCACCTTTTTATTTCCCCCCATCTCAAGTTGAATTTTACTCCCTGCTCAACTCTGAAACACATCACTCCTTTTCCTTTAATAGCCCCATCCTTATTCTTCTTTGTGACTTCCATCAGTGAAATTTAGAGAGCCTCAGAAGAATTTAATGGCCTTCCCTTGTATCTCAGTTGGTAAGGAATCAGCCTGCAATGTAGGAGACTTTGATTCGATTCCTGAGTCAGGAAGATCCTCTGGAGAAGGAAATGGCAACCCACCCCAGTATTCTTGACTGTAAAAATCCCATGGACAGAGAAGCCTTGCAGGCCACAGTCCATGAGGTCTCCAGAGCTGGACTCGACTCAGTGACTAAATCACCACACATAGAGTTTCTAGTATCCTAATAAAGAAGAATGATGGCATTAATCCCAAGGTAGTACTATTATATCTGCCTCCCCATAGGAGTTTAAACTGTTAAAAATCATGTGTTCCTTTTCTTCCTCCCTGAAAGTTTCTGCTCATTGAATTATCTCAACCAAGTTCAAATTAATTTAATTAAAGCTATTTTGTTTAATGTGTGAAATAGGCATTGACTCCTTGGTGGCACTTATTTCTGTAAAGAATATCTTGTTGATTAAAACCTTCCTCCACAAAGTTTTGGATGTAATTTTAGGGGTTCATGAACTACCTACACAGCCTGTGGATGGTCCCTACTAATCACTGACTTAATTGATTTTAGCTAAGCACTATTCCCTAGTAGCTCAGATGGTAAAGCATCTGATACAATGCAGGAGACCCAGGTTCGATCCCTGGATCAGGCAAATCCCCTGGAGAAGGAAATGGCAACCCACTCTAGTATCCTTGCCTGTAAAAATCCCATGGACAGAGAGCCTGGCAGGCTGTACAGTCTATGGCATCACAAAGAGTCGGACACGACTGAGCAAAAGTTGATCATTGTTGAAGCACTATTCACATGATCTTTTTCATTTAGGAAGACTTGTATGGCTGTACATGGGTCGGCGGTGGTCTGCCTTAGGGACACGGGCTCTGGATGCTGCAGACTTGGGTATGGCATAACCCTTCTTGGGGGAGGCCGCCATTAACCCCACTGTAGAGCTGCCAGAACTTACACTGGACTGGGAAATAGACTCTTGGAGGGCACAAAAGAACCTTGTGCATCAGGACCCAGGAGAAAGGAGCAGTGACCCCACAAGAGACTCTCCGGACTTGCATGTGAGTGTCCAGGAGTCTCCGGCAGAGGCAAGGGTTGGTGGTGGCCTGCTGCAGGGTTGGGGGCACTGAGTGTAGCGGTACACACATGGGATCTTTGGAGGGAGGTCCCCATTATCTTCATTACCTCCACCATAGTTTGGCCCCAGGTAAATGGGGTTTTTCCTGTGGTCATGTATGGATGTGAGAATTGGACTGTGAAGAAGGCTGAGCGCCGAAGAATTGATGCTTTTGAACTGAAGAACTGATGCTTTTGTTGGAGAAGACTCTTGAGAGTCCCTTGGACTGCAAGGAGATCCAACCAGTCCATTCTGAAGGAGATCAACCCTGGGATTTCTTTGGAAGGAATGATGCTAAAGCTGAAACTCCAATACTTTGGCCACCTCATGAGAAGAGTTGACTCATTGGAAAAAACTCTGATGCTGGGAGGGATTGGGGGCAGGAGGAGAAGGGGACGACCGAGGATGAGATGGCTGGATGGCATCATGGACTCAATGGACGCGAGTCTGAGTGAACTCTGGGAGATGGTGATGAACAGAGAGGGGAGATGGTGATGAACAGAGAGGCCTGTCGTGCTGCGATTCATGGGGTCAAAAGAGTCGGACACTGACTGAGCAACTGAACTGAAACAGCAGGGAGGGAACACAGCTCCACCCATCAACAGATAATTGGATTAAACATTTATTGAGCACGGCCCCGCCCAACAGAACAAGACCCAGTTTCTGCCTCAGTCAGTCTATCCCATCAGGAAGCTTCCATAAGCGTCTTAACCTTCTCTGTCAGAGGGCAGACAACCTGAAAACCACAATCACAGAAAACTAACCAATCTAATCACATGGACCACAGCCTTGTCTAACTCAGTGAAACTGTGGGCCATGCCATGTAGAGCCACCCAAGACAGAGAGTTCTGCCATCATGTGGTCCACTGGAGAAGGGAATGGCAAGCAACCTCAGTATTCTTGCCTTAAGAACCCCATCCATGAACAGTATGAAAAAGCAAAAAGATAGGACACTGAAAGAGGAGCTCCCCAGGTTGGTAGGTGCCCAATATGCCACTGGAGATCAGTGGAGAAACAACTGCAGAAAGAATGAAGAGATGGAGCCAAAGCAAAAACAGTGCCCAGCTGTGGATGTGACTGGTGATGGAAGCAAGGTCCGATGCTGTAAAGAGCAATATTGCATAGGAACCTGGAATGTCAGGTCCATGAATCAAGGCAAATTTGAAGTGATAAAACAGGAGACGGCAAGAGTGAACATTGATATTTTACGAATCAGTGAACTAAAATGGACTAGAATGGATGAATTTAACTCAAATGACCATTATATCTACTATTGTGGGCAAGAATTCCTTAGAAGAAATGGAGTAGCCCTCATAGTCAACAAAAGAGTTCGGAATGCAGTACTTGGGTGCAATCTCAAAAACGACAGAATGATCTTTGTTCATTTCCAAGGCAAACCATTCAATATCATAGTAATCTATGTCTATGCCCCGACCAGTAATGCTGAAGAAGCTGAAGTTGAATGTTTCTATGAACACCTACAAGACCTTCTAGAACTAACACCCAAAAAAGATGTCCTTTTCATTATAGGGGACTGGAATGCAAAAGTAGGAAGTCAAGAAGCACCTGGAATAACAGGCAAATTTCGCTTTGGAGTTCAGAGTGAAGCAGGGCAAAGGCTAATAAAGTTTTGCCAAGAGAATGCACTGGTCATAGCAAACACCCTCTTCGAAAAACACAAGAGGAGACTCTACACATGGACATCACCAGATGGTCAACACCAAAATCAGATTGATTATATTGTTTGCAGCCAAACAAGGAGAAGCTCTACAGTCAGAAAAAAACAAGACTAGGAGTTGACTGTGGCTCAGATCATGAACTCCTTATTGTCAAATTTAGACTTTAATTGAAGAAAGTAGGGAAAACCACTGGATCATTCAGGTATGACCTAAATTAAATCCCTTATGATTATACAGTGGAAGTGAGAAATAGATTTAAGGGACTAGATCTGATAGATAGAGTGCCTAATGAACTATGGAATGAGGTTCGTGACATTGTACAGGAAACAGGGATCAAGACCAACCTCAAGAAAAAGAAATGCAAAAAAGCAAAAGGGCTCTCTGAGGATGCCTTACAAGTAGCTGTAAAAGAAGAGAAGCAAAAAGCAAAGGAGAAAAGGAAAGATTATACCCATTTGAATGCAGAGTTCCAAAGAATAGCAAGGAGAGATAAGAAAGCCTTCCTCAGAGATCAATTCAAAGAAATAGAGGAAGACAAAAGAATGGGAAAGATTAGAGATCCCTTCAAGAAAATTAGAGATACCAAGGGAACATTTCATGCAAAGATGGGCTCACTAAAGGACAGAAATGGTATGGACCTAACAGAAGCAGAAGATATTAAGAGGTGGCAAGAATACACAGAAGAACTGTACAAAAAAGATCTTCATGACCCAGATAATCACGATGCTGTGATCACTCACCTAGAGCCAGACATCCTGGAATGCGAAGTCAAGTGGGCCTTAGGAATTATCACTACGAACAAAGCTAGTGGAGGTGATGAAATTCCAGTTGAGCTATTTCAAATCCTAAAAGATGATGCTGTGAAAGTGCTGCACTCAATATGCCAGCAAATTTGGAAAACTCAGCAGTGGCCACATGACTGGAAAAGGTCAGTTTTCATTCCAATACCAAAGAAAGGCAATGCCAACGAATGCTCAAACTACTGCACAGTTGCACTCATCTCACACGCTAATAAGGTAAAGCCCAGAATTCTCCAAGCCAGGATTCAATAGTATGTGAACTGTGAACTTCCAGATATTCAAGCGAGACTTAGAAAAGGCAGAGGAACCAGAGATCAAATTGCCAACATTCACTGGATCATGGAAAAAGCAAGAGAATTCCAGGAAAACATCTGCTTTATAGACTATGCCAAAGCCTTTGACTGTGTGGATCACAATAAACTGTGGAAAATTCTGAAAGAGATGGGAATACCAGACCACCTGACCTGCTTCTTGAGAAACCTGTATGCAGGTCAGGAAGCAACAGTTAGAACCAGACATGGAACAACAGACTGGTTCCAAATAGGAAAAGGAGTACGTCAAGGCTGTATATTGTCACTGTGCTTGTGCTTATTTAACTTCTATGCAGAGTACATCATGAGAAATGCTGGGCTGGAGGAAGCACAAGCTGGAATCAAGATTGCCGGGAGAAATATCAATAACCTCAGATATGCAGATGACACCACCATTATGGCAGAAAATGAAGAACTAAAGAGCCTCTTGATGAAAGTGAAAGAGGAAGGTGAAAAAGTTGGCTTAAAGCTCAACATTCAGAAAACTTAGATCATGGCATCCGATCCCATCATTTTATGGCAGTTAAATGGGGAAACAGTGGAAACAGTGGCTGACTTTATTTTGGGGGGCTCCAAAATCACTGTAGATGGTGATTGCAGCCATGAAATTAAAATACGCTTGCTCCTTGGAAGAAAAGCTATGACCAACCTTGATAGCATATTCAAAAGCAGAGACATTACTTGGGCAACAAAGGTCTGTTTAGTCAAAGCTATGGTTTTTTCAGTAGCCATGCATGGATGTGAGAGTTGGACTATAAAGAAAGCTGAGCACCAAAGAATTGATGCTTTTGAACTGTGGTGGTGGAGAAGACTCTTGAGAGTCCCTTGGACTGCAAGGAGATCCAACCAGTCCATCCTAAAGGAAATCAGTCCCAAATATTCATTGGAAGGACTGATGTTGAAGCTGAAACTCCAATCCTTTGGCCACCTGATGCGAAGAGCTGACTCTTTGGTAATGCTGGGAAAAATTGAAGGCAGGAGGAGAAGGGGACAACAGAGAATGCGGTGTTTGTCTGACATCTCCAACTCAATGGGCATGAGTGTAAACAAGCTCCCGGAGTTGGTGACGAACAGGGAAGCCTGGCATGCTGCAGTCCATGGGGTCACAAAGAGTTAGACACAACTGGACGATGGAACTGAACTGAACTGAACTGAACTAACCTTGCCAAACACTACCTATATTTTGCCCAAGAGATTAAGTCTGATTCTGATCCCAGAAAATACAGAAGGTAGGGAACACATTGCTTCCAGAGACTGCAGTTTTCAAAATCCAGGCTCTCAGAAACTGTTGGTCAATGTCAAAAATTATTTAACAAATAAATTATATGGAGGAGGAACCTGAAGAGTAAAAATGCTTTGAGGGTCTTCCCTGGTAGTCCAGTGGTTAAGACTGCATGTTTCCACTGCAGAGCGTGCAGGTTCTATTCCTTGTCATGGAACCAAGATCCAGCATGCCACATGGAGTGGACAAGAAATGAGAGATTTGAAATAGATTCCGTTTTTAGCAGAGTGAGGTTATACTGTAGTGTCTAGAGATGCACCTTTTGGTGATAAAAAAAATGTCTGTAGGAAAAATCAGGAAAATGCTTAATAGAAGAAAGGCAGAACATTGATTATTTATAGCAGTGGAGGGGTTGTCATGATTAGTGGCACATGCAAGGGGCCTCTAGGGCTGCTGGCAAAGTCCTCCCTTGACCTTGGTAGTGTTTGTAAGATAGTTCATTGAACTATACTTTTGATTTGTATCCTTTTCTATATTTGTGCTTTATCTTACAAATATTTAGAAAACTTGTTTGACTAACTCTTCATATGTACACTTTTTTTTTTTTTTTAAATAAAAGTTCAGTGCTTGAACAAAGTAAGAGATTTTATCCTCCAGTAACAAAAAGGCAGTACAGGACTGATATGTTAATTCCCAAATGTCTTTAGGAAGACATGTTTTTCCCTTACTTATTAATAGGGCACTTTCACTTTCTTGACTGGGAGCTTCAAGAACTGCCTTGTCTTATCCTGTGCATCCTTTATATCTGGCATAGTGACTTTGGCACAGAAGGCATCAGTGTTTACTAAATAAATTACTGCACCAGCCGTGAAGAAGATGGCAGTCATACCTCCTAGGAGAGTTCTGTATATGGATGAAGTGCATAGAACAGATGATGATCAGCCATTTGAATATCAGATTTCATTATTTTTACTGTCTAGTATTTTGAGCTTAATTATCTTTTGCTTACATATTCAAAATTTACTTTTTCAGCATCTTTCAGCTTATTCTTGATAAGGAAAAGATAAGAAAGGAAAGGAGAAAGAAAGATGCCTCTCAAACAGCATTGTATGCAGTTGTAGTTGCCAAAGCATGTGGTACTGATAATTATGTCTGAAATCATGTTTTTATCACCGGTCATTTTGGTTAGACTGTTGTTGAAGGCCAATGTTAGACCATTATCACAGTTGACTACCTGCATTGGGGATGTGGTAGTGGTGGTAGATTTTACAAAGCACAGACAGGAAGCAGATAAAACTCTAAGATACTTTTGTAGCCTTGACTAGTTTTCCTGTGAAAGGCCTAAATGTAATGATAGCATTTCCTTGGTTCTTCTTTCCAAGGGTTGTTATGATAATGAATTTGTTTTTCACAGTTTCAGAGCTATGTTTGCCTGAAGTTGTTATGTGGACATATGCCATTACCCACCTCATTCCTTAAAATTTTCTGTTAACCAGCTTCATCTTCAACTTAACATCTATTTTATTTATTTGTATCTTTTTGTAGTCTATGTGAATTGTTTTTTATTTACCTAAGATTTGTGTTTTGTGTAGAAAATTGTAATTTTTCATGTTAATTAAGATTGTATTCATAGGAACTGGTTTTTATAGCCCCTCTGATTTTTTTAATCCATAGCTCAGGTATCCCTCCTTGACCCAGATAATTTTGTGAAATACTCTTGAGATCTTTTGAGATATATGTTCATCTATAACTTGGTTTCTAACTATAAACACACTCATTATAGAATAATTGTTCCCAATTTTATAGTATACTATTTATTAGACCTTCTTAAAGTCACAGGCTAAAGCTAGTTTGGGCCTTAAGTTACTGTCACTCTATTTCCTTAGTAAAACAGCATTAGTCATGTAACATCTGTATTTATTGAGATATTCTTGAGATATAACTTGTATAAGTTTAAGGTTTACAGTGTGATGCTGTGATGCTTATATTTATTGCAAAATGATTACTGTAATAAGATTAGTTACCACCTTCATCCCCTCACATAACTATCATTTGTGTGCTGATAACATTTAACATCTACTCTTTTCACAGTTTTTAAATCTGTAATACAATATTGTTAATTATAGTACCATGCTATACATTACATGCTCAGAATTTATTCATCTTATACCTGGAATTTGTATTTTTTGACCAGTATCTTCCCAACTCCCCCACCCTTTGCATACATGTGTACTCAGTTACTTAGTTGTGTCTGACTCTTTGCCACCTTAGTGGACTGTATTCTGCTAGGCTCCTCTGTCCATGGGATTTTCCTTACAAGAATATTGAAGTGAGTTGCCATTTCCTACTCCAGGGTATCTTCCCAAACCAGGGATTAAACCCACATCTCCTGCATCTGCTTGCATTAGCAGGCGGATTCTTTACCAGTGAGCCACCTGGGAAAGCCCTTCCACATCACCTAGCCCCTGGCAACCACCATTCTGTCTGTTTCTAATTTCAGCTTTTTCAGAGTCTATAAAAATGAGAATATAGAGTATTAGTCTTTCGCTGACATTTCATTTAGCATAGTGCCTTCAGGATCTATCCACGTTGTCATGAAAGACAGTGTTTCCTTCCTTTTTATAATTGAATAATACTCCAATATATTATATATGTATTTTTTTCCATTCATCTGTTGATGGACACTTAGGTTGTTTCCATATCATGGCTATTGTAAATAATACTGCAGTGAACACATGAGTAGCTCTTAGAGATAGTGAGTTTATTTCCTTTGAATATGTACCCAGAAGTGGAATCACTGTATAAAATGGTAGTTCTATGTTTTTCTTTTTTGAGAGCCGTCATACCGTTTTCCATAGTAGCTGGACCAATTTACATTCCTGCCAACAGTGTATAGGAGAGATCTCTTTTGTCTTTTGATAGTAGTCATTCTAACTGTTGTGAGATGATTGGCATTTCCTTGATGATTAGCAAAGTTGAGCATCTTTCCATGTGCCTGTCGGCGTTTATATGTCTTCTTTGGAAAAATGTCTGTTTTTTTTTTAAGTCCTTTGCCCATTTTGTAGTCTTTCTTTTTTCCTTTTTGCTATTGAGTTATATGAGTTCCTGTTATATTTTAGATATTAATATCTTAGCAAATAGATGATTTGCATGTAATTTCTCCTGTTCATAGCTTGCCTTTTCATTTTGCTGATTGTTTCTCCTGCTGTTCAGAAACTTTTTAGTTGGGTGTAGTCCCAGTTGTTTATTTTTGTATTTGCTGCTTGAGTTTTGGGTGTCCCATCTAAAAAATCATTGCCAAGACCAGCATCAGGGAGCTTTTTCTCTGTTTCCTTTAGTAGTTTTATAGTTTTGTTTCTTTTATTTATATATTTAATCTGTTTCATATTATTTTTTGTGAGTGGTGTGGGATAGGGGTCCAGTTTCATTATTTTGCACATGAACATTCAGTTTTAAAGATACTATTCTTTCCCCATTGAATAGTTTTGGGTTTTTGTCACGTATTAGTTCACTGTATGTGTGTGAGTTTCTTTCTACACTCTGAATTCTATTCCATTGATCTATGTGTCTGTTTTTATGCCAGTACATGACTGAGCAACTTCACTTTCACTTTCACTTTCACGCATTGGAGAAGGAAATGGCAACACACTCCAGTGTTCTTGCCTGGAGAATCCCAGGAACAGGGGAGCCTGGTGGCCTGCCATCTATGGGGTCGCACAGAGTCGGACACAACTGAAGCAACTTAGCAGTAGCATACTTTTTAAAAAATATTATTGTAGCCTTAGAATATAGTTTAAAATCAGGAATTGTGGAACCTCCAACTGTGTCCTTTCTCAGATATTCCTTTGGCTATTCAGGGACTTTTATGGTTCATATGAATTTTAGGATTTATTTTTTTCTATGTCTATGCAAATATAATTATCAGTTCAGTCACTCAGTAGTGTCCAACTTTTTGCGACCCCATGGACCACAGCATGCCAGGCCTCCCTGTTCATCGCTAACTCCCAGAGTGTATCCAAACTCATGTCCATTGAGCTGGTGATGCCGTCCAACCATCTCATTCTCTGTCATCCCCTTCTCCTCCTGCCTTCAATCTTTTCCAGTATCAGGGTCTTTTCAATAATTTTGATTAAATTGAATTTATAGGTGGTTTGATGCAGTATGGATATTTTAAGTGCTAATTCTTCTGAATTATGAACATAGGATATATTTCCATTCATTTGTATCTTCCTCAGTTTCTTTCATCAAACTCTCATCAGTTTCAACATACAGATCTTTGCCTCCTTGGTTAAATTTATTCCTGAGTATTTTATTCATTTTGTTGCTACTATAAATGAGATTATTTTATTTCTTTTTCAAATGGTTTGTTGAATAGTTTCAAATAGTTGTAGAAATGCAACTGATTTTTCTATGTTGATTTTATATCCTGCAACTTTGCTGAATTTATTAGTTCTAACAGTTCTCTGATGGAGTCTTTAGGATTTTCTGTCTATATATATAAGATCATATAATCTGCAAACAAACTATTACTTTTCCATTCTGATTTGATGCTTTCTATTTCATTTTCTTTCCTAATTGCCCTGGGTAGGATTTCCAGTACTGTGTTGAAAAGGTGTGGGCACCCTTGTCCTACTCCTGATCTTAGCAGAAAAGCTTTCATGCTTTCACTGTTAAATAAAATGTTAGCTGTGGACTTCTCATATCGCCATTTTTTATGTTGGGGTATGTTTTTTTCCATACTTAATTTTTTGAGAATTTTTATCATGAAAGAGTTTTGAATCAGATGCTTTTCTGCATGTATTGAGAAAATTATAAGATTTTTTAAATATTTAATTATATTAATGTCATATATCACATTGGTTAATTTGTATATGTTGAAATATCCTTGCATCCTGCAATTATATTCCACTTGATCATTGTGTATGGTCCTTTTAATATGGTATTGAATTCATTTTCCTGCTATTTTGTTGAGAATTTTCATATATTATGTTAATCAGTAAGATTGGCCTGCAGTTTCATTTCCTATTGAGTCCTTACCTGGCTTTGTTATTCGGGTAATTTTGGCTATAAGGATTCTTCCTTCCTTTTCAGTTTTTTGAAGGAGTTTGAGAAGAATTGGTATTCATTCTTCTTTAAATGTTTGGTGGAATTCACCAGTGAAACCATCTGGTCCAGGACTTTTCTCTGTTGGGAGGTTTTGGTTATAGTTTGAATCTCCTCACTCATTATTGGTCTGATCAAAGTTTTTATTTCCTCATGATCTCATCCTAGTGTAAACTTTTTTATATGCATACTTTCTTTTCGCTTACCCATATGTAGCCAGCTTTTCATGGACTATTATTGAGTCAGTATTTCTGTGTATTATCTCTAATACTAAGTAGAGATTTTTTAAAAAATTATTAAAATTGCTAGAGTTTTTCCTTCAGTTTATCTTACAAATGTTATTTTTCCTTTTTATATAAACATCCTTAAAATGTTGATTGTAACCATACTTGCTATTCAGAAAGTTATTTCTGCTCTTAAATGTTTTAATGGAAAATTTCTGGCATTCTCTTTTTTATCTTCCTCTGGAAAAGCTTCTGGTTGTAATGCTATATAATTATTCTTAAAGTGATATTAACTTTTATAAGCATATCAAAACTAATTTATGTTCCTGAAAAGAAAGAAGAAAGATTATTAGAGGAAAGAATGAAGGCTTAAGTTGTGCAAAATTCTTCTCTTTAAAGGTAACACCTTTAAGAATATGTTGACTGGTAAATTTATGAACCACATGATTAACGCATCAGTTATAGAATGATTTTTGTCCTTTTTCCTTAAATTATCAAAATCTAGAGTCTTGGATCACATTACTGTTTTCATTTAGTTTTCCTAGATCATTCATGTAATATTAGTACTTGATTTAGTCTTTTTCTCAACTACAATTGAAAAAAATGAAGTAGCCATTTTCATTTTTATTGTATGTAATTTAACACGTAGTTGGAGAATTTGTGGGCACAAAAGTTTAGATCATTACTGTAAATGGAATATTGTGCTCTAGGTAGAAAAGGAAGAAATGGGAAATTTAGTGTTTTACTGTAACTATGTATTATTAATCATTTTGAGATAGTTTGATTGTCAGCTATTTGTCTTGAGGTTTTGAAACAAATTAAATCTTCTCACTAGTCTGTCTGGAGCACTTTTCTGAAGATACTTCTTACCATGTCTACTTTGTTCCAGAGTCCGAACAAAATTTCTGTAATGCCTATCTACAGGAGTATAATTTTTTTCATCAAATACTTAGAGAACCATTATCATTTGTAAAGTCCTGTGCTAGTCACTAGGGATGTAAAGATAAAACAGTCTCATCCTCTTCTCCCAGATAATACTTTTATATGTTTTAAAAATTATAGTACACTGTAATTAGTGCAATAATAGAGATACTAAGAGCTAACTTTTACTAGCTAGAAAAGTGGAAGGACATTCCAGGCAGAGAGAAAGCATAAGCAATGATATAGAGCCATGATAGGCATTTATGAAATAATAAGATATTTGATGAAGCTTGAGCATTCAGAAGTGGTCACAATGTTATCAGGAAACTGATTGCTTTCTTTTAAAAATTAAACACTTAATATTTATGCTAGGTTTATAAAGGAAACTGTTTTCAAAATACCAAATACTAACAGTCATAACCAATGGGTTGTTGATTAATGTACTCCGCTTACTAGAATCATACATAGATAAAGTATTTAATATCTGCTTGCTACATGATATCATTTGCCGCTGCTGCTAAGTCACTTCAGTCGTGTCCGACTCTGTGCGACCCCATAGACGGCAGCCCACCAGGCTCCCCCATCCCTGGGATTCTCCAGGCAAGAACGCTGGAGTGGGTTGCCATTTCTTTCTCCAATGCATGAAAGTGAAAAGTGAAAGTGAAGTCTCTCAGTCGTGTCCGACTCTTCACGACCCCATGGACTGCAGCCTACCAGGCTCCTCTGTCTATGGGATTTCCCAGGCAAGAGTACTGGAGTGGGGTGCCATTGCCTTCTTTGGACATCATTTGAAGACAGTTCAGAAAAATCCTGATGCAAAGAATTTTCCATTTTCCTTTTATTGTGTTTAAATACTAACACTAAATGGTTAAATGCTTCCACTAAATGGGCTTCGCTGGTGGCTCAGCAGTAAAGACTCTGACTGCCAGTGCAGGAGACTGAGTTCAACCCCTCAGTCGGGAAGACCCCCTGGAGAAGGAAATGGCACCCTTTCCAGTATTCCTGCCTGGGAAATCCCATGGACAGAGGAGGCTGGTAGGCCACAGTCTACAGGGTCACAAAGAGTCAGGAACAACTGAAGCGACTTGGCATGCATGCAAAGTGTATTTAATTCATGTCACATTCAAGGGAATAAAAATGTTCATAACCACTAAAATACACCCATGTATAGTTACCTCATGCAAAGAGTTGACTCATTGGAAAAGACTTTGATGCTAGGAGGGATTGGGGGCAGGAGAAGAAGGGGACGACAGAGGATGAGATGGCTGGATGGCATCACTGACTTGATGGACGTGAGTCTGAGTGAACTCCGGGAGTTGGTCATGGACAGGGATGCCTGGCGTGCTGCGATTCATGGGGTTGCAAAGAGTCGGACACGACTGAGTGACTGAACCGAACCGAACCGATAGTTGCCCAATTGAGTTACATTTCTTAGTTATTTTTTTATTTAGAAGATTTCCATTTATAACATATTTGGAAATAATATACTGAATTTGTAATTAATGTGAAACATTGCCTCTCAATGGTAGTTACAGAACTTAACTGTAAAACGTATTAGATAATCTGAGAGGGTAGGGATTTTATTTTTCTTCGTTATTGTATTCCTAGTATCTGGAGCATAGTGGTGGTGGTTATTGTTCAGTTGCTCAGTCATGTCCAACTCTGTGTCCCCATGAACTGCAGCATGCCAGGCTTCCCACCAACTCCTGGAGCTTGTTCAAACTCATGTCCATTGAAGTGGTGATGCCATCCAGCCATCTCATCCTCTGCTGTCAACTTCTCCTCCTGCCTTCAATCTTTCCCAGCATCAGGGTCTTTTCCAGTGAATCAGTTCTTCACATCAGGTGACCAAAGTATTGGAGCTCCAGCTTCAACATGAGCCCTTCCAGTGAATATTCAGAGTTGGTTTCCTTTAAGATTGACTAGTTTGATCTCCTTATAGTCCAAGGGACTCTCAAGAGTCTTCTCCAGCACCACAGTTCCAAAGCATCAGTTCTTCAGTGCTCAGCTTTTTTTATGGTCCAACTCTCACATCCATGCATGACTACTGGAAAAACCATAGCTTTGACTAGACGGACCTTTGTTGGCAAAGTGATATCTCTGCTGTTTAATATGCTGTCTAGGTTTGTCATAGTTTTTATTCCAAGTAGCAAGCGTGTTTTAATCTCATGGTTGCAGTTACCATCTGCAGTGATTTTGGAGCCCAAGAACATAAAGTCTGTCACTGATTCCATTGCTTCCTCATCCATATGCCATGAAGTGATGGGACCAGATGCAATGATCTTAATTCTTTGAATGTTGAATTTTAAGCCAGCTTTTTCACTCTCCTCTTTCATTTTCATCAAGAAGTTCTTTAATTCCTCTTGCTTTTTGCCATTTGGGTAGTGTTATCTGCATATCTCAGGTTGTTGATATTTCTCCTGGGAATCTTGATTCCAGCTTGTGCTTCATCTAGCCCAGCATTTTTCATGATGTACCCTGCATATAAGTTAAGTAAGCAGGATGACAACATACAGCCTTGATGTACTCCTTTCCCAATTTGGAACCAGTCCATTGTTCCACATCCAGTTCTAACTATTGCTTCTTGACCTGCATACAGATTTCTCAGGAGGCAGGTTTGGTGGTCTGGGATTCCTACTTTTTTAAGAATTTTCCACAGTTTGTTGTGATCCATACAGTCACAACACTGTAGTCAGTAAAGCAAAAGTAGATGTTTTCCTGGAATTCCTGGATGTTTTTCTGGAATGCTTTTTCTGTGATTCAACAGATGTTGGCGACTTGACCTCTGATTCCTCTGCCTTTACTAAATCCAGCTTGTACATCTGGAAGTTCTCGGTTCACATACTGGCCTATCTTGAAGGATTTTGAGCATTACCAGCATTACTCATGTGAATTGAGTGAAGTTGTGTGGTAGTCTGAATATTCTTTGGCATTGCCTTTCTTTGGGATTGGAATGAAAACTGACTTTTTTCAATCCCATGGCCACTGCTGAGTTTTCCAAGTTTGCTGGCATATTGAATGCAGCACTTTAACAGCATCATCTTTTAGCATTTGAAATAGCTGAGCTGTAATTCCATCACCTCCACTAGCTTCATTTGTTGTAATGCTTGCTAAGACCCACTTTTCTTCACATTCCAGGATGTCTGGCTCTAGGTGAGTGACCACACCACTGTGGTTATCAAGGTCATTAAGACATTTTTGGTACAGTTCTTCTGTATTCTTGCCACCTCTTCTTAATTTCTTCTTCTTCTGTTAGATCCATGCCATTTCTTTCCTTTGTTGTGCCCATCTTTGCATAAAATGTTCCCTTGGTATCTCTAATTTTCTTGAGGAGATCTGTAGTATTTCCCATTCTTTGTTATCCTCTGTTTCTTTTCATTGTTCACTTAAGAAGACTTTCTTATCTGTCCTTGCTATTCTTTCAAAATATACATTCAAGTCTTTCCTTTTCTCCTTTGCTTTTCCTTTCTCTTCTTTTTCTCAGCTATTTGTTAGGCCTCCTCAGACAACCAGTTTGCCTTGTTGCATTTCTTTTTCTTGTAGGCTTTCAACAAATATTGATCAAATGAATGAGAAATATCCTTTTTCATGACTTTTGTTAAGCCATGACCATTATAACATTTTCTCTATTGTGGATTGGCAGAATTATAGTAAATTATTTAAGGCTTTTGGAAATATAACCTGCCAAGAAAACCAGGACCTTCAATTCCTCAATTTGCCCATTTGAAAGCTGAGACATAATTTTTATTTGTATAGCATATCTTTATTAGAAGGGGAGGTTTCTGGAGAGAAGTTTGTGGTGTTGTTTTTTCAATGCAAGAAACAAATACCTTCATTAATGTTTGATGTTGTGAATTTTAGATCTTTAACCCCCAAACAAAAGTTAAGATCAGGAAGTAATTTTTCAAAATGTTTTACTATTTGGATAGTCAACAGGATGTGTATGTATCATTGTAGTCAAATCAGTAGAAATTATCACTGGAATGTTTGCTTTTCATACTGTTTTTCTCTCCTGTTATTGTGTAGCTTTGGATAGACATTGGCTACTGAAGACTAGGAAACATTCAAGGTTATTTAGAAAACTGATTATGACTAGCAGTACAAGGAAAATGAAGCCAGCAACAAGTGTTGCTAGTTAGGAATAAAAACATCAATGTAATTTCTTAAAATATCTGAGATTGTTAATTATCTAAAACTTAAAGCATGTGATGTTTAAAAATGCAAAATTTAAGCTATCCATTAGTTAGTCACAGGTAAATTTTATTTTATATTATGGATGAAGTGGTTGGATGGCATCACCAACTCGATGGACATGAGTTTGAGCAAGCTCCAGGAGTTGGTGATGGACAGGGAAGCCTGGCATTCTGCAGTCCATGGGGTCACAAAGAGTCGGACACAACTGAGCAACCGAACTGAAATAATTTTCTGGATAATGAGAAACTTACCTTTTAAGCATTAGACTGTTACCCCTAACTCAATTCTAATACATGAGATGTTAGCCTTTAGTAGTAAATATAGTGTAATATTTCACTCCTTGCTGTCACAAATTGATTCTACTAACATAAGCTCTCTAAGGAGAGCTGCATACCTTCCTTCTTCACTTTTTATCTAATACTACATGATGCTGGCCATGACTTTTATTTTCTGAGATTATCAAAATGGATTTTTTTGTGTGTGTGTGGGTATTACAGTGGATTCAGAGGGGAGTAGAGAGGGAAAAGTTCTTCCCTAGAATCTTCAGGGAAAAAGTTTGGATTCCTTCCTAATGGTATACAGACTCTTCATGAACCTGCCCTTGGCAAAACTCCTTGTAGGTCTTCTGAATGCCTTTCCTTCCCTCAGTCCTTTGTTTCTTTGCATGTGGTCATCTGTCAACTTTGAAAGTCTTAGTGATCTCCGTTTCCCTAACTCTAACTTCTGCTTATCCTTAAAACTGCAACTCGAGTGTCAATTCCTTTAGGTGGGCCCAGTGTAACCATAAAGGTCCTTAAAAGATGGAAGAGGGAGATATAGTGTGAGAGTGGTGCACTCTGATTCACACAAGAGGGAAAGACTCAACCAACCTTACCAGCTTTGATGATGGAAGGGGGCCATGAGCTCAAGAATGCAGGCAATTGCTAGAAGCTGGGAAACCCAGGAGTAGGGCTTCTGAGTTTTAAGCCATTAAGTTTGTGGAAATTTATTATAATAGCCATGGGAAATTAATACAACTACAGACTTTTTTAAATATAAATTTTAATTTTTAAATACTTGGACCCACAAAAAGTTGTTAAAATGGTACAGCAGATTCTCAAGTTTTGACTTCTTCAAACTTGCTTAGGTCTCACATCTTCAGAAAATAGTATTAGACCAATCATGATCAAAAGAAACAAAATATATTAAAACTGAAGACATACAAAAGCAAATAAACTCCACTTCTCCCCAATGGTGTCCATACCTTTGTTCTGTGCATCTGTGTGTCTGTTTCTGCTTTGCAAATAGGTTAATTTGTACCATTTTCCTGGATTCCACATGTATATGGAGTTGTAAGGTTTGGGAAATGAAGGTTTGGAGGGCAGGTTGCTTGTTAATTTCCTGCAGTCTCTCTCCTTACTCAGCCATTAGCTCTAAGACAGGAACTGTGACTGTTTTGTGGGCTAATGCATGCCCCAGGGCTCAGGAAAGTATCAGGTATATGGTAGGCACACAGTAAATGTTTGTTGAATAAATGAATAATAAAGTCACCTAGAAAGTTAGGGACAACCAAAACAGGAATCCAGGGCTCTGCTCCCCCAGGCCAGGCTCTATACATTGAACCAGGAAACGTAGATTATAGAGCGAGGCTGTTGTTGTTCAGTCGCTCAGTCATGTCTGACTGTTTGTAGCCCCATGGCTTACAGCCCACCAGGCTTCCCTGTCCTTCACCATCTCTTGGAGCTTGCTCAAACTCATATCCATTGAGTCAGTGATGCCATCCAAACATCTCATCCTCTGTCATCCCCTTCTTCTGCCTTCAGTCTTTTCAAGCATCCGGGTCTTTTCAAATGAGTCAGCTCTTCTCATCAGGTGGCCTAAGTATTGGAGCTTCAGCTTCAATATCAGTCCTTCCAATGAATATTCAGGACTGATTTCCTTTAGGATGGACTGGTTGGATCACCTTGTAGTCCAAGGGACTCTCAAGAGTTCTCCAACACCACAGTTCAAAAGCATCAATTCTTCGGGCGCTCAGTCTCACATCCATACATGACTACTGGAAAAACCATAGCTTTGACTAGACGGACTTTTGTAGGCAAAGAAATGTCTCTGCTTTTTAATACACTGTCTAGGTTGGTCATAGCTTTTCTTTCAAGTAGCAAGTGTCTGTTAATTTCGTGGCTGTAGTCACCATCCACATTGACTTTGGAGCCCAAGAACATTAAGTCTGTCACTGTTTTCACTGTTTCCCCATCTATTAGCCATGAAGTGATAGGACTGGATACCATGATCTTTGTTTTTTTAATATTAGTTTTAAGCCAGCTTTTTCACCCTCCTCTTTTGCCTTCATCAAAAGGCTTTTTAATTCCTCTTTGCTTTCTGCAATAAGATTGGTGTCATCTGTGTGTCCGACTCTCTGTGACCCCATGGACTGTAGCCCACCAGGCTTTTCTGTCCATGGAATTCTCCAGGCAAGAATACTGAAGTGGATAACCATTCTTTTCTCCAGGGGAACTTCCCAACCCAGGGATTGAACCTGTGTCTCCTGCATTGTAGGCATAGTCTTTACCATCTGAGCCACCAGGGAAGTCCCCAATATAAGATTTAGCAAATGAATAAATGTGTTTATGTCCATAGGATCCAGGGTTTTCATTGGAAAAAGGAACATACAACTATGTATTGGAGTCGGGAGACTCTGCGAGAATAGATTGGAACTGAAAGTAATGATATGGACTTGGATTTCTCAAATACATGTATATGGGTATATATGTATGTGTGTGTCTGTTATATGCATGTATATGTGTTCATATATGTGCATGTATCTACTCTTATCTGTAAAAGTAACCACAAAACAAAGATACCTTGGCAGAAATGATCTAACATTTACCCTAATACCCTCAATTCTTGATTTTTAAAAGCCATTTCTAATGGCTTTTAATGGAAGGAACCAGGCCTCCTTGGAGAAGTGACTAACTTCAGAGCAGGGACAGAGTAGGTAAAATATGAGCCTGGATTATTTTATCAAGCTAGAAAGTAAGAAAGAACTTAAAAAAGAAAGGGTTCATATCATAGGGACACAGGAACTAGGTTAAAGGGGTGACTGTTGTCTAAGTTTAGGACTTAATGCGCACAAACATAGTTAAAATCAGTAATAACCTATAGAATGTTGGAATAAAAAATAAAAATCCATGAGTCTATACTGATGATGGATATATAAATAAGCAGGTAATGGGGGAATAAATGAGAGTTCTGATTATTGCTGAATGTTAAGTGCTAATTTCTAACTGGTTGAATGTGATTTGCAAAAGCATTTTATAATCCTAATAATAAAGACTGATTATAATCATAATAGTAAAGACTATCTTAAAAAAAGAAAAACTAGAAACCAATACAAGAATAAAACTTGTAAATTCAAAAATGTATGGAGATTACACAAAATGCTCTTAAACAACCAGTGGGTCAGTGAAAAAATCAAAAGGGAAATCAAAAGTATCATGAGACAAATGAATATGGAAAAGCAAACACCACAACTTCCACAATGCAGCAAATTCAGATGTAAGAGGGACGTTAATGGTGATCAATATCTGCATTAAGAAAAAAGAAAGGTCTCAAACATCCTAACTTTACCTTCCAGGGAATTAGAAGAAGAAGAACAAATGAAGTCTGAAATTAGTAAAGGAAGGAAATAACTTAAGATCAGAGCAAAAATAAATGAAATAGAATGAAAAGACGGTAGGAAAGATGAGTGAAACTAAAAGCTGTTTTTTTTTTTAAGATAGGTAAAATTATAAACCTTTAGCTAGACTAGGGAAAAAAAAGAGAAGACTCAAATACAATCTAATATGAAAGAAGGGTCATTACTGATGATACCACAGAAACACTATGGATGATAAGCAACTACTGTGATCACACCAATAATTAGATAACCTGGAAGAATGAATAACTTCCTAGAAACATAAAACCTACCAAAACAGAATAATAAAGAAATAGGAAGTCTGAACAAGACAGTTATTAACAAGGAGATTGAATCAGTAATCAAAAACATCCCTAAAATAAAACTCCAGGACCATACGGCTTCACTGGATGAATCCAATGAAAAATTTGAAGAATTAATAGCTGTATATTAGAGACTGTCCTGAAAAATAGAAGTGGGAACTCTTCCAAACTCATTTTACAAGGCCATCATTACCCTAATACCACTATGGTATTAGGACACTATGAGAAAAAGAAGCTACAGGTTTTGCATTTTGAATTTAGATGCAAAAATCTTCAACAAAATATTGGCAAACCAAATTCTACAATATGGTAAAGAATCATAGAATGTGATTGAGTAGGATATACTCCTTGGGATGATTCAGTAAGCAAATCAGTAAATTGTTCTCTTTGAAATGGTTAATTTTATGGTATGTGAATTTCATCTCAATGAAAATAATTTAATGCTGTGGAAATGCTCCATCCTAAGCAACAAAGCACAGCACAGCAAAGAAACAGGACACCTAAATGAAATATTAAGCTTTGAATGAATCCTGATGGTAGGGAAGAAGTTACAAAGAATAATTTTGTGTCAGAATGAAACAAGAATACACAGGTAAGATTAGATTTAAAATATTCAGTTCAGTTTACCCACTCAATCATGTCTGACTCTGTGACCCCATAGACTACAGCATGCCAGGCTTCATTGTCCATCACCAACTCCCAGAGCTTGTTCAAATTCATGTCCATCCAGTCAGTGATGCTATCCAACCATCTCATCCTCTGTCGTCCCCTTCTCCTGCCTTTAATCTTTCCCAGCATCAGGGTCTTTTCAAATCAGTCAGCTCTTCACATCAGGTGGCCAAAGTATTGGAGGTTCAGCTTCAGCATCAGTCCTTCCAATGAATATTCAGGACTGATTTCCTTTAGGATGGACTGGTAAGATCTCCTTGCAGTCCAAGGGACTCTCAAGAGTCTTCTCCAACACCACAGTTCAAAAGCATCAATTCTTCGGTGCTCAGCTTTCTTTATAGTCTAACTCTCACATCCATACATGACTACTGGAAAACCATAGCTTTGACTAGACGGACCTTTCTTTGTTGGCAGAGTAATGTCTCTGCTTTTGAATATGCTATCTAGGTTGGTCATAGCTTTTCTTCCAAAGAGCAAGCATCTTTTAATTTCATGGCTGCAGTCACCATGTGCAGTGATTTTGGATTAGACTTAAAATACTGCAACATGTTAAATTTGCTGAGGGGGATAACCATACTGTGCTTAAGGAAGATATTATCTTTATTCTTAGGAAAAACATGCTGACATATTTAAGGGTGAATGTCATGATGTGTACAGTCACACGGGTCAGAAAATGTGTGTGTGATTTTAGAAAGAGGCAGGGTATGCTTACACATAAAGTACAAATGTTAAAGCAAATGGAACAAAATTCAACATTAGGTGAGTCATTGTGAGGGATATTTGGGTACTCTGTTCTTGCAGCTTTTTTGTAAGCTTTAATTATTTCTAAAGAAAAATATTTAATGTTATCTATTAGGTGGCTCAGTGGTAAAGAATCTGCCTACTAGTGCTGGAGACACAAGAGACACGTGTTCAATCCCTGGGTTGCAAAGATCCCCTGCAGAAGGAAATGGCAACCTTCTCCAGTGTTCTTGTCTGGGAAATTCCATGGACAGAGGAGCCTGGAGGGCTATAGTCCGCAGGGTCACAAAGAGCCCAAAACGACTGAACAACTGAACACACACATGTTATTCAGTTTAATAAATGTGGCATTATAAATATAGCTGAAACTTCTTGCGTATGCCACCTCATCCCAGAGATATACTATCCTTTATTCGGTTCTCTTTATTCATGGATATATCTTTATATAGTCTATGTTTGTACTGATATATACCTGAACAGTATATAGTAGCATTTTGTATGGTTTTAAGCAATATATAAATGCTATCATTCTATAGAATCACTTTGTACCATACTTTCCTCATTCAACATTATATTTGGGAGAGTTGTTTACGTTGATATATTAGCACTAGCTCTCTTATTTTCAGGTTGTAAAGGTATCCCTAAAGTCTTAGTAATGTTTTAATCTTAAAGTCACAGGTATAAATGTTATAGACCTACCCTCTACCAAAGCCATATCACTTGAAAATGTGTAAATTTCTTTAATAATTATTTCACTTTATAAATTTTGAATAATAAAGTTTTAGTTTTAGTTTTTTGTTTTAGTCAACATTTGCCATCTTCAGTCAGAAGTTTAACTTTTAGTAAATTCAACTTAAATTTTACTATAATTTATTTTTCATTCTTATATTTGGGATGTATCCACTTTTTTCATTATTTAAATACTTCTGCAATGTTCCTCTTTGTACCTTATCTTCTTGGGTACACATGAAAGTTTCTATGATAAATAACTCAAAATGGAATTATTAAAATTACTGCATTTACTAGATACCAGGGTATGTGCCTGTGCATCTTAACTTTATTTATATTCATCACAGCAGTGTATATGATCCTTTCCCCACCATCTTCATAAAACCTTAGAATTGTCAAATTCTAATTTCGGCTATTGTAGTAGGTTTAAAATCATACCTCCTGAATTTTTTCGTTTGAATTTTTCTGATTATTAAAAGTGTTGGAGCTTCTTTTCATGTTAATCAGCCATTTTGATTTCCTCTTAATGTAAATTATAAATTCATATTATTCTCCTATGTTGCTTTTTTCTTGCTTTTAGAGGAGATTTTTTAAAAATTGTCAACTATATGCTGTTTCCAAGAAGTAGAGAAAGGGTGATGTAAAAAGTTGGAAAAAAGATATAGTAGGAAAATTTCAACAACAAAACTGGTTTGGTTATGTTAACATCAGACAAATTAACTTTAAAAGGGAAAAAAGTTAGAAAAAGGCCAAGCATCTAAAATAGAAATTTAAGTACAGACCTTGGAGATGAAGTTGAAAAGAAGGTAATAGTATATTTCCAATTAACTAATATATTCAGTGAGTGTACACTGATTTGAAGAATAAGACAAACAAAACTGAAAGTTTGGGAAAACAAATACCCATAGGCTCTTCGGAATTCATGGTTTAACTAAATATTTTTCTTCAGAGATTTTTTAAGTGTTGGCTTTTTCATTGCATGTAATTCTAAGGCTATGTTTCTTGGCAGCACATAATAAAACTAAATGCATTTGGTAAGCATTTGCTCTTTGTGTTTTCAGGAATTCAAAATGTCCTCAGCCTCTTTTGTGCGGTCCTTACAGAAAATAAGGTTCTCTTCCATTCTGCAAGTTTCCAGAGACTTAGTGATGCTTGTAGAGCCCTGGAGTCATTAATGTTTCCTCTTAAATATAGGTGAGGGTTTTTATTTGGTGTTTTTATTTATTCCTAGATTATGCATTACTTATCAATGATCAATTAAAGCATCATTTCACAACAGTTTTGAACAACAAGGGCATATTTTACAAAGTTATGCTGTTATGAGTCATGATTCTGATAGAAATCTAGCCTGGAATTTGAAACTTTTCCAAGTTGCCTATTATTGAGTGTTGATTCCTTTCATGAAAAAGTAATCAATTTAAACAGTATTGTCAGCAACATTTAATTCCCTTTGAATATAGTTGGAGATAAAAGTCTTAAGATAGTACTGATTATTTAATATTAAGAAATTATTGTTAATTCAGGCAGTTATAGTGGTATTATAGTTTTACTTTTAAAAGAGCCCTAACCTTTTTTAGATATATACTAAAGTATTTATGTATACGTGATATGGTATCTGGGATTTGATCCAAATAATGTGGTAGGAAAAAGAACAAAAATGGGTACAAATATATATGTGACCATGCATTGATGATTGTCAAAGCTGATTAAATACGTGAGGCTTTATCTTCCTTTTTTCCCCTCTCTTTTGGGGGCAGAGAGGGATGTTAATTTTTTTGTAATAAAAAGTATAAGGGAAAACAGTGATGACTGAGAGTGCTGTAAGTACAATATTTTATTCTAATATTTTTTACCAATTTGTTAATCACAGTGACCTAGAAAAAATTTACAGTCTATAGATTTTATTAAAAATATTTTTTAACCTGTGTGCTTTTTTTAAACCTCCAGATAAGAGAGCATTCTAAACTTTAATTTTGTACCTTGCCATTCTTACCAAATATAAAAATCAAGTAGAGAAAATGTAACTCAAATGATTGTTTTATATAGAGAAGTACATTATCACCAGTATGTGGGGGGTTGGGGGCGTTCCATCAGGAAGTCAGTGTTACCAACTGATGTCAGATGTCTATGTAAGGAAAAATTCTTTCAAGCAAGTTTGAAAAACTTAAAGAGATTGCTTGCCTAGAGGGGTAAGACATAAGAAACCTGCCCTGCTTACTTCATATCTTCTTATATCAGATCATACCTTTCACATGAAGAATCTTTAAAATCTCTTTTCCTCCCAAGAATTTAATATTAACAACTCTGAGAATATTATTGATAATTTCTAAACATAGGTAATCTAAAATTCAAAAAGTATAAAAATGAAAGAAAGGTATGTTGTATTATGGAAGAACAAATATTTCTCACATGTATTTTTATTATTTCTAGTTACCCTTATATTCCTATTCTCCCGGCTCAGCTCCTGGAAGTTCTGAGTTCCCCAACGCCTTTCATTATTGGAGTACATTCTGTCTTTAAAACTGATGTTCATGAACTTGTAAGTATTCATCTTAAAATTGCTAGTTATTGAGGTCAGGGGTTTCTTACATTTCTTTGAGTCCTGCTTGCCTGCTAAGTCTCTTCAGTCGTATCCGACTCTGTGCAACCCCATGGACTGTAGCTTGCCGGGCTCCTCTGTTTGTGGGATTTTCCAGGCAAGAATCCTGAAGTGGGTTGCCATGACCTCCTCAGTCCTATAGCACTTCAGTTAATTACTATTTTCAAATCTGTTCCATTCCCAATAGAAAGGATTGGCTGGAAGCACAGCATCATTAAAAAAACCTAAATACATTAATATTTCCTCACAGCAAGTACAGGAGATTTATAAAGTGAATTCATTAATCTTTTAAAATTTCCCTCTTTTGGCATATTAAATTTATCTTTCTATATTCTTCATCTCACATAAGAGAAAGGAAGATAAGATTATCCATTTTTAGCAGTCTATTTATGCTTTTATTATGAGTGCTTTAATCACATTTTGAAATGAGGTCTGTGATAATGCTACCCACTCCAGTATTCTGGCCTGGAGAATTCCATGGACTGTATGGTCCATGGGTACACAGAGAGTTGGACACAACTGAGCTACTTTCACTTTTTCACTTGCAGAAAGCAAAAAGCATTTGCAAAGGAATGAAGGGTTTTGTTGGAATACAAGTTTATTGTGAGCTCCCCCTTACCGCCCCCAGATTATTCTGTTCTTAATACTAAGTGGAAATACTAAAGGAGAGAAAGTAATACTCTGTATTCAACCAGCTCTTAAAAATAAGTTTACTTCTCTGTAGTGTGCTTTAAGAAGGACTGTAACAAAATTGGGACTTCATAGAAGGACATTTAGGATTTCAAGAGTTTAGAAACCATATTCTTTGAGGGCCTAAGAAAATGTTCACAGGTAATAACGTAATGTTATTTGATAGCTAAAGATTAATATTTAAGTAGCTGTCATAGAAAGAAGGGGTAGAGGCTGAAATAGAATCAGTGGGTATAGTGGATATAGAAACAAATTTCTGCTCGGTCTAAGAGTTTTCAACTAAATAGAGCTGCCCAGTGATGATGAATGTGTCTCCTTATGTGAAGAGTACTCTAAGTAGAGTGCAAAGACAGATTGCATGACACTTTTCAGGGAGTTTAAGAAAAATTCTTCATTGAAAGGTTGGGTTATATGACATCTGTGATTCACAAATCCTAAAGAGTTTGTTATTCTAATTTGATTTTAGTTATAAATGCCAGTGAAGAGGTAAGCTCTGTAGGTACTTTTGTATAATTACAATTGTAATCAAATCATAATTGTCATTTAAACTGACAGAAGACCATTGCACATTGCAGTTATAAACAGGACCCTCATTCTTTTTTCTGACTTTATATATTGATAATTTTTTAACTTTGATATCAACATATAAAAATATCTATAAATGCATAAGCATTAAGTCAAACCTCATTAGTACTAATTAAAAACTCACTCATTTGGTTTGTAGGCAGTTTTTTTCCCAGTAAATAAAAACAGTCTGTGGAAGTTAGACAAACCAAATATTGACAGAAGTGAATTTCTTAACTTTTCATTGAATAAATTAGAATTAATTTTAATCCTGTTAGCAACATAATACCTTCCATAATTTTGACTGGTTTCTCTATTAAATTTTTCATGTTATTTTAAAATAGATTTTGTAAAATGCTAAACATTAGTGATTTAGCTACCTGAACAGTGCTGTTTCGATATATACTAGTTGCTTTGCTTGTTAACTCTTACGATTACCATGTTATTTAGGATATGGCTGAACTACTATAATAAAGCATGCAAAATGCAATGGCTTAAACAAAATGGAATTTTATTTAACACTCATGCAGCAGTTTGTAGAAGTGTTCCATTATGTCAGACCAGTTTGTTCCATGAATTCATTCAAGGAAGGACCATGCTTCTTTGCTTCTTGTTTCTCCACTAGAATCCGCTTAGGCATTGTCATCCTCTGAATGTGTTCAACATTGGGTTGTTAGTTCATAGTTTCAGCGATAGTAAGAGGAAAGAAAGCACAGGAGGGCCTGACTGGACCTCTGTTTTGAATGCCTGAAAATGTGCACATCACTTTTCATGTTCCATTAGCAGAAACTTGGTCATATGTCACATCTAATTTCAGAGGAAACTGGGAAATATACAGTAGCTGAAATTCAATCTAGAAAGACATTTTATTAAATAGATTTTTTTTTTATCTTCTTCAGTTAGATGTAATCATAGCTGACTTGGATGGAGGCACTATTAAAATTCCTGAATGTATTCACCTCTCTTCCCTTCCGGAACCACTTCTACAACAGACTCAAGCAGCTCTTTCTTTGGTATGATATATTCTTTCTTAATTTACTTAATTTCTTGAAGTATTTTTCTCTTGATTTAAATCTAAACTAAGGTAATTGGATATCATTCATTGACAGTGTAATTACTTAAAAATGAGTTATATGTTCTTAAAATATATATATATGTATTCTAATACAGTGTTAGAACAGGATAATTTACAAAATATTATCTAAAGAGTATACTCTGAATCCTAAGTGAATATTTGTTCTAGGTATTAGAAACACACCTCTGAAAATAAGACCAGACTATGCCTCAAAATCCTTGAATCTCCTAACTTCCCTCATTAGAAGCTAGCACCTGTTCCCTTTCCTTCACCTTTCTCAATGACATCTCATTTCTCTTTGGTACATGTGCTTCTTGCAAAGCAGTGTGATGAGGACTGGCCAGTGTTTCCAGCTTACTACAAAAAGATGTAACTTACTGATAAATGTCAGTATTCTGTGCATTGAAGCTATAAGAAATCTTGTGATCTGAGTGTTTCTCATTGAAGCAGATTTATTTTTTGTCAACCTTTGTTTATTTTTAAAAGCTCAAAGCACAGTATTTTATTTTACTGACAACCTTTTAGTAGCCCACTTATCCATCATCAGAAATTTGAAACTTAGAAATTCTTCATTCCCTTTCAAGCTATTACTAGAATTAAGGCTTTCATATTCTTCTTGAGTAGTATTCTAGTCTGAGCTGTTTAAAATCTTTTTCCCCCCTTAAATAGGAACTTAGATAGGAACTCAGAAGTCTAGGATTACCAAGAGGGGTTTTAATTTCAGAAATTTCCAAAGTGGTGTTGGTCCTTGTGTTGTTGTAGTGGTGTGTAGGATGGGAACTTTTAGAGAAGACTGACTTGTTCCCAATATAATTTGTAATCTGGAATACCAAGTGTGATAGAGTAAAAAGCATACTAGGTTAGAATTTAGGAGACCTAAATTCCAGTCAGCATCCTGCCACTGGGTATTTTTGAGCAAATCACATTCCATCCTCTGTTTCTCAGTCATAATCGGTAGGATGAATGCTTTATATAAAGGATGACAAATGCCTCTTTCCCAGAGTGAAGTATGGAGATGATTTAGGGTGGTATGTGGCAACTTTTAAATTTTAATAGTTATATATTTATTATAATGTTTATTTTATTAAAAATAGCATACAAAACCTGTGATTTCACAGATGATATCTTCTAAGAAAATACTAGAGTTAAAGAGATGAGTTGTTAAAGACATTTCAAATAAAAATAATAGCTAAACAATTACGTCGGTGGTATATGGATATAGCAAAAGCTAAGAACATAGTATTTGAGTGACTGAAAAAGTTTTATGTTTCTAGAAATATTAAATAAGTTTAAAAATATTAATGTACATTTACTTAATGATGTTTTCAATTATTGAGGGATTAAATACCAAAATTAACATAGGTTTAGATTTTAGTTCTTAAGTCCGTGGCTTTTGGTAGAGGTTTTGCTGCACCCTGTTAAACCTTAACCTTCAACACTTGTGCCACCAAATTTGACAATGAATGAAATGCAGAGTTGGTAAAATTGAGTATGCCTGTTTACGCAGTCTTCAAACACTTTGCTGGATCATATTCTGCAGTGTACATAAGCGTATAGGACTAGAAAGATATCATATTTGATGGACTGTGTGGGAGATTTGACATACAAGTATATCAGCTTCATTTGGTCAGTAAATAATTATAATCAGATGATTACACAGTGTGGTAATCAGGGACATTTTTATAGACATGAAGACGTTACTATACTGTGATAATGACTTGATGACTAGATTATAAATATTATTGATATTTTGGTGTCGTTCATAAGTATTGTTTTGAGCTTTTTGGTCTATTGTAAGAATATAATACCAAATCTTCAGTATTTGAAAGTAATTCTGCAAAGACAAAAATTTGCTGCTTACTGATGCAGAATTATTTTCCCTGTGTAAGCCCTGCATGGATGTGTCTTTCCCACATGCCCCCTCAGCCTGCCTTCCTTCAAAGCTTAACACAAATGTTGCCTTCTCTTTTGGGGTTGAATTAATTATACTTTATATTCACATATTATTATTTTATATATTTATAATACTTGTCACATTGTGTTATACTGTCACCCCTCTGGACTGTGAGGTTCACAAACTTATTCTGTTTCTTCTCAGTATTTTCATTAATAAATTTTTAATTATATTTAAAAAACATAAAAATAAATGCTTTAAATTTTCAACTGTATGGATAAATAGCTCTGCCCTAGACGATCCTCTCTCAGAGGTGACTACTATTTTATATTTCAGTGTGTATTTCAGAACTTTACATTTTCATTTCTGTTTATATCGTATAAATGAAATATATGTATATGGTATACTACTATATATAGTAGTAGCTTGGTATTCGGCTGGTGATACTGGTGGCTCGGTATTTGGCTTCTCTGTCAGCTCAGCTGGTGAAGAATCTGCCTGCAATGCAGGAGACCCCAGTTTGATTCCCAGGTCAGGAAGATCCCCTGGAGGAGGGATAGGCTACCCACTCCAGTATGCTTGGGCTTCCCTGGTGGCTTAGCTGGTAAAGAATCCGCCTGCAATGTGGGAGACCTGGGTTTGATCCCTGGGTTAGGAAGATCCCCTGGAGAAGGGATCAGCTATATTCAAATAAATGAAACCAAACTATGGGTGTTTCCCTGTAACAAATATTTTAATTGAATATTTTTTTCTTGAATATCTTTTCACATAGTACATGCAGAGCTGCCTCAGCTAATGTTTTCCTGGAGGGAGTGAATATATTGTAGTTCACATACTGAGACTGTTTCATCTTAATGCCACCAGTAGATCAAATAATAGATTTTATTGGTATTTTACATAACAGAGCTTCTTTGCTTTAGATTCTACACCCAGATTTGGAAGTAGCAGATCATGCTTTTCCCCCTCCACGAACAGCTTTATCCCACTCAAAAATGCTGGTAAGAAGTTTAATATTTAAAATTGATGTTTTTAAAAAGAGTTGCTTTTCTTTGTATATTTTTCAAAGAAGCTAAGTATAGTGAGAGTTAGATGGACAGCCTAGTAAAGGTGTGCCAAATTAGAAATTAGGAGAATTGCCACTGATTGACCTTGTGACCTCCTGAAGGGGAAGCCACAGGCAGTACATTGATTGGGAGAGGAGTAGGCTAAGACTGTTTGCTCTGAGGAGGCATGACTAAGTATGAGACAAAAAAATCAGAACCTAGATTAGAGCCTGAAAAGTTGTGCCAAGCATCAAATCGAAAGGGTCAGGCAAGGATAAAAAAAGGGAAGCTTATAAAAAATGGAAACAGAGGTCGTTGGTCACAGGAGAAAATCAAGTTTGAGTGAGTGGATAAATGTAGCTCCAATTGAAAGTCATAAAAGAGTGACTATACAGCAGAGACCCCTTTTTCATTTTGATCAGTGCATTTCTTAGTGATGAGCTTTGCGGCTAGTATGGAAAGTTATAGAACTGCATACCTTTGATGAGTTATGAAGCATTTTTAACTATTTCTTCATCTATTAAATAAGGGATCAACTAAATCTGAGAGTTTCCTTAGAGTTCCAAAACTATGGTTTTTTTAAATCTGAATTATCAAAACAGACTTTCAAGTCATACTTTATTAATGTAAGAATAGATTTTTAGAAGTAGTATAAACTTTGGAATAATATCATAAGCTTTTAAAATAGTCTTGAGTTTTTTCTTTTGTATTTGTGACAGTAATTCTTTCGATGGCGATAAAAATCAAATGTCTTGGGAAATATGCTCTTCTCTAACATGGTGAAAGCAGAGACTCTGATTTATGTTTTTTTCTGCGAGGAAAATTGGATGTACTAGAGGAAAGTTTTACTAGGTTCAGTTTTTAAAGGAACTATTTAACAGCCTACACTGTCCAACTGTGGCACAGACTAGATGCCCACTACTTAGTTCTGCTACAAATGAGACTTCTGCATAGGAAGCACAGATTTATTGAATAATCTCTCAGGTTCTCTACAACTTTCTAATTTGTGATTTTTCTTTTGTTTTTTAAGAAATTCAGTTATCTATCATGTTTCTTCTTATATTTCCAGGATAAGGAAGTGCGTGCAGTTTTTCTTAGATTATTTGCACAACTTTTCCAAGGATATAGATCATGCTTACAGCTTATAAGAATTCACGCAGAACCAGTAATACATTTTCACAAGGTAAGATCTAATACTATACTGTGTCTGTCCAAAATGTAAACTCTAATTTAATTAAAAGAACTTGGCAATCTTTTTCTAGCCATGTATTTTGAGTTTAATCTATCAAATTTTTTTATTTAATATCTCTGCTTCATGTGGCTAGTTGATAATTTTTTTCTTTTTTAAATTATTTTTATTGGAATGTAGTTGATTTACAGTGTTGTGTTAGTGTCAGGTGTCTGATAATTTTTAATAATACTGTGGAACTGATACATTTTCCTTTAGAATATGTTAACTTTAAATTGATTTTTCTTTTAAAATTGAGGTTATTTCTGATTTCTGCTCCTGCTTTATAGACAGGTTTATTTTTATTCAATATATGTAGTATTTCAGGTATCAAAGCCCTTTTAGAGAGAAATGTATTTTATAACAACATACTTATGCATGAAGACGTTTATTCAGGCTTTGATCTTTCTAGTATGTTTCTTTTTTGACCATTCATTCATTCATTGCTAAGTGATAACTTATTCATTATTCATTTCACATTGTTTTTCTTTACAGACAGCTTTCCTGGGACAGCGTGGTCTAGTTGAGAATGATTTCCTCACTAAAGTTCTCAGTGGAATGGCATTTGCAGGTTTTGTTTCAGAAAGAGGTCCTCCCTATAGATCCTGTGATCTCTTTGATGAGGTATACTTATTATCAAATGAATGCATTATTTACAGACAAAATTAGTAGCTAAAAGTAGAGAAGCAGTGTTTTAAACATTTAATTAAGATAAAAAAATATTTATTATACATATCAGATTTTGGTGTTTATAATGTGGATTAGAAAAAATATAATTATAGGATGTCTCAGAAGTAAAATACATAGAAATTTTGAACAACTGAATACTTTTTTGGCTTGTGGGATCTTAGTTCCCCAACCAGGGATCAAATCTGTACCCCCTGCGCTGAAAGCTCAGAGTCCTAACTGCTGGACCACCGGGAAATTCCCTTGAACAACTGAATTTTAAATAGTTGATTAAAATCTTTTTGAAAAATTGACAGTGGTTGTATAGGTAGAACTTACCAGTTTTATAGAGAGAAAGATCTAAGTTTAATGTATAAATATGTTATTTCAGACTGCAATTACATTAAATCTGTGTCCTAGAGCCATAGTTTAACTAAGCCATTCTTTTTTATTTATTTATTTTTACTGTTATCTTTATTTTAATCAAAGCTTGGGAAATAAAGTAAGGAGCCCAAAATTTCAGTTTCTCCATAAAAGAACCACAAATCAGGGTGTTTTCTTAAGTACTAATCCTTGGAAGATATAGCAAATTTCAAGTAAGAATTAGCACTTTCTTTGCATTTAGCTAAACCATTCTTAACTAATCCTGATTTTTTTCTGGCATTTGTGTAGCTTCTTTGAAAGTAAAAGTGAAAGTCACTAAGTGGTGTCCAACTTTTTGCAACCTCATGGATTATACAGTCCATGGAATTCTCCAGGCCAAAATACTGGAGCCCTTCCCTTCAAGAATCCCATGGAGGGAGGAGCCTGGTAGGCATGGGGTCACAAAGAGTTGGACACGACTGAGCGACTTCACTTGGGCTTCCCTGGTGGCTCAGAGGTTAAAGCGTCTGCCTGCAATGCGGGAGACCTGGGTTCAATCCCTGGGTCGGGAAGATCCCCTGGAGAAGGAAATGGCAACCCACTCCAGTATTCTTGCCTCGAGAATCCCATGGACTGAGGAGCCTGTTGGGCTATAGTCCACAGAGTCGCAAAGAGTCAGACACAACTGAGCGACTTCACTTTCACTTTCCCTTCTCCAAGGGATCTTCCCAACCCAGAGCTCCTATTTCCTTTAGGAGATATTAAATATATGAAAGGAAGATTTAGTCTCTATGTTCAAGCAATTAGTCTTTTTGTTCAAGGAATTGGCCATATAAAGGAAGAGTTCGAGCAGATGCAACTCAAAATAAGGATGCTATTTTGTGTTAGTTTTGATTGTTCTTATTGTGATGCATCTTTCCATTTTTCATTAACTATGTTCATAGAAGCCCATTCTGATAGATAGAACAATGACTCTTACTCCCATTTAAACTTCTGGAAGAGCATTATGTTAGAACCAAGAAATGTAAATGTTCTCAGAAGTCTGTAAAAGAAAACCACTCCTAGTACCTAGAGTAATGGAGAATAGTAATAGTGATCATATTATGCTGCTGGTGATTGTTGTTGTATTATGCTGCTGGTGGTGGTTGTTGTCTTTCAGTCACTAAGTTGTGTCCAACTCTTTGAAACCCCATGGACTACAGCACACCAGGCACCTTTGTCCTCCACTTTCTCCCAGAGTTTGCTTAAGTTCATATCCATTGAGTTGGTGATGCTGTCTAACCATCTCATCCTCTGCTGCCCCCTTCTTTTGTTTTCAGTCTTTCCCAGCATCAGGGTCTTTTCCAGTGAGTTGGCTCTTCAAGTGATGTGGCCGAAGTATTGGAGCTTCAGCCTCAGCAACAGTCCTTCCAATGCGTATTCAGGGTTGATTTCATTTGGAATTGACTGGTTTGATCTCCTTGCAGTCCAAGCAACTCTCACGAGTTCTCCAACACCACAGTCAAAAAGCATCAATTCTTCAGGGCTTAGCCTTCTTTATGGTCCAACTCTCACATCTGTACGTGACTACTGGAAAAGCCATAGCTTTGACTATATGGACCATTGTTGCTGCTGGTGGTTTTATCTCATACAGAGAAGTTAAATCTTTGTTAAGAGAAGGGTCTTTTATTCTCTGTAAAGATAGTTAAGTAAAGTCAGAATAAAAGAAAAGGTACATGCTTTAGTTCTGAGTATGGCGACCTACACCAAATGCTTTACTTAATAATAACAGAAAACGTGAAGATCTCAGAGAGAGTGCCCTGAGGTGGACAGTTTTTTTCTGATAACTTATTGATCTCTGATTCTCTAATATGATTGATCATTGATTACCTAATACTAACATATATCACCCTTTAGATCTTGAACTAAGTAATTAATACATAATGATTTATGTGGATGAATTAGGTGCTCCCCAAGGTCCTTTCTAGCACCTACATTTTAATAGTCTCAAGCATTTGAAATAGTAACTTGGGTTTATGTACCCTTTTTCTTTCTATACAAATTCCTTTAGTAATACTCTCTCGCAGCTTCATCACAACTAATAACTCAGATCGATTACTTCCAGAAAACGTGCTTGCCAGCTTGCCACAGACTCTATTTTTTATAAGTGCTTCCCTTGCCCAGAGTGCTCTCTTTCTCTTTTTTTTTCCGTTTTTCATACTCTGCTCATATCTCACCACCTCCTACAGACTTTCCCCAAGTAGATGACTCTGAAAGCCACTAGTCAGCATTAAGCTGTATTTTATGTCTCTAACTTTATATAACTTATCTTTTATTATGTACATTTATATACACAACAGATGCATATATATATGTGTGTGTATATATATATATATATATGTTCTTCAGATTGAAAATAATAATACTGCAAGGATCTGTTCAAGACTCCTAGTAGACTAATTTCTGTTAGTTTCCGCTTAGTGTTCATCTACTTCTGTGTTCAGTCTACAGTGATGATTTTTAATGTCTTATTGATGTTATTACTTGAAAGCCAGTTACTCATATATATACTTCTGTCAAGGGCCCAAAAGAGATGAGACCTCAGACCTAAGTAATTTCTTCTTCTACTCTCTTTGGCCAACTGCATTTGCTCTTGCCTTGTTTTCATTTGGCTGAGGGCAGCCTGGCACACACAAGGCTTATGGAGGTTTGAGCAGTTTTGAGCACTGTCTATTGTCTTATCCACAGACACCCATCAAATAGACCTGTTAGAAGGGAAGAAGCATTTGACTTTGTTTGGCAATCCTTCTGAATGCTGGCCTACAACAGGTGGAGTCATAGTTTTATATGTCTGTCTGCTCCCGTGAATCTATTAGTTGCATGAATGAAAATCCCTATATTATACCCTTAAAAAAAATCCATCTATTTACTTCCTCCTCATACCTCATTTTTTCCTGTCAGTACTCTTTGCTCCACTCCAAGTGAACACAATAACATGGTTCTTCCAGTAAATTAGTTGGTAAGGAAATGGATCAGAGGTTCTATAATTTGAGAACTAGAAGGAGCCTTAAGGTCATCTTGTTCTTAATCTTATTTTAGAGATGAAAAAATTGCAGCTCAGGAGTCTTAGTGACTTGTTTCAAATCACGCTGTTAGCAGAAGTAGGACTAGAGTGACCCAATTTGAACATTTAGTTCCTGTTTTGTGAGTTAGGAAAATGTTTGGAGACTTTCTGACTGTCTGAAATTCTCTGAGTGAGAGAATTCTTTGAGTGAGGCCTAGGGAATGACAGAAACTCATTGAGTTCCAAAAATAATGACTTTCCCAAGAAAAAACAGGACCATGAATCATCAGAGAGAGAGACCACCAGAACATCCAAGGACTTGATTAACTCTAGAATAGAACTGAAACCCAGTAAAAATATAAAATACTTTGTTTTAATAATAATATGCATATTGTATGCTTTTAGTTTGCAAATTGTATGAAATCATCACATGGTTTGCTAATTCAGCATATTTTAGAGTTGATGCTTTATCATTTGATTCTTTTTCCAAGGTGGTAGCTTTTGAAGTAGAGCGAATTAAAGTTGAAGAAAATAACCCAATGAAGATGATAAAGCATGTCAGAGAACTTGCTGAGCAACTATTTAAAAATGTACGTAAGTATATTTATTTAGACAGTCATTAATTTTAAAAGTATTAATAAAGTATTTTCTTTGAAAAATTCAAAAGCTTCATATTCCTAGTAATGATCTTTTTTGATCTGATTTAAAACCCTTGAGACTATGAGTTCCAAAATATTAAAGTTGGTACTGTACATCAAAATAGACCTCATTTTTCAAAGTGATTTTCCTGTCAATTGATGTGTTATGAAAGCATATTAGTCCCAGTTTTCCAGTTTATCACTTGCCTTCATTGTGATTTTCATTTTGGTCTCTTCTTCTTAAGAGCATATTGAATATTTTTGAGATGTAAAGATTAGACTCATGGAGACCAGAACTACCTGAGACAGGTTTGACCGATGTATTCTGCTTTAGCTTCGTTCAGTGACTGTCCATTGTATCGTGAAAAACTTTGAAGTGCATTGCTTTGAATATACACTAGTGAAAAGCTTAAAGAAGGAAAACTGTCAGGTGCTATACAAACTCAAGGGTGAAAGTATTCCCTGATGAAGAAATGCAGTAAGTTAAAGATTAGAATGTGTTAAAGTCTGTATTTGGATACCAGGAGAGAAGAGAACTTAAGAGGCACATAGAAAAGTGGATATTGGCTAATGATTACTAGTTATTTCTCCTGCATGCGAAGATTTTCAGAGTTAAATCTTTTTACTAAAAAAAAGGAAAATAAGTGAGAAGTATTGTCTTCCAGTGTAAAGTTGAGGGGAGGTGTATCTTAAAGAAAATATAGTTAAGAAGGATTTGGGGTCAGTATCCTAGTATCTCTTCAGTTCAGTTCTGTTGCTCAGTCGTGTCCAACTCTGTGGCCCCATGAACCACAGCATGCCAGGCCTCCCTGTCCCTCACCAACTCCGAGTCCACCCAAACCCATGTCCATCGAGTCAGTGATGCCATCCAACTATCTCATCCTCTGTCATCCCCTTCTCCTCCTGCCCTCAATCTTTCCCAGCATCAGGGTCTTTTCCAAGGAGTCAGCTCTTCGCATCAGGTGGCCAGAGTATTGGAGTTTCAGCTTCAACATCAGTCCTTCCAGTGAACACCCAGGACTGATCTCCTTTAGGATGGACTGGTTGGATCTCCTTGCAGTCCAAGAGACTCTCAAGAGTCTTCTCCAACACCACAGTTCCAAAGCATCAATTCTTTAGTGCTCAGCTTTGTTTATAGTCCAACTCTCACATCCATACATGACTACTGGAAAAACCATAGCCTTGACTAGACGGACCTTTGTTGGCAAAGTAATGTCTCTGCTTTTGAATATGCTGTCGAGGTTGGTCATAACTTTCCTTCCAAGGAGTAAGCGTCTTTTAATTTCATGGCTGCAATCACCATCTGCAGTGGTTTTGGAGCCCAGAAAAATAAAGTCAGCCAGTGTTTCCACTGTTTTCCCATCTATTTCCCATGAAGTGATGGGACCAGTTGCCATAATCTTCGTTTTCCGAATATTGAGCTTTAAGCCAACTTTTTCATTCTCCTCTTTCACTGTCATCAAGAGGCTCTTTAGTTCTTCTTCACGTTCTGCCATAAGGGTGGTGTCATCTGCATATCTGAGGTTATTGATATTTCTCCCAGCAATCTTGATTCCAGCTTGTGCTTCCTCCAGCCCAGAGTTTCTCATGATGTACTCTGCATATAAGTTAAATAAGCAAAAAAAAAAAAAAAAAAGTTAAATAAGCAGGGTGACAGTATACAGCCTTGATGTATTCCTTTTCCTATTTGGAACCAGTCTGTTGTTCCATGTCCAGTTCTAACTGTTGCTTCCTGACCTGCATACAGATTTCTCAAGAGGCAGTTCAGGTGGTCAGGTATTCCCATCTCCTTCAGAATTTTCCACAGTTTATTGTGATCCACACAGTCAAAGGCTTTGGCATCGTCAATAAAGCAGAAATAGATGTTTTTCTGGAACTCTCTTGCTTTTTCGATGATCCAGGGGATGTTGGCAATTTGATCTCTGGTTCCTCTGCCTTTTCGAAAACCAGCTTAAACATCTGGAAGTTCACGGTTCACATATTGCTGAAGCCTGGCTTGGAGAATTTTAAGCATTACTTTACTAGCGTGTGGTATTGCTTAATTAACTTCATATTTGAATAGGTGGGTCTTTTTGGTTGTCGGGTCATCATTAATCTGTGGGTTGTAACATCCTTTCAAAATCTAAGAACCAGTTGGATAAAAGCAGGATACTAAACTGTGTTTCTCTGTTTCATGATTATTCAGTTATTTATGAATTTTATTTCTGAAGTTATTTTAAAACTTATCCCTTGGACTGATATCCTAAATTGCACATTTATAATTGTGTCCAATGTGATAAAACTGTTTCTTGTTCAATATGCTAAAACTTAAAAACAAGTTCTATCAGAAGGAAAACTTGTGTTCTATGCTCATCTTTGCCATTTATGGTAACTTTATAGAACTAATGTATAGGGTGATCACGTGAGAAAATTATGTTGACGTATTGTAATTAAAATAAATATTGAGTGTTTAGCATATCGTGCCAGGTATGGGATTAAGCACTTTACATACATTATCTCTAATCTTTACAATGTAAGATAGGTGTCATTATCCCCATTTTACTGGGAATAATTGATTCATGATCCTGTGGTTATTAAATGGTTATTAAGTGATTGAATCCAGATTTTTTAAATTCAGGAATTTTCATCTCTATAATACCTAAGACTATGTTCTTTCACTCTCACTAGGCTGACTCATCTCCAGTTGGACAAATAGTGGTACTTCCAATGGTTGACTTTATACTTTTTTCTTTATAAAGCTCTTTAATGTATTTTCTCATTTCATCTTGTAAATAGCCCTTTGAGATAGATAGGGCAGAAATCGATACATTAGGAAATTGAAGATTAGAAAGTATTTTTCTTTGCTCACTGCTGCTGCTGCTGCTGCTGCTGCTGCTAAGTCGCTTCAGTCGTGTCTGACTCTGTGCGACCCTATAGACGGCAGCCCATCAGGCTCCCCTGTCCCTGGGATTCTCCAGGCAAGAACACTGCAGTGGGTTGCCATTGCCTTCTCCAATGCATGAAAGTGAAAAGTGAAAGTGAAGTTGATCAATCGTGTCTGACTCTTAGCAACCCCATGGACTGCAGCCTACCAGGCTCCTCCAATCCATGGGAGTTTCCAGGCAAGAGTACTGGAGTGGGGTGCCATTGCCTTCTCCAGGCACGTACTAGTTCCAGGCATTTTCTAGGTACAAGATTCCACTAATATCCTTGAGAAGAGGATACACGTATATGATGAATGAATATTTGAGAATATCCCGGTGGACTGTCAGCAGACTTTATGAGATTCCTTTTAGTTCTGTGATTCTAAAGTTCTTGATGGTCCTAACATTCCTAAAATAAATACTTAAAGTTAAAAAGCAGTCACGATGGTAAAATTACTTTCTTGGATTGTACAGGAAGCTGAGGGGAGGGAGAAAGGATGGTCTCAATGCAAGGAAAATAATCCAGATGGTTCTATTTTTAACTAGTCATTTTTTTTTTAAATCATCACACTTCTAAAATTCCCTTTTGGTAAGCAAAAGCCAACCATATAATTTGACTGTTTCCTTATTATTGGGTTAGAATTGAAACCTGGTTATTCCACTCAGTTGTTTGTAAATACTTTATAGCACTGAAGTCTGGTATGTGTATCTAGCCTCTCTCTTTTACTTCGCTTTGAAGTACCTCAGATACGAACCTTAATTGTTCACTTTCTTATCACCACTCCTTTATTGTGCTATTCAGAGAGCAGGAATGTGAGTAGATGTGAGTAGGATGAATTGCTGGATTTAGCTGCTCTTTTAACTTTCTGGAGCTTCCTAAATAATTAAAAGTTTCTGATGAGTTTGGGAGGTGAAAGAGGAGGTGGAATAAAGAAGGAAAATAAATAAATCCATTAGAGACAAATGTGTAAGTGTTCCAAAGTTATACCGTGAACATTTTCATTGGCCATATACTGGTACAGTTTTTCTTTCCATGCCCAGTTGATAATACTGTGACTGCTTATTTTGGTTTTAAGAATCTTTGATGTCTGCATATTTGTCATCTTTGCTGACAGCATATTTAACTCCTGCACTGCTCTTTCTCTATGAGTCTTAGTATACATTTATAATAATCAACTAGCTGAATGCAAAATGAGAATATTAAAATAATCCAGAACAAGAACTTTATAAGCATCGATTCCAAGGCATCAGGAAATCAACTGGGCATGTGTTTTGCTGTTTTACATAGTGCAGTTTTTCTCATTTGTTTTGCATCTGTGGTAGTACATAATCATTTGCTAGATTGTGTAACTTGTCTGTTTTCTTAAAAATTAAATGAAAAATGAGAGGACTTGGACTTTCTTATAATATGAGATAGCTATTTGTGTTTAATAGATATTCCATTGCCCAGCACTGAAACAAATAAGTTTGAAAATTCTAATGAGAAAAGAAAGCCCAAATGCAGGAATAGCCATTCTAAATCAATTAGGTCTGTTTCCTTTACATTTCTGCAGAAAGTAAATTTCACCACTAGGCACATTTCATCTAAACTGATGATATTTGTACTCTTTGCCAATGGTGAATAAAGGGATTTCTTGTTGTTTTTATAGGAAAGAAGTAAAATATTGCAATCATCTTTCATCTTAAAGTTAAAACATAACCACTTAGATTGTCATGATAAAATGAGGCCCTCAACCCAAAGCATAAAAATCAAATTCCTTCTTCCATCCTATTTAGTTTGTTCATTTTTAAATCAGATCTACTGTGATATAATTTACATATATAAAAATTACCATTTTTAAAGTACAGTAGGTAGATTGTGACAAATGAATCTAGTGATGCAATCACCACAACACTAAGGGCATCAAACATTTCTGTCTTCCCCCAGATTTTGTTAATACTCCGATACAGTCACATCCTTGTCTCACTTCAGACTCTTGACAACTGATCTGTTTTCTGTCTCTGTAGTTAGTTTTTGCCTTTTTCATAGTGTCATTATGTAGTTATCTGAGTTTGGTTTCTCTTTGCATAAGGCATTTCACACTCATTCCTGTCACTGCATGAATCAGTTAGTCCCTTTTATTGTTGAGCACTATTCCATTGTATGGCTAATCAAAGTTTTATTTATCTGTTAAGCAAATGAAGGAAAATTTTGGCAGTTGTGAGTAAAACCACCCTAAACATGTTCAAAGATTTTTGTTGTTCAATCACTAAGCCATGTCCAGCTATTTGCAACCCCATGGACTGTAGCATGCCAGGCTTTCCTGTCCTTCAGTATCTCCCAGAGTTTGTTCAAACTCATGTCCATTGAGTCAGTGATGCTATCCAACCAACTTATCCTCTGTCACTCCCTTCTCCTCCTACCCTCAATCTTTCCCAGCATCAGGGTCTTTATCAGTCAGTCAGCTCTTTGCATCAGGTGGCCAAAGTATTGGACTTCAAATTATTGGAGCTTCAGCATCAGTCCTTCCAATGACTATTCAGAGTTGATTTCCTTTAGGATTGACTGATTTGGTCTCCATGCTGTCCAAAGAACTCTCAAGAGTCTTCTCCAGAACCACAGTTCAAAAGCATCCTTTGTTCACCCTTCTTTATGGTACAACTCTCACATCTATACATGACTACTGGAAAAATCTTACCCTTGACTCCCAGACTATTGTTAGCAAAGTGATGTCTTTGCTTTTTAATATGCTGTCTAGTTTGTCATAGCTTTTCATCCAAGGAGCAGGCGTATTTTAATTTCATGGCTGCAGTCACCATCTGCAGTGATTCTGGAGCCCAAGCAAATAAAATCTGCCACTGTTTCCACTTTTCCCCTTCTAGTTGCCATAAAGTGATGGGACCAGATGCCATGATCATAGTTTTTGAATGTTGGTTTTAAGCCAGCTTTTTCAGTCTTCTCTTTGAGCCTCATCAATATGCTCTTTAGTTCCTCTTTGCTTTCTGCCATTAGGGTGATATCATCTGCATATCTGAAATTGTTGATATTTCTCCTGGCAATTTTGATTCCAGCTTGTGTGTCATCATGCCTGGCTTTTTGCATGATGTACTCTACATATAAGTTAAATAAGCAGGGTGATAATACACAGTCTTGACTTACTTCTCTCTCAATTTTGAACCACTCCATTGTTCCATATCCTGTTCTAACTTGCTTTTTGACCTGCATACAGGTATGACCTGCATACCTGCTTTCTCAGGAAGCAGGTAAGGTGGTCTGCTATTCTACCTCTTTAAGAATTTTCCGCAATTTGTTGTGGTCTATGAGTCAAAGGCTTTAGCATAGTCAATGAAGCAGAAGTAGATATTTTTCTGGAATTCTCTTCCTTTTTCTATGATCCAGCTGATGTTGGTGATTTGATCTCTGGTTCCTCTGCCTTTTCTAAATCCAGCTTGTACTTCTGGAAGTTCTCAGTTCACATACTGTTGAAGCCTAGCTTGAAAGATTTTGAGCATGACCTTGCTAGCTGTGAAATGAATGCAATCCTGTGGTAGTTTTAACATTCTTTGGCATTGCCTTTCTTTGGGATTGGATTGAAAATTGATCTTTTCCGGTCCTGTGGCCACTGCTGGGTTTTCCAAATTTGCTGGCATATTGAGTGCAGCACTTTTACAGCAGCATCTTTTAGGATTTGAAATAGCTCAGCTGGAATTCCATCACCTTCACCAACTTTGTTCTTAATAATGCTTCATAAGGCCCACTTGACTTCAACCCCGACTCTAGATCTAGAGAGTGACCACATCATTGTGTTTCTCCTGGGCAGTTTAAGACTTTTTTTGTACAGTTCTTCTGTGTATTCTTGCCACCTCTCCTTAATCTTTCCTACTTCTGTTAGGTGCTTGCCATTTCTGTCCTTTATTGTGCCCATCTTTTGCATGAAATGTTCCCTTGGTATCTCCAGTTTCCTTGAGGAGATCTCTAGTCTTTCCCATTCTATCATTTTCCTCTATTTCTTTGCATTGTTCATTTAAGAAAGCTCTCTTACCTCTCCTTGTTATTCTTTGGAACTCTGCATTCAGTTGCTTATATCTTTCCCTTTCTCCTTTACTTTTCACATCTCTTCTTTTCTCAGCTATTTGTAAAGTTTCCTCAGACAACCATTTTGCGTTCTTGGATTTCTTTTTCTTTGGGGTGGTTTTGGTCACAACCTCCTATACAGTGTTATGAACTTCTGTCCATAGTTCTTCAGGCAGTCTGTCTACGAGATATAATCCCTTGAATCGATTTGTCACCTCCACTGTAAGATCATAAGGGATTTTATTTGGGTCATACCTGAATGGTCTAGTGCTTTCCCTACTTTCTTTAAGTCTGAAGTTTTCAGTAAGGAGCTCATGATCTGAGACACAGTTAGCCCCAGATCTTGTTTTTGCTGACAGTATAGAGTTTCTCCATCTTTGGCTGCAAAGAATATAATCAATCTGACAGGTTTTTATGTGAACATATTTATTTCTTTTGAGTGAGTAACTAGGAATAGATTGCTAGAAAAGTCGTAACAAGATCATAACTCTATAAAAAACTTCCAGACTGTTTTCTTAAGAATCTATACAATTTTGCATTCCCAGCAGTAATATATGAGAGTTCTGTTTGCCTCGCATCTTCACCAACGCTTGGTGTACTCAGTTGTTTTAATTTTAGCCATTTTAATAGGTTTTTAGTTTTATCTTTTATGGCCTTAATTTGCATGCCAGCAGCTGTGTGAGAGTATTAGGTCTCTTAGCTAGTCACTTGTGCTCTTTTGGTATTTGTAAAAAGGATACATGTCTTAGAACATGCAGCCTCCATTCTAGAGTCATAAATAGAGCAGTTGTTCTAACAGGGGCAAACTGTTTCCCTAGAAATTTGGCAGTGTCTGGAGACATTTTTTGGTAGTCAAAACCAGAGAGTATACTACTGGCATATAGTTAATTAGAAGCCAACGATGCTTCTGAACATTTTACAATATACAAGACACCCGCTTTTCTCCACCCCTCACTGCCAAACAAGAATTATCTACCTCAAAATATCGATAGTGTCAAGGTCAATAAACCTTGAATTAGGGCAGCCAGCACTTCAAATATTAAAGTCATACACCAGATTTCTTTGTATTAAGGATGAGATATTAATTCTCTTAGGTGATCATTGAAAGGCCTGTGAGATGGAAAATTGAGGATGTTTCATTCTAGCAAATGAGTTCACAGTCAGGCAAGTCCAAAAAGTCCATTTTGTCAGTGTTTAACAATTCAGTCCAATGATAGTTTTGTTTTGACTGTATTTGAATGGATTTTTAAGAATTTGTATAACAGCTCTAGATATGATTGGTGCACATTAAATAATTATTAAATACGTAAACTAATGGGAAACTTGGTAGCCTCTGATAGAGACACATTGATTTATCATTCATTGTTGAGACCAGTGTGGAAGAAGTTTTTTTTCCCCAATGTGCCTACTTTGAATTTCCAGTAGAGTTTGGACCTTTTTGTTTTGTTTTGCTTTTATTTGAAATGCTTTCTCAGCCTTGTTTTCTGTAAGCCTTAGGCATATTCTCATTTAGTTTGCCAAAAGAAAAATCCGTGTTTCCAAACCAGATGGTTTATATGTCAGTTTTTCAAGTCTGAGAAAATCATTGTACTTCCCATTAATAGAGTATTCTCTAAAAGCAGGATTACAGAGCTCACTTCTTGAAAATCATTATCCAACTTTAAAATTTCCTCTAAATGATAGTACATTTTGCCAGCTTGTTGCTTTGAACTGAATTATGTTCACCTTAAGTATGTAGTTGTCTAAATCCTTAGTTATTACTTTATATTTGCACTTCTCGAAAATCAAAGATGACCATTTGGCTGTTTCTTTGTTCTACTGGAAAATAATTCATTTTCTTATTTCAACATGGTGATTAAACAATGAAATTGGTATGCAGTTTTTAATGAGCTCAGTAGTCTTCAAGGGATTGTTCTAAATTCATTTGGAGTTATAAATAAGATCACATGTTTCCAAGAACATACAGAGTTCAACCAGCCTTAAAATGTATCTCATTTCTGCTGTCTTCTCTGAAGTCATTATATGACCAAGTTGGGTGCGAGTTGGTGAATGTGGTCCTTTATAATTACCATACTGCCCGTTAGAGGGCAGCAGTGTACAGATACGGCAGCCAGAAAACCAAATTGTGTTCAATACTAGATCTTGGGGCATGAGCCTTTCTTGAATTTTCTAAATACAGTTAAATATATTATTTTTCAGTAACTTTAACCCAAAATTTGAATTTTATGAAGACTATCTGTACAACTAAAGAATATGAACTTTGTTTTAAAGTGATATTTGTTTTGGATGCTTATTCTAAATTGTGTATGGATTTGGTCCTGAGAAGAAAAACTATTAGTGACGAATAGCTGTATCTTCTCTCTAATAAGCGATTTTTTATTTAAACCTTTATTGAATACTGTTGTTGTTAAAATATAAGTAGCTGGTGATATGATGGGAATATATGGGAATAGATGGATGATATGATGGAAAAAGAAGTGGGGTTTTAGTTTTAGAAGCTTGGTGTCATGCCATAGAATATGCAGTGACTGAACGTTTTTCAGATGAATATACTCTAGACTTTTGGAAAAGAGCTTTAGATTTATTCAGGGGAAATATGTGTGTGTGTGTTATAAAGCTTTCCTATAATAATTTGTTCCACTCTCACAAGAACCTTATGAAGTAGGTATTGTATTATTATCTTCCTTACAGATGAGGAAACTAAAACACAAGTAGTAAGAGAATTGATAGTATACTAGGTCACACTACTAGTGAGTGGCTAAGCTAGGGTTTAATCTAGGCAGTCTGACATCAGAGACCATGAGCTAAAAATGCTTTGTTGTATTACCCTCTTTCATTGAGCTGTTTTAACTTTTCCTTCTGAATTATAGTGCCTCCCATCCCTATCACATTTTCACTCATAGTCCTGTTTCTGGGCTTCTTGATTTCATTAGCCCTCTAACCCTCAGTGATACTATTTACCATACTGTATTAATTATTAAAGGTTAATATAAGTTTTATAATCTGGAGAGTTTGACTTCTCCATTTACTCTTCTTCAGAATTCCCTTGACTATTTTTAGATCTTCAGTCTTGCTTATGCAGTTTAGAATGAACCTGTAACATTACCAAATATTTGACTAGAAGCAATCAATATGTGTATCTTTATTTTTGTAAACCACTCTAAGTTATTTTTGAAATAAGATAGAAGAATATGTAGTGAGAGAGATAAAATGTGCTAGAAAAGATATTATTATCACTAAGAAAATTTCTTTTCTACTTTTATTTTTCCATGTTTTAAAATTCACTTTAATAAATATTATTTATATCATAGGAAATATATTTAGTTTTAATTTTATTATAAAGAAAATAAGCATATATAAAAACAGAAGTAGTGACAAATATACTTTAAATGACTCAAAATTCAAAATTCACATGAATTACCTCCCCAGCATGAAAGAATTATCTGTCCAATGAGTTTTAGAAAATGTATATTTATAATTTTTGAGAAGATAAAATATCTTAGATATAGTGTTTAAAGAACAGAGAACAAACATACTGCTTTTGGAAAGGGCAGTTTCAGAAACTCCAGACCAGTGATATTGGTGTTAATCTGGTGTAATTTTAGAACAGTTTCTTCAGCATATAGTTTAGATAGTAGTGATTGTGAAGTTGGCTTAGGAATTTACTTATTTTTTTCTGTCTTTGCTAATATATCTTTATATATTAGGGGGAATACAAAGTGTATATGAGGGCTTGTTTGGCAGGAACAAGTTTTTGATCTGATTTCACCATCTCAGGAATCTTTTAAGAGAAGTGTAAGTATAGACACTTGGAAATATTGTGAGTTGAAGAAAAGCAAGTATCACAATAAAGTGAGTCATGTGAATTTTTTGGTTTCCCAGTGTGTATAAAAGTTGTGTTTACACTATACTGTAGTCTGTTGTGTGAATAGTATTTGTATCTAAAAGAAACAATGTATGTGCCTTAATTTAAAAATACTATTTTTGTTAAAAAAATAAATGCTAACCATCATGTGAGCCTTCAGTAAGTCATAATCTTTTTGCAGTAATAACAGCAAAGATCCCTGACCACAGATCACCTTAACAAATATAATAATGAAAAAGTTTGAAATATTATGAGAATTACCAAAACATGACACAGAAACACAAAGTAAACAAATGCTGTTGGGAAAAAATGGTGCTAATAGACTTGTTTGACATAGAGTTGTCACAAACCTTCAGTCTGTGAAAAAAGTAGTAACTATGAAGCTCAGCTGCTGAAGCTGAAACTTCACTATTTTGGCCACCTGATGCAAAGAACTGACTCATTTGAAAAGACCCTGATGCTGGGAAAGATTGAAGGCGGGAGGAGAAGGGGACGACAGAGGATGAGATGGTTGGATGGCTCAATGGACATGAGCTTGAGTAAACTTTGGGAGTTGGTGACGGACAGGGAAGCCTGGCGTGCTGTAGTCCATGGGGTCGCAAAGAGTCAGACACGACTAAGCAACTGAACTGAACTGATGAAGCTCAGTAAAGTGAAGTGCAAGAAAATAAGGCATGCCTTTATAGACTTAGGCAAAGTTGTTTATCCAGTGTCACATAATGAGTAGAGCAAAAACTAGAACCCAGGCTTTCTGACACTTAAAGGAGTATTATTTCCACTCTGTTACTGACATATACTCCCTTTATCTTCTACTATGATCCTGCGTTTCCTTTATCTGGGTCTGGGCCAAATAATCAGAAAGAATTGTGGGGAGCAGCTCTGGTAGATGATGCTGGTTGGCCATTTTAACTGTCCAGAAAATATGTAGGGCAATATGGAGCTTAATGTACAACATAAATAATGCAGGTTCAGAAGGAAAAAGAAATGTTCTGGTTTCACCGAATGGTAAATGCAAGAGTTGGCCTAAGAATGATTGTACAGCAGCCTTTCATATGGAACTTTGTAAAAAGTATGGATTCCACTCTGCCTATAGTATTTGAAATATAATTCTACATAAGTAGTGGCTGGATAAAACTCCATGGCAACTCCAAGGGTCTATGAAAATATTAGCTGACACAATTAATTTAACTAATACAGTCCTGATATGTGTTCAACATCTTGTCCCACTCATTATGAACAAGTAGATAATAATTGGACATGCTTTAGCTAGATCACTCTGTCTGCAGTGTTAAAAATAGAGTGAGAGTGGGAGCAAGGGTAGAACAGAGAGACAGGTTAGGAGACTGTTCTGTAGCAATATGAAAGAGATGCTGACTTAAACCAAGGTATGCTGAAAAGTGGTCAGGTTATAGACATAGTTTAAAGACACAAGTTAAAGGTTTGCACAGGAATGGATAATGGGGTATTAGAGAAAGGCATTAATGATTACTGTTAAGTTTTTCACTGAAGTGATTGGAAGATATAAATATGCCATGTACTGAAGAGAGGAAGACTGCAGATAGCAATTTTGAGGGAGGTGAATACTAAATGTTCGTTTTGAACATATATTCAAGATGTTATTTTAAATCCAAGTGGAAACAGTATTTGCAGATTGTTGAATATATGGATATGGAGTTCAGGAGGACACTTATTTGGAAACCAAAATTTGTGAATCATTGGTGTTCTTGTAGTTAAAAATATGAGACTGCAGGTTATCACCAAGGAAGTAAATGTAAATAGAAAAGAGGCCTGTGGTCTGAGCCCTGGGGTAGTCACATAGTTAAGAGATTAGGGAGATAAAAAATAGACAAAGATGTAGCAAGAAATTTACAAACCAAGTGAAGAAAGTGTGTGTTGAAGAGGAAAAGAGTGATCAGACAGCTGTATCAGGTGCTGCTGGTAGCTCATGTATTCCAGGACTCTGTATTTTATGGCATATATCTGAATGTGTATACAATCTCTCATCTGTCTGATTTCAGTTTCTGTCCCTCTGGCCAACGATCTGCCATTGTTATTTTAACTTTTGAATAATCTTACCTATGTTTAATGTTGCAGGAGAATCCAAACCCTCATATGGCATTTCAGAAAGTTCCACGTCCAACAGAAGGATCCCACTTGCGAGTTCATATTCTTCCTTTCCCCAAAATTAATGAAACTCGGGTACAGGAATTAATACAGGAAAATCTTGCTAAGAATCAGAATGCACCTCCTGCTTCAAGAGTGGAAAAGAAATGTGTTGTGCCTGCAGGTCCACCTGTTGGTATGTATTTATCCATTTGTTTGTTTTAAAGATAAACTTTTAATCAAGATATAAGACACAGGGACTTCCCTGGTGACCCAGTGGCTAAGACTTCATGCTCCCAATGCAGGGGACTCAGCTTTGATCCCTGGTCAGGGACATTATATAGTAATGTGAATATTACTTATTATTTACTTAATAATGCTAATTTGCTGTAATTTCCCTACATATTACCAGCTTATACTTAAGTGTTGTTCATACTTTCACATGGAGAAGAAAATAGAGAAGCCAGTGTGTTAGGGTAATTACTTTTTGAAGGGTTTCATTTTGTAAGTTTAATATTCATAACTCAGTTGAATACTTTCTTTAAATACACACATGAAGTTGGTTTAAATTTTTATCTGCTTGAACTGTAGCCTTGTCTCAGTATTATTTTTGTATAATCTCTTCATTTTCAGTCAACATCAAATGTTTTATATGCATATGGAATCTCTCATTGTAGTCAGTGAGAGAAATACATATGACTCAGTATTTGTCCCTGCATGGATTGCCTATAAAACCAAAATGAATGAATGAACAAACAGATGAAAGAATGATGAATGAATGAGTGAAGGATGAATGCAGGGACCTCTGTCCAACTTTCTGATTCATTTAAATTGATCAGAATCAGGATTTTCATTGCATTAAAATTTTTAAAGTATGAATGTTTCATCTTACATGATACCCATTTAATATGAGTGTAGAATTGCTATGTCACTTTAAGAACCATTCACATTTTGAGAAGTTAATTACTTTCCAGCTATTCCTCAAAGGTGCCAGAGTGATGATAAACTGCTAAAAATAGCATTTGAAAGCCAAAACCTTAAGAAGGAAGACCTGAAAAGTCGAATACCCATAAACCAGAGTTGTTATCAGCTGTTAGAAAGCTAGTATTAGAATGCTGCAGCTGAGGATTTGGCCAATCCCTGATATATCAAACTCTTAAGTGAAGAACTTTCTCCTGGGAATAAACTAAGTCATAGTCTCCAAAGGAAAGTAATAATTTCCAGATGGTAAACAGATTCATTATTTAAAAAGGTGGAATTTTTAATGGTTCATCCTAAAGAAACTTTAAAATGCTGTGAAAGAAATTTTAGAATTAAAAATTTATAAAAATAGGTTAAAGATGTTTCTCTCTAAAGTAAGTGGTCTTACTTGGAGACTAAGACATTTTCTACTCTAAATATAGATCAATTTCAGTTTCTGTCTATGCCACAGACCTCCACATGTGGGAAGTTCCAGAGTACAAAATAAAGAATGCACATTTCAGACAGAGAAAGTTCTATAAAATAATCTATTTTACCATCATGGTCATTACTGTTACATAATTTTAAATGATTTCGAGAGAACTAGTAAAAACCAAGTAAGATTGATTTCCTGATTCTGATAAAGCACTATAGTTAGGTATGATACCACCATTTGGGGAAGTTGGGTGTGAAGTACATGGATCTTCTCTGTACTAATTTGTAACTCTGTGTAAGCTCATAATTCAGAATTTTTAAGTTTAAAAATTGTTTTAAGAATATAAAATTTCATATTGATGAAATGAAAGGAAGGCCAAGAGTATGGTATTATGGTTTTTCTTGTTAGGTAAGAGCAATCATAAAATATAAGGCTTAAGAATTATAGCTACTACCTGATTTGTACAAATGATATTGTGTAGTTCTTTGTGAAATTATACTTTTTATTTCATGAATACTGATTTAATTTATATCTTCTAGTATTCTTTTAATAAGTTACATTTGTTTTAAGTAATTTTAGCTTATGTAGTACACTAGAATTATCCAATCTTGTAAAGTTGACAGGTACTAAGTTCACAGAACCGAAAAGAGACTCTCTCAAATTTATAAAGCAGTTCTTCGGCCATGATCACTTTTGTTTGTGTGCAGTGCTTCTTCAGGTCACCTATACTCAGATTTTTAGAACCTAGTTTTTTGTGGTATGTGGTCTTTCTTTGGTAATATGTTAGAAATATCAGCTTCTTTTCCTGTTAGTAGTCAGTCCTCTTATATATGAGCGTTAGCTGTGTTGGTCATGATCTTGTACCTGACACATTTCTTGTCTGTTTACAACTAACGGTTAAAAAAAGTGATGTTTATCTTTGCTTAATAAAATTTTACTGTGCAACGTGAATTAATTTGTGTAAGAGTTAAGTACAGTACTAGGATCTATCCTGTGAAATTATCCTCAATAAGCTATTGACTAGCCTGTCACTTCACAACGTAGAAATGTAATCAAAGTGACCTTCAGTGTCATGTAACAAGGGGGAAATAAAGGCTTAAGTGTTTGTCATGTGAACAGAGTCATATAAACTGTAAATAGTAATATTCCCCTTGCTTTTATTATTGCCAAAGGAATTTAATTTGTGTTATATTCCTCTAATAGTTTCAATAATGGATAAAGTGACAACAGTTTTCAACAGTGCGCAGAGATTGGAAGTTGTTAGAAACTGCATTTCATTCATATTTGAAAATAAAACGCTGGAGACTGAAAAGGTAATAAAATGCCGTCATTCCCAAGTAAACATTAATCATGTCCCTTTCAGATTTCTGTATTTAGCTTGCCAACTGACCTCTCCTCTATTTCCATCCCTTTTCTTTATAAAGTATTCTTTCATTGTTTTTATCATTTTAAATGAATAGTGTCTAATGTTTAAAATCTTAGCCAAGCCCAAAATATTGATAGTCATTTCCCCCCCCTGAAACTTTTAAACATTGTTCATTAAATTCTATTTTGGCATATTATTTAGAAACTTCAGTCAGTTCAGTTCAGTCACTCAGTCGTGTCCAGCTCTTCACGACCCCATGGACCGCAGCACTGCAGGCCACTGTGTCCATCACCAACTCCTGGAGTTTACTCAGACTCATCTCCATTGAGTCGGTGATGCCATTCAACCATCTCATCCTCTGTAATCTCCTTCTCCTCCTGCCTTGTCTTTCCCAGCATCAGGGTCTTTTCCAGTGAGTCACTTCTTTGCATCAGGTGGCCAAAGTATTGGAGTTTCAGCTTCAACATCAGTCCTTCTAATGAACACTCAGGACTGATTTCCTTTAGGATGGACTGGTTGGATCTCCTTGCAGTCCAAGACACTCTCAAGAGTCTTTTCCAACACCACAGTTCAAAAGCATCAATTCTTTAGTGCTCAGCTTCTTTATAGTCCAACTCTCACATCCATACATGACTACTGGAAAAACCATAGCCTTGACTAGACGGACCTTTGTTGGCAAAGTAATGTCTCTGCTTTTTAATATGCTATCTAGGTTGGTCATAACTTTCCTTCCAAGGAGTAAGCGTCTTTTAATTTCATGGCTGTAATCACCATCTGCAGTGATTTTTAAACCCCCCCAAAATAAAATCAGCCACTGTTTCCACTGTTTCCCCATCTAATTGCCATGAAGTGATGCCATGATCTTCGTTTTCTGAATGTTGAGCTTTAAGCCAACTTTTTCACTCTCCTCTTTCACTTTCATCAAGAGACTTAAAAACATTTAAAATATAATTTTATTTATTACAAAAAATATAGTTAAAATAAGTAATGAATTATAAAAATTGTGCTCTTCATTTAAATATGCCTTTAATAGCACATTTTCTTGCCTTCTTTAATAAAACATATTAATGTCACCTTTTCTTAGTGACTTGTCATTGTTCTGAGCATTTATTAGATGAGGCTAGTAAAGCTTGTGAAACAAAATTTTTATCCACTTAATGACCCTCCAGTCTGTATTTTGAGTTTTTTGGAATCCATTTTTTCTTATGATTGAAGTGTTAAACGGACTTTCTTTTGCTTCTCTTGCTTTCAACTTTCACACTGTTTCTTGTGCCCCTTGTAACAATATTAGGACCTCCTACTCTTAGTCTTTTTTCTTCCTTCTTATTTGCTCTTTTGTTCTCATTTTACATTTTCAAAGTTAAATAAGCCTATTGTTAATACTACTTTATGTAAAGTAAATCAGGCTCTAAAGGTGAACTGGAAGAGGCATTCTTGTGGGTGAGGAAGTGGAAGAGTTTTAGTATGTAAACCTAGAGATTTCTATTTGTTGCTCTGAGTTTTTTCCTTCTTAATTATACTTTTAAAATAGAAGGGATTGCAGAATTTTCCAGTCATAAATTAAAACTGAGTAGTGATTAAGTTGCTAATCACTATAAAAGAATAAAATCACCCATGTTTCTTGTCATTTTAGTTTTTTCTTCTATTCTTGCCACAGAGATGTGGCCAGCTATTGAAAGAACATGTCAAGTATCCATGGTTTTGACTCAGAATCTGAAGCAGCAGTTATTTTGGTGGCCACAGTTTTGATAAGTTTTTTTTTAATGAAGTTTAATGTTTTTTAAATGTATCACATAAACTAGTCCTGTTTATTTTCATGCTGCCTTAAATTTAAAACATCACTATAAATCCATGTTGTCCTTCTTTTCTAATTCTAATAGCTCTGTTAAATGGTTTACAGAATATGCATGAGTTAGCATGATTTAAAGTTATCTTTTTTTCCAGTGAAACCTCTTGTTCATGTCTGCCTCTTATGTCCTCAGACCCTTCCTGCTGCATTGAGAGCCCTTAAAGGAAAGGCAGCAAGACAGTGTCTCACTGATGAGCTGGGTTTACATGTTCAGCAGAACCGGGCAATATTAGATCATCAGCAGTTTGACTACATAATAAGGATGATGAACTGTACTCTACAGGTAACTTTTAGTTCTTTCAGACTTCTCTTCTTATTTGAGAATAATACTTTTTTCCCTAGGCAGTTCAATAATTACTAGTATATCAGGTTCTTAAGCCTTCCATATCTGATAATATGAAGAACTGATATTCATAGCATTTCTGTTAGAAACACTACGTGTGTATGCGCAACGTAAATATTAGGAGTTTTTTTTATTCTTCCTTTTTTTTTTCCTTGAAAAATACTAGGTTATTTTACTAGTTCTATAAGTAAGCTTTCTGAAGTGAAAAGTCATCTTTGAAACATTCAGTTGTATATTACTTAATGTCTGTATTTTTGTCATCCCTTTTCAGCCAGTTTTCAGTTGTACTGTTAAAATAGAGGGCAATGAATGGTGGGTAATCCAAATGATAAATGAATTATTCAGTTCATAATCTATTTTTTAACCTATGCATATGGGTGTTAATTGTATCATTTTTTTTCCTGGGTTATAATTGCTTTACAGTGTTGTACTACAAAGTGAATCAGCTATCTGTTTATATATATATATCCCCTCCCTCTTGACCCTCCTTCCCACCTCCTCCATCTCACCCCTCTAAATCATCCCAGAACACCAAGCTCAGCTCCCTACATTATACAACAGGAACAGCAGGTTCCCATTAGCTATCTGTTTTACACATGGCAGTGCACATACATCAGTCCCCATCTCCCAATTCATCCATGCCCCAGCCCCCCACTCCATGCCCACGCTTCCATTCTCCACATCTTCGTCTCTGCAGATAGGTTCATCTGTACCATTTTTCTAGATTCCACATATATGTATTAATATACAATATTTGTTGCTTATTCTGACTTAACTTCCCTCTGACTCTGAGTCCATCCTGTCTGTACAAATGACCCAATTTTGTTCCTTTTATAGCTGAGTGATATTCCATTGTTTGTATGTACCGCATCTTATTTATCTATTCATCTGTTGATGGATATTTAGGTTGCTTCCATATCCTCCCTATTGTAAATAGTGCTGCAGCAAATGTTGGGATTGCTAGATTATATGGTGCTGTGTGCTGTGCTTAGTCGCTCAGTTGTGTCTGACTCTGTGACCCCATGGACTGTAGCCTGCCTGGCTCTTCTGTCCATAGGGATTCTCCAGGCAAGAGTGAGTTGCCATGCCGTCCTCCAGGGGGTCTTCAACCCAGGGAGCAAACCCAGGTCTCCCACACTGTAGGCAGATTCTTCACTGTCTGAGCCACCAGGGAAGCCCATGAATACTAGAGTGGGTAGCCTGTCCCTTTTCCAGGGTAGCTTCCTGACCCAGGAATCGACCTGAGGTCTCCTTCATTGCAGGCGGATTATATGGTAGTTCAATTTTTAGTTTTTTAAGGAACCCCCATACTGTTCTCTATAGTGGCTGTATCAATTTACATTCCTACCAATAGTGCACGAGGGTTCTCTTTTCTTTATATCCTGTCCACCATTTATTATTTGTGGATTTTTTTATGATGGCCATTCTGTGAGGTAGTAGTTTTGATCTACATTTCTCTAATAGTGATGTTGAGCATCTTTTCATGTACCTCTTGGCCATCTGTGTGTCTTCTTTGGAGAAATGTCTACTAAGGTCTTCCTTATAATTTATACACATTAATGTCTTAGGGTACTACTGTTACATTTTTTGCAGGGTGTATTTATCTTTTCAAATGCATTTCAGATAATATCTTTCTCAGAAATTCTAACTTAAAAGCAGGAATGAAAAATGTAATCTTTTTTTTCTTCCTTTTTATTTTATTTATTTTTTATTTTTTTATTTTACTTTATAATACTGTATTGGTTTTGCCATACATCAACATGAATCCGCCACAGGTGTACACGTGTTACACATGAAAAATGTAATCTTGTAACAAGCACTTTGTGGTTTGTTAAAGCAAATTAACAAGATAGGAGATAATTCATCTCTACTGGAAACAAATTCTTATTTTAGAGCATAAGAAACTAGCTATAATAGTTTATAATATCAAAAGTTGAAAGCATCCTAAATGTTTACCATTTGAACATAAATTAATGTAAGTATGGTAGAACACTTCTTTGGAATACTGTTCCACTACTAAAATAAAAGAGGTAGCTCTATAATATGTACCTATAGGAAAAAACTTGTTACATATTGCCAGGTGGGCACACAGGAAGATATATAAGGTAGTGCTTAGTCATCATGTCTGATTCTTTGTGACTCCATGGACTGTAGCCTGCCAGGCTCCTCTGTCCATGGGGATTCCTTAGGCAAGAATACAGGAGTGGGTTGCCATGCCCTCCTCCAGGAGATCTTCCCAACCCAGGGATTAAACCCAGGTCTCTTGCATTGCAGGCAGATTCTTTACCATCTGAGCCACGAGGGGTACATAAGGTAGATATAATTCTATTTTGACCTAAAATTACATGTATGTAGGTATGTATAGGCAAGAGTACTAGACTGGGGTGCCATTGCCTTCTCCAGTGAAAATCTAGAAGGATATTTACACTAAATCCTTAATAATGGTTATCTCTGACATATATAGATTAGGAGAGTTTTGACTTCCATTTAAACTTTTCTCTGCTTGAAACACACACATACACATAAGCATAATTAAATTATCTAAAACATATAACAAGGATTTTTTATAACAGAAAAGGATTCTCATTTTTGTAGGAAGGAAATTATTGAAACTTTATGAGAAGAATAAGACATAATTCATTTGCCATAAAAATCACAAGTCTTTTGCTACTTCTGTTCCTTTGTTTCAGTTACTTTTGTACTGTCATTACAGAGAACAAAAGACTTTTGATTAAGAGATCAAGGTTACCAGAAGTCCTAAAGTTAGATAATATCCTGGTTCCTTATCCTGTTGATAAAACTGAAAAAACTATTTTAGGAGGCTTTTTTCCATTTGTATTTTATGTGCTGTAATTAACTGGGTTCATGGGGTTGCAAAGAGTCAGACAAGCCTGAACGACTGAACTGAATTAACTGAAGAACTAAATTAGAAGGCTTTATCTAAACTTAATTTTAGCATAAACCAATTAGTAACTGATTACAGAATAGCCAGGTACCCTTGGGCTAGAAAAATACTCCTTTTCATTTGAATAATCATATTCTGTTGGGGGGAAGCTTGGGTTTGTTATTGTTGCTGCTTCCAAATGCACCTGCACTAATGAGCTCTTAATGTTTTGTAATTCAGTATTTCATAAAATTAGATCTTGTCTTTGTTCTATTATAGAGAGGCTCTTTTCAGTTATAAATGAGTTCATATGTGATACTTTTAATGAATTACCTATTTACCAACTTGGGATTTATTAATATTTATATTCTTATTACAGTACTTGTGGGGATTTAACATAACATTCTGAACATTTTTTTACAAAAGCATAGTTTCAAGGCAGAGAGGCCAAACATCTGTGTTGGTGTTTTAAAATAGAAACATTAAATGAACTAAGTTTTAGGTAGTGATTCAAAAACTTTAGTAATTTTTGTTTGTCATGAAGTTATCCTGTAATTTCTGTCCTCAAGGGAAAATTAAATGGAACATGAGTACTGCCAAGGGGTTATTTTGTTTATCATGTTCTTTCAGTGCCAAGATGATTTTTTAAAGGACTGGTTTATGGAGATTATAGATTATTCCTATATATTTTCTTATCTCAAATAACTGATCTTATTTTAGTTTTTTTTATAACTGAGATTACTATATATCTCTTCAAAAATATCATGGATTTAACTCTTTTCATTTTAGCAGATATATAATTTTTATGTGTAAGATCTTAGCTAAGATCTTTTAATGGTAGATTATAACTTTAAAACCCAGTTGTGTACTCCATTTCCAGCCTTATAATAAACTGCAGGGTATGAGGGACCCTCTGACTAATGTAGAAATAGATCTTAGAAAATTGCAAAAACCCATGATTTTTATATATCATTTTTCCTAAGAAGAAAAGGAAATCTCTAAAAGACCTCTCCTCTATTCTCAAGAATAAGATAAGTAGGGAAAACCAAATTCTGAGCACTTAGCAATTGGGGAAACCAGATACATGAGCTCATTTAATTCTTCTGTAAGAGAGCTGGTTGAACCTGAGAGCTTTATTTACCTAAGGGTAGGACATTGGAAGAAGAATGAAATAATCCCTCTTCAGTGGCATACCCCTCACCCTTGCCTCCAGAAGAAGCAATATAAATCTTTTGTAGAATTTATTAAATTCAGCCCCAATTTAGGCAGTCAGTGTTCCCACTGATAAACTTAAGTCACAATTTTAAAATGACCAAATACCAAAGAAATGAGCCAGTGTGAAGTAGTGTTAACAGAAACATAAAAAAACAGACTGAAGACCTCAGAGGCTTTATATATTAGAATTATCCAATTTGAATATATAATAATTAAAATATTTAAATAAATAAAGGATTGAATACAAAGTAAGCAGATAATAAGAAACTAACAAAAGGGCTAGATAAGTTTAGATTATATAATCAGTAAAGTAAAACATCAAAGAATATGGAAAACCCAGTATCATTAATATGTCAGTTCTCCACAAATCAACCTGTAGCCTGAATGCAATTCCAATAAGAATCGCAGCAAACTTTTTCTTAGAAATTAACTGGATGATTCCAAAATTTATGCAGAAATGCTGAAGACTTAGAGTGGCCAAATTAATCTTGAATAAGAACAAGTTGGAGGACTTAACCCTACCTGGTTTCAAGACTTACTATCAACCCACAGTAATCAACATAGTGTAATACTGACATGTCAAATAGATCAGCAGAAAAGGGCACCCAGAAATTAGACTTGCATTTATGGGAAATTTGTTAAAGGCACCAAAGTAATCCAGTCAGGGAGGAAAATATTTTCCACAAATAGTGTTGGAAAACTGAATATCCGTATGGAAGAAAGTGAACCTCAACCTCTACCTCATATCAGACACAAGGATTAATTGAGGTAGAGCATAGACATAAACATAGAGTAGAAAACCACAAAGTTTTTAGGGGAAAGCATAGAATAGTTTCACGACTTGGGAATGAGCAACAGTTTCCTTTTTTAAAAAATTATTAATTGAATCTTTTGCCACTTATAATTTCTATAACTGGCAAAAGTTTCTTAGGTCATAAAAAGTGATGATCAAAAAAAGAAAAAAAACATAATTATGCTTCATAGAAATTAAAACATGTTTATCAAAAGACAGGATTAAGAAAATGAATATTGAAGACTAGGAAAAATTATTCAAAAATATATATGTGACAAAGAACTGATGTCATGGTTATATAAAGAACTCCTACAACTTAAGAAGAAGAAGCCAAGCCATTTTTTGAAAATGGACAGCTTACACAGACACTTCACAAAGTAAGATATGGAAATGGTCAATAAAAACATGAACTAGTCAGTGTCAGTCATCCAAGAAATGCAAATTGAAAGCACTATGAGATAATCCTATATAACCACCAGTATGGCTAAAATTAGAAAGATTGGCAATACCAAATGTTGGCAGGTTTTTTTTTTTTAATTTTTAATTGTAGGCTAATTACTTTACAATATTGTGGTGGTTTTGTCATACATTGACATGAATCTGCCATGGGTATACATGTGTTCCCCATCATGAACCCCCTCCCACATCCCTCCTTATCCCATCCCTCAGGGTCATCCCAGTGCACCAGCCCTGAGCACCCTGTCTCATGCATCGAGCCTGGACTGGCAATCTGTTTCACATATAATAATATACATGTTTCAGTGCCATTCTCCCAAATCATCCCACCCTCACCTTCTCCCACAGAGTCCAAAAGTCTTTTATTTATATCTGTGTCTGTTTCGCTGTCTTGCATATAGGGTCATTGTTACCATCTTTCTAAATTCCACATCTATGTGTTAATATACTGTAATAGTGTTTTGCTTTCTGACTTACTTCATTCTGTATAATAGGCTCCAGTTTCATCCACCTCATTAGAACCGATTCAAATGCATTCTTTTTAATAGCTGAGTAATATTCCATCGTGTATATGTACCACAGCTTTCTTATCCATTCGTCTGCCGATGGACATCTAGGTTGCTTCCATGTCCTGGCTGTTGTAAACAGTGCTGTAATGAATATTGGAGTACACATGTCTCTTTCAATTCTGGTTTCCTTGGTGTGTATGCCCAGCAGTGGGATAGTTGGGTCATTTGGCAGTTCTATTTCCAGTTTTTTAAGGAATCTCCACACTGTTCTCCATAGCGGCTGTACTATTCTGCATTCCTACCAGCAGTGTAAGAGGGTTCCTTTTTCTCCACACCCTCTCCAGAATTTATTGTTTCTAGACTTTTTGATAGCAGCCATTCTGACTGGCATGAGATGGTACCTCATTGTGGTTTTCATTTGCATTTCTCTGATAATGAGTGATGTTGAGCATCTTTTCATGTGTTTGTCAGCCATCTCTATGTCTTCTTTGGAGAAATATCTGTTTAGTTCTTTAGCCCATTTTTTGATTGGGTCGCTTATTTTTCTGGAATTGAGCTGCAGAAGTTGCTTGTATATTTTTGAGATTCTTTGTCAGTTGCTTCATTTACTATTATTTTCTCCCATTCTGAAAGCTGTCTTTTCACCTTACTTATAGTTTCCTTCATTGTGCAAAAGCTTTTAAGTTTAAGTAGTCCCATTTGTTTATTTTTGCTTTTATTTCCATTACTCTGGGAGGTGGGCCATAGAGAATCCTGCTGTGATTTACGTCAGAGAGTGTTTTGCCTATATTTTCCTCTAGGAGTTTTATAGTTTCTGGTCTTACATTTAGATCTTTATTTCATTTTGAGTTCATTTTTGTGTATGGTGTTAGAAAGTGTTCTAATTTCATTCTTTTACAAGTGGCTGACCAGTTTTCCCAGCACCACTTGTTAAAGAGATTGTCTTTTCTCCATTGTATATTCTTGCCTCCTTTGTCAAAGATACGGTGTCCATAGGTGCATGGATTTATTTCTGGGCTTTCTATTTTGTTCCATTGATCTATCTTTCTGTCTTTATGCCAGTACCATACTGTCTTGATGACTGTAGCTTTGTAGTATAGCCTGAAGTGTCAGGCAGGTTGATTCCTCCAGTTCCATTCTTCTTTCTCAAGATTGCTTGGCTATTCAAGGTTTTTTGTATTTCCATACAAACTGTGAAATTATTTGTTCTAGTTCTCTGAAAAATACCATTGGTAGCTTGATAAGGATTGCATTGAATCTATAGATTGCTTTGGGTAGTATACTCATTTTCACGCTATTGATTCTTCCAATCCATAAACATGGTATATTCCTCCATCTATTTGTGTCATCTTTGATTTCTTTCATCAGTGTTTTATAGTTTTCTATATATAGGTCTTTTCTTTCTTTAGGTAGATATATTCCTAAGTATTTTATTCTTTTGGTTGCAATGGTGAGTGGAATTGTTTCCTTAATTTCTCTTTCTGTTTTCTCATTGTTAGTGTACAGGAATGCAAGGGATTTCTGCACGTTAATTTTATATCCTGCAACTTTACTATATTCATTGATAAGCTCTAATAATTTTCTGGTGGAGTCTCTAGGGTTTTCTATGTAGAGGATCATGTCATCTGCAAATAGTGAGAGTTTTACTTCTTCTTTTCCAATCTGGAGTCCTTTCTTTCTTTTTCTTCTGTGACTGATGTGGCTAAAACTTCCAAAACTATGTTGAATAATAGTAGTGAGAGTGGGCATCCTTTTCTTCTTCCTGACTTTAGGGGAAATGCTTTCAATTTTTCACCATTGAGGATGTTTGCTGTGGGTTTATCATATATGGCTTTTATTATGTTTAGGTATGTTCCTTCTATGCCTGCTTTCTGGAGGGTTTTTATCATAAATGGATGTTGAATTTTGTCAAAGGCTTTCTCTGCATCTATTGAGATACTCATATGGCTTTTATCTTTCAATTTGTTAATGTGGTATATCACATTGATTGATTTGTGAATATTGAAGAATTTTGCATCCCTGGGATAAAGCCCACTTGCTCATGATGTATGATCTTTTTAATATGTTGTTGGATTCTGTTTGCTAGAATTTTGTTAAGGATTTTTGCATCTGTGTTCATCAGTGATATTGTTCTGTAGTTTTCTTTTTTTGTGACATCTTTGTCTGGTTTTGGTATTAGGGTGATGGTGGCCCCATAGAATGAGTTTGGAAGTTTACCATCCTCTGCAGTTTTTTGGAAGAGTTGGAGTAGGATAGGTGTTAGCTCTTCTCTAAATTTTTGGTAGAATTCAGATGTGAAGCCATCTTGTTGTGGACTTTTGTTTGTTGGAAGATTTCTGATTACAGTTTCGATTCTGTGCTTCTGATGGGTCTGTTAAGACTTTCTATTTCTTCTTGGTTCAGTTTTGGAAAGTTGTACTTTTCTAAGAATTTGTCCATTTCTTCCAAGTTGTCCGTTTTATTGGCATATAGTTGCGGATAGTAGTCTCTTATGATCTTTTGTATTTCTGTGTTGTCTGTTGTGATTTCTCCATTTTCATTTCTAATTTTGTTGATTTGATTCTTCTCCTTTTGTTTCTTGATGAGTCTAGCTAATGGTTTGTCTATTTTATTTATCTTCTCAAAGAACTAGCTTTTAGCTTTGTTGATTTTGGCAATGGTTTCCTTTGTTTCTTTTGCATTTATTTCTGCCCTGATTTTTATGATTTCTTTCCTTCTACTAACCCTGAAGTGCTTCATTTTTTCTTTTTCTAGTTGCTTTAGGTGTAGAGTTAGGTTTTTTATTTGATTTCTCTCCTGTTTCTTGAGGTAGGCTTGTATTGCTATGAACCTTCCCCTTAGCACTGCTTTTACTGAATCCCACAGGCTTTGTGTTGTTGTGTATTCATTTTCATTCGTTTCTATGTATATTTTGATTTCTTTTTTGATTTCTTCTGTGATTTTTGGTTATTCAGAAGTGTGTTGTTTAGCCTCCATATGTTTGTATTTTTAATAGCTTTTTCCCTGTAGTTGACATCTAATCTTACCACATTGTGATCAGAAAAGATGCTTGAGATGATTTCAATTTTTTTGAACTTACCAAGGCTAGATTTATGGCCCAGGATGTGATCTATCCTGGAGAAGGTTCCGTGTGCACTTGAGAAAAAGGTGAAATTCATTGTTTTAGAATGAAATGTCCTATAGATGTCAATTAGGTCTAACTGGTCCATTGTATCATTTAAAGTTTGTATTTCCTTGCTAATTTTCTGTTTATTTGATCTATCCATAGGTGTGAGTGGGGTATTAAAGTCTCCAGCTATTATTGTGTTAGTTAATTTCCCCTTTCATACTTGTTAGCATTTGCCTTACATATTGTGGTGCTCCTATGTTGTGTGCATATATATTTAAAATTGTTATATCTTCTTCTTGGATTGATCCTTTGATCATTATGTAGTGTCCGTCTTTGTCTCTTTTCACGGCCTTTATTTCAAAGTCTATTTTATCTGATATGAGTATTGCTACTCCTGCTTTCTTTTGGTCTCTATTTGCATGATATATCTTTTTCCAGCCCTTCACTTTCAGTACATATGTGTCCCTAGGTTTGAGGTGGGTCTCTTGTAGACAGCATATATAGGGGTCTTTTTGTATCCATTCAGCCAGTCTTTGTCTTTTGGTTGGGGCATTCAACCCATTTACACTTAAGGTAATTATTGATAAGTATGATCCCGTTAACATTTACTTTGTTGTTTTGGGTTCAAGTTTATAAACTTTTTCTATGTTTCCTGTCTAGAGAAGATCCTTTAGCATTTGTTGAAGAGCTGGTTTGGTGGTGCTGAATTATCTGAGCTTTTGCTTGTCTGTAAAGCTTTTGATTTCTCCCTCATATTTGAATAAGATCCTCACTGGGTACAGTAATCTGGGTTGTAGGTTTTTCTCTTTCATCACTTTAAGTATGTCCTGCCATTCCCTTCTGGCTTGAAGAAATTCTATTGAAAGATCAGCTGTTATCCTTATGGGGATCCCCTTATGGGTTATTTGTTGTTTTTCCCTTGCTGCTTTTAATATTTATTCTTTGTGTTTGATCTTTGTTAATTTGATTAATATGTGTCTTGGGGTGTTTTGCCTTGGGTTTATCCTATTTGGGACTCTCTGGGTTTCTTGGAGCTGGGTGGCTATTTCCTTACCCATTTTAGGGAAGTTTTCAACTATTATCTCAAGTATTTTCACACGGCCTTTCTTTTTGTTGTCGTCTTCTGGGACTCCTATGATTCAAATGTTGGGGTGTTTAACATTGTCCCAGAGGTCTCTGAAGTTGTCCTCATTTCTTTTAATTCTTTTTTCTTTTTTCCTCTCTGCTTCATTTATTTCCACCATTCTATCTTCCACCTCACTTATCCTGTCTTCTACCTCAGTTATTCTACTGTTGGTTCCCTCCAGAGTGCTTTTGATCTCAGTTATTGCAGGGATTGACTTTTTTATTTCTTCTAGGTCCTTGTTAAACATTTCTTGCATCTTCTCAATCCTTGTCTCCAGACTATTTATCTGTAACTCCATTTTGTTTTCAAGATTTTGGATCATTTTTACTATCATTATTCTGGATTCTTTTTCAGGTAGAATCCTTATCTCCTCTTTGGTTTGGTTTGGTGGGCATTTATCATGTTCCTTTACCTGCTGAATACTTCTCTGCCTTTTCATCTTGTTTAGGTTGCTGTGTTTGGGGTGGTCTTTCTGTATGCTGGAAGTTTGCAGTTCCTCTTTATTGTGGAGGTTCCTCCCTGTGGTTGGAGTTGAACGAGTGGCTTGTCAAGGTTTCCTGGTTAGGGAAGCTTGTGTCAGTGTTCTGGTGGGTGGAGCTGGATCTCTTCTCTCTGGATTGCAATGAAGTGTCCAGTAGTGAGTTTTGAGGTGTCTACGGGTTTGGTATGATTTTTGGCCACCTGTTTTTTTGTGCTCAGGGTTATATTCCTGCATTGCTGAAGAATTAGTTTGGTATGTCTTGCTCTGAAACTTGTTGGCTCCTGGATGGAACTTGGTTTCAGGGTAGGTATGGAGTCTTTCGGATGAGCTCTTGTTGATTAATGTTCCCTGGAGTCAGGAGTTTTCTAGTTACTCAAGTTTTGGACTTAAGCTTCCTGCCTCTGGCTTTTAGTCTTATTTTTGCAGTAGCCTCAAGACTTCTCTATCCATAGAGCACCGATGATAAAACATCTCCTTTCAAAGACAATGGGCTGCCTTTCTGGGTGCCTTGTGTCCTCCGCCAGCTTTCAGAAGTTGTTTTGTGGTATTTGCTCAGTGTTCAAATGATCTTTTAATGAATTTGTGGGGGAGAAAGTGGTCTCCCCGTCTTATTCCTCCACCATCTTAGGACCGCCCATCCTGTCGGCAGGGTTTTAAGGTACTCAGAATTCTCATGTTTTATTGTTGAGAGTGTAAACGGGTACAGTCACTTTAGAAAAAAGTCTAGGAGATTCTTATCAAAGTAAGCATATACCTATCCTATGATCCAGGAGTTTCACACCTGGATCTTACCTTAAAAAATGAAAGCATATCACTACAAAAAGAGATACAATAATATTCATAGGAGCTTTATTCATAGTAGCCTAAAGCTGAAATCAGCGCAGGTGCCTATCAATCAGAGAATAGCTTTTATTTTTTAATTACCATATACCATACAAAGTAATACTAATCAATACATTTGTTAAAAGTTAATAATACATGTAACCTCATGGATAAATCTCAAAAACATTATGGCACATTTGTAGAAACTCATTGAGTATACACATAAGGTTTTTGTATTTTCAGTTCCGTACAGTCACTCAGTTGTGTCCAACTCTTTGTGACACCGTGAACCACAGCTCGCCAGACCTTCCTGTCCATCACCAACTCCCGGAGTCCACCCAAACCGATGTCCATTGAGTCGGTGATACCATCCAACCATCTCATCCTCTGTTGTCCCCTTCTCCTCCTGCCCTCAATCTTCGCCAGCATCAGGGTCTTTTCAGATGAGTCAGCTCTTCGCATCAGGTGGCTGAAGTATTGAAGTTCCAGCTTCAACATTAGTCCTTCCAATGACTATCCAGGACTGATCTCCTTTAGGATGGGCTGGTTTGATCTCCTTGCAGTCCAAGTGACTCTCAAGAGTCTTCTCCAGCACCACAGTTCAAAAACATCAATTCTTCTCTATGGTCCAACTCTCACATCCATACATAACTACTGGAAAAACCATAGCTTTGACTAGATGGACCTTTGTCAGCAAAGTGATATCTCTGCTTTTTAATACACTTTTTAGGTTTGTCACAGCTTTTCTTCCAAGGAGCAAGTGTCTTTTCATTTCATGACTGCAGTCACCATCTGCAGTGATTTTGAAGCCCAAGAAGGTAGTCTGTCACTGTTTCATTTTCTTCCCCATCTGTTTGCCATAAAGTGATGGGACTGGATGCCATGATCTTAGTTTTTGAATGTTGAGTTTTAAGCCAGCTTTTTCACTCTCTCCTTTCACCGTCATCAAGAGGCTCTTTATTTCCTCATCACTTTCTGCCATTAGGGTGGTGTCTGGTGGTGTCTATAAATTCTTAGGTTGAGCTTGTTATGCTAAGGGCTCTGAATAACTTAGGAAACCACATAGAGGTTTAAAAGTGTGAGGAAAATGGATTATCTTCTGGAACCCCAAGCCTTCCACAATCTAGAAGGTTATTTATTTGTTTATGGCTGCACTGGGTCTTTGTTGCTGTGCATTGGCTTTCTCTAGTTGTGGCGAGTGGTGGCTACTCTTTGTTGTGTAGCCTTCTCATTGCATTGGCTTCTTTTTTTCTGGAGCACTGGCTCTAGGCACATGGATTCAGTACTTTGGCCACCAGGGAAGCCCAGCCTAGAAGTTTTCAAAGGTCCTCAAGCACTGTTCATGACCTGTTCCTATGTAAGAGATACAAGTTTGAGAATTTTGTTAATTGCTGTGTTCTGAATGTGTCCTCCCAGGTTTATATGTTGGAAACCTAGTGCCTAAGGGATTCCCTGGTGGCTTAAAGAATCTGCCTGCAATGTAGGAGACCCAGATTTGATCCCTAGATCAGGAGGCTCCCTTGGAGAAGGGAGCTGGCTACCCACTCCAGTATTCTTGCCTGGAGAATTCCACGGACAGAGGGGCCTGGTGGGTTACAGTTCATAGGGTCACAAAGACTCAGACACCTCTGAGCAACTATTAAAAAAAATAATGGTGATAATATTAGGAGGTGAGGCTTTTGGGAGGGGATTAGGTCAGGAAGGCAAAGACATTACCAAGGAGATCAGTATCCTTATAAAAGAGAGCCAGTAGATCTCCCTAACCCTCTCCACCATGTAAAGATATAACACAAAGTCTGCAGCTTTGAGGAGGGCCCTAACTAGACCCTCACTACCACTCTGACCTTGGATTTCCAACCTCCCAAATTGTGAAAAATAAATTTCTGTTGTTTATGTGTCACCCATTCTATGATGTTTTGTTATGGCAGTGCAGAACAGACTAATGAGAATATATTAATCAGTATTTCATTCTTTTTATGGCTGATTACTATTCCATTTGTGTGTGTGTGTATGTATCTTTATCCATTTATTTGTTAATGGACACTTAGGTTGCTTCCATGTATTGGCTATTATAAATAGTACTACTGTGAACATTGGGGTGCACATATCTTTTTGAATTAGAGTTTTCATCTCTTCTGCATATATTCCCAGGAGTGGGATTGCTGGTAGTTCTAGTTTAGTTTTTTGAGGAATCTCCGTATTGTTCTCCATAGTGGCTACACCAATTTACATTCCCACCAACACTGTAGGAGATTTCCCTTTTCTCCACACTGTCTCTAGCATTTGCTGCTTGTTGACTTTTTGATGAGGGTCATGGTGTTCTTCATTGTAATTTCAATTTACATTTCTCTAAAAATTAGCAATGTTGAGCATCTTTTTATGTGAGTGTTGGCCATCTGTCTGCCTTGTTTGGAGAAACATCTGTTCAGTTCTTCTGCTCATTTTTTGATTGGGTTGTTTGCTTTTTTGATGTTGAACTGTATGAGCTTTATGTATATTTCATAAATTAAAAATGATATATTGCCATTTACAACAACATGATGGACCTAGTGATTATCATACTAAGTGAAGTAAGTCAGACAGAGACAAATACATATAATATAACTTATATGTGGAATCTGAAAAATAATACAAATAAACTTACTTACAAAACAGAAACAGACTCACAAACATCGAAAACAAACTTACCAGAAGGGAAGAGGGGAGGGATAAATAAGGAGTTTGGGATTGCAGATGTATATATAAAATATGCAAACAATAAGCATTTACTGATTTGATATCCTATAATAACCTATAATGGAAAAAATTATATACATATTAAACCTAGTTACTTTGCTGTACACTTGAAACTAACACAGTATTTTAAGACTGTACTTCAATTTTAAGAAAAAGAGTATATTAATCAGTAGAATGCATCTTTTCCTTAAGCAGACTATGTATTTTACTCCTTTCTCTTCCTCCAAACATTCACTGATTTCTACCATATACTAGCCTCTGTAATAAGTACTGGACATACTGATGTGATTAAGGTATAATTTTAGTTCTTAAGGAGTTCAGAGTCTAGAAGGAAAATCTCATAGGTAAACTAGTATTTATGATGTAGTGATTTGCCCTGATAAGGGTGTGTAAAAAAGTACTATGAATGCTATTCTGGGTTATTGGATTTAGAGTGGGAAAGAGATGGTCACAGAAGGTCAGACAAGGATTGGTGGGGAGGTGAAGTATTCCAGATAGAGGAATTGCTGATAGCAAAAAGAAATAGGGAAAGGACCTGTGTTTTTGAAATTTGAAAACTGTGTAGTAACGAAAGGTGGTGGTAGATAAGTAGATAGAGTAACTTCTGGTTAAAGTGTAAATTGAATATATACATTTAACCTCAGCTACTACCCATCAAAACCACTAAAACAACAGTAAAGAGGATTTTTTAAATGCATAAGTGAAAGTCGCTCAGTCATGTCCGACTCTTTGTGACCCCATGGACTGTACAGTCCATGGAATTCTCCAGGCCAGAATACTGGAATGGTAGCCTTTCCCTTCTCCAGGAGATCTTCCCAACCCAGGGATTGAACCCAGGTCTCCTGCATTGCAGATGGATTCTTAACCAGCTGAGCCACAAGGGAAACCCTTTAATGCATAAACCCACAGGCAGAATAGGATAGGAGAAAACAGCAACAATATTTTGGAAACTAGAAAGCTGATGGATGAGTGACTTAACAGCCCCAAGAAAGCCTTTACCTAACAGTTGTAAATGCCTTGAAGCATCCCAGTTTGCAGAACTGCAAAGGGCTCAAGAATTAGAGATATCAGGTTATCTCTGAAAGCAAGAGCTTAAGATGGAGCTAAAACATTAAAAAGAGGATTAGTTGAAAGTCTTCTTATGATGCAATTAGAGTCCTGTCTCAGACCTTTTCCAATTCTGTGTTAACAGCCAGTTGCCTCTCCTTTATCCTAGCAGACTATTAGAGGTTTGCTTGTTTGTGTATTTATGTTTGAGAGACAAAGCATGAATAGGCAAGGGAGACACTATGTCTGGCTGAGGGAAATTCTGTTTTGCTGCAAACTAGAGAGGAAAATGAGTGTCAAATGTTAAGAATACCAGTCAACAACTTTCCCCCTTCAGTTCCTAGAACTCTGGGAGGCTTCCCTCAAGCAGACATTGGAAGACAGTTCTCTGAGAAATCTGACCAGCCAAAGAGGAAAAGATTTTACTGAAAATACTGAGATAGGAGGTTCTTAACAGAACAGCTTAACCAGGTCATGCTGTAACAAAGCTTGCAGTCAACAAGTTCCGTCATGTATACATTCTTTTCTTTTTTTTGTCAATCTTTGGTTTACCTCTTAAGGAGGATGACCTAAGCAGAAAGGGTCAATAAAACAAAGTCAGTTCCTACCCCCACCTTTGTTCCTCAACTCTCCTTTCATTCTCCACTCAGCTGTTGTAAAAGAACCATTTAGTCAACATCGATAATTATTCTGTTCTTTTCCTCCTTGGGTACTTTTATCCCTGACTACCTCAGACAACCTCAGCTTTCTTTAGGCTTTGAAACAGTCATCCACGATCACTACTGCCCTCTTGAAGTAGGCTCAAAGAAATTAATTTTTTCAAACCACATCTCGTTAAGTTGAAAAAATGAGTTCTAAATCTTTTTTTTTATTCTGTGCGTGTAACTCACAGATATACTGTGCTCTTCAAAAACTGTGGTAGTAGGTGCTGTATAACTGAATTTAAAATTCGATCAGGAACTTACATTCTGGAAACATGGATCTTTTTTTTTTTTCTAAATAACAATTGCTATTGAAAAATTCCATCCTTAACTGGATGAAAACAGACTTTGTCTTTATTGTTCATCATTGTATACCCAACATCCAGCACAGTACCTGGCACATAGAAAGTATTCAGATATTGTTTGAATACTTGAATCGTTACATAATTTCATAGAAATAGTAATTACTGAAATAAGTCTTTAATCTTTTAAGATGCTTATTAAGGAAACAACTTGGTTGTCAACACTTTGAGTTTCAGATATAGGAGAAAATTAAGAAGTTAGCTTTACTAACAGCTCTAAGGTTTAGGCTAAATTTTTGGATACCACTACTCACCAATGAGAACTCATTGATAATCTAGTAGAAATTCTTCTGTTCTTATCTTTTTTGGAACATGGTAGATTTGATGATAACCTCTGGCCACTTCTGTGCAAAACCCACTTCCCTTGTCTTTGATGATACCATTTCTCCTGATCCTCTTCTTCTTTTAAATCTCTTTTTCAGTCTTTTTTGGTAGGGCTTCTTCCCCTGTCATACAAATGATGATGTTTATTTGTGTCTTTAGATAGTCTCCCAGTCTAAGATTCTACCTAGGCAATCTTATTCATCCCCATTATTGTCTTTTACCTAATCCTTCCAAATCTACCTCCAGAACTGAGTATCTTGCTGGTTATTCTCCATCTTTACTTAAATGTCCCAAAGCTATTTAGATGCTGTATTCCGGACTGAAATAGTCACCTTTTATCCCTGTTTTTAGCCACCTTCCACAGCCTCTTCTTCCTATTTTCTAATTTAATAAATGACACCAAATAAGCCAAAAACATGAAATTAGTCTCTTTCTCTTAGCCTTATCCTCATGTATGATCAGCAACTGAGTCCTGTAGATTCTGCTTTCCTATGTCTCTCTCCTAATGTCTCTCAGATTTGATCCACTATAATCTATCCCTTAATTACAATATCCTCATTAAAGTTACCAACATTCCTTACCTTTTTCATTGCACCAACGTCTTAACTGGTCTCCTCACCTCCTTCCTGACCCACCCCCTTACTTGTCTATTTCTTTGCTTTACAAAAGTGATAGTTTACAATGCAAGTTGGAGCTTGTCACTTCCCAATTTAAAATTCTTAACCTTTGCCCTCAGAGTAAATTCTCATCATATCTTGGCTCCTTCCTACATCTATGGTCTCATTTTTCACTGCTGTGAATCCTCTGGCCTTTGCATATCTTACTGCCTTAGTTTGGAACACCGTTTCTTTCAACTCCCTACTCCCTCAGTTGTCCCTTTCACCTAGCTAACTCCTAGCCATCCTTTACTCTCAGTTTAGATGTTACCTCCTCCTGGAAGCCTTCTTTGGCCCATCAGTTGTGGGTTGCAAACTGCTTCTATGTACTTCCGCTTTATCTTCTACTGCCCCCACCCTATCCACCGGAATCCTACAATAATGCTTATCACATACAATGAAATTGCTGTTTGCTTGCCTATATTTCCCAGTATGTCTAGCATGAAATACAACCTGCTCAGTCCATTTTGTGTGAATGAGTAAATGAATAAGTGTGTGTAATATAAGTAGCTGCTTACCATATCTGATTAGAGTTTCAGTTCTTGACATCTTCCATTCTTACACTGGTCAGTAGCTTTCATCCTTTCTTGGCTATAATCCAGACCCCAACCAGAACTGGCCTCTGCACACTTTGTGTCCCTGTGCACAAGAATATCTAGGTGAGAAAACCTAGATGGATAGCTGATAATTCGCAACTTCTGCTTGAAAGCAAAATTTAAAGTTCATGTATAGCCAGCAAATATTGAGTTGGCCAGAAAGTTCATTTGGGCTTTTATTAGGATGTTATGGACAAACCCAAATGAGCTTTTTGGCCAACCAATACTCTCCTTAAATTCTGCAGGTAAATTTAACATTTAATTAAGAGTTGAAAAAAATGAGTGTTCTGATATCTGCTGTAGTCACTTTTTTTTTTTTTTTTAACTTTTCTTAACGTTTTTAAATGCATTTCTGGACCCCATCATCAGAGATTCTGATTTGGTAAGTCTGGGAAGGGGAAGATTAGACCCAACATTTAAAACTTTTTAACACCAAAAAGGACAGCTTTATAGATATGGAATCTATCACTCTAGTCATTTTCAGGACAGCTGAAAAAGGATTTCTGCATTGTAAATGTGTTGGACTAGATACCCAGGGTTCCTCTTACTTCTAAATTATATTATCTCAGGACCCCTTTTTTCATCCTTGACTAGAAGGAGCAATAGTGGCCCTCTCCAGTTCATAACACATTATCATTTTTGGTTCATGCAAGGTCCCATTCTTGTTTTATTCATTTATTTTTATTACCATTATGCACTCAATTGCCCTCAGTCATTTTAATGTGTTTAATATATTGTTTTCAATGCAGATGTTCTTTAAAAATACATATTAATTTAGTGTATATCTATTTTTATGTAAATCGTGTGGTTCATACATACATACATAAAATAGATATGCACTAAATAATATGTATTTTTAAAGAACATCTGCATTGAAAACAATACATTAAACACATTAAAATGACTGAGGGAAATTGAGTGCATAATGGTAATGAAAAGAATGTCAATGGTGTGTTGGTATGTAAATGGTTTGTTGGGCTTCCCTGGTGGCTCAGATGGTGAAGAATCCACCCATAGTGTGAAAGACCTGGGTTTGATCCCTGGGTTGGGAAGATCTCCTGGAGGAGGGGATGGCCACCCACTCCAGTATTCTTGCCTGGAGAATCCCCGTGAACAGAGGAGCCTTGCTGGCTACAGTCAGTGGGGCTGCAAAGAACTGGACATTACTGAGTGATAAAGCACAAATGGTGTGTTATATATTGTTTCTTTTTTTAATCAGCATTATGTTTTTAATATCATCTTATGAGGCTAATGTAAATCTGATTCCAAAATCAAATAAATACAATAGAAGGAAAGAAAAACTAGTCTCATTTTCCATATCTGTGTAAGTACAAAATTCCTAAATAAAATACTGGCTAATTGATTTTAGTAGTACATAAAAAAAAAATCATGATATAGTGGAATAGATCCCTGGATCTTTTAAATATAATTAATCACATTAATAGATTAAAGGAAAATATTATCTTAATCAGTACAGAAAAGCATTTAATACAGTTCAACATGTATTTGTGTATAAGTTCTTAGCAAATTTGTTATTAGAGAAAAGCTTCCATACTTGATAAAACCTACATAGCAAAGCAAGCCATGAAGAAATTGTATGTGTTCCCTTTAAGATTGTAACAAGATAAAAATGCTTACTTTTATCACCACTATTAACAGTGTATAAAATCATTATGTTGTATACCTAAAACTAATATCATGTTACATGTAAATTATTTCTCAGTTAAAAATGTTAGAAGGTAAAGGTGAGATCTAAGGATTAGAAGAGAAAGAAAAAGCTGTCATTGTTTTCAGATGATATGATCCTCTGCTTAGAAAAAGTGCCACGTTGACAATTATTTTAACTTTAATCAGATGATTCAATTAGGTTACTAAATATAAGACCAATCTACAAAAATCAGTAGTTTTTCTTTTTACCAACAAAACCTAACAAGTAAAAAAAAATTTTAATTCTCCTTTTCTCTGTCTTTCCTCCCTCCCTCTATCCCTCCCTCCCTTTTTTCCTTCCTCCAGTATCCAGGCACCACTGGGCAAGCTCAGGCAGGGCAGAAGCTGGTCCCATACTTGCAAAACAGGGTCTAGATGAATTGGTATTGGTGGCCCAGTGGAATAAGAGTACTGTTTACAGTTAAAAGACTGAGCAAATAAGTAAATGTACTGAGAATAATTGTAGCCAGGTTTTTCACTGATAAAAGAATAAATTATAAGTATGGAAAAAAGAGAAAGCATGAATCCTATGATTTTGAATAAATTAGAGCTAACAGTGTCATCTCATGGTTTTCAACATATATATTGAAATAAATAGGTGGAAATGTGTGTGTATGTTTGTGAATATATGAGGGGTTGTAGGAGTGTGTATACACACACACACACCAAAAAAAAAAAATTTTCTGTATATCACCAAGAATAAAACAGCAACCCCAGTGGGAAAAAAAATAAAAAGGATATGAACAGACTTTTTATAAAAGAAAGAACTCAGGAAGCTATAAAGATATGCAATATAAAACAGTAGCTCTTCATACTATTACTCAGACTGGGAAAAATTAGAAAGTAGAACATTGCAGTGTGATGGTAGAAGTGGCAATATGGGAATCTTTATACATTACTGGTAAGAGCAAAGACAGGTACAGTCATTTTGGAAAGTAATCAGGTGGTAATTAGTCAACAGAAAAGTATATATACTGTATGACCCAGCAGTTCTGGACAAGAGAGAGAGGGGTCTTGTACAAGACCATAAAAGGACTTGTACTTGGTTACTCCTTTATTCACTGTAAACCTTAGACGGTAAAGAGTCTGCCTGCAATGTGGCAGACCCAAGTTCAATCCCTGGGTTAGGAAGATCCCCTGGAGAAGGATATGGCAACTCACTCCAGTATTCTTGCCTGGAGAATCCCATGGACAGAGAAGCCTGGTGGGCTACAGTTCATAGGGTCGGTCGCAAAGAGTCAGACACGACTGAAGCATATATATATAGGAGACAGGGATAGTAGCTAGATAAAATTTGGTGCATGTACACCATGGAGTTTTAATCAGCAGAGATTTTTTTTTAATGTGCTAAAGGTATACACAGCAACATGTATGTTAAAGGCAGTCTGTGTAATAAGTACAGTGTTCACATTTACACTTGCCTTCCCTGATAGCTCAGTTGGTAAAGATTCCACCTGTAATGCAGGAGACCCTGGTTCGATTCCTGGATCGGGAAGATCCGCTGGAGAAGGGATAGGCTACCCACTCTAGTATTATTAGGCTTCCCTTGTGGTTCAGCTGGTAAAGAATCTGCCTGCAATGTGGGAGACCTGGGTTCAATCCCTGGGTTGGGAAGATCCACTGGAGAAGGGAAAGGCTACCCACTCCAATATTCTGGCCTGGAGAATTCCATGGACTGTATAGTCTATGGGGTGACAAAGAGTCGGACACAACTGAGTGACTTTCACTTTCAGTATATGAATTGAAATATGGGGTTTACATGCACGTGTAATCAGTTTCTGTTTGTAGATTATTTAATCCATCCATATATTTTCCTGTTTTTGAAGGAGAGAGCAAGTACACATTGGAATCTTCTGTATCTCTCACTGCCTTTAAGCCTTCAACTTTGATCATGCTGTTTATTTGCATAAAAAGTTAATTCTTGTCACCACAGAGCTGCACAAACACTAGCTCAGAATTCAAAGATGCTGAAAGAGGAAATCCAGCAGGAACCTTGTGATAGAAATTTAGCATCTTGAGATTGTGCTCTTCCTTCAAATTCTCTAGTGACCTATTTTTTTAAAAAAACAACTTTTGATTTTGTGTTGGGATATAGCAGGTTAACAATGCTGTGATAATTTCAGGTGAGCAGTGAAGAGACTCAGTCATACATATACATGTGTCCATTCTCCCCCAAACTTCTTTCCTATCCAGGCTGCCACATAACATTGGCAGAGATCCCTGTGCTATACATTAGGTCCTTGTTGGTTGCAAAATGATGTGTACATGTCTATCTCAGACTCCCTAGCTATCCCTCTTCTTCTTCCCTTGCCCCATCTGTATCATTTCTTTTTAGATTCCACATATAAGAGATGTCATATGATATTTCTCCTCTATCTGACTTAACTCAGATTCTCTAGTGAAATTTGATACAGTTGACTAGCCTTATTTTTCCCCTTATTTGAATTAAAATGCTTATGACAACAATTACTTGGTTACAAAGGCAGTTGATAACAGTTGTCTGTAGGGGTAAATTTAAGTTAACTCTTTTGCTTCTGTGTGCCAGGGACTACCAGTTTCTCACTAACCACTGGCAAAAGATTCATTGATGCTTTTTGTTAATTAATAACTATTATTTTTAGTAAGATTTTATTTTTTAAGAACAGTTTCAGGTTCACAGCAAAATTGAGAGAAGGGTATAGAGATTTTCCATGTATTCAGGTTCATAGCAAAATTGAGAGAAAGGTATAGAGATATCTATCTCTTGTACCTACACATGCATAGCCTCCCCCATTATCAGCATTTCTCACAAGAATGATACATTTGTTACAATTAATGAACCTACATTGACATATCAGCTGGAGTGCTGCGATTCATGGGGTTGCCAAGAGTCGGACACAACTGAGCGACTGAACTGAACTGAATCATGTAAAGTCCACAGTTGGCATGACTCTTAGAGCTTTACATTCATTGGGTTTGGACAAATGTATAATGAGATGTACCCATCATAATGGTATTAATATTGTGCAGAGTATTTCACTACCCTAAGAATCCTTTGCCCTTTTATACCCCCCACCAATTATTAAGGCATTGAATCTAATCAGATCAAATAACCAAGTCCATATTTCCATCCTTAGGTTGCTTTTTTCCTGAAAAAAAATCCCGGTACAGGTCAGAAAAATCCTTAAATAGCAGTCTTCCTTTTCTGAAAGTTTGTTTTATTTTACTTATCTCAGTTACATCTGTCTAAATGTATAAAAAGACCAACAATAATTATTAAAAATTCTTGATAATAAACTGCTTTTACAAATGGAATATATATATTATCTAGTTATATGAGATTTCATTACGTGTTTAAATATCTAAGGGACACTTAATGGAAATTTAACAGACTGCTGACAATCGTAGGTTTGGCATTCTATATGTTGACTATTTGAGAACAATTCATAACACATAGTAATTTGTAGTTTTTGCTGAGGCAGAAATATGAGCTGTACATGTAATGCTAGTGTGTACTAGTGTGTATTAGTGTGTAAGCCTTAAGAATCATTACCCATTGTGGAACAAAATAGAAAGCCCAGAGATAAATCCACACACATATGGACACCTTATCTTTGACAAAGGAGGCAAGAATATACAATGGAGTAAAGACAATCTCTTTAACAAGTGGTGCTGGGAAAACTGGTCAACCACTTGTAAAAGAATGAAACTAGATCACTTTCTAACACCACACACAAAAATAGACTCAAAATGGATTAAAGATCTAAATGTAAGACCAGAAACTATAAAACTCCTAGAGGAGAACATAGGCAAAACACTCTCAGACATAAATCACAGCAGGATCCTCTATGATCCACCTCCCAGAATTCTGGAAATAAAAGCAAAAATAAACAAATGGGATCTAATTAAAATTAAAAGCTTCTGCACAACAAAGGAAACTATAAGCAAGGTGAAAAGACAGCCTTCTGAATGGGAGAAAATAATAGCAAATGAAGCAACTGACAAACAACTAATCTCAAAAATATACAAGCAACTTATGCAGCTCAATTCCAGAAAAATAAACGACCCAATCAAAAAATGGGCCAAAGAACTAAATAGACATTTCTCCAAAGAAGACATACAGATGGCTAACAAACACATGAAAAGATGCTCAACATCACTCATTATCAGAGAAATGCAAATCAAAACCACAATGAGGTACCACTTCACACCAGTCAGAATGTCTGCGATCCAAAAATCTGCAAGCAATAAATGCTGGAGAGGGTGTGGAGAAAAGGGAACCCTCCTACACTGTTGGTGGGAATGCAAACTAGTACAGCCACTATGGAGAACAGTGTGGAGATTCCTTAAAAAACTGCAAATAGAACTACCTTATGACCCAGCAGTCCCACTGCTGGGCATACACACTGAGGAAACCAGAATTGAAAGAGACACATGTATCCCAATGTTCATTGCAGCACTGTTTATAATAGCCAGGACATGGAAACAACCTAGATGTCCATCAGCAGATGAATGGATAAGAAAGCTGTGGTACATATACACAATGGAGTATTACTCAGCCATTAAAAAGAATTCATTTGAATCAGTTCTGATGAGATGGATGAAACTGGAGCCGATTATACAGAGTGAAGTAAGCCAGAAAGAAAAACACCAATACAGTATACTAACACATATATATGGAATCTAGAAAGATGGCAATGATGACCCTGTATGCAAGACAGGAAGAAAGACACAGCTGTGTATAACGGACTTTTGGACTCAGAGGAAGAGGGAGAGGGTGGGATGATTTTGGAGAATGGCATTCTATCATGTATACTATCATGTAAGAATTGAATCGCCAGTCCATGTCTGACGCAGGATACAGCATGCTTGGGGTTGGTGCATGGGGATGACCCACTGAGATGTTATGGGGAGGGAGGTGGGAGGGGGTTTCATGTTTGGGAACACATGTAAGAATTAAAGATTTTAAAATTAAAAAAAATAAAATAAAAAATAAATAAATAAATAAATAAAAGAATCATTACCCATTGTGCAGCTCAACTTGACCTTGTTTTCGAGTAGTCATTGTGACTCATGAAATTCTGTTTGTGAAATAAGTGGTAATTATGACGTATGTATTTATTAAAGTTTATATTTATTTATTTGTTGTTTTTGGCTGCACTGGATCTTCACTGTAGCATGGGCTCTTCTCTAGTTGTAGCAAATGGAGACTACTCTAGCTGAGGTGTGTGGGCTGTCACTGAGGTGGCTTCTCTAGCTGAGGTGTGTGGGCTCTCACTGAGGTGGCTTCTCTAGCTGAGGTGTGTGGGCTCTCACTGAGGTGGCTTCTCTAGCTGAGGTGTGTGGGCTCTCACTGAGGTGGCTTCTCTAGCTGAGGTGTGTGGGCTCTCACTGAGGTGGCTTCTCTAGCTGAGGTGTGTGGGCTCTCACTGAGGTGGCTTCTCTAGCTGAGGTGTGTGGGCTCTCACTGAGGTGGCTTCTCTAGCTGAGGTGTGTGGGCTCTCACTGAGGTGGCTTCTCTTGTTGCATAGCATGGACTCTAGGCATATAGACTCGGTAGTTGTGATGCACGGGTCTAGTTGCCCCATGGCGTGTGGCACCTTCCCGGACCAGGGGTCAAACCTGTGTCCCCTGCACTTCAAGGCATATTCTTTACCACTGGTCCACCGGGGAAGTTCGACATCATATTTTTAAAAGAATAAAAATAAGACACACTCACATATACCTAAGATCTAGTTTAAGAACTAGAACATTCACATTAAAATCCTTGGGAGTTCCACTCAACTACTCTCACTCTTCCTCTCCCTTAGAGATTATTAGAGGTTATTAAACTTTATTATCCATCAAATTCTCCTAAATTTGATGTTATTCCTTCCTTTGCTTTTCCTCATGGTTTTACCCTGTATGTGTACTCTTGAAATATAATTCTGTTTAGTTTTGACTGTTTTGACCTTCTTATAATTGGAATCATCCTGTTTTTCATTGATATAATTATTTTTTTGAGCAGTTGCTCATAATGATCATCCCTGTTAATGCACTTAGTTATGGTTTATTCACTGCTAGATAAGTCCATTCTACTGTTGAAGGATATTTGTACCATTGCCCCAGAAATGAAAACAGTGTTGTAACTGAAAAGTGTTGTAATGACCATTCTTATACACTGATGCACATGTGTAAGAATTTCTCTTCAATGAACACATAAGAATGGAATTGCTGAGTCAAGAGTATATACAACATCAATCTTACTAGATTATGACAAATTATTTTCTAAAATATCTTTATAAATGTACATACTTGCAACAATGTATGAGAGTTTCTATTACTTCACATCCTTACCAACTTTGGTATTAAAAAAATTCTATATTTTAAATTCTGCCAGTCTGGTCATTATATAATGGTATGTCATTGTAGTTAGAATTTGTATTTCCCCAGTAACTGATAAAGTGGAATAATTTTTCATATTCATCACCTTTGCATGTTTTCTGTATAAGGAAATGCCTATGTGCTTCTTCAGCCCTTTTCTCTTTTGAATTGTTTAGCTTTTTCTCATTGATTTGTAGGAGGTCTTAATATGTTCTGAATGCTAATCCTTTCATGTTGCAAGTACCTCTTCCTAGATTCACCTTTGATGAATATAGGTTTGTAAATTTAAAGTAGTTAGCTTCATTAATCATTTCTTTTATGGTCTGTATTTTGTGTGTCTTATGTAAGCAATCATTCCTTTCAGTGAAGTCATAAAGATCTTCTCATATCCACTTTAAAAGTTTAATAATTTTGCCTTTCATATTTAAGTCCTTTATCTGAAACTGATTTTTTGTGGATTGTGTGAGGTAGAAATCTATTTTATCTTTTTCTAAATGTATAACCAGTAGCCCACAGAATGATTTATTTCTATAAATATCTTTTCTCTAGTGGTTTACTATGGCCTCCTCTTCACACACCATATTTCTATAAATATGTGCGCCTATTCAGGATTTCTGCTCTGTTCGGCTCTTAGCCTGTTTTCAAAAAAGCATCTCAAAGTCTTAATTAAAGTTAATAATAAATTTAAAGTTTGCGAGGCAAGTCCCCATGCTGTGTTTTCCTAAGAAATATCTTTCCTGTTCTTCGCCCTTGGTTTTTCTATATAATTTTAGAATCACTTTGTTGGATTCCATGAGAAACTCCACTGGGACTTTGATTAAAATTATATTGAATTCATAGACTAAGGAAGAACTGACATTTTTCCAAGTCTTTCTATTTGTAAACATGGTATATTCCCTAATATATATAGGCCTTTAATGTCTTTCAGTAGCATTTTGTGATTTTTTTCCATGAAAACTTTATACATCTTCTGTTAGATCTATTCTTGTTTGCCTTTTGTTAGTTTGTCTGTTTTCAGTTCAGTTCAGTCGCTCAGTTGTGTCCGACTGTTTGCAACCCCATGGACTGCAGCGCGCCAGGTTTCCCTGTCCATCACCAACTCCTGCAGCTTGCTCAAACTCATGTCCATAGAGTCGGTGATGCCGTCCAACCATCTCATCCTCTGTCATCCCTTTCTCCTGTCTTCAGTCTTTCCCAGCACCAGGGTCTTATTCAGATGAGTCAGTCCTTCACATCAGGTGGCCAAAGTATCGGAGTTTCAGCTTCACCCTTAGTCCTTCCAGTGAATACCCAAGACTATTCTTACTATTGTTATTATAAGTGGTATCTTTTAAAATTACATATTCTAATTGCTTTTTTTGATATTTAGAAATATAATAAATTTATTCACTAATATTGCAAGCTTCCTTAATTCTTATAATTTGTCTACATATTCTTTTTGGTACTTTGTGTTGGCAAGCATATAATCTAGTAATAGTAATGCTTTTTGTCTTATTTTTGGAGTTTAATACATTTTATTTCTTTTTCTTTTCTTATTATCTGAAAAGAATTTATAGTATAACGTTAAATAAAAGTGATAGCACTTTTCTTTTAAAGTTTCATTGTTGCACTTTTTATTTGCTTAAAGGTATTTGATAAATGTCTATGTCAGATTAAGGACTTCCCTGGAGGTCCAGTGGTTGAGAGTCCACATTCCCAATGCAAGGTGTCACCATTCGATCCCTGGTCAGGGAACTAAGATCCTGCATGCCACATGGAGTGGCCAAAAATAAATAAATAAAAATTAAATCACTCCAAGATGGTGGAATAGAAGGACGTGTGCCCATCTTCTACTATAAGAACAAAATTGCACCTAGCTGCTAAACAACCGTCGACTGCAGAATGTTGGATCCCGCCAAAAAAGATACCCCATGTCCAAGGGCAAAGGAGAAGCTGCAAGAAAATAGTCGGTAGGAAGCGATTGCATTTAAAATCAAACCTCATACCCATCAAAAACACTCGGAGGCCACAAACAAAACCTTGTGCACACCAGGACCTTAAGGAGACTGAGCCAGACCTGCCTTTGAGTGTTTGAGTGTCTCCTGAGGAGGCATGGGTCACAGTGGCCTGCTGCAGGGACAAGGGCTCTAGCAGCAGCAGTCCTGGGAGGCGTAGCATGTAGCATAAATCCTCTGGGAGGAGGTAGCCATTAAGCCCCACTTTAGAGCCGCCAAGCAGGCGACTTACAAACTGGAGAACAATCATACCAAAAAAGTTCTTGCACTGTTGCCAAAGTTCTGGGGCCTACAGCAGATTTCCCAACTTGGGTATCCAGCAAAAAGACTGAGAACCCCCAGGGAGATTGACTTTGAAGACCAGTGGGATTTGATTACAAAACTTCCATGTGACTGGGGAAACAGAGACTTTTGAAGGGCAAAAACAAAACCTTGTGCACACGGCTCAAGAGAAAGGAGCAGTGACCCCTCAAGAGGCTTAGCCATACTTACCCGTGAGTGTTCGGGAGTCTCTGGCAGAGGTGTGGGTTGACAGTGGCCTATGACAGGGTCAGGGACACTGACTGAAGCAGTCCTGGGAGGCATAGCATGCCAACATAAGTCCTTTTGGAAGAGGTTGCCATTACCCCTACCAAAGTAGGGGTAGTTCCTGAGATCAAACACAGCCCTACCCAACAGCAGAAAATTGGATTAAAGATTTCCTGAGCATGGCCTTGCCCACCAGAGCAAGACCCAGTTTTCCCCACGGACAGTCCCTTCCGTCAGGAAGCTTCCACAAGCCCATCATCCTCATCCATCAGAGGGCAGACAGAATTAAAACCACAATCACAGAAAACTAGCCAAACTGATGACATGAATCACAGCCTTGTTTACTCAATGAAGCTATGAGTCATGCTGTGTAGGGCCACCCAAGATGGACAGACAACTCATAGTGAAGAGTTCTGACAAAATGTGGTCCACTGGAGAAGGGAATGGCAAACCAGTATTCTTGCTTTGAGAACCCCATGAACACTATGAAAACACAAAAAGATAGGACACTTTTCCACATGTCAGTAGGTGCCCAATATGCTGCTGGAGAAGAGTGGAGAAATTGCTCCAGAAGGAATGAAAAGGCTAAGCAAAGGGAAAACAACGCCCAGTTATGGATGCGTCTGGTGGTGAAAGTAAAGTCCGATGTTGTAAACAATATTGCATAGGAACCTGGAATGTCAGATCCATGAATTAAGGCAAATTGAAAGTGGTCAAACAGGAGATGGCAAGAGTGAACATCTACATTTTAGGAATCAGTGAACTAAAATGGACCAAAATGGGCAAATTTAATTCAGATGACCATTATACCTATTACAGTGGGCAAGAATGCTTAGAAGAAATGGAGTAGCCCTCATAGTCAACAAAAGAGTTTTAAATGAAATATTTGGGTGCAGTCTCAAAAATGACAGATGATCTTGGTTCGTTTCCAAGGAAAGCCATTCAGTATGACAATAATCCAAGTCTGCCCCAACCACTAATGCTAAAGAAGCTGAAGTTGAACGGTTCTGTCAAGACCTACAAGATCATCTAGAACTAACACCAAAAAAAGATGTCATTCTCATTATAGGGGACTGGAATGCAAAAGTAGGACGTCAAGAAACACCTGGAGTAACAGGCAAGTTTGACCTTGGAGTACAAAATAAAACAGAGTAAAAGCTAACAGAGGTTTGCCAAGAGAATGCACTGGTCATAGCAAACACCCTCTTTCAACAAAACAACAGATGACTCCACACATGGACATCACCAAATGGTCAATACCAAAATCAGATTGATTATATTCTTTGCAGCCAAAGATGGAGAAGCTCTATACAGTCAGCAGAAACAATACCGGGAGCTGACTGTGGCTCAGATCATGAACTCCTTTACCAAAATTCAGACTTAAATGACCACTAGACCATTCAGGTATAACATAAAGCAAATCATGTACTATTGTACAGTGGAAATGATAAATAGATTCAAGGGATTAGATCTGATAGAGTGCCTGAAGAATTGTGGACGCAGGTTCGTAACATTGTACAGGAGGTGGTGATCAGAACCATCCCTGAGAAAAATTCAAAAAGGCCAAATGGTTGTCTCAGGAGGTCTTCCAGATAACTGAGGGGCTGCGGGAAGTGAAAGGCAAAGCAGGAAAGGAAAGATATACCTATTTGAATGCAGAGTTCCAAAGAATACCAAGGAGATATAAAGCCTAAGTGGACAATGCAAAGAAACAGGGAAAGACTAGAGATTTCTTCAAGAAAATTAGAGATACCAAGGGAACATTTCATGCAAAGATGGGCACAATAAAGGACAGAAACAGTATAGACCTAACAGAAGCCAAAGATACCAAGAAGAGGTGGCAAGAATACACAGAAAATCTATACAAAAAAGATCTTCATGACCCAGATAACCACAATGATGTGGTCACTCACCTAGAGCCAGACATCCTGGAGTGTAAAATCAAGTGGGCCTTAGGAAGCATCACTACAAACAAAGCTAGTGGGAGTGATGGAATTCCAGCTGAGCTGTTTCAAATCCTAAAAGATGATGCTATGAAAGTGTTGCATTCAATATGCCAGCAAATTTGGAAATCTCAGCAGTGACCACAGGACTGGAAAAGGTCAGTTTTCATTCCAGTCCCAAAGAAGAGCAATGCCAAAGACTGTTCAAACTACCACACAATTGCATTCGTTTCACATGCTGGCAAGGTCATGCTCAGAATCTTCCAAGCTAGGCTTCAACAGTGCATGAACCAAGGACTTGCAGATACACAAGCTGGATTTAGAGAAAGCAGAGGAACCAGAGATCAAATTGCCAGCATTAACTGGACCATAGAAAAAGCAAGAGAATTTCAGAAAAGCATCTACTTCTGCTTCATTGACTAGGCTCAAGCCTTTGACTGTGTGGATCACAACTGATGAAACTTCTTAAAGAGATGGGACACCAGACCACTTTAACTGTCTCCTGAGAAACCTGTATGCATGTCAAGAAGCATGCATACAAGACCACTAGAACCAATCATGGAACAGTGGGCTAGTTCAAAATTGGGAAAGGAGTAAGTCAAGGCTGTATATTGTCACCCTGCTTATTTAACTTATATGCAAGATACATCATGCAAAAAGCTGGGCTTGATGAGGCAAAAGCTGGAGTCAGGATTGCCTGGAGAAATATCAATAACCTCAGATATGCAGATGACACTACCCTTATGGCAGAAAGCAAAAAGAAACTAAAGAGCCTATTGATAAGGGAGGAAGAGGAGAGTGGAAAAAAAAAGGGAGCTTGAGGAATCATCCTTCCTGACTTCAGATTATACTACAAAGCTACAGTCATCAAGACAGTATGGTACTTGCACAAAACCAGAAATATAGACCAATGGAACAAGAAAGCCCAGAAATAAACCCATGCACCTATGGATACCTTATTTTTGTTGAAGGAGGCAAGGATATACAATGGGGCAAAGACCGCCTCTTCAATAAATGGTGCTGGGAAAACTGGACAGCCATATATGTAAAAGAATGAAATTAGAACACTTCCTAACACCATACACAAAGATGAACTCAAAATGGATTAAAGACCTAAATGTAAGACCAGAAACTGTAAAACTCTTAGAGGAAAACATAGGCAGAAGACTCGATGACATAAATCAAAGCAAGATCCTCTATGACCCACTTCCTGGAGTAATGGAAATAAAAACAAAAGTAAACTAGTGGGACCTGATTAAATTTAAAGCTTTTGCACAGCCAAGGAAACTACAAGCAAGGTAAAAAGACAGCCCTCAGAGTGGGAGAAAATAATAGCAAATGAAATGACTGACTGAGCTACACAAGTAGCTCATCCAACTCAATGCCAGAAAAAAAAAAAAAACAATCAAAAAGTGGGAAAAAGACCTAAACAGACATTTCTCCAAAGAAGACATACAGGTGGCTAACAAACACATGAAACGATGCTCAACATCGCTCATTATTAGAGAAATGCAAATCAAAACTACAATGAGATATCACCTCAGACTGGTCATAATGGCCATCATCAGAAAGTCTACAAACAATAAATGCTGGAGAGGGTGTGGAGAAAAAGGGAACGCTCTTGCACTGTGGGTGGGAATGTAAATTGATACAGCCACTATGAAAGATGGTATGGAGATTCCTTTAAAAGGTAGGAGTAAAACCACCATATGACCCAGTAATCCCACTCCTAGGCATATATTCTGAGGAAACCAAAATTGAAAAAGACACACGTCTCCCATTGTTCACTGCAGCACTATTTATGATGGCTAGATCATGGAAGCAACCTAGATGCCCACTGACAGATGAATGGATAAAGAAGCAGTGGTACATACACACAATGGAATATTACTCAGCCGTATAAAGGAACTCATCTGAGTCAGTTCTGATGAGGGGACTGAATCTAGAACCTATTATACAGGGTGAAGTGAGTCAGAAAGAGAAAGATAAATATCATATTCTATCATATATATATACGGAAGCTAGAAGAATGGTACTAAAGAATTTACTTGCAGGACAGCAATGGAAAAATAGACACAGAGAATAGACTTGTGGACATGGGGAGAGGGGAGGAGAGGGTGAGACGTATGGAAAGAGTAACATGGAACTGACATCACCATATGTAAAATAGATAGCCAATGGCAATTTGCTGTATGGTTCAGGAAACTCAGATAGGGGCTCTGTATCAACCTAGAGGGGTGGGATGTGGAGATGGGAGGGAGGCTCAAAAGGGAGGGGATATATGTGTACCTATGGCTGATTCATGTTGAGGTTTGACAGAAAAGAAAATTCTGTAAAGCACTTATCCTTCAATAGAAAAATAAATTTTAAAAAAATTCATGAGCACTAAAAGGAAGCATGTAACTCAGACTGAGAGCTATACAGGAATCGTACTTTGAGGAAGACTGGAAGGTAGCCTGGGTAAAAAAGAAGCAAAGGATAGCCTTGGGCAGCACAAAAGCACCAAAACATGAAAATTCATGTCAATGTCATAGGGGTGTGGGGGGAGACAAAAGTAAGGCAACATGGACCAAAAAAAAAAAAAAAAACCTGGCTTATAACTCACCATTCAGAAAACGAAGATCATGGCATTCGGTCCCATCACTTCATGGCAAATAGATGGGGAGACAGTGGAAACAGTGACAGACTTTATTTTCTTGGGCAACAAATCCACTGCTGATGCTGACGGCAGCCATGAAATTAAAAGACATTTACTCCTTGCAAGAAAAGCTATGACAAACCTAGACAGTGTATTAAAAAACAGAGACATCACTTTGCCGACAAAGGTCCATCTAGTCAAAGCCATGATTTTTCCAGTAGTCATGTATGGATGTGAAAGTTGAACCACAAAGGAGGCTGAGAGCTGAAGAATTGATGCTTTTGAACTGTGGTGTTGGAGAAGACTCTTGAGAATCCCTTGGACTGCAAGGAGATCCACCCAGTCCATCCTAAAGGAGATCAGTCCTGAATATTCACTGGAAAGACTAATGCTGAAGCTGAAGTTCCAATACCTTGGCCACCTGATGCGAAGAGCCAGCTCATTAGAAAAGAACCCTGATGCTGGGAAAAATAGAAGGCAGGAAGCTAAGGGGATGAGAGGATGACATGGTTCGTTGGCATCACCAACTCAATGGACTTGAGTTTGAGCAAGCACCAGGAGATGGTAAAGGACAGGGAAGCCTGGCATGCTGCAGTCCATGGGGTCACAAAGAGTTGGACATAGCCACTGATCAACAACAAAAATTAAAAGACTAATTTATTTTAGAAAAAATCATGAGGAAATTTGTGGAATAGATGCCCTCCTATATCAGATTAGAAAGTATTCTTTTATTTCTATGTTATTAAGATTTATTATCATTAATAGGTATTGAAGTTTATGAAATGCTTTTTCAGCAACTCTCAGTTATTTTTATGAATTGTTGGACTTGATATGTTAGGAGTTTTCCCCGTGATTGTTTCCGTGAGTGAAATTAGCCTGTACTTTTTCATATTGTCCTTGACTGGTATCAGAACAAGTTTATATTTGGTTTCAGAAAATGAAGTAGGGAGTGTTCCTCTGTATCTCTTTCTGATGTAGTGCATATTAGATTGAAATAGCAAGTTCCTTGAAAGTTTGTTTGAGCTCATTAGTAAGACCATCAGAATATAGTGTTTACTTTGTGCTGTGTGCTTAGTCGCTCAGTTGTGTCCTATTCTTTGCAACCCCATAGAGGAGACCAGGCTCCTCTGTCCTTGGAATTCTCCAGGCAAGAATATTGGAGTGGGTTGCCAGTCTCTTCTCCAGGGGATCTTCCCAACCCAGGGATTGAACCCAGGTCTCCCACACTGAAGGTGAATCTTTACCAACTGAGCCACCAGGGAAGCCCAATAGGAATACCTTAAAATCCTACCTATAGACTATTGAAATTTTTCATTTTTCTTGAGTTTGTAATTTTTCCTAGGAATTTGTCTATTGTTGACTTCACTCTTCTTTTTTAAGAAGTTTTCTTTTTAAAACTTGGTTTTGCCAGTTTTATTTCTCTGTACTCCCTTTGCCTTTATATCTTTGTTTTGCATTTAATTTCTGCTCTACTTTTATTATTCCCTTTAGTTTTAATTTTATTCTGTTATTTTTAACTTCTTAAAGTACAGGATTAAGAAGTTCCCAAACTTCCTGAGTTCACAGAGTCCTTAATATCTCAGCAGTTTTTTCTTGGTGCCCCTTGTGCCACTTCTTGAGTAGTTAAGGCCAGCTTAATATGTGTTGAAACTGAATATGTATTCTTAAAACTGAATAGCCATTTGACAAAAATACACATACGTTGAAAAAATTAATACTTTTATTTCATTTTTAAATAACTACAATCATTTACTAATGGAACGTATGCTCTTGTTAAGTACTGCACAGCTGCTCAAACCAGTATTTGTGCTACCTACGTATCCTGTTCCATCTTGCTGTTAGCTTAGTTCTTGCGTTTAAATCACAGCAACTTCTAAATACCCAGCCTTCCAAAGGTATGTTGTTGATAGTAATGTAGCACAATCTAATGTTAAAAATGTGAATTACCTCAAGCTAGTTCATGTAGTATCAAGAGATGTTGAAAGATGTTGTGTTTTCTCTGACCATTAAAATTATAGCATGTCACTCCTGTGATTTTAATGTAGTATCTCAAGATGACTCATTTCACAGTTTAGGAACCAACCATGGTTCTAAACATTCTTTTTAATTACTGCATAGTATTTCATGGTGTGGCTGCAATCCAGTTGTTTTTTTTTTTTTTCAAGTATTTCTCTATTAATGGGAAATCACACTCTGTCCAGTTTTTTTCCCCATCTTAAACAAAGCTTCAGTAAATAGCATATGTCTTTGTTTACTGTTTTATATTTCTGTGGGTTAGATTCCTAGGAATGGAGCTGCTTCAGAGTGTGTGTGTGTTTGTGTACGGTGTATATATGGGCTTCCCACGTGGCTCAGTGGTAAAGAATCCACCTGTATATGTGTGTGTTTGTGTGTGTGCTCATATGTGTATGTTCTTCAGCTGTTAAGTCATGCCCTACTCTTTGAAATCCTATGGACTGTAACCCTCCAGGCTCCTCTGTCCCTAGGATTTCCCAGGCAAAAATACTGGAGTGGCTTACCATTTCCTTCTCCAGAGAATCTTTCTGACCCAGAGATTGAACCTACATCTCCTGCATTGACAGCCACCTGGGAAGCCCTGATGGGAAATCCCATGGACAGAGGAGCCTGGTAGGCTACAGTCTACAGAGTTGCAAAGGCTGGACATGACTGAGCACCTGAGCATACATGCACACACATATATAGTTTGAATAGATATGCTAGATTGCTTTTCAAAAGGGCTGTTATATGTTTCATGTTTCTGCCAACATTTATTGATGATATATTCTTTGCCACATCATTGCCTATGATAGGTTCAATTGCTCTTTTCAGTGTTTGCCCTTTGACATATGGGCAAAATTATATGGCAAAAAATATGTATAAAGGATTTTGTTTAGTTTACTTCTGATCTGCTAGAGTGGTGCTTAACCCATGAAATTTTTAAATAAATTTCAATGTGTGAATTAGGAATAAACAAATCAACCAACCAAGCAATCAACAATCTCATTGTTCTTTCAATTTGCAGTTATTCAACTTGTACTAAATTTTAGCATCAATTTAGATGCTTGACCTTTCTGTAATTGTTTTTCTGTGATTTGCTTATGCATATACCTCTTGCTTATTTTCCTGTTTGGTTATTTGACTTTTGCTAGCCATTTTGCAAGAGCACCTTGTTTAATATACATATTGCCTTTGCAGACTTTTTCCCAAATACATTTATTTATCTGTTGGCTTTGCATTTTATCTTCTGCTATAGAGAAACTCAATTTTTTGCTCAGGTTTTGGCTGTTCTTTTATATATATATATAGGCTTTGTATTTTCTGTCTATATAATTGAGTCTTTTTTTCATTCCCAATGTATAAATGTTGCCTAAATGTTCTTGCAGGATTCTTATTCCATCTGGAATCTATTTTTATAATTACATAGTATATCATAAGTGTCTAATTTTATTTTCTTCCAAAAGGATAGCCAGTTAATGTCAGCACAACTTATTAAATAATTCATAGCTTTACTGCTGAATTGAATTATCACATTTGTCATATATTGAATTCTCAGAATATACTATAACTTATTTCTAGATATGTTATTCCAATCCATGGATATTTATATATATCCAAATGGCAACCCACTCCAGTACTCTTGTCTGGAAAATCCCATGGACGGAGGAGCATGATAGACTACAGTCCACGGGGTCACAAAGAGTCGGACACGACTGTGCGACTTCACTTCACTTCACTTCTTCTTCAAACCATACTATATTGATTTAAGGAACTTTATTATGTACTGATACCTGATAAAGCAAATTATCCTACAGTGGTATTCTTTTTTGTATTTTTTTAGCCATTCCTAACCCCTGATTCTTTCATATAAACATTAAGATAATATTCAATTCAAAAAAATTCCATTAGAATTGAGAATGCAAGCTAATTGAAATTGCATTTAATTTTTATGTCAATTTGAGGAAAGTTAATATTTTATGATATTAAGTCTTCCAATGGACTTCCCTCGTGGCTCAGTCAGTAAAGAAGCTGCCTGCAGTGCTGGAAACCCAGGTTCGATCCCTGGGTCGGAAGATCCCCTGGAGAAGGAAATGGCAACCCACTCCAGTATTCTTGCCTGGTGAATTCCATGGACAGAGGAGCCTGGCGGGCTACAGTCTATGGAATCGCAAAGAGTCTGACACAACTAAGTGACTAACTCTTTTTGCCAAGTCTTCCCAACCAATAAGTGCTCCATTTTAAAATTTTTGTTTTATGCTGTTTAATTAACTTTTAAAGTTTACTGCTTATAAATTTTTTCCTTTGTTAAATGCTTTATTCCCTAGTATTTGATAGTTTATATTGCTATTGTGAATGGAGTGCTTTTCCCATTTGCATTTACTTTTTCTAAAAATTAAGTAAAGCTATTGATTTTCTGTATTCTACTTCTATCCATTTTACCAAGTTCTCTGATTATTTTCAGCTTTCTATTACAGTGTTTGGGTTTTCTAAACATATAATAGTATCAGTCCCCCAAAATGATAGTTTTATTTCCTCTTTGCCAGTGTTTGCACCATTTATTTATTTCATTTTCATGTCTTATTCTATTGCCCAGAATCTCCAACACAGTGTTTAATAAAAATTTCATGAAAGTCATCCATGTCTCATTCCTGATTGAAATGGTTAGTGCTTTGTCACTTAGGGTAATATTTATTATTTGGCTTTAATATATATTCCTTATTATATTTAACTAGTTTTCTTCTATGTCTGTTTTATTTAGCTATTTTATATATATATATATATATTTACACACATATATATATAGGCTGATAAATATTTTTATGGCTTTAAAGCACCTATTATAGTAATATGGTTTTCTCACCCTTGTGTTGATAAAATGGATTCAGTTCAGTTCAGTTGGTCAGTTGTGTCCGACTCTTTGCGACCCATGAACCGCAGCACACCAGGCCTCCCTGTCCACCACCAACTCCCAGAGTTTACCCAAACTCATGTCCATTGAGTCGGTGATGCCATCCAACTATCTCATCCTCTGTCGTCCCCTTCTCCTCCTGCCCTCAGCCCTTCCCAACATCAGGATCTTTTCAAATGAGTCAGCTGTTCACATCAGGTGGCCAAAGTATTGGAGTTTCAGCTTCAGCATCAGTCCTTCCAATGAACACTCAGGACTGATCTCCTTTAGAATGGACTGGTTGGATCTCCTTGCAGTCCAGGACACTCTCAAGAGTCTTCTCCAACACCACAGTTCCAAAGCATCAATTCTTCAGCACTCAGCTTTCTTTATAGACCAATTCTCACATCCATACATGACCACTGGAAAAACCATAGCCTTGACTAGGTAGACCTTTGTTGACAAAGTAATGTCTCTTCTTTTTAATATGCTGTCGAGGTTGGTCATAACTTTCCTTCCAAGGAGTAAGCATCTTTTAATTTCATGGCTGCAGTCACCATCTGCAGTGATTTTAGAGCTCAGAACATGTCATCCATTGTTTCCACATCTAATTTCCATGAAGTGATGAGACCGGATGCCATGATCTTCGTTTTCTGAATGTTGAGCTTTAAGCCAACTTTTTCACTCTCCTCTTTCACTTTCACCAAGAGGCTCTTTAGTTCTTCACTTTCTGCCATAAGGGTGGTGTCATCTGCATATCTGAGGTTATTGATATTTCTCCCGGCAATCTTGATTCCACCTGTGCTTCATCCAGCCCAGCATTTCTCATGATGTACTCTACATATAAGTTAAATAAGCAGGGTGACAATATACAGTATTGACATACTCCTTTTCCTATTTGGAACCAGTCTGTTGTTCCATGTCCAGTTCTAACTGTTGCTTCCTGACCTGCATACAGGTTTCTCAAGAGGCAGGTGGGGTGGTCTGGTATTCCCATCTCTTTCAGAATTTTCCACAGTTTATTGTGATCCACACAGTCAAAGTCTTTGGCATAGTCAATAAAGCAGAAGTAGATGTTTTTCTGGAACACTCTTGCTTCTTTGATGATCCAGCAGATGTTGGCAATTTGCTCTCTGGTTCCTCTGCCTTTTCTCAATCCAGCTTAAACATCTGGAAGTTCACGGTTCACACGTTGCTGAAGCCTGGCTTAGAGAATTTTGAGCATTACTTTACTAGCATGTGAGATGAGTGCAATTGTGTGGTAGTTTGAGCATTCTTTGGCATTGCCTTTCTTTGGGATTGGAATGAAAACTGACCTTTTCCAGTCCTGTGGCCACTGCTGAGTTTTCCAAATTTGCTAACATAATGAGTGCAGCACTTTCACAGCATCATCTTTCAGAATTTGAAATACCTCAACTGGAATTCCATCACCTCCACTAGCTTTGTTTATAGTGATACTTCCTAAGGCCCACTTGATTTCACATTCCAGGATGTCTGGCTCTAGGTGAGTGATCACACCATCATGACTATCTGGGTTGTGAAGATCTTTTTTGTATAGTTCTTCTGTGTATTCTTGCCACCATTTCTTAATATTCTGCTTCTGTTAGGTCCATACCATTTCTGTTCTTTATTGAGCCCCTTTTTGCATGAAATGTTCCCTTGGTATCTCTAATTTTCTTGAAGAGATCTCTAGTCTTTCCTACTCTATTGTTTTCCTCTATTTCTTTGCATTGAAATATTTCTCTCCTTGCTATAAAATGGATTAAGTAGGTAAATATCATGCATTGGACCATGCTACCATTCCTTTACCCTTCCCATGAAACTTGTGTTTTTATCTCTGTGAAAGTTGTAGGATTTTACCTCTTTGACCCCAGTCTTCTAAAATTTCACAGTGAAGTCCCCTGATGTCCCTTGATGTCTTTGGGCTATTTAAGTGTGTTGAATAGGATACTTGATAGGTCCCTCCAGTCTGGATGTTCCTTTTCTTAAATTCTGGGTAATTTTCTTCAGTTATTTTCTTTGATGTCCTTTCTTTCATTTTCTCAATTTATTCTTCTGGGTTTTATACTATTTAGATGTTGTCTTTTGTGGAGCAATGCTCTAGTTTTATTTTCTCTACTATTTTCTATCTCTGCCTTTTGCTTTACCCTGTAGCAGATTGCCTCAAGATTATCTTCCAACCCTCTGTTAAATTTTACATTTCAGCTATTATGTTTTCACACCCAAAGACAGTTTTATTCTCGGAATATTCACTTTTTTTTTGTATTCTGAGTTTGTCTCATGAATGTAAAAACTTTTTCTCTGAATCTATCTGAGGGTATTCACAGACAGGAATAGAGAAAGAACTGGCCCACATTATGGGAGAGGGGCAGGGCAGAGAGAGCTGCATGGTTTCTCTTTCTCCATAGTTTTTGGCTATTTCTTTATTCTGGTCTTTGTCTTTTATATTAGAAGCTTTGTTCAGATGTCTGGTGATATTTGATTGTCTGCTTATAGGGCCACCCTCAATATCAGTAGCTTTAATTTTCTTTTTTTCCCCCTTTTTTTGGACGGGGGCAGGGAGCTGGTCATACTTTCCAGAAAATAATCTGATCAGCTCCCTGAAATGTAAAAACCTGGCAGCCAGAGTTCTGGAAGCTCAGTTTCTCTCATTTTCAGTATGGTACACCTACCTCCAACTGATTCTGATGTCCTGAAAACCAGGGAGCATGATACTTCCAGCTTTCTTCTTTCTTGAGATTGCTTTGGCTATTCAGGGTCTTTTGTGGTTCCATAGAAATTTTAGGGTTTTTTTGTTTTGATCTGTGAAAAGTGCCATTGGAATTTTAATAGAGATTACATTGAGAAAAGAATATCTTCATTGTAATTTAAGTGAGGTTTTAAGAGGAAGCAAATTTAGATGTGTATTTTGGAATTAAGCAAATTCAGATATGTATAAAATTTTCAGCTTTAGTCACCCCACACAGTATAGTCAAAATGTATTAGAATGGCATCAAAGCCATGCCTTCCTTTCTAGGCTTATATTTATCACCACATGTCATCTTACTAGTTTAAATTTCACTCAACCACTTTCTTTATAGTACAGTGACCAAACTGTGTTTTGCCTTTGTACCTTGTTCAGCTGCTTTGTACTGTAATGCCCATTGCCCTTCAATTTCCCCCATTTCTGGTGAACATATCATTGAAGCCTCAGTTCAACTTTTACCTTTCATGTCTTTCTCAGGTAAAAATGGCCATCTCTCATATACTCTTCCTCATATAATTATATATGGGTTTCCCTAGTGGCTCAGCAGTAAAGAATCTGTCTGCAATGCAGGAGTCGTGGGTTCAATTGCTGGGTTGAGAAGATCCCCCAGAGGAAGGCATGGCAACCCACTCAAGTGTTCTTGTGGGGAAAATCCCATGGACAGAGGAGCCTGGTGGGCTACAGTCCATAAGATTGCAAAGAGTCGGACATGACTGAGGTGACTTAGCACACACACACCTTAAGCACTAATGAGTTTTTTTGTAACATTTTTAACTGAACTTTTAACATGTGGTAAACTGGACTATTTCAGGAGTACAACTTGATAACTTTTTAACATGTGTATGGACTTTTGAAACCATCACCACAGTCAAGATGATGAATTCTGTATCTGCCTCACACTGCATGCTTCAGTGAAATTCACTTAGCTTGAATCTCGCTGCAATAATTGGCTGAACTTTAAGCAGGCGTTGAGGCCAGGAGTAAGAAATACACTTTTAAAGGAGTAAGGAAAATCAATTAGGTACAGACACTTGACCCGTAAGGTGGTTCATTCCGAAGGTCACTGCTCAATCCCTCTTCCTGCAGTTCACAGCATGACAGGCTAGAAGAGTCAAGAAGACATGCTCCTTTCTATATAACTTTTCATTCTTTAAGGTTTTTGACAGGTTCAAAAATTTCACAACCATAGTAAACAGTTGCCATTATTTTTCTGTGCACTACAAATTTATTTGGACTGAAATATTCTGGATTTTCAGAGAGTCTCAGCAAGTCTTACACTTGGTTTAAATCTCTTAGGCTCTCTGTGAAATTCACTTCTGGCCTTGTCTATATTGTTGTTTAATTAGGGTAGAGCAGGTTTTACAGTTTGAGGAATGACTTTTCTGTCAATAATGTATCAGAAAGTCATTCAGCCAAGGTTTTGACCCCTGCCGTGGCCTCTTGAGACACTTCTCGTTAGAGACGAAGTAATGTAATTTTAAGGACACTCTCTCCTAATGCAGTCTGTTATGAACACATTTTGAGCCTAACATTGTGTTCTGTAAACTTCATGTGACTAGTTTCTAGAATCTACCCTTGTAGCCAAAGTATTTGTGGAGCATGTTTGCCTAGATAGCCAGAAAAAGAGACATTATCCTTCTTGATTAATATTTTAATAATAGAACCTATTGAAATTATAAATGGGATTCAAAGGGTTTTGAAAAAGAAGAAACAAAAAAACGGTCCTTAGAGATTATTGAGTATCAGTTTTTTTAGATGAAGAAATGAAGGTCCAGAGAGGTGAAGTAATTTCCTCAAGATCACAGGACCAAATAGTGACATACTGAGAATAAACACACGGTCTTAATGTTGTTCAGTTCTGTGATTTTCCAGTATGTTACACATAGTCTTTAAACAATAGAAAGTTTTTGGTCCGTGACCATAAAGACATTTCTTTAGATTTATTTAAAGGAAATTTTAAAATTCACTTAAATAAAGTAGCTCAATATTGGAAGACTTCTCTTGAGGCAAAACATAATGCTTTTCTTAAAACCACTAGGCCTCATTTCCAATGCAGAATATACATATATATATGTGTGTGTATATATATGTATATGTATATATATATAATCATGTTTATCCTTTATATATATTTAAAACAATACATCTAAAACCATATGCAAAGTAGCCATTAACTGGCCATATAAAAGGAAAAAATTAGAGATGTGAAAGAAGAGATGTTAATCCAAAGAGCTTATTCATCTTTCAGTTCAGCTCAGATGCTTCTTATTCATAAAGCCTTTCTGATTGCTGTGGTGGAATCACTCTCTCCTCTGTGCTTCCCTAACAGCTTTTCTTGCTTCTCCTGTGGCATGTTGAACACACTGATTTTCATTAGCTCTTGTTAGGCCTGTCTGCTGGTTCCACTACCTTCTAAACAGTGTCACATAGGGATCATGTGTATTAGTTGAAAAAATGAAAACATGTAAGTACAAACCAAATAACACAAACTTATTTCTTTTCAACATGTAGATTTTAGTCTAAAGAATTTGGTGGCAGTTACTTTAAGCAAATGTAGAATAAATCGAATAACACAAAATACTTTACACTTTCACCTAAATCTAAAGTCAGATATAGCCCTATTTTTCTAGAATGGTACAAAGTTGAATCAGAAGAGACAGTACTGATACATTGTAAGCCAGTGGTTCTCAAAGTTTAGCATGTATTGGAATAACTGAAGAGGTTGTTAATACACAGAATGCTGATCCCCACACCAAGATTGCTAGTTCAAGTGGGCTGGAAGTAGAGCCTGCATATTTGTGTGTTTAACAGGGTCCCAGGTCATACTACTACTGCTGGTCCAGGAAACTCATTTTCTGAAATGCTATTGTAGCCAAATAGACTAAGAAGAGAGGAGAGGCAAGTTGAAGAAGAGAAGGAAAGAAGCATGGCAGTGTGCACAGTGAGTGGGAAGATTAAGGAAAGGAGCAATGTGGAAACCTGACAAAACACCAAAACATTAAAAAATAAGGCCTGTCTCCACTTCCTGCTTCCCTAACTGGGGTACCACTGATCTGACACCTAGTCATTCTGAAATAAAGGAACTGGGCACCACAGCCAAACTCACTCTTTACCAGCCAGTCAGTAGTATTTCAGAAAATCAGCCTCCTTCTCCAGCCAACCTTTTGAAAGCAGTGCTTGAGGGACAGCTTTCCTACACAACACTAAAATCTCATGGAGCAAAAGGCAAATCATAAGGAAATCTTAGATGATGTCTTTTTTTCACATATAAAGAAATGAAAACCTTATCTAATGGAAGAGTCTAATCTGTCACCTGATCACAAAATTCCCTTATGTGCATGCTCGGAAAGACAGACTAGGTACCTATATATGTGCTTATATTAGTACCCAGATGTCTATAGTGGGTCTCATAAATGACACAAAACTGATAGCTTTTTTCTGTATCAGGAGCCTTTCCTGCCTTTGCCTTTCCCCCTTGTACCTTTATCCCTCTACTCTTGTCCAAAGCTTGTTTCCCAACTTAGAATATATTCTTTCTACATCCCAATTGTGCCTGTCTTTTCTTTAATATATATATATATATTCCTGATGAGTCTTCTCCAACAAGGATTCCTCTCTTTTTTCCAGTAACCTTGCTATTTCTTTTCTCATGTCCAGCACCTTTACAGTTTCTACAGCCCTTACTGCCTTTTCTCAGCTAGTGAATCCTATATTGTATGTTTGTGTGTTATTTAGGAAAGATACACTCAGAAAGAAAAAAGCCTGATTTTTTTTTTTCCAGAGAATTCTGGCCATTGGTGTGATTTGTTTTCCCCAAGAAAGCAGTAGGAATTAAGTAAATATTTGATTGATTGTTCAGTTTCAAGGCTAACTCTCACATCCTTTCAAAAATACCATGGCTCTGTGCGTGGGTGTGTGTTTGTGTTCATTCCAAAAGTTTTGTAGAAGAAAGATACATCAGTTCAGTTCAGTTCAGTTCAGTTGCTCAGTCGTGTCCGACTCTTTGCGACCCCATGAATCGCAGCACGCCAGGCCTCTCTGTCCATCACCGAATCCCAGAGTTCACTCAGACCCATGTCCGTCGAGTCCGTGATGCCATCCAGCCATCTCATCCTGGGTCGTTACCTTCTCCTCCTGCCCCCAATCTCTCCCAGCATCAGAGTCTTTTCCAATGAGTCACCTCTTCGCATGAGGTGACCAAAGTACTGGAGCTTCACCTTTAGCACCATTCCTTCCAAAGAAATCCCAGGGTTGATCTCCTTCAGAATGGACTGGTTGGATCTCCTTGCAGTCCAAGGGACCCTCAAGAGTCTTCTCCAACACCACAGTTCAAAAGCATCCATTCTTCGGCACTCAGCCTTCTTCACAGTCCAACTCTCACATCCATACATGACCACAGGAAAAACCATAGCCTTGACTAGATGGACCTTAGTCGGCAAAGTAATGTCTCTGCTTTTGAATATGCTACCTAGGTTGGTCATAACTTTTCTTCCAAGGAGTAAGTGTCTTTTAATTTCATGGCTGCAGTCACCATCTGCAGTGATTTTGGAGCCCCAAAAAAATAAAGTCTGACACTGTTTCGACTGTTTCCCCGTCGATTTCCCATGAAGTGATGAGACCAGATGCCATGATATTCATTTTCTGAATGTTGAGCTTTAAGCCAACTTTTTCACTCTCCTCTTTCACTTTCATCAAGAGGCTTTTTAGCTCCTCTTCACTTTCTGCCATAAGGGTGGTGTCATCTGCATATCTGAGGTTATTGATATTTCTCCCGGCAATCTAGATTCCAGCTTGTGTTTCTTCCAGTCCAGCGTTTCTCATGATGTACTCTGCATAGAAGTTAAATAAGCAGAGTGACAATATACAGCCTTGACGTATACCTTTTCCTATTTTGGAACCAGTCTGTTGTTCCATGTCCAGTTCTAACTGTTGCTTCCTGACCTGCATACAGATTTCTCAAGAGGCAGGTTAGGTGGTCTGGTATTCCCATCTCTTGAAGAATTTTCCACAGTTTCTTGTGATCCACACAGTCAAAGGCTTTGGCATAGTCTATAAAGCAGAAATAGATGTTTTTCTGGAACTCTCTTGCTTTTTCTATGATCCAGTGGATGTTGGCAATTTGATCTCTGGTTCCTCTGCCTTTTCTAAAACCAGCTTGAACATCAGGGAGTTCACGGTTCATGTATTGCTGAAGCCTGGCTTGGAGAATTTTGAGCATTACTTTACTAGCATGTGAGATGAGTGCAATTGTGCGGTAGTTTGAGCATTCTTTGGCATTGCCTTTCTTTGGAATTGGAATGACAACTGACCTTTTCCAGTCCTGTGGCCACTGCTGAGTTTTCCAAACTTGCTGGCATATTGAGTGCAGCACTTTCACAGCATCATCTTTCAGGATTTGAAACAGCTCAACTGGAATTCCATCACCTCTACTAGCTTTGTTCATAGTGATGCTTTCTAAGGCCCACTCGACTTCACATTCCAGGATGTCTGGCTCTAGGTGAGTGATCACATCATCATGATCATCAGGGTCGTGAAGATCTTTTTTGTACAGTTCTTCCGTGTGTTCTTGCCACCTCTTCTTAATATCTTCTTCTTCTGTTAGGTCCAGACCATTTCTGTCCTTTATCGAGCCCATCTTTGCATGAAATGTTCCCTTGGTATCTCTCATTTTCCTGAAGAGATCCCTAGTCTTTCCCATTCTGTTGTTTTCCTCTATTTCTTTGCATTGATTGCTGAAGAAGGCTTTCTTATCTCTTCTTGCTATTCTTTGGAACTCTGCATTCAGATGCTTATATCTTTCCTCTTCCCCTTTGCTTTTCACCTCTCTTCTTTTCACAGCTATTTGTAAGGCCTCCTCAGACAGCCATTTTGCTTTTTTGCATTTCTTTTCCATGGGGATGGTCTTCATCCCTATCTCCTGTACAATGTCATGAACCTCAGTCCATAGTTCATCAGGCACTCTATCTATCAGATCTAGACCCTTAAATCTATTTCTCACTTCTACTGTATTATCATAAGGGATTTGATTGAGGTCATACCTGAATGGTCTAGTGGTTTTGCCTACTTTCTTCAATTTAAGTCTGAATTTGGCAATAATTAGTTCATGATCTGAGCCACAGTCAGCTCCTGGTCTTGTTTTTGTTGACTGTATAGAGCTTCTCCATCTTGGCTGCAAAGAATATAATCAGTCTGATTTTGGTGTTGACCATCTGGTGATGTCCATGTGTAGAGTCTTCTCTTGTGTTGTTGGAAGAGGGTGTTTGCTATGACCAGTGCATTTTCTTGGCAAAACTCTGTTAGTCTTTGCCCTGCTTCATTCCGTATTCCAAGGCCAAATTTGCCTGTTACTCCAGGTGTTTCTTGACTTCCTACTTTTGCATTCCAGTCCCCTATAATGAAGAGGACATCTTTTTTGGGTGTTAGTTCTAAAAGATCTTGTAGGTCAAGACCTGAAAGAGAATTTTCTAATAGTCCATCATGCCAGTTATTTGACAGGTAGACTTTAGTGTTCCAAAATTAAAAAACTAGACTTAATTTCTACTTGAGATTTAAGGCCCAAGGTATGTGTCACTAATAATTGCACAGTGTTGCCTAATGAATTATACATGGTTGTTATCTGTCCTAATACACTGGCCTACTTACTAAATTTTATTTCCTATTTCTTCAGTGACTAGATGACTGTGTAAGACAATAGTAAAAAATTTTTTTAATGAAGAAGAGGCTGTTTTGAAGTTTCTTGCTGAAAAATCGCATAGCTAGGAAATGTAAAGGAAAATATATTAAAATATTCTAACAATGGTAGCATAAAGAAACTTCCAGAAATTATAAACTCTAGAATGACCTGATTTGGGGCTCCTGGTCACTTACCTCCACACATTTACTTCCGTTTCCCTTCTGAAACTCAACTAGAAGTGACAATATAGAATTTTTTTTAAGATAAACAGAAATCAACAACCACAGAGAAAACAGGTAAAGAAAGATTAGCACAAAAATTTTAAAAGAGAGATAGCAGGAGTTAAATGATTTAATGTACATGAGAAAGGTAAAATTAGGAAGACAGAAGAAAGCAGAGAACCAGTCTGATTTATAGTACAGAACTCTTCAAAGGCTCAGAAGTTGGTTGGAGTAAAGAAATTATATCTGTGGTGAAAGCCCAAACAAGAATAGTAAATATGAAGAAGAGGAAACAAATGATAAAAATGTGATGAAGACAAAACTAACATTAATTGATTCAAGTTCAAGAGGACAATGGTTGTATAACTGTTTAATGCAGAGCCCCCGGCACAATGTACCTAGTTCAACTGAAGATATTTGTTGAATGGATAGATGAAAGCAGGATCACATTGGAAGCATCATCTTGATATCTGATTGATTGTGGGGTATGACGTTATACAAAGGTTCCTGGCTAGTTGACTGAATAGATACTTGTCCTTTTTACCAAGTTAATATGGAAGAGTATCAGGCTTGAAGATGGGTATGAGAGGTGGAGATAATTCAGTTTAAGATATATTAAATTTGAGGTCTTTACAACAGATTGAAAGAGCCCAGTCTGCTGGAGCTGAGGACAGTTGTCTGTGCTAGAAATAGAGTGGCACTGTATCTCACAGAAATGGTTGAGCCAGCCTAAGGAAAATTGGTAGTAAAAAAGATGAGATCTAAGGATGAAAAAATAAATAAATAAATTAGGAATACTGACATTTAAGGAGTGGGCAGAATAATAAAAACTAAAACATTGAGATGAAAGATCCACAAGAAAAGGCATAAGAGGAGAAAAATGGGGTCATGGAGGCCAAGGTAGGAAATTAAGAATGAAGTGACTAGAAAGAATGCAGCCCACAGTGGTAGAGTAGGGAGACTCTGAATTCACCTCTTCCCGTGGGCACACCAAAATTACAGCTATTTACAGAGTAACTTTTGATGAGAAAGATTGGGAGACTAACAGAAAAGATTTTGTATAACTGAAGTCTTAAAGACAGATCCACAGCAAATCAAGTAGTAGGGAGAGACTGAATACAGTCATGACCCATACCACCAGGTGGGCAGCCCACAAATGGGAGGATAATTACAATTACCAGGGTTCTGCCCAAGGAGTGAGTGGTCCAAGCTCCCCATCCCTGGACTCCTACACTGGGAAGATGAGCCCCCAGAATGTTTGACTTTAATTAAGGCCAGCAAGGCTTACTTTCTGGAGAGCCAGAGGGCTGTGGGAAATAGAGACTCTTCAAGGGTGCACATGAAATCTCACATGCTCCAGTACCCAAGGCCAAAGCAGTAATTTAAAAGGAGCCTGGGTTGGACCCACCTGCTGATCTTGGAGAGCCTCCCAGCAAGGCAGGAAGCAAGTTGAGCTCGCCTTGAAGACAAAGACACTAGCAGCAACCATTTTGAGAGCTCGTTCTACCACATGGAGTCTAGTGCTGGCGAGTGCCATTTTGGAATCTTTTTCTCGGTAGCTTATTAGCACCAGGACCCAGCCCATAGCCACCCTGGAATGTGACCCTGTCTACCAGGGAGCCCCGGACCTGGCCCCACGTACCAGTTTGCCATCACTAGCCCTGGGATCCCCCAGGGCCCTGCAGTTACAGACCCTGGGACCCACCTCCACCTACCAGTCAGCAAGCACCAGCCCCTGGAGCCCCTGGGCCTTGGCCCTACCCATCAGCAGGCCAACACCAGCTCTTAGACACCTCGGATCACTCAGGCAGCTACTGAGGCCTCTGAGGCCAAAAAGGAATAGCATGATATAAAGTGATGAAAGGGGAAAATCTGCAACCAAAAATATTCTACCCGACAAGGCTTTCATTGAGGTTTGATGGAGAAATCAAAAGTTGTACAAACAAAAGCTCAAAAAGAGTTCAAAACCACCACTAACTTTACAAGAAATGTTAAAGGGATGACTTCTAAGCGAAAAAGAAAAGGTCACAACTACTAACATGAAAATTACAAAAAGAAAAATCTAATTGGTAAAGGCAAATATACAGTAAAAGTAGTAAAGCAAAGCCATATATAAAGATAGTATTAAGTTTAAAAGCAAAAACAGTAAAATCATCTATCCATGATAAGTATTTAAGGGATACACAGAACAAAAAAAATGTAAAACGTGTAATCAAAAACAGTAAATGCAGGGGCAATGAAAGTTGCTCAACTGTCTGACTCTTTGCAACCCCATGGTCTGTCCATGGAATTCTCCCTGCAAGAATACTGGAGTGGGTTGCCTGCTATTCTCTTCTCCAGGGGATCTTCCTGAACCAGGGATCGAACCCGGATCTCCCGCAATTCAGGCAGATTCTTTACCCTCTGAGCTACAAGAGATTCCCAAATGTAGGGATTGGGGGGTGAGAAAAATGCAGGGTAGTTACAGTGCATTTATGGGGGAAGGGTACGGTCAGAAGTGAGCTTCCCCGGTGGCTCAGCAGTAAAGAATTTGCCTGTTATGCCAGAGATGTGGAAGGAGCTGCAGTTTTGATCCCAGGGTTGGAAAGATCCCGTGGAGAAGGAAATGGCAGCCCACTCCAGTATTCTTGCCTGGGAAATCCCATGGACAGAGGAGCCTGGCAGACTGCAAAAGAGTTCAACATGACTTAGCAACTGAACGACAACAGGGTAAGAAACAGATGAGGGAGATTAAGAGGTACAAACTTCCAGGTACAAAAAAGTCACAGTATGAAATGTACAGTGTGGGAAATATAGTCAATAACTATGTAATAAAATCTTTGGCTTTATAGTGTAACTTATCCTGGTGTTCAGTTGGAAATGTATAGAAATATCAAATTGCTGTTATGTAACAGGAACTAACACTATTATAGGCCAGTTATACTTCAAGAACAAATGGATTTGTGTTTACCAGCGGTGGAAGGTCAGAGGAGGGGAAATTGAATGAAGACAGTCAAAAAATACAAAATCCCAGTTATAAGTACTAGGAATGTAATGTACAATATGATGAATATAATTGACACAGCTGTTTGTTGTATTTGAAAGTTGTTAAGAGAGTAAATCCTGAATTCTTGTCACAAAAATATAACTTTGTTTCTTTAATTTGACATCTATATGAGATGACAGATGTTCACTAAATGATATTGTTTGAAATGACTATATAGAAGTAAAGTTAATTTATATGAATAAATATACAATTTGTGATTTGGAAAATATAGGCACCAAAATTTTACATTGGTTGTATAACAGTCATGGGATTTATCACAAGATATTTTGGGGGTTTTTTTCCCCACTTAACCTGCATTTCCTAGATCTTTTATAATGAAATGGAAGTGTGTGGGGTTTTTTAAAGGAAAGTAGTGTTTTGAAAAAGATAAAATATGTGTTTAATCTTAACAAATGGTATAGAGGTTAAATTAAATGTCTAAACATAATCCATTTGGTTGGCAAGTAAGAGGTGGAAAGTGGTGACCTTTGCCAGTGAAAGTGGGGGTAGGAAGTTCAAAAGGCCAAAGCCAATCTAGAGAGGGTTGATTTTCTGTCCAGTGCCTAGTTTTTGTTGTCATTAAGAAATAAACTCAGAATTTGCAAACATTGTTTTCTTAGGATTCCCAGAAATGCTTTCATTTGCTACTATCCTGACCTTATGTAACACTTTACATTTCATTGAGTGTTTCCTTATCAGTGCTTCAGGAAAAATACATGTAACTATAGGACTGATAATTCCTTGCCTATTTATTTTTAAGGATGGTTAGATGTGGTTGAGTCTGACTTTTTACATATTTCATTCATTGTATGGAATCTGATTTTGACTTTGAAGATTTTCATAAATAATGCTGCTGCTGCTGCTGCTAAGTCGCTTCAGTCATGTCCGACTCTGTGTGACCCCATAGACGGCAGCCCGCTAGGCTCCCCCGCCCCTGGGATTCTCCAGGCAAGAACACTGGAGTGGGTTGCCATTTCCTTCTCCAATGCATGAAAGTGAAAAGTCAAAGTGAAATCGCTCAGTCGTGTCCGACTGTAAGCAACCCCGTGGACTGTAGCCCACCAGGCTCCTCCGTCCATGGGATTTGCCAGGCAAGAGTACTAGAGTGGGGTGCCATTGCCTTCTCCAAATAATGCTGCTTATGAGTCTTAAAAGTTTTTCCCAGTATCCATTTTTAACTCTTTACAAAGATATTCCAAAATATTCTTACTGAAACTAAGAGCTATTTTTTTTCTAATCATATGTTATCATTATTTTTATAATGTACATCATGAGGAAAATTGTCTCCAATTATTACTATTTCCAGTAATTGGCTATATAAGTATTTGATTATTTTATCTTTTGCTAATGTTACAAAGGCAACATAATGATAACCTGTGGGTTAAAATGCTAAAAACAGTGAGTTCCATGGCGGTCCAGTGGTTAAGACTCCGTACTTTCAATGCAAGGTGTTTGATCCCTGGTCAGGCAGCTAAGATCCCACAAGCTGCACAGCACGGCCAAGAAAATAAAATGCTATAAAGAGCTGTTTGTTTTCGTTTATAACCTCACTTATATAATCAATACATGAAGGCTTTTCTCATGTAAAAGGCTTTTCTATAGGTTTTACTTATTTATTAGTTCTAAATCAGACAGATTTATAATTCCTTTCCTTTTTTTTGTCACAGGAATTTAAAGTATGGTCTTTGGAGGGGTGGGAGTATAGGAAAACAAACAAAAAATGTGTCATAGTAGCTACCTTGAAACTGTAAACTATATAAATTATTAATGTTATCTCTTCATGGCTGCATCCACTAGCTTTTCCTTGCTTTGAAGATAGAGGAAGCAGGTTATCAACTAGAATTTCTTTTTGAAGCACTCTCTTTCCTTAGCTCCATGAAGAAACATTTTCTACATATCCTTGTACCTTTCTGGCCATTCTTTCTCCATCTTTTAAAGCTCATCCTTCTCCACTTGGCCTTTAATTTTTAAAGCTTCATATTCTTTTTTTTTTTTTTTGTCTCATTCTATACTTACTTCAAGAATGATCTTTTTCACATGTACAACTTAATCTACCACCTATATGTTGATGACTCTTAGAAGTTTATTTTCTACCCAGACCTTTGTTCTGAGCTCTACATCTTTATGTCCAGCTGGGTGCCTGATATCTCATTTTCATGTGTCAGAGATGGTCAGCTTTACAAACTAAGCTCATGATGATGAATTTCCTTTACCCCTCAACGCTCAAACCTGATTCCCTTTCACCATTCCCAGTCTTGGCAAATGGCACCACAACTGATCCAGCTATGCAAACTGAAACCTAAGAGTCTTCCTTAATGCCATCTTCTTCAACACCAAGTCATACTGATTTTCACCCCATAGGAACCTTTTGACACAATCCTCTTCCCTCTCCCTCCACCTATGATGCCCCTATCAAAGCTACCATCATCCCTCCTAGACTGCTGTAATATTCGTCTAAACATTCTTCCCCCATCCATTTTTGTTCTGGCCTAAATGCATTCATCATCCTATAGCCAGTAGTGATCTTTTCAAACTACAGATCTCTCTTAGCTGGTTGTTGTTCAGCCGCTCAGTTATGTCCAACTCTTTATGACACCATGGACTGCAACATGCCAGGCCTCCCTTTCCTTCACCATCTCCCAGAGCCTGCTCAAACTCATGTCCTTTTAGTCAGTGATGCCATCCAACCATCTGGTCCTCTGTTGTCTCCTTCTCCTCCTGCCTTCAATCTTTCCCAGCATCAGGGTCTTTTCTAATGAGTCAGCTCTTCACATCAGGTGGCCAAAGTGTTGGCGCTTCAGCAGCATTATCCTATAGCCAGTAGATCTTTTCAAGCTACATATCTGTCTTAGCCTGGGTTCCCCAGAAAACAATGTGTGTACTTCTGTTTTATTAGGAAATTGTTTCAGGTTGGAAACAGATTCTGAGGCAGAGTTTAGTTCAAAGGATGTTTGTTAGAGAGTGATCTTTGGATTAACAGCTGTAGGAGGGAAGGGAAGAAAATAGAAATGGGCAAAATGGGCAAAAGGAGAAGTCAGGCAACATTGTGGGCTCAAGGTTAGTCTCATTCTAACCCACACAGAGCTCTGGGGCTGGAGTTGTCCCACATTATGTGAGAATAGCTGGGTATGGACACAAACCTTGATCAGTCATTGAATATTTACTGCTTCAGGAAGGGCTGTTGACAGCATTGCCGAGTCATGGCAGCAACAAGTCCTTCCTTGAAGGGGTATTTGGATAAGGCATTGTCATGTTCATTCCTTGTGCTGCTCACCTCCACTTCTGCAACAGTATTCAGAAGCAGTTCCTCCAGAATTCTAGTGTGCCTTTCTTGCTGGGGGAAACTGAGAAGAGGGTAAGTGGGGAAAACATTAGCCCCTGCAGATGTAGCTGATGGTAGGAATGCAAATGATACTAACCTCTCTTCTTATGACTCAAACCGTCATCCTGGAGGGGTCTTAGCCTCTGGTCACCCGTCTTTCTCAGCCCAGAGTTGTTGCATGGGTTCATTTTCCATCAGAATTTAGCAAGGAAGTACCAAGAGGCACCCAAGGACTTAACCTGGGTGCCAGGCATTCCTCCTTGCTCCCACTGTATGACATTAACCCTACCTCCCTGGCATTCAGGTTCAGTTTTTTGGGGTTTTTCTTGCCAAGATGATGGCTCCTCTTGTCTGCCAGTTCCTTGGCAACAGCTGTAGTTTACAGATTAATAAGATTCTTGTTTTGTTCCCTAGTAAAATTTGTCCCTCCTTTGGGGAATAGAATCTGTAACTTTGTGCAGCTCAAAGTTATAGCAATGGAAAGTGCAAATTCTCTAAGTGGGTCACTGACTGTGGTAGTAAACAGGGCTTCTTAATTCTTGGATCTGCCACAGAGCCCTTTCTTGTTCTGGGTCCTGGTTCAGAGTTCTGTTCAGAGCTGGCGGCTTTCTGTGTCACCTGGTGTGAGCCTATATAGGAGTCCTAGACGTGAAATATGCTTTCATCATAGCCATAAGGGGCCTACCAGAATTTGTGCTTCCTTCCTCATTTCCTTATGATGAGAGATACAAGATGCAACAAATTGTCCTTTTTCTTTGAATGAGATGTCCCAGCAGGCCAGACCCTTTATAATGTTTATCTCCCATTTTCTGCAGAGCTTGTCTCACCAAGATTTCCAGCGTGGTGGCCACTTCTAGCTCATCCAGGCTGATTAGCATGGTGTCATCAGTGTGGTAGATCAGCATAATGTTCTAGGTGACATTCAATGTCCAAGTTTCTTCCAGCTAAATTTGGATGGGAGGGGAATTTAATTAATATATCCCTGAGGCAAAATTGTAAATACTTAATTACCATGTAAATACAGACTCTTTCAGATCCTCCTCTGTGATAGAGATAGAATTTATTCACCAAATCATTGGCTTCATGCAGCATTCCTGCCACCATAATCTGCAGCAGCAAAGACAACGTGTCTTTATTATATAACTGCCGTGGGAGCTTCCTCATGGTTGGATTTGTTGTAGTCTGCTTTTATACTCTTGTATCTGTGTGGTTTCTGCAGACAGAAGACTGGAGAATTAAATAGAGCTATGACAGAGACCATCACTCCTGTATCCATTGAATCATTAAGACTGGAACTAATTTTCACTGTTACCACCAGTAAACCCATTTAAAATAGTAACTAAAGTTTCATACCAAATAGTGGGGGAAGCATTTGATATATTATATTTAAAAGAAGAAATGTAAAATTCTATTTTAACAAATATTTAGGTTATTTTTATCATGTGCTGATACTTTTAGAACCAAAGTAGGAATCTCACTTTCCTTGGGGGAGGTAAAAGTATTTAAAATTATTTTCCAACAAAATTGCATCATGACTTACTTTATGTTTGGCTTTTACAGCACTGTCCCAAAGATGATCCTTTTTGAAAAAATATTTAAAGCCTTCACAATTGTTCTTAAGGGACTCTCTTAATCCTCTGACAGCAAATCTTATTCTTTTAAAACACTTAGCATAAAATCATCCTAACCAGTGATCTTTTTTTCACTTGATCTAATTTTGTTAGATTTTCCTTTGTCAGTATGATTTGATAGAAGCAATTCTTTGACATTGCTTTGGTAGACTTTATGAAATCCTATACTGTTTACATGTTTACATTGCTGTGTTTGATGGGGTGAATAGAGGTAGAGGCCAATGTTAATATGAAAGTGTATTTCAGAGAATGGACACAGATATTTGAAAGGCTGAATCCCTTTGCTATTCACCTGAAATTAACACACCATTGTTTGTTAATTAGCTATTATTTTTCAATTGCTAAATTGTGCTTGGACTCTGCAACCCCCTGGACTCTAGCACCCCAGGCTTCCCTGTCCTTTGGTTATACCTCAATACAAAATAAAAAGTGAAAAAAAAAAAGTACAGCAGTGTTAAATTGGATGTGTGTTTCAGTAGTGACTAATTTGATGATGATGATGAAATGGTGGTGATTATTCCTTTTGCCTTGATTCTTTGGATCAAAATTTTGTCTGGGAGATTAATCCATGATGTTGGATATAACCATAATTTATTTTCACTTTTATGTAGTATTCTTTTGTATCAGTATACCACATTTTATTCATTCTACCAAATACTTTTTTTCATTTTTCCTGTTTGATGCTTCCTGAACTCTTAGCATGTGAAGGCTAAATTCTTTTTATTATTTCTTTTACTTCTTCCTGCTTTGTCCTCTACTTCCAGCACTCCTATTAGGCATATTTTAGAAGCTTTGGCTTGATTCTCTGTATTTCTTAATTTTAAAAGAAATTATCAGACAAAGATAAAATAAATGGATACTATGGGGGTAAAAATTAACTTCCAGCACTTCCTTTGCATTTTAATTTTAGCAATCACATTTTAAATTTTCAGTTGGTTTTCACAGTTGTAATATAGTTTCAACCTCTTTTGAGGAGATTATAATTAGTGGAAATTTTCTTCTTTTGCCTGAATTATGTGTTTCACAGATGCCATTTTCATATTCAGTTCTATACTTTATTGCATTTGAGAGGCAACAGGACATAGAGCTTTAAAGCATAAACATTGGAGTGAGACTGCTGGGTTTGAATTCTTCCTCTGTTGTTTGTGCAATTATTTAACCTCTAGAAACTAGTTCCTTCCTAAACAAAATGGACCCAATTCTAGTGTCTACCTCCTAGAGATGTTGTAAAAATTAAATGAAATAATTTCTGTGTGTCCAAACTGAAAATGTTTGCTATTAATACTTAGTAAGCACTTAATAAATGTTAGCTATTATTACTATATGTCAGGTGCACTGTCCTAGTTTCCAGACATATAAAACTGAAGCAGACTTGCACCGTTCACTCAGAAACTTAAGACTTGATATTATTTGTCAAGTCTAGCATTCATCTTCTGTCTCAGTAGGACTGATGGTACATATTAAATAACCATAGTGTTCAAAATTGTGATACATTCTCAGTGGTTTTATTAGCTGATTGAGCATTAAAATATAAGCTGAGGCTGAAACACTGCTTATTTTGTACTTAGAGGGCTTCCTAGGTGGTGCTAGTAGTAAAGAACCTGCTTGCCAATGCAGGAGACGCAGGAGACCCAGGTTCAATTCCTAGGTTGGGAAGATCCCCTGGAGGAGGGCACGGCAACCCACTTCAGTATTCTTGCCTGGAGAGTCCCACAGACAGCCTGGTGGGCTACAGTCCATAGGGTCCAAAGAGTCAGACACAACTGAAGCAACTTAGCATGCAAGCACACCGTGTACCTGGAAAGGGTGGACAAACCTGAGGGCATTCATGTGGAGGTAACCAACGAGGAGGAGTGTAAGTGATGAAGCAAAGCATGGGTGGTATTCTAGAGGCATTAGATGTGATACGAGTAGTTATAATGTGGAATTGTTTGTTGTTGTTCAGTCATTAAGACATGTCCAACTCTTTATGGCCCCGTGGACTCCTCTGCTCTCCACAATCTCCCAGAGTTTGCTCAAATTCATGTCTGTTGAGTTGTGATGTGGAATAGATGATAAAATAAAAAAGCAGACTGACTAGAGCCGTGGCTTATGACTGGAGGGCCATATGGTTGGTTAAGTGTGGAGATTGGTCCACACCACAGAGGTCTTACAAGGTTAGCAAAAGACTTTGCTCATTATCCTGTAATGGTCAGAACATAGCTGACATTTTTGAGCAGGAGAGTAATATGATATACAGAGGTATTTTTGGCTTTCGTAGTTTTAATTTTTGTCTCTGTGTAGAAGATACAAATGTTCTCAGTGTTTTGGACAACTCAAAAAAAAATTTTTTTCTGAGCTATGTCTAATCCAAACTCAAAACAAATTTTGTAAGACATCATGCCTTTTGGCCTTATTTTTTTCTTTTAATGTTTACATATATCATTTTTGAGAGATTCCAAAGTTTTATGAAAACAGGAATGCTGGTTATAACAGTTCCAAAAGTATGCAAATCCAAATATGAAATAATTGAGGGTAATGAGAAATTAAGATTGCAAGGGTCACTCTTCAATTGTAGGAGGAAAATTAAAGGTAAACCACATAGCAAAGTTCAAAATAAAACATGTATAGGCATTCAAGTCCTTGCAAGCTTATAAATTGCCTGGTATGCCTATAACTACTTTGCTATTATGTGGCCAAAACACAGGGGACTTCAGGATGTGTATTTACGAACTGATTCCCCAACAGATAACTGCACTATGCCGAAATGCTATTGCTATGTCAATGATTGTACTTCTTGTTTCAAAATTTTTCCATTTTTCAATCTAATTAACTTAGAATGTCTCTAACGTGATTTACAAAGAATTTTATATTTATATTTTGCAATCAGCATTTGACTGGCGCTCAGGTTTGAGACATGCACTACAATGTGTAAACATTTTGTAAGATAATAAATAGCTTCTAAATGTTTTATGATTGCCTGTTCCCTGCTAATTGGTCATGGATTGAAATTCCTCATTGTTTAATTTTTTTTAATTTGTGGGAAATTTGTATAAATGACTGTGTGGGACTTCATATCACAGCTGTTGTCATTTAAAGTTTGGACAGCATCATTACAAATGAAGCCCTGCTGTGAAATCAAAGTCAAAAGGCATCTTGGCATCCCAATCATTTCCTTAGAAGAAGATTACAGCTCAAGTCTGTTGAACTTTATTGCCTTGGGCCTCATGACAGTCTTCAGAAACATGCAAGGCATTTCTGTTAAAGAAACTCAGATGTGCTAGGACACAGGGGATGACATTCTTGCACATAACAGTGTCCTAAGCAAGAGAATGAGGAATAAGTTAGGAAGAAAAAAAGATGATTCACACTTTTTGCTGTATTCGGGGATTACAAAATCCATGGAGATGACAGAACAGGAAAAGGATGTGGTGTTTTCCTATATGGCCTTTGTATTTTTTCCAGTTTTACTGAAGTATAATCAGCAAATAAATTTGTAACGTATTTAGAGTGTACACCATGATGATGATTTAAAATACCATACATTGTAAAAGGACTCCCACAATCGAATTAATCAACACATCCATCACCTTGCAGATTTACCTTTCTGGGGAGGGTGAGAATACTTAAATTCTACTTTCTTAGCAAATTTTAACTATATAACAGTATTATCAACTATAGTCACTATGTTATACATTAGATTCTCAAACCTTATTCATCTTATATGTACTCTTTTACCAGCATCTTCCCATTTCTCCCATACCCCAGCCCCTGGCAACCACCATTCTACTCTTTCTTAGTTCTACTTTTTTTTTTTAAGACTACACCTTTAAGTGATACCATGCAGTATTTGTCTTTCTTTGCCTGGTTTATTTCACTTAACCATAATACCCTCTACGTTCATCCATGTTGTTCCAAGTGGCAGGATTTTTTTTCTTTATAAGGCTGAACAATATTGCATATATAAACTATATTTTCTTTACACATTCATTCTTTGATGGATACTTAGGTTGCTTCCACACCTTGGGTGTTGTGAATAATTCTGCAATGAACATGGGAGTACAGAATTCTCTGTAAGATGATGGTTTTCTTTGCATTGTATATATACCCAGAAGTGGGATTCTTGGATCATATGATAGTTTTATTTTTAGTTACTTAAGGAACCTCCAGTTGTTTTCCATAGCGACTGTACTAGTTTACTTTCCTGCCAACAGTGTGCAAGGATTCCCTTTTCTCTACATCCTCCTCAGCAATCTTTTCTTGTCTTTTTGGTAATTCAGTTCAGTCGCTCAGTCGTGTCCAACTCTTTGTGACCCCATGAACCATAGCACGCCAGGCCTCCCTGTCCATCACCAAGTCCCAGAGTCCACCCAAACACATGTCCATCGAGTCAGTGATGCCATCCAACCATCTCATCCTCTGTCGTCCACTTCTCCTCCTGCCCTCAATGTTTCCCAGCATCAGGGTCTCTTCAAATGAGTCAGTTCTTCGCAGCAGGTGGCCAAAATATTGGAGTTTCAGCTTCAAAATCAGTCCTACCAAAGAACACCTAGGACTGATCTCCTTTAGGATGGATGGTTGGATCTCCTTGCGGTCCAAGGGACTCTCAAGAGTCTTCTCCAGCACCACATTTCAAAAACATCATTTCTTTGGCACTCAGCTTTCTTTATAGTCCAACTGTCACATCCATACATGACCACTGGAAAAACCATACCCTTGACTAGCAGAGCTTTGTTAACAATGTCTCTGCTTTTTAATATGCTGTCTAGGTTGGTCGTAACTTTCTTTCCAAGCAGTAAGCGTCTTTTAATTTCATGGCTGCAGTCACCATCTGCAATGATTTTAGAGCCCAGAAAAATAAAGTCAGCCACTGTCTCCATTGTTTCCCCATCTCTTTGCCATGAAGTGATGGGACCAGATGCCATGATCTTCGTTTTCTGAATGTTAAGCTTTAGGCCAACTTTTTCACTCTCCTCTTTCACTTTCATCAAGAGGCTCTTTAGTTCTTCTTCACTTTCTGCCATAAGGGTGGTGTTATCTGCATATCTGAGGTTATTGATATTTCTCCCAGCAATCTTGATTCCAGCTTGTGCTTCCTCCAGCCCAGCGTTTCTCATGATGTACTCTGCATAATAGCCATTCTAATAATGAAGTTACAGCTCACTGTGGTTTTCATTTGCATTTCTCTGATTATTAACAATATGGAGTACCTTTTCATATACCTGTTGGCCATGTCTATGTCTTTGAAAAAAATGTTCAGTTACTTTGCCTGTTTTTTAATTGAGTTATTTGGTCTTTTTTGCTCTTGAGTTGTATGAGGTCCTTGAATATTTTGGCTAGGAACCCTTTATTGGATTTATGGTTTGCAAATATTTTCCCCTGTTGCATAGGTTGCCTTTTCATTTTGTTGATGGTTTTCTCTGATGTGCAGAAACTTTTTAGTTCGATGTAGCCCCATTTGTTTATTTTATTTTATTTTTATTTGTTTTACTTTACAATACTGTATTGGTTTTGCCATACATCAACATGACTCTGCCCCGGGTGTACACGTGTTCCCAATCATTTGTTTATATTTGCTTCTGTTGCCTTTGCTTTAAGTGTCACGTCTAAAACATGATTGCTAAGAATAATGTCCAGGAACTTACCACCTGTGTTTTCTCCTAGAAGTTTTATTGCTTCAGGTCTTGTATTCAAGTCTTTAATCCAGTTTGAGTTGATTTTTGTGTATGGTATAAGACAGAAGTCATTTCATTTTTTCATTTGGATATCCAGTTTTCCCAGCCTGCCTTTATTTTAAAATAAAAACATAAATGTGATTCCAAAGTAATGACTTCCTTCTTATTTGCAGGGCAGCAAAGGAGACAGACATAAAGAATAGACTTTCAGTCACTGTGGGTGAGGAAGATAGTGGGATGACCTGAGAGAGTAGTATTGAAACATATACATTACCATATGTAAAATAGAGAGCCAGTGGGAATTTGCTGTATGATGCAGGAAACCCAAAGCTGTGACAACCTAGAGGGGTGGGATAAGAAGGGAGCTGGGAAGGAGGTTTAAGAGGAAGGGAACGTGTGCTTGCCTGTGGCTCATGTTGATGCATGGCAGAAACCATCACCATATTGTAAAGTAATTATCCTCCAGTTTAAAAAAAAAAAAACAACTAGTGTTTGCACAATAGTAAGGACACTGCCCACTGCCCTCATAGAAACTTCTTAGATAAACCTGAGTCTTCCTTGTAAAACCAAGCTGCTCTCTCCTAATATGTTATCTTTGCTGGTGTATTCATGGATCCTGATGGTTAATATAAATTCTGTTTGTTTGCTTTTTATGGAAATGAGATGTTTCCCCCTTAGAAATGGGAGCCACATTTATTAGTAGCCATATCTCAGAGACCTTGTTCTACCAGTGACCTTTCTTTTTCAACTCTCTCTCCCTTGGATTTTCCTCCTTGGTGTGCGTGGGTCCCTTCTAATTCTTACAGAATCAAAGGGTTACATAGAATGTAAGTATTCATCTGGCTCAGTACTACCAAGATTCATTCAGCCACCCATTTGGATGTCATAACTCTTCCTCAGCTTCCTCCCCTTTACAGCTATGAGCATTTACACTGGGGGCCTTTGTTTTACTCTACTCACTTAGACCCTCATCATGTCACCAGTAACCTCTTTGATTCACAAGTTTCTTGGCTTTTTCTCAATCTTCATTTTACTGAATTTCATGAAGCCTTCAACACCATTGGTCATTTCATCTCCTGACATCTATAGTATTGTGCTCAGTCGCGACTGACCCTTTGTGGCCCCATCACTCTAGCCCGCCTGACTCCTTTGCCCATGGAATTTTCCAGGCAAGAATACTGGAGTGGGGTGCCATTTCCTACTCCAGGGGATCTTCCTGACCCAAGGATCAAACCTGTGTCTCTTGCGTCTCCTGCATTGGCAGGTAGATTCTTTACCACTAGTACCACCTGGGAAGCCTGACATCTGTAGTATTGCTTTCTTCTAATTTCTTTCCCATCTTGATTTTCCTTTATTCCTTCTATATAAGCATATATCTTCCCCAGGTTTCTGTCTTTAGCTGCTTCTCCTCATTCCTCTCTCTCCATTTTCCTAGCAGCTGAACCATTTTACATTCCCGCCGAGATTCCCTGACTTTCCCATTCCCCAACATTTCACCCATAGGGTTTTGGCATTATTGATATTTCTTGCCTGATCCATAACAAAATTTTACATGCAAACTCTTCATAGGTAACACTAAGAAAAAATACACTATTTCAATTATAACATACATCCCAGTCTTAGAGAAGTTAAAATGTGGAGGGAAAAGGTATATCTTTGGTTCAGTGAAATGCAATAACTGAATATATTTAAACCCCCTCCAAAATTTTTTGGACAAATTGCACAGCTGTGAACATAAACGGGAAAGTAAAAGTAGCTACTCACCAATAGTGTATGAAAATATCTTTCTCAAATGTATTTTTACATCAAAAGAATGTGCTTTAGGACAGTATTTTTTTCCAGCTCTTTTTTCACAATTATCTTGGTAAGTCTTAATGACAATTTAGAATAAAATAAAGACCCCTTAGTACAGTAAATAATGTATCATAGATTTTTGTTTCCGTATAATTGTGATTTCTGATAAATGCCCTAATAATGCTCATTTCTCTTTGTTTTCTTTCAGGATTGTTCCAGTTTAGAAGAATATAACATTGCTGCAGCATTACTCCCTCTGACTAGTGCTTTCTATAGGGTAAGTTTTAATGGTCTATATATAAGTTATTTTGATTTATATAAATGTATTCAGCTTGATTTAACATGGAACTACATCAGTCCCATCTCATGACTATATCTAAGACACATCTGTGGTTATATTTATTATAACACTTGTTGCATACTATGTGTAAAAAATGAAATACATGTTAAATTATCTCCTAAGATATAACCCCACCACTCTATCCCTACTTCATTGTTCTTTAGAGCAACCTAATAACCTGAAATTATGTATTGTTTAGTTTATATTTGACTGCTCTCTGCCACCAAAGAAAACAAATTTGGTGGGATATTATTATATATATTATATATTGTCTGTCTTATTCATTGCTATATCCCAATGTTAATAAGTTTCTGCTGAATGAGTGAATGAACGAATGAACATGCTAGATAAATAAATGTAAGGCAGAAATTAGAGATAAACTCCACTGGCAACTTCTGTGAACCTTCTTAAAATTTTCTGGAGTGTTCAGTGCTTTTCTTAAAGCTATCACATATTGTGGTTCTCCTGTCATGCCTTTCAAAGAGATTGATTCTTATGGCAAACAATGCAGCAAACTCTTATTCTCTCTTTTCCTGTGAAGACTTGTAAGGAGTTACATAGCCACACTCTGAAGAGCACATTGATTACGTCCATTGAAATATACAGTAGGAAACAAGAAACCTGTGGCAGCCAGCTATGTGCAGTTAGCCTCAGGAAGCCCAGGACTTCAGACAGGTGTTGTGGAAGGAATTCTAGCTTAAGCTACTCCCTGTTTCATGGACTCTGAGTCAAGAGAGATTATCAGATATTCCCGGATCTGTTTTAGTGGAGAACTAACTAGGCGTCAGATAAAGTGCTTTAGGTGATTCATAAAAATGATCCATGCCCTTAGATGCTGGCAGATTCTCTTGCTCTTTTTGTTCTGCCTTTTTGTTTCATCCACCATTTCTGACTGATGAGGTCTAGTCCTCTTCCTGCACTTAGTATGTGCTCAATAAATATTTCTCTTTTTTTTTTTAAGATGTCTTGATAAGACCAATTTTTAAAAAACTTTACTTCAAATGGTTTGTCCACAGTCTCTGAGTTAAAAGTCTTAACCCAAACATTCTCCATAATCAAGAGCCCTTTCTCTGCTGTAAAGTCACTGCATATTCCTTTTTCTTCCTCCTTACCTTCCCATCCTCTTCAAAAACAGAAAATGAAATTTATGAGACTCACACTTCTGAGATCTGGCAGGTCATACTGAGCATCCTCAGGAAACAGGGACAAATCTCAAAAATTTTAATCAAATGAATTTGGCTTTAGAAACTAATGACAACTAGCTGGAGCTTGGGCATTATCTTTTGGTTTTCCCTTAACTGGTCTCCAGGCCCACTCTAGTTTTTCTTAACTGCATACATACCATTCTTCTCTGAACTCTGCTTAGTGGTTCTTCATCTTATTCCTCTCCTAACATGAAGAACAATGTTACAAAAATAGGTCAGGCTCTCCTGTGTCTTAAACCACCAAGGAAATTTGTCTCCATATCCCAGAGTAACCAGAAAACTTTCTTCTAACTAGCCTTCATGTGGGCCCTCACATGGGCATTTGTTAAAGAAAACAGCATTTTAAAATTTTCCCACTTTAACATCTCAGATATTTATTTCTATATAATATCTACATTTAAAAAGTAAGAATTGTAGGGAAAATAAGAACCGGCAGTAGAAACTCAATTGCTTAAGAAATCCAAACTACTGAAGACTTTTTTTAAGCTGGATTATTAACCTTAAGCTGGATTATTATTATTACAGTGTGTGTTAGCGAGGGTTTGATCATCAAGCAAAAACACCATGAGTGATAGGAAGTAAGGAATCTATTGTAGGGACCAGCTTTTATATTGTTATAGAAGCTGGAGAAGAAGTTTATGGAAAGCTTCAAATTAGGGTCTACCTGTTGGCCTGATGTCACTGTAGGTCATCAGGGCAGCAGTCAGGAAGAAATGCTGGGCATGACAGAGGGAAGAACAAGGGCAAAGTAAAATCTGTGTATGTCTCTCATGTCCTCTAACCTCAGGGAAGGAGGTGACCTGAAAAAGAAGCCATGTTGTTGGCCATCAGGCTACATTGGGAGTAGCTAATGGAAGAGATCCAATAGGAACTGGAAGAAATGTGAGCCTGGTTCTTCCCACACATTAAGATGATCCAGCAGATTAGTTATAAAAGTGTATGAGATACAGCACTGACCTTCAGAGTGTAGTGGGCACTGCTTCATTTTTGCCTTCCAAATCTTAGACACATTTCTCTGTCGTTAACCCTAACCTGGACTCATGGGGCAAGGAGGGTTCTGGGAAATATAGTTCTAGCTTAGCTTAGTTTACACAGTGCAAAAGCATTACACTGTGTTTTTTGTTTGTTTGTTTCATGCATGTGTTTAATGCAGTTAGTTAACAAGCAGGGATGCGTGCCATGCTTTTCTCTGTGTTATCAAACTTAATAATACAGACTTACATTCTATGGTGAGTTTATAGATTTAATTCTTTATTGTTGGCTTGGCTTGATTTTACTTGGTTTGTTTTGGTTTAATTTGGGCATGAATTACTCAAGGTCCAGTCAGGAGCCAGAAACCATAACAGTAATATGAGCAGGAAAATTTTAATGTAAGGAGTTGTTAAGTAGTAATAGGGGATTAACTACTAAAAAGTACAGAGGATTTTAAAGAATACAGAAACAGCAGATAAAGGGAGCAGCTTGTCTAAGGTTCAGGCAGAATACCCACAAAGGAGCAAATTTGGAGAGGGCCACTCTCCAACAAGACTGGGATTCAGACCTTGTTGGAGAGGCATTGCTGTGACTGCTGGATGACACTGAAGTAAAGTTCACTGAGGGGGCGCAGGCTTGGACTGGCAAACAGGATACTGCCTACTGGAGTCCTCGCAAGGCTTGCTAGGAAGCCGCCACCTCTGGGGCACCACTGAAACTTGCCAAGTGGCGAGCGCGTCTGGGTGTCCCACACACAACTAGCAGGAACAAGAAGGAAAGAGCACACCAGAACCAGGAAAAGACCAATTCATACTGTAGTGTCCCAACTGACAAAGCTTACTATATTGTGCCAGCTGGCAAAGGAAAAAACTTTGACAGGTCCAGCTGCATTACCATGAAGCAAAGCAAAGGCAAGTAGATCTGGAGGAGAGAGGCTCTGCATTGATACCCAGCAGACAGGGTTAAGGAGTAGATCATATTGATTCTTAGATACTTTCTGAGTTTCTGTCTTACGGGAAATTATTGCTGATTTGTTAATTCAGGAAAATTCTGTAGATGTAAATTACATTATCCTGGCCTCTGATTGCACATGCACATGAGCCATCCTCATACTCTTTAAAGGGTGTAAATTCCTGAGTCTTGCTCAGCATTGCTTCAGAAAATGGACTCAGCTACTTGTCTTGCTTAAACTTGCTTTGAAAATATTTTTTAATAACATTTATTAGTCTTTTTTTTTCAATGCACCAGGAGTTTACTGAGCATCTCAACAAAAAAGGTTACTATACCAGACAACATCTTGGGCAACAAGATGAACAAAACATTGATGGGGCCACTAGGAACTTATATTAGTCTTTATAATGTAATAAATAATAAACAAGCAGGTCCACAGTTTCATCAGTCAGGTAGACATTTTCTTAAAGTAGTATATATGCATGGTTAGAAAGTTCATCCCTGATAGCTCAGCTGGTAAAGAATCCGCCTGCAATGCGGGAGACCTGGGTTCAATCCCTGGGTTGGGAAGATCCCCTGGAAAAGGGAAAGGCTGCCCACTCCAGTATTCTGGCCTGGAGAATTCCATGGACTGTATAGTCTACAGGGTCGCAGAGAGTCGGACACGACTGAGCGACTTTCACTCACGTACAGAGAGATAGAAAATGCAAAAGAAACACTCATTTTCCCACCTCTACTCCATTTCTTCTGACAATTGGTTTCCTCCTAGGGGAAAAAAAAGTTGTGTATTTTTGCTAGGATATACAGATAAAATTATTTTTTAACTAAAGTGATCATACTATGTTCTCACCTTGCTTTTTTCACTTAGTATATTTTGGAGATCCTTCTATATACCTGATTAATATATAGCATATGTACCTAATTATTTTTAGTGACTGCATATATGTATCCATATATATGTCTTTTTAATAGTGGAACTCAAAGCCTGCTCTGAGTAAGATGGTGGGAGAAATGATGGATCAGGTGCCTATGTTGTTGTTGTTGTGTTTTTTTAATATATCAGCTATTTTTTAAAAATTGAAGTATAGTTGATTCACAATATTAGTGAATTAGTGTTAGTTTCAGATGTACAGCAGAGTGATTTTTCTTTTCAGGTTATACCCATTGAGTTATTGTTGTTTTTGTTTAGTCACTAAGTTGTATCCAACTCTTTTGCAGCCCCAGGGACTGTAGCCCGCCAAGCTCCCCTGTCCATGGGATTACAAGATATTTGATATAATCCCCTGTGCTATACTGTAAATGCTGTTGTTCATCTACGTTATATATAGTAATTTGTGTCCTTCCTTCCTCCCCTTTGGTAACCATAAGTTTGTTTTCTATATCTGTGGTTCTGTTTCTGTTTTATATATAGATTCATTTGTATTATTATTAGATTCCACATATATGTGATACCATATAGTATTTGTCTTTCTCCATCTGACTTATTTCATGAAGTATAATATTCACTACATCCATCTGTTTTACTACAAATGGTAGTATTTCTTTCTTTTATGGCTGCATACTATTCCACTGTGTGTATATATACACACCGTTTCTTCTTAAGCCAATTGTCTGTTGATGGGCATATGAGTTGTTTCCATGTCTTGGCTTTTGTAAATAGTACTGCTGTGAACATCAGGGTGCATGCATCTTTTTGAATTATAGTTTTCATTTTTTTCAGGTATATACCCAGGAGTGGGATTATAGGATCATACGGTAGCTCTAATTTTAGTTTTTTAAGAAACTTCCTTACTGTCTTCCATAGTGGCTGCACAAATTTACATTCCCACCAATAGAGTACAAGGATTTCTTCCCTTTTCTCCACATCCTCTCCAGCATTTATTATTCATAAACTTCGATGATAGTTATTCTACCCAATGTGGGATGATACTTCACTGTGGCTTTGATATCCATGGGGCTTCCCTGGTGGCTCAGAGGTTAAAGCGTCTGCCTGCAGTGTGGGAGACCTGGGTTCAATCCCTGGGTCGGAAAGATCCCCTGGAGAAGGAAATGGCAACCCACTCCAGTATTCTTGCCTGGAGAATCCCATAGACAGAGGAGCCTGGTGGGCTACAGTCCACGGGGTTGCAAAGAGTTGGACACGACTGCTTTCGCTTTCGCTTTCGCTATCCGTTTCTCTAGTAATTATCAGTGTCAAACATCTTTTCAAGTGTCTCTTCACCATCGTATGTCTTCTTTGGGAAAATTTCTATGTAGGGCTTCTGCCCATTTTTTTGATCGAATTGTTTGTTTTTTCAATAATGAGTAATATAAGCTGTTTATATATTTTGGATATTAATCCCTTGTCAGTCACATCATTTGCAAATATTTTCTCCCATTTCATAGGCTGTCTTTTCATTTTGTTGATGGTTTCCTTTGCTGTGCAAAAGCTTTCAAGTTTGATTAGGTTCCATTTGTTTGGTTTTGCTTTTATTTCTTTTGCATTGTGAGACTGACATAAGAAAATATTGCTACAATTTATGTCAGATAATATTTTGCCTATATTCTCTTCTAGGAATTTTAGGGCATCATGGCTTATATTTAGGTCTTTAACCCATTCTGAGTTTATTCATTTTCCTATATGATGTAAGGGAGTGTTCTAATTTCATTGATTTACACATAGCTGTTCCAGATTTCCCAACACGATTTATTGAAGAGATTGTCTTTTATCCATTGTATATTCTTGCCTCTTTTATCATAGATTAATTGACTGCAGATGTTCAGGCTTATTTCTGGGCTCTCTGTTCTGTTGCATTGATTTATATGTCTGTTTTTGTGCCAGTACCACACTGTTTTGATTATTATAGCTTTGTAATATGGTCTGAAGTGTGGATGGGTTATTCCTCCAGGTCTGTCGTTCTTCCTCAGGATTGCTTGGTAATTCTGGGCTTTTTATGATTCCATATAAATTTTAGAAATCTTTGTTCTAGTTCTGTGAAAAATGTCATAGGTATTTTGATAGAGGTTCATTAAATCTGTGGATTGCTTTAGGTATTATGGCCATTTTAACAATATTAATTCTTTCAATCTAAGAGTATGGAATATCTTCCCATTTCTTTGAATCATTTTCAGTTTCCTTTATCAGTGGTTTCTAGTTTTCAGGATGTATAGTTTCTTTTTAATTTAAAAAATAATTATGCATATACTTACCCTTCTCATAAAAGTAGAGTGTTTTATTGGCCCAGATTAAACACATCTCTCTTTTAGAGCTTTGCTTAGACTAAAAGATGTACCACTTTTGACATTATCTATATGAGATCTTTGGGAATTTGTTACACCACGGCCACTATAAATTTAGAGGGTTTTTTTTTTTTCCTCTACAGTTCTTTCACACCTTTTTCTACTTTAAGAAACTTGTATTTAATGTGTTTTTAACTTATGAAGCCTTTCTTGAAGGTAGTACCTTAATAACTAGGTTTAAATTATTAAGGTTACTTTTATGGTGAAAAAAGTAATTTTTACATTTTATTACATTTATTGTTTATATGGTGCTTTCATTCTCAGTTTAGAAGACATTTTTTAGGTATGCCAAACACTGTGCTTATGTTTGTTGCTGAGTTACAGGTGAATAACATGGTCCTTACCCTCAAGAAACATACTGTCTAATGTTATATCTTTTAATTAACTACTGACAGAGGAACTCTTTCACAGTTATTGAATAACATTGGGCTACTCTTTGTTTACTTAGATCCTTTTTATTCAAAGATCATGTTAAATGAAGAACCATGTAACATGGTAGCAACAATAAAGGCTATGAACCACCATTTAATACCTTCTCCTCAGTGACCTATGTACCTTAGACTTGAAAGTGAAAGTGTTAGTCACTCTCTTTGAGACCCCCCTGGACTGTAGCCTGCTGGGCTTCTCTGTCCAAGGAATTCTCTAGGCAGAAATACTGGAGTGGATTGCCATTCCCTTCTCCAGAGGCTCTTCCCGACCCAGGGATGGAACGTGGATCTCCTGTATTGCAGGTGGATTCTTTACCGTCTGAGTGACCAGGGAAGCCCCACCTTAGAGTTATGCTGTTGCAATTCTTAATAACTCACATAATCTGGAGAGAGCCCTATCAAAGTATGACAAATGCCTCTCATTACTTCTGTGAGGCACATCTGTTCATTACTGATACTCAAAATGACTCACAGGAGAGATGACCCTTTCTCCTTTGGCACCAGTTGTGGTTATATTTACCCGAGGAGAAAGAGCAGCACCCTATTTACATTAAATTCAAGCACCATAAAGTGTTGCCTTACCAAATTCCAAAGATTTCCCACTGTGGATGGCACTTTGAGAATGTTTTATTGATTGAGCTAGGTCTCATTCAGCATAAAAGCATTACTCAGGCTCTCATTCTCAGTAGAAGTAGATTTCTTCTTCAAAATTCTAGTTTCATTTAGTACATAAAAATGTCTTTTCTAAAATCTAGTCACATGGAAGATTTATTTTTATTACTAGGTTTATTGAGGTATAATTTAAATACCATGAATATCCACTCCTTTTAAGTTTCATTTCAGTGACTTTTAGTATACTTTCAGCATTGTGTAAGTATCACCACCATATTATTTTAGAACATTTCCATCACCCCCAAAAGAAATCTCATGCCCATTTAGGCACTCTCCATTCTCTGGCAACCACTAATATACTTTCTGTCTATAAATTTGCCTTTTCTGCATATTTTATATAAATGGAATCATATATATATTCTTTTATGTCTGACTTCTTTCACTAAACATAATGTTTTTAATATAAATTTATTTATTTTAATTGGAGGCTAATTACTTTACAATATTGTATTGATTTTGCCATACATCAACATGAATCTGCCATGGGTATACACGTATTCCCCATCCTGAAGCCCCCTCCCACCTCCCTTCCTGTACCATTCCTCTGGTGTATTTGAAGTTCACCTATGGTTTTTTGAAGATTTCTTTAGGGCTGTTAATTATTAATGAAAAAATTTTCACACCCTGAGTACTTATGTCACCTTCTGTCATTTTCACCCTATTTCAAATTATACCTGAATAATAATTCAAATTATTGAATTATAATTCAAATATAATATATAATTATCTTTCAGTAAATACATTAGGAAAACATACGATTTCTCAATTTGAAGAAATATATTTAACATTTCTGTCTACATTTTATGGGTTTTTTTATATTTCCATTGCTAAATTTTAACTTTTTCTGATACATTCTAAATGAACATCTACTAGCTTATCTCACTAAAAATTTGAGACCTAGATATCATTTCTATTTCAAAATATAAAAGCCCAAACCAGGTATATTCAGCATGATGTGATAGGAAAATCTGAAAAATGTAATTTGTATAAACCTAGGTTACCTAATCAGTCAGAGAAGCAGAAAGTTAACATTAAAGCATGAAAAATCTCAGAATTTTCTGTTTCATCTCCTGAACAATGATCTTCCTGCCCCCAGACTCTAGCAGTAATTCTGCCCCTCAACACCTGCCCCCCAAAATAAGTGAACTAAAATCTATAATCAGTATGTTTCATATCAAAGCTTGATATCTCTTATGTAAGCCTGTGCACCTAACCGAGAATAGTAAAGAACAGAAGTCCAAAGGAATGTGATAGGAATAATAACATTTATTGAATTTTTGCTATGTACAAGATGCTACATTTGGTTTACTATACCTAATCCAAGTCAGTGAGTATTATTATTTCCATTTTAAGACAAAAGAAGCTATGTCTTAGAGGGAATCTGTACCACTGAGCCAGTATGTGGCAGAGCTGGAATTCAAATGCAGTTCTACTTGACTCCAAAGCCTCATACTCTTTAACTGTGATAGGATTCCCCACGTGAATCCCAGTTATGTAGTATACTCTTGGAGCTTTTTTGTCTTTTTGCTTAGAGGTGTTGAACTGGCATCACTCCTACCTCCTCATTCCTTCAGCCGTTTTCATCCATATATCCAGCAAGGATATTTCATTAAGCTTTGGCTTGGGGGATGCAAATTTAGGAAATACTGATTGTTTGTTTGTTATGGTTAATTTAAGAAATAACTGTCCCATGACATTATTTATAAATCTCTAACTTCCACACGTTTCTAATATAAAGCATACTAGTATACAGGATCACACCAGATGCACTTTTGTATTTCTTTTACTTTAGAATTTACTTGAATAACTAACTGACTTTGCCTCTTAGTAATCAATATGGACTCTACTTTTCCCATAATAGATACAGCAGCTTCTAACGGATGGAAGATTGCTGCTGGAAAAAAAATCTTTTTGTCATAAAAAATAGATATTTCATCAGTCTTCATTTTTCTGCCTTTGGTACATGACAAGAGAGTTTCTTAAAAATCTACAAAATACGAAAAGAATTTTGTTTTCTTAGACTTCATGATCTGGATACATTGCATTTCCTATAACAGATCTCAAAGGATTACATTTTTGGCCCAAAAAAAGGAGAGAGTTGATAAAGGGTCTTTTTTCACCTTTTTTTCTGCTGTAAAATCACATACTAATCTTAAAAATAAGTCAGCAGAAAAACAATTCAGAGTGAAGACAGGCATCAACACTGGGCTGAATCCAAATTTGGCCTGGAAAAGATATGAGTATGTTTATTATAGCGGATGCTTCCAGTACAGCAGAATTTTAGAATGGCCAGAAAAATAGTATCTTGCGTTTACTTCCTCTGCCTTCTTCTTTTCTTTAGGACATTCTAGCATTCCTTCCTCCTCCTGCCTCTCAACACAATCTCTTCTTGCTTCTCTTACTCTTTCTTTCCAGTTTTACACAGCTGCTCCTTTCTCCTGGTCCTCCTGAAAAGCCTCTATAATTATAGAACCAGTTTGGAATTACTATTTTTTGTTATTGTTTAGTCACTTAAGTCGTGTCCAACTCTTTTTCGACCCTGTGGACTGTAGTCTGCCAAGCTCCTCTATCCGTGGGATTTTCCAGGCAAGAATACTATTGTGGGTTGCCATTCCTTCTCCAGAGGATCTTCCTGACCCAAGGATGAAACCTTGGTCTCCTGCATTGGCAGGCAGATTCTTTATCACTGAGCCACCAGGGAAGCCTCATTTTTTATTAATACTAGTTTAATATTCACAGTTTAATGATGCAAGGCAATTATAGAATAATTACTCAAAAGCTTGAGAGTGGATATTAATTATTATTGTGTTTTCTAGTGAAGAATTAATAAATACTTATGGAGCATTTTTCTTGACTGTTCAACCTTATCATATTATGTTCAGAGGTTGGCAGCCCTTTTGTTCTTTCTTCAGGAAATAAGACAGCCTGCTAATACAACTGAGTTTAACAGACATTGAATACTCACTACCGTGTCCCAAATGTTAATAATACATGGTGAACAGTCATGGTTTCTACCCTTTAAGAGCACACACTTATAAAAAAGACAGATTAGTAAAATAAATTACAGTGTAACTATTCTAAAACAGGTATAAGTACAATACATTAACTCCTGGTGCAGCAAGGAACACTACAAATGAATTATTGACATTTGTGCCTTGAAAGACAAATAGGCATTTGTCTCACAGGTGGTGAAGACGTGAGAAGTGGGTGGGCTGAGAAGACATAAATATTATAGGCAGAGAAGATACCATGAATCGCTTATTGGGAATTATGGCTATAGAGGTGGAGGCACAAAAGCAAGGTAGTTGGTGGCTATACTGTGAAGGGCTTTGTGTGCCATGTTAAGTAATGTGAATAATGTTGTATAAATAACAGATTTTTTTACTTCTATGCTCATAATTTTTTTAAAGGTTTAAACAAACTAATAGCAAAAACAAGATTTGAAGGAACATAGTTACTTGTAAATATAAAGTTACTTTAACCACTTTGGTAGAAAATTTTATTTCAACAAAATCTCTGAGTGTCTGTTTGTGTAAAACTCTGTCCTACAAATTGTGTGAGTTGCAAAAACGCATAAGACTTGCTTTCTGCTATCCATTGATCATCTAGTAGGATAGATAGGCATGAAAATGACTAGCACAAAGTAGACTGCTAAGTCACTTCAGTCATGTCCAACTCTGTGCGACCCCATAGACGGCAGCCCACTGGGCTCCACCGTCCCTGGGATTCTCCAGGCAAGAACACTGGGGTGGGTTGCCATTTCCTTCTCCACTGCATGAAAGTGAAAAGTGAAAGTGAAGTCGCTCAGTCATGCCCGACTCTATGGACTGCAGCCTACCAGGCTCCTCTGTCCATAGATTTTTCAGGCAAGAGTACTGGAGTGGGGTGCCATTGCCTTCTCCCACAAAATAGACTAAAAAGAAACAAAGTCAACTGTTAGACTGTAGGAGTGTGTCAAGGATTAAGGAGACTAACCTATTATTTATTTTTTTTAATCCTCTATGATCTCCCTTATATAATGACACCATGATTTGTGGGAATCTGTTTGGTCTTCCTCCCTTTCCCTCTGGGTTCAGGTTTTGATATGTGTGGGTTTTGTCCCCTCCCTCACATGGGGGCCTTCTCCCTTAGGCTTTCTTTTTTTTTTTTTTTTCTCCCTTAGGCTTTCTAATCAGTTTTCCATGCTTTCCAGGGCGTAATTGTCCTTCTCTCCTAATTTCCTTCTTTTCAGAACCTCTTTCTGTTATTTCTTCTGCTTCATTCAGCCTTAGAGCATCCTTCGACATTAATATATGTGAAAGCTACACAAATCAAGACACTTTCATTAATGCTGTAGAGAAAGTTACTCACAAAGAATTTGTTACCAGTAATTAGCCTTCAAGCTCAAGATTTATTACCAATATTCAGTCAAAACTGTTCATTCCAATCATTCTCTGAGAAATATCCACCTTGGAGGAGGGACCTGCTGTTACTTCCATTATTATTGTATAACAAAGTCGAGTTTGAAATACAAACTACCATTCAAAGTGGAGGTCCAACCAGATGCTTTGGAACAGAAAGATGGTCTGACTTTACTCTTTTTGTTTATGTATATATATATGTATAGTTCTGGAATTTGATCCCTTAAATGAGGGTCTATTGTAGTAAGAGGTTAGGAGAACATGATGTGAGTACAATTATTGTAACGGGTATTCAGTGTACTAAAAAAAGATCAGAATCTTGGTTACATAAAATCATCAGCTAAATGCCAGAAATTTTGCTTAAGTGCTTTGAGGGAATAGCCTAACTTTAAAAGGAGAGTTATAAATGCAGATTTAAAATATGTATGTGGAATGGATTAGACACTATTTATTTAAATATTCTTAAAAGATTCTATATAATCATAGTGTATAATTACTTGTTTTTACTCAACTTAGTTTCCTGGCTAATACTGGTTGATTTATTTGTTTAATTTGGCTCACACCAAACTGAATATTACATGTAACCTCCTTATTTGTGTGTGATCTAGACCAAACTACAGAAATTGTCTGTGTATTTCCCCAGTGTCACTAGGGCCCAATTTAACTGAATGATAGATTAGGAATAATGATACCAGTAAGACCCTGTGTATAACCTGTCTGTTGAATATGACAGGCATTAATGTTAATTTTGCATATCTATTATAGCTATTGGTTATTGAAAGAGAATAAGTAAAAGAATAATAAAAATCATAATTACTTTTATTGAGTACTTCTGACCTACCAGGAACTAAACTAAATGTTTTTTATATGTATAGGATAATAGTAACTATTATTATTCCCATTTTTTGAATATTATTATGCTATTTTTAAAAATTCTTTCTTAACAACACATGGTCAGACTTCTTGTCATCTAAAATTTGAGCTTGTCTGAAACTCAGGTATCTAGATTTTAGAAAACAAGGTGAAAGCTCATGAAATAATTTTTTTTCTTTCATGGGTTTTCTAATACTTGATAGTTTTTATTTATATACAGAATTCACTCTGAATTTTTTAAAATTTACCCACAAAGGGACCTCCCAGGCAGTCCGTTGATTAGGACTCCACACTTCCATTGTAGCGGTCACAAGTTCGATCCCTGGTCAGGGAACTAAGATCCCACATGCTGCAGAGCACAGCCCCCCCAATTTTTTTTAATTTAGCCACAAAGATATTTTCAGAGTCAAAAAGGCAATCTATATTCAAAGCCATTTAGCTTGTTAAATCTCAGAAAAGATTTTTATTATTTCAATAATTCATTACTACTATGTATTATATGTATCATGTAATATGTTAAGGGCTTCCCCAGTGCCTCAGCAGTGAAGAATCCATCTACAGTGCAGGAGACAAGAATTCAATCCCTGGGTTGAGAGGATCCCCTCAAGGAGGAAATGGCAACCCACTCCAGTATTCCTGCCTGAAAAATCCCATGGGCAGAGGAGCCTGGCAGGCTGGATCCAAAGGATCTTGGAGTCAGATACGACTGAGCAACTGAACACACACACACAAGTGTGATATGTTGTATTTTTATTGAAGTATAATTGATTTGCAATAATGTGTTTCAGGTACACAGCAAAGTGATTTGGTTTTTATACATATATAAAATATATATTCTTTTTCAGATTCTTTTCCATTATAGGTTATTATAAGATGTTGAATATAGTTCCCTGTGCTATATAGCTTTACAGTAAGTCCTTGTTGTTTATCTTATATATAGTAATGTGTATCTGTTAATCTCATACCCTTTAATTTATCCCTCTCCCATTCCTCTTTGGTAACCATAAATTTGTTTTGTCTGTGGGTCTGTTTATATTTTCTAAGTAAGTTTGTTTGTATTGTTTTTTAAATTTCACATGACAATAATATATAATATTTGTCTTTCTCTTCTTGACTTACTTCATTTAATGTGATAATCTCTAGGTCCATCCATGTTGCTGCAAATGGCAATGTTTCATTTTTTTTTATAACTAATATTCCATTGTACCGCATCTTTATCCATTCATCTTTTGATGGACACTTAGTTGCTTCCCTATATTGGCTATTATAAATAGTGCTGTTATAAACGTTAGAGTGAATGTATCTTTTTGAATTAGAGTTTTCTTCTTTTCTGGATATATACCCAGGAGTGGGATTGCTGGATCATATGATAATGTGTTATATTATTAACATGTCCTGGGCTGTCTTTTGTAGGGAATGATGAGATAATGGATGATGTGCAGCCACCACAAATATTACAAAGACTGTAGAGCTGATTTTAGGAGAGGAATTGCATTCACCCTGAGCCATCCATTGTTACATTCCAGATTCCCTTCATGATTAGTTCAGGTTATAAAATAAAATTTTCCTTGTGGAAAGCTAAACATTCTTAGTGAGATCAAATGTTCATCTGCTTTTGTAAAACTACTTGCATTGACCAGCCGAGACTGAGATTTATAATTAAAAATACATTGATTTATACTTGATACGTTTTATGGGAAATTTTGTATTATGATCACTTTAAAATAGAGATCAATTAAACCTTTATCTGATAGTATCTTGTTTAAATAGCTAATGAGTATGATAGTCTTATAGAAAGAGGAAGCCCTATGCCTCCTCTAAGGAACCTGGTAAGCAGCTTACCCACTGCCACCATGTCAGTTGCAAGGAAACCCTGCCTGGAAGGAAAAAAGAGCTAGCATCTCAGTTCTGGCAAGCTACAGAGGAGAAATTCTAATTTGTTTCCCTCTGTTTGCTTCACTGACTATTCTTGAAGTCATGAGATTGTAGAATCAGACCTTGGGCTAGTTACTTCCACCTTCACTTCTGCTCCTGGGGTAATGGAAAGTGAAGTGAAGTTGCTCAGCCATGTCCGACTCTTTGCAACCCCATGGATTGTAGTGGTAATGGAAGGTGGCAATAAATACAGCACGGGTGTTTATCTGAAGACATTTAATGAATTACAGCTAGAGGAGTGCAGCCCCTATTTACTTTTGTAAAGGGAGTAGGTGGCAAGAATGCTATCATTTTTCTGTATTTGGCCCTTGTTGTATTATATACTTAGAGACAATCCAGCTGCATGTCTTTTCCACTGAGCACACTGCAGTTTTGATTCGTTTTCAGTAGATCACTTTAGCAGTTGTTTATTGCATACTTACTATGTATACAGTGCTGCAGGCATCATGATGATGATGATGCTGATAGCAGCAATAAAGTACATTAAGCATTTCCTATGTGCCACGCACTGTGGCTAAGCACGTTAATGTACTTTATGTACATTAAAAGATCATAATCTTTACAACCACCCCATAGTCTAGATGTTATTTTCTCCATTTTACATTTAAGGAAACCAAGTCTAGATAAATAACTTGCCAAGGTCACACAACTAGTAAGTGGGAAAAGGTGGTATTCAAATCTAGGGGCTTCCACTTTGACAATGTAACATACTGAATGTTCTGAAACATCCCAGGCCAATACTCCCACCACCAGCATTAAAACAATTAACATGTAGGATAATGTAAAATATCTTATTTAATGCATAACTCAGCACAGGAAAGTAAGGAAAATCTTCAAGGGTGAAAAATGAAAAGGAAGCAGGAATCTAAGGTGATATGCTGTTGCTGGCTAAAGCTGCAGCTAACCTGAAAGCATCTAGTTATACCCTGAACCTAGAACCTTTGGCATTGGGTGGAGAGACAAATCTATAGACATACAGATTCTATGAGAAGCCATGGCAGTCTCTTGCCTGGATATTACCCTCTTACTGATTTTCCTGCTTTCACCTTTGCCCCCTACATTCTGTTGTCAACACAGCTGCCAAGAGTTCCATTTTAAAATGTACAGCAAGTGTGTCATCCCTCTGCTAATAACCCCCTTCCCCAACTGCCGCTTATCATACTCAGAGGCACTTTCTTAAATTAACTCTGTGATTTTGTCCCTCAGTTCCCTGTTTTTACTTAAATGTCATCTTCTCAGTGAGGCCTATCCTGATAACCCTATTTAAAATTTTACCCATCCCTCTCTAGTACTTTTGCTTCCTCTTCTCTGCTCTTTAGTGGGTATGTGCACATCACATATAGTTATTATTTATTTTCTCAGTCTTTCCACTAGGCTCCAGGAAAGCAGAAAATTTCACTGGCTCACTGGTCTGTCCCCGTCTCCTAAATTGTGCCTGATACATAATCAGTCTTCCACAAATGAAGGAAATTAATGAAAAGGAAAAACAAAAGTACAGTACAGGGGATCAACAAATCCCAGAGTTGTTTTCTAAAATGAGTCGTATCTAGACTTTATACTCTAGTTTTATCTAACTCCAGAATCTGTCCCTTTAACCATCACACAGGACACGGCTTCCAAAATACAACTTCCTTTCACCTTCACAAAGCTTACCACCATCTAGTGAGTGGACCCTGGAGTCAGATTGCTGCTGCTGCTGCTAAGTCACTTCAGTCGTGTCTGACGCAGTGCAACCCCATAGATGGCAGCCCACCAGGCTCCCCGGTCTCTGGGATTCTCAAGGCAAGAACACCAGAGTGGGTTGCCATTTCCTTCTCCAGTGCATGAAAGTGAAAAATGAAAGTGAAGTCGCTCAGTTGAGTCTGACTGTAAGCGACCCCATGGACTGCTGCCCACCAGGCTCCTCCGTCCATGGGATGTTCCAGGCAAGAGTACTGGAACGGGTTGCCATTGCCTTCTCCAGAGTCAGATTGACTGGGACTTAAAAGCTGTGTGAGCTTAGGCATGTTATTTTACTTCTCTCTATGGTTGTTAACCATAATAAGGATGATAATAGTATCTATCTACCTTATAGGGTTATTTTAAGCATTAAATGCTAAAGGATATATAAAGTGTTTTACTGCCCAGCACATGATAAGCCTTCAATAAGTATTAATGACTACTGCTGACTTTTTTGTTATTATGCCTTTCTCCTCCTCCTTTTCTTTATGTCAAGCTTAGCTCAGTTCTGCCAAATGAGAGTAACAAATGCTGTGAAAGCCAGTCAGAAGTCCTATAGATAGACACATTGATTGTCTAACATAAGAATCAGCACTCAAACTAACTATCCAATAATTCTTACTGGCTTTGTGCTGATTGTTGGTTGGTTGGTTTTTGTTTTATTTTCAGAATACTAAAGATGTATTTATTGCATTTTCTTAGCATAGAAAGCTCTGTGCCAAAGTTGTGCTTTGAAAGCAATAATACACAAATGATATGAGGAAGAGGGGAATTGTAGAAGAATAGAAGATGTGGTCTGTGTATTGCTCTTGGATTAAGAGAACTTGGTGATAACCCTCCAGGGGCCCCATAAAAACAACTCTCCCCCCAATACACACACACTGTGTACACACCACTCTACTTATCAGGCTATACACTCCCTACTGAAAGGTCATGTGCTGATTACTTGAACTGAAAACATACAAAATATCTGACCAACTCCCCAATCATATCATGGCAAATATATGGATTTAGAGGTAGACTGTCACTAAACATTGACACATTGGAGTGGAAGGAATCTATAAAAGGTTTAGTCAGGCCTGCTGTCTGTTTTTCCTGTCCTTTCTGGCAAGATTACAAACTCAAATGTTTAAAGAAATCAGGCTGGTAATGTAAATGATTGAAATAGAAATGTACAGAACTGCAGAGTGCTTGTTCCATGTTAAGAGACATCTTCTGTTTAGTTCTAGTCTTGTTGTCAGGTAGAAGTATGGGCACAGTGTTTCTGGGTCTTGCACTTTTCAAAGTAAGACAGAAATCGAGGTTGGGGGGCGTTAGGGAGGTTGGTTTGCTTGTTTTAATTTTATTGATGTATAGTTGATTTACAACATTGTGTTAATTCTGCTATACAGCAAAGTGACTCAGTTTTATATATCTATATACACATATATATTTTTTCTTATTCTTTTCCATTATGGTTTATCATAGCACATTGTATACAGTTTCCTGTACTATACATTCAGCCTTCCCTGGCGGCTCAGTGGTAAAGGATCTACTTTGCTAACGCAGGAAACAAAGGTTCAAGTCCTTAGGTCAGGAAGATCCCCTAGAGAAGGCAATGGCACCCCACTCCAGTACTCTTGCCTGGGAAACCCCATGGATGGAGGAGCCTGGTAGGCTGTAGTCCATGAGGTCGCACAGAGTCGGACATGACTGAGGCGACTTAGCAGCAGCAGCAGCCGCCAGTATTCTTGCCTGGGAAATCCCATAGACAGAGGAGCATGGCAGGCTACAGTCCATGGGGTGCCAGAGTCAGACATGACTTAGCAACTAAACAATAAGCTATATATAGTAGGTTCTTGTTTATCCATCTGAGTTTGCATCTGCTAATCCCAAACACTCAATCTTACCCTCCGCCACCCCACCTTCCCCTTACCAACCTGAAGTCTGTTCTCTGTGTGAGTCTGTTTTGTAGATATACTCATTTGTGTCTATTTTAAATTCCATATATAAGTGATATTATATGGTATTTGTCTTTCTGACTCACTTCCACTTAGTATGATAATCTTTAGGTCTGTCCATTTTGTTGCAAATTTTTAAAAATTTTTTCCGAATTATTAATAATAAAATCCAAAATAAAGTAACTGCAAGATGCCAGTTTGTAGCCTTTACTATAGAACCTCTGTGTGGATCTGTGTAGATAACAATGAGAAATGCAAATTTTAACCTGAAAGAAAGGTGTGACTGAAGGTATAAATTTGAGAGACTTCTATAAGAGAGATGATCACCAAATGCTATTGGGAGGAAAAAGAAAATAATAGAAGTCAGAAACTTGGGGGAAATTTCTGTGGAATGAGAAAAGGAAGAAAAGCCAAAGAATGAAGCAGAACAAGAGAATCACATATAGGAGATCAAGAGAACTTGCAAAATTCCTGCTTTTGAATAGAAGTTAAAGGAAGTTGCTAATTTGAGCAGTCTTTCGGTGCCTTTAAAAATCAACTAATCATTATTTAAAAACAAAACGAAACCTGTGAGAGTAGAAATGTAATTGTGAGCTGAAGGTAAACTCTAACTTACTCTACTCTGTAGCATGGAATTTGATGTATTCTGTTGCTGCGCCCCCCCCCCCCCCCGCAAGTACATTTGAAGGGAGGAGGTGTCCCATCTGCTGAAAGTCATACTGGAAGATGGAACAGGCAGCAGAGTCTAAGTCTGGTTCTGCCTGAGCCTTAGTATTCCTGATACCCTAGCTCCTGTTGCAGAATTCAAGGGCAGTCAAATAACTCCTGACATAAAGATTTAAAAGTAAAAGTTTTAACGTAATCCAAACATAAAAATTTGTTTGAAAGTTTTCATCCCCTAGAGAAAATGGACTTCTCCCAAAATTATATCTCTTTTTACACTATTATCACCATGTATAGAATACAGTATAAAATGTTTATATCCAGGCTTCCCTGGTGGTTCATTGGTAAAGAATCTGCCTGCCAGTGCAAGAGACATGGATCGAACAATCCCTGATCCAGCAATCCCTGATCCAGCAATATCCCACTTGCCTCAGGGCAACTAAGCCCATGTGCCACAACCACTGACGCCTGCTGAGCCCATGCACCACTGTTGAAACCTATGTACCCTAGAGCCTGTACTCCACAGCAAGAGAAGCCACAGCAGTGAAAAACAACTAGAGAGTAGCCCCCACTTGGCGCAACTAGAGAAAGCCTGCATAGCAATAAAGACCCAGCACACCCAAAATAAATAAATTAAAATATTACGTTTAAAAAAATGTTTATATCCCCCAAGTTGAGAAGTGAGCTATCCAGACTCAATGAACTTGGTGAGGAGGGGTTGGGAGTGGGAAGGGAGTGTGAGGACATAATTGTGAATTATATAGGCCTGGACTAGACAGGATATTCATGGGCAGCATGAGGACTGGAAGAAAACATTAGACTATAGATTTTATATCATTTAAAGAATATTTCACTTGTTAAAATAATGCAGTTAGAAGTACATGAACTCCTTTGGAGTGTTGACATCATGTATAGTATCAGGAAGTAATTTCAGTATTTCAATATCTAGGTCTCAAAAGCTCTGGTTTATATATTGACCTACTGCTGCTGCTGCTAAGTCGCTTCAGTCATGTTCAACTCTGTGCGACCCCAGAGACGGCAGCCCACCAGGCCCCCCCGTCCCGGGGATTCTCCAGGCAAGAACATGGAGTGGGTTGCCATTTCCTTCTCCAATGCATGAAAGTGAAAAGTGAAAGTGAAGTCGCTCAGTTGTGTCCAACTCTTTGCGACCCCGTGGACTGCAGCCCACCAGGCTCCTCCACCTTAGGGTGTTTCCATGAAATGTTTGGAATATGTTTACATGATTGAATACATAACTTATTTTGTTAGGTTTTCTTTTAATATTTCCAAAAATAATTGGCGCACAGTGGTTAATTAATTTACCTCAGAAGGACACATGGGAGAGCCTAAGTGGAAAATCAGGAACTGAACACAGGCAGCAGTGCCTCTCATAGGCCTTGAGACTGTTATGCCCAAGTCTCGAAATCTCCCAATGACCACCAGGGAGCCAATAAAAAAAACTCTCAAAAGCAAGAGAGTTTTTATTACCAAGCTCGAGCTGGGGCTCCCACCGTTACCGCCGCAGCGGCTATAGGGAGGAGCCCCGGGTTTTGGGTTACATTGCTTATATAGGGAGTGTTCATGAAAAAAAGAATTTCTAAGTAGGGGGACGTCTGATTGGTCACTTTCTTTTGAAGGGTTGTGTGTTGGTTTTTGATTGGTCCCTATTACCTAGGTCGACCACAAGTTCCTGAACATTAGGTCAGGAGATTCTGGTCTGGGGTCTGATTGGCTCATGAGTGGTGGGGTGAGGTCAGGGGATTTCCAAAGGCGCTTTTCCCGGAACCTTACAAAATGGAGTTTTTCTGTTAACAAAATGGAGTAGCTTAGGTTCTTCAAGACTCTCTAGGCCAGGATTCTTAAGAGCATGTGTATTTCGCAAACCCAAAGCTCTGCAACAAACACTTGTCCTCATTTCAGTTCTACTCCAGGAAAAGTGAGATCTACAATCTTGGGATAAGGAACAAGTGTGCCACAAAGGCTATAACATGAAAATGCTAATAGGATTGGAGAGTTAGCTTTCTACTTATAAGAGCAGTGAGAACACTAAGGCAATATAGCGGAAATTCCTAACCCCTACCCACTACCCTTTTGTTTCTTTTTACAATTAAGATTTCCTTTGAAGGAAAGCTAAAAGTACATGTTTTAAAAGGGTTTGAAACCCATCCCTGTCTTTAAATGGCCCAGAACATTTCACCAAAATTTTGTTGAATTGATTACTCAGCATTTAGTATGAGAATCCAAGTCCCCTGATTCCCAAGCATTTATTTCCCTAATTGAGCTCTAATCCTTTTTCCTGGATCTACCACTGCTGCACATTAGAATCACCAGGAGTGCTTTTAAAGACGCTAGACATGAAACTCCTATCAAAGTTGAAACCAAAATCTCTGGAGCTAAAACCTGGACATAGATGTCTTAACAGTTCCACAGTTGAACTGAGAGGTCTTTAAAGGTCCTAAAACCCTGAGAATCTGTCATTAACTCCTGTGAAAATACTGGTGATGTCTAATATAGCTTAATAACATACTTTACAAGTAGACAGTGATTGTAAAGACATTATTCCTCCATGCCAAGGGGAAAAAATCTGAGATTTTAGGGTCCAAAAAATAGCTTCAAAGCTTTTTTTCAGATCTGTATGTTTAAAATTCTAAGAAACAAGTTAATGAAAAATAAAGAGCACCTATTTTAATTCATTGCACCTACTGAATCAAATCACAAAGTATTTATCAGCTCTTTCTTTGTGTTCAGAATCCTTTGGTAGGCTAAGTGAGGAGCCTCAACATAGAATATCTGCCCTCTGTCTTTGAGGAACTTGTGATATATTATTATTGAGCTGGGGAAAAAGAGCTTATGCAGTAGTAATATCTAATATTGTTTGAATACTTCCTGGGTACCAGATATTGTTTTAAGCATCTTCCATATACCATGCCATTTGTTTTAATTGTCAACATCCTAACCTTGAAAGACTATGAGATTTAAAACCCTATTTACATGTTGATTTATCAGATGAGGAAAATAAAGCACAGAAAAAATATATAATTTACTCAGTTATTTAAACTCAGATATTCTGAGTTAGCGGGGAGAAATATCAATTACCTCAGATATGCAGATGACACCACATGACACCACTCTTACAGTAGATAGCAAAGAGGAATTAAAGAGCTTTTGATGCAGGTGAAAGAGGAGAGTGAAAAAGCTGGCTTAAAACTCAACATTCAGAAACTAAGATCATGGCATCCGGTCCCATCACTTCATGGCAAATAGATGGGGAAACAATGAAAACAGTGACAGACTTTATTTTCCTGGGCTCCAAAATCACTGCAGATGGTGACTGCAACCATGAAATTAAAAGGTGCTTGCTCCTTGGAAGAAAAGCAGTGACAAACGTACGCAGCATATTAAAAAGTAGAGACATTACTTTGCCTACAAAGGTCTGTATAGTCAAAGCTATATGTTTTCCAGTTGTCATGTACAGATGTGAGAGCTGGACAGTAAAAAAGGCTGACCGCCAAAGAATTGATGCCTTGGAACTGTGGTGTTGGAGAATACTCTTGAGAGTCCCTTGGACTGCAAGGAAATCAAACCAGTCAATCAACCCTGAATATTCACTGAGGGACTGATGCTGAAGCTGAAGCTCCAATATTTTGGACACCTGATGCAAAGAAATGACTCATTTGAAAAGACCCTGATGCTGGGAAAGATTGAAGGCAGGAGGAGAAGGGGACGACAGAGGATGAGATGGTTGGATGTCATCACCAACTCAGTGGACATGAGTTTGAGTAAACTTTGGGAGTTGGTGATGGACAGGGAAGCCTGGCATGCTGCAGACCCATAGGGTCACAAAGAGTTGGACACAGCTGAGCAACTGAATAACAACAACAGTTTTTGAGTCCAAAACTCATTCTTCTAAGCATTCAGTTCAGTTCAGTTCAGTCACTCGGTCGTGTCCGACTCTTTGCGACCCCATGAATCGCAGCACGCCAGGCCTCCCTGTTCATCACCAACTCCCAGAGTTCACTCAGACTCACGTCCATTGAGTCAGGGATGCCATCCAGCCATCTCATCCTCTGTCATCCCCTTCTCCTCCCGCCCCCAGTCCCTCCCAGCATCAGAGTCTTTTCCAATGAGTCAGCTCTTCACATGAGGTGGCCAAAGTACTGGAGCTTCAGCTTTAGCATCATTCCTTCCAAAGAACACCCAGGACTGATCTCCTTTAGAATGGACTGGTTGGATCTCCTTGCAGTCCAAGGGACTTTCAAGTGTCTTCAACACCACAGTTCAAAAGCATCAATTCTTTGGCGCTCAGCTTTCTTCACAGTCCAACTTTCATATCCATACATGACCGCTGAAAAAACAATAGCCTTGACTAGATGGACCTTTGTTGGCAAAGTAATGTCTCTGCTTTTGAATATGCTATCTAGGTGGGTCATAACTTTCCTTCTAAGGAGTAAGCGTCTTTTAATTTCATGGCTGCAGCCACCATCTGCAGTGTGTTTCCCCATCTATTTGCCATGAAGTGATGGGACCAGATGCCATGATCTTCGTTTTCTGAATGTTGAGCTTTAAGCCAACTCTTTTACTCTCCTCTTTCATCAAGAGGCTTTTTAGTTCCTCTTCATTTTCTGCCATAAGAGTGGTATCATCTGCATATCTAAGGTTATTGATATTTCTCCCGGCAATCTTAATTCCAGCTTGTGCTTCATCCAGCCCAGCGTTTCTCATGATGTACTCTGCATATAAGTTAAATAAGCAGGGTGACAATATATAGCCTTGACGTACTCCTTTTCCTGTTTGGAACCAGTCTGTTGTTCCATGTCCAGTTCTAACTGTTGCTTCCTGACCTGCATATAGGTTTCTCAAGAGGCAGGTCAGGTGGTCTGCTATGCCCTTCTCTTTCAGAATTTTCCACAGTTTATTGTGATCCACACAGTCAAAGGCTTTGGCATAGTCATTAAAGCAGAAATAGATGTTTTTCTGGGACTCTCTTGCTTTTTCGATGATCCAATTTGATCTCTGGTTCCTCTGCCTTTTCTAAAACCAGCTTGAACATCTGGAAGTTCATAGTTCATGTATTGCTGAAGCCTGGCTTGGAGAATTTTGAGCATTACTTTACTAGCGTGTGAGATGAGTGCAATTGTGTGGTAGTTTGAGCATTCTTTGGCATTGCCTTTCTTTGGGATTGGAATGAAAACTGACCTTTTCCAGTCCTGTGGCCACTGCTGAGTTTTCCAAATTTGCTGGCATATTGAGTGCAGCACTTTCACAGCATCATCTTCTAAGCATTAGTCAATCTATTAAGTACTGAGAGATAATGGAATAGTTGTTTTTAAGTCACTCTCTTTTGGGCTGTTATTTTTACACAGAAAATAGATAACAAGAATACTGGTACATAGTAAGTGCTGTGTGAGTGTTAGCTATCATCATCATCATCATCGTCATGTAGCTTTTTAGTGTCAAGTTTTGACATCCAGGTATGATCAGTAAGGAGCTATCATAGGTGTTTGGGTAAAAGGACCAATATGAATTATAGCTTTTATTAATTTTGCAGTAGAATATGGCTTAAAGGAAATACTGATAAGTGCAAGAGAAGGTATTTACAAGAACTGTATTAGAAGTTTCATAAAAATAAAACACCATATTTGGAAGTGGTTTTTAATGGTCCCATGCTAAATTACTTCACATAATACAAATGTCTGCTGAAATTGCGCAATTTTGTACCTTCTATGATTCAGGATAATGTGTCACCATTAATAATTCTTTTCTTCCTTGTGGTTACAATCAAAATTGAACTGGCTTCATCCCGCTATGTATGAATCTTGTAAGAAAGTTTCCATAGAATAACGATGAAGGTACTAATTCATAGTTCTCAGAAGCTAACAAGTAATGAAGAGGGGTTTTTCTTCCCTCAAGCAAGCCTTTCAGAATGCTTTTTCTGAAATGTTCTCTGGCCTCCGTTTGCATTTTTACTACCTCTCAAGTTAAGGAAACGTTTGTATTGAGCCAGAATTTTTGTCTATTTACTAAGTAATTCATTTCCTGATTGCATGTTTGATGACTTAACTATTATGTTATAAAGACCTGCAGTGTTATAAGAAAAGCTCTGGGTAAAAAACACATTTTGCTTTATTGTTTTTCTTACAAAACAAATTCATTTGTTTAATTGTGGGTTGAGGGTTGGAGCTGCAGACTGTACTTGGCCAAAACTGAAATCTGTGATCTTTTCCATTCAAGAAAGTTAACTGAAGCTGACATGACTTCTGGGAAGTGCATTGCAGCTGACATCTGGGCATGCCGCATGCCAAAGTGTTATCGTGAGAAATTGGTCCACCAGGAGTGGAATTTGAATCTAGAAGATTAAGTGAAAAAAGAAAAAGTTATCTGGACTGTATCACCTTTTTTGGAATGAACAAAATTAAAATTTTTACAGCATAATTCTTTGTCTAGTGGGATGCTGTGTCACAATTGGCAGTCACTTATTCTTCCTAACATGACTCCGCTCAGTCGTGTCTGACTCTTTGCGGCCCCATGGACTGTAGCCTGCCAGGCTCCTCTATCCATGGGATTTCCCAGGCAGGAATACTAGAGTGGGTAGCCATTTCCTCCTCCAGGGAGATGCATATAATTGCAAAGAATTATATGCATGACTCGAGGCTGTTTCATAGGGCTTCATCCCAGTGTTTTAAAACCTTTTGTGACAGTACATTTTAGAATTACCATCCAAGCCCCCTGCAGAGTGCTAAACATATCTTTGGTACTCTGAAAAATGTTTGTGGTTATAGTATAATATATTCTTAGGTACCAACACTGTGCAGAGAGCCTTCTATCCAAATGCAAATCTTATTTTGTGTAACCACTGCCTCAGTTTATTTGTATATTATATTTGTCATCCTGCTTTTCTTCTTGTTCTTAAAAAAGTGAGATTCTATGTCCATAGGAATGCTCACTATGCTGTAAAAGGCAAAGGAGCTCTATATCTTTATGTTTATGATCGACATTTGTGTATCTTAGAATACCATCGACCCCAGATGTTTTTGTTTTCTGTGGGTGAGCACTTGTCAAAGGCAGTAAGAAGATAAAGGCATACGTCTCACAGGAGGGATGTAAATAAATTATCAGTATTTCCTATTCTTCCTTCTCCTTAAATCTGAAAATCATACTTTTGTTATTTATGTGCTCAGTCGCTTAGTCGTGGCTGACTCCTTGCAACTCCATGGACTGTAGCCTGCCAGGCTCCTCTGTCTGTGGAATTTTCCAGGCAAGAATACTGGAATCGATTGCCATTTCCTTCTCCAGGGTCTTGTTACTTAAGCCATTGATAAAAGTGTTGAAAACAGCAGAACTTCATAGCAGGCCACTTGACACTTCCTTTTTGGATAATGTCAATCTACTTAGTAAATATGATGGGAAAGGTAATTTGGAATCTAATCACAGAATTGCCTCAGATTTCATGTTAAGGAGTTTACATTAATGTTATTCTTTAGCCACTAAGAACATGCAATAGCATGCTTTGGAACAGGGAGGTTACCTGCTTGTGTTTCAGAAGCCTAACAGCAGTCTAGAAGATGTTGAGAAGAATTGAGAGGTTGAGGAACAAAAGCCACTTAATAGGCTAGTATAATAGACAAGTGTCAATGAGAGCACTTAGGGAGAGATCCACTGAGTGGATGGAAATTTATCTATAACATGGTTTGCTTTTAGCAAAGGTGACAAACCAAATGCCTCTGGAAGCCAAACAAATAAAAATGAGGCAAATGAGTTAAGCCCGCCAAAGGAAGAGAACTCTCCGGTGAGGGCAGCCCCTCCTCAGCTTCAGCAGTTGTCACCATGCAGGAATATCTTTACTGTGACTTTCAATTTTTCAAGAGAAGTTAGAAATTTAGCTTTTCTGTAGAATCCTTTAATTTTTAAGTGTTGGCTTAATTTTTTCAAAGTCCTTGACAGCCAAAAAAAAAAGGAAAGTAATACATTTGCAGCCAGATGTAGCTAATAGGATGCTAGCTTTACGATCTGTAGCTTTTAGCTTCTTCTGGTTGTGAATTCTTGAGTGTAATAAAGAAAAGTCCTAAGGATAGGAATTAGAAAACTTTTGGCTTCAGAAAAGAATGTATACAAAACTTATAACTCTTTTTGTGGATAATGAAAGCAAAGATTTTATTAGCAACTTGTCCCTAAAGAGCACTTTATACGTAGATTATTTTTCTAGTTTAATTTTGCTTAGGTAGCACTGTTTCCTTCTTATTAGTCAGCATTGTTAGCATTTTTGAGTAATCATAGATTTGATAGAGACTTGTGCAGGAGCTGCTGAGTTACAGAAGTTATTACAGCAGAAAATTAATTATGTGGTGCTATAAATACTTAACTCAGTGACTCAGCAAATTCCCTTTAAGTCCAAAGGGAAACATTTTGTACCTAACTCATGAGGTCTGTTTTTAATTTCTGCAGCTTTGCAGTTGTCCCTATTTGTCACTGATAGATTTTTCAGTGATGAGAGAGGCAAAAAGATAGAGACCACTTTCAGAGGGAGATTAAGTACTGGGGAAATGAAAGCAGGGGGAACCTTCAGTCAGGGAGTGCTTCAGTGCTTATGGCAGGGGATTACCAGGAAGAAGTCAGAGAACCAGCTGGAATGACTGTGAGAAATTAGTTTTGTTATACTTTTGGGTGACATTTCAGCTAATAAAATTAGAATGAAAATGGTAATGTTAGAAGCAAACCTCTTGAAAACATGTAATTAACTTTTTTAGAATTCAGCAAGCATTCTGTATATCCCCAATATCCATATTTAAGATACTTTAACTAGGTATTTGAGTTGATTCCAATGTGTGCTAGAGATGGTCTTTGCCATCAAAGGCTTTAAGAGAGAGACTGTATGTACAAAAAAAAAGTTTACTTGTTTAATTAATAGTTTAATACTTAGTTTCCAAAACCTAAAAAAAAGTTGACCTTTTGATTAATATCTATTATCATCTCTTAATGATTATGTAAAGATAGGAACACATAATATAATTTCTTATAAACAGTAAGATATTACTGTTTTAAAAAAAACCCTCTATATGAATAGTAAAATTCTTGGCATTAATAAGAGACATAGAGGCTGGGGATTGGGGGTGCAGAGGTGGCTTTTGTGGTGTTCCTAAAAGTCTCTTTAAAAAAAAAAGAGATCATTTTAGTCATAATACAAATACTAGTACTCTTTATTGCTATTACATTTTACCACATTGGCAACTAAAATCTGTCAGTAGTTGTTCTAATATAATTCTGAGAGGAGGTTTTTTTGGTTTTTTTTTTTCTTGAGAGGAGTTTTAATGTGTCATTTTAACACATTCTTGAACTAAAGTAGTCCTAGATGTGAAAAATAGAATGAAATAATAGTTACATAAGTATAAACAGATTCTATGTAAGATAGTGTCTTAATCTGCTCAGACTGCCATAATAAAATACCATAGAATGGGTAGTTTAAACAACAGAATTTTATTTTCTCACAATTTTGGAAGCTGGCAATCCAAGATCAGGGTTCTAGCCAATTTGGCTTCTGGTTAAGGACTCCCTTTCTGTCTTGAAGCCACCTCTTGCTCCGTCCTCAGGGCCTTAGTTCATGGGGGGTCCAGGTTAGGGAAAGAGCAAGAACTCTCTGGTATCTCTTCTCATAAGGGCACTAATTCTATCACATTAGGGCCCCACCATAACTTATAACCTCATTTAACTTTGATTCAGTTCAGTCGCTCAGTTGTGTCTGACTCTTTGCAACCCCATAATTCCAGGATTATAGATCCTGGATTCCCTGTCCATCACCAACGCCAGGATTCCCTGTCCATCACCAATTCCTGAAGCTTGCTCAAACTCATGTCCATTGAGTCAATGATGCCAGGATTCCCTGTCCATCACCAACTCCTGGAGCTTGCTCAAACTCATGTCTGTTGAGTTGGTGATGCCATCCAACCGTCTCATCCTCTGTGGTCTCCTTCTCCTCCTGCCTTCAATCTTTCCCATAATCAGCGTCTTTTCTGATGAGTCAGTCCTTTGCATCAGGTGGCCAGAGTATTGGAGCTTCAGCTTCAGCATCAGTCCTTCCAGTGAATATTCAGGACTGATCTCCTTTAGGATGGACTAGTTGGATCTCCTTGCAGTCCAAGGGACTCTCAAGAGTCTTTTCCAACACCACAGTTCAAAAGCATCAATTCTTCGGCTCTCAGCTTTCTTCATAGTCCAACTCTCACATCCGTACATGACTACTAGAAAAACCATAGCTTTGACTAGATGGACCTTTGTTGGCAAAGTAATGTCTCTGCTTTTTAATATGCTCTCTAGGTTGGTCATAACTTTCGTTCCAAGGAGTAAGTGTCTTTTAATTTCATGGCTGCAGTCACCATCTGAAGTGATTTTAGAGCCCAGAAAAATAAAGTCAGCCACTGTTTCCACTGTTTCCCCATCTATTTGTCATGAATTGATGGGACCAGATGCCATGATCTTTGTTCTTTGAATGTTGAGTTTTAAGCCAGGTTTTCACTCTGCTCTTTCACTTTCATCAAGTGGCTCTTTAGTTCCTCTTTACTTTCTATGAGGGTGGTGTCATCTCCACCCTCATATCTGAGGTTATTGATACTTCTCCCGGCAGAAGTGGGTAGCCTTTCCCTTCTCCAGGGGATCTTCCCAACCCAGGGATTGTACCCAGGTCTCCCACATTGCAGGTGGATTCTTTACCAGCTTAGCCACAAGGGAAGCCCTAACCTTGTTTACTTCCTTCAAATACAGTCACACTGGGGAGGTAGGGCTTTAACATATAAATTTTAGGTGGGCACAATTAGTTCTAACATGGAAAATTGAGAGATAGTAACCAGGGAAGTCTTTTTGAAAGAAGCTTTATAGGCCTTTGTGGAATGAAGAGAATTTTAATTATTAGAGATTGGAAGAACAGATTCCAGGTGGAAGATTCAAATAACTTAACCAATGTCATAGCAGTGAGAAAGCAAATAATATGTTCAGCACACAGAGCATCCAGCTCCTTCACTTGTAGGATAACATCTACAAAAGTGAATGGTATTCAGGAAGTCCAGAAAGAGAGGATGTGGCCAAATTATTTAGTATCTTATGAAACTTCCTTCTCTGGTTTTAGTATTACTCTAAATAGTTATGTGGCCTTGATCATGTCTCTTTACTTCTGTATCTGTTAGCATCCCCATATGTCAATGAAAAAATTAAACTATCTCTGAGGTTTCTTTCAACTTATGGAGTCTATACCTCAAAAAAAAATAAGTAATTTAACTTTAACACATATTGTGTGTTGTATGTGCCTGTATACTTTCACATTTGTGCTCTCACACCAGCAGATGTGCCCACTTCTGCAAGTGTTTGATGATAGGCATAAAATCTACTGCCACTTATCTGTTGACCTTGAACTCCTCCTACCTCCCCATGAGTTAGAAACCTTTCTCTGCATATTCCAGGAACCCAGATGGACCTCCCAGAGAGAATTTACCAGGCAAATTGGGGAGATAATTGGTTTCCCCAGCCTTGTTCCATGCCTTTTTCCAACTTCATTGGCCCTCCTATTTTCTCTTGCTTCAAATTTCAAGTTCCCTCATGACTGCTTTTTCCAGCCTGCTAAGGAAACTTAATCTCAAAGCCTTCGTTCATATTCACTGGTAGGCAACTGGATAAAAGTATCCCCAAACCTACAGGGATATTTGCCTTTTAGAAGGAACTAGCCCTTCAACTGTAAGAATGACACATGAATAGTAAAATTCTAGGCATTAATAAATGGACATAGAGGCTGGGAATTGGGGGTGCAGAGGTGGATTTGTGGTGTTCCTAAAAGTATCAAAACTGTGAAATGACCTTGAAGCTTGAAAACCGTCTCCAGTCCTTGAACAGTTTAGTATGGCTTTACAGCTATTTATTCTAAGTCCTGGACCAGTCTTAGCTATTTTTAGGTAGATAATTACTGCTCTTCACTTGTATTTTAGAATTCTGGGTATAGTTATGGACTAACCAATGCAAACACTTTGATAACTTTGACCTGACCTATATGAGTCAGTAGATAATTCTTCCTGGAAATGGCTAAGTAGATCCAACAGCTTATTCATCATTTTAGAGGCCCAGTTTTAATGAATCTTTCATAAATAAACAAAAATCAATAGAACTAAAGTTGAAGATCTGTTCTCTTAAAAAAATAATGACGTATTTTTCTTTTCAAGAAATGTTTTTCCCCACTATATAGAGTCATCTAATAATATTGTTTTTCTTTTCAAAAATAGGCAGAAACACATCCAATCAAGAAGGTGTTATCTTTGTAATGGACTTAAACTGGGAGCTTAGGTGACTCATCTGAGAATATTGTATCAGTCAGAAACACTTCAGGGTTCAGCCCTAGCATTTACTGCTCTGTGGCCTCCAATTTGCGTGGGCACCAACTTAGTGAATCATAGTGGCTGTCCATCACTCATTCTCTGAAGACCACAGTTTGAAAATAAAACCCTTAGAAAACAGTTGCAGTTACTTCACCCACAATTGACTGGACCATGGATGCAACCTTCAATTTGAGTCTTTATTTGGTCATTGACAAGAGTCTTAAGTTTTTGAGTCAAAACTTCAATAAAATTCTGAAATTTATACCCCCAGATATTGGTTTTGTTGTTTGTAAGGATGCTTTCAGGACTTACTTTGCTTTTCATAATTCTAACAAAATAATTTAATTGTGTCAGTATGTGTCTGGAAAAGTTGAATAGATGGAAACTAAGGAAGGAAAAGATGTGCCTCAAAATTGTAATCCAATAGTACTGTGGTTCCTGCTTTCATCTGGCAAAAAGTAGAAAATAGTATAAGGAAGAAGTTCATTTTTCTTAAGATTTTTTTTTTAGGTAATAAAACTCAAGTTAAAAATCACATGAAATCAAGCCTGGCTAAGGCTTGTTGCTAATTGTTTTCCCTCTAGATTCTTTGTCATTGGAACAGTCTCTTAAGATAACGATAACATTACCCAAATTGAATCAGAGCATTTCAGCTGTAAAGTTTAATCACATAAGGAGAGGAACGTGCTTTTCTAGGAAATAGATCTTTGTCTTTTTTATCCTGATGTAATAGTGAACTGTTACATGCGGGACATCTTGAGCCAGGTGGCCACTGCCAGCTTTCTAGGCATATGGCCTGTCCCACTGCCTCTGCAGGTCCCTAAAGCTGCTTACTGTCCCTCGACCTAGGCAGGTGCTCATGCTTTCCAGAGCTAGCCATGGCTTCCCACAGAGGCTTTTGGCAGTTGCACTATCACCTTATAGGACTATGCAACGGCTTCACTAAATCCTTGAGCCCTGGCTGCTGCTTCTATTTACTAAATACTTATTAAGTACCAGATACTATGCTAAGTGTTTAACATATTGAATCTTCCTACCTCCTGGGGGCTAAATTGAAATGAAATTAACACAGATGGTATACCATAATCTTAGTTTTGGTTACATAGTATGCCTTCTGGATTACTAAAGCTATGGTGAATGACAACTACCTTTCATGATTATGAGCTAATTTTTTTCTTTTTTTATTGTGGTGAAACACACATAACATAAAATTCACCATCTTTACTACATTTAAATGTACAGTTCAGTGCCATAAAATATATTCACATTGCTGTGTAACTGTCACCTCAGCCATCCCCATAAATCTTTTTATCTTATAAAACTGAAACTCTATACCTATTAAATAGTAATTTCCCATTGACTTCTTCCCCATCTTCTTGTAACTACCATTACATTTTCAGTCTTTATGATTTTGACTAGTTCAGTTCAGTCGCTCAGTCGTGTCCGACTCTTTGCGACCCCATGAATAGCAGCACGCCAAGCCTCCCTGTCCATCACCAACTCCCGGAGTTCACTCAGACTCATGTCCATCGAGTCAGTGATGCCATCCAGCCATCTCATCCTCTGTCGTCCTCTTCTCCTCCTGCCCCCAGTCCCTCCCAGCATCCCTCATATAAGTGGGATCATACAGTACTTGTCTCTGTGACTGGCTTATTTCACTTAGCATGATGTTCTCAAGCTTCATCCATGTTATAGTGTATTGTAGAATTTCCTTTTTAAGGCTGAATAATACTCCACTGTATGTATATACCAGGTTTTGCTTATCTGTTCATCAGTCAAAGGACACTTAGGTTACTTTAACATTTTTTGCTATTGTGAATACTGCTGCTATGAATATACCTACACAGATATCTTTTTAAGACTGCTTTCAGCTTTTTGAACTAGAATTGCTGGATAATATGGTAATTTTATTTTTAATTTTTTGAAGGATTAACCATACTGTTTTCCACAGCAGTTATACCATTTTACATTCCCACCAACAGCATATAAGGCTTCCTCTTTCTCTACATCCTCACCAGCACTTGTTACTTTCTGATTTTTTTTTTTAGAGTAGCCATCCTAGTGCGTGTTAGGTGGTAGTTCATTGCTGTTTTGATTTGTATTTCCCTAATAATTAGCACATATCTTTACATGTGCAATTGGCTGTTTATATATCTTCTTTGGGGAAACATCTTTTCTCGGCTTCCCTGGTGGTTCAGATGGTAAAGAATCTGCCTGCATGCAGGAGACTCGGGTTTGATCCCTGCGTCAGGAAGATCCCCTGGAGAATGGAATGGCTATCCACTCCAGTGTTCTTGCCTGGAGAATTCCATGGTCAGAGGAGCCTGGTGGGCCATAGTCCATGAGGTTGCAGAGAGTTGGACTGACTCTTTTGATCTGCATTTCCTTAATAATTAGCACACATCTTTACATGTGCTTATTGGCCATTTATATATCTTCTTTGGAGAAACATCTATTGTAGTACTCTGCTCATTTTTATTTGAGTTATTCTGTTGTTGTTGGGTTTCAGAAGTTCAGTATATGTTCTGGATATTAGTCCCGTATCAGATGTATAATTTACAAACATTTTCTCTCATTGTGTGGGTTGCCTTTTTGCTCTGTGGATAGTGTATTTTGATGCACAAAGTTTTTAGTTTCGTAAAGTCCAACTTGTCTTTTTTCTTTTGATACATGTGCCTTTAGCGTCATATCTAAGAAATCAGTGTCAAATCCAATGTCATAATATCTTTATACTATACTAATACAAATCTCTTTAGACCTATGTAGCACACTGTAAAACTTGCTATTTAGTGATTGCTTTAAATCACTGAGAAGACTCCCCAAGCCCTAGAAAGAGTTTTCCTTTCATCTCTGATAAAGTGGAATCCAAGAATCATTAGTATCACCAAAGCTATTATTTTTGTTAGAAATAATATTCAGTTCTATCAGAGGAAGAATGAGTTACTTTAGAATGTGCAGTTTGAGGTAAAAGTACAGTGTATTTTTCATGCCATCTCTGAAATCTGCCAAGCCAGTGGGGCTTGGGCATTGGAACCAGTGATTGTCAGTGCCTCTTCCATCCTCACTTGTTACACCATTGCACTGTTATGAATGTCAGTTCTTTCACTCTAGATCAGTTTGCTTAGGACATGGCCTTGGAGACATTGCTTGTGCTCCAGGAGAGATTTTGAACATACTAGTGAAGAAAGAGAAAAAACAGTAATAGATCATATACTCTGAGCAGTGTAAGTCAAGGGAATGGCCCCTTATAAATTAGATTTAAGCTAATGGGTATCTTTATAGAAATATATGCTAATGACACAAATTGCATAATAGATTGAGGCCACACCAACAGTTTTAATATCCAGCAAAACTTTACAATAACCTGATTATTTTTTTTCTAATTAACCAAGGATTAAAACTTTAAGCATTTTGAGGAATTCCCTAGCAGTTCAGTGGTTAGGACTCTGCATTTTCACTGCCAAGGGCCCCAGGTTTAATCCCTGATCAGGGAACTAGGATCCCACAAACCAAGTGATGTGGCAAAAAAACACCCAAAAAACCTTAAGTGTTTCATTTCCAACCACAAAGTTGAAAATCTAACTTTGCACTACTTCCAACCCAGGGGTCAAACCCATGTCTCCTATGTCTCCTACACCGACAGCTGGATTCTTTACCACTAGCATCACCTGGGAAGCCAATCACATTTTAAAGTGTTTTCTAATGTAAAGCCTTTCGAAGTAATACATGTATATAAGTCAGAAATACAAAGGTTACATGGCTTCTAACAAAACAAAGGTCCCTTGCCTTACCTTCAAGATCTACAATGTTTATTTGTTCAGATGTTTCTTTTTGGTATTTGGCTTAGAGTTTATAACATGCTTTTACTTCTGTTCCTTAATTTTACAATATTAGACATTATATCAGTTGACTTGGAATATGAAAATTTAGATCTCTTAATTTCACCACCATACCAAGTCTGATGCTATAGTGATTTCTAATCCTTGGTGTGTGGCCCAATTTTTTCCTTATGCTCCTTTACAGAATTCTCCTTTAAGGATTAAGTGTTTATAATTATATACCTTAATGTGGTTCTTTTTACATTCAGTTTGCCAGATATGAGATGGTGCTTTCAATTTGAAAATCCATGCCCTTTGGTTTTTTTATTTATTTTATCGTTTCAGTTTTTCCTGTTTTTCTTTCTAGAACTCCTACTGATTGGATACTAATGCCTAGACTAATACTCTATTTTTTCTCAATATTTATTATGAAATTTTTCAAACATAGAGAAAACATTTTTAATTTACAGTAGACATCCATAAAACTACCATCTAGAGTCTAATACTAATATTTTTCTGTCCTTTTTTATACATGTCTATCCATCCATCAATCTACCTTATTTTCTATGTATTTCAAAGCAAATTATAGGCCACATATAATTACAGTACTTTAACATGCATACCATTTTGTAGTGAGAATTGTAATTATAGTTTGCATTTTCTTCTTTTGAGGTAAAATTTACATACAATGAAATATTTAAAACTTATACATTTACTAGGTTTTTAAATTGATTTTATTAAGGTATAACTGACACATAATAAACTAAACATAGTTAAACCATACAATTTGATTTAATAAGTTTTAACAGATATATATACCTGCCGTGGAACCATCACCACAGTCAATACAGTGAACATATTCATTGCCCCCAGATTTCCTCATGTTCCGTTGTAATCTCTTCTCATCTGACCTTCATCCCCACCCACAGGAAACTGCCGATCAACTTTCTATCACTACAGAGTTTGCATGTAGTTAGCATGTTCTGTAGTTATATATAAATGTAGTTATACAGTATATGATATTTTTGTCTATTTCAGCATAGATGAATCTCAAATTACTGTGCGGTTCATCTGTGTTGTTGCAATGTATTCTCTTTTATTGCTGAGTAGCATTCCATTGTGAAAACAAAAAATAAAACAACACCCTACATTTAACCTGTTGCTGAACATTTGAATTGTTTCTAAATATGAGCTGTTACAAATAAAGCTACTATAAATAGTTGTATACAAATCTTTGTATAGACAGACATTTCATTTTATCTTGGGTAAATACCTAAGAATAGAGTGGCTGGATTGTATGATGGGTATGCTGCTGCTGCTGCTGCTGCTGCTAAGTCACTTCACTCGTGTCCAACTCTGTGCAACCCCATAGATGGCAGCCCAACAGGCTCCCCCGTCCCTGAGATCCTTAGGTATATGTTTAACTTTTTAAGAAATGATCAAACTTTTTCCCAAAGTGCTACCATTTTATAGTTCTCTCAGTAGTGAGTGAGAATTCCAGTCCTCCCATACTAATGTCATTGCTTTTAATTTTAGTCATTCTAATAGATATGTAATAATATCTCATCATGATTTTTATTTACATTTTCCTAAGAGGAAAAGAACAGAATGGGAAAGACTAGAGATCTCTTCAAGAAAATTAGAGATACCAAGGGAATATTTCATGCAAAGATCGTCTCGATAAAGGACAGAAATGGTCTGGACCTAACAGAAGAAGAAGATATTAAGAAGAGGTGGCAAGAATACACAGAAGAACTGTACAAAAAAGATCTTCACAACCCAGATAATCATGATGATGTGATCATTCATCTAGAGCCAGACATCCTGGAATGTGAGGTCAATGGGGCCTTGGAAAGCATCGCTACGAACAAAGCTAGTGGAGGTGATGGAATTCCAGTTGAGCTGTTTCAAATCTTGAAAGATGATGCTGTGAAAGTGCTGCACTCAATATGCCAGCAGATTTGGAAAACTCAGCAGTGGCCACAGGACTGGAAAAGTTCAGTTTTCACTCCAATTCCAAAGAAAGGCAATGCCAAAGACTGCTCAAACTACCGCACAGTTGCCCTCATCTCACATGCTAGTAAAGTAATGCTCAAAATTCTCCAAGCCAGGCTTCAGCAGTATGTGAACCGTGAACTTCCTGATGTTCAAGCTGGTTTTAGAAAAGGCAGAAGAACCAGAGATCAAATTGCCAATATCCGCTGAATCGTGGAAAAAGCAAGAGTGTTCCAGAAAAACATCTATTTCTACTTATGCCAAAGCCTTTGACTGTGTGCATCACAAGAAACTGTGGAAAATTCTTCAAGAGATGGGAATACCAGACCACCTGACCTGCCTCTTGAGAAATCTATATGCAGGTCAGGAAGCAGCAGTTAGAACTGGACATGGAACAACAGACTGGTTCCAAATAGGAAAATGAGTACGTCAAGGCTGTATATTGTCACCCTGCTTATTTAACTTATATGCAGAGTACATCATGAGAAACACTGGACTGGAAGAAGCACAAGCTGGAATCAAGATTGCCGGGAGAAATATCAATAACCTCAGATATGCAGATGACACCACCCTTATGGCAGAAAGTGAAGAAGAAATAAAAAGCCCCTTGATGAAAGTGAAAGAGAAGAGTGAAAAAGTTGGCCTAAAGCTCAACATTCAGAGAACGAAGATCATGGCATCTGGTCCCATCACTTCATGGGAAGTAGATGGGAAACAGTGGAAACAGTGTCAAACTTTTTTTGGGGGGGCTCCAAAATCACTGCAGATGGTGATTGCAGCCATGAAATTAAAAGACACTTACTCCTTGGAAGGAAACTTATGACCAACCTAGATAGTATATTCAAAAGCAGAGACGTTACTTTGCCGACTAAGGTCCATCTAGTCAAGGCTATGGTTTTTCCCGTGGTCATGTATGGATGTGAGAGTTGGACTGTGAAGAAGGCTGAGCACCGAAGAATTGATGCTTTTGAACTGTGGTGTTGGAGAAGACTCTTGAGAGTCCCTTGGACTGCAAGGAGATCCAACCAGTCCATTCTGAAGGAGATCAACCCTGGGATTTCTTTGGAAGGAATGATGCTAAAGCTGAAACTCCAGTACTTTGGCCACGTCATGCGAAGAGTTGACTCATTGGAAAAGACTCTGATGCTGGGAGGGATTCGGGGCAGGAGAAGGGGACAACAGAGGATGAGATGGCTGGATGGCATCACTGACTCAATGGACGTGATTCTGAGTGAACTCCGGGAGTTGGTGATGGACAGGGAGGCCTGGCGTGCTGCGATTCATGGGGTCACAAAGAGTCGGACACGACTGCAACTGAACTGAACTGAATGACTAATAATGTTGAGAGTCTTTTCGTGTGCTTATTTGCCTTCTATATATCATCTTTGGTAAAGTATCTGTTCAGGTATTTTGCCCATCTTTTAGAACTGGATTATTTTCTTATTCTTGAGTTTTGAGGATTTTTTACATATTCTTGATATAGTTCAGTTCAGTCACTCAGTCATGTAGCAAATATATGATTTGCAAATATTCTTAGAAATTTTATAGTATTAGGTTTTACATTTAAGTCTGTGATTCCTTTTGAATTAATATTTCTATATGGTACTAGATATGAGCAAAGATCCAATTGTTCTAACAACATTTGTTGCAAGATTACCCTTTCTCTGCTTGATTGGCCCTCTATGTTTAAGGTTCCACATCCTTGGATTCAATCCATGTAGATCATGTAATACTGTAGTACATATTGAATAAAAAAATTCCACTTGTAAGTGCAGTTCAAACTTGTGTTGTTCAAGGGTCATGTATTATTCTTTTAATACATGCTAGATTTGGTTTGTTAGAATTTTGTTTAGAATTTTTACATCTGTGTATCAGTGTAACACTGGGCTCATAGAATGAGTTGGAAATTATTCCCTCCTCTTTGATTATTTGGAAGAGTTTGTGTTAAAAGAGTTATTAGTTCTTTCTTAAATGTTTGGTAGAATTCCTGATAGAGCTGTGTGTTGAATGTTTTCTTTGTTGGAAGATTCTTTTACTGCAGTTTCAATTTCTGTGATGGATATGGGCCTATTCAGGTTATCTGTTTCCTCTTTTTTAAAATAATATATGCTTATTTACTTAGTTTCACCAGGTCTTAGTTGCAGCATGTGCGATCTAGTTCCCTGACCAGGGATCAAACCCAGGTTCTCTGCCCTGGGAGCACAGAGCCTTATCCACTGGACCAGCAGGGAAGTCTTCTGTCTATTTCCGCTTGATTGATGTTTGGTAGTTTGTATTTTTCAAGGAATCTGTTCATTTTGTCTAAGTTGTCAGTATTGTCAATAACATAAAGTTCTTCATAATGTTTCTTTATTATCCTTTTAATATCTGTAGAACTTCTAATGATGCTACTTATCCTTTAACTTTGTATTTTATATTGCGATATAGTTGATTGACAAACAATATGATAGTTTCAGGTGAACAGTGAAGGGATTCAGCCATACATATACATGTATCGATTGTACCCCAAACTCCCCTCCCATCCAGGCAGTGCTACTTATTCTTGATAGTGGTAATTTTATCTTTTTTTTTTCCCTAATCAGTCTGACTAGAGATTTAACAATGTTATTAATCTTACCAAAGAATCAGCTTTTCGTTTGATTGGTTTTCTTTATTGGTTTTCTGTTTTGTGTTTCATTGATTACTGCTTTAATCTTTATTAATTCCCTTCTTCTGTTTCTATCTTAATTTGCTTTTCTTATAATCTCTGTAAGCTAAGGTCACTGATTTGAGACCATTCTTTTCCAATACAGACATTTATTGCTATAAAATCCCTCCCAAACTATTATTGCTTTAGTGGCATATCACAATTCTGGTATGTTGTGTTTTCATTTCGTGCAAAGTATTTTCTAATTTCCCCTTTTATTTCCTCTTTGATCAGTGAGTCATTGAGTTTTCTAGATACTTTTCTATTATTGATTTCTAATTTAATTCCATTTTGGTCAGAGAATATACTTTGTGTAATCTGAATCCCTTAAGTATATTGTGACTTATTGCCAGAGAGATTTTCTTGAAAAATGTTCTGTATTCACTTGACAAGTGTGGTTATTTTGCTGTCATGCTGTCAATCAAGTAAGTTGATAATGTTATTCAAGTCTGTTACATCCTTGCTGATTTTCTGCTTGCACTTGTTAATTACTTAGAGATATTGAAATCTCCAACTATAATTGTGTATTTATTTCTCCTTGCATTTCTATCAGATTTCATTCTTGTATTTTGAAGCTGTCTTACTTGTACATAGACACTTTGAGGTTTTTTGTCTTCTTGATGAATTGACCCTTTGCCATCATGAAATGACCTTTATCTGTGGTAATATTCTCTGCTTTGAAATCATCTTGTATTCACAGAGCCACTCCAGCTTCCTTTGGATGAGTGTCCATGTGCCATGTCTTCTTTCGTCCATTTTGTAAAGTAAGCTTTTAGAGTGTTTTGACATTTACCAAACGCTGGTGAGATGGAGAGTTTCCATGCGTCCTTGCCCGGTTTCTCTTATCAGCAGCCTTTTAAAAATGTTTTATTGAGATATAATTCACATGCCACAACAGTTCACTCATTCAGAGTATACATTTCGGTGGTTTTTAGTAAATTCCCTTTTACCACAGTCAATTTTAAACCATTTTTATTACTATGAAAACAAACACCATACCCATTAGCTGTCACTACCCATTTCCCCCTATCCCCTGAGCCCTAGGCCGCAGCAAATCCGCTTTCTATCGCTATGGATGTGCCTGTTCTGGATTTTCATATGAATGAAGCCATGCAATATGTAATCTTTCATAACTGGCTTCTTTCACTTAGCATAACATTTTCAAGTTTCATCCATGGTATAACATTATCAGTACCTATTTTTTTAATTGCTATGTATTACATTGTACACATATACCACATTTTATTCATCATTTGATATACATTGGGGTTGTTTCATTTGTAAATTGAGATATAATTCATGTACTATAAAAATTTGTTCTTTTAAAGTGTGAAAAGGGCTTTCCTTCACTTTATCTGATCTTCAAATTTATTTGTTATTAAATCCATTTTATGACTTCTAAATTCTTATTAACATCGTTTATCTGGTGATGTCTCCTCTCTCATTCTCTTTGTTCTTGTATATTTTTAACATCTTTTTTCTTTGCTGTCATTTCAGTGGAGTTCAGGGAACAAAAGAATATTCAACGTACCATTTAATTTAAAAATCTCTTTAAAATTCTTTTTAAAGAAAGAAAAGAAATTATTCAAAATTCTATTATCTTTACTTCATTTTCATTTTGCCTTTTTCCTCCTAGTTTTTATGTACTTGCAGATGTAATCATAGCATAATTGGCTTGTTTTTTTTGAAATATAGCATAACCACTTCACTCATAAGCACATCATCATATTAACCACTTCAATTGTAGCATAATATTTTTTGTGTCAATAAGGTAGCATCATCATTTGCCTGACCTTTCTTCTCCATAGTTAAACATTAAAATTGTGAACTTTGGAGGGGGGGGCAGGTATAGCTATTAAGGATAATGCTAAAATAAACATTTTTGTTGAGTTTTGGGGCCATTTGTAAGTATACTTTGTGAGAACTGTGACTCACCAGATTTCTCTATTTCCTGTGCCAGAACTCACTGACGCCTTTCTTCTATCGCTCCTTTTGCACATAGACCCCAGAGAAGATCCCTGGATACAGATCTGCTAGTCTTTTTGCTGATTATATTCTTCCAATTAGGCCCTTTATCCTTCTGGGTTACAGTGCTGTTATAAACAACATTATTAGATGCATCAGTCCGCAAGATCCACAGGACTAAGCATAGTTATAAATATGTTTTAAACTCTGCAGTTTCATAAAAATATCAATAGGAAAAGAAAAACTAAACTGTTCATCTATAATGGCTTCTAAAGAAACAAGTCATTGTTTTTAAAACTGAAAAATGAAGGGATAAAATCATATAATTATCCTACTTTCTAGTATAGACTATATGTTTGGGTCTCCAAACAGTTATGAGATGAACTTTTTCTTTATATAAATATCCTAGCTAATAAGTGAGGGAGATTTATATGATCTAAAGAGAAGCTAGAGGGAAGTGCCAACAAATGTTCAAACTACTGTACAATCGTGCTCATTTCACATGCTAGTAAAACTATGCTCAAAATCCTTCAAGCTAGGCTTCAGCAGTACATAAACTGAGAACTTCCAGATGTATAAGCTGGGTTTAGAAAAGGCAGAGAAACCAGAGATCAAATTGCCAACATCCATTGGATCATAGAAAAAAGCAAGAGAATTCCAGAAAAACAACTACTTCTGTTCATTGACTAAGCTAAAGCCTTTGTGTGGACAGCAATGACCTGTGGCACATTCTCAAAGAGATAGGAATACCAACCCATCTTACCTGTCTTCTGAGAAACCTGTAGGCAGGTCAAAAAGCAACAGTTAGAACCAGACATGAAACAACTGACTGGTTCAAAATTGGGAAAGAGGCATGACAAGGCTGTATATTGTCACCCTGCTTATTTAACTTATATGCAGAGTACATCATGCAGAATGCCAGGCTGAATGAATCACAAACTGGAATCAAGATTGCCAGGAAAAATGTCAATAACTTCAGATATGCAGATAATACCACTCTAATGGCATAAATCAAAGAGGAACTAAACAGCCTCTAGATGCGGCTGAAAGAGGAGAGTGAAAAAACTGGCTTGAAACTCACCAAGAAAAAATTAAGATCATGGCATCTGGTCCCATCACTTCATGGCAAATAGAAAGGGAAAAAGTTGAAGCAATGGGAAATCTTTTTTTGTTTTCTTAGGCTCCAAAATGACTGCAGATGGTGACTTGCTGCTTGGAAGGAAAGCTATAATAAACCTACATAGCGTATTAAAAAGCAGAGACATCACTGTGCTGGCAGAAGGCCATGCAGTCAAAGCTATGGTTTCCGCAGCAGTCACGCTCAGATGCTGCAGCTGGACCGGGAAGAACACTGAGTGCTAAAGAACTGATGCTTTTGAACTGTGGTGCTGGAGCAGACTCTTGAGAGTCCCTTGGACAGCAAAGGAAATTAAACCGCTCGATCCTAAAGGAAATCAACTCCAATATTCATTGGAAGGACTGGTGCTGAGGCTGACGCTCCTATCCGTTGGCCACCTAAGATGAAGGGTTGACTCCTTGGAAAAGACCCTGTTGCTGGGGAAGATTGGAGGCAAAAGGAGAAGGGGGCAGCAAGAAGATGAGAGGGTCAGATAGCTTTACCTACCCAATAGACATGAATTTGAGCAATCTCCAGGAGATAATGGACGGAGGAGCTTGGCAGCGGAGGAGCTTGGCATGCTGCAGTCCATGGGGTTACAAAGAGTCGGACACAACTTAGCAACTGAACAATAACAACAATAAATGAGAAAGTAATGGTAGAATGAGAATATCAGTATTTTATTGCTTCTAATGATAAATAAATCCAGGCACTGACCATCAGTGGCCTTTAAGACTGCAAAAAGAGAAACAACCAGATGTGCCTCTTATAATGGTATCTGTGAAATATTGTTGCCAAACAGTAAAGCCTGACTCGGATCATGCTTCTAGATCCAGCTACCAATTTGTAGGAAATGTAGAGGACAACAGAATATTTCACATGAGATCATTGAGATGCAGTCAGCAACCACTGCTGCTGCTGCTGCTAAGTCACTTCAGTTGTGTCCAACTCTGTGCGACCCCATAGACGGCAGCCCACCAGGCTCTCTCGTCCCTGGGATTCTCCAGGCAAGAACACTGGAGTGGGTTGCCATTTCCTTCTCCAGTGCATGAAAGTGAAAAGTGAAAGTGAAGTCGCTCAGTCGTGTCCATCTCTTCCCTACCCCATGGACTGCAGCCTACCAGGCTACCCATGGGGTTTTCCAGGCAAGAGAGCTGGAGTGGGTTGCAGTCTAGACAGATGGAAACTCTGTTGGACAAATGATCCAGTTTCTTCAAAAAATAGATTGCAGATGGGTGGCTGGGGAGAGGTGGCCAGACAGGCAGTAGAGAAATCTAAAGATTAAAACCTACCTCATATATATATATGGACCTTGTTTGAGTCCTTCCTGAGACAAACAAACTGATTCTAAAAAAAAAAAGTAAAAATAAAAAACAAGGAAAAATCAAAGTAAAACATTTTTAACATTTAAAAGGTATTTAAAACACTGAATAGATATCTTATATTAAAGAATTATTAAGTTTTCAAACAGTTGCTTTGTAGAAAGTCTGTGTGAAGTAATTTCTCATTAGAAAAATAACCAGTGTACAGTAACCCCAAAATATTTATTGGCACAAATAACAATGGGAATATTTTTGAGAATCCTCTCAATTAGTTCCAGGCACTATTAAATAGTACTGAAATTATTCATCAAAGCTGAAAGTTGATATGAACCACTGTTTCTAATAACTAAAAGGTAGAAACAATACAAATATCCATTAACAGGAACAAGGAAATGCTATATATTCATACAGTGGAATTCCACACAGTAAGTTATGCAAGGAATAAGAAATTAAATTCTCTAGCTAAACTACCTGAGTTTGAATCCCAGCTCTGGCTCCAATATTTCCTGGCAGTATTCTCTTGAACAAATTACTTAACTTCTTGGTGCCTCAGTTTCTTCCCTTTTAAAACAAGGGTAATAATAGTATTTATCTCAGTGGATTGTGGGGCTTCCCTGGTTGCTCAGCAGTAAAGAATCCACCTGCAATGCAGGAGACACAGGAGATGCAGGTTCGATCCCTGGGTGGGAAAGATAGCACGCACACACAGTAGATTATAAAATTGCTGTAAGGACTAAGTAATTTCATAAATATACATAGTGAGAAACCACCAGTACAAGTTAGTTATAATAATTATTTGTTACCTTAATAAGCCTAGCAACATAATTTGTAAAAAGCCAAGTGGCAGAATAAGGCACAATATGATACTGTTTATATAAAGTTTCAAAACCTACCAAAAAGGAGCAGGAATTTGCGTCCTGTTTTGTGTTTTTAGGAATACTAAACCCAGGCAAAGGACTTAACAACACCGTATTTGATTTCTGCTTAATTTCGGACAACAAAGGAAAGAAATTGATTCATCTTCTCTTTCAGTATGTCAGTATTTGCTAAGCATCTTAATACAAAGAATCATTAAAAGGATACATGGTTTATGGACTTCAACCCTGTCGTTCCAACTACTGACAATGGCACATCAAATAAATACTGGGCAATGCTGCAAATGAATATATTTCTTGTGTAGAAATTGTGTGTTTGGATCTTCTAAGGAGTCCAGGAGAGGATTAGATGATTATGCATTTAAAGTTACTTGCACTGCTCAGTATCAAGGAAAAACTACAGTAGATTCTCACATTACATCCTTTTAATTATTTTATTACTCACCTTTCTGTAAACCCCACTGACAAATGAACGCGATATCCCAAATACTCATTTCTTGTAGGCCGCTGTCTGTCCCTTCTGAGTTGTATATATATAAAGAGCCAGATATTTTGTCCCAATTAATTATATAGTATAATTAAATATTACATAAATCAATGAAATATAAACTGTATATTTTGAAAAAGATTAGTAAGGAATAAGATGAAACCTGCAATGTAATCCTGTATATTCTTTATGGATACAAACAGGTATAAAAACATAAAATGGGAATGAAAAATAATTCAGGATCATTGTTTCCTTTCAGATAGAGAAATGGGATGAAGAGTTTCAATCAAATCTATAATTTGTATGTCTCTTGTTAAAAAGATAATGCACAAAAATAATGTGTTTAAGATGTGGCTAAGAGTTGATAAATACAGGTTTCAGATACACATTTTTCCCATTTCTGTCTTCCTTTTAAAGTCTGTCAAGACTAAGCATTTCCAAAGTTCATCAGAATACATTCAGAAGTGACTTAATGTGTGGGCTTCATTAAGCCAGTGTAGAATCATAAAAGGACTGACTGGCACCAGCCCTGAATTGCGCACTGAGGTACTCTTGTATTCCAGTGTCCAGAATTGGATAAGAAATACCCAACAATTTAAACAGTGACTCTTTGTATTCTAATTATTATTTAAGAATATTAATATTTATGGACTCAATCTTCCTAGGCACTTTTTCTCCTGGAATCTGGTTTCCCTCTGAGCTTGGGCCTGGAGGGCAAACATATCTAGCCAGCCAGGCCCTAGACTGGCCTCTCATACTGGTATCTTAACCTTCCCTTGACCAACTGTCTGAGAGGATTTGTATCCATCTATTTGGATTTGAATCTAGCCTGCTGGTTGGTAAGCCCCATGAAGTTTATTCTCCATATCCTGTCCCATGCTGGGTTTCCTTTGAATGCTCTGTGAAAAAATGAATGGCATTGCTTAATCTGGTACCTTCAGAGCTGTTTTTTTTCCTAGATAAGGAAGGAAGTCACCACATTTGTAAACATCTCATGAAATTACATAGCAAAATATCAATTGTTTCTTTAGGATAAAATCATAAGAATTATGAAATGTAAAGTAAATATTTGAAGAGGAAGAAAGATATCATTTGACAGCAGTATTCCTTACCACCACCATTACCCTCAGACCTTCAGTATGGATTGAGACTCATCTATATGCAGAATAAAAGGTCATGAAGCTGGCATATGGGCCAATTAGAGAAATCATCCTAGGAAAGCCTTTTTTTCAAACCAAAGAAGTGATTAGAATCATGAGATAGTTTTCTCCACAGGTGCTTATTTTCTTGTTTACTAAAACTACTATCACAGGATATAGTGAATCTGAATCCTTGAGCAGATATTATTGTATCTTTCTCTAGATAATTATAGTTTTGTTTGATGGAGTATCTTAATTTTTGTATTGTACAGAAATGACATAAAATAATAGAAAACCTTGTCTCTATTCCCTTCTCTTCCACACCTTGCTATGTGACCTTGGGAAAATCCATTTGCTTTATGAGATCTCTCAAATGTACAGTGAGGACGCTCAGTATTCTTCTTCCACCCAACTTTCTAGCCCAGTCCGGCTGTAGAGCTCCATTTTTTTCAATTCCTATTTAAAAAGCCCTCATGGAATTTAGACAGAATAAGGTGCTACTGCCCTCTGCTGGTCCTCAGAACATACCTGCCCATCAGTGCAATGATCTTGCCCATTCAAACATCAAAGGTCTCAGTGCACCTTGCTTTCACTTGAGAAAACATAGCTGGCTGCTGCTGCTGCTAAGTCACTTCAGTCGTGTCCAACTCTGTGCGACCCCATAGACGGCAGCCCACCAGGCTCTCCCGTCCCTGGGATTCTCCAGGCGAGAAAACTGGAGTGGGTTGCCATTTCCTTCTCCAATGCAAGAAAGTGAAAAGTGAAAGTGAAGTCGCTCAGTCGTGTCCGACTCTTCGCAACCCCATGGACTGCAGCCCACCAGGCTCCTCCATCCATGGGATTTTCCAGGCAAGAGTACTGGAGTGGGGTGCCATTGCCTTCTCCAGAAGGCATAGCAGGAAACCACAAAGAAAAGAAGCAAATTTCATGTTTAGAAAAATTATGTTTTAAGTATTTGTGAATTAATAATTTCTTATACATTTATCAGATGCCAGCACCATTTGTGACTGACTTGCTACCAAAAAGTGCATATCCTACAGTCCCTTCACCTTACTGTCATTCTCATCCAGTAAACAAGCAGGGGGTTCTGACACTTTGGGCTACTGTTTCACACCATTTTTCTTCCTTGGAACATATGCAGTCCACTTTTGTTGAAAACACTTAGAAAAAAAAAAAAGAAAGGAAACACTTAGAGAAGTTTTTATGTAATCACTTTTAGTTTTTGAATAAATAGGAAGATAATAATTGATATGTGCCAAGTAAAGTGAATATGCAGCAACAGTGAGAAAAATGCTAAAAGAAGGCAGGGCTTCAATATACTCTCAAATTCCTATAGAGCTCTGTCAAGTTGTAATAGATTTATTATAATAACTTTTTTATTGTATTGATGATCCTAAAAGAACTCTATGTAAGAAACTGATAAGGATTTATTGAGAGCTCAGTTTTTCTGAGCTCATCTATGTTAATATAATTACAGAACTCCAAAATGTTAGAATCTGTTGTTACAATGTGTTCATAAGAAATGGTGCTGCCTGGCTATACTCATAGGAAAGTCACGCTTGTACCTTGTTTAAATTTTATGCCTTTAAAATCTCTTTCATAATAGGTCTGTGTACTGCCTCTGAGGTCACTGTTATTCCTTAGAGTGGTGGGGGCAAAAAAAAAAATTGAAGTGCAACCTACATCCCAAGTATCCTTAAGTAGAGTGTAGAAGGAGTATGTGACTCAGTGTCTGTCACTTCTGTTTACATATTCACAGAACCACACACATTTTATCCCTGATTTCCCAAGGGTAGAGAGTTCAGTTCAGTTACTCATTTGTGTCCGACTCTTTGTGACCCCATGAATCGCAGCACGCCAGGCCTCCCTGTCCATCACCAATTCCCGGAGTTCACTCAAACTCATGTCCATCGAGTCAATGATGCCATCCAGCCATCTCATCCTCTGTCATCCCCTTCTCCTCCTGCCCCCAATCCCTCCCAGCATCAGGGTCTTTTCCAAGGAGTCAACTCTTCGCATGAGATAGCCAAAGTATTGGAGTTTCAGCTTCAGCATCAGTCCTTCCAATGAACACCCAGGACTGGTTGGATCTCCCTGCAGTCCAAGGGACTCTCAAGAGTCTTCTCCAACTCCACAGTTCAAAAGCATCAATTCTTCAGCGCTCAGCTTTCTTCACAGTCCAACTCTCACATCCATATATGACCACTGGAAAAACCATAGCCTTGACTAGATGGACCTTTGTGGACAAAGTAATGTCTCTGCTTTTGAATATGCTATCTAGGTTGGTTATAACTTTCCTTCCAGGAAGTAAGCGTCTTTTAATTTCATGGCTGCAATCACCATCTGCAGTGATTTTGGAGCCCCCCAAAATAAAGTCTGACACTGTTTCCACTGTTTCCCCATCTGTTTCCCATGAAGTGATGGGACCAGATGCCATGATCCTCGTTTTCTGAATGTTGAGCTTTAAGCCAACTTTTTCAGTCTCCTCTTTCACTTTCATCAAGAGGCTCTTTAGTTCCTCTTCACTTTTTGCCATAAGGGTGGTGTCATCTGCGTATCTGAGGTTATTGATATTTCTCCTGGCAATCTTGATTCCAGCCTGTGCTTCTTCCAGCCCAGCATTTCTCATGATGTACTCTGCATAGAAGTTAAATAAGCAGGGTGACAATATACAGCCTCGACGTGCTCCTTTTCTATTTGGAACCAGTCTGTTGTTCCATGTCCAGTTCTAACTGTTGCTTGCTGACCTGCATACAGGTTTCTCAAGAGGCAGGTCAGGTGGTCTGGTATTCCCATCTCTTTCAGAATTTTCCACAATTTATTGTGATCCACACAGTCAAAGTCTTTGGGCATAGTCAGTAAAGCAGAAATATATGTTTTTCTGGAACTCTCTTGCTTTTTCGATGATCCAGGGGATGTTGGCAATTTGATCTCTGGTTCCTCTGCCTTTTCTAAAACCAGCTTGAACATCTGGAAGTTCACGGTTCATGTATTGCTGAAGCCTGGCTTGGAGAATTTTGAGCATTACTTTACTAGCGTGTGAGATGAGTGCAATTGTGTGGTAGTTTGCTCATTCTTTGGCATTGCCTTTCTTTGGGATTGGAATGAAAACTGACCTTTTCCAGTCCTGTGGCCACTGCTGAGTTTTCCAAATTTGCTGGCATATTGAGTGCAGCACTTTCACAGCATCATCTTTCAGGATTTGAAACAGCTCAACTAGAATTCCATCAGCTTTGTTCGTAGTGATGCTTTCTAAGGCCCACTTGACTTCACATTCCAGGATATCTGGCTCTAGGTGAGTGATCACACCATCGTGATTATCTGGGTAGTGAAGATCTTTTTCGTACAGGTACCTGTGTTTTAAATGAGCAGTCCTCATGCAGCTTCCCCTTAAGGATTTCCTGACCCTCGCGTCATGGTCAGTTCTAGCTTGTGGCTGCCTGTAAGAGTTAATAGATGATCATCCCAACAACAGTACATAGGCCTACCTTGAAAGGGACTTACGCATGAGATTCAGAGGTACACAGACTCTAATAGGCAAAAATCACAGCCACCCCACTTCCAATTATAAGTACTACAGTACATTTCATGGTATGCATGGTATCTATTCCAGTTGAAGATTTAGTCTGCTCTAGACCAAGAAGGAAGTTTGTATGTATTGAGCATAATTTTTTACCAGATACCTTATACATTTGTTATGCGTCCCTAAGAAAAGAATGAACTCTTTGCTACATAACTGTTATGTATGCAACTTTAATAGTGATCTTCAGTGTTCAATATTTCAGCAGAAAAGAATCCACTTATTAATTGCTTCAAAAGAAAACTAACATTATCAGAAGCTTTAGTTTTACTGATAGAAAAAAAATTAATTCAATTCTAAAGAATAAAATGGACTGAAAAGTTATCTAATGAGACCATTACCGAGTATTTGCTGAGAAATAATGGGTTTAAATTTTTTTGAGACATTTTTAACATTGAGAAATGAAAGCCACAGCTGTGGAAAGGTGAGTCAGGTCATAGCAGAAGTTTCAAGGCAGACTGTTACTCTGGGAAATAAAATCCTAAAATAAAAGACTAAAGTAACAGAGAGTTGTACTAACTGTTATTCAATTTATATGTGATTTGCTCTAAGTTTCTTTTCAAGATAATTTGCTATAATAAAAAGGGCAGGGGATTTGGAAACAAACTTTGGGCTTGAAACCTAGTTCCACCGCTTATGTAATTGCTATATGGCCTTGGGCAATCACTCAGTTAAACTTTTTGAACTTCTGTGTCCTGTTCTTTAATTTGGCAATAACAACATGCATCTTACAAGATTTTCGGTATTAAATGAGATGTATATTTATGAAGTGCTGCAAGTGACTGCAGAGTTAGTTTTCTTTCCCTCTGTTGTTTTTTTCTTTACCATTCTTTTTTTAATTAATAGTTTATTAATAGCTTCTTTATTAGTTTAACTGGCAGATATAATCAAAGGACTCAGAAGAAAAGTGACATTATATTACTAACCATTTGCCAGGTTGAATCTAACCCAGGGAGCTTTGCATATTTTTTTACATTCCATATTTGGTTAATTTGACACAAATTAGAACTCCCGATTCTAGAAAGGCTCAGCTGTATTCAAATTAAGCAGGAAAATATCTAATTGCTATTGCCTAAGAATTCACAAGCACTGTGCTCTCAAGTGGGGGAATAAGCAGTATTGAATAGAGTTGTTTAGTCGCTAAGTCAGGTCCACCTCTTTCGTGACCACATGGACTACAGCCCACCAGGCTCCTCTGTCCGTGGGGTTTTCCAAGCAAGAATACTGGAGTGGGTTGCCATTTCCTTCTCCATCCCTCTGTTGTTAATCACAGAGAAAGATTTACTCTTACTTAGAAGCCCAGCAGGAAGTCCTGGAAAGGAAGGTTTGGTTTTAGATGACCTTCCCACACCCAGACTTGGTTACCAGAAAATACCCTGGCAGCTTGGACAGTCTGCTGGCGAGTGTGTGAGCCAGGCAGCAGCCTTGGTAAGGAGGTAAAGGGCTAGAATGAGCAGGCGGGAAATTCACGATACGCCCTCATTCTGTGTGTAAGGCCAAGCTGAAGGCTCACTCGCATTTCAGTTAGTGCCCTCCTAACCCCACCAAAATGTACTCTAATACCAAGTAGAAAAAGTTCTGAACTGTCTGGAATTTTAGATTTAGGTTGTGATGGATTTTATTATATGTCCTAATTGTAATAACTACCCAACTCTACATTTCCTGCTGTATGCACAGTACAGTGTTTAGGTACTTTTCATATATTCTCTTATTCATATACTTTTGATTTTAAAATGTCCCTTTTAAGAGATAAAATAACAGAGACCTTTAAAGGACTTGATAGCAAGCCCAAAGTTGCCAGTTAAAAATGTGTACGTTGCTGATTGCTAAGCTTGTATTGCCATAAGATGTATTTAGATAAATCCTTTGATCACATTCATGATTAATCTGTGGCCTCTGTAACCTTCTGAACTGTCCTGACCCTGTCAGCTCCATGGTGATATATATTATGTGTTCTCACAGAAACTGGCCCCTGGAGTCAGCCAGTTTGCTTACACCTGTGTACAGGACCACCCCATTTGGACGAATCAGCAGTTTTGGGAGACAACCTTTTATAATGCGGTACAGGAACAGGTTCGCTCCCTGTATCTCTCAGCCAAGGAGGACAATCATACCCTGCATCTGAAGCAAAAGGTAAGATAAAGAAATGTATTTGTGTGGGGCTAGGGTCCTGACTCGGAGAAGGCGATGGCACCCCACTCCAGTACTCTTGCCTGGCAAATCCCATGGATGGAGGAGCCTGGTAGGCTGCAGTCCATGGGGTCGCAAAGAGTCGGACACAACTGAGCGACTTCCGTTTCTCTTTTCACATTCATGCATTGGAGAAGGAAATGGCAACCCACTCCAGTGTTCTTGCCTGGAGAATCCCAGGGACGGGGGAGCCTGGTGGGGTGCCATCTATGGGGTCACACAGAGTTGGACACGACTGAAGAGACTTAGCAGCAGCAGCAGCAGGGTCCTGGCTTCAAGGGAAGTTCAGTCAGGTATTATCTAGCCACTTCCTACCAGTGTATTTGGGGTTTACTTTAGGAAGCCCCCTGGTAAGCATCTTTCTTCTATTGAATCCTGATATTTTTTTTCCCATAATAACTTCTTACTACAGTTCTGTAGCACTATAATTGTTGTATTATATTTTCATAAGAATTCCCTGGAAACATTTATAGGAAGTTGAAATGAGTCAACCTAAAATACCTAGGCAGATGTCTCTGTGCAATTAACTTCTTGAAGAAATGTCAAATTAAAGTTGCATGCTATGTCACTTCAGTCACGTCCGACTCTTTGCGACCCTGTGGACTATAGCCCACCAGCCTCCTCTGTCCAGGGGATTCTCCAGGCAAGAATACTGGAGTGGGTTGCCATGCCCTCCTCCAGGGGATCTTCCCAACCCAGGGGTCAAACCTGCGTCTCTTATGTCTCCTGCATTGGCAGACGGGTTCTTTACCACTAGTGCTGCCTGGGAAGCCCAGATTAAAGTTACTTGAAATTTTGAAATGTCATACACTAGCTGTCTGATCTTAGGCAATTCACTTTAGTTTTCTGTGTCTTATTTCTTCATTAGTAAAATGAGCAGACGTGATTATTGTAAGCTTTTAATGTCTAATACAAGCATAGGGCATTGAAGAGTTCCTGGCACATACTAAATCATAAAAGTTAGAAATTACTGTCCTTATTAACTGAACTTAGAGCAGTATGAAGGGCTGATTACTAGTGTTGATTCACTTTAAGAGTAATTTTTTGGAGTAATTTGTTGGGTGTTTTTTAGTTTGTTTGTTTTTTTGAGTAATTTTTCCACATGCTGGGCTAATATATTGCTGCTGATCCTTTCCTCCATTTTGAATTTTCCTTATACTCTGTGAGATAAGTGAACCTAGATAGTTAACTGGAACTGCCTGATATTCATACATTTCTATGCCTCAAGTAATTTTATTCATATTATTGGTCTACTCATGAATATGATAAGAACAGAAACTTTTAATAACAAATGGCACTATCTGACATCTATCAGATATTCCAAATTATTACTGTACAATTAGTTTTAATTATTTTCTTAATTTAAAACTCAGATTTTTCTTTAAAAACACCAGATGCACTTGGGTAAAGGGGTAACTTGGGCCACATCCGAAGAGTGTTAGCTTGAGGTCATGTTCTAGAGATGATTGGCCTGGGACCCAGGTGGCACTAGTGATGAAGAACCTGCCTGCCAGTACAGAGGATGTAAGAGACACAGGTTCAATCCCTGGGTCAGGAAGATACCCTGGAGAAGGAAATGGCAACCCACTCCAGTATCCTTGCCTGGGAAATCTCATGGACAGAGGAGCCTGCTGGGCTACAGTTCATGGGGTTGCAAAGTGTCTGACGTGACTGGTGACTTAGCACAACATTGGTATATCTCCAAAACATTCATAAAGCAAATACCTGCCATTGCTTCTGTGTCCTCTATTCTGTAAAAGTGTCTCGGAGCCCCAGGTTAGATATGAGTAAGACTATAGATATACTGGAGAAGGCAATGGCACCCCACTCCAGCACTCTTGCCTAGAAAATCCCATGGATGGAGGAGCCTGGTGGGCCACAGTCCATGGGGTCGCTAAGAGTCAGACAAGACTGAGTGACTTCCCTTTCACTTTTCACTTTGATGCATTGGAGAAGGAAATGGCAACCCACTCCAGTGTTCTTGCCTGGAGAATCCCAGGGACGCGGGAGCCTGGTGGGCTGCCGCCTATGGGGTCGCACAGAGTCGGACACGACTGAAGCAGCTTAGCAGTAGCAGCAGCATAGATATACCAGCTCTTCATAAGCTATAAAGTACTATGCGGGTGTGGGTTACTGCTGTTGTTTAACTCTTCAGCCTAGAGGAAACCCCTCTTAAAAATCCCATGGACACCTGTATACCCATTTAATGATGATGTTTGCCTCCCACATTTACAAGGAAATCTAGCTCTACTTTTTTGTGACTTAGGTCACTCTGTCTTTTTCAACCAGAGAGCAGAAGAAAAGAAACATAGCAGAGTATTAGAAAATGCTACTGGCGCGTTTGACCAGAGCATTTACAGGTATTTCAGGTCAATAGTTTGTTGTAACTGGCGACTTGAAGGCGATAGAGCCAGAGATAAGTATCAATAAATGCAGTGAAATGTTAGCAGTGAGAAGTATGTACCTCAGTGCTTTGCTGCTGTCTCCTTGGATTTGTCACATGGTTCCATTCAAGGCCTGTTGGAGCTCAGAAAAAAAGGAAGACTAAGTTTCATGTTCTTGTTATATTTTTTAAGATATTTCCACTTTTACTGACATAGGTATTTAATAGATGAATTATTAAAACATCTTCCATGTTTTTTGAAGCTCATGTGAAGTGATAGATTTTTATTTTGTTTTGTTTTGGTTTGGTTTTTAGGATAAACTTCCTGATGACCAATATCAGGAGAAGACAGCAATGGACCTGGCAGCTGAGCAGCTACGCCTTTGGCCTACTCTGAGCAAATCAACTCAGCAGGAGCTGGTGCAGCGTGAGGAAAGCACTGTCTTTAGTCAAGCCATTCACTTTGCAAACCTCATGGTCAATCTGCTGGTTCCGCTGGATTCAAGTAAAAACAAGCTCCTAAGAGCGTCAGCCCCAGGAGATTGGGAGAGTGGGAGCAACAGCATTGTCACAAACAGGTACTGAAATGTGGACACACAGAGACACTCCTATCCTTCTTGGTTTAGCACAGAATATAAAGTAGTTGGGGTAAATAGTGCTATACATATCTCAAAAATTAACCGTTTTCCTCACCTTCAGACTTACTCAGCTTTTCTCTATTAAAAGACTGACTACATCCAACTGTTCTTAATTACCTCCTATACCCTCTTCTCTTTTATGACCTCTGACTTTTTAAATGTCTCACCCATTACTGATTTAGCCCTTTCAGTTACTTTCTGCCACAGCAACTTACAGAAAGCACTGTGGAAAAGTACTAATGGAAGTGATTATTTGTTTCTCGGCCCTCCTTTTCCTCATCTGACCCAGTGCACTTGCCTGTAATCATGTCCTCAACCATTCCTTGTTCTAACACTTTTCCTATTGGCTCAGATGATAAAGAAACCGCCTACAGTGCAGGAGACCCAGGTTTGATCCCTGGGTCACAAAGATCTCCTGGAGAAGGAAATGGCTTCCCCCTCCAGTATCCTTGCGTGGGAAATCCCACGGACAGAGGAGTTTGACAGGCTTCAATTCATGGGGTCACAAAGAGTCGGACACAACTGAGCAACTAACACTATTTCAACCCTAAATACTTCCTGTACCACTGAAAATAAAACCCATAGACCATAATGCCTAACAGGATCTGGCCCCTGGCTGCTGCTCAAGACTTTATTTCCTACACTCCTCTATCAACAAAACTGGTCTCCCTGTTCAACATTCAAAGCATGATACCGCCTCAGGGCCTCTGTACTTGTTATTCCCAAAATCTGGGATACTCTCCCTGAAATAGTCACAAGAATCCCTTCATCTAGTGTTCTGCTCTGATGTCACCTACCCAGAGAGACCTTGCTAACTTGCTGTCTTAAGTAGGACATCCATCATTTTCTTATACCTTTTTTTCTTTCATAACATTTTCTACAATCTGATTTACATAGTGACTGACTAAGGCACCTAAGTTGGGTCCAAAGGACAATGCCTGATGGTAGCTTCCAAGTGTAGGCGAAACATCGCGTTTCGCCACTATCACTTATAGAGGAGCCATGGAGTTAAGTGAGGTTTCTACTTGAGTACACATCCTTTTAAGCAAGTTTAAACTGCTGTGGAAAGTCACCGTGATATACTAGTCATTTGTTAAATTTGAGTACTGAGCATGATTTCTTCCCTTGACTTTCTTAGTATTGCAGGAAGTGTAGCTGAGAGCTATGATACAGAAAGTGGGTTTGAAGATTCAGAGAATAATGACATTGCCAATTCTGTTGTGCGTTTCATTACCCGATTTATTGACAAAGTTTGTACGGAGAGTGGAGTTACTCAGGATCATATCAAGAGCCTGCATTGCATGATACCAGGTAATCACTTTGCAGACATCAGAGAACCAGAATATTAGAAATAATTGAATAAGGATTATTCTTATGGGTCATTTTCCAGCATAGCACTTGGCTTCCAGGTAGCTTAGTCATGCTATTTATTTTTGTCTCGATTTGTTTTTTAAATAGTTTTAAATTGTATAAAATAAACATCATAAAATTTGCCATTTTAAACTTTCTTAAATGTAAAATTCAGTGTCATAAATTATATTCACAATGCTGTACAACTACTACCGATTGTCTATTACCAAAGCTTTTCCATCACCCCATACAGACACTCTGTACCCGTTAAGCAGTAGCTTTCCATTCTCTACTCTGGCCTTTGGTTGCCTCTTAATTCCTTTTATCTCTATGAATTTGCCTATTATAGATAATGCATATAAGTAAAATCATATAATACTTGTCTTTTTGTGTCTGACTTATTTCCTTTAGCATAATGTTTTCAAGGTTTATCCATGTTGTAGCAGGTATTGTGACTTCATTCCTTTTATGACTGAATAATACTCTATTATATGGATATAGCATATTTTCTTTATCCATTCATCTGTTGATGGACACTTGAATTGTCGTGACTTTCTGGCTCTTGTAAATAGTACTACTATGAATATTCATACGCAAGTGTCTGAGTTTAATTTTTAGTCTTTCGGGTATATACCTAGGAGTGGAATTGCTGGGTCATATGATAATTCTGTGTTTAGCTTTTTGAAGAACCACCAAACTCTGATTAGTTTTCAGTTCTAAAATATCCAGAATTTGTTTTAATGCTGCTTGTTTGGTGCTCTTTCGCTTTGAATTCTCTGGCTCACCCCAGGAATTGTAGCTATGCACATTGAAGCCCTAGAAGCAGTGCACCGAGAGAGCAGAAGACTTCCGCCTATACAGAAGGTAATCACCCCGGACTGCACGCTGTGAGGGCTGGGGAAAACCTCCAGAAACAGCAGCAGTGGATTGTTTTGCCACAGAAAGTACCTTCTAACATTCCACAGAGACCAGCTCCAGTTTTAATGATACATTAAACTTTGAGAGGAGTTTACATGTAGATCCTCATAAAAAGGATGGTGAAGCAGAATAGGAGATCAACAAAGGAGCAATAATAATCTCTTGTTGAGTCTACTGTTATAGGCAGGGCATAAATTGTGAACATTCTAACTTCCAAGCCCAAGCCAAGTTTTTATTTTCTGCCTCCTTCCCCCAAAAAATGACTTAAGGCAATTACCATAAAATCACCAGGTTCCTGAATCTGTATGCATTACAAGCATACATCACAAACATCTGGGAAGTCTATTAAAAATTGAGAGGCCTGAATCTCAGCCCAGCCTCCTGAATTGGAGTACACTGGGACTTGGCCTGAGAATCTGTACTTTAATAAGCATCACAGGTGATTATTTTGCAGTTAGTTTGGCACCAGTCTGTGGAACTAGGGTTTAGGACTCTCTTACCTATGTAACAGAACTATTAAAAATTAATTCAAAGGAGAAATCAAAAGCCAGATGGAAAGGAAAGATGATTCTATCAGAAATCTGAGACGCAGTGATCATTATACTTTGGCTTTACATTTTAGCTCTGAGCTTCCTCGAGCCAACAAAGAGAATTGTCCGGATTTGTATAGTTTTTATTGCTCAGTAAAAGATTCTAAGTGTATTAGAGCTTCAGGAGAGATGGACTTTTTCTTTTCTAGCACTAAACTCTTCAAGGGAGTGTATCATGTGGTTCCTTATTTCCCGAGATATGTAAATGGTCATAACTTGGCCATTTTTTTTTTGTCTTAATCTTTATTAAAGGCTAAGAAGGGCTCTTTAAAGTCGTGCCTATTTTTTAAAATATGTTTTTTCAGTTTGCAAACTAACGATGCTTTTGTATAAAACTGAAACATTAAAGGAGCACACATTGTACAAAATGAAAGTCTCCCATGATTCTCCTCACCCCGACCGCTACCCTTATCTATGACAGTACCAGCTTTAACAGTTTGGTTCATATACTAAAAGGAAATCACAATGTACATACTGGTTGGTAACTCTTTCTACTTAACATTGTATTCTGGCATCTTTCTGTGTTTATGTATCTAGATCTGTGCCATTCTTTTTGACGGTTGCAAAATGTTCCATTGAAGAGGTATCTCAAATAGTTTAGTAATTTCCATCAATTTTACTGTGAATAAGTAATGCTGCAGAGAGTCTTTTTACATTTGGATGCAGAAACATCATTTCTGACTCTTCTCAAATCTGTTTACTCATTTTGGCTACGTAGGAAGTGTGGTTCACATTTTTAGATCTGTAACTGACAAGGTAACCTTAGTCTAAGGGTTGGAAATCTCTCTAGAGTTGTGTCTAAAATAACTTTGTCTATTGTTAGCCCAAGATTCTTAGACCTGCTCTACTGCCAGGAGAAGAAATTGTTTGTGAAGGCCTTCGAGTCCTACTGGATCCTGATGGAAGAGAAGAAGCCACTGGAGGCCTTCTTGGAGGCCCTCAGCTTCTGCCAGCAGAAGGAGCCTTGTTCCTTACCACATACAGAATTCTGTTCAGAGGGACTCCCCATGATCAACTAGGTAAGGCTCATATTATGTCATCAGAACAGGGATATCTATGTGAGGCTTTGCTTCCATCTGTGTGCAGTGATTTGTAGGTCAGTTCGAAATCAAAGTAAGCGTTTTGTCACACACGTATTTTTTTTAGAATACTGTCTGTTAAACCTAATGATAATTTGGATTCTTGTTTAAAGAACCAAGGATATCTTCTAAACAGCAAACTATGGTTCATCCACAGAAACTATAATAATTTCATGAAGTAGCATTTTGTGATTTCAGGGTATTCAGAGTATCTAGCTGCTAGTGGCATCCCCTGCTGATTTTCCCCACCTTCTGAATGCTGCAGTAAACTGTTAAGGCTGAGGTTTTCCAGATTCAGGATCCCCTTTGTGAGAGGGAGGGTGTGCTAAGTATTACAGGGCTGTGCAGCACTAACTTAACTAACCCCACCCACTTCTGTCATTCTGTTTCAACTAATCCTTTCCTCTCTTAGCAGAAAGCTCTTCTGCTCACTAAACTCTATCAACTTCTGTTTTCTACAACTGTCTGCAGTCTTCTGCATTAGAAAGAATAGCATACGCTATCAAATCTGAATTATCTTTTTTAAATCACTGTAGCCTCTGGGTAAACTATTCTAGTTGGTAAGCATATAAGGTTTTGAGTGAAATTATTGGACTCTAGATCAAAAAGCCCAGGTTTCAGGCATTGTTGACCAATCTGGATATCTTAAGTAAGTCCCCTGATCCAAGTTTCAATTTCCCCTTTTATAAAATGAGGGGATCGAACTCGTTTGGTGATAATCCAGTGGTCCTCAGCCTCGACTGTGTATTTGAAATATCTGGGAACCTTTAAAAAAAAAATTCTGGGTCTAACTCTCAAACAACTAATTTGAAATCTGTAATAGGATGCTAGGAAGGGGGAGACCCAGACATCTGTATAGTTTTGATACATACTGAGGATTGAGAAACATGGGGAAACATGGTCACTAGAATTCCTTCCTCATCTGAAATTATTCAGTTGTCATTTGATGAGTATGTACTGTATGCTGTGCACTTTGTCAGACAGTGGGATTCAGATGTAGGAACTGTATTATCTTCAAACTCTCACAGTTATATAATCCCATGCTGACCTAAAATCAATGTGGTTTATTATCTTGGTCATAAAGACTGTTTATCACATGAAAGCAAAAAGCTTATAAAATTCAATAAACAATGAATCAATAGGAATAGTTGTGTTCATTTTGAAGAAAAGTGAAAGAGCAGAATTTCTCAATCCTCTTCTGTGATACTACTGTAAATAAATTACATTTGTATTTGTAAGCAAGTATATTTTTAAAACTAGATATCTGATACTTACCATTTTTTGTACTGAAACCTTTGTGAGCCCAATGGCCATACACATAACATTTTGGGCTTATAAATATATGAGATAGTTGGTCATTTAAACTGCTCTAAATTACATCTTTTAAAGAAATCAAAGCCATACTTAGTGTGAAAATTTGTATTGGTCTCTTGTTTTTTCCTGATAATTTTGGGGTTAATGTCACAGTTTAGGAAAATTATTTTCATCAGAGAAAACCCTTTTATTTGCCTCTTGTATTTCTCTTTTAAGTTAATTTAAATTTTAAAATTTCTCCTTTAATGACACATAGGAATCTGATCATTTTACATGAGTGATATAAACATAGGTTGTTGAATACATTTTAGAACTTAAATCTTATGTACATCTTGATTTTATTTAATCTCTGGATATGAGTTTAACATAAAAGAATAATCAGAATTTTTCCAGGTTAGGAATTTAGAGGTTCAAGGAATGAGGAAGTATATTAGTTAATAAAGGGGCTCTTAAGTCAGATATTGGAGAAGAAAATGGCAATCCACTCCAGTACTCATGCTTTGAAAATTCACAGACGGAGGAGCTTGGTGCAGGCTACTATCCATGGGGTCACAAAGAGTCAGGCACGACTGAGTGACTTCACTGTCTTTTCTTTCTGTCTCAAGTCAGATATACCTAGTTCACGTCTCACCCTCTCTGGCTTACTAGCTGAGGGTCCTTGCTCATCACTGTCCTGTTCTGTTACTTGTACTGCTACCTGAAATGCCCACCCTTTTCCCTTCTGCAGATCCAAACCTCCATTCTCCTCAAGGTTCACCTGCCCTGTCACTTCTTCCAGGAATTAATTCTCTAGCCATCTAGCATGCAGAAGTCTTCTCACTTCTGAAGTCTTTAAAGTTCCCTCAAACCTTGGGGCTAATTGCATGTTGTTGTATTCGACATGTGGCTGTCCTCTCCCATGAGGAACTGTTAGCTTTCCAGGGGAGACCTCATGTGTGCTGCTGCTTTTCTAGATGCTCATCTTCATGTCCTCAGGTAGCTGATAAATATTTATATTTTTCATTTCTTCCTTTAATATTTAAACTCTGAAGAATCTTGGGGCTTCCCTGGTGGTTTGGTTGGTAAAGAATCTGCCTACAATGCGGGAGACCTAGGTTCGAACCCTGGGTTGGGAAGATCCCCTGGAGAAGGGAACAGCTACCCACTCCAGTATATTGGCCTGGAGAATTCCATGGATTATGTATAGTTCAGTTCAGTCTCTCAGTCGTGTCCAACTCTTTCCAACCCCATGAACTGCAGCATGCCAGGCCTCCCTGTCTGTCACCAACTCCCGGAGTCCACCCAAACTCATGTCCATTGAGTCAGTGATACCATCCAACCATCTCGTCCTCTGTCATCCACTTCTCCTCCAGCCTTCAATCTTTCCCAGCGTCAGGGTCTTTTCCAATGAGTCAGCTGTTCATATCAGGTAGCCAAGGTATTAGAGTTTCAGCTTCAACATCAATCCTTCCAATGAACACCCAGGACTGATCTCCTTTAGGATGGACTGGTTGGATCTCCTTGCAGTCCAAGGGACTCTCAAGAGTCTTCTCCAATGCCACAGTTCAAAAGCATCAATTCTTCAGCACTCAGCTTTCTTCACAGTTCAACTCTCACATCCATACCTGACTACTGGAAAAACCATAGCCTTGACGAGACGGACCTTTGTTGACAAAGTAACGTCTCTGCTTTTGAACATGCTCTCTAGGTTGGTCATAACCTTCCTTCCAAGGAGTAAGCATCTTTTAATTTCATGGCTGCAATCACCATCTGCAGTGATTTTGGAGCCCCCAAAATTAAAGTCAGCCACTGTTTCCACTGTTTCCCCTGTTTCCCCATCTATTTCCCATGAAGTGATGGGGCCAGATATCATGATCTGAATGTTTTCTGAATGTTGAGCTTTAAGCCAACTTTTTCACCCTCCTCTTTCACTTTCATCAAGAGGCTCTTTAGTTCTTCCTCACTTTCTGCCATAAGGGTGGTATCATCTGCATATCTGAGGTTATTGATATTTCTCCTGGCAATCTTGATTCCACCTGTGCTTCTTCCAGCCCAGCATTTCTCATAATGTACTCTGCATATAAGTTAAATAAGCAGGGTGACAATATATACAGCCTTGACGTACTCCTTTTCCTATTTGGAACCAGTCTGTTGTTCCATGTCCAGTTCTAACTGTTGCTTCCTGACCTGCATACAAATTTCTCAAGAGGCAGTTCAGGTGGTCTGGTATTCCCATCTCTTGAAGAATTTTCCAGTTTATTGTGATCCACACAGTCAAAGTTTTTGGCATAGTCAATAAAGCAGAAATAGATGTTTTTCTGGAACTCTTGTTTTTTCCATGATGCAGCGGATGTTGGCAATTTGATCTCTGGTTCCTCGGCCTTTTCTAAAACCAGCTTGAACATCTGAAAGTTCACAGTTCATGTATTGCTGAAGCCTGGCTTGGAAGATTTTGAGCATTACTTTACTAGCATGTGAGATGAGTTCAATTGTGCAGTAGTTTGAGCATTCTTTGGCATTGCCTTTCTTAGGGATTGGAATGAAAACTGACCTTTTCCAGTCATGTGGCCACTGCTGAGTTTTCCAAATTTGCTGGCGTATTGAGTGTAGCACTTTCACAGCATCATCTTTTAGGATTTGAAATAGCTCAACTGGAATTCCATCACCTCCCCTAGCTTTGTTTGTAGTGATGCTTTCTAAGGTCCACTTGACTTCACATTCCAGGATGTCTGGCTCTAGGTGAGTGATCACACCATTGTGATTATCTGGGTCGTGAAGATCTCTTTTGTACAGTTCTTCTGTGTATTCTTGCCACCTCTTCTTAATATCTTCTGCTTCTATTAGGTCCATACCATTTATGTCCTTTATTGAGCCCATCTTTGCATGAAATGTTCCCTTGGTCTCTCTAATTTTCTTGAAGAGATCTCTAATCTTTCCCATTCTATTGTATAGTTCATGGGTTCACAAAGAATCAGACATGACTGAGTGACTTTCAGTTCAGTTTAAGAATCTTGGGCCTAACCCCAGTATATCTTCTGAAGGCATATATGCATAGTATAGTGCCTTTATTCAGAAACAAATTTTAACTGTCTTATCTTAACAGTCTTTTCTCTTTTGCTTTATTCTTATATTAAATATAATAAATGTCTTTTCAACATTTGAAGATACTTCTTTTCTTCTGTTTAATACCTACCCTTCCTGTAAGATGCCTTAAACCAGATGATCTTGTGTGACACACAATAGGTTGGGAAACTAGAATGAAGGTTGGCATTTTGGGACCATTCCTGCACTCCAGGAAAGAAATGTATGTCAGGAATGAATTGCCGTGCAACATGATTAATGAATGCAATTCTAGAATCATGGTACTTGGTATTGCCTCCTTCCTGGACATTGTCCTCTCCAGACACATTTCTCCAGCAGAGGCTGGTAAAATGAGCAGCAGAGACTCTAGAAATGAGCTGTAAAGCGCTGTTGCTTAGTCTGTGCCCTGTTTTCCTGTAGTTGGTGAGCAGACAGTTGTACGAAGTTTCCCCATTGCCTCCATCACCAAGGAGAAGAAGATCACAATGCAGAATCAACTACAACAGAACATGCAAGAAGGACTGCAGATCACATCGGCGTCTTTTCAGGTATTAAGAAAGGGAGCTGCCATTGTGCTATTAAAATTTTTCTACAAATGTTGTCATTTGTAGACATTTGTCATTTCTACAAATGATGTCATCTACAAATGATAGCCACTTTCTTTTGATCATATATGGTCAGGAGTTAGAGAAGGAGGATCAGAGGTTCTGTGATGGTAATCTTTGACTGAGTCAGCTCGTGAACAGCATTGGATTTATTTAATCCTCTGTTTCCTGAGCCCTTGAGTCAGCTCAGAGTAACAATGGATTATCTGTCGATATTGAGTGATCTCAGAAATTCAGACTCACACTGTTGACTCTTATTCTCTGCCATGTAATACTTCAATTTGTGTTTGATAGAGCCTTTAGATAGCATCTCCTGGCATCTGTTTTTGGAGGAAATGCTTGTGGCTCTTCTATGGAAGAGGCAGATCTCTGAGAATTACAGAGAATTACAGCTAGGGCTAAAATACTGTTGATTATAAGTAAACTTTGATGAAGCAAAGATTTTTCCGGGGAGCGCTGAACATTTCAGAACTTGTGGGAAGTACTGATACTAACCAGACACTCAAAAGAGTGATCTTTTCTTAGTTTTGCTTTAAAAAAAAAAAAATTCTTGAAAGCACATTTTGCTCTTCCCACTCTTGTGCCTTGTTTCTGGCTTCTCAGATTTCCAGGGGTTCCAGTTCTTGCCTTGTTCCTTCCAGTCAAGAAGCTCTCCCTAATACTTCCATGTTCTGGTTGTGTGAAATGTAAGCCTTCTGATCTGTAGGTCCAGACCTGCTCTGGCCTCATGACAGTACTGATCTCTTAGGGATTTCTTCATTATTCCAACTGCCAAAGGACTCTAAACTAGAATGCTGTGGTCTCAGAGCTCTGCCTCTTCCATAGAAGAGCCACAGGCATTTCCTCCAGAAACAGATGCCAAGAGATGCTGTCTAAAGGCTCTATCAAACACATGGGTCTACCAATTAGGATTCTAGTCAAACTTAATTTTTTCTTCCTAGATTTATAAGTATATCTGGATAGGAAGACACTTCCTTAGGCAAAATCCCCTATCTAGGACCACCAGTGGTTGATAAACAAGAAGGACACAATTCCTACTCCAACCACTATAAGTTAATTTCCCTATTGCATCATAAAAAAGACAGTCCTGGATTCCCTGGCAGTCCTGTGGTTTAGGACTCCACGCTTTCATTGCTGAGGGCCCAGGTTCAACCCTGGTCAAGGAACTAACATCCTACAAGCTGCACAGTGCAGCCAAAGAGGAAAAGAAGTTGAGAAAAGATAGTCTTAAAGAAACCCAACTTCAAGATATATTATTTTCCTTATCAACCAACCATCTTTAACAAGTAAACCTTTCTGAGCCCTCAATTTATTGAGCCCTTTTTTATTTTTAAAAATTTTAAATTGTATTGCATGATATCCAAAGTCCCTTCAATCTCTAACCTCTTGTCATTTAGCATTGTTATTTTTTTGTTATTTCAGTCATTGAGGGGGAAGCTCTCTGGAAATGCTTAATGTTTCTGATACATTTAATTTATTTTGTCTCTAGTTGATTAAAGTAGCATTTGATGAAGAAGTGAGTCCGGAAGTAGTAGAGATCTTTAGGAAACAGCTGATGAAGTTTCGTTATCCTCAGTCCATGTTTACCACCTTTGCTTTTGCTGCTGGACAAACTACCCCACAAATCATCTTACCCAAGCAGAAGGAAAAGAGCACTTCCTTTCGGTGAGGAGTCAGGTTTCTTCATTTCAGTTCTCCCAAAGTTGATTGCCAGGGAACGTGACCTATCTCCTAAGTCAGTATGTTTGCCATTCTGTCTCACCCGCTGAACGAAGCTCAGGGGTTATGGAGAGCAGCAATGACATATGGAACAGTCATGTTCATTGCTTATGATGTATTTTTAGAATGTGAAGTTCTATTTTCCCTTTTTCCTCTGTTGCTCACTTTCTACCTTTGAGCAGTCCCTTCAGTTTACATCAATATCCAGGTCAAGTAAACAGTTTTGTTCTGATTGAGAGGTGAGAACTTTTTTTTTTTTTTTTTGAGGCTAATTACTTAACAATATTTTAGTGGTTTTGCTGTACATTGACATGAATCAGCCGTGGGTGTACGCATGTTCCCCATCCTGAACCTCCCTCCCACCTTCCTACACTGGGTCATCCCAGTGCACCAGCCCTGAGCACCCTGTCTCATGCATCAAACCTGGACTGGCGATCTGTTTCACATATGATAATATACGTATTTCAATGCTATTCTCTCAAATCATCCCACCCTTGCCTTCTCCCCCAGAGTCCGAAAGACTGTTCTATACATCTGTGTCTCTTTTGCTGTCTTTCATATACTATCTTTCTAAATTCCATATATATGTGTTAGTATACTGTATTGGTGTTTTTCTTTCTGACTTACTTCACTCTGTATAATAGGCTCCAGTTTAATCCACCTCATTAGAACTGATTCAAATGTATTCTTTTTAATGGCTGAGTAATATTCCATTGTGTATATGTACCACAGCTTTCTTATCCATTCGTCTGCTGATGGACTTTTTATTTAATATCAAATTTATATAAAGGTTACAACATAGTACAAAGGAGTCCTGTATACCCTTTACCTAGATTCACCAATTGCTTATGCTTTATTCCATTCTCTTTATCATTTTATCTCTCATATATATTTTTTTAAACATTTGAGTTACATACATAATGCTCCTTTATTCTTTAATATGTCAATATATATTTCTAAGAACAAAGACATTATTTTATATAACCACAGACAGTAATCCAACCAGGAAATTTAATTGATATAAAACTTTCATCAGGCCCAGATTTCACATTTGAATTTTGCGTATGATCCTTTGCAGCTATTTTTTTTCTGTCTGGTAGAGAATCCAATCCAGGATCAGTCATTGCATTTACTTTTGTTATATTTCTTTAGTAGGAACCCTTATTTTCTAATGAAAATGTTTAAGAATGTACGTTGAAACATTTATGTTTGAATGATTACAAAATAACAATTGCTTTAAAATGTTCTTCAGTTAGTGGTAAAATATAAGGGTTAATATTGCAGTCCATTCACCATTAATCACCTGGAATTTGGGCATCTGCTAGTACAAATTACATATTAGGGTTACTCTGTGCACTTTGGAGAAAAGGCCTTCCTTTTGCCTGAAAGTGGGGCTGGGTGGAGATTATGGGCCATTTGAGGTTGCAGGCAGTATGTCATTTCTAAACTGCATGGCTAGCCGCTTGTACCATTGTTACCTGCTAAGCAAAGGAGACCATACATATGCAGGTGTGAGATGCTGAAGAAGGAGGAACAACATTTTAAACATTTAAATGGTGAGCCAGGCATTGCATCTTAGCACTGTGGGGTCACAGAGGAGCCTATGATTTTCATATTTTAGCTCTCTATGAAAGAAACAAAGCTTTGTATGGTGTTTTATGTTTAGAAACTATTGGGGTGAGGGTGGTTATATATCTGTAAAATCAAGCTTATTCTATCAAGCTACAACAGAGACATATCAATTTTAAACCTTAAAATCTCTTAGTGTTATCTTGCATATATAAAACAAAAGATACAGCTCTAGCTGGGAAAACATTCAAAAATCCCCTTGAGTTTAAATTACATCTAAAATGATTCACAATAGGCTTAATTTAGGAAATATCTATATTCTGTGAATTCTAACAATTACATAAAACAGCATTTTAATTTGAGGTCCATAACCCTCAAATTTACATTTCAGATCACTAAAGATGAGGTCTGATAAAACTATTTGACTGTAAAAGAATCCTTATCACTTTTCATTGAGCAACAAGAAAACATAGGAAAAGTTCTGTTGTTGTATGTGGACAAATAAATCAAAAACTTTCTTACTTGAAACCTTCACCTCAATATGATTATTCAGGAAATGGGACCTTTGTTTAATTCTTTGGATTATAAATATCTACACCCAGAATTTCTATCAGCAATAAAAAGTAAACTATTTAAATAAAGTACTTTTAGATCCAAATATCTTAAGTCCTAGTTTCTCTGTAATTAAAGCTGATTCTCAGAAGGATACTCAGATTCTGATTTCTTATCTTTTCTCCTCTCAGGAAAGGGAATTATGTTAATTACTCTTTTCCATATCTCAGAAGGTTTCTAGTGTCAGAAGGCAGGACACTACACTTACATATTTAAAGCATTTAAGAAATAAGTGGAGGTGCTGCCAGCCACATTTGTGATGATCTTTAAAAAAAGCCTATGAGTTAGTAGAGATTCTCAATCAGTAGAGTAGGAGGTAGGCTGGCTCTCCATGCAGGAGGACTTCTGCAAGCATGGTCTCTGGGAACTGGTGGAGGCAGTGGCATGGATAAACAGAATGGGTTGGGGGCATGCTTGACAAAAAGCCAAACTGAGGAGTTTAGATTGGGGATGATAAATAGTCTGTGTCCCACTCTAGGTTCTTGCACTTTTTGCCTAACACAGTGTCTTGATGATAACAATGTTTTATAGTAAATTAGCCTTCTGCCATATAAAAAGTGACCTGAAGAAGGAGAGGCTTAATGAAGGTCTGGACAATACTAGTGGGTGTGGCGGTAGAGAAAAAACAAGTTGAGCAACATGGGTATCAAAAAATGTAAGTGGCATTTTCATATTAAATTAACATTCTCTTTGGTTTTATAACTCGTAGCACTTTCTCGAAAACAATTGTGAAAGGTGCTAAAAGGGCAGGCAAAATGACAATTGGGCGGCAGTATTTATTGAAGAGGAGGACAGGGACAATTGTGGAAGAGAGAGTGAATCGACCTGGATGGAACGAAGAAGATGACATATCTGGTATGTGAGAACTCATTTTTCCTTCATGAATGAACTTTGTTCTTTCTTCTTATACGAGTAAGAACAAGAGATAAAGACATAGCTGCACTTAAACCTGACTCTTAAAAACCTAGACCTCATAAGCTGGGAGGTACTTACCAGCTTCTCAGAACTGGAAAAAAAATTTTTTTGTTGTTTTCCCAGTATTCCATTGCTCAGATAAGATTCGGTTAAGTTGTATTCCTCCCCTGGGCTTCCCAGAAAGCGCTAATGGTAAAGAACCTGCCTGCCAATGCAGGAGATGAAGAGATGCAGGTTCACTCCCTGAGTTGGGAAAATCCCCTGGAGGAGGGCCTGGCAACCCATTCCTGTTCTTGCCTGGAGAATCCCCATGGACAGAGGGGCCTGGCGGGCTACAGTCCATGGGGTCGCAAAGAGTCAGACACGACTGAAGCAACATAGCACACACACACTCCTCCTCCACTAAATCCATAGAGCTAATTGGCCACTGTTATGTGGGTCTCATTAAAGGGAGAAAGAAAGAAATACCACTGCATTGGAAATTTAGGTATAAAGTAGTCCCCTGTACTTTATTGTTATGGAATAAGAATAAGAAAATAAGGACATAAATTATTCAAAGTTGAATATTTGGGGTTTTCATGAGAACATTGTGGGTACTCCTAACCTATATGGGGAATCAAAGATGAAGGCATTTTTAGATGACAAGAAAAAAATGCCTGCTAAATATTTAAAAGAGCAGAACCTGGGAAACTGAGATAATCAGGAAACCAGTAGCAAAATTTTTCTATTCCTTAACCCAATGTCAAGTATGCTTATGGAATTAACACTAGAGAGAATCTGATCTAAGAGAGAGGATGCCATTGCATCCTTTTTCTTCTTAGACTCTAAGACTGGATCACCAGTGATTATACAGCTACTACTTTTACTGCCACTAATAACAACAGAAGAACATTTTAAAGAAAGAAATATCTTTAGAGAGATCTTTGGCCAAAGGTCTCCATTTCGGTATGTGTATCTACAGGCTTGCCTCTGGGGGCAGTGAGAAGACCATTTATTGGAACCCGGGCTTCTCATAGTCACATGGAAAGCCATACAAAAATTACTGCTACCCATCACTATTGACTCTTATAATATAAAGCTTTTATGATTTCACAGAACAAAAACTTCTTCTATGATAATTATTCCATCAAAAGACCAAATTATGTAATACTCTTTGCTCTTCTGAAGATAAGAGGCCAAAACAAATAAAACTGATACTTAATGATGCATTTGCATTGTGAAGTTCACAAACTAAATCACAAAGGCTTATATTTATAGAAATAAGCTGGGATAGTTTTTTTTTTCTTGTAATTGAAGAGAGCTATATCTTTCCCTTTGACATTAGAACTTTGAGTACATTTCCAAAAACTTTGAAAGGTTAATTTTAATTCTCTCATTGTAAAAATAAGTAGGAAAGTAAATTAGGACAGTTTTTAACATGGACTTTTTTTTTTTTTAAGTTAGAACATGCAGTACCAATTAGGAATGTTGTTGTTTTTAATCCTCCCTAAAATACTTGGTTATTGGGTAAACTCTTCCAACATCTAAAATTTTAAAGGCTTCTGTAACCTGTGATTGCAAAATTGAGGGAGTTTCCCATGTACACCACATCCTCTGATAAAATATAACTTCCACCAAATATAGCTTCTTCATATCTAAGAAAGATCCTTTCCCAGTAGTGAACTTCTGCTTAATTAAAAATTTCTAATGAGAGTTTATGCTCTTTAAAGTTAACTGAAACCTGATGAGTTTGTGTAATGATTATATTAGACGTGAGTTTTACTAATAGGTTAGTCTCTCACAAAGTATAAGTGTTTACAGAGTCCTAAATAGAAATCACTCCAGGTGGACATTAAAAATCAAGCCTGACTAACAAAGAAAAATATGGGTAATATATTCAAAATTATATTGTTTTTAGAAATTTTAAGTTACTATCCCTGACATTTTGAGTTAGTTGGGCTCCTAATATTTTATTTCCTGACTATTACAGTTTATGTTTGAGCATAATGATGCCTCATAGAAGTTCTGTGATTCAATTTTTGGCATACATAGCACCTCTAACCCTAATATAAACCTCTCTTGGTTAAAGATCCTCTTTAGAAGGAAGTTTTTAATCCTCTACTTTGAGCTATCTCATTTCTTCAAAACCTGTTTCTGCCATCAAGTTTCAGATGATAGTGAACTCCCCACAAGTACCACTCTGAAGGCCTCGGAGAAATCTACGATGGAACAGCTAGTAGAAAAAGCTTGTTTCAGAGACTATCAGCGTTTAGGTTTGGGAACCATCAGTGGCAGCTCGTCTCGCTCTAAACCAGAGTACTTTCGAATCACTGCCTCCAACAGGATGTATTCACTCTGCCGGAGGTAAGTCTGTTAGTTTCTCCAAAAGAGACCTTCCTTTCTTCCATTTGAGTCTTGAATGGGCTATTTGCATCCATAGCCAAGAGAAAGAGATGCTGGAAAATAGGAGCAGGGTGTCCAGGGGTATTGTGTATTTAAGGGACATTTTTTGTGCAGCATGTGCAAGCGTCTCACTGACATTCTCAGAAGTATAGCTGTATCACTGAACAGTGCCTATGTTAGATCAGAAAGTGGATGGTAATAGGTTTTGTCCACTTTATGAATTTCCCATATTTGTCTTTCTCTTCCCATTTGCCCCTCTTCTAGCATGCCTGAGATAGCTTGAAGTAGGAATAGAATTTGCCCAGGCAGAGGAGAGATGAAAATATACTGTAGGTCAAGGGACTGCAAACTTTTTCCTTAAAGGGCCAGATAGTACATATTTTCAACTTTACACAGCATATGTTCTCTTTTTGCAGCTATTCAACTCTGCCACTGAAGCAGCCATTGCCTGTACGTAAAGAAATGGGCAAGGCCGGTTTGGGCCCACAGGCCATAATTTACTAATCTAATTGTAGGTTAGGTTTCCTTATGTTGTCTAATTAGAATTTTTTCAAGAGATATTACTTAAAGAATTTAAATGAACACATGTTCTTTTTTCTTTTGTGTCTACTGCTCTTTTATATATATATCTGTTAAGCCCTATTTCCTCCTTTATATCTTTTAAAACTACATTTTTACCCTCCACAAGTTTGATCATTTTCAGGTAAGTTCTTTTCTTTGCATGTATAAATTTCTGGTTTGATTAAATACAATCACACTGTGAAAGTACTTTGTAACTTGGAAGTCTTGTACATATTTTAGAAAGTTGTCTTAATGCTACTATTAGTTTCAGCCCTGCTGTTCTTGAAGAACTGTAGATATCTCATTTTAAATGACAGTTTAAGTGTACAAATACAAATGTGAAACTTGAGAAACGAATTGGGAATCTAGATTGACATTTGAGATAAATAAAAATTTCACATTAAGTACCGAAAGGCTGTGACTTTGTTGAGTATGCAGTAATTTTCTTGATACTCTGTCCTTCTAACTAAATTCTAACTGTAAGCAAAGGCATAAGGTGTGATGTCCTGCTGTTTGAGAAGCTGGTTATCAAAATTTTATCTGACAGTGAGAAAACAGATGTTATTTATCATTTCACTCTGTCAGAAACAAAATAAAATCTTAATAGACCATTTATTCTAATGATTATTATAAGGAAATTATGGTGATATTAAATAGCATAAACCTTTAAGCTGTTAGAAGGAAATGGAATAGTTAATAATCCAAAAGAAGGCAAGAAAGAGAGAAAAGGAATCATGCAGTAGATGGGACAAGTAGAAAGCAAATAGTAAGATGGTAAATTTAAATTCAGATATATCAGTAATTATGTTACTTATAATAGTGATAAATGTTCCAATTAAAAGAAAAAGATAATCAGAATTTGTTAAGCTTTATGCTGCTTTTAAGGGCTATATCTAATATACAAAATTTCCAAAAGGTTGAAAGTGAACAGAAAGAATACAGCATGCAAAACCACCTTTTAAAAATAGAGCTATTGTCAATATATAAATATTAAAATATATTTTAAAGTAAAATTCTACTAGCAATAAATGGCTCATAATGACAAAAGGTTCATTTCATTCAGAATTCATTATGACCAAGTGTAGTTTATTACAAGAATGCTAAACTTGCTTAACAATTGAAAATTAATCACATAGTTCACCACATTAAAAGAATTACAGACTATTGTAAGTTCATTGTATACAGAAAAGCATTGTATAAAGTATAATATATGAGTTTTTACAAAAAAACTTTAAGCAGATTGGAAATACAGGGAGAGCTTCTTAATTTCCTAAGGGTCTAAAAAATATATCCTGCAGCAAAAATTACTTAATGGTAAAGTATTGACAACTTTTACTCTGAAATCAGGACAAAAATGCCTGCTATCACCACTTCTAGTCAGTGTTGTACTAGAGGTCTTAAGAAGTACAAAAAAATTATAAAAATAAATAATAAAAGAAAGATTGAAAGGAAAGAAATAAAACTGCTTTTCACAGATGATCTGATTATACAGATAGAAAATCTGAGGGACTCAACTGATAAACTTGTTATATTAATAAGCAAATTTGCAAGGTTATTATAAAAAATTAGTCATATATATACACCAAAAACAAATAATTAAAAGATGAAAATTTAAATGATGTTATTTTGATACTATTAGTACTATTTAAAGTAGCACTAAAAAACATTATTAAACACTTGGGACTAAATCTAATACAAGATGTATAAAATCTCTACATGGTTCAAAATAGTATTAAGGATCACAAATAAATAAATATGTAATGTTCTTGGACTAGAATATTCAGCACTCTAAAACTGATTTCTCCACACATTGACCTATAGAGTCAATACAATCCCAATCAAAATCCCAGCAAAATGTTCATAGAAATTGAAAAGATGATTCTAAGAGTTACATTAAAATGCAAAAGGCCAGAAGTAGCAGGATCGTCTTATAGAATAATATTACAGGATATCAAGACTTTATATGAAGTAACAGTAATTAAGGCAGTATGGAATGTTCACTGGAATAAACAATAGATCACTGGAACAAAATAGGGAATATAGAAAAATCTCAACATATGAGAACACTTGGCTTAAGATAAAGATAGCATTTTAAAATAGTAGAAAAAAGATATTTCTCAGTATATGGTGCTAGATATCCATACAAGGGAAAAATTAATTTTGACCTCTACCTTACACTGCACAGGCAAAAATCAATTCCCACTGATCTGTAGAGCTACATGATCTATGTGAAAAAGGTTAAAATTTTAAATAAAGCTTCTAGAAGATATTTCTTAAGACAGGAAAAATGCTCTCCATAAAGTAAAAGATTGATGTTAAGAAGTTTTATATATCAGAAAACATCATTAGGGGAATAAAAAGGCAATAACCAAAAGCAGAGGATATCCTCTTTTGTGAGGATATCCTAAGATGCTTATGTGACTCTTGGCATAACTGATGCCATCTTGGGCCCTAACAGTTTCTCCTGTCTTTTTGCTGACCCTGCCCAACACTGTACTATGCAGTGAATCACTTCTCTGTCGTCAAGAGCTTTGTAGTCAGTAGATATTATTTAATGCTTATTAGGACCAGGTAGTCTGTATGCTCTGTTAGTTCCCAAACAATGATGAAAACCTTCCCTGAAGTATTCCCAGGGCTCTTGAGACTAGTGACCTATTATTCTTAACTTGGGAATGCACATCCTGTTTCCAGGCACCTACCACCATACCCTAGGTTGACTATAAAATTGTCCTGGGCTCAGAGTATAGTAGCAAATGTTTCCTAATCATTATCCACTGATAGATCCCACCCTGTGAGTAAGTTACCCTCTAATGAACTGATCCGTTTTATTATTATATTTATATAAATATATAAATTTACTTATGGAGCTGCCTGCCTCATGCTTTAATCTCAAGATGACTTCTCAGTTTGGTAGGCACTTTTAGTTCCCTCCATCTTCCAACAATGCTCATCTTTAGTCTTCAGATAAATACAAATTCAAGTCCCAATGAGACAACTTTATACCTGCAAAAATGGCTAGTAAAAAATGTTGAGCAAGTAGAACTCTTTATTGCGGGTGTAACTGTAAATTGGTTAAACAACTTTAGAAAGCTCCCTGGCAGCATCTACTAAACTTCTAGACATGTCCTGAACATGTGCACAATCTGTTACATATTTCTTGGAAAGTGTACTCCATCTGGGAAAGCATACGTACTCCCAAAGAACAACTACAAGAATGTTGATGGCAACATGTTTCTTATATAGTCAAAAGCTAGACACTACTCAAAATTAACAATAAAAGGGTTAGATAAATAATATAGTCACATAGTGGGATAATATATACCAACAGTCCCTACCTTTTTGGCAACAGGGACCAGTTTCATGGACCTGCAGGCGGAGGTGGGTGTGGGGGTTTAGGTTATTATGTGCTTTATTTCTAATCTTACGCCACCTCTGATCTGAGAGGAGGTACTGATCTATGGCCCAGAGGTTGGGGACCCCAGCTCTACAGCAACGAAAATGAACAGACCACAGTTGCATGCAATAGCGTGGATGGGTCTCATAAACATACTGTTGAGAAAAAGATGCCCCACACACAAAAAATAAATTCTATTTGTTCCTTTTGTGTAAAATTCAAAAAACAGGCAAAACTCATCCATGTCAAAGATGTTTAATGATAATCTTTGGAGGAGGAAAAGGGAGAAACACTGATGGGGAGGTGACACGGGGGGACTTTTTGGGTGCTGGTAATGAACGGTCCATTTCCTGACCTAGGTGCTAATGATACGAATTTCTTTTTGTGTTAATTCATGTATGTGTCAAGCCATTTGTATATGTGTTATTCTTTGATTAGAAGTTTCCACTTTCCAGAGTGAGTCAGTGTCGCTCAGTTGTGTCCAACTCTTTGCGACCCCATCGACTACAGTCCATCAAATTCTGTAGGCCAGAATACTGGAGTGGGTAGCCTTTCCCTTCTCCAGAGGATCTTCCCAACCCACGGATCAAACCCAGGTCTCCCGCATTGCAGGCAGATTCTTTACCAGCTGAGCCACAGGGAAACCCAAGAACACTGGAGTGGGTAGCCTACCCTTTCTCCAGCAGATCTTCCTGACCTAGGAATTGAACCAGGGTCTCCTGCATTGAAGGTGGATTCTTTTACCAACTGAGCTATGAGGGAAGCCCTAAAAGTTTCCACAGCAGCTCCTAAAGCCCAGTCTACCTCAAGGCTTCCTCTGGTACCCATGGCTGGTAGCTCTAAGTAGTGGTGGTAGAATAGGGTGGGTGGCAGGATAAATGGATATATCTTTCATGCTAAATGACACTGGTCCTGAGAGTAGCCTCTTCTGGCCTTCAGGCTCTATGCTTTTTACCCTAGCACCAGTGGCTATCCAGCCGTCACTCAGGCCCATGCCTGGGACCAGGAAAGTCTTAGATCCTGTGTATAGTAGAGCATGTTCTGTGGTGCTAGTGCCATGGAAGGAAGGGATGGGGGAATGGGGTAGAGGAGTGTGTTGGTTCTTTCCCAGTTACTGAAACAGTACCAAAAGGTATTAAGCATTACTCTCTTATCTAATACACAGAATCACTATAGTATCTAGAACCAAACTGCTGCTAAGTCGCTTCAGTCATGTCCAACTCTGTGTGACCCCAGAGATAGCAGGCCACCAGGCTCCCCCATCCCTGGGATTCTCCAGGCAAGAACAGGGGCAATAAACAGATACTAAACTGTAGTTAGAAAGAGAAAGCCCTTGCTGTACATCTGAAACTAACACAACATTGTAAAACAACTGTACTGCAATTTAAAAAAGAAAAGAAACAGGACCCTAATAATGGAACTGCTTTTCAAGTGTCTTCATGAACGATTATGTCTACAACTATGACTCATTATCAGTTTGTGGTATTAGAAAAAGACAGCCTATAAACCTGAAGCATGAAAGTGCTAGGCTTTCACAATGCTTCCAGGGAATCTCTGGGTAAATAAGAGAAATAAAATTGGCATTTACTAAAGTCATTGAAGGTTATATGACCATATACTGGGTTTTCTCTCCCTGCTCTCAGAACTGACTTATAACAAGATAAGGGATTAAAAGTTCTGGAAGTGATTAGTTGCACAGTATTGTGACTATGTCACTGATTTGTGGACTGAAAACAGTTAACATGTGAAGTTTCATGTTAGGTACAGTTTACCACAATTCTAAAAAAAATCACACACAAAAGACATGGGGTTAGAAGTTAGGAGGTTATTACCATGGAATCTCTTGAATATTTCTAAATAAACTAAAGAACTGATTTGAAAGCTGCCTGTCTTCTTGTACTTATCTATAAAAACAAGATAAATAAGTTTTTATCTATCTTGTCTGTTTTTAATTTTCCCAGCATCATATCCTGCAACTTTATGAGCTAATCTTTTTTTTAATTATCAACATGTAGTGTTAATAAATATTTACACTCATTTGACATTTGAACATATTGTTTTCATACCAAAAAATCATTTGGTTTTGATTTTTAATCCTTTCACCATCTCTGGCATTCTGAATGTTAGTGTACTTTATCCTCTGTTGTCATTTCAGTAATCCAAGGAGTTGACAGTTTGATTTGTCATTCTCATAAAGCTGACATTAATACATTAATCTTGCAATCTTTATTCAAGTTGTATATAAGCCAAGGGAAATCTTGTTTAATGGAGGCCTTTTTAATAGTTCTGTATGACATTTTTAATTTTTACACTTAACATTACTCAGCAAAAGCTTGCAGTATCACTGAAGAAGGCTTATTTAAAAAAAAAAAAGTTTAATAGATGAGTTAGTTGTTTTCACTATCTAGGCCTTTTCTTCTCAACCCCTAAAGAACTGAATTGTTTCATGTTTGAAATATATGTCTTATCTCTCCACCAATGTTTCTGAGTCTTAGAAAATTGCTGTGAACTTATGAAATTCATATTCTTGTATTCTTTCTCTCCCCGTTTCTTTTTTCTTCTCCTCCCCCCACCCTGCCTCGCCCACCCAAATGATCCTGTTTCTCCTTTGCATATCCCTGAAGCTATCCTGGCCTTTTAGTTGTACCTCAAGCTGTACAGGACAGTAGTTTACCAAGAGTAGCCCGCTGCTATCGACACAATCGCCTGCCTGTTGTATGTTGGAGAAACTCAAGAAGCAGTACCCTGCTCCTCCGATCTGGAGGATTCCATGGAAAAGGAGTGGTTGGCCTTTTTAAGTCTCAGAACTCCCCTCAGGCAGGTAAGCAACTCTACAGCACTATTCTGATCCTTCCACTTCTAGGTATTCCAAAAATTAAGGAGGTGAAGTCCAGGAATGCTAGGTGTGCCCTTTCCATCAAGCCTCTCACATGTGAACTTTTCCAGTGTGCTATGTATAGTCTGTACAGTTTAAGAACTAGAGTTGACAACATGGGGCTCCACCTTGAATTTGACATCTTGCTTAATATGTCTGTCTATATTTGAATTTTAATAGAAATTAACATAGTAAAGTCTTTGGTTCTAGGCTGTTTTCATTTCAGCAAACCAGAGTATCCACAAATGGAAACAGATAATAATAATTGTTTTCTTTTGGGGGGGAAGTATTCACATATATTTAATAGCTTCAGAAGTAAATAGGTATTCTGTCCTATGTGATATAAGATATCCTATCTCATTCCTACATGTCACGCACGCACACACACACACACACATACAAGTCAGCAACCTAATGACCAAAATCCTGGTTTTGGAGCACTCAAACAGAAAGGTTTTTAGGAAGCTAGAGGCTGGTCAACGTAAGAAGAAACGTACACTAAGTGCGGTGCCCTTTTTCTGAGGACGCTTCTGAGTACTGGATTTGAGGTCTGAAGTCAGTCAGAAGCTATATTTTGCTAACCTTTCTCATAACCTCTAGCTTAAAACAGATGCTCAAAAAATTTAACCACGGACCACTAAGATACCAGATTCAATTTAGGAATGACTTCCCTCTTTGGAAATGAGCAAACTCAAGTTCAGTGGTTCAGTAGATAGAACCATGTGCTTTTTGATATGTCTTCTTTATTCTCATCCATTCCTTCCTGAGAGTTCAAAGTTGGCCAGCGTGTCTTTGATCATTCAGTTGACTTGAGGACATTATACACACAGTGCTATATTATTGGCCTCCCTCATGACTCAGACAGTGAAAAATCAGCCTGCAATGCAAGAGACCGAGGTTTGATCCCTGGGTCATGAAGATCCCCTGGAGAAGGGAATGGCAACCCACTCCAATATTCTTGCCTGGAGAATCCTGTGGACAGAGGAGCCTGGTGGGCTATATTGTTATTCCGCTTGGCATGGAATCTCAACATATATATATATATATTGAAGGCAGTTGGCTTTTAACTTTTTTTGTCCTAAGGAATCTTCTCAAGCCACATAATGGGGATGATAGAGCATAGCATATGTAGATTACATAAAGTGAGTGAATCATCTCAGAAGCATTATTATGAGCATATCACTGAGCTTGTGTTTGGAAAACTTGAAATTGGCTTATTCCACTCATTTCTGATTTTTCTCTAAATTTATTGTTTTTCACACTTTTTGAACTCACATTTACTCACATTTAAATATCTTTGAAATGGGAATGTGACTTACAGTTCATGTGATCAGAAAGAATTGTGTCTTGCCTTAAATGGCAGTTTTTAAATTCTCATTAAATAAAATAGTAGTACATCTTATAATTAATGGCATTTTAGAGTTTATAAAATATGATGGCACTTTAAAGTTGATAAAATATAAGATAGTAATGCTAATTATTTATTTCCTAGTCATGTTCCTAGTCATGACAATTTGTTATTATCTGTTGTTCTTCTGGTCAGTCCCCTCCCAATACCACTTTAGAGTACCTGGGCCATTTTCAGTGATTATGTTTCATTCCACGCAAGCCAGGCTCAGACTCCCTCCAACCAGAATTGCTCTCACTGTAGTTTCCATCTGCGCATACTTTTTGGTCCTGTTTTCGAAGGACCAGGGGATTGAGCAGTAGCTGCTCCTATGTCCTCATCTTCCTCCACTCTTCCCACAACAACCCTCCACAAGTTTATGTCCCCTGTTAGGCCAGTGTGACAGAACTGGAATACAGTTACTGGTATTGGGAAGTCTCACTTCTGCTCATTCTGGGATGCTGAGGGAACCCACTCCACCTCTGCTCCCAAACAGAAGCATGGGTCATCAAGGAAATGTTGTCTTCTGTGAATCTTTATTTTGAGCCGGTTGGATAGTGAAAAACTATACCTGTACTTGAGAGGACAACTGTGTGCTGGCTTTCCAGGCCTGGGCTCTTTCAGGGAGGATGATGAGGCAGTCTGGAAGTAGATGTAGTGAAACCATGCATTATCATCAGAGGATTAGCTATGTAAGTTTGGAGTTTTAAGTGGGGCTGGTTTCTATATTTGGGTGTGGTAACTTGAAGACCATATCTAGAAGGAATAAGCATATGTATATAGAGTGAGCCTGTTTTATTAATATAGAGATGGTTTTACTTAATATCTTTTCCTTTTATAGCTCCTACCTCCTCTTTAGAATCTTCCAGTAGCATAGAACAAGAAAAGTACTTGCAAGCATTACTGAGTGCAGTTTCTGTCCATCAGAAACTCAGTGGCAATAACCCTCTTACTGTCAGGCCAGCACTTGCTCTGTCTCCAGGTAAGACTTGATATAATGCATTTCTTTTTGACAGCTGTGAAAGGTCATATTCATTCCTAGGGTTAGCCTCTTTAGTTATTTGCATTGTTCCGTCAACATGACCCCTTAATATTTTACCTTATGGTGCTGTAACTTTAGCTTTTATCAGGGTACCACTATAAATTTCTAGTAAATAGTAACCAAATTTAGAGATTCAGTTATTTCCTTTTAAAAAGAGTAGTAGGAGAGGTGGTAGGAAATACAAAGTCATGTGAGTTTTTTTTCCTGAAATCTGTTTTACACAAGGTTTAAAATATCAGTATTAGAGTTGGATATGTAAGTTGAACATGTTTACTAAATGTATATTTATTAAAATCATCATGTATAAGTTTGAAATTCCTGAAGTTTCTGTGGCCTTTTATGATTTGCAGTACAGTTTGTTTTCACTAGATTTGGATGAAGCCATTAAGACTTGTACTAATATTCTGTTTCAGTTATCATGTGATGGAACCCCAAAGGGTTCATGTAGAGGTAACCCTAATGTGTTAGACACAGGAGCATGTGACTTGAGAAGCTGGTCTCCTTGGCTTAATCAGCTATTTGAATTAGCTCAACATAAGCAGAAAGTGGCTTTTCTTGTAAAGTAACACCATGCATGCCTTGCTTCATTTATCATTCAGTTCTCTGATTGCGCTTGCCAAACCTAACTCTCTATAATCTTATAGATGTGTGTATCTCTGAGGAAATAGTAACAGAGCCTTGTTATCTCTATTAAGCTTTCGGTACTTAAAAGGTACAATGTTTGGCAGCAATTAGACATGCTACACATGAAGATAACTTTTTGTCATTTGAGTAATGTTAACCCCAACGACATGGTTTTTGTTCTTCTTTTTGGCTGACTTTAGGGACTGAAAGGAGGACTTCAAGAATGTCCACTGTGCTTAAGCAGGTAGTGCCAGGACATTTGGATGTAAACCCATCCAATAGCTTTGCTCGAGGAGGTTAGTAAGACTGATTTTATAACTGAGACCTGATACAACCTTAAAAGCAGAAAATTTTTTTCTAGATAGTGATACTTTAAATCAACTAATGATTAAATTTGTTTTTAATCACCCTTTTCTAAATGAATGATCAAATGTATTACTAGCATGGTGACAGATGAGTTTAGCCTCATGGAACAAGAGGTATAATAATTGCTGAAATCTTACATACTGATGAGTTTGGGAGCACTGGATGGGGAGGGGAGCGTAGAGCATGTCTAAATGGTGACTCGGCCCTGGCAGCATTCCAGGATGCTTCAAGTATGCAGGGTAGAAAGGCTGAGCACAGAAGCATAAACAGCTAGGGCGATGTGAGCCCAGACTCGAAGGCTGTGCCTCCAATGCCTGTTATTTTTACTCTTGTTCTCGGAAGTGCCAGGTTGAGGAATAAGAGACAATAGTTCAGGATCGACATAAAGACTCTATTTTACAAAATTCACTTGTTTCCCTTTTGAAAACCAAGATTACTATGCACATCTCCTGGCAATCATACTGATTCTTCAGATACTTTTTTTTCCTTCTTCATCAATACTTTGTGATTGCAGAGTTTCCTAAGAGCTTTCACCCTTCTTCAGTTATCTTCCTAATCAGGCCTTAACATAATTGTATTAGTTTGCTTGGGCTACTGTAACAAAATGCCACACTGTGTGGCTTCAACAACTATTGTCTGAAAGCTACGTGTTCAGAGTCAAGATGTTATCAGGTTTGGCTTCTTCTGAGGGCCATGAGGAATAATCTGTTCTGTGCCTTTCCCCTAGCTTCTGATGGTTTGCTGGCAATCTTTGGCATCCCTTAGCTTGTAGAAGCATCAGCCATATCTCTGCCTTCATCTTTACATGACATCCCTGGGTACCTGTCTCCAAATTTCCCCTTTTATAAGGATACCAATCACACTGAATTAGGGGCCCACCCCACTGAAGTGTGACCTCATCTTAACTAATTACGTCTGCAGTGACCCTGTTTCTAAATGAGGTCACATTTTCTGAGGTGCTAGGGGTTAGGATGGCTTCAGCAATACGTGAACTGTGAAATTCCAGATGTTCAAGCTGGTTTTAGAAAAGGCAGAGGAACCAGAGATCAAATTGCCAACATCCACTGGATCATAGAAAAAGCAAGAGAGTTCCAGAAAAACATCTATTTCTGCTTTATTGACTATGCCAAAGCCTTTGACTGTGTGGATCACAAGAAACTGTGGAAAATTCTGAAAGAGATGGGAATACCAGACCACCTGACCTGCCTCTTGAGAAATCTGTATGCAGATTTCCTTGCAGTCCAAGGAACTCTCAAGAGTCTTCTCCAACACCACAGTTCAAAAGCACTGATAGCAGCATCCCTCCTCATATAGAGCAGCAGGAAAGGACTGGGGCAAGCTTGGGAAATCTCAGAAGATTCTCTGTTAACATGAATATGGCAGGTAGACTCACACTCAGATTGGCCAGGGCATAACTACATGTAGACACTTGCATGCCTTGCCATTAGTTCATTTCCTTGTTCCCATCCTCAAGTATAGAGTCTTGATTTTTCCAGAGAGCTAGGTACCACTTCACCAGCAGTTCCTCATTTACCCTGTGTGGAAAGAGCCCCCTATCTTGAAATCTCCCTACCAACCTTCTCCTTTTTTCTATTCTATTTTCACTGTTTTTCCATCCCTTTTCATTGTCATAGAATCTTAGTTCCTGCTTTCCTTCTTATGCTCTCTCCACTGTGCCTCTTACCTACCCTCCTTCACCCTTTTGCAGTCAGGGTGATCACTTAGCATTGAACATGCATGTTGAAGACTTCCTAAGACGGGAGAAGCAACCTTTTTGCTTCTTAACTGCAAGAACCAGTTAAGAAAAGATGAAGATGTGAATAGATAACATTGCTTTTCATTTAAAATGACAGTAGGTTTTGTGCCCTATGAGCAAAATGCAGATATTTGCAACTTGGATAAATTATCTTGTGTAGAAAAATGCCATGAGAAAATCCACCTCTTAAATATAAAAATGAAATAGCTGGATGTATTTGAGAAGTAGCCACATGGAGGAAAATTTTTAAATTTTTCCTCCTTTACATTTCCATAGCCCTTTAAGTTCCCTAGCAGTGTTATTTTATCCTTAAAATAACCTTCAGGACAGGTGTTTCAAGAGACTTTGAGAGATGACATGACCTAGCCAAGATCACTTAGCAAATAAGAGCAGAACTGGGACTAAGATTAGTTCAGTCCATTTCAGTGCAGCATTCCCTGAATATAACTTATACGTCATGCATTTTGCTAGGCATAAGGTTACTTTGATAAATATAGTGCGCTGTCCCTACATCCAACCCTAGCATCTCTTTTCCTTCTTTCCTTGCTTTGTTCTGAACAGAGTAGAGAGAATACCATTGCTCAGGAAACTCACGCTCTGAACAGCACTGCATTCCCATGGGTGGGATGAACTAGATGACTTCTTCCCTGAAGCAACCCTTTATCCAGACCCTTCTGGACAGATCCAGGGCCACATGGTTGCTTAGGTAACAAGACACTAAGAGTTTGGTTCAGTTATATTCAGACTCAAACTGGAGTCCTACCACTTCGTGTATGATAGTAAGCAACTTAGGAAACCTCTTCATTTTCAGTGTCCTCATCTGTAAAATGGAAATAATAAATAGTATTTTAGCTTTCAAGTGGTTATAAGGAAAGAATGAAACATGTTAAGCGCTTAACTTAGTAACTGGCTCATTATTAATAGGAGCTCAGTGAATGTCAGTTCCATAATTATTATTGAAGTTATTGTCATTATCATTGCTTAATACTCCACTGAAATGGGAGGGAAGTCTATATTTGAATGTAATTGCCGTAAGTCTGGTTGCTCTTCACTGGCAAAAGGCAGGCAGATAAAGGAAATGTGCTTTAGGCCTAGACCAATAACTTTCAAATTTTTTTGATCACGACTTACGGATATAAAATATGTTTCTTACTGTATGTATACATATACCTTTGTATATGTATGCAAAATGTATGTAGACTCTAATGAAAGTTTCACAAAACAGTATTCATCCATATACCACAAGCAGTGCACATAGCTTTTTTCTGTTCTAATCTGTTTCACTTCTTTAAAAATACAGTTTGACCTTCTAAAATCATTTCACAAACCACTAAGGAGGACTCTGCAGTTTGGAAACACACACCTCCAGGTTGGTGTTAGCATGCTCAGGACACATATTTGACACCTGAGAATCACTTAGGAAAATAAGTAGACCTCACCACCAATGAAGTAGTGTCATACCTTTGGGTAACATGATTGCCAGATGGAATTACAGTTGTTTAAGTCCTGTGTTGGCCCCATATCAGTACAGGCTGTTTTCTCATTGCTGATTTTCTGCTCAGTGATAAATACTTGGCAGTTTTTCATTAATGAGGCTCTATTTGAGAAAGTACTTAATTATTTTAAAATTTAATACCCTTTTTATTCTTTCAGGGCAAATAACTGAGTTCAGGATATAGTAGAAAACCACAACAGTTCACATGTATCAATTTTCAAAAAGAAAATAATCAACAAATGTTTGCAGTACCTACATTTCAGGCTCTCAGCATGGAGATAAGACTATTTGTGGGGAAATCCCTGACAGTCCAGTGGCTGGGACTCTGTGCTTTCACTGCTGAGAGCCCAGGTTCAATCCCTGATTGGGGAACTAATATCCCACAAGACGCATGGCACAGCCAGCAACAACAAAGACTAAATGTGATTAGGTCTCTGCCCTTTGGAACACACAGTCAAGTAGAATAAGATGTGCAAATGATCAGTGTGCTATGGGATCAGAGTTCAAATAGAGCTCTCTACAACTCTAGGGACAGTCAGGAATGGTTTTCAGAGTTTACATTGTTCCTGGATCTTAAGGAATAAGGAGTTTGTCAGGTAAAGAAATGGGAGAGGTCATTCTAGGCTGACGGACTAGCGTAAGAAAATGATAGATTTAGAGAACAATATCTCAAAATCAGGGAACCAACCACTCAGGCGTCACTGTAAGCAAGCATTTACTGATCTGTATTTAAGTACGAAAGCTCAGAACCTTGACAGAAAGGAGACTAGTTGGCTCCCACACAGGAGGCCTTGTGCCTTTTTCAAAAGCTTTTTGTTCTGTCTTGTAGTAGCATTTTCTGTGTACCATCAGCCAGCACCTCTGCAGCCCTGAGCTTTCTGACTTCTTTTGGCTACTGAAACCGTCAGTGCCCTTCGTTTCCTGTTTCCAAAGGAGTGAGGCAGAAATGAAAAATCATGTCTGATGATTTTTCTTTTATCAAATTATGTCATATTTATGCAGTTTTGAAATAGATAGCTTAATTATCCTGCCATTAATGTTTTCAGTCCTTAATAAGAACAGAATCCTTTTCCTTAAGTGACTTGAGCAGTTCTTTTGCTCAGGAAAGAATGTAACTGTGACTTACTTCTCACCATGTTTGTTATTACCAGGTAAAGTTTGCCACAATCACGAAGCACTTTCTGTCAGAAAAAAAAAAAATTACTCAAATTACAAAAGTATTATCTTTGATACTACCTATCATTTTGGTGCAAGTAGGGATTTTAGGAGAAGTCATTACGTCAGCCATCACAAGCTATATTTTTTGTGGCATTGGGTATTGTCACAGGATCATAAATTTTTGCTGTGCATAACTATCGGCTTATGGAAAATAAGCGGAATTTCCAAGTGAAAAGAGAAAAAAGAAGATAGTGTGGCAATGCTTACTGCTCTACTGCAAATACATGCCCTTTGTTATTCCAAATGGTTGGTAGAGCTTCATTCCTGATATGATGCCCTTGCTCAAAGAATAAATGTGTCATATAGCAAATCGTATTTGCAAATCAGTTAGCCTCATTAAGTACCCAGGACCAATGTATTCCTAACATTCACCCCCTCCCCAAATTCCTTGATTTTATTATAAAAATTTGTTTGTCACCAAACGACAACCTCTAAAAGCTTATTCCATTTGGTATAATTTTTTAGTGGCACTCTGCTGTGCTGTCCATTTCATTGTGCTTATAATATTTATAAACAAGTGCTGAAATTTCATTTAACAGACAGTTCATCTTTTTTGTGTGACTGTTTATTTGTTAATCAAATAAGCTTTTTACTTGTTAATCAAATCTTCTGCTTTTATTATATTTACATTTTCCCTATTGTTAATTTAATTTTTAAAATTAACCTGTTCTTCTCTTATGCAATTTGCTCTGATGTCTGCTGCTATGTACATTTCATTCCTCCTTCCTTCTTTAATCTTACCTACCAGTGCATGGGTACAGAGATAAATGTTTTACTCAGTCCAATCCCAAATCTTCAGCTAAGGGAAGAGTCCATAATCAAGGTACTGTATTATTTGTCCTGATGTATCACTGTTTTTAACCATCTTCATGTGAAGGCATATGTGTTACAAGTGACTTTTTTCACATTTGTCAAATTGTATTCTTTATTCTCATCCACATTCTGAATTTCCTCTGTGACTTCATTTACAAAAAATTAACACTTGCCATAGTATCTAAGAAACTCCATAGGTTATAATAGATTCATCCATATTAAGCAGAAATTACAAAACCTTTTCTTGAGAACTGGTCTTCTGACCCTATAGATGCTTATAAAGAGAGAAACAGATATGACATTATCATGGTAACTTCTGGTCACCTAGAAACATGGCTTGATTTAATATTTGTCAAAGATTAAAGCTTCTCAAAGAGGCTTTCCAAATCTAAAGAAAGCTCTTTAGGGAAGCAGTAGCAGTGTTATGTACCCCTGTGATCCATCACCAGCCTGACACCACAGTCTATGGGCATTTTCAAGATGTATTATATGCTTTTGTGTTTAAATATTTAATATTTGATAGTTTAACTTGCATATAAAATGCTTGATTTTTCTAATTAATATATTAAGGTCAACTTAAGAGATTCTTCCTAGTAGCTTAGCTTCATCTTTCCCTTAGAAGACATCTGCTTCTGACTGTCCCTCTTAAATAAAGCCTCCTAAGAGTGAAATGTGCATTACTAAATGCATAACTTTTCACCGTTTCTCCTGGATACTGGGGGGAAAAAGATAAAAATATAATCTTTACTGATAAAATTACATCATTTTGGCATGATGTGCAAATATTAATTCTAAATCCAGCCTCAAATTTTAGTGGGTTTAGTAAAGTTCTGATTTACTTCTTAATATGGATTTCTTATTGAACTGACTAAAGCAGAAGAATGTTCCTTCCTTCTTTCCTGAAGCCATGAGGAATTTACTCCTGTGTTCTCTTCCCTAGGATTCATTATTGCCTCCTGCCCACATTTTTTTCTTTCCTAGAGTCAGTGCACTCTATTTATGATCTCAGTATGTATTTATAAATACTGAATTCACATCAGTATGCAAAAATAGAATTGACTTGGGTGATTTCTTAAGTTCCTCTGAGCCAAATGATTTTTGGAAATGCTATGTTGGATAATGCTTGTATGATGCAGATGACCAATATGATATGTGATTACTTAGATTAATTAATTTGCTATTACCTCTAAAACCATACCTGCAGAGCATGCATCTTTTTCCCTATCCAGTGGCATTCTCACATCAGATTATCTCACTCAACTGTTTTGACTTTTGTGAAGGTGTTTGGGCAAGTCTTCGCTCTAGCACTCGCCTGATCAGCTCTCCAACATCCTTCATTGATGTTGGCGCCCGGCTGGCAGGCAAGGATCACTCGACCTCCTTCAGTAACAGCACTTACCTGCAAAATCAGCTCTTGAAACGTCAAGCAGCCCTTTATATATTTGGTGAGAAGTCACAGCTAAGGGTAAGATTTCTTTTTCTCACTTAGAAACTTCATGGATACAGGAAGGCAGGTTCTAAAACTTATTTCATAAACCAATTTTCCTAGAATTTTTTTTTTCAGCTTGGATTCTTAACCTGGAGTTAATAATCAGTCTCAAAAAAATTAGCTCATGAATATGTTTACATATGTTTGTCTGCCTGTACTTATGTAGAAGGAGATACGTATGCATACACACATATGCATATTTATCACCCTTGAAAAAAGTGCTTATTCATAATCATTTTCTTTTTTCTTTTATTGAAATATAGTTGATTACAATGTTGTTAATTCCTATTTTACAGCAAAGTAATTTGGTTACTCATATTGTATACATTCTTTTTTAATATTCTTTTCCATTATGGTTTATCATAGGATACCTTTTTTTAATTGGAGGATAATTGCTTGGGGCTTCCCTGGTGGCTCAGATGGTAAAGAATCCACCTGCAATGCAGGAGACCCAGTTCGATCCCTAGGTTGGGAGGATCCCCTGAAGGGCATGGCAACCCACTCCAGTATTCTTGCCTGGAGAAGCCCCATGGACGGTGGAGCCTGGCAGGCTACAGTCCACAGGGTCATAAAGGGTCGGACATGACTGAGCCACTAAGCTCAGCACACACATATATACATTCTTTTTTTAATATTCTTTTCCATTATGGTTTATCATAGGATATTTTTAATTGGAGGGTAATTGCTTTACAATGTTGAGTTAGTTTCTGCTGTACAACACCATGAATCAGATATAAGTATATATATATTCTTTCCCTCTTGAGCCTCCCTCCAGCCCTCTAGGTCGTCATAGAGCACCATGCTGATCTCCCCATTATACACAGCTTCCCGCTAGCTATCTGTTTTTCACATGGTAGTGTACATATGTCGATCCTACTCTCTCAATTCATCCTCCTCCTCCTTCCCCGCTGTGTCCACAAGCCCATTCTCTATGTCTGTGTCTCTATTCCTGTCCTGCAAACAGGTTCATCAGAAACATTTTCTAGATGGATATATATATGTATTAATATACAATATTTTACTCTTTCTGACTTACTTTGCTCTGTATGACAGATTCTAGGTTCATCCACATCACTACAAATGACCCAATTTTGTTCCTTTTAGTGGCTGAGCAATATTCCATTATTATATTCTTCATTGTTAATGGGTAAAGAAGTTGTGGTACATAGTCATTTTGAAAATCAGCATAAACATCAAGACTGTTAGGGAATATACATTTAAAAAAAGAAGAAAGAAGGCTATTCAGGCTGTGGTTTTCCACTCTCTCAGTTCAGCTTCCAGAATCTGTGCCCATGGCAAAACAGATGTTTCTGTTCTTCGTAAACCTATTGATAAAGCTATAGAAAGGAAGACGAGTGGAAAGAGGAGTATGGCACTGCATATGGAAGCAAGGGAAGGCCGAGGTTGTACTTCTTAGGTTACATTTTTTTAAGATTTCTCAAGGCTATATAGAGAGACACATGTCCTCTAAGACATGTCAGAAAATGTAAAATATTAATTAGTTGCTAATCAACTTTATTCTTAATTTTCAATTATTATGCTAAAGAGCTTCACTGTGCTCAAGTCCTCTAAATTGTAAAGACAGTCTCTGTCTCCAAAAGCAACATTAATTCTTCTGGATTTAATGTTTTGCAATTCACACATTACAAAATTTCATCATTACTGACAGGTGTGTGGGAAATAAAAACCATTTGTTAATTAAGAAATCCTCTCAAGTTTAGTCCAGGGTTGCGGTGAGCACTGGACAATCTGGGCAGACCTTCAGTTGAACTGAAGAATGGAGGCTGCAAGCAGGATCCCTCAGGCTTGGTCCAAAGGATGCCAGAGCCTGCGTCAGGTCCTCTGTGGCAATCTAGCTGGCACTTCTCCCGCTGCCTGGACTGCTGTAGTCACTTAGTCTCCAGGCTTTAGGGTAGAATGAAACTGCTGGGTAATGCTCAGTTTTTAAATATGCACACGTGTCTTCCGATGCAGCAGGTAATCTTACGTCCAGAAAATAATTGGGATGCTTTTCAACAGTAGCCCAGGGAGGCCTGCACAGCCTCCTTGGCACCAGTGTCTTTCCCAGAGCACAGACTTCTCACACTTAAGCACACCACTTATGATCTGAGTCACTCCCCAGGGTTTGTCTCCTGAATGCACATCTCTGCCATTCCCTCTGCACATCAGTCTTCAGATAAGCTGTCTGATCAGGCATATACAAGTAAGAAAGACTGGCCACATAAGACCCTTCCTCCTCTCTTCCCTCCCTTCTTTCATCAATACAATATTATATTTAAAAAGCATAATTCCATAATCCCAAACAAAATTTATGGCACGTTAGTTATTAGGATTTTCGTGTATTCCTTTCACGTTTTTTGTTGAACTCCGTCTGTAGATGGGGGTGCATGTCTGTTTGATGTATGCCTCAGTCTGGCCAGCACAGTGCTGCCTAGCTACAGCTTCACACCTTTTCCTCCCAACAAAAGGAACCCAACACAGGAAACTCGTAAGTGAGAGTGACTTATTCTAAATAATCTGAAATTGGCTTTATTTACCATTTTTAATTCATATACTTTAATATCTTGGTGACAAATTCCTTATAATATGACAGTGTGTCTCAACACTATGGTTGATAACTCCTGCTGTATAAGATAAGTATGAAAGTGTTATTCTGTCAGTCACATCCAACTCTTTGTGACCCCATGGACTATAGCCTGCCAGGCTCCTCTCTCTCTGGAATTCTTCAAGTAAGAATACTATTGGGTTGCCATTCCCTTCTCCAAGGATCAAACCTGGGTCTCCCGCATCGCAGGCAGATTATTTAGTGTCTGAGCCACCAGGGAAGCCTCTTAAGGTAAGTATACCTACCTAACTGTAGATGGGAAATAGAAAAGAATCTAGTTGTCCTGAAAAATAAACTATTTTTTATGTATTAGAAGTTTTTTTTTAATTTATATAACACACCATTGTAAATCAATTTAGTATACTTCAATTAAAAGTTTAAAAAATAGGTGACAAAAAAAAACCTGCCGTATAGCACAAGGAACTATACTCAGGAATATAAATGTTCAAATATCTCGGTAAGTATATCTGGATTATAATAAATGTTTTGAATTGTATGTAACTTCTAAAGTAAAGCAAAAAAAAGGTTAAAAAACTTGAAAATGTGACTGAAATTTTACACATAGTTGATAAACCAAAATATCCAACAATTTGGAAAATTATCCAATGATTGAAATAATTATGAAGTCTATTATATTATACAACATGGAAACATGTTATGACTTGAGATAAAGAACCTAGCAGTATGAGAACATGAGTTCCTTTCTGTTTTTCTTTATCATCTATATGTAAAATTACAGTAGCATACAGCTTTTTTATTTTTATTTTTTATTGAGATACAATACAATCCACTAGAGGATTTTTCCTACATTTTAGATTATTTCTTTAGGGTAGCTCCCTAAAGGTAGAATTACTAAGACAAAGAAACTTTTTTCTTAATATATGTTGGAAATGCTTTTTAAAGGAAAAAAAAAAAAACTTGGGAGTTTTTGCTTTTTATTTGAAAACTTTTATAGACCTTTAAAAAATACTCTAACCAGTATAAAACATGAAATGGACCCTATTATATAATCTTTGGCAGCAATTTTGCTTAGTTGTGATAAAATACGAATAACATAAAATTTACTGTCTTAACATATACACTTTAGTAGTGCTAATCACATTCACGTTATTGTATAGTCAGTCCTCAGAAGACAGATGATCCCGTTTCGAGTAATTTAGGCAGGATATGAAGAAAGTGAAAAGAACATGAGAAAATTCATTCATTCTTTGCCATAAGAAGCTGGAGAACTTTTAAATCTTCAGAAGTAGGCAACTAGATGATCAGAATAAACTATTTCAGTGAGCCATCAATTTAGCATTCTTTAGTTAATATTGAACACTCACCTGGAAAAACTCCACGTGCATTAAAAGTACAAAAATTCTGTATGAATTTTTATTTGAGTAAAAGTACTGAAATAAATATAGATTGAAATATATGTCATATTGAGTGGAAAAAATTCTCCAAAAGTTAGAAATCAACAAAGCCTCTCATGTTTTACTGTATATCATTTTTTTTATTATTGGCTTTAAAAGAATAACTACAATATTAGTAGTCTTAGGAGAGTGAGACAGTGATTTCTATTTCCTTCTCAATGTTTATCTCTACTGTTTTTTTCATTTTCACAGTGGCTTTGTTTTACTTGCATAATAAGAAACAAATGTGTATGTCTATAAACTTTAAGTTGTAGAGCTTTGGATGCTCAATAGCATATTACCTTTTAATTGTAACGTACATCTTAGGGAGATTTAGTTTACAGTTTGGGATTAGTCATGCATCATTGATTCCTCTTTAGACTTCCAGGTTCATGGCCTTATAAGAAAGTGAAAGTGAAGTCGCTCAGTCGTGTTCAACTCTTTGCGACCCCATGAGCTGTAGCTTGTCACGCTTCCCTGTCCATGGGATTTTCCCGGCAAGAGTACTGGAGTAGGTTGCCATTTCCTTCTCCAGAGGATCTTCCCGACCCAGGGATCAAACCCAGGTCTCCCACATTGTAGGCAGATGCTTTACTGTCTGAGCCACCAGGGAAGTCCTCATGGCCTTATAAGTGGCTTCTATTTGGTGCTATAAGCTCCATCAGATAGATTCCAGTCTACAAGTAGCCTCTTCAAGTTTCAGAGTGAGAAGTCAAGCCAAACCACTAGACCTTACTGAATATCTCTTTCCAGCAATACTGACGCATTAGCCACACAAGATTGAGCTTCTTGACCCATTGCAGCCCCTGCAGGCTCCTTGGCCTCAACTGACTATATATTATTAAGCATTACCCTGTTGAGAACATTGCTCTTTTACCTGTTAACACTTCATCTGCTTAACTCTCTGCATCTTCATCCACAGAACTTCAAGTTAGAATTTGCTTTAAATTGTGAGTTTGTTCCTGTTGAATATCATGACATCCGACAAGTGAAAGCCAGTTTCAAAAAGCTGATGAGGGCTTGTGTTCCAAGTGCCATCCCTACTGACTCAGAAGTGACCTTCCTAAGAGCGCTGGGAGACTCTGAGTGGTTCCCACAGGTAATATTTGGAGCAGCTTGTCTTCTAACTCAAGGAAAGAGAGTCCCAAGGGGATATACAAAATTGATATTTGAGGAAAAGAATATTGTATTCCCCACTACCTGACACTCTCTCCCCTTCTTGTGTGTCCTCTATAAAGGCCTTTCAGTTCCAGGGCACCACTTGATGTAGGAGGTGCAGGGGTGGAATTCTTCATCCTTGGGTTTTTCTCTGTTACTGAAATTTGGTCTCCACAGGATGCTAAGAAAGATTATTGTTTTTAGATGAAAACTTTTTGATATGTAACAAATTTAATTAACATGTATTTTATAAGACTTCTGGTCTGTCATTAGCAGAGTGATAATCCAGGACAGAACGTGACTTCTATGTGGCTCCAAGGGCCTTTTCCTCTTACTTTCTCACTTTCTTTTTGTCTCTACCCATTCCATCTCTCTGGATTTTGGATTCATCCCCCAAACCAGCCCACCAAAGGCACGTTGGATGCCCTGAAGCCTTCTTAAGGTTTAGAAAAAAACCATTTATCCTTCCTTCAGCTAAGTCAGTCTTGTGATGTTTTCAGCTGAACTCCTATCGAGAAATTAAGGAAATAGGTATGCCAGCACGTAACCCACATGTCTTCCAAACCACAGAAAGAACGGTATTTATGACATGCATGTTTCAGACACTGATGCAGACATTTGGCCAAGAGCCTCTCTGCAGTACAGCCGTGTCTTTAGGCCCCTCGCGCTTGTTCATTACTCCTTCTCCCCCTGACAGGAGTGCACAGCCCCTCCCTCCCCTGTCTACATCAACCTCCAAGTCTCCGACTCTTTTTTTTTTTCCCCCTTCCTCGCTTGAGGAGGAAAATGGATTGTTTCCCACAGTATATGGGACTAAAAAGTGGGAGAAAAAAGCCAGGAAATGATGTAAGAACCCAGGGCAGTGACTATTCTCAAGGTACTTAAACTCTAGGAAAACAGCCACATATATACTTAGCTATAAATCTGTATGAGGCTGTGTTAATTACTGTTAAGGCAATTCAGGATACTTTGAAGTAGCCATGGAAGCTGAGCAATCAGTACTCCCTTCTGTTCCTAAGCTATGAGCCCCAGCCCCAAAATGTTTCCACCACTCAACCTATCCATCTGTTTCTGCTATTCTGCATTCTGCTCCTTACTTCATAGTGGATCCATATCAGAAATTAGTGACTAAAAACAATGGAAAACATTGTCCCACTGGAATATTGGCAATTTAAAAGTTAACTTAGAGCAAATGCTAACTAAGCCCAAGAGAATTCAGGCCTGGTAATAGTTGTGTTATAGGAACTTTTGGGTGAGGAGCTTCCCATTCCTGGAGGGGACACCTGCCTTTTTCCTGTTTTTAAAATAGCGTAGCTCTTTAAAATATGTTGGTGGGGGTGTTTAAATTCCAAGTTGGATTCATTCTACAAATTATGTCAAGTAAGGCTTAAAAAAATTTTTTTTAAATCAGAATGTTACACATTTAGTTTTGAGATCTATATGCTCTGCTCACAACCTAATTGTTCATTAGGGACTTTGAGTCAGTTGGCTTGCCTCAAAAAGCTGAGCACAAACGCAAGTTTTCTTCTCATTTAATACACAGTACAAATACTTAAGTGTACAATTCACATTTGATAGAAGCAATATCTTTTATAATTTCTCTAGGGAGATGCATTTTATATATATTTTGTAATATTTTTCTTTCTCCTAAGATTTTTGGTATGGATATTTTCTCTAGTATGAGAGGTTTTTAAAATTTAAAAAGTGTACAGTTCAGTTAAAATGAAAAATACTTTTTAGTATATTTACAAAGTTGTGCAGCCCTCTGAGATAAAACATACTACATCATATAAGAAACTTTAAATCTAATAACTGTATTGCAAGGGCCACTTAAAACTGTCTTTGCCACTCCATAGAATTATAATAGCTTTTCGGCTTTGAAGGGAATCATGAACTCAATTTACTTCAATATGTATCACTTGAACACATTGTTTTAAATTGTCATTTTTTAATCTTGATTTTGATGAAGAGTTTTAATTGTTTACAATTTATATGATTCTTTGTTGAAATATTTTATCCCTAACTTGTTTATCTAAGGTTGATAGCAAGAGTGTCTGTTCTCGGTGCTCAGAAAGCACTTGGTCTAAATGTGGCCTCTGTCCCTTTTTCCTAGCTTCATAGGATATTGCAGCTGGCTGTGGTTGTTTCAGAAGTACTTGAGAATGGTTCCTCAGTTTTGGTGTGTTTGGAAGAAGGCTGGGACATCACTGCACAAGTAAATTATTAAACCATATTCTCTGATAGTTTTATATTTGTATTTCAATTGAATTATTTTAAAATTCTGCAGGTGAATCTTTGTATGACGACTAATGTGTTTATGGACAGAGAATGTACTCTGTTAAACACCACCTGGTATCCATCAAAAAGCTCTGTGCCAGGAGTTCCTAGGCCCTCCACAGCCTGAGCACTCTGACTCAGGTCATCAGGCTCCACAGAGCATCACCACAGATGTACCGTGCAAGCATGACCAGCAATGTAGGACACAGGCCATCTTTCCTATGTTTTCTCAGTTCTTTCTCTGGTTCTGTTAGCCCCTTCTTTACTCACCCCAAAGTATGAGTATAATCTACAGGAAAACGTTAGTCTACATCTCCCAGGAGATGTAGGTTTGAACTGATCCTCTGACCTTATTGATTAACCTAGGAGAAAGCCACAGTCAGCAAACTGGCCAGACAAGGATTAAATTCTTAATTCTCTGTAGAAAAATGTAACCAAAATGAATTTGAGTCTTACTTTTTAATGGAAAGCTTGTAGAATTAATACAGTTAGTTGTCCTGGACAGGTTAGTGAACAAATTTGCCATCCAGATAACTTTGCTTGTAGAGTAGCCGTCATCAAAATGAAGTGCTTTGTCTTAGCAGTAGGAATTTTTCGGGACTGCAAGTAATGAAGTATCCAACCTGCTTGTGCCCTAGGTGACCTCCCTGGTTCAGTTACTCAGTGACCCCTTTTATAGGACACTTGAAGGCTTCCGGATGCTGGTTGAGAAAGAGTGGCTCTCATTTGGTCATAAATTCAGTCAGCGGAGCAGCTTGACCCTCAGCTGTCAGGGCAGTGGTTTCACTCCCGTCTTCCTACAGTTCTTAGATTGCGTACACCAGGTAAGTAGAGCCAGTTTAAATTGACTAGATATGAAAAATAGAACAGAACTAGCATTTATTGAGTATTGCATTGCTGTGCCAGATATCTTTATGCCACAACTCTGATGGACTCAGCCATAGACTTGATGAAATCTCAGCGGTAGATTTCTGGAAGTGGAAAAGAAAAAACTAGTTGATTTCTAGTTTTTTTTTGTTTATTTATGACTGCACTGGGTTTTCACTGCTGCACAGGCTTTCTCTGGTTGCGGCGAGCAGCCTTCTCGTTACAGTGGCTTCTCGTGTTGCAAGCCAGTGCTCTAGAGTGCTGGGGCCTCAGCAGCTGCAGCACACAGGCTTCATTACCCTGAAGCATGTAGAATCTCCCCAGACCAGGGATCAGACCCACGTCCCGTTCATTGGCAGGCAAATTCTTAATCACTGAACTGCCAGTGAAGTTCAAACTAGTTGGTTTCTGAACTTAAGACAGCTGAGCTGGTTGTTGAGCTTGATCCCAAGTGAAGGGGTTATTCTTGTTTAGTCACTAAGTCATGTCCTACTCTTTCTTTGGCAACCCCATGGGCTATAGCCTTCCAGGCTCCGCCATCCATGGGATTTCCCAGGCAAGAATACTGGAGTGGGTTGCCAATTTCTTCTCCAGAGGATTTCCCAACCTGGGGATCAAACCCGCATCTCCTGCATGGCAGACAGGTTCTTTACCACTGAGCCACCAGGGAAGCCCCAAGTGAAGAGGTCAGCACTCTAAATTACCACCTACCAAGAAGAGGAACAAACTTGGGCTTATTCTCTAAGAAGACTTGTTCTAGTGTAGAATAGCAAAAATCTCTAGGTGATGGTGGGGCTTGAAATCCTACATGTGGTCTTCCCAGTTGGGGAAAACCCTACCTTGTGCCTGAGAATTTAGGAGAGGTAGAAAGAATTAGGGCCTGACCAGGCAAGCCTCTGAGGTTGAAAACAATGGCTTAGTTCTACTGGGTGACATAATCAGGACTAATCAAAGAGCCAGATAGAAACAGAGGTATGTAATGCAGTCAAATCCAGTGGGAACAGGAGATGTGAATGTTCTGGGCTCCCTCCTACCTTCATCTCAGGCCTTGGTCAGGATTGGGCTTGAGAACTGGATGGCACTGAGTCTGCAAGTTGAAGGTGTTGGCACCAGTGGCTAAACTGGCCTGGAAAGAACAAGGTTCGTGCTTTCAGCTGTGTTTCAGCAACAGTGAATGGGTTCTGACATGTCACACATATTTGTCAGAATGATGAACCTCTTTGAAATTGAAATACCTTGGCCTCAAGTCTCTATTGAAAGGAAAAGTAAAAATATTTTTAGGAACCAGTTTTGCAACTTGGTCATCTTATGTATGGTTGTGTTTTGATTTGTATTCTATTAATCACTTCACCAGCTTTATCAATTCACTTTATATATTTAAAAATGTATTTTAAGTGTATAATTCAGTAGTTGTTAGTATGTTCATAGAGTTGTACAACTACCACAAGCAATTGCAGATTGTTTTATCACCCAATAAACAAACTCCATACACATTAGCAGTGACTTGTACACCACCCCCACCTGGATGCCGTTCCCAACATACACACACACTGGAGGTTATGTTTTTGATTGCTCCACAGCTTTTTAAAGACCTACTGAATAATTTTAATTGATTTGAGCAGCATCTGGAGAAGCTGGCCGCAAGGTTGAGCTTATGCTTTTAAACTCTTTGTAGCAAATGATATATTTGCTTCCTGTTGGAATATTAGCCTTTTGATTCAGATTCCTTTCAGCAAATAGATGAGGGAGAAGCGTGAAGCCCATTGTCTGTGAAACAGAAAACTTAACTGAGACCAAAGGAGATGTGCAGGCATCTCTTCTCACTGCTGGACAGGTGAAGGCATACCCGTTCTTCATGAAGCACTTATCTCACACTTACTATGCTAACCGAGTGCGCCAGGCTATTTCTTGCCTCCCCGTCTGCCTCCCACCCTTGCAGTCATTGCTAATACTTCTTCTTGAGCACTTACTGTTATGCCAGGCACTGTTCTCAGCACTACATTTCATGATTCTTTCTAGGTAATCTTTGAACCTTTTCCAGGCCTCTTCGTTTGTATTCTAATGAATGATCTACAGACTTCCTTGATAGCATCTATACACTAGGATCTATCAATAAATGTCTGTCGCCTTCTACTTAGACTGAGAATTCTTGGGAGCAGGGTCTGTGTCATAATTAGTCTTCATATCCCTAATATCTAATTATAATTTCAGTCTCTGGAGTGTAGTATACCCTCAGTAAATACATACAACAAATGAATACATGAAAATTTGAATGACCACCTGGTTCAGCCTTATTCAGGCTCTTGTTACCCTTCATCAGGACCATCTCGGATATCCAAAGTACAATTGCTAGTAAAATCTTCTGAATGCTCAGATATGATGCTTTTATCCTCTTTTACAAAAATCTTTAAAGCAGACAAACTTTCAGTGGCTCTGTGTCATAAAGAATTACTCACATCCAACTTGAATATAATACTGTCAAAAATCACTTGAAAGGTTTTTAAGGCTCCTCACTGGATGTCTGCGTTGTCTCAGTAGGTACACTCAATCACTTTTACCCCTCCATTGAAATAATATCACTGTTTGTTCAGTTAAATACTAGATGAAGCAACTGACTTAATGTCTTTGGCATATAAAAATGTGTATCTTTAACAATTAAAGTCACAGTCTTCATAATGTGGTGTTCACACTTAAAGAACAAGATTAAAAAGCACAATAGAAAAAAAATCAATAAAACCAAGAGCTGGTTCTTTGAAAGGGTAAACAAAATCAACAAACTTCTAGCCTGGCTCACCAAAAAGAAAAGAGAGAAAACCCCCCCAGAAAAAAAATAAGAAATGAAAAAGGAGAAATCTCAGCTGATACCACATAAATACAAAGACCATAAGACAATACTATGAACAATTATATGCCAACAAATTTGACAAGCTAAAAAAAAAAAAGAACAACTTCTAGAAACATTGTTGTTGTTTTTAGTCACTAAGTCTTGTCTGACTCATTTTGCAACCCCATGGACTGTAGCCCACCAGGCTTCCCTGTCCATGGGGTTTCCCAAGCAAGAATACTGAAGTGGGTTGCCACTTCCTTCTCCAGGAGATCTTTCTTTTTGACCTAGGGATCAAACCTGTGTCTCCTGTATTGGCAGGCGAATTCTTTACCATAGACCCACCAGGGAAGCCCTCTAGAAGCATAAAACTCACCAAAATTGAATCAAGAAGAAATAGGTAATTTGAACAGAATGATAACTAGAAGTGAAAGAACCTGTAATTTAAAAAAAAAAAAACTCCCTACAAACAAAAGTCTAGGACCAGATGGCTTCACAGGTGAATTCTACCCAATATACAAAGAACTTATACTGATTCTTCTCAAACTCTTACAAAAGTTTGAAGAGGAGGGAACAGTCCCAAAGACATTATATGAAGCCACCATCAGTTACCCTGATACCAAAACCAAAGATACCACTAAAAAAGAAAATTACAGGCCAGTATCTTTGGTGAATATAGATGCAGAAATTCTCAACAAATGTTAGTAAACTGGACCCAACAACACAGGGAAAAGATGATACACCTTCATCATTTGAGATTCATCCCAAGTTTACAAAAATGGCTCAACATATGCAAATCAGTGTGACGTACCACATTAACAAAGATGATCAAAAACCACATGATCATCTCAGTAGATGCAGAGAAACCATTTGGCAAAATTCAACATCCATTCGTGATAAAAACTTTTACTGAAGTGAGTTACAGTGGACCTATCTCAACATAATAAAAGCTATTTATGACAAACCCATAGCCAATATAATACTCAACAGTGAAAAGCTAAAATCTGGAACAAGGATGCCCACTCACACTTTTATTCAACATAGTATTGGAAGTCCTAGCCACAGCAATCATACAAGAAAAATAAAAGGTATCCAAATTGAAAGGAAGAGGTAAAAATGTCACTATATGCAGATGACGTGGTACTATGTATAGAAAACACTACAGACACCATACAAAAACTACTAGATCTAATAAATTCAGCAAAGTACCAGGATACAAGACTAACATTCAGAAATTGCTTGTATTTCTTTACACTAACAATAAATATCAGAAAGGTAGTATAAAAAATAATAACTTTTAAAATTGCACCTCCCCCCCCCAAAAAAAATGCTAGGAATTAACCAGACCAAGGAGATGAAAGACTTATACACTGAGAACTGTAAAATATTAATAAAAGAAATTTAAAGAGGCTTCACAGAAATAGAAAGATATACTGTGCTCTTGGATTGGAAGAATTAATATTGTTTAAATGGCAGCACTACTCACAGCAATCTACAAAATTAATACGATCCCTATCAAATTACCCATGACATTTTTCACAGAACTAGAATAAGTAGGAAGCCTAACTGTCCCAGATTTCAGATAATACTACAAAGCTACATTAATCAAAAATTGTGATATTGGTACAAAAAAACAGACACATGGATCAATGGAATAGAATAGAGAGCCCAAAAATAAATCCACACACCTACCTACCGTCAGTTAATCTTTGACAAAGGAAGCAAGAATATCAAATGGGAAAAAGACAGTCTCTTATGTGGTTCTGGGAAAGTTGGACAGCTGCATGTAAATCAGTGAAGTTAAAACACACCCTTACACCATACACAAAAATAAACTCAAAATGGCTTAAAGATTTAACCATAACACCATAAAAATACTAGAAGAGAACATTGATAAAACATTCTCTGACATAAACTGTACCGTTGTTTTCTTAGGTCAGTCTCTCAAGTGAATAGAAATAAAAATAAACAAATGGGACCTAATCAAACTTACAAGCTTTTGCACAGCAAAGGAAACCATTAAAAAAAAAAAAAAAAAGGCAACCTACTGAATGGGAGAAAATATTTGCAAATGATGTGAACAACAGGATTTAATCTCCACAATGTACGAACAGCTCATATGACTCAACAACAAAAATAAACAGCCCAATGGAAAAATGGGCATAAGACCTTAATAGACATATTTCTTCAAAGAAGATATACAGATGGCCAGTAGGCACATGAAAAGATGCTCAGCATTGCAGATCATTAGAGAAATGCAAATCAAAACTGAAATGAGATACCACCTTCACCCATCACACCAGCCACCATTAAAGTCCCCAAATAACAAATGGTGGTGAGGGTGTGGAGAAAAGGGAACTTTCCTACACTGTTGGTGGAAATGCAAGTTGGTGCAGCCACTGTGAAAACAATATGGAAGTTCATCAGAAACCTAAAAACAGAATTACCATATGATCAGTAATCCCACTCCTGGGCATATACCTGGGCAAAACTATAATTCAAAAAGATACACGCACCCCTAAATTCATAGCAGCACTATCCACAATAGCCAGGACATGGAAACAACCTGAATATGAATGGATAAGGAAGATGTGATACATATATGCAATGAAATACTAATACTACTCAGCCAAAAAAAAGAATGAAATAATGCCATTTACAGCAACATGGATACAACTAGAGATTATTATGCCAAGTATGTCAGAAAGAGAAAGACAGATACCATGGGGTGTCACTTCTATGTGAAATCTGAAATATGGCACAAATGAACTTATCTACAAGACAGAAACAGACTCACAGACATAGAAATAAAACTTGCGGTTGCCAAGGAAGGTGTGGGGAGGAAGAGGGATAGATTGGGAGTTTGGTATTGGTCAGTGCAAACTATTACATTTAGAATGAATTAATGACAAGGTCCTGTCGTGTATAGCACAGGAAACTATATTCAGTCTCCCAGGATAAACCATAATGGAAAAGGATATTTTTTTTAAATGTACTTCAGTGAGAGGAATGGCAGGTACACTCACCCATGTAGACTTTTTTTTAATAAGAATTAAACTGAACCCATGTCAAGTTTTTGGGGGTTTTTGTTTGTTTGTTTGTTTTTTTGGCCATGCTACACAGCTTGCAGGAATCTTTTAGTCCCCTGACCAGGGATTGAACCCAGGCCCTCAGCATTGACAGTGCAGAGTCCTAACTACTGAACCACCAGGGAATTCCCCCATCAAGCTTTTCTTACATAAGAATTAAACTGAGAATAGGCCATTTGTTTATAAACTTCTTTACTAAGCATAAGATATTATCCATAGGCATTTGAAACTATCCATATTTTTGTTTTCACATTTTTATCCTAAAATTAACTTAATTTTTTTTCAGTTAAAATGAAAGTTTGTAACTGTTCCTTTTTTGCAACATGTTGAAGTGACATCCTCTGATTTCACAGCATGAAATAAAGTTTAAAATAAGTAAGTTTAGGGACTTCCCTGGTGGCCCAGTGGCTAAGACTGTGCATTCACAATGCAGGGGGCCTGGGTTCTATTCCTGGTTGGGGAACTAGATCCCACATGCCACAACTAAGAGCGAGTGCAGCCAAATAAATAAATATTTAAAATAAGTAAATTTAACTTCTGCTTCCACAATAAGGGATTAAGACTCTAAAGACAGCTCTCCCCCACCCCACCCACCCCCAGAGCATAACTGTAAACTCAGACATGGGGAAAGGAAACATTTCAACAAATGGTAATAGAATAACTGAATATCTGTATAGAAAACTATGAACCCCGAATTCTTACATCATTCACAGAAATTTGCCTGAAATGGATCATAGACCTAAATGGCTAAAGGAAATTTTTCAAGTAGAAAATAAATGATAAAAGAAGGAATCTTGGGATATCAGGAAGGAAAAAAAAAACCACAGAAAGTAAAATATGAGTAAACACAATATACTTTTCTCTTGAGCTCCCTAAATTATTCTTGAAGCAAAAATTATAACACTATTTGATGTTCCCAATATAGGTAGAGGAAATGGTTATGGAGAAGGCAATGGCATCCCAGTCCAGTGTTCTTGCCTGGAAAATCCCATGGATGGGGAGCCTGGTGGGCTGCAGTCCATGGGGTCGCTAAGGGTCGGACACTGAGCGGCTTCACTTTCACTTTTCACTTTCATGCATTGGAGAAGGAAATGGCAACCCACTAAATTATTCTTGAAGCAAAAATTATAACACTATTTGATGTTCCCAATATAGGTAGAGGAAATAGTTAAGACAATTGGAAATGGAGGGGCACAAAGGGATATGAAGGCAAGTAAGGTTTCTACACTTCACTGAAGCTGGTAAAATACGAACACCGGTTGACCATAACAATATATGTAGTGTAATATCTAGAACAACCACTAAAAAAGCTATATAAGGATATACTCTCAAAAACACTATAGATAAGTCAAAATGGAATTCTAAAAAATGTTCAAGTAATCCATATAAGGCAGGAAAATAAACAAAGGGAAAACAATATAGAACTGAAGACAAAACGTAAAATGACAGACTTCAGCCTTAACATATCAATAATTGCATTAAGTGGAGACAGTCTAAACATAACATGACCTAACAGCATACATTTTATAAGAAACTCAGCTCAAATATGAAAGTATCATTATAGAAGTTTTATTTAATATAGCCAGAAATTGCAGGGGAGAGGGGACAGAATGTCTTAAAATAGGTAAATGGCTAAAAGACTGTGGTATATCCACACCACAGAATACTGCTCAGCAATAAAAAGGGGAGAGCTGCTGATAACAGGCAACAATTTGAGTGGATCTCAAGAGCATGATGTTGAGTAAGCAGTCTCAAATGGTCACACACTATGATTCTATTAGCATAACATTTTCAAAAATGACGAAATTATAGTGATAAGACCATTAATTATTGATAATTAATAATTATTATTAATGCCCAATTATTATTGGGTTGGAGATAGTGGGGAAAGGAGAATAGGTATGACTATAAAAGGGTATCATGAAAAACCATTATTCATCAGGTGGTGAACAGATGAACCAAGTCTGGTATATGCTCACAGTGGAATATTAATCAGCAAGCAAAGGCAATGAAATAATACATATAACATGGACGTGTCAAAAGCATGATCCATGAAAAAAGAGAAATCTCATCACAAGGAGAATTTGTTTTTCTTCTCATTTTATCTGTATGAGATGGTAGATGTTAGCTAAACACACTGTAGTAATCATTTTATAATATATGTAATTCAGACAACCATGCTATATGCCTAAAACCTTTACAGTGATGTATACCAATTATTTCTCATTAAAACCAGGGAGAAAAATAGGTTAAAAAGACTACAGACTACACGCTATATGCTTATAGGATATCCTACAAAAGGCAAAATAGTGGTAGAAAAATAGATCGGTGGTTGCCTGGAACTGGTGGTCAGGGCAGGGAGTCAACTCCGAAAGGGCATGAGCAAACATCATAGGATGAGGGAACTATTCTGCATCCTCATTGTGGTGGCAGTTACACCACCACAATTACACAAACGTGTGACCAAAACGAGTCAACCTGTATGCTTAAAATAGGAGCATTTTAGTATATTTAAATTGTACTTCAATGAACCTGAAAAAAAAAAATTTTAAATAGTAACTCCAACCTGTCAGTAAACTGGAGTTCTAAAAAAAGACAACTGCTCTCTAGTTTCTCTAAAGAAAAACTTGCCGGTGCGATACCCAGGGGGCACTTATAACCTGGCTGCCTGCTTTCTGGAAGCTCGGCAAGAAATAGGTCCAGGAAAATCCCAGTGAAGTATGCAGGGTTTTACTTTTTCCATACATTGTCAGTCTCATCATTAACGTACTTGTGCACTGGTGTCCCCAAGTCCAGAACTTACCAAGTTTGGTTTCTCAAAACAACAAACCTCTAGTCTCTTGCCTGCAAGAAGGTAGTCACATGACTTCATGGAGTAGGAAAGGGCCCTGGAAGCCTTAGCACTGCCTCTAGACTTGCAACTCTTCTCATTTTTAGCCCCTATTTTACCCCTTTATGGGCTTTCCTGGTGACTCAGACAGTAAGAATCTGCCTGCATTGCAGGAGACCTGGGTTCAATCCCTGGATCAGGAAGATCTGGAGAAGGGAATGACAACCCGCTCCAGTATTCTTGCTTAGAGAATTCCGTGCAAAAAGGAGCCTCGTGGGCTACAATCCATGGGGTAGCAAAGAGTCCGACACGACTGAGCAACCCCATAAAGGGTGTAACACTTACCCTTTATAGCATTTGGGCTTCTAAGACTTTTGGGGTTTACAGAGCAAACTCTTCCTTTTCAAATCATTTTCACCCTACAGGCATCCTAGTATAGCTTCTTATCTTCTGTCATTTTCTGGTATTCTTACATTTTCCATCTTTCAGAATTTTCTTACTCTTCTCCTGTCTCCTGCTCCCTTTCTCCCCACCTCCTTTTCGACTTTGTACCTTTTAAAAATCCCTTTTCTTTACTTGAGGGAGAGTTGCTAGGGGTTGTGTTTGTGTGGCTGAACTTGGCTTCAGTTAAACGCACTATTAAAGGTGTTAAACACCCACATTCAATTTGCAGAGCTCTGCATACCTAAATATTCGCATCAGCAAAAGAATCCACTCACAAACAGAGTCATGGAATATTCTCATATAAGACACACTGTCCTCACAGATGGGAATATCATTGTGTCCCAAGTATAATAATAATTACTTGAAATGTAATGCTTGTATTTTATTGTTGGGTTGGGTGAGTTGAACAGAAGCATGAGTAGTCTAGAATGTTGGAAAGTAACCTGTGTTCTACAAGTACCTCTTTAGTGGTGTAACCAAAAACAATTCAACGTAAACTAAAATGAAGTATGAATTACATTTCTGTTACCTTTAGAATTCATTACAATAGATGCTTAAACTGTGTATTGTTAAGTTAGATAAAGGAACTTGGGGCATATGTTTAATTTTTGGAACTTTCTTATTTTAAACAAGAGTTAAAATGTAAATATTCTGTATAAACCAGTTAGTTCTGAAATTGAAAACAAAAGTTGACTTTTAATGAAAGCTCAATTAGTTGCAGGTGAGTGCTTCACAGGATCCAAAGACCCTTTAGTATGATTTCAAATCTGGTTGTACCATGTTAAAAAAAAAAAAAAAAAACAATTAAAATATAAATTCTTAAAAATTTGTCTGAACCCTTCAGCTTAGTACCCTAATAATTACCTGAGTGCAGGCAAGTAATGGCAAAGTGAGTATATGACATTAATTGCAGTATTTAAAGAATGTTTGGCTGTGATAGTTTTGGTGAAGTAGTTTATTTTGTCCTGAAAGGGATTATATATTTATTCAAAAACAGGAGACTATAGTTAACAGACAATGCTTTTGATTCTTGCTGACTTAATTATACGGTAGTGTTTCCTCATCTCTTACGTACTGGTTTTAGGCATTAGAAAATGCCTTCTTGGAATACCTTTCAAGTGAACACTAATGCTCCACATGACTCTCCTCTGGCAGACAGTTCGAATTAGTGCTGTCCTCAGTCTCTCAGGAGCACGAAACAGAGCGAGGCCCAAGAACATTTTAAAAAATAAATGCAAAATTATGCTGCAGCAAGTGAAACTTTCCCAGGTGGAATGTGTTCACTGCTTATTAACCATTTCTAACACACTGAATGCCAAAAGGCAATCCATGGAAGTATGCTTAGACTTGCCCATTAGTACTAATAGAGTTACAAAGAAAACAGATGAAGCACTGATCTTAAATTAGAACTGCCTCATCATATAAAAAGCCATTGTTTACGCCAGTATATCCAGGTGTCAGATGAATTATAAACGCTGGATCACTGTTTCATAATAGCAACATCTGGCAGATTTTTTTTGTTGCTTCCAAAAGAAATTGGCTTAGCTCTGATGATATCATTACAGGATGCTTCCTTTTCTTAAAATAGTTGAACCAAACTTAGAAGGAAAATACATCCAAAAAATGTGTTTTAATTACCTAAAATTTCTTTCTAAAAGTAAGGGGGAAACATACATATAATATGAATTTGAAAACATGGCGTGTAGGAAAGCATCTCCTTTATTCCAGCATTAGATTAAATCTTTGAGTGCATCTTAGGACTTTCTCATTATTTCCTACTTGGAACAAAACAAGTAACAGTTATAACTTTGCCTTTGAAGTTTGTTCAGTTTGTAAATTGGCTCACTCTGGTCTGAGTGATAGGAATTCTCCTCACAGTTATCACATGCCAGCACTATGCTAGCACTATGCTAGGTCCTGTTCCAAAGAGAAAAGCTATTTGCCTTTTAGAGATGTGAGCTTTCCCTGTGAGTACATATTTGAGCAGCTAAGCTGCCCCCTCACATAGGTCAGTTACTCTAAAATGTATCCATGAATGTTGGCAAAATAACTGCATTTAATGGATTCATGGTATATTCAAGAGTTTCTGGTGTCTGCCTGCTTCCCAGTCAACTGAAAACTGGCAAAACTGGCATACTCTAAACTATTTTATAACAAAGCAATTACACGTTAAAAGCTTTTAATGTTTGAGCCCATAAAGTACGTTTGAGTTTGCATATTAGTCTCATTTACTAATTTTTGATCTTTAACAAATTATTTAACCTCTTTGTACTTCAGTTTCTTAATATATATATATATATTATATATATATATATATATCTCAGAAGGATTAAAAATCTTATGTGAAATGATTGGCACAGAAGGTACACAGTTAATGTTTGTTAAATCTTAATGTGTGAAATAACAAAAACTAGTATTAGCTACCTGTTTTTTCTAGGATGTGTCTGCTGCTGCTGCTAAGTCGCTTCAGTCATGTCCGACTCTGTGCAACCCCATAGGCAGGATGTGTCTTGTAAATACTCATAATTTTTAAAATGTTGATACCATTAAATACAGGTTCTCTTGGAGCTTCATATTTGTAATTCCTAAAATAAAATCCAGTTTTAACTTATTATATTTTATTCCCAAAATGTTGATTTTTCCTGGGATTTGAGTCATAGCTTATTTTTATGAGTCTTTAAATTTTACAAAGTACTTAATGGCATATGGGCAAAAAGTAAAACCCTATAAACTCATATTTCTCCTGATTCCATTTCATATTTTCTTATAAATAAGTGAAATTGGAAGGTTTTAGTACTTAATGGAAAAGAAAACCAAAAATACCTCAGACAGGTTAGTCCTAACATTTTAAATCTGTATTTTTTTTTTGCTCTTTATCAAGATAAATACAAAGTTGTTTTGAACAACAGAATCCAGATGATGATTGAAAGGGGCCTAAAACTCTTTTCATCAGCATATTTGGGTAAATGCTCACATAGAATTAATTTATAGGCTGAGATGCCTATCATTCCCAGTTCTGCATAATACAGTATAACTAAGTTTATTTGAAGCAGACTTGCCTTTAGGCAAGTTATAGCCAACAATAAAGAAAACTAATGAAACCAAAAGCTTTTCTTTGAAAAGATCAGTAAAATTAATAAACCTCTAGCCAGACTGAAAGAAAAAAAAAAAAACACAAATTACCAGTATTAGAAATGAAGAAGATGACATCCCTACTGATTCTACAGATAGTAAACGGAGCATAAGGGAATATTGTGAACAATTTTGCATCAGTAAAATAAAAAATTTAGTTCAAATGGACAATTTCTTTCAAAGACACAAACTATCGGACTCACTCGAGAAAAGATATATAACCTGAATAGGCCTGTATCTAGTAAAGAAACTGAAATTGTAGTCAAAACCTTTCCACGTAGAAAGGTAGCTTCAGGCCTCAGTGGCTTAACTGGCAAATTCTACCAAGTATTTAAGGAAGTGAAAGTCGCTCTGTCATGTCCTACTCTTTACGACCCCATGGACTATACAGTCCATGGAACTCTCCAGTCCAGAATACTGGAGTAGGTAGCCTTTTCCTTCTCCAGGGGATCTTCCCAACCCAGGGGTCGAACCCAGGTCCTCCTGGATTGTGGACGGATTCTTTATCAGCTGAGCCACAAGGGAAGCCAAGAATACTGGAGTGGGTAGCCTATTCTTTCTCCAGTGGATCCTTCCAACTGGGAATTGAACCGGGGTCTCCTGCATTGCAGGCAGATTCTTTACCAACTGAGCTAACAGAGAAGCCCAGGGAAGAAATAATAGCAATTCTACAAAAACTCTTCCAGAAAATTTAAGCAAAAAGCCACTCAGTGTATGAAGCCAGCATTACCTTGATCTGACAAAGAAAAAGGGAAACTATAGATCAGTATCTCTGATGGTCATAGATTCAAATTTTCTAAACAGAATTTCAGCAAATCAAATTCAACAATATATTTTAAAAGTGATATACCACGGTCAAATGGGGTTTGTTCTAGGAATGCAGTCAGTTTCGCGCTTGAAATCAATTAGTGTAACTCACCATGTTAAGGAACTAGGACTCCCCTAGTGGTCCAGTGATTAAGAATCTGCCTGCTAGTGCAGGGGACACAAGTTCAATCTCTGGTCTGGGAAGATTCCACATGCCAAAGGGCAACCAAGCCAGTGCACACAACTCCTGAACCCACGTAGAGTCTGAGTGCCACAGCTACTAAAACCTGCAAGCCTAGAGCCCATGCTTTACAACGAGAGAAGCCACCACAATGAGAAGCCCGCATACTGCAACAAGAGTAGCCCCCACTCACCGCAACTAGAGAAAGCCTGTGCACAGCAACGAAGACCCAGTGCAGCTAAAAAACATGTTAAGGGACTAAAAAAAAAAAAAAAAAGCCCATACAGTCATTTCAGTAGATGCAGAGAAAAAACTTCTGACAAAATATAAAATCCCTTCCTTGTGAAAATTCTCAGAAATTCTCTTAAACTATAAACAGTATCAAAAACAAAAAAACCTACAGCTAATATCATACTTAATAATGAAAGATTGAATGCTTTCCCCCTAAGATGAGGAACAAGATGTGAGTGCCTGCTTCACCACCTCTATTCAACATTGTACTAAACTTAATAGCCATGCAATAAGGCAAGAATATAATAATAAAGACACCCACGTTGGAAAGGAAGAAGTAAAACTAGCTTTATTCGCAAACAACATGATTATCTATGGACTCTACCCCCCAAAAAAGAAAAAAGATACTAAAATACATGAGTTTAGCAAAGCTGCAGAATACATGCTCAATATACAAAAATCAATGCTAGCAATAAATCATAGGAAAATTGAAATTTAAAAATATTACTATTTTAACAGTATCAAAAAAATGGAAGAAATCTAGCAAAATACATTAAAGACCTAGACACAAACTATAAAATATTACTAAGAGAAAATATTTACGAAATAAATCAAGAAATACCTGTTGTTCATGGATCAGAAAACTCGATGTTAAAATAATCAGTTTCCCCAAATTAAAGATTCATTGTAATCATAATGAAACTCCTAGGAGGCCACTTTGTAGAAACTGGCAAACTTAATTCAATTAAATCCATATGGAAAGGCAAAGGATCTAGAATAGCCAAAACAACTTTGAAAAAGAACAAAATTGGGGGACTAACATTATCTGATTTTATTATAATGCTGTAGTAATCAAAACAGGATGATAATTGGTATAAAGATAGACAGATAGATCAATGTAACAGAATAGACAGTCCAGAAATAGTTCCATATATTTATGGTATATGGACAACTGATTTTTTACAAAGATGCAAAACTAATAGGTAAATATGATATCACTTATTTGTGGAATCAAAAATATGATAACAATAACATACTCACAAAACAGAAACAGATTCACAGACATAGAAAAAAAAAATCATGATTACCAGAGGGGAAAGGGGGTAGGGTAGGGATAAGTTAGGAGTTTGGGATTAGCAAACTACTATACATAAAATAGTTAAGCGGGAATGCAAACTAGTACAGCCACTATGGAGAACAGTGTGGAGATTCCTTTAAAAATTGCAAATAGAACTGCCTTATGACCCAGCAATCCCACTGCTGGGCATACACACCAAGGAAACCAGAATTGAAAGAGACACATGTACCCCAATGTTCATCGCAGCACTGTTTATAATAGCCAGGACATGGAAACAACCTAGATGTCCATCAGCAGATGAATGGATAAGAAAGCTGTGGTACATATACACAATGGAGTGTTACTCAACCGTTAAAAAGAATACATTTGAATCAGTTCTGATGAGATGGATGAAACTGGAGCCGATTATACAGAGTGAAGTAAGCCAGAAAGAAAAACACCAATACAGTATACTAACACATATATATGGAATTTAGAAAGATGGCAATGACGACCCTGTATGCAAGACAGCAAAAAAGACACAGATGTGTATAGCGGACTTTTGGACTCAGAGGGAGAGGGAGAGGGTGGGATGATTTGGGAGAATGGCATTGAAACATGTATACTATCATGTAAGAATCGAATCGCCAGTCTATGTCTGATGCAGGATACAGCATGCTTGGGGCTGGTGCACGAGGATGACCCAGAGAGATGTTATGGGGAGCGAGGTGGGAGGGGGGGTTCATGTTTGGGAACGCATGTACACCCATGGTGGATTCATGTCAATGTATGGCAAAACCAATACAGTATTGTAAAGTAAAATAAAGTAAAAATAAAAATTAAAAAAAATATATATATATACAAAAAAAAGAACAAGAAAAGGTGTTAGCTTAAAAAAAAAAAATAGTTAAGCCACAAGGTCCCACTGTATAGCACAGGGAACTATATTCAATGTCTTGTAATAAACCATAATGGAAAAGGATATGAAAGAGAATATATGTGTGTGTGTGTGTATAAATATATATATATGATGTATATGTATGTGAAAGTCACTCAGTCATGTCCAACTCTTTGTGACCCCATGGACTATACAGTCTTTGGAATTCTCCAGGCCAGAATACTGGAGTGGGTAGCCTTTCCCTTCTCCAGGGGATCTTCCCAACCCAGGGATGGAACCCTGGTTTCCAGCATTGCAGGCAGCTTCTTTACCAGCTGAGCCACCAGAGAAGCCCATACATATACATATATACACACATACATATATGTTAAATAATCACTTCACCATGCTCCAGAAACCAGTGCAACACTGTAAATCAGCTACACTTCAACAAAAATTTTAAATAAAAAATGTCTAAACAATAGGTAGAAAAGAGTCTTTTCAACAAATGGTATCAGACAATTGGATTTCCAGATGCAAAATAATTATTTTTGACCCATACCTTGCATCAATATAAAAATTAATTCCAAAGGGGTCATAATACTCTACTTCTAGAAGAAAACATAGGAAGAAATCCTTGTGATCTTGGGTTATGAGGCAAGGATATCTTAGATTCAACACCAAAAGCATCATCCATAAAAGAAAAAAATAAATTAGATAAATTTAATTTAAAAAATAAATTAGATAAATTCAGTCAGTTCAGTTCAGTCGCTCAGTTGTGTCCTACTCTTTTCAACCCCATGAACTGCAGCACACTAGGCCTCCCTTAGATAAATTAGACTTTGTCAAAGTTAAAAACTTTTGTTTTTCAAAATCACTGTTAAAAAAAAATGAAAAGACAAATCACAGAGTGGGAGAAAACATTTGCAAATCATGTATCTGCTAGAGGACTTATATCTAGTATATAAAAAGGATTCTCAAAACTCAATATTTAAGAAACAACCAACCTATTTTTTTAATAGCATAACATTTATACTGACTTCAAAGATATACAGATGGAAAATTAGCAGATGAAAAGATACTTTTATCATTTGTCATTAGGAAATGCAGATTAAAATCATTGAAGTAAAGTGAAGTTGCTCAGTCATGTCCGACTCTTTGCAACCCCATGGACTGTAACCTACCAGGCTCCTCCGTCCGTAGGATTTTCCAGGCAAGAGTACTGGAGTTGTTTGCCATTTCCTTCTCCAGGGGATCTTCCCAGCATAGGGATTGAACCCACATCTCCTTCATTGACAGGAGGATTCTTTACCACAGAGCCACCAGGGAAGGCCTATATAAAGTTCAAGTAGGTACCAGTTAACCCATAGTGACAAAAAGCAAATCAGTCATTGCTTGCAGAGGAGGGTGCAGGAAACGCTGGGGAGTTATGGTTGGTAGGTTCACTGTGTTAATGGTGGTAATGGCTTCACAGGTGTATGGAGATGGTAGAATGTAGCATATTGTACACTTTACATATATGCAGCTTATTGTATGTCAGTTATACCTCATTAAAGTAAAAAAAGAAAAAAAGTGGCTAACAAACCTCTACTCTCTCACTCATTCCCTGTAATAAGTCCTGGAGGACATCTCTGGCCTTGATCCCGTTTCCTCTATCACAGCAATACTTAACAGGAGGAGGAGAAGGCCTGGTGTACTGTGCCTTGTGGAGAGCACTGTGGTGGGGTACGGCAGGAGAGTCCAGGTGTCCTATTGACAAGGCGGGGGGAAGCCAATTAACAGGACAAACTCAGTTTCTGGGATGTAGGACTAAATGGAGAGAGTATAATTTTTCTTTTTTACTAGAAGTCTAAACATGAGATTTTTGTCTTGTATTCATAATCAGGTCTTAATTTTTCATCATAGTAAAAAGACATTTCAGAAAATTCCTTGAGTTTCTTAATGTCAGATTCCAAATGTGGTTATCTAGGCATTAATCACTCCAGCATTCAAGTCACTTTGATTTTTTTTTTCCATCGAAGAAATTTTTACATGCTTGTTGCTTAAAACTGTTGCTACCAAGTAAAAGAACCAAGTTGTTCAGCATCTTCTCTTCCACTTCCAACAGCCCTGATAATTAACCCCAGTATGGGGACAGACTGTTTTTAACCCCAAGCAGTTAGCACCTGCAGGTGCCTTCATGGCCACACAGACACAGACACCATGGTGCCCTTAAGTGCTTAGAAAACCTGGATGTTTTCTAAGCAGCAGTTCCAGCTCGAGCAGGGCGAGTGCCAGCAGCCTTGAAGAAGTGTCTAGTCTTTCTGTCGTTAATTGTATAGTGCAGGGTTTGTGGTGAGGTCAGTCACTCAGCACAGTGGTCTGTGAGAGCATTTTTCCACTTGTAGAGGAGTTTTCCTTCTAGTCCCAGCGGCTGATCTCCCTGAGTGCCTGTAAGTTCAACTTAAGGTCATATTCATTATCATTTCCATTCTACTTTACCTCAGAAGTGGGTCATTAAAATTATATTCCTAAGCATATTAAATATCAGAATAATCAAGAAAAGATAACAGTTATATATGCAGCAAGTGGTTTTTATGGAGAAGAATCACTGAGAGAAATGTTTTGTTATTCTGGGGCTTTGTTTAATAATTTTTTTTTAAGTTTTTAGAATTGTCATGGACTAGGTCAGTGGAAATTGCCCTGAACTCTTCCCCTGGAAATAGTGAGCCAAGGGTCTGGCCTGTGACTATGGAGTTTTATTCCAAGGGCTCTTGGGACAAAGTTGTTCTTGGAGCTCACACCCAAGCACATTGCAGATTTCTCCCTGAAACTCTCAGATGGTAGAGAACCAAGCTCCATCCTGGACCTGTCTCCTTCTATCCCAAGAGCCACAGTCCAAGTCACCCCTTCTCCATCATGTGCACTGGGGCCCCTTGAGGTGGTGCTATGAATTCAGGAACTCAGGCTAAAGAGTTTAAGTTCTAAAACCTGGAATATGGTGCACTCCCTCACTATTTAGAGCCACACCCCAGTTGTCCTACAGAAAGCTCCCCTGTCCTGGGGAGGCCAGACGTAACAGGAAGGACGGAAGCTCAGGTCAAGAAAGCAGGTCCATCCACAGTTTGCAACAGTGCAGAAGAGTCAGACTGTTTTAATACATCTTCTTAGCCTCCATTTTATTTTGCATTACGTATGAACTAAAGTTTTAGTTCAGTGTAAAAGCCAAAAAAAAGTTAATAGAAAAAAAAACCTTTAATCATGACAGAAATCTAGGTTTCTAATCAAGTGATAAAGGTTGATAAATTGATGGTATCCAGATCATGACTTTAAACCCCCATTGATCTATTGAGTAATCAACATATTGCACATATGCCGCTCTCTTGGCTGACCAAGTGTGAGTCTACATTGCCAAATTAAACATGGAGAGGAAAGCTGGCTTTTCAGACAGCCTGCCTGCAGTGTTCATTTGAAACAGCTTTTAAGCAAATACAATTATGATTGGAACTTATCTCAACCAAGTGAAATTCTCTTGTTGGTCATGAGAGAATGAGCAGTCCAGAGGTGAGATTGCTGGGTGGACCGCAGTGTCCCAAGGTCATCAGCCTATCTTCTGCCAACATAAGATGGCTCCAGAGAGTCTGCCTAAAGCACACCACAGCCCAGTGACCCTTCCAGGCTCTGCCTTGCTCCCACCCTTCCATGCCATTCCCTCATCCTTGTTCCTCCCTCCAGTGACCTCACTGAGTTACTGATGGAAAATTAAAGTTAAAAGGCTTTATAAGCTCTTCCCTCCCACCCTTGGCACTTGAGCACACTTCTCTTTTTGTCTACTCTTCTATTCCGCCTCATTTTTAAGGCTTTTGCCTGCTTCTGGACCCTTGGCCTCATTCATTCTTGCTTTCCCAGGGCCTTACTCTCTTAGTTATCAGCTCTTTCTCCACAGTTTATTCTGTTGGCTCCTTCTGCATTGCCCTCAGACAGGGCACACATTTCTTTTGTCAGGAAAACAACTCTTGCTGTCCACCCCCCAAACCACCACCTTCTCTTCTCATTCCTTTCACTGCCAAACTTCTGTAAGTATAATTTTTCTTATCGTATTACACACTGTTACACCACAAATGCCTGGAAAGCAAGGACCGCAGCATACAATGATCCCTATCTGTCAGGTATCTAGCCCAGTATGAAGTAAATGGGACACTGACTGTGCAGCCTAACAAGCCAGGATTCAAATCTGGGCTCGCTCATGACTGTAAGTGACCTTGGGTAAATTACTTAATCCTGCTCATCTTCAGCTTCCTCATTCGTACAGGGTTGGGGGTGGGTGATAATACTCATCTTCAGAGGATCTGAATGGACATTTTTCCAAAGACATACAAATGGCCAAAGGTATATGAAAAAGTGCTCACTCACCCAGGGATCGAACCCAGGTCTCCCACATTGCAGGCAGATGCTTTAACCTGTGAGCCACCAGGGAAGCCCCACTAATCATCAGGAAAGTGCAAATTGAAATCACAAGACATCACTTCACACTTGTTCGAATGGCTAGTATCAAAAAGACAAAAGGTAACTGTGGGAGAGGATGTAGAGAAAGGGGAGCTCTTGTGCATTGCTGGTGGGGATGTAACTTGGTTCAGTCACTATGGAAAACAACATGGAGGCTCCTCAAAATATTGAAAAGTAGAACTACCATATGACCCAGCAATCCAATTTCTGGATATATTAGAAGGAATAAAATCATTATCTCAGAGATACCTCATTGTAGCATTATTCACAATAGTCAAGAAATGGCAGCAACCTAAGTATCCATCTACAGATGATGTATATGTTATAAATATAAACATTATATACATAAACATTAAATATCACTCAGTCATGAGAAAAAAGTAAATCCTGCCATTGCAACAGTGTGGATAAACCCTGAGAGAATTATGCTAAGTGAAATAAGTCAGAGAAAGATAAATACTGTATGATCTCACTTATAGGTAAAACCTTAAAAAGCCTTACTCATAAAAACAGAGTAGAATAGTGGTTACCAGAGGCTGGGGGTTGTGGGGAGGTGGCAGATGGGAGATGTTTGTCTTCCAGATTTAAGAGGAGAAAGTTCTGGGGATCCACTGTACACCGTGGCAACTATAGTTAACATTACTGTATTATATCCTTGAAAGTTGCTAAGAAAGTAGATCTTAAATATTCTCACCACCCAAAAACAAAACGGTAATCATATGAGGTTATGGAGGTGTTAACTAACACTAACACGGTAATCATTTTACAATAGATTTGTGTATTAAATTACTGTATTGTACACTTTAAACTTATACAATGTTATATGTCAATTATAGCTCAATAAATCCAGCAAAAAATAATGCGTATCTTGCAGTGTTGTTATGGAGATTATATGAGATTATGCTCATAAAACCCCCTAGCGTGGTGTCTGGCAAAGGGCTAGTTCACGTCCCACTTCCACTCCTATTAGGGATTCAGTTGACTTGAGTCACCAAATGGCCTCCCATGCATTTCAGTCAGTGTTCAGTGGCATGGCGTCCACTTTTTGTTCCATTTAATTCTTATTCTTTTCTTTGCCTTGTGTGTTTCAGGTTCACAACCAGTATCCAACTGAGTTTGAATTCAATCTCTATTACTTAAAGTTCTTGGCTTTCCACTATGTGTCTAATCGCTTTAAAACATTTCTCCTGGATTCAGACTATGAAAGATTAGAGCACGGTACGTGTTTGCATGCCCTTGTTCAGTCTTTTTTTGTTAGTTTTATGTATTTTTAATTAAAAACTCTAATAAAATAATCACCCCCAAGTGTGGCAAGGCCACTTTCGTGTTTTATTCTGAACTGTGAAAGTATGATGGACATGAATGAGTGAGATTATGTGCTGTGCCAGATCTTGGGGACTGACAATGGTCGTCATGTAGCACCTTTGAAAACGTCAATCTGCTAATTACTATCTTACTATCTCCACACAGTAGCACTGTTTGTGGAGAAACACCTGGCTCCTAGCTATTCCATCCCTGGTACACGCTGGTAGGTTACTGCTCCCCTGGAAGCAGTTTGCATAGCAGTTATGGCCACGGGCTCTGGAGCAAACAGAATACAGTTAAATTTCAGCACTGCCAGTTACCAGCCAAGTATCGATACTTAGGATAGGTTAGGTTCCACTCCGAGTTTTCTCAGTTTCCACATCTTTAAAATGAGGATAATAATAGCACACACCCCTTTTTGGACCAGGATGACCACATTAGGAAATATTTGTAAATTTCTTAGCACAGTTGCTACCACATAGTAAGAACTCAATAAATTTTAGATAGCACCATTATTATAATTTTTAATGGCAGTAACAGTTGTAAAGAATAGATTCTTGAAAGCTGGTCAGCCCCTGTGTAAACGTTCCCCAAGGGATTTTACGTTCTTACTGTGCTGTTGTTATAGGGAGGGGGAAACGGGGATACACATGAGTATTTTTGTTAAGAAGACAATCAAATAAAGAAAAGCAGTATGTTATGTCTACTGTTTATTTTCAGTATATTATACATACTGAATATTCATAAAGAGGATTCTCTTAATGGCTGAAAATGTTTACTAATGTTCTGAGTTTAAAATATGAAAGCAAGAAATACTGTTTTTCAATGCATGCTATTAAACTTGTCTAGTACAATATTTCATACTTTTGGTAAGGGAGACAGCACTGGTGTGACCATTTCCTTTCCTGTTTGTACTTCCAGACCTTTGTTGACTCATAAAATTGTCATTCCACACATCACAATCAGAAACCTTAATTTTTTAGTCACCCTTGTGTTGGGAAGACATTAAGTAGAGCTGGTTACAGTGGACATTAGAGTCACTTAGAGAACTTTTTAAAATGACTTTTATCTGGGGCCTATTCTCGTATTCTGTAATTGGTCTGAGGTGAGACCTAAGTACTAGGACTTTTTGAAGCCCCTGTTTTTTTGTTGTTGTCTTTTTTAAATGAGTGGCCAGGGTTGAGAACTACTGTTCTGCACTCTACACTTAACAGGTAGAGAAGAAACATTAATTAGTGTTGGTGCTAGTTTAGTCTCTAAATCATGTCCAACTCTTAAAACTCCATGTCTTGGGGGCCCCTCATAAGATTTTGTGCAGCCTTGGGCATGAAACATTATTTTATGATAAATAAAATGCTTATTAACTTTTGACTGAGTCTATTCATTTAAAGCAAGAAAAGACAGAGGGGCACTCTTGCTGGCCTTTTAAAGAAACACCTCCTGCCTCATGCTAACACACTTTCCTCTCTATTAAAACAAAGCAGGCTCATGTAAGTAACAGACTGAAAGGTACAAATATAGTACCTGAAATGCCACCCTCCCCAAGGATACAGACCACACGCATCTGACATCTACAGTCTCCCTAACCATGATGTGTGGTGTATGTAAACTACCAAACAAAGAAAACACTTTAAATAGCTTTGTAATAAACAGCCAGCAACTTTATAAAGAAACATAAATTTTTGTTTTTAACTGAGTCTCATCAAATCATTTCCCTTCCAGCTTTTTGGAAAAATGTGTAGAATGTCTGCTGGCATGGACCTCTGTGAATCTAGATATAGACGTGGGATGTGGCCTGGGGGGGCGTCATGATGTATTGCTAAATACTTGGGAAAACTTCAGCACATGTTTTCCTTCCATTTGGATTTGTTTCCATATAGCTGTGAAGCCCATTCCTATCTTTAGCTTTGCTACAGTCCTTTCCTATCTCCTTAGTTATTTTCTAAGGTTTTTGCCCATGCAGTGATGTTTCTAGAGCCATACAAAAGGCTCCATTTTTCATCTGCTACATGCATCACATTTTTAAGCAAACTATTGATTTATTTGACTTTTGTTTTGCTGATTTTTTTTTCCAGGAACTTTATTTGATGATAAAGGAGACAAGCATGCCAAAAAAGGAATTTGTATTTGGGAGTGTATTGATAGAATGCACAAGAGGAGTCCCGTTTTCTTTAATTATTTATATTCACCAGTGGAAATAGAGGTAAAGAAAGAAAGCATTTATGTTGCATTTTTGGAATATTTCTGTGTTGAAGTTTTCCTTACATTGAGCATATATAAGCTGTTTAAGCTTTTTATAAACATTTGACTAGGTTTCATACCAGAAGTTATTTCAAAGTTGATACACTTTGGGTTTAGATTATGATGCAATGAAGTCTGTTACCGAATTCTTGACCAGAAAAATTAGGAGCTGGCCCCCTAGACATAGAGAGGATAACTTCAAGAAACTCAGAGCAAATCAACTTGCCCTGGGAAAGGAGAACAAACAAAACTTAAACCCTCAGCATACTGTCTAAGCTGAAAAACCTAAAGTACTTCAGAAAAGACTTCCCTAAGTCCATTCATACCAGAGCCATGGAAGAAACCCTATGAGAAGCAGGAAGGTTGGAGCCCAGCCAAGAAGGTTGACTTCTCAGGGACAGCCATGCTCTGCCATGCCCGTCTACATGAAATAGGCTCTGCAGTGGAGTGGAGCTCTCCACCACCACTCATGGGCAAAAAGGCCAGACCCTGGGCCCCAGAACAATAGGACCCCACCTTGGCCTTTCTCCACATGCACCCTCCTTATGAGGTGTGTGAGAAACCAAGGGTACATGCTCAGATGCTCCTCCTTCATCTAGACCACACTCTGGTACTTCAGAATTCCTTGCCCAAATTCAAATTACTTGCCAGACCACTTCCCTAAGCCAGTAAGTACACTCCTAAGCCAAAGGGCCACTAAGGAGTAGCATTTGTCAGGGAGCAGACAGTTCATCTGCAGGGCTGGGGTATACATGCATGTTCGTAAGAGACCTTCAGAGTGCAGGACAGAGCTGAGCCAGGAGCAGCAGAGGTTTAGGCCAACAACTGGGAACTGGGACCAGCCTCCCCCAGTGCCGAGGAGTCTGAGAATTCTCAACTGAAACCTGGCCTTCTAGGTCATTTGGAAGTTATATTTGTCAGGGTAGGAGGATAGAACATACTTTATCTAATAGTTATATTGATGTGTAATGTTTAAATATATAGACATATGTAATGAGAACCTCTGTTCATCCTCTTCCCTGGACCCTGCAGTGTCGGGGGCTGGCCTGCCAGTAAGCTTGGGCTACTTTGAGGTCAGGATAAAACTACATTTCAGAATTTTCTTCAAACAGGCCCTGAAGCCCAGTGTAAATGTTTCCAGCCTCAAGAAGTGGGATTACTATATAGAGGAGACGCTTTCCACAGGGCCCTCGTATGACTGGATGATGCTGACCCCCAAGCAGCTGCCCTCTGAAGACTCTGAGCTGGCCGGAGGAGCCAGGCCCCAGAGCCAGAGGAGAACCGTGTGGCCATGCTACGATGATGTCAGCTCCGCTCAGCCCGACGCTCTCACCAGCCTTTTCAGTGTAAGTCAGCCACGTGAAGCCAGACTCCCAAGGCTCTGGGCTCCTGAAGGCACGAGAGGCCTCGGGAACCTGGCTGAGTGAAGCCTGGTTCACCAGCTCCTGGCTAGCATTCTTGCCAGCACCGTAGAACATGTGGAAACCAGACCAGCTCCCCAGCATCCCTGGAGATCCAGGCACAGGGACTGGAAAACAGTCTCAGTAGAAGGGAGTTTTTCATTGTTACGAGGAAGCATTCAAGCAAGTGGAGCAGTTCGCAGCTTCCCAGCTGTTTCATCTGGCCAAGAGCCGGAGTCAGGCCTGGGTTATGACTTCTGTGGGTGCCGTACTTCCCCCGGTCAGAAGTGTGGGTAGCTGATGGTCTGATGGGAGTACTGCCAGCCGTCTTCTACAAGTTATATTCTGGAGTGAAGCCATTCTGGCAGTAGCCCCCATGAGGAGAGCAGTGGCCCTGAGGGAAGGGTTTGAGCCCTGACACAGGCCAGACAGTTCCTGAAGAGCCTTCTCCATTCAGTCTTCCCACCAGGAGAAGCGTGTGTGAGAGCGCCGTCACAGAGGCCGCTGCTCTGCTCTCAGTCTCCCTGGCCGAGGGAAATGCCAGGCTTGGGCATTTCTTGGTTCATTCTCCCTACATCTGGTTTGAATCATCAGAGTCAAGGGGTTTCTCTGTCCAGGACAGACTTCTCATCTACCTCAGCTATTAGGGTCTGGACATAGGCCTAGTGCTTGACCTTCTGCTGTGGCCATCAGATTTCCTATGGGCTGGCCAAGGGTGAAGGTGTTCGGATACAGATTTCATCTCTCTATTTAAGCCATCTGTACAAAGAGGCCCGGTTACAGATCCTAATAAATCATCTTTGCCACAGTGCATCACACCAGCTAGCACTCCCGCCACCACCATTTCTGGCTGGGAGGCCTCTGAGGCCCTGGGCCCACTGCTCAGAGGAGCTGTGGCTCTGGGGAGCACCGTGATTTCTGTGAAAGACTTGGTTGGCCAAGAAGTTCGTTTGAGTTTGTCTGCTGTTACGGAAAAGCCCAAACGAACTTCTTAACCAACCCAATACTTAATCTGTCAAAAAAAAAAACAAAAAAAAAAACTTTTAATTTCTCTGTAGGAAATTGAAAGACTGGAGCATAAATTGAACCAAACCCCTGAGAAGTGGCAGCAGCTGTGGGAACGGGTAAACGTGGACCTTAAAGAAGAGCCCAGAGCAGACCATGTGAGTTGGCAAAGCCCTTTGAAGAGCTGCTGCTGAGCTTCTTGAGGGCACTGGGTCAGCTGGGGCCTCTGCCACTCGTAACCCAGGACGTTTATGGCCAAAGAGAGGGGTCATGCCTTGAGGGTCCAGGGCAGAAAGTTCCAAACGACCGAGTACTTCCTGAGTGTCTCACTCTACCACAGTGATATGATACTTATGTTCAGTGCCCTAAATCCGGGGGAAATTACTGGGTTTTTTCTATCTCAGCACCTCTGTGGTTTCAGCTGGTTTTCTGCCACAGGAGGGGAGGGAAGAAGGGAATGCCAAGGTCTTATTGGCTCCCAGAGAAATAGGGAAAATGAAATATTTTAAAACAGTAAAATATGCCACTCTCTGTTGCTCACCCCCCCTTTTTGTTTCTAAATGAAGAAACATTTACTGTAAAAATATTTTAATACCAAATACTCCATTTTCTGCTTCTCACCACCCCTTAAGCTGTAAAATGTGGAATGGGCTGAGCTGAGCCCCTGAGCATCCACACCTTAGCGTCCTGTTAACCCGCAGTGAGTCAGTGGCGTCCGGCTCATGCCTGCAGGCTCAGGCCCAGATAACACGGCTGATACACAGGGAGGCCACTGGCCAAACCCACAGCAGGTCGGCTCCAAGTGCAGCAGAGGGAGGTTAGGACAGATGAGAGCACTTGAGGAAAGGAGAGGTGAGCAGGGTCAGATGTCACAGAGGGGTCAAGGAGAATGGAGTATAGAAGAAAATGTCCTCTGACCCTGTAAGAAGGGGTCCTCGAGGCGCCATTTTTTGCCTGCAAGTGGCAACTCAGGGGCTATTATCAGACAGGCCACAGGTGGATGAAGTCTTACTGCTTTTTTTCTAAGAATAAAATAGTTTGTTAATTTTTTTCTGATTATGAATATGAGATATATGTATTCCTTTAAGTATGTATTCCTTTATAACACAGGAAGTTATAAAATAGAAATCACCCAAAATTTATAACGTAGAAATAAACCACTATGCCTTCAGACTTTTAAACACATATATAAAAGGGATTTACTATAGACGTAGTTTTTAAACCTGCTTTCTTTTTTCCTTAATATATGGCATGCGTGTCCTTCCATTTGTCGCATATAAATCAGCATCCTTTGTAACAGCTGTCTAGAATTCCATTGTTCAGAATTTTTTTTAACTAGCCCCATAATGATAGACATTTAGGTACTTTCTAGTTTTTCGCTACGTTAAAAAAAAAAAAAAACCTCCAAGGTAAGCATCTTTATATACATATTTTATATAGACATATATATATGATCCAGTTTCTTTCTTGAGGTAAATTTTTAGAAGTGAAATTACCAGATTAGTTGCTTAAAGTCTTGGTAAAGCCTTCCTACCTCCTGTTCTTTTTCAGCCCCAGAGATACCCTTCAGGCTCCCCAGGAACTGTGTCCACCAACCTCCCTTTTTATCAGAAGAGGCCTCAGCTCCACCTTCCAGACAGCAACGTGGCAGAAGACCAGAACACTGGTGTCCCCCCATCCAACGGGGTGGACCGCAGAGCAGCCACGCTGTACAGCCAGTACACGCCCAAGAACGACGAGAACAGGTAGATGCTGTGAGCCCTGCCAGGGGGTGCAGCAGAGGCTCTCCCAGCCCCCCTCGAATCAGCTGGGCCTAGGCCGTGCCACGTCTGTCAACTTAAAAAGGATCCGCTTTAATTCTTTGTTTCTGTTTTAAATGTGGTAGATGGTTCTTGGAAGAGGAAAAGTCAAAATTATAACTAAAATAAGGCCAGAAGGTTGTAGTTTTTTGTGGCGGGCCCTACTATCTCCTATCTGCCTGGTCTTTTGAGGGAATGTGTGTTAGTGAGCACTTCTCCAGTGGGAGACTTCTGAGATCCAGCACATGCTCACCCAAGCAGAAAGGAATTTACTCACATGAGGTGAGAAGGCCAGGATGCACCAGTTTCTCACAGTACCTTCAGGCTTCTCTCATTCACCAGCTCTGCTGCCTGTACAGGCTGCGTGAACCCCAGCGTGGTACAAAGGATGGCTACTGAGAGCTCCAAACCTCACAAGCTTGGCAATCCCAGCAGAATGAGGCAGTCTTTCCCTGAGAGTCTAGTAGAGGAATTCTAGGGGGGAGCTCCGACTGATCTTTTTTGGATCATCTAGGGGAAACAGAGTCTTGACCAACAAAAACAGCAGATAGCGCCTTTACAGCACGTGTAAAATCATATTAACCGCCATGTCATCATTACTTCTAGGTCCTTCGAGGGAACGCTGTACAAAAGAGGGGCTTTGCTGAAAGGCTGGAAGCCCCGTTGGTTTGTTTTGGATGTAACAAAGCATCAGGTAATGAGCACCATCACAGCCTGTAGCAGCCAGTTCTCCCCAGGCGAGGCTCTGTCTCTGGCTGTTGTGTGACTCCCAGCAGACACGCACAGCCCCCATGCACAGAATGCTTCCCTGAGGCTTCTCACCAGCTACCTGGGGGCTCCTCCGTGGAGCCAGTGCGAGGGCACCCAGCAGCCCTCTGAGAAAGTGCAGGTGTGTGTGACCGAGGCAGTGACCAGGCGCCCAGAGCATCAGGAGCAACAAAACTCTGCTTTCTAATGCTCATGCATCTCCTGCTGCCTGCTGTCCACAACCAGGCCAGGGGAGGACCTCAGGGTTTCAGGGTATTGCATACCACATGCACACACAGAGCCTGTGCCTGTGAACACTCTCCAGAGCACAGATCACTTCATCTCGACAGCACAAAGCATCCATTCAAAGTCGAGGGTGTTAATTTATTCAACAAACATTTCTTGAACACCTTCTCTGTGCCCATCCCTGTACTAAAGAAGGCATCATTATCCCTCAAAGGTGACAGCAACAGAGGAGGGAGGGAGCTTTAAAACAGGGAGGAGGGGATGTGCCCATCCAAACCTGAAATCCACAATGGGCAGACACTAGCCTGGCCCTCCCAGACCATTCTGGGAAGTCTTTTCCCCACTGTTAGGTTCTTTGCTATGGCTCTAGCCCCCCCACCCCTGCTCTCCCCACAGTCGTTAGAGTCAGAATCCTTGCTCTGGTGATCTTGGAGGGTAGGGGGACACTATGCAAACTTCCAGCCTCTTTGCATCATTCACTGGAGAGTCACATGTCCTCCCATGGTCTGACCAGAGACTTCACTCTGCCTTAGAACTAACCAGTCAGCCCTGAGCAGGTTCTCAGTGCATTTGTATGTGACATGGAGTCTACTGAGAAAGACACGGGCTGCACCCCAGCACGGTGCTCTGGTTGGGGCTGCATCTAGAGGACTCCTGCCAGATGAGCACTCTATGTGGGCATCAGCCACCTCTCACTCTGCTCAAGGAGTTTCATAAAGGCTACACAGGATCCTGTTGGATTACAGATACAGAGAAATTTTTTTTTTTTTTACAGATATGCAGTGGAAGCCCTTTTTAGGCAACTGGACTTTAAACAGCACTGTCTTTGAAATTAGAGCCTACATTGTATAGAAAAGTCCCATTAAACCACTAAATAAAACATAGGAGAATGTCATGATGTTTCTATAATTAACAGTTACATCAAATTATACTTGCATTCCTGACAGTCTCTTAGATTTAATGCAGAAGGTATACAGGTTTCTATTTGTACTACTCCTGTCATGCCTGCAGAGAGAGGCAGGGAAAAGTCTGAGGCCAGAATCACAGGCCAGTGACGGAGGCACCAGACACATTCCTGCCGTGCAACTTTCTGAAATCCGGACTGATTTAGTTCAAGTGAAATCTAGTCCTTACACATAGTAACCCTCAGTCAAATGTTGAGCTATTCACTGTTTTTCAAAAACCACTTCATATATACATGCTATTTGGTAATTAGCTTTTCAGATATAGTATAGCTTGAACATATTTTCCTACCAGTTCACATAGATCTTATTTCGTAAATGTTGTATAGCGTTCCATACTATTGATGTACCATCATTTAATTAACCAAGACCCTACTGACAGGCAGATACATCTTATCATTAGCTGATGGAGGGAGTGCGGAAGGAAACCTGTTTGTTTGTGTGTCTTTGCATGCTTGTGGGGGTGTTTCTGTCAGATAAATTCCTAGAGGTGGGAAAGGTGTATCAGTAGGTGTAAGCATTTTAGCTTTTAGTTCATATTGCCAGATTGTCCTCTACTAGGCTTCTGACTAATTATAACCCCACAAACGGTGCTTATGAATACCTCATGCCTTCCATTCAACCTGAATATTGTCAACCATTTTAAATATTTCTTAATCTAAGTGAAAAGTGAAATCTCATTGATTTCATTTACTTTTGACTGTTTAGGCTGTTCACCTTTGCAGATGTTTATAGGTTGCTCACATTTTTTCTGTGAGTTGCCAGTTGAAATCCTTTGACCAGTTTTCCATTAGGTTGTTTATCTTTTTCTTCTCAATCTCTAGGAATTTTGTATACATTCTAAACATTAACCCCCCATTCATATGTTCCATATATTTTTTACAGTTGTTGATGTTTTTATTCTTTTACATGTAATACATTTATTCGAATTTCAAAAAATGTATCTTTTTACCCTTTCTCCCAGCTACCTAATTCTTCTTCCTAGAAGCAGACAGTGTTTTTAATTTCTTGTCTGTTCTTCCAGACATAGTTGAGCAAGATATGGGAAAAGCCTACCTTTTGAAAGCCCTACTGTCTCCCTTTCCTGGGTCTCATATCCCATGTGTCCTTTGGTTCCAGCTGCGATACTATGACTCGGGTGAGGACACCAGCTGTAAGGGCCACATCGACCTGGCTGAAGTAGAAATGGTCATCCCTGCCGGCCCCAGCATGGGCGCCCCGAAGCACACGAGTGACAAGGCTTTCTTTGATGTAAGCTGACCTTGTCTTTTCCTGGCTCTCTGCACATAATCCCTTACAGTCAGTCCATCCACTCCAAGGATGGCGGGGCCTCAGAGCAGTTGATGGTGACTACAGATGGGCCACAGCCCCACCCTGGCTGCGGGAACTGCTGCAGAACCTGAAGCCAGCACTCTTAATCCCCAAACCTGACCTCTCCCCGCTGTCCTTATGGCTCATAAAGGCTGCATGTTGCTTTGCACAAAAGACTCCTTCAAAAGGTATCCAACTACACTTGGAAGCAGAGGAACTCCTTGTTAAATATTGTTATTCACTCATCACCTTCTGTCAAAAACAGATGTCACTTCCCTTTTATATCTTTTTGTCTTCAAGCTTGATCATCCAAAAAAAACCATCATTAGTCACACATGATGACTGTCTTCCCTGACATCTTCAGCAGGCCTTGGGACATTTTATGGGCCACATGATAGGGGACTTATGTAGTCCCCAGAGCCAAGCAAGACTTCATACAGAACACAGGTCAGACTCTAGTGCCCTGCTCAGACTGTGAGGCCGCTTCCCTGACTCTGAACTCCCAGTGAGGCCCCAGCTGAAGACTTAAAGAAAGAGATGGGAAGGGAATGTGAAAGCCAGCCCCACCATGATGTGGATGAAGCTCACTCTTCTTGGCCCCTTTGCTGCATGGCTGCAGTGCATGGGTGAGGCAAGAGGCTCCAGCTATTCCACACCCTCTTAGTCAAGAAGGTGCAAAGTCAGGCTTTTCTGGAATATGTTTTCTCTGCAGACCCTTCTGTTAAGATCCCCTGTGACTCTGGGGACCAGGAAAGTAAAATCACTTCTGTAATCAATGACAGTACAGTAGTGGAGAGCAGAGAAATACGGAGGTTCCGGGGTAGCGTGGAAAGGGAAGGTCACAAGGATTGATTAGCTCATATGACCAAACCTGTAGACTAGCCCTGCCGTCATCTCTGCTTCTCTTCCTTTCTTTTTGTAGCTCAAGACCAGCAAACGCGTGTATAACTTCTGTGCCCAGGATGGACAGAGTGCCCAACAGTGGATGGACAGGATCCAGAGCTGTATCTCTGATGCCTGATACCCATGGTCAGCCCACACAGAAGGAGGAGGAAGGGCTTGTGCTGCCAGATAGGGAAAAAGTGCATGAATCCTTGAAGAGCTGACAGCTTCCTGCTCAGTCCTGATGAGTCATCCTGGGGCCTGAGGTTCTCCTGCCCAGACTTAGCCGTTCCCCTCTTGGCAGTTCCCCTCTCGGCAGTTCCCCTCTCGGCAGTTGCTAGGTCGTCCTAGCCGAGTAGGTGTGTCATGCAAGGCTGGTCAAGAGCCCCAGGCCCTCCCTGTGTCTTGCACTAGGTTGTTCTAACCTAGTGGTTAGAACAATCCCTCATGGTTAGGGATCAGAAGAATGCTTCCTGAGCCATCTGTCACCCATCCCCTAGGCCAAGCGGCTACCACCCACCTGGGTCCTTCTTCATGAAAGCTGGATCCTTTCTGTTCTCCAAGATCATAACTTCCTTGGAGAACTTCCTGACAAGCAAAACTCAAAATCCTCCAAGACTATCTTCTGTTCTGCATAGGTTTCCCGTTGGAGGCTCCTGCTCTTACTGCCCAACCTTAGAGATACTTGGTTCTCTGGTGCTGCCAAAGGTGCTTCCAGGATCCCTGCTCGGCGCTGGGGTTCACAGCAAGACCACCAGTGCTCAGGCAGGCCAAGGGGCCCACAGAATAGCCTGATGGGAAAGATTGGCCAGGGAATGGTGCAGTAATCACCAGGCCAATGCAGGAAAACACGGCTTCCAAAACACTGGATTTTCCTAGGCCAGAGGTGCCCTGAGGATCCAGGACTTCAGGGTCCCATGTATTCTTCTGCTCCCTGACAGCTTCTTACACAAAATAACATGCAAAAAGCTGGATGCACTAATTCACAAAACAGCCACTTGCACTGAACTCTAATAAAGTGAAGATGTTGGAGAGACAGAAGCCAGCTGTTCATGAGCACACCACCCCTGTGACAAGGGCTGTATAGACCGCGGTCACACCGTGGCGTGACTGGAGGATACCCAAACAGCACCTCTGCACGTGAACTTAAGGACTTGTTTAGTCGTTAGATTTTCTGTACTTTTGATAACCTGTGTTTGTCCAGCTTGAGATACAGGAATGCTGTTTGCTCACAGTGAACAGAGACCGCTTTTCTGCAACAGCCACTGTGGTCAACTGGAGTCGTAGGTAGCTAGACCATCACATTTGTTTTGAAATGTTAATATGTTAAATACCAAACTAATGTTTCAAAAATATGTATATATGATTTCTATACCCTTGTTTTTCAGGTAGTCTGCTTATAATTTAATATAAAATTAACTGATTCATTCATAAGATTTCAGTAATTTTAAAATGGTTCCCTTTTTAAAAGCCACTTTGTAGATGAAAAATCAGATTTTCAAATTTAAAATTATCTACACACGAGGAAACAGAACTGTGTTAATATATAAGAAATTCGGGGGTAATAAGAATGAAGGATTTTTCTATCATTTTCATTTTATAAATGGCCACCTGTGAAAATGGTTTTTGCACATTATTTGTATTTTTCTTTGTATATGAAATAATTTTTTGTACTCTGTAAAATATGGAGCCCACTGTACCTTCAGCTATTTGAGACTACACAGTGCTTCTTTTGTAACTGGATTCTTTTAACTTTCATGAAGGCACTACATGCCTTGTATTCACTAACCACCTTGAATTAAACTTATTTCTTAAGAAAAAGCATCCCTCACTTATTGAAATAAAGCTCATTGTGCACTGCGGGACACTCAGGAGGCAACACTCATGATTCATACATGGGACTAAAAGTTCAAGGGTAAGACACAGCATAACCCATTTCTTGCCTTGGTTCTATCAATGTCGTCACTGCCCTTTGCTCAGGAAGTAACCAGACACTGGAAACGCTGGCCTCAGCTTCTGGGTTCTGAACACACTGCTGCAGAGTTTAGGGAAGAGGCCTAAGGCTGCCACTCCCACCCAGTGCCTCCGATGAGCTGTGTGAAATTGGCTAAGTCTTTTACCTCTTCCAGGTTGCAGTTTCGCCACCTGTGGCATATGGCAATTGGCAAGAATTTTAGGCAGGAGAAATCAAACGCTAGTTCAGAAGCAGATTTTTCTGCTTCAGGAAATTGTTAAACAGCACAGTCTGGACCACACTTCCTCTCATTAAGCTCTTGGAGTTTACCTTGGGGACCCTGACTACATCTGGATGGGGAGCCAACAGAATGCAGGTTCTCAGGGCTGAACCCCCAAGTCTGGAGATCCAGAAGAAGGAAGGGCCCCATCGTCGCCCTCCTGAGCCTTCAATTTCCTGAGCCTCCAGGACTCCTGGGACCTGCCGTTCTGCACGCTGTGACCCTGACATGACTAACAAGGGAAACAGCTGGAGTCGAGCCCAAGAGTGTCAGGCCGCCCTTCGTTCCTCAGCCTTAGCTGTGCGGGGAGAACGGCACTGCGTTCCAAGGAAGAAAGATGGGCCTGGCGCCCTGGCCCTGCGGCTCCCCTGACAAGGCCTTTCTATGCCTGGGTTCTTGCAGCCCCAGGGAAGCACAGGCCCCACTCCCCAAAACTTTCAGCCCAGGTTCTTCATTCTTACCTCCCTAGCCCCTCTACCTGATGACCTCACTCCAGAGCTGGAGTGTTAACTGTTAATAGTACAGCTAATTTGTTTCTCAATGAAAATTGATGTTTATAGATATTTCATTCAGAGTTCTTTTAAGACTTGTTAAGTAACTCCATTATCTCATAAAGAATTTCTGAATAATCTCAAGATCTCAGGCTGATAATCAGGAAATGCCCTCAGTTACAGCAATCAGAGCTATGAATTAAGCCAAGAATAAAACAGTATTGTTAGGGGAAGCACATTGAAACCGCCCACCCTGGCCAGGCACCTTAGTAACCATTTGCATGAGTTGTTTTATGACAGGCGGTCCTGGTAAGGAACAGGGAACTAATAAGCCTCCACCAACCAGAAGAGTTCAGGAAACGTCAAACGGAGACAACAACTGACCACCTCCCAGAATCCTTCTCTCTGGCATCCATCTTGGCTGAACAAGGCGTGCACCACCAGGAAGGACTCTGAGTCAGAATGACTGGCTAAGGACAACTCGGAAACTAATCCCATCACCATAAAACCCGAGACTGCAAGCCACATGACAGAGCTGTTCTCCTGGGTTCCCTTACCCTGCTGCTCTCCACCCGGGTGCCCTTTCCCAATAAAATCTCTTGCTTATGTCAGCACATGTGTCTCCTCGGAGAATTCATTTCCGAGTGCTAGACAAGAGCCCAGTTTCGGGCCCTGGAAGGGGTCCCCCTTCCTGCAACAGTATGGATGAAGAGATAAGACTTGGAGCAGTACTGCCAAATAGATATATAATCAAGCCACTGTGAATCTTTTTTAAAAAGTAAAAAGAAATTGATAAAGTTTTATAACATTTTGTCTTATTTTCAATAATTTATTTGCTGTAATCTATCAAAATTATTTCAACATGTCAATCAGTACAAAAAGTTACTCATGAACTAGTTCATACGGAGTCCTCAAAACCCAGTGAGTATTTTGCACCTACCGTCTATCTCAGTTTGGACCAGTGTGTTATCTTTTTTCCAACACGATTTCTCATACAAAATTCCTGTCGTTCCTCACTCCCTTCTCCAGTTCTCCCATACAGCTGGGTGTCCCACAGTTCATCCAGCTCAGACGCTTCCTCCTCAGAGTCAGCCCAGACCCCATAGTTGAGGGCTCAGCCCCACAAGAGTGTCCCCCCATCAGATGCCACTTGCAAGTCCCAGGGGCCACCAGACTTTTGACCAACGCACAACCCCCTCCTCAGGTTCAGTGATTGTCCAGAAGAACGTGCACAGCTCAGGAAGTGCTTGGTCTGTGTTTATCAGTTTGTCCTAAGGAAGTAACAGCCACAAGGAAGAGATGCGTGGGCAAGGATTGGGAGAGGGGGTGGCCTGCGCCCTCCCAGCACCTCCCTGTGGTCGCCAGCTGGGAAGCTCTCTGGATCCTGTCAGGATTTTTTCATAACCCACTCTCCAGTCCCCCTGGAGGTGTAATTTCCCACACCCCGTTCACACGTAGTTCTTTCTGGTAACCAGCCTGAAGCTATCTAGGGGCCCAGCCTGAGTCACTGCATTCACATAAACACAGGTGTGGGCAGAGGGACTCATTATGAATAACAAAGGCACGCCTTTCACTCAGGAAGTTCTAAAGGTTTTAGCAACTCCATGCCACAAACCCAGGACAAAGATCAAAAAAAAAAAAAAATCTTTTAAAATTATACCACAACTAGCCACATTCCTATGCTGCTATGCTAGGCAAGGCAGATGGAGAGCAAGTAACCCGCTCATAGCAGAGCCCAAGTACCAGAGGTGAGAGACCTTGGCGCTGCATCTAATTCATGATAAGACCTTGAACTCTGTCTTAACTTTAAGCCTTTGACCTATAAAATGAAGGGCCCTGATCTGTGAATTTGTGATTCCAAGGGTTCACCTTTGCAACGAATGAGGCTCCAAACTGATGAAAAGGATTTGCTGAAGAGACCAAATCATCTAAATCAGCGCTTCACAAATTGTTGCGTGTGTATGAATCATCTTGCTAAAATGAAGATCCTGACTCAGTAGGATTGAGAGGGGACTTGACATTCCATATTCCTAATATGCTCGCAGGTGATGCAGAGGTTGCTGGTCCAAGGATCCTGCTTTGAGTGGTGCTAACAGACGTGTTCGTCCCAGTCCTCTGAGAAGCAGGCACCAGATGGGCAGGAAAGTAGGGGAGGTTGGGAGAGTCAGGAGACCAATGTGCAGGCATGACCTTGTCAAAGACCCAGGGAAGGAAGGGAGGGAGGAGGAAAAGCTGGGTGGGAGACTCAGACTGTGGAGTAACTCTAAGGAAGTTCGGCAAGGCAAATGAGAAGTCCTCAGGACATCACAAATCATCAGAGCAACCCCACACCTCCCCAGGGTAGCCTGCCTGGGACCCCCATCCCACTCAGCCATCAGCATGCTGCAGCCAGGGAAACAAACACAGCAGTGGATTCCAGAATGCAGCAGCAGCTGGGGCCCACAGTCACGCACAGGCTGTGTGCTCAGAGACCCAGGGGGGTCTTCTCACCGTGGTTGCAGAGCACCTCTCATAGCCAGCTTCCTGAGACATTCCTCCCAGTTTCCCCTGGGCCTCTCTTCCTAGCGAAACTCAGAGGTGAGTCAAAGGACTGATACAGCGCCCTTGATGCAGTTCATCTCACGCCCTCCCTCTTCCCAGTCTCCATTCTGAGTTCCCCTCACACTCAGCCACCTCAGGGCATGCTGAGGGCTCTCCTGGAGATGTGATCCAAGCCTTCATTGAAAGAGGTTGTTGTTTAGTTGCTAAGTCGTTTCCGACTCTGTGACCCCATGGACTGTAGCCCAATAGGCTCCTCTGTCCATGGGATTTCCCAGGCAAGAATACTAGAGTGGTTTGCGGTTTCTTTCTCCAGGAGATCTTCCTGGCACTGAGGGAGGACCAGTGTAATCAAACCTGTCTCAGGTCAGGACTGCTGCACAGGTCTCCTTTGGTTACGGTGGGGATTACTTGGGTGGCTAGAGGGTCACCCTCCTTCCTGCCCCCATCATGTAGAAGCAGCCCTGTCTTCTGCTAATCAGGGTCAAGGACCCCTGCTGGTTCCTGGACACAGGAGTCGTCAGTGCCTTGGTGACAGCCATGAGCCATAGTTCAGCAGGACCCTCCCTGTGTCCCTGGTCAAACGCTAAGCTGTGTGGAATCCATGTCTTTGGATCAGGCCTTCTGTAAGTCCCCGGGCAGTGGTGCTAACTGAGGCTCTCTGGTCAGGAAAGAAAAACTCAAAGGAGATTTCCATCCCTGTGAAGATGAACCGCTGGCACTTCCAAGATGGAAAGTGCCTGAGGTAGCTGACCTGCCCCAGGCAGGAGGAGTGCCACATGCGGGCTCAGCACAGGTCTCTGCTGCTGGCAGGCTGGGCACGGAGAGGGAACAGTGCCTAGAGTGGCCTTGGGATGTGGAAGTCTGTGCTGGTGGGCCCAAGTCAGCCCTTGCCTGGTTCTGCCTTTGCCACTGTGGCCACTCCACTCAGGCTCATCCTGCTGGTCCCACGTAGCCACTGACAAGGACCAGCTAGTGTCAACCATCCAGGTCATTTTGTTGACTTGTTTATTCACTGCCTCCAGTGTGCTGCGTACTTCCTAATGGGCATTAGCCTGTGGCACTGAAACCTTGCATGATGACTTCCCTGGTGGTCCAGTGATTAGGAATCTGCCTTCCAGTGCAGGGGATGTAGGTTCGATACCTGGTCAGGGAACTAAGATCCCACATGCCGAGGGGCAACTAAGCCTGTGTAGGGCGACAAGAAATATCTACATGCCACAACAAAGAGCCTACATAGCCAAAATAAATTTTAAAATTAAATCTTCATGTTTCCCCCATATGTCCATCCACTTGTGTCTACCATACATCTCCTTGTCCCTAACCTTCCCGTTCTTCTCCTTCCAGGCCCCTGACCAAACAGGCAGTTGGCCACTGCCCAGGAGGATGTGTATCTGCTCACTACCTTGGGCCACTTTTTGTATACGAAGTACATGACCAGGTACTCTGCTCACAGCCCTACCCAGCAGGAATATTTTCCATTTCCCTTTACATCTCTGTCATACAGCTACTGCCCACCTTCAGCTCGCAGGCACATACCAAACCAACCCATCCATTCACCAAGCTCAGGCTTGTCCCTCCTCTTCCAGCTGGTTACGCAGGACCTCCATGTAGCCGTGGGTGCAAGTCAGGGGCCGGGTCCAGCTGCGTCCCCATGTGGTCTACTGGTGCCTCTGGCCCCACTCAGGCTCAGCTGCAGAGGGAGCATTCTCATCTTACAATGGTCTACTGTCAGGCCCATCCGACTCAATGAACTGGCACATCCCACAGACCCCAACTCAGGCTGGGCAGTTTGAGAAGCCCTCTGTGGTCTGATGTTCTGTCTCTACCAGAGTCTAGTAACAGGCCAGAAACTGTTTCTCAAAAGGTTTATAATCGGGGACTTCCCTGGTGGCCCAGGGGTTAGGAATCCTGCTTGCAATGCAAGTGACTCTGGTTTGATCCCTGGGCTAGGAAGATCCCACACGCCACAGAGCAACCAGGCGCATGCGTCACAGCTACCGAGACAGCGCTCTACAAGGGAAACCACCGCAACGAGAAGCCAGGGCACCGCGGCAAAGAGCAGCCACCACTCAGCACAGCTAGAGAAAGCCCACTCTTCTAAAATTTATTTTTTAAAGGTGTGTAATCCTCTGTCCCCGATAGTGCAGCCTTGCTGCAGGATCCCCGGGACTCTCCATAAGCCCCATACCACGTCTTTTCCCTTTCCCACTACTGACGCTTCCAACACCAGAGTGTCTGCCAAATGGTATGACCCAATGGCAGGACTACATTGCAGCCTGGACCTTCTGCAGTGCCTGGTCCTGTTAGGGGACCCACCAGCAGCCGGCAGCCTTCCATCTCTCCCAGAGTAAGGTGCTGTCTCTAAACAAGAGCAACCCTCCACCAAGGGTAGCCAGGCCCTGTGCTGTCTTCACCATCGTAAAAGATACGAGATACACCTGTTTCTTTTACTTGGGAGGGGATATCCTCGCATACCCCTGGCTGCTGAGCCCCTTACAAACTTCACTGGAGTCTCAGGTCCCTGAGTCTTCGCAGGTTTGTATGCCTTGCTCTGCACAGCATGTGACCTCGCCACAGCCTCCAGCACAGAGGCACCTCTTGCTCATCCTGTCTCACCACCACAGTGTCACTGATGTAATAGATCACTGTGATACTCACGTGGCTCTGATCTCTGGGGATTATATTATGACAAAGGGCAAGACAGTTAATGTAGCCCCGAGGTGAAACTGTAAATGAATACTGTTGTTCATCCCATGTGAATGTGAACTGTTTCTGATCCTCTTTTCAAATTGGAATGGAAAAGAAGGCATTTGCCAAATGACCGCAAAGTGCATACCTAAACCCTTATGAGTCTGTTCTAGGAATGATTCCACAGGCACAGCAGCTGCAAACAGAGCTATCACTTGATGAAGCCTGCAGTCTTCCTCCAGGATCTGTCAACTTCTGCAAAGGTCAGACTGGTGAATTAAATAGAGAGATGGTAGGACCACCACCCATTCGTCCTTTAATTTGTTAACGGTGGCATTTGTTTCTGCCATCACCCCTGGGACGAGATGTTTTTTTATCTATTACCTTGAGCAGGATGAGGGAGCAAGGAGAAGGCAATTTTGGAAGTTTCCACTTCGCGTTCTCTGCTGAGACAGCTCCTGCCCACTAGGCCAGGTACCCAGCGTGGGGTCCCTCCTACTGTCAGAGCACTTGAATTCTAATTAAACACTGCATGGATCGTGGACCCAGTGCAAGCCCAGCTGTAGCCAGGATTTCACTTGCTCCCTGACCTCCATGGGCCCCACTCTGACAAATAGCCTGCGATGATGCCTGGAGCCTCCAAGTGTTAATATGACTCAAAGCCTGCCTGGTGGTCCCCTTTCTCTAGTGAACAGTCACTCAAATAAATGGCTATAGGTCTTTGGGGGAAAACTGAAGGAATCATGATGATACATAGTGGTGGCTGTTTTGCAGGGTCCTTCCTCCTAGAGCCCTGGCCGCCTCTTCAGGAGCTGGCTTCCATGTCTGAAAACAGGCTCGGGTCTGGGAACTGAGCGGGGACCCCGTCTTTCTGCTGCCTCGCTCCTGCTCCTCCATTCCTGTCTGCTGCCCCGGCTGCTGACGTTAAGCAGAACCTATTGGCTGCCCACCCATTTTACCCCTCGGGACACCATGCTCGATACACCATGTCCACTTGCCTGGCCCTCTTGCCTTGCCTGTCCATACCAAGTGGCCACTTTCTTCAGCTGTCATGAATTTCTTCTCTACCGCCTGCCAGGGAAACTTGGGTATTTCCACTCTGTTGAGTGCTGGCCGTGACTTTTTCCAAAAGACTTCTAGGAGCATCTGCCCCACCCCCTGGCATCCTAGCTAGGGTATTAAATTCTGTGTCTGAAGAACGTGCCCTCAGCGTCAATGGATTCTGGCTGATCCAGTCTTCCGTTCCATCTGCCTCAAACACTCGCAAATCCAATCCCAGGAAATCCCCCTGCCTCCTGCCAGTACCCACCATAGTTCTTATTCTTTCCTAGGGTAGTTTCCTTCCCCCTTATCAGGCCCAGCATGTCCCCAGCCAGATTCTTCTGAAATTCCACTCTCATCATTGTCCTTAGCAGACAGGAGAGGAAGCAGGTGCTGCTCCTGGGAGGGGACCTGCTGCCCTGTGGGGGTGAGGCCTCAGTGGCATCTTTCAGAGCAGGAGAGATAGGAGTTCTCCCAAGGAAGTGTGGGCCACCCCTGCCAGCCCAGAGGGTCAGGGAGGCTGCAGCCTCAGTGACCTCAGGGTGCCATATTTACCCAGTAGAGCCTGACCCCCACACAACTACCTTGGCCGAGTGCTCAGACCCATCCGGAGCTCTGCAGCTCTCCTTGTCCTTACCCGCCCTCCACCACAGCTGCCCCCACTGCTAGAGGCAAGGGCCTCTTTGTAGCACCCCCCCAACCTAGGCTGCATGCTGTCCCCCTCACCCATGAGCGGCTTATTGGAGGCTCACAGTCCGTCTTCCTCCCTTTGCAGGGCATCAGGACAAGTGAGCAGCAAGCAGCCCATCTTTTGATGGCGCTGTTCCCCCCATATTTCTCAAGTTCCTGAATTATCACACCTGCCACAGAATTCATCTCCTCTAGGAAACTTCCCTGGGTTCTCACCAGTGAAATATCTAGCATTTGAGCTACTACCTGCTCCAGGGACCATGTGGGGTCCCCACCAACCAGGACGGCATCCTCCTCCCCATCTCCTCTGCGTGAGACATCTCCAGTGAGAAGCAGGAAGGGAGTCGGGGGAGTTGGGAGAGACACCAGACTGATGGAGGTCTGACCCCTACAAGGGAGAGATGGGAGGACAAAGGGAGAGTAGAAGAGTCTAAGGGCTGCAGTTTAGATCTAAGACAGCAACAAGTCCAGTGGGGAATCCTCATGCCAGGCCTGCCTGTCAAGGGCAGCCGGCAGGCCGGAGGGCAAAGAGTGGTGGGTGTGAGCACAGCGGCAGAGGCCAGCCTGAAACTCAAGAGGTGCATTTTCATGGCCACCATCAAAGGTCCAGGACTGGTCTCTCTCAGCACCCCAGACTCAAAGGAACTAAGGTGTCAGCCTTTTTGACCCGAGGTCGGGGTACACTGAGCTTCTGCTCTGTCACTTACTAGCTCTTTGGCCTTGGGCGGTTCCTAACTTCTCTGAGCTTTATCTTCCTCACCTATCAAATGGGAGGAAAAACTGTGATGTTAAAGTACCCAGCACAAAACGGATTCTCCATAAGTTGTTGGCCGAATCAGATTTATTCAACAAATACATAATAAGCACCTAGGGCCGGCTGGCCAGTGTCCTGCTCCCGAGGGGCTTGCGGATGAATCAGACCCAGCACAGGCCCAAAGAGCTCACTAGTGACAGGAGGGGCAGAGCTTATCTGACACACAGAACAATGTCGTCCCTGCCCCCAAGACATCTGCGTCCTCATCCCCAGGACTTGCCAACATGCTATCTGGCGTGGCAAAGGAGAATTACAGCTGCAGATGGAATTAAGGCTGCCCATCCACTGACCTCCAGAGACCAGCCCAGATGGGCCCCATGTCATCACAGGAGTCCTTACATGCAGAAGAGGGAGGCAGAAGCGAACGTCAGAGTGAGGTGATCTGAGACAGACTCAGTCAGCCATCGCTGGCTTCAAAGACGGAAGGGGCCACGAGCCACGGAACGTGGGCAGCCCTCAAAAGCTGGGAATACCTCCAGAAAGGGACACAGCCCTGCTGACACCTTCATTTTAGCCCAGTGAGACCCACTCTGGGCTCTGACCTCCAGAAGTGTAAGACAATAAGTCTGCTGTTTTAAGCCACTGAGTTTGTAGTAATTTGTTACGACACCAAGAGAAAATTAATATAGCATCATACAGATCAAATTTCGTGATACAGGTCATGACAGGTGTGTGCAAGGCACCAGCACCCAGCGCAGGCTAGGCTGGGGAAGGAATCGCTGTAAGGGTGGCGCTCACACACAAACGCAGCCCCTCACACACAGACAACAGGCGGCGGCTGCAGGTTCGAACGTGCACACTTGCACGAGCACACACCCTAACGACACAGGCACTTCTACATGCAGATGCTGCCTGACACGGGCCCACCCATCGCCTCTGCCAACATCTGAATTTCCTGGTGGCAGCGGAGTTTAGCAGGTGAGGCTGGGGGTTCCTCCCATGACCACATTGCTTGAGCCTCACCAGACAGAGGTGGCCAGAAGTCATGTCTCTGCCCAGGGCCTTGGTACGTGAGGTACCAGAGTCAGTCCTGATAAGGGGCACACTCCCCCATACCTCCAGACGTACGATGGAACCGACTACGAATAGACCCATCACCCCAAAGCACCGTGTGCCCACCTTTCAGGCATTCTTCCAGCATTCATTCGTTCCACAAACAGTCATGGATGTTTGCTGTTCTGATTACTCTAGACTCCAAGTAAAATATTCCATTCCCCAGACCTGCAAGATTTGATGTCTAGTGTGATCAGAGCTGTGACGGGGTGGGGACAGCTAGGGGCCCGGAGGCAGATGGGAGGGGAGCCCAGTCCAGGCCTGGAGATCCGAGAAGACTTCCCTGAATAAGTGACATTTATGCTGAGTCCAGGGATGCGAAGGTGCACGGAGGAGGGCAGGGAAGGCAGCTAGGCCCAGGCTGGGATGTATATTTAGAGAAAGATCTCTCTGGTGAAGAGCGCATGGGGGGACAGTGAGAAGGGAGGGCGCTGGAGGCCCCCGTGGTTGCTCAGACTTGAGAAGGCAGCGCGGCTGCATAGATGCGGAAGCCTTGGAGACAGGCCTGAGGTGGCATCTGTAGAACTTGGGGCCTTTCTGGTGGACAGAGGGGATGGAGGGACAGTCTGGTCAAGTGGATGCCTGGGACACCTGAAAAGGTCCCCAGTCTCACAGTCAAGTGCCGAGAGCTGGGAAAGGACGGCTAGGCGGACAGCGGAGGCCTCGGCTAGCCTCCCCAGATACTCCTTGGGGCGGCGTGCGATGTGGAGAGAGGGCACGGGCAACACTTCCAAGCTCTGGGAGGGGCCGTGTCCCACAGCATGCGGCAGGAGACCCTCTGTCCACGTCACAGACCCACCATACAAGCTGACGGAAAGAAAGGCAGTGGTCCCTCGCTGTTTTGCAGTTTAGAAAGGTTGCCTGACCTGCTCGAGGTCACACGGCGGCATCTGACGGGCCAGGTTTGCACCCGGGCTCGTGTGACCGTGTCCGGGGCCTATCCTCCCTGGACATCGTACTTCAGCTGGGCCAGGACCGTGACCTCTGCCTCCCACAGGGCCTGGTCAGGCCACTTAAAGGCCACTCAAGGCCAGGAACATGGCCTCATCCTCCTGGGGCTGGGCCAGGGCGTGGAGTCCCATCCGTGGTGGGGATGGGCTGGGGGCCTCCACAGGGAGGAGAGGTGGGCCCTCAGCTGACGCAGGGCCCCCTGGCCAGCTCCACACGGGCCACCCAGCCCCCAGCAAGACTATCTGAGAAGCAAGCCTCCCGTGTGGAAGCGAGGGTTCCCGCCTCCCTCCAAGAGGAGCACAGACCGAGGCTGCTTGCCTGCCCACCCCCCTCCATCACACGACTCAGCAATGCAGGGCCTTCCAGGAAACTGGTGGGCCTGGCCAGAAAAAACAGCTCCAGGGCTTAGAGTCAGGATGCTCCTGCGATCCTGCTGAGATCTGGTCCTGTCTGAGCCTCCGTTTCCTCGTCTGAAATGTGAGGTTGGGCTCCTTTCCCCTGAAGCTCCAGCAGCTGCGCTGCTCTCCCCCTCCTGGCCCCATCCCAGTCTGAGGCTCGGACGGCAGAGGCCTGGTCCCTGCAGAGGGCCCCCGCCTGGCCTCAGCACATCCACCTCCTCACTCCCCGCGGGCCCCCCGAGGTTCGGCGTGGGCCCCCGCCAGAGGAATGCGAGCCATTCCCGGCATCTCCTCCCCTGTGGCCAGCTCGGAGAGAGGCTGGGGCCTCTGGGCCGCTCTGACAGGAAGTTAGCTGGGCCTGGCCTTCCCCACCACCAGCTGCTCCGCTGACCTGACCCTGTGTTTCCGAAACCTGATACTGCAAATTTCACAGCCTCTTCTCCTGGCAGGGCTCTGGGGCTAACGAGCCTCCAGCCTACTCTCGGGCCTGCCTTCCTGCCCAGGGACAGGGCCACCTCGCCTCCAGCCCCTGCTGTGACCCCAGGCCGGCCCCACCCTCCCAGGAGAGGCCTCTCCCCTCTCTGCGTGGTGGTGGTGGGGGGCGGTCCTCTGACTCTCCTCCTGAGCAGCCGGTCCCCTGCCTCTGCGAACCCAGCAGGGACACAGGTGGGGAACATGGCGACGGGGAGGGGCCCTCACCCTCTTCCCCAGAGGGACAGCGGTAAAGAATCCACCTGCAATGCAGGAGACCTGGGTTCAATCCCTGGGTTGGGAAGATTCCCTGGAGAAGGGAATGGCAACCCACTCCAGTTTTCTTTCCCAGAGAATTTCATGAACAGAGGAACCTGGCCGGCTACAGTCCATGGGGTCGCAAAGAGACATGACTGAGCAACTCACACACACACACACCCCCCTTACCCTCTTGCCAGGAGCTTTCGTTTTGCTCTTTTGTAGAGTAATTCGGAAAGGAAACCAATAAAACTCACCTAAACTATCAAAAAGAAAAAAAAAAAAAAAGGCAGAACCCATTCACGGAGTGGCTGTAATAGGGAAAACAGGTTGGAGGCTAGTAAAAGAGGATGTGGAGAGCCACTCTGGAGGCTGCTGTGGTCCAGGGAAGGGTACGGCAGCCGAAAAAGACAACTTCCTACTTCAGAAGCAGCAACGCCATCTTCAGTCACCCTGGCCAAAAAGTCTAGGTTTGTCCTTAAAAGAATTTTCTTCTCTCTCACACCCACAGCCCATCCATCAGCAAATCTTGACTACTCTGCCTTCCAAATACATCCTCAACTGGGCAAGCTGTCACCACCTTTGCCACTGCGGCACTGGGCGAGCTCCCCCTGGATTTCTGCAGGAGCCTCCTAACTGGCCTCCCTGCCTCCACCTTGGACCCTGTTAGTCTGTTCTCAGCACAGAAGCCAAAGCGGCCTTTGAAACCACAGAAGAGCGTTGCTTCTCTGTCGAGCACCCTCCAGCCTTCTCCTCTTGAAGTGAAAGCTTCCTAATCACGGCTTGCAAAACCCTTGTGGATCTGTCCCTCTGACCCCATCTCCCACCTCCGTACCCCCATTCACTCTGCATCGGCCACACTGGCCTCACTGACGCTGCTCAGACATGCAGAGAAGTCCTGCCTCTGGGCCACCACACTCACCATTCCCTCTTCCTAGAAACACTCCTGCCCCAGCGATCTTCAGGGCTCACCCTCACTCTGTTCACATCTCCGCTCAAACACTCCCTAACCAGAGACTTCCTGAGCCCCCTCAGCCCCTCTGCAGGCACCCCAAGCCCCTCACCCTCGTGGTCGTCCCATAGCATTAACCACCTTGCACGTAACTGCTTCGCATCTGTCTCCCCCTTCAGAAAGCACACTTTCAGAGGGCAGTAACTTTTTGTTCCCTGTCTATTTTTCAGCACATAGAAGGTTTGCTGAGTACAAACAGGCACATAACCAGTCACTTGATAAAAACACCTATGGGGACTTCCCTCACAACCCAGTGGTTAAGACTTAGCCTTCCAATGCAGGGGATGCAGGTTCAATCCCTGGTGAGAGCCCACATGCCTCAAGGCCCAAAAACCAAAACACGAAACAGAAGCAATATTGTACCATATTCAATAAAAACTTTAAAAATAGTTCACATCAAAAAAAAAAAAAAAACAAAGCAAACATCTTGTGGAAGGAAGGAAGGCTCAAGGACAGCTGAGGACAACTGCTGGGCTATGAGGCAGAAAACCACACCAGGCAGAAGGCAGAGGGAGGGGCCGCAGGGCAGGCGCGGCCAGACCTGAGAGCTGCCCAGGACAGGGGAGGAGCCACCTTCCCGAGGCCCGGCCCCCAGCGAAGTGTGTCCAGGTGGCCTTGCATTCACCCTCACCCCCTTCCTGATGACATGTGGCGGGGGGTGGGGTTGTCCCTTACAACCAATACAGTCTTGACTTCCAACCCCCCACCTATCCACATCTCCACCCCTACTGCTAGCCCCGTGAGCATCCCAACCTCTAATCATTTGTCTACAAATCAAACAGTCCCCAGGCCCCTCCATTCCTATAAGCATCCATCAGCCTAGCATCCACGAATCCACCCTTCAGCACATAACCAATGCCCTCGTCCTACGTCAGCCTTTCAAAACACACACGGCAAAGCAGGAGCAGGTTAGGAAAGGGTCTTGAGCACCAGGCTAAGGCAATCCACCTTTATTGCTAAATAGCAGGAAGCTATGGAAGGCTTCTGAGCAGAGGTGTTACCGAATCACATCTATATTTCAGACAAAGAAAGCTGGCGGCTATGAACAAGATGGACTTGAGGGGGTGGTCAGGGCAGAAAGACCAGTTGGGATAATATTGCAATACCCTAGATGATGAAATAGGGCAGAGGCACAGCCGCTAGGGAAGGAAGAGTCAAGCTGCAGATGGGAACCGCCCTGCAAGCAGGCCTGTCCAGATATGGGGGCCGTCTAAGAGGCCTTGGCTTGGCACCCACCAATGGACCTAGGCACTGTGCTTCCCCATCCTCAAGTGGGGCTGTGCCTTCTGCACATCTGGCCCAAGACATCCCGGATAGGTGGTTCCCAGGGGCCTGCCTCAGAAGTTGTCCTTTCTGGGCCCAGCGCACAGTCCTCAGCCCTACAGCTCAAGCCGCTGACACTTCGAGTACGCAGTCACCCACCAGCTCTAGTCTCACACTTCAGCCCTGGCTGTGGAAAGCTTGGGCCTCTTCTCTGTTAATTTTCTCCAACTCCTCGGAGGCTGGGCCCCAGGCCCAGTGAAGTCACAGTCTGGGAGGCAGCCCTGGCTCCCAGCCCGCCCATGGAGGCTATATTTGGAGCAGGACAACTCCCAGCAGACACACTTGGGACCCACCCTGCAGCGCAGCCCCAACCGATGGTACCAAGTTTCCAAGCAGTGTGAGTGTTGCTCACGTTTTCACTTGTTTGTTCATTCATTCATTCATTTGCTCACTCGTTAATCCATTCCACAAGTATTTATTGACCACCCCCCCAGCAGGTTGTAACAGGACAGAGGGTGGGCACGTACACATGCACGCATATATATGAGCAACCGGCTCTAAACAGGGAAGGCACCACACACTCTGGGCACTCTCCCTCAGGGTCCAATCGCCCTGGTGACTCAGAATTGGATGCACGTGGTGTCTGCGGGCACCTGTGTGCGCGTGCATGCAGGCACGTGCTCTCTGAGGAGGCACCTATGACTCAGTAGCACCCCGTCTGTGCGTACCTGCGCGTACCTGCGCGGATGTGTCTATGTGTGTAGGCGGGGCAGAGGCTCTGGCCCCCAGGGGATGGGGGAAATAGTTGTGACTGACTCAGCTGCATATGGTGACTGGGATGCCCGCAGGCCAACTGTGACTTTATGCCCTTGCTCACTTGTCAAGTCAAATCACCAGTGTTAGGTGCAAATATTCCATAGGGAGGAAGAAGAGGCCCTAAGCAGGAGACATTTAGCTGTCTGGGTACAGCCCTAGCTGTCCAAGGGGTGCCCCAGCTGCCCCTCCACCGCAGGTACAGGGGCCCGCATCTCAACCCCTCTGGCCTGGCCTCCAGGAGGCTCGGTGGCCATGCCCCACATGGACGTTGCCAGCACCCTCATCCACCAGGCCCAGAGAGGCAGGACTGCCAGCCTAATCTGTCTTCCAACCACACAAAAGCTCTTCTGTTTCCACCATGTTGGCATCTTTCTCCAACACCCGAGCGCAGGCAGAGCTCAGCAAGAGAAACTGGGAACCTCTTCTGACCTCTGGGGCTCCAGACCCACCGCCTGGGGCATTGCCCTGCCCCCGCCCCCATCTCCTCATCTGCGTCCCTTGCCCTCTCTCTGCCTGGCTGTCTCTCCTTATCTGTCCCGGGGTCTATCTTTGTCTCTTCTCCAGGCAGGCTGTCTGCAGTGGAGGATCCCCAACAACAGAGGTGCTGACAGCGAGGGGGTGTGCGGAGGACACTCCGGGTCCTTTCTTGAGCCTTATCAGAAAAGTGAAGTGACTGCTCAGGGCTCAGGCTGGAATTTCGCCCCGGATGACCTTACTCGGCTTGCTGGGGCCTCCCTGGGGACAGCTGGGGTCAGGCCAGGCAGGAAACAGGCCCTTGCTTGTTGGCTGCCCCTCCTCCCTCCTCACCCACTCTCACCCAGGCCAGACGGCCCGCAGATTCCAGCCAGGCGTGTCCACAGAGGGCAGAGGGCTGCCCCTTCCAGAGATGCCTACAGCAACAGGGCACCGGGCTGTGTGCCCCAGGGAGGGAGGGGGGGAATGGGGGAGCAGGCATGCCTAACGTGTCTCCAGGGGCCAACAGGGCCCTCCTTAGGCCCCCCCAGGAGGAAATCCCCAGGGGCTGAGCCAGAAGTGGGGGTGCTCTCACCCTAGCCCCACGAGGCCCCCCGGCGGCCAGCACCTGCCCGCGCATGCACGTGCCAGGAATGACTAGGGGTGGCCCCGAAGCCTGGGCACCTGGGTTTTGTGTCCCCTTGGGCAACTGCTTAACTCTGAGCCTCACCTCTCTCATCGGTAAACTAGGAGAGCAGCGCTGAGTTCCCGGAGTGTTGAACATAACATGAGCTTGCGGCGGGACTTGCTCCCTTGGGCCGCGAGACTGGGTGCTACCTCCACCCCGTGCCCTCGCCCCGCCCGCGGGAGCCGGGGAGCAGCGCGCCTGGTCTGGCCGGGACGGTCCGCAGCGCACGCCTGCCCCCTGGCGGCCATGCGGGTCCTCGTGGCCAGCACTAGGGCATTTCCCCGGCCCGCGGGTTCTGGGTGTGGGACTTTGCCGGGCAGGTTAGAGCGCAGGCATTTGTCTCTTTGTATCCCTGCTTTTCCACATTGGGTGGGTATTTCTTTGTGATAAGAAAACTTACAAACATTACTACTTAAAAAAAAAAATCACATGGAGCCTGTCCCCCAAGGGAATTCTGGAAGTTGAGGGGTTTCTAGCATCTCCGTTCACGTGAAGTTTCCCAGGGTTGACTGGAAGAGAGAGACCAGGACTGGCAGCGCTGGGGTGGATGGTCCAGATTCCATGTATGCTGGTGCTAACTTTAAGAAGAAAGAAAGGGAAACGAGTCCCTAACCTCAGGATTGTTTAGTTGCTCAGTTGTAGCCGATTCTTTGCAACCTCATAGACCATGGTCCACGAGGCTCATCTGTCTGTGGGATTCTCCAGGCAAGAATGCTGGAGTGGGGTGCCATTTCCTTCTCCAGGGGATCTTCCTGACCCAATGATTGAACCCAAGTCTCCTGTAGTGGCAGGTGGATTCTTTCCCGCTAAGCCACCAAGGAAGCCCAGCCTCAGGATAAGGGTTAGGTGAAAGCCACCAATGGGAGGAGAATTGGGGTCAATCAGCTCTGATGGAGCCCAAGTGAAGTCACTCAGTCGCATCTCACTCTTTGCGACCCCATGGACTGTAGCCCACCAGGCTCCTCTGTCCATGGGATTTTCCAGGCAAGAGTACTGGAGTGGGGTGCCAGATGGAGCCCAGGGGGACTGTATTGGTAATGCATTTGAGAACAAGGATTTCTTTCAGAAAAAGGCTATTTACAAGCCAGCTTTTATGAGGAGGACACCCGCCCTTCCCCAGCACTGGATTGGACTTTGGGAGGGTTCGGGGCTGAAGTGCCAGAGGGAGCCGTACCCCACTGCTGTTGAGGGGGAAGCAGGAAGAACCTCCAGTGTGGTGATGGGGCTGCAGCCCTGGGTGCGTCCCCAGAGGGACATGGAGAACAGCAGTGGCCACCACAGAAAAAGCTGTAATGACCAGCAAGGAAGCCACACAGCCCTGAAGGAAGACCAGAGCCTGGGGGTCTCTACCCCAGGCCCTTGAGATCCACCTCACAGCCTGCTGGTGCCATCCGAGTGGCTGGTGTGGTGGGACGGGGAAGCCAGGCTGGGAGGCACCTTCACTGGAGGCCCTCACTCGTTCACTCAGAAGCAACACTGGCCTGTGGAGGGTTAGCCATGCAGGACTGACCTACCTCAGTCACCTGCGGGATTTTCCCAGAGATTACAACTCTGTCAACAAAATCCCCACTAGGGGGACCAGCTCTGGCCAAGATGGAAAGCCCCTCACCACAAGACTGTAACCAGACGCAGAGAGACAAAATGCCAGTCAGAGCATGTCTGTGAGGTTAAGAAACCCGAGAGGGCTGTGCATTGCCTCACCAATGAAAGAGGTGGCGTTGTGTGCGTCCAGGTGTGACACCCTCAGGACACATTCCCTGTGAGACCGCAGACCCCCAGTCCAGCTCGCCTGAGGTGACTCCGCAGGGAACCATGAGCAGGACCCAGGTCTGCGTCACGCTGAAATTCAGGTCCTTTCCAACTCAGTACTTTTTTTAAAAACATTGAAAAATCCTGCCCATTCATCAAAATCGTTAACATTCCACTTACTGATCTACCAGCCTCATCAAATCTCATCATGATGAAATTTTCCTTCCCTTTTATTTTGTAAATTTATTTTCAGTTTCAAATATTTTCGATTTATTTTCAATTTAAATTTATTTTCATTGCTTTACAATGTTGTGTTAGTATCTGGTGTACAACATGAATTAGCCATCAGTTCAATTCAGTCGCTCAGTCGTGTCCGACTCTTTGCGACCCCATGAATTGCAGCACGCCAGGCCTCCCTGCCCAGCACCAACTCCCGGAGTTCACTCAGACTCATGTCCATCGAGTCAGTGATGCCATCCAGCCATCTCATCCTCTGTCGTCCCCTTCTCCTCCTGCCCCCAATCCCTCCCAGCAACAGAGTCTTTCCCAGTGAGTCAACTCTTCACATGAGGTGGCCAAAGTACTGGAGCTTCAGCTTTAGCATCATTCCTTCCAAAGAAATCCCAGGGCTGATCTCCTTCAGAATGGACTGGTTGGATCTCCTTGCAGTCCAAGGGACTCTCAAGAGTCTTCTCCAACAACACAGTTCAAAAGCATCAATTCTTCGGTGCTCAGCCTTCTTCACAGTCCAACTCTCACATCCATACATGACCACTGGAAAAACCATAGCCTTGACTAGACGGACCTTTGTTGGCAAAGTAATGTCTCTGCTTTTGAATATGCTATCTAGGTTGGTCATAAGTTTCCTTCCAAGGAGTAAGCGTCTTTTAGTTTCATGGCCATAAGTATACATACATTCCCCTCCCTCTTGAGCCTCCAGTATTTAATTTTACAAATCTTAATAGGGTTATTCCTGGCAATAAATTATATTTAATATCTACCAAACTATGGATGAATCATTTGATATTTATATGCAAATGAACCTTTCCTGGTCTTTCTTTGCTTATTTATCCATGTAAGAAGGGGCCTGTATTATGGATCTTACACCTTCCTAGAAATATGAAATGTCAGAATTATCCTACTATTTAAGGTAATAGCCACAGCATATATAGGTTGTATCTTACCATGAGGTTACAAATCCTTTTGAGGGGCAACAGTCATTACAAATCTCCTTTTCAGCAGTTCCTTACATTGGCATTAACCAAGCCAAATGAATCTTGGGAGGATTCTCAGTTGATAAAAGCCACTCACCCTATTCATCACCTTCCACTTTAGCCTCCCATTCATTATTGCAGCTTTAACAGTTCTTCACCCATTACTGCTACATAAAACAGGCTCTAGTAGTCCAACAGGGATCTCATCCTATATGGACAAAATGCTACTTCAGCTAAACTAGACAATTAAAAATACCTTGGGTCTCTTGCAATCTTAGCTTCTAATCTTCAGTACTTGCCTCCTGACTAGTGTTGAATTATCACAGGGATAAAATTTGGTTAATTTTCAAATTTCTAATTCTTCTAGCAAACTCCTCTTGCCCAGTATTTCCTACCTGGGTAGTACCTGAGTTGGGGAACATGAGCTCATCAAGCTGCCATGATTTATCTATGGACTATAGCAGTACATGAACTGTACTGCAGCAGGGGTTATCAAGATGCCCTGGGGATGTATTGTATACCTTCCAGTTTTCTTCATTTCTGAATCGAATTTTCTTTTCTTGATGTTGATCTCCTTCATAGCACCTCAAGGTTTCGACTTGTGAAGGAACAAGTATGCTGGGCATAGCAGTCTTGAAAGGAGATACTGTATATAAGCAGAAGGAAGACGAAAGGAGCTGCCCATTTAGATATTTGGCTGTAAGCGTCCAGGTTTCTCACAGGGAAACCCGACCCGGCATGTTGGCTCCTAAGGGACTGCTACTGTATGCAGCTCATCGAGCACTGAACTTTATGTAGCCTTGTTGGGAACATGGGAAAGAAGAAAGCCACAGAGTTGTCCCTGCAGTCTGGGGAAGATCTGGATGATTCTACACAAGTGGAAACAACTTGAGATTTCTGTGTGGACACACGGCTACCAGTCGGTCCATCTTCAGCTGACTGAATGCTGTCTAGTGGCCCTTCTCCCAGGCACGGGTGTGGCGTCTGGTTTCACCACAGATTTTCCACTCCTTTCATTTTTGGAATCTGCTTGTAGACTCCAGGTCCCTTTAGTATATATATATAACCTTTATTTTATTTCTTTAAAAACAATTTTGTTTCATATTTAAAGCCCTATATTAGTCAATGATTCGTATTTGAACCATTTGCCATTATGGAAAGATATTTATTTGTGCTTTAAATAAAACTCATGTAGGAGTCTTGGGGGGGGGGAAAACATGAATAGAAAGACAAATCATTGATCACCCATGCAGTATCACTGGACAAAGGAGATCTACTGTCTTAGAACTGTAGTCCTTATACCAGTAACTAGCATTATTAAAAATAACCTCTTAAAATGAACAGCCTTTGTAGTATATCTGTTATTTTGTTCTTCTAAATCAGGGAAAGAGAATAATATATCTCCCTGTGATGCAAGTAAGAGGCTCCAGCTCTACCGTCAGCACCCAAAACTGAAATTCTACTTAAATGAGTCCCTGAACAACTTGTTTATGAGACAATAACAGTATCTTTAGGTACTTTTAGTATTAAAAAATGGTATCTTAAAAACTAATATTCCTATGTACATTGTGCATGTGACCTTCCACATATATAAGTACACATGCTTTTTCATACGTAACACATATGTAGCACGAATTATCTACCGCATGTTCATGAGCATGTACATCAGCTTATTACAGAACACATTAAACAGTTCAATTCCCATTAGATTCCAGTCCCTACAAATATTCACAGGGGTAATTAAATGATGATTATATAGGGCATAGACTTGTGTGTCTGTGTTATGTCAGAGTACAGTCAATTAACGTTATAATAATTTCAGGTGGACAGCAAAGGGATTCAGTCATACATATAATGTATCCATCCTCCCCCAAACTCCCCTCCCATCCAGGCTGCCACGTAACTTTGAGCAGAGTTCCCTGGGCTACATAGCAGGTCCAGCTTGGTACTTATGAAAGCCAGGCATTGACCAGTTAGAACCTCAGGCTGTGAGGGCAGCCACTGTAGAAAGAACATTCACGCAGACCCTTTATCTCACTGCTGATAGTGCTGTGGGAGCAGGGCCTTGGGACTCGGGCATGAAAGCTACTTCTACACCTTTTCTGGGTTCCCTGCATGCTCCCTGAGAAGAGATATTTCAGATGCATACGCCCTCCATGGGGGGACAGACAGCGGAGGGTGGCAGCACTGTGCAGCTGCTAGGAGGAGGTGGGCCTGGGCTTCAGAGCGGCAGGGCGGACAGGTGAGCATGGGGCTGGCAGCAGTCCCGGCACCCCTGAAGCCAGACTGTGGGCTCCAGCCCAGGGTGGCCCTGGCTGATGCAGGAAGGGCAGCGACCTTGAGAACAGAGGAGGAAACAGAAACTGGGGCTCCAAGAAGACTGCTCTCAGAGACCCATGTGGGCGAGACCGGCCAAGACGGTGGTGAAGAAGAGCCCTGAGCTCACCTCTCCCGGGCACACCAAAATCACAAGGATCCACAGGACAACCATCAGTGGGAAAGACCAGAACCTACCAGGAAAGATCTTCTACAACCAAAGACACAAAGGAGAGTTGCTGGAGCTGCTCCAAGTCTTTGCTCAAAACCCATGAATCACCACCCTTTAGCAGGAGTGTCCTTGCTCACAACTCCCACCTCCCCCACCGTTAGCAGGAAGGGACATGAATCTAAGTTAAAGGGTCCAGAGATAAGAAGTGAAACGACGCACACACAAGAAGAAAACCCCACAAAAACGGATATTTAAGTTTATAAGCTAAAAGCTCTCCTCCAATAATCCTACTCTTCCAGAATCTGGTAGAAAACCACGGTACTAGCTTATACCATCAGTTCAATTTACTCTAACTTCGGTTTCAACAATGAAACACTGACGGCAAATTTCAAACGTGACTAGCTCCCAGTTTACTGCCTCCATAGAGCTTCTATGTTTTCAACCAGTGTTCTGACTATAGGCTTTTATTCTGTTAAGAATATATTTTAGTGATATACCAACTTGGGTTGTATATCAAGATTTTATTTTGGTGACATTTCAAAGATTGTTTTTTTATCAGCCTTCTGGTAAAACTCTGCATTACTGAATAAGAAAAGCAGATTTTTAATGTTTAAAAAAAAGAGAGAGAAAAACCTAGATGGAACCAGCTAGCACAAAGATGGTGCTGAGTCTGACCTCCAGCAGACCCTGAGTCTCATTATATGAATTTACTATATTAGCATATTAAATAACACACCTACCAGTGGCCAAGACCAGACACCAAGGACCAAAAAGGGAAAGTCAGGGGATGGCACCCCCACTGCCCCAAAAATGCCCTGCCCCTTCCCCACAGACTACAGCACAGGCCTCCCCAGAGTTAGTCACACTCCTCCCTCCGTTGTTACTCTTTATAATTGAATCCCTCTTGCCAGGTGGGTGAGAAGCTAATTTGTGAACTTAGTTCCTGCTTCTTCATTTTTTTGGCCACTGAGTAAAGCTTATGCTGTGTCAATTTCAACTTTGGTTCCATTACTGGCTTCTTGAATCCCGACAGAAAAAGAACCCTACCCTGCTAAAGTCGAGAGCCTCAGCCAGGCTAGGCCCGAGTAGGGTCCACAGAACTTAATTCAACCAAAACAAGTAGGAGCAACAAACTCACGATATAATTAAACCCCATCAACCCAGGGTGGAGGCGACCCACAAACTGGAGAATAATTACACTGCAAAGATTCTCCCACAGGAGCAAGAATTCTGAGCCCCAAATCAGGCCCCAGAGCCCCAGGGGTCCAGCACTGGGAACAGGAGCCCCCCAAATATTTTGTTTTTGAAGAACCTGTGGGGCTTAACTGGGGAGCCTCTTGAGACCAGGGAAACAGAGACTCCACTCTCAGAGGGCTCACAAAATCCCACGCGAACCTGGGCAAAAGCAGTAATGTGATAGGCGCCTGGGCCAGACCTACCTGCTGGTCTTGGAGAGTCTCCTGGAAAGATGGGGGCACGGCTGCAGCTCACCTTGAGGACAGACACGGGCAGCAGCCCTTCTTAGAAGCTGTGTGGATGCTGGCGTTAGCTGAGGCTGAGGCTAGGGGACCGCATTTTGAAAATCTCCCTCCAGCTCATTAGCCTAACAACCTGCAGGTGCTAAGACTCCTCAAGCCAAGCAACTAACTGGGTGGAGACACGGCCCAGCAAATAGGCTGCTTAAAGACCAAAGAGCCCACAGCTGTCTCCAGACTCAGCCCTTCCCACTATCGGGGCAGACACCAGAAGCAGAAAGCTGCAATGCCCCAACTGGGCCCTGGCTGGCCCTGTCCACTAGCAGACCACCGCAACCTTCAGGACACGCCAGGCTCCTTACCCAAGTGAGTCAGGAACTGCTTCCACCCCCCGCAAATGATCTAAAATGAACTCCAGGAGCCCTGGCCCTCCAGCCAGACTCCAGGGACCAGCTCTGCCTGCCAGTGGGTGGGCAGCAGCCCCAGAGCCTTCGGGACCCTGACTCTATCCTTCAGTGAGTCAGCACTAGCCTGGGCCTCCTAGGAAAGAAGGAACAAGACAAAGCCCCAGAAGAACAACTAAGTGAGGTGGACATAGGCAGAGTTAAGCGATCTCTGGGACATCAGGAGGCACCAGTACTCATAGCGGTCCCAGAAGGAGAAAGGGCCTGAGAAAACATCTGAAGAGATAATAGCTAAAAACTTCCCGAACCTGGGAAAGGAGTCACCCAAGTCCAGGAAGTGCAGAGAGGCCCACACAGGATGAACTCAAAGAGGAACACCTAAGACACCCTGCAATCAAGAGACCCATCATGGGCTGCTACTCAGAGCAGAGTGCTGACTGTGGGCAAGAGGCTGGGGGACCTGGGACAGGAAATGAGAGATTTAGAGGGGGAAGAAGGGCAGGATGCGGGGCTCAGGGCTGACTGGAGTGGAGGCTTTTAGACAAAGCTTCCGTCTCCCACTCATCACGTCCTCCGGCCCTCATCCGGGCCCTGAGGACAGCTGTTGAGGAGGTGGACATAACAGGGAGAAAGGCCTTCATTCCTGTGGGTGAACGACCCTGAGAACCGGTATGCTGTGTCTACGTAATAGACGTGGACGAGGAATCTGAGGCTAGCCCTGGATGGAATTCAGTGCCCACCACATCTCTACCCACTCCCCAAGGGCAAAGACTCAGCAACCTCAGAAAGGTCAATGGAAGCTAGGCACAGGACAAGAAGGGGTCAGGGCCCACTCCTCCAGAGGGGTGAAGCAGGGACACGGAACCAGCTGTGTGCTGGGAGACAGAAACACACTGCGATAAAACCGTGTGACGTCAAATGTATTTAAAGAACCCAGAGGAGGCAGGTGGCGTCATGAACCACATCCTAGAAGATGGTCAGCTGTTCCTGGATAGATGTGGTTGGTCCTCTTCCAGGTCCTTCTCTGCAAAGGGAGGACTCTGGACCAGCTGACCCCAGGGGCTAGCCAGCCCAGTACTCTAGAGGCACTAGTTACAAAAGAGCAAACTACAAATCTTGAGTAGAATATATTTTACTTCTGTAACCACTACCCATTTCCAGCATCCCAGAAAGTTCACTTGTTTCCAGTCAATAACTTTCCTTTCCACCCCCAGGTAACCACAATTCTGACTTCAAAATCCGCAAATTAGCTCTGCCAGTTCTAGAAATTAATATAAATGGAGTCAAACAGTATTTTCTGTGTTTGGCTTCTTCGTTCAACGCAACGTCTGTGAAATTCATCCACGTTGCTGTGAAATTCATCTCTCAGTAACGCTACTTTTAAATGAAGTATAGGATTCTTGTCTGAACACACCACATCCACAGATCTGTTTCAGCTGATGGGCACTGGTGTTGCTGCTGCTTTGGGTCATCCTGAACAAAGCTGCTGTGAACCTCCTGCAGGGGCTCCTTGTGGACACCTGCCTCATTTCCCTTGGGGGGACCATTGGCCTGTGGGCAGGTGTTGTCTCTAGCATGAGTAGATATCACCATTTTGCTTCCTAAGTTGAGGTCTCAAAATGAATATAAAAATACAGAAGGAAGTAGAGAGAAGAGCAAGAGGAAAGAAAGAGATGGACCTTAAAGTACTCCTAATACTGATTCTTGCAGTCAATGCTGAGTCCCTACTATGAACTGGTAAAAGCTGGGCTGCGCCTCTTTCCCACTCCCCGCGGCCTGACGTCACCCCATCCCTGCTCTGCCAGGACAGCTGTGACTTGCTGGCACGGCTGTGGAGGCACGATGGAGGCTGTGCCAAGTGGAACAGGCACCGGTGCTCTGCGAGGGACACTACCAGCCGGGCCATGAATCTGCACACTCATTCCTCCCCAGCTGCTGAAACAGTTCTGACAGCCCCGCCCCACACTCCAGGTCATGGCAGCTTTACATTTCCGGCCTCAGCAGCCTGGGTCCCAGGAAGACTTTAAAGCATATACAAAGCAACTCCCCGGGCACGTAAGCGGAAAGGGCCTTTACAGAGTCTCTGAAGCTCAATGCCCCACACAGGGCGAGCCTCGGCTCCTGCCCTCTGCCCGCTCACCAAGCACCCAGCCAATGTCCTCCCACATGCACTCCATTTACACCAAAGAGGTCAACTCCTGACACCCCTCCTAGGGAAACCCTGACACCAAGAGCCTGTTCTGTTCTGGACCAGAACGTGCCTTTCTGCAGAGAATGTTTATCAGGCCAGGTAATTTTGTTACAAGGACAGTCCCATGACTTGCAGGGTATATGGCAACAACTCTGGCTTCTCCCCTCTAGATGCCAGTAACACTCCCAGTAGTGACCACCAAAAATGTCTCCAGACACTGCCCCTCCACATTTCAGCTTTCCAAGACACAATCAGGCTGGACTGAGTAGGCCTGCTTAATCCACAAAAGGCATTTTTTAATCTTGGCAACCGTGTAAAACAAAAACAAAAAAAAACCCACACTGTTTACTCTGGTAAAAACTGAAAGAAAAACAGGAGAGGCAGGAAAGAAAATTCGGGAAAGCAGAGGTAAAAGGATTAGGAGGGAATAGCAAGGACGAGGGAGAAATTATCCATATAAGTTCCCGCTTGTAAGCTGACGCATCCACCATGGTTTCCCACATCAGTGACTCAAACGGCAAACTCGAGGCCATAGCTAACTTCATGCCAGTGTTGGTTTGGGGGGTACAAACTGCAAATCCAGTATTTCAGGAAGTGTCCCTAAATCCAAGTTCACCTCATTACATGGAATCATGCACACATACACACAACCTTACCCCCCTGTTCTGTTAAATCAAACAGCTTAAAGCGCATGCTCTTCCGTATGTTTTTATTTTCTTACCGACTCCATTTGACTAAAACAAACAAACAAGAACCATACAAAACATTTTTAACATATCTTAGAAAATTAGCCAAAAAATTAAGAAAGTTCAGCATATTACATTGTACAATATTTAGGTAAGAATGTTTGAAAATTATAAATATTTTGTTCCCTCTCAACATAGCACATCACAAAAATACATTTTAAAAACTTTTTTTCATGTATAATTTCTAGGAACGATCATATTGCTGTTTATTAAGGCAAAGGTCTGATTAGGACAAGCATTCACACACACCACAGAGATGTTCTGTACAGTAACTACAAACGTAAAACCGAGGGGTCTGCCAGCACATGGATGGCTGAAACCATTTTAAATATTAGGAAGAACTCAGTTAGTATCAAAACATCAATCTGAATGGGATTCACTTAGTTTATCTCTGTGTTATCTTTGATTCTCAAGTATCTATCTCAGCCAAAGCATTATTTAAAAGACTTCTGCCCCCTTGCGACAGTGCCTCTGGAGCTGGATGCCAGTCGCTCACACGGCATTAAACCTGCGCAACCAAAGACACGAATGGCAACCCCTTGGTCCGAGCGAGGACCACGTCCAGGAGAAGGGCCTTTTCCAGCTGAGCAGCCGTGGTCAGAGGCAGTCCACGTCTACCGCAGACCGTGGTAAGCAGAGTGGCCCACTTAGTTGAGAAACAAGCACTCGGAGGAGGAAATACGCTGCTGGAAAACAACAGCCCCAGCCCACAGAGGTTCCGATACCCAGTGACCTGAGCGCCTCCTGGCTCCTGGTCACACGCCACTGGGCTGTCTGTGCACCGCCTCCTCGGAAAAGAATCTGAGGGAGCTGAAGGGAATTTTCAGAAGCTGAGGTTTTCAAAGAAAGAGTAAATAAAGAGTTGACTTTTTTTTCTTTTCAGTTAAGCCCTTCCTTACTGGCAGATAAATAAGAAGGCTTCTTTAGTATACTGACCCCACAGGAGGTGCTGGAAGTTAGAAGCAGAAAAGCCAGGTCCTTCTGTCTTTAGCACGAAGTTTTGCAGCGACGCTTGCAGCCTGCACAGCTGACATGGCTAGGCTCACTCTGTGGTCTTCTTTTCCTTCCAGCTCTTCTGTCGTTCCTCAAGCTCTGCCTGGGTGAAAGCTGCCGGGCCCCAGTTAGTGATCAGGTGAGCATTTTTTGAACCTAAGAGACAAACACGCATCAAACCTACAAGGTCATATATGCTTCAATTAACATTATCATTTTTCTATAGACAAGAGAATACATTTTTCTACTTTATTTTCTTCTCTGAGGAATATCCATAAAGGTCATAGGAGGCAAAACCATCAGAAGATGTATACAAAGGGAATTAAACAGGCCTTCTCATCTATCAAAAGGCAAAAGAAATTCAAGAAAAATTTATTGCAAAGAGCTGGGTTCCTGTATATTTGGGCTAAGAAAGTTTTTTTTTTTTTTTTTTAGCACAATTCAAGTACACAAATAAAACAGAAAAATTGACTAAATATCTGATTACTTCAGAGAATGTGTTACCTGGTTCTATCAATCGAATTAATCCTTCATGATGGGCCACTTTGTCCTTCCAGCTCTTGGTCGTCTTAGTTGCCATCTCTAGCTTCTTTTTAACTCCCTGGAACAAGAGCAGACTTTAGACTCTGCAAACACACAGGTAGTTTAAGAGCCAAATAACAATGATTGGGTACTTGCTCCATGCCTGTGGATTATCTCATTAAGTCATTCCAGCCACAGAAACACGGGCTATTATTACCCCCATGGTACACAGGTGGAGACTAGGATTCGGAGCAGTTAAATAACCTGCCGTAAGCCCCCCAAGGACCTAATTCACACTAATTACAGATGATGTATAAGATACTCCTGTGCCAGTGACGCCTTACTGCCTCTTGACTCCAAATCCACCCTTCGCTGTCCTGCCTGTGACCCTCGCCAGCGGGGCCCCTTAAGCTTCGTCAGTGGAGGAGCTGGCAGGACACTGGAAGAGGTGGGGGCTTTGCCTCCAGGCTCCACTGTGCTCATCTCAGCAGCTCTCGTGGCACGTGGGACACCCACGGTGTCCACTCCAGTGGGTTTCAGTAGCACCTCCCCTGTGGGCAGCTGCCACCAGTGCCCCAGAGGGTAGCTTCCCCATCACAGCGCCTCGTTGGGCTTTCCTGCCGTCCAGGGGCCAAGGCCATGCCCTCTCCAAGGAGGACTGGATCCCAGCACTGGGCTTACAGAGCAAAGAGTGTGTGTTCCTTCCCTGCGTGCTCTGTCTCAGCAGGGGTGGGGGCAGTGGCTGCTTCCTGTGTCTGCTCTTCCTGTATCCTTAAGAGTTTTCTGGCTGCTCAGTAGGTACCCTGTTGTAGTTAATAGCTAATTATATTAAACCTTCCTTGTTCAAATTACTGTGTGGTTTCAGTCTCCCAACTGAATTCCAACTGTTATACCTCATCGCCTATGAAAAACCCTTACTCATAGCTAAGCAACATTCTCACACCGCTTTTTATGGCAGAGCAAATATCCTCTTGCTTTTAAATGTTTAAGAATTTAAATGCATGTATTTGCAGGGATGGGCGTAATGACCTCGTACTGCTCAAGTGCCTGTTTCCGCTCGAGCTCAAGCTGCTGCAGCTGCTCCAAGGCTTCCTGGAGGGCCTGCTCTTTGATGACGCGCTGGTTCTCCAGCTCCTGCTTCTCCGCTTCTGTGGTCTGAATGGCCTGCTGCTGCTCCAGATGCCACTTCTCCAGCTCGGCCCTCTTGGACGACTCTTCCTCCAGCAGCCTGAAATACAGAGAGCTCAGGGTGACCGCACCCGACCCAGAAGATGACAAAGCACAGCAGAGCCTCAGAGGAGCCTGGAGGTCATCTAACCACCTCTCTTCTCACAAGAAGGGAACTAGGAGCCAGAGGGGCCCAGATTTGTGGGCAAGGTGACCCACGGGTCTGCTCCAAGCTCTGTTTCATCCTTTTATGAAAAAAAAAAAAAGTTAAAAATAACATGTACTGAAGGCTCAATGGGCCAAGAAAGAAGTACATTTTTTCAACTGATCCTCACAATAGGCTTACGTACTATTATTATTCAGTTCAGAGATGAAGAAAGTGAGGCACAAAGGGTAAGTGACCTGGCCCAGGTCATTCACCTGACAGGCAGGTGGCAGGGCTGAGTTTTGAAATCTGCCTGGTTGCTACAACATTAAAACAGTTTTTTATCTAGCAGAAACCTATTACCAAGGGAAAAGCTGACACACCAACAAAGACAGAGGAGGAGGAGCTGACGAGAGGTAGAGGAAGCAGATGGTAGAAGGAAGCAAAAGGTAGATGGGCCATCTACTGACCCAGCACTACACGCCAGGCTCTTTGCCTTCGTTCCTGTGATCCCCCCAGAATTCTGCAAGGTGTTATTGTCCCTGCAGATGAAGTCAAAGGGTTCCAAAGTATGACGCACAGGTAAGCAACGGATTTCAACCCAGGCCCACATGACTTCAAAATGTTATCTTTTAATAACAGGCTACCTATTGGAGGATATCCCAGGTTAAGCAGGTGTTTAATAAATAAACTAACTTGTACCCCAAGTGTAGACAATGTGGTTAGACGCCGGCCCAGGACAGGACGCACGTCTACTGGCTTGATCGTCAGCATTACGGTAACAAACCTCACAGCAGGCCGGTTAAGAGCATTTGCACGTCTAAAGCCAACAGCAGCAGAAATACAGTGACCGACCCTACAGCTGCTATCTGAGCACCCCGATCCTGCACCACTGTAAGAGTTCCCTCAGTGACATCCTACAGGGTGGCCTCCAACCGGGTGTGATGGGCCACTGCTTCACAACCGGGTCAGTTTATTTCTGGGCAGCCTTGATCCTTAAACGTTTTCTCAACTAGGATGCGCTCTCCGATCTCGTCCCCCGGGTTCCACGAAGGGCCAGTGTGCTCCCTCTGAGTTGCCTCTCGGATGTGACATCGCAGTGAACGCTACCCTGCCACCCGGGGCTGACCAGAGTGTGTATGCTATACACCATCCACGTGCTTTCCTAGACATGGGGGATAAACCAGTGAATGAGACTGGAAGATCGGTTTCTTCATCCTGGTGGTCAAAGTCTGGAGGGCAAGAGACATTGCAGGTGAGGCTGCCCAGCACTGAATCCCCTTCACGTGTCCAGGGATGTCTTGATGAAAAACGGGGTCCATCTCCCAACACAGAAGCCACCGCCCCTGCCCTTCTGCCCCAGGAAGCTGGGGTGCAGTGGAAGCTGGGCTTGGCTAAGCAGCTGTCACTCCTAGAACTTCGTAAAACCACTGACTCACAAGAGCAGAGACAGTGGAGAGTTCATCTTGCTGGTGGTAGCAACACGGAGTGTTGAGTGATGGCAGAAGCAATGGGGACAACAGACTGACAAACCCATGGTGCCAACGTCTGCATCAGCGACACCCTCACTGGGCTCGTCCCCTGGCCTTGTTTGGTCTGCCCAGCCTCCCTTGGTTCCTGCCTGTGTTCAGGGCCTGGCCACCTGCCTTTCTGAGGAATTGGTGAATTTCTCAAGAACCTTCCAAAAAACGCTTTGATTGCCTTAGCTAACCCAAGTTGGTTTTTTTGGTTTGCAAACAGGACTCCTGACTAAAGACGAACCTCTCTGTACCTCAATTTCTTCATTTATGAAAAAAGGAATAGGAACTACGTGTGTGTGTGTGTGTGTGTGTGTGTGTGTGTGTGTGTATGCTCAGTAGTGTCTGACTCTTTGCAACCCCATGGACTGCAGCCTGCCAGGCTCCCCTGTACATGGGTTTTTCCAGGGAAGAATACTGGAGTAGGTTGCCATTTCCTACTCCAGGGGATCTTCCCAACCCAGGAATCAACCCAAATCTCTTGCATCTCTTGCACTGGCAGGCAGAGTCTATACCACCAGCGCCACCTGGGAAGCCCCACTAGGAACTACTCCCACCATCAAAGGCTTGCTTATCCATTAAATGTGATAATGCAGGTAAGGTTCTTAGAACAGTGCCTACCTCATTGTAAGTACTGAATAAATGCCAGCTCATACTGTTATGATGGGACTATTAGCTCATTTGCTCTGAATGCTCATGAAGACTGCCTGAGAGTATATGAGTATATGAGGTTTCTGGCAATCAATTATATCAGAGAAGTAAAACCCTGAACCTTTTCAAATGAATTGCTTTTAAGCCAAGTCTCCTGGATCCTGTACTTGTTCTGTTGATACTTTAAATTATCTTCTTGCTCTACAACCAGCATTCCAGCCTGTCAACATCTTTTTTGAATGCTTATTTTGACATTCTATACACTACATTTCTTCTCCATCTGCAAATGAGATATAAAGGAACAGAAACCAACAAACTCCGATGACGACCAAATCCAGACATTAAACTCTTTGCAAGCACCACCCTCTTCAGCCTTCACAACAATCCTATGAGCTTACTACATATAAGGAACTGAAGGCTGAAAGTAGTGAAGTAACTTTTCTAAAAATTACACAGCTAGACAGTACAATGGCTGGGAATCAAACCCAGATCCTCAGTCCGGGGCCATCTATTGTTGTGTAGACTGTTGTTCCATATGGCCCCAAGGGTAGAACTTGGATCCACCCATTCAAAAAAATTCCATGGGTACTTACCATGTGCCAGACAATGCACCTGTTGCTGGGGACACAGGCCTGACCAGAGTGTGCTCCCAGGCCTTACAAACATAAAAATTTAGTGGGTGGAAGTCATAATGGGACAGACTATGGCTCAGTCTCAAGAAGTTTCCAGTAATTGAGTTGTCCAAATGGTAAATGAACAGTTTCCTTCTGAGTTCCACTTAGAAGAGGCTAGATAACCTTACACATTAAAAAATACCACCACCACTTCAATTTTAATGGAAAAACAAAAAACCCAAAACAAGAAGACCCAGATGGTTCCAGTCAAAGTTCTTGTATTTAAATAATTCGCGATTAAAAGTATCTCTGGGGAAACTTAAGACACTGATAGAGGAGGGACCATCCACTGGAAGAACAATGAGATGCCAAATGTTCCAAGAGTGACTTGCTATTGCTTGGAACAAGGACAGAGGTTAACTACAAAGCCCTCTGTATACACCCTACAGCTAAGATTATGTTTCATGACTGAGCACACAGGCACTTCAGTGAACTGTAACATAATCGTCGCTGAGGGTGTATAGAGAGGGCTTTGTAGTTAACCTCTGTCCTAGCGCTAAGCAATAGCAAGTCACTCTTGGAACATTTGGCATCTCATTGTTCTTCCCGTGGATGGTCTCTCCTCTGTCAGTGTCTTAAGTTTCGAATCGTTTAAATACAAGAACTTTGACTTGAGCCATCTGGGTCTTCTTGTTCTGGGTTTTTTGTTTTTCCATTAAAATGGAAGTTTTTTCAGCTTTTTAGTTCATTCGTGCTAGACTTAAACGTTTATATCCCAATTCCATGATGATTTCTTTTGACCTTTTACCCAAAAAGGGTACCCTGAGGAGTGGGAGCAAGGAGAAAGCCCCCTTTGTCAGTCTGACAAAATGTCCCTCTGAATCAGGCCCAGCCTCTGGTGACTTTGGGAAAGATATGGACTCACCACACTTTAAAAAATGACCACTAGAGGGTGCTAGTCTGCCCATTTCAAGTTCCAAAATCGAAGTTAAAAGAAAAACAGAATAGTAAAATGCCTAAGATAGCCTTTAAACACCAAGAAAAAGTAGTTAGCTTTTGTGTAGTAATTTCAGCTTATTGGTACTGAGCTGTATGTGGTAGTTACATTTGCATTTACCAAGTTGAAACCATTTTTCCATTTACTGAGATTAGAGTGTACAAAATGATTAGTCAGAGCTTTTTCTTTTTTTGGCCATGCCATGAGACATGCAAGGTCTTAGTTCCCTGACCAAGGATCAAACTTGTGCCCGCTGTGGTGGAAGCACAGAGTCCTAACCACTGGATCGCAGGAAATCCCCTTGTTGTTCAGTCACTAAGCTGTGTCTGACTCTCGTGACCCCAGGGACTATAGCCCGCCGGGCTCCTCTGTCCATGGGGTTTTTCCAGGCAAGAATAGGGAGTGCATTGCCATTTCTTCCTCCAGGTGAATCTTCCTGGACCAGGGATCAAATCTGAATCTCTTGCTTTGGCAGGTGGATTCTTTACCACTGAGCCATCACGGAAGCTCAGGGAATTCCCTAGCCAGAACTTTTTAAATAAAATACTCATGCCTGGGCTCCTATCTACAGATATTTTGATATGGTAAATCTGGAACAGTCCCTACATGTGCATTTTTCAAAGCTTTATATAAATGATTCTGATTACTAATGATTAAAAATTACTGCCGTTAATTATCCAAAACTGTCTTATTCAAAACATCATTCTACAAACATGAAATAACTAATACTTTAATAAATTTCTAGAGTTACCTAGTTCCCTTTATGATCTGATCTCTGCCGTGTCGTTTTATCTCCCTCACAGCTTCAGAGAAGTAAAGATATATGGCATATCTCATCTGTGAATTCTCTACACAAGGGCAATCTATAAACTCAACACATCACAAATGATGAGGGTCAAAAATATCTAACATCCCTTAGAATGTCTCTCTTTGGAAATCACATGGGACCGAACCTTCCCATGCAGTGGATGGTGTGTTAACATCACAACTGCACAGTGCCACTGCCACTGCCCAATGGCAAGTGGGTGAAGGTCCCTAGACCCCGGCTAATACCATGATGAACACGCATTTGCGGGACCCATATGTGCCAAGCAACGTGGAAAGCATTCAATCTTCTATTAGAAGATAATTTTTCCTTAACAGAATCAAAAATTTCAATTTGTTTTTAAAGTCATTTTTGGCAACGTACGTAACAAAGAAGCCTTTCTTTCTCTCTTCCTACCTGAAGATTAAACAAACATCTCTTGCAGCGCCATGTGTAAATGCAGCCATGGAAAATCTATCCCAGCTCATCCCACACCCGCTCCTACAATGGCGTGAGGTGTGCCCGCACTAACCAGCTGCAGCTAAGGGGAAGCAGTGGCTGGTGCTGCACCCCCTGACGTGACATCTCATAGAGCTAATGGGGAAGCAAATTAGAAACTGGGAAAGGGCAGCTGACATTTGCTCGTTGGGCTCTTCATTCTACTTTGTCCCTCCTACTGCTATCAAAGTCAAAATTCAGAGTGCTCATCTGAGATCACGACTATCATACATAGTGACTTTAAAAGGTCTAAGGGAAAAAAAAAAAATCTGTTTCAAGAACTTCTAAAACTAAGAATTATGTAAGGAATGTCACCAATCCTGAAAGACCAAATGGAAACTGCTCAGTTCCTCACTGTCCCCCAAAGTGGCTGCAGCTCTGGCCTAATAGGCCCCTGCCTCCACACGAGGGCCATCTCAGGTCTGAAACACGTGGAAGAAACCAGATTGTCATCAGGGCTGATGCTGGTTCCACGGACATTCTAGAATCTGACTCAGGGAACCACACTAAACACATCCATCTGACTACTTTGAAATAGATACATGGCCTGTCATTAGCCACAGAAGCAAGGGTTTCCCAGGAGAGATTGGGAATGAAGAGCCCAGCCAGCCAAGTCTCCAGGGTCCCTCCCATGTGGCAGAGACTCTTCCCTCTCCAGCAGAGTCAGTGCTTCCTAGAAAGCGTATGAGCCCAGGCAGGGCACACAAAGTGCAGAGGACAAGGCGAGCCGCACCTGGCCTGTAGCTTCCGCACCGTCTCTTCATCTTGCCGGGCCTGTCTCTCATCCTCGAGAGCCTCCTGCAGCTTTAGGTACATGTCTTCCAGCTCTCGGACCCGCTGCAAATACTGTTCCAGTTCAGAGGATTTCTGGGCAACCTGTTCTTCCATCTGCTGCCTGATCTGAGGGTATAAAAGTCATGTTTAAACCAGGCTGACTTCGCCCTCGGGAAAGCCTCTTGCTCCAACACCACCCTGAGCGGGGCCACAGCCCCAGCCCCAGCCCTTCAGGGTGGGCAGGGCCCTGTACTGCACACCTTGATGATGGAGGACCAAGAGTACCACACCCATCCCCAAGAACACAGTTTAAGGGTCCAGGCACACAAACTACACCCAAACGCTGTTCTGCTGCCCTGGTATACTCATCCTTTTCACACTGCCTTTCCTGCATTTCACACTCAAGAAAAAAAATACTTCCCAGTATAATTCCTCTTTAAATCCCTTTCTATCGTAAAGCCACATCCATCTAAAAGGAATGAACCTTTCCCACTCAGAACACCCAAAGGGTTAAAATCAGGGGGAAAGGAAAGATGGTCTCCTGCACTTACCTGGCTGCCCAGCACCCTCTACTTTCTCTCTCCCCAGGGCACCTCCAGACCTGGGGGACCCTCAAGCATCTAATTAGCATTCTAACACTTTTATGGTTTCTCCATTCTGGATTAAAGAGCCTTGAATCTCTGCCTTAAAAATTAAGGCAAGGACATCATAAATGTAATATCAAACATACTAGCATATGTCTCTGCAGTTTGTATCTTCACTTGCATTAGCTTACTTCATCCTCACAGGGGTCATGAGAGATCATGTAACATCCCCCTAATTTGAAGAAGAGAAACTAATACTCATAAGCAACCACCAGAGGACATGAACCCAGATCTGGCTGTGGTGCAGCACCCCCTCAGATCTCGGGTGCCTTCCTTTCAACACACACACATCCACTTCAAGTCTAAGCCACAGAAAGTTGCTGAAGGAAATGTCACAGCACCTATTTAGCAGGCCCTGGGCCCAGCCCTCTCCCACACACTGTAACCCAATGTGAGGAGACCTGTGTTCCAGTTAACCAGCTCACTGCCTGAAGCAACTGGACCGTGGGGATGAGAACCCCTAAGATGAGTCAGAGCTGCCAAGAGTGACAGACCAGCATTCACATATTCTCATGACTTCAGAACCCTCACTCTTGCTCCTTATACAGGGGAAATATCATGGAACCTGTGCTTACTTTTTTCCATAGTTATTTGTTTTCCAAGCCAAAACTCTGAAGGATGAAAGGGATGCTAGCAATAATTATACCAGGATGGCGGGGACTGTCCCAGGCAGGCCAGGACGTGGAGTCCCCACGGCACTATCACCCCACTCCATAAATGTCTGTTGGAGGTCTTGAGAGCAAGAGTTACCTTTACATCCTTGGCATGATACCTGGCTCACAGAAAATGCTCAATAAACCGATAATGAGTTAATAACAAACACAAAACCTCCCCAACAGCCAGCCCACCGCGAGTCAGCGGCAGGGACAGCTGGCAAGATGATCTCACTCTAGCCTCCCAGGTCTTCCCCCTTCACCAAGCCAGGCCGGCTCCTGCCCCTCCACCCACACAGGTTGGCCTCTGTCCTTCTGCTGACCAGGACAGGATGGGGGGGCGGGCTCTTCAAGTTAAAGCAGCAGCACCCCGGGGAGTGCGGTACTTACAAGCTTCTCGCGCTCCAGCTCCGTGCTGAACCTGGCCTGGAGCTCCACTTGAGTCTGAAGGCGCTTCTTTTCCTCTTCTGCTGCCCGAGACGCTGCTTCTTCCAGTTTCTACCCAAAAACCATTCACAGAAAAGCAGGGAACGTTACAGTGGAAGTGCATTTGGAGAGAAAGGGGGGAAGCCAGTCATTCTCAGTGTTCAATAAAGACAGAATAAACCTTGTAGATCCACGGCAATTCCATTCCAACGATTTTCCCAGGCAACAAACAAAACAAACTGGGTAAACGAGGGACTCTTAGTAAGCTGTAACATTTTGCAAAGAAAATTTTAGTGTCATCATTAAATTCATTTGCAAATGCATCTGTGAAGTTCAAATCTATTTCTTGCACTCACTGCAGTTCTGTCATCTTAACACTGTTGCTTAAAACCTTGCTGCTGTTATGTTAGTCGCTCAGTCATGTCCGGCTCTTTGCAGCCCCATGAACTGTAGGCTCCTGTGTTCATGGAATTCTCTAAGCAAGCATAAACTGGAGTGGGTAGACATTCCCTTCTCCAGGGGATCTTCCCAATCCAGGATGGAACCTGGGTCTCCTACATTGCAGGCAGACTCTTTACTATCTGAGTCACCAGGGAAGCCCAACTTCCCAAAGGGTGGTTCTCTACTGAAACAAGGGAAAAACCGAAAGCAATCATTTAAAGTCTCTGGGAATTATCCTAAGAGCATACAGCAAACAGAACATTTATCCAAGAAAATCAACTAAATCTCAGCAAGAACTGTGAAAGTCTATAGCACAGCACGGCCTCATCTCCACCCATGGCCATGGAACCGAGACCACAAGGCTCCCTCTCAGTTTCCAATCTAAGGATATGGTATCTCACAGGAGGATGCAGACAAAAAAAAAAAAAAAAAAGTTGTCTGCCATTCCAATGAACAAAGGATGAAGTCTGCTATCAAGCCATCAGCCACTGCAGCCATCCCAATGACCCATGAGGGAAATTCAGGTTGGAGAGAAACAGGACGCTGGCCCTCGAGAGTTAAAATGCATACCTACAAAACCATTTTAATGAGCTAAAATCTGTATCTTCCTATATATAGAAAAGCACTAAAATCATTAACTTGAAATATCTGTTTTTTTGTGATAAGCACTAACTACATGGTTTTGTTTTGTTTTGTTTCCAACAAAAACTCCTATAAATCCTGGCTCCCTGCGTATCTCTTTGAAATAGCTCCTCAGAGCTCAGAAGCCTTCTCCCAGGCCAGAGTCCTCAGCAAAGGCACCAGATAAAACATAACTCTCAACTTTTAGGCTGTGTGTTTTTTTCAGTCAACAAGATCAACAAACTAAATCACAGGCCAGCTAGAAGTCTGAGAGGGGACACAGGGGAAGACAGCAAAGAGCCCCCATGTATTAGGAACAAGTTTCAAAGTCAGGCCTCAAAGACCAAATGTGGGCCAGAATTTAAAAATCAGACTGTGGGGCAAGTTAGGCCCCAGGGCATTGTTGAAAACAACAGAGAACCTTGTGAGAGGAATGCCTGAGAACATGATGCCAACTGAGGCAGCCAACTTAACAGAGAGATCAGAGGTGGAGGCGGAACCCTGATGCCACATACAAAAATAAACTCAAAACGGATTAAAGCCCTAAATGTGAGACCAGATACTACAAAACTCCTACAGGAAAACACAGGCAGAATACTCTTTGACATAAATTACAGCAATATATTTTTAATCCATCTTCTAAAGGAAAAGAAATACAAGCAAAAACAAATGGGACCTAATTAAACTTTAAAACTTATGCACAGCAAAGGAAACCATCAAGAAAATGAAAAGACAACCTACCGAATGGGAGAAAATATTTGCAAATAATATGACCAATAAGGGGACTAATATCCAACATACATAAACAGCTCACACAACTTAACATTAAAAAAAAAAACAACAGGACTTCCCTGGTGGTCCAATGGTTAGGAATTCACCTGCCAGTGCAGAGGACATAGGTTCGACCCCTGGTCCAGGAAGATCCCACATGCCGCAGGGCAACTAAGCCCGTGTGTCACAACCACTGAACCTTTGCACTAGAGCCCGTGTTCCAAAACAAGAGAGGCCACCACAATGAGGGGCCCACACATCACAACTGGAGAAAAGCCCTTCAGTTCACTTCAGTTCAGTTGCTCAGTCGTGTCTGACTCTTTGCGACCCCATGAATCGCAGCACGCCAGGCCTCCCTGTCCATCACCAACTCCCGGAGTTCGCTCAGACTCACGCCCATCGAGTCGGTGATGCCATCCAGCCATCTCATCCTCTGTCGTCCCCTTCTCCTCCTGCCCTCAATCCCTCCCAGCATCAGAGTCTTTTCCAATGAGTCAACTCTTCGCATGAGGTGGCCAAAGTACTGGAGTTTCAGGTTTAGCATCATTCCTTCCAAAGAAATTCCAGGGCTGATCTCCTTCAGAATGGACTGGTTGGATCTCCTTGCAGTCCAAGGGACTCTCAAGAGTCTTCTCCAACACCACAGTTCAAAAGCATCAATTCTTCAGCACTCAGCCTTCTTCACAGTCCAACTCTCACATCCATACATGACCACAGGAAAAACCACAGCCTTGACTAGATGGACCTTAGTCGGCAAAGTAATGTCTCTGCTTTTGAATATACTATCTAGGTTTGTCATAACTTTTCTTCCAAGGAGTAAGCGTCTTACACAGCAACAAAGACCCAGTGCAGCCAAAAATAATAAGTAAATAAATAAAAGATTTAGGGGCAAAAAGCCAAACCCTGTACACTGTTGGTGGGAATGTAAATTGGCACAGCCACTGTGGAAAACATTATGGAGTGTTCTCAAAACAACTAAAAAGCAAACTACGACATGACCCAGCAATTCCACTCCTGGGTGACAAGGTAGGAGCTTCAAGACAAAAACACTGATTTGGAGATATATGCATCCCATTACTTATTATTGTTAAGACAGGGAAGCAATCTAAGTGTCTTATCAACAGATGAATGAATAGAAAAGATGTGGTCATACAAATATACAACGGAATACTACTAAGCCATAAAAAATAACAAAACATTGCCATTTGCAGCAGTGTGTGGGGACTTGGAGGGTGTTATGCTAAGTGAAGTCAGTCAGACAGAAAAAGACAAATACTGTATGATATCACTTATCAGTGGAATCAAAAACATACAACAAACTAGCGGATATAACAAAAAAGAAACAGACTCACAGATACAGAGAATAAACCAGTGGTTACCAGTGAGGAGAGAAGGGGAGGGGCTAGATACAGGGGTGAGGGGTGGGAGACACAAACCACTGGATAAAGGCAGGCTCCAGGATGCGTCATGCAGCATGGGGAAGAGAGCCAGTATTCTGTAATAACTATAAACGCAGCGTAACCTTTACAAATTATTTTTTTTAATAATAAAAAATAAAAGCTCTGTTGATACCCTGGTTACTCCAGGACACTGTACCCATCCCCAAGGTTGTGCCTTGACAGAGGACAGTCAGAGGCTGCATATCATGAGGAAAATGGACTTCACTGTAATTGTCCAGCCAAGTCACTATGCAAATAAATGAGCAAACAACAGTAAGTCCTTGGGAGAAGGGCGGAAGCCACATCGAGAATTGCTTACAAATATCATCGAAAACATCCAGTTTTCAACAAAAAATTACGAGATATGTCAAGAAAGAGTGTGATTGATACACTGGAAAAAAGCAAGTAATAGCAACTACCTTTGAAGGAGCCCAGACTCTGGATTTAGCAAAGACTTCAAAGAAGTTATTATATGTTCAAAGAACTAAGGAAACCTTATTTAAGGAAATTATAGATGATATGATGATATCCCCTCAAACAGACATCAATAAAGAGACAGAAATTATAAAAAGAATCAAACAGAAATCCTGCAGTTGAAAACTACAATAACTGAACTAAAAAATTCACTGGAAGGTCTCACCCATACCAGAAGAATCTATCAAAGATAGATTGATAGAAATTATCCAATCTGAAGAACAGAATAGAAAACAGCCTCAAAGAAATGTGAGATACCATTAAATACACCAATATTCACAAAATGGGAATATCTGAAGGAGAGGAAAAAAGAGAAAGGAGTAGAAAAATATTGGAAGAAATAATAACTGAAAATTTTCCCAATTTGATGGAAAACATTAATACACCCATCCAAGAAATTAAGATAAATACTAAGAGTTTAACACACACATCATACCATGCACACGTATAACACATCATACCATGCACACGTATAACACATAACATCATACCATGCACACATATAACACATACATCATACCATGCACACGTATGTATCACAGTAAAACTGTGGAAAACCAAAAGACAGAAATGCCGAAAGTGACAAGAGAAAGATGACTCATGTTACACAAGGAAACACCAGTAAGACTGGCAACCAACTTCAGAAACGTGTGACATGTTCTGACCAAAATACTGTATTTAAACAGAAGTGAAGTGTGAAATTTCTGGGCTGGAGTAGTTAACTGGCAGATTCTAGAACACCTTTTTGTCTGACACGGTGAATGGCAGTATTTGACATGGTGGCTGTTCCTTCTGCCTGTATGTCATGATTACAGATGTATATACACTCTGATCCAGCAATCCACCTCTAAGAATTCATTCTACAGACATATCAGACATGCATAAGTAAGTGTTAGTCACTCAGTCGTGTCTGACTCTTTGCAACCCCATGGACTATAGCTCGCCAGGCTCCTCTGTCCATGGAATTCTCCAGGCAATACTGGAGTGGGTAGCTAGTCCTTTCTCCAGGAGATCTTTCTGACCCAAAGATTGAAGCCAGGTCTCCTGCATAGCAAGCGGGTTTTTTTACTGTCTGAGCCTCCAGGGAAGCCCTTTAGACATGTATGAACATTTATAAAATGATATAGTACAAAATAATTCCCTGCAGCACTGCTTATTAAAACAAAAGACTAAAACCACCCAAAAGTTCATCAACAGGGGGAACTGGTTAAACAAGTAATAATATAGTCAAATAATAGAATATTTTATAGCTATCAGAAAGAATGAGAAAGCTCTTTATACTACACTGACACAGAAAAAAAAAAAAATATATATATATATAAACTAGATGCAGAATCATAAGTATGTACTTTTTGTGTTTTAAAATGGGTAAATAAGAATATATATTCATATTCTCTAGAATATACATTACATGAATCTAGAAAGATACATAGGAAATGAAAATAACAGTTGTCTTAGGCAAGGCATAGGAACCAAGCAGAGGGAAGAGACAGTAGGGGGAAATTTTTTCACTGAATCTCTTTTTATATTTTAAATTTTTTGAACCATAGGATTTTATTACTTATACAAATGATTATATTTTTTAAAAGAAACAAAAGTAGAAATAAAAATTTTGTGCTGGGGTTGGGGGTGGGGGATAAGTAGGTGGAACACAAAGGATTTTTAAGGCAATGTAAGTGAAAAAATACTCTGAATGGTATTATAATGTAGATATATGTCGTTATACATTTGTCTGAACCCACAGAACATACACCACCAAGAGTGGACCCTAAGATAAAACTATGGACTTTGGGTGACTAGGAGTGTCAGTATAGGCTCATCAATTGAAATGAATGTGCCACTCTGGTTGGGGACGTTGATTCTGGGGGAGGACATGCATATATTGACACTGGAGGTATGTACGAAACCTGTGCACCTTCCTCTTAGTTTCACTGTGAACCTAAAACATCTCTAAAAAATTAAGTCTGTTAATAAAATTACTTGAGTAACACTTTAAAGGAATCTGTTAATTTATTAAAGAAAAATACCAGGGAATTTCCTGGCAGTCCAGTGGTTAGGACCCCACACTCTCACTGCCAAGGGCCCAGGTTCAATTCTTGGTCAAGGAACTAAAATCCCACAAGCTGCACAGTGCAGCCAAAAAGAAAACACACACAAAAAACAACCTACCACGATTTCTTATTCCTCCTTCTGAATTAAATGAGGCCTTGTATCAAGTCTCACAAAATGTAATCTCATTCCAGGTGATTCAAATATTCATTTAAGTAGTATTTTTCTAAAAATGCTTCAGTGAAAAACTGGAGAATTTTCTTTTTTGACAAGAAAAGAAATTTAACAATTATTAAAGGATCCATAATAACTGCTTTCCAATATTTACCCATCAAACCCCAAATCAGCTGCTTTAATGATTCGGTAGAACTAGGATGTGGCAAGGTGGTCGAGGTCAGCTGAGGTCTGACCAACTCTGGGTACGCATTCACGTAGCACAGAACAGGGACCTACATGCTCCTGGAAGTTGAGTTAAAAGTCGACAAGTTTAAAAGGGTCCCAGATGGATGAATCTCAAATACATGATGCTAAATGAAAAAACCCACATACTGAAAACGTACATACTCTATGATTCTGTTTATATGATAATTTGGAAAGACAAGAATATAGGAACAGAAAACAGATCACTGGTTTCCAGGGGCCAGGGGTAAGGAGAGAGTCTTACCCTCAAGGGGCAGCATGAGGGAATTCTCTGGGGCACTGGCATTGTTCTAAATTCTGTCTGTGATGGTTTCAAGAATGTAGGCACCTGTAAAAACTCATAAACCTATACCATGGTATTGCAATTTATAGTAAGAAATACATAATATTTGGTCTTCATCCCAGTTTCTGGCACAGATCTCCCCAAAGTCTTGGAATTTCCTAAGTGCTGAGAGTGATAACAAAGTGGCTTTAAGAGAACACATGGACAGGGGCTGGTTGCCAATGAAACCTACCATGTGATTAGAGGGTTGGAACTTTCAGTCTGACCTCTGAGAAAGGGAGAGGGGCTGGGGGTTGAGTCAATCACCAATATCCAATGATGTAATCAATCATGCCTGTGTAATGAATCTTCCATAACAACCCAAAAGCACAGGGTTGAAAAAGATTCCAGGTTAGTAAACATACGAAGATTTGGGGAGAGTGATACGCCTAGCGAGGGCATGGAAGCTCCGTGCTCTTTCCCCACATGCTGCCCTGTGTGTCTGTCTATTCCTGAGTTACAGTCTTTTATAAGAAACAAGTGACTAGTATGGAAAACATTTCTTCGAGTTACGTAAGCTGTTCTAGCAAATTAATCAAACCTAAGTTGGGGCGGGGGGCACTTCCCCGGTAGCTCAGCTGGTAAAGAATCCACCTGCAAAGCAGGAGACCTGGGTTTGATTCCTGGGTTAGGAAGATCCCCTGGAAGCAGGCATGGAAACCCACGGCAGTATTCTTACCTGGAGAATCCCCACAGACAGTGGGGACTGGCAGGCTACAGAGCATGGGGTCACAAAGAATCAGACATGACTGAGTGACTAGGCACAGCACAGCGCAAGAGAAGGGGTTGAGGGAACCTCTGACTTATGGCCAGTTGCTCAGAAGCACAGGTAACAACCTGGACTTGGGACTGGCATCTGAAGAGGGAGCTGGGGGCAGAAGGGGGGGTGGTGGTGGCGTCCAGACTGTATCTTTGACTCTAAACAATAAGTAAAATTCACAGTTCTAATACTAAGCGTCTTCCAAGATCCTCATGAGTGAAGATGGGAGTGAAGAGGGAAAACCCAGAAAAGCAACAGGTCCTATCCATTCACCGAAAGTGACCCTGACATCCTCAGGAGAAACTTCTCATCTTTCTCCGAACGAACTCAACTGTGCTCACTGTTCTTACAAATGTTCTTTTCTGGTCAATGAAGTATCCCTGTTGTCCTGAGACCCTCATACTCTCAAGGGTTGGGAAAACAGTGTCTCACTCAATGATCTAGATACACTTTCTAGAAGCGCAGTTCACCAAATAATCTCCCTACGGTCACGTTCACCTAGTCCTAGTAGAACTGAAGCGTGTAAGCAAGGTCACGGAGGCTCCTACAGAGAAACAGGAGCCCACCCCCAGCCCAGCGTCCACTCTCACCTTCCTCACGGCCTCCAGCTCCTGCTGTTTGTTTTCGTTCGCTACCTGGAGCTCCTTCATCTGTCGCTCCAGCTCCTCCTGCTCTGCCAGCAGCTTCTTCCGCAGTTCTTTCCGACGCTGGCGGGCTTCTTTGTGTGGTGGGGGGCTGCCCAGCTTCAGGAGATGGATGGTAGAATGGATGGCTGTGAAAGGCATGAGATAAAAGACAGGAAATACCTTTTATTCTCTGTGAGCCTAACCTGAATGGCATAGTGGGAAGAAAATCAGAAACCCAGGGCAATTCTGATCCTGCCACCGAGCAGCGTTGTGACTGTGAGCCAGTCACAGAACCACTTACGCATGGGTTTCTCATCTCTAACCAGAGAGAGATGATCTCTTGAGTCCCTTCCAGCTCCAAAGTCCCATAACTGCCTATCTGTGCTTAAATAGACTTGATTTGGGAACACAACATGCATTTGAGGAACTCCCAACACTTGCAACTCCCTTCCTTAACTTCCCAAAAAGGCCAAATAAGAATAAGACGTTACAAGGGCTGAGATTCAAAATTCCTGGTATCTGATTTGCTACCTGCCATAGGTAGTCCATCCTAAAGGAAATCAGTCCTGAACATTCATTGGAAGGACTGACGCTCAAGTGGAAGCTCCAATACACTTTGACCACCTGATGCGAAGAACTGACTCACTGGAAAAGACCCTGATGCTGGGAAAGACTGAAGGCAGGAGGAGAAGGGGATGACCAAAGATGAGATGGTTGCATGGCATCACCAACTCAATGGACATGAGTTTGAGCAAGCTCCAGGAGCTGGTGATGGACAGGAAGGCCTGCTGTGCTGCAGTCCATGGAGTCGCAAAGAGTCAGACACGACTGAGCGACTGAACTGTAGGTAGTCTGCCCCTCATCTATGCCTTATGAAACCATCTCCCTATATACTCCCTTCCCAAGGTGATAACAGCCAATACCATGTACTGAATATTTGCTATATGTAAATATATGTGTATATATATACACACACATACACTCTTTACACACATTATCTAATTTTTGTATGAAATCTGATTTCTTTCCTGATTGTTTCCATTATCTAAATAGCTAGTACGGGGCAGGTGGAGGTGGGAAGGAGGCTCAAGAAGGAGGGGATGAATGTATACTTATAGCTGATTCACATTGTTGTATAGAAGAAACCAATGCACATTGTAAAGCAATTATCCTCCAATTAAAAATAAAATAAAAAATTAATAAATAGCCAGTACTTTCACTGTTCAAATTCAAAAGCCTGCAAGGACAGAGATGAAATCTCCCTCCTACTCCTATTCCCAAGCACTGAGCTCTTCACTCCACTACCAACTAACACCACTGTTTCTGTGCATCTTTCCCGAGGTACTTTAAAAGCAAATACAAATAAACATATATATACATCTTCCACCTTCCACGGACACAGTGGTGGCCTAACACTCTCTTCAGAGCCTGAGTCTGTCTTCTTACTTCCCCCTGGAGAGCTTTTCGTATCAGCACACGCTGCGCAGTACTGATCAGTCCTCCAGTGTGCGGCTGTGCCATCATCTATTCAACCACGCCCCGATGAATGGACATTTGTTTATAAATCTATCACAAACAATCCTGCAACAATGTGGCATTTTAAAAATGTGCAACTATATCTTCACTATCTTAATTATTAACCCTCACAACAACTCTGAGCAGTAGGTACTATCATTAGCCCCATTCCAGAGAAGAAAGCTGCTCCGGAATTCCTAGTGACCAGAAGAGAGGATCCAGACCCATGTACACTTGCCTCAAACTCTGAAGCTACATCAAAATGATCACAAATTCAAGAAACAATTTTACCTGGATTCAAGAATTAACTTTGAGAATCCCCTTTCATGATTAAAGAGAAAATCTCACTTTAATCTTTACTAATGCTGGAGTGATATTTTAGTTTAAAAGTTATTAAATCAGGAGTTTCCGCTCTCGAGATATCTGAAACTAGTGATTTCCTGAGAAAGTAACAAAGCTTGAAAATTACTTGCAGTATTCAAAACCTATTGCACAATTCCTCTTTTGTTTTACATATTTCTAAATACTCAAAATGGCCACTTTAAAATTCTTCACGGTCCTTAAAGGGGGAAATTCCATATTCTTGAAATAGTTTAAGAGTAAATAAATAAAACCAAAAAGGTCCAGTTTGTACTTTTCTCACAAGTTCATCAGGCAAATGAAACTGATGAACATTTTGGGACCTCATCTCAGCCTGTTTTTCTTTTAGCTATTGTGCTTCACACAGAAATAACTGCAGGCAATGGGGAACAATGCCGAGTATCTCTGTTGCTGTTCAGTTGCTCAGTTGTGTCCAACTCTGAGATCCCATGCACTGCGGTATGCCAGGTATCCCTGTCCTTCACTATATTCCAGAGCTTGCTCAAACTCATGTCTATTGAGTCAGTGATGTCATCCAACCATCTCATCCTCTGTTGCCCCCTTCTCCTCCTCTGTTGCCCCCTTCTCCTCCTGCCCTCAATCCTTCCCAGCATCAAGGTCTTTTCCGATGAGTTGGCTGTTTGCATCAGTCACAAAAGTATTGGAGCTTCAGCTTCAGCACCAGTCCTTCCAATGAATATTCAGGGTTGATTTCCTTTAGGATTGACTGGTTTGATCTCCCTGCCGTCTAAGGGACTCTCAATGAAAAACAGAAAGTGCTCTCAAGTTATATCATGACAAGTAATAAAAATTATCTTACCCTGAATCCATTCTTGTTTCTTCTTCTTATCTGAAGCACTGATTTCAAAGGTCTTATCGAAACATTTTATGAGAAAAAGGCATTTCTTTCCATCTTTGTCAGGCAAGGACTAAGACAGAAAGCAAAGTTAGTCTTTCAAATTTTACTTTCAAGCACTTAAATTCAAAGTTAATTACTTATACAAGAAGCACCTATAAATGAATGTTGCTGATTTATTTATGCTGCCCTCTAGGCAACAATACTTGTGGTAAAAATCACCCCCGATTAGCATACGACATCTAGACTGGGAGAGCCAACATCACTTGATGGGCCATGATATGGCCTTTCGTGAGCACAGCAACCCTTGTGCATTGCACCTTATACCTGAACACATCTCTCACAGGAATCCTGGAAAATACACCCATGGAACTGTTGCAATAGGTATAGACACCCACGGTGATTCCCACACCCTGCCGATGCGTCTCTCCCTTCCTTGCACCAGGGTTTTGTTGCTAGCCAGCTGTGGTTCTTGTCCTACATCCTTATAAGTAGACTGGCACAGTCTATCATAACCCTGTGAGTCTCCATGTTTAACTGAATCTAAGAAGACCCCTTACTGGGCACTGCACACCCTTAATATTAATACATACCACTTCATCCATCAAGACACATTATCATTTATGAATGAGATCTTAGGTATTTTAAATGTTCTTCAACAAATACAGATGCGGTAATAATTCAGATACAAATTAAAAATTCAAAACATTATGTTCTTGAGAATTTCACCTATTTACAGAATTGGCAGTGATAAAGTGTTCTGAAAAGTCATACCAATTATTCAAAGACATGTTCTTTTGGTTTATTTATTACACTCAAAAATGGCCCAGGTTCTCAGACACACTCATGATTTCAAACACTGTCTTACTGATTTTTTTTGGCTTTGTTTTCTTATTTATGACTCCATTTTACTCAAGAAATGATTCCTTAAATATACAAATAAATGAGATTTAATCCCTATACATTATTCTCAAATACAAGACAGAAAATCAATTCACATTAGAAAAAAATTTGTCAGGTATCTGTAATTTTTTGGTTCAGAAACTATGGTTACTGTATGTGTATATTATTTTAGAAATGTGAATTTTAAGATTATTTTTAAAGCTCTAGAGTCTAGAAGGAAGATGAACTACTTGAACAGCAGGCGGCAGCACTGGAAAGAAGTAACCACTGACTCTTACCTCCACACAGCAGTTCTCATCCAAGAGAATGTCTCCTTTCTTATCTTTCAGATCCTCGCTCACATAATAAGAAATTATGTTGGGTTTTAATACAAACCAGCGTTCAGTCCAGTTTTTCCGTCTATGGCCTTTCTTTATCATGTAACCCTAGGTAAGATTAAATCTGATATAAATGCTGGTGCTTTTCCTTATAAGAGCTGGTATCTCTTCCTTTTAACACACACACACACACCCCTCTTCCCCGACCCCCCACACACACCTCTTCCTTTTAACACACACACCCTAACTGTGATTCTCAGTAAATCTGCTGCTGCTGCTAAGTCACATCAGTCGTGTCCGACTCTGTGCAACCCCATAGACGGCAGCCCACCAGGCTCCCCCGTCCCTGGGATTCTCCAGGCAAGAACACTAGAGTGGGTTGCCATTTCCTTCTCCAATGCATGAAAGTGAAAAGTGAAAGTGAAGTCTCTCAGTCGTGCCCAATTCTTACTGACCCCATGGACTGCAGCCCACCAGGCTCCTCTGTCCACGGGAGTTTCCAGGCAAGAGTACTGGAGTGGGTCGTCAGTGCCTTCTCCGCTCAGTAAATCTAGACCCATTATTGAAAATGCTAAAATGTGTCAGTAAACCTGGCCAAGCATGCCTTCTCAGACAATCACTCTCTGGTACCAGTGTACCTCTCTACCTGACCTCTCAGGATTCTGGAGGATGAAATCTGCTCCAAAGGAGCAGAAGATGAACTGGACCAGTAGTCAGGATCCTGCCTTCTAAGTATAGCTTTTAGGCTCACACTTACTATACTTGTATTTTCTTCCCGTATGTCAGCCTCAAAGATGTGTGATCCAAAATTTTATTTCAGCAAGACTACACATTACTACAGGCCAAAACACTTTAGGATTGTTCAAGAATAGCTAACATTTTACACAGTAAATCTACAGGTGCTGATAGCGTGTGGCAGACTATACACATCATCAAATATATAATAATATTTTGGCTGTATCATGTGATCATTATATTAAGTTCTAATCACATTACTCGTTCAGTTTGCTAGCTCTTGACATTTAAACCAAGGCTATCTCATACTGCCATTCATCTGCAGTTCTATATTCTGCCATCCTAATGGGCCTGGAAATCCTCTTCAGAGACCATGTTTCCTAACCTCTTACAGCACCAAAAACCTACACAAATTAAGCCTCAATTAAAGTTTATTGATAGGCTACATCTGAAGAAAAGAGAAAAACAACATCATTACCTAAGAGAGCAAAACAAGGACCAACCAGTAAGAGTTATTATTCAATATAATAACGTAAGACATCTGAAAGACCCATTCAAAATATATAAATTCCATTTACTAAGCATTAAGTTTATTAAACAGACTATGTATACCATAAATATTATCAGATGCTATGCAGGTACTGAGAATACAAACTTTATAACCTAATACGATAAACACAACTTTATTACATAAAGGCACTTTTCCCCAAAAGGAAGGGTATTTTTCTGATTTCACAAAAATTATACATAGCCTATAGAGAGGTTAACATACATAAACATTATAGTAGTAAGCCCAATAATAAGAAAAGAAAAAGAATAAAGTAAAATTCATAGAAATCTCACAACCCAGCAGTGATCACTTCTAACATTTTGGCCCCATCCCTCCAGACAGCTCCACACACACATATCACACTGCATGAAAGGGATTACAAGACACCTGCTGGTCCACAACCCGTTTTCTTCACTGAAGAGTGGGCCATGGCACCTTTCAGATGAGTGAGTATAGACGTACACATGACACGAAAGTACCATGTTCAGAAACATGATCATTTAAACAGCGCTTTCAAAACAGTAACTTCCCAGTGTTTAACTGTGATTATTTACAATGTACGCCTAACACAAGACTGAGAAAATAAGAAATTTTATTCCTGTTCTAAATTAGCATAAAAGTATAAGTGACTTAGGCTCATCTTTATGATAAAAATGTTTTATTGCAAACGTCAAATTCTACAGGCGAGGAGAAGCAGTGTCACAGGATGCTCACCTGTTTCAGCACATCTAATATTAGCTCACTGAAGACCTCGTTAATCGCCATGGACACAGTCTGTCGGTCCATGCCTTTGCTGAACTGTCCATTTCCAACAAGCTCAATCAGTTCCCACACAGAAAGGCCATCTTTACTGTCATCAAAGTTGATTTTATAATTTTCAAATTGTTCTTGTTGCCAACTTACTCCCATAGCTTCTGTAAGTTTCTTAAGCAGGTATTCAATCTAGAATAAGAATTTTAAAAGCGTTATTGCATAGCAAAAAAAAAAAACTTTTAAACTTAAGTATGTATCTATGTTATTACACTAAATAATAAATTAAAAGGTCAATTTAGGAAATACTCTTTTATACTTCCAAGTGTATCTTTAAAGAATCTTGACACCATCAAGGAGAAGGGTATGGATAAAATGCCACTGAGTCTATGCTAACTTAGAATAAAGTAATAAAAAACTGGAACCGTTAACAGCGTATTTGTATAAAGAACAAAAGCAAACCGCATCCAGACACTATCATACATAAACTGATGTGATCTGTTTACTCTGTTGGATTTCAATACATGAGAATACTAATTTTGCTGAACCAATAAGCAAGCACTAAATAATCATCTCAAAGTATGTACAAGTTAGTTACCAATTTATAAATTTTCCACATAAGCCAATTATTTGAAATTAATGCTGCCGCTTCTCATTAGAATTCTGACAGTGTTGTAAACGATGCTGAACTCCTAGACTGGGCCAGAAAAGTTTATTAAATTCTGAAACACATAGCTTTGTATAGAAAAATAGTAGAAAATACTGCGCTCATCCCTCCAAACAGCTCTATACACACACAGCATTGGCATGAAAGGGATCACAAGACACCTGCTGTCCCATAGCCGTTTTTTTCTGATGAATGAGCACACAACGAATGGATGTGCACATGACATGAAAGTGCTTTAAAAATGTAAATGAAATAGTAACAGTTCAAAAAAAAAAACACTGTGAGGCAGTAATACTGAATTAGAACTGACGTCTCTTATCTTCTGGAAAGCCTGGGTACCCTACAGTGCTCTCTCAAACTCAACATATCCAAATATGAATGAATCACCTCTACCTTTCAAATGGCTTCTCCTCCAATTACGGATTTCAGTTGTGAACAACACCATTCACCCATGCCAGGATGACAAACCATGCCCCACTCCTTCACATCAAGATCAGTGACAAAATCCTACTGTTTTCATTTCCCCTCTTTAAACTCTGCCTGGCTCCCTATCACCTCAAAGATAAAGGCAAGCTCCTCTGTGTCCCCCTGTGGTCACTCACCCCCTGGATACTGTCTCTAACATTTTCTCCACCATGCCTCACTGCAGATTTTACACCCCACCACCACCACCATCAACACTGATCCCACACAAGCTCTATAAAGGGCTAGCTAGTTAATATTTAAGACTTTATACGTCTCTGCTATATGTTTTTCTTTGTTTTGGGTTTTCCTTTTTAACAACCCTTTAAAAATGTAAAAACTCTCTTAGCACAGGGACTATATAAAAACAGGCTGCGCACTGAATTCAGCCAGTAAGCTGTAGTCAGCCAACACCTGCGAGAGATTATAAGTAGTGTACCCATGTAACACACTTTTTCATGCTTCTATGCCTTGCCCCATGCTGTCCTGTTGAGATTACCTTTCTCCATTTCTCTACTCAGTCATATCCCACCAAAGACCCACAAATCAGGATCTGCGTTTTAACAAGAACCCCAGGTAATTCCCTATGCACGTTAAAGTCTGAAAAGCACTGCTCTGGTAAAAGAGCTCTGACCCAGGTCAGGTGTTCCTCTTTTGAACTCGGTATACTGTACAGAAAGTATCTCTATTTTCAAATGCTGCCCCTTGCTGATTTTTTGAACTCCTTATAGGAGGGACAATGTCCCACTCATCTTTGAATGTCCAGAATTCAGCATCGTACACAGATGTAGTAGAGCTCAGTTAATGAAATGGAAATAAACCAAGCTAAACCTCAATTTTCTCATCAAAGAAATGGGTATAATAAAATTCATCATATAGGATTCCCATGGGGATAAAATGGGACAAAAATAGAACACTGTGCACAACGTCTGGCATAACAGGTACTCAATCAATGCTACTTCCTTCTGCACTGCACCATTTCAAATTATATTTAAGAAAGCATTCATGAAATAACATAGAATGAGGAAGAATGCAAAATTAAATTTACCTATGATTTCCATTGCATAAAGATTATGTAAATATTCTGACAAATACTAGAGGAAAATATTACAGTCAATTTTGTTACAGATAGGATTATGAACTAATTTCTTTCTCTTCTTTGCAATTCCAACTTGGTTATAATGTTGTTTGTAAAATAACATACTTTAATAGGAAAAGAATGTGAACAATAGGAAAAACATGTTTGCAAAGAAATACACACTCACAAAACATCACAAGGTCAAAAAATATCAAGAGCTCTATTGATGTAGTTTGATGAGATATTATAAGCTCCTCCAGTATGCAGATTACCTAATACCCTAAATCTAGCATACAGTGGGGTGTTCAACAAATGTTTACTCGCTGGAGAAAAACACACTCAGGTCTTTCCTTTCTCTTGTTGGAGATGTACCTGTTAAGCTTGTGTATCTGCTGTTAAGTTTAACAGATATTATTTTCTTGGTTTTTTAAAAAATTATTTTTGCCTGTGCCGAGTCTTTGCTGCCGCACACGGGCTTTCTCCACTTGCAGCAAGCGGGAGCTACTCTCCAGCTGCAGTGGGAGGGCTTCTCACTGTGGTGGCTCCTCGCGCTACAGAGCACAAGCTCCAGGGCACACGGCCTTCAGCAGTTATGCCATGCAGGCTGTGACACACGGGCTTAGCTCCCTTCAGCATGTGTGATCTCGCCAGACTAGGGATCGAACCCATATCCCCTGCGCTGGCAGGGGAATTCTTAACCACCTGACCACCAGGTAAGTTCGTGGCTTTTAAAAAGAAGTAACAGGGACAGGAAGTGGAAAAAGAGAAAAAAGGAAATCAAGAAGAAAAAAGAGAAGAGGGACAGAGAGAACAGGATACAAAAGAGAAGGGGGAAAAAATGTACAGCAATAAGGCACAAGAAAGAAAAACTTAATTATATAAACAATTGACCAAAGTAAAGTAACTCAGAGGCATTCTCATGCACAGAAATTCAATCTCCCGAAGGCAGCAGAAAGAGGGCCCATGCTGCCTGATTACAACTTGGGATAAAAGCTGTAGAGGCACTCCTAGAAGTTTTAGCAGTGAGGCTAAGGGCGTGGCCACATGTACGGACAGGATGACAAAAAGTGGGTGTGACAAGACAGTGCAACTGACTGACCATTAGTACAAGTCAGGAAACAGCTGGGAATGACCCTGTGCCCCTCAGTTCCTCTTGTATACTGGAGCTTCAATTCCCCTAGTGTATTGGAACGTCTTTTACAATGTTTCCTGTCTGCAGCAAACTGAGCTCTTCTAGAGGCAGCTCTCCAGGTTCCTCCTGAACCTTTCTGAACATGCCCTCCCCAGCCCTTCAGAGTCTCATCAGGGCCGTTTCTGCTCTGCATTCCCAGTGCCTGTGCCAGGTAACTAATCTAGATTCATTTCCTGTTGAACACAATCACATACTTATCACAACCAAATAACTTAAGAACCTCTTAGTTCATTATACTGGCCCAAGGAGAGACAAACATTCCCATTCTCAACTATTCGATCATACTAAAGAATAAATCACGTGTTGCTGGGTTAGTCTGAGTGGCCTGCACCAATTCTAAGAGCTCATTCAATTTCAGGAAGCAGCTTACTTCCTCCTTCCAAGGCAAGTTGCACCAAAAATAACAAAGAATAAACTTTCAAGCTACATGTGATTTTTGAGGCCTCTGGCTCTGAAATTTCTTTGTTAAAAGTTCTTTCCCTGTAATCATTAAAGAGGGTCTTTATGGACTTAATTCAGATTTTATTTCACTGAGGATCTCTTAAAACTCTTTCAGGTTAGAGATTTAACTGCATGAAGGCAATTCTTCCAAATTAGCAACAGACACATCCTGTTTTGTTCTTGGCTCAGTGGGAAATTAATACTAATGTAAAAACTATACTTCACACACACACATTTCCAGGAAAACCATTCAACAAAACTTTTGGAACCATCTCAAATGGGGACACGCTAGTTCTGGACTTTCGTGATGTAAGTCACTTATTTATTCAGTGTTCTTGATACTACTTTCTGGGTGATAGGAAACTGAATCAAAAGCAAATTTATCTATACCACTTATGTTAGTCATATAACTACCACTGTTACTTATGTCTAATACAGTATTAATCAAAGGTGGAGAATAAAATCTCACTTAAAAACATTACCCGTGGTGGATTCATGTCAATGTATGGCAAAACCAATACAGTATTATAAAGTAAAATAAAGTAAAAATAAAAATTTAAAAATAAATAAAATAAAATTTTAAAAAATGTAAAAAAAAACACATTTTGGACTTAAAATGCAAATGATCATTATGATAAATGACTTACTACTGGAAACATAAAGATTACTCTAAATTTATAAAGCATAAAATCAACTGGTAATATTACAAATCAAACTCATATGTGACAAATTAAGACATTATACTTCAATTTTATTTTAAATGTATATGTTTCCACACTTAATTTTATTAAAATCTGTAAGCCTAAAACTAGTTCCAAATACAGTTTTTTTAATACTTAGTACATGGGGTCGCAAAGAGTCGGACACGACTGAGCGATTGAACTGAACTGAACCATAAAAGTACTTTAAGAAGTACTTAGGAAGGAAGCAAAATCTAACAGAGAATGGAACCTTAAGAAATAACTCCACTGTTTTTCATAAAACGTGCAACCTTGAATTTGCATTGCTTGAGCAAAGGCCAGGAGATGTGCTATGAGCTTACTAAACACAAGACCATATTTTAAACCTTAGGAAGCTGGTTCAGCAGTTAGACAAAGCTATTTCACATAGATCTGTTTTAATGATCCTTTCTTTCCCCACACAAGTACTCCTGGCCACAGAGGAATAATCTGTAGAACTAACTCTAATTCTACTTCTAATCAGAAGAAGGCTGAGGGAGCTAAGGACATCAGAACAAGAGAGTAAGTCCAAACAGTGACATGACAGGGTATGCTGCCTGGGGTTCCCTTCTCAAATGAGATTAACTTGTTTAGAAGAGGAGCAAGACACTCTCGTCAGCCGGCAAAGAGGAAAACAAGCAAGCTGTGGAATCTTGGCTGGGCTCTGGGTGCAGAAAAATAAAACTCATGGCCCACCTCAAGTCTTCTGTGAGTCCCAGTTTTTCAGGACACCTAAAGCAGAAATCTTTTGAGTGTCTTAGGCAGGGCAGTCAGGAAGCTGGTGCTGACGGGCTCCCTCCACAGCCTATGACTCAATGATGACTTAAAGCCAAAGACAAGTCCCCCACATCAAGTCAGAGCTGCTTCAAGTAATACGGTAAATCTCCCTACAAAGTAATTTCTAATTCTAAGGTCACTTTCAAGTCCACCATATATATTTTTGTGATGGAAAGCATCAAAAGATCATGGGTAAGAGACCCACTACATCTCCAGTGTCAAAGAAAATGCAGAGTGAAACTATAAAATGTCTTAAAAGACAATAATGGAGATTTTATTAGCATAATTCTTCTAAGCAGCAGCTAGGTTTAAAAATACCATTGGCACATCTACATCTATCAACATTCTATTTCCTTCTATGTTTCTGTACTAAGCAAGATAATTTTCATGGACAAAAATTCCATAACATGTTTTAATTTCCCCTTTAACATATGTACACAATTACATTATTATTATTAAACACTGAGAAACTATTTCCACCACTAGAATGAACTTGCTTTCTCCTTGCTTACCAATGACAACCTAATTGTTAAATCCAAGGACAACTTCTCATTCATCACCCTCTAATTTTTCTATAGCACCTAATGCTAGGAACTACTTTTCTGCTTCTTAGAACTTTTTTTTTCCTTTGGCACCCATGACTCAACACTCTCCCAGTTCTCCTACCTGACAGACTGTTAAACTTCCTTTACCAAATCTACTTCCTCCCCCGGCTACAGAAATGGACCCGTGGTTCCGTCCTTGGCCCTCGCTTCTCCCACCACCGTCTCTTTCTTCCTGACCTAACCGACTCCCACGGCTTCCCTGTCTCTGTCCCCAGCCCTGGCCTCTCCCAGCTCTGAACGTACTCTTCCAGTTGAAACAAGGCAGTTCCACGAGGATGATCCACTCACAATGCCAACTGTACCAAACTGTCACCATACATCACACCCCAAATAGTTCATCACCAATGCTTCACATACACCCACTATGTCAGTCCTCGCAAGTGCCCAGTGAAGGAAGCAATGACCCCCATTTTCCAGATGGGGAAACCCAAACCAGGAGACTAAGTAAGCTGTTCAGTCACAGAGCCAAAAGTTGGTCAAGCAGGGATTTAAATTGAGCAGTCTGATCTGAAAGACCACGCTTTAAACAACTACACTATATTTCCTCCCAGCTGCCCAGACCTGAAAGTTGTCTGTCCCTGCACAGCCATCATGCTCCAGTTAAAAAGGACGTGTGTCATTCATTTTTACTGTGCAGCACCTAATCCCTCCCTTTTTACAGTTATTAAAATTATATTTATTAATTTTCAATGACATGTTTACAGCATGTTAACTGAAAAAAAAGAGCAGGGAAAATTGTATATATTGTACAATCACACTGTCTTTTTTTTAAAAGTCATGAATAGAAAAAATATAAAAAGAAGTATCTCCAAATGCTAACCTTGGTTCTCTTTCAGTGGCAGAACTACAGAACTATAGAAAGAAAGTTCTTTATGCTTATTTGTAGAAATAAGTAGAATAAGAATCTCACGTTTCTGTAATTAACAGATATTGCATAGGGAAAGTGAAAGTGTTAGTCGCTTTGTCATGTCCAACTCTCTGTGAGCCCATGGACTATAGCCCACCAGGCTCCTTTATCCACGGAATTCTCCAGGCAAGAATACTGGAGTGGGTTGCCATTCATTTCTTCGGGGGATCTTCCCAATGCAGGGATCAAACCCAGGTCTCCTGCATTGCAGGCAGATTCTTTACTATCTGAGCTACCAGGGGAAAGATGCTATTTATAGGGAAAATTCAGTTCAGTCACTCAGTCGTATCCAACTCTTTGTGACCCCATGGAGTACAGCACGCCAGGCTTTCCTGTCCATCACCAACTGGATCAAACTCATGTCCATTGAGTTGGTGATACCATCCAACCATTTTATCTTCTGTCATCCCTTTCTCCTCCTGCCTTCAATCTTTCCCAGCACCAGGGTCTTAATCCAACAAGTCAGTTCCTCACATCAGTTGGCCAAAGTACTGGAGCTTCAGCTTCAGCATCAGTCTTTCCAATGAATATTCAGGACTGATTTCCTTTAGGATGGACTGGTTGTATTTCCCTGTTGTCCAAGGGACTCTCGAGAGTCTTCTCCAACACCACAGTCAAAAGCATCAGTTCTTTGGCACTCAGCTTTATGGTCCAGCTCTCACATCCTTACATGACCACTGGAAAAACCATAGCTTTGACTAGGTAGACCTTTGTTGCCAAACTAATGAATGTCTCTGCTGTTTAATATGCTGTCTAGGTTGGTCATATCTTTTCTTCCAAGGAGCAAGCATCTTTTAATTTCATGGCTGCAGTCACCATCTGCAGTATTTTGGAGCCTAAGAAAATAAAGTCTGTCACTGTTTCCATTGTTTCCTTATTGATTTGCCATGAAGTGATAGGACTGGATGCCATGATCATAGTTTTCTGAATGTTGAGTTTTAATCCAGCTTTTTCACTCTCCTCTTTCACTTTCATCAACAGGCTCTTTAGTTCCTCTTTGCTTTCTGCCATAAGGGAGGTGGTGTCTGCGTATCTGAGGTTATTGATATTTCTCCCTGCAATCTTGATTCTAGCTTGTGATTCATTCAGCCCATCATTTTGCACGACACACTGTACATATAAGTTAAATGAGAAGGGTGACAACATACAGCCTTAACGTACCTCCTTTACCAATTTTGAACCAGTCTTTTCGTTCCATGTCCCATTCTAACCATTGCTTCTTGACCTGCATACAGACTTCTTAGGAGGCAAGTAAGGTGGTCTGGTTTTATAGGGAAAGGAAGCTATTAATTTTTTAAAATAACTCTTTCTATCAGCTCCCTGACAGAAGCCAGCAAAACGTGGCTTACATATAGCAGGCCTGCCTCGTTCTGACCATGAAAACTAGTGAAGGCACACAAAAGATCAGAGTGACAGCCACCAAACCCTCACATAATTAAGCTCTGGGCATGAATCAGTCATTCATTCATTCTATGAACTAAAAATAATGCATAAAAGCTCTTATCACTGATCTACTTTTATCTCTACAGGGGCTTAGTGGCAATAATTGTTGTTGGGAGTATCATTTCATTATTAACCTTATTAGTGAGGAAAGTTCAAAGTAAACCCTAAATGAGTAGTCTTCAAAATGACATGTTTCAGGTACTTTTGTTCTCCAGGGTCACAAATGGAGAATCCCAAGGATGGGGGAACCTGGGGGCTGCCGTCTATGAGGTCGCACAGAGTCAGACATGACTGAAGCGACTTAGCAGCAGTAGCAGCAGCAGGGCGTACTGAAATTCCAAATCTCAGAACTCTCACTCTTTGGGAAAACCCAGTAGGCTGGGCACTGAAGTGACTGACCCCAGAGTCTGATCTTGACCATGACCGAAAGAATAACTAGGTAAACAGACCAGTCTAGAGTGGGAGAAGCTAGCAAGCACATCGATGAAATCCATGCTAACCCCCTTATGCTGGGGAATTCCCAGTGTGGAAGCTAAACACAAATGGACCCTTTCCAAGCCTTCTCTGCAGCTAGTTCATGACACCTGACCTAGATCCTAACAATCAGATGCATCATGCCCTGTGACTGGGAAGTAGGCATAGAAAGCTCTCCGTGGTAGCAAGAACAGCTGCAGGAAGATCTGAGTTCCTGGGCAGCAGCGTGCAGGGCCAGAAATATTCCACAGCACAATACAGTTTCCCTGTGGTTCCTCACTGCACAGCCTCCACACCTGGTTTTCAGCCATAATAGCCATTCTATAAGCTACCCAACATTTTCAAAATTACCTTTCTGGCTTAAATCAGTAGGTCCAGCTGCTTCGAAGACTGGCAATTCAGCCAAGTGACATACCTCACTCATCTCAGACATGCTCTTCCTTTGCTTTCCTGCCTCACATGACTTTGCCCTCTGTCCCTTCCATCCAGAAGTATTCTCCTTTGCTTTTTCCATTAGTCAAAACCCTTCCATCTTTTAAGACCCAGCATAAGCGCTATTTCCCCCCTAAATATAACAGCTAACACTTAATGAGCACTTCCTAAGAGCCAGGCATTCTTCTCATTTCATCATCACAAAAACAGCAGGAGGTAGATAGTAGCATTAGTCTTAGTTTACAGTGCTGGAAACTGTAGCAAAAATTAAATAAATTGCCCAAGGACACACAGCTAGTAAGCAGTGATGAAGCTAGAATTCAAATCCAAGACATCTGACTCCAGGTTTCTGCTCTTAACCAGGGAACACCAAATTACAGCCCATGAGTCAAATCTACCCTACCAGCCAAATCTGACTCTCAGCCTGCTTTTATACACCCTTGCTCTAAGAACAGTTTTCACATTTTTAAGTGGTTGGGGTGGGGGAGGGGGGAATCAAAAGTATAATAATACTTCATGGTCCATGAAAATTATATGAAATTCAAATTTCAACATCCAAAAATAAAAGTTTTATTGAAGCAACATACAGTCTTGTGGCTGCTTTCATGCTATTAACAGCAGAGCTGAGTAGCTACAGCACAGACAGTACAGCCAGCAAGCCCACAAAGTCTCAAATATTTTCTGTCTGGCCTTCACTGAAAAAGTTTAAAATGCTGCTTTTAACCACTACATTCTATTGCCTCTCTTAAAAAGACTTCCCTGATCCCTGACTTCTCCCAAACTGGAATAAATCTTTCCCTTCCCTGTATTTACATGGTATTTGTTCTCCCTTATAACAGGTTGTCTATTTTGCTTTGAATTACACTTGACTTTCTTTTCCTTGAGCAGACTGCAAATTTCTTGAAGGCAGGAAGTCATCTTTTTCACTTCAGATTCCTCTTATTGCCTCATTTATTGTTGCCAGTCAATAAATACTTGCTGATTTGAAAAAAATATTGCAGTGTAAACTTTTAAACAGATTTTCCTAACATGAACATGAATCACAGAAATCAACCACAGACGGGACTCCATGCTGGCAGAGTGGATAATAATGGGCACACTTGATCACTAGTGGTGGGTATATAAATTGGTATAGCCTTTCTGAAGGGGCAGTTCTACCTCGTTTATCTAATACCCTGAAAGCATGCATTTTTTAGGACTTAGAATTCCACTGCTGAAACTGTGGAAAGAAAGAAGCAGACTAGTGCGCAACAATATATGCAATAACATTAGTCACAGGAGCCAACCTAATTCCTGAATACATATCACATGCTAGGCGCAGAGCTAACTCCTTTCTTTAGTTTTTCCCCTAGTCACAATTATTATTTTTTTAATTTTAGATTTTTTAATTGAGGTAACACTGGGTTATAACATTACATAAGTTTCTTATATACAACATTGTATTTCTACGTCTAAATGCACTACAGTGTTCTCGCCACCAGAAATTTAGTTTCCATCCATCACAGTACAGTTGACCCTCTCTATTCATCCTACCAGCCCCACCCCCACGACCCCTCTGATAACCACTACTCTCTTCCCTGCATCTACATGTTTTTCTTTGGTTTGGCTAATTATTTTGTTTGTTTATATTCCACCTATGCATGAAATTATATGTATCCATCTTTCTCTGATTTGTTTCACTTACTGAAATAAGTTCTTTAAATATGAAGCCTCACAACCCTTAGAATAAACATTTTTAAGAGCTCTATTTTATAGATGCTGCTGCTGCTGCTAAGTCGCTTCAGTCGTGTCAGACTCTGTGCAACCCCATAGACGGCAGCCCACCAGGCTCTGCCATCCCTGGGATTCTCCAGGCAAGAACACTGGAGTGGGTTGCCATTTCCTTCTCCAGTGCATGAAAGTGAAAATGAAGTCACTCAGTTGTGTCCGACTCTTTGCGACCCCATGGACTGCAGCCTACCAGGCTCCTCTGTCCATGGGATTTTCCAGGCAAGAGTACTGGAGTGGGTTGTCATCGCCTTCTCCGATTTTATAGATGAGGAAATTGAAATTCAAGAGGTTAAATAACATTGTCTAATGTTAGAGGATTACAGATGACTCTTTTTTTTAAGGGGAAGACTACAGTTGATTAATCTGATATTATTAGTCTTTCTAAATTTACGACTGTAATAAGCATATCTTATATGTATCATTTTTAGGGCAATAAGACAGCACAGAGCCTTACTCCTGCATTCCCTGCTCCTCTCCCGACCTTTGGAAGCTCAGGGAAAATAATCCACAACAGAACAAGCAAAGGTCCTTTTTAATTTACTTTGTAAAAGTATGGTTTAAAAAAAGTCTCCATCCTTGACTTTGACACAGGAGTAGTATTTCCTCACATAAATGAGCCCTGGGAATAACATTCTGGATCTTATGTGTTTCTCATATAGTATCCTTCAGCTAGTTCTTATGGTTTGCCAACAAGTAAGTAGACAGAAAATTATGTTGTGACTTATACTGAATAAAAGACTCCTTGAACCTGAGGATGGATTTGTCTATAATTAGAACAGCTTAAAGAGGAAGAGCCCCACCCTGCCTGTAAATATCCAGAGTTACTGCATGACCTCAAATTACTAAGTCTGGGACTTTTCTGGATCCATGCTTTTTTGCCTCTGATCCAAAAACACTAGCACAGGACCTCCTTCCATATCTGCACTGAATTAACAGAGATACTTCCAAGTTAGATCTATTAGATGCTAAGATAGTCACATAAACTTCCCAGAGCCACACCTTACCTCTTCTGGCACAATAATTAGTGGGTACTTGTCCTCAGATAAAAAGTTGAAAATAACCCATATTTTAAATGCATCTTCTTCCGTAATGAACAGGGGATTCTTGGTGAGATTTTTTTTGACACAGAGGGTCCAACACATCCTATTGAACTCAATCTTGTCAAAGTTGTCTTGGACCTAAAAAGAAATGAGGAAAAATTCCAATGGATCAGTCCAAAATAAGTAGCATGTAAACCAAGTAAAACAGAAAGACAAAGCCTACTACAGGCTTCCACTTTAATCAGTCCAGTTAACCAATACCCATTTCCTAAGTAGTTGCTTAGGTAGCACACTTTCAAAGGTTCAATTAAGAATGTTATATTGAGCCTGACACTGAAGTAACACCTGCTCATATGACTCACTTGGCACATGAAATACTAGCTTGTCAAGTAATTTTTTCATGTATAAATATTATCTTCTAAACAGACTACCAATCTTGGTGTAGGAGTTGAGAATGTCAGTTATTCAATATGAGCCACATGCAGATATCATTTTTACCTATATGGTCAAAGAAGATACTTTCTCTTGGGAAAAACTATTTAACTGAAATTCTAAAAAGACAGCTCTGCCACTCGGTCATTCAATCATGCATTCAACATTCCCTCAGGGTCTACTGATACGCTTCCCTGGTGGTTCAGATGGTAAAGAATCTGCCTGTAATGCAGGAGACCTGGGTTCGGTCTCCAGGTCAGGAAGCTCCCCTGGAAAAGGGAATGGTAACCCACTCCAGTACTCTTGCTTGGAGAATTCCATGGACAGAGGAACTACAGCGGGCTACAGTCCATGGGATTGAAAAGAAGTGGACATGACTTAAGCGTCTTGGTACACATGCACAAATAAGCCGCCTACTAAGCTACATAAGGATATAAAGGAACTATTCTAGTGGTCGAGTGGCTAAGACTCTGTGCTCCCAATGCAACGGGCTTGGGTTTGATCGCTAGCTAGGGAATTACACCCCATATGTCGCAACTAAAGATCCAGCACAGCCAAATAAAGAAATATGCAAACAGTTTTTTAAAAATTAGGGATATAAAGATGAAGAATAACTTGGTCCCCGCTCTTAGAACAGTCACAGTTTATTATGAAACAGACAAATCTTAACATAACACAGTGTATGATTCAACAGTTTTTACTCATTCAACCAATAAAATTTAGACAGCACTCATTATCTGCCAGGGCATCACAGAGATACTGAATACACTGGGTTGGACAAAATGTTTGTTTGAGTTTTCCTGTAAGAGCTTGAAGAAAAATCCTAATGAACTTTTTGGCCAACTTAATACTGCTAGTCCTTGTCTCCAAGGAATGTCAAGACAATTACAATATAGTGTGGTAAGTATTACACAGATGTAAACAGAGGCTTCTGTGGGAACACTGAGGAGCTAACAACCCAATCTAAAGAACTGGGGAAAGATTTCCAGAAAAGGTGACAGAGCTGAGTCCCAAAGAACCATCAAGAGTCAAACAGTTTGAAAACGGGGTAAAGACTGTTACAGGTAGAACAGAACGTGAGAAAGCCCAGAGGTGGAAACAACCATGGTCAGTTTGGAAGAACTGCAGAAGATTAATGTGAATGGGCTACTTGGTACTGAGGGTGGTATAAGTCAGGCTGTTCATAAGTGCAAATCACAGAAACTATCCTGAGTTCCTTTAAACAGATAAGGAATGTATTGGAAAAGCAATGGGTAGCCTCAAAGATCTAACACAAAGGCCAAAAAATCTAGACTCTGAAACTAAGCCATTAACAGGCTAGGCAGTCAGAACTGCAGGTGGAACTACTTGTGGTGGCAGCAGGTGGAGACACCGCGGTCAGTACAACATGAGGCCACCGCTGTTGCCACTGATCCAGTCCTTGATCCTCGAGGTCACTCACTGCAGGTTCAGAGTCACACTGCGTCACATTTCTATGCCCAAGCTGCCAGGAAATAGGGAAAATGAGTATCTAAACTTCTCAATATGTGAGATGAGACAGGTCCTGTCCTCCTTCCAGACACAAGAAAAGAATTCGGATGCTGGACAGTCAGGAAAAAAAAATGCCCACTGTACGTGGCATGGTGAAAGACTAGGCTAGAGACAGAGTGAAGACCAGATCATGAGGAGCCGTATATATATAATTCAGGGTTAAGAATTAGGATTTATCTGTACTTGGAGGAGTGGGAGGGAGCAACATACACAACCTGCATTTTAAAGCCAGGGACAGTATGGAGAATGGGAGGAGGCAGAGTGGGTAACAGGGCAACATGAGCGAAGCAATTCTGTTTAGAGAGAGAGATGAACAAAGTGTGTATAACATAAGGAAGAAGTCACTAGTTGGCTCCAGGAAGAAGTTTCTCTCTGTGGTTGGCAAACCAGTTTCCCAAGAGGAAGAAGATATCCTCTGTGCTCTGCCTTCGGCACCCAGTCTCGGTCTGACATCGTTTCCCATGCCCCTAACATACACAAATGACCCCACGAAGGGAAAGTAACAGCTGCTGCTTCTTTTTTCTTTCCTTTTCATTTTTTTTTTTCTTAAACACCATTTATTGAGGACTTAGCATATGCTTGGCATTTTATATGCAGTTTCTCATTTAAACTTTGTGTTGGCCCCATGAAGGTTAAATATCATCCTCATTTTACAGATCAGGAAACATGTTCAGGAAAACTGGGTACCAAGTTTACATTACTAGTAAATATCAAGACTGGAGTTTAAATCAAAGCTCACATTCTATCCCTTTTTTCTATGCCCAACTGCTTGTAGAACTCAGTAGACGAAGGACTCTATTTATATGATGGAAGGCTTTTCTACGGGACTAGTCTCAAAGGCCAGTTTATCAACTCTAAATACCCACAGCCCTAAAAAACACTAAGTGGAAGATCTGCCACCAGGGGAAACGACATATGCATGGAAGCAAAAAGCTCTGCTCCGAGGAACAAGAAGTGAGTCTATGTGGGTCATGTGGTGAATTAAGGCTTCCTGAGAGGGAGTGGCCTGATTCATGGCTAGAAAAGCAAACACAGACAGAAATCACAAAGAACTTTATAATTTCAATAAGTAAATAGCCTTAGGAAACCCCCCATTTTAGAGCAAAGAACAGCCAGGTCATCTGCAGGCCAGATCAGTACTTTGCAGAAAAGACGGTATTTGGGGCAGACCTCAAGGCATAGTGAAACAGCACAAGGAATAATATTGCAAAGGACAGGAAAGGAGACTGCACGCGCAAAGGCGGAGCAGGAGCAGCACCCCAACCACGCTCGGGGACACAGCCATAGGGTGAAGAGGACAAACACAAGGGAGAGGGAAAGATAAAGTGTTCAGCCATGCGAACCTTCAACCTGCAGTTCTGGTAAGACATTTATGTCGTCTGAAGACAATCAAAGAAGGAACTGTAGCCTAAGAGGGAAGGCAGGTTTGTGAATCAACTGCATGCCGACAAGGACTGAAGCCACAACGGTCAGTGAGATCACGGAGAGGAAACACAAAGTGAGAAGAGGGATGGAATCAAAGCAGAGCCTCAAAGGATCGGCACATTTACAAAGTGAGAGGAGGACAGGGATTGCGATGACTGGAAGAACAATCCAAGTGACAGGAGAACCACAAAGACATAAAAACTGAGTGAGCAAACAAGAAGAAGAAGGTCTGACCAACCCGGCAGTCTCCCGTTATCCATGAGGGATAAGTTCCAAGCCCTCCAGTGGACATCTGAAACCACATGTTTTTTTCCGATACATATAAGTCTATGATACAGTTTAATTTACAAATTAGGCATAAGAGAAGATTAACAGTAATAATAATAAAAAGAAAAATCATAAACAACTTATTGTAATAAATGTTACATGAATGTGGTATCTCTCTTTCTCAAAAATATCTTACTGTACAAATGTTAATGCTTTTTCCATCTTTAAGCACTTATCGTGTACTGGGCCATGACTTTTGCAGCTTTGAGATGCAACAGGAAAACTAGCAGAATTTCTTTTTCTGTCTTCACACTTTCACGGATAAAAGATTCATTCTTACCAAACATATTAGCAACATCAGCATGTTTTCTTTCCTTATTAAGTAGAGAAGTTTCACCTTTTCACTTAAAGGAAGCACTTTAAAGCTTCTCTTTGGCCTATCTGACTTGCCAGCATCACCACTCTTGTGCTTTGGGTCCATTTTTAAGTAAATAAGAGTTACTTGGTAATTCTCTGGTCATTCAGTGGTTAGGACTTGGAGCTTTCACTGCTGTGGCCCTAGTTCAGTCCCTAGTTAGGGAACTAAAATCCTGCAAGTTTAGTCCCTAGTTAGGGACCTAAAATCCTGCAAGTGACATGGCCAAAAAAAAACACAAAAAACGGGGGGTTACTTGAACACATTCTCATGTGTTCACTGTAATACTATGACAGTCAATTTGATAACCCAGAAGGATATTAACTGACTAACAGGTGGGACACACAGGACAAAGGGACGATTCATGTCCTGGGTAGGATGGAGCAAAAAGGTTCAATTTCATCGCACTACTCAGAAGAAAATACAATGATTTACGAATTCTTTATTTCTGGAATTTTCTATTTAATATTTTCAGACCACAGTTGACAACAGGTAACTGAAACCACGGAAAGAGAAACTACAGATAAGGAGGAGTTACTGCAGTGCCAAATGCTACAGAGAAATTAAGAAAGAGTCAGTAAGAAAAGACAGTTGCTGGTTTTGCAACTGACTGGTCACTAGTTAGTTATCTTCAAGACAGCCAAGAAAAGTCTGTGTATAAAGTCAGACTGCAATGGGATCAGAAACCAAGCAAATTCTCCATAAATTAGCTTTCCCAGGAGATAAACAGTGGCTTTTTAATGTAAGTGCAAGTGCTCAGTGTCTTACTTAATTTTTAATAAGTTGCTTGTTTGGCTTATTACTTCTCTATATTCTAATCTGTCAATACTATTCTTTAGTTTAAGAACACTCAAAGGTAAAAGCGTATTAAATGATGACATTTACACCTTTTAGAAAAAAGGCACAAAATCAGATCATACAGGAAAAGTCCACAACTAACATCATACTCAAAGGTGAAAAACTGAAAGCTTTTCCTCTAAGGTCAAGCACCAGATAAGGATGCCCACACTCATCACTTCTATTCAACACAGTTCTGAAAGTCCCAGGCACAGAGATTAGGCAAGAAATGCAAATAAAAGGCATCCAAATTGAAAAGAAAGAAGCTTCTTTTCTTTCTGAAAAGAAAATTAAGAAAACAATCTGATTTGCAATAGCATCAAAAATACTCAGGAGTAAACTGAACCAAAGATGTAAAAAGACTTGTACACAGAAAATTACAAAACATTACTCAAAGAAATTAAAGATGACATAAATAAATGGAAAGACATGCTATGCTCGTGGACTGAAAGACTTAATACTATTAAAATGCCCACACTATCCAAAGCAATTTGTCACAGATTCAACACAATCTCCGTCAAAATTTCAATGGCATTTTTTTTTCTGCAGAAACAAACAACATTACCCTAAAATTCATACGGAATCTCAAAGGTCCACGACAGTTCAAACAATCTTGAGAAAAACAAAGGTGGAAGCCTTATACTTCTTGATTTCAAAACCTACTACAAAGACAGTAATCAAAACAGTACATACTAGGGAATTCCCTGGCATTCCAGTGATTAGGACTCCATGCTTCCCCTGCAACGGCACCCCACTCCAGTGCTCTTGCCTGGAAAATCCCAGGGACGGGGAACCTGGTGGGCTGCAGTCCATTGGGTTGCGAAGAGCCGGTCACGACTGAACGACTTCACTTTCACTTTTCACTTTCATGCATTGGAGAAGGAAAGGGCAGCCCACTCCAGTGTTCTTGCCTGGAGAATCCCAGGGATGGCGGAGCCTGGTGGGCTGCCGTCTATGGGGCCGCACAGAGTCGGACACGACTGAAGCGACTTAGCAGCAGCAGCTTCCACTGCAGGGGGCATGGGTTTGATTCCTGGTTGGGGAACTAAGGTTCTGCAAGTCATTCAGCATGACCAAAAAACAAGAAGAAAGAAAGAAAAGAGAAACAGTATGGTACTGGCATAATGACAGACACATAGCCTAATAAAACAGAATAGAAAGCCCAGAAATAAACCCTCATTTATACTTAAAGGCCAGTCTCTTCAACAAAAAGTTTGGAAAATCTGAATGTCCACATGCAACAGAATGAAGATGGACCCTTATCTTACACCATATTCATAAACTAAGTTCAAAATGGAGTAAAGATCTAAATGTAAGACCCAAAAGTATAAAACTCCTAGAAGAAACTATAGAGGAAAAACTTCATGATACTGGAATGAGCAGTGATTTCTTAGACATGATGCTAATAAAGCACAGGCAACAAAAGCAAAATTAGACAAAATAACATCAAACTTAAAAGCTCCTGCACATACCACAAAGGAAAAAGACAAAAAACAAAAAACCACAACCCATCAACATGGGTGAAACAGTTCTTGCCATCCTAGAACTTACACTCCAGGGGAGTGATAAGAGATCAAACTATACAGCAATAACACAACCACCGATATGGTGAAAAGTGTGGTAAAAAAGCAAAAGCACAGATAATGTCGCAAGTGTACATTACAGGAAAGCTGGTTAGGTCTAGAATGGGTGGGGTGCTACCTGGAGAAACCTCCCTGAGGAAGTGACAATCAAGCCGAGGCCTCCACATGGTCCGGGAGGGAACCTCCCAGCAGAGCAAGCAGCGTGCCTGAAGGCTCTGTGGCAAGAAGGGGCCCAGCAATCTGAGGAAGGCCAAGGTGGCTGCCCTGAAGTGAGCAAGAGGGAGGGGAGAGAAGGCTAGACAGGTTGCAGAAGCCAAACTGAACACGGGCCTGTGTGTCATGATGAAGATGCTGGACTTACCTAAAAACAACAGAAAGCCAGTGAAGGGCATGCATTCAATAGCCAATGTGACCTCAATCAAAATAAATCCATAAATTGAAATGGTCTCTAGGCCCATTCAAACTATAAAAGGTCCAAAAATCTACAAACTGGCTCCAGAATTCTAGTTTGTATCACACATATTAAATCAATAGTCTTACATTTAATAATAATTGCTGCTAGTGGTTTCAAGGCGTCCAAACCGAAGATAATTTCCAAGAAAGAAATATGTAGAGTGGTTTTGATTTTTACATAAAATTTTTACTTTACATCAAGATTCATACATATGAAGAATAAGATACCACCTCAATTCTGATTCAAGGTACTAAAAGTATTTACAAAACTAAACTCACATGTTCTCTAAACTAGAAACTTCATACAAACCCAGCTCAAGACTAAAGTTGCTGTGGAACAGAAACAGTTCTCAAAAGACAGGGAAATTGGTCAATGTAGTGCTTTAGAAACAGCAGAAATTTTTCTCAGAAAGCATTCATACTCTTTGATCAATAATTCTACTTTAATTACTTGTTGTTCAATCAATACTTATTGTTCAATCAATACTTGTTGATTATCCTAACAAGAGAACCAAAGTCAGATAAAGATTCACCTAGGATAGTCACTATTATTTAAAAGAGTGGGGAAAAAAATAAAAAGTCCACCAAAAAAGTGGTTATAAAGTACAAAACTATTATACAATCACTGAATACCACTTAGTACTTGGGTGACCTTGAGCAAGCATTTAACCCAAGGCCCATCTCCTCATCTTTAAAATGGTAATGATGGTACTTAACCTACAGAGTTGACATAAAGACTTTATTAGAACATCTGTTTAAAACATTTAGTATATGAAACACAACAGACTCTAAATAAATATTAGCATCCTTATACTCAAGGTTTTTTAAAAAATTCAATGACATGGGACAGGTAATATTAATGTTAAGTGTTCAATATGATCCCTCGAAAAACAATATATAAAAACATTTTAAAAAATAAAGACTTGGGAATTCCTTGGCAGTCCACACTTTAACTGCTGAGCACGGATGTGCAATCTCTGGTTGGGAACTGTGATCCCACAAGCCAGACAATGTGGCCACAAAAATAAAATAAAAATAAAAACTCAAAACAAACATATCAGAATGCTAACAGTGACTGCCTCTGTATGTTAAAACTATGGATGATACATATTTTCTTAATAAGTTCTTTTTTCTTAATTTCAATAATACCCTTTTATTACCTTTACAATAAAAAACAAATTTTAAAAACAGTATTTTATATTAATTATCAGTGAGATGCAAATCAAAACACAGTAAGCTATGAACTTCCTATCCACCGGAATGGCTATAATAAAAACAAAATGCTGATGAGGATATGAAGGAATTGGACCCCTCAGCCGCTGCTGGCAGAAAGTAAAATGCATAGCTGCATTGGAAAACAACTTGACAGTTCCTCAAAAGGTTAAACACAGAGTTGCCACATAACCCAAACTTCATTCCTAGGTATATAACCAAGAACTGAAAACATGCCTCTGCACAAAAATTGAACATGCATGCTCACAGCAGTAAATTCATGGTAACCAGAAAGTGCGAAGAAAACAAAACATCCATCATCCAATGAATGTGCCAACAAAATATGGTATATCCAAAATGGAATATTTTTTGGACATGGAAAGAAATGAAGTACTGTTAGGTGCTACAGCATGGATGAGCTTTGAAAACATGATGCTAAACGAAAGAAGACAGACACAAAAGTCACACGGTCCCAGTCACATTGTATAAGTCCAGATAGAGGTAAATCCATAGAGGTAAAAAGTAGACCAGTGGTTGCCTACAGCTGAGGGCGAGGACAGTAAGTGCTAATGGATATGGTTTTTACCACCAAAATGTACACTTTAAAAATACTTGTATGGTATACGAATTATATCTCACTAAAGTTGCTACCTTAAAAAGCAATACTTCTGCGAATACCCTGGCACTCCAGTGGTTAGGACTCTGTGCTTCTGCAGGAGGCACAGGTCTGATCCCTGGTTGAGGAACTAAGATCCCACATGCCCCACACTGCAGGCATGAATAAGCAAGGTTACTCTCCCTCTTGATTACTGTAATAAAGAAGTGACACTAAAAAAACATAGGATTTCTTTAGACTACATCAGTTTTAGATTTATATTGCTGGCCACGGTGTTCAATGACATAAAGTCATTCACACTTCTCAGCATGGAACCTCTTCAATTACTCAGAAGTTTTTAGTCCTGTATAACTTCACAAACATGATGAAAATGTAGAGTCCAACTTGGCCAGTGTTCTAAATTAATACTATGTAACTTTCAAGCAACAATGAAAGAAAAAACAACACAGGCTAAAAGATAATAAGAATCATATAAAAGCCTGGTTTGGGGAATTTAAGAGCAGCACCCTTCCTATCGGGTTTCCCAGTGACACTAATGGTGAAGAACCCACCTGCCAACGCAGGAGACTTAAGAGAGGTAGGTTCTATCCCTGGGTCAGGAAGATCCCCTGGAGTAGGGCATGGCAATCCACTCCAGTATGTTTGCCTGGAGAATCCCACTGACAGGGGAGCCTGGCGGAATCAGTCCATAGGGTTGCAAAGAGTTGGACATAACTGAAGCAACTCAGCACACACGCACGCCCCATTTCCTATTAAATGATGCTTGTTAGGTATACATTTGACAACATTTTGAGTGCTAAAGGTAAGAGAAATTTGAAAACTCATTTTATGGTAGAACTATAACTAAGGGACAGTAAGCATTTGGGAAGAAAGTATAACGTCCAGCCTAAGAAAACAATGCAGACTGCTAGAGAGAAGAAACATTATATTGAAAAAAATGGCTCTCTGTGTGTATTTTTCTTTTGTATGTGTGAGTGTTCCCAAAACAAAAACAACATCAAAAAAAGGATTACATTAGAAAGCAGTAAATCCCCCAATTAGGACGTGGCTTATTGACCAAGGATTACTGGTTTTTAGTCAAATAGCCCAGACCAACCTTTAATGTGTACAATCAGGGAAAACAACTGACAACGATTTGGATGAAGAAGCCAACTAGGCTATTAAAGCTCATGAAAGGTTTAGATTGCCTCATAACACGCTGAGGCAGAACTAGTTTTTGTTGTTTTTTTAATTACGGTTGTGCTGGACTTTTGTTGCTGCACACAGGCTTTCTCTAGCTGCAGCCAGTGGGAGCTACTCTTCATGGTGGTGTGTGTGCTTCTCACTGCAGAGTACAGGCTCAGTGGTCAGTGGGCTTCACCAGCTGTGGTACACAGGCTTAGCTGCCCCTCAGCATGTGGGATCTTCCCAGACCACAGATTGAACCCGTGTCCCCTGCACTGGCAGGCAGATTCTGATCCACTGTACTACCAGCGAAGTCTCAGAACTAGTTTCCAATGTAGTCGACTGGGGCTCAAAATTTAAAAAGTAACAATATACCACTTTCTTCAATTATTCATTGTCAGATAATCCAGGCACAGTGTTGTTTTTTTTGTCCCCAAAAGGTGGGGAGGAGCTCACAAAAATTCAAAATTCTTCCTGGATGTTTACAGAATCCTATTCTTTACTTTAAAAAAAAAAAGGAATTCAACAAACAAGAAAACAGTTAACAATCAGCAGAGGCAAAATATTCAATACATGAACACACAAGATTATCATCTGAAGTCTCAGGAAAGCTGAAAATAAATTCTATCAATGTGAAGAACAACATGAATTATTCCCTCTGAAGAAGCAAATACAGAAACCAAATGGAAAAATTATTTTTTGCAAAGCAAGTTTCATTATACTTTATCTCTTGGTCTCAACCCCTTCTGAGTAACTCTCTTAGGCAAAGGCAGAAAAACCTCTCAAATAACTGGGGGGGGGGGGGCGAGGCAGGGGAGAAATGACCAAACTGAACACTGAGGAACACCAGATACTGAAGAAAAAGAAAAACTACATTAAAACAGTTGAGAAAGAACCTAAGGGAACTAGACGCTGGATGAGAGAGTTTGAGATGATCAGAATGGTTTTCAAACCACTTTCCCCTGGCCCCTACTATATATCCAGTAACTGGAAAAGTATTAATTCTGCAAAGTAGTAATTAATCCCTCAATAGTACATACAGTTAAAAGGACTCTCTGGTCTAGAAGTGAAATGGCTTAGGTTCAAAACCTATCTACCCCTTATTAGCTATATTCTCTATTTCATCCTGAGTTAAATGGGGATAAGAATTCCAGTTATGCGTCATAGGATTAGCATGAGGATCAAATCAGACTCTGTGTGTGTGTGTGTGTATAAAAGCACATATTGCAAATGTTTAATCATCATTTCATATATTCATTACATAACTGATGACAATCTTTAGGTTTTCTGTTAACACTCTTCAGTCACTACTGGCATTTTTTTTCAACCAAGTTTCAAAACAAGGCACCAATCTGCTCAATTTAAACCCACATCATGGAAACCTTGGCTGCTTTATTTGGACTGAAAGCCTGGCAAAATTCCACTCCAGGTGGCTAAGCAATAATAAACAAGGGCTCACTGTTTCATCACATCCTCACTTGCTCTGTGAATAAGATTTTCCCCAAATTTAGTGGCTAATTTTGGACTTCTTAAATACTGCTATAGTTGCTCCGTTCAGTTCAGTTCAGTCTCTCAGTCGTGCCTGATTCTTTGCGACCCCATGGACAACAGCACGCCAAGCTTCCTAATCCATCACCAACTCCCAAAACCTGCTCAAACTCATGCCCATCGAGTCAGCGATGCTATCCAATCATCTCATCCTCTGTCATTCCATTCTCCTCCCTTCAGTCTTTCCCAGCATCAGCGTCCCTTCCAATGAGTCAGCTCTTTGCATCAGGTGGCCAAAGTATTGAAGTTTCAGCTTCAGCTTCAGCATCCGTCCTTCCAATGAGTATTCAGGACTGATTTCCTTTATGATGGACTGGTTTGATCTCCGTGCTGTCCAAGGGACTCTCAAGAGTCTTCTCCAACAGTTTAAAAGCATCAATTGTTCCACACAGCTTTCTTTATGGTCCAACTCTCACATCCATACATGACTACAGGAAAAACCACAACTTTGACAATACAGACCTTTGTCAGTAATAAAATAATCTCTCTGCTTTTTAATATGTTGTCTAGGTTTGTCATATAGTTACTCCCCCAGTTACAAAACTTTTAAATACCTGAATACTAAAACAAAGAACATTTTAAAACTTTAAAGCTCAAGGTGTTTAAAGAAAGTTACATCAAGGAGAACAAAATGTGGTATCAGGGTACAGCACCTCAAGATATTCAACCATGTCTCTCTATCTAGTCTTCCAGCCCACACAAATTCTAGCACTGAAAAACCACAATTTCCAGGTTTCTGAGACTTTCCCAGTATGTTCCATATATTCTAATAACAGACATAATTCTTTTTTTTTTAATTTTTAAGCTCAAACACATGCACACAGCAGGTCATCAAACATTTGCCAAATATAAGACATATTTACTGTGTGAACTGTTTCTGGTTTTTATTTTGGTTTAAATAAACTGAAATTTTTTTTAAAAGTAAAAATACAATGAGGTTGTAGTATGTTTTAAACACATTTTTATATAAAGTAGGGAAGACAACAAGTTTTTGTCTATTTCCTTAAAGTCCATGATGCCAGAGTGCTAACATATATACTTTAGGGTTAAAAATTAGGGAGCTAGGCATTGTTTGTCCTAGAGGCACAGAGAAAGGGGGTCCTTTGGGTTTGACGGTCCACTGCAGACTGTCTTGCTTCTAGTTCATACAGCCTAAACTTGATTAAAATAGGCACTGATCGAAAAGAGGGGGAGTATACCTAACCTGACCCCTTATGTGGGATCTGGGAAGGCTTCATACGCTAACCACTTGTCCTGCTGTTGTTGCCGTTCAGTTGCTAAGTCATGTCCAACTCTTTGCAACCCCATGGACTGTAGCACGCCAGGGTTCCCTGTCCTTCACTATCTCCTGGAGTTTGCTCAAATTCATGTCCACTGAGTCAGTGACACTATCTAACCGTCTCACCCTCTTCTGCCCTCTTCTCCTTTCGCCTTCAATCTTTCCCAACATCAGGGTCCCTTCCCATTAGTTGGCTCTTTGCACCAGGTGGCCAAAGTATTGGAGCTTCAGCATTAGCCTTTCTAGTGAATATTCAGGGTTGATTTCATTAAGGACTGGTTTGACCTCCTTGCTGTCCAAGGGATTCTCAAGAGTCTTCTTCAACACCACAATTCCAAAGCATCAATTCTTCGGCACTTGGCCTTCTTTATGGTCCAACTCTCACATCCATACATGACTACTGGAAAAACCATAGCTTTGACTATATGGACCTTCGTATGAAAAGTGGTGTCTTTGCTTTTTAATATGCTGTCTAGATTCGTCACAGCTTTTCTTCCAAGGAGCAAGCTTCTTTTAATTTCATGGCTGCAGTCACCATCAACAGTGATTTTAAGCCCAAGAATGTAGAATCTGTCACTGCTTCCACTTTTTCTGCATCTATTTGCCAGGAAGTGATGGGACCGGATGCCATGATCTTAGTTTCTGGAATGCTGAGTTTTAATCTAGCTTTCTCATTCTCCTCTTTCACCCTCATCAACAGGCTCTCTCATCTTAGGGGCTGTTAATGGAATATAAACGTTCTCATCACTATAGTTGTATTCAAAACCTCTTGACTTTTATTTAAATTAACGCAGAAATATCAAATGGTAAACTCAGGATTCTGAAGCTGTTCTAACTAATCATGGCTAAGACAATCTAAGAGAAAGACAAATACCATATGTTCTCAGTTTTATGTAGAATATTTAAAACAATGAACTTAGAAACAAATAAGAGAATAGGATGGCAGTGGTCAGGAGCTGGAGGGGGGTAGTGGAAATGGGATGATGCTGATCAAAGTGTACAAACTTCCAGCTTTAAGGTGAAAAAGGTCTGGGATATACTGCACAGCATTGTGACAATAACAATACTACTATATATTTAAAGTTGTTAAGAGACCAGATCTTAAAATTTATAGTCCCTCCACACACAAAAAGGTAACTATGGGAGGCAATGTTAACACAAGTCACCTTATTGTAGCAATCATTTCACAATATATACATGTATCAAATCATAATGCTATACACCTCATAGTGCTATACACTTTAAATTTACATACATTAGGTATCAGTAATATCTCAATAAAGCTGAGGAAATATTTTCTAAATGAAAAGAATTTCTTCACAAACCAAAAAAAAACCCTTACTGACTTATAATACAACTATAAGCACAAATGAGCTACCTGATCAATGAACAGAAGGCAGCCCAAAAAGAAAATAGTATAGCATCATACTATGAAGATTTGAAATGTCACATGTAAGTTTCTATATAATTAAAAATTTTTTTATCATGATATAATTCACATACCAAAAAATTCACTCTTAAAGTGTACATTTTAGTAGCATTCAGTATATTCACTGGAGAAGGCAATGGCGCCCCACTCCAGTACTCTTGCCTGGAAAATCCCATGGATGGAGGAGCCTGGAAGGCTGTAGTCCATGGGGTCGCTGAGGGTCAGACACGACTGAGCGACTTCACTTTCACTTTTCACTTTCATCCATTGGAGAAGGAAATGGCAACCCATTCCAGTGTTCTCGCCTGGAGAATTCCAGGGACGGGGGAGCCTGGTGGGCTGCCGTCTATGGGGTCACACAGAGTCGGACACGACTGAAGCGACTTAGCAGCAGCAGTAGCAGCAGTATATTCACAGGTTTTACAATCATCATTACTATCTAACTCTAGAACATTTTTATCACCCCAAGAAGAAACTTCAAACCCATCAGTAGTCACTCACCATTCCCACTTCCCTCCACCTCTGGAAACCACTAATCTATTTTGTATCTTTATGTGTTTGCCTATTTTGGACATTTCATATAAACTGGATCATACAATAGGTGGTTTTCGCAAGTTTAAGTCTTACATTTCATTTTGGTGTGGTTTTTCCCTCTGCAGTTTCTTTTCCAAGTAAAGCATGACCACGGCAATGTTTTATATTTATATAAACATACACACACATACAAATAAAGAGCAAAAATTGTATTGTTGAGGCTTATATGAAATAATAGATACAGGTACAAAGAATACTACCTAAATGAACAGACTATAGTTTTGACAGTCTTTGCTGCAAAATTTCTAAAAAATAAAATGCGATTAAAAAAAAAATGCTGACCGACATTTTGGCATTTTCCAAACCACTAACTTAAATCATTATTATACATTTTAGTTACTGTACTTTGCTATTATAAAAAGACACTAAATTATAAAAAGAATTTATACATATAAATAGCTATAAAAATTTTTTTAATCATAGGAAAAAATATGTCAGTAGTTACGGTATTTAGGTGATTAGAAAGTAGGCTTTTATAATGTATTTTATTTTTAATTTAAAGGTATTATCACTGTCACTTTTTGAAAGACATTTTTAACATATACCCCCAAAATTCACACTATATATTATAAATAAGCAAAAGTAGGAACTCCCAACCCTTAATGTGCATATATGATTACTTTTCATATCTAAACTAAATGTACATAATATGGAAAGATGAAAGTAATATATTGCTCAGTTAAAAAAACAAACTGAACTTTATGTACCATGATCCTATTGGTACAGAAATAAAACATTATGTATTATATAGGTATGTGTCTGCATGCATATAAAAAGGTCAGCAAATAATTAAAAGTTGTTACTCCTAAAGACTCAGACTAAAAAGGGAATTTACTTTTTATCTCATATATTTGTACTAATTGCCTATTTAATAACAAGCTAATTTATATAATTTTTTAAGACTCTACTTAATTTTTTTTTTTGGCTGCATCTTGCAGTAAATTAGTTCCCCAACCAGGGATTGAACACAGGCCATAGCAGTGAAAGTATAGAGTCCTAACCACTGGACTGCCAGGGAATTCCAACCTTTCATAACTTTTAAATCACAAATGTTTTTAATTAAATGTGCCATTAATTTATTTTCTTAAAAAAAAATAAAAGAACATTAAATCTAACAATTTAATGTGTCAATTTTTAATTATCCAAACCAAAGGAGAACTCAAATGAGAAAATACCAGTAGGTTATATTTGGCTTCCAAACACCTAACAGTTTATAGCATCCTTAGTCATAACGTATCAGAGAAAACATCCACGTGGTACCCAGAAAAGTCCAGGATGAAAACTTTGCTGTATAATATCTATAAAGTATAGATATTTTACCACATCATATCCACGCTTTAGCAATTCTGGTACATGTGGAACCAGAATTCAAAACAAAAAATCATATGTTAAATCCATGCTTTAACAATTTTGGTACATGTGGAACCAGAATTTAAAAAGAAAAAAGAAAAGCTCCCGAAGAGAAGACAGGTACAGATTAACACAAAATACAGTTCTTAATTTAGAAAAAAGAGCCAACTGTAAAAATATAGAACCAAGGTTTAGAAGACACTGGAGAAGAGAGAGAAAGAGGAAGCACTGCCAGTCTCTTCTTTCATTCTGATTTATCTCGAGATGCTTCATAACTAAGCTCCTTAGGGAACTCACCAACAAGGGTGTGTGGGGCCCACCTGAAATGTGTAACCTGAACACCGCTATAAGCAGGAAGAGGTTAGACTCATACCTTTTCCAAAATGAACTTGTTTAAATAAGGCATGTAGCCCTGATTGGAGACAGGTCCCTCGTCATCATCCCTGAAGTGCTCTTCAAGGGCAACCGGGTCATGTGGAACCTTCAGCACTGTGCACAAGTTATGGGAAAGGACCTGTAAGGGAGAAAGAGAGCAGTTTAGAGCATCCACTAAGCAGCAGGTGGCACTTCACTCTTGGAACACAGATGGCTGCCCCCTACCCTGGGGAGAGAAAGATGAAAAATAAACTGCCAGCTGCCAGGCTCCCCGCTTGTCATCGACAGGGTCTCATCCCCTCTTCAGTTTCGGTTCATGTCAAACGAGTCTCTTTTACTTGCCTACAATGAGCCAGTCTCCATGAAAGATCTGTAGTACTCCTGTGTGTGTTAGTCACTCAGTCATGTCCAGCTCTTTGCAACCCCACCAACTACAGCCTGCCAGACTTTTCTGTCCATAAAATTCTCCGGGCAAGGATATTGGAGTGGATTGCCATTCCCTTCTGCACGTACTCCTTGTAGGCATTTATAAATTGGCCCACATTAGAAAGAAAAAGGGGGGAAAGAGCAAGAGAATGTGTTCAGACTTGAACATCTCCCCAAGCAGAGCAGTGTCTGTCAATTAAAGCTGTAAAAGAAAACACAAGGTTACTGAAGAGCTGCAGCTGGGGGCTCTAGATAAGGTGGCCATGCCAGGGTGGCCCCAACCTCTCTCCGCTTCACTTCTCTCTTTTGTTCAACAGAAAGGCCAAGTTAATATATATCAAATATTGATTAGTAATCTCTACTCATCCAACCATCTCTATAACTCCATGATAAGTTTTCAGGATGAGTATCAGTTCAGTTCAGTTCAGTCACGCAGTCGTGTCCGACTCTGCCACCCCATGAATCGCAGCACGCCAGGCCTCCCTGTCCATCACCAACGCCCGGAGTTCACTCAGACTCGCGTCCATCGAGTCAGTGATGCCATCCAGCCATCTCATCCTCTGTCGTCCCCTTCTTTTCCTGCCCCCAATCCCTCCCAGCATCAAAGTCTTTTCCAATGAGTCAACTCTTCACATGAGGTGGCCAAATAAAAGGGTATAAATATGAAAAGAGAAAGAAATCAAGTGCCTGGTTTAAAAATATATTAAAAAAATCAATAGCAAAATTATCTCAGGAGTCACCAAAATGGCTGAAAATATTTTGTAGAGAATTTGCGTTCTGGTCTTGACATAGTCTAAATGCATACTTTAACATTCAGGTAGTTGAGTTAGCAGTTTGGGCTATTTGAGCACTAACTGTGTTTCGTATTAAGTGAAAATTTAAAAATAAAACTTAAATTCCTTCCATCTCATTTGTGCATTCTAAACAAGTCAAATTATACAGCTAAGTCGGTACTTCCTCTAACACAGAATCTTATTAGATGTTAAATCCCAGGTTAAAATCCTCCCTGTTTTTCTCAGCCCTACCCATTCAATTGCTTAAGGAGCCACATCCACCTCGATGAATACTTCCAATTCCATTAAGCAAGTCACTTTTTTCTGCATACATATATTTCAGTTAGGATTCTTTACAATTTAAAAAATTAATCTATAAAAATAACATTTGCATATCTTCTTTCTACATTTGTTTTGTTTCTCAAAGCTTCATTTATGTGGAGATCCTTTTCTACATGCTCTGCTGGTTTTAAGGAAGTGAGTAAAGTGAAGGAAGTACACAAATGGTTATAAATGAAGTAATTAAGACTTTTATCAGCCCTACAAAGCAGGCTGTGTTTCTCAAGTAAACTCTCTATTTGCTAGTAGCACAGCACATGAAAAGGGCACGGTGGAGCTTTTACTGAATCTTGCACCACAGTCAGAAAATCCTAAATAGATATTTCCTTTCTTTATTTACCTTGTAACACCTACAGAGTAATTATCTATCTCCAAAGAGGTTTTGTGAGGATCTACTTCAAGAATATAAAGTGCTTAAAAATGGCAACACACTGTGGAAATACAGAAAAATAAAGAACACAGTCCTCTTCTAAGGCTCAAAAGTCTTTCAGATTTTAAAATTATTTGGGACTTTACCCAAGTAAAAACTCCCAACCACAGGTTAACCTATGGTATATCCATAAAACATTAAGAACAATGAGGAACTTAACTGTGTGTAGTGATATGAAAAGATCTCCCAGGTGCCTTAAGTAGAAAAAAAAAAAAAGTACCTAAGACTACATACAGTGTGCTTCTATGTAAAAGAAAAAGGAAGAAAAAAAATTAAAAACTCTACAAGGATATACAAGAAACAAATAACAGTGGAGGAAAAACTAGTTTGATTTCCCTCTTTATTAAGTTCTAGAAAAAAAAAATTTTTACCTATTCAAAAAATGTAATAGCTATTTTAAAAATTAAGCATATATACATACACACACATTTTTCTTAATGGCCAGCTTAAGCTCACATTAAATCTTTTAATATTTATTAAAAAAATTTTTTTTAATTTATTTGGCTACGCTGAGTCTTAGTTGCAGCACTCAGGATCTTCAATCTTTACTGCAGCAGGCAGGATCTTTAGCTGCGGCATGCAGGATCTAGTTCCCTGACCAGGGATGGAACCTAGGCCCCCTGCATTGGGAGTGTGGAGTCAGCCACTGGACCACCAGGAAGTACCACACAGCTAAACTGACTTACCTTCGAACTCTACACTTTATCTTCTACATTAACTTACCCCCTAAAAATTAGGTATAAAAGGGAGACATATTCCACAGCAATGTACCATGACTAATGGATGAATAAGGTACAAGGGCAATAAATGAGTTCAGAAAGAATAGTGTGTGCTACAATGACTTCATATATTAAATGAAATGTAACCTAGGCCTTAAAATAAGGAGAGCTTTTCGGTAGGACAGGGCTTCCCTGGTGGCTCAGATGGTAAAGAATCTGCCTGGAATGCAGGAGACCGGAGTTCGATCCCTGGGTGAGGAAGATCCCCTTGAGAAGGAAATGCCAACCCACTCCAGTATTCTTGCCTGGAGAATCCCATGGACAGAGGAGCCTGGCAGGCTACAGTCCATGGTGTCGTAAAGAATCGGATACAACTGATCGTGACTACCACTTTCACTGTCACTTGGGGTAGGAAAAGGGCAACTGGAAGGTTTTCCAGATAGAGGGATAATATGAGAAAAGTAACTGATTAATGCAAAATTCTCTGGGTACAAAAAGGAGACACCAATCTCTCCCACACCCATCCCTTTCTCTGCCTTTGGGTTTCACAGACCCTCCAACTAACGTACTGGTAGAGGCCTTAGATGCTATATTGTCACCCTTCCCATCTTACAGATGGTGAGTACTGGCTCAAAGAGATTAAATTTGTTTTTCTTGACTAAGGTGACTTAGGAGAACTGAGACTAAGTCAGGTTTTGTAAACCCTGGTCCAACACTCTCCAGTAATAAGAAACATAATTATGTTTCCAGTTTTCTAAAAGCAACATCTTTGTGTAGGTGCTTTAGTTCAATCCAGTGACCTCACTGAAGATTTAGATTTAAACCCTAGACTCCAACCATGGATAATTAAACAGAACTTTTAAAAAATACAGGGATAACTGAATTCAAGGATAAGTTTCTTCTTAACCACCTTATTTTAGTTAAGCAAAATGTGAGAGAGGCATCAGATTATATGAAAGGACCCTGGAGGAGGAGACTTGAGTACCCACTGTACTCATGTGGTCTGTTCCTGGTCAGCGGTTTGCCATTTACCCTTTTAAAATATTAGAATATTTCGCTGCTTACTTGCTTAGTCTCAGCACCCTCACTGCAAAATGAAGAGTTGGTGACTTGTTTCTAAAACTAATGTTTTGAAAAGTCCAATCCTTAACTGTCAACCAAAACTCATTTCATGAATTCAACAGAAAGAACTATAGTTTAGATCAGAAATTCAGCTTTTTTCATTGTTAGTAAGGTCTAGAACAGGAAAGTCCTCTTAAACAAAGTAACAACAGTATCTCAAAGTTTTTAAGTAAAAGGTATTAAAAAAAAAAAAAAGAGGATTCTTGAAGGCCAGAATATAAACTAGTAACAAGACATAAAATCTCCATAAACTTACACTAAAAAAAAGTGTAAGCAGTTGATGCTCTTTTAGAGTAGACTCACACTATCCATTCGTTGCTTTTAGTCTTACCCCTGGAGAGTAGCCAGTACTGCTTCTGTACAGATGAAGCTAATTCAGAGATGAGGAGATGTCTCCCAGATCACATAGTTTTTGGTGCAGTGAAATGAGGACTGGAACCCAAACCTTACACTCTGGTGCCCTTTCCATGCCCTACCACTTCCCCTTTCCTCGTGGACAAACAGAGAGCCCTGACCATACAAAAGTGACCTGTGTGCTGCGGCCATGCGTGTCTGTTATTGCTAAGGGAAGTGAGGGACCCGTGCCCACCAGGTCAGTTCTCCAGCACCCAGCAAGATGGCTACAGCTATTTAGTGGAGCGAAGTTAGATCCAATGGTCAAGAACCACATCTGCCTAGAAATCTGGGACCACTCTCTTCCTGGGAGCCCTCATCTCCCAACACCTGCCTTTGGGGAAAACTGTTCCAAGAGTTACCATCCTCCTCTCCAGATGAGAAAACTGGAAAACAGATGAGGACCAAAGCCATCAGGAGGAAATAGGACTGCATGTTCTTGACTTGTAAAAGGACTGCCCCTGAATCACGCTAATCACTATAAGTTTCTTGAGAAAGCTGAATTTATCCTACTTCAAATGCCTGCTCCTCCAAAGGCCATTCTTTCAACACCCACATAATTGCTAAGCAACTTTGGTCTCATTCCTCAATCCGAAGAATAAACTATTGTTACTACAATAAAAGATCCATATCCATGCCAGGCCCTCATCATTCCAGTTCCCTCGTAGCTGTCTGCCAGTGCTTCTGCAGGGCCTCTGCCGACAAGAAATGACTAACTGCTCGTGTGGTCGGTTCCTGTTCAGTGGTTTGCCGTTTACCCTTTTTAAGTATTTTACTCCAACTATCATGGAAAGAAACCAAGGATGATGAACACAGTGTTTTAACACACACGAGTGCCTAATGCTCACCCTCCTCCCTCCCAAAGATGCAGAGATTACAAAGGTTCTCGCCGACCCCCAGTCACACACAGTTTCCCTTTACAGGATGTGCGTAATGGGCAAAATTCAACACTGAAAAAAAGAGGGGCGGAGATCCCAACAAGCTTATCTCAAGGGACACAATTACAGAACTAAAATTCATAATGGGTAATCTTTTTTAAAGCGTGAAAATTCCTGTCTGATTAATAAAATTTCAAGCTGATGGCGAATTACCAGAAAACTCTTCCTAACAGAATGACCAATTTCCTACCCATGCTATGCCCTGCCTTAAGAGCATTGTCCTAATAGAAATCCCACCCCTTACCACAAGGACTCGTTTTCCCTTTCCTGACAATATCTTTTCGTCCTGCTTGTCACTGCTTAAAGCCTGCTTGCTTTCTCTTAAATTATCTGTATTATATGCAGCCTTAGAAATCTCAACGTCATCTCTGACTCAAGTCCCTGAATGCAATCAATCACCATCTTAGCCACTTCTACCACATTCATCTTCAAGGGCTGCTTACCTCACGTTCCCACCTTGTCTAAAAGTCATAAAAAGCCTACAAAAGTAAAAACCACGGAGGTTTATGCCCTTTGGCAAGCCAGTCCCACTTTACCTTTCAGCCTTATTTTTTCCCACCCTTCTGCACCAACTGTACAAAACTAGCCAAACAAGTTTACGCAGAACACCTTAGGGGCTTGCCCAGTGGCTCAGCAGTAAAGAACCCGCCTGCAGTGCAGGAGACTCAGGAGACACTCAGGTTCAACCGCTGCATCAGGAAGATCCCCTGGAGGAGGGCATGGAAACCCACTCCAGTATTCTTGCTGGAAAATTCCATGGACAGAGGAGCCTGGCAGGTTATAGTCCATAGGGTCGCAAAAGGGTTGGACACAACGGAAGCGACTGAGTACAGCACATCAAGCAAGCCCTGTATCACTTCCCTGTCCCCCTCCAGGCCTCTGCTCCAACCACCCCTACACCTCCATTTCTACCTAACATAAATGCCATTCCTTTCTAAAGCCTCCACCACCCCAAATCAAGACGGTCTTCCCCATTCTGCATTTCCCAAGCACTCTGTATTTCTTATCTTACACTCCTGCACATGATTTACTCTCTCCCATAAGACTAAATTTCTGAAAGGTCCATGTCTTACCCACCCTTGCATTCCCAGAGTACCTAGCATGCTACTCAGAACGCAGAAGGCTTTCAATAAATGCTGAACAAATTCCTTCCAAAAATCCTCCTTTGACAGTAAAACCATAATAAGTTTAGCAGTGACAACAATCTTAGGATATATCCTATCTCTTCATTTCATTGATAAAAAGACTGAGGCCTGAGACTTGTCTAAGCCACACACACTGTTGCAGGTCAGGAAGCAATAGTTAGAACTGGACATGGAACAACAGACTGGTTCCGAACAGGGAAAGCAATACGTCAAGGCTGTATGTTGTCACCCTGCTTATTTAACTTATATGCAGAGTACATCATGAGTAACACTGGGCTGGATGAAGCACAAGCTGGAATCAAGACTGCCAGGAGAAATATCAATAACCTCAGCTACGCAGATGACACCACCCTTATGGCAGAAAGTGAGGAAGAACTAAAGAGCCTCTTGACAAAAGTGAAAGAGGAGAGTGAAAAAGCTGGCTTAAAACGCAGCATTCAGAAAACGAAGATCATGGCATCTGGTCCCATCACTTCATGGCAAATAGATGAGGAAACAGTGGAAACAGTGTCAGACTTATTTTGGGGGGCTCCAAAATCACTGCAGATGGTGACTGTAGCCATGAAATTAAAAGATGCTTGCTCCTTGGAAGAAAAGCTATGACCAACCTAGACAGCATATTAACAAGCAGAGACATCACTTTGGCAACAAAGGTCCATCTAGTCAAAGCTATGGTGTTTCTATTAGTCATGTATGGATGTGAGAGGTAGACTCTAAAGAAAGCTGAGCGCCAAAGAATTGATGCTTTTGAACTGTGGTGTTGGAAAAGACTCTTGAGAGTCCCTTGACTCTCAGGAGATCTAACCAGTCCCTCCTAAAGGAAGTCAGTCCTGAACATTCATTGGAAGGACTGATGCTGAAGCTGAAACTCCAACACTGGCCACCTGATGTGAAGAGCTGATGTATTAGAAAAGACCCTGATGCTGGGAAAGATTGAAGGCAGGAGGAGAAGGGGATGACAGAGACTGAGATAATTGGATAGCATCACTGACTCTATGGGCATGAGTTTGAGTAAACTCCGGGAGTTGGTGATGGACAGGGAGGCCTGGCATGCTGTAGTCCGTGGTGTCGCAAAGAGTCAGACATGACTGAGAGACTGAAATGATCTGAACTGATGAGTAACAAATCGGAACCAAGAACCCAACTCTGCTAACTGCCTGCCCCACAGTCAAGTCCTGTGCTGGAAGCGTCATCTGCTACCTAGTCGCATCACTCAAGACTCAGTCACTCTTCATAAACTCCAGGAATCCTTCACTGCCCCCTCTGCCCACTGAACTCCTATTTAGCACTTACGTGAATTCTGCTTCATACATTAGCAATATCTCAAATACCTAACTGTGGCTCAGAGAGGGAGGAAACCCTGCCTAAAACTGTTCTTCCATATCCTTCAGTGACTAGCAGAGGGTCAAGGGAGGACTCAATAGGAATATAACACTCACAGACACATTAAGGCAGGATAGCTAACGCAAAATCACCTGTTACAATGCTGTCCACAGAACACACACCATTAAACTGCAGCATGGGCTTCCCAGGTGGCTCAGTGGTGAAGAATCCCCCTGCCCATGCAGGAGACCCGGGTTCAATCCCTGGGTCAGGAAGATCCCCTGGAGAAGGAAATGGCAACCCACTCCAGCATTTTTGCCTGGGAAATCCTATGGACAGAGAAGTCTGGTAGGCTACAGTCCACAGGGTTGCAAAAGAGTCAGACACAACCCAGCAACTAAACAACGACGACAAACTACAGGATATGCCACTGGATTACATTTTAAATAGACTATCTTTAAAAAGTTATTTTGAATAGTTCACTAACTTGGCCCTCTTCAGAAATCAGAAAGAAAATACTGGTAAATCTGACCACATAAAAGTTCTTAAATTTCCTTTTAAAAAGAGACACCATAAACAAAAAAAGGCTAATAGCTCCAATACTCAAATTACTCCTAGAAATTATTAAGAAACGAACACCTAATTTTAAAAATGGACAACAGACATGAATAGGAAATTCACAAAAGCAGTGACTAATTACTAATAATTAGTCATTAGCAATGACTACTAATAATTAGTCATTATTAGTAATGACTAATAAATATAGGAAAAGATGCTTTACTTCACTAGTAATCAACATAATACACATTAAAAAAGCAACTACTTTTTCACCTGAAAAGCAACTCCTGGCATTTGAGCAGACATGGGAGAGTAAAAATTGCCAACATCCAATACCAGAGAAGGTATAGAGCAAGTTTTCTCCACCACTACTGACATTTTAGACCAGATAACTCTTTGTTGGGGAGCAGGGAGAAGTGTCCTATGCACTGTAGGAAGTTTCACAGCATCCCTGGCTGAAACCACCAAAACATTTCAAATATCTGTGAGTAGTAAAGCAGTTAAATAAAGCATGACTCATCAACACAGTAAAATAGCTCATAGTCATTATAAAGAATGATGGTGTCTGTGACTATGTGCATTGACATGGAAACATGACCCTAACACACTGATTAAGAAAACAGGTTACAAAAGCATATGAAATAGGATCCTATTTACCTAAAAGAATATATATGTATATGCACATGTGTGCACACATGTATATGCTTGTAAGCAGTAAGGGAGATGGAGGAAGGATAGCGAGGGACAAAGAAATGTTAAAAGGATAATCACTGCAAAGGTAACTGCATCTGCCTTTAGTAGAATTCCAGGTGCTTTTATCTTTGTCTCTATACTTTAAGGTACTGTTTGAATATTCTATGTACTATCTTTAAAATGAGAAAAGGCGAAGCTTTTATATTTATGTAAAATTTAAATATATTTATGTAAAATTATTAATGTTAAATGAATTTTCAAAAATTCCAGATAGAAAGCACCAATAAAATTATATGAAGAGATCACTGTAGGACTATAAAGTTGATGAAATTAACTCACTTTAGTCATCCATAAAGAACTACACTTTGCCATGCCTCTTGAAGAAGCCACACTGTGGGCAACAAAGTCTCCCTATCTGAGGCAGCCTCCTAGAGTCCAATTCATGTATAAGAAGTAAGCCTCTGTTTCTCCCACTACTCTGTAAGCTCCTTAGAGAGAGGGTCTATAGTTTATCTACCCTGTAATACTAAAACCTAATGAAATGCCGAGAAGACAGTGTCTGATGCCTACAAATGTTTGCTAAATGAGTCCCATTTAAGAATTTTCTTTACTTATTTTTTTTGGTTTAGTTTCATTTAGCTTGTTTCTCCATCACCTTAATCTAGATGTGGGTTTTTAAACTGTACTTCACTAAACTACCAGCATATTCTTTCCAGAAAGAATTTTTAATTGGAATCTCTAATTCGGATAATTTTTAAAGCTTAAAAATAAAAACTCTATACAATACCTCTATTAGTCACTAACACTCCCAGAGTTAGCAGGCATTACTCATCTGACCTGAGACTTAGTAAAGCAGTCCAGTTTCTCAAAATTCCAGGAAAGATTTTTGAGGAAAGGACTCAAGAGAAATTAACAAGTGTATGAGAGAGAACTGTACAGTAGAAGACAGAGAAACCAGGTAGTTTAATTTAGTATACTCTTCTCCAAGAGATCTGAAGCCATAGTGTACACCCAAGGTGATGACAAAAAAGATCACAAATCTGAGGGTTGACCTCTGCTGTCCCATCCTTTGACCACTCTGGCCCCTTGTCCCCTCTTGTCACTATAATATGGCTTCTTTCTATCCCTATCAGGGTCATAAAATTGCTTTCTCAAAAAGACTCTGTGGCAGACACAGAGCTGCAGCACTCAAGAAAGGAACTGAGGCCCAGCTACAAGGAGTAGCTGAGGTTAGCAGAGCCTCCAGCTGTTAGTACCTCCGGGGTCCACCTCAGCCAATGACTGAGCAAGGCAATGACATCATTTCTCCCCAGGGTGGGTATCCTCCAAGAGGCCATCTTTGCTCCAGAGCTCCTGGTTTTGTCAAGTCCATGTCCTAGATTGACAGCTCCTTTTCCCAATCCTGCTTCCTCTCTCTTTTTCTCCTCCATTCGTGTTTCTCCCCAGTAACCCTTCTGCACTTCCAGCTCTGTCTCAACATCTGCTTCCTGGAGAACCCAACCTGGGACAGACATCTTCTAAACAATTCACTCTCCCAAGTTCCTGGCAGTCGGGATCATCCTTTCCACTTAAGACTTTCTTGGCCCCACGACATACTAGCTCTACCTTGCCCTGTGTTTATGGGTTCACTTCCCTCACCCTTTATTCTCCATTCCGGGCATTTTTCTATTTTTTTTTTTTTTTCATTCTGGGCATTTTTCAAAGCCCAATTTTGAGCCCTTAGTTCTTAAAAAGTGCTTTAATTCTGACAACAACAAGCCACCTTAATGACTCCCAGATCCCTTTCTAGTCTTGACCTCTCAACTGAGCTCTGGTTTATATCACTAATATTAAAGATTTCCAGGCTAAATTTGTCTCAATCCAAAAAATCGAAAGGAGAGTTCATTATCTTTCTCCCCAAAACAGGTTTCCTACCCTGATTCTCACTGTGGTACCACCATTCCCTTAACAACAAAACTATGGACTCTCCTCTTGTACTTTTTTATATAGTTTGTCTTATTTCTGGATCCAATTCAATCCCCTCCCCCAGGGTCAATCCCTCTCCTCACCGACTCGTGCCTCCCTGTTGGTGAAAGATTAACCAGAGATGGTGAGGCTGGGGGAACAAAGGCTTCCTGCCCTCACCAGCAGGTCCCATTCTCCCTTCTGAGGCCCTAACAGAGACCACTCATCAGGATAGACATGGTAAACACATCAAGCTGACGAAGTTCAATTAGAAGGCTAAGACTTGAAGATCTTGTCTGCTATTCCACATTTCACAAATGTGCAAGATGAAGCTTGGGAAGAAGAAACCTCCCAGGGTCACACACAAACAAAAGGCAGAGACAAGTCTCCTGACTCCCTAACCAGTGCTCTCTTTCTCCTGACACTTTTTCCTCTGTCTCCAAGGGATTTACTTTCCAAATCTTTCACCACAAATGCACTTACTGAGGAGCTGCACACATTCCTTAGGGTCAATGATAACGGACTATTACTGTAGAAGCATTCTCTGACCCAATGCCTCCAATCCTCACCACAGCTAAGTAGTTCCCTTCCTCTGTGTTTCCCAGCACTGTGTACTTTCTTTATCTCATTATATCTGGACTGTCAGTTTGCTGATACATTTCACTCACAAGACTTCAAGCTCCATGAGAGCAGGGAGCTTGTTGGTTTTGATTCCCAGGGCCACCACCCCAGTCTAGCACACATCAATCTTTACAGCAGTCCCTCACTTGGTTCCCCATCTCCAGCCTCTCACCTCGTATTATCACACCCACATCATGAGAAAAATCTCAGAACTCCCTCTGTCATTTATCTACCCTCCAAAGTTTAATAACTTCCCCTCTTTAGAGGATCAGTTCTAAACTACTCATTCTAACATAGTCAACAAATACACATTAATCATTTATTCTGTACAAAAACAAAATCATCTAAAATGTAATCCCATCTCCCTTTAAATCCTGATTTTCCACCATGTCTCAAAACAAACACGCTACTCAAAGTATTTTCTTATCGCTCACAATACTGCAAGTTTCAGCTCTTGCTCTCATGCACAGGGCCACCACCATAACTGCCATCTTTCTTTGACTATACTGGACAAGATCAGCCCCACTCCCTCCAGAAGCAGCTGACAGTCTATCTCTTCCATAAAATGTTTTGTCTACAACCATGTGCATTTTTTTCTCTATTTCCTTTAAACTTCTACAGCAGCTCCATCTGACAGAAACAGAATGCAAACTACAAATGGAATTTAAAAGTTTTAATAGCTACATTTTTAAAATGTACAAAGATGCAAAAGGTAAAAAAAAAAGCTAACATTAAATTTACTAATATATCCAAAATATTACAACTACAACATGTAATCAATGTTTTTAAATCTTTCAAAGAGCTGTTTTACATTCCTGTACTAAGTCTCTGAAATCCAGTGTATATTTTATATTTACAGCACTTCTCAATTTGGACTAGCTGCTTTTTCAATGCTCAATAGCCAAATGTGGTTAATGGCTAATGTACTGAACATCATATTCCATAGTTATTTTCCACACTTGTAGACCTGGCTTATATATTAACTTCTTGTAGTCATTTCATGTATTGTCTTCTTTACTAAACCACATGCTTCTCAATGTAAGGAGCAATGGTATACAATTTTCACTTCCCCAGAGTCCAAGCAAAAGGTATAGATTAAAACCTTCAAATTTATATGCTGCTTTGTAGATTAGTTTTCTTCAACATCAGTGTGTGGTAAGAAATAGTTGGCTAGTAAATGTTGTGTTGTCACACATAAAGGCTGTGAGCTTCATCTAGTCAAGCAAGTATTTTGTTTAAACATCTTCTTATTCCCCTTTAACAGATCCCAGGTGGCACAATGGTAAAGAATCCATTGCCAATGCAGGAGACGCAGGAGACTCAGGTTCGATCTCTGGGTCAGGAAGATCCCTTGGAGTAGGAAATGGCAACCCACTCCAGTATTCTTGCCAGGAAAACTGCATGGACAGAGGAGCCTAGCAGGCTACAGTACACGGGGTCGCAAAGAGTTGGACAGGACTGGGCACGTACACACTTAAAATACAATGAGCAAAGCAAATTCCCCAAAATCATCCCAATGAAGAACTTCAGAATTTCAACCTAGTTTGATCTGCTAACACCCTGGTGGTCCACTGCACGCACTCACGTGTGCGCAGTCATGTCTGACTCTCTGCAAAGCCATGGGCTGTAGCCCACCAGGCTCCTCTGTCCATGCAATTTTCCCAGCAACAATACTGGAGTGGACTGCCATTTCCTACTCCAGGGGATATTCCTGACCCAAAGATCGAACCCAAATCTCCTGTGTCTTCTGCACTGGCAGGCAGATTCTTTACCACTGTGCCACTTGGGAAGCCGGTGTCCCATTATCTAATAGTATCTTCTCAAATCATCACTGAAGGGAGTCATGAGAGTTAAGTCAGCTGCCCACCAGCTCCTGCTCTCACTCCAAGGTAACAGCATCCGGCTGAGACATCAAATATCCTACGAACTAAAAGAACTGATGGAGATGTGCAGCCTGGTGGAGCAGACAGTGCTCCAACCTCCCAGAGCTGCCTACCCAGTGAAATATAATACCTTCAACGTTGTCCCCCTGACAGAACAGCTTTCATCCTAACTGCTGCACTTCTGGTTGGTACACCAGGCCCACATAATAACACTCTCCTGGTAGCTGTAAAGCTAATAATTCCTAAAGAAGCAAAAGGCAGAGAAGAACCTTGAGATTAAAAAAATTATTTTTTCCAATAATGCAGAAATCTCTTCCTAACTGTAAGATCTCCTTACAAAAAATTTGACTGTATGTATACAGATTTACTCCCAAATACTTTTCCACAATTAAAACCCTAATCTCTGAAAACAGCAGTCCATGAGGTTGCAAAGGGTCAGATACAACTTAGCAACTAAACAACAGCAACCAGCAGTTTCAAGTACACACAGATTGGGGTTAAAAAAAAGACGGAATCTGAAGGTAGAATGAGAAGAATTAAATAAAGCAGAGAGCAGAGCAGAAAAACAGATTCATGAAATGAAGCCTTGGGGAACATAAAGGAAACTGAGCCAAAGGCTCAGGAAGGGAACTGGGACACACGTTAAGAGGAACTGAGGAGAAAGCTGGGAGTATCTGGATTTCAATGTGCCAACCAACAGTCACTGAGGGGATTACAGTAACCCTCCTGTTGGGGAAAATGAGAGGGCAAACTGTGTAAGTGAGAAAAGGTCATTCAAAGCCTCTTCCGTCTCTAGCTTCCAGTTACTATGTACCTCTGGGACTGCAGTAAGACCCCAGAGGAAATACAAAACGGGGACCAGGAAGGTTAAGAGTCACTGAGTCATAAGATTAGAAAAGCACTGGCTATTAAGATGGAAGGTCACACATGAAAATACACCTCACGGATTGCATACTATCCTCAATAAAGCAAAAGCTTACATGTATCTCAATAAAGTAAAAACTTTCAATCTGTCTTACTGAAAAGTTTCTAGCAAATGGAAAAAGGAAATAACTTAGAATCCATTATTACCATTTTAAGATTTTTACATGTCTCTCACAAGCTCTTTATTTGGAAAGCTGTCTTTATTGTTTCATTTTGGTGAGATACAAAAAAATATTTACAAAGACTTTCACAGACTCACTTGTGAGTCACGCTCTGGTCCTCTAAACGGGGATTTTTTTTTTTTAATTAGATTTTTAGAACAGAAACAGCTTTAACCACAGGGGTTAACAGAAACATAACACTAAAGATTAGAGAGAGAATACTTACACATGCCAAATTCACAAGAATTAACCAAATCTTTTACATTGTGTTTCACACAAAGAAAGCTCTTTACTGCAACTTGCTTCCTTTATATTTTCAACAGATTGCTGGCCTGGCTCAATTACTTCTAAAGCTAGCAAGATTAAAATTTTTCGAGGCTAAATGCCTACATGGGAACAAAACATATGACATTATTCACAAGATATTCAAACAACTGCATGGCCAAACTTTAAAAATATTCAGTTGAAAATCTATCACTGAGAAATGAATAAAGATTCAAAGTACTCATGTTGCTCCTCAAATTGTTTTCATTTAGATTCTCACTAGTTGTGAGCTCTTTTACCTCAAAAGGGCACAATTTAAAACAAAACAAAATCCTGTGTTTCTAAAAACAACAGGATAAAAGTGCAGAGACAATAAGCTTATTTCAAGATATTTCCAGCACTGACATGTAATTCACATTGCAACCATAATTATAAAGTAAAATCATAACAGAGGTTGCAAAAATATCACTAGATTTTACTATAATTAAGAAAACATTTACTAATAACAATAAAATTAATAATTTTAAGGAACTTTTTTTATTGAAGTGTAGTTGATTTATAATGTTCTGCTGGTTTCAGGGGTACAGCCAAGTAATCCAGGTACATATACATGTGGAGGGCGGTGTACATATATTCTTTTTTCAGGTTTTTTTCCCTTATAGATTACTACAAAATACTGAGTAGAGTTCCCTGTGCTGTACAGAAGGTCCTTGTTAGTTATCTGTCTTCAACATAGTAGTATATAGATGTTCATTCCAAACTCCTAATTTATCCTTTCCTCCCCTCTTCCCCTTTGGCAACCATAAATTTGTTTCCGATGTGGAAATTTATCTCCTATGGATATTTATTTCATTCTTCTTTATGGCTAGGTAATATTCCATTGTGATATATATATATATATCTTCTTTATCCATTCATTCTAAATAGTGCTGCAGTGAAGAGATGCATGTGTCTCTTAATTATAGCTTTCTCCAGGTGTGAGATTGTTGGATATGGCAATTCTATTTTTAGTTTTTTAAGGAACCTCTATACTGTTCCGCATAGTGGCTGCACCAATTTACATTCCCACCACCAGTGTAGGAAAGTTCAATTTTAAGGTACATTTAGATTTCTAGAAGGAATATTTAAAAAATTAGTAACAATGGTTACCTTGAGGGTAGATAACTAGTGTAGGCCAGAGTATAGGTGATACTTACTTTTCACTGTCCTAAATGCTCTTTTGAAAATTATGAATTTTATACCATGTATATATAGGAGGTATTCAAAAAGGTTTTTTTGGTTTACATTTTTTAAATGATAGGCTTCATCTTTTCATCTTCTTAGAATTCCATGTATTAGAATTCCAAGAATCCCCACTAAGTAACACTGGAGATTTAGTATCTTTCTGCAAGACCACTGAAATTCTAAATCACCTGAAGATATTTTTAAAATATCAGTGGAGTGCTTCCCTGGTGGTCAGTGGTTAAGAGTCAGCCCTGCAATGCAGGGGATACTGGTTCCATCCCTGATCTGGGAAGATCCCACACGTTGCAGAGCAACTAAGCCTGTTCGCCACAAACACTGAGTCTGCACTCTAAAGCCCAAGAGCTGCAACTACGAAAGCCTGGGTACCCCCAGAACCCATGTTCTGCAAGAAGAAAAGCCACTGCAATGAGAAGCCCGTGCATTGCAAGAAGAGGGTAGCCCCTGCTCGCTGCAACTAAAGAAAACCCATACACAGCATCAAAAACCCAGCACAGCCACAAATAATTAAATAAATAAAATGAAACACCAGTGGAGAAGAACTGCTGCTTCTCCTTCAAATAATATGCCCAATATCTTTTTCCCTTATGAATTTTAGAAATTTACATAACCTAAAAGTAACAATGTCTGCTTCAGATGGCACATTAATAAAGTTTCCTAAAATATGGGATCTACACACAAACGTCCCTTCTTAAAAAACAACAACAGACAAAAGAAGGGCACAAAGATCAAAACCAACGGAAAAACTGGTGAAAAAAATTTCTAAAATATTAACCTCAATAATGTTTACTCAGCCACCTATATGTATGGATCTTCCTATACTGAAAAATTTCCATCAAAATCTCTCTCAGTTTTTAACCTCTCATCAGTTATCATAGAATATACTGAAATTGCATACAATAAACTACAGTTTGTTCTAAGGAAGGACTGTTCATATAAGTATAAAAGCAAGTAAAGAATGTGTTTCTGAGATTTCTTTCCCACCATTAGTCCACTGCTATCTACTTTCACAGGTGAAAAGTAGATCTCTACACAATCAGAACAAGCTTAACTTAAAACGGTAACTTAGTTTAGTATCCCTCTGTATTCCAGCCTGAAAAAGAGATCAAACCAATGACAATTTAAAAAATGAGTTGCCTTGCAACACTGCAATTACAAATTAAGCTAACATAGCTGATGATTCTACAGGGGTACACAGGCTGACTATGGAGGTGAAGATCTATACAGCTACAACTCAGGTGGGGAGCCAGAAATGCCTCAGCTGGAGCCAGAGAGTCACCTGGAGAGGGTGCACAGACTGCCAGCAAGAAGCTAGAGGGGTAACAGGAAATGTGGGAGGAAAATGAAAAAAGACTGGAGGCCAGGAATGAGGCAGAGTAGGTTCCCTATTTGTGGGAGGGCGGGACGGCATGGAAGGGGTCAGGCGGCGACTGGAGGTGGAGTTTACAAAGAAACATCACTGCGACTAGAGGACTACTCAACATCTGCTTCTGTAGCAGCTTATGTAAATCACAAGCAGTTTTTAAATTCTTTCTATATTTTTATCTTATTGGTAAGTTTAATGAAACTATGTTTACCTCAACAAATACCTTTCTTAATTTTTTTTTGGATTTTAAGTTTCAAAATTTCTACAGATAGTAATTTTTGTTTTACTCAAAAACAGACTATTATTTAATAATAAAATTTAGGTGTCAAAAATAAGCTTTTTGACTTGAGGCTGTCAAGGGGGAGAGGATGTGGAGAGGGATAGATTGGGAGTTTGTGATTAGCAGACACAAACTATTATATATAGGACAGATAAACAGTAAGGTCCTACTGTCCAGAGAACTATATTCAATATCCTGTGATAAACCATAATAGAAAAGAATATGAAAAAGAAGGTGTGTGTGTACATATATATATATATATATGTATGTATAACTGAATTACTTTGGTATATAGCAGAAATTAAAACATTCTAAATCAACTATACTTCAATAAATTTTTTAAATTAGCTTTTGAGAAAATAATAATAAATGAAACAACTGACAAAGGATTAATTTCCAAAATATACAAGCAGCTCATCCAACTCAATGCCAGAAAAACAAACAATCCAATCAAAAAGAGGGGAAAAGACTTAAACAGACATTTCTCCAAAGAAGACATACAGATGGCTAACAAACATATGAAAAGATGTTCAGCATCGTTCATTGTCAGAGAAATGCAAATCAAAACTACAATGAGATATCACCTCACACCAGTCAAAATGGCCATCATCAAAGAGTCTACAAACAATAAATGCTGGAGAGGGTGTGGAGAAAAGGGAATGCTCTTGCACTGTTGGTGGGAATGTAAATTGATACTGCCACTATGGAAGATGGTATGGAGATTTGTTTAAAAACTAGGAATAAAACCACCATATGACCCAGCAATCCCACTCCTAGTCATATACCCTAAGGAAACCAAAATGGAAAAAGACATATATCCCATTGTTCATTGCAGCACTATTTACAATAGATAGAACATGGAAGCAACCTAGATGTCCATTGACAGATGAATGGATAAAGAAGTTGTGGTACATACACACAATGGAATATTACTCAGCCATAAAAAGAACTCATTTGAGTCATTTCTGATGAGAGTGATGAACCTAGAACCTATCGTGCAGAGTGAAGTCAGTCAGAAAGAAAGATAAATATCGTGTTCTAATGCATATATACAGAATCCAGAAGAATGGTACTGAAGAATTTACTTGCTGGGTGGCAATGGAGAAAGACACAGAGAACAGACTTGTGGACATGGGGAGAGGGGAGGAGAGGGTGAGATGGATGGAAAGAGTAACATGGAAACTGACATCACCATATGTAAAATAGATAGCCAATGGGAATTTGCTGTATGGCTCAGGAAACTCAAACAAGGGCTCTGTATCAATCTAGAGGTGTGGGATGGGGAGGGGAGGAGAGGGAGGCTCAAAAGGGAGAGGATATATGTGTACCTATGGCTGATTCATGTTGAGGTTTGTCAGAAAACAGAGAAATTCTATAAAGCAATTATCCTTCAATAAAAAATAAATTTAAAAAAATAAGCTTTTTGTACTAAACTGGGTCCCTCAAGGAAAATACTTATTATAACAGAGACCCGAACATTTATCTAAATGAGAACTATACTACAAAGTAATCTTAAAAGTAAAAGATAACTTTATTCCCAAGATAATGCCAATATTCCAAACTTTTCACAACTTCAGGCTTCCCTGGTGGCTCAGTGGTAAAGAATCCACCTGCCAAAGCAGGAGACACGGGTTCGATCCCTGATTCAGGAAGATCCCACATGCCGCACAGCAACTAAGCCCAAGAGCCACAACTAATGAGCCTGGGCCCTAAAGCCCGGGGGCCACAACTACTGAAGTCCACACACCCTAGAGCCTGTGCTCCACAACAAGGGAAACCACTGCAATGAGAAGCCTGCACACCGCAATGAAGAGCAGCCCTCACTTGCCGCAACTAGAGAAAAGCCCACATAGGAATGAAGACCCAGAACAGTCAAAAATAAGTTAATAACATTATTTTTTAAAAAAAGAAAAGAAAGAAAATTTCACAACTTCCCTTCAGAAAAGAAGAAATATGTAGTTTATGACCTACAGCTGGGAAAAATCAGTCATTATTTTACAATCTCCAAATATATATACATAATTAATAATAAGTTATCAAAGATAACAGACCATGTCTTCTTTGAAAAATCCCTTCTCCCTCAGCACCAATGCTGTCCCACAATGGTTCTTGCATCTCACTTCTGCATCAGGCTTCTTTTCTTCCCTCTACCCTAGCCATTCTCCAAGGCCATTGCTGAATTTCTCTCCTCTTTCCACGCTTCAACTACTAGATCTGTACCAACAGCCCCGCACTTCTCCAAGAACATCATCTCCAGCTAAACCTCCATCCGTCAAGGACCTCAACAACTCTTTCTTCTTCCTACACACAAACACACTCATATCCTACACTCCAATCAAAATAAGCAACACAGAAGTCTCTATACATAAGTGCCTGATGAATTTCTGTGGCCTGCAGCAGTTTACATGGATTCCTTAGAGCTAAAAGCAGTCAATAAATATCCATTGAAAGGATAAATGAATGAATGAATGAATGCTGTTGTTCTTGTTGTCCAGCTGCTAAGTCATGTCTGATTCTTTTGCAATCCCATGGACTGTAGCCTACCAGACTCCCCTGTCCATGGGATTTCCCAGGCAAGAATACTGGAGTGGATTGCCATTTCCTTCTCCAGGGGATTGAACCCTGTCTCCTGCATTGGCAAGCGGATTCTTTACCACTGAGTCACCAGGCTACCTGCTGAATGAATTAATAGAATGGGCTTAATTCTCCCCCATACCACATAATCACACCCTAGCTTTCTTCAGAGATCACTTCAAAGCTTTTTTTCAAGAAGTAATTTCACCAGTAAAAACTACTGGTCTCTTCCTCTAAAATCCCATGGCCTCTTATCTTCTATCACATTCAGCATCTTCCTCTCAATAGTATTTCTGTACTTCTTATCTGTCACCAGATCTTACATTTTTTAAGGATAGGGTAACTCTCTGAGTAATATAATCTACATATATACCCAGAAAGACAGAGAGAGAGAGAGATTTCCCTAATGGCTGCTTAAGTTTTTAGTTTGCCTACCAAAATTTAAACTTTTAAACTCAAAAACTGATGTTTCTTTCTCCTCCACCTGTGCTATCCATATTACCCTTAGAATTAAGCACAGTATCTAATAACACATGAAGAATCACCACACACGTCAAAAACTGTGAAAGTAGTTCAAAAAGATAAGTCTCAAACATATTTTAGAATGCCCATATAGTTTTCCAAAGTGATAAATTTTAATCTCATTTTGGGTGTGTAACTTTTTTTCTATTTAATAAAGCAATCCTATATTTCCTCCAAGGTATTAACTCTTAAAGGGCCTAAAAATACTAATTTTTTAATGAAATTACCATGATACCTTACACTGAGTATACACAAATGTCATTTAAGAACAAATGAATGAGCAAATTAAGGCAAAAATTCTTCCTAGCCAATGGATTATTGATTCTTTTGTGACCCCATGGACTGTAGCCCACCAGAGTCAAACTACAGAGTCAAAACTCCAAAAAGGAGAGAACTAAACAGCAATTTTCTAATATTTCCAATTCCAGACACATTGGCAAGATGAACAGAACTGAATCAATCCCCAAATCTCTCAGTTAAGCTAACAAAGAGACAAAATACAAATGCACGTTTGCATTATCAACATCTTGTGGGTAAAAGTTATGAACTGAGATTTATTTCCTGCCTAGGCTTCCCAAGTGGCACCAGGTGTTAAGAACCTCACCTGCCAATACAGTAGATGTAAGAAAGGTGGGTTCCATCCCTGGGTTGGGAAGATTCCCTGGAGAAGGGCATGGCAACCTACTCCACTATTCTTGCCTGGAGAATCCAGGAGAGAGGGGCTGTAGCTGGGCTACAGCCCATGAGGTCAAGAGTCAACATGATGGAAGTGACTTAGCATGCACACACACCAAGCCTGCAGTCAAGAATCCTCCAGACACCTTTTCCATAAGTAGCCACAAAGACAATGCTGAATGGTATACAACAAAAGTAATAGCAAACATTTCATTAATGTCATCAACTGGAAGACAAAAAAATGAAAACAAGAGTGGAAACAAACAGAAACCAAATAGTAAAATGCTAGCCCTAAATCGAACCACATCAATAATTAAATGTAATTGGTCTGTACACACATAATTATAGATTATCAAAATGGATTAAAAAAACAAGAACCAACTACATGCCATCTAAAGAAACTCACTTTAAACATGGTGGTATAGGTAAATTAAAAGTAGTAAACAGTGAAGAGTAAAATTCAACTCTGTTCATAATTACCAAACACTGTAAATAACACAAATATTCTTCAAGAGTGAATGGATTAACCATGGTGTATCCATACAGTGGAATACTGCTTAGAAACAAAAAGATTTATTGATACAACATCAGTGAATCTCAAAGGCATATATGCTAAATAAAAGAAGCCTATGTCAAAAGGTTACATACTCTGTGACTCCATTTTTATGACATTGTGGAAAAGACAAAACTACAGTAATTAAGAACAGATCATCGATTGCCAGCAGTTAAGGAAGAGGGAGCAGCATGAAGGAAATTTTGGGGATGGTGTAACTGACAAAAACCCAATTTTGGTAGTAGTTATACAAATCTATGTATGTTAAAACTCAGAACAATCCACCAAAAAAGTTAATTTTACTCTGTTAATTTTAAAAATGTATTCAAATAAAGATTAAGTGGATGATCTCCATGAATTGTTCCAGACTATGATTTTGTGTATAAGAAAAGAGAGTAGGGTGAAAGGAAAACAGGCAGAATGCTGAGTCCTACTGGCATAAAAGCCACTAGTCATAAGAACCTCTTGATGACTGCACAAAATATACAAAGCAAACTCAATCTTCAGAAATTCACTCCCAGAAGAGGCTAAGAAAACGAGACATTCATGTCCAAAATGTGTATATTTTAAAATGCCTATGAATGGTTCTTCTTGTCTGTTTCCGTATTTTAAACTTTCAAGAAGCTGCCAATTTCTCCTGGCCAAGTGCCACTTGCCCTGCTTGCTGCTGCTGCTGCTGCCCTGCTTGGGGTTACTCAATTTACAAGCATTCCTTTATTCATACCTTACTCTCTCTTAATGATGGGGTCTTTGGCAGTCACAATAAAGACCTCTGCAGGGTGCCGATAGAGCTCCTCACCCGGAAACTGCGTTCCTGCGGGACACGGCACACCCTGGACTCGATTCGGACTCGAGGACGCCAGGTCGTCCTCACTAATCGGAAAGCGTCCCCCATTGCTACAGCGCCCCAAAAGCCAAGGCCACCGAGGGCCGGGCCCTGGGGCACTTCTCCCTCCCTTCTCGGAACTGCCCGGTTGCCTGCGGTGCAGCTGGCCGTTTTGAGGACTGCCCCGGTGCGGAGCGTGCGCCTTGCAGGGCTCTGCCCAGGCACCTTGGGCAAGCCCCTTCCTTTCCCAGACAAGAGTGAAGAGGAAACTTTGGGTTAGTTTCCTAGGGAGCTTCCCACCGCCCTCTCGGAGTCTGAAACCTTCCCGGCCTCCTGCGCCAACAGGGAGCCGAGCTCGCCGCTCAGGGTCCCCACCCCCGCGGTCCCTTGCTCAAGGTGAGCCCTGGGGAAACTAACGCAAAACAAGAGGGAGTCCAAAAAATGCAAATGCCGGTCTCTGCCCCCTCCACCCCAAGCAGGCCGCTCGGCCACATTCTGGCCTGCCACTCCCTGTGGTCACCGCCCGCCTGCCCGCTTCCACCGGGGATAGTAGAGCGCGCGCCGAGGAGGGGCGAATAGGGGTCCGGGAGAGGGTGTGCCCACCTTGAGCTGGGATTTGGAGACCTTGCCGCTGTGGTCCAGGTCGAGCGCGGTGAACGCATGCCAGATGCCCTTAAGCAGCTCATCCTTCAAGCTCCCCATGCCTGCGGCACTGCTCCTCCGGCTGCCGCGACTGCCCCGCCAGCCACTCTGCGTCTGAAGCCCCTCGGCCTCTGCCTCCCCCGCCTGCCGAGCGGTCACGTGACCTCGCCAGGCCCGGCCCCGCCAGGCCCCGCCCACTCAGCGCCCGCCCGGGAACTGCGCTCCGCAGAGCGAGCGTGGTCTGCCTATCCCTGCGGGTGGGGACGCCCGGCCTTGTTTCCCGGCTAGGAAGACAGGCGACACCACGCACTTCCCTAGTGCTTCCAAAACCAGCTCGGGCCACTTTTCGGTACTTGCACGCCTTCCAAACAAGAGCCCCTATCCCGAGGAAAAATATGAGGGTAGAGGAGAGCAGCCTCCTCGGCTTCAGTACGCGTCCAGCAGCGAAAAAGGGAGCCCTGGTCCTGACCCTAGAAGGGGGTCACAGTCTGAAGAGGCCAGACAAGATCCCCAAAAATTCCCGGGCAGGGGTTCAAATTCTGGCACAGTTCCTAGTGGGAGAGGACATGGAGCCGCAGGGGAAGCAGGGAAGGGCCTCGAGGGAAACTGGTTCATTCATTTCGCAAACCGTTTCTTGATGTCTACTGTGTAGTGGATTCCGGGGTCTCAGAGACGAGGTTTAAGGTGGGTTTAGAAGTCAAGAGAGTCAGGCAACATCTTCTTTCTAACTCTCAGCTGTTTAGGGTCAGTTCACAACTTACAGAGGGTTTGACATTCTGTTTCCTGATATTTCTGTGCTTGTATAATATGAGATCTGGAAGGACCCCAGTAAATCACTCCACCCATCTTACTAATCAGAATGGGTGGACCATTTAAAAGAACCTATCCATGCCCAGAAGAATGTCCTCCTCATTGTAGATGTTCATTTCATATCTGTTAACAGTGATCACTTGAGCTCTTTGGGCTTCAAATTTTCCACATATGAAATGAGCATGGTTGCTCCAGATGTTCTGGAAAGGCCCTGCTAGTGCTAGACAATAACTACTGCTGGCTGACACCAGTCTGATTAAGTCACCAGGCACAGTGCCTTGCATCTCCGATCCAAGACCAAATCTGGACAAAAATAAGAAAAAAAACAATTACTAAGAATTTTCAAAGGGAAATGGGTCTCAGATGGTTTTGTTTCCCTCTTTTATGTTCCTAAATGCATGTATATGCACTTTGTTAAAAGGAAAAGGGTATCATAAGCAAGGGGGATTTGGAGAGAGCAGAAAAGGAAGGAGCTACTTCAGTGAGCTTGAGGCCAAAGGGAACTTGGTGGGCCAGAGGAAGGGATAACCCAGTTGAAGGGAACGGGCAGAAGCAGAGGGACTGTCAGTCTCTCACTGGAGGGCACTCGAGCCCCTGCTTCTCCATTTGTTGGGACTTTGCTTTCTCTGCTAGAATCCAGTCTCCATCAGTGATCTTCCCTACTCCAGGTCAAGTCTTCCAGTCAACAAAAACACATGATTTAACCTCTAATTTCTTCACGGAACTCAGCTTTCCCTGGGTAGTGACAAAAAAGAAACCCTCCTAATTCTCAAGGTTCAGATTAACCACTAGATGACACTCCTCCTTCTCTCTGTATCTGGAAGCACCAGAAAGCTGTTTCAAAGCTTTTGCTGGGGTGAGGGGTGTCACATGACCAGCACATTCTGAACTTTCAAATTTTGACTTCTTCCACAATCCCCAGTCTCATAATCTGAACAAATTTTAAAGCAAAATAACATCATAGGAACTGTGCTTCGGAACCTAGCAAATTATATTATCTGCTGCTGCATCACCAGTTAACCCAAAATTAGGTAGCTTAAAACAATAATAAACATAATCTCATATTTTCATCAATTTCTGGAATTTAGAAGCCATTTAGTCCTGTAGTTCTGACTTGCGGACTCTTTAGAGGTTTCAGTCAGAATATGGGACTGTAGTAGTCATCTGAAGGGGAGGCTGGTGCTGTAGAAATTACTTGCATCTTGTTTCACCCTCATGGATGTGTTCACAAAAGGCCTCAGTTCCTCCCTATGTGGGTTTGCCTACAGCTACTTGGATGTCCTCACAACGTGTCAGCTGGCTTTTCCCAGAGAAGTGATCCAAGAAAGAGGTGGAAGCTGTAATGTCTTTTATGATACTACCTCAAAAGTCACATATCATCACTGTAATATTCTACTGATTACTCAGGTCAGACCTATTTAAGGTGGGAGGGGAACTCCAAAAGAGCATGAGTATCAGAAAACAGGGCTTCCCAGGTGGCTCAGTGGTAAAAAATCCATCTGCCAACGCAGGAGATGTGGGTACAATCCCCGAGTCTGGAAGATCCTCTAGAGAAGGAAATGGCAACCCACTCCAGTATTCTTGCCTGAGAAATCCCAAGGACAGAGGACTGTGGTGGGCTACAGTCCATGGGGGTGGCAAAAGAGTTGGACATGGCTTAGTAACTAAACAACAATCAAAACCCAAGAATCACTGGGGCCCATGTTGGAAGCTGGCGACCACAAAGATGTATGGTAGAATCCAAACTCCACCATTTGCTCACCTGTGAGCAAATATGAAGCTTCATTTCTTCATGTAAAATGGGAAGGCTAATCTTTATCTTGCAAAGCTGCTATAAGGCTGAAATGAGACATCAGTATATTTGAGACACAGCACCCTGGCACCTGACAACTGTTGATATTTGGCTCTTGCGGTGGTTTTCTGCTCTGTCAATTTAACTGAACTGAAATTCAGTTCCCCAAACTTCCCTTCCCATTCTGGTTCTGGGATAGGACTGGTCACAAGAGAAATCTGTGTAAGATTTGAAAGGAGCAAGTGAAGCAGCAGTGATTGTGCTCCATGGCTGATGCCAAGTACCAGCTGCAGATTGTAAATTTTTACTGACCTGCTGGCACACTGCTGGTGCAGAGCAGCAACTGGTCCCCAGCTCCTCCACCTCCCACCACATCTCCTATTTCAGCTTCTCCTAGCCTCTGCGGCCACCTAACATAAAGAGCCAATTCATTGGAAAAGACCCTGATGCTGGGAAAGACTGAGGGCATGAGGAGAAAGGGCAACAGAGGATGAGATGGTTGGATGGCATCATCAACTCAAAGGAGATGAGTTTGAGCAGACTCTGGGAGATAGTGAAGGACAGGGAAGCCTGGTGTTCTACAGTCCATGGGGTTGCAAAGAGTCGGACACGACTGAGCAACTGAACAACAAGCCTCTGGGGCAAGGCATACATGTAGTTCTGTGGTAAAGGCATTAACTTCCTGGGGAAGGTTGCCTGCATCATCAATGTGAGAGATAGCTATGGGTTCTGTTCTGACCGCACCGGTTCCGGTTTGTCCTTATGAATTCGAGTTTGCCCTCACTCTCTCCGAGTTCAATCCAAGTTGTCTTCCTGTTAGCTGTGATGACTATCAGTTTCAGGCCCATTTCTGGTTGCAGAGGGGACAGCCTTCCATAGACTTCTTCACCAGCCTTCTTTTGTGATCCCTGGTTAGTTTCCTCTGGTCCTCACAGAGGATCCTCTGATAAGCATTGAGTCTTAACCACTGGACCACCAAGAAACTCCCCCTCATAACTTTTTGAAAGGACAAACCCTGCTATTAGCTTGATCTTGTGTTTCTAGCCTCCAGAACCATGAGATAATAAATTTCTGTTATTTCAGCCACCAGTCTGTAGTACCTTACCATGGTACTGCTACCAAACTAATAGTGTTGGACAAAAGGTTATAGCTAGCAAAAAGTCTGGCAACATTGTTAACTGACACAATGTAAAACATAGAGTATCTAATGAAAAATAGTAAGGATAGTTAATGATCTTATGGATCTGGCTAAGGAGATTTTCAGTCATAATGCTGAAATTGCCAACTGGCTTCTATTTGTCTAAGATAAAATACTTGAAGGGAGTTGAACTAAAGATGGAATTATTCAATTTGGAAGCTGCATTTAGAAGGACTGTTACAAAGCCAAGATATGCTGGGTTCAAAGATAAAACTGTTTCTAATTCCCAGTTTCTCCTGGTAAAAGACCTTCAAAGCAGGACACAGCCTAAGAGCAAAGATTAAATCCAGCACATTTCAAGAAAAGTAGAGGTAAAAATCATCTCAGGATTTTTTCAGCTCAAGGATCCAATGCAAGATTGAAAGGTATGCTTCACAGATACTCCCAGTTAGACAAAAAAAAAAGCTTTAAGACTTTAAAGAGCATCATCTCAGAGCATCTTGACTCTAAGATCAAGGAAGCTGCTGCTAAGTCACTTCAGTCGTGTCCAACTCTGTGCTACCCCATAGATGCAGCCCACCAGGTTTCCCCATCCCTGGGATTCTCCAGGCAAGAACACTGGAGTGGGTTGCCATTTCCTTCGCCAATGCATGAAACTGAAAAGTGCAGCTTTCCAGGCTCCTCCGTCCATGGGATTTTCCAGGCAAGAGTACTGGAGTGGGAAGATCAAGGAAGAGAGGGGATTATATTTAAGAGACTTCAGTGCATTTAATAGAAAATCCACAATGTTGTTAAGAAAATGATATTGGTAGAAGCACCATCAACTTGGACAGAAAAAAACAGAGATAGTTCAGAATGAAAAGTGGCCTGGGGGAGGGACAGCAACGTTATACGAACAGGAAGATGACTGAGAGAGCAACCCATTTGCAAACATAGGCTATTTCTTATGCAAAAGGAATAATGGTTGACTACAGAGCCAAGAACCCAGAGGGAAAAGCCAAGAATTACCGAGAAATGCTTCTAAGCAGGACCAGGCCTTAGTCAAGGAATTAAAACATATGCTTGGATGGATTTCAGAACTGCTATGAACCAGTGACTGCTATCTGCCTTTCATCCCTCTCCCCTCCACTTTTTTGAATGGGAGTAGTTGTTTTAGTTATTCTGTCCCTTTACTACCATTGCATATTGGCCAGTGTACAAAAAAGAGCTAACATGGTCTGCATATAGAATTGACCTTTGGGAGAAAAAAGGTTGGCCTTTGGCAGGCAACTGGGAACCTAGATTTCTAGAAGGCTCCCACCATTACTTGATTAGAGTGGCTCTCTATGCCTACTAAACTGTTTGGACAAACAATATGGTTCATGTTGAATATTTGTCTTCTATCGGGGTGTCTATGATTCAGGTACCGGTCAGGCAGAGGCTACCTACTTGATTAACCCTCAATAAAAAACCCTGGGCATTGAGTCTCTAATGAATTTCCTTAGTTGGTGACATTTCACGTGTGTCTTTACAATGCATTTCTGGGGAAATTAAGCACATCTTGTGTGACTCCATTGGGAGAGGCCTCTGGAAGTTGCCCCTAGTTTTCACTGGGCATTGCCCCATCTGCCTTTCCCCTTTGCTGATTTTGCTCTGAATTCTTTTGTTGTAATAAACCTTAGCCCTGAGCATGACTATATGCTGAGTCCCGTAAGTCCTCTTAATGAATTACTGAAATTCACTGGGGGTGGTCTTGGGGATGCCCAACATAGGACGTAATGGGACAGATAACTTGTCTGTTTCATTCACAATTCTTCAAATGAAGAGAAGTTGCAATTACCAGGATTTTTATGAGATCCTAGACTTCAAGCCAATTCCATCAAAGGCACATGAATTGTGGTAACTGGGATGAGGTGAGGGTTGTAGTAGATGGTTTCCAAGATGGCTGATAGTAACTCTGTCCCCTCCTATAGAAACATACTGCTTCTCATATCAAGAGGTGAAGTCTGGGACTTGCCAGGTGGTCCAGTGGTTAATACTCCACACTGCCAACGCAGGGAACCCAGGTTCGGTCCCTGGGCAGGGAACGAGATCCCACATGCCACAACTAAGAGTTCACATATTGCAACTAAACATCCCACATGCCGCAATGAAGATCCCGTGTGCCCAACTAACACCACGTGTAGCCAAATAAATACTAAAAAGAAAAGAGGTGCAGTCTCATTCCTCTCTGCTTGGGTATGGACTGGACTTAGTGACTTGTCTGACATATATGTGCTCAGTCACTCAGCCATGTCTGACTCTTTACGACCCTGTGGACTGTAGCCCACCAGGCTCCTCTGTCCATGGAGTTTTCTCAGGCAAGAATACTGGAGTGGGTTGCCATTTTCTTCTCCAGGGGAATCTTCCTGACCCAGGGATTGAACCCATATCTCTTGCATCTCCTGCACTGGCAGTTGGATTCTTTACTACTGAGCCACCTGGGAAGACCCTTTGACTTACAGAATGTTTTAAAAGTGGCAGCCTGGGACTTCTGTAGTCATATCATTAAAAACCTACACCTTTCACCCAATTTCTTGGACTTTTACTCTTGAATATGCTCTCTTGGGACTTACTGTTATGCTATGAGAAGCTAAAGTCACATGGAAAGGCCACATGGAGAGAGGAAGCAATGCTGGCCAAACCCCAACTGTTTCAACAATCCAAGACCAGATATCAGACATGTCAATGAAGGACCCACCTTGGACATTCTAGTCTCAGCAAATACAACGTGGAAAAGAACCAAAACCCCGGACATATGACCCCAGGTAAGCTGTTCCTGCCATCTCCAGCCATTTGAGACAATGTAGCTTAAGGCCCCAGACAGTGGGAAACAAAAGCAAAGGATCCCCTCTGTGCCCTGCCCGAACTTCTGAACCACTAAATCATTAGCATAATAAAATGGTTGGTGTTTCATGCCACCATGCCATAGTGGTTTGGGTGGTTTGCTGGGTAGCATTAGATAACTGAACAGCAGGGACAAGATGATGTTCCCAAGATGTTTCCTTCCGCTGCCCACTGAATAAGATTCTGGCTTGGCCTACTCAGGACGCTTCCCCTTCCCCTGCCTTTCAAAGAGAGTCCCACTTTCCCAGACCAGCTCCTGAGCTCTTCCTTATAATGGCAAATTAGGAAGAAAGGAAGAGGGAAAAGAGACCACAATGCAGAATTTGGGAGAAGGAGTAATGGTTGAGAAGAAAAGAAAAGCAGTTGTATGTAAAGGCAGTGTGTAGGAAAAGGGGTGATTCTAAGAGATCTCAGGAAAGACTACATAGCCCCATTTGAAAGGTACAGATAAAGGACGTGAAAAGTTTCAAAATTAGCTTTGGCTGGGTGGACTGTGTTCTTTCATTCAGGAATACCGTAGTCTCGGTTAACACTTACCTTTCTGAGTGTTCCAAATAAGATGGCATTCCCTCTCTTTGGACTGTTTCCCAGGACATCCTGTCTTTTTCTGCTAACTGCAATGAAGGAGAAACACAGGATGGTATGAGTATAGAGAACACACTGCTCTGCTGGAAACAGGGAAAGTGTCAGATGAAGAGTGACAATGAGTTTGAGTCCTGAAGGATGAGTTGCAGTGAGCTAGGCAAAAAATGGGAGAAGAAATTTCCAGACAGAATGAACCGTGTAGAAGGAGCATAGTTCAGTAACGAAACCCAAGTGAAGACCAGTGTGGCCTGAGTGTGGAGAACAGGGAGACAGTGCTGAGCTGAGAGAAGAAATTAGAGAGGGAACACTGGAAGAATAATAAGCCAAGAGAAACAGCCCTGCCCGTGAGCTCTGTCAAGCTCTTATCTTGGCCGAGACCTGTGTTGAAGGAAAAATCAGTCGACAGTCAATCTAAGAAAGAAATGGAAGTGACTTCCCTGGCATTCCAGTGGCTAAGACTCAGTTCTTCCCAACGTATATGTCCATTGACAGATGAATGGGTAAAGCAGTTGTGGTACATATATACAGTGCAATATTACTCAGCCATAAAAAGGAACATATCTGACTCAGTTCTAATGAGGTAGATGAACCTAGAGCCTGTCAAACAGAGCGAAGTAAGTCAGAAGGAGAAAAACAAACATCATATGTTAATGCATATATATGGAACCTAGAAGAGTGGTACTGATATACCTATTTGCAGGGCAGGAATAAAGACACAGACATAGAGAACAGATTTGTGGACACAGCAGGAAAGGAAGGGTAGGACGAATTGAGAGAGTAGCATTGAAACATATACATTTCCATGTGCAAAACAGAAAGCTAATAGGAATTTGCTGTGGAACACAGGGAGCTCAATCAGATTCTTGGTGACAGCCTAGAGGGGTGGCATAGGGTAGGATGTGGGAGGGAGGTTCAAGAGGGAGGGGACACATGTGTACTTATGGCTGATCCACCTTGTTGTATAGCAGAAACCAACACACAATTGTAAAGCAATTATCCTCCAATTTAAAAATATTTTTTAAATGGTATCATCTCTCAAAAAAAATAAATCAAAATAAAAAGACTCCATGCTTTCATGAGTGCCTCATGCAGGAGGCACAGGTTTGATCCCTGCTCAGGGAATGGCACGGCCCAAAAAAGAAAGAACGAGGTGGAAGAGTTTATTCAAGCCTACCTGCAGATTATAATGCAGGAAGCAGTCTTTCAGAAAGCTCTGAGGACTGTTCTGCCTGTTAGAGGTCAAAGCACAGCTATGTAAGTTTTTGAGACAAAGGGTTTTATATCAGAAGATACACTGACAGTGGCCACAATCAGATCTGCACGTACAAAGTGAGTCATCATGACCCCTTATAAGATGAAGATGGAAAACATTCTCCTAAAGAGGTCTGGGTAATACAGATGCAAGGAGAAGGAGAAGGCCCAAACAGATGGAGAGGACTTTTATGTTTAAATTTTCCTTACCTTGCCATAAAATATGAATTTTATTTCATCACCTGAAATGCCCTGTAATCAGTGGGCACAATCTAGAAGCAAAAAGCAGAAATGCTGAGCAACTGTGCCTGATGTTGGTAGATCTGGGAGTGGTGTCCAGCCCTCAGCCACAAGGCCGCTGATAGCAGGGCCGTCACCCCACAGCTTCGTGAAAGGAAGCTTCTGGTTCCATGGGAAGTTTCATAAACCGATGCCAGGATTTACATTCTCAGAACCAGGACAAATTACAGTCTCTTTAGCTGGTAAAATCAGCTCTCGGGGGTTATTGTGAGGATCAAATAAAATTAACAGCTGTGAAAGTGTGGCATAGTCACTAAAGCCTGTCCAAATGGGATGGACAATCATGATAAACAGGAAGGAGGAAAATAATGGAGTTCTGATGCCAGCAAGAACAAAATCCTCTGAGGCCTTAGGGTTGGGTGGCTTGCTCAAGGGGCAGAAGCAGCAAAATCTGATCTTTTAACTGTAAGAACTAAAAGCCTTCTCTGACATCACTAGCTGAAGCTTAGGCTGAATCCCGTGTTCCACAGAAAATCCTTATTTAATCATCTTTCACTGAGACCAAGACCAGATCTACTGCCCCATGGAATAGATCCATGTATAAAAAATCCATGTCAGCCTGACCCATTAAGAATAGGGATGAGGGCAGAGTCGAGAGAAGCTTCACAGACATGGAGATTGGGTCTTTTTTTTTTTTTTTAATTTTATTGACCTACAGTTGATTTACAGTATTGTGCCAATCTCTGCTATACAGCAAAGTGACTCAGTTATATACATATATAATTCTTCTTTTATAGTCTTTTCCTTTATGGTTTATCCCAGGATACTGAACATAGCTCCCTGTGCTATACATTAGAACCTTATTGTTTATCCATTCTAAAGGTAGTAGCTTGCATCTGCCAACCCCAAACTCCCTGTGCACCCCTCTTCTTACCTGTGTCCCCTCTCCCCTTTGGCAACTACAGGGCTGTTCTCTATAGGCCTGTTTCTTGTTTTGTAGATAGGTTCGTTTGTGCCATACATTTAGATTCCATATATAAGTGATATCATATGGTATTTGCCTTTCTGACTTACTTCACTTAGTATGATACTCACTGTAAGAAACGCCACGGAAAGAAGGAGCCACCCCTATGGACCGTTGATCAGGGCCTTTTATTGGGCGGTCGCTCTCGGGCAGAACTCCCGGGGCCGGTAAGCAAGGGAGCGAAGGGGGTCTGCGAAGCAAAGGGAGTCTGCAGGGTAAAGGGAGTCTGCGAGGTATGAGGGGTGGGGAAGGGTTTTAAAGCCCGGGCCGGGCTCCCATATAAGGAAGAAAACAAGGGCTCAGCGGTGATTGGTGTCCAAGGGCTCCGTGTCAGCTCCTGATTGGTCGGCGAGGGCTCCGTGTCGGCTCCTGATTGGACGGCTTGGTTGCCGGCCCGTCTCCGGGGCTTGTCTGCAGCTCTCTGCCGGGACATGTCTCGACATGCCCGGGCATGCCCAGGCATGCCTCAACACGCCTGACCTTGCCCTGACCTTTCACTCACATCATACTATGTTGCTGTAAATGGCATTATTTCATTCTTTTTTATGGCTGGGCAGTATTCTATTGTATATATGCACCACATCTTTATCCAGTCCTCTGTCAATGGACATTTAGGTTATCTCCATGTTCTGGCTACTGTGAATAGTGCTGCTAGGACCACAGGGGTGCACTCTTTAAATTATAGTTTTGTCTGGGTATATTCCCAGGAGTGGGATCACCAGATCATGCTGCTGCTAAGTTGCTAAGTTGCCTCAGTTGTGTCCGACTCTGTGCAACCCCACAGACCAGGCTCCCCTGTGCCTGGGATTCTCAAGGCAAGAATACTGGAGTGGGTTGCCATTTCCCTCTCCAATGCATGAAAGTGAAAGTGAAGTCACTCAGTCATGTCCGACTCGTAGCGACCCCATGGACTGCAGCTCACCAGGCTCCTCCATCCATGGGATTTTCCAGGCAAGAGTACTGGAGTGGGGTGCCATAACCAGATCATAGGTAACTCTATTTTTAGTTTTCTGAGGAATTTCCATACTGTTTTCCACAGTGGCTGCCCCAACGTATATTCCCACCAACAGAGTAGGAGTGTTCCTTTTTCTCCACACCCTCTCCAGCATTTGTTATTTACTTTTTTTGTTTTAATGATGGCCATTCTGACTGGTCTGAAGTGGTACCTCATTATAGTTCTGATTTTCTTTTCTCTAATAATTAGTGATGTTGAGCAGCTTTTCGTGTGTCTACTGGCCATCTGTATGTCTTCTTTGGAGAAATGTCTATTAAGGTCTTCTGTCCATTTTTCCAAGGGTTGTTTGGTTTTCTGTTGTTGAGTTGTATGAGCTGTTTGTATATTCTGGAAATGAAGTCCTCGTCAGATGTGGAGACTGAGTCTTGAGAATTAGTGAAAGTTCATAGATAGCTAGAGAAGAGGAGGTAGGGCATTCCAGAAAGAGCTGCATGTGCAAAAATAGAAAAGCCAAAAAAAAAAAGTATGGTGCATTGGCTATATGATATCATGATTTATAACAAATATACATTAAATCTTGTCCCATTCTGGCACATGGAGAAGGAAATTGCAACCAACTCCAGTATTCTTGCCTGGAGAATCCCATAGAGAGCAGAGCCTGGTGGGCTGCTGTTCATGGGGTCGCGGAGAGTCGGACACAACTGAAGTGACATAGCATGCATGTGTGCACTGGAGAAGGAAATAGCAACCCACTCCAGTATTCTTGCCTGGAAAATCCCAGGCACAGAGGAGCCTGGTGGGCTGCCGTCCAAGGGGTCGCACAGAGCTGGACACGACTGAAGCAACTTAGCAGCAGCAGCATCAGCACTCTGGCACAAGCTCCTAAAACCCTTAGAATTTCCTAAAAGTTGACAGCTATAACAGTGTCTTTTGTTATGTTAATGAGGTAACTTTTGTAAAGAAGCTAAGGATATGGGCTCCCTGCCAGAGGAACCAACCATTTAACTGGAGAGTTGGAACTTGGAGTCGGACCCCTTTTGACCTCTGGGGACAGGAATGGGGTTAGAGATTGAGTTCAATCATCAATGGCCAATGGTTTAATCAATTGTCCCTATGTAATGGACTTCCTATTTAGAACCAGTCTATTGTTCCACGTCCAGTTCTAACTGTTGCTTCCTGACCTGCACATAGGTTTCTCAAGAGGGAGGTCAGGTGGTCTGGTATTCCCCCCAGACCAAATTCTTTCAGAATTTTCCACAGTTTATTGTGATCCACACAGTCAAAGGCTTTGGCATAGTCAATAAAGCAGAAATAAATGTTTTCCTGGAACTCTCTTGCTTTTTCGATGACCCAGCGGATATTGGCAATTTGATCTCTGGTTCCTCTGCCTTTTCTAAAACCAGCTTGAATATCTGGGAGTTCATGGTTCATGTATTGCTGAAGCCTGGCTTGGAGAATTTTGAGCATTACTTTACTAGAGTGTGAGATGAGTGCAATTGTGCAGTACTTTGAGCATTCTTTGGCATTGCCTTTCTTTGGGACTGGAATGAAAACTGACCTTTTCCAGTCCTGTGGCCACTGCTGAGTTTTCCAAATGTGCTGGCATATTGAGTGCAGCACTTTCACAGCATCATCTTTCAGGATTTGAAATAGCTCCACTGGAATTCCATCACCTCCACTAGCTTTGTTCGTAGTGATGCTTTCTAAGGCCCACTTGACTTCACATTCCAGGATGTCTGGCTCTAGGTGAGTGATCATACCATGGTGATTATCTGGGTCGTGAAGATCTTTGTACAGTTCTTCTGTGTATTCTTGCCACCTCTTCTTAATATCTTCTGCTTGTTAGGTCCATACCATTTCTGTCCTTTATCGAGCCCATCTTTGCATGAAATGTTCCCTTGGTATCTCTAATTTTCTTGAAAAGATCTCTAGTCTTTCCCATTCTGTTCTTTTCCTCTATTTCTTTGCACTGATCACTGAGGAAGGCTTTCTTATCTCTTCTTGCTATTTTTTGAAACTCTGCATTCAGATGCTTACATCTTTCCTTTTCTCCTTTGCTTTTCGCTTCTCTTCTTTTCACAGCTATTTGTAAGCAACAGTTAGAACTGGACATGGAACAACAGACTGGTTCCAAATAGGAAAAGGAGTACGTCAAGGCTGTATACTGTCACCCTGCTTATTTAACTTATATCCAGAGTACATCATGAGAAACGCTGGACGGGAAGAAGCACAAGCTGGAATCAAGATTGCCGGGAGAAACATCAATAACCTCAGATATGCAGATGACACCACCCTTATGGCAGAAAATGAAGAGGAACTAAAAAGCCTCTTGATGAAAGTGAAAGAGGAGAGTGAAAAAGTTGGCTTAAAGCTCAACATTCAGAAAATGAAGATCATGGCATCTGGTCCCATCACTTCATGGCAGATAGATGGAGAAACAGTGGAAACAGTGTCAGACTTTATTTTGCAGGGCTCCAAAATCACTGCAGATGGTGACTGCAGCCATGAAATTAAAAGACGGTTACTCCTTGGAAGAAAAGTTATGACCAACCTAGATAGCATATTCAAAAGCAGAGACATTACTTTGCCAACAAAGGTCCGTCTAGTCAAGGCTATGGTTTTTCCATAGTGAGAGTTGGATTGTGAAGAAAGCTGAGCGCCGAAGAATTGATGCTTTTGAACTGTGGTGTTGGAGAAGACTCTTGAGAATCCCTTGGACTGCAAGGAGATCCAACCAGTCCATCCTAAAGGAGCTAAGCCCTGGGTGTTCTTTGGAAGGAATGATACTAAAGCTGAAACTCCAGTACTTTGGCCACCTCATGAGAAGAGTTGACTCACTGGAAAAGACTCTGATGCTGGGAGGGATTAGGGGCAGGAGGAAAAGGGGACAACAGAGGATGAGATGGCTGGATGGCATCACCAACTCGATGTGATGTGAGTTTGAGTGAACTCCGGGAGTTGGACAGGGAGGCCTGGCGTGCTGCAGTTCATGGGGTCACAAAAAGTCGGACACGACCGAGCGACTGAACTGAACTGAACTGAACTGAACTGAATGGAACTTCCATAAAAATTCAAAAGGACACAAGATTTGGAGAGTTTCTTGGTTGCTAAACCAGAATGTATCCATATTCCAGCTCCCAAACTCCACAGAAACAGAAAATTCACCCTATGTATCTCTTCACTTAACTGTTCATTCATAATCTTTAATACCTTTTGCGATAAACTGGTAATCTAATAAGTAAACTGGTTTCCTGACTTCTGTGAGTCATTCTAGCAAATCAATCAAATCCCCAAGGAAGGGGTCGTGGGAACCACTGAGTTAGAGCCAGTGGGTCAGAAGCACAGGCAACAACTTGTACTTGGAATTGGCATCTGAAGTCAAGAGTCTTGTGGGCCTGAGCCTTTAACCTGTGAGATATGCTGCTATCTCCAGGTAGGTAGTGTCGGAATTGACACCAGCTAGTGTTGGAGGATTGTTTGGTGTAGGGAAAACATTCACACATCAAAACTGAAATCAGCATCTTGAAGAGATATCTATACTCTCATGTTCATGGCAGAATTATTCACAGTAGCCAAGATATGGAAACAACCTAAATGTCCATTTATGGGGAGTGGGTAAAGAATACAGCACATATATATATATACACACACATATACAATGAAATATTATTCAACCTTTACAAAGAAGGAAATCTTGACATTTGCAACAATATAGGAGACCTGGAGGACATCATGGTAACAGAAAGAAGGCAGACACAGAAAGCCAAATACTGCATGATCTCATTTGTATGTGAATCTAATACAGTCAAATTCATAGACGATAGGAGTAGAATGATAGTTGCCAGGGGCTGCAGGGAGGGAGAAGGAGGGAAATGTTGGTCAAAGGCACGAAGTTTCAGTTTTGCAAGATAAATAAGTTCTGGAGATCTGATGTACAGCAATGGGAAGAGAATTAACAATACTGTAGTATATACTTAAAATTTGCTAAGAGAGTGGATCTTAATTGTTCTGACCACCACCAAAATCAAAATGGTAACTGGTAATTATGTGAAGTGATGGATATGTCAGTTAGTTTGACTATAGCCATTAAAATTCACAATGTATACATATATCAAAACATCAAGTCATATACCTTAAATATATACTACTTTTTAAATATTTATTTGTCTGGATCTTCATTGTGGCACACCAGATCTTTAGTTGTGACTCTCAAGATCTTTAGTTTTGCCATGTGAACTCTTCATTGTGGCATGTGGGATCTAGTTCCCTAACCAGGGATGGAACCCAGCCCCCTACATTGGAAGCAATGAGTCTTACTTAGCCAGTGGACCAACAGGGAAGTCCCTAAATATATACTATTTTTACTTATCAATTATACCTCAATAAAGATGAAGGGAAAATCAGCAATGTAAAAAAAAAATCTTACATTCTTCATTCTCTTCCTTCCTTTCTCCATGTCTTCCTTCCTTTCAGGTATTGTGCCAGGCACTGGGAATCCAACACAGAACACACAGGTGTTGAGCCTTCCCCTCGTGGACTTAGAGTTGGGAGGATGGCCTGTCCTGCCTGCTGATGACTTCCGGAGGCCACGCCATGCACATGCTGCTGAGCACCACTCTAGGACTGTTCACTGGGTCCTCAGAATAGCTTCCTGCTCCTGTTCATATTTCCAATCTTTCCCCATCATGTCTTCCATCATCTAACTGTTGATACCTTGGTAGAATCATCTGAAGACTTTACTTTCCAGAAACAAAGGACCAAGACAGTAGAGTCAGCTTTCTTTATGATATTTGATTGATGCAACATCTTGTAACATATTATCAGACTCCCTTTTTAGCTGGTTATTATGTGACCATCAGGTTAAGCGTATTTTCCTGTTCTTAGTACAGTTTCTGCCTTTTACATAATTCTTTGGCTTACATTTGTTCACTAAATACATTCTTCCCTCATTACACTGAGAGAAATAAATAATTTATACTGTTGGGGAAGTGGAAATTTCCCCCTTCAGTTCAGTTCAGTCGCTCAGTCGTGTCCGACTCTTTGCGACCCCATGGACTGCAGCACACCAGGCTTTCTTGTCCATCATCAACTCCCGGAGCCGGCTCAAACTCATGTCCATTGAGTCGGTGATGCTATCCAGCCATCTCATCCTCTGTAATTGCCTTCTCTCCCCACTTTCAATCTTTCCCAGCATCAGGGTATTTTCCAGTGAGTCAGTTCTTCACATCAGTTCAGTTCAGTTACTCAGTCATGTCCAACTCTTTGTGATCCCATGGACTGCAGCATGCCAGGCCTCCCTGTCCATCACCAACTTCCGGAGTTTACTCAAACTCATGTCCATTGAGTCGGTGATGCCATCCAGCCATCTCATCCTCTGTCTTCCCCTTTTCCTCACACCTTCAATCTTTCCCAGCATCAGGGTCTTTTCTAATGAGTCAGTTCTTCCCATTAGGTGGCCAAAGTATTGGAGTTTCAGCTTCAATATCAGTCCTTCCAATGAATATTCAGGACTGATTTCCTTTAGGATGGACTGGTTGGATCTCCCTGCAGTCCAAGAGACTCAAGAGTCTTCTCCAACACCACAGTTCAAACGCATCAATTCTTTGGCACTCAGCTTTCTTTATAGTCCAACTCTCACACCCATACATGACTACTGGAAAAACCATAGCTTTGTATAGATGGATCTTTGTTGGCAAAGAAAAATCTCTGCTTTTTACTATGCTGTCTAGGTCGGTTATAACTTTTCTTCCAAGGAGCAAGCATCTTTTAATTTCATGGCTGCAGTCACCATCTGCAGTGATTTTGGAGCCCAAAAAAAATAAAGTCTGACACTGTTTCCCCATCTATTTGCCATGAAGTGATGGAAGCAGATGCCATGATTTTAGTTTTTTGAATATTGAGTTTTAAGTCAACTTTTTCACTCTCCTCTTTCACTTTCATCAAAAGGCTCCTCAGTTCCCCTTTGCTTTCTGCCATAAGGGTGGTGTCATCTGCATATCTGAGGTTATCGATATTTCTCCTGGAAACTGATATTTCTACCTTATCCCTCTTGAATTCCTGTAGGACTAATAGTAAAATTGACATAAAATAGATTAACAGGCAAAATGAAACAAATTTTAATTCATGCACATGGAGATGCCATAGAAATGGGACCTAAGAATTGGCCAAGGAAGGCAACTTTTATACTTTTTAGATAGAAACAAAACAAAACAATAAATGTGTAAAGAAGTGACAGGACAAAGAATTTTTGGTTTTGGGTGCTAACTTAGTGAAGAATCTAAACAGAGTTTGGGCTTGGGGTAGTAAATTAAAGAAGTAACAAGGTTTGTTTAGGATGTTTGTTCAGGATTCTTGGCCTGAATTCCTTATCTCTAGGGATACGGTCTCCTTCTGCCTCCTGATGCAGGGAGGGCACCTTTCACATGAGAGATCTATTTCCTGCTTTCAGGGAGAATGAGGGGAGGTCAAAGTGTACCTCTTATGTTGGCCATTTCTTAGGTAACTTTGTTCAAAATAACCTATATGCTATGAGGCACAATTTGGGGTGGCCTGCCCTAAGCCCCAGAAATATACAAAATGTACCTACCAGAAGAAACAAAGCAGCCAAAAATATTAACACCTACTTTGAAAATTAGTAAGAATTTAAATGTATTTTATTATATTTAGCCTCCTTCGGCATTATAATTACCTTTTTATATGCTTCTTTAAAACTTTCACTTTGAATCATAGACTTTAGAAATGACATAATTAACTATAATTATTATTCTGTTTTGATGCTCAAAGAGACAACACAGCCATTGAGAGCCCTGTTATATTGGCTTCAATGTCCAGTCAGCACTGTTTCAAGTGTTTTTGGAAGCATCATTTTCTCAGATATTATGAGCCCTCCCTGGTTTTTCCCTGTTCCAAGACATGCAATTAACTATGCTTTAAGAAGTCTTGGGAACTTCCCTGGTGGTTCAGAGGCAAAGACTCCATGTTCCCAATGCAAGCGGCCTGAGTTAAAAACCCTGGTCAAGGAACCAGATCTCACATGCCACAACTAAGACCTGGAGCGCCAAATAAATAAATATATATGTATATTTTTTAAAGTCTAGGCTTTTTTAAAGGAGCACAGTAGAATCCAAAATCTGGATATTGGGTGTGCAAATCAATTTGGTAGTGAGCAAAGTTGTTTACAGATTTCAAACTTGAAACGTATTTTTCGTCCTGAGTCCCCATCAATTTGCATTAAATCTATCCACTTTTACCCAACTCCTATTTATTCTAATATATGAATATAATAATTTAATATATGTTCTACTTCCTTAATTTTTAACCCCTCACCAAATCTATGATTATAATTTCTTCTCTTTTATAATCTTTATTTGAATCATCTATCACCACTCAGAAGTCTCTTCACGGATACAAATTTGTTTGCATTTTTTTTTGGTCCAAAATAAATTTAGGACTCAACTGTAAGAAATATTTTCTTAGCTGTTAACATCTATACCTTGGTTATTTAGAAATGACATGTGTTCTGCTTCAATTTTGATCCTTTTTGGGGAATAATGTAGGTATAAATATGGAACAAATGAACAGCTAGGTGTTGTAATCAAATAAAATGTGGTAACAAAGCAAATCTGATACATATTTCATGAGTTGGTATTCTGATAATAAGATAATTAACCATGTATAGAAAAGTTTGCATAAATGGTGGTAAGTATACACCTGAAAATCGTATATCAAAGGTTAGATGGGAGGAGAGCTAAGGGGAGATTGGACGTATGAGAGAGATCAGGAAGCTATTCTAAGGACCCTAAATAGTTCTTGAGTGGTACTCAGCAGCACCCACATGTCATGGCCTTTTCAAGTCATCAGCAGAAAGGACAGGACATCTACCCAGCTCTAAGTCCATGAGGGGAATGGCTTACCCGCATGTTCTGTGTTGGATTTCAAGTGACTGCCATAATACCTGACACAGAAAAGATGCTCAATGCTTATTCATGGAAGGAAGAAAAGAAGAAAGGCATGAAGGAAGAAAAGAAGGGAGTGAATGCTTATACTTCCAGTCATTCCAAACAACTGTGTAAATATATAACAAAGAGCAACTAATTATATAATACAAGCATATCTCAGAGATACTGTGGGTTAAATCTACTTCTGGCTATCACAATAAATCATATACTGCAATAAAGCAAATATGCAATAAAAGAGAGTCTATGAGTGACTATGCAATAAAGCAAATGACATGAATTTTTTGGTTTTCCTAGTGCATAGAATAGAGAAGGCGATGGCATAGAGAAGGCGATGGCACCCCACTCCAATATTCTTGCCTGGAAAATCCCATGGACAGAGGAGCCTGGTAGGCTGCCGTCCATGGGGTCGCAAAGAGTCAGACATGACTAAGCGACTTCACTTTCACTTTTCACTTTCATGCATTGAAGGAAATGGCAACCCACTCCAGTCTTCTTGCCTGGAGAATCCCAGAGAAGGGGGAGCCTGGTGGGCTGCCATCTATGGGGTAACACAAAGTTGGACACGACTGAAGCGACTTAGCAGTCTTAGCAGTGCATAGAAAAGTTATGTTCACACTATACTGTAGTCTATTTGCACAACAGCATTGCCAAAAAAACCCACTGTACCTACTTTAATTACAAAATATTGTTAAAAACTGCTGTCACCTGAGACTTCCGTGAGTCATAATCTTTATGCAATAGTAAAGAGTAAATAATATAAAAAATCAGTGTTCACATATCACCATAAAAATATAATAATAATGAAAAAGTCTGAAATATTGTGAACTGATAGACTTGTTCAATGTAAGGTCGCCACAAACCTTCAGTTTATAAAAAGTACAGTATCTGTGAAATGCAATAGGTAAAGCACAATAAAATGAGGTATACCTGCACTAACTAAGCAAAACTACATAATTTCAGGAAATCCCCCTATGAAAGGAATGTGTGTGCTAAGTCACTTCAGTTGTGTCTGACTCTTTGTGACCCTATGCACTATAGCCCACCAGGCTCCTCTGTCTATGGGATTCTTCAGGCAAAAATGCTGGAGTGGGAAAAAAAAAAAATACTGGAGTGGGTTGCCATGCCCTCCTCTAGGGGATCTTCGCAACCCAGGAATCAAACCCACATCCCTTACATCTCGCAAGAGGACTGGCAGGCGGATTCTTTACCACTAGTGCCACCTGGGAAGCACATGAAACAGACATGACAATCGCCACTGATGGAACACGTAAAGTGTCTAATGATTAAAAGGATCCCAGCCTCCACATAGTATATGGCTCCATTTGAATGAAGTGTCCAAAATAGGCAAATCCACAGAAACAGAAAATGCCTTCTCTGCTGGTTGCCTGGGGCTTGGAAGAGGAGGGAAATGGGGATTGAATCCTAATGAATTTCCCATTGCCATAATGCAAATGCTCTAAAACTGATTTCATGATGGTAGCACAACTCTGTGAGTATACTAAAAGCTATCGAATAGTATACTTTAAATGGTGAATGATATGGTACGTAAATCTTATCTCAGTAAAGCTGTTAAACAGTAAAAGGGAGGAGGGCAGACTCATGCACACTAGCTCAAGTTTAGAAGATGTAACCAAATCCTCTCTTTCAGCCGAGAATCAATTATAAGTAACCCCAAGACTTCCCTGCTAGTCCAGTGGTTAAGATTCCACACTGCACTTCCAATGCAGGGGGCCCAGATTTGATCCCTGGTCAGGGAACTGGATCCCACGTGCCTCAACCTAAGGTCCTGCATGTTGCAGTGAAGATCAAAGATCCCATGTGCCACACTAAGACCTGGCACTGCCAAATAAATGAACTTTTTTTATTTTAAATAACCCCAACCTACATAAATAACCTACAACCCTGGCCAGTATAAAATAGTATGATTTTAATTTGAGGTCTAGTTAAAAATCACTGCAACCTAAAAAAGTATCTAAATAAATACTGTTTCCATGAATAGGTATAGAAGTAATGAAAAAGAAATTAAATCCATGGTTTTAACAATTCAGACTTAAACGTGGTTATAGCCTTTGTGAGAACTGTTTTCATGTTTCTGCCTGCTGTTTGGTGTGTTGGGATGTTTCAAATGTTTGAGGAATCAGTCTTACTGGATTTGTGATTATTACTTGGATTGTTTAAGGGAATTTAAGTAAATGATGTGGTGATCATTAGGATGGATTTCTCAATAGTCATTCCACTCTGGGATAATTAGTAAAAGCCAACCGGCCATCCCATTCTCCTCACCAGCAACTGGTTTAGGAACAGGCATGTGACATAACTCTGGCCAATGAGATGGGAGTTAAAGTCCACAGAGAGCTTCTGGGAGTTTTCCACAGTTACAAAAAAGGGAAGTAAGAGTCTTGCTTTCTCTGAATTGTTGTGTCTGGATATGACAATGTCATTGCAGCAGCCACAATGCTACAAGCCTCTGGTTGGTGCCAGCACACGGAGGAGGGCAGAACCAAGAGGATCATGACGAAGTGGAGCTGCAGCCCAGGTGTACCGTGCCCACAGCCCACCCCACATCAGGGCTTTCTGCTATTTCCAGCCAAAACAAACATTTCATAATGGGATTTAAATGTAAAATTATATTTTGAGAAACTTTAAAAATTTATTAGTTTTGTCAGTTGATTAGGCATATAAATTTGATAAACTGAGCATCAGTTAGACTGGCAGTTGTAGAAAATGTTTCTCTGCAGAGAAAGCAATCCCCTGGCTCTGAAGAACCTAGAAATAGTGTGGCAAGGGAAACTGCAAAGAGAGCTTCATGCCCTTGATCCTCATACTGGTAACATGACACAAGTCTTCACCTGTGACGTTTATTATAAACTCAGGGATGGAATCACAAACAACTGATTTCTGCTGGTATCTGTAGGAATCACAAACACTGGTTTCTGGTGTAGGGCAAGAAGTTTGAGAGCCCAAAGGAACAGATCACTAGCAGCTATGCTCTTTTATCAACAACCAAAAGGGACTTCACAGACCAGGAGTCCCCAGTTCAAATGCCTTCAGGGCCCCGGCAGGGTCCATACGTGAAGGAAAATGAGTGGAAATGAAGCAGTAAGGAATGGTGCTCCCATCTACAGGCAGCATCACTGCTCAAACCCAGGTGATGCTATGGTGAGGAAATGCAGCTTTATTGTTGCCAAATCTTCCCTTTTTCAAGAAAAGCCAAGAAACTGGATCATGTGAATCACATGAAATTTTAGATTAGGGCAACCGATTCAATTTTTTAAATATTTATTTGTCTGTGTTGAGTCTTGTGGCATGCAGGATCTTCATTGCATCATTTGGAATCTTCTCGATGTGGCACGTGGATTCTCTAGTTGTGCTTCTCAGGCTTGGTAGTTGTGGCATGCAGCATGTGGGATCTTAGTTCCCCAACCAGGACTCAAACCCACATCCCCTGCATTGCAGGGTGAATTCTTTATCATGGGGCCACCAGGGAAGTCTCCAACCAATTCAATTTTAAAAACAAAACACTGTGGGGCCAAATAGAATACATCTACAAGCTATCTGTGGTGCACAGAGTATCAGTTTGCAACCTCAGCTGGTAGGTTTAGAGCACGTCCATAGGATGGATACATGTGGAAGTGTGCAAACATTTCCTTCTCACAGGAGCTGCTCATATACTGAGATTTCGGGCCACATAGCTAAAAAGATGTAATTTGTAATAACAGCCCAGCAAGGATGAGGTGCAAAATACACATGCACAGTTGAACAAAATAATCTGTTGTGTGCGGCTGGTCAGTGTCATCTGCTTAAATATCAAACACGAAGACAAAATTTTTATTTCAATCCTTGGCAGAGCCAAATTGGGTATTTATGATTAGTTACCAACATGATCAGTCCTACTAAGTTCCTTTATTGTGTTCCCAGATTTTATAAATCAGGATCAGTCATTCACTTGCAACCGAAAAATTAAAAGAGAGAAAGACTTTGACCATTGGCCCAAATGGCACATGAGTCTCAAGAGAGTCTTGTCACACCTCTCTGGAGCTTCCAGCACAGCCCAGCACAGTCCTTGTCTGCAGGAGTCACACAACAAGCATTGTCTGGTTTCTTGAAGATAAGAGTAAATCCAAGGCTTGTGAATGCCTCTGACTCATAGAAAACTCTGCTCATTTTCATGAGTCTATTTGTGTGTCATTTTTTAAAAACTGTGATATGACACACGGTAGTAGGAGGAACTTAGGCTAGATATTAAGAACAATTTCCGGACCAACAGACGGTGAAACATTAGAGCAGGTTACAAATGAGGAAGTGGAGGCTCCATCTATGCAGGAAGTTTCCCCAGTGCAAACGCCTGATTCTGTTGGTCAGATGCTATCACTGGTGAGACGGAGGTGATGTTTGTGCAGGGTGTCCCTGCCAGTCTGCTCGTCCCTTTTAGTGAGAGCTGCCATTTAGAAGGAAATGGCAACCCACTCCAGTGTTCTTGCCTGGAGAATCCCAGGGACGGGGGAGCCTGGTGGGCTGCCGTCTATGGGGTCGCACAGAGTCAGACACGACTGAAGCAACTTCGCAGCAGCAGCAGCAGCAGCAGCAGCCATTTACCAAGGGTCAACCTGCTCACTATCCTAGGTCTTTAACTTATCAAATCCTCATAGGAACCCAGTAAGATAAATTATCCCCATTTCACAGATGAGGAAATTGAGACTTCAGAGAAATGAAATATCTTGCTCAAGTTCATCCTGTTAAATAAATGGCAGAACCAGGATTAGAACCCATCTCTGTGTAGCTTCCAGGTCTAGGCCATTTCTCTCAGGCCATGCTGCTACAGGCCCCTTGGGCAGAACACCTGTGGCTACCTGTGGGAAGGAGAGACCAATCAGCAGGTTCAAGCAACGAGAGCGTTGCGCAAAAAAAGTCATGAGAACACTGCTGAGGCCAAAGAGGAAGCCAGTGTCAGGAAAAGAGAGAAAATGCCAACTGGGGAAGTGACAGAGACATGAAGGGGTGGTAAGGTCAAGGGATATCCTTCCAGAAATGAATCTGTAGTGACTTGGGGAGTTCAGGAAGTGAAGACAGTGAAGAGGGAGTTCCTTTTAAGCAACACGTGGCCTGTGAGCTCAAGCTTGCCAAGCAGCAGACCGGGAGCTACTGACTCACCAGTTTAGATTTTCCTTTGGTGACTCCTAACCTACTAACAGTGCCCACGGACAATTTTCATTCCCACTCCCCTACCAACCAGCAACTTTCTTTGATGTAGAGGAGCTACAATACTATTTCCAGCAATGATTCTACAATTTAGTCAAGTGCTTATGTCCATATTCAATATTCATGTAACTTTCCTTCTCTAAAAACTGTCCCTGTTGTTTCTGCTCTGATAGGGCCCAAGTTCTTGGATTATTGCTACAATAGAAGAGAGGCCAGCTTGAAAATTAGTGGGTCTCTATAGCCTCCATATGTTAAGCCATATCAAAAGATTCAAGGGATTAGATCTGATAGACAGAGGGCCTGAAGAACTATGAATGGAGGTTCGTAACACTGTACAGGAGGCGGTGACCAAAACCATCCCCAAGAAAAAGAAATGCAAAAAGGCAAAACGATTGTCTGAGGAGGCTTACAAATAGCTGCGAAAAGAAGAGAATCAAAAGGCAAAGCAGAAAAGTAAAGACATGCCCATCTGAATGCAGTGTTTCAAAGAATAGCAAGGATGTATAAGAAAGCCTTCCTAAGTGAACAATGAAAAGAAACAGAGAAAAACAATAGAATGGGAAAGACTAGAGATCTCTTCAATAAAACTAGAGATACCACAGGAATATTTCATGCAAAATGGGCACAATAAAGGACAGAAACAGTATGAACCTAACAGAAGCAGAAGATATCAAGAGGTGGCAAGAATACACAGAAGAACTATACAAAAAAGATCTTCATGACCCAGATAACCACAGTGGTATGATCACTCATCTAGAGGCAGACATCTTGGAGTGCAAAGTCAAGTGGGCCTTAGGAAGCATCACTACCAACAAAGCTAGTGGAGGTGACGGAATCCCAGCTGAGCTATTTCAAATCCTAAAAAGATGATGCTGTGAAAGTGTGGCACTCAATAAGCCAGCAGATTTGGAAAACTCAGCAGTGGCCACAGGACTGGAAAAGGTCAGTTTTCATTCCAGTCCCAAAGAAGGGCAAGGCCAAAGAATGTTCAAACTACCACACAATTGCACTCATTCCACATGCTAACAAAGTAATGCTCAAAATTCTACAAGGTAGGCTTCAATAGTACATGAATTGAGAACTCCCAGATGTTCAAGCTGGATTTAGAAAAGGCAGGGGAACCAGAGATCAAATTGCCAACATCTGTTGGATCATAGAAAAAGTAAGAGAATTCCAGAAAAACATCTACTTCTGCTTCATTGACTATGCTAAAGCCTTTGACTATGTGGATCACAACAAACTGGAAAATCCTTAAAGAGATGGGAATACCAGACCACCTGACCTGCCTCCTGAGAAATCTGTATACAGGTTAAGAAGCAACAGTTAGAACTGGACATGGAACAATGGACTGGTTCCAAATTGGGAAAGGAGTATGTCAAGGCTGTATATTGTCACCCTGCTTATTTAACTTATATGCAGAGTACATCATGAGAAATGCCAGCCTGGATGAAGAACAAGCTGGAATCAAGATTGCTGGGAGAAATATCAATAACCTTAGATATGCAGATGACACCACCCTAATGGCAGAAAGCAAAGAGGAACTAAAGAGCTTCTTGATGAAGGTGAAAGAGGAGAGTGAAAGAGCTGGATTAAAACTCAACATTCAAAAACTAAGATCATGGCATCTAGTCCCATCACTTCATGACAAATAGATGGGGAAACAATGAAAACAGTGACAGACTTTATTTTTCCTGGGCTCCAAAATCACTGCAGATGGTGACTGCAGCCATGAAAATAAAAGACACTTGCTTCTTGGAAGAAAAGCTATGACAAACATAGACAGGGTATTAAAAAACAGAGACATTACTTTGTCAACAAAGGTCTATCTAGTCAAAGCTATGGTTTTTCCAGCAGTCATGTATGGATGTGCGAGTTGGACCATAAAGAAGGCTGAGCGCCAAAGAACTGCAGTTTTTGAACTGTGGTGTTGGAGAAGACTCTTAAGAGTCCTTTGGACTGCAAGGAGATCCAACTAGTCAATCCTAAAGGAAATCAATCCTGAATATTCATCGGAAGGACTGATGCTGAAGCTGAAGTTCCAATACTTTGGTGACCTGATGTGAACAGCCAACTCATTAAAAAAGACCATGATGCTGGGAAAGATTAAAAGCACGAGGAGAAGTGGACAGCAGAGGATGAGATGGTTGGATGGCATCACCAACTCAATGGACCTGAGTTTGAGCAAGCTCTGGGAGATGGTGAAGGACAGGGAAGCCTGGCGTGCTGCAGTCCATGGGGTCACAAACAGTCAGACACAACTGAGTGACTGAACAACAATAAGCCATATCACCTTTTCTGCTCAACAACTGTGACTGAAGAATTGGTATTTTTATTGCAAAATAAGTCAAAAAACGAGGTCTAGACCAACTTTGGAGCAGGGGTCCCCTGTAAACTATTTTAAGAGGTGATGGGGGGGGACTTCCTTGGTGATCCAATGGCTTACGATTCCACATTCCCAATGTAGGAGGCCTGGGTTCAATCCCTGATCAAGGAACTAGACCCCACATGTCACAACTAAGAGTTCACATGTCACAACTAAAAGTTCCTGTGTGCTGCAACTAAGACCTGGCACAGTCAAATAAATAAATAAAATTACCAAAAAACACACACAAAAATATGTGATTTGAGGGATTTCCCTGATGGTCCAGTGGTTAAAGAATCCGCCCTGCAATGCAGGGGACGTGGGTTCAGTTCTTGGTTGGAGAACTAAGATCCTACATGCCACGGAGCAGCCAAGCCCGCCAGCCACAGCTGCTAAGCCTGTGCACTCTGCAGCCCGTGTGCTATAACTAGAGTCTGTGCACTGCAACGGAAGGTTGTGCATGACGCAATGAAGATCCCATACAACTAAGATCCAATGCAGCCAAACAAAGAAACATCAAAAAATTTAAAGCATGTGTTTTGGATCCTTCATCCCCTCTCTTGAGAATTCATTTCCTAAACTCCAGTATGGCCCCAGTAGCTCCAGTCTCTATGTTCAGATAGGAAATCTAAGGAAATGAATACAATCTCAGAGACACAGAAGAGATTCACAGGGCTGGCCATCCAGCTGCTCAACTAGATCTGATATCCAGTTCTTTAATTAAACTCAAAAATTCCTGGACGCACAGGTCTCAAGAAGCAGGAGGGAGCCCCAAACCTGTCCTGCTGATCAGTGCCTTTGGGAAATTCTTTCATTCAGTCTGTACTTTCCTGAAGCCCATTCCCCCCTAATTGTGAGGGTAGGAAGAGAAAAATAAACCAGAAATCAAATAAGTAAACAAACCAGAAGGACTTTTCTTTTCTTTGAATGGCCTTAGGTTGACCAGGTCAACAAATCAATGCAAGAACACAACTTTCTGAAATTATTTCTCACCCTACCCTCCCTGGGGTTTCCCAGGTGATTCAGTAGGTAAAGAATCTGCCTGCAATGCAAGAGACACGTGTTCGAACCCTGGGTTGGGAAGATCCCCTAGAGAAGAGCATGGCAATCCACTCCAATATTCTTGCCTGGAGAATCCCATAAGGTTACAGTAGCTCCTCTCCTGCAAAGAGTCGGACACCACTGAAGCAAATGAGCATGTACACACCTACCCCTCCAGTCACTGTGAAAAAGGTTAGAGCTGATTTGCCTATGACTACACTGAAAGCGTAAAGTTCCTCAGTCCTTCAAGAGTTTGGCCTAGGGATTAGCACAATTCTGGGAAATGTTTGGGATTTTAGGCTCATTCAGTTAACCCATAATCAATTTTTGAGTACTTTCTATTTCATTTGTGCTGAGTCAGAAATAGTGAAATACCCGCCAGGATCTGACCAGGACACAGATCCCACTCTTTAGCTGCTCAGGGTGCAGTAAAGGAGATAAAGCATGAATTTGATGACTGTGATTGAAGGAAGAAAGTGATACATGCCTCAGAGAGATAACCAAAGAATAATCACCATTTATATTTGAATGGGGCTTTCTGAAATCAGTTTCCTTACATTATCTCACTTGGTCCTTGACACAACTAGTGGTGGACATCTGCCATGATTCTCATTCAGCACCGTTTCCCACTCTGGGTTAAGTGTACCCCAACCTCTCAGGGAAGAAACTCCACCCAGTCACTCTGATCCTGGGTCCTACTGCCAGGCCTGCACCCAGGGTCTGAGATAGAACAAGTTTCCTGAGCCCCAGCCAATCCAAGCATGGAGTTCTCCTAGCCATTAGTGAGCACCCCAGGGATGGGAACATCACTCACTGAGGGCAATGAAAATTCAATTGGGATTTCTTTGTTTTTGGTCACACTGCAAGCTTTGTGGGATCTTAGCCCCTTGACCAGGGATCCAACCCGGGCCTCAGCAGTGAAAGCACAGTGTCCTAACCCACTGATCATCCAGGGAAACTCCTAGTTAGGACTTCTGAGAAAGAGATTCCAAATTAGGCTGCTAGATTTAGAGCACAAAGACTGTGTGTTCTGGGACGGCTGCCACTCTTTGAGCCTGAGCCTGAAGGTGACAGAGCAAAAAGCAGAACTGAAAGAAGGAGAGATACCAACTCTTGATAATATCACTTGAGCCTGGACTTCACCCATGCCTGAAGCCATCTCTGCCCCTCAACTTTTCACCTATATAAACCAATAAATACTGTTTCATCAGAAGCCAATTTGGGTTGGGTTTTTCTGTCACTCAAAAGCAAAAGAGTCACAAAAGAAACTTTAACTCCATGGGGTAGATATTTATACCTCTGTTTTATATAAGAAAAATTGAAGAATTTCCCTAGTGGGCCAGCGGCTAAGACTCTGCACTCCCAATGCAAGGGGCCCAGGTTCAATCTCCGGTCAGGGAACGAGATCCTACATGCCACAACTAAGAGTTTGTATGCTGAGTTAAAGATCCAGCATGCCACAACTAAGACCCAGCACAGCCTAAGTAAACAAATATTAAAAAAAAAAAGAAAGAAAGAAAGAAGAGAAGAATTGAGGCTCAGATCGCTAAACAGTAGAAGAACCAGGTCCTGATATCAATTTACAGATTCGGTCCTTCATACCATAGCTGCTTTCCTCAGTGACAGAAACTCAGAGGAAGCACAGGTAACTTGAGGCTAGAAAGATCAGCCAATCTTTGCAGGAGCACCAGCTGAGCCAGACTTTGAAATGCAGCTTGGATTTGGCCTAAAGTGATGGCAAAAGTATTCTGAGTAGTGGGAGGGAGGTTCATGAGGGAGGGGACATATATATACTGATGGCTGATTCACATTGCTGTACAGCAGAAACCAATACAACATTGTAAAGCAATTATTCTCCAATTTTAAAAAATGTGTTTAAGTATTTTGGGTGAGGGGTAATATGAAAGTCATGGATGTGAGAAACTTCAGGGGCACTTGGAAAATAGCAGGTACTTGGGTGTATCAAATGATTGGCTATATAAGAGAAGATAATAAGAAGCAGAGGTAGGAACATACTTAGGATCACAATATTTGGGGATGAATCTATTAAAATACTGAATCACTATGCTGTACACCTGAAACTAATTAATACTGTAAATCAACTACACTTCAATTTTTAAAAATGTTTGGGGAACTTGACCTCTATCCTAAAGGTCAGAAATTCCCAAACCCCACTGTATTAAAAATTGGCTTTAATTGACCAGAACTCAATTTTCACCAGCTTAGTTGTACTAGATCTTAAAGATGAGCTCTACTGACACAGGAAATAAGACTCAAAAGAACCCCCAGTGAGGAGAAAGAGTTAAATACTTGGCTTTGTATTCCAAAACAGTGTCTGGAAACCGAGACAAGCTGACGGAACTGAAGCAGAACTCACTGCTCACACAAAGAAAAATGCTGGATAATTTTTTCTTAAGAAGTATCTGACATTGAAAGCGAGAAAGGGAAATTCTCAGGGGCCAGAAATCAATAGGAACCCAAAGCCATCACGATAAGCAGAATGCAAAGCTAAGACAGGACAGGTCTTAGGGATCAGGGGTGAGATTTTAATGTTGCTATGGCAGGAGAAGATGAGGCCTTAAAAGGCCCTGACGAGACCTGAAATTAGAATAAAAGTCCTATCTACCCCCCACAGAAGGACAGAAAAACTCTGCTTACTACCCTGAGGAAGGAGCAAGAACATTCACTACTGGCCTGGGTCACAGGCAGAAAAGGAATCACCAGTGATAATTTGGGACCCCAAGCCTGTTCTGCACCAGTGTGGGACCCAAATTCATATTATCTATCAGGTTCAGGTGACAAATATTAAGCAAAATACAAATAAATTCAACCCTAGACATCATGGTAAAATTGAAGAACATCAAATATAAGAGGCAAAATTTAAAAACAATCTATGGAAAAAGAAGACCTACAGAAGTTGAATAGGGTTTAGCAGGCCATCATCAACAACAATAAATGGCAGAAGACAAGGAATATTTTTAAACCGCTGATCTACTGAGATGCTAAAGGGCAATGAGAATGAGAATCAGGAGAATGTTGGGTAGCCAAGCAGAGAGGGATGTTTTGAGAACAGAGCAAGCAGTTACATCGAAGCTGCCAAATAGTCAGGTACGATCAGGACAGAGAAACATACATTGCATTTGGCAACCTGGACATCATCATCAGTGGCTTTCACTTAGTGGTTTCAGTAGAGGGATGGGGGACAGAAAGCAGGTGAGAGGAGACCAAATTCAATACAAGGAAGTGAGTTTTTATCTCCCAAAACCCCCTTACTTCAAACACATAGCCAGCCATGACATTTAAAAATACAAAAATGATTTTTTTTAAAAAAAGATATAGCTGGGGACTTCCCTGGTGGTCCAGTGGTTAAGACTGCATGCTCCCAAGGCAGGGGGTTCAGATTCCATCCCTGGTCAGGGAACTAGACCCCACATACCACAACTAAAGCACACGAGCCACAGCTTAAGATCCTGCATGCTGTAACTAAGACCCAGTGCAGCCAAATAAATTAAAAGTAAAAAAGATATAGCTGTACCCTCACACATGTCCAAGAGCCAGAAATGAAACAGAAACGCAGTAAGATCATTGGGGCCCATGTCTCAGGCTTATGGGCTCCAAGTCTGGAAGCTGGACATTGGCAGCTGGGTACACGTTCAGTGATTATGGGGATCAAGTGCTCCCTTTAATGGGGGGACTGAAACTCATGGCTTGACACCAGAGGCTTATGTCTGCTCCACTGCTTGTGAAAAGAACCTGAATAAAACAGTGGGACTCTGGCTTTATTAGCGTCTGGGGAGGTGAGGGCACCTTGCTACCAAAGATCATCAAGCCACCTCCTGGCCCGTGACCAGATATGCCATTCCTAACCTCCAGGGATGGAGGACCATAATCCTCCTGGCTCTACTCAGGTTGAGGGCCAGACGGTGGCATCTGGGGAAGGGATGAGAGGAGAATCAGAAAAAGAGAGAAATCAAACAAAAAACAAATATTCTCTTACTCAAACTAAAATTCCAAAACATATAAAAGAACCTACTTGGTGAGAGAGATGGCCTTTGAAATTAACCATCAGATCAGAAAATTTCTCAAATTTCCACTGGAAATTTGTGAAAGAGTGTAAAGAGACTTTAAAATAGGATGTTGAAAATGTTCAGAGATGAATGCACACCTTCCATTTCAAGAGGAAATTATTAAGCGAAAACAGAGTGAAATGAACAGTAACCAATCAGAAATCTTTGAAATGAAAAATACCCTAATTGAAATCTCAAAGTCACCAATGGGGCAATTCCCAGTCTTTAGGACACTGCACTTTCACTTCGGAGAGCCCGGGTTCAATCCCTGATTAAGATCTGATACTGAAAGCCACTCAGTGCAGCCAAAGAGAAAAAGCTCAAAAAAGGCCATAACAGGAGAAACTCTAGATTGAACACACTCTCAGAGAGTGAATTAGAGAATTGCAAGAGAGAGCTCAGGAGCTCACTTACAGTATAATATGAGGTGAATGGAAAGTAACTATAGTTAAAACATGGAGAACAGATTCAAAGGTTGAAATATTCATATAATAAGAGCTCCAGAGAAACAGAATTGAAAGAAATAGCAGAAAGAACAATATTTGAAAAACAATATTTTTTTCCAGAATTGAAGAAAAAGTCTTAGGAATGAAAGAAGTGTATTTCATTTATTTATTTTTAGTCAAAGCAAGCAGGATGTTTAGTTGTAGCATGTGAACCCTTCGTTGCAGCATGTGGGATCTAGTTCCCTGACCAGGGATCAAACCCAGGCCCCCTGCATCAACAGCGCCAAGTCTTAGCCCCTGGACCACCACTGAAGTCCCTGAAAGAAATTTAGACTCAGCCAAATTATTATTCAGGAGTGTAAAGGGAGTTGAATCTCAGCATATAAAAACTAACAAAGTCTTACCCCTCATAGGCCCTTCCTAATGAACTACTGGATTTTGATTCTAATACGCACATTTGTTCACATTTTAACATCTCTGAAGTCACAATGCATGTTACAATCAACTGGCAACTTTTAGTTTTGTTTCCCCTTTTTAAAAAAGCCTAGATTTTTATTTCCTTTCGTCTTCTATGTCCTTATCCTAATGTATCTTCAAACATTCCATCAGCTGTGTGAATCTCCTTTCAAGCATACTTTTTCCCTTTAGGCATGCTATCTATCCCATCTCCTTGAAATCTTCTCTGGAGCCTTCTGACTGGTTCCAGTGTGAGCTGGTTGTCCTCTAAGCCTGCAGCAGCAGCAGCATCTTGGCTTTGTCATTCACCATTGTTTTGGGGACTTCCTTTCCCTCCCTTTCAGGATAAAGACCTGGTCCCCTAGTTCCCATTCTTCCTCCCTTTTGGTTTATCCCCTTGTTTTCCTGGAGCAAATTCTCCTGTTATGTCCCAAGAGGGCATCAAAAGCAACAGTTTTTGAGACTTCGCAGGTCTGAAGAATTTCTTCTACTATCACTTGATAGCTTGGTAGGGTTAAAATTCTACATTAAAAAAAAATTTTTTTTTCTCAGTATTTGGAGGCATTTTTCCATTGCCTCCTAGCTTTCCAGGAGAAAGGTGAGAATTCCGATGTCTTATCTTTAAGGCTTTGTAGAAAATGGTTCTCTCTCTGAAAGGTTTTAGGAACACCTCCTTGTCCACACTGTTCTGAAATTTCTCCACGGAGTACTGATTTTGATTCACTCTGCCAGACTTTCAGCAGACTCTTTCATATGTTATGATGGGACCTTCATCCCAGGTCCAAGTCTTAGCAAATCCAAAGCCTCATCTCCTGTTGCCATAACAACATGAAATCCCATCCTTGGTGCCTGTCCCAGCTTTGAATTCTGTTCAGCATACTAGCTTTGGGCTCCATTTTAATTTCTGCCTCCTGGAAATTTCTCTTTCTTGCTTTCAAGCTGCCTTGGTGACATCATTCTGTCTCATGGTCTTAAAATATCATCTATATACCCTGAAACAACTTGAAAATTATATATCTACAACAGACCTCTCCAAACCTGCATATTCAGCTGTTCCTTGATATCTCACGTGTATGTCCAACAGAAATCTCAAGCTTAAAATTCCAAATTGGAATAATTAACAGTTCTACTAACCCTGCCCCTCCCCTAGTCTTCTGCTTCTCAGTAAATAACATTCTTCCAGGTGCTCAGTTTGAAAACCTGGGTCACCCTGAACTGTCTGTCTCACACCTGCATACAACGCCACCAGCAAATCCTCTCAACTCTACTTTCAGAACATATCCAGAAACCAATGAAATCCTCCTGTCTCCATCACTAACACCTAGGTCCAAACCGCCATGGGGTCTTGCCTCAATTACTGAAATAGCTTTCGGTTCAGTGGTGTTGGACTTTCACTTTGGTGCCCTCAGTGAACTTCAGCTCCTATATTCATGTCCTTGAATGGTTCCTCCCTTCAAATCAAAGTTGGCCCTGTACCTGCTTTAAACTAAGAGAATATGGCAAAACTGACGCTGAGCCAAAGTCTTTAGAAGGCCTGCCAGCTTTTACTCCTACGCTTCTGGAAGCCCTGCACCGCCACGTAAGAAGTTTGGCTACCCTGTCAGAGAGGCCACATGAAAAGAGGGAGAGGCTACCAGACCATCTGGAGGTGAACCAAGGAATTCAGCCAACAGCAGGAGCCAAGCTGTCCCAGACCTGCGGCCCCAAGTGTTGTTGCAGCCAGAGCCTGACTGTTTGTGAACACATGTGTGTGAAGAAGCCACATGGGACATTTCAGGCCCAGCAGAAATTGCTAGTCCTGCTGTGCTTTGGCCAAATTCCTGACCCACAGAACCATGAGTGACAATAAAAGTTTGTTGCTTCAGTCTATAAGTGATGGGGTGGTTTATTTTGCCCCACGTACAATTTAAACTCTAGCATCCCTGCTTCCTCCTTCACAGGGCACCCCTTCCCACCCCTTCGGCTGTTCTCCATATAACAGCAGGAGAGATCCATCCAAAATCTAAAAGAGGCCCTGTCACTCCTCTGCTCAGAATCCTCCAGTGCCTCTCATCTCACTCAGAGTAAAAACAAAATCTTTAAAACAGTCTTCAAGGTTTCAGGGGGTGGCAGACTAGGGCCAGTGGGCCAGACCCTTGTACTACAGGAAAAAAAAAAAAAAGACTTTGACACTTTTTAAAGGTTGTTTAACATTTTTAAAGGGAAAATATGTGATAGAAACCTAATGTGGCCTGCAAAGCTTCACATATTTACTATCTGGCTCTTTACAGGAAAGTCTGCCAAACCCTGCCTGTCACTTTGCTCATCTAGCTCCAGGGCAACTCCATGATAAGTCTGTAGTTTCTCCACAGCCAGGCATGCTAACGCCCTGAGGCCTTTGCTTCCTGCTCTCTCCTTCAACCCTTTCTTCCCCAGCTAACTCTTCCACCTTCCTCAGGTCTTTACTCAAATGACCGTCTCAGATGGGCCTTATCTGACCATGTTATTTAAAGTTACAATCCCCCTGCATACACACCCTAACTCTCTCAGCTTTATTTTCCCTTATATCACGTATCACCAACATATAGTTTTATCTTTTTGTTGTCATTGCTTATTTCTTATATTCTCCAAAAGAAGAGTAAACAGCATGTGGACAGAAACCTCTGCTTTTCACTGATACATTCTCAGTGCCTAACCCTATCCCTGGTGCATTGTCAGTACTCAATATATATTTCATGAATGCCCTTCAGTTCAGTTCAGTTCAGTTGAGTTCAGTTCAGTTACTCAGTCGTGTCTGACTCTTTGCGACCCCATGAATCACAGCACGCCAGGCCTCCCTGTCCATCACCAACTCCCGGAGCTCACTCAGACTCGCATCCATCCAGTCGGTGATGCCATCCAACCATCTCATCCTCTGTTGTCCCCTTCTCCTCCTGCCCCCAATCCCTCCCAGCATCAGAGTCTTTTCCAATGAGTCAACTCCTCGCATGAGGTGGCCAAAGTACTGGAGTTTCAGCTTTAGCATCATTCCTTCCAAAGAACACTCAGGGTTGATCTCCTTCAGAATGGACTGGTTGGATCTCCTTGCAGTCCAAGGGACTCTCAAGAGTCTTCTCCAACACCACAGTTCAAAAGTATCAATTCTTCGGCACTCAGCCTTCTTCACAGTCCAACTCTCACATCCATACATGACTACTGGAAAAACCATAGCCTTGACTAGACGGACCTTAGTCGGCAAAGTAATGTCTCTGCTTTTCAATATGCTATCTAGGTTGGTCATAACTTTCCTTCCAAGGAGTAAACATCTTTTAATTTCATGGCTGCAATCACCATCTGCAGTGATTTTGGAGCCCCCAAAATAAAGTCTGACACTGTTTCCACTGTCTCCCCATCTATTTCCCATGAAGTGATGGGACGGGATGCCATGATCTTCGTTCTCTGAATGTTGAGCTTTAAGCCAACTTTTTCACTCTCCTCTTTTACTTTCATCAAGAGGCTTTTTAGCTCCTGTTCACTTTCTGCCATAAGGGTGGTGTCATCTGCATATCTGAGCTTATTGATATTTCTCCCGGCAATCTTGATTCCAGCTTGTGTTTCTTCCAGTCCAGCGTTTCTCATGATGTACATGAATGCCCTTATGAGTCACAAAAACCACCACTGTCTTCTGTTTTCTGTGTAGCACTTGATCTAAATGCCATATTTAGGGGTTTACCCACCAACTCATGACAGTGGGAACTGCAGAACAAAGTTTAACAGATACCAACTATCCAATGTAATATTTTAATCAATCAATAAATATACCTCCCATGCGCCTTTCAAAAGAAGGAATGGGGACTGAGGAGGGAGAAACACAGTTAAGTTGACAATCTTCTCAAGAATTTTTGCTGTGAATAGGAATGGAGAAATGGGATGACTGAGAGAGTAAATATGATCTAGGGAGGGTTAAAAATAGGGATACGAGGCATAATCAGATTAACACAATCAGTAGCATAGTGGAAAGTTCAGTTCAGTTCAGTCGCTCAGTCATGTCAAACTCTTTGCAACCCCATGGACTCCAGCATAGGAGAAAGAAGGGGATTAAAGAAGTAGACTTCTTGGTGACATGAGGGCAACAAGATGTAGACCGTGAAGAAGAGGTTGACTGGTTATGGGCAAGATCTATCTTTTCTAGAACAGAACGGAAGAAGGAGCAGACTGCAATAGAGCTAAAACCTTGTGGATGGGAAGACGAGGGGGTTCGCATCTCCTGGCTTCACCTTCGTGAATGAAGTGTGAGAGGTGAGGCTATCAGCTGAAACTAAGGGGTGAGCAGGATACTGGAAGTTTGAGAAGAGAGAAAAGTTAGAGACCTTACTAGAGAAATGTGAAAGGACAGCCAGGCAGTTGTTGAGGGACCATATGGAGTTTGTAATCACATATTTAAACAAAAGCAGTCAGCCCAGTTGGTGATTTCTCTTAAGCAATATCCAGCTAGTTGGTTACAGGTGCAGAAAAGACAATTGTTGTTCAATCACTAAGTTGGTCCGACTCTTTGTGACCCCATGGACTGCAGCATGCCAGGCTTCCTTGTCCTTCACTATCTCCTGAAGCTTGCCCAAGTTCATGTCCACTGAGTCAGTGATGCCATCCAGCCATCTCATCCTCTGTTGACCCCTTCTCCTGCCCTCAATCTTTCCCAGCATCAGGATCCCTTCAAATGAGTTGGCTATTTGCATCAGGTAGCCAAAGTATTGGAGCTTCAGCTTCAGCATCAGCCTTTCCAATGAATATTTAGGATTGTTTTCCTTTAGGATTGACTAGTTTGATCTCCTTGCTGTCCAAGGGACTCTCAAGAGTCCCAAATTCATGTCCATTGAGTCGGTGATGCCATCTAACCATCTCATCCTCTGTTGTCCCCTTCTCCTCCTGTCCTCAATCTGTTGAGTTCAATCAGAGTGATCATAGTAAGGTAGGGGTTATGATTGTGTGGTCTTCAGACCAGCAGCATCAGAATTATTGAAAACTGGTAAGAAATGTAAAATCTCAGTCTTCATTCAAGATGTCCTAAATCAGAAACTCAGAAGGTAGGGCCCAGCGGTTTGTGTTTTATCAAGCCCTTCAGGTGACCCTGATGCTACACCCAGTCAAGTTTGAGCAGCATTGCAATAAAGAGAAAGAACAACCGGCTTCCCTGGTGGTCCGGTGGCTAAGACTCTGTACTCCCAATCCAGGGAACCCAGGTTTGATCCTTGGTCAGGGAACTAGATCCCACATGCTGCAACTAAGAGTTAGCATGCCGCAACTGAAAGATTCACATACCACAATTAAGATGCTGCGTGCCCCAACTAAGACCTGGCGCAGCCAATAAATTTTTTTTTTTTTTAAGGCAAACAAACAGACCTGAGGGTATTTATAAGGGAATAATTAAATGGAAGACTAAAGAGTCTAAACTGGAAAAGAAAGAAAGTGAAGGCATGAGGGACTGATCAATGGCTTAGAATATAATGTAAATAACCATAGTATGGTATATTCATTTTCTATTGCTGCCATTACACACTACCACAAACTAAGTGGCTTGGAAGGTTTCCTTGGAGGCTCTGTGGTAAAGAACCCACCTGCCAATACATGAGACACGTGTTGGATCTCTGGGTCAGGAAGATCCCCTGGAGAAGGAAATGGCAACCCACTCCAGTATTCTTGCCTGAGAAATCCAGGCTCCTATGCAGTGGAGCCTGGTAGGCTACAATCCACGGGGTCACGAAGAGTCAGACACTACTTAGCAACTAAACAACAATAAAGCGGCTTGAAATAGCACCCATTGATTATCTCATAGTTCTGTGGGTCAGAAGTACCAGTACAACATGGCTCAGCTGGGTCCTCTGCTCAAAGTATCAAAAAGGCTGAAATTAATGTGTTGGTTGGACTGCATTCCTCACAGGAGATTCTAAGGAAAAAATCTGCTGAGATTATATAGGTTGCTGACTAAATTTAGTTCCTTGAGGTAGGAGGTATGCAAGGCAAAACAGGAAAACTTTTGAAGTCACCTCCTCCCGCAGGCACACAACTATTTACAGAGCAACTATCTATGAGAACATGCTGACGATCAGAACAGATTTTTCACCACTAAAGATACAAAGCGGTGGGCTTCCCTGGTGGCTCAGACGGTAAAGAATCTGCCTGCGATGCAGGAGACCTGGGGTCAGGAAGATCCCTTGGAGAAGGAAATAGCAACCCACCCCAGTATTTTGCCTGGAGAATTCCATGGACAGAGGAGCCTGGCAGACTATAGTCCATGGAGACCATGGAAAGAGCTGGACATGACTGAGCAACTAACACTTTCACCTTCTTTCCAAGATATAAAGAAGGAACTATGATGAGATAGGTAGGAGGGGTGGAGGCATAGTACAGTCAAGACCCGAACCCCAGGGAAGTGACCCACAAGGGGAAGGATCATCACAATTGCAGAGGTTCTCCCCAGGGAGTGAAAGGTCCAGGCCACATATCAGGCTCCAGAGGTCCTGCACCAGAAAGATGCAAGGCTTGTGTACAAAGAACCAGAGAACTGTGGGCACCAGAAACTCTGTTCTCAAAGGGCACGTGCAAATTCTCACAAGCTTCAAGCTCCCAGGCAGAGGCAATAATTATAAAGGATCTTGAGTCAGATCCACTTGCTAACCTCGGAGAGCCTCCTGGAGAAGCAGGAGGCAACTGGAATTCCCCCTGGGGACACAGATTCTGACCACCACCAATTCTGGGAGATTGTTCTAACATGCAGACACTAGTCTGGCAAGTGATTTTCTGGTGTACTCTCTCTAGTTTATTAGCCCTGTGAAATTACCCACCCACCAGCTGGCCAGCTCCAGTCCTAGGGACTGCCCCCTGTCCCAAGACCACATAGCCTGCCCCACGAGGTCCTACCCCCACAGTCAGCAGGCTGGCACCAGCCCCAGGCCACCCCAGGCCATGCAGCCAGTCACACAGGACTCATCTCTCCTACCACTGAGATTATACAGCCCACACAGGGGGTACCCCTAGAACATTCAGTTCTGGTGACCAGAGGGGAGTGTGCTGCTGGGCCCCATAGGACGTCTCATAAGGACAGTTCACCAAGAATGGAAAATGTTACCAACCTACCCAATACCACAGAGAATCAGATAAAATGAGGAACAGAGGAATAAGTTTCAAACTAAGGAATAAAACAAAATTCTAGAAGAACTAGGTGAAATGGAGATAAGCAATCTGAGTAGATAAAGAATTCAAGATAATGATCATAAAGATGCTCAGTAAACATGATGAGAAGTATAACAAAGACTCAGAAAATATAAAGGAACAAACAATAACTGAATAAAAAATACACTAGAAAAAATCAATAGTAGATTAGATGACACAGTGAGATAGATCAACAAACTAGAAGAGGAGTAGAAATTACCCAAGCCAAAATTAAAAAATAATTTTTTTTTTAATGAGGATAGTTTAAGAGACCTCTGAGACATCATCAAATGTATGAACATTTGCTTTTAGGATTCCCAGAAGAAGAAAGAAAGGGGGCAGAGAATTTATTTGAAGAAATAATACCTGGAAATTTTCTTAACCTAGGGAAGAAAACAGGTCCAGGAAGTCCCAAACAAGATGAACCCAAAGAGGGTCACCAAGTCACATTATAACTAAAATGACAAAAATTAAAGATAAAGAAAGAATTTTTAAAGCAGCAAGAGAAAAAGCAACTAGTTACATGAGAACTATCATAATGCTATCAGCTGACTTTTCAACAGAAACTTTGCAGGCCAGAAAGGAGCTGCCTGACATATTCAAAGTGATGAAAGATAAAAACTACAACTAGAATACTCTAGCCGGCAAGGCTATCATTCAGATTTGCAGGAGAGATAAAAGAGTTTTACAGACAAGCAAAAGCTAAAAGAGTTCAGCAGCACTTAACTGGCTTCACAAGAAATATAAAAAGGACTTCTTTAAGCAGAAAAGATCACAAACAGAATTATGAAAATTACAAAAGGAAAAATCTCATTGGAAAAGGTAATTATACAGTAAAGGTAGTAGATCAAAACTTACAAAGCTAGTAGGAAGGTTAAAAGATAAAAGTAGTAAAATCACCTATATCCACAATAAGTAATTAGAGGAAAGGATATGCAAAACAAAAATATATGAAATATGCTGTCAAAACAGGGGGGTATAAAATGCAGGGTTGTTAGAATGTGCTCAAACTTAGATTACCAACTGAAAATAACCATGTATATTTAAAGGTGATTATATATTAATATGAACCTCATGGTAACCATAAAACAAAAACTTATAACAGATACACATACACAAAAGAGAATGGAATCCAAACATAACGCTAAAGATGGTCATCAAATCAGAAGGGAGGAGAGCGAAAGAAGGAAGGAACAAAAAAGAACTATAAAAACAATCAGAAAACAATTAACAAAATGTCAGTAAGTACATAACCTTTAACTATATGGATCACAACAGACTTTGAAAAATTCTTAAAGAGATGGGAATACCAGACCACCTTATCTGTCTCCTGAGAAATCTGTATGCAGGTCAAGAAGCAACAGTTAAAACTGCACATGGAACAAAGGACTGGCTCAAAATTGGGAAAGGACTACAGCAAGACTGAATACTGTCACCCTACTTATTTAATTTATATGCAGAGCACATCATATGAAATGCTGGGCTGGATGAATCACAAGCTAAAATCAAGATTGCTGGGAGAAATATTAATAACCTCAGATGAGGTTATATGCAGACAACATCACCCTTATGGCAGAAAGTGAAGAAGAACTAAAGAGCCTCTTGATGAAGGTGAAAGAAGAGAGTGAAAAAGTTGCCTTAAAACTCAACATTCAAAAACTAAGATCATGGCATCCAGTCCCATAACTTCATGACAAATAGAAAGGGAAAATGTAGAAGCAGTGACAGATTTTATTTTCTTGGGCTCCAAAATCACTGGACAGTGACTGCATCCATGAAATTTAAAGATGCTTGCTCCTCAGAAGGAAAGCTATGATACACCTAGGCAGTGTATTAAAAAGCAGAGACATCACTTTGCCAACAAAGATCTATCTAATCAAAGCTATGTTTTTTCCAGTAGTCATGTACAGATGTGAGAGTTGGACCATAAAGAAGGCTGAGTGCCAAAGAAATCATGCTTTCTAATTGGAATGCTAGGGAAGATTCTTGAGAGTCCCTTGGACTGAAAGGAGATCAAACCAGTCAATCCTAGGAAATCAACCCTGAATATTCACTGGAAGGACAGTTGCTAAAGCTGTGGTTTCAAAACTTTGACCACCTGATGAGAAGAGCCAACTCATTGGAAAAGACCCTGATGCTGGGAAAGATTGAAGGCAAAAAGGGGACAGCAGAGAATGAGATGGTTAGATAGCATTATCAACTCAATGGACATGAATCTGAGCAAACTCTGTAGAGGACAGAGGAACCTGGCATGCTACAGTCCATGGGGTCACAGAGTTGGACATAAGATAGCGACTGAACAACAACCACCATATACCTATCAATAATTATTTTAAATGTAAATGGACTATATACTCCAGTCAAAAGACATAGTGTGACTAGATAGCTAAAACACAAGACCATATACATATTGCCTACAAAGGACTCACTTCAGATCTAAAAACACTCACAGAAAGAAAGTGAGATGATTGGGTAAGGATATCCCATGCAAACAGAAACAAAACAAAAAATCTAAGTAACAATACTTAAACAAAATAAATTTTAAAACAAAGACTGTAACAAGAGACAAAGAAGCACATTACCTTATGATAAAGGGACAGATCCAAGAAGAAGACACAACCATTGTAAATACATATGTGCCCAACATAGGTGCATCGAATATAAACAGCAAATATCAATAAGAATAAAGGGAAATTTTGACAGTAACACAGTAACAATAGGAGACTTTAACATCCCACTTACATCGATAGATAGAAAATTACTAAGGAAACTGTCACTGTTTGCAGATGATATAATACTATATATAGAAAATTCTAGATGCCACCAAAAAACTTTAGAACTAATAAATGAATTTAGTAAGATAGCAGGATACAAAATTAATATACAGAAATCAGTTACATTTCTGTACGAAAACAACAAAATCTAAGAAAGACAAATTAATAAAACAATCCCATTTACAATTGCATCAGAAAGAATAAAATACCTAAGAATAAATCTAACCAAGGAGGTAAAAGATCTCTACTTGGAAGACTGTAAGACACTGATGGATTTAACGTAATTCCTATCAAAATACCAATGGAATTTTTCACAGAACTAGAACAAATAATTACAAAATCTGTATGGAAACACAAAAGGCCCCAAAGAGCCAAAACAATCTTGAGAAAGAGGAACAAAGCTGGAGGTATCATGCTCCCTGCTTTCAAACTATAGTACAAAACCACAGTCATCAAAACAGCATGATTCTGGCATAAACACAGACATACAGATCAACGGAACAAAATAGAGAGTCCAAACATAAACTCACACTGACACGGGCAGTTAATCTACAACAATCCCAGGTGGCGCTAGTAGTAAAGAATCTGAATATCAATGTAGGAGACCTAAGAGATGGGGGTTTGGTCCATGGGTTGGAAAGATCCCCTGTAGAAGGAAATGGCAACCCATTCCAGCATTTTTGCCTGGAAAATTCCAAGGACAGAGGAGACCGGCAGGCTATAGTCCATGGGGTCACAAGGAGTTGGACACAATTGAAGCAACTTAGCACAGCACAATATACAACAAAGGAGGCAAGAATATACAATGGGAAGAGACCTTTTCTTCAATAAATGTTGCTGGGAAAACTGGACAGCTACATGCAAAAGTATCAAACTGGACTACTCTCTTATACCGTGCACAAAAATAAATTCAAAATGAATCAACACTTAAATATAAGAACTGAAACTTTTATAAAACTCAGAGAAGAAAATACAACCAATATATTCTTTGATACAAATAGCAGCAATAATTTTTCGGGTATCTCGCTTCCAATAAGAGAAACAAAAACAAAGATAAATGAGAGTACATCAAACTAAAAAGCGTGTACACCGAGAAGGAAATGATCAACAAAATTAAAAGACAGAGGAATTCCCTGGTAGTCCAGAGGTTAGGATTCTGTGGTTTCACTGCCATGGCCCTGGGTTCAATTCCTGATCAGGAAACTAAGATTCTGCGAGCCACATGGCACAGCCAGAAATAAAAAATGAAAAGAGACTCTTGAATGGGAAAACATACTTGCAAATGATATATCCTATAATGGGTTCATATCCAAAGTAAAGAACTCCTGCAATTCAATATAAATAAAACCAAACAACCCAATTAAAAAATGGACAGGGACTTCCCTGGTGCTCATTAGTGAGGAATCCACTTGCCAGTGCAGGAGATGCAGGTTTAAGCCCTGTTCTGGGAAGATCCTACATGCCTTGGAGCAACTAAGCCCACGCAACACAGCTATTGAGCCTGTGCTCTGGAGCCAGCAAGTCACAACCACTGAGTCCACATGCCCTACAGCCTGTGCGCCACAAGAAAAGCCACTGCAACGAGAAGCCCACAACTAGAAAGTGCAGGCTTTCTAAATGAAACTAAAGCACCACAACTAGAAAGTGGCCCCCATCTCTGCAACTAGAGAAAAGCCCTCATAGCAACAAAAACCAGCACAGCCAAAAGAACAACAAAAACAAGCAGAGGACCAGAACATTTCTCCAAAGAAGACATACAGATGGCTGACAGACACATGTGAAGATGCTCAGCAGCACTAATCATCGGGGAAATGCAAATAAAAGCTATGAAATATCACTTCACACCTTTCAGAATGGCTACTGTCAAAAAGATAACAAGTGTTGGTGAGGATGCTGAGAAAAGGTGGACTGCTGGTAGGAATATAAACTGGTGCAGTCCTATGGAAAACAGTATGACGTTTTCTTAAAAAATTAAAAATAGAACTACTATGCATGTGTGCTAAGTCACTTCAATCGTGTCCAACTCTTTGCAACCCCATGAACTGTAGCCCACCAGGCTCTTCTGTCCATGGGATTCTCCAGGCAAGAATACTGGAGTGGGTTACCATGCCCTCTCCCACAGATTCTTCCTCACCCAGGGATCAATCTCGCGTCTCTTACATCTCCTGCACTGGCAGGCGGTTCTTTACCACGAGCACCACCTGGAAAGCCGAGAATTACCATACAAGACAGCAATTCCATTTCTGGGTATTTTTTTCAAACAAAACAAAAACACTAATTTGAAATGATATATGTACCCTCATGTTCACTGAAGCCTTATTAACAATAATCAGCATAATGAAAGCAACTTAAGTGTTCACTGATTGATAAGTGGATAAATAAGATGTGATATATATATTATATATATCACATATATTAATACATATATATATACACTCAACCATAAAAAAGAATGAAACTTTCCCTCTGTGACATGGATGGATGTCATGAGGGTATTATGGATGGATGGATGGATCCATCCTCTGGATGGATCTAGAGGGTATTATGCTAAGTAAAATCTCAGACAGAGAAAGACAAATACCATATGACTTCACTTATATGTATAATCTAAACAACAAAACAAAGGAGTAAGCATAAAACAGAAACAGACTCATAGATATGAGAACACACCGGTGGTTGCCAGGGGCTAGGTGGGGTAGTGAAAGTGAAGTGAAAGTCACTCAGTCGTGTCCGACTCTTTGTGACCCCCGTGGACTGTAGCCCTCCAGGCTCCTCCGTCCACAGGATTCTCCAGGCAAGAATACAGGAGTGGGTTGCCATTTCCTTCTCCAGGGCATCGTCCTGACCCAGGAATCGAACCCAGGTCTCCCACATTGCAGGCACACACTTTAACCTCTGAGCCACCAGGGAAGCCCCAAGGTGGGGTAGGGGTAGCATGAAATAGGTGAGGAAGACAAAGATGCACAAACTTTCAGTTATAAGATGAATAGGTCATAGGGATATAATATTCAGCATGCATATCATCAATATTTTAATAACTTGGCAGAGTGACATGGTAATTAGATTTACCATAGTGATCATCTTGTATAAAAATATCACATCACTGTGCTCTATACCTGAAGCTGATATAATATTGTAAGTCAATTACACTTCAATGTTAAAAAAAAAAAAAAACACCTCAGGGACTTCCTGGTGGTCCAGTTAAAATTCCACGCTTCCACTGCAGGGGCCACAGATTCAATCCCTGGTCAGGAAAGTTCTGCATGCCAGAGTGCCGCCAAAAAAACAAAAACAACAACCACCAACTCAGTTTCATACGGTTGAAGAACTCAGGTCTCCATTCCTTACTAGCTGTCAGGCAGGAGCCTCTATAACTTCTTTTTTATTTTTTTTTTTTGCTTCATTTCTTTTGTTTTTTTTTTTTTCTTTTTTAATATAAATTTATTTTATTTTAATTGGAAGCTAATTACTTTACAATATTGTATTGGTTTTGCCATACATCAACATGAATCCACCACGGGTATATTCGTGATCCCCATCCTGAGCCCCCCTCCCTCCTCCCTCCCCGTAACATCCCTCTGGGTTGTCTCAGTGCACCAGCCCCAAGCATCCTGTATCCTGCATCGAACCTGGACTGGCGATTCGTTTCACATATGATATTATACATGTTTCAACGCCATTCTCCCAAATCATCCCACCCTCGCCCTCTCCCACAGAATCCAAAAGACTGTTCTATACATCTGTGTCTCTTTTGCTGTCTCATATACAGGGTTATTGTTACCATCTTTCTAAATTCCATATATATGCATTAGTATACTATATTGCTGTTTTTCTTTCTGGCTTACTTCACTCTGTATAATAGGCTCTAGTTTCATCCACCTCATTCAAATGGATTCTTTTTAATGGCTAAGTAATACTCCATTGTGTATATGTACCACAGCTTTCTTATCCATTCGTCTCCTGATGGACTTCTAGGTTGCTTCCATGTCCTGACTATTATAAACAGTGCTGTGAAGAACACTGGGGTACATGTGTCTCTTTCAATTCTGGTTTCCTCAGTGTGTATGCCCAGCAGTGGGATTGCTGGGTCGTATGGCAGTTCTATTTCCAGTTTTTTAAGGAATCTCCACACTGTTCTCCATAGTGACTGTACTAGTTTGCATTCCCACCAGCAGTGTAAGAGGGATATAAAACCAACACACAGAAATCCCCTGCATTCCTATACACTAATAATGAGAAAATAGAGAAATTAAGGAAACAATTCCATTCACCATTGCAATGAAAAGAATAAAATACTTAGGAATGCATCTACCTAAAAAAAACTAAAGACCTATATATAGAAAACTATAAAACACTGGTGAAAGAAATCAAAAAGGACACTAATAGTTGGAGAAATATACCATGTTCATGGATCGGAAGAATCAATATAGTGAAAGAGTATACTATCCAAAGCAATCCATAGGTTCAATGCAATCCCTATCAAGCTACCAATGGTATTTTTCATAGAGCTAGGACAAATTATTTCACAATTTGTATGGAAATACAAAAAACCTTGAATAGCCAAAGCAATCTTGAGAAAGAAGAATGGAACTGGAGGAATCAACCTGCCTGACTTCAGGCTCTCCTACAAAGCCACAGTCATCAAGACAGTATGGTACTGGCACAAAGACAGAAATATAGATCAATGGAACAAAATAGAAAGCTCAGAGATAAATCCACACACCTATGGACACCTTATCTTTGACAAAGGAGGCAAGAATATACAATGGAGAAAAGACAATCTCTTTAACAAGTGTTGCTGGGAAAACTGGTCAACCACTTGTAAAAGAATGAAGCTAGAACACTTTCTTCCAGTACTCTTGCCTGGAAAATCCCATGGGCAGAGGAGCCTGGTAGGCTGCAGTCCATGGGGCCGCCAAGAGTCGAACACGACTGAGCAACTTCACTTTCACTTTTCACTTTCATGCATTGGAGAAGGAAATGGCAACCCACTCCAGTGTTCTTGCCTGGAGAATCCCAGGGACGGGGGAGCCTGGTGGGCTGCTGTCTATAGGGTCACACAGAGTCAGACACGACTAAAGCGACTTAGTAGTAGTAGTAGAACACTTTCTAACACTATACACAAAAATAAACTCAAAATGGATTAAACATCTAAACATAAGAACAGAAACTATAAAACTCCTAAAGGAGAACATAGGTAAAACACTCTCTGACATAAATCACGGCAGGATTCTCTATGACCCACCTCCCAGAATATTGGAAATAAAAGCAAAAATAAACAAATGGGACCTAATTAAAATTAGAAGCTTCTGCACAACAAAGGAAACTCTAAGCAAGGTGAAAAGACAGCCTTCAGAATGGGAGAAAATGATAGCAAATGAAACAACTGACAAAGAATTAATCTCAAAAATATATAACTTCTTAAAACTCCTGCATTCCTTTTCTTATGTTGTCTCTTCCATCCTCCAACCAGCAACAGCACATGGAGTCCTCCTTAAATTTCAAATATTTCTGACTGCCCCTTTGGCCACATCTCTTCTGCTTTACACTTTTGGTTGTAACTCTCTGACTCCACCCAGGGAAAGTTTTCTGCTTTTAGGGCCTCACGTGATTAGGTTGGGCCTACCTAGACAATCCAGGATAACCTACCTACCTTAAATGTCATACCTTTTCTACATCTGCAAAGTCCATTTTGCCCTGTAAAGTAGAATATTCACAGGTGTCAGGATTAGAAATGTGAACATTTCTGGGGGACCTCTATCCTGCCCACAACAGCATGGAGTAAGCAGAACAGTGAGCTGGAGAACTGGAAGGGGGAGATTGTGCAGGTGGTAAAGATTTTGGTGGTAAGATCTCAGGTGAATCCACAAGACTAGTAAGGAATAGAAGAAATGTCATTGACAACAAGAAAGCCACAGAACTGAGGGACTTCCCTAATGTTCCAGTTGCTAAGACCCTGGGCTCTCAATGTAAGGGGTCACCCAAGCCCACATGCTACAAGTAAAAAGATCCTGCATGCCCCAACTAAAGGTCCCATCCCCACATCTTGGGACACAAATCAAACCTCAGTAAATTCAAGAAAACTGAAATCATATCAAGCATCTTTTCTGACCACAATGCTATGAGACTAGATATCAATTAAAAAAAAAAAACTGTAAAAAACACAAACACATGGAGATTAAATAATACGTTTCTAAATAATGAACAGGTTACTGAAGAAATCAAAAGGGAAATCAAAATATTCCTAGAAACAAATGACAACAAAAACATGACAACTCAAAACCTATGGGATGCAGCAAAAGCAGTTCTAAGAGCAAAGTTTACAGCAACACAGTCCTACCCAAGAAACAAGAGAACCATCAAAAAAACAACCCAATGTTACATCTAAAACAACTAGAAAAAAGAACAACAACAACAACAAATCCCCAAAATTAGCAGAAGGAAAGAAATCATAAAGATCAGAGCAGAAATAAATGAAAAATAAATGAAAGTAACAATAGTAAAGCTTAATAAAACTAAAAGCTGGTTCTTTGAGAAGATACACAAAATTGACAGATCTTCATCCAGACTTATCAAGAAAAAAAGAAGAATCAAATTAAGAGACTATTATGAACAATTATATGGCGATAAAATGGATAACCTGGAAAAAATGGTCAGATTAAATAGAAAAGTTCAATCTTCCAAGACTGAACCAGGAAGAAATAGAAATTATGAACAATCCAATTACAAGCACTGAAATCTGTGATCAAAAATCTCCCAAAAAACAAAAGCCCAGGACTAGATGGCTTTACAGGTGAATTCTATCAAACATTTAAAGAAGAGCTAATGCCTATCCTTCTAAAACTCTTTCAAAATATTGCAGAGGAAGGAACCCCTTCCAAACTCATTTTATGAGGCCTGATACCAAAACCAGACAGACAACACAAAAAAAGAAAACTACAGTCCAATATCACTGATGAACATAGATACAAAAATCTTCAACAAAATTCTAGCAAACAGAATTCAATAACACATTAAAAAGCTCACACCATGATCAAGTTGGGTTTATTCCAGGGATGCAAGGATTTGTCAATATACACAAGTCAATCAATGTGATATGCCATATTAAAAAATTGAAAGATAAAAACCATAGGATACTCTCAAAAGATGCAGAAAAAGCCTTGGACAAGCTCCCATTTATGATTAAAAGTCTCCCAAAAATGGGCCCAGAAGGAACCTAACTCAACATAGTAAAGGCCATATATGATAAGCTCACAGCAAACATTATTCTCAATGGTGAAAAACTGAAAGCATTTCCCCTAAGTTCAGGAAATAAGACAAGGGTGTCCACTCTTACCACTATTATTTAACATAGTTTTGGAAGTCCTAGCTAAAGCAATCAGAGAAGAAAAAGAAATAAAAGGAATCCAGATCAGAAAAGAAGTAAAGCTCTCACTGTTTGCAGATGACATGATACTACATATAGAAAACCTAAAGATACTATCAGAAAATTACTAGAGCTAATAAGTGAATTTAGCAAAGTCACAGGATACAAAATCAGTACACAGAAATCACTTGCATTCCTATATACTAACAATGAAAAATCAGAAAGAGAAATTAAGGAATCAATCCCATTTACCACTGCAACAAAAAAAAAATAAAATATCTAGGAATAAACCTACCTAAGGAGACAAAAGAACTGTATACAGAAAATTTTAAGACACTGATGAAAGAAATCAAAGATAACATAAACAGATGAAGAGATATTCCACGTTTCTGGGTAGGAAGACTCAATATTGTGAAAATGACTATACTACCAAATGCAATATACCGATTCAATGTGATCCCTATCAAATTACAAACTGCATTTTTCACAGAGATAGAACAAAATATTTCACAATTCATATGGAAACACAAAAGACCCTAAATAGCCAAAGCACTCTTGAGAAAGAATGGAGCTGGAAGAATCAACAGTCCTGACTTCAGATTATACTACAAAGCTACAGTCATCAAGACAGCGTGGTACTGGCAGAAAAACATAAATACAGATGAATGGAACAAGATAGAAAGCCCAGAAATAAACCCAGGCACCTATAGGTACCTTATTTTTGACAAAGGAGGCAAGAATATACAATGGGGCAAAAAGCAGCCTCTTCAATAAGTGGTGCTGGGAAAACTTGGCTGCTACATATAAAAGAATGAAATTAGAACACTTCCTAACACCATACACAATGATAAATTCAAAATGGATTAAAGACCTGTGTAAGACCAGAAACTATAAAACTCTTAGAGAAAAACATAGGCAGAACATTCGATGACATAAATCAAAGCAATATCCTCTATGACCCACCTCCCAGAATAATGGAAATAAAAACAAAAGTAAACAAATGAGACCTGATTAAATTTATAAGCTTTTGCACAGCAAAGGAAACTATAAGCAAGGTGAAAAGATAACCCTCAGAATAGGAGAAAATAATAGCAAATGAAACAACTGACAAAGGATTGATTTCCAAAATATACAAGCAGCTCATACAACTCAATACCAGTAAAACAAACAACCCAATCAAAAAGTGGGAAAAAGACCTAAACATACATTTTTCCAAAGAAAACATACAGATGCCTAACAAACACATTGAAAGATGCTTAGCATCGCTCATTATTAGAGAAATGTGAATCAAAACTGCAATGAGATATCACCTCACACCGGTCAGAATGGACAACATCAAAAAGTCTACAAACAGAGCCCCTAGCTTCTCACAGGGATGGAGCTGGAAGAAGGGACACCCTTGTGGCAGCTGCAGAAGCTTCCCACAGAGCAGGGCCTGCAGCTTCTTCACAAAATAATTGATGGCATTTGTGGCCTAACGTATCCCCTCTATCAGGATTATCACAGTGTTTGGGATTCAGCAGAAGGGATGAGTGTTCTAGAAGACATTACCACCTTTTTCAAAGCTGTAGTTGGTAAAAATTTATCTGATGAAGAGATATCTCAGCAGTCGAATCAGCTGAATTCATCTCATCAAGAAGCTATCATGAAATGCTTAAAAAGTAGGAAAGATGGAATCAAGCAGACTCTGTTGGAAGAAATAGTTGATATTTCCTCTGCACAGCTACAGGATTTTCATTGGCAGTTAAAGCTTGCACTTTCTAGTTACAAGATTGCTACATTACAAATGCCACTTTTAAACCTTCATCTAGATGTAAAAGAAAAATGGTGAAGTCAAGCCATATTCTGTTGAAATGAGTAAAGAAGAGCTGAAGAATCTAATAAATTCCTGGGAAGCAGCTAATAAGGTGGTCCTGCAGTTGAAATAACTGGAAATGATGAATAGCAACATTATCAGATTCCACTGATACAACTGATACACAAAGAGAATACCATGTGTTCAGAAAATCTGAACAGTTGAGAAAGCAGCAATGTTGAGATTACAAAGACAATAACTTATCAACTTCCCTGAGGAAAAGCAAATTATATGGCTGACAGGAAACGCATAAAAACATGAAAGATGAAAAGGCTGTAAACACAGTTTATATTTTCATAACGACTGGTTTGCTTCATTTATTAAATATTTGAGTAATTTTTATAGATACAGTTTTATGGAAAGTTAAAAATAGGCTCTAAAGTAATGTAAGCATACAAGCACAAATATATTTGAATATTGTTTAAAGAACTATGTGAATAGCAAGGATGCTTATTATGGATATATATGGTGGTTAATTTGTGATTTTTAAAAATAACTCTTAAAGTATGTATAAGTTGCATGTAGCTTAAGAGATTCCATGTTTTTCTCATATTTCAAAGGAAAAGTTATAAAAATGTAAAATTTTATAGAGGAGCTCTCCAGACTTGAACAAGAAGGAAAAAAAAAAAAAAAGAAGGAAAAAAAACTAAATCTGGGTGAACAATTTTGAGTTTTGAATTCTAGGAACTAAAATCTTATACTCAAGCATAGATAAAAGTGAAAATACCAGTTACTTACTTCTGCATTTCTGTGTCTGTTCCGGAGACTATGCTCTGATAAAAAGAACATGTGTCACTGTACAGTGTATACCTTACTATTCAGATATCAGCTAAGACTATATAAGTCCCTATTTGTTGTAAATTCTTAATTTGTTGTAAACTTAATAAAGTGCTGGATATTAACAACTTCATTGGAAAGTAAACCATTTTTAATTTCAGTGACCTTTAAAAACAAGCATTCTGAGCAAATAAAAATATATCATCTTTTTTTAAAAAAAGTCTACAAACAATAAATGCTGGAGAGGGTGTGGAGAAAAGGGAACCTTCTTGCACTGTTGGTGGGAATGTAAGTTGACACAGCCACTATGGAAGATGGTATGGAGATTCCTTAAAAAGCTAGGAATAAAACCATGATATGACCCAGCAATCCCATTCCTAGGCATATACCCTGAGGAAACCAAAACTGAAAAAGACATATGTACCCCAATGTTCGTTGTAGCACTATTCACAATAGCTAGAACATGAAAGCAACCTAGATGTCTACCAACAGATGAATAGATAAAGAAGTTGTGGTACATACACACAATGGAATATTACTCAGCCATAAAAAGGAACACATTTGAGCTAGTTCTAATGAGGTGAATGAACCTAGAGCCTATTATACAGAGGGAAATAAGTCAGAAAGAGAAAGATAAGTATTGTATACTAAAGCACATATATGGAATCTAGAAAGATGGTACTGAAGAAGTCATTTGTAGGGCAACAATGGAGAAACAGACATAAAGAGCAGACTTACGGACATGGGAAGGAGGAGGAAAGGGTGAGATGTATGGAGAGAGTAACATGGAAACTTACATTCAGTTCAGTTCAGTTCAGTTGCTCAGTCGTGTCCGACTCTTTGCGACCCCATGAATCGCAGCACGCCAGGCCTCCCTGTCCATCACCAACTTCCAGGGTTCACTCAAACTCACATCCATCAAGTCAGTGATGCCATCCAGCTATCTCATTTTCTGTCATCCCCTTCTCCTCCTGCCCTCAATCCCTCCCAGCATTAGTCTTTTCCAATGAGTCAACTCTTCGCATGAGGTGGCCAAAGTACTGGAGTTTTAGCTTTAGCATCATTCCTTCCAAAGAACATCCAGGACTGACCTCTTTTAGAATGGACTGGTTGGATTTCCTTGCAGTCCATGGGATTCTCAAGAGTCTTCTCCAACACCACAGTTCAAAAGCATCAATTCTTCAGCACTCAGCTTTCTTCACAGTCCAACTCACATCCATACATGACCACTGGAAAAACCATAGCCTTGACTAGACAGACCTTCGTTGGCAAAGTAATGTCTCTACTTTTGAATATGCTATCTAGGTTGGTCATAACTTTCCTTCCAAGGAGTAAGTCTTTTAATTTCATGGCTGCAATCACCATCTGCAGTGATTCTGGAGCCCCCAAAAAATAAAGTTTGACACTGTTTCCACTGTTTCCCCATCTATCTCCCATGAAGTGATGGAACCAGAGGCCAACTTACATTACCATATGTAAAACAGATAGCCAATGGGAATTTGCTGTATGTCTCAGGGAACTCAAACAGGAGCTCTGTATCAATCTAGAGGGGTGGGATGGGAAGGAGACAGGAGGGAGGTTCAAGAGAGAGGGGACATACATATACCTATGGCTAATTCACGTTGAGGTTTGACAGAAAACAACAAAATTCTGTAAAGCAATTATCCTTCAATTAAAAATAAATAAATTTACAAAATAAAAGTAAAGATCCTATGTCCTGCAACAAAAATCGAAAATCCCTGCGTGCCACAACTAAGACCTGACTCAGCCAAACAAACAAATCAGTAGAATTGAGGCCTGGGTGTTGGACGCTGGAGTCAGTTGAGAATAATTATGCAGGACGGATGGAAAGAAATGCTGTAAGCCCAGAACTCATGTTCTCATTAGAAGGCTTTAGTAGCACTGAAGCCATTAGAATTACTTAAGGCACGTAACATGCCTTAAGTAAACATGAATGTCCTGGAGTTTTACTCTAGCAATCCTGTATCATAATCTTTGGGCGGTAGGACCCATGCTTCTGATGATCATTAGATTAGGAGCTACCACCACAGGCAATAAGAAGCCGTTCAAAATTTTAGTGGGGAACCTGAGGATCAGAACTGGACTTTCAGTTAACGGTCTTTAAACTAGGCTTTCAACAGCTACGCAGTAATGGACAGTGTAAGGACATCAGTTTAAGGGGATCTTTGACTTCCATATACATTGTTGCCTCAAACTGATGTAAGGATGCACCTTCCATGTACACCATCATGCCTACTGTCTATCCCCACTACAGCTTTCACAACTGTTCTTCTCTTTATGAAAAAAAAAAAAAAAGTGTATCATCCACCCATCCTAAAAGAGAGACATACCTAAAAAAGTCCTCTCTTTAAAGAGGTCACCCAGAGTAGGCTTCACTCTTGCCATCTCCTGTTTCACCACTTCTAATTTACTTTGATTCATAGACCTAACATTCCAGATTCCTATGTAATATTGTTCTGTATAGCATCAAACTTTACTTCCATCACCAGTCACATCCACACCTAGGCGTTGTTTTTGCTTTGGCTCCATCTCTTCATTTTTTCTGGAGTTATTTCTCCACTGATCTCCAGTAGCACATTAGCACCTACCAACTGGGGCAGTTCATCTTTCGGTGTCCTATCTTTTTGCCTTTTCATATTGTTCATGGGGTTCTCAAGGCAAGAATACTGAAGTGATTTGCCATTCCTTCCTCCAGTGGACCACGTGTTGTCAGAACGCTCCACCATGACCCGTCTATCTTTGGTAGTCCTACATGGCAGGGCTCATAGTTTCACTGGGTTAGACAAGGCTGTGGTTCATGCGATCAGTTTGATTAGTTTTCTGTGACTGTGGATTTTCATTCTGTCTGAATCAGTGAATTAATATGTACTGGAATGGGCGAATTTAATTCAGATGACCATTATATTTACTACTGTGGGCAAGAATCCCTTAGAAGAAATGGAGTAGCCCTCATAGTCAACAAAAGAGTCTGAAATGCAGTACTTCAGTGCAATCTCAAAAATGACAGAAGATCTCTGTTCATTTCCAAGGCAAGCTATTCAATAGCACAGTAATTCAAGTGTCCCAACCAGTAATGCTGAAGAAGCTTGAAGTCGAATGGTTCTATGAAGACCTACAAGACCTTCTAGAACTAACACCAAAAAGATGTCCTTTTCATCATAGGGGACTAGAATGCAAAAGTAGGAAGTCAAGAGATACCTGGAGTAACAGGCAATGTGGCCTTGGGAGTACAAAATAAGCAGGGCAAACCATAACAGAGTTTTGCCAAGAGAACACACCAATCATAGAAAACACCCTCTTCCAACAACACAAGAGAAGACTCTACACATGGACATCACCAGACGGTCAACACTGAAATCAGATTGATTGTATTCTTTGCAGCCAAAGATGGAGAAGCTCAATACAGTCAGTAAAAACAAGACCAGGAGCTGATTGTGGCTCAGATCATGAACTCCTTATTGCCAAATTCAGACTTAAATTGAAGAAAGTAGGGAAAACCACTAGACCATTCAGGTATAAAATAAATCAAATCCCTTACATTTATACTGTGGAAGTGACAAATAGATTCAAGGAATTAGATCTGATAGACAGAGTGCCTGAAGAACTATGGATGGAGGTTTGTGACACTGCACAGGAGGCAGTGATCAAGACCATCCCCAAGAAAAAGAAATGCAAAAAGGCAAAACGGTTGTCTGAGGAGGCCTTACAAATAGCTGAGAAAAGAAGAGGAGCTAAAGGCAAAGGAGAAGAGGAAAAACATACCCATCCGAATGCAGAATCTGAAAGAATAGCAATGAGGGATAAGGAAGCCTTCCTCAGTGATCAGTGCAAAGAAATAGAGGAAAACAATAGAATGGGAAAGACTAGAGATCTCTCAAGAAAATTAGAGATACCAAGGGAACATTTCATGCAAAGATGGGCTCAATAAAGGACAGAAATGGTATGGACCTAACAGAAGCAGAAGATATTAAGAAGAGGTGGCAAGAATACACAGAAGAACTGTACAAAAAAGATCTTCACGACCCAGATAATCACAATGGTGTGATCACTCACCCAGAGCCAGACATCCTGGAATGTGAAGTCAAGTGGGCCTTAAGAAGCATCACTATGAACAAAGCTAGTGGAGGTGACAGAATTCCAGTTGAGCTACTTCAAATTCTAAAAGATGATGCTGTGAAAGTGTGGCACTCAACATGCCAGCAAATTTGGAAAACTCAGCAGTGGCCACAGGACTGGAAAAGGTCAGTTTTCATTCCAGTCCCAAAGAAAGGCAATGCCAAAGAATGTTCAAACTACCACACAATTGTACTCATCTCACACGCTAATAAAGTAATGCTCAAAATTCTCCAAGCTAGGCTTCAACAGTATGTGAACCGTTAACTTCCAGATGTTCAAGCTGGATTTAGAAAAAGCAGGGGAACCAGAGATCAAATTGCCAACATTCACTGGATCATTGAAAAAGCAAGAGAGTTCCAGAGAAACTTCTACTTCCACTTTATTGTACTCCAAAGGCTTTGATTGTGTAGATCACAACAAACTGTGGAAAATTTTTAAAGAGATGGGAATACCAGACCACCTTACCTGCCTCCTGAGAAATCTGTATGCAGGTCAAGAAGGAACAGTTAGAACTGGACATGGAACAATGGACTGATCCCAAATTAAGAAAGGAGTACGTCAAGGCTGTATATTTTCACCCTGCTTATTTAACGCATATGCAGAGTACATCATGCGAAATGCCAGGCTGGATGAAGCACAAGCTGGAAACAAGATTGCAGGGAGAAATATCAATAACCTCAGATATGCAGATGATACCACCCTTATGGCATAAAACGAAGAACTAAAAAGCCTCTTGATGAAAGTGAAAGAGGAGAGTGAAAAAGCTGGCTTAAAACTCAACAGTCAAAAAACAAAGGTCACAGCATCCGGTCCCATTACTTCATGGCAAATAGTTAGGGAAACAATGGAACAGTGAGAGACTTTTTTCGGGGGGCTCCAAAATCACTGCAGATGGTGATTGCAGCCATGAAATGAAAAGATGCTTGCTCCTTGGAAGAAAAGCTATGACCAAACCAGACAGCATATTAAAAAGCAGAGACATTACTTTGCCTCTTCTTTGTTTTTGAGTCCTTACGCTGGACTCATTTGTCTTGAAATGGTGGGTAACTGCAGCTACAGATTTCAATTTACAGTACATATCAAGCAATTCAACTTTTTCTTATAATGTCATAACTGTTCTCTACTTCTTGGGAGCACTTCCAACAGCACCAGCAACACTTTGTATGGCTCCTACAATGTTACTTAAGGTTTACCCTACTGCTTTAAACACAATGAAAAATATGTAAGAACCACGACAGATCACTTCTTACTGTAATATGCTATTTACTGGAGAGAGCAGTTAAGTAACTGCTCATGTGGAGATGATTAGCCTCACAAAGCCTTTTAAGCAGATACAACACTTAAGTTCACTGCAATAGCAACAGGATGTGGCTATGAAATTATTACAGTAGTACAGTATGTACCACAGTCAATTTATGCAGCTATGACTTAATACTGCATCTTCATGTTTGTTTACATCTCTCTGGCCTTCCAATGGTGCCATGGATGGTCTCTGTTTGTGTACCTAAGTTTTGATAAATTGTAACTTTTTATAATAGATCTGTGTAAATTTTATGGTAATAAATGGTAAAACAGACTAGTAACTACATATATTTTATGCATTCATGACATACCGAGCTTTTTAAAAATGTTTTGCTATTTCTAGGCTATGTGTTTTGTCTGAGAGTTTTCTCAAATTGTCACAAATACCAAAAAATTTCCAATATATTTATTTTAAAATTCTGCATCTAACTGGACCCACACAGTTCAAAGTCATGTTGTTCAAGGGGGAGCTGTATTGCAAGGTATATTATAATTAATTTTTTATGTTCCCAATTTTTTCTGAGGGCTTTGGGTCAAATAAAATGCCTCTATCTGAAGAATAAAATATATAAGTAATATTAATATTAATTTGTTAAGTCTTGCTAAAGCCTTTCTTGGTGTTTCCCAGGAATTAAGTGAGTGAAGCTAAGTGGGTAACCGTTCTTTTGAAAGTTAGGTGCTTTCCAACTCTTTTGCTTTCAACAAAACTGAAAATTGAGGTGTCAGCTGATAGACTGTTAAAAATAATTTTGATAATAAATTGCTATGTGATTTTTGGCATTTGATTCAGAAGGGGCTCAAACAATTGAGAAAGTCTACAATATCAAAACTCATTTCCCCACACACACCAACAGTCAATTAATCATTGACAAAGGAGGTAAGAATATACAATGGCAAAAAGATAGTCTCTTCAGCAAGTGATGTTGGGAAAGCTGGACAGCTGCACATCAGTGAATTTAGAACACACCCTTACACCATACACAAAAATAAACTTAAAATGGCTTAACAACTTAAACATAAGACATGATACCGTAAAACTCTTAAACAAGAACATGGGTGAAACATTCTGACATAAATCATACCAATGTTTTTTTAGGTCAGTCTCCCAACGCAATAGAAATAAAAGCAAAAAATTAAAAAATGAGATCTAGTCAAAAATCACAAGCCTTTGTATAGCAAGTGAAAGTTGCTCAGTCGTGTCCGACCTTTTGTGACCCCATTGACTATACAGCCCATGGAATTCTCCAGGCCAGAATACTGGAGTGGGTAGCCTTTCCCTTCTCCAGGGGATCTTCCCTACCCAGGGATCAAACCAAGGTCTCCCACATTGCAGGCAGATTCTTTACCAGCTGAGCCACAGGGAAGCCCAAGAATACTGGAGCAGATAGCCTATCCCTTCTCCAGCAGATCTTCCCGACCCAGGAATCGAACTGGGGTCTCCTGCATTGCAGGCAGATTCTTTACCAACTGAGCTATGAAGGAAGCTCCTTTGTATAGTAAAGGAAACCATAAAAAAAAAACCAAACTGAAAAGACAATCTATGAACTAGGAGAAAATATTTATAAATAATGCAATCAACAAAGACTTAATCTCCAAAATATACAAACAGCTCATACAACTCAATAACAAAAAGCAAACAACCCAACCAAAAAATGGGCAGAAGACCTAAGTGGCTATTTCTCTAAAAAAGACATATAAATGGACAGTAGGCACATGAAAAAATGCTCAACATTGCTAATCATTAGAGAAATGCAAATCAAAACTACGAGATACCACCTTCACCAGGCACAGCAGCCACCATTAATGTCTCCAAATAATAAATGCTGGAGAGGATGTAGAGAAAAGGGATCCCTCCCACACTATCGGTGGGAATGTAAATTGGTGCAGCCACTATGGAGAACAGTATGGAAGTTATTCAGAAAACTGAAAATTGAGTTGCCCTATGATCCAGCAATCCCACTTCTGGACACATATCTGGAGAAAACTACAATTCAAAAAGATATATGCACCATTATGTTCATAGCAGCACTTACAATAGCCAAGACATGGAAACAACTTAAATCTCCATTGATGGATAAAGAAGACTTGGTACATACATACAATGGGATACTACTCAGCCACTGAAAAATAAAGGTGAAATAATGCCATTTGGGGGCATTCCTTCTCTTTTTTTTGGCCCCTGTCTTTTCATCTCCACCAGCGCCAGGCGAACAGGCCCAGCAGCACCACAATGAGGAGCAACAGGAGGACGATGCCTGTGACAGCACTCACCCGGTGCCGCCCTGAACCCAGTGCTGGGCTGATCTTGGAATGGGGATTCAGCTTCTCCATCAAGAGGGCAGCTGCAGGTGGAGGCAGGGGCTGAGCCGGGGGAAGGCCCACTTGCTCTTCAAATTGCCTCACCCTGGGGCCTAGACTCCACTCATCTTAGGAGACCCGGGTTCTGGTCTTGGCCTGTTCCTCAATCCCTTCAGCCTCACCTGTGTGTGTCTCAATATTATCATTCTCAATGAAATTAGGTCAGAAAGAGAAAGACAAATATCATATGATATTGCTTCTATGTGGAATCTAAAATATGACACAAATGAACCTATCTACAAAACAGAAATAGGCTCACGGATATAGAACACACAGTTGTGGTTGCCAAAGGAGCGGGTATGCAGGGAGGGAGGGGTGGACTGGGAGTCTGGAATTAGCAGATGTAAACTGTTACATATAGGATGGATAAACAACAAGGTTCTACTGTACAGCACAGGAAACTACATTCAATATCCTGTGATAAACCATAATGGAAAAGAATATACATATATATGTATAACTGAGTCAACTTTGCTGTATGGTAGAAATTAACACAACATTGTAAATCAACTACCAGTTCAGTTCAGTCACTCAGTCATGTCCGACTCTTTGCGACCCCATGAACTGCAGCACGCCAGGCCTCCCTGTCCATCACCAACTCCTGGAGTTTACTCAAAATCATGCCCATTGAGTTGGTGATGCCATCCAATCGTTTCATACTCTGTTGTACCCTTCTCTTCCTGCCTTCAATCTTTCAAACATCAGGGTCTTTTCAAATGAGTCAGCTCTTCGCATCAGGTGGCCAAAGTATTGGAGTTTCAGCTTCAATATCAGTCCTTCCAAAGAATATTCAGGACTGATTTCCTTTAGGATGGACTGGTTGGATCTCCTTGCAGTCCAAGGAACTCTCAAGAGGCTTCTCCAATACCACAGTTCAAAAGCATCAATTCTTCAGCGCTCAGCTTTCTTTATAGGCCAACTCTCACATCCATACATGACTACTGGAAAAAACGTAGCCTTGATCAGACGGACCTTTGTTGGCAAAGTAATGTCTCTGCTTGTTAATATGCTGTTTAGACTGGTTATAACTTTTCTTCCAAGGAGTAAGCGTCTTTTAATTTCATGGCTGCAATCACCATCTGCAGTGATTTTGGAGCCCAGAAAAATAAAGTCTGTCACTGTTTCCACTGTTTCCCCATCTATTTGCTATGAAGTGATGGGACCAGATGCCATGATCTTAGTTTTCTGAATACGAAGTTTTAAGCCAGCTTTTTCACTCTCCTCTTTCCCTTTCATCAAGAGGCTCTTTAGTTCTTCACTTTCAGCCATAAGGGTGGTGTCATCTGCATATCTGAGGTTACTGATATTTCTCCTGGCAATCTTGATTCCAGCTTGTGCTTCATCCACCCCAGCATTTCTCATGATGTACTCTGCATATGCGTTAAATAAGCAGGGTAACAATATACAGCCTTGACGTACTCTTTTTCCTATTTGGAACCAGTCTGGCGTTCCATATCCAGTTCTAACTGTTGCTTCCTGATCTGCATACAGATTTCTCAAGAGGCAGGTCAGGTGGTCCGGTATTCCCTTCTCTTGAAGAATTTTCCAGAGTTTGTGATCCACATAAAGGCTTTGACCTAGTCAATAAAGCAGAAATAGATGTTTTTCTGGAACTCTCTTGCCTTTTCGATGATCCAATGGATGTTGGCAACTTGATCTCTGGTTCCTCTGCCTTTTCTATAACCAGCTTGAACAACTGAAAGTTCATGGTTCACACAGTGTTGAAGCCTATTTTGGAGAATTTTGAGCATTACGTTACTAGCGTGTGCTGCTGCTGCTGCTGCTAAGTTGCTTCAGTCGTGTCTGACTCTGTGTGACCCCATGAGATGAGTGCAATTGTGTGGTAGTTTGAACATTCTTTGGCATTGCCTTCCTTTGGGATTGGAATGAAAACTGACCTTTTCCAGTCCCGTGGCCATTGCTGAGTTTTCCAAATTTGCTGGCATATTGAGTGCCGCACTTTCACAGCATCATCTTTTAGGATTTGAAACAGCTCAACTGGAATTCTATCACCTCTACTAGCTTTGTTTGTAGTGATGCTTCCTAAGGCTCACTTGACTTCACATTCCAGGATGTTTGGCTCTAGGTAGTCACCATTGTGATTATCTGGGTCATGAAGATCTTTTCTGTACAGTTCTTCTGTGTATTCTTGCTACTTGTTAGGTCCATACCATTTCTGTCCTTTATCGAGCCCATCTTTGCATGAAATGTTCCCTTGGTATCTCTAATTTTCTTGAGAGATCTCTAGTCTTTCCCATTCTATTGTTTTCCTCTATTTCTTTGCACTGATCACTGAGGAAGGCTTTCATCTCTCTCCTTGCTATTCTTTGGAACTCTGCATCCAAATGGATATATCTTTCGTTTCCTCCTTTGCTTTTGGCTTCTCTTCTTTTCACAGCTATTTGTAAAGCCTCCTCAGACAACCATTTTGCCTTTTTGCATTTCTTTTTCTTGGGGATGGTCTTGATCCCTGTCTTCTGTACAATGTCATGAACCTCTGTCCATAGTTCATCAGGCCCTCTGTCTATCAGATCTAGTCCCTTAAATCTATTTCTCACTTCCACTGTATAATCATTAGGGATTTGATTTAGGTCATACCTGAATGGTCTAGTGGTTTCCCCTACTTTCTTCAATTTAAGTCTGAATTTGACAATAAGGAGTTCATGATCTGAGCCACAGTCAGCCCCCAGTCTTGTTTTTGCTAACTGTATAGAGCTTCTCCATCTTTGGCTGCAAAGAATATAATCAATCTGATTTTGGTGTTGACCATCTGGTGATGTCCATGTATAGAGTCTTCTCTTGCGTTGTTGGACGAGGGTGTTTGCTATGACCAGTGTGTTCTCTTGGCAAAACTCTATTAGCCAATAAAATAAATTTTTTAAAAACTCCTATTCTCATTTACTTATTTTTGTGAACAATGTAATATTTAACCACCAATACACATACAAAAACATAGGGCCATCCATCTCATTAACAAAGACATTTTTACTAAAATTTTTTTATGTTTAATAATTATTTATCATAATTTATAACACATTTATATTGTTCTGACCAATTATGTACTACTAATAATTATGATGCTAATTCAGCCCAGAAGAAATTTAATATCTATTATCTGATCATCTTAGGAAATATTCTTTAAATTTCAATTCATATTTTTTTCTTGTTGCAGAAAATAATAATTATCAATACAGACTATTAAGAATAAAAATATGTTATATCAGGATAAAATTCCATAGAGAGAAGTACAATGGATTTTTCAAGTTTAAGGAAAAGACGTAACATAAAATTCCAACTTTAAAGAACTTTTTTTTTAATTAATAATAGTGGGCATCAAATTGCCATGGTATTTAAGTCCTATTGATACACTTCTAAGGTTTTATACCAGTTTTAAATGTCAATATATGCAATGAGCCATAAATTACATCCTTTGAAATTATTTAAACTTATAATACAAATTCAAAACATGATTGTGGGAAATACAGAAGCTTAAACATTTGAAGACTGCTGGCTGAAGACAACATCAGGAAATACTTGCCAAGAGTAGTTGTATTCTCTCCCTGGTGGTTCAGTCAGTCAAGAATCTGCCTGCAATGTGGGAGACTCGAATTCAACTCCTGTGTTGGGAAGATCCCCTGGAGGAGGGCATGCCAACCCACTCCAGTACTCTTGCCTGGAGAATCCCCATGGATAGAGGAGCCTGATAGGCTGTAGTCTACAGGGTCGAAAAGAGTCAGACATGACTGAGCAACTAAGATTAGCACAGCACAGTAGTTGTATAAATGAATCTTTGCTAAATTTAACTAGCAGCAAATTTAAGACCAAGAGGAGATTGTTACCATAATCCATTCACTTCTTATGTTTACTGATTGACTGGCCTCTCTGTGCTGGGAACTGTACTATGATCTGGAGATCAAATAGCATCCACGGTCCTGCCCTTGTGGAGTTGACAGGCCTGGAGAAAATCAATGAGGCCTAAACCAAGGTAGTAGCATCAAGGGTGGAGGTAAGAGAACAGATGTCAGTATTACTGACACTTGCTGACTTATCTCTATGTCTGTGTCTTTATTGCATATCTTCCTTTTTAAAAAAATAAGACCAACTTGCTGAAAGTCTAAGTCCAAATATTGAAGGCGCAGATGGAAGGCCTCCTTGAAACTGAGTGCTTTTATGACCCAATCCCCACCAAAATTTTAAATAACAAAAATAATTCCTGCTCATTTTAAGAACTCAAGTTAAGTCAAACGTAAAAGTGAACAGGTAGATAGCATATTAAAAAGCAGACACATTACTCTGCCAACAAAGGTCCGTCTAGTCAAGGCTATGGTTTCTCCAGTAGTCATGTATGAGTTGGACTGTAAAGAAAGCTGAGCACCGAAGAATTGATGCTTTTGAACTGTGGTGTTGGAGAAGACTCTTGAGAGTCCCTTGGACTGCAAGGAGATCCAACCAGCCCATCCTAAAGATCAGTCCTGGGTGTTCACTGGAAGGACTGATGTTGAAGCTGAAACTCCAATACTTTGGCCACCTGATGCAAAGAGCTTACTCATTTGAAATGACCCTGATGCTGGGAAAGACAGGACAGGAGGAGAAGGGGATGACAGAGGATGAGATGGCTGGATGGCATCACCAACTCAATGGACATGAGTTTGGGTAGGCTCAAGGAGTTGGTGATGGACAGGGAGGCCTGGCGTGCTGCAGTTCATGGGGTCTCAAAGAGTCAGACATGACTGAGCAACTGAACTGAACTGAACTGAACTGAACTGAACTGAGCCTCTTTGTCCCGTTCAATCTCATTTCTGTAAAAAGACAGCTGTTACAAAATGGGATGATTTCTATGATGCCAGACCCCAAGTGGAGGAGGATGTAGACCGGATCAAAGATGAATGAGCCAGACTCCTGTGTTATGCTGTCCTGGATCCAAATCTTTGCTTGCCTTGATGGTCTAAATCAACGTGGCAAGTTATACACACATGGACACACTCAAGATTGTCAAAGATGAAATTGTGACATGGTTTATGTTTCCAGCTGGCTCTGACTCCAGGGCCCCAGGGTATCTGTCTGTGTGTAGTCCCTGCAGGCCAAAGCCTAGTCCCCATCCATATCAGTCCTTTCAGGGACTTGGATGTTTGAAAATCCCGCTCAGTCTCAAAATTGGTCTCAGCACTGCTTCCACTGATCAACATGTCCTGCTCCAGGAGTTGACCTGCTGCAGACAGTACCCAGGGGGCAGGGTCTCAGCCTACACAGCTTCCCTGAACAGCTGTTTGGGAAACTTTGGAGTTCTGATCCTGTATTTGTGCCTCCTTGACTTCAGGCAGGCCCAGACGTCCCCAGCAGCAAAAAAGCAAGCAGATTTGCCAGAGGAGTACCAGCCAGCCAGTTCAGTTCATTCTGCTTTCATTTTTCCCACCTATGAGGTATTTGGCAGCTCATGTAAGTGTTGATAACCCTATGAGACTGAGACAAATGCCCTGCTCAAGGAATATACTAGCTCTTTCATTTACTTGTACACTTCACCTTTTAACTCAGGAAAGCTCTGGCAGGACACAGCACTGCTTTTCTCCACATTTTCCGTATTGCAGGAGTGGAGAAAGCATTTGATGAAAGACTGAGCGAATGAATGAATGAACAAATAACTACATGGTTTCTGTAAATTTCAGTTTTTTAAGTCTGTCACTTTAAAAATATGCTACCATCCCCTCTCTTGATTCAGGTCCTCATAATCTCTTACCTGTACCCTGCACCCAGCCCAGAAAGAGTCTCAGCATTATCCCTATACCTGTTCTTGGCATCATCCATCACTCCATTTCAGCTTTACCATCACAGTCTGCCTTGGAAATCATCTGACTCATTTCATTATGCTCTAAATTCAACCATTCATTCATTCAACAAACATGTATTGAGGGACCTCCCTGGTGGGCCAGTGGCTAAAACTTCGTGCTCCTGATGCAAGGGGCCCAGATTCGATCCCTGGTCAAGGAACTAGAGCCCACATACCACAACTAAAAGTTTGCAAGCCACAACTAAGACCCAGTTGGCCAAATAAATAAATAAATAATTTTTTAATATGTATTGAGCATCCACTATGTTCCAGGTATTGCTCTGGCTCCTTGGGACACATCAATAAGTTTAAAAAGACAAAACAAATATCAGTGTTCTGCAAGGGCTCATATTTGAATAAATATGTTACATCATATGTCATACTATAAAAAGTTAGATTAAAAAGAAAAAAAAGCAAGGAAACCAGCATAAGAGCGCAGGGTGAAAGATGCTGCCAGGAGCTGTCCTACTGAGAAAGGGAGCTAAGTGAGCTGAGCAAAATCTCAGAAGAGAAAGCAGGGAAAGAAGACAAGGAGGATAGCTGAGAGAAGGATGTTCTAAGTAGAGAGAACTGAGGCAGGGTGTGTCTGACATGACTGAGGAACAACAAGAAGACCCTTTGCTGGAGCAAAGTGACTGATGACGAGAACAGTAGGAGCCAGAGGTGCAGTCGTCTAGATCAGATCACACAGGACTTTGTCAGATGGTTTTGAGCAGAGGGACTTGCTCTGACATGTTTGAAAAGAATTCCTCTGGCTTCTGAGTGGAGAACAGACTCCTGGAGGTGGGGGTGGATTCAGAAGCAGAGGAAATTGTGGGAGCTACTGCAGTAACCCAGGCAAGAAATAACTAAGAGTGCCTCTGACCAGGACGGTAGCAGTGCAGGTGGTGAGCAGTGTATGGATTCGCTTCTGGATATATTTTGAAGACAGAGCCGTAGGGATTTCCTGACAGGTTGGAGGTAGGAGGTGAGAGAAAAAGTAAAGAATGACTCTCAGGCTTTATTTAGTCTGAGCAATGGAAGAAGAGCACCCTCATCAACTGAAGCAGGGGAGGCTGTGCGTAGAGAAGTACTGCTAAGTCACTTCAGTCACGTCCGACTCTGTGCGACCCCATAGACAGTACAGGGGGTAAGATTAGATGTCTGCATGTGGACACGTTGACCTTGGGTTCTCTTTTAAACTTTTAAGTGGAGATGTCAAGTAGACAACTGGATAAATGACTAGGGAGAGAGATCTGGGCTGGCTCTCTCATGGCTTCCCATGCTTTAAACATGGAGTTCACTGACATCTCCCAAATCAGCTGACTTGTCCCTTAAACTGCAATTTCTTAAATTCCATTGCCTACTTGATTTATTCATTTAGCTTTCTAACAGGCATCTCAGATTTAACATGTCCAAAAATAAGTTCCTAATTCTCTGACTCCCTCTATAAAACACAAACAGAACAAACAATAAAAATTTTTAAATATGGCAGTTCCATTCTTTCTAAAACTTTAAGCCATCACCGGCTCTTCCTTTCAAACTTCACATTCAAACCATCAACAAATGCTGCTGAATCCATACCCAGCCTATCTGTACCACCTTTACCAATGCACCCTGGTTCAAAGCACCATATCATCTCTTGCCTGAATTATTAACAACCTCCAAACTCTGACAGTCTGACAATCAAATTGATTCTTTTAAAAGGTAAATCAGAGCATCTCATTCCCCTCCTCAAAACCCCCAAATGGCTCCACTATCACAGTATGCGGTACAATCCACCACTCTGCTTGCTCCCCCTTCATCTCCCACTTACTCCACTTCCATCACACAGGCTTCCTCCCACAGGCCAAGCACATGCCCCTGCCGCAGAGCCTTTCACTGGTGTTTCTTCTGCCATGAAAGCCCCCTCCCCAGATTTGCAAAATGGCTGCTCTTTCACCTCCTTCATATCTCTGCTCAAACGTTACATCAGAAAAAAATCTTCCCCAACTACTCTGCACAAAAGAAGTACACCTAATCTCCCTCACCTGGCTTCATTTCTCTCTGTTGCACTTATGATTATCAGACAATATAATACATAATACCTAATATTTAATATATGTGTATTGTATGTCTCCCTAACTAGAATGTGAGCTTCACAGTAGCACAGACTTGTTTTGTTTTGTTTTGTTCACTTCTCTATCCTCAGTGCTTGGACCAGTGCCTGGCAGGTAGTAGACATTCACTAAATATTTGCGAGAGGAAGGAAAGAGGGAAGGAAGAAAGGAAGGCTGGCTTCTTTGGAGCTTAAGGGTTCATCATGACACCAGAAATTGGCTGGAGAAAAAAGACCTCAGTACCAACTCTTGAACACAAGTTCACGGCATAACCACCACCCACCTACCCCGCCCCACCACACACAGACCCTCAATAACCTAAAACCCATGAAAATGTGCAACAAAGGGAGATGTGACATACACTTGTGGGGTGGAAAAGTATACAGCCATTAAAAACACTAATTGTGAAGACAGCAAAATGTCTATAGTATGTTAAAAGTAGCAGACTGTGAAATAGAACAGTTCTCAATATATAATTACTGTGCTGCTATAATTACAGCAATGCAAATGTGTGCACACAGGAGAGCTGATGTTTAAAACAAAATAAATTACTGTGTTAGTGTTAGGCCTATTAGTGGCATGTGGGTGGTTTTGTAATCTTTTTTTTTTTTTCCTTTACAATTAAAAAAAAAAAATCTTGTATTCTTTCTTCCTTAAAAGGAGCACGTTTTAACTCCCTGGGCACACTGGCTGAGGAAAATCCCAGGCCAGTGAAGTCAGCACCCAAGTTTCCCCAGAGACTCCCCTGTGTGGAGGAGGGGTCCTGGGCCGCGCCTGCAGCGAGGGCTGCCCCAGAGGCTGAAACCCAGTGGCAAGTGAGGCATAGAGCGTTTGCATGACTAATCCAGGAAAAAAAACCCACCAGAGACTTATTTCTATTTAAGCACAGAGAAATGCAGAAGTAGATCTACGTGAACCTAATTTGTCTTTAAAACGAAACCAACCGTGCCCCTGAGGCTTTTTTGGGGGTGGTGGAAGGGGCTTCTGTAAGGAAAGTGAAGTCCAGGTTGTAATGACCCTCACTGGAGAACCAAACACTTGCACTGGGGTCGATTCGTGGGCCTCGGGTCGCTCCTCAGGGTAACCTCCGTGTTAGTGCCGAGAGGTCTGAATCTAGAAACCCACTGAATGTTCAGCTTTTCCTAACCAAATTAAGGTTATGTACATTGGGCATCATAAAAGCTACCGAATTTCTTACTAGAAAAAGGCATTTCAGGGTTATCATGGACTCCTTAAATCCTAGACAATCTTACTTGGCCCTGTACCCCTAGATTAAAAATTCCTGCTGCATCTGCTAAACACATTGTGTATGACGTGAACATTCTTTTTCATCTGTTGATAGGTTTCTGATTAATAAATACAAATAAATAAGTACAGATTAATTTAAAAGAAATACTGAATTCAGAGACTTTGTTGTTGTTATGTATGTTCTCCAAAGAGACAGTAAACGCCCCTACAGGTCCAGGAGCACGTTAAAAGGGGTCTTCCATCCCAGGAGTCCCCTATCCCTGCAGCAAGGCTGAACCCCCAATGTCCCTTCTAAGACAGTGGGTCCTGCACTGGCGGGTCCCCGGGGCCCAGGCATTGGAAAGGCGCCTGTGCTTTTCGGGTTTTTTTTTTTTTTTTCACGGAAATGCTGCAACCGCTGGTTGGCTCACCTGTATTTTAAGTTTTACTCTCCAATTATCACTGGGTTTTCCGGACGTAGACTGTCAGCCAGTGTCTAAAAAAATAACCAGCACGGTCCTGAGCGCGTGGCGCAGCCCTCGAGGGCGCTCTGGGTGAGCGCCCTGGGGAGGAGCCCTGACGCGCCCGGGCGTAGGCGGCCGGCCGGGCCGCGGCCAACCGCGGAATATCCTGCCCGCGAGCTCCCCCGCCTGGGCGCGCCGGGAGGCCCAGCCGAGACCAGGGAGCGCGCGGCGTTCCCGCGCGGAGGGCCGCGCCGGGCGTGGCGGCGGTGGGGGCGCCTTTCGGCGCCGGCTCCCGACAGGCCTCGGCGCCGGGCTGAGCGGCGCCAGGCCCGAGACGGTGCGGTTCCCGAACACCCTCTTCCCCGGCGGCTCGCGGACTGAAGGGAGACCGAGAGCAGAGGGGCGCACACGCCGGCCTGTTCCTCATCGCTGACGACTCCAGGACGACCCCTCTCCCGGCTCTCTTCTCATTCCCTGCGATGCCCCCAAACCTGATCTCCACTTTGGCGACCAGACTTGGCTGGTTCGAGAATCCCCGGCCTGACTCAGTCCGAGACTTATCTGACAATAGCATCTGGCACACGTTCTGTATGTTGCGTCTGCTGAATAAATAAAATATTTTATTTTTAATGTTTGAACGGTGTCGGTTTCAACAACATTTCAATAGTGAGCTCCTTGTTAGGAGTGGGTACAGTCTGTGATGTGCTGAGAAGGATGGGGGGCGGCCGAGGAAGTGGGAAAAACGCAGGAAGCTGCTGACTGAAAAGTCAGCTCTTAGAACCTATCCGGGCGCAGCGCCTGGTGCGGCGGAATTCCGCACGGAGGGCGAGAACCACGTGACCTCATCACGGAACTGGAAAGAAAGATGCTAAAGGGAGAGCCCGAAGGGGACAGTTATTCCTGACAGCCGGGTACAGGCTCTTAGAGGCACTAAAGACGTGGGATTGGGGAAACCTGAGACTCCAGGAGACCTGGACAGAAGGAGGCCTGTCAAAAGCGCCCCAAATCCTCCTGCAGAGACAGAGCGACACATGGCGCCCCGCCCCCCCAACACACACACACACACACACACACCACACACAGACACACACACACACAGACACACACAGACACAGACACACACAGAGACACAGACACACAGAGACACACACAGACACAGACACACACACAGACACACACAGACACACACACACAGACACACACACAGACACACACACACAGACACACACCCGGGCTGCGGGCTCGGAGGGCAGATTCCAGGCCCGGCCCCAGGCTTCTCAGATCCTTTGGGACCAAGGCAGCCTGCAGGGGGCAAAATGTTCGTTTCTACTGCTAGGCTGGGGCTGAAAACCAGAGCCAAAAATAGAAGATGAGATCAACTGAAAGGAATGAGACTGAACAAACGTGTGTATGTCGAAAACCCCGATGTGACACATAGTAAATTAATATTCCTAAACACGGGTGTAAAACGGGGTTACTTAGTGAGGAATGCTCGCATACGTGAATGAAGATTTGGAGGGAAAAAAAGGAAGTTCTACATTATACATCAAAATAAACTCCATGTGGATTAAAATTCTAAATATTTTTAAGAACGTCATAGAAACACTATATTAAATAGGATAAAACAGATTTATGGGTATATGTCAGCATTCCCAAAGCTTTGAAACAAGATACTGCAAAGGAAGACTAACATTCAAAAACTGGACAGGATTTTTAAAAGAAAAATGTTTACACAAAACAACAAACAGAAAATCCCTCAAATGTATAAAATTTTGTTTAAATATATATCTAAAAAAAAAACAAAGATTCCACTAATTCAATTTACAAAAAAGTATGTAATTCAAGAGGAGAAATGAAATTAGTACACAAGTATAGGAGGAAATTTTCATTGTTCCAGATAATCAAACATTTTAAACTTCAAACAACTTTGAAAAATATTGCATCACTGTATTGTACACCTGAAACTAACATAATATTGTAAATCAATTATACTTTTATTAAAAAAAATCTTTGACATAGCACCATACATCTACTAAAGTTGCAGAAATGCCATAAAATTGTAATGCATGATGTTAGCAAAGCAATAAAATAATGCTCACAATAATACTTTGAATATTTAAAAAATTGATTTATATACATCTTAATGATAAACTCATTAAGCTGAAGTAATATTGTCAAATATATGTTATTTTATCTTCACCCAATTAACAAAGCCCTTAACTTCAATGGAAAGTGACTGCAAAAAGATTGCTTCACCTCATCCTTTTCCCAGAGTTGCAGTTAGCCAGACGTAAAATGCCACTTCTTCATTTTCAGCACACTCAGTCTGTTGCAAAATAAAGTATCTATAGATATGAATTAAAGTACTGTCACAGTTTAGGGAAAGGATCTTCAAAGTAAAAGCAAAAAAAGATCTTGAGTTAGTTTATTCACTTCTGTGGTTTTAAATGCCATCACTGTGTTAATGATTCTCAAAACAGATCCCTAACCCCAACCTCTTCCCTGAACTTCAGACTCAAATATTTGTCTGTCCTCTGACCTCTTCAAATGGATATCAAACATAAATACCCAAATCTGACTGCTTGTTTTCCATCTCTCCTTCTCCAGACACACACACGCACACAACACGCACAAGACTGTTTTTCTAACAGTCTATATCTCAGTTAATAGCAAGTCAGTTCTTTGATTTGCTCAGGCCCCAGACTTGGAGTCATCCTTGAGTCCTTCTCTTTCCTCTAAGTCTGGATCAGATCATGCCAATTCTCTATTTAAAACTTACCCAAATCTCTCCATCTATCATCACCTGTAAAAGCTGAGGTGCTCACTGTGCCCTAAAGCCCTCCCCCACATCTCTGGCCTTTTCTCTTCCTCCTCTCCCTTCCCATGACTCCTTTTGGTTAGACTGGCCTCCTTGTTGTTCCTCAAACACACCAGGCACATGCCCACCTGACAGACCTATTTTCTCAGCTAGGAAGTCAGCCCCTCCATAGTCTCACATGATACATGCCCCACTTCCTTCAGATCTTTACTCAGAAGCAAAAACAACTGTCTCAGTGAGGCAAACAGGAAAAAAAAAAAAAAAAAAAAACCTCCCTGCTTTGGATTTTTCTACTTTATCACTATCTAAAGGTATGTAGGGAATTCCCTAGTTAGGACTCTGTGCTCTCACTGCCAACAGCCCCAGTTCAGTCCCTGGTCAGGGGGACTAAAATACCATAAGCCTCATTAGGTGGCTAAAAATAAAGTATACATGTGTGCGTGTAATTCACTTGTGTATTTTGTTTGTGTATGTGTCTTTCACTTGTGTATTTTGTTTATTATCTATATTTCCTTAGAACATAAACCTCTGAAGGCAGAGATAATTGTTTTGTTCACTGTGTATGCACAGTGCCTGCCACATAATGGACACTGGATAAATGTTCCCTGCATAGATGAGAGAGGGAAGGGAAATCAGGCAATACTGTACTATGTGGTAAAGATCAGAGATGGGAGGGAACATTCTCATTAACAGAACACTAAAAACAAACCAAAAAAAAAAAAAAAAGAAAACTAGCTTAGGGGGATTATTAAGAATACAGATGTAATAGTGCAAAAGGTTCTGTGTGTGTGTGTGCTTAGTCACTCAGTCGTGTCCGACTCTTTGCAATCACATGGAATGTAGCCTGCCAGGTTCCTCTGTCCATGGGGATTCTCCAGGCAAGAATACTGAAGTGTGTTGCCACACCCTCCTCCAGGGGATCTTCCCAACTCAGGGATCCAACCCAGGTCTCCTGCATTGCAGGTAGATTCTTTACCATCTGAGCCACAAGGGAAGCCCACAAAAGGTTCTACAAAATATAAATAGGTGTCTGTAGATATAAAGAACAGACTTGCAGAGACAGGGTGGAAAGAGAAGGTGGGACAAACTGAGGGAGTAGCATTGACATATATATACAACCATGTGTGAAACAGATAGCTAGAGGAAAGCCACTGTATAACACAGGAAGCTCAGCTCAGTGCAAGAATACTAGAATGGGCTGCCATGCCTCCAGGGGATCTTCCCAACCCAGGAATCCAACCTGGGTCTCCTGAATTGCAGGCAGTTTCTTTACTGCTGAGCCACCAGGGAAGTCCCAAAGCAACCTCTGCAGCTGGGGAGTCGGGGGAGCTGCCTTAGGCCCTTCCCCTGAATCAGGCACTGGGCTGGAAGATGGGCTTTCTCTAGCTGGCTGACAACACACTGCTGGGGCTGGAAGTGAAGTTAATCCTGACTAAAGAGCATGGCTTCCCTTTAGAAAAGAGAGTGGCATGAATGGGGCGTGGGGACCTGTCACAGGATCCATGACAAAGGAATATCCACTGAGGGCTGGGGTGCGGGAGATTATCGCCTGCTTCTATTCTGATGCAGCCTAATTACCCGTCCCTTCACCAGGGCCAGGTCTTGCAGAGACTCCCAAACAACACCCACATATTTTTGTTGGGAACCTGGTGCAAAGCCCTAAATTGTACATCAAGTTGCCTTGGGTCTTGGTCTGTACATCATGGAGACCGCTTCAATCATGGTCTCCTTTGGTCATCCTTGTTTGTCATCCCAGGCTAACTCCCGTGAAATGAAATATTCCCTGCCATATGGTGGGCAAGAAGTGTCATAGCCATCCGCAATTCCAGCCCTCCAAACGTGAATTTCTGAGCCATGCCGACAAGCTGCACCACTCCACATACGAGGAACTTAAGGATGTCACAATCATCAGTGATTACAACCCTCTGATGTGACCTAAGGGAATTCAAGAAGAGAAGAATATCTCTGTAAAAATGCAGAGTGCTGGCCCCAGATAGTTGAGATGCATATGAAAGGAATGACTTCAATAATGCCAGACTCTTGCATCTTGCACAGAATAACGCTGAAAGCTTTAACTTGATATCTGGTTTACCTTACTTAATAATCTTTGATGTTCAGACTCCTGGCCCCCTTTGTTGCACACTTATATAGTCTGATGCCCTTTCCCACCTCCTCGGAGCAGTCTCTTAGGGCTACTGAGATGCTGTCTCCTGGGTTTGGAGTCCTAAACATTCCCACCATATAAAACACTCTCTACTTTCAGGTTGTGGCTAATTTTTTAGTTAATACACCCAAAATACAAGTCAATCCAGCTACCTGGCTCTTCCCATAGTCTTGGTTGATGCTGCCCTCTGAACTTCCTGCCACTATTCTCAGTCTCCTGAGCCTGTATCACCTGCAATCTTTGTTCACCTACAGAAAGGAGCTCCCTCCACCTTCTACCTTAACTGAAATCTGGCTGGGGACATGGCTTCCCTTGCTGATCTCTTGAGAGATGCTGACTCAATCCTGTTGTCCGTCTACGACGGGACAAGGAGGAGGATGGTCAGCATCTTTCCACCTCCCACCACCTCTTTTGGACTGTCACTCTGCTTTGAGTCTCCCCTCATTGGCAACACCGTCTTCCTGTCTCCCAACATTCACTGGGAAATACTGTCATCACCATAAATAACTTAGTATCTCTGGGGATAATACATTCTCCATCTTAATCTTAAAGTCTCTGACTCCTTTGTCTCCAATAACCTTTGTTCTTTCTACTGCTTGAGCCACTCACCCCCTTGGTCATACTCTAAGCCTTGCTGTTACTTAGAAGGGCTACACTCTGTGATAAAACCCCATTCTCCAAACACAGCCGTACTTGTAACTCTCCTCTTATCTCTCCACCTCCTTTGGCTCCTTATCCTTCTATCTTCTTGTCAACACCGACTGCTACACAGGGGCAGGGAAAATTCCATTCCCCTGTGGACAGGGGCCAGGGTCTCCAGTTTCAGCCCCTTGACATCTGGATTCTCTTCCTCATGTCTGAAGTTGCTCTTTCCAATGTCACGAGACTTCTGTATTGCTAAACCAGAGGGGCACTTTAGTCCTTATCTAATTAGTCCCCTTCTCTACATTCCTTATTCTTGAAATTCTCTTCTCCTGGGGCTACTGATACACCTATCACTCCTCATTTTCTTCTGTCTCCTTGGATGCTCTCCCTAACACCTTTTCCTCCCTCAATCCCATAAATATTGTTCTTTGGGTTTACTTCTTCTCTCATTTTATAAATTCTTCTCAGATTCTCTCTCCCTTGAGGCCCAAGGTTTCAATGACCATGGAAATGCCAGAGATGCCCAAATCTAAAAGTCTGACATGAACAGATAGGTGATCACCCATTGGATATCGCCACAAGTGTGCCCCCCAGGGACTTCGAACTTAACATGGCCAAAATTGAACTTTCTGTTCTGTAATCTGAACTCCTCTTTCTCTTCACTAAAGCATCGCACTCTGTGTGAAATGGCAGAGTCAAAATTAAGATCACCAGATGCTCCCACTCAGCAAGGGAACATAGCGTACAGAGGGTAAGCGCGCGCAGGAGCAAGTGGACCTTGATCTATAACATGACTGTATCACTCCCTCTTCCTCAAGTGAGATGTTGATTATCATTTCTGAGTAACTTCTCATGGGAGAAACCAAATTCCTTTTCATATATTACATATGTAGTCTCACACTCATGTGAAATATATGTGCTTTGAGGGGATCTATTTATGTTCCATTGAGAGTCATTCTTTCCAATCAGGAATCTCACCTGCTGCTTTGTCTGTATGGTCAGATTCCTGGCACATTTTGTTTGTGTAAAGGTGCTTTTTCAGAGGGTGACAGGGGAAGACCCATGAGCCATGCAGTACAAAGCAGGGTCTGGGTGAGTAGATATGAGAGGGACAGGGTTAAAAAGGGACAAAAGAGATGATTAAATAGTTAATCCCACTTGGGGGTTGTGCACACTAAGTTGCTTCAGTCGTGTCCAACTCATTACCCTGTGGACTCTAGCCTGCCAGGCTCCTCTGTCCATGGGATTCTCTAGGCAAGAATACTAGAGTGGGTTGCCATGCCCTTCTCCAGGGGATCTTCCCAACCCAGGAATCGAATCTGCATCTCTCTTGTTTTCTGCATTGACAGACGGTTTCTTTAGCACTAGCACCACCTGGGAAGCCCATAGAAAAAAATATGGGGGATCCCTGTAAATTAATGATCACTCAAGAAAGCAGGTTTGCTTAACCAGAAAACCAAGCAGGCTTGTTTAGCAACAAAACCTTGCAACAGAAGCAGAAGACATGCCCCAAACAATAAAACAATGGTGGCATGAGCCCCACATCCTGCCCAGTGAGCTCACTAAGTTAATGATCCCTAGAACATGCTCTCTGCACACATAAAAAAACAGTAATTTGTGGACCTAGCTTAACCATGTAGGGACAAGAAAACTCCCCTGCTCAACCTGGAGGAGGAGCTGATGATGGAACCATGATGTCTAGAAAAACAAAGACGGTCTTCTCCCCCTCCCCACCTTTCCTTTGATTATGAAATTGTAGCCCAATAAGTTCTCAGGGTGTGACATTCTCTTGCCCACCCACTCTTAAGGCTCACAAGTACTCTATTCTGGGCTTCCCTGGTGACTCAAATGGTAAAGAATCTGCCTGCAATGCAGGAGACCTGGGTTCGATCCCTGGGTTGGGAAGATCCCCTGAAGAAGGAAATGGCAACCCACTTCAGTATTCTTGCTTAGAGAATTCCATGGACAGAGGAGGTTGGTGGGCTACAATCCATGGGGTTTATTCTAATAAATCACTTCTTATCTATCACTCTACCTCTCGCTGAATTCTTTCTGCACGAAGACATAAAGGACTATAGTACTAGAGCCCATGAAATGACACCAAACGATTTCAGATACAGTGCATTTGTCTGCATAGTTAAAAGTGAGTTTTGCTGTATTGCAGACGTTCAGCTTCCTATGGGAAGAGGCTGGGTCAAACGTAAAGTTAAAAGCAGACATCCTCTGAGGAAACTCCTGGAAAGCGCTTGAGTGTCTGGGTCTCCTATTCTCTTCTGAACTGTGGGCTCTCAAAGGCAGCTCCCAGGTCTTTCTAGGATTGAGAGTTTCCTAGAAGGGCAGATACAAGCGCTGGTCATGGAGCTTTTAAAGGGGGTGCAGAGTGATCTGAGGTCTGAGAATGAAGAAAGCTTTGGATAAGATTAATTTAATCTACTCAGTTTGTCACCTGTGTAAGAAAGACCTCCTGGGAGTGTGATACAAGAAACCAAAAACTTTGAGAAAGAAAAACAGGATTGTGGGGCTTGTTGGAAGGATAATTGTTTCAACAGCAACTAAACTAGAGGAACGGGAGGGAAACCCTGAGTTTGGGCCTCAGTGCCTGGTAGCTCAACTGGTAAAAAATCTACCTGCAATGCAGGAGACCCTGAAGAAGGAAATGGCAAGCCACTTCAGTATTCTTGCTTAGAGAATTCCATGGACAGAGGAGCTTGGTGGGCTACAATCCATGGGATCTCAAAAGAGACCAACACTTTCACTTGCAGATATAACTAGAACCAAGGATTCAATGTCTGGTTCTCTCTGCATGCTGACTTTAACTTTCCCCACTAAGGAGACTGGGCTCCTCAGGGAGGCTGAGTGCCAGAAGCTCCCTGGCCTCTTACATCCCACCTGGCCCCCTGGAGAGAGGGACTGGCTTAGGCTCCCTCTGCTCTGAGAGGAGATCCTGTCCTGGCTTGGGTTGTGGACTGACTTCCATACAGAAACTGAGCAAGTCCGTTGGTGGCCTTCCCAGTGACAGACCCTTCTTTGTTTCCACTGATGGCCTCTTGGGAAAAGAAGCTATAGAAATACACTGTGACCTCTTAAAGAAGCTATAGAAATACACTGTGACCTCTTGGGCCCTCCATGTGGAACAAACAGCAGTTAATGTTTGGGGAAGTGATGAATGCAGAAAAGAAGATCGCACAGTGAGGCAGGAAAGTAGTCGTAAGTTAAACAATAACTCAGTCACAGGGGCCCATACTTCAACCCCACCCCACCCCCCAACCCCTGCCTTCACTGTAGAAAAAGTAAAGATAAGTCTGATGTACATTCTTAAGTTATTTTGCAGATACTAAAAACCCCCACTAGGGATTCCCCGGTAGTCCAGTGGTTAAGAATCCCCCTACTGGCACAGGAGACACTGGTTCAATCTCTGGTCCGGGAAGACCCCACATGCCGTGGGGTAACTAGGCCTGCGCACCACGACTACGGAAGCCTGCACACCATAGATTTCACGCTTCTCAGTAAGAGAAACCACCACCACGAGAAGCCCCTGCTCGCTACAACCAGAGAAAGCCCACTCACAGCAACAAAGACCCAGGGCAGCCAAAAATCAATCAATTAATTAATTAAAAACAAACAAATACCAGGCGGAGGAAGCTGACTGCCTGTTGACAACCAGCACATAGCCCCCAGGCCAGCTGGACCCAGAAAGCTGTTGATGTTGACTCCTAAGTATAATACTACCCTGTTACCTCCCCACCAACCAATCAGAAGCATGCACGCAGGCTGATCCCTCACCCTGAGACCCCCTCCTGCATTCTGCCTTTGAAAACCCTTCCCCCAAAGCCATCCAGGAGCCTAGGACTTTGGAGCAGGAGTGGTCCCTTTCTCCTTGCATAACATCTGCAATAAACGCCGTCCTTTCCTTCACCATGACCCAGTGTCCGTGGACTGGCTTTGCTGCATGGAAGGCAAGCAGATCCAAGTTTGGTCCCATAAAAATACCACCAATGACGGGGCTATGAAGAGACGTGAGAGCCTTCTTGAGTCAAAGTGTCTTTCACAGGATCAACCAGCTGTGCTGAAGAGATGAGTCCCAAAGTACAGACCCACTCACTGGGTACCTGCCCCATGTAATAAGGACACTTCCCAGAGCAGAAAATGTATTAGAACATTACAATTACAATACTATAATTAGGCACGTCTCTGGTGATCCTGTGGTTAAGAATCCAAGCTTCCACTGTAGGGGGTGTGGATTTGATCCCTAGTGGAGAAACTAAGATCACACAGGCTGAGTGCGCAGAGCTGTAAAAAAACAAAAACCAAATGCTATAGTTAAAATACGGGCAGCCACCGCTAGTAAGCATTACTATGTCATTGCTAAGTAAGTATTTTTCAATCCTTACCCAAAGCACAATCAAATAGCCTTAACACATTGCCCATGCTGAGCTCAAGGGTTAAAGCACGTGGGGACATGGCTGAACCTCTCTCCTTGCTCTGTCATCCCTCTCAGGCCAGTCACCTGCCCTCCCTCTGCTGCACTTCTAAGGCCTCAGCCCCTCTCATCTCTCCCAAGCTGCCCATGTCTTTTCATAAGCCGCCCTCCGTATTTCCTTGCCTGGCACCATCTTATCTCTGAGTAGCTCTCTTTTTTATTATGCCCAAAGGGGGAGCCTCGATGTGGCCTCCATTCTTAATGCTGCTGCTGCTAAGTCGCTTCAGTCGTGTCCAACTCTGTACAACCCCATAGACGGCACCCCACCAGTCTCCCCCGTCCCTGGCATTCTCCAGGCAAGAACACTGGAGTGGGTTGCCATTTCCTTCTCCAATGCGTGAAAGTGAAAAGTGAAAGTGGAGTTGCTCAGTCGTGTCTGACTCATAGAGACCCCGTGAACTGCAGCCCACCAGGCTCCTCCATCCGTGGGATTTTCCAGGCAACAGTACTGGAGTGGGGTGCCATTGCCTTCTCCGCATTCTTAATGCCAACAGATGTAAATCTGCACCCGCTGCAGTTTTTCAGAAGGAGACTTGGTGGTTGAGGAAGAATTTCCTTCCCAGTGCAGAGGACAGGGGGAGGAGTCACCCCATCACAGGCTCCTCATCTGGACCTGGGTCTCTCCCTGGATGGAAGGGATTGTTTGGCTTCCAGATTGCATGAACCAGTGTGCGTGTGAACTAACCCTACACAACTGACAACCAGTGAAGCAGCCAAAGAGTGTGCCAGGCTGATCCGAGCCAGGATCCAAGCCTTCTGCCTCTGGCTTGCAGCTGAATTTGGTTTTCTACGCTGGCCCCTGTAGTTCTCCAGATTTAGCTCTTATTCACTGTCTAGCCTCGTTGGTTAGGATTTCATTTCAGCCTTTCATTTTAGCCTTTCCATAGATCCCTCCCCACCAGCCTGCTTGGCAAGCACTCTAGTCAAGATCATAACAGCAGTATCACGGGGGCTCAGCTGCAGAAATTCACCCAGCTTCATAGAGGAGGAGGCTGCTAGGTCCTTCCTGGCCCTCTCTGGACACCAATGAGTAAGAAAGGAAAAGAAGCAGCCGCTCTTGCCAAAGGGGAGGAGACGCTTATTTCCAGAGTACAGGCCTGCCCTCCGCCACCTGCTCCAAGTCTTGTGTCTGCTGGAATGGCTCAGTATTCAGGGACCAGGAGCTAGGAAGGGGCATGTGGGTGGCAATGCCTGAGCTCACGCATATGGTCTGGGCACAGAGGAGGCAGCACCAAGAGCACTGGAGGCAGGAGGATGAGACAGAGGACAGGAGAAACGGTGCCTACAGCTGGCCCGCTCCTGGAGCGGACAGCAGGACCATTGTCACAGCAGAAGCAGACCCTCCAGGTCCTTGCCAGAGGCTGGGGATCGGGAGAGGCTGAGTTTGCAACAGTGATTGAAGCTCTTCTCTTCTTTTCCTCCCACAGTTGTTGGGAGTCATATTCCTTGACTGACAAGATCTAGGACCTATTATTTATTTTTCTTTCATTTGTTCATTTATCATTATTGTCAACTCTTCTGCACAAGAATAAACAGAAATCCATATTTCTTAGCAGTTTGCCATGGAACTGAAAACCAGAAAAGGAAAATATTGGCAGGCAGATTCTTTACCACTGACCCACCAGGGAAGCCCACTCCCCTGATTTCTATCTCCAATTTCTTCATTCAAAAATAGCATATTTGGAACTTCTCTGGTGGTCCAGTGGTTACGACTGTGTGTTCCCAGTGCAGGAAGCACTAGTTTGATCCTTGGTTGGGAAACTAGGATCCTGCATGCTGCATATCTCAGTAAAAACAAGCAAACAAAAGCGTATTTGTGACATCATACCAATAGTGTATGGCAGACAGGAAAACAAACTGCACAGTCTAATTATTGGCTAAAGACTTACCAGGCTAAATCTCTTGAGCTGTTAATAAAACTATGTGGTATCTAATCGTGTTCAGCAGAATTCTTTCTGGAACTGTCGTGCACAGTGCTTAGCACAAAATAACCACTAGAAAATTGATGCTATAACCACATGTAACCAGAAAAAACACTGCAGGGCAGGAGAGGTTGCTGAGGAGTCTGCTGGTGTCAGACAGGAGTCTTGACACAACAGGAGCCTTAACGAAGGGATTTATTAGGAACCCTAGGATCTTTAGCATAAACTCAAAGGAGTGGGTTTATTATCAGAAATTTTAGGGCCACAGATAAGATCACTGGGTAAGTCTGCAGTTCAGCTGACTAAGCCCCATTTGTACTGGCTACAAATGTTAAAAACATCAAACATTTTTACACTTTACTTTTTCTGATTACAAAATAAAGGCTCATTGTTTAAAATATAAAAGGTTAAGAAGTGGGAAATATGCATAATCTCACCACTCAAATGACAGCCATTGTTAGGCCTCATTCTTTTAGTGCTTTAAAAAAATCCCTTACACACAATTTTGCTTCCTTTTTTTTTTTTTTTTCATTTTAACATTATAACTCATACATTTCCCTCAGTCATAAAAATTCCTTGAAACTTTGCTTTAAATGGCCATATGTGATGGTGGTTTAGTCACTAAGTTGCGCCCAGCTCTGGAGACCCCATTGACTGTGGCCTTATAGTATACTCTATATATTTCCCTCATTTAGAAAGAATGCAGTGGAGTGGGTCAGTATTCCTCCCACGTATGTTTATTTGTCCATAGGCATTTTCAGTTCATGGGACTCTACTACTGAGACTTCAAACTGGAATTCTCCTCTCCCATTTCCTGCATTCCCCCCATCACTTCCAAACTTGTCTCATCCACATTTTTACTCTGCTCAAAGGAATTGCTATGAATTCGGCTAGTAGTTCAGCCAAACACTTCAGGCTTGAACACTGAAGCTTTGAGGCTATGTCATCTGGGAAATTTGTTATACCACTCTAAATGTCATATGTAAAGTGGGGATTTTGTGTAGAATTCTTATGAGGATCAATGACATTTTGTATGGAAAACATTTAGCACATACCGGGTGATCAGTACATGATAGCACAACAAGACCCAAAGATTCCTAACTATTCAGCCCCCTCCTCCCTTGCCATGCATTTTCAGCCATGTTTCTTAAAACGAATTTATGCTTGTTGTCTCTACTTGTCCATCTCCCATTTATTACACCTCACTGTAATCGCTTCTGCTCCCCCTCTACTGACACTGCTTGCCAAAGATTGAATAAATTTCAGATGCATTCATAGAGCTTCGAGTTGTTTCTTAATCTTTTCTGCATATAGGCACAGTCAACCAATTTCTCCTTCAAAGTTCTCTCTTGGTCTCCACGACACTAGCTGCTGCTGGTGTTGCTGCTGCTAAGTCACTTCAGTCGTGTCCGACTCTGTGCGACCCCAGAGACAGCAGCCCACCAGGCTCCGCCGTTCCTGGGATTCTCCAGGCAAGAACAATGGAGTGGGTTGCCATTTCCTTCTCCAATGCATGAAAGTGATAAGTGAAAGTGAAGTTGATCAGTCATGTCCGACTCTTCGTGACCCCATGGGCTGCAGCCCACCAGGCTCCTCCGTCCATGGGATTTTCCAGGCAAGAGTACTGGAGTGGGGTGCCATTTCCTCCTCCAGATCTTCCTGACCCAGAAATCAAGCCTGCATCTCATAAAAATCTACTTTGCTGAGCCTCTGAGAAACACCTAACAATACAACCAGGTTTACAGGACAAATGTCTAGATTCACTCACTCTGCAATGTCGACCAGTTTTAGTGATTTTTTTAGTTATACAAACGCCTTCAAAACACTGAGGGTTTCCTCCAAATTTCTAGTTCCAAGGCTTCAATTAAGATTTTCAGTGTCCAAAACAAACAAATAAATTTTAAAAACCAGTATCTAAAACACTTCCACAGTTCCTTTTGATCCATCCTCTTTGCTAATTGCTTTAATTGACCTTTAATAATTTCACAAATATTAGTATTTTAAGGAGGCAACAACTCTGATCTGTTGGCTACAGTCAGTGAGACGCTTTGTGGATATTAATTAGAGAGGAAGAAAAACTGTCAGGCAGGATGCTGCTGCTTAAGAATTGGGAGACAGTCAAAGCATTATCCAAACCCAGCTGTTATCAATGAAGCACCATTTCTTGCCCTCGGGAACAGAGTAAAAACCAAAGTTTGAGAACTGGCTCTTCAAAAGGCATTAATTTAAGGGGATTGCCTTGGATTCTTGGCAAGATAAAGGTAAGGCAACGGTGTCAATTTGTAGTCAACTGAAATATATGATTCCTCCTACCCCACTGCATAGTCAGCATTTTAAAATTTTCTTCCTCACTAAAGTTAGCTTTCCAAAAAAGTAACTTTATCATTATTAAATATCTGTCTCAAACAATAACAGACCTCTGCATTTTAAGTGATTTTTCTGGGAAGTTTCTTCAATGCTTCCATATTAGCACTTGCAGTTTTCCCCAATCCTTATGTTATGCTAACAAATTCTCATTCTATTATAAAAAGTGTTCAACATACAGTGCTCCTAATGAAATCCCATCCCCTTGTTTTCTTCCATAGGCCTCCTAGTTCAGGCCCTCTTTAATCTTACCCTGATTTAGTACAATGGCTTTGAAATCAAGCCAAACATAATTGCCATGGTCCATTCTCTAATCTGCCACCAGCATTTTCCCAACAACTGCGTATCTTGCAGTCGTCCTTTGAACCATCCCTCCAACACAGCACTAAACAAATTTTATTGTCATTTTGTGTTTACATGAGTCTTCTGTATTTTATCTTGAGTATCTGGTGGACAAAGACCATTTATTTCTTTGGTCTACCAGTTAGCACAAAAAAGGCACTTAACGTTAAGTATCTTATACTGAATATGAGTCCAACTCTTTTATCAGCTTTCAGATAGCCTAAGAACTCTTTGAAAATCAGACCTTTTTCCTACTCAATCAACTACTCTTAAACAATGAGAAAAATTTATTGAAAATCTTGATGAAAAACATCCGATTTTTTCTTTGAAGCTAGTGCACTAAAAAATGCACCTTAATGACTTAGTGATGCTAACAAACACCACTTATTATACTTTATCTTTGTCCTCAGTGGCTAAAACGTATTACCTGCTCCAGCCTATGTAACTTTATTTCCTGTCTCCCACAACTATCAAATTTAATATATCTTTTTCCTGTCTCTATCAACTCCTCTCACACTTCTAAATTGCACTTAAAAGCTAATCAAGGTTTTTGGAAACGCTAATAGCAGAAATAAATGGACGCTAATGAAGAAATTATGTATGTACCCATGATGAAAAAGCACAAGGATCTTCTGACATCTATTTTTACCTGCTTAAACGGGCTTCACTACTAATTGTCAGAAAAATGTGTAGAATTAGCAGTTAATCACTTAAATTTGCACTATCAATTCTAAAATCTGGTCCAGTTTAGTGAGCTAAAACCCTCTCCACTTCAAAACTCTCTTCTGGCACTCAGTTCAAATTAAAGTTATAAGTCCTATCCATTATATTAACTTAGTTATTTCAAATCACATTATACATTTCTAGCAGATCAAATGCATAATATGCAATGTGATATAAAGATGTTATCTATAATGACAAAAAACATTCAAGGTTGACAGGTAAATTTTTCTTAAATCTCAAAATGTAACCCATGTGGAGTAAAATGAAAGTGAAAGTCACTCAGTTGTGTCCAACTCTTTGTGATCCCATTGACTATACAGTCCATGGAATTCTCCAGGCCAGAATACTGGAGTGGGTAGCCATTCCCTTCTCCAAAGGATCTTCCCAACCCAAGGATAGAACCCGTCTCCCGCACTGGAGGCAGATTCTTTACCAGCTGACACGAGGGGAGCCCAAGAATACTGGAATGGGTAGCCTATCCCTTTCTCCAGGGGATCTTCCTAACCCAGGAATTGAACTGGGGTTTCCTGCATTGCAGGTGGAGTCTTTAACAACTGAGCTACAAGGGAAGCCCAATGTGAACTAAAGCTCATCATTAAATCATGTTTCATACTCTATCAAAAATGTGTCCTCTGTCTTTAGTATTTTAAATGCATTATATTCAACATTTTAAAATGTAGTGTTAAAAAAATGTAGTGATAATGGAGATAAAATATTAGAAAACAGGCACCACAAAGATTCACACAACGAAGGTAAGCTCAGAGTGACTTTTAATATGCCAATCAATATTAATAAAACACAAGTCAAACAGACAAGTGCAAACCTGTTTTAAAAGAAAATTAATAGAAAAACAAGACAAATTCTTTTTTTTTTTTTTGCAATATCTGTTAGCCAGTATTATTAGTCAAATGGCTAATCACAGATAAAATATATTTTGTGAAAAGCTTGGGATAGTCAGAAATCATTCTGGCATTTCAAACAGCTATGTACAGTATTACCAAGATTAGTTTATATACACAAATATTGAAGAGAAACCGGGCAAAACATTTAAAAACAGACTAACAATACAATCAGGTACAAAACTTGGGTGGAAGGAGAAAACATTTTTTAAAGAGTCAAAGAAGGGTATTATTAGGAAAAAAGTACAAAACCAGTAATAATTATACTACATTAATACAGCATTCCAAAGGAGGGGAGGGTGGTGCATTTCTCCAATGCACTAGCTTCAAAGTTCAAAGGAAAAAAAAGGCAAATAGCTACTTTCATGAAGAGTAGCTATATATTTCACATAATTGTTTTAAAAAGAAAGCCTATTAACAACAATGATTGTTTAATGCTACAATTTTACAGCAAAGACAAAACTAAAATAGCAGCAAATTCACAAGGCAGTACTTCCACAGAATTATCATTCCATGGTTCATGCAATGCCTACAAAGTGCTCCCAGTTGGATATACAAGTATAATTCACAATTTAGAAAAAAAAAGAAATATAAGATTGACACACAGGTACATTGAAAGCTGAGGAGTACTGAGTCTCTTAGCATTTCCCTTTTCAAAGGGAGAACAGGTATGTAATAAAGCCCTTGAGTCCTTTTTTTACAGGTCACTACAGGAAAAGATACCTTTTATTACAATGCAACAGCAAACCATAAGCAGCACACCACCACAGTGGTTAACCCTGGAAAGGCTGGTGTAACATCCAACAGTGACTGACACCCTACAGAAGACAGACTGGTAAGCTAGACAAAAGCCTGATAGAGCACTGGTCAAAACGCAGCTTTCAACTGTGATTCACAAATAAGTCCTGAAAGGTATTTCAGTAAAGCTACTGACACCAACTGAAAAAGGAATTGCTAACTGGGTTCTAGCAGTGATTTCAACCTAGCTTCCTCTTGTCACAGTTTTTTTTGGGGGAGGTGGGTAATGAGTAGTTCAGTATATGGTAAGGCTGACAGAGCGGTTCATTTTCTTTCCAATAAGTCGAGATGTTCTGTTACTCTGGGTGGTGGACCTGGTGGCCATCCGATCAGTGAAGAGCGCTCTTTCCTCAGCTGCAGCTTTTGCCATCTGGGCTTTCTTCAGTTCTCTAACAACATAAAAATAGGAAACGAAACTTTTCACCTACTGTATTAATCCCAGAAAGGAATCCTAAGAGGCCAAATACAAACTACATTATCATTTTTGTGTGCCATCATTACTCCAAGATACAATTAAGGAGAAAAAAAAGATAATATTGTGAAAACCTATTTACATAAGAGACAAAAGGAGAATTCTATTTCCTTTTTATATGAACTATGCTGGCTATCAAACTAATGGCAAAAGAACCTTCAAGTATTTCAAGTCAGTTTTATTAGGTTAGTATAAAAATGGTAGGAATAAAGCAAATGAATTAGATAAACACTCCAACCAGTTTTCCAAAAATGTCAAAGGTCATTCAGATCAAATGTGAAAATCATCTAACCTAATTGACATTAATTTCATCCTTTCATAAAAGTAAACAGAACATTTCGAGGAGAATGTCATTTATGACAAAAGTTTGGAGAGAAAAACTGATAATTGTTCAGTTTAGCTTTTGGGACAATTTGGGCATAAGAATTATCACTGCTTTCAAATATATGCAGGTTTAAAAATCTTTTAAGTCCATAATTTCAAAGTTTAGAAACAATGTCAATTTATAGGTCAAATATCAAGACAGAAGTCCCCAAACTTTAACCATATAACATGCCAAGCCACTTTATTCTTCACTGATGTAAAGTATACATCATTGCTAATTAAAATCTGAGAATAAAAATGAGAAAGTAAAAACAAAACAAAAACCTCATCACTTACTTCTGCAAAAGTGAGTTTTTGAACTTTTCAGCATTCAGTTCTATTCGTAATTGTTCTGCACTCTTCCTCGAAGCAGACAGCAATACTGAATGCTTCACCAGTGCCATTGCTGAAGGTCTTCTCTCTGGATCTGGGTGAATCATAACCTTAAAAAGAGAAGTAAAATTAACACAAAGATATGCAATTTAATAAAATATTGAACTGTGTCAATAAAGTGCTTCACATACAAAATGCTCACTTTTAGCAACTCTGTAAATTCTTGGGAAAGCACTTGTGGAATCCGAGGTAATCTACCCTGTCTAATTTCATGCCATTGGTCTCCATTTCTGGGAAGAGGCTCAGCACCAGCAGCACATACCACCGTGAGGGCAAGGGCAAAAATATCTGCTTTTGGTAGGTGAGTATAGTTCTGTAAAATTAAAGGAAACAAAAAGTTAAGGGAATATAAAGATGGTCAAAATTAAGTAAGATTACACCTCAATGATTATTTGGGTGAGAAGACGAAATTAAAATGTCCAGTGATACATTTAAATTTAGGACATATTCAGAGAACAAGCTAAATTTGGGGAGATTATAATTTCTTTTAATGACAAAGTTATATACACTCTGGGGCTTTCCTGGTAACTCAGTGGTACAGAATCCACCTGACAATGCAGGAGACACAGGTTTAACCTCTGGGCTGGGATGATCCCCCAGAGAAGGAAATGGTAACCCACTGCAGTATTCCTGCCTGGGAAATTCCATGGACAGAGGAGCCTGGCGAGCTACAGACCATGGGGTTGCAAAGAGTAGGACACAACTTAGCGACTAAACAACAATACACTTTGGGGTGGGATGGTAAATACATTTCTAAAAGTATTCAGGTTATTTCTAAAAGGCCTCCTCTTTATCACCAGCCTCACTCAACTCTCAGAAGAAACTTTACCTCTAGGGGCATTCATATGAAACTACAAAGATCAACAAGTTAGAAATATCCACATACATATACGACACAAATATACATAAACAGAATAGTGCCATACAATTCCTTTGTTCTAGTTATTCTATTTCCATTCAAAACGCTTATCAAGAAATATTTTATAACAGTTTTTGAAATAGTATCATTAACTATGGGGCTTCCCAGATGGCTCAGATGGTAAAGAATCTGCCTGCAATCCAGGAGACCTGGGTTCGATCCCTGGGTCAGGAAGTTGTCCCCTGGAGAAGGAAATGGCAACCCACTTCAGTATCACCTGGAGAATTCTATGGGCAGAGGAGCCTGGCGGGCTACAGTCTATGGGATCGCAAAGAGATGGACACAACTAAGTGACTAACACACACTTTCACATTATTAACTGTATGCCATACTTTATTTAATCATTCATTTATTGCTAAATATTAACATCATTCTCAACTTATTTGTATATGAATATGTCTTTAAGAGAGACTCCTAGAAATGGAAATTCTGGGTCAAAGGAAATGTGACTTTAAAATGTTGACAACTCAAATGATCTCCGAAAAGACATTGTCATTTTAAAGTTTCACCAGTAATGCATGGAAACTTCTTTTTTATTGCAACCCCACCACTGTTGAATATGATAAATCTTTGCCTTTATTGACTTTTGCTAGATTAAATACCCCAACAAGCTAACAGTTTACACTTTCTATTCTGTATTACCTTTCTACTGGTTATTAGCTTAAAGTTTCAGTACATCTGCATTTATAGTTTTCTAGCAGCTGATAATAAGTGTTATAAAGCAAACGGCTTAAAGAAGAAAAACTACCTCCTGTAAAACTTCATTTGCAAGAAAACGGCTATCACCCTCTTCAACTTGTGGACTAGAGATCCTTGTTACATGCCCAAGGTCACCTAGAAGTATTGAAAAAAAATACAGTTAAGAATTAAAACAAAACAGCCTCTATTTTAAGGAAATAATTTGGTTACTTTTCTTTCTTACCTATTTTAAACATAACTTTGTTGGATGCCCAGTCATCTTCATCTCCTTCTTCAGAGGCAGCATTTGGGATTGAAGTTCGAGATATGAAAATATTACCTGTCAAACAGTTATTTAGGTAAGCCATACTAACAATTAATAGAATCAAAGTTCACAAACAAGTCATATAATGAATCATTCAGAAAGCGCTTAAATATATAGACTAGGTGTTCTATCCCAAACCCAATGAGAATGAAAGGGGACTGTATTTTCTAGAAATATATTTTCTGGTCTAGCACTGGTCCTTTAACACTTGAAAACCACTGCATTAAGACTCTTGTCAGCTGCACATTGATCTTCAGTAGTTCTAATTACTTAGAAATAATACAAAGGGCAATTAACATACTAATTTGTGATGCTATTGAAGCACAAATTTTAATCCAATGCTACAAGGCTGGTGTGAAAACAAGTCACGCTGGTAGTTTGGCTGACCATACAGCTTCTACATCCCAAAGAGGTTTTGTGGTTCACTATTTCTACTGTACACAAACTTTTTCTTCATCTAATTCAGGCAAGTTTATATAAATATAAGCTTCAGCAGCAAACTTTATTTTAGTAGTTTTATCAATGTTTCATTCACTAGCGTCTTTTCAATTTTACTAACAAGACAACTTATTTTATGGGGATATTTGTAAATTTAAAATTTCACATGCCTTAGTATTTTCAACTTTTGTACCTGTACTGTAATGGTCCCCTGTTTGTATAATATTTAATACAAGCTATGAGTATGGGGGAACCTCAATGATCTGCATTAATTGCAACCAGTTCAAACAATTTTTCCTTTTTGAAAATAAATGTTTTAATAAGTTGACATACAAAAATTCTTCATATAATTCATATAATTAAGTTGTGAAAAATGATTTAAATCACACAGTCCATGGGGTTGCAAAGAGTAGGACACAACTTAGCGTAGATTAAAAAAAGAAAAGAACCTCAGTAATTCAATTTAAAAACACTCAGCCTAAAATGTTTAACTTAAATCCATCAACCTTTTAGTTATAACTTCTAAATTAAAGGATAGAAAAAGGAATTAGCTAAATGACGCAAAGAAGCAACCAGCTGAACCCAGAAGAAAGGAAATCTAGCAAGACAAGGTCTGTATTATTATTATTTAAGTAGGGGAAGAGTAAAACCTAAAAAAGAAAATGGATTTACCCTGATGTAATGCATGGTTCTGAAATGGACACTAGTTTGGATGAAGCAACTGCTAAGGACTTTGGTCAACTAGGAAAAATTTTAATATGATCTGGCAAGTAGATAATTACTGAAATGGAAAGGTAGAGACAGTGTCTTCTAAAAAAAAGTTCTAAAACAGCATGTACCTTGCGATGGTACTTTTGACAAGAGGGATTTGCACTAAAATGTTAGTGTAGGATTCACTTGCATCCTTTTTTAAACGCAAGATAATAAAGATGCATGTACCATTTTGTTTTCTGAACAAAACAGTAATAACAATAACCCTCTTAGCCGCACCAGCATTAATTTAAAAGTACAGATCTATATAGCCTAGTACAAGAGACAGGCTTTAAACATGAGTTCTTTTAATCTCCCCATCAGTCCCACTCTAAGACTGTGGTTCCCATAAGATACAGAACATTTTTTTTCAGCTTTTAGTAAAAATGGGAGTATTATTTCAGATCTTTTGGGGTAACAAGGGAAGAGGTGATGGGAAATGAAACAGTACTACTAAGTGGGTCAAAAATCTTTTAAAACTAAAATGAAATGTACACTGCTGTATTTAAAATGGATAACCAACAAGGTCCTACTGTACAGTACAGGGAACTCTGCTCAATGTTATGTGGCAGCCTAGATGGGAGGGGAGTTTGGGCAAGAATGGATACATGTATTTGTATGGCTGAGTCTCTTTGCCGTCCACCTGAAACTATTACAAATTGTTAATCAGCTATACTCCAGTATAAAATAAAAAGTTAAAAGAAAATAGTAAAATGTTTATGTTTCCATATTGTTTTAATGAAGTCATTTATTCTATAAAACCCTAAAGAACATAGGTCAGATGATCTGTAATACTTACTAGGCTTTATATCCATGTGAACTAAAGACATTGAATGAATATACCTCAAGCCCCGGCCAACTTGTAAAAGGAGATCCTTCAACTCTGCTTCTGTAAAGTAACTCATACTTCTGTAGTTTTCACTTATGGCATCGGCTAAACTGCCACCTAACACACACAAGAAAAGTTAGAATTTTCTTCTTTCTGAAATACCATTTTTCTTTCATCTTTACTGTATGACTAGACGCAACCAAGAAAATGACATTTTACAGGACCTATTCTCTTCAACCTGCTTGTGAAGTCAGAACTGTATTTATTCTTTCAATAGCGAAAACACTCACATGTGTACAAACTATAATATAAAGTCTCTGTCTTATCAATACATACTCTAGTAACCCACCTGGTTCTCTTTCCCAGAGTAATGTTATGAATTCTTTTCAACTCCTTTTCATACAAGCAATAACACATTTTCATTATCTCGAAGATCATTCTTTATAAAATATACAAAGACACTCCTTTCTTAGGTATACAGAATTCCATTGCATAACTGAATGGTAATGCACTAACCAATCCCCTAATTGATGGACATTTAAAAATGATTTCCAAGCCTTTAATGCTCTTGCCTGGAGAATCCAATGGAGGGAAGAGCCTGGTAGGCTACAGTCCACGGGGTTGCAAAGAGTCAGAGACGACTGAGCGACTTCACTTTCACTTTTCAATACTACAAATTAATAGTCTCTGGAATTCACATATATTTTGTTATCTCCTACAAACAAATTGCTGGGTCAAATGGTATATAGAGTGTAATATACACATTCATTGTGTGTATGACACACTATTTTATTACATATAGGATAAATTCCTATAGCTGAGAGTACCATTTCTATTTACCCTACAAAACAGCTTTGGGCTGGTTTTCACACTATCAAACGCCAAGACTTGATTGCCTCTGAAAGCTCACATAAAAAACACTCAGTTCCTGATTTCAAAATGGCTAATACTTAAAATCTGCTAGCATAAGGTTATGTAAATCTGGGGATTTGGAAGACAAATCTGGACGATTACACACACACAGAGTCCCCTTTAGAGACGGCTGTACCAAATCACACTTCCATGCTTAATGTACAAGAATACCTATTTTCCCACACACATAACAACAGAGTCTACAAATTTTATAAGTAAAATCCAGTATCTTAGTATAGTTTTAATTTATACCACTCTTACTATGAATAAGAACAAACCTGCTTTTATAGAATCAAACCAATCAGCTAATTTGTTTATACTTTAAAAAACTTTAAGCTTATACTTCATAAGTTTTATTAAAAACTTTGTTTATACTCTGTCTCAGAGGATATGAGGAGTTATGTTTAAAAAATAAACAAACCACTTCTGTTTAAAGCTTAGTTGGGAATAATAAAACCAGAAGCAAGGTAATAAAATCTAGGTCGATGATATACTACTCAGAAAAGGAGGTCCTATAATTTGAACAAGTCTAAACAGCAAAAACATCAAATGTGCAATAAAAATAAGTAAATCACACACCTGAATAGTTTAGGATTAAGTATGTTCTCCGAACTTAATTTGTACAAATCTTGAACTGTGGGAAAAAGAGAGCTCTAGAAGGGAGCAGGTCAATAAGCTTTTTGGGATATGTGAATTTGAAGTCCTAGATTAAGTTTACCCAGAAATAATATGGCTGCTTTTTAATGGGTCTAGCTACTACAGCTGGGCCTGTTTCTTCTATCTTGCTGCTGAAAGGGTAAGAAAGGTGAGAAGAGCAAACCATTCATCTATTTCAGGTTCTCCTCAGCTATCAATTAACACTTTTCTACACCTGCTTACCAAGAGTAGAAATTCCGTCTATCACCAAATCAAGAAAACAGGCTCAAAATGCAAACAACTGTTTTCAATAGAAAATCAGTTAAGATAAAGGTTATCAGTTAATCAACACTACAAATGAATGATAACAGAATCCATCCCTGTGAAACTACAGAAAAGGATCTAGCTAGGTCTATTAGGACATTCAAGGGTTTAATGTGGAGAAAATGGTGGAAAACGGAAACAGAAGAGCTCACAAATATATCTTGACAGCCTCATTCTCTTTCATCTAACCAAAAACACCATACAAAGAGGCCGTTCTATTTTACACAAGTCTATTTATTTTTTAAAGATCCATATTCCTAAAGTGCTTAAGACTGCTCCAAAATAATAAACTATTTCAAAAGATTATTTTATACTCTAACTTTATTATAGGACAGGGTCTTTGTAATCTGAGGGTAGCAAAACGGCTCATCCCCCTCACCCAAATCCCAGGCCCAAGCCAGTTATCTCAAAATCAACCAAATAACACAACCACGTATTTGGTAGGTTGCTACAAATTTGTGATTTCTGGACTGTGGCTGACAGCAAGTCACATCAACAAGGTGAGAGGTAGAAAGAAACTAGAAGGAGATGGTGTCTAGCAAATATGGAGGAAAGAAGGTTATTATGATCAAGTTATACTATTAGTAAGTGCAGTAACTAAAAAATGGAGGTTAAGCAACAGAATAGTCCACAAAGCCATAGGTGACAGCTACATAAATATTTTGATATGAACAGAAACATTTCAAGAAATGTGTGAAACCAGCAGCAATGCTGCATACTGAGCAATTATATTTTTTCAAGGGTGTAGAATAAAATGACAACTCAGTGAGAAGTCAGGTATGAGAAATGGATCTTCTACATGTTTTTCAAAACAGAAATCTTGATCTACTACTTATACCACTTTTTCATTCACAAGCTATGAAATGGCTAGTCTTAGGGAAAAAAATGAGAATCAACAAAAATAACCTTCGCTACTCAAATGTTCAATAAATTCTTAATTCTCTAATATTCACTGAAGATGTACAGAAATAAAAATCCATCATATACAAAATTTTAGGTGTTTAATAACAGATCTGTAAGAATCAGAAGTGAGGCCAGGACTTTGGTAAAGATTTAGTGAAAAAGGAAGGACCCAGGATGACTGCTGAAGGACCTGCTGAAATTCAAAACCATATAAAGGTCCAAAGTTAAACCTCTATAAATGCTTTTTTGGGGGAGGCAGGGAGGAAGAAAGGAGGCAAGCACAGCTAGGGAACTAAAGAGAATAACTCTCTCTTTACAGAAACATTTCAGTGGATTCGAGTGGTAAACGAAGGGTGGATAGATGGTAAGGGGAGCAAGATTCAAAAATGGCTGAATTTATATCAATGGAGAGTCACTGTCATTTTACAAGTAACCATTATCAGTTTCAGCAGCACATAAAATGAAATGCAAAGGGAAGGCTACATACAGGGAGCTTGGCTTATTAACTATTATATCCCTCCCACACACTATGCTAAGTGCTCAGTTCAGTTCAGTTCAGTCGCTCAGTTGTGTTCGACTCTTTGCAACCCCATGAATTGCAGCACGCCAGGCCTCCCTGTCCATCACCAACTCAGTACCAAAATATACATGGCAAGGCTGCTATCCTCTCAAGAAAATCAGTTTAATTTGAGTAACAGACATACAAATAATATGCATGGTTCTACTGTCTAGGTAGAAAGAACAAGGTTTTCAATCTTATCTTCCAGGTAAGAATAACTTGCACTTCAAATTCATGTCAGGCTTTTGATCTTTGAATTTATAACAGGTAAAAAATAAATAGAATTAGAGCAAGACTTTAGATAAAAAAATAAATTATTTCCTTGGTGTTCGTTTTCCTGAGCTTACACATTTACAGGGGAACCATTACTCACCGTTGCAGTATTCATTCTGTATAAGCATATGATCATCTTCTGCCCATGCAGAGAAGTATCGAACTACATGAGAATGTTGCCCAAGCACTGCATGAGCATATACTTCTCTCAAAGCATTCTGCCTAGAAGTTTGAGATTAAGAGAATCATAAATCATTTTTATTTAAGATAAACTGAGTTAATTTATCTGAAAGTTCGTAAAAGATTCTTGACTTCTGGATCTATCATTCATTATGCTGAAGAACAACTTGCTTAAGAGAGAAGAGGATTAAAACTCTGTATGAGATTTTCCCAAAAGTTTCCATTAAAAAATCTGGAGTAGGAAATGGCAACCCACTCCAGTATTCTTGCCTGGCAAATTCCACACAGAGGAGCCTGGTGGGCTATGGTACATGGAGTTGCAAAGAATCAGACACGACTAAGCAAACAAACATCATGCCATTTAAGAATGTTAGAAAGAAGGAATCTTTGTTTCAGGAAAAGATGAAATTCTACTCTACTGTGAATTCAGAAAATTTAAATTAGGCTCCAAGATCAGACTCCTCATATTACTCTACCAAATCCAATGAAAACTAATGGCACAAAATGAAATGGATCTGATTTAAATCATTATAACTTCTCAAACATTAGAGATTAAATTTAGTGACTGACCACCTAAAACCTTAACATTTCTAACACCATACTGATGAACAAAAGAGCAAAAGACAAAATCTTTAATACATACTCATCAACAGAGCCAGCCAATGGCTTTTTTGATCGCTTTATGGCATAAACGCATCCATCCAGCCTCTTCACACATTTAAACACAGAACCAAATTCTCCAGAACCAATCTTCTCTAGCTCATGAAATTCTGTTGTATATCGAGACTTCATATTGCTTTCAGTAATTGTAATTCTCTGTAATAAAAAGTGTATCCATATATATATATATATAAAGGTATGAAAGTGATTTTTTCACTAAGGTGATAACACTATGAAATTCAAAAATTTTATCTTATATTTTAATGCTTATTTAACATGTATATATGGGCTTTCCTTGTGGCTCAGTTGGTAGAGAATCTGCCTGCAATGCAGGAGACCTGGGTTCAATCCCTGGGGCAGGAAGATCCTCCAGAGAAGGAAATGGCAACCCACTCCAGTACTCTTTTCTGGAGAATTCCACGGATAGAAGAGCCGGGACGGCTATAGTCCATGGGGTCACAAAAAGTCAGACATGACTGAGTGGCTTTCAATTTCAACATGTATATATGATAGCTTGTTAAGTAGAAACAAATATCAAAAACAATAAAACTTTTTAAAAAATAAAAAGGAAATGAAAAGCTACTGACTTTAGCAGGTCTTGTTTCATCTTCAAACTCATAATCACTGGCTTCCATGTCTTCACCACAGGAACTGAAAAATATTATTTTTTCTATCAATATATTTGACAGATCCATCAACTAGAGATCCAAAACTATCTGACAAGACATATAGCAAAATGAAAATTTAATGAATGAAAACTGAAAAGAAAGCATTTACTTTTGTAATGACAAGATACAGCCCAAGTGATGAAAATGTTGTTCCTGTTTAGATATACCAACACCACCGCACAGATCAAAATTAAAGCCTTTCTAAACCAACTTTCTCTGCTTGCCTCATTTTGACACCAGATTTACTAGAATTTATCTAGACCTTTTCTTTCTTCCTTTCCCACGCCACTTTCCCATAGCTGATTACTGAAAATTGCTAGTAATGGAGAAAATTCTCAGCCCATAAACTTCCAAATCATTTGGTTGAAATTAAATTTTAATTATGCCAAACCAGTCTTGAGTGGTTGAGGAACCAAACTGTTGAAAAATAAATAACTTACTCATTCCAATATGCTCTCTTTCTTCTACGACACTGTCCTGAGGAATGCAGTAACAAAGAATCTGGAGTAAAAGGATTAATATTCACTTGAGGTGTCTGTCGAACATCAAATTCCCTTTTTCCTGATTTTTCTGTATCCATGAATAGAGAGCCACCTCGGAGTTTAACAGAACTGGAATCGATTCCTCGAGCTTTGGAGAGCAAACTCTAGGAGAGGAAAAGAAATGCTTAGGATCCAAGTGCTACAGATAGCCTTCTCAACCTAATTTTCAACAAGTCTTTATCCTGGCTGAATGTGTAGGTCAAAGCAACACACCAACGCTTGTTAATCTTTCAAGCAAAATAGACAGTGGTTTACTTAGGAGGCTGAAGCTGGATACTAACCACCTTTCCTGAAAAAGTCAAGTAAAACAGGTCTCTAACCCTAAGAAGAATATGAATGAAAACTAAAATTAAGTTCACTCTAGGAGCTAAAAGTTAAGAAAACTTTCAATCCATCTAAAAATAGAAAGCATTCTGGGAGTCACATAATAGCTCCCCTCCCCCATCCAAGTAGGGCTTTGAAAGCCACCACCACAGAGCTCCTCCCCTCACTTCCAGACTTGCCTTGGGCAAGTTGACCAATAAACAGTAAGGCATAACAAGCACACATCTCCTGAGGTTTATGACTAGTAACCGGGCTGAAAATCACTTTAAAAGGTACATTTTCCACATTAATCTTTTTAGTTCGATACTGTCTGAATTTCGGCAAGTGTCTGCTTTAAAATCTGCTGTTACTTCTAAAGCTTTACCAGTGGTAAATCTGCATACTCACTTGCCACTCAACACACAGGTGCTGAATACCTACTTCTTTTAAGAGACATTATCAATAGTATGAAAGCCTGAGGGTCCAGGCGACAATATCCACGCTGGTTTTTAACAGTTGGACGTTCCTAATCCAGACACTTCGGCTGATCAAACTTGGGAACTGCAAACCCAAGAGTGTAAACAAACGCTTACCAAATAAAATATTCTTTCCGGAAAGAGGCTTAAACGCTACCCCGAGTTATTTACAAGCCTCTTTAAGACTGTAAATACTTGAAGGCCAGCCTTTTCTCCCAAGTCGAAGAGCAGTCTCCCTCCGTATCTCAAACTTTCCCCCAAAAGGCCACCTGATACGAAACGATAAGTGCCATTTTTTTTTTAAACCGAACTCCTGGGTGCGCCGCCCAAATTACAGGACTGATCACTGCATTTAAAAGGCACCAGATGGCTGCGGCGCTGAGGAGTGTCAGGTGGCCGGGCCAGCACCACTGGAGCATCCTTCGAAACCGCGTTATCGGTGCCACACTCCCGCCTGCCACGCTCGGGGCCGCCCTGACTCGGCGGGCGTTAAATCGTCAGCCACCTGGACGGCGCCGATCAGCCCCTTTGAAAGATGAAGAAGTTCCAGACGAGGCCCATTGTTCAGTTACATAATCTTAACGGACAACTGCTGGGCAGGGCCCAAAAAAAGGGCTGCCAACTTTTTTGTTACAGCGCCGGAGAGCAAGCTGGGGTGAGGCCGGGCGGTTATGTAACCGAACCCGGGCAGCGCCGCGCTCCGCTCCCGGCGCCGCGGCCTTTTTAAAAGGCTGGGCCGGCGCGGGCTCTGGGCGCCCCGGCGGCCGCGTCCTCTCACCTTGGGGGTGTGCGGCGTGTCGAAGAGCCGCAGCTTGCGGAAGGTCTTGTGGGGCGGGGTGCCCGGGTAGTCTGGCAGCGGCGAGCAGGCGTCCTCGCCGGCCCCGCGCGCCCCGCAGCCCCGCAGCGACGCATCCCCCGGGCCGCCGCAGCGCACTGGCGAGAACGAGCTGCCCAGAAAGTAGGGAGCCGCCGGCGACTTGACCGGCGACGAGGAGCCGAAGCCCTCCTCCTCCCACGAGTCGCCCTCGGCCCCGCCGCCCGCCGCGTCCGCGCCGGGGCAGGCGCCCCGCAGCAGCATGTCCTCCTCTAGCTCCCCCGGGCTGCCGGAGATTGTGCCCGGAGAGCGACGGCCCTCGGGCCCGGGCTCTGTGGGGCTCCTCGCGGGCGGCAGTGGCGAGTCGGGCTCCTGAAAAGCCGAGTCCTCCCCGGTGCTGTGGCCGCTGCCTTCTTCCTCCTCTTCCTCCTCCTCTTCACAGTCGCTGCAGGGCGAGAAGATCAGCTTCTGCCGCAAGGTGCAGGAGGCCGCGGCGCGGCGGGGCGGCGGCGGCTGCTGCCGGCTCAGGAAGCTCATCGCGCCCCTGGGGCCGGGGCGGAGGACCGGAGAACCAGAGCCCGCGGAGTCCAGGTCTCGGCCGGCCCAGGGGGCGGGTCCGCCACGTGCGACTGGGCGCGCCCGGTGGCCGCGGCTGCGGCGGGCCTGCGCGGCGGCGGCGGCGAACGGCGGCTCCGGGACGCTCTGGGCGGCGGCCGGCGGTGGAGGCGGCAGCGCGGGCTGTCCGGCAGAGGCGGGGCGGCCCGGGCGCCGAGTCTGGGGTCTCCGCAGGTCCACCGCAGGTTCGGGTTCCGCGGCTTCCCGCGACCGTTAACCACGTGAGCGCCCAGTCCACCAATCCCCGCCCAGCTTAGGGTTTGAAAAAAATGGAGGGCGCGACGTAGCCCGCTGGGGAGGGATCGGCTACGCGATTTTGGCGCGAACTCGCTGGCTCCGCCCCTCCCTCTCGGCGCCGGGCCCGGCCAGGGCGGGCGCGGCGCCGCGGGCCTATGAGCGAGCGGGCTGCAGGGAAGCTGGGTCTGGCGCTTCCCGGACTGGGCCGGGCAGGGTCCCTAGGCGGCCCTCTGGGAGGGGCGATGGTTGAGGGCTGAACTCGGCCGAGCCGAGCGCCAACCTGGACACCATCCTCGGCGCCTTTCCGACTTCTCGGAGGTGGAGCTGGACTGGCGGCTGGAGAGCGCCTCAGAGTCCCTGCGGCTCGGGGCGAGCAAGAGACCGCCGTGGCCCTTGGTTGCTCCCGGAGGAGACTGACCTTAACGTCCTGCATCCCTTTGGTTCCGGCCCCTGGGGCGCATGGGCGTGGCTAAGGGGAGTGAAGTTCCCGAGAAGAGGTCTGAGCCGGGAATGGTCACTCCGGTCTCCGGACCGAAGTGAGTGCAAATGGGTTGCTGCTGCTGCTGCTAAGTCGCTTCAGTCGTGTCCGACTCTGTGCGATCCCATAGACGGCAGCCCACCAGGCTCCCCCATCCCTGGGGTTCTCCAGGCAAGAACACGGGAGTGGGTTGCCATTTCCTTCTCCAATGCATGAAAGTGAAAAGTGAAAGTGAAGTTGCTCAGTCATGTCCGACTCTTACCGACCCCATGTACTGCAGCCTACCAGGCTCCTCCATCCATGGGATTTTCCAGGCAAGAGTACTAGAGTGGGGTGCCATTGCCTTCTCCGCAAATGGGTTAGGCTGACACAAAGTCGGAGGAGATGGACACGACTGAGCGACTGAACTGTCTGAAAGTCAGAAGGAAGAGACTCGAGTTCTCAGGCGAGGTCCCTGGCTGCAGGTCTCTGAGCCTCTGTTTATCTCCAGAGAGGCTGTTATGGGCCGGGGTGTCTGCAGCGAGGAGAGGGCCCCCAGACTGGTCTTCTTTGCCATCCCCGCTCCCCCGCCATCCCCCCCAACTCGTTCACAGTAAATAAAGCAGCTCCACACTCGGCCCTAAGCACAAAACCAAGTGCCCACCACGCGGCCACGGTGTTTATATTTGTTTGCCAGCACGTGGGCAAGTGTTGGCAAAACAGATCGGCTTAGCTTGCTGCAAACTTCAAAGCAACTTGAGAAAAAATTTCTCTAGTACTCCCTTCAAACTGTGATTTATCCCTCCGTTATTGTCGAAGACAGAAATTTCTGACAATTTTTTCACTTGTAACATCTTAATGAATCTTCTTCCTTCTCGTGTTGTTTTTTTCTCCATTTTGTTTTTTATTCTTTAGGATACATTCAAAGAAGTAGGAATTACTGTGTCAAAGCATATAAACTGCCAATTGCCCTCCAGAAAAAAAAAAAATTACGTTCTCACTGGCAGTGGATTGCAGTACACTCTTTGAGAATTGAACATCAGTGGGTATTTAATGTTTGTTGATGTAATTTTGTTGTTTTGAGTCATATCACTGGACAGTTTTCATGGGCTTGTGGCACTTCATGAATATTAACACTTGACCATATATGCTGTTCTAACACTTTTCAAAAGTTAAAACTTAAGCTGGATTTTTAGTAATGGAAACACATCTTAGTATTTATCACATGGGAAATTCCCTGAGATTACATAACTGAAGAGTAAACAGTCATTTTCTCCAAATGTTTGCTAACTGATATTTCTTTTGTGTGTGTGTTAATCCAAATTTAATTTTAAACTCAGAAGACAGGAACTCTACTATTTTGTATGTTTCAAGGAGTGCCATTCTCTGAAAAGCCAAGGAGTGGTTTTTAGCACCTTCCCCAATGGCAACCCACTCCAGTATTCTTGCCTGGAGAATTCCATGGACAGAGGAGCCTGATGGGCTACAGTCCATGGGGTCGAAAGGAGTTGGATATGCCTGAAGTGATTTAGCACTCCAACACCTCTTCTCTCCTAGTGAGAAATATAAATTCTTTGATATGGATAGTTGATATTTTCTAAATTTCATGTGAAGTATAAATAAAAATAACTCTGTAAAACTCCTACTCTTTGTTGATCTGTAACATGAGTTGTATGTAAAGCAGGGTGCTTCCTAAACACCTCTGGCCCCTAATTTTTTGCCCCAAGCTTCTCCTATATAAAGAATTCTATATCTGCTGTTTCTGTGTAGGCAAACTCATGCTGCCTGCCACCCACTTCACTCTTTCACAACATCCTGCTTCATTTCCTTGACAGGCTGTTATCTATCTCAGAGTGTATTGATTGTTAACTACTATTCCGTTCTAGAAAATGAGGTCCTTGAGTATAGGGACCTTTCCTTTTGTTTATTGTAGTATTCTGATATGGTTTCAGTTCAGTCACTCAGTCGTGTCCAACTATTTGCGACCCCATGGAGTGCAGCACGCCAGGCTTCCCTGTCCATTGCCAACTCCCAGAGCTTGCTCAAACTCATGTCCATCGAGTTGGTGATGCCATCTGATCATCTCATCCTCTGTCGTCCTCTTCTCCTCCTGTCTTCAATCTTTCCCAGCATCAGGGTCTTTTCCAATGAGTCAGTTCTTCGCGTCAGGTGGCCAAAGTGGAGCTTCAGCTTCAGCATCAGTCCTTCCAATGAATATTCATGATTGATTTCCTTTAAGATGGATGGTTAGATCTCCTTGCAGCTCAAGGGACTCTCAAGAGTCATCTCCAATGACATAATTCAAAAGCATCGATTCTTTGGCGCTCAGCTTTCTTCAGGGTCCAACTCTCACATCCATACATGACTACTGGAAATACCATAGCTTTGACTATGTGGACATTTGTCAGCAAAGTAAATGATATGGCTTAGGTGCTCAGTATCTTCTGAGTGATAATAGGACCCTTACTTACATATTTATTGATTGGATTATTTTATCTCTAAATATTAGTTCAAATGGTACAGAAGTCTCCCACTTAACCTTGCAACCTCCTGCCCAAGTCCCCTTCCTGGAGGTGAAAACTCTCCTAATATTCTTTGTTCATCAACTCTTAACCTTGCCACCTCTCTGCTTCCCTAAACTGAGATGTTCTTAAAATCAGCTGGGACAAAAAGGGCGTGGATTCCCAATGGGAAGGGAAGATTTCTTGGTTCACACCCAGGTCCTCACACAGAATAGGAGAGGTTAATTCCCACCAGATGTATAGAATGACTGGGGGAAAGACGGAATTTTTTTTTGTTTTTTTAAGTATCGTTAAAAGTGATACTCAGGGCAAGAACCCTTTGACTTTCTCCACTTCCATGTAAAATAGATGTTCCCTGCTCCAGACTTTTCACCACACCCTGCGTGGACTATGTAACACCCTTTGTTTACTTGTCTGGCTTCTCTCCCAACCAGGGCTGAGATCAAGTTTTATTTATCTTTAGAGCTGCAGAAAATAGCAATATGCCTTGGCTCCAAAGAAGGTGCTTAATGTTTCTGGAATAATTAAAATGTAGTGTTCTTTAAAAAATAAAAGTGCCAAAATGAGTAAGAAACCCAGGCCCTGCCTCCTGCAGTTGAGAACGCGGCACAACGTTATGGGTTTAACTGCAGCAATATCCTAAATGAAATTCTAAACGATTGTTCCGATTTTTTAAATTGCATGCTCTTCAGAGCATAGCACTCACTGTACTGAGAGAAGGGGTTACGCCCACCGGCCCTGGGGCATATCTAATTCAAATTTCCTGCTCTTTCCCTACCCTGTGTTGTTTTTAACTAATGTTACTAGGCAGCTTTTGTGGTAATGTTGTAATAACTGAGTAAAAATCATGCCTCTGGGAGAACAAACTTAACCTGTTTCTCTCCTTTACAATGAAGATTTACCAAGTAAAAGACTTTCATTCCACTGTTGTTGGCCCATTCACTTGTCCTAGCAGCAAAATAAGTCTCCTGCCCTGAAAATATATAATTGAGAGTCCTAAATCACCTTCTCAAATACTTTTTATATAGCACATAAATATATGTGCATATTCTTGTAAACATAAGCCGTGAACTTTTGAATGAAAGGTCCTTGAGAACTAGGAACTAATTTTTCACAGTGATGTAAAGCCTCTAGGAATGTTTCTTAAGACTAGCCTGCTTTTACCCACAGCTGAATCCTTTCTAGCTTATGCTTTTTATTCTGGAGAAATAACTTTTTCTAAAGATAAGCCTACTCTAATAGATATCTAATTTTTTTTTTTTTAAGTCATCTTGGTCAAATCTGTTTTTCACTTAAAAACCAAATAATATGCTTGAAAAATTCAACTATTTTTCTTCATCTTCCTGGTGTCTTTACCGATCCTCTTCTGCTGGTTCTCTCAGCAAACCTCACCTCACTTCAACCCAGCTCTAACTGTTACCAACTGCCGTTTGGCTCCAGAATCCAGTTCTCAGGCTAGAAGGTGATAACCCCTACCACTGTTCCCATTTTACTTCTCAGGGGTAGTTTAGATTTCTGTACTTTGTCACTTGCCTTTACTATTGCTTGGAAAATCCCATGGACAGAGGAGCCTGGTAGGCTATGGTCCATGGGGTAGCAAAGAGTTGGACATGACTGAGCGACTTCACTTTCACTTTCACTTTAATACCCTCTGATGGATGACATTGTTTGACCATTTCTCTGCGTGTTCATCAGCTCACTCTGATACAGAATAATCAAATCCATTTCCTCCTTAGTTGTTCAATAGATTAAATGGGAGACTAGCATTGTTCCTTACAAATAGTGTTCAATAAATCTTGTGTGTACTTTTAATTATAGCAATTTTTTTAGAGATTTTTTTTTTTTATGTGGACCATTTTTTATTCTCTTTATTGGCTTTGTTACAGTATTGCTTCTGTTTTTATGTTTTGATGTTTTGGCCACGAGGCATGTGGGATCTTAGCTCCCCAACTGGTAACTGAATCTGTGCCCCCTGCATTGGAAGGCAAGGTCTTAACTACTGGACTGCCAGCGAAGTCCTTAATTACAGCAGTGTTATTTGAGAATAATCATACTTTTTAATGGCTTTAATCAGTAAATGCAGCCTGTGATTCCTGGTGTCCTCAAAACAAGTTTGCCTAACGTGAAACTTAGGGCTTCCCTAGTGGCTCAGGGGGTAAAGAATCTGCCTGCAACGTGGGCAACCTGGGTTCAATCCCTGGGTTGGGAAGGTCCCCTGGCAGCAACCTGGGCATGGCAACCCGCTCAAGTATTCTTACCTGGAGAATCCCCATGGACAGAGAAACCTGCCAGGCTACAGTCCATGGGGTTGAAAAGAGTCAGACATGACTGAGCAACTAAATACACAATGTAATAAACAGTTAAGCCTGTGTATAGCCAGTGAGGATGATCAAACCAGAACAGAGATAGTATTGATAAGAACTTGAAAAGTATAGCTAGGAAAGAGTGACCAGTTGAAAGCTTTATTTTAATGGAATGAACATACTTTATTTTCATGCCTAATTAATCTTTAAGGATTACCAACATACTCTTTCCATTTATCCTTCTAACATTTATGTAAGATCAACAGCAGATTCCATTACATACAATTTTATCAATTATATAGATTACGTACAAAAAGTTTGAGGATCTAAAATTCTCATTCAGTTTATCTTTGGGGATTTCAACACTGAAAGACCATGCTAGGGTACTTAAAAGTTGTATCTGGGGAATTCCCTGGTGGTCCAGTGGTTAAGACTCCAAGCTTCCACTACAGGAGGCACGATCCTTGACCAGGGGACTAAAATCCGGCATGCCTTGCAGCACGGCCAAAACAAAAAGGGAAAAAACAATTGTGTGTGTACATACACAAAACCTCTGCTATAACCAGTTTTGTTAGTGAAAGAAGCCTTCAGGGCCTACTCCCAGTTATCTAAGCCTTTACATAGCCCCTCTAATCTTCAAAGACTTGATAGTCCACTGCACTCAGTAAGGCCTGTGGCAATAATACTAACTTTAAGACTTTTCCCAGGAGTCAATACTGGTCACTGGACATATCATTCCTAGATAAGAGAGGAGTTCTCAACCAACATTTAAAATTATAGCTCTGTGAAGCAGCCAAAACATCACACTTCCTATTTGCTATTTTAAAATTCCTTTTTAGCGAAATGGAACTAAGTAGTCCCATTTTCTCCAGTATCATTAATACTTGTAAAGAGCTGCTTTTCTCTAAATTCTTAATGAGTTTCAGTAACTGAAAATGTCACGTCGCAGGAATCTATTTATAAACAGGAGGAGTCATGAGCCAGTGACCAACAGAACAGCGGTGCTAAATACACAATCGGGTAATTGATTGATTGCCTCTCCTCCTGGGTTAGTGACACATACAGGAAATGATCTGGAAGACTACAGGACTGCCAGTCTCTACGGCTACACTGTGATTGGCTGAACCAGCTTTGTTAAGATTACTGCAGCACAAAAGATGTGATGACACCTCTCCAGTGAAACAAGAGGCCCTGTCTCAGTAGGAGAGGGAAAGGAGATGAGGCAGACACCCCTTGCTGGTCTTTTGTGTGGCAACAGGGGTGTATTTGGGTATTGCTATGTTTTGATGACTCAGTGGTGAGTCAGTTTTAAAGTTCTATAAAAATCCAGCTCAGACTGGATTGAGAGATGAGCTCATCCAGTAGCTAACTGGGTGGAGAGTACCCAATAGTACTAGGTACGATCAGCTGATTGGTGGGCATAAATATGTACATGGAAATAAAATACCCATGAGAGTGAATTAGTTCCTGAATGCAGAAATCAACTCTACCTGGCATCTTCTATTGGGTGTGTGCCACGTTCAAGCATGATCCATGTCCTACCTACTGCCCTTTACCTTTGTACGAGCCAGGGTATGAGAAATATCCTAAATGCCACAGAAAGCTGGGGTGCTTTGAAGGGAGCTGGGAAGACTATAGGGCTGGCTATATATGGCAGGGACTGAGCCAGATGCTTTCCATATTTATCTAATCTTTATAGGAATGGTCCGAGAGAGGTATTTTAATTCATGTTTTTACAAATGAAGAAAATGAAAAAAATGAAAGAAAATGAAACTCAACCAGGTTAAATGCCTATATCATATAGTCATACAGCCGGTATTACTGAGACTGTCACTACTGATTTCAAGACTAGCTCTTTCGCATGTGAGGGTGATCTGGCTGTGACATCTATCACGCCACTAATCACCAGGGTTGACTCAGCTGTGCTGGCTGGGTAGACCAGTGTCCCCTTCCTGCATCAGCCCTTCATGTGTGTCCCTCCTCAAGCTGCAAGCTCAAGCTCGTCGAAAAGGGTATTGGAATAGCTGCACTCCTTTGCTAGAACCTTCAAACAAGTTCTCTGGACTAGCTCTTTCTACCCCGACAAGGAATGGGTAACGTGAGGGTGAGAACTAATTGGGAGACTTGCTGAAGACAGGGTCACAGGACCCCAACATGGGCAGCATGCTGCTAGAGTTTGGGTAGCAGGACATGGTGGAGGGTCATGGGTGTCAAAGACAGTCACACTTGGCACCTCTGCCTTTTTGTTATACCATAAAACCCACGTGTATTTTAAATTCTAAAATCAAGAGGAAAAATTGCAAAGATTGATACTATGTTGTGTTGCAAAGGGTTTGGTGAAACGCATTCCTGTCCACTATGGAGGTGGGTACACATTGGTACCATTTTAAAAGATCATTTTGACTGTTTCTTCTGCAATTTAAATATTGATCATCTTTGACTCAGCAGTGCTACTAAACCTTTCTTCAGTTCAGTTCAGTTGCTCAGTCGTGTCCGACCCTTTTCGACCCCATGAATCGCAGCACGCCAAGACTCCCTGTCCATCACCAACTCCCGGAATTCACTCAGACTCACGTCCATCGAGTCAGTGATGCCATCCAGCCATCTCATCCTCTGTCGTCCCCTTCTCCTCAGGTCTGCAAAAATGTGTAAAAAAATGTTTGTTGTTTAGTCGCTAAGTTATGTCCGACTCTTTTGCGACCCCATGGACTGTAGCCTGCCAGGCTCCGAACCCGGGTCTCCAGCATTGCAGGTAGATTCTTTACCCTCTGAGTCACCAGGGAAGCCCCAGAGGGTTGGGGGGAGGTGCTGTTTTAATAGGGTGACCTAGGAAGGCCTTTCGAGGAAGTGGCATCTGAGCAGGAGTCTGAATAAAGTGAGGGAATCAGCCAAATAGAGATCTGGAGAATTGTGTTCTAGGTATGGTGTATAATACCAAAAATTGGAAGCCACCAGAATGTCCATTAAATATTAAGTAACCACAGTTTGCCAAATGATGAGATAGAGCTATACATACAAAATGAAAAGATATCGAAGATATAATTTTTTAAAAGGTTGCAAAACTATATAATGATTCCATTTAAAAAAATTAGCCTACAGTAAATATATTTATCATCTGGAGAAATATACAGATTTATCAAAAAATCTCACTTCCAAAAAACCTGGGTACCAACTAAAGAGAGAGACAAGAGAAAAGCTGTAACATTGCTCTAAAACAGGATGGGGCCAGTGGAATATGGCAGAGGTCCTGGAGACCCATACACTCCTTTTTCTGATATCTTGTAGCTCTCCACTCTTTCTGGTCACTGACACCCCAGCCATCCTTCCATTTTCTCGTGTCCCTGCCTCCCTGTCTCCCTTCTCTGGCTTTGCTCTTGGGATAGAAGCCTGTGCTCCGGTTCTCTCAGCCTGGTTATTTCATTTGGACTGGTCTTCCGGCCAGTCTCAGACAAGAGGCTCTGTGTTCTGCCTGTCGTCTATGGTGAGTGCTGATAAGGAAAGGACTTCCAGGATCCCTCTTGATTTATTACAGGCTCACTTCTAAGTGCAGAATAAAAGACTTTGTTCCTAGTAACCAGCTTCAGAATTTAACTGATCCAGGAACTCAGTTTGGGGCAAAGGATAGCTCACACATGCTCCTGTCACTTCTGACTAGATCACCCGCTTTGCCATCAAAGCAGGTTTGACATTAAAGGTTTTTGAAGCAGCCAAGTCTTGTGTTTGATGACTGTCCCCACTCCCACCCACCACAGCTAAGCTGTGCTAACTTTCCAGGGCTCGTGTGTCTGTTTGTATGTTTATCAACCAGTAGTTAGAAACAACAAGAGCACAGAAATATGGCAAAGATGAAATAAATACGCAAACTATGTTCTATGCTTTTCCAGTGCTGTGGCCATTGCTGAGTTTTCCAAATTTGCTGACATATTGAGTGCAGCACTTTCACAGCATCATCTTTCAGGATTTGAAATAGCTCAACTGGAATTCCATCATCTCCCCTAGCTTTGTTTGTAGTGATGCTTCCTAAGGCCCACTTGACTTCACATTCCAGGATGTCTGGCTCTAGGTGAGTGTGAGTGATCACACCATCGTGATTATCTGAGTCGTGAAGATCTTTTTTGTACAGTTCTGTGTATTCTTGCCACCTCATCTTATTATCTTCTGCTTCTGTTAGGTCCATACCATTTCTGTCCTTTATTGAGCCCATCTTTGCATGAAATCTTCCTTTGGTATCTCTAATTTTCTTGAAGAGATCTCTGGTCTTTCCCATGCTATTGTTTTCCTCTATTACTTTGCATTGATCACTGAGTAAGGGTTTCTCTTTCACTGAAAGAGATGGGAATACCAGACCACCTGATCTGCCTCTTGAGAAACCTATATGCAGGTCAGGAAGCAACAGTTAGAACTGGACATGGAATAACAGACTGATTCCAAATAGGAAAAGGAGTACATCAAGGCTGTATATTGTCACCTTGCTTATTTAACTTATATGCAGAGTATATCATGAGAAATGCTGGGCTGGAAGAAGCACAAGCTGGAATCAAGATTGCCAGGAGAAATATCAATAACCTCAGATATGCAGGTGACACCACCCTTATGGCAGAAAGTGAAGAAGAACTAAAAAGCCTCTTGATGAAAGTGAAAGAGAAGAGTGAAAAAGTTGGCTTAAAGCTCAACATTCATAAAACTATAATCATGGCATCTGGTCCCATCACTTCATGGGAAATAGATGGGGAAACAGTGGAAACAGTGGCTGAGTTTATTTTTTTAGGCTCCAAATCACTGCAGATGGTGACTGCAGCCATGAAATTAAAAGACGCTTACTCCTTGGAAGGAAAGTTATGACCAACCTAGACAGCATATTCAAAGGCAAAGACATTACTTTGTCAACAAAGGTCCATCTAGTCAAGGCTATAGTTTTTCTAGTGGTCACGTATGGATGTGAGAGTTGGATAAAGAAACCTGAGTGCCAAAGAATTGATGCTTTTGAACTGTGGTGTTGGAGAAGACTCTTGAGAGTCCCTTGGACTGCAAGGAGATCCAACCAGTACATCCTAAAGCAGATCGGTCCTGGGTGTTCATTGAAAGGACTGATGTTGAAGCTGAAACTCGAATACTTTGGCCACCAATGTGAAGAGATGACTCATTTGAAAAGACTCTGATGCTGGGAAAGATTGAGGACAGAAGGAGAAGGGGACGACAGAGGATGAGATGGCTGGATGGCATCACTGACTCAATGGACATGGGTTTGGGTGGACTCTGGAAGTTGGTGATGAACAGGGAGGCCTAGCGTGCTATGGTTCATGGGGTCACAAAGAGTCGGACATGACTGAGCGACTGAACTGAACTGATGTTCTATGCTCCTATATTTCTTCTAACAATTTTTCAGTTGATTGTTTTGGATTTCTAGGTAGACAATCATGTATTTGATCATTCTGTCCTTCTTGCTGGTTTTTTTTTTTTTGTCTAATTGCATTAACTAGCACTTCCAGCGGAGAAGGCACTGGCACCCCACTCCAGTACTCTTGCCTGGAAAATCCCATGGATGGAAGAGCCTGGTAGGCTGCAGTCCATGGGGTCGCTAAGAGTCAGACACGACTGAGCGACTTCACTTTCACTTTTCACTTTCACGCATTGGAGAAGGAAATGGCAACCCACTCCAATATTCTTGCCTGGAGAATCCCAGGGATAGGGGAGCCTGGTGGGTTGCCGTCTATGGGGTCGCACAGAGTCAGACACGAAGGAAGCAACTTAGCAGCAGCAGCAGCAGCAGCAGCACTTCCAGGACAGTATTAAGTAACAGGAGAGGTGTTCAATGGCTCGTTAGCTCAGTTAGAGTATGGTGCTAATTATTAGGAAAGGTAGAGAGTATCCCTGTCTTGCTCCTGACTTTAATGGGACTATTAAGAATAATATTTCCAATTTGCCTTGATTCATGGACCTAACATTCCAGGTTCCTATGCAATATTGCTCTTTACAGCATCGGATCTTGCTTCTATCACTAGTCGCATCCACAACTGGGTGTTATTTTTGCTTTGGCTCCATCTCTTCATTGTTTCTGGAGTAATTTCTCCACTGATCTCCGGTAGCATATTGGGCACCTACCGACCTGGGAATTCATCTTTCAGTGTCCTGTCTTTTTGCCTCTTCATACTGTTCATGGGGTTCTCAAGGCAAGCATTCTGACTACTGCTACTGCTATGTCACTTCAGTCGTGTCCGATTCTGTGCGACCCCATAGATGGCAGCCTACCAGGCTCCCTCGTCCTTGGGATTCTCCAGGCAAGAACACTGGAGTGGGTTGCCATTTCCTTCTCCAATGCGTGAAAGTGAAAAGTGAAAGTGAAGTCGCTCAGTCGTGTCTGACTCTTCTCGACCCCATGGACTGCAGCCCACCAGCTTCCGCCGTCCATGGGATTTTCCAGGCAAGAGTACTGGAGTGGGGTGCCATTGCCTTCTCCAATGGACCACATTGGTAACTGCAGCCATGAAATTAAAAGACGCTTACTCCTTGGAAGGAAAGTTATAACCAAACTAGACAGCATATTAAAAAGCAGAGACATTACTTTGCCAACAAAGGTCCATCTAGTCAAGGCTATGGTTTTTCCAGTGGTCATGTATGGATGTAAGAGTTGGACTCTAAAGAAAGCTGAGCACCGAAGAACTGATGCTTTTGAACTGTGGTGTTGCAGAAGACTCTTGAGAGTCCCTTGGACTGCAAGGAGATCCAACCAGTCCATTCTAAAGGAGATCAGTCCTCAGTGTTCATTGGAAGGACTGATGTTGAAGCTGAAACTCCAATACTTTGGCCACTTCATGCGAAGAGCTGACTCGTTTGAAAAGACCTGATGTTAGGAAAGACTGACGGCAGGAGGAGAAGGGGATGACAGAGGATGAGATGGTTGGATGCCATCACTGACTCAATGGGCACGAGCTTGAATGAACTCTGGGAGTTGGTGATGGACAGGGAGGCCTGGCCTGCTGCAGTCCATGGGATCTCAAAGAGTCAGATATGACTGAGTGACTGAACTGAACTGAACTGAATAATACTGGGTGATAAGATGTGTATATATGTACATGTGGACTTGATTTATATCTACCGTATCAGAGAAGTATGCTTTCATCAGAATATCTGAGGAATGAATATTCCATTATACCCCCTTTTTAGCATTTCTCTTAATTAGTCTTTTTTTCTGTTTTTAATTGTGTATGTGGTGAATTAGATTAATGGATTTCCTTCTATTATACCACTCTATCCTTCCTGAAATAAACTATAGTCAAGCTGCTTTCAAAGTATACTGCAAAATTATGTTCATTTAGGCATTTTCCATCTATATTTATAAATGGAACTGAGCCATAGTTTTTCTGTCGTACAATCTCTATAAGATTTTGGCTTCATAAAATAGTGGAATGTTTGCTTCTTTCTCTGTGCTTTTGAACAGCTTTAATAGTATAAGAATGGTTGATTCTGTGAAAATTTGAAAGAAGTTGCTCATTAATGTGTCTGGGTTCAGCATTTTTTTTTGAGGTATAGCTTTTGACAGCTTCTGTCCATGGTTATTTGTGTATATAGATTTTCTACTGTCTCTGAGTCCCTGTTGGTAATGTATATTTCCTTGAGTATTATCCATTTATTTCAGATTTTAAATTGTAATAGGGCCAAGTTTTCCCTTGTATTTCTCATTATTTCCTCTTACCCATGCTTATAAGTCCTTTCTCATTCCTAATTTGTATATTTATGTCTTGTCGTGTTTTTTTTTTTTGGCTGCACCCCAAGACTTGTGGAATCTTAGCTCCCCAACCAGGAATTGATCCTGGGCCCTTGACAGTGAAAGCACAGAGTCCTAACCACTGGACCACCAAGGAATTCCCTATTTAGTCTTTTTTCATCATGTTAGCTAGTAGTTTATCAGTTTTATTGTTTGCTTTCCTCCAACCTCAAAGAACTAGATCTTAGATTTATTAACCAGTTGCTTTTCTGCTATTGAAATAATTCATTTTGCTTTTATCTTTATTAATTTCTTCCTTTGCTTTCTTTAAATTTTGCTTTGCAGTGACTTTTTTCCTCTTCTAATTTCCTTTTTCATCTGCTTTGTTAATGAAATTTTATTTTTTCTTATTTAGCAATAAAAATGTGTAAGGTCATGAATTTTCTTGTGAATACAACTTTGGCTGTGTTCCATAAGTAATGTTTTGCTGATTTAGTTTTTAAATAATCTATATTCAGTTTTTAAAACTTTATACTGAAGTATAATACACACCCAGAAAAGCAAACATATCAAGGTATGTACAGTTTGGTGAATATTCAGAAATTCAACACCCAGATTAAAAGAACATTGACTTCCCTGGTGGTCCCATGGTTGAATCCACCTTGCAATGCAGGGAACAAGGGTCCAATCCTTGGCCCAGGAAGATCCCACATGACACAGAGCAAATAAGCTCGTGCACCACAACTACTGAGGCTGGGCTCTAGAGCCTATGGCCCGCAGCAAGGGAAGCCACTGCAGTGAGAAGCCCGTGCACCACTAGAGAGTAGCCCCTGCTTGCCGCACCTGGGGAAAACTCTTACGCAGCGATGAAGACACAGTGCAGCCAAAAATAGCTAAAATAAATACATAAAATTGTAAAAAAATAAAGAAAGAAAACATCACCAATACCCAGAAGCAGTTATATAATTTACAGGGCCCAAAGAGAAATGAAGATGCAATGTTCCAGTTTTATTAAGAACTTTAAGATGGTGACCACAGAGCTTGAAGTCAACTGTGGGGTCTTTCAAAGCACAGGGCCCATACACATGCCCCTGAAGCTGGCGCTCCCACTCCCCTCTTGGCTCTCTTCTCATCCTCAGCCCCCTTCCCTACCAGAGGTAGTCAGTGTCCTGACTTCAAATAAAGAGAATAGTTTGGTCTATACTCTTGCATCCAGCTTCTTTTGCTCAACTTTAGATTTATGAGGATCATTCATACTTTCACATGCAGTTGAAGATCATACGTTCACACAGCTATATGCTTAAAACTAGTTTATAATTCAGTTTTGGTTTGTCACTGATTGAAGGGTCATTTAGGAAAGCTTGAAAAATTTTCCTAGGGATTGAGTGCTAAGTTCTAACTTCCTAGTTTCAGAGGTGGAGCTAGAAACAGGCTTTTCTTCCTCTGAATGAGTAAATCTTCGTCATTCCACGTACAGTATGAGTAAGCTCCTCCTTTTCTTCTGATACCCAGTAAGGAAGAAAAAGGAAGAAAGCTAGCCAAAGAAGGTAGTTAAGGGGAACAGGTTTTTTTTTTTTTTTAAAACACTTTTAAAAATATCTCCAGAGTAGTAACATCTGCAAACCCTGGCAACAAGGTTAGAGCCTACTTTTAAAAAATATTATGTTTGTTTATTTTATTTGTCTATGCAGAGTGTGGGATATTTTTAGTGGTGGTATGCAAGATCTTTAGTTGCAGCATTTGAACTCTTAGTTATGGCATATGGGATCTAGTTCCCTGATCAGAGATCGAACCCAGGCCCCCTGCAGAGTCTTAGCCACTGGACCATCAGGGAAGTCCCCAGTCAGAGCCTACTTGTTAGACTCAAATCCAAGGGTAGGGCAGCAAAGGGCATTCATCCCAATGGTTGCTAAGAGCGTTGGGTAGGAGCTTCGGCACCCTATTGCATCCAGTCATGGTTGACTCTGGGGCCCTGAACTGGGGTCTGCTTTTGGGTGAGCAAGTGGCTTTTTCTGTGAAGATGGAGGAAAGTGGCCCTATAGACCTTCCCCTGAGACTGCAGAGTGATAGTGGTGGTGGTGGTTTAGTTGCTGTCATGTCTGACTCTTTGCAACCCCATGAACTGTAGCCTGCCAGGCTTCTCTGTCCATGGGATTCTCCAGGCAAGAATACTGGAGTGGGTAGCCATTTCCTTCTCCAGGGGATCTTCAAAACCTAGGGATTGGATCTGCATCTCTTGCATTACAAGTGGCCTCCTGCATTGTATGCAGATTCTTTCTTTTTTTTTTAAATTTACTTATTTATTTTAATTGGAGGCTAATTACTTTACAATATTGTAGTGGTTTTTGCCATACATTGACATGAATCAGCCATGGGTGTACAGGTATTCCCCATCCTGAAAAAATATGGAATTTTTCATGAATTTTCTTGTCATCCTTGCATAGGGGCCATGCTAATTTTCTCTATATCATTCCAGTTTTAGTATATGTGCTCCCGAAGTGAGCACTGCAAGCAGATTCTTTACTGCTGAGCCACCAGGGACACCCATGCAGGGATGCAGGATGCCACTAATAAATACTGCCAACAACCTGCCTGTACATTAATTAGGACTGGGCTGAGGAGTGTTGAACATTGGTAGAATAAGTGACTAGTACTTGGGATCCATTAGGCCTGGCAGAGATTTGCCCTGTAAGTGCAGGCTTGAAAACAATATTTAGTCCTCAGCACTTTCTAGTCACAAGAATTGCAACTGGCATCAGGACTAAATCTCAGATGTGCTCAGAAGTATTTCCTTGGTCAACACTGGTTACAAAGCCAAAAGTGATTGTGAGACTGAGCCAAGAGATAAAGCTAGTCTCCTAAGTCTGGTGTGGGCATTTCCTTCTAATGAAGTGGTTCCCAACATTTTTGGCACCAGGGGCCAGTTTCACAGAAGATAATTTTTCCACAGACTGGGGTGGGGTATGGGTGGTTTCTAGATGATTCAGGAGAATTACATTTATTGTGCACTTTATTTCTAATCTAATGCCACCACTGATCTGAAAGGTCCATAGCCCAGAGGTTGGGGACCCCTGTCCTAATATCAAACACCATGACCTGAGGAGGCAGTCAGGGTTCTTCTCTTCCTATCACTAACCCTGTTTTCTCCTAGCATGAAATGACTTCCTTTGAGAATAGAGAAAAGACTGACCTCATCCAGCCACAGCCGGTTGATTCCTTCCAGAAGGAAGTGGTGAAGCCCTGTGTAGCTGTCAATTGCTCCCTGAACCTACTTAGTGCCTCCTGCTGGTGGCTGACTCCAAGGCTCACCAGAGCCTTTCATCTCTTAGCTAATTGCTTTCTTTTTGACTTTAATACACCCACAAGGTTTCACCAGCTTCACAATAGTGAAGATCACCTTTGCACACCAAAAATGGTCCACTTTTCTGTTGTTCTTGATTTTCTGTTTCAAAGAACATTCAGTAGTTTCATAATGTTCAGTTCAGTTCAGTTCAGTCGCTCAGTCATGTCTGACTCTTTGAGACCCCGTGAATCACACGCCAAGCCTCCCTGTCAATCACCAACTCCCGGAGTTTACTCAAACTCATGTCCAACGAGTCGATGATGCCATCCAGCTATCTCATCCTCTGTCGTCCCCTCCTCCTCCTGCTCCCAGTCCCTCCCAGCATCAGAGTCTTTTCCAATGAGTCAACTCTTCGCATGAGGTGGCCAAAGTATTGGAGTTTCAGCTTCAACATCAGTCCTTCCAATGAACACCCAGGACTGATCTCCTTTAGAATGAACTGGTTGGATCTCCTTGCAGTCCAAGGGACTCTTAAGAGTCTTCTCCAACAACACAGTTCAAAAGCATCAATTCTTTGGTGCTCAGCTTTCTTTAGAGTCCAACTCTCACATCCATACAGGACTACTGGAAAAACCATAGCCTTGCCTAGATGGACCTTTGTTGGCAAAGTAACGTCTCTGCTTTTGAATATGCTATCTAGGTTGGTCATAACTTTCCTTCCAAGGAGTAACCGCCTTTTAATTTCATGGCTGCAGTTACCATCTGCAGTGATTTCCAACCCCCCCAAAACAAAGTCTGACACTGTTTCCACTGTTTCCCCATCTATTTCCCATGAAGTGATGGGACCAGATGCCATGATCTTCATTTTCTGAATGTTGAGCTTTAAGCCAACTTTTTCACTCTCCTCTTTCACTTTCATCAAGAGGCTTTTTAGCTCCTCTTCACTTTCTGCCATAAGGGTGGTGTCATCTGCATATCTGAGGTTATTGATATTTCTCCCGGCAATCTTGATTCCAGCTTGTGCTTCTTCCAGCCCAGCGTTTCTCATGATATACTCTGCATATAAGTTAAATAAGCAAGGTGACAATATACAGCCTTGACGTACTCCTTTTCCTATTTGGAACCAGTCTGTTGTTCCATGTCCAGTTCTAACTGTTGCTTCCTGACCTGCATATAGGTTTCTCAAGAGGCAGGTCAGGTGGTCTGGTATTCCCATCTCTTGAAGAATTTTCCACAGTTTATTGTGATCCACACGGTCCAAGGCTTTGGCATAGTCAATAAAGCAGAAATAGATGTTTTTCTGGAACTCTCTTGCTTTTTCCATGATCCAGCAAATGTTGGCAATTTGATCTCTGGTTCCTCTGCCTTTTCTAAAACCAGCTTGAACATCTGGAAGTTCATGGTTCACGTATTGCTGAAGCCTGGCTTGGAGAATTTTGAGCATTACTTTACTAGTTAGAGAAGCTCTAAGGCAGTGGGGAAACCGCTTAGCTGGTGAGTTCTGTCTGGTTAAAAGGTCTGGTGAGTATAAGAGCTGCTCCCATCTGGGACCTACTGCCCTCCCAGGGTCTTCATCAGCACAAAAGTGCTATCACTTGCTTGGAGCAAAAGTTCCCTATTTTAAAAGATAAGAAAACTCCCTTGTGGCAGCAGAGATTTTACCTTTTTTCTTAGAAATTGCAGAATTTATCTAGAGGGCTCTGGGACTGAGTCTGCAACTCAGATTAGAGCTGTGTTTCCACATCCTGTCTTATGCAGATGGCCTTCTGGACAGATTAGTGAAGGTGCTCTGTCCTCTTTTTGGATGCCTCCTGTGTGTCCAGGGAAACTGCAGAAAGGAAGCAATCTAGGAGAAATTTGGGATTAACATTAGAGCAAGAATCCTATTCTCTGTCATTCAAAAGCAGAAAAGTGAAAAGAAAAAGCTTTTGCCAGCTAATTTTCATCTTAACTATTCATGCAATTATCCTGATTTTTGAGTATGCTTTATTCTTACAAGACTTGCCTTCTGTCTTTCAATTTTAGCCAAGTTCTGGAAGCGTCATGAAATTTCTACATGCATGAAGGATTGAGGACTCTTTGTGTCTCTCAAAGCAGGTGAGTTTAGAAGCTAGAGGTGACCTGCTTTGCAGGATGTCTAGAATTCTGTGGAAGTAGAAATTCCCAGTTACCCTATGGGAGCCCATAACCTAAAAAGTAGAAGCATATGATATATTCCCCAAACACGAGTCACATCTCCTGTGTGACAGCATAAAGAGAACTGAAGAGCTTTCCTAGGCAGTGCAGGCTACATAATCTGTGGGGCTTAGTGTAAAAAGAAAAAGAAAATAATGGGGACTCTTGGTAAAAAAGCAGGAGAAAAAGGGCTGTCAAATGTATACATAAAGCCAGACACAGAAGGACAAATAGCGTGTGATTCCATTTCTGTGAAGTACCAAGTGTAGTTAGAGTCATAGAAAGAGAAAGAATGGTGGTTGCCAGGGGGCTGGAGGGAGTGGGGAGGCGGAGTTTTTAATGGATACAATTTCAGTTTTGGAAGATGAGAAGGTTTTGCAGATAGTGGTGATGTGTACACAACAGAGTGAAGGTATTTAATGAACTGCACACTCAAAAATTTTTTAAATGGTAAATTTTCTATTATGTATATTTCAGCCTCCACCTCTCACCCACATATGCATAAGAAATATATGAACTTTTTCCTTCTTTCACAGACTCTCTTATGACTTGTCATGGTGTTTTTTATTTGCTGCTTAATGTCATCCTAAGTTGGAGAAGGAAATGGCAACCCACTCCAGTATTCTTGCCTGGAGAACCCCATGGACAGAGGAGCCTAGTGGGCTACAGTCCACGGGGTCGCAAAGAGTCAGGTCATCCTAAGTAAAGAAAAATTAAAGACTTAAATTTTTAGCATCAATTTTACTCTTCATTTTCATTTTATGCAATACCGATTTTAAATGAAAATGTCTAAAAGTATTTAGCTTGTATCTGGAATCACTGAAACTATACAACTTGAATTTTTTGTAATTCCAGGAGGTTACCTTGAGCTGGCTAGAAGAGGAAAACAAGAGCCAAGGTCTGGAAAAGTGGAAGGAGGAGGTGAGGATCCGCATGGCACAGAACTTGGAGAAAGAGCCCTCCAGGGCATAGGACCTCATGGGTGCCTGAGGGGGTGGTCTCTTTGGCCTAAAAGCTGCCAGCTTCCCCTTCCCACAGGCCTGTCACCCCAGCCCACAGCATCATTAGACTCAGAGCTGGGATGAGCTCAGTAGGTAGGGATGGCCACCACCATGCCCCCAACACCCACCTTTCTGCACTGGCACCGGACCCTGCCAGGCAGGGGAGCGGCAGTGAGAACCCATCCATGGCGGCCGTAGGGAATGTGACTCTGTAAGGTCAGGCTCCAAGGACCCCCGCCCCCTCCACCACCGTGCCTGCCTGCTCCATTGTTGGTTCCATGAGACTTCCCTTGACACAAAATCAAAGATAAAATGACTAAGAATTTTAAGACTGCAACCACAGTGCATTCAGCCCCAAGTGCAGGGCCCTCAACGGTACTAGTCTCACACCCTGTTCCTCAGGCCAAAGGAAAAGAGTGGTTGGCTGGAGTATTCTTTGAAAGATCCCCTCATCCCTGAAGGAAGTTTACACTTAACTTAAACCTAGTTAAGTGTAGAAGTGCTTACAATGGAGGGGCTGAGGCAGCCTTGCCTCCTGTCCCTCCTGTTCCCTTTCCTTTCTTTCTGACAACAGACTCCAGCTCCGCCCCTTTCCTTTCACCCTCCCACTCCCCACCCACTGTTGCTGGACTGGTCTACAACTTGTTCGAGCCAGGAAACACTGGGATGTAAATTCCTCGGGATGAGACATAGAATCCAGCCCATTTCAGCCCTGAGTGCATGGTTTCCCAAGTTCCCTAGTCCCAGGGCTGCCATACAGATGGGCAGGACGTGAGACCAGCCATTAGTTTGCCCCTAATGACCTGGGGGTGCAGTGCGGGGGCACAGGGGGAAGAATGGCCCTCTGGGTAGCTGCCACCTGTAGAGTATTAAGGAAGCCAAATCCTTCTATTTCCTAAATTGGAGTGCAGAGTGTAGCCAATGTACTTTCTCTTTGTAGTGACTTCAAATTGTGTCTGGGATAGAGTGGGAGGGGGGGCGGGGTTTCTTGGACTGAAAGGCTTGCCTTGAGCATCGTCTGGATCATATTGCAGTGTTATGCTCCAACCAGCTACATCTGCTAAGATGTGCCCTGGTAGTTCGCTGGCAGTCCAGTGGATAGGACTTGGTGCTTTCAACGCCATGGCCCTGGGTTGGTCGGAGAACTAAGATTCTGCAAGACTCCTGGAGCAGCTGGGGAAGAAAAAAAAAGATGTACTCTAGTTTCATCAAGTATCTTGGGGAGACTTCAACTTTCGCGGGCTAAGAAACCCCACACCAGCTTTACTCACAAATGTCAGTGCATCAGCTGGAGTCTTCCCTTGGGGGAATACACTATCTATGCTCCCGAGTTCCCTTCCCAGGAAGTCACGGGACAAACCAGCAACACCCCCCACCCTCTTCTCTGGTGCTATCAGGAAGGCATTTTCTTTTGAGCTGAGGGACAATCAGGCCCACCAGCAGCATCCAGCTCAGCTCTGTCCAATCCAGGCAGAGGAGCCGGGGTGAGGGATGAACACCGATTCTAAACAAAGGCAGGTGAAAGGCAAAGCCTAGGGAGGCTTGAGTATTGGTTCACAGCAGACCCAGCTGGGCTCAGCAGAGCAGCCAGAGGAGGAGTGGAAGGCGGGAGCACAGTTCAAGATCCTGTTCTTCCTCTATCCCACCCCTACCCCGGGCCCTGCCCCATGCTGACCCCTTTCTGAGCCTCAGCTGGGAGTTGTGTATTTAAATGTCTCTGTCAAGAATGGAGACTGAGACTGTGGGTGACTAAGACCTTTCTAATGTTATATATCTTTGAAGAGCTTTGAAGGCAAGCAGCCAATCAGCCCTGCCCAACCCTGCCGGGTTTCCCATTTCAAATGACTAAGTCATGACTCTTCTTAGCAAGACTTCAAAGAACCTGATCAAAGATAACATTTATATTAAATAACACAGCACAACATTTTTTCCTTTTTACTGTAAAGCTTGAAATGAGAAACAGCCCTGCTTCAGCTCTCTGGCCAACAAAGCATGGTGAAAACAGCAGAGAAGTGATTCTTACAGGACAACCCTCACACACCCTCCCCCCACCTTTTTTGGAACTCTGTGGCCCCTACACTGAATCTCTAACATTAGAGATGGGTTTTCAGGTACTTATCAGGTCACTGGGCAATCATAAATCCCCACCAAAGCTTGGGACTTCCCTGAAGGTCCAGTGGTTAAGACTCTGCTCTTCTACTGCAGTGGGCATGGGTTCGATCCCTCAGAAATTTTAAAAAAAGAAATCACCAAAGCTCATATACATAATCTCTGCCACAAGTTATCATCTGAGGAGACGGCTGTGGTATGGTGAAAAAAAAACACCCTGGACGTGGGAGTCAGTCTGGCTTCTCAAGTCTTTGCCTTGCCTCACCACAGTCCTGGGCAGACACAACTTCTTTGAACCTTCAGTTTTCTCATGTACAAAGGTATTAAATCTCATATATCTCACAAAATCCTGTTATGAGCAGATGAATATGTATGGAAAAGTACTTATTGTGCTTGATACATAATATACTCTCAATATATATATATTGTATTTTAACCTATTACATTAGTGCTGTTTTCTACAACTCTTCCCCCCACCCCATACCAATTTAATGAAACAAATATAAAGGTAACATTTTAAAAATTGCTGTATTCAAAATTAATAATAAACTTTAGGGTAAATAAGCTTTAAAACAAAAGTACATAAGCAAAAATAAATAATTTACACCAACCCACTAACCTAATTTTCAGAATAAAGCCATTTCCAATTACAGCACTATTATCCCAGGCTCCAGCCTGTGGTCAAGCTTTGATAGTTCATTATTTTTAAGAAACAGTAACAAAAAACTGAAGACTCAGGAAATCATCTTTAACAAAACCAAAGTACTGGATTTAACTTTTTAATTTTAAATAACCAAACTTTGTAATTTTATACATAATCCAATGTAATGCTAATATAATTAGCACTTCAGCTTGCAGAGCTGGTATTTAACAGGGGTGGAAAACTGTAATGAATAGTCTTCAAACCGTGAGATATTTAATACAAATAAAAATGGACAAGTATACAATAGAACAAAAACTGCAGACACGCTACTAGCTGAGGGAAATATCTGAAGGCTTTACATCCTTTATTATCCATGATGGCTTTTGGAATTATGATTGTTTGACGTATAGAACCTTTGACATTTTCAATACAGCCTTTATTTATTTTTTTCATAGTAAGTTAAAAATCCATCATAAGACTCCGTAAGACTTCACTGGTCTTGCATGTAGACTCTAGGAGTTTGCAATCTGATAAAAGAGTAACATAAAAAATTACTGTATTGCCCTAATTTCATACTTCCTTGTACACAATACATCAGTTTGGGAAATCTATTCCAAGGGTTATATACACAAAAGTGTCAAGAATAAAATGTTCTCCACTCTTGCATAAAAATGTGTACAGTGTTTCGGGAATGGAAAATTTCTAGTTTTCCTGGGCCCGGGCTTCATGGATCTCTGCTGCCTGAAGATGAAAGGCTTCTCTGGCTTTATTGCTCCATTGTTCTGAGGGTTAATCATCCAACCCTGGCGTTTCTCCTTGCTGGATCCTGGATGCTATTCTGATGGCTTCTTCCAGAGATGGCTGTTCTCCAAGCTGCAACAGGAACATACACAAAGCCACAGTCAAGATAATGCCAAAGAAATATAATATGCCAGAAGTAAAATTTCTCTCTATAATTCTAACACCTGGGCTTGCTAAAGCACTAACGCTCATCCACAAAACACACAAAAATTCCTGCTGGGGAGAATAATGCACTTTCTTTATATAGGATTTTGATAAATCTTCCAACATGCAAGGAACAAAAAGATGCTTTTCTTTTCTGTTGGAGATAGAGAGCTTCATGAGCCTTTAGCTCCATGCCCATAAACTAAATTAAAACCAACAGCTCGCATTTTCCTGAGTGCATTCTAACCCTTTCCAAGTAAATATGTTAAAACAAAACAAACTTCCCAAGGAAAGGTAATCTACACCTCATATTCTAGATTCTCTGAATGCAGTGACTTCTCAGAGAATGTATTCTTCATAGTCTTCTGACATTCCCCACCACAACAAACAGCTGTTGTGCAGGGACTTTTTTGAGGACTAACTTGGGAGTCTACGTTTATAGGCGGTTCATTTCCAAGGAATAACGCTTAAATGCTTTATAGAATCCTGCCTAATTAAACTTTTATTCTGACAGTAAAGATGGCTGGTCAGGTACACACAGGGATGTATATACCAGGAGATTTATACTTCTTGTTATAAATTCCCTTATAACACACAAAGATAGTAGCAAAGTTTTAGTCTCTGAGTTTATTTCAAACATAGCAATTTCCTTAAAGGAGCTAAGCACTACGTATTATTCTGTGCCCTGCCTCTGTGAATGTTATGTATCAGTGTACGGCGACAAGGCTGAGGGCTGAACAGCACTGCTGTCGACAGAGGACAGCTGCCATTGTACTCACCTGAACTGCAATCTGGGTGCCGTTGGATGTTGCCACTAAGGTCAAAGGTCTGGTTTCTGTGGTTACTAAGTGATGGCTATGCTGTTGGTGCCCCATTTCTGATGATGCAGTGTGGAATGCTGCCAAGTCCTGAGCCACAATTGCAACCTTAAAAAATACACAGAAGAATTAAAACTATGATTTAAATAGGTTAAAATCCATTTAATGCAAGGGACTGTCTTCAAATTCAAAAGGAAATCCTCCCTTCTGACCATAGACTTGTAGAAGCTGAAAGCTGGAAAAGACCTTACATATTGTCTATTCTGAACTCCTCTTTTTTTCCTTTTTTGTTTTGACTGCACTTCCCAGACTGTGGGATTTCAGTTCCCCTACGAGGGAGTGAACCCGGGACCTCAACAGTGAGAACAGAGTCCTAACTACTGGACTGCCAGGGAATTCCCATGGACTCCTCTTTTTTGAGGAAGTTGACACTCAGAAAGAAGGGACTTATCTAAAGTTATGAAGCAAGCCTATAGCAAAACAGGATAGAGGACACTGAGAAAGTGGATTCGCTATGTCAGATTTCATTAAACAAAAGAGATGTGACTGTGCCTAGATTCTAATATTCCTAAGCAGGTGCCTGGGAAGTTACACACATGGATTAATTTATATATCAAATGTTTATTTATTCCTGAGTTTGGATCAGTGGTAGATACACTATTTTCTCCTGTTTATCTGTTGCACTAAAAATTAGATTTCCATTAACCAAAAAGGACCTACTATATAACACAGGGAACTCTGCTCAATGTTATGTGGCAGCCTGGATGGGAGGGGAATTTAGGGGAGAATGAATACATGTATAGGTATGGCTGAGTCCCTTCGCTGTTCACCTGAAACTATCACAACACCATTTGTTAATCAGCCATTCCCCAATACAAAATAAAAGGTTTTTAAAAATTAGATTTCCATTAAATGGTTAAAATTAAACAAAAAAATTAAAAATAAAATAATTTTAAATAATAAAAATATTTTAAAATTAAAAACAAAATTAGATTTCCACAGGGAATTCCCTGGTGATCCAGTGGTTAGGACTCAGCTCTTTCACTGCCATGAGTCTGGGTTCTAGCCCTGGTCAGGGAATTGAACTAAGATCCCAGCAAGCTGCACAGCATGGCCAAAAAAAAAAGAAAAAAGATTTCCATTAACTGGGAAAACAAAGTACCAGGAACATTACTACACGGCATGAGGGATCTTAGTTTTCCAACCAAGGACTGAACCCATGATCCCTGTAGTAAAAGCATGGAATCCTAACCACTGGGTTACCAGGGAATTAATTCCCAGCAACACATTCTGTCACAGTCACTTCCTCTTTTAGATCCCACGGAATCTTTACAACCTGTTCCTGAAGCACCTAGTCAGAGTGGTTAAAAGTGCTTTTGTGGCTCTTAAACTACGAATGCAGCTTTTTCTATGTAGATAACAACATAGAAAATAGCATCAACTACCTGTCATATGATATTTAAGAATTCTTTTCAGCCAAACTTAGAGAAAGAATAGGCTAAAAACTGAAATTACTATTAAATGCTTAAATGCATTTTACTTGGCCATTAATCCAGTAAGAATGCTAGATTTTAGTGCTAATAGATATTTAGCTTGGATCAATCCCAGTATTGGTCCATAGTCCAGCAACAGATTTTAGTCCAACGACAGGGGAGTAGCTTATATTAGACTAACCTTTCCTGCAGGTAATCATAAAGTGTCAAAAAAATATGAAAAAGCAACCATCTGAAGGCACTGGTGAATGGTGAAAAGCAGGCAGGAATAGAGGGGATTCTCAATAGAAGGGAACCACACTGGGTCACATTGGTTTCAACAGCTTTTCCACTTGAGGGCAGTCACCAATCTGCAGCATAAGGCAACTTATGGTATCAGATAATGAAGTCCAGGACTGCCAGAATGGCTACATACTGAAAGGGATATCCTAGAAAGGAGAAAATCAGAGGGAGGGGGACCCCCCAAACCTGTATATAAGTTCCTCTCAATTCTTTAAGACCTCAGAATTGCAAATGTGTTGGGGAGGTGTCAATAAATCTGGAACAAAGCAGCAGCTAGAAGGCTAAAAAGCTGAGAAGAGGATTCAGTGATACTCACCACAGGGCAGACAGAATTTAGAATTTCAATCCCACCAAGTTTAGAAGGGCTTGGAAAATACCTTAGGCCTTCCACTGAAACCTTAAGAGTTACATTTTAGGAGTAAAGACTATGTCCCAGGACTAAAGATTCACCCTGAAACCAAATGGCAAAACCAAAACAAACCTACCTTAACAAAGTACAAAACCCAGCCTCCATAAGTAACTTAACTACTTGAGAAAATTAATATTCTTCAGAGGAAGATAACCAAATTAAAAATCCCCAAACTGCATCATCCACAATATCCAGAATACAATAAAAAATTACAACACACGAGAAGAGGAAAATGTAACCCAGAGTCAAGAGAATATGAAGTTAACAGAAACAGACCTTGAGATAACCAATATATTGTGGTTAGCAAACTAGGACTTTAAGACAGTTATTATATGTTAAAAGGCTTATGGAATTCACACAAGGGGAAATCTCAGTAAATAAATGAAAACTATAAATAATTAAATTCTACAGTCAAAAATGACAATATCTAAAATTATCAAAATGGGCCTAATAAAAGATGGGTAAAGTAGGTGATGTCAAAAGAAAAGGTCAGTGAACTCAAAGACAGAGCAATAAGAATTATCTATCTGAAGAACTAAGAAAAAAAAAGAATGCACCCCCAGAAACTTGTGGGAAAACACCAAGTTAATATACATATACTTTAGAGACCCAGAAGTAAAAGAGCAACAATGAGGCAGAATAAAAACTTTTGATGAAAAAATGGCCTAACTTTTCCTAAATTTGATAAAAACACAAACACCCTCCCCTACAAAAAACATTACTATATAATGTTTCATAATATCATATATGTTGTCTTATAATTACATATAAGAAACCTATGAGATAAAGAAGACCACACCATAATTACATTGCTAAAAAGCAAATATAAAGAGTCTACAAAATAGCCAGAGGAAAAACTGGTGTATCATATACAGGGGAACAATGATATGAAGATGGCTGATTTCTCATCAGAAACAATGAAGGACAGAGACAATTTAAAGTGCAGAAAGAAAAAAAAAAAAACCCCACCAATTCTATATCTAGCAAAAATATCCTTCAAGACAAAATTATGTTTCAAACAGAAAGGCAACATAACATGTTTTCAAATAAGCAAAACCAGAGAATTTGTCACTGTAGATCTGGACTACAAACAATGCTAAAGTATATCCTTCAGGGGACTTTCCTGGTGGCCCAGTGATAAAGAATCTGCCTTGCAAAGCAGGGGACACAGGTCTGGTCTCTGGTTGGGGAACTAAGATCCCACATGTTGCAGAGCAACTAAGCCCAAGTGCCGGTCACTGAGCCCACATGCTGCACCTCCTGAGGCCTGCTCACTCTGGAGCCTGCACCACAACCATGCCCTGCGAGGGAAGACCCTGTGTGCCACAACGAAGACCTGACACAGCCAAAATGAGTTAACTAACTTAAAAACCAAAATATATCCTTCAGGCCAAATGGATGTCATATAGACACTCCACTCTACAGAAAGGCCTAAGAGGCACTGGAAATTATAAACCAGCAGATAAGTATAAAATACTATGTTTCCCATCATCTTGTAACTTACTTAAAAGATGAACTGCTTATGCTAAAAAATAATATTGCACTGTGGGGGTTTTAATATCTGTAAATATAAAATAAATCACAGCAGCACAAAAGTAGGGGCACAAATGAAAATACATGCATAAATGTAAAGTAGTAACAATCTTAAGTCTAAGTAGACCGCAATAACTTAAGGATGCACATTTTAATCCCTGGGCAACCTCAAAAAAGTAACAGAGAAGTGTATAATTATGAAGTCACTTGAGGAATTAAAATGAAATATGTACACACCTAATAACAGCGTTTCAAAACCCTAGAAGTAAAAAAAGAAACAACTACAAGGGAGACAAATCCACAATCCTAGTTGAAGATATCAATTACTTTTTCTTAGTAACTGACAGAACAAATATATAAAAGATTAATAAGGTTACAGAATATCTGAACAACACTTAAAGTGTAACCACCTTAACTTAAAGTGTAACGTGCTATACCAACAAGTGCAGAACACACATTCTTTTCAAATACATATGAAATACAATAGGAAATCAATGAAAGACAAAGGAAAAACAAGTCTCAAGTCTCAAAATAATAATATCTTACCATATGGTTCTCTAACCATAACAGACTTAAAAATCAAGAAAAACAGGCATTGAGAAAAGTATCAGATATTAACAAATTATCAGGGCTTCCCTGGTGGCTCAGAAGGTAAAGAATCTACCCACAATGTGGAAGACCCAGGTTCGATCCCTGGGTCAGGAAGATCCCCTGGAGAAGGAAATGGCTACCTACTCCAGTATCCTTGGCTGGAGAATCCACGGACAGAGGAGCCCGGCAGGCTATAGTCTAGAGTCGCCGAGTCAAACACGACTGAGCAACTAACATTTTTTTTCAAGAAATTAAACAACCTATGTGCAAATTAAAACCACAATGATATTTCACATCCACTAGAATGGCTAAACTTTTAAACAGCAACAACTCAAAATGCTTATGATATGAAACAAACAGAACTATTGTGAGTGGGAGTGTGAGTGGGGTCAAACCACTTTGAAGAACTGCTTGACACTTTCATATAAAGTTAAATATACCTCTACCCTATGACTCAGAAATTCCACTAACAGGTTATTAATCAGAGAATGAGAATATATGTCTACAAATATACTTGTACTAGAATTTTTACCACCATCTTAATTCATAATAGAAAAAAAAAAACTGGAAGCATCTCAAATATTTGTTCATCAAGGGGAGAATCTATCAATAAATTGTGATACACTCCTAACCACAGAATACTGCTTAGAAATAAAAATGAAGGAACTCATGTTATAAACAATAACATGGATAAATCTCCAAAATGTTATGTTAAACAAAAAAACACAAAACAAGAGAGTTCATACTCTGGTATCACTATGCAAAATTCAAGAAGAGACAAGATAATACAATCAGAACAACTAAATGGAGACTGACTGGATGGGGTCCCAAGAGAACTTTTTGGGGTGATAGAAACGTTCTAGGCCTTGTTTGGGATGAGATGGGTGTGTATGTTTAACAACTCACTAAACTGTAAACTTAAGATCTGTGCAGGTGGTGGTCCAGTGATTAGGATTCTATGCTTCTACTGCCAGGAGCCCAGGTGTGATCCTTGGTTGGGGAACTAAGATCCTGCAAACCACATGATGTGGGGGAAAAAAAAATCATGCATTTCACTGTATATAAATTTTACCTCAATGAAGAAATAAACAATTGCAGGCTAATAGGAAAAACATGTTCAACCTCACTAATAGACAAGTTAAAGTAAAAGTATAACATTTGCTTGTGAATAATGCAAATGTAAAAAACAAAATCCTCAGTGCTACCAAGAGTACAGTGAAATAAGAATACTATTAGATCCATGGCATAATTATTAAAACTCTCCAGAAAGGAATTTGGCAATATTCCTTTTAGAAGAAGGTTAAAATAGTTCTTCAGTTCAATTCAGTCGCTCAGTCGTATCCGACTCTTTGCGACCCCATGAATCGCAGCACACCAGGCCTCCCTGTCCATCACCAAGTCCCGGAGTTTACTCAAACTCATGTCCAACAAGTCGGTGATGCCATCCAGCCATCTCATCCTTTGTTGATCCCTTCTCCTCCTGCCCTCAATCCCTCCCAGCATCAGAGTCTTTTCCAATGCGTCAACTCTTCGGATGAGGTGGCCAAAGTATTCGAGTTTCAGCTTCAACATCAGTCCTTTCAATGAACACCCAGGACTGATCTCCTTTAGAATGAACTGGTTGGATCTCCTTGCAGTCCAAGGGACTCTTAAGAGTCTTCTTCAACACCACAGTTCAAAAGCATCAATTCTTCGGCGCTCAGCTTTCTACACAGTCCAACTCTCACATCCATACATGACCACAGGAAAAACCATAGCCTTGACTAGACGGACCTTAGTTGGCAAAGTAACGTCTCTGCTTTTTAATATGCTGTCTAGGTTGGTCATAACTTTCCTTCCAAGGAGTAAGTGTCTTTTAATTTCATGGCTGCAATCACCATCTGGAGTGATTTTGGAGCCCCCCAAAATAAAATCAGCCACTGTTTCCACTGTTTCCCCATCTATTTCCCATGAAGTGATGGGACCAGATGCCATGATCTTTGTTTTCTGAATGTTGAGCTTAAAGCCAACTTTTTCACTCTCCTTTTTCACTTCCATCAAGAGGCTTTCTAGCTCCTCTTCATTTTCTGCCATAAGGGTGGTGTCATCTACATATCTGAGGTTATTGATATTTCTCCTGGCAATCTTGATTCAGCTTGTGCTTCTTCCAGCCCAGCGTTTCTTATGATATACTCTGCATATAAGTTAAATAAGCAGGGTGACAATATACAGCCTTGATGTACTCCTTTTCCTATTTGGAACCAGTCTGTTGTTCCATGTCCAGTTCTAACTGTTGCTTCCTGACCTGCATACAGGTTTCTCAAGATGCAGGTCAAGTGGTCTGGTATTTCCATCTCTTTCAGAATTTTCCAGTTTACTGCGTTCCACACGGTCAAAGGCTTTGGCATAGTCAATAAGCAGAAATAGATGTTTTTCTGGAACTCTCTTGCCTTTTCCATGATCCAGCGGATGTTGGCAATTTGATCTCTGGTTCCTCTGCCTTTTCTAAAACCAGCTTGAACATTTGGAAGATCACGGTTCATGTATTGCTGAAGCCTGGCTTGGAGAATTTTGAGCATTACTTTACTAGCGTATGAGATGAGCGCAATTGTGAGGTAGTTTGAGCATTTCTTTGGCATTGCCTTTCTTTGGGACTGGAATGAAAAGTGACATTTTCCAGTCCTGTGGCCACTGCTGAGTTTTCCAAATGTGCTGGCATATTGAGTGCAGCACTTTCATAGCATCATCTTTTAGGATTTGAAATAGCTCAACTGGAATTCTATCACCTCCACTAGCTTTGTTCATAGTGATGCTTCCTAAGGCCCACTTGACTTCACATTCCAGGATGTCTGGCTCTAGGTGGGTTGTGAAGATCTTTTTTGTACAGTGCTATGTATTCTTGCCATCTTTTAATATCTTCTGCTTCTGTTAGGTCCATACCATTTCTGTCCTTTATTGAGCCCATCTTTCCATGAAATATTCCCCTGGTATCTCTTAATTTTCTTGAAGAGCTCTCCAGTCTTTCCCATTCTATTGTTTTCCTCTGTTTCTTTGCACTGATCACTGAGGAAGGCTTTCATCTCTCTCCTTGCTATTTTTTGGAACTCTGCATTCAAATGGGTATATCTTTCCTTTTCTCCTTTGCTTTTCGCTTCTCTTATTTTCACAGATATTTGTAAGGCCTCCTCAGACCGCCATTTTGCTTTTTTGCATTTTTTTTTCTTGGGGATGGTCTTGATTCCTGTCTCCTGTACAATGTCATGAACCTCTGTCCATAGTTCATCAGGCACCCTGTCTATCATTGTCTTTGGTAAGCAAAAGAAGTTTTGAAGAAGTCCAATTTATCCAAAAAGAAAAAATTTTATTGTTAGTGCATTTTGTATCCTGTCTATGAAATTTTTATCCTAAGGTTACAAAAACATTCACTTTTCTTCTAGAAGCTTTTTGATTCTGATTCCTGTATTTCAAGGTGCAGAAGACTTTCAACTTTGTTCTTTTTTTCAGGACTTTACATGTTCTTTTTAGGTCCTTTGCATGTTCATATAAATTACTGGAATTGGGTTATATATATCTTAAAAAATGCTTTCTGAAATTTTCATTGTGATAATACTGAATCTATAAATGAATTCAGGAAGAATAATAGCTATGAATTTTGACAGACCCTTTCACTGAACAGGGTACAGTAGCTTAAGTGAAACTTAGCATTGTCTTCAGCACAGCACAGCAACAATTTTTGTGTGTGTTGTGTTGCTGTCATGTCTTCAACTTTATTTATTGATTTATTTGGCTGTGCTGGGTCTTAGTTGCAGCATGCAGGATCTTTTTTTTTTTTTTTTCCAGTTATGGCATTCCGAATCTTTAAGTTTCAGCATGTGGGATCTAGTTCCCCAACCAGGGGCCCTCTGCATTGGGAGCACAGAGTACTAGCCACTAGACCACCAGGGAAGACCCTATAAGAACAGTTTTTAAATGTATTAACCAAAATCATTCAAGATAAATGAAAAATCAAAGTACAAAGAGATACGTAAGATTTGGTACCACTGTGCTACCATCAAAAGGGGAGGAGGCACTCTCAAAGGCTACGGATAAAAATGTAGATGTGTATAACCCTAGAAAGGAAGTTTCGGCAATGCTTATCACAGTTACAAATGTGTATGTCTTTTCAGCCAGCAGTTTCACTCTAGGGATTTACCTAGTAGCAGATATATTCACACACATAAAAAATCCCATGTGCACAAGATTATGTGTTGTCTCAAACAGCAAAAGACTTTAAGTAAATTATGGCATGTCCATACAGTGGAATATGATATAGCTTAGAAAAAGAATGAGAGAGAATTCCCTGGCAATCCAGTGGTTAGGACTCTTCACTTTCACTTCCAGCACCCAGGTTTAATCCCCAGTTGGGAACAAAGATCCTGCAAACCATGTGGTGCCACCAGAATTACCAAAAAAAAAAAAAGGATAGGAAAATTCTCTATATAAAACAGAAAGATGTCCTAGATGTATTATTAAGACTAAAAAAAACAAACAAGGAGGTGAAAAACAGTATAGTGTTTTCTGCCGTATAAAGGGTTGGGGGAGATGACTGTGTGTGCGTGTGCTCAGTCGCTCAGCTGTATCTAACTCTTGTGATCCCAGGGGCTGTTATGGGGTATATGCAAAAATCAATCCTATTTTGCACATGAAAAAAAAACTGAGACTCAGAGGGCTGTGTACTTAAGAAGCTTTAAAACTGAGATTCAATCTGAGGTTTATGTGCTTAACAGCTGGACTTCTCAGGGAGCACAAGTGGTAAAGAACCGTCTGCCAACGTGGAACACGTAAGAGACATGGGTTTGAGCCCTGGAGGGGGGCATGGCAACCCACTGCAGTACTCTTACCTGGAGAATCCCATGGACAGAGGAGCTTGGTGGGTTACAGTCAACAATGTTGCAAAGAGGCACCCACAACTGAAGTGATTAAGCATGCATGATACCACACTGTACATCTATGACTAACAATTTTGATACTGATATTTGTACCAATTGATATAAAAGAAAAATGCAATTACCTGCTGCCCTTCTGTACCCTCGGCAGTAACCATAGCAACAGAATGTGTTCCTGCTGAGGAAATGACTGCATCATGAGCAGGTACTGTGATGGGCGTTCCGTCCTGTGTTACCATTGTAATGGTGTTGCCAATGGCCTGCATGTCGGCTTGAGATATGTTGACCTGCAACACAATGCATTTTACAATCAGGCAATGTTTCTTGCTTTATCTGGTCAATTTTATTAAGGACTGAGCCTAAGCCTCCTATGGCTTCCCAGGTGGCTCGGTGGTTAAGAATCCGCCTGCCAGTGCAGGAGATGCAGGGTTGATCCCTGTGTCAGGAAGATCCTCTGGAGGAGGAAATGGCAACCCACTCCCGTATTCTTGCCTGGAAAATTCCATGGACAGAGGAGCCTGGCAGGCTGCAGTCCATGGGTTGCAAAGAGTCAGACACGACTGAGCAGGCACACATGCAAGTCTTGTGTAAGTCTACTCTGGGAGCAAATAACCATTTTACAATGGAATAAACTCTTTTTAGAGAGAGATCATCAGAAAAACTGAGTGTTTCTTAAAGATGTTTTCCTCCTCTCCATCTCTACTGCCAATTTAGATTTCTATTTTTCTTTCATCTAATTTTTGCCAATAATACAGCTTCTTTCTAGATATTTAACCCCTCCCTAATCATCCTCTACCTTGTCACCTTGCTAAAAAGCAAATTTCATTATGCTCCCTGCTCAAATCCCCAGTGACACCCTATCTGTCCAGAATAAAACTGTTAGTAAATTTGTTTAATCTTATGTGCCAATCAGTGGACAAAGAGTACTGTGTGGAATCAGTGATGTCAAAAGTAAGGAGAAGAGGGATGAATGGGATGGTCCAAGTGCTCTGTATGTTTCTATCCTGAATATATTCTGCTTCTAGCTAACACTGGCACATTAAGAGTTATCTATTCAAAGGGCAGATTAATCATGGGAGGTAAAGTTCTAAAAGAGATGGGTAAAAAGACAGTTCTCCACGGAAGAGGCAGTATTGGAGGATAAAGAACCCCATGCATCTGTTTCCACGGGTATTAAGACAACCTTAGCGAGGGCTTAAAAATGAAATCAAGTCTGAATTAGGATAGTGGCATCTAGAAAACAATGACAAGTTTGACTGTTGAACAGCAACTCTTACATTGCTTTTCCTGGGGAAATCAAGACAGCTTCCTATTAATTCTGAAGCTAGTTAAGTGAACTCCCATGATTCCAAGTAGGGAGAAAGTTACACCCTGGAAATTTTACAGGTTTCCCCATCACTGACTTGCCCGGATCATTTAACGATGTTCTCGTCACCTCAGCCAAACTTCTGCTGATTTCTCAGTCTTATCTCCTGGATCTAATTCGCCACCCAATCTATCCCTTCCAAGTTTCACGTGGACCCATTACTTCTCACTGTGTTCCTAACCTCCATCACCTTACCTTTGAAAGATACCCATACCACCACCTGAATTCTAGAGTGACAAACCTCTCTTTACAGACCTCCTTGCATGTGGTCTCTTTCAGCAAGAGAGTCTCTTTCTTCAGGAGATCTAGCACTACCCACAAGCTAAACTCCAAACTTTGTGCCCCAGTTCAAGGCTTTCTTCAACTGGGACCCAACCTGCCTTTCAAGCCCAGGCTCATAGAAATATTATTTAATGTGGCTGGCTTTTGGTGGATACTTACATGTTGAGTCCCGTCCTGGGATATGAGTGTAACCTGTTGACTCAACCCAGACTGGGTTACTGTGGCTACTTGGGTAGATACAACATCATCCCCTTCTACACCTGTAACATATGTGATCTGGGACCCTTTAAGAACATCTTCACCTTGACCTGTTTAAAACAAATGAATCATTTATTTGATCAACCTACCAAGCTGTTTAGAAAACAGAATATTTTAAATATTATGGAGAAGCTGACAAAAATGAAAGGGCATATGTACTGAATTCTAAATCATGAAAATGATTTCTAACACCTCCTGCTGATCTCTTTTGCAAAGCCAAACCAAATCCAAGCAGACTGAACTAAACTTTCCCACACAGAGAGTACCTGTTCAAATTTTCAGAGGCCTTGCTTACTCCGTTAGCTGGCATGGTTATCTAGCACTGTGCGTGTGTGCTGGGGTGAGGAGTGGGGGAACTGCGCAGGGAGACTAACCAGCAAGCGACCCTTCCAACATGGCAAATACGTGCTAAGGTCTCGCAGTCACTTAAGAAGCTGTTAAAAATGATAAGACAATCTTCATAAATATTAACCCCAAAAGCAGAATGGTGTGTAAACACAATGTACTAACACTAAGTTACTTACTCTTTAACAAGAGTGACTGATTGCAAGTCATCAGTACACAATGACATCACTGTGTAAAGACAGTATTATCTGGGGTAAGGTTAATAATTTCGTAAGTGACTGAACAGGAACTCCCACCCACTTTTTTATTTCACAAGAAATCAGCAAGTAAACAGCAATTTCAACCATCCATTACTGCCATACTTGGCAACCAGTAAGATTCCTTATCCCTCTCTTCTACTGCTTTCCACATCTCATGAGGCCAGAAAAAGGTAATTTTCTTTTTTAATTCAAGGGACTTTCTATGCTAATTTAAGAGTAGTTCTCAAAGTTATGGTTGATGCCTGCACTCAGACAGCTATGGTCATCATGGTGTAATCCCTATGACACTCATTATTTCATTTCTTCTTGTTCTGTTCCATGGCTTCCAAGGTGGTTCAGTGGTAAAGAATCCACCTGCCAGTGCAGATGTGGATTTGATTTCTGCATCAAGAAGATCCCCTGGAGGGGGAAATGGCAACTCACTCCAGTATTCTTGCCTGCAAAATCCCATGGACAGAGGAGCCTAGTGGTCTACAGTCCAAAGGGTCGCAAAGAGTCAGACACGACTGAGCACACACACAAGACACAGGCAGATGAGCTTCTGAGGTGGCGCCAGTGGTAAAGAACCCGCCTGCTAGTGCAGAAGACTAAGAGATGCGGGTTCAATCCCTGGGAAGGGCATGGCAACCCACTCCAGTATTCCTGCCTGGAGAATCCCATGGACAGAGGTTTCCTGCAGGCTACAGTCCATAGGGTCACAAAGAGTTAGACACAACTGATATGACTTAGCATGCATGCACGGCCATTTATTATACTTATTATTATACCATTACTCCAATGGAGTTCAAAACATAGGGGATCATATGGGAGAAAAGGGACACAAACCCATTCTTATTCTTGGAAAAACAACCTTAATTTTTTTAAATAAAATGTGTATCATAGGTTATCTTCTAGAACACAAGAAATTCTGACAATCTGAAATGTTAACATTTAAGGAAGAGACTGAGGAAGATTAAAAAGGGAACAGTCTTAAACCCAAATTTGATATCATTAAAGGCTACTTTATAATTGCAAGGATTTAGCAGCAATTGTTAACATCTAACCAAGCACACTTACAGTGCTTTGGCTAGAAAACAGCATAGCATTTGAGAGTAAAGGAATTGTTGGGAAGTTCCTGGTGGTCCAGTGGCTAGCACTTGGTGCTTTCACTGATGGAGCCTGGGTTCAACCCCTGGTCAGGGAACTAAGATCCTGCAAACCTTGTGACATGGACAAAATATTTTTAAAAGAGTGAAGGAAATGTTATTTTCTTACTGCTGCTGCTATGTTGCTTTAGTTGTGTCCGACTCTGTGCGACCCCATAGACAGCAGCCCACCAGGCTCCTCTGTCCCTGGGACTCTCCAGGCAAGAATATGGGAGTGGGTTGCCATTTCCTTCTCCAATGCATGCATGCATGCAAAGTCGCTTCAGTCGTGTCCGACTCTGTGCAACCCTATGGACAGCAGCCTACCAGGCTCCTCTGTCCACAGGATTCTCCAGGCAAGAATACTGGAGTGGGTTGCCATTTCCTTCTCCGTATTTTCTTACTATCACACGACTAGTATCTGAAAAGATAAATTAGAATTACGGGGAATTATTTTGAGTAGATAGTGGATGATCTGTTCTTTTCCTTATTCTCCATTTTTTTTCCTACCTACATGTTTTTCAATCCTTTAATATCAGTTGTAAGATTAGGTAAGAATGTTTTAATTTTCAAACTTACTTCATTTAGGAACTATTCAATGAAACAGGACAATATATATGTTTTGTTCTGTTTCAGAAAAACCTATTTCATTTTACCTATTTAACTATGCTGTGTTATTTAACTGAAATCACAGAAATCTAATTCTATTTTTCTCGAGTTTATCCTTACTGAAATGAATGTTTTTGTCTCCCACAACACTACTGAACAGACATGAATCAACTAAGAGTTATTTGAGAATGCTTCACCACTCTTGATTAAGACCAACATTCTAATACACCCAAACAGTCTAGCTGCCCCTGCCCTGCTGTGCAGCCTCATCTCACACCACCCTCCCAGGCAGAAATGCCATGCTGGCCAGGCTTCTTTCAGTCTCTCCAATTTACTTGGCTCTCTCCAACCTCAGGGCTTTTTGCATGTTCCAGTCCCTCCATTTGGAACGTTCTCCTGCCTCTGCTCCCTGTTTACCACCCTACCCCCCAAAGCTTGTACATCCCTGCCTGTACAGCGAGTGAACCCATGATCTCTCCAAAAATCACTTCTTCAGGGGAGTTGTCTCTGACCTTCAAGACTAGGTTAATTTCCCCTCTTAATACATCCCAGAGCATTAAGTATCTTACTTTGATAGCAATTATTGCAGTTGTGAAGGGTATTTTTGTGTGACTATTTGAATGAAACTTCATGGTTAGAGACAATGCTTTCAATCATACATTATGCTCATAACTATTGATTCTCAAACACAGACATAAAAATACTGGAAGAAACCCTTACCTGGGGGAGGCTCAAAGAAGGCTTCCTGCTCCTCCTCGATGGGCTCAGTGTCATTGTGCGCTGTTCGTTTGTGCATGGCCAGTGTGGAGATCTGCTTGTACGTCTTCCCACAGTGATTACAGTTGTACGGTTTGGAGTGAGTGTGTACAACATGATGTTTGTACAAACTGGAATATTCTGTAAACCTTTTGTCACACCCAGGGACTGTACAAACATATGGCTTTTCCCCTAAGAAAAGAATGGCACCGGGAAAAAAAATAATCAATTTTCAGTTATGAAGGCATAATCATTCCATACCTTCTAAGAGGTGGACGGGGAATGAAGGAGGACACTAGTAGCAAAAATAAACAGCTGTCAAATCCCTTTCTATCCTGCTGTAAGGCACAGCATAAGAAAAGACTCTCTGACTATGGTTTCAACTTGGCTCAAAAGGTGGTCTGCAACCTGAGTCATACCCCACACTTGAATATCACTTTTTGTTTAATTTCAAGAGATGTGAAAAATAAGGATGGAGATAGTTACTGCCCAGCTACAAGCTTTGATGAGGACTTTCCAGGCAATCGGCACTTATACTGCAGGGGGCACGGGTTCGATCCTTGGTTGGAGAACTACGATCTCACAGGCCACACAGAGCAGCCAAAAAAAAAAAAGCATTGATGAAACTGTTGTTGTTACTTATAACTAGATAATCTAGATATTAGTGAGACTATATTAATAATGGAAATAATAAATGTAGGGAATTCCCTGGCTTTCACTGCAGAGGACCTGGGGTCAATCCCACAAGCCACTTGGTACAGCTTACCCAAAGGGTTTTATAAGGATAAAAAACAAACATTTTCTAAAATGTGTATGAGATGTAGTCTGGACACATATTTCATATTAACTTCACTTGACTTCTTGCAACCAATCAAAAGCTATTAAATATTCACTAAAAACAATTCAATGCAAAGCAATTCTTTTTTCCATGAAACAGTGTGAGAATAATATAGGCACTGCACATATTTTTAGAACTTTTCATTATAGAAAATTTCAAACATACACAAAAGTATAGAGAAACAGTGCAATGAACCAATCATTTAGCTTCAACTATCAATTCATGGCCAATGCAGTTTCAGTTATTAGCCACACGTTTACCCTCTCTGAAACAACTCCATGTACATTCTATCTCATCCATGAGTATTTCTGACTGTATAAAAGATGGATGCTTTTTATAAAGAACAAAATTACCAATAATTATTTAATATCACAATATCTAGACAGTGTTTGTATGTAGTGGGAGGGTGCCACACCCTGGGAATCTAACACTGTGGGGGAAACCAAACTGGAACAAATTAACCTAACTATAGTTTAAATGAACACTTTTAACCACTTAGAAGAGGTATGGGGGCCAGAGTGGGGGAGAAGAAGCGACAGTAACCCATATACACACTATTTGATAGTCTCAGTCTTGGACTACCTGGAATAGGGAAAACTACAAAGATTTAACTCTTCTTGGTAGGCTTGTTTCTTCTAGTACTATGGGCAAGACGGGGCTTCCTTGGTGCCTCAGACAATAAAGAATCTGCCTGCAATGCGGGAGACCAGGGTTTGATTCCTGGGTTGGGAAGAACTCCTGGACAAGGGGATGGCCACTCACTCCAGTCTTCTTGTCTAGAAAATTCCATGGACAGAGGAGTCTGGCAAGCTACAGTCCATGGGGTCACAAAGAGTCCAACATCACTGAGCAACTGATATTTTGAAAGGCAAAACAACTTGGAAACTATTTTAGACATAATAAAAGACTGAATAATGAATAAATGTATAAATGCTGTTGGAAGCCAGAGCTCTGACTATGGAACAAGGAAAATGCAAATATGGAATGTGAGAAGGAAAGAAAGAGCTCTGTGGGATGAACTGGAATTGGAGGTACTGATGTGAACTCAGTCTCTAAAATGTGCTTATGTGTGTAAACATATGCATATCCTACTCTGTTCTCATTTTATACCTTCCTAGGGTAACTCCATCTTTTTCACGGTTCTAAACATGGTAAAACCACTCACAAACAGTAAAATCACTAAGGTAATCTGTAATATACATCTTAGACATTAAGTATTTGAGGCTGCGTCTTGTCCTCTGCCCAGCCCACATTCTCAAAACAGGGCAGGGTGAAGTTTTTACCTTGGGGAATGGTTGTGGAGGAGACATGATGAGGGCAAGGCCAGGCAGGACAATGTCGGGCAACTCCAGTTCAGAGAACCAACCCTACTCATATTCAGGCTTGAGCAGTAACCGCCACTATGTGGCACCAAACCACAGTCAAGATATAAATACACTGGGGCGGGGGGTGGCATTGTTTTTTTTTGGTTTTGTCTTGAAACTATAGTTTTTACAATTGAGGTATAACTGATTTACGATATTATATTAGTTTCAGGTGTAGAACATAGTTACTCAATATTATGTATTACAAAATCATCACCATGATAAGTCTGTCAACATACCAAGTTACTCCAATATTATTGACTATATTCTCTATGCTGCATATCGTATAACTCATTTATTTTATAATTGGAAGTTTGTACCTATTAATCTCCCTCATCTATTTTATTCATCCACCAACCCGCTGCCCTCTGGCAACTACCAGTTTTGTTTTCTTTATCTATGAGTCTGTCTTTATGTTTGTCTTTATTCATTTGGTTTGTTAAAGTTCCATTTAAGTGAAATCATACAGTATTTGTCTTCCTCTATCTGACATTTCACATAATACCCTCTAGGTCCATACATGTTGTCACAAATGGCAAGACTTCATTCTGTTTTATGGCTAATACTCCACTGTATGTTTGTATGTAAATGTATTGCACTTATCCATTCACCTATCAATGGATACTTAGATTGCTTCCATATCCTGGATATTGCAAATAACGCTGTAATAAACACAGGGGTGCATATATCTTTTTAAATTAGTGTCTTATTTTCTTCATTCAAATTCCAGAAGTGGAATTGCTGGATTGTATGGTAGTTCTACGTTTCATTTTTGAGGAAACTCCAAACCGCTTTCTGTAGTGGCTATACCAATCTACATTCCTACCAACAGTGCAAGAGGATTTCCTTTTCTTCACATCGTTATGAACACTTGTTACTATCTTTCTGATAATAGCCATTCTGACAGGTGTGAGGTGATATCTCACTGTGGTTTTGTTTACCATTTCCTGGGTGACAGCGATGTTGAACATCTTTGCATGGAGACCTAAATGGATCTGAGTTGCACTTTAGAGCTTCCTAACGGCTAGCTGCAGTCTCAGCTGGGTCAGTCATCTGATCATCCTTCCAAAATGGACCGCATTTTACACAGCTGAGTCTTATGCTCCACTTATACATAATGTGGGCTTTTATTGTATTATCTACTTGATGGTCATCAGCCAATCTTTTCTTCCAACCCAGACCTACTTCCTGGGTCAGGCCAACATTTACGACGACCTACTGGATATCCTTGAGGGGGTTTCCCTGATAGCTCAATAGATCAAGAATTTGCCTGCAGTGCTGGAGACCCGGGTTTGATCCCTGGGTTTTAGAGATTCCCTGGAGAAGGAAATGGCAACCTACTCCAACATTCTTGCCTGGAAAATCCTATGGACAGAGGAGCCTTGCGGGCTACAGTCCATGGGGTGGCAAGAGTAGAACACGACTTAGCAACTAAACCACCACTGGACAGCCTTACTTTAGTGACTTTTAACCATGTATGCATTTAAGAGACTGGGAGGATTTTTAATATATACTGATACCTGGACCTCACCTCAGTAAAACTATGTCAGAATCTTTGCAGACAGGATCTGTGCAATCAGTCTGTTTTAAAAAGGTGAATCTGATATACAGCCACATTTGAAAGCACTACTCTACCTGCATATTCCAAAGATCATAGTGGCCAAACTTAATGTAGGCATCCCTCTTTGTGGTTGTTTAGTTGCTTTGTTGTGTCTGACTCTCTTGCAACCCCATGGACTGTAGGGTCCTCTGTCCATGGGATTTTCCAGGCAAGAATATTGGAGTGGGTTGCCATGTCTTTCTCTAGCGGATCTTCCTGATCAGGGATTGAACCAGCATCTCTTGCATTGCAGGCAGATTCTTTCCCACTGAGGCACTTGAGAAGCAGGCATCCCTCTGTAATCTAATTTGCCCATAAAACATTCTGAATGGCTAACTTTCAGGTAATGAGTCTATATTCCACTACTTTAGATGGGAAAAATAGTTTTCCCAATCCATCTACAAACCCCAACCATTTCCCCCAAATGTTACAAAAAGGCTCTTAACCCACCAAGAATGTCTGCATAATATGAAGAACTTAAAACATCATTTATGTAATTATTAACACTCTGAACTCAGTAGCATGTATAAGTTTGTGTGTAATACACAATAATATCAGAGTATCAAATAGGAATTTTGTTTTCTTTCTACACCACAAACATGTACTGTAAGTTCAAAATGAAATATCTTAAAAATATCTGGCCATGTGATGCAAAGAGCCAACTCACTGGAAAAGACTGATACTGGGAAAGACTGAAGGGAAAAGGAGAAGGGCAGGGCAGAGGATGAAATGGTTCAGTAGTATCACTGACTCAATGGACATGAATTTGAGCAAACTCTGGGAGATAGTGGAGGACAGGGGAGCCTGGCGTGCTGCAATCCAAGGGATTGCAAAGAGTCAGACACAACTTAGCAACTGAACAACAAATCTTAAAGATAGATAGAAAGCAATGCAGATTATATCAGCATAAGACAACTTTTTCTTTCTAATCTACAGCCTTCTTTTCCAGGCCTCTGAGGTTTTCACAGAATGTTCCACTTTCTTAGGAAACACAAATAATGTAGGCAAGATGATGGCAATAATGTATAATAAAAAAGTAATGTATAATATACAATGTGAGTATAAGATATGATGGCATTAGAAATATGACTACAGTGTATTCTATGTTCTCTCATTTAGATTCATATGCAACTTAAAATCTTTTCCTTTTATAGAAAAATGCATGTATCAAGTGGATTCATTATAGTGGGGTTTCAATTTGAATCAAATTATAAGTAAAAATTTTACAAACCATTACAGCAAATATACAGATGGTGAGAGTTCAGGTGGTGAGGGAAACCCAGAGAACTATATATTGCAAACCCACACTATTATCTTCCCTTCGCAACCTGGTTTTCCTCATGTTAGCATTATCACTGAATCTATCACACAAGCTAGAATGACAAGCTCTTCTCATTCCTCATGACTAAGTTGGTCATCAGGTCCTCTGCTGATACCTCTTCAATGTCTTTCATTTTTATCCTCCTCCAGCTCACTCACTTCACATATTCCAATGGCCCTTCATCAGTCTCCTTGCCTATAGCCTCACCTCCCTTTAACTTCTTTCTGTAGCACTGACAGAGTAATGTTTTTCCAAAAAAGTACATTTTCTTTAAATCTTCCTTCCTCACTATCCACAGCAGTATCCAAACTTATTAATGTACCATTCCCAAGCAGTATCCAAACTTATTAATGTACCTTTCTCAAAGTAAAGCAACTGCTATAGATGCCTGAAAATATTTCCAGAGTTATCTAGGGTCTATAGAATGTAGCCTCAGAAATACTACCTTACACAATTAACATTCCATTCTAAGTGTCTTTTAATTTTGAATTATCACAAGTTTACTCTTAATATGAGTAATAAAAATAATACACTAAAAATTTCTTATAAAACTAATGTATCCTCTCATTCTTCTCTCCAGTCTCATCAAAAATACAACCACCTGAAACTAATACAAAACTGTATATCAACTATATGTCAACTATAAAGAAATACAACCACAAAGCCGAGCATCAAATTAAAAGCTTTTGTGCTGTAAATGGCACCATCAAAAAAGTAAAAAAAAAAAAAAGGAGAAAATATCTATAAAAATTGGATTGTGGTGATGGTTGTACAACCTTGTGAGTGAGTGAGTGAAGTCGCTCAGTCGTGTCCGACTCTTTGCGACCCCATGGACTGGAGCCTACCAGGCTCCTCCATCCATCGGATTCTCCGGGCAAGAGTACTGGAGTGGGTTGCCATTTCCTTCTCCAGGAGATCTTCCCAACCCAGGGATCGAACCTGGGTCTCCTGCATTGCGGGCAGATGCTTTACCATTTGAGCCACCAGGGAAGACTCTCACAACCTTGTGAATATACCAAAGAAACAATGAAATCATATTGTTTAATGGATGAATTGTACAGTGTATGAATTATATCTCAATAAAGCTGGTAAAAAAATATATACATAGATACTCTGCAACAATTATGTCTATTACCCCTCCCTAAATCAACTGCCCTTGACAATGTTTTGTCTATCTCTGCATTTCTGATGCCTAGCAGGGGAACACACAGCAGACATGCAGTAACTATCGCATAAATAAATGTATAAATGGTAAAGTCAAGTTTGTTCAAGTTATGTAATCCACTGCTGTGGTGGGAAGGAGGAAAGAGATTCCTGCAAATGGTTTATGGGAGAGGCAGGAATTAAAACTGAGCCTTGAAAGATAGAAGACCAAGAACTAGAGACTATTACCTGTGTGTATTCTCACGTGGTTTTTATAATTGGTTGCACTGGCAAACGCCCTCCCACATCCTGGTTCTGTGCAGTAATAAGGTCTTTCTCCTGTATGTGTCCTAATATGCACTTTTCTAATATTTGATGTTGTAAAAGACCGACCACAGCCTTCAAAGTGACATTTAAAGGGCCTTTCTCCTGAAAACACAAAGGGAAATACATTAAATGGTACAAAAATACACAGATAATTAAAATGTATTATACTTCAATTCTGCTTAGGATCATTCATGCTCAGACTCTACAGCCTTTCTGTATTGAGCTTCCCTTTGTTTTTCTTGTTTTATTTTTTTCTGCAAACAGCACTGTCTACTCCAAACGTAAATTTAAACAGGAAAACCTGAATAGTATTCAAAACTCATCACTGATTACATGACTTTCCAAGACGGGAGTCATCCAGAAAGCCATACTAAAAAATGAACTGAGATAAGCGACAAAGAACTACATACCACCACAAAGAAATACAAAAGAAAAACAGAGTCAAGCATAAGGATTAAGTTAGAAATAGCCCTGGAATCCCCTAAAAGCTTATCTCCTCCTTTATTTATTCTATAACACTTAAAAAAATTTTTGGTCTTTTTAAAATCTAGTGTCTCATACATAATATACATTAAAAATACTCACTGAATATATTATTATTCTCAGGATCTTAGAAACACTTGCCTTTCATATAACAATAAGAGCATGAATGAAATAGAAGCAGGGACCTACAGCTTTGTTCCTGAACACTGTAAAGCCGATCTGGAATCATATTTGAACTAAAAGTTAAACGCTGATGACGGGAAGAATCCTCCGTGAAAATTTGCTAAATTATCTCAGAATACTTAGAAATATCTGGGGACAAAGTGGTAAGATTATGTTTAAAACATCTGCAGTAAAATCTCAAACTAAATGACCTTATGCTATCAATATATTACTTAGTCAACAGCTTATAACAGCATCTCTTATCAACAGTTTCTGAAAGTCTTCCAACTCTAATCCAAAGCAAATAATTACCTTTATAACACCAATCCGCAAATAATCAAATACAAGGAGAGGAGGGGAGGGGAAGGAAGATTTTAACAAAGTACCCCTTAGGAAAAGTAGAGAAGGAATTTAAAGGGTAAGAAAGATGATCACAAGAAAGGAACAAGCCTTTCTTTCTGTGGGGCTGTAAGGACATCAGATTTTTTTCTTTTTTTAGGAGCAGCTTAAAGCAGGTGCTTCCCTGGTGGCTCAGACGGTAAAGCGTCTGCCTAAAATGCGGGAGACCCGGGTTCGATCCCTAGGTCGGGAAGATCTCCTGGAGAAGGAAATGGCAACCCACTCCAGTATTCTTGCCTGGAAAATTCCATGGACGGAGGAGCCTGGTAGGCTACAGTCCATGGGGTTGCAAAGAGTCGGACACGACTGAGCGACTTCAATGTCAATGTCAAAGCAGGAGAAGCCATGCTAAACTGAGAAGAAATTGGGTGCCTTAGGTTCTGGTCTCAGTTGGGCTACTAAGTGGACATATAATCCTAGGTAAATAAGCCTGTTGCTCAGATAATTCCTGAAAATAGAGTTGGCGGTCTAGGGCCACTGCTAATCTTTTGGAACACAGAACCCACTGAGAATCTAACAATGTTACAGGCCCTCATCCTGGAAACAACAGACTGCACAAATGGCAAACTACATGGAGTTTCATGAGTTTAAGCGAAGCCCTTGATACTGACTCCCTGAAGTGCTTCCTGAAACCACTTCCCCAAGTCCCTCCCTGCAGATGAAGAACTCCTTGCCTAGATAGAGTATTTCTTCAGACCAGTACCTGTATGAGTTCTGATATGTTTTTGTAGGTCTCCTGAAGTTTTGAAAGATTTGGTACAATTATCTTCTGAACACCGATATGGCTTTTCTCCTGTATGAGTTCTGACATGACTTTTTAATCCGTAACCTTTAAGAAAAATTTAAAAGAAACTTAATTATACAAGATTCCTGTAAGCATGCCCACTGAGAATAAGCTATTGAAAAGTATAGTAAACACCAAGGATATAATAGGCACACACAACAGAATAACTATTAAACAGGTACTAGAGCATGACAGATCAGGACTGTCCTGCTGAAAATTCAACAGTTTCATCTCTGACTAGAAGAGACTGTGTGTTTCTTTTTTTAAAGTGTCCCCATGGGGAGCCTGGTGGGCTGCCATCTATGGGGTCACACAGAGTCGGACACGACTGAAGCGACTTAGCAGCAGCAGCCATCTTATTACATGTGCATTACTCATACTCCAAAATCCTGAAGCAGAATGGAGGCATGGAGTGAAGCAGAATTCAGGAGGCCTGGCACCACTCCTGGCCCTGCTACATGCGTCCCAGGGCAGGACCCATCCTACTGCTAAGCCCCAGATCATGGTTCCCCCCTGAGTCTGTCCTAATGGTAAACTCTGAGTCAGTGTTACTGCTCAGCTTTTGTGTTTCTTACTAAAAGAAAGTAGTGTGTGAAGTGAAATATGAACACAATAGGCAGAAACAGGTCTGAGGAGAAAAATGAGAACACAAAGAGAACAGATCAAGTGGAACAAAAGGAAGAAAGGGAGAGACTGGAAAACTAGTTACTGCACACCCACTAATTCAGACCAAGGCAGGCGGTCAGTTCCTTCTTCTGACCTGTCTCTGCTTGACTCCCGAGTAGAACCAAGAAACATAACTCGAGGTTTTACCTGTTGCAAATGCTTTCCCACAGCCTGCATGCTCACACTGGTAAGGCCGGTCTCCTGTGTGTGACCGCTCATGGACCTGTCATTAAAACAAAAGCATAAGTCTGCTTCCTTGAGGCATTCTGCAGGTAGATGGTCTCCACAAAGACTTCCTCCTTGCCCTCAACTGCTGAATTATTTTGTTGCTTGTATATTATTTTTGAAAGATAGAAGATAATTTTTCTCAAAAACTACCAATTCTCAATATAGACCAAGTGCTTTATGTTAAGATGTACTCATTTTAAGTAAGGAATAGGAATATTGGAGGTGTGAGCTTTTCTAGACTGCTCAAAGGTGTTTGTACGGAACATGTACCTGTTGGGAGCTAGGAGTACAAGGAGACACTACACAACATAAGGTTAGGAGTGTGGAGGCTGCTGCCAAAGGGGCCTTGATCTGAAGCCAGGCTTCACCACTGACTGGTGGTGTGACTGTGGCATCTGCCTTCTCTCAGCCTCAAAGTTCTCTCTGTAAAATGGGGGCATAATAGTACCTACCACAGAGGGCTACTGTGACAAATGAATACTCATGACAATGCCCGATATTTACTGAACTTTTACCACTTGCCAGGCCATTCTCTTCAGTACTTTACAGGCACAGAATTAACTTACTTAATTCTCACAGCTACTCATTGAGGGAGGTATATAATCTTTATGGTCTAATATTGCAGATAAGGAAGATGAGGTACTAAGAGGTCAAGTAACATGTCAAGGGAGAAGGCAATGGCACCCCACTCCAGTACTCTTGCCTGGAAAATCCCATGGACGGCGGAGCCTGGTAGGCTGCAGTCCATGGGGTTGCTAAGAGTCGGACACGACTGAGCGACTTCACTTTCACTTTTCACTTTCATGCATTGGAGAAGGAAATGGCAACCCACCCCAGTGTTCTTGCCTCCAGAGTCCCAGGAATGGTGGAGCCTAATGGCCTGCCATCTATGGGGTCGCACAGAGTCGGACACGACTGAAGCGACTTAGCAGCAGCAGTAGCAGCACTGGAGAGGGAGATGGCAACCCACTCCAGTATTCTTGCCTGGAGAATCCCGGGGATGGAGGAGCCTGGTGGGCTGGTGTCTATGGGGTCGCACAGGGTCGGACACGAATGAAGCGACTTAGCAGCAGCAGCAGCAGCATGTCAAGGTTATATACTGATAGGCAGTAGAGATGGGCTCTGGGGCTGCTATTCCAAATATGCTAAATGCACACTTCCTAACACACTGTAAGTTATTCAATAAAAGTTAGCTATTATTTTTAATGAGTGATAGTATATTGTATTTAGCTTCAATCAAAATAGTTGGCCTATGTATTTGACAGACAGGACAATCAACACCAACTTTTGCTGGATTGCAGCAAATCACTGTTAATGGAGTGATTATATCCACATCTCCCATATAATTACATAAATTTCACATTTGAGAAAAATTTATTCAACTATGTAGAGGACCTATCATATGCTCTGACATATGCTGGACACAAGGGAGACAAAGATGAAGAAAGCAGAGTCCTAGTCCTCAAAGAGTTTATTTCTAAAATCTGCACAGATTTTTGTGTGTATATGAGTGTGAGTATTTGTATCTTGATAGGTGGGGGAGAACAATGGTATCTGAATACTACATCAAGTTGGCGTTTAATGTCCTAGGTATCCTCATAACTAGACACAGCGTTCCTTTGTATATACCTTAAGGTGGTGAGCTGTTGTATATAATTTTCCACATCCGTCATAGCCACATCGAAAGGCCTTCTCTCCACTCTGTTGAGATTTAGCAGTTACTCTTGTTGCATGTCCTTGTAAGACAATCTAGATGAAACAAAAAGTACAATTTTATGTATTTACACAGAAATAAAGTAGATGAAGTTACAATTTTCAGAAAAAAAAAAAAGATAAAATGTGGGTTTCCAGACTCAGGTCATCATTTTATGAAGATTCTATCATCCTGAGCCAGTCGGGTTAGTTCTGTTATGTGGCTGAAGTCAGCAGCTCTGGAAGAAGTCAACAGGAGATCCACAAGGGGGCATAATCAGCACTCAGATTGGAAACTGAAACTTAAGCCAGGCAGCATACATTGGTCCGCGGTATGCAACTGTTCCTTGACAAAGTGTGTGCGTGCATTTTTTTACATATTTAAAAATTCTGAAATTTAAAAAATGATATAATATGTATATGTAATAATATTTTTGGAAATATAATGTGCTAAGTCACTTCAGTCATGTCTGACTCTTTGCGACTCCATGGACTGTAGTCCGCCAGACTCCTCTGTCTATGGGATTCCTGAGGCAAGAATACTGGAATGGAGTACCATTTCCTTCTCCATTAAAATACAGTATACATATAAAATAATGCTTTTAAATATATATATATGTACATATGTTCTAAAAACAATGTAAAAGTCATTTTCAATTTCAAAAGCAATGAAAAAGAAGGGGTTAGACCATCTGAGTCACCTGTGGGAGACATCAGAATCCATATGATGCTAGTCTGTGGGGGAAAAAAATGACTCAGATGGTAAAGAATCTGCCTGAAATGCAGGAGAGAGACCCGGGTTTGATCTCTGGGTCAGGAAGATCCCCTGGAGAAGAGAATGGCTACCCACTCCAGTATTCTTGCCTAGAGAATTCCATGGACAGAGGAGACCGGCAGGCTATAGTTCATGGGGTTGCAAAGAGTTGGACACGACTAAGCGACTAACACTTTCACACTATCACTTTAGAAGATCACTTCTGTGGAACTGAACACCATAAGACTTTAAACAATTGCACTGATGTTAGAGGTCTTTTTTGGAGAAGGAAATGGCAACCCACTCCAGTATTCTTGCCTGGGAAATCCCATGGACAGAGGAGCCTGGTGGGCTACAGTCCATGGGGTTGTTAAGAGGCAAACACAAATTCGTAACTAAATTGCCACAGAGGTTTTTTTAAAGATGACCTATTTTAGAAATTAAGTTACCATGAAACTTGAAGAATGACTTTCTACTTTGTGGGCATGTGGTGATGGTGCTGCCACATCCTATCTGTGCAGACTGTCGTACCTGGCTCAAAAATAACTCTGCCAAAAGCTGTTTTATATTGTAAAGATTTCAAAATAATGGAGCAAATATCATCATGACTGATGAGATACAACAGATGCTAAAAGCTGAGAGAGAAATCTGAAAATAAAAGACACAACAAAGTGAAACAGATGACTCTACTGGCCTTTTTTCAAAGAGCTGTAAAAATCTCTTTTGTTTCTATTAAAGAGAACTCGGTTCCAAAAGAGGTTCTGTCACACCCCCTATCACTTGAACATCAACATGGAGTTTTTGGTAAATAAAAATTTCATAAATATATTTTCAATTGCCTGGTGCTTTTTATTCCTATTCTTTTTTTTTCATATTTATAAACCCTGTGTCGAAGGAAATGATTATGCTTCATGGAATCTGATTCTGGTATCAGAACTGATAAAAATTAATTTTATTTATATTGCTAAATATTTAAGCTTCTAAATAATGAATGTTCCCTCCATCTTCAGGTTTCACCTAGATATTTTTAAAAATCTGCACAACACTATGATTTAATATATTTCATTTATTCACAGGATATATTTAGATTAAATAAAGTTTTCTAAGGTAGATAATTTTAAATTTTTATTCACCATACTGTAAGGGAAGGCTGAGCACCGAAGAATTGATGCTTTTGAACTGTGGTGTTGGAGAAGACTCTTGAGAGTCCCTTGGACTGCAAGGAGATCCAACCAGTCCATTCTAAAGGAGATCAGTCCTGGGTGTTCTTTGGAAGGAGTGATGCTAAAGCTGAAACTCCAGTACTTTGGCCACCTCATGCGAAGAGTTGACTCATTGGAAAAGACTCTGATGCTGGGAGGGATTGGGGGCAGGAGGAGAAGGGGACGACCAAGGATGAGATGGCTGGATGGCATCACTGACTCGATGGACGTGAGTCTGAGTGAGCTCCGGGAGATGGTGATGGACAGGGAGGCCTAGCGTGCTGTGATTCATGGGGTCGCAAAGAGTCGGACACGACTGAGCGACTGAACTGAATTGAAGGGACAAAACAACTTTTAAAAATCATTCTGCTGTTTTGGAATGGAGCTGTCTAAACTTTGGGAATGGTCAGGTCCTCATCATTCTAAGTGGGAATGGCAGGTCTTCATCATTCTGAGCAATGATCTACTACAGCGATACACACTTAAATGGTGGCGGGTGGGAGGTGAGGGTGTGGAGGAGTTACAGGGTTGGGGGGTGGGAGTGTGGAGGAGCTACAAGGGTTGGGGGGACAGAGAGAGCCCCGCATTAGAGGATAACAGTACAGAAGGTGTGGTACAGTCTTCACAAAACGGACACGGATGGCTATACAGAGTCTGTCTTAGGCTTTTCCTTGAAACCGTTAAATCAATTAAAAAACAGTGGACAGGGAAGGAGAGGGTGAGATGTATGGAAAGAGTAACATGGAAACTTACATTACCATATGTAAAATAGATAGCCAACGGGAATTTGCTGCTGTATGGCTCAGGAAACTCAAACAGGGGCTCTGTATCAACCTAGAGGGGTGGGATGGGAAGGGAGACAGGAGGGAGGCTCAAAAGGGAGGGGATATATGGATACCTATGGCTGATTCATGTTGAGGTTTGACAGAAAACAGCAAAATTCTGTAAAGTAATTATCCTTCAATAAAAAATAAATAAAAAATCAGGAAATAAAAGGAAAAACAAGCAGTGGATCTCAGTGTCATTGCTGAATTACAAGCTAGTAATTATCTATGTTCATGTATGATGGTATATTAATAAATGTTGCAGGGCACAATTTTCTAAGTAAAGGTAGGCTTATGTTGTTAAAATATCTAGATAAAATATGGGCACACTTCCTAATGGGTGAAGCTTGAAAGTATCTTTACAAAAAAAAAAAGATATAACTCCACATCTTCTCTGCCTAGGAAATTCCATCCTTCTAAATCCATGATGCCTGTTCTCATCATTCTAAACAGAGCAGATTCTTCAAATCCTCAGCATCTCTGTAATATTTAGCTTGTATCATGGACTTGGCACTTGATGCTGCTGTCTTATTTTAAAGAATTTGTGTTTCCTTTTCTTCCCTATTAGCCTAGCAGTTCCTCAGTGTCAAAGTCTATATCATATATGCCGTCATACCTCACAGTGCTAGGGTAAAGGGTTTATACCACTAACTATACAAGCATAATTCAAAGGAACTAAAAATCTTTTGGGGGGTGTTAAAAAAGTTCTAGAATTAAAACTGTGGTGATCACTGTTCATCTCTGTGAATCTACTAAAACCACTGAGTTGCACATGTTAAACTGGTGAATTGTATAGTACGTGAAATATATATTAGTAAAATTAAAAGGAAATAAATGGTAATTTGAATAAGAAAATTTCTCTTATTTCCAAGAACCAGAAGAGTCTCTATGATTCCCTTAAAAAGTAACCATTATTTTAAAAATTTCACAGTGATATTTTTCTGATTCTAATAGTAACACATATACATTGGGCGAATTTGGTTACCACAGCAAAGAGTAAAGAGAAAAGTTCAAGTGAGCTGTAATTCCAGCATCCCAAAAATAACTGTTAATATCTTGGTTTGTTTCTATTTAGCAGTTTTAATATATATATATGTTATATATATATTAGTGTATAAGTTTTATTTTAGCAGAACTGGAATTAAGCTTTTCACAAATTTTAAAGGCAGAAATTAATTGAACATGGGACTCCAAATCATGAGAACAGAGTTCTTGCTGTTTCCTCCTCTTCCTTTCTAAAAGCACCAAGAAGTTTATCATCTCCCAGCTCTAAAAGATTAAGCCCAACAGCCCACACCTTCAGACCAGGTGGTGGCAGCACTTTATACTGGAAAGGCCCACACCTGAATCTTTTCTGTTATTCTCTCCTAGGACAAGTTTTATTTCTGGCATGAAACAGATTTATCAGAGGTTTGGCATTTAATTTAATTAAGCCAAAACAATGAAGTTAAGATTGAATTTAAAACCTGTTAAGAGGATTCAAAATGTTTTCCAAAAATGTACTTGTTTCTGCTCTTATCCTAACGTCCACATCTCAGGGATGGTGACATAAGGGGCAGAAGCTCCAGTTTTGGAAGAACTGCTGAGGACTTTAAGTCTCTGTCAGCATGGCAGAAGTGAGGCTGGTAACAGAATTTTTTTTATTTCTAAACCAACTGAAGTCACTAGCATTGACATAATTTTATGAGAATTACTAGTAAGCACTATGTGCAACAGAACTATTTCCACTAGTAGCTCTAATTATCCAAAACAGACCCAGCATAAAGGCATTCTTGCAAAATACAGTAGGATGAGTACCCATAGCAACACCAACTAGCAAAAGGAACCTCTTAAAAGAAAACCATTGAAACAGCAATGCAATAAAACATACAACGGGCTTCCTAGGTGGGTCAGTGGTAAAGAATCTGCCTGCCAAGCAGGAAACCTGGGTTCGATCCTGGGGTCAGGAAGATCTCCTGGAGAATGGCAACCCACTCCAGTATTTTTGTCTGGAGAATTCCATAGACAGAGAAGACTGGTCAGTTATAGTCCATGGGGTTGCAAAGAATTAGACGTGACTCAGAGACTAAACAACATCTGGAAAAATCTCCAAACAGCCAATAAACACATAGTCAAAAACCTTTTTTATCTCCATGTATAGAATGTTTGAATGGAATGGGAAGCCTCTCCTTTTTTACTGGAAATGTTTCCTTATAAAACCCTTTATCTCTCAATCACAACCAACATTTATCTTTTCAGTTCTCAAACTATTTTATTCTTTTTGGAACTTGCTTTATGTCTACCTCTCTCTTCTTATCCTATTCCATACTAACTTCCCTTTCCACCCACCTCTGACTCTACCATGGCAGAAGTTCTGAAATAATAAATGTCTGACAAATGACTGGTTAAGTACCTACTTCAACAATAATAAATGATATGGCCCCTGCCTTGGTAGGGTTCTCAGTCTAGCTAGTTAAACTGTCCTATAAATGAAGGACAATAATAGAATATAATAATTGCTATCACGGCAGCCCACGCAAAGTTCTAGAGGGATAAAATTCAAAAGTTGGGAGAACTGTAGGTTAGGGCAAGCTGTCTACAGAAAAAATCTGAAGGTTGAAAAAGAGGGGTGGGAAGAGCAGTCCAGGCAGTAAGAATAGTATCACCAAAAGTATGAAAGTGTGTCTGGAAGAAATGGAAACTTAATATAAGAACATTATATCTATATAATAGAATCAATGCCATAAAAAAGAAAGGGAAGTTTAAGCCCACATTTGGGAAGAGTTTTAGGTATCATTCTGGAGTGCAAACCTAGATAATGAAAGTAAATGATACTAAAAAATTTAAAGCAAGGGATTGACCAAGATCAGCTCTGTGTTTCAAAAGAGAAAACTGGTAATGGTGCAGAACACAGTGAAAGAAAAGAAGAGGCAAGGAGGCTAACACAAGCTTGCAAAAGCCTAACCATGCAGTGATGAAACCACTCCTAATTCATCACTCCCAACCATGCAGTGATGAAACCAACCCAGGCCAACTGACTAATGGGACAGAACACAACACGTGATTCTGCGGATACGTTAAGGACAAAAATGGGCAGAATTCAAAATTTGAAAGCTAAATTAATAAACTAGGCCTAGGTATTTAAGTGGTCCTTGTAAAAAGAAAAACCACCTGGTGTGTTATCACAAGGGAAATATCTCAAGGGCCATTTAGAAGCTATTACCAGTGAATACTAATTGGCTTCTAAAGCCATTTACAGAAAATGACTTCATTACTATTTTATGCTTAATGTATGTTCTGAGAATTAAGAGATAACCTTAGCTCTGTCATAAATTCACTATGTGACCTTGTGCAAGTTATGCAGGGCCTATTTGCCTATCTGTATAAAGAATATATTATGGTTGATTCATGTCGATGTATGGCAGAAACCAATATAACACTGTAAAGTAATCATCCTCCAATTAAAAATAAGTAAGTTTTTAAAAGGAACATATTATGTGAAATCAGTGGTATTTTTCCTTTCTTAAACTTTAAGGAGTCAAACTCCATTGTCAGATGAAATCTCACACAGCATTCACTTACACAGTGTAAAATCAGATAAATGCATTCTGGCCGCTGCCAGCAGAATTTATGCAGTTGTAGAGTGATAGACATAGGACAGAGGATAACTGGTACCTTTTGCTGCCTCATTCTGTAAATTCAATTTACAATAATGGCCTAATGCACACAGCAGATACAGTTTTTATTTTTTGATGTATATAAACTTGCATATTAGGATGTAAATATATTCCTTGGGAGAACAAAATGAAAGCAATGGGAAATATTTTTTAAAGTATGTTCTCTTTCAAAAGGAATACTAGAAGTATGGCAACAGAGGGACCTTTAGGGAACCACGGGACATGTCAGCATTACCAGGAAGATTTTAAAAAACAAAAAAGACTTCACTGGTTTTATACAATGAATACTACAAGGTAGTGGTCCTTCAGTTTTTAAAAAAATTTATTTGAAGGACAGTTGATTTACAATGCTGTGTTAATTTCTGCTGTACAGCAAAAGTGATTCAGTTATACATATTGGGTTGGCCAAAAAACTTGTTCAGTTTTTTCCACACACTGTAACTAAAAACCTGAATGAACTTTCTGGCCAACCCTATATCTATATACCTATTTTTTCCATTATGATTTATCACAGGATAATGAACATAGTTTCCCATGCTAAAGCAGGACATTGTTTATCCAGGTCCTTCACTTTTTATTTTTATGTCTCTTTATTTTTGGATTTCTAAATATAAACATGAAACCATGATTACTTTTAAAAAAAGTATACAATAGCTATCTGTAGAGTAAGATATGGTCTTCATTCAGGTTTTTTTTTTTTCTTTATATGTCTCTGATTAAAAAAAAAACAAACACTAAAAATAATGTATATATATTTTAAAATCCTGGGTTCCATCCCAGACCTACCAACAGAATCTCTGGAAGTTGGTCTTGGGTTATTTTGCAAAAGTCCCACAGCTCAAACTCATGCTGGCCTTTGATTAATAACCAGTGATATAATACAGTCCTTTAGGAATGAAAAAAAGAGCCTAAGAAAAGCAAGGTTCACTTGCTCAAGATCACATAGCTAGATAAAAGTACTGAACATACATATGTTTTGGGTTTTTTTTTGGCTGCCCTGCACAGCATAGGGGATCTTAGATTCCCAACCAGGAATCACTTCTGTGCCCTTGCCCTGAAAGTGCAGAGTCTTAACCACTGGACCACCAGGGAAGTCCCCAGAAAATATATATGAAATGTGATCCACATTCAAACTGTCTATACTGAATGAGTTTTGCGATAACTATCCAACCCATGTTCTGCCACCCTAGCCATAGACCTTGATAATCAGGGAAGATGGCATACCTAAGACCAATGAGGTATACCTTACACGACCTGGCTTAAAAAGTCAAGCTGAGTCCACAAATTCTCCAGGGAAATCTTGACTTGCTTGTGGGTAGTAAACCTGAGAAAGCATGGCTATGGTGAAACCAAATGCACACTCAATGAAGATGCAGAGGAAGCCTGTCTGCAGAGAAAAGAAGGGAGCAGAGATGCCATGGAAGAGGGCAGAAGAAGGAAAAAGGAGGAGTGATATCAGCCTCCAGTCCTGATTCCTTTGCAGTTCTGGTTCCTGTGAAGTACAGCTATTCCAATTCTTAGTTTCTTACAAGATACATTCTTACAACATACCTCTTTTTTTCTTTAGCTAGACTGATGGGCTTTCTGTGTTATCTAGTTATTAGAGCTTTGATTGATTAAAACCGCCAAGTCAGGGAATTTCCTGGTAGTCCAGTGGTTATGACTTGGCTCTCTCACTGCAGGGTCCCTGGGTGTAATCCCCGGTAGGGAACTAAGATTCCACAAGTTCCATGGTGTGGCTTAAAACAAACAAATAGCTGCCAAGCCAAAGGACTTTGATCTCCAATATAAATAATACTGGTTTTTAATGAAGTCAAAACTGATGGAAACCATGAACAAGGGCCTTGGGTTCTTATATATAGAACATGTAAAGGCATCAACAATGTTTCATAATGCTTGCTGCTGCTAAGTTGCTTCAGTCGTGTCTGACTCTGTGCGACCCCAGTGATGGCAGCCTACCAGGCTCTTCTGTCCCTGGGATTCTCCAGGCAAGAACACCGGAGTGGGTTGCCATTTCCTTCTCCAATGCAGGAGAGCGAAAAGTGAAAGTGAAGTTGCTTAGTCGTGTCCGACTTCGCGATCCCATGGACTGCAGCCCACCAAGCTCCTCCATCCATGGGATTTTCCAAGCAAGAATACTGGAGTGGGGTGCCACTGCCTTCTCTTATGTATTACCTAAAATACTCATCAAATGAAACTCTCATTTGGTCTTCATAACCCTATGAGATGAGTAAAGCAAAGGCTATTATTCTCATATAGCTAATAAGAAATCTCAGATACAAAGAAATTAAGTCATTTGCTCACAGTCACACAGCTACTACACAGCAGGATGGAAGCTTGACCCAGACCTTTTTTTTTTTTTTTTACAAATCACATGCTACTTTAATACCATACTGTTTTCTGCTTAACTAAGGGTGGTGCATCATAAGGGTAATCACAACAGTTACAGCCTCCTCAAAACACATACATCACATCATCCTTACAGTTCTTACAACTGAACACGTGGACATCTTTAAATAGATGAGTGTTTTCACATTGAGTTCTACTGATATTGTGAACAGAATAATTCTTTATTGAGGTGGGCTGTCCTATGCCTTGCAGGACATATACCCAGCAGATGCCCGACACCTGTAACAACCAAAACTGTCTTCAGACACTGCCAAACGTCCCCTAGGGGCAAAACCACCTTCCCTTGAATGCAGATGCTTTTAATACTCTAGGTCTTTGCTGTCCTATGAAATCTGATTTCAAGTAAGAGGTCAGCTCAGCAGCACAACAAGTATGCTTATGTTATAGGTGAAAGAGAAAGCTCTATACTATAAACATCACAATAGAAAAAAAACTAAAGCTTTAAAACAAGACTATAAAAAAAATTTATTGTGTTAGGTACAGACCTCTTTAAAGTTCAGCCAGGCAGAGTTACAACCTCTTAAGCAACTCTGGCAGAATGACTATAGGACATTTTGACCTTCTAACACCATGTACTTGGCCCTCAACCTTAACTATGGTACACAATTTTTTAGAGGATGGAAGATTCAGGAACTTCTTGTCCAGCTCTTAACAGACATATGAGTCACAAATACAAACCACATATATAATTTAAAATGTTCTAGTAGCTACATTTAAAAATGAAAAGAAATAGGTGAAATTAATTTCAGTAATTATTTATCTAGTATATCCAAAATATTATCATTTCAACATGTTGTCAATAGGAGACATTATTAAGAGATATTTTACACTCTTTTCTCATTATAAAATAATCTGGTATTATTTTAGATTCACAGCACATGCCAGTTGTGACTAGCTACATTTCCCGTGGTCAGTAGCAGCAACATGCTCAAGTTATAAAGTGTGGCCCTCACAACTACTGAGCCTGTGACGTGACTACTGAAGCCCAATCACCTAGAGCCAGTGCTCCGCAACAAAAGAACCCACCACAATGAGAAGCCTGTGCACCGCAACAGAGTAGGGCCCGCTCACCGCAACTTGTGAAAGCCCACATGCAGCAATGAAGACCCAGAGCAACCAAAAATAAGTAAGTAAATTTTAAAAAGTGTGGTCCTGAAGCAATAACTTTAGGAATTAAATACGATAAAAACTCTTGGAAGAATGACAAAAACAAAACAAAAAATCTGCTATGAGAGAACAGTCAACAAAACATTAGAACTAATCGCTAAGAACAAAAAGCAGCAGCATTAAAGCAAGAATACACCACAATGATTATATAAACTCCAAGAACGCCCACTCACACAAACACCTACCCTCAAACACATTTATGTGTTTTCACATAAATTCAAAACATAATCTTGAATTTTGAATTGTTCGGTCCAGTAGGGCTTCCAAATTGCTTCTGTGACTACTCTGTACTTAAACTACAGTACTTGCGGAGGCACTGACTGCTGCTCTAGGCTATTAACTTGGCAAGGGACAGACAATGACTGGACCCAAGGTGAGCATCTGAATCAAGGGCAGCCGACCCGTGGCCATCTGCAGCCCAGGAAGGTGTCTGGTAGAAGAGGTTAGAAACAGCTTTGACCAGAAGGAACAGTGATCATTAGCTAGGCTGCACCCTCTTTCTAGAAGTTGAAAAGGGAAGTATTAAAGGAATCAATTGTAAGCAAAAGAAACAAGAAGACATAACAACCAAAGTAGCAAAGTTTAATCACACTAAGGGTGAAGGCCCAGAAAAAGGATTCACAGACTGCCATGTGTGGGGCAGACAGAAGACCACCTGGTCTCCAAAACTGCCTTGGACTCCAGAACACAGGCTTCATCTGGATTTCTGTGATATTTCTACTTCTTTAGTGCCACTTTCAACCAGATCATGAATTCTGAGACCTGAGGTAGCTGGAGAAAGCTGTTGCCAAAGACACACTGTTTTTCTGAACTGGTAAAAATTTCTCTAAAGAGGTAGTAAGTTTCCAATTCTTGCTTTCATCCCTAAAAAGGTCCAGAAATGCTAAGAGAAAGAGATTCAAATATAAAAAAGTAGCCTTACACACCTGCATTTTTTTCTCTTGCTCATTTTCTCCGATTATTCCTGAACCTGTTACACCTTCACTTCCATCAATGGACACCTGTAAGAATAAAATAAAGTTAAAAAACTTTTAACATATTGATAACTGTTTAGGCTGGGAGATAAGTACACGGGGATTCTTGTTTATTTTTTGCGTATGTTTGAAAATTTTCATGATAAAAATTAGGGGGGACTTTTAAACTATATAAATGATATAATTTCAATGCAGGGAGAATTCACAGCCCCTCTGATGTAAAACTTAAGATGTTCCTTCACCTTTTCCAATCTCTAATGTCTACTTCATAATTCATAAGCAATTCCATCCATATACCTCATTGTTTCTTTTATGGCAGTCATCCTTGAATTTTTGTGTGTGTGAATTACCTGTTACCCATTTCCCTTCTATAAGCTCTTACTTCATTCCTTTATTTTTATTCAAATATTTCTTTCTACCCTTCACTTCTTTTAGGATAAATGCTGACCTTCTCTTTGATGCTGTCTCATTTTGACTTTGAGATTTCTATTTTTTTTTTTTTTCTTTTAAAGAAAGATAAAAAAGCTGAAGCTCCAGTACTTTGGCCACCTGATATGAAGAGTCAATTCACTGGAAAAGATCCTGATGCTGGGAAAAATTGAGGGCAGGAGGAGAAGGGGGCAACAGAGGATGAAATGGTTGGATGGCATCACCCACTCAATGAACATGAGTTTGAGCAAACTCCAGGAGATGGTGAAGGACGGTGAAGCCTAATGTGCTGCAGTCCAGGGGGTTGCAGAGTTGGACATGACTTGGTGACTGAACAACAGAAGCAGCTCTACCTGGGATGTTCTTGACATTGTAAAATGCTATACCTTTGCTGCGTACTGTTCCAAAGCACTGATGGTGTCGGGGTCAATGGCGGCATCCCCAGTGTGCAGACCTGCCACTGTCCCATCAGCTTGAATTGCCAAGATGGTGTCAGACTGTGGGACTTGCACTGCATGGTGGATGTAAGCTGTGGTGCCATCTTCCAACTGAACTGCCTGTAATGCACTCTGGTCATAACTATCTGAGGGAGTGGAAGAGAATGGCATTAAATTAAAGGTAGTGTGATAAACAATTACATGTTTAAAGGAAGCAGGAATGAAGTTTTATTGAGCAGCTACTATGAGCAGGGCCCATGTGCTTTATGTGCATATTTCACTCAATCTTCACAATTATTCTCTAAGGTGGGTATACTTATCACCCTATTGTACAAATGGCAAACTGAGGCTTGAAGAAGTAAAGATACTTTCTTAAGACCCAAGAAATAAAAAACTAACAATTAACAGTCAAAAGCATTATGCAGAGAAACTAGGATCTGAATTTATGTCAGTATGACTCCATGTTTTTTTTTCCTCTAAATAACTGTACCAAGATGCGCACAGCATTGTTAAATAATAAATCTAGCCAATTACAGTGAACCTGTGATCAACTTCCACTGCTAAAGAAAAAAAAGTCAGTTTACTTTTCCTCAACTTTAATAAATTTACTTACAAATTAAAATATTCGAAATTTTTAAAAGTTTTTTTCTTTGGTTTCACAACTAAACAGTCTTTTAAAACATTAACAATCATTCTATAATAAAATATTTTATAAAATAATAACAATAATGTTTATTGAGCATTTACTTGGTGACAAATATTGTTCCAAGTGCTTTAGATGTTTGTATATTTTGTCTTTACAACTACCCTATGATGGGGATGTACATTATAATTTTCATTTCAGATGATGAAACTGAAGTACAAGAAGGGTAAATAATTTGCTCAAGGGCACACAGCTAAAAGACAGCAGATCCTTACTGGAACCCAGAGAGTCTGGCTGCAGAGCTGTGCTCATTGCTCCTGTGCATTTCACCTCAATCCCCTGATCTCCCCTACACAAAGTTAATACTCATGAACATTTTGCCATATTTACTTCAGATAGTTTTAAAATTTTTATTTAGTTTTAAGGGCCAACCCAAGGGGCAAAGGACCTTGCTAAAGACAGTACATTTAGAAGGAAAAAGAATCCACAATTTAGCTTTCAAATGTTTTAATTTCATATTTTAAAAGCAGCCTCTATTTGAAGTTTTCCCAGGAATCAGGGTTTTGCTAGTCTGAACTGCTACTGGACAACTTAAATCATTATGAGAGTTTTATTAGACCGTGCCAAAATCTGCCATCTTATCTTTGAGAGAAGAATTCTTCTTTTACATAACACCATTTCAGCAACTAAATAAAGGTCTTATTTTTCCCACACCCCACTTCTGTCTTGTTTTATTCAAATGTTCAGAGCTAATTTACCTTTGGAGGTATGGTGAATAAATGCTGTAGTTCCATCTTCTAACTGCACTGCTTGCCCATCCTCTAAACGCAAACTGTCCCCTGCTCAAAAACAATGCTTACATTTAGATCCCATGTTATCCAAGTATATGCTGATAACTCAGCAGCAACAGAGTCAATAAACCGTTAAACACATCATACAAACCTACGCTTGCTTTAAGGATCCTTGAATATAAATAATTTCAGCAAAGCTGCTCTGAATAAGTGTTTAAAGGTAAAAAGATATTTACAATACCTGAGGAATATATACCAGGGGATAAGGAGAATTGAAAGAAGGGAAAAGAAAGAAGAAAATAAGAAGACATGTAGCATTTAGCTCAAATAATAGGAATATTCACTTAAAACTGTTGCCCATTTATCTCCAGAGTACAGTCTAGTAACTTCTATTATGTCTGAGAGAAAGTCTCAAGTTAAAATAGTCTTTAGATCCTCTCTTTGACATCTACCCATCTCTCCTTTCAGAAGGAGGACTAGAGATCAGGACCAAGTTAGAGTAGTAAGAGGCAGCTGGAGGCAGCAAATACTGAAGTTTGAGAATCAGGAAGGTGAGTGAGTATCAAATACTTACTAGTTTTAGGTATGGGTACATGTTGAACATAGGCAGCAGAACCATCCTCCAACTGAATGACCTGACCATCTATGAGTTTTCCATCTAGAAACAAAAGATTTAAGCCAATAAATTAGCACAAGCAAAAAATTTAAACTTCATACAATTTCAAAATGATATCAACTATAAAAACATACACTACTTAAGATCATGTTCATCTTGCTTCTTCCCTCAAATGTTCTGAGGCAATTCAATAACACATCCAGTGATCCTACAGAAAGCAGAAAAGCCTCCCTCAGCCATCCTTCCTCCCCTCCAATTTTCAATTAGTTCAAGAGGAAGAGTGGCTCATCATAGCAAGCTACATGAGTCAAACCTCCATATACCTTTCAGAACCACTTAGGAATAGGGACCCTGACAACAGCAAAGCTGAAACTGGGAAGATAGAAAGATATATCAGTACATGCAAGGCTAGTTGTCATTCTTATCCTTGGGGGCTACAAGTCCCTTGATTATGCATACATATGCTCAGCAGGTTTCCATAAAAACAAGAAATTTGAGAACTAGGCTATTTCTTGGCGCAAAGTAAACACTGATTTAGAAACAATGTTATAAAAGCAAAACCAAATGTCTATTTCGATGCATATTTTGTAAAAACATTAAATAGTAATTTAAAGTGATAAAGGTCTTACTGATAATAGGTCAAGGACACTAACCCCCTCTCCTTTTCCTCACTACTTCTGATAGAGTATGTTCTAAATATCTCAAAAGGTTTCCTCAAATTATCAAAACAAAATTTAAGTTAAACTGAAATGACTTAAAATTACCACATGCAATATACAGTGTCTTTAGGAGGGGTTAGGAAAAAGTATAATTGCTAGGTATTCCAACTCTGAGGTTATGAATTGCTAGTAATAACCAATGGGCTGTGTATGAAGCACATACCTTTAGAATTGTGCTGTATATAAGCAGTAGAACCATCAGCAAGTGTTACTGCTTGTAGGCTTACACCTTCCATGTTTTCTAAATTGTCACCATCTATTACAAAATGAAAGTTATTTTCTTTAAATAACTATCGTATGTGCATGCTGTTTAAGTTTTTTAAGTAAAAATGAATCAAAAGGCAGATTGCTTAACTTAGACTCAAGTGGACTTTCTTAAAGCATTTACAAAAAAATATCTCTACACCCTACTGTACCCAGCATCCACACCAAGATAAAAATGCTCATAAAAAGGCTTAGCTTTGCGTTGCCTTTAGCTAAGGGAGGAGGAACAAAGTAATTACAGTTGTGAGTTTCCATTTTCCCTTAAGATAAATATTTCCAAACCCACACGATCCCTTCAAATGAAACTGCTCACCTGCCACAGTTACTGCCTCTGTCAGGCACAGGGTAACATGTTGAGCCTCCATTCCTCCTCCAGGAAACTCTGTCATTCCCTGAGAATCTCGATTTATCTGGGCTAACAACATTTTCTACCTTGAAGAAAAATGCAGGCATTGAGAACAAAAAACAATGTATTTATAAAATAAAATCTACAGAGAATATTTATGAACTATAAAAAACTGCTAAGGAAGTTAAGAGTGTTTTGAAATAAGCTGAAATTTCACTTAATATGCAGGGTAAGAGTATTAGCCCAAAGTCCAGAGCATGCTTTTAATAATTCATCAGAAAATTACTGAGCACACTGACAAGTCTTGCCCATCACTTCTGTACCACGTCTAAAATTCCTGTAATTAACATTCTTTGGGTTTAACATGGCTGAATATTCCCACTTAGAATCCATGAATGTACTGAGTCCATTCTGTTGACATTCTTCAGAAATCTATCCTGAATCTGGCCACTTCTCACAAGCTTCACCATTACCTCCCTGATTCAAGCCACTGCCATCTTACCCTGAGATGTTACTGCAACAGCACAGTAATTGGTCTCCCTGCTTCTACTGCGACCTCCTTCACAGTCTCCTATCAACACAGCAATCAGACTGCCCTTTTCGAAGGGAAAAGTTAGATCTTATCTCTTCTCAAAACTCTCTGATGATTTCTCATCAAAGTAAAGTCAAAAGTCCTTATGCTAGCCTGTGAGGCCAATGGTCTTGCCCCCACTTTCTACTGCTCTACGTCTCATTCATTCCATTTCAGCCACGCTGGTGCCCTTGCTTTCCCTCTAACATAGTGGATGCTCTGCTGCCTCAGGACCTTTACATTTGATGTTCCTTCTGCTTCAAACAGTCCTCCTGGTATCTTCATTATTACTCTCTCGTCTTCTTCCAGTCTTGTTCAATGGCACCTCCATGAGAGCTTCCTTATTTACCTCACTGCAAACTGCATCACAAACCCTCAATGATGATACACTCTATCCTTCTTCCTTCCTTTATACTTCCGCACAGTACTAATAAATGGACATTACATGTATTTACTTATTTTGTTTGTTTCTTATCTATTTCTCCCTCTACTAGAATGGACAGGGATTTTTATCTGCTCTCTGCTGACTAAAGTGCCTATAAAGTACCTGGCACATAGTACACAATAGGTGCCGAATAAATGGATGCATGAATGGCTCTTTAACCAATCTTCACCATAACCCCATCTCCCTTTTCCCACCTCCAGGTCTCATAACTTCTGTAGGCCTTGAGTTGTCTCTAACAGAAGTTGGGATAATTTAGCTGCTTTAAGCCAGGGAACTGGACCAGAGCATCTCTTGAGGACCTTTTCAGATCTAAAGATCTAATTTCAGCTGTCAATATTTAAAAGGGAAATATACAGATATTAGTAATATTTTACAATTATATTTATGTTTAGGACTAGAAAATCTTCATTTTTATAAACACTATAAACTGTACCTTCTTTGGATTAAAGCCAAAGACTATGGTTTAGACTCACAGAAAGCCAGTCAAGGGCTGACTTCTCAGGGATTCCTGAAGTATTTATAATCTATATCTGTTTATAAAGCAGATGGAAACTTCAATTACTTCCTTGCTACTTCTAAGGACTAACAGAGAAGCCTTAAAGTAATAATGGTACTCTGCTCCCTGAGTTTAAGACTGGGACAGGCTCATTTTCAGAACAAGTACTGTCACTATATAACAGAAATAAGACAAGGAAATAGAAGGGAAAGCACCTATAAAAATGTAGTAAGTACTGCATGATTTTTACAGTATACATCTAGAAAGAGAATTTTGAAAAAGGCAGATTACAAGTTAATTTGGGTCATAATATCAAAAAATGTCCATCTGACCATAACTCAAGCATTTGTCCTTTTCAATTATTTATAAATCTCCAAATAACTACATCAACAGGTGACTGATAAAGTTCTTTCTTGTCTGAAGGCTGGTCAAATTTCTTTAGGAAGGCTTCAGCACCTATAGTTTCTATCCTAATTGAAAAAAATCTATATTAATTCAGAGATGAAGAGTCAGCTGATTCCTGGACACAAATTGCTGGCAAATACACTTGGTGGTAAAGGATTCAGAAGAGATCAAATGTGCACTACAACTGCCAGAGGTAATAAGTGATATCAGGTCACAGCCCATCTTATTCTCAAAAAGACTCCATGATAGAACTAATGCCCTTCGTTAGAAAATGATCAAGTGGGGGAAAATATGATAGTGAATAAATGAAATAAGCTAGAGTTAAAACACTCTACAGTTACTCAACACCATATTCACATTCATGTCGTGATTGTGCATCAACATTTTCAGATAGCGTGTAAATACGCATGTAAGAAGGGCTTCCCAGGTGGCTCGGTGGTAAAGAATCCACTTACCAATGCAGGAGACGTGGGCTTGATTCCTAGGCTGGCAAGATTCCCTGGGGAAGAAAATGGCAACCCACTCCAGTATTCTTGCCCAGGAAATCCCATGGACAGAGGAGCCTGGCAGGGTTGCAAAGAGTTGGGCACAACTGAGCACACACACACAAGCATGTGAGATACACACGATATCTTCAGAAAGAGCCACCTTGTGAAAGGTAGTCAATTTCCTGTGCTTTAATAATGAAACATGGATCAAAATCAGACACAGGGAGGCTGTGATGGGGCACAAGAGGAATCTCAAAGGAAGACATACGTAAAGTAATAAGTTCCTGCCTTTCTGGAAGATGATGATGAATATTGCCGTAAGAAAAGAGAAAAAAAAAACACACATTTATGAAGTACAGCAAATGTTATATCCAGAATAAAGAATTTCTACAACTCAACATCAAAAAACAATAACCCAAATAAATACTGGACAAAGGACTTAATAGAAATTTCTTCAAAGAAGATAAATGGCCAACAAAGATGAAAATATGTTCAATATCACTAATCGTCGAGGAAACGCAAATCAAAACCATGATTAGATATCACCTCACGCCTGTAAGAATGTCCACTACCAAAACACAAGGTAAGTTTGGCAAGGACACGAAGAAATTAGAACCTCTGTGCACTATTGGTGCAAAGAAGGCAATGGCACCCCACTCCATTACTTTTGCCAGGAAAATCCCATGGATGGAGAAGCCTGGTGGGCTACAGTCCATGGGGTCGCACAGAGTCGGACATGACTGAAGCAACTTAGCAGCAGCAGCAGCAGCACTTTGGTGGGAATGCAGAATGGTGCACACGTGAATGCTCAGTCATGCACGCTTATCACAGTACACTTTAATTACCTGTTTTTCTCCAGAGTAGAAGCAGTGTATTTACAGCATGAGCACATGTGCTCAGGCTCTTCAGTTGTGTCTGACTCTTTGACACCCTATGGATTGTAGCCTGCCAGGCACCTTTGTCCATGGGATTCTCCAGACAAGAATGCTGGGGTAGAGTGCCATTTCCTACTCCAGGGGATCTTCCCGACCCAGGAATCAAACCCAAGTTTCTGGCATCTCCTGCACGGGCAGGCAGATTCTTTACTACTAGCAGCTGCTATTAAAAACAGTATGGAGGAAATTCCCTAGCAGTCCAGTGGTTAGGACACTTTGCTTTCACTGCCAAAGGCACAGGTTCAATCCCTGGTCAGGGAACTAAGATTGCCACTCCATAAAAAAAAATAATAATAATGAAATAAGATAAAAACAACAACAACAAACAAACAAAAAAGACTGTTACTCCACAAGCTGAGTGGCATGGCCAAACAAATTAAAACAAAATAAATCAGTATGGAGATTCCTCAAAAAGTTACAAATAGAATTTTACCATATGATCAAGCAATCCCTCTTCTGGGCATATATCCAAAGGGATTAAAAACAGACTCTCAGGAACTTCTCTGGTGGTGCAGCTGTTAAGAATCTGTCTGCCAATGCATGGGACAAGGGTTTGATCTCTGGTCTGGGAAGATCCTATATGTGGTGGAGCAACTAAGCCGGTGCTCCACAACTACTGAGCCTGTGCTCTAGAGCCTGGGAGCCCCAACTGATGAGCCCACGTGCCCCAACTGCTGAAGCCCAAGCACCCTAGAGCCATGCTCCACAACAAGAGAAGCCACCACAATGCGGAGCCACACAACGCAACTAGAGAGTAGCCCCCACTCACTGCAACTCGAGAAGAGCCCTCATAACAACGAAGACCCAGTACAATCATGCTTCCCACATTAAAGAAAATTAGTACTTAAATACTAGCTGACTTCATCCCCTAAAAAAAAAATCAGTTTCCTCAGTGGTTTGAGTCTACATCAGATCAATATTTTAAAATGTGAAGCCCTTAGATATCTCAAATTTGGTGTAAAATTGTGAGATACAATTATCATGAATTATTATGAAAATATAAAAATTAATGGTTCAGGTATAAGAGTAAGGACTTCAACTACAAGTAATCTTTATCGTAGTAAGAAATGATATAAAAAGAAATCTAGATTAACAAATCCTAAAGACTTTTTGCATGAAGCTACAGAAACCAGACTCATGTGAAAAGACCCTGATGCTGGGAAAGATTGAAGGCAGGAGGAGAGGGGACGACAGAGGATGAGATGGTTGGATGGCATCACCGACTCAACGGACATGAATTTGCGTAAACTCTGGGAGTTGGCCATGGACCAGGGAGGCCTAGTGTGCTGCAGACCATGGGTTCACAAACAGTCAGACACGACTGAGCGACTGAACTAACAAAAACCAGACCTTCAGAAATTGTCAAACTCCAGTTCTAACCTCAGGCTGGTTCCACCTACATACTTTCTATTACCTGGTCTCAACTACAAATTTTCCTTATAAATTTACTAATATACAAAGTGCTTCTTCATTTAAGCATGGTCGTTTGTGCTGCATTTAATGACATCTCCTACCCTGGAATGAGGAATTTCTTAGTATAGCAACATAAAAATAGTAGGCTATTCTGTAACTTTGTAGTTTGCTGATTTAGTTACACTGCTTTGATTAAACTTTGTGGAAAACTGTCTTTAAATCTCTTCAGTTTTATTTAAATATTAATACACCCAGGGAGTAAGCATGTTCCATGAATGCAATGTAAAGAACATGCTAATAAATGAGGTAGTTCTCATAGGCTGTACTATGCTAAAGGGTAAAATGGAGGGACAGAGTTTATAATACCAATTTTAAAGAACTAGGATATTCTAGTGCATGGGTAAAATGTTGAAACGTGAAGGCTTTACCAAGTTCCAGAAACATTCAGAAATGAAAGATTTACACAGACTGGCAGGAAGTTGAGATGAGGCCTGGAGAGGTAAAACTAAACTATGTGTGAGAAAAAGCTGTGAGAACAGAGACAAGAATTTAGAAATGGACACCTAGGTCTAGTCATCAGAAACATCAATGTTGGCAATGGTCTGTCTGTTCTTAACTGAACCACTGATATGAAAAAGAACCTAAAAAAAAATTTCTCTCAAACCTCAACAATGCGGTACTAACAGCAGAGCTTGATAAGGGCATTCCTGCATAGTTTAATTTACTAAGCATGCCCTGGCCTGCCTGCGCTGAGTCTAGGGAGTTTGAGGAGTGTAAGTAGCAGGAGAGAGGTTCTGATAAATATTCAAACTCCACTTCTGACTGTGATCCTGCATTGTACTTTATTTCCCTCAAGATAAACACTGTTTGTGTTAATATTTTATTATCCAAATTGCTCATCTTGTCATGTAAGGGAAGCAAAACATTGTGAGACAATTATGAAAATTACAGAGCACTCTTGACATACAACTGCAACAAAATAGATCCTCTGTACAAAGAGTACATGGACTAGGTAGTAAAAACATACATCTCTAGTCAGAAATAACTTTGTATAGGTCTCATATTTACAAAGCATTTTTCAGATCGAAAAACTTATTTGATGGAATAGTCCTGAAGGGACATTAAAGTTCTTGGGCTCTTCCAGCCTCTTCTGAATCCCCAAACCTGTCCCGAAAACTTACATTTCTTTGTTTCCTCATGGCAACTATTTAAATATTTTCCATTTGTCTCAAACCTCCATCCCCTCTTCTGCTATCCCCCCAACTCTTCTCCTTCAGGATTTCAATTAATCAGTTCTCAATTTCACAGAAAATAAGTCATCAAAGGAATTATTTGCCAATAAACCTCACTTCACTGCATTTCTGCATGTTTCTTCCTTCTCTCCTACCATATTACTTTCCTATAAGGTAAGACCAATTCTTCAACCTGTACTCTCCATTTCATTTGTCTTTCCTCCACAGGGATTTCATGGACCTCTTCTGTAAACAATTTCCCTCTCTCCCCCAGTTTCTTCCCAACAATAACTTAAAAAACACAAAAACAAAACAAAACAAAAAAACTCATCTCTGACTCAGCTACTTGTTATCTCTTTCCTACCACAGCTAGATTTCCTTAACAGTTGTTACTAACAATGCCTCCTGATTTCCCATTGCCATCCATCTGACTTCGGTCCCTAAGAACGGAAACTCTCTGGTTGGTCACTGATCTCCATTTTAATATGAAGTTCAATGGCCATTCCTAGGCATGAATGAGAAATGAAAATATTCATCCATCCACAAAGAGATTTATACAAGAATGTCCATAGCAGCTTTATTCATAATAGTTCCAAGCTAGAATGAACTCAAATAAAAGGATTAAAAACAAAGTTGTGATAAATTCATACAATAGATTATTACCTAGCAATAAAGAGAAACAAACTATCAGTTCAGTTCAGTCACTCAGTCATGTCAGACTCTCTGCGACCCCATGAATCGCGGCATACCAGGTCTCCCTGTCCATCACCAACTCCTGGAGTTTACCCAAACTCATGTCCATCGAGTCAGTGATGCCTTCCAGCCATCTCATCCTCTGTCGTCCCCTTCTTCGCCTGCCCCCAATCCCTCCCAGAATGAGGGTCTTTTCCAATGAGTCAACTCTTCGCATGAGGTGGCCAAAGTATTGGAGTTTCAGCTTCAGCATCAGTCCTTCCAATGAACACCAGGGCTGATCTCCTTTAGGATGGACTGGTTGGATCTCCTTGCAGTCCAAGGGACTCTCAAGAGTCTTCTCACAGTTCAAAAGCATCAATTTTTCGGAGCTCAGCTTTCTTCACAGTCCAACTCTCACATCCATACATGACCACTGGAAAAACCATAGCCTTGACTAGACGGATCTTTGTTGGCAAAGTAATGTCTCTGGTTTTGAATATGCTATCTAGTTTGATCATAACTTTCCTTCCAAGGAGTAACCATCTTTTAATTTCATGGCTGCAGTCACCATCTGCAGTGACCTTGGAGCCCCCAAAAATAAAGTCTGACACTGTTTCCACTGTTTCTCCATCTATTTCCCATGAAGTGATGGGACCAGATGCCATGATCTTAGTTTTCTGAATGTTGAGCTTTAAGCCAACTTTTTCACTCTCCTCTTTCACTTTCATCAAGAGGCTTTTTAGTTCCTCTTCACTTTCTGCCATAAGGGTGGTGTCATCTGCATATCTGAGGTTATTGATATTTCTCCCAGCAATCTTGATTCCAGCTTGTGCTTCTTCCAGCCCAGCGTTTCTCATGATGTACTCTGCATATAAATTAAATAAGCAAGGTGACAATATACAGCCTTGATGTACTCCTTTTCCTATTTGGAACCAGTCTGTTGTTCCATGTCCAGTTCTAACTGTTGCTTCCTGATCTGCATACAGGTTTCTCAAGAGGCAGGTCAGGTGGTCTGGTATTCTTATCTCCTGAAGAGTTTTCCACAGTTTATTGTGATCCACACAAAGGCTTTGGCATAGTCAATAAAGCAGAAATAGATGTTTTTCTGGAACTCTTTTGCTTTTTTGATGATCCAGCGGATGTTGGCAATTTGATCTCTGGTTCCTCTGCCTTTTCTAAAACCAGCTTAAACATCTGGAAGTTCACGGTTCACGTATTGCTGAAGCCTGGCTTGGAGAATTTTGAGCATTACTTTACTAGCGTGAGAGATGAGTGCAACTGTACGGTAGTTTGAGCATTCTTTGGCATCACAAACTATATACACATACATAACAGTGTATAACAATAACAGTGAGGAATCTCAAAATTATTATGCTGAGGGAAGTAAGACAGACACAGAGCAATACATATTGTATTACTCCATTAATATAACTTCCCAGAACACCAAAATTAATCTACAGTGTTAGAATAAAATGTGATTGCAAGGTTAGGGGACTGACTGGAAAGGAGAACAAGGGAATTTTCTATGGTGATGGATATGTCCTATTATCTTTTGAGTGATGATCATCTGGACGTATACAATTGCCAAAACTCATCAAATTGAACACAGATGATTATACTACAAATTTTCAAAAATTTTAAATGACAAGCCATTATAATATTGATAGTTAAACATTAAAAAACAGTGTGATAGATACTTTTCTGTCTTTGATACCACTGACCTTTATCTCTTTCTTAGAATATTCTCTTGCTTTGGCATCTATGACATCTACATGCTCCTGGTTTCCTCCAACTTCCTAGCCAATCCTTTTCCATTTCTCCAATGTATTCCTAAATGCTGAGAACGTGCAAGTTTGCATCCTCATTTGTTTTTTCATTTTATGCACTTTTCCTCTTGGAATATCATATCCATTCCCATGGTTTCAAAGATCTCTAGAATTTAAAAGCTTTTTAAAACTATCATGTCTTTCCTCTTAATGGCTCCTGATCTATTTATCTAGCCGCTTATTGGCCTTGATGACATTCATGGTCCACAGCCACCTCCATCTCAAAACTGTATGCCATAAAATTCTACTTTTGATTTTCTACCTCAATGATAAATGAATCACTTACCCAGTAGTCCAATCCCCCTTAATCTCCAACTGATCATGAAAAATGATCACTTTACCTCCTAAATATCTGTCAAATGCATTCACTTCTCTTATTAGGCGGTCTTAATTCAGGAGACCATAACCACCTGGGTTATTACATCAGCCTCCCGAAATCCACTTTTACCCTCCTCCAACCTGATCTCCACAGCACAGTCCAAGTACTTTCAAATCCAATCAGAGCATTTCTTTGTCATAAAAACCTTCAAAACTTTCCCACTTACCCATAAAGTCCAAATACCATGATTGGGGTTCTACTAACTTCTCTAATACTATCATCCTGGTTTGCCCAACACTACAAGCTTCCCAGGTCATGGAACTTTCATTTCTGTTTTATTTCTCTGGGGGGAATTTGTTTTAAAATTGGGATAGTTTCCAATTCAAGACAGTGGAGTAGTAGGCGTGTGCTCATCTCTCCTGTGAGAGCACCAAGACTGCAACCAGCTGTTGAACAACCATGAACAGGAGGACTCTGGAAACCACCAAAAAGATACTCCACATCCAAAGGCAAAAAAGCCACAGTGATATGGTAGGAGGGGCATAATCACGATAAAATCAAATCCCATACCCACCAGGTGGGTGATCCACAGACTGGAGACAAGTAATACTAAAGAAGTTCTCCCACTGTGGTGAAGGTTCTGAACCCCACATCAGGTTTCCCAGCCTGGGGATCTAACAAAGGGACTGGAAATCTCCAGGGAATCTGGCCTTGAGGGCCAGCAGGATTTGATTATAGGCCTTCAAGAAGACTGAGAGAAACAGAGACTCCAAGCTTGGGAGGCACAAACAAAATTTTGCATGCACCAAGACCCAGAGGAGAGGAGCAGTGACCACACAGGAGACTGAACCAAAACTACCTGCTAGCGTTGGAGGGCCTCCTGTGGAAGTGTGGATCGGCAGGGGCTCACCACAGGAACGGAGGCACTGGAAGGTCCCCCTTGGCATAAAGCCTCTTGAAGTTCACCATTAAGTCTACCAGAGAGCCCACAAACCCCAGAGCTGGATCGCCTCAGGCCAAACAACTATCAGGGAGAGAGTGCAACCCCACCCATCAGCAGATAATTTGATTAAAGCTTTACTGAGCAAGGCCCTGTCCACCTGAGCAAGGCCCTGTCCACCAGAGCAAGACCCAGTTTTTCCCATTCATCAAGAAGCTGACATAAACCTCTTAGCCTCATCCATCAGAGGGCAAACAGAAGAAGCAAGCAGCAGCACAGTCTCACAGCAGATATAACAAAAACCATTATTACAGAAAATAAATCACGATGGAAAAGCAGAAAGTTATATCCCAGATGAAGGGACAAGAAAAAATCTCAGAAGAACAACTAAATGACGGGGAGACAGGCACCTTCCAGAAAAAGAATTCAGAATAATGACAGTGAAGATGATCCAGGATATTGGGAAAAGAATGGAGGCAAAGATTGAGAAGACGCAAGAAATGTTTACCAAAGACCTAGAAGAACTAAAGAATAAACCAACAGAGATGAATAATACACTAGGAGGAATCAACAGCAGAATAACTGAGGCAGAAGAACAGGTAAATGAATTGGAGGACAGAACAGTGGAAATCACTGCCACAGAACAGAATATAGAAAAAAGAATGAAAAGAAATGAAGACAGCCTAAGAGACCTCTGGGACAACATTAAACACACCAACACTCAATATACCAATATTTGCATTACAAGGGTCCCAGAGGAGAAGACTTCCCTGGTGGCTCAGACAGTAAAGCATCTGCCTACAATGCAGCAGACCTGGGTTCAATCCCTGGGTCAGGAAGATCTCCTGGAGAAGGGAATGGCAACCCACTCTAGTGTTCTCAGAGAAGGCAATGGCACCCCACTCCAGTACTCTTGCCTGGAAAATCCCATGGATGGAGGAACCTGGTAACCAGGCTGCAGTCCATGGGGTCACTAAGAGTCGGACACGACTGGGCAACTTCACTTTCACTTTTCACTTTCATGCACTGGAGAAGGACATGGCAACCCACTCCCAGGGATGGGAAAGCCTGGTGAGTTGCCATCTATGGGGTCGCACAGAGTTGGACACAACTGAAGCAACTTAGCAGCAGCAGCAGAAGGAGAAGAGATAGAGAAAGGACCTGAGAAAATATTTGAAGAGGTAATAGCTGAAAACTTTCCAAACATGGGAAAGGAAATAGTCAACCAAGTCCAGAAGCACAGAGTATCCCAGGAAGGATAAACCCAAGGAGGAACACACAGAGACACACAGTAATTAACTGACAAAAATTAACAACAGAGATAAAATATTAAAAACAAAGGAAAAACAACAAATAACATACAAGGGAATTCCCACCAGGCTATCAGCTGATTTCTCAACAGAAACTCTACTAGCCAGAAGGGAATGGCATGATATATTTAAAGTGATGAATGGGAAGAACCTACAACCAAGAATACTCTACCCAGAAAGACTCTCCTTCACATTTGATAGAGAAATCAAAAGTTTCCAGACAAGCAAAAGTTAAGAGAATTCAGCAGCACCAAATCAGCTATCCAAAAAATGCTAAAGGAACTTCTCTAGGCAGGAAACACAAATGAAGGAAAAGACCTACAGAAAATAAACCCCAAATAATTAAGAAAACAGTAACAGGATCATAATATAATCTTAAATATAAATGGATTGAATGAACCACCCAAAATACATAGACTGGCTGGGTGGATGAAAACATGTGCATATACGCACTTCCACTTACCATATTACCAAAACTAGGATCTAACAGATAAATCTGTAATCACTTTTTAAAATCCAGATACATATCAGAATTATCTTGAAATTTTTTGAAAAATACAAATGCTCAGGTATTGCTTTTACCTCCATACCTCCATGTTTCTAATGAGCAGTCGTGTTTAAAAACTGGACTACATGATGGACTTTTATCTAGTTTGTTTCACTTTTTATATTTCATATTCAGTGTTCCCATTTCATTTAGTTTATGGTCTCCATCTCCTTTTTCTTGATGTTCTTTCTCAAGTCTTTATCAAGTGTAGTAGAAAAGCTTTTGTATACATATATATATAAATATGTATACTTTATATATATATTTAAATGTATGCACTTTTGCCTAACTAAAAAAATATTTTTATTCCACTTGTTTGACTTATGAATAGAATACTAGATTTCTAATTAAAAAATAGATATGCAACAAAGGTTTAATGCATACCATAGGGAACCATAGTCAATATCATGTAATACCCTATGGTGGAAAATAATTTCAAAAATAATATATGTATACTTGTTTAACTGAATCACCTTGCTGTGCACCTGAAACACTGTTAAGTCAACTACATTTCAATAAAAAAAATATATATATATATATGCTGCTAAGTCGCTTCAGTCGTGTCTGACTCTGTGCGACCCCATAGATGGCAGCCCACCAGGCTCCCCCATCCCTGGGATTCTCTAGGCAAGAATACTGGGGTGGGTTGCCATTTCCTTCTCCAATGCATGAAAGTGAAAAGTCAAAGTGAAGTCGCTCAGTTGTATCCGACTCTTCGTGACCCCATGGACTGCAGCCTACCAGGCTCCTACGTCCATGGCATTTTCCAGGCAAGAGTACTGGAGTGGGGTGCCATTCCCTTCTCCATATATATATATATAAAAGAATAAATAATTAAAAAGAAAAACAAATTGGAATGGTCTTGGACAAGGGCTTCTCTGGTAACTCAGACAGTAAAGAATCTGCCTGCAATGCAGGAGACCCAGGTTCCATCCTTGGGTTGGGAAGATCCCCTGGAGAAGAGAATGGCTACTCACTCCAGTATTCTTGCCTGGAGACTTTCAGGGACAGAGTAGCCTTCAGGCTACAGTCCATGGGGTCACAAGAATCAGACTAACTGAGCAACTAACACTTTCAAAGGCAAAACAACTTGGAAACTATTTTAGACAGAATAAAAGACTGAGCATTGAATGAATGTGTAAATGCTGTTGGAAGCCAGAGCTCTCATTAAGGAAGAAGGGAAATGCAAATATGGAATAAGAGAAGGAAAGAAAGAGCTCTGTGGAATGAGCTGGAATTGGAGGTACTGGTGTGAACTCAGTCTCTAAAATGTGCTTATGTGTGTATACACAGGCATATCTTACTTTGTTCTCATTTTGCTCCTTTCTAAGGTAACTTTTTCTCCATGGTTCTCAACCCAGTAAAACCACCCACAAACTGGCATGACTGAAAAACTAACACTTTTACTTTCAGCAAATCAAGACAAGTGGGTAACTCTATCCTCCAGTCTTATTCTAGCACAATCTCACATTCTATATTCCACCAACACTGATTAAAATTCTAGTAGTCAATGATACTAGTATCATTTAATAATATTAATATATTAATAATTTAGACATTTAATAATGATAACTTATCCTTCCAAAATATTATTTGCCAGGCATTACTACTAATTCATTTAATCATTCTAGTAATCCTATGAATTAAGTATCATTTAATCACAATTTTGCAGATGAAGAAAGTGAAACTCAGGTTAAATGATGTCCTTAACTTCAGAACATAAATGGTAAAATCATCTTCTAACCATTTGACTCAACAATTTTTACATGAGCCATTCTGGCCCAAGATGTCTCTTGCATCTGGGCTCTGAACACTGCCATTCATTCCCTCTAGAATACTCTTCCTTCTCTCTTTGCTGCTGCTGCTGCTAAGTCACTTCAGTCATGTCCGACTCTGTGCGACCCCACAGACAGAAACCCGCCAGGCTCCCCTGTCCCTGGGATTCTTCAGGCAAGAACACTGGAGTGGGTTGCCATTTCCTTCTCCAATGCATGAAAGTGAAAAGTGAAAGGGAAGTCGCTCAGTCGTGTCCAACTCCTAGCGACCCCATGGACTGCAGCCTACCAGGCTCCACCGTCCATGGGATTTTCTAGGCAAGAGTACTGGAGTGGGATGCCATTGCCTTCTCCGCCTTCTCTCTTTACTTGGATAAATTCTTTAGATTCCACCAGAAAGTTTTATCTCAACTCCCCAAACTGGGTCTGAATGCTTCACCTGTATCTCCCAAGACACTCTGTCCATACCCTTATCATAACACTTACCACAGTACACTTTAATTACCTGGTTTTCTCCAGAGTAGCAGCAGTGTGTTTAGAGCATGTGCGTACGTGCTCAGTCGCTTCAGTCACGTTTGACTCTTTGTGACCCTATGGACTGCTGCCTGCCAGGCTTCCCTGTCTATGGGATTCTCCAGGCAAGAATACTGGTGTGGGTTGCCATCTATGCTCTCCTCCAGGGGATCTTCCCGACCCAGAGACCATACCTGGGTTTTCTGCATAGCAGGTGGATTCTTCACCACTGAGCCACCACCAGAGAAGCCCGTATTTACAGCAATCAGCTACTAAAACATACAATAATATCTAAGGAGGATTCCCCTATTGATAGATTAGAAAATATGGGTTATACCTAGGAAGGAATACTTACAAGACGTGGTATATAGCATTATACTTAAGAAATAAGGACTCCTGAGCCAGCCTGCTTCAAACTCTCACTGACCACATATTATCTATGTGACCTTGGGCAAGTTACTTAAGCACACTGTGCACAGTTTCCCTATCTGTAAAAGGCAGGTACTTCACAGAGGTACTGCAAATAAAAATCGCTTGTAACAGCACATGGCATTACATGTGTTTGCTATTAATGAGCTTCCCTGGTGGCTCAGAGAGTAAAGAATCCACTTGCAACGTGGGAGACCTGGGTTCGACCCCTGGGCATAGCAAAGCACCCCAGTATTCTTGCTTGGAGAATCCCCATTGCAGAGGAGCCTGGCGGGTTACAGTCCATGAGGGTCCCAAAGATTTGGACATGACTGAGTGAAGCGAAGCTGTTTATCAGCAGTTTAAAACTAAATGAGAAGCTAAATGTCTCTGTCTTATTGACTGTTTTCACCTACTACATGCAGGATCTTAGTTCCCTGACCAGGGACTGAACTCAGGCTCCCAGGCAGTGAAAGAATTAAGTCCTAACCACTGGACTGCTAGGGAATTTCCATCAAGTGGTATTGCCAGAGGAGGAAAAAAACAAGAAAAATTTTCAGAGATGTGTTATTCAAGAGAAACTTTCCTCTTGTTCATAATTTTCCTTTTCGAAAATACCTTTACTGAGATACAATTCACACACCATAAAATTTATCCATTTAAGGTATACAAGTCAATGACTTAAGTATATTTAGAGTGTACAAATATTATCACAACCTGAATTCAGAATATTTTTATCACCAGCAAAAGAAAAGCCTATCTCCCCCATCCCAAACCCATAGGTAACCCCAATCTACTTTCTATTTCTACAGATTTGCTTACTCTGGACACTTCATATAAATGGAATCATAGCATATGGTCTTTCGTGACTGTCTTCTTTCACTTAAACTAAATAATGTTTTCAAGGTTTCTCCATTAAAAAATTTTTTTAAGCTAAAAATAAAAATTTTCAGTCTATAAAAATGCTGAATCACTGTTACACACCCTGAACAAGTAAAATGTAAATCAACTATACTTCAATTTTAAAAAAGAGAAAAAATTTCCTTATCCTTATGAAAGTTTTTCCCCTGGAAAAGAAGACAAAAAGTAATTTCTAAAGGTGATTTTAAATAATTGACTTTTTAAAATATATATTTACTTATTTTAGCAGAGGTGCCACATGTGGAATCTTAGTTCCCCGAACCAAGAATTGAACTCAGGCCCCCAGCAGTGAAAGTACCAAGTTCTAATCACTGGACCACCGGGGAATTTCCATAAAGTGGTATTTTAAGTACAAAAAAAAAATAGTTTGGAGTTAAAGGCCTGTGTCTACACATTAATGGATAAGTTATTTCCACAGAGTACAGAGTTCCCACAGTGGCACAGTTTTAAAATAGGATTAAATTTATCGGAAACTATGAAGATTTCTTACTTCTCTGAGAGGGAGGGAGATTTTCAGTATAGAGCCATCTTAAAAACAAAATCATTTTGAGTACAATACACTGTCTTAAAGCTATCCTTAAAATGCAAATTAACCATAGAGATCAGCAATGACACAAACAACTCAACTCTAAATAATCACTATGTCCTGAAATAAAGCCAAGCGCAAAAAGACTAAGAACTGGGTAAAATCTCAAATTAAAAATAAAAACAAGGGCTGCCCTAGTGGTAGAGAGGCTGACTCTGAGTTCCCAATGCAGGGGCCCTGGGTTTGATTCCTAATGAGGAAACTATATCCCACATGTTGAAACTAAAGCCCAGGGCAGCCAAATAACTAACACATATATAAAAACAAAAACTATATAAGAACTTCAAAATTAAGTAATGATAAGAACATCAGGATTCAGAAAGTTCTCCTCATGTAATCACAAACTGTAACTACATTATAAATATTTAATAACAACTAAACTAACAGTTGAGGGGACTTCCCGGTGGTCCACTGGCTAAGACTCCACACCCACAATGATGGGGGCCCTGGTTAGATCCCTGGTCAGAGAAATCAATTCCACATGTTCATGATGTAACTAAAAGATTCCACATGCCACAACTAAGACCCAGAGGAGCCAAATGAATAGATAAATAATAACTATATGTGATTGTTATAGCAGCATTATGCATAATAGTCAAGATAGAAGCAACCTGAAAGTCCACATCAACAGATGAACGGATAAATAAAAGGTGTTACGTCCCCACAATGAAATATTTGGCAATAAAAAGAAATGAAGTACTCATACATGCTCTAACATGAATGAACCTTGCAAACATGCTAAATGAAAGAAGCACATACTGTGATTCCATTTTTATGAAACTCTGGGAACAGACAAACTTGTAGATTAGTGGTTGGTGAAGGAGGTGTGTTATGGGGAAATCGGGAGAAACTTAGTGGGTATCGAGTTTCTTGGGGGGTGATGAACATGTTTTAAAATTTTGGTAATGGTTGCACAACTCTGTGAAAACATTAAACCTACCTAATTACATACTTTAACGGGGTGAATTGTAAAGGTCTGTATATTCTGCCAATAAAGCTGTTATTTTTAAAAACTAAAAGGTGGCTATGGAAAAAATAGGCAAAGTATTTGTACAGTAAATAATTTCCAAAGTAATCAAAATACACTTGGGTAAAATTCGTTACTATCTTACCGAAACTTTTGGATGATTTCATTGCCTAGTCTCTTATTAAACACTTAATAACGAACTGAAACTACGCCATCAGCAAGGGAAAATATTAAATATTGCACAGATTTTTGTTAACTACAGCAAAACTACTGGACGCTTACAGCTTCTAGTAAAATTCAGGACAAAGGCGACAACCTCGAAATTACAATTTTTCACATCTTCACTAGACTATACCAGCTGATTAGACAACTTTCAAAAGCTTAAACTGATCTTAAACTTATCATCAGTTTGGCAATCATTTTATCACTTTTAACTTCTTTAATGAGTAAACACTGTTAAAAAGAGCAAAAGGGGAGAGAATATTGATGGACGTTCCACAATAAATGTTACAAAGCAACGAAAGGATTCGTTCACTCTTTTCACCAAAATCGAGAAAACAGAATGATAAAATCAGTAATTTCCAATATTCGATACTAGGCTCAATGACCCCCATTTTTTTTTTTTTCCAAGTGAGGGAAACAAGGAATGTGTGCATGGTCTGAGCGGGAGGAAATATTGGGGGCGATCTGCAGGCGGGAACCCAATCGGGCTCTCGGCCAGTTCTGCCGCCGGCGCCCCAGCCGGGGCCTGGTGCTGACCAGGGCCCAGCGTCTCAGCCCGAGAAGCTTTGCCGCGGCGGCGCCTGGGGACTCGCTCCGCGCGGAGGTCAAGCCGAGAAGCGCCGCCAGGCTCCCGAGGGCTCCACCCTCCCCTCTTTCACTCCCTCCCCTCGGCGGTCCCCTGAGGGGAACAGGCGGGGCGCTACGCGACGAGACTGGGGGGAGGGGGGGTGGTTTGCGTCCTCAGAGAGAAAAGCTCCGCCGCCCCAGAGTGGCGGCCGCGGGTTATTAATAAACTCCGCTTCTGCCCAGACGCAGCTAGCGCGACCGGCCGTAGGATCGGCAAGGCCTGAGGTGGAGGCTGACCAGCCGGAGTCAGAGCCCGGGCCCAAGCGGGCCCGCGCCGCCGCGCTGAGGGCGGCGGCCGGGCGGAGAATAATGCACACTGGGTAAAAACACATTTATATACGAACCTCCGAGAAAATTTTCCAACAATTCCTTCGTCCGACCACCATGCACCAGGACAGGAAACAGCCGCCCGGCCCCCAAGCCCCGCAACCCGCATAGTAGCTCTGAGGCCCGCCCCCAGCCTCCATTGGACTGTCATTACGTCACTCACTAGACGCTTCCTGCTTGCCATTGGCTCAATATTAGGCGACGCGAAAGAAGACGGCCTTATCCACGCCCCCTTACCTGACGTCAGCCTCGCCTGGCCTTACAGCCAGCGACTGACTGGCTTACCCAAAGTGAGGAACCAAAGTTCCTGCTTCTGACTGGTTGACAGAACCGCTCATCCCAGCGCGACAACGCCTCTCTGACAAGTGAATTATGCCTATTCTGGGGCCCCAGCAGGAGGCGCCATTTTGTAGCGAGGGAGGGAGGCTGGTCCTTGTGACTAGCCGGGAGGGAGAAGCGTTCACAGGCGCCATTTTCCCCACAGGGGCTAGGAGGTGGCTTTGGCTCTCCCGGTGGGCTTGCTGGAGCGCGTTCTGGAGATCGGTTGCGCTTTGCCTAGCAATTGCTGAGTGTTGCCCCGTCGGTAGGGTGGGGTGAGACGGGATGCGACGGCTCACAGTTCCCTGGGGGCTCTTGGTGCCAGCTGAGGCCTTTGCTCTTGGATGGAGGTTCTGGTTTTTGAGAGCTGCCGTATCCTTGTCACTGGCTGCCAAGACTACCTTTGCTTTTCCAGTCGCCGGGGTATCATCATCGGTAGGAGGATGAACCTCCTGCCTCAGCGGAAGCTCAGGCGAAACTCGACAACGAGGCGGTGGTCTTGGGACTCCGCTGGGAGACATTGCGGATGCTTTGCGTTTTCACGTTGCTTAAGTTCAAATTTTGAAGTCCTCTCTAATGGTGTCGCTAACTTGTTTTTTACTTTCCCTCCTGTGTGTGTCGTGAATTAATGTCAAAAAGGGTGGGGAAAGCATTGAGTGGGTCTCCCTGTACCTATTAAGATTGGATACAAGTTAGTTGTGAAGTTTAGGTAACGTTTCTCGTAGCTCTTAACCCAAACTTTTTAAAGCTGTTGGAAATACAAGTCTCATTTGAGGAGTATTCAGTATATATTCATGTGTTTTGGCAACGAAGCTGAATAAAGATGAGATAAAGTGTGTAGACTCAAGATTTGTTAAATCGGGCGTTCCAAGTGTAGATTTGAGTTATTAAGAATGAAGAGGATGGTCCTGCTGTAACTGGAGATTTGTGTAATGCTTACAAAAATTGGAGAAAGCTGGATAATGTTTGATTTAGTGTCTTTCAGGTGATTATAGACTGTCCTTAGTATAATTACAAAGTTTTTATTTACACTTGAGTCTAGTGTGAGATTTTAGGGTTACCTTGTTTTTGGTAGGGAGTGAGGGGCGCGCAAGACCCTAACGAAGGTATAGCTGCCTAATTGGTGCCCAAACACCATTGGAAGGAAGAGACTTCTGAGTGTCGTTTGAATATATGATCTTTAGAAGTTTAGTTACTATCTTTTATTCCCTTATATGAATAAAAAATGGGACACATAAGATTGGATTAAGTTGCTTGAAACTGGAGGAATTGGCTCATTCCAAATAGTCTTGTTCTCGATGGATAGACTCTTTTCACAGAGTAGAGGGTTCAGATGACAAGTGTTCTAATTTATACTTATGTACCTTCCAGATGTTACATCTATATTTTGTATTCAGAAATGTTATTAAAAGAATCAAAATATCTTTATGGAATTTAGTCATTTATTACTAAGTCATTAACCTTTAGTGTGTTTGTTAAAACATTGTAATACAGAATCTCAAAAAGGAAGTTAAAAATCACCCTGTAATTGTGGATCTTGGTTACAGGACATCTTTCTATCCTTGGGACCTACTAAGTGGTTGTAAACATTGAATGATGATGGTGAATAGGATGCTATAATTCTACTTTAATTCACAAAGATACACTAATGATATTGTCACAGATAATAGAACTTTGTGTTACAATGTTTACCACTGACTACAGAACAGAGTTCAAATGTCATAGTATTTAGGGCCACCCATAATCCAGATTTTCCCTGAATCACCTCCTATTCCTCATCTTATTACATCTTAACAAATTAATGGCTTGAAAACATTTAATTGCCAATCATTGTTAGTCCAGGCTTTTCCACAAAGCTGAACTTTTTCAGTTTTCTAAACAGGCTAACTTAATTCTCAGTTCAGTTCAGTCACTTATTCGTGTCTGACTGTTTGCGACCCCATGAATCGCAGCACGCCAGTCCTCCCTGTCCATCACCAACTCCTGGAGTTTACCCAAACTAATGTCCATCGAGTCGGTGATGCCATCCAGCCATCTCATTCTCTGTCGTCCCCTTCTGCCCCCGATCCCTCCCAGCATCAGGGTCTTTTTCAATAAGTCAACACTCCCCTTGTGGCTCAGCTGGTAACAGATCCAACTGCAATGCGGGAGACCTGGGTTCGATCCCTGTGTTTGGAAGATCCCCTGGAGAAGAGAAAGGCTACCCACTCCAGTATTCTGGCCTGGAGAATTCTATGGACTGTATAGTCCATGGGATCGCAAAGAGTTGGACACGACTGAGCGACTTTCACACTTTCAACTCTTCGCATGAGGTGGCCAAAGTATTGGAGTTTCAGCTTCAGCATCAGCATCAGGCCTTCCAAACACCAGGACTGATCTCCTTTAGGATGGACTGGTTGGATCTCCTTGCAGTCCAAGGGACTCTCAAGAGTCTTCTCCAACAACACAGTTCAAAAGCATCAATTCTTCAGCGCTCAGCTTTCTTCACAGTCCAACTCTCATATCCATACGTGACCACTGGAAAAACCATAGCCTTGACTAGATGGACCTTTGTTGGCAAAGTAATGTCTCTGCTTTTCAATATGCTATCTAGGTTGGTCATAACTTTCCTTCCAAAGAGTAACCATCTTTTAATTTCATGGCTGCAGTCACCATCTGCAGTGACCTTGGAGCCCAAAAAAATTGTCTGACACTGTTTCCCCATCTATTTCCCGTGAAGTGATGGGACAGATGCCATGATCTTAGTTTTCTGAATGTTGAGCTTTAAGCCAACTTTTTCACTCTCTTTCATTTTCATCAAGAGTCTTTTTAGTTCCTCTTCACTTTCTGCCATAAGGGTGGTATCATCTGCATGTCTGAGGTTATTGAGATTTCTCCTGGCAATCTTGATTCCAGCTTGTGCTTCTTCCAGCCCAGCGTTTCTCATGATCTATTCTGCATATAAGTTAAATAAGCAGGGTGACAATATGCAGCCTTGACATACTCCTTTTCCTATTTGGAACCAGTCTTACTCCATGTCCAGTTCTAACTGTTGCTTCCTGACCTGCATATTTCTCAAGAGGCAGGTGAGGTGGTCTGGTTCTAGCCTTCTTCAAAAACTGTTACCATTATGTTTTTAAAAACATTTAACTCAGAATTTTCTGGAGAATTGGTTGATTTGGGCTTATTTGCACACTGATATAACTACTCTTCTGTGTATAGAAGAAACGTGGAAGGAATGCCCTGGCAGTCCAGTGGTTAGGACTCCGTGCTTTCATTGCTGAGGGCTAGGTGGGGAAATGAAGATCCCATAAATCTGGTGGTTCAGCAAAAAAAAAATCAATGCATTCAACTCTTAAAAGTAACTATGTCTAGGAGAAGGTGACTTTGAGTTACCAAATTATTTCTGTAACAGGTTTATTAATACATTTTTTCCCTAAATTTGTAGAATTTTAAAAACACTGAAAAAAATCTACAATTCTTACACTGGGCTTCTCTGGTGGCTCAGTGGGTGGAGAATCTGCTTGCAATGCAGGAGACCTGGGTTTCATCCCTGGGTTGGAAAGATCCCCTGGAAAAGGGAAAGGCTACCAGTTTTCTGGTATTCTCCAGTATTCTAGCCTGGAAAATTCCACAGACTGTATAGACCATGGGGTGGCAAAGAGTCCAACACAACTGAACGACTTTCATTTTCAAATTGAAGAATTTTTGTTTTTTTTTTCTTAAAATGCTAAAGAATTTAAAAACAAGCTAGTCATTTGCTTTTCATTGGAAGCTGTGGCTGTTAGATGTGTCACTTGTCTTAGAAACTCTTGCCCCATTTGTAAAATAAAATCTTACTTCAGGTACTTTCCTGGTGGTCCACTGGTTAAGACTCTGTGCTCCCAATGCAGGGGGCCTGGGTTCGATCTCCCACCAGGGAACTAGATCTCACATGCTACAACTAAGACCCAGAGCAAATAAATAAAAAACAAACTTCACAAGTGTTGATTGGGAAGATACATGAGAATATAGAAGGTAGCACAGTGCCTATCAGAGGTATTATTCAAATGCTTGATGTTGCCTCTCTCTCCAAGTCTCACTTTAATGCTCAACAGCAGTGGTTTCTAAGCACTTTGAAAACTCCTTTGAGATTCAAATGAAAGCTATGAAAAATATACTAAAGACATCGAAGTTTCATAGGGCTCATGGACCCAGAATCCTTGGTCTGCAGTATAAACTCATCCAGTTAATCTCACTCAGCTTCTACACTGAAAACATTAATCAGAGCTTTATCAGAATATACTTTTAGAAGTATATGTTACGTAAAACACTCCTTTCCAATCTCAGATATAGTTCTCAGTATGTATGCTGACTTAAGCATAGTGCTGATAAAACTGGTAATGTTTTGTTAGTGGCTAATTGCAGGACTCCAGTCATTTGAAGTTATTGATAATAACTCCAGTATGTGCAGTTTTCAATTTTACCAACTCTACCCATGGACCACTTGTCAACCCAATTCATTCATTCGTTGTTGAATGAGTCGCTAAATCGTGTCCAACTTTTGCTACCTCAGGACTCTATTCTGCCAGGCTCCTCTGTCCATGGGATTTCCCAGGCAAGATTCCTGGAGTGGTTGGCCATTACCTTCTCCAGGGGATCTTCCCTACCCATCGATGGAACCTGCACCTGCTGTGTTGGCTGGCAGATTCACTACTGCTGAGCCACCAGAGAAGCCCATTCATTCGTTACATCTTTGAAAATAGCACCTGATAACTGAGCTCCAAGATTATTAGTTGTGGTTAATGTGTTTGGTTTATTTTAATGGAAAGCTAAGAGGAAATGAACTCTATTTACAAAATTTTATCAATTAAAGCCCCTGAAGATTCCAGGTGTTCCTTTGAAACTGGCTTCCTCCGTAAGATTCTAGCAGTCATTTTTGGCTTCTAATTACATTTGCTTAAATCTAAAATATAACATTCCAGACAAAAGGAAAACCAAGTTTCACTAATATACATAGTAAGTAGGTAGTACTTCAGCAGTAAAGAATAGTCTAGAAATGAAACCAGTGTTTTTAAAATGATTTTTATTTTTCTGAAAAGACATACTCGAGTTTTTCTTTTTAAGGTGAAGCGTTTGTCTCCAAATAAACGGTAAGATTGATACCATTTTATAGAAAAGCACTAGGTGCTGTAATTTTGGGAGGAGAGGGAAAAAAGATGGCTCAGTCTTAAATTTCTAATGCTGTATTACACTGAAATATATAACAAAGATGCAGCATTTACAGGAAAAATTTTTTTTAAAGAATTCTTCCTCCTGCTATCCACCCTGCCAAAGTGTGGCGCCACCTAGGGCTGTTTGATGTGGTGATGTGATTAAAGAAAAAAAAAATGAGCACCTAGCTCAAATAACTAAATATTGGCAGAATACAATCTCTAAGACAGTTTTCCCTGTATATGGGGATAGCTAGCTCTTACTTTATACTTAATGAATAAACATTGAGTATTACTTTTTAGAGAACTTCAAACTTGAAACTTAAAACTGAAAATTGAGATTCTCATATACCAGAAAACTCAACCATTTTAAAGTATGCATGCACTTCAGTAGTTTTTAGTATATTCACCAGGCTGTTCAACCATCGCCAGTACCTAATGGAAAACACTTTAATCATGCCCAAGAGAAAACCTACGACCATTATACTCAATCCATTCGGTCCTCCCTCCCCACCCGTCCCAGTGACCACTAATCCACTGATCTGCTCGTTCTTGACATTTCATATATATGGACTCATGTCTGACTTGTTTTCAAAGCTCATCCACACTGCAGTGTGTAATTGCACATCATTCCTTTTTACTGTCAAATATCTGATTGTATGGATATTTCACCTTTTGTTTATCCACCCACCAGTGGCTATTTGGATTGTTTCCTGCTCTTGGCTACCATAATGCTAGTATGAACAACTGTGCACCAAGTTCTTGTGTGGACAGGCTTCATTTCTCTCAGATTTTATATATACATGTGTGGATACATATGTATATACACACACACACACACACATATATGGGAGTGGAGTTGTTAGGTGACACTTTTCAACCTTTTAAGGAACCGTCAAACTTTTATACAACAGATCAAGTATTTTATATTGTACCAACACTGTACAGGGGTACGATTTCTCTTCCTCACCAATACTTGTGATTGTGTACCTTTTTGATTAAACAGGCTAGTAGATAAGGAATACTGCATCATGAATTCTGATCTGCATTTCCCTAATGACTAGCATATATTAAAAAGCAAAGACATCACTTTGCCGACAAAGGTTCATCTAATCAAAGCTATGGTTTTTCCAGTAGTCACATACGGACTTGAGAGTTGGACTATAAAGCTGAGGCTGAAGAATTGATGCTTTTGAACTGTGGTGTTGGAAAAGACTCTTGAGGGTCACTTAGACTGCTTGGAGATCCAAGCAGTCCCTCCTAAAGGAAAACAGCCCTGAATATTCACTGGAAGGACTGATGCTGAAGCTGAAACTCCAATACTTTGGCCACCTGATGCAAAGAACTGACTCACTGGAAAAGACCCTGATGCTGGGAAAGACTGAAGGCAGAAGGAGACGATAGAGGATGAGATGGATAGAAGGCATCACCAACTCAATGGACATGAGCTTGAGGAGGCTCCAGGAGTTGGTGATGGACAGGGAAACCTACCATGCTGCTGTGCATGGGGTCGCAAAAGTTGGACACGACTGAGTGACTGAACTGAACTGAATGACTAGAGATGTTAAGCATTTCCTAAGATAACTGGCCATTTATTTCTTCGGAGAAAGGTCTAATTGGATTCTTTACCATTCTTACATTGGGGTTTTCTTGTTGAATTCTGAATATACTCAAGATTAGCAGATATTTTTTCCCATCCTGTGGAGTCTTTTTCACTTTTCCAAAGTAACCTTTGAACCAAAGTTTTGATGAAATCTAAATCATGTTTTTGTTTCTTGGTCTTTGGCGTTATATCGAAGAAACTAGCTCAGTCACCACGATTTACACCCGTAAATTCTTTTCCTAAGAATATGCCCAGCTGTCCCAGAGCCATTTTTACGAGATTCTTTCCTACATTGGTTTTGGGACCCTTGTTGAAAATTGTGCCTAAGTATGTGCTAAGTGACTTCAGTCATGTCTAATTGTTTGTGATACTATGGACTATAGCACACCAGGCACCTCTGTCCATGGTATTCCCCAGCAAGAATACTGGAGTGGGTTGCCATGCCCTCCTCCAGGGGATCTTCGGAAACCAGAGATAGAACCTGAGTCTCCTATGTCTCCTGCAATGGCATGTGGATACTTTACCACTAGTGCCACCTAGGAATATGAGAGTTGCTCAGTCGTGTCCGACTCTTTGTGACCCCATGAAATTCTCCAGGCCAGAATACTGGAGTGGGTAGCCTATTCCTTCTCCATCAGATCTTCCCAACCCAGGGATCAAATTGGAGGTGGATTCTTTACTGGCTAAGCCACAAGGGAACTCCAAGAATACTGGAGTGGGTAGCCTATCCCTTCTCCATCAGATCTTCCTGACCCAAGAATAGAACTGGGGTCTCCTGCATTGCAGGCAGATTCTTTACCAACTGAGCTATGAGGGAAGCCCCCATTGAAAATCAATTGACAATAAACTTAAAGGTTTATTTCTAGACTCTCAATTCTATTCCTTTGGTCAGTAGAAGGTATCTATCCTTGGGAATTCCCTGGTGGTCAGTGGTTACGACTCTGTGCTTTAACTGCCAAGGGCATATGTTCAATCCCTGATTGGGGAACTAAAATCCCAGAAGCCAGAAGTTACAGCAAAAAAAAGAAAAAAAAGGTTACCTATTCTTATTAGGTGGTGGCTCAGTGGTAAAGAACCTGTCAACCAAGCAGCAGACTTCAATCCCTGTGTTGGGAAGATCCCCTGGAGAAGGAAATGACAGCCCACTGCACTGCAGTATGCTTGCCTGGGAAATCCTATTGACTGAAGAGCCTGAAGGGTTACAGTCCATGGGGTGGCAAGAGTTGAACACAATTTAGTGACTAAACACCACCATAAATGTAATTTTCTTAATTTCACTCCTGCTGTATAGAAATACAACTGTATATTTGTATATTAATCTTATGCCTTGCAAACTTGAAGTCATTAGCTCTTTGTGTGTGGATTCTTCAGGGTTTTCTGTGACATCAGTCATCTGAGAATACATTTTACTTCTTCCTTTCCCACTGGATGTCTTATTTCTTCCTGCCTAACTGCCCTGGCTAAACCCTTTTTGAAAGATTGAAGGCAAAAGGAGAGGATGAAATAGTTAGATAGCATCACTGACTCAACGGACATGAACTTGAACAAACTCGGGGAGAAAGTGGAGGACAGAGGAGAGGAGCCTAGCGTTCTGCAGATCATGGGGTCAGAGTCGGACACAGTAGCAACTGAACAACAATGAACAAAACCCTATGTGCAATGCTAAATAGAAGTGGCAACAGGAGGCATTTTTGATCTTAGGGGGAAGGGTTTTTACTCTTTCATTATTAAGTCCATTAATTTTAGCCTTTCAGATTGAGGAAATTCCTTTTTTAGTTTATTAAAAAGATGTTAAAAGGAACTTTTAAAAAAGACTCTGGTAGGAAGCACTTAAATATAGGATTCAGATACCAAATATAATTGATAAATTTCTATCTATCACCCGTACTTAAAAAAAGAAAAACTAAAGGGGGAATTACCTTTCAAAAAGTTATTTAAAAGATATTCCTCTCATAGTAACAAAATTCTGGATTTCTAGCTGTATATCTAGTTTGCGTTTGTAAAAACCACATGCACTGAAGTGCTATTATTGCAAGGGTGGCCAACCTCATCAATGGTAAAATCTCAACTTCAGAAGGGATCAACATTCACCAAAACTTAAAATTACATAGAACAGAAGTGACATTTTAATAACCAATGTTTTAATGTAATTTTAGGTCATTTATTTCACAAACACTTATGTAATGCCTACTATGCTTAATTCATTGTGCTAGATCCTCCCAAAGACGTGGTGTATATTAATATAATTCCTAATAACTTTTTCTAAACGCTTGCTTCAGGGACTATATCTGGAACTGAACATAGCCACAGTACTGTGGTATGACCACCCCTGCTCTACACTCTGGTCTCTTCAAGAGGTGAACATAGCAGTCATTATCCTGGTAAGGCATGTAGATTAGTAATCACCATTCTGTTACCTGCAGAGAAATAGATTAACATCTTTTATTTAATACTGATAAACGAATAGCTTTTATAAAAATGGATGGCTTAGGTTTACAAAAAAGTGAAGATTTTATGCTAATGTCAGCCATTAAAAAAGACACACTGAAACCCAAACAAAATCAGAATTAACTTGTATAAATTAAAAAATAAGTTATAGATTAGTGAAACTGTGGGAAATGCTGTATGTTAAAGAAATAAATAAAATCCACATGCAACTAATTACAAGTTTATAAATACTACTCTCAAAGTTATCTAAAAGTCCTATAACCTTATTTAAAAACACTGATACATTATCAAGATTCATAATCTATAAGAAACTAATTTGATGTTATATTTAAGGAAATACTGAAAATAATCGAGGTATATTTGATGCATTAGAAACTACCATTTGAACAATATTTAATATTAAATATAGTTTAATTTTAAGGTCTTTCATTTCAGTCAAAAATTCATAAATGTAGATTAGTTTGGATTATATGACAGAGGAGACAATAAAACTTGATCTCAAAGACATGCCAATACATTTCCTTGAAACAAAATCTCAGCAACCGAGAATTTTCATACTGTGCATGGGAATAACTAAAACCTTTATTAATATGGTTTCCAATAACAATGTGAAAATTGAAATTATCAATTCAAAGAGCAGTGAAATTTGAAATTTAAAAAAGTAGACTAGATATTAGGTAGGGGATAAAAGGTAAAGGAAGACGAAAACGTTTAATACTATTCAGCACTTCCCCTCTGTACATAATGTTGCATATATACAACTACTCCATTTTAATTTTATGACTTTTATGTAATAATGAAATCCCCTGAAGCAACCTAGGGTTTACAGATGGTGTTCAACTTGGGGCGAAAAAGTAGAAACACACTTGATTAACAATTTTCACCCACACATTTCAGACAAACATTTTTTTCTTTTTTTGCCAAGATTTTCATAGTAAATTCATAAATATAGGAAATACTCTCACTCCTTCAGTGTTAAAATAGAAAACCAAACAATGCCAACAGTGGCTTAATTACTGGCATACAAGAAAAACACAACACCAATGGGTTTTCATTATGCATTTTAAATAATATGTGCATGTTTCATTTTTACATTTACAAATTTTCTAGTCTGTTATAGACAACAGCACTCAATAGTTTTGAATCCATTGAGATGTTGCTTTCAATTTGAAATATCGTGTGTATACATGTATATAAAAAAATAACCCAATGTATGACTCATCTGACAGATGTTCAAGATCAATAACAGCTTATTTTTGAACATGCAGTTAGAAGAGAGGGAAGCAAGCCAACCTCTCCACGCTGTCTTGTTCCTGGCTTGTTTTTGCAGTGGTATCAACAGTGGTTTTTGGAGGGAACCCTGTGCCTTCAGCCTATCAGATACCAGCATCAACAAGAGGGACAGAGGAGATGGGAAAGGGAGGTGGGCAGGTGTTAAATGTCAATTTTAAAAGTGTGCATTTCCTATTCTTTCTAGTTATAGGATAAAAATAGATCAATGAGGAAAAAATTTATAATTAGAAAAAAACTGCAATCAAATCAAGACATAAGAGCCGAATTAAGTTCTTTTAATAGATTGCATATATAGATGTTTAGTCATACTCTTTGATCAACTCTTTAAGAGTAGAACTTTATATCCAATTTACATGCTTCAAATATCACCTTTCCTCTTTGTTACAGTAAGGTCTTGTACCCAAATATCCACTTGTACACTGAGAGCTTTAAGAAAAAAACAGGACACAGAGGGAGTTGCCATTTTTAGCAGCAATGAAATATCACTAACCCCTTTTAACATACCGAATTCAAGTCACTATCAGAGGTGAGTGCACCACAAAGTCACCAGGTACAAAATTGCTAATTCATTTTTAAATTAATAACTTGAAATTACCCCTGCCCCCCACCCCATTACATCCCATATTTTTATAAACAGCAAACATTTTGCTATTTTATACATAGGCTAGCAGGCTTGTTTCAATATGAAAGTGCTAATTCATTTACAGATTTTTTTTTAATCAGTTATGTAGTGCTACAATAAATGTCCAATAATCTAGATAGGAACAATCTTTGATGAATGAAAATGATGAAGATTGAATAAGGCTATCGATTACCTTATCTTATTTACATATAAAGAATATACCCAATGGTGAAGGAGAGACAGAAATTGGACAAATACTCATAGGTGTAAAAATTACATCTACCTTTGAGCTTATACTGTAAATGAGACATTTTAAATAGTCCTGTAGCCCATGCCTATTTTTTTCCTCAGAAAAAGAAAAGCTGCCTTCATGACATCCCCTCCTGTTGCAGATTTCCACAGTGTCACTTGAACTTTCAGTCAAATCCTTACTTTCTTCAAAAAATAAAGAAAATACTCCCTACCCCCCAAGTTACCTCCCTCCCCAGCGAAAATCCCTCTAGTTTCATTTTCAGTGCCAAGTTGCATGATCAAGTCCCACCTTCTGGGGTTTCTTTGTCCATCTATTGATCAATTAGTTTAGAGTAGATAACATGAACCAGTTCTGGAACCGCTACTAGGAGGAACACAAGCTCTTCACTACAATCACACTGCAGGAAGGAAAGTGGTAACTCAATTCATCCCTGGTGCCGGGCCTCCAAAATTGAAAGAACTTGGCACGACTGGAGCACTGAATTTGTATCCTCCATGTTTCTCAATCATTTTGGATTCTAGAAAAACAAAAAGGAAACGTTTGGTACTACTTTGGAGAACAGAAGGAACCAACAGACATTAACAACAGCTAAACCACCAATATTAGCCAGGAAGTTCCAAACTATGGTCTCTGTTCTCCTTCCATATGTAAAGAAGAGAAGTGTGTAATACGTAGAGAAGATGAACTCTCTTGTACGCTGTAGATTTCTTAGCCAATTTTCACTTCCCATTGTTTAAAAAGAAAAATCTTTAGATACCGTATTTAGAGTCAAACAGTGAATCAATAGGATCCAATTCCAAAGGTAGTAACAGCTAATGAATTTACTGCAAGCAAATTCAAATATAAATACTTTAGAAAGGAGGTATAAATACTTCCTTTTTTATAAGGAGGACCCTTGCTGAATATAAAACTAGTCTGACTCACAGTTATTAAGACCTACAAAACTGTTAGAATGTGTATTACCTAAAATATCCTATATTGAAAAGCATTTATATATTGTTAACCATGAAATGTTTACTGATGAAAAGAAATAATGTATGTCTTTAATATACTTTTAAGAAACTGCAGTTTTCAGAATTTTCCACTATCAAACTAGCCCCATGAGATTTAGCAACCTTATTATAGTCTTCAACTACACTTAAAATCAAGAAATTGTGGCCAAAACCAAAATTCATCTCATTCCTACAGATTAGAGTGAATTTCTTATCACTTCCAACAACTGTAGCTTTTACATAATTTTAAATCACCAAATTTAAATTTTAAAGGTGTATCAAAGTTATTAATTGCATTAAAGAGGGTCAAGGAACATACCATGGGCTGCTCTTCTTTGATCGGCTAGAGTCGCTATATCTTGTAACTGTTTTCTTTGTTCTTCATTAAGACCATGAGTCAGGGCCTGATACCACACAGGATTACGATTTTGTATAGCTATCAAAAGGAAAACAAGGTAAAAAAGGGTGGTAAGAGTCCTGGTAGTTCTCTACTATTTTGTTCCCTCTACTCTACCTCCAGTACTGAAATTCTGATCTCGTTTATATTTTCCAATAATTACCTACAGTACTTTAAATTGCTTGTGAGAAAAACATACAGGGGAAAAATTTATGGTTTAGCATTATGCCTCAAAAATCTAATCACGCTCAAAATCCTCACCGTTAGTAAACAGAACCTACATCAGTTGTTATCTAACAAGTAACAAAGTAGGGAAACTAGAAATAAAGTTAACTCAAACTCCTTAGAAGATTCAGAGTTAAAGCAACTTAAAAACGGACACATTCCCACATTCTGGATAATTCTCAAATTCCTACATTAAAAAACAAAACCCAGAAACCTTAAAAAAAGAGATGAATGGTACAAAATAAATTCTTTTTCTGCATTTCTTCTTCAAAAATCTTTCTTAAATATATGTAGTCTTTCCATAGAAAGGTACTCTGCAGTACTTAAAATGCTCACATATTTTTATATTATAGTCGGGCTTCCCTGGTGGCTCAGAGGTTAAAACATCTGCCTGGAATGCGGGAGACCTGGGTTCGATCCCTGGGTTGGGAAGATCCCCTGGAGAAGGAAATAGCAACCCACTCCAGTACTCTTGCCTGGAGAATCCCATGGAGGGAGGAGCCTGGTAGGCTACTGTCCACGGGGTCGCAAAGAGTCGGACATGACTGAGCGACTTCACTTCAAGTAGTGGTCAAATACAACCCATAAGAAGGAATAACAAAATTTCCCAGCATACCACAAGACCAGGTGTTAAAAATCTCACTGTTTAATGAAAACACGCACTAGATAAGCTGATATATAATGGTAACAAGTCTAACCCCACGTCTGTGTTTCAATTAGCTACAGAAAGGGGTGTGTGTGTATATGCTGAGTGAGAAAATGTTCTCTATAAAGGCTTTCCACAAAATAAAAAAATTTTACAGAGTAATTCCCAAGAATGAAAACTCATTTCCTCATGATATTCTACTTCTACTTTACTGCCTTTACTGTGCATGAGCCTTCTATTATAAACCATCATTTAGGAATTAACATGTGTTTAAGTATACAAAATACAAAGTCAAGGACAAAAGCCAGTCAGTTCTTGCACTTCAATCAATTTTAACAGCCTGCCACATAGCCCCAAAACAATTACTTGCACTTCCGCAACCCAGCATCAAAATTGCTTTGTCGTGGGTTTGGAAGATTAATGCTTTGCTTATCAGAGAATTTATTCTACATCAAAATTCATAATGTATGGGAATGATAAAATAGGAAAGCAGTTAACTGGAAGGAAAGGAGGTTCAAATTTCTTAAGCTAGGTTAAAGAACACTGATGTATTTTGTTGAAATCCAAGCAAATGATGATCAAAAACAAAAAGTGGCACCCAGCAGTCTGTAGCCACACACTGTGAAGCAGGAGAAAAGAATAAAGATTCCCAAGACTCTACATGTAAAAAAATGGTCAAATTCTCAGATAGGTAAGCACAGGTTTAGCCAGGGGGAAAAATACACACAAATACAAGAAACATAAGGGTAGATAATTCTGGGAAATCTGGGAGGCTACAATGAAGTATATCATTTTCCTGTGATATGCCTATTTCAAAATTATGACCTAAATAAAAGTAAAATAATAGGATGAGGAAAATACTCTGAATCTCTAAGGCAATAGGAGAAGTAACTTTGGTTACTTTGCCTAACAATCCTAAATCATATTCTAGTTTGGGTTTGATATACCCCAATCTCTTCTTTAGGGGGCAGACATAAAGAAGAACAGTTTGATTCAGGAAAATGGTTCATATGGAACTATCTGAATTACACAGAACAAGTAAACTTACTCTGAAATATAGCTTTAAATATCTGATACTCATCAACAGGGTTATCTTCATCATCAATGATTGTAGAATAGCCTTCCAGGGCAGTTTCTTCGGCATCATCTTCTTCCCAGTCTTCCTCATCTCCATCTTCACCCGCTTGCTTAGCCAGAATCTCCAAATATTCTTGCCCATCTTCGTCAATATCATCTTCATCACTGCCCAGTTCCTCTGCCAAGTCATAAAAAAGTGTTCTTGTTAACACTGAAATATTCTGTTACTCACTGTAACTCACTGACAACGATCATTGTTGGAAAATCACAACTGAATAAATTTAAGGGAGAGTTCCAAGAATTGGTGTTTAAATATACATTCAGCAATAAATAGAAAAAAATTCTCACAGCAATCTAAGAAAACTAACCACAATTGTTAATAATCTAGGTTCCAGTATTCTAATATTATATACAGATTCTAAAGTTGGAAAATGGACTGAATGAGAGCCAGCACTTGGCATGCTCTGAACCTTATGGTATTTACCAAACCAAATAAACACCAATAGTAAAGCAACAGTTTGTTATTTCCACAGGAATACCTTTTACGAGATTTTTTTTAAAGGCTGGCTAAGATAATATATGATAAAAGACAAAAATGGCAATTATCATATTTTGGAACCATTACAATAACTTAACATCTATTTTTACTCTTGAGGTCTATAGTGTCTCACAGGTGAAATATATTAGATGCTCACAAACACTAAAAACCCCAAACCAAATCATTTTTGCCTGCTGCTGCTGCTGCTAAGTCGCTTCAGTCGTGTCTGACTCTGTGCGACCCCATAGACAGCAGCCCACCAGGCTTTCCCATCCCTGGGATTCTCCAGGTAAGAACACTGGAGTGGGTTGCCATTTCCTTCTTCAGTGCATAAAAGTGAAAAGTCAAAGTGAAGTCGCTCAGTCGTGTCCGACTCTTCGAGACCCCATGGACTGTAGCCTACCAGGCTCCTCCGTCCGTGGGATTTTCCAGGCAAGAATAGTGGAGTGGGGTGCCATTTCTGCCTAGAACTGCTTTATGTAATGGAGATACAGCTGAAAGTTCTGCCCTCATGCACCTTACACTCTAGTGGGAATCTAGTGAGAGTCTATGAATGAATGAACGTGTAAATATTTGGCTATGATCCCACATTTCATTAGAAGAAGGGCTAAAGGAATAAGTCCAGTGATATTTCTAACTAGGTAGTAAGACTGGCTTCCGACATTGCAAATCCCTTACCCGTTTCATCATCATCTTCAGCTTCATCGTCATCATCACTGTCATTCTCGTGTTCTGCATGGCAGGCATAAGCTCTTTTTAATCCATTAAATAAAAGAATAAAAGCTGGCAAAATCTGTCCAGAAACCTGATTTAAAACTTGTGGTATTTGTTCCATATCAATAAGAGCACATAGGCCCAGAACACACATCTTTCTGTCGTGAAGCCTGAAAAAAATAAAATATTTTCTTTTCTTTAAAAAAATTTTGCAGTTCCTCACAAAGTTATATAAACAAAGACCCAGTACATGTCACTTACCCCAAGAAACAATCAACATCGTTAAGCCACTGTGTAATAAAATGATTTGTAACTGGTTCAACATTATTAGGGAAGCGAAGATTTTCTAAGGTATTGAGAAGTAGGTGTGGATTGTAATACAAAGCTGCAATGGCAACTTGCAGGCACATTGTTCGAAGTTCACTTGTCTTCACCTCTCTTGTCAGCCTCTCTAAAGCTGCTTCCACAAATAAGGGAATACACTATAGAGAAAGACAGAAAAACATTTCAAAACTGTCAGTAATAGGCATTAACTATCCTACCCATATTAATTTTCTGGTTTCCTCAACTAAACCCTTTCCATTAAATGATCCAATAATTTTTATTGCTGAAGCATTTCAGTGGGAAATCCAATTTTAGAGAAAAATCAGTCTTCACTGAGATATGAGAACCCCACCACAACAGCAATCATGGATTCAAAATATTCCTACTGACTAACCTTACTGTGGTAATCATTTTGTTTATTTCCATACATATTAAATATATGATCACTATTAAAGATTGATTAAATTTTAAACAATCTTAACATGTTATCTTGGTGTCATAATAATACAACATACAATATATATATATAACAAATGCCCAAAAACAAAAAGGGGAGGGAAAGATTCCCTCTCTGAATCCTGCAAGCTGAATCATTAATGGCTTCACTGACCTGGTCAATGCCACGCCCTTTGCACTGCAGAATGATAACCTCTAGCAATTTTGCTGCATGACACTCTGCATCTTCTCCTGCAACTCCTGTAAGAACCTGATCAACACAAAATATAAACTGCAAGGAGGCGTCTCAAAACCTTTAAATCAGTCTGTAACTGCTTAAGTATTTAACAGAGTCTAATAAATAAATATGAGTGATTGCACAGACTACAGTCTAAAGAACTATAAGGATTTGGAGTTGTCTGTCTGTAACATTGGTCTAAATAATCAAAGGACCTCCCCTGTTGTGCCATTCTGGACTCTAACAAGTTGAAAACCACTGTGTCTAAAAAAAAAAAAACATACTGGCAATGGATTGTCTGCTGATGGCAGAAGTTGTCCCCAGAGAAGAAATAAAAGCATGTAATTCACATGCTCATTAGCACTAGAGGAATCAAAGGGCTAAGGATAAGTGTTTTAAAATAGAAGTGTAGATGGCATAGCTATCTCTGTTCCTAGAACATCAACAATTAGCAATAAATAATAACATAACTAGATGATTATTCTGCGACTAAGTGTTCAGAAAGAATGAGGATGACAAACACATCTAAAAACTTCATGGAGGAAAATCATTTTCTAATGTCTGATTTTAAACAAAAGACTGAGAGCTCTCAACAAATAATGTAAGGAACTCATGTTAGCAATTACATTGACTCTGATATCAAAGGGCCCTAATCAATCATTTTATCTCCTACTTAAGAGGAAAGAAAAAAAAGCAACATTCACCATGTATATGTATCTTATGATTTTCCAAAAATGGCCTAGTACTTTTGACTCTTTAAAAATGAACCTTCAGATTTTACAATCTTGCTATTTACTAATACTGTACAGCTACTATAAACCCACAGCCTCCAAGGAGTTCCTTTCTGTTTTCCTTATTGAAGTAGTTGATTTACAATGTTGTATTCGTTTCTGGTGTAGAGCAAAGTTGATTCACTTATACATACATATGGTTTAGTCGCTAAGTTGTGTCCAACTCTTTGCGACCCCATGAACTGTAGCCTGTCAGGCTCCTCTGTCCATGAGATTTTCCAGGCAAGAATACTGGAGTAGGTTGCCATTTCCTTCTCCAGGAGATCTTCCCCACTCAGGGATCGAACCTGGGTTTCCTGCACTGTAGGCAGATTCTTTACCAACTGAGCCACCAGGGAAGTCACACATAAATATACACGTTCTTTTTCATATTATTTTCCATTATGGTTTATTATTTATTTGAACATCAGTAGGAGCTTGTTCTTATTAATTTTCTATATAGTAGTTTGTACCTGTTAATCCCAATCTCATAATTTATACCCTCCCTCCCCTTTTGGTAACCATTAGTTTGTTTTCTATATCTTTGAGTCTGAGAATGTTCTTTATAAAACATCGTTAATCATTTCTGGTCTTTTCTTCTTTTGATTCAAAACTTAGCAGGGAATAAGCTAAGATAACGTCCAGACACTAAAATCAAGAAATGTAGCTCTAATTAAATACCAGAAGGTAGACATAAATACTTGCCAAGTCATCAATTAGAGATCTAGGAATCAAAGCCATTTTGTTGATAACTTTTAAATAATCCTTAATTCAAACTCATATGATATTATGTTTACCATGATGTAGTATCATGTCTCTTTACAATTTTGTACTTTTTATAGCACAAGGCTCACATGTTCTTGTATTAGGGTGACCTACCTTTTTGCACATACTGTATATCATTTCAAGGTACTTGGTATCAGATAGAAGTGTGTCTGTATCAACTGTTACGTAATTATGAAGCAGAGGCATCATATCTGTATTAATAAAAAGTATAAGTTAAATATCTTTACTAACATAAATGCTGTGTTTCTGAAAAATCTAAGAAAAAGAAGCAAGTCTGAATGTTTTGTCCCTAACATTCACTTTTAATTATTTATTTGTAATTAAATGTAAAAATGAGCCTATTATTAAAGTATATTCCTTCATATTTAGTAAACATAAAGATTATGTTAAAGATTATACAAAGAAGACTGACAGGAAACAGAAACTTAAGAATATGTGTTTTAGGGAAAAAAATCTCAAGTGATAACTAAATCAAAATGTATAATGGAAATCAATGTTAGGGTCATCTTGGAGCATTAATTACTACTGATAACTTATGCAAATAAGGAAGCACTTAAGAATATGCAAAACTTTATGTTCAAGTGATATACTAAAACTGAATACAAACAAGGGGAACCCTAAGTATTTCTATGATGATTTGACCTACCTGTAAAGTAATCAAAACCATCTTGCTGAAAAACCTCAAATACCAGAGGTAGTAACTGCCACATCTGTGGAGACACTTGTTGACATGTCAAACTGTGTGCTAAAGAGAAGATCTCCTCATAGAATTCTAAAAGAGAATACCAAGTCATTAGGACAATGCTTGCTCATATGAAATAGTAGGATATTCTTAGAACAATCAGAGGTACCCACCTAAGACATGCTGCTGTAAAACAGTTCCAATGACCTGCAAGCAGATTCCTTCAAGCTGCTGGGTTATCTAAACGAAAAGAAAAAAATCATATGGAATTGCAGCACACTGAGTGAATTATTAAATAATATATAATAATTCAATGCATTTAAATGTAAAGTCAATATTGTCAACAAATTATTTTAAGCCTTTGTTTCAAAATGGAATGTTTCCAGATTGTGAATCAATCTGGCAATGAAATTTAATACAATACTATTACAATCAGACAAACAAGAAAAAACAAGTACAGTTTACTATAAAGAAAAAAATTTTTCCTATTCCTAGAAAAAGGGAGCCACATCCACGTCATTCTGCAGAGACTAAAATCTTGTGTGTAATTCAGCCAGATGTAAGTGAAGTTAACAGAGATACAAATCAATAGCTTACTGAAAAATTATTTAAAAGAAGGCGTTAATCATACCACTCCCAGTAATTTTTAAGTCAGCTCCATTTATCTAACAGTGAGCAGGGCACCCAAGTTATACAAGATAGATAGAACATACAAATTCCCCTTTAATTATCAGTATGATCCTCAACTGGATCCCAAATTCCTAAAAGTCATCATAATGTTAAAAAGTGCAGGAAGCAGGACATCCATTTGGAATACATACAGTGTACACCTAAAAATGCTTAAGGTGGTATATGTTATATGGATTATACCCTAACTAAAAAACTTTTTTATTAAAAAGGAAAACCAGCAAGAGTACGTTTTCCTAGGAATCACTATATACTTTTAGATCTGAGAAAGGTAATCCCAAACTCAGAGCTTTGAGGCAAAGATACAAATACTTCCCTCCTATTCCTTCTAAAATATTTGTAAGGTACTATGAAAAGGGTACTACTAGTTATAAGATAGCAAAAATCAAGATATGTGAGAAGATGACCAAAGACTATATGTCAGAGGTCCCCCAAAAGCACAGAACAGCTGATGAAGAATGGCTTGAAATTCCCTACAACTTTTATAGCACTGGATTATTTTCTTACTTCTTTATGATCTTCAACTACACTAAGAAGCGTGTCGATGGTATTCAGGATTCCCATAGCAGTAACTGCTTTATCATCACTTCCTTCTTCATCTGGCCCAGTCTGGATTACTTGATTAAAAGTCATTGCCTACAATGAAGAGAATATAATTAAGCTTTGCCCTTAAAGCAGTATACACATATTTTTGTCTAAAACATAGTTTTTAAAATGTTCTCACTGAGACAGCACAACTGATTGGCATTTCCAAATCAATTAATATTATACAGTCAATGGTACTGCTCTACTACTTACTGGGTCACTTCAAACAGACTACTCAACCTCTTTTTCCTGACATCTTCATAGAGATACTGTGAAGATTAAATGAGGCAAGGCATAGAAAATGCTTAATATTATGAACGTTTAGTATTACTGGCTGACATTTGGGGCTTCCACGTGGCGCTACTAGTAAAGAACCCGCCTGCAAATGTAGGAGAACTAAGAGATGAGGGTTTGATTCCTGGTTGGCAAGATCCCCTGGAGAAGGAAATGGCAATCCACTCCAGTATTTTTGCCTGGAGAATTCCATGGACAGAGGAGCCTGCTGGGCTACAGTCTATGGAGTCACAAAGAGTCAGACACAACTAAAGTGACTTAGCACAGCTCAACATTTGACAATGTTCAAATACTAATCATCAAATATTAGTCACCAAAGTTTTTGTTGCCACAGAATTCAATCATTTTGAAGATATTCTGAGCAAAGTTATTAATTATGAGGTGTCACAGCTAATCATCAGCTTATTATAAATGCAATATATTATTTTAATGAACACTACTGCATTTATTTGGGCTTCCCAGGAGGTTCAGTGGTAAAGAATCTACCTTCCAATCAATGCAAGAGATGTGGGTTCGATCCCTGGGCCGGGAAGAACCCCTGGAGAAAGAAATGGCAACCCACTCCAGTATTCTTGCCTAGGAAATCCCATGGACAGAGGAGCCTGGTGGGCTACAATACATGGGTCACAAAAGAGTCAGACACAGCTTGGTGACTGAACAACAACTATATTTACTCAAATGTCTTTACCCAATTCAAAATCAGCTGTTAAGAACATTTGCAGCAAATAATAAGACTCAGATTCTTCAAATCTCAATATTTAGCAAGACTATAAACTATACCAAATATATCACTGTATAGGGAATATGAATGGATAGCTGCTGGGTACATGTCCATATTTTCTATTACTGTTAAATAATTAACATTGTTAATTCTCAGAAGTTCAGGGCTATGTACTGTACACAAAGTTCAAATATAAAAAAACTATTTTAACACATTTCACTTTAAAAATCTACTTATAACTAGTATTCCTATTCTAAGTTGGTATAAAGCATTCTAGGAAATCACACAAACAAGTTAGTCACAATGCAATGTAAGTACATGTCGACAACTATGCGCTGCAGCGGCACACAGCACAGGTGTGGACCCTAGCCCCACCCCTTCTAACTTGGGCAAGTTAATTAACCTTTTCATAACTCACATTTTCTTTCTGTATAGGAATATTCCTCACATAGGACTGTATGAGAATCAAATGAGTTAAAATATGTATCAAGGACTTAGAATGGTGCCTGATATACAGTAAGCTCTGTGAAAACACCTGCTGTAATCTAAGCAATGCAAACATTACTGATCAAATAACATACCAAATGCTGTGTCATTTCTACTGCAATAGGAGTAACTTCTTCACTATACTCGCAGATCATTTTCTGAATTACATTGGTAAGATCATCATTTTCTGTTTCTCTTATAATGTGAAGAAGAGCCTGCATGACTGGTCTGATGAATGGTGTGATATATTCTTTAGCTGTAAGAGAAAGAGAAAAAAACTTCTGGTGCTAACAGCTAAAACTCCTTAAAACCCGAATCAATGCATACCAAAGAGTAAACAAGAAATACCTTCAAATAAAAAGGAAGACAATATGTCAAGTTTCTAGGACTATGTCTTATATATACAAATCTTTTACCTTTCTCTTGATTGCTGATCAGCACTTGAAGAGCAATGGCAGCTTCCACTTTAACAGGCATTTCCCTATCATCTATCAGACATCTTCGGGTCAGTTCTAGGGCTGTTTGCAAGTTCTGGTCACTTTTGAACTTCACTTCACAAAAGTAGTGAAGGACCCAGCAAGCCTTTAAAAAAAAAAAAATGCAGTGAGTTACTATAGGTGTCTTACATTAAATTCTACCATGTGACAATATTTCTAGTGCCCAAGTTCTTGTGTGGGAATTTGGAGGCTGGCCAGTGGTAGATGAAGTCAAGAGACCACACTAGACCAGTACTATGATCCCAACTTATTCTCTGGCTGCACGACATTTGTGTGGATAGCAAGATCTGAATGCAAAACACAGACAGATGCTGCTATCAGACACAGATGGAAACTATGCACACATTATGAGCAGCCATTTCAACAGACAGGGTTTTAAAGTGAACATCTAAAAGCTTCCATATTAAAGTCCACAGAAGCGGTTATTCATTTTAAGACATAAATGTACACAACAACACAGCTTTAAACATGCATACCCTGGCTCTCATGTAGCCTAGTTCGCTGCTGAAGAGAGGGAATACATGGTTCTGCAACATGTATTCCATCTGATCTTTGTAGATCTTTTTCTGTAAAAATAAACAAATATAATCATCTCAAATGTCAAACAGATACACAAATCCTTAAAATGACTAATGATGTAAAAACATATTTATTCTGGAATTTTGAACCCCAAGATCCATATCCAATTTTCTAATTCTCAAACATTAACATCAAAATCACTATACATTTTTTAATCCTTTTACATCATTTGTTAACAAAGCAATTATGTCGAACATTAACACCAGTGATGTTTAAGTAATAGAAGAATGGTTAATTTTATTTATCTTATAAAACATTTTTCTCTTATAAAATTATTATAATGAAAGAACCTCTCTGGAAAAGTTCTACATGAACAATACAGCATAGATTGAGAAATATTCTGTTCTCAAGGTAATAATGGGAAGGGATATATTCAGGTTTACAAATTTCCAGCAAAACCAATTTTCTGAGAAGAAAAAACACTACAATTTAATACAATATGAAAAGAAAACAATTCATGCAAAAAGAATTACCTTCAGCAAAAGCAATAACAAAGAAATATAGAAGACACTTTCAAAATCGTAAGAAACTGTACCTTAAAGGACACCATCAAGAATGTGAAAAGATAAAAGATAATCCATAGAATGGCAGAAAATACTTGCAAATCACATACAGCTGATTTTTGAATAATGAGGCGGTTGGCACACCAACCCTCTGTGCAGTTGAAAATCTGCCACTTAATTTGCAATTAGCCCTGCGTATCTGTGATTCTGCATCTGTGGATTCAAACAACTCCATTTGTGGATTCAACCAACTGTAGTATTTACTACTTAAAAAAATCCACATGTTAAGTGGACCTGAAAGAAGTTCAAACCCGTGTTGTTCAGAGGTCAACTGTATTTGAAAGCTTTCTAAAAGCATAGCATTTAGAATATACAGGGAATTCCCTGGTGGTTCAGAGGTTAGGACTCTACACTTTTACCGCCAAGGGTCCAGGTTTGATCCCTAGATGGGAACTAAGATCCCACAAACCACCCAGTGTGGCCAAAAAAATTAGATTAAAAAAAAAAAATATATATATATATCAGAACTCTAACAAATCACAGTAAAAAAAAAATACCTCCATTTAAAATGGACAAAAGATTTGAACAGAAATTTCTCTGAGGAAGACTGGACAATAAGCATAAAAAAAGATTCTCAGTATCATTAGTCGTGAGGGAAATGTAAATTAAAACCACAGTAAAATTACCATTTGATACCAACTGGGATGGCTATAACTTTAAAAGACAGACAATAGCCAAGTGTTGATAAAGACAAAGACAATGGAACCATCACACACTGCTAATTAATACATAAAAAATGGTATAGCCACTTTGGAAAACAGTCCAACAGTCTCTCAACATTTGATCAGCAATTCAAGTCACAGGTATGTATTCCATTTATATGAAATGTCCAGAATAGAAAAATCCATTATCAGAGACATAAAGGAGATTACAACTAGGGCTAGGAGATTTGGGAGAAAATGGGGAGTGACTTCTAAAAGTTTCTTTGGGGAATGATGAAAACTCTTTGAAATCAGAGCTGACGGTGGCACAACTCTTTATAAGAAAAACAACCGAACTGTATACTTTAAATGGACAAACCATATGGTATATGAAAATTGCTCAGTCGTGTCCGACTCTTTGCAACCCCATGGTCTGTCCATGGAATTCTCCAGGCAAGAATATTGGATTGGGTTGCCATTCCCTTCTCCAGGGTATCTTCCCGACCCAGGGATCAAACCCGGGTCTCCTGCACTGCAGGCAGATTCTTTACCATCTGAGCTACAGGGTATTCCCTGGTATATGAACTGTACCTCAATTTAGCCACTATTAAAACAAACTAATTGCATGCATGTGTGCGTGCACACACACACACACTAATACCTTCAGAAGTATTTCGGCTAAAGAACCAATCATATGCAAGGCTCCATCTTTTTTTCGAGGATCAGCATTTGGTTCTGTGAGAATCTGGTAGCAAAATCCCATAGTCTTTTGTAGTACCTAGATTAACAGAGAAAAGTACTGCTTTACTGGATATCCAAAAATCCTTCTAAATCACCGATGACAAGAGGATCTTAAGTAACCATTAAGAACTAAAAGTTTGAGATTAGAAGATGCAAACTATTATATACAGAATAGATAAACAACAAGGTCCTGCTGTATAGCAGGGTGAAATATATTCAATATCCTGTGATAAACTATATATGTAACTGAATCACTATGCTGAATAGCAGAAATTACTACTGTAAATGAAGTATACTTCAATAAAATAAACAAAAAAACACCCTAAGTGTATATATGAACATATTTTAAATATTAAAGCAAAAGTTATCCACATACTAAATAACCCACCTCTTTCCTCTTACTACAGGCTGTAAACAAGAGCGTCTGGGCAGCAGTGGTTGGAGAGATGAAATCCTCAAATACATCTGGAGAAAAAATTTAAAATTAACACAGAATACAGAAAAATAGTAATTTCAAATTTTTCAAACATTTTCATATAATTTACAAATGATGCTCAGTGATAACAAAAAAGGACCTTAAATTTTTGCTAAATCTTCACAGAAGGCAAGCATTGAAAACAAATTCAGATCTCCATAGAATTTTGCAAAAGCCTAATGCCTTGTCTTTCCTGTACAAATTAAATCTTAATCCATTAACTTCTCCCAATGATTATTTTCTATCATACGAAACCCCACTACTGTGAGAATTTTCACAATGGGGTCACAAAAATACAAACTACCGAAAGTATATAAGATGTTGGTAGGAAGAAAAACTAATACTCAACATTAGCCAAATTATAATTCTTTAGTTTCATGCAGAGACTCCAGCTTCCTGTATGCGTCTTCTCAATTTCCATACACATGATGACTGACATGGTATCCAAAAGCACAGTTCAGATACTTAGTGTTAAGGTGTACCCTTGAATTTCTAACAATTTTGGCAGGTAGCAGAGGTATATCCAACAGTCATAACCTGCTAACACTACTGTATTTACATCCGCTAAAAATGAGGATTATCATTATCAAATGACCAAACTAATGAAAAACTTCCCAAAAGACTTAATAATGGATAAATTATATTAAAATAAGGGAAAATTTTTCAGTCCCAAAGGTGAGGCCTTAATATTCAAGGTTTATCATACAGAACCTTAACTACCGACATATTTTGTTTCTAAAAAAGTAAAATGTCCTCACCAAACTTCATGCGTATATATTCATAAGGGTCTTCTTGCCAAAGTTCCTCATCAGCATCTGTATAGCACATCAATGGAAAAATAACATCTTGGATAATGCCCTGCAATTTAAAAGTTAAGAACGTAACCTTAATTCAGTTTTCAAATTTCTAATAATTGCTAAAATAAAAATAACTCTACAGCACGTGTTTTAATGCTTAATATCAAACTTCAGTAAAATATAAATAAATGCATTAAAATGCATTCTCAGATCAACCATCAACGTACATATTCTTACTCTCTGTGCAACAAGGGTAAGGCACATGTCATAAAATAAGACATGTATACATAGATAGCAAGTAAGTATTCTTAGAAAACACAAAGTAAAATTTTAGTCCATCAAACCCTACAGTTAAAAACAAAGCAAATACACTACTGGAAATAATACATAAGCCAATTAGCTTCAAAAGTAATTTGGTGAAATAAGTCTTTTGTCTATTCCAGAGTACATGTTACCTAGTCATGTTAAACTAATCATGATCTAACAGTAAGAACTTAAAGGCAAATTTTTAGTTAATAGTTTCAGATTAAACAAATAATCTGAATATTCACAAAATACCTTTTATAAAGTTTTTCACGGTGTTACTTTATTTTTCTAATATAAAACTATCAGAACTAGACCAAGTAACACACATTAAAAAATGGGTTTTTTCAACCTTTTTGGTAATTAATGTTATTTCCATTATATTTTCTAGAAAAATAGTTCAGATAGAAAATTGTTACTTGTATATGAGGCTTCAGATTCTTCCAGGTGAGAGCATGGGAAACTCCTTGATTAATATAATTTAACGTCTGTTGTAAAACTCGGGGAGCCATATATTGCTTCTCCTTGTACTGATATAACACCTTCAATAAAACCTTTGAAAAAAAATTTGATCAAAACCCAAAGCTTAAATAGAGTTTAACCATTTACAACTAGCAAAAACATCTGACACTACCCAGATCACCAGCATAAAATAACCACCAGATTCTATTAAAAAGGAAGTAATTTTTAAAATTATGTATTGCAGAACTTTATTTATTCCCAAAGTAAAATAAACAGATTGAGGTAACATTGTACGTCAAAGGATGAGTTTCTGATTAACTACAAGAAGAAAAAATCATGCTATGTATGAACACACCACTGAGACAGCACTATATTGTTAAAATCAACATTTAGGAAAATCTTACCCAAACCATTTACGCAATTAGTGACTGCTAAGAGTTCTAATTCATCTCTGATATTTGAGAATAGCAGGTGTTAAAATATGTTCCACAGACCTCAGAGGGTCTGACAGGTCAAAACTATTTTCATAATAATGCTCAGACATTATTTGTCATTTTAACGTGTTGACACTTGCATCAATGATACAAAAGTGGTGGTGGTAAAACTTCAGGTGCCCAACATGAGTCAGCAGAGTGGCACTAAAGTGTACGAGCAGTCACCATGTTCTTTATAGCCACATAATCACAGAACAAACTTTCCTTAGGAATGTCCTTCATGAACCAGTAATGCATACACGCAGCACTTCTGCTACATACCAAAGTACAATGCTTGGAGGAAAAGCGGAAACCGCTTTTTTGGGGGGCCTCATTTATTTCACAAGGCCTCAAAAAAACTGAGCCAACACTTGCCTCTCCCTCCCCAGGCAAACCTTCAGTAAAAGGCGAAAGATTCATTTCGAAGAGAAACAAGAGTCAGAATTGAAAAAGTTTTTTGCAACAAATACCATAAGCTTGAAAGAAAAACTGATTGATAAAATTATGGTTATTTAGACTTGTGTATATGGCAGATTTTTTTTTCCCTCAAAAATGAACAAAATGAGCCTCTAACTGAAGTGAGAATATGTTACTGGCATTAAAATCTGAGACTTCAAGCAAAACTAGAATTCTCAAAATCTTACACCCACCACTTAGTTCCACTTGACAGCTTTTAAATATTTAAAGATACTTCTGATAAGATCAATGGTGATATGAATGAATGAAAAATTTTAAAGTTATATAATGAAATCAATTAACATTCAAAAAATTGCCACTGACCCACTAAGTCAATATTTTCCAAAGACCAAGGCAGGATTACAAAATCAGACATGAATAAAAGACCCATTCAAAGTACAATACCAGACCAATGAATGTTAATATAATAGAATATGAGATGTTTATTGCGAGAGTTTCAAACTCTACATTGCAATTAACCTTTAAGAAAATACCACTGTCAAATGTTGGCATGATATAAAAAATTTCCACAATTATGTGAAAAGTATATTAAATCAGTCTTTCCTTTTCCAACTTATCTTTGAGACCAAATTATCTTTATTTACTTCCATTAGAACAAATTAAAACAATGAATAGAGAGGTAGATGTGGTATATGGCTACCTTTTAATAAGGCAGACATTAAAGATATTAGTAAAAATATGCAATGATGCCATTTCCTCCTGCTAAAAATTTTTCATTTCGGAAAAGAGTTATTTTCAACAATAACAAAAAAAAAACATCTATTCTATCAATATGTGGCAGGTTTGCTATTACTTTTAAATAAATTAATACTGTTAAATTTTGTCTCAGTTTTTAAAATGGTAAATATCATTACATATAATATAATCCATAATCCAGACTGTATCTGAGACCAAAACATTTGCTACAGTGTTCAAGATGTTAAACATTGCTACATGCAATCTTTGGATGACAAAAACTAGAAATGAGCAAGATAAATTAACAGCACCATGTTTTTACGTGGAAAAATTATCTTAAACTTACTTGTTGGACACCAACAGCAAATGCCTTCAGAAATACTTCAGCAAATTCATTATACTCTTTGGAAACATTGCCAGGACTTCCATATCTAAAAGAACATTAAAATGCCCATCATGTCTTTATAATGTTTTATATCAGCACTTGTTAAAATAGCACCAAATCGTGAAGACGGAAAAAAAAAAAAACTTAAGTTATCACATAATGAGAAGTGTTTACCTTTCAAAAAGCCTTGCTAAGATGTGTAAAGCCCACTTCTTACATTTCCACCATGGTAACTCAGGTCTATCATCTTCTTCAACTTGAAGAGTTTCCTTTAAAGAGACATTTATTTAATGATAGACAATATAATCTAAAAGGAATATAGTGAGTTCAGAACAGATTCACAAAAACATGAATGCTCCTCCAACATTGGCCTTTCATTATAAAAGGATATACTTGGAAAAGTACTAACCTTTGTTTATAAGAGGCGTTTTGCTTCACTACTTAGTTACAAAGGTGCTTTTTCAAAGTCTTATAAAAGTTTAAACTCAAAAACATTTTAGTCATGACCCAAATAATACAAATAAAGGCCTGGGCAAGCAGCTTAATTAAAACCAGTATAGTTAAAGGGCACAAATCAAAAGGGCACAAAAAACTCCATTTTAAAAATCTACTTTCAGAAATATTAGTTGAAATACATAAATATAAACAGATGAAAATATTCATTTACAAAACTATTTGTAACAGAGAAAAATGCCAAGAACTAAACATTCATTAATAAGGGGATGTTTAATTATGGAACATCCATAACAGACTACTACACAACCATTAAAAGAATGAACTGGCTCATTATATTACTGACCTAAGACAGTCGTGACATATTTTTAAAGACAAAGAAATGAGACTGTCAAACAACCAAAACTTTCATACACTGCCAGTGACAGCAATGATACAACTACTTTGGAAGTTATTTATAAAATTAAACATATACATTCATAGCAGCCTTATTTGTAACACTAAAATCTTGAAACCACCCAGACACACATTAACTTGTAAATAAATAAATTATAGTACATCCTTACAATGGAATACCACTTGTCAATAAAAAGGAACCAACTACCATAACACAACATGAATACATCATAAGTATATTAAGTAAAAGTAGATACAAAAAAATCACCTTTTTATTAGATTCTATGCAGGCAAAATTAATATATGGTGCTAGAAATTAGAATGGTGATTGATGGTAGAATGCCTAGATCTAGCCATGAGCAAGTATTCTAGGTGATGGTTACTTGAGTGAATATGACTGTTACAACTCAAACTGTTTACTTATATGTGCATGTTTATTATTACAAATGATACCCAAACAGATGCAGAATATAGTTACGAAACCTCTTAACTTAGTTATATTTTATACCTTTTAAATGTATACAGAAAATAGCACATAAATCACTTTTCTATGGAGTGGAAGGAAGGTCCTATTTACTTCCTCAGCATATTTTAAAAATAAAAATGTGAGCAATAAATTACAAAACAGGAGATCAGTCTCACTTATTCCACTAAAAAAAATTATGTTGGTAAATTACATAACCCTTCTATGCCTCTGTTTAAAATAAATTCAGGATTTCTTTTTTTTAACATTAGATAAGCGAGGTATGCAAAAGTACTTAAAACACACTAGGGATTCAGGAATTGAAAATTCACTACCTCTCTAGAAAACTAGATTATAGAGAAAAATTGTGGTTATTTAAAAAATTGTTATTAAATGTGAAAAAAATAACATTTTTTATTTATGGACAATTCTGTTTATGGGACTGAAAAAGCAATGAATTCTACACTAAAATAGTGAATTTTATGGTATTTGAGTTAGATCTCTATGAGGTTGTTATTTTAAAACCAAGTAATATAACTAACAACAAAGTCTGACCAACTTGGAAATCAAGTTCTTCTTCAGTTCATCCAAGTCTGACAAATCACTAGGCTAAAATCCAGCTATGGGCTCTTTGTCTCTTTTTGAGATATAATTGATATCTAACATTGTGTTAGTTTAAGGCATAAACAGAATAATTTGATATACGTATAAACTGCAAAATGTTTACTACAGTAAGTTTTGGAAGATGGTGTAAAGGTACAAATTTCCAGTTATATGATAAATAAATTCTGGGGACATGGTATCTGTAGATTTTATAAATAATAACAAAAAAATATTGTTTATCTTAAGGTTGCTAGGACAGTAGATTTAAAAGTTCTCACTATAAGAAAAAAAATTCCTAACTATATCAGGTGATCCATTTTATGAACTCAAAAACTGAAGAAACAGAATTAGAATGGAAAAAACAAGCTACATATAAGCACTTTAAATAATACACAAAATAACCTTTATAATTTTTCCCTTAATATACTCAACATATATAAACAAATAAAACATGTATTTAGAAAAATTTGCATCACAAAATACATACATTCACAAAGAATGTTTTAGAAAATATCAATTAAAATTTTCAAAAGGTAACTAAATATTTAAGTTCAGTGATATAGGAAATACACTTACATTAGGTACATCCCTGTTCACAACAGTCTTTAAAATTTCTATCCAGTCTGTCAGATTCTGTTGGTTTATCAGCTCCAGTGGTAATGTATACTAAATTAAAATCAAGAATCAATATTTTAAAATCTTTACAAAAGAAAATCCAACTTCCTTTTACTCTTTATAAAACCTAAAAAACATACTTCATGCAATCCACATTTCCTCTTTTAGCAGATAGGCAAATTTCTCATCTGGCTGATTTGGTTAGTTTATGTACAATGGTCAACTGTGGCAAAGATAGTGAGCATTCTTGTCGTATTCCCAAATTCCTGGGAATACATCTAATTTTCACCATAAGGTATGATATCTTTTATTGAGTTAAGGAAATTTCTATTCCAGAATACTTAAGTTACTTTTTTTAAAAAACAGAAATGATTATTTTATCAAATACTTTATCTACCATCCTTAAAGACTGTTTACAGGTCTCTCTTTTTACGTAATATAAAACTTAATCACAAAAACTGGTTTTTCACTCTTGACATTCTCATGTTTCTGGGGTAAATCATATCACTTAATAGGAGCATAAAATCAATATCCTATTTAGCATTTCACGACCTCTATTTTCACAAACGAGCCAGTACTATATTTTGATTTCAGGGTATGCTAGTCTCAAAAAATCAGTTGGGTCCTATGCCCTAGAATAACTCATGAAAAGAACTTTCATTTCTTTAAAAATTGTATAAGGAGTCATTAGAACGATATTAGATTATCTTTAAAGATCTAGCAATAAATAACATGAAAAATCCAACCAAACAATGGCAGTGAGTCAGTTATAATAACCTTAGTGGAAATAAAGTCCATTTAAATGAGATTTATAAAAAATATGTAATGGTATGAATTGAACCAAAGATCCTGGCAGATGAGACAATCTCTCTTTGGCCATGTAGCACAAGAAGAGCCAGAATTCTAATCCTCATTGAAACCTCTGTTTCATAAGTAATTACACTCCACTTAGACTATAGATACCACCATTTCCTTAGTTGGGTCTTTTATCCCAGGAAGATTTAGAATATACAAAGTCAAATCCACAGTATTAATCATTTTGTGTCAAGCTTAGGAATAGGTTTTGTAATTAGTGGGACAATCTACACATATATGGCATGACAAAGCACGTGTTAGATGCAAACTCTAAGAACTGATTTTCAGTTTTGTGAATTCTTAAGCTGAAAGATATTCTTTATCATCATTTATGGTGCCAAATGATAGCTGACTTTATATATTAAAAACGACTTTATAAAATTACCTGAACAAGAGCATAGAAGATCTTGAAAATTTGTTTCTGAATGAGGACAGATTGATCAGACTGATCAGAAAGAAGCTGGATAAAACGGTCCTTTAGAACTGGCAGGAAATGCTGCATTGCTGCTACCAATGGACTCCGTTCCTCTGGTTTCTTATACCTTTGGGTAGGAATACAAACTAATTCTGTGAGAATTTATTTACAACTTTATTTATAAATACAAACTACTTGCCTGTTTGTACAGATAAAAGCAAATATTTTCTAAGCAATTTTATAGTCCTAGAAGAAAAGCCTATTATGGAATTTAACCATAGGTAAAAAGCAACTTGAGAAAAACCTCAAATAACAAGAGAACATCTAAAATTTACTGAGTATTTATTATGAGGTAAATAACCTTCAAGGCCTCATTAATATTCTCACTTTTATACCTGAGGAAACTGAGGCACAGAGAAGTTAAACATCTTCCCGAATATATATATCTAGGTATGATCCTTAGCAGATTCAGGATCTGCCCTTTAACCATTTCACTATGATCACTATGTTATCACTAACTGTGAATACTGATACAACTGAGGAGCTACAATGATTTGGTTTTTAAACATTAGGAGCTGATTGATATAAAATAATTATGTATTACCATCCTTAAGTGATTTACACACCAAAAGCATTAAGGAAGAAATGGTATCTGTAAAGAAGAAAATATTCTATTTCTAAAAGCACTATAAATCACTATAGTGATAGGTTACCACTATAAATTGGTAACCTTTCTGGCAACAAAGCCTGACCTCAACAGGATATTGATGATCTCTGTTTATCCCATTTGGAGTAAATATTCATATACTTATAGCATATATAAAAAATAATGTTTGATTCCTGGATACTGGTACAGATTTCAATAGAAAATATATTATGTGAACCTTGTTAAACCTTTCTAAACTCTGAAAAATCCTGAATTCTGAATTACATTTTGCTTCAAAAATATCAGTAAAGTGCTGACTAATTGAGACATTCCCCCATAGAGATCCTTAGCATTTTAATAGTACTGTTAAAAGGTCTAATGGCTTTTCTTTTTTTAATTAAGTAACTGATTTCCCCTACCAGACCCCAGTTTTATCTACCAGTAGCTTTTCTAAAGGGAGAAAATGTATCTAAGAATTGAGTGTGTTAGCACATTTTTAAGGGTAAAGGTAGACATTCCTAAAAGGCTGGATTGTTTTTCCCACTGGGTGAAATGAGAAGCAAAGTAAACTGCCAAGATTAAAATAAGAGCAATGTTCATGCTAATAATGATTTGAGATTAAACAATTAACTGACAGTTTTAAATATTATTTGATATGCTGAGAAATTACACCTAGTATACATTTAAAGATTATCTGAACATTTCTTTGAGTCAATAAAAACAGTAACAATTTATAAAAGGAAGCCATTTGCACTAATTTGATTAGACAAGCTGTATTAATTACTGACAATATTATCTTGTAACAACAAAGATGAGAACTATATTATGCAACCCTCTCTCCATTATCCAATCCAGGTGATCGTCCACATTATTATTTTCATACTCATTAGTTTAGATATTGTACCATCCAACTTCCAGGCCACCACTCAGTGTAGATAGGGAGTTAGGAGAGAAGAATGTCTTAAAATGGAATGGGTTTGAGTATGAAAATAATTTATGGAAGGATACAAATACTATTCCATAAGACCTGAAAGCTCCTGAAAGCATGAAAATGTGATACTAATAAAAGCCTATGGAGCGATCAAGATGGTGGAGGAATAGGATGTGGAGCTCACCTCTTCCCACAAATAAAAGCCTATTACCAGTGTCAATCTGGTGAACCATACTCATCGGGAATTCTCAAAAACTAGCCAATCACTTTCCTCTTTAAAAAAAGAAAAAAGTCAATTTGCATGTAAAAGATCACATGCAAATTCCCCATCTTGGCATTCAAAACCGTCTTTTAACAGGGTCCCAATTTACTAATTTAAAATGAACCCCAACCTCTCAACAGAAGTTATCCATACCATTCAGTGGTCTCCTCATTACCCACTAAAGACAGTGTCTCATTTCTACCTCGGCATCTTTCTTTGCTCACTCCATGTGGTGTGACATGCCTTTCTCTTCAAATGTTCCTTCTATGCTCCTTCAACTGACAAGCAATTCCTAAGGATCTATGCTCCTGAAGGCCATCACAGCTTTCAATTTCTGCATGCATTTTCTTAGAACTACTTTAATCCACACAGACCCCTTGTGAACACCTTGTGCTCCACAAACACTGGCTGAAAATAAACTGAAATTCCACCACTGCAGCAGTCTATGTTTTCCATTTAAAAAATCCCTATCATACTCTCTCCTGCTAAAGATTACAGGGCAGGAGAGACTTGAACCTTCTCAATGACAATGACAGCTTGTTATTATTATTCTCTCTCAGTCACTCACTTACCAGAACTACAACAACTGGCACTCCGACAGAGGTTGGAGCAACAGCTGGAACATCCCTTAGCAGGAAGATGGGTAGCTGGTGGGAACACAAGAAAACACCAGTACCAATGCTGTAAATGGTATATTTCTTTCCTGCTCAGAACAAACGCAGCAGTTCATCAGCTACTTTGAGTGGGACCCAGAAAGGGTATCAGAGGCTAACTACAAGCCCCAGAGTTAGAGGGCTCACAATGTGTAGCTGTTAGGACTAGAAATAAAGCCACCATCATGGTGTAGTGTTCCTTCCTCTTTAATTTTCTAACATCAAAATTTTCAAGTGCCTACCAATTTCATTATTTTCACCACACGCTTAAGAGAAAAACCTCAACAACATTAGGCTTACTACTTTTAGTGCTACACCTCACTACTTTTAGTGCTATACCTCAACTTCCAAGGTTAGATTTTTTTTTTCCTGATCCCTAAACCCAGGTCTAAAATGATCCCTAAATCTTTCTTACTGATACTAAGTACTTACAGACTATAATTTGCTCAAATATACCAACACTGAAGCAGATGACTATGAATCCTTCAAACACAATGATTAAAAAATGATCAAATGAATTTCCAACACATTCTTCTTAAAGAATTAGAGGAAGGTTCTTGAAACTTAGCAAGAACTCAAATTAAGATAAAAATTCACAGAAAGCCAGAATAAAGAGCTTTAAAGCTCAGTGTACTTTGACCCCTTTCATATCTTAAAAAATGCTTATCTTTAGGCCTTTTATCAGCACAAATTGAGGAGTCTATATAGAGGAGTTATAGATAACTTAGGTTTTGAATAGGCAAACGGATGATTTGGAAAAAAGGGCACAAGGAGTTTCACAGCTGACTCAACAGAAGAGACTGCAGAATTAAAACAAGAATGCTATTTCAAAAGGAAGACACAATTAAAATCAACATGTAATTCACTAACTTTGGTATATAGATCAAATGAAACTTAAGTTGTTCAAACCGATTAGCTTAAATTTCCCAAGCTTTTTCTACTTCTCAGAACTATAGGAATTGAGAGATACTTACTCATAATTTTTCACAAGCTGATAGAGGCAAAGAAGAATTCCTAGCCAACATGCACTGTTGTCAGACTGAAGATAAAAGCCAATTTTGTCCACAATAGCAGTCCAGCGACTTGGATAATCATGTTTGATGATATGATGAATGCATGTAGTAAGCTGTACCCTGAAAGTCAAAAATAAACAATAAGAAGGAAGAAATACTAAGCCCATGCCATAACTAGAGAAGCCTTCACCACAATGGAAAGATCCCACATGCCCAAAAGAAGAACCGAAGCAGCCAAATATATATACATGGCTTAAAACTCAACATTGAAAAAACTAAGATCATAGCATCTGGTCCCATCACTTCATGGCAAATAGATGGGGAAACAATGGAAACAGTGACAGACTTTATTTCTTGGGCTCCAAAATCATGGGGGAGCCTGGTGGGCTGCCATCTATCGGGTTGCAGAGTCGGACACAACTGAAGCGATTTAGCAGCTTAGCAAAATCACTGCAGATGGTGACTGCAGCCATGAAATTAAAAGACACTTGCTCCTTGGAAAACAAGCTGTGACCAACTTAGACAACATCTTAAAAAGCAGAGATGTTACTTTGCTGACAAAGGTCCATCTAGTCAAAGCTATGGTTTTTCCAGTAGTCATGTATGGATGTGAGAGTTGGACCATAAAGAAAGCTGAGCGCCAAAGAATTGATGCTTTTGATTTGTGGTGTTGGAGAGGACTCTTGAGAGTCCCTTGGACTGCAAGGAGATCCAACCAGTCAATCCTGAAGGAAATCAGTCCTGAATATTCATTGGAAGGACTGATGCTGAAGCTAAAGCTCCAATACGTTGGCCACCTGATGCAAAGAGCTGACTCACTGGAAAAGACCCTGATGCTGGGAAAGACTAAAGGCAGGAGGAGAAGGGGACTACAGAGGATGAGATGGTTGGATGGCAGCACCGACTCAATGGACATGAGTTTGAGCAAGCTCTGGGAGTTGGTGATGGACAGGGAAGCCCGGAATGCTGCAGTCCATGGGGTTGCTAAGAGTCAGACACAACTGAGCAACTGAATCGCACTTTCCAGGTGGTGCAGTGGATAAGAATTCCCCTGCCAATGTAGAGGACACAGGCTTGATCCCTGGTCCAGGAAGATTCCACAAGCCGCAGACCAACTAAGCCCGTGCACTCCAACTACTGAAGCCCATGCGCCCTAGAGCATGCAAGCTGCCAACAACTGAGCCCACATGCTGCACTACTGAAGTCTGAGTACCTAGAGCCTGTGGTCCACAATGAGAAGCCAGCACACCGCAACAAAGAGTAGCCCCTGACTGCTGCTAGAGAAAGCCTGAGCAAAGCTACAAAGACTCAGGGCAGCCAAAAATAAATTTTAAAAAACAAGTCACTATCAAAAACTATTACTGATCTAAAAGAAACCCAACAAATGTTACAAATGCAGGTAATCGTATTTTTTTTCATCCCCATCAACCAACAGATTTCATTCAGAACATCAATACAATATAAAATATATGACAGAATTCTATAATTTTCTGTGATCCCTTTCATCTAAACATAGTATGTTTCACAAGTTTGACATGAAGTTTAAAGTTCTGGGTTTTAACAAATGTAAAATTAACCTGCAGTGAGAAATAAAACAAAAAAGTAATGTTCCCTTAACATCATTTACGTTTTGTGCTTCAGAAAGGACAGAGTTTTGAGGGGGAGCTGCGCTGGGCCTTGGCTACAGCATTAGGGACTTTGCTGCATCTGGGTATCTTTCAGGCGCGGCACACTGACTCTGGAGTTGTGGCACAAAGGCTTTAGTTGCTCCACAACATGTAAGATCAAAGTTCCCCAACCAGGGACTGAGCCTGCATCCCCTGCATTGTAAAGTGGATTCTTAACCCCTGGATTGCCAGGGAAGTCTCCAAACCAACCAATTTTTATGTTCTGAAAGATTCCCTTTCCTGCAAACCCTGAAAATTATTACCTTCAATAATGGTTACGTTTAAAATACATACATACCTGATGAGCTCAGGAGAGTGGATAATGGCTTCTACAATATTTTCTCGAATACAATGTCGATCTTCTTCAGGAATAGTATAAGGGGATATATCCCCTGGTGCTGTTTCCCGATCAGGCCAATACTGCGTTATCATATTTTTCAAATAGATGACACCTAAAATATAGATCAATTTGACAGAAGATGTGAAAGCACTGTAACCATCCCCGTGTCTACACCTCAGCTTCTTTCAGACCAACCACTGCTAGGAGAGCTATCCTTTTAAAACTAAAATACTGTATTCTATTGTCTAAAAAGTTGGCAAAACACAAATTTAAGGCTGGCTACAGTAATCACCCACAAAGTCATTATTAAATATACAGTCTGCAGGAGTTGGTGACTGACAGGGAGACCTGGCGTGCTGCGGTTCATGGGGTCGCAAAGAGTCGGACAAGCCTGAGCAACTGAACTGAACTGAACTGCAGTAACTCTGCAAACTAAACAAAACCGTGTTTACAATGCATTTACACACAATACTTTTCACCCTGTTTTCTGTACGAAAGCTGTTTTACCAAGTCTGTTTTTTAAATGAAACTTCTAAAAAACAAAACTGCATACACATACCAATTAAGTTTCTATTTAATCTTGGACTCTAGAACTGTGAGAAACAGTCTGAGTGTTTCTTTCTATCATAATGCACCAAAGAAGTGGATGTAAATACTTATTTGTACAATTTTGATTCAGTATTTTAAAAGGTGTTTGGTCAAACAAAACACATAAACAAGTGGGAACTGCACTGCAAGACCTCATGATTCACTCTATTCCATCCAGAATGCTTGAGCTCTACTACAAAGACAGTTAAATGCATCTTTTAAAGTCTAACAAATGAAACCACCATATACCATGCACTATACAATATAATTCAGTCATTACAAGGATGTAAATTTTAAAGCAATGATGATACTTTAAAAATTAGGACCAATTCCACAGTTCAGTTGCTTCTGGCTTTGTACATACAAAAAAAAAAAAAACAATTAAATTCTAGTAGAATTTAATTTTGCTAAAACACATAATCAAGTTTCTAATGTGCTTAAGGTCCTTCCTAAATCCAAACGCTTTCAATATCTTAGTAAAAATTTGAGATTTAAAGGCAAAGATTCTTATCTAAAAAAATAGCCGAAGGGGAAAATGTCAACTTCATAAGTAAAAGAGAAATGACAGTTAAAATAGTCAAACCAACCTTCTCCTATTTAACTAGAAAAATTTTAAAGATTTACTGTTGACCATGGTTCAGTGAAATTACTGTATTTTATAGACACAAAAGTCTCATTTAATTTGTGCTATTTATATGTCAATTTTTAAAAAGTCATAACTTCCATTCATTCATTCATTTACCGAGTACCTTCACTGTGTCAGGCAATTCTTTAGGTACTCGGAATACCATACAGACCTGATATTAAATTCCAACAACTGAGAAAGGTTTCAGAGCATATAGGACATTAAGGTAAATCATTTAGTAGTTAAAATATAAATTTTAGGATTAACACTATGTAGAGAAAAGGGATGTGCTTGCATTAAATAAAGTAAGCAGAAAAAATTATTTTTAAAACAAAATCGGTGTAAGGAAAAAGAACAGCAAAAAATAACTCCAGAATATAAGTGGTTTTTCCAGAACAGTAAAGTTATTTGCAGTTTATATGTCCTATAAGAAATGTATCTGCAAATAAATAACAAGCATTAAAGATGTGAATTCCATTACTTTGCTGACTAACAGATAATATCAGAAGTAGCATGCCACATTTTCATAGACTCTGATACTGAAGGAATTAATATTTTGTTGACACTGGGACTAAGAAATAGTATCTTTTAAATGGTTAAAATAAAACAGTAAAAGCAAATAACTGGAGGTTTGTATCTTAGAATCATCCATCAAGGAAAGAAACAGAATTTGGAGAATCCTGCAATAAACCTCATCAATTTTCCAGCTTTTTTCTTAATTCGGTGAAATATCACATTCCTTTAAACTCTGCCACCAGATATCAACGTACTTGTGACAGTTTGTAGTAAACACAAGGGGGCCAAATCAACCTTCCGGGAAGAAAATCACCGAAGGATCTTCCCAAGACACTTCTGCTATTCAACTATGAACCTTTCAAACATTATTTACATATATCCAAGAAAATAATTCAGGAAACTTGCCTGCCTGTCTCACAGGTAAATCCAGTTGCTCCGACATAGTAATCTGAAGCAGCGTTGAAACAAAATTCAGAGACTTGTGTGCCTACAAATAAAAAAATATATTTTAAATTTCTGCAAATAAATATTCTTAGTACTCTTATTTCGCTACTTGGCTGGCACAAAAGGCTCTCCTCCACTAGCTAGTTCCAGTATTTCCTACCACGCACATATAAGGAACACACACACACACAAAATGCAGTAACCTAAAACCTGCATGTTTGCATTTGCCTACATACTGTTAAACTTCTAACCACATTGGTGGCAGCAGCTCACAAACGGTCTCCTCTGTGATACCTATTTCCCCAATTCAGTAATAATTTCTCCAGGGATATCCTATTAAGTGGCTAAACAAAAATGAAATCAGCAAAAATGAATAACCTGAGGGGGTCGTTTCCAAGGTGCTAATAACATTTTGTATCGTAATACAGCTGTTTTATAAGTGTATCCAATTTGTGAAAAATAATCAACTGTATTCTCATGATCATTTTTCTGTACGCATGCTATATTTAAAACAGCTTTGAATATACAATAAAAGTAGGATATAAACTGCATGACTTAGTAAATGTATTTACATGAATATACAATGCAACACATACAGAAAATAATGAAATGCACCAAAAATGCTAATGAGTTATATCTGGGATGGTAGGATTATAGACGTTTTCTATTAGCCAAATTTTATGTCATGATCCTGGATTACTTCTATTAACAACACAAAAAAATTAATTCCTAAATCTGTCATATTTGCTTTTGATTTATTAAAAAAGAACTGAAATCTCTTCTTATATGTATTCTCATTCCCTCTTCCACAATATAAACACCTCCTATGTCCTTCCAGCCCAAGTTTTAGTATTTTTCTGCACATGTTCACATGGACACTCGTGATTTTTAGTTTCCTCCTTATAATTCCAGAAACACATTCTTAGAAACAGAAGAATTTCCCTTCAGATATAAAAAAATGTCTTCCACATAAGACCCAAAGGGATACTCTGCTCATTCAGTCTCTCCAAAAATTATTTACTTAGTTGTTCTTGGTGCAAAACACTATGCTAGGACCTGAAAACACAAGGTTGAACAAGACAGTAAGTCTCCATGACCTCATGGGAAATGAACAATGAAGGAAAACAAGATAGCCAAACAGGAAACTGTAATAAAGTGTCGATATAATGGAAGAAATAGAAAACACTATGGAAAGAATCAAAAGTAGAATGTCCTAACCCAGAAGTAGTATTTAAATTTAAGACCTGGACAGGAGCAGTTAAATAGATAAAGGGGAGGAATTTACCCTTTTCAGTACTCTAAACAGATCTGAACAGTTAACCGTTATCACTTTCATGAAACACCCTTTCATCTAAATCGTTCATACATCACTTTTCCTGGTACCTTTTCAGGCTCCTTTGGTTGTTTCTCATTCTGTCTACATGGTTCAAGAACTCGGTCATAGGCCATCTTTTCTGCTTCCCAGCTGATTTCATGCAACTATCTTTAACTACTATCTATAAATCAAATGTAGTTCCCAGTCCAGGACATACTAACAGACCTATTTAACATCCCTACCTCCATTATCACACAGGATTTTCAGACTTACTATGATGAAATCATTTTTTTCCCTAAAAGTTGCGACTCTTCCTTCCTTGTACCACCCCTCCCAACCTGTCATCACTATCCTCCGTTATTCATATCTGAAATTTGAATGTCATTTTTAATATGTTCCTCTTTTTTTAAAATTAAAAAAAATTTTTTTAATTTATTTATTTTTCACTGTGCTGAGTCTCTGTTGCTGTGCACATGTTTTCTCTAGAGCAGAGACTACTCTTCCTTGCAATGCACAGGCTTCTCACTGGCAGTGGCTTCTCTTGTTGCAGAGCACAAAGTTTAGGGCACTCTGGCACAGTAGCTGCTGCCCACAGGCTTTTTCACCCCTCAGCATGTGGAATCTTCTCAGAGCAGAGATTGAACCTATGTCTCTTGCACTGGCAGGCAGATTCTTAACCATTGGACCACCAGGGAAGTCCACTTTCCTCTTCTTATCCCAATTCAATACATCAGACTCTATCAATTGTATAGCCAAAATGGTTGTATCCACTAACACCAACTTAGTCCAAGTGACTATCATGTCTCTTAATATAACCCTTTGCCTCCCCAACCATTCTCTATTTAGTACTCAATAATCTTTAAAATTGTAAAGTAATCCCCTTAAAACACACCTTTTAACAATTTTCTACCGTATTTCCTAAGGCCTAAAATGCCCTGTCTTTTCTTGTTCTGCTTATTTCTTCAGCCTCACTTAAAGAAACTTCCTCATCCCCCTGATTGGCCCACCTTAAGTTTTTGCAACAATAAACATTACCCCATTTCAGAGTCTTTGTACATGCTGTGACTTTCCGCCTACATCACTCTTCTCTCCAATGTTCCACCAGAGTTAACTGGTTCACACCTTTATTCTTTAGGTCTCAAGTTTAAACATTTCCTTAGAGAAGCATTTCCTCACTGATCACACTAGGGCTAAGAAGAGCTCCCAATTATTCTCATAAGCTCCAAGGTGGTTTTTTTTTCCACTTCATAATAATTATTACATATTTGTAGACTGGCTTTATGTCTGCCTCTCCTATTAGACTCAAGATACATTAGGTGTAAAGATTTTACTATCTTTATATCCAATTCCTCATATTTGGCATTCAAGATAATCAACCAATTTATTAAAAGAATAACTGAATGAATTAACAAAAGGTGCCTTAGAGGCAGTTGTGATCACATAGAGGTTGTATGGAGCAAAAAAGCAACTTTGTATTTTTAGACTGGTAAGCATACAAAGACCACTACTATGATACTTCTTAAGTCATTAATATTACAGCAATATATCTTATCTCCTGCATAAAATTGTGAACTCTATGAATGAACTGCTAGAATTCAAGACAGTACTGGTTGTAAACCTAAGTGATGTCATGTCCTACGTTTTTAACTCCTGAGCAAGTTTAATTCAGCAAATTAATTTTTTTATTGTGAAGATTAATTTTATTTAACAAATATTTATGGCATTTTTTAAGATTCTTTTCCCATATAGGCCATTACAGAGTACTGAATGGAGTTCCCTGTGCTATACCAGCAAGTTCTTATTAATTATCTCTTTTATATATAGTAGTATATACAAGTCTGCAGCAAATCTAACTCTTAATTACAAAGTCAGTATAACAATCTACTTCACAGGTTAGCTTTAAGGAAATAACACAAAAAGTATTTTAGCAAACATCAAAACATGACAGGGAATTCCCTGGTGGTCTAATGGTTAGGATTCCAGGCTTTCACTGCCATGGCCAGAGATTAATCCCTGATCAGGGAACTAAGAATCCAGCAAATTGGGCAGTGTGGCCAAAAAACGACAACAACAAAAAAATACACATAAAAAAAAAAAAAAGAAGAACCACGTTTGGTTTGTTCTTTGGGGTGCTGGGAGTGTGGTAGTGGACACACACACACAAAAAAAAAACCCACACACACACAAAAACCACACCTCATCTTTCTCAGAATCTAAAGTCAGTAGGGCATAAACTGACTTTGCCAAATTACTTTTCAGTATGTTAAATCACTCATAAAGTACAACATGTAATTTCATTTATATATAATGCTCTCCTGAGGTCCCAATTCTGCAGTTTATCTTTCTGAGTAGAAAAAGACTGCTTTCTATGACTGGAACTCCAAATGAGGTCGTTGGTTTACATTTAGGAGTCACTTTATAACAACAAAAGCCACCACACAACGGCCACTATTTTTGTTGGTTGGACAGAGACATGTGAGTTAGAAGTGAGCACGAGCTACTCAGTGCATCTTCCTATAACACAACAGGCACTATATGTTATAATAACCAAAGACGTTTATCAATTTCTAACTTCTTAAGGTTTAAAAAATACACACACAAAAAAACCAACAACAACCTTAAGAGTACTTGAAGAAAACCAAGGTGAATATTTTTATCATCTTGGTGGAGAAAACCTAAGCCAAACACTTTAAAGGGTGAAAGACACAAAATAGTTTTGGTATCAGGTAGATAGAAGTAAAGCTTCATAGGCTTCGGCCCTGCCTTGGTATAAACAATGTTGAGAGGAACAAAAGGAAAATATCTCAACATCTGAGGAAGTGTTAACCACTCCAAAACAAAAATCAACAAATATGTGCAAGCAAATTACAAAATAATTAGCCCAAGGAGATGCCAAGTGGCTTAGTGGTTAGGATTCCAGGCTTCCACTGCCATGGCCCAGGTTCAATCCTTGGTTGAGGAACTGAGATCCCACAAGTTACATGGCATGGCCACACACACACGTGAAGTGGACAAGACAAAGCTACCCTAAAACAATATATGCAATACCAAAGCACTGATCAAGATAAGAAAAAAAAATGGAATTCAGTGCTGGTAGATATATAAAATTGTACAACCATACTGGAAAACTGGCATTATCTTATAACATAGCAATTTCCCCCGTATATATTCAAGAGAAATAAGGGCTTATGTTCACAATAATACCTATTAACATGTGACTATATAAACAAACTGTGATATAATTCATACATGAAATACAGTAACTTAAAAAAAAAAAACCCAACCTATGAAATCAATAATACTGATTTCAAAAACATGTTAAGAAGCCAGACTATATCATACTATGTAATCCTATTAACATGAAGTTTAAGGACAGGTGAATCCAAACTACAATTAACAGAAATCAGAGTAACAGTAACCTAAAGAAAGGTACTGATTAGGACGAGTCGCAAGGGAAAGTTCGAGGCCAACAAAAACGTTTTCTCTATCTGTCTATCTATCTTAATCTGGAGGATGGTACTTAGGTAAAAGCTAACTGAGCTGTACATATTTTTGAGCTTTGTATTATATATAAATTATCCCTCAAAAGAAAAAAAAATCAACAAGATTACTTATATTTGAACATTCACAGCATTATTCATAACCAAGTGGAAACAACTCAGATGTCCTTCAAAGGGTAAGCAAAATGTAAGCATATCCATTCATTCACGTAACATTATTCAGTAATAACAAAGAATGAAGTACTGACACATTGTACAATACCTATGAAGCTTAAAAACATTACACTGTGTGAAAGAAGCCAGTCACCAAAGACTACAGAGTGTATGATTTCATTTGTATCAAATGTCCAGAATAGGTAAATCTACGGGCAGAAAGTAGCTGAGGACTGGCGGTGTGTAGGAAGAAGTAGGGAGTGACTGCTAATAGTATGGGTTTCTTACTGGGGTGATAAAAATGCTCTAAAGTTTGTGGTAACAGATCCATAACTGTGCATATACTAAAAAACCCCTGAACTGGATACTAAAGAGACGGAATTCAATAAATTTATTATTTTAAAAAACCAGCGAAACTAAACATTGAAAATAAGTACTTAATTTATTACTCTATTATTTTGTCACTTTGAATGCTTTCAGAAACACAACAGCATAAATCCAAAAAGTACAACTGACAACTGAGCTAGACTAAGGTTAAGGAAGAAGGGGTACTTCTATCAGCAGGAAGAGCACAAGCAATCTCAACCTTGGACATCTATCTACTGGTCCCATCCATCTGAAATCCCTAGTGCAGGAAGCCTTGTCATCCTCTCCCCAAGCAGGTAACAAATGGACTCAATTAAATTAGTACCAAATATCAAACATCAGGTTCTTAAGGAAAAAAACAGACAAAAAGTAGATTCATCATCACTGGAGGGTGGAATGGGGATTAACTATAAGCTGGAGTTGAAGCATCTTACTGGGATAATGCTACTGCTGCTGCTGCTGCTAAGTCGCTTCAGTCGCGTCCACAAGGTTCTAAAACTAGATTGTTCCAATAGCCATACAACTCAAATCTACTAAAAATCACTGATTTTCACTTAAAACAGGTAAATTTTACAGTATATAAATTATACCTCAATTAAGTTTAAAAATGGGGGAAAATGCACAGATCTGTACCGTTAGTTATAAAACAAGTAAAGGTATACACTAACTGTACAAGTGAGGAAAAAACTCAAGCGTTGGGTAATTTCTAACAACTTTCTGGATTCTTGAAGACAGCAAACTATCACATATTTAGAAGAATTTCTACCACATGTTAACTATCAGTATATTAATTATCATATAAAATTTAAACATCTTTATATTCTATAGTATAAAAAATAAATTTAAGTAAAAATATCACTAGCATCAACTTTAATCACAAAGTCTGGCAAACACTGATTAGGCTTCAGAAGATGCTATAATAAATCTTTTATATGAGTCTAAGTATAAATGTAACTTCTGGATGCTGACACTAATTAGGGGCCCGCCTCAAGCTCCTGGCATCTAGCAGTCAGAGAACCAGTAGAAGTGAACCAACAAATGGGTCATTCTATATTATACAGCTAAAACTGCTAACACTCAGGTTTAAAAGTTGCTCACCATAATACAGAACTATCTTTCTAGACAACTTCTTACCTTCTCATTACTTGTCATCAATACAGATAACCAACATTCACCCTTAACCCACCTCAACAAAATTCTTCAACTCCATCTCCTTTAACGCCACCCCACTTACCAGTACTTTACAACATGCCACATACTATAGAGATGAAAGATCACCACTTCAAGGTAGGGGGGAGATTAATTCTAATTAGACTGACAGGTAAGTTTTTTAGTTAGACCCTAGAGCAGTTAAACCCACAGAAATGAGAAAAGATTTTTAAAAGGAAAAGTACGGGTTATGTTAAAGAGATTACTAGGAGAATGAAAGAGAACAGTGAAAGACAAAAATGAATAGGTAAATTGTGATCACATCAAGACCTATTAAGTGTGAACTTATTTTTGAAAGTTTTTACATGATCAGATCTATCCTGTAGGAAGATAAGATTACGAAGCAGTACGTGGATGTAATTCTAGGATAGAGGACTATAAAACATTACAGACAGAAAACTATCATTATAAAAGCCTGAAATCTTCTACTCCACAGGCAGCTCCCTTACTCCCCAAAATATGTCTGCCTACAAAAGGAAAAAAAAAAAGACATATATCACATAAGCACATTTCCCCTGACCCTACTACCCTTCTGACCTACAAACTTATTCCTAGTGAAGCTGAAGCTCCAATGCTTTGGCCACCTGATGTGAAAAACTGACTCACTGGAAGACTCTGATGCTGGGAAACATTTGAGGGCAGGAGGAGAAGGGGACGACAGAGGACAAGATGGTTGGATGGCTTCACTGACTCAACGGACATGAGTCTGAGCAAGCTTCAGGAGTTGGTGATAGACAGGGAAGCCTGGAATGCTGCAGTCCATGGGGTCACAAAGAGTCAGATACAACTGAGCGACTGAACTGAACAAGCATTTCACTCACTAATCCTGTAATCAGATACTGTTTTCTCCAAGGTTATCAATACTTTAGAATAAAAGACTCTCCCAGCAAAGTCTTCATTTTCCTTTAATTTCTCTCATTTAGAAATGTCAACAACCTTTTTTTCTAATAGCTTTTTAAGCAAAAGGAATTCATGCTCACTGGCAGAAAATTTTTGAAATTTATTTAAGGAAAAAGGAAACCAATCTTCTTACTTGAAATTCTTTTTCTTGCCTTGCTCCTACTTTTCTGCACAATTCTCCCATCTCCTTTTCCATGTTTCTCAGAGTCCCCCAAAAATGAGCATGGCCCAAGTGTGTGCTGCGCTCCAGTCCACCCCACACCTCTGGATCACACTCCCTTCCTCTCAATTCACTTCCAGAAGAAAAATCACTTTTCTATCACTGCCTTCTATCCTAAACTTCAGCTCTACATTCCCAACTGCCTCCTAGACATTTTCTCCTTGGGGTTTACAGCTCCTCCAATCAGACAAAACTTTTTAGTCATGCTTTCTTCAATATCAATTTCCCTTCTAGACCCACATTTTCCAATGTAATCACCCAATGCCAATCTCTTTTAAAGCTTACTCTTTAATAGGTAATTTTTTATTATTTCTTGCCATTTTGGAATGTAACCAAACAAACCTTCAGTTACTGTACTTCACATCATTTACAAGGAAGAGAGGGGCTTAAGGGCACTCTGATATCAGAGTTTACATAAAATGAATACAGCCAGATAATTTCAAGAGCCAAGGAATTTCTTCCCTCTCTGCTTTACTCAAGAAGTTGACAAAGGCAAATACTGTATCTATATTACCTATATGAAATATGAGGCATAGTGAGGGTAAGTCAGTGTAGTGGTAAAATCAGGACCAGGTTGTGGGTCTTCACTGTGTCTTCCTGCCTTTCACTAAATAGTGGCAATGCTTTCCAATTAAGGAGTTTCTAAAAACTTAATTACAAATTATCAGTGACAAAAAAAATTTACAAAAGAAAAGCCAAACTTAAATCAAACTCATCATTACTGTGCCACTGACAGATATGCATGCATTGCTAATTCTGAAAAAGAAAGTTGTTTTCTTACAAGTATTACTAATATACTGTTATTTTTCTTTCAGATCTTTAACATGCTATGTCACTGAATAACTTCCTGTCTAACTGTCCAAGAATCCAGGGACTTTCCCTCTACAGAATTCACAACAGTACCTACTTCATAACATTCCTAATTAAGGAATGTTACCTGCTCAGACTACAAACTATTCCATCTTCCAAAAATACACACCACAGTCTCAAAAATATTTGTTGAACTTTTAGACATGCCAAAATGCTGTCCTTCTGCACTTTTCCAGACCTAAGATTTTCCTTAAACATTTCATAAGCTTTTAATTAAATTAAATTAAATTAACCAATTTATAAATAAATATATCACTTAGAGTTGTAATAGTAACCATCTGTGAAGATACCAGATGTGACTTAGGTAGTTCATGAATTTTAAAGATAAACACAAAACATCAAGAAACTTACCAAAGCTATGTCCTCTTACTTTTTATTCACAGAAAGCATGTGAAAAAGCAACATTTCTGGCCACATAACTATTTTATAGTACCTTAAGCTTAGGAACTGTGGGTTTAAGAGATTTAAAAGAGATTTATGGTTAGGAAATGGCAACCCACTCCAGTATTCTTGCCTGGAGAATCCCATAGACAGAGGAACCTAACAGGCTACATATAGTCCATGGGGTGGAAAGAGTCTGACACAACTTAGGGACTAAACCATGGTTAGGAAAATTTTTAGTTGTAGGTGATAGAGCTTAACAAGAGGGGTAAACAGCATGAGTAAAAATTTGCATAGAGAAAGGTTTCCACTGAGGAACACTGGCAGCTAAAGCAAGAGAGCAGAGATGTTGTCCTCTGTTATAATAATCTGCCAAAAACCTTCAGACATATTTTATCTTGCAAATGAAAATGAAAAAACAAGTATTTCTAAGTGTGTGTGTGTACAAATGGAAAAGAACAGTCTTTGCATTCAAAAACAAATAGTCTCTAGAATATTAGAAACAATGTTGAATGAATACCAAATGCACACATTTTAGATAACTGAAACAAATTTTTTTAATTGCACTTCTAGATATATTAGACTATATAGTATAGAATTTCAATGAGAACTGAAAGATCCCTGTAACACAAATCTACTTTAACAATTCAAGGATGAGTATTCTTAACATTTCCATTATTCAAGTTTTTATTTCTTTGCATTCAACAAATATTTACTGAGAGTCTACAATGTGCCACATAGTCTGATTATAAGAGTACCAGTTTTCATGCTGCAATATAATAATGCTATGTACTAGTGAGCTAAGTGCCCAAATAACAGGTTATGTGTTCTCTCTCCATCAGTTTTGATCATCTGCCACTGAGATGAACAACTACTAACTTAGGTAGGAAATGAAATGTATTGCATGTTGGATTGGTTAATCAACTGGCACTTAAACAGTAATTCAAATACTCTCGAGAGAACTTAGTAGTTTTAAAATTTTTACATTCATCATTTTGCTCAACCCACACAATGACATACCATGATAACTTAAGGAAAATGATGCTTAAAAAGAGGTTAAATTAATACCCTCCAGCTAGTGGAGAAATCTTCAGTAGTTAAAAAAAATAAAAATAAAAATGGTTCTCTCCAGTCTTTGAAGCAAAGCTTGTTACATGAACATATTTCAAACTGAGACATGGCAGTGGGTTCCAAATTATAACATCAGTTCAAAAAAAAGATCAACATGCATAACATACTACAGAGTTAAGTGAGGAATACTAAATCAGATTTATCTTGAAAATATCTGTCAAAAACAGTGTCCGTACAGTGGTCTTTAACAATCTATTAGAACTTTATATGTAATATAAAAAACATATAAATACCCTTAAAATTCCTGAAGTGGAGGTCATATAAGAAACCTAAAGCCTATATTGTTATCTACTATAACAGGAAGTCAGTAAAGCCTACAGTTAACAACCAAAGAATAACAGTAACAAGACATAAGAATTCCTGACCTCATGAAACTTAAAAATTATACCGGGGAAACAGTAAGTACAACACACATGATAAACCAGTGACACACAGAAAAATAAACCAGTGAAGGGAGACAGGCAGCATGGCAGTCAAGTCACCCCTTAGGGATACGGACACAGCGGAACAGTGACAGAGGGAAGCGAAAGAACAAGTCTGGGAGGCAAATGAATAAAAGGGGTTCCAAGCAAAGGGAACAGTCAAGTGCAATCTCTGAGACAGGGACACTTTTGGTTTGGTTTTTAAACTATCTACTTTGATAACATTAAAAATTTTTTAGGTTAGTGATTACTTCACTTAGCTGAAGAGATTCATTCAATGGCAATGATCTTTTTCTTCTAACTAAATGAACCAATATGCAGCTTCAGTTGAAAAAGCCATCATCATGATGGAATAATTGGTTTACCCTATTTTATCCAAAGCAAGAAACACTTGCCAGAAATAAGATGCTACTTTCTCGTTTTTACTACAGTCAAGCTTCTTCAGGACTTATCTTGGATTTATTCCTAAACCTAGGTTCTGCCACAAGAAAGTCAAAGCAAAAAGAATTCAAATACAAGCAAGACTGGAAATTAGAATATGCTAACTAACAGAAAAGTTACCTTAGGAAAATTACTAAAAAATCTAGGTGTAATAACTGAAAGAAAAGTGCAAAATGTAAGTAGCTAACAATTACAAAAATACAGCACAGATATCAATTTTTTTTAAAGAAAAGATAAGCAGTGTTTATACTTCAGAAAATTTCAAAACCCTAATAGCAGCTTAACTGTTAAATAATAAATGTTTTGAATATTACTTTATCTTCTAAAAACTAGCCTGTTAAATACTTACCCCAAGTCTCTATTACAAGATGTTAGTTAGTACATACAACTGAACTGAGATACTTGAGGAATAAATAAATTTCAAATTTGCAGGAAGTATTACTTACTCAATTTTCCTACAAAGGAACCAATTCTTTCAAATAATAACTTCTTAAATTAATAATTACACACAAGTATATTTACTCAAAATAATGTGATTTAGGGCAAAGTCATGGTAGAAATCACTATGACTGAACTTGTAGTGTGTCAAGCACATCATAAACAAAATAATGTTCATCTTAACATGTGTCTATCACAAAATCAAAAAGTGATTCATAACTCTCTCCATAGTTTAGTAATGGTTTAAAGAGGGAATTTCTCTCAACTTACTATTTTATATCCAAAAGGAAATCTGTCCTCCTCCCAAGGTGACTTTCAGCCTAAGAATATGAGCATCATTTTTGGCAAGATCTAATGGTCTTCCATATAAAACAGATTTTTAACTTTTTATTTTGAAATAACTTTACACTTGTCTAAATTCTGTGGATGAGCTTTTTAAAATTTAAGTTAACTGAGGCCAGGGATCTCTAAACAGCATGGTACACTGAAGATGGTCAATTCATATTAGTCAATATAAAGTTTTAGAAGTATTTACCTATCAGCTAAGAGGAGCATAAACTAACTGAAATTCTATTTTAAAGAGGAATTCTCTCTGTCTTAAAAATAAAAAGACATAAACCTCACTAAAACTGGACAAATTCATAGGGAGACACAGGAAGTGACAGGGATCCTTTTCAAAGTCTTTAAAATACTCCAAGAGAAGTTGCAGAAACTTAGAAACAGAGAATGAAACGGAAAAGAGTACAATTAAATACCCACATAATAAGGCTGCTTTCCAAAGAGTGGTCTCATCCAAAAATATGGGGAGAAAAATAAACCAATCCTCAGAGTTGATATGGACCTTGGCAGGTTTCAAGGCACTGTCTGACATCGTCTCCCTTGACCTCTCAGCAAACCCTCTGGCCTAATTTTATGAATGGGGAAAAACTCAGCATCGAAAGGTTAAGCGCCTTGTCCAAGGTCAGTTCAGAAATTAGTGGTGTAGCTCTACCTAGAATGCTGCGCTTCACCTGACACTTTCCACTAAATAGCCCTGCCTTCCCCTGCGAGGCAATAATAGAGTACAAGAGCAGTGAATCAGACTCCTGCGGGTGTCCTGCACTACCCTCACCCTGCCTAAGAAGTGGGGGCTCGCCTCTGAAAGCTGTCCCTAGCAACTCAGCCGGGGAAGAGAAAGTTGTGTAGGTCACCCATCAGCCCAGGAAAGGGGCAAGCTGACAGGCGCAGCCTCCAGTGGACCAGCTCTGCATTCCCAGGAGCCCCTCCAAATCCGGCGCCAGCAAGACTCCTCCCGGAAACGTCTGAAAACCTCCCGGTGAATTTCGCCCCCTCCTGGGCGCGAGAACAAGCTGGGAATGAGCCAGAGGGCGGCCGGCCACCCGAGCCAGCCATGTGTCCAGCCCGTCACGCCCGCCTCGCCCCAGCCGGCCCCTCATGCCTCCACCGCAGCCAGAGGCCCAACTCAGGATCCGACGCAAACCGTGGCCGGCGCCACCACTACCGCAGCAGCCAAAGGGCCCCGGCGTGGCACTCGTCGTCAGGTCCCCGCCCCACCCCTACAGTTGGGCCCCTCAGCGACGCCGTCCGCGCCTCTGGCCAGGCCGGGAGGGCTTGGCCTGCCACAGTCAGCCCGCCCGCTGCCGCCGCGGCCACCGCCACCGCCACCGCCACCGCCACCCCGGCGTCCTTACTTCATTGAGCTGACGCTCCGCGGCCTCACGCAGGGCTGGGTCCATGGTGCCCCGCAGGGCCTCGATAATGGTGTTGGGGTCCATCGCAGCGGGGACGCGGTCAAACCCGGGGCTCGGGTGCTACTGGGCCAGAAATAGCGCCGCTCACTGCGCACATGGACCCGCCGCGCTCCGCAGCGGCAACCGGCGCGAAAGGAAAGAGAAGCGCCAAGGCCCCGGATAGAACCTCTTCTCCTCGGCGTGGAGGCGGGAGATGCTCCGGCCACTTCCTGTCGGCGCGCCGGTGGAGCACCTTGGGAGATGTAGTCCACTTGTGCGATCCGCAGCCCACGTGGCCCTGAGCTGTCGCTCCTACAGACAGTACTTGCTATTGAAAAAGAAAAAATGTTCCAACTTCTAAGAAACAAAATTAAAACAATCAGTTACAAAGATGTCACACAATAACATACCTTTGGTAACCATAAAGTAAGCCTGATGCAATGTGTGTTGCTAGTAGTTGTGTAATTGAAGGAAGTCTTTTGATAAGCAATTTGAGATGTTTCTAAATACCATAAAAATGTTTATAATCTTTGACCCAAGTAATTCCATTTGAAACTTGATCTTAAGGAAGTAACTAACACAAAGGGTTAAATGAGCTTTATGTGTTAAAGGTGTTTATCACATTATGTACTGATAATTAAATATTAAAATTATGATTTATTTTGAGTATCCAAATTTTGGAACAGACTGTACGGATCACCTCTAAATGCAGAATAAAAGCGTAATTTTTATTAAAATCCATCTTCTTTAAACAGTCAGTTTCAGAAAGGTTAGATAACTTACCCAGGATCACTTCACAAGAGGTTCGCTTAGGACTTCAAACCTAGGATGTTTCTGTTTTCAAAGTTTTCATTCTCTCCAATGAATCATTGCCTCTCAGAAATGTGGAACCATAGAGGAATGATTAAGCAAATAACAGGAATCCAGTCAATTAAATTTTTAACAGCCACCAAAAATTACAAGTATCCTATACCTTGTAGCAACACTAAAACATTTAAAAATAGATACAGCTTTGTAACAAACAAAAACTGGGAAATAAGACTAGCAAGGGAAAGTAAGTGATTTTCTAGCATGGTGAGATTTTGAGTAATTCCCTTTCACACCTCTTATTGTTGTAATAAAGTTATGTAAGTGTATTTACTTTAAATGAATCTTACGTTAAAGCCTTCAAATGCAGTTTGTAAAAAGATCACTTATTTTTTCTTTACAGAAAGGAAGCAAGGACACAAAAGGCCTTCCCTGGAATAACAGGTTTTGCAATATTAATCTCTTATGTGCCAGCCATTATGCCTGGAAGTGAAGTATAATTATTCCTGATTTACAAATGAAGACTCCAAGGCTTAGATTGTGAAAGGTCATAAGATTTTCATAATATAAGCTTTAGTTAGATCTATTATTGTACAGATACAATCTGTTTAGGATTTTCGTCTCCCTGTTCCATCCTTCAAATGTAAGGGCCTTGAAAATGATGATTATGTTTTAATTCACTTTTGCATCTTCATCTATCACAGAGCTTGAATGTCTACTAAGAGTTCAACAAGTACTTGTAGTTGTCAGGGCTGAGCCAGAATTGAAACCTCAATCTTTATGATTTCAAAGCCAATCATCTTTGCACTGCTGCTAAGTCATGTCAGTCGTGTCCGACTCTGTGCGACCCCATAGACGGCAGCCCACCAGGCCCCCCCGTCCCTGGGATTCTCCAGGCAAGAACACTGGAGTGGGTTGCCATTTCCTTCTCCAATGCATGAAAGTGAAAAGTGAAAGTGAAGCCGCTCAATCGTGTCCGACTCAGCGACCCCATGGACTGAAGCCTACCAGGCTCCTCCATCAGTGGGATTTTCCAGGCAAGAGTACTGGAGTGGGGTGCCATTGCGTTCTCCGATCTTTGCACTACTACATAGGTATTTTATTTTTAATTAATTAATTTATTTTTGCCCGAGCTGGATCTAAATCGCTGTGCAAGGGTTTTCTCTAATTTGGATAAGTGGGGACTGTCTCTAGTTGTTGGCAGACTCTAGAGCTCAGGCTCAGTAGTTGTGATGCACAGAGCTTAGTTGCCCCAAGGCATGTGGAATCTTCCCAGACCAGGGATCAAACCCATGTTCCCCTGCATTGCCAGGCAGATTCTTAACCATTGGAGCATCAGGGAAGTCCCTGAGTACCTATTTTAGATTCCAGCATTGATTTATACATTCTGTTGTTGCTGTTGTTCAGTCGCTAAGTCCTGTCTGACTCTTTCCAATTCCTTTGCCAGGCTTCCGTGTACCTCACTATCTCCCGGAGTTTGCTCTAACTCCTGTCCATTGAGTCGGTGATGCCATCAAACCATCTCATTCTCTGTTACCCCCTTTTCCTCCTGCCGTCAGGAGGGAAATTTAGTCTGAGGAATTTAGAGAAGTACAAAGCACAGGGGTTCTAGAGCTCAGAGCTATCAATAGTTTTGAAGTACAATGGGATTCAACAAAAATCAGGAAGAGATAAAGGAACAATCCAGGGGTGATTTGGTCAATTGATCTTATAAACAAGGGTCCTGTTGCTCAAACAGAAAAAACCTGTCTGACTGCAGCTTAGAGAGAGGAAAAAATGGGAGGAGGGGGGCTGTTGAGGGACTGACCATAATAGCTATAAGGAAATGGAAAGAGTTAATCTTCCCTTTTCAGCCCTCCATTGGAGTCTCTTGTAGGTGAACACCAATGACAAGTCCCTTGATCATAAGTACCTAGCACCTAAGGGCATATTAAGTCCCAGGCTGAGGTGACTGGATTTTGTCAAGACATCCTACGGGACTTCCCTGGTGGTCCAGTGGCTAAGAGGGGTTGATCCCTGGTCAGGATTTGATTCGTGATCAGAGAACTAGATACTACTTATGCAAAGAAGATTGAAAATCCAATGTGCTGCAACTAAGAACTGATGCAGTCAAATAAATGAATATTTGTTTTAAAAGGCATCATTATATTTGTCACTAAGTGGGATTTATTTTCACACCTTGGGAAGATTTTTACTCTAAACAATTTAAAGTGTAGAGGGGTTAAAAAAAAAAGGCACGAAAGCTAAGAAAAAAGCTATTGATTATGTTGTGAGGCACATACAAACTGTGCTGCCTTTGGTAAAATGTTTTTTACCTCATTGGCCCTAAATTTTTGGTTTCATCATTTATAAAATGGAGAAAAGAATTCTATCCCAGACTCTCAAAGTTATTCTGAGAATGAAATGAGGTTGGAAAGTGCTTTGTAATTCGAATGCTCATTACAAACCCAAATTGTTATTGGTATTAAGGAAAGCACTGAGGAGAGGGCAAGGAAGGAAACTGAAAGAAAGTGAAGAAAGGGCCGTTTGGTACATATGTGTCATTATAAAGGTTAGTATATGCAAAGAAAGGTAAAAGACAATCTTGTAAATTTTATTTTTATTTTTAATTTTTCTTTTTGGCTGTGCTGGGTCTTCGTTGTGGTGTGCAGGCTCTAGAATGCACAAGGCTCAGTAGCTGCGGCTTTCGGACTTAGTCACCTTTCAGCATGTGGGATCTTAGTTCCCTACCAGGGATAAAACCCGTGTCTCTGGAGTTGGTAGGCAGATTCTAAACTGCTGGACCACTAGGGAGGTCCCTTGTCAATTTTATTACTGCATTTCTTTTAAGTACATTTGAAACCAAGCAGGGCCCTGTGAGGCTTCCAGGCTTACAGACCTTTCTGCCCTCCACTTCTTGTAGGCAAGACCTCAGCTATTATGACCTTGAGTTCCAAAGGGCAGATTAGAACAATCGCTAATCAAGGAAGGAGCAGCCAAAAATTGTCTGAGGCAAGATGAAAGGGACCAGATAAGTTCATCAAGATTAGGAGACCCTACCCCTGAAGACCCTGCACACACCCTAATCTTGTCAGAGACCCCGTCTTTGATTTTCTGTTATAAAAACCCTCATTGAGTTCTTTGGGGTTGAGATACATAGCTTTTTGAGGCAGAAGTGTGATGTGTCTCTCTTTGCTTGGCAATGGAATAAAGCTATCCTTTTCTATTTCATCCAAAACCCTGTCTCCAAGATTTGATTCAGCCCTGGTATTTGTACAGAGAGGCCAAGCTTTTAGAAACACACTAACCTACACAAAATCGAAGTTTAAGTCCTAAACCATATAACAATTTTCTGATGCTCAACTTCATCAAGGTGTAATTTACACAAAATCAATGAATTTTCACCAAATCATACACCATGTAACACCACCATAATCAACATATAGATTCTGTCCGTTAGCCCTTCCTAGTCAAATGTGACATGCTCAGCCCCACGGCACATAAACCCTCTAATGTGCTTTCTACTACTATCAGTTAGATTTGTCATTCCTAGTTTCATAAAATGGAGAAAGGAATGGCAATCCATTCCAGTGTTCTTGCCTGGAGAATCCCAGGGAAGGCGGACTCTGGTGGGCTGCCGTCTGTGGGGTCGCACAGAGTCGGACACGACTGAAGCGACTTAGCAGCAGTTTCATAAAAATGGAAGCATTCAGTAAGCACTTTTTATGTCTAGCTTTTTTTCCCCACTCACTGTAGTGTTTCTGAGATTATTTCTATGATGTTGAGTATATAGGTCTTCCTTCCTCATTGCTAAATGGCTATCCATTGACTAGATATACAACAATCATCCTTTCATCTGTTAATGGCTCTTTGGGTCATTTCCAGTTTTTCACTATCATAATAAAGATAATATGCACATTTGTGTATGAATCTTTGTGTGGATATATGTTTTCATTTCTTTGTAAATAGCTAAGAATGGAAAGACTGGTTTGCATGGAAAGTATATATGTAGCTTTACAAGAAACTGCCTAGTCATTTCTGAAATTGGTTGTATAATTTTACATTCCCACCAGCAATTATGGACATCTTCATCAACAGTTTGAATTCTCAGTCTTTTAAGTGTATCTTCTATAGTAGATGTGTAATAATGTACACGATGCTATTCTCTGATGGCTTACTAATGTTGAGCATCTTTTCATGTGCCATAATATCTATTTGTAGTATCTGTATATCTATAAAAGTATCTGTTTTGTCTGTCTTATTTATTTATTTATTTATTTTATCATACCATGTGGCTTTTGGGATCTTAGTTCCTCCACCAGGAATTGAACCTGGGCCATGGTCCTATCCACTGGGCTGCCAGGAAATACCCTGTTTTGCTTGTTTTTAAAACTGGGTTGTTGCCTTACTGCTATTGGGTTGTAAGATACTCTGGGTACAATTCTTTTTGTCAGATTTCTGTTTTGTGACTCTTTCAGTTTGCATCTTTTCATTTTCTTAACAGGTCTTTCAAAAAGTAGTTTTTTATTTTGATAGAGTCCAATATATCTGTTTCTTTTATAATTGTGCCTTTTGTGTTCCATATAAGAAATCTTTCTTACTTCAAGAATGTAAAGATTTTCCCTTATATTTTCTCCTAGAATTTTTGTAGTTTTAGCATTCATGTTTTCATTTATGATTCAGGTTGAATTAATTTTTTGTGTGTATGGTGTGAGGGGGCATATGGATAGCCAGTTCAGTCAGTCAGTCAGTTCAGTCACTCAGTCGTGTCCGACTCTATGCGACCCCATGAACCGCAGCACGCCAGGCCTCCCTGTTCATCACCATTTCCCGGAGTTCACTCAGACTCACGTCCATCGAGTCTGTGATGCCATCCAGCCATCTCATCCTCGGTCGTTCCCTTCTCCTCCTGCTATAGCACAATTTGTTAAAAAGCTTACTCTTTGATCATTGACTCACTTGGCCACTTTGTTGAAAATCAGCTCACCAAATATATGTGTGTATATTTATGTCTGAGGGCTTCCCTGATAGCTCAGTTGGTAAAGCATATGCCTGCAATAAAGGAGACCCTGGTTTGATTCCTGGGTCGAGAAGATTCACTGGAGAAGAGATAGGCTACCCATTCCAGTATTCTTGGGCTTCGCTTGTAGCTCAGCTGATAAAGAATCCTCCTGCAATGCGGGAGACTTGTATTTGATCCCTGGATTGGGAAGATCCCCTGGAGAAGGGAAAAGCTACCCACTCCAGTATTCTGACCTAGAGAATTCAGTCCATGGGGTTGCAAAGAATTGGACACAACTGAGCACCTTTAACAGAAGCAGAAGATATTAAGAAGAGGTGGCAAGAATACACAAAAGAACTATACAAAAAAGATCTTCACAACCAAGATAATCATGATGGTGTGATCACTCACCTAGAGCCAGACATCCTGGAATGTGAAGTCAAGTGGGCCTTAGAAAGCATCACTACGAACAAAGCTAGTGGAGGTGATGGAATACCAGTTGAGCTATTTCAAATCCTGGAAGATGATGCTGTGAAAGTGCTGCAATCAATATGACAGCAAATCTGGAAAACTCAGCAGTGGCCTCAGGACTGGAAAAGTTTTCATTCCAATCCCAAAGAAAGGCAATGCCAAAGAATGCTCAAACTACCGCACAATTGCACTCATTTCACACGCTAGTAAAGTAATGCTCAAAATTCTCCAAGGCACGCTTCAGCAATACGTGAACTGTGAACTTCCAGATGTTCAATTTGGTTTTAGAAAAGACAGAGGAGCCAGAGATCAAATTGCCAACATCTGCTGGATCATGGAAAAAGCAAGAGAGTTCCAGAAAAACATCTGTTTCTGCTTTATTGACTATGCCAAAGCCTTTGACTGTGTGGATCACAATAAACTGTGAAAAATTCTTCACGAGATGGGAATACCAGACCACCTGAACCTGCCTCTTGAGAAACCTCTATGCAGGTCAGAAAGCAACAGTTAGAACTGGACATGGAACAACAGACTTTTTCCAAATAGGAAAAGGAGTACATCAAGGCTGTATATTGTCGCCCTGCTTATTTAACTTATAACAGAGTACATCATGAGAAACGCTGGGATGGAAGAAGCACAAGCTGGAATCAAGATTGCCGGGAGAAATATTAATAACCTCAGCATGCAGATGATACCAACCTTATGGCAGTAGTGAAGAACTAAAGAGCCTCTTGATGAAAGTGAAAGAGGAGAGTGAAAAAGTTGGTTTAAAGCTCAACATTCAGAAAATGAAGACCATGGCATCTGGTCCCATCACTTCATGGGAAATAGATGGGGAAACAGTGGAAACAGTGACAGATTTTATTTTGGGGGGGCTCCAAAATTACTGCAGATGGTGACTGCAGCCATGAAATTAAAAGACGCTTACTCCTTGGAAGAAAAGTTATGACCAACCTAGATAGCATATTCAAAAGCAGAGACATTATTTTGCCAACAAAGGTCCATCTAGTCAAGGCTATGGTTTCTCCAGTAGTCATGTATGGATGTGAGAGTTGGACTGTGAAGAAAGCTGAGTGCCGAAGAATTGATACTTTTGAACTGTGGTGTTGGAGAAGACTCTTGAGAGTCCCTTGGACTGCAAGGAGATCCAACCAGTCCATTCTAAAGGAGATCAGTCCTGGGTGTTCTTTGGAAGGAGTGATGCTAAAGCTGAAACTCCAATACTCTGGCCACCTCATGAGAAGAGTTGACTCATTGGAAAAGACTTTGATGCTGGGAGGGATTGGGGGCAGGAGGAGAAGGGGACGACAGAGAATGAGATGGCTGGATGGCATCACCGACGCTATGGACAATGGGTTTGGATGAACTCCAGGAGTTGGTGATGGACAGGGAGGCCTGGTGTGCTGCAATTCATGGGGTCGCAAAGAGTCGGACACGACTGAGCTACTGAACTGAACTGAACTGAGTACCTTTCACTTTCACTTTATGTCTGAACTGTCTATTTTGTTCCACTGATCTGTTTATCTGTTCCTATGCCAATATCACATGTGTGTGTGCTAAGTCGTTTCAGTCATGTCAGACTCTTCAACCCCCTGGGCTGTAGCCAGCAAGGCTCCTCTGTCCGTGGGATTCTCCAGGCAAGAATACTAGAGTGGGTTGCCATGCCCTCCTCCAGGGAATGCCAATATCACAGTGTCTTGATATCATAGATTACTGTGTGCATGCTCAGTCCCTTCAGTCGTGTAAGACTCTTTGCCACCCCATGGACTGTAGGTTACTAGTAAGTCTTAAAGTCAGGTAGTATAAATCCTCCAACTTTTTTTTTACTCTTTTTCAAAATGTTTAGATTATTCTAGGTTATTTGCATTTCGAGATACATTTTCCCCAACCCCTTACTCTTTAGCCCTGCTGCTGCTGCTGCTGCTGCTAAATCGCTTTAGTCGTGTCTGACTCTGTGCGACCCCATAGACGGCAGCCTACCAAGCTCCCTTGTCCCTGGGATTCTCCAGGCAAGAACACTGGAGTGGGTTGCCATTTGCTTCTCCAATGCATGAAAGGGAAAAGTGAAAGTGAAGTCGCTCAGTCGTGTCTGACTCTTTGCGACCCCATGGCCTGCAGCCTACCAGGCTCCTCCATCCGTGGGATTTTCCAGGCAAGAGTACTGGAGTGGGTGGCCATAGCCCTAGGAGGTATAAATCCTCTCAACTTTTTTTACTCTTTTTCAGATTCTCTCTGTGAGGTTTTATTTTTTTTGGTCATGCTGGCTCTTCAATGCTGCTTGCAGGCTTTCTATAGTTGCCACAAACAGGGGCTGCTCTTCGTTGCTGTGCACAGGCTTCTCATTGTTCTGGCTTCTCTTGTTGCAGAGCATGGGCTCTAGGAGCACAGGCTTCAGCAGTTTCAGCCCTAAGGCTCTAGAGCTTGGGCTCAGTAGTTGGGCGCCTGGACTTAGTTGCTCCAAAGCAGTGGAATCTTCTCAGACCAGAAATCAAACTCATGTCCCCTGCATTGGCAGGTGGATTCTTATCCACCATACCACCAAGGAAGCCCATTTTGTGAGATTTTAAAAGTTCCCATTTGTTCCTAATTTCCTTAAAGTTTTTAACATGAACATGGTGTTGAATTCTGTCAAATCTTTTTCTTGAACTCTTAATATCACCATATGGATTTTATTCTTTATTCTGTTAAAGTGGTGAATTACGCTAATTGATTTTCATGTATTGCTTTCCATGAATAAACTACACTTGGTCATAGTGTATTGCCATTTTTGTATATTGCTGTACTCAATTAGCTAAATTTTTTTGAAGATATGTACGTCTATCTTAATGAGGGCTTTTGTTCAGTAGTCCTCCATTCCTAAATGGTTTTACCTGGTTTTGGTATTAGGATAATGCTAGCCTCATAAAATATTTCCTTCCTCTTTTGTTTTCTGAAAGAATTTATGTAGGACTGGTATTATTTCTTCCTTAAATAGTTGGTAGAATTCAACAGTGAATCCATCAGACGCTTGGAGTTTTCTTTTTGGAAACATTTTCAATTATGAATTTAAGTTTTAATGGATATAGGACTATTCAGATTTTCTACTTTTCTTAAGTCAGTTTTGACAATATGTGTCTATCAAGGAATTTGTCTCTCTCATATAAGTTGTCTAATTTATTAGAATAAATGGTTTATAATATTCACATTATTCATTTAATATCAGCAGCATATGTAGTGACATCCCTTCTTTCACTCCTGTTACTAGGAATTTGTATCACATTTTGCTACTTCTTGCCAGGTTTGGTAAATATTTTTTTTTAATCTAGTTACTTTTGGCTGTATTGGGTCTTCGTTGCTGTGCAGGATTTTTCTCTAGCTGTGGCGAGTGGGGCTGCTGTGGTGCGCAGGCTTCTCATCGCAGTGGCTTTTCTTGTAGAGTACAGGCTGTAGGGTGCACGGGCTTTAGCAGCTGTGGTATGTAGGCTCGGTAGTTGTGTCTCTAGAGCGCAGGCTCAGTAGCTGTGGTGCATGGGCTTAGTCGCTCCACAGCATGTGGGATCTTCCCAGATCAGGGATTGAACCTGTGTCTCCTGCATTGGCAGGAGCCACCAGGGAAGCCCCAGATCTAGTAATTTTTTTATTGGATAATATAGTAAAATTTATGTTGCTGACTAAGTGAATTTTTTAGTCTTTCTTTAATGAATGCTTTGTCTTGGTCTGCAGTAAATTATTTGGGGTTCAATTTGACACCTGCAAGCCTTGTTTACAAGGTTTCTAAGGGTAAGTCTAAGTCATCATTTATTATAGGGCTATTTTACAGTAAAACTAAGGTGTGGCTTTTGGGGTTCTATTAATGTGCCAAGTGATCAACAAGGTCTTTGCAGTCTGGCTGATAGGAGTAGACTGCAGCAGCATCTCAGGCTTCTCTGTCCCTCACCATCTCCTAAAGTTTGTCCAAGTTCATGTCCATTGCATCGGTGATGCCATCCAGTAATCTTACTCTCTGATGTCCTCATCTCTCAATCTTTCCCAGCATCAGGGACTTTTCCAATGAGTCAACTGTTCACATCAGATGACCAAAATACTGGAGCTTCAGCTTCAGCATCAGTCCTTCCAACAAGTATTCAGGGTTGATTTCCCTTAAGATTGACTGGTTTGATCTCCTTGTCCCAGGGACTCTCAGGAGTCTTCTCCAGCACCATATTTCAAAGGCATCAAATTATGTAATATTCAACAAAGATTCAAGGGGACTTCATGTGGATTTCTCGAGTTCTGTTTCTGCAAAGTCCTCTCCTTTCAGAAACCCTACTCTGCTATCACAATCACCTTGAGCTCTCTAAAGTTCAAATTCTGTCTCTATGACTCAGTAAGACCACAATACTCCTTATGGTAAGCCCCTTTCTGCCCTATGGTTCAGACTGTGCCTCTAGACAGAAAACTGGGGAAACTATAGGGCCTGCCTCATTTATTTTCTTCCTTTCAAGGATCACACTTCTCCTTGTTTGAAGTCTGAAAGCAGCTATTTCATATATTTTGTCCAGTTTCTAGTTATTTACAGCAGGAGGTGTTCACTGTTACTCCAGTGAGATCGAAAACAGAAGACTGTCATTTTTAGCTACTGTGGATAGGTACAGGTACTCTCTTCATAACATAAACTAGTCAGGATAACCATTAGAACAGAAAGAGAAATTGCATATGAAGATTATTATTTTAATTCACAATGGATAAGTTTCCTTTTATCTGTTCACTCATAATGTGGGTGAAATTTGCTACATACTTTCCACAGTCCTTTTATATGCAGATCTAGCCCAACAAGCAGATTGAAAAGGAGAAAGCAGTCAGAATATATGTGAGGTAGTGTTGGTCCCAATAACCAGAAAACTCTGACCTGAGGTCAGAATACCTCATTTCCTGGGAAGGAGGTCCGTGATTGGTAATTTGGTGGACTTCATTTCCTAGGAAGGCAGTCTCATTAAGAGCTGATCCAGAAACACATAGCTTTCAGCTGGCAAAAATTATTCTAGTTAGCCATAGAGCTTCAGTACCATTATAGTTTAGTAGAAGGTACACTAGCATAAGAGACAAACTTGGGTTAAATCTTGACCCTACAACTTCCTAGTTTTGACATGACTGAGGAGCTAAGGGGATTTTTTTGCTATAAAACAGGAACAACAGCAATTTTATCATTAGATTGTTATAAGGTCACATATATCAAACAGCTAGTATGAGCCCTGCACACAGAGTAAACAATGTAAGGTAATTTAACCAAGAGTTATTTGAACAGATGGGGCTTCCCACGTGGCCCTAGTGGTAAAGAATTTGCCTGCCAATGCAGGAGACTCAAGAATGGCCATTCAGTCCCTGGGTCAGGAAGATCCCCTGGCGTAGAAAATGACAACCCACTCCAGTATTCTTCCCTGGGAAATTCCATGGATAGAGGAGCCTGGTGGTTTACAGGTCCATGGGGTCAAAAAGAGTTGGACACTATTGAGTGACTTAGTGTGCACACACACACACACACTTTGAACAGATTCCTCACTAAAGAAGATATACAGAGGGCAGATAAGTATATGAAAATATGTTCAACATCATATGTCATTGTGCTTAGTCACTTAGTTGTGTCCAACTCTTTGAGACACCACAGACTGTAGCCAGCCAGGCTCCTCTGTCCATGGGGATTCCCCAGACAAGAATACTGGAGTGGGTTGCCATGCCCTCCTCCAGGGGATCTTCCCAACCCAGGGATCAAACCCACGTGTCCTGCATCGCAGACAGATTCTTTACTGACTGAGGCACCAGGGAAGCCCTCATATGTCATTAGGGAATTGCAAGTTAAAACAACAAGATGCTACTGTATAGCTATTGTTGTACATGACTAAGATCCAAAACTCTGACAACACCAAATTCTGACAAGAATGTGAAGCCACAGAAACTCACATTCACTGTGTGGAAATGCAAAATAGTATAGTCACTTTGAAAGACAGTTTGGCAGTTTCTTAACAAAACTAAAATACACTTACTATATGATCCAGCAATCATACTCTTTGGTATTTACACAAATGAGGTGAAAACTTATGTACAAATGAAAATCCGTACATGAATGTTTATTGTAGTTTTATTCAGAATTGCCAAAACTTGGAAGCAACCAAGATGTTTTTCAATAGGTGAGTGGATAAACAAACCAGAGTAAATCCGTACAATGGGATATTGCTCAGCAAATGAAAAGAAACAAAAACAGCAGTGGCTGCACTTTGCTGGAGCAGCCGTGAAGAGAGACCCCACGTCCAAGGTAAGAGAAAGTAAGTAAGATGGTAGGCACTGAGAGAGGGGATCAGAGAGTAGACAGACTGAAACTACAATCACAGACATCTACCCAATCTGATCACATGGACCACAGCCTTGTCTAACTCAATGAAACTAAGCCATGCTGTCTGGGGCCACCCAAGACGGCTGGGTTGTGGTGGAGATTACGACAGAATGTGGTCCACTGGAGAAGGGACTGGCAAACCACTTCAGTATTCTTGCCTTGAGAACCCCATGAATAGTATGAAAAGGCAAAAAGATCGGACACTGAAAGATAAACTCCCCGGGTCGGTAGGTGCCCTATATGCTACTGGAGATCAGTGGAGAAATAACTCCAGAAAGAATGAAGGGATGAAGCCAAAGCAAAAACAATACCCAGTTGTGAATGGGACTGGTGATGGAAGCAGTGTTCAATGTTGTAAAGAGCAATACTGCATAAGAACCTGGAATGTTAGGTCCATGAATCAAGGCAAATTGGAAGTGGTCAAACAGGAGATGACAAGAGTGAACGTCGACATGCTAGGAATCAATGAACTAAGATGGACTGGAATGGGTGAATTTAACTCAGATGACCATTATAGCTACTACTGTGGGCAGGAATCCCTTAGAAGAAATGGAGTAGCCATCATAGTCAAACAAGAGTCTGAAACGCATTACTTGGATGAAATCTCAAAAACGACAGAATGATCTCTGTTTGTTTCCAAGGCAAACCATTCAATATCATGGTAATCCAAGTCTATGCCCCGACCAGTAATGCTGAAGAAGCTGAAGTTGAACAGTTCTATGAAGACCTACAAGACCTTCTAGAACTAACACCCCAAAAAGATGTCCTTTTCATTATAGGGGACTGGAATGCAAAAGTAGAAAGTCAAGAAACACCTGAAGTAACAGGCAAATTTGGCCTTGGAGTATGGAATGAAGCAGGACAAAGGCTAAAAGAGTTTTGCCAAGAGAACGCACTGGTCATAGCAAACACCCTTTTCCAACAATACAAGAGAAGACTCTACACATGGACATCACCAGATGGTCGACACCAAAGTCAGATTGATCATAATCTTTGCAGCCAAAGATGGAGAAGCTCTATACAGTCAGCAAAAAGAAGACCGGGAGCTGACTGTGGCTTGGATCATGAACTCCTTATTGCCAAATTTAGACTGAAATTGAAGAAAGTGGAGAAAACCATTCAGGTATGACCTAAATCAAATCCCTTATGACCATACAGTGGAAGTGAGAAATAGATTTAAGGGAATAGATCTGATAGAGTGCCTGACGAACTATGGACGGAGGTTTGTGACATTGTACAGGAGACAGGAATCAAGACCATCCCCATGGAAAAGAAATGCAAAAAATCAAAATGGCTGTCTGGGGAGGCCTTACAAATAGCTGTGAAAAGAAGAGGAGTGAATAGCAAAGGAGAAAAGGAAAGATATAAGCACCTGAATGCAGAGTTCCAAAGAATATCAAGAAGGGATAAGAAAGCTTTCCTCAGTGATCAATGCAAAGAAATAGAGGAAAACAACAGAATGGGAAAGACTAGAGATCTCTTCAAGAAAATTAGATACCAAAGGAACATTTCATGCAAAGATGGGCACAATGAGAACAGAAATGGTAGGGACCTAACAGAAGCAGAAGATATTAAGAAGAGGTGGCAAGAATACACAGAAGAACTGTACAAAAAGGATTTTCACGACCAAGATAATCACAATGGTGTGATCTCTCACCTAGAGCCAGACATCCTGAAATGTGAAGTCAAGTGGGCCCTAAGAAGCATCACTACGAACAAAGCTAGTAGAGGTGATGGAATTCCAGTTGAGCTGTTTCAAATCCTGGAAGATGATGCTGTGAAAGTGCTGCACTCAATATGCCAGCACATTTGGAAACCTCAGCAGTGGCCACAGGACTGGAAAAGGTCAGTTTTCATTCCAATCCTGAAGAAAGGCAATGCCAAAGAATGCTCAAACTACCACACAACTGCCCTCATCTCGCATGCTAGTAAAATAATGCTCAGAATTCTCCATGCCAGGCTTCAGCAATACATGAACCGTGAACTTCCACATGTTCAAGCTGGTTTTAGAAAAGGCAGAGGAACCAGAGATCAAATTGCCAACATCCGCTGGATTGTCAAAAAAGGAAGAGAGTTCCAGAAAAACATCTATTTCTGCTTTATTGACTATGCCAAAGCCTTTGACCGTGTGGATCACAATAAATTGTGGAAAATTTTGAAAGAGATGGGAATACCAGACCACCCGACCTGACTCTTGAGAAACCTGTATATAGGTCAGGAAGCAACAGTTAGACCTGGACATGGAACAACAGACTGGTTCCAAATGGGAAAAGGAGTACATCAAGGCTGTATATTGTCACCCTGCTTATTTAACTTCTATGCAGAGTACATCATGAGAAACGCTGGGCTGGAGGAAGCACAAGCTGGGATCAAGATTGCTGGGAGAAATATCAATAACCTCAGATATGCAGATGACACCTCCTTTATGACAAAAAGTAAAGAACTAAAGAGCCTCTTGATGAAAGTGAAAGAGGAGAGTGAAAAAGTTGGTTTAAGCTCAACATTCAGAAAATGAAGATCATGGCATCTGGACCCATCACTTCATGGGAAATAGATGGGGAAACAGTGGAAACAGTGGCTGACTTTATTTTTTTGAGCTCCAAAATCACTGCAGATGGTGACTGCAGCCATGAAATTAAAAGACAGTCTTTGGACCAACCTAGATAGCATATTCAAAAGCAGAGACATTACTTTGCCAACAAAGGTCCGTCTAGTCAAGGCTATGGTTTTTCCAGTAGTCATGTATGGATGTGAGAGTTGAACTATAAAGAAATTGAGTGCCAAAGAATTGATGCTTTTGAACTGTAGTGTTGGAGAAGACTCTTGAGAGTCCCTTGGACTGCAAGGAGATCCAACCAGTCCATTCTAAAGGAGATCAGTCCTGGGTGTTCACTGGAAGGACTGATGTTGAAGCTGAAACTCCAATACTTTGGCCACCTGATGTGAAGAGCTGACTCATTTGAAAAGACACTGATGCTGGGAGGGATTGAGGGCAGGAGGAGAAGAGGACGACAGAGGATGAGATGGCTGGATGGCATCACTGACTCGATGGACATGGGTTTGGGTGAACTCCGGGAGTTGGTGATGGACAGGGAGGCCTGGAGTGCTGCAATTCATGGGGGTCACAAAGAGTCAGACACGACTGAGCAACTGAACTGAACTGAAAAGAAACAAGCTATCAAACCACAAAAATATAGTGGAAACATAAGTGTATATCAGGAAATGAACAAATCCAATATGAAAAGACTACATACTATATGATTCTAACCATATGACATTCTGGAAAAGGCAAAACTATGAAAAAAGTGAGTAGATAAGTGGTTGCCAGAGGCTCAGGGAGAAAGAGATGAATAGGTAGAGCACAGGGGATTTTTTGCCAATGAAACTATTCTATTTGATACAGTAATAGTGCATAGATGCCACTATGAGTGAGTGAAGTCGCTCAGTCGTGTCCGACTCTTTGAGACCGCATGGACTATAGCCCACCAGGGTCCTCCATCCATGGGATTTTCTAGGCAAGAGTACTGGAGTGGGTTGCCATTTCCTTCTCCAGGGGATCTTCCTGACCCAGGGATTGAACCCTGGTCTCCCACATCACAGGCAGACGCTTTACAGTCTGAGCCACCAGGGAATCTCATATGTCACCATACATTTGTCAAAACCCATAGAATATACAAGACAAAGAGTGAACCTTAATGTAAACTGTGGATGTCAGTAAATATTATAATATAGCAATATCAGTGGATACATGTATATGTATGGCTGAGTCCCCTCGCTGTTCACCTGAAACTAACACAGCACTGTGCGCTTCCTCACTCAATCATGTCCAACTCTTTGCAACCTCACAGACTGCAGTCCACCAGGCTCCTCTGTTCGTGGCGATTCTCTGGGCAAGAATAGAGTGGGTTGCCAGGCCCTCCTCCAGGGGATCTTCCCAACCCAGGGATCAAACCCAGGTGTCCTGCATTGAGGACAGATTCTTTACCGACTGTCACCAGTGAAGCCCAGAAATACTGAAGTGAAGAGCCTATCCCTTCTCCAGGGGATCTTCCCGTCTCAGGAATTGTGTCTGGATCTCCTGCATTGCAGGAGGAATTTTTACCAACTGAGCTACCAGGGAAGCCCAGCATTATTAATCGTCTACACACCATTTCAGAGGAGCTTCCCTGATGGCTCAGTGGGTAAAGAATCTGCCTGCAGTGCAGGTGATATAGGAGATGTGGGTTCGATCCCTGGGTTAGGAAGATTCCCTGGAGAAGGAAATAGCAACTCACTCCAGTATTCTTGCCTGAAAAATTCTATAGACAAAGGAGCCTGGTGGGCTACAGTCCAAAGGGTTGCAGAGTCAGACACAACTGAGTGACTAAACACTCACTGTGCTCCGGCTCAGTCACTTCCTTCAGGGGATCTTCCTGACCCAGGAATCGAACCCATATCTCCTGTGTCTCCTGCATTGCAGGCAGGTTCTTTACCCACTGAGCCACCTGGGAAGCCCAAACACACACACTGTACCCCAATACAAAATAAAAAAGTTTTAAATAATATTAAGTAGTAAAAAATGATAATAATATATCAATATCAGCTCATCAGCTTTAGCAAATGTACCCACTAATGCAAGATGTTAAGGACAGGGGAAGCTGAGTGGGGAGAGGTGAAGGGATAAGTGGGAATTCTCTGTACTTGCTACTCACTTTTTCTATTATTCTACAACTGCCCTAAAAACTAAAGTCAATTCAAAAATCAATAGTGGCAGAATGATGAAATTATATAAGTAGAGAACAAATTTGTGGTTATCAAGGGTTAGAGATGGTGGTGGACAAGAAAGAAAAGAAGTTATGTGACTTTAAAAGGGAAAACACTAAGGGAGATGTGATTATGGAATAGCTCCATATCTTTTTTTTTCTTTTTCTGGTTGCACTGCATGTGGGATCTTAGTTCCCTGACCAGGAATTGAACACATGCCCCCTGCAGTGGAAGTCCAGAATCTTAACCACTGGACTGCCAGGGAAGTCCCCAGAATAGCTCTGAATCTTGATTGCAGTGGCTGCTACATGAATCAACACATTTGATAATATGGCATAGAACTATACACACACATTGTACCAATGTCAACTTCTTGGTTTTAATATTGTGCTAATGTCCAAGATGCAATGGGGAAATGGGGTAAAGAATACACAGGACTCCTCTGTACTATTTTTGCAACTTCCTGTGAATCTATAATTGCATAATAATAAAAAGTTTAGGGGGAGTTCCCTAGTGGTTCAGTGGTTAGGATTCTGTGCTTTCCTTGCTGTGGGCCTATGTTCAATTCCAAGTCAGGGAACTAAGATCCCACAAACTGCATGACTCAGACAAAAAAGAAAAAACTTTATTTTTTTTAGTAATAAACATTGTAACCAAGAGGAATCGGAGAAGACATAAATGTTAAATACCATGTAGCATTCTGGATAGGATGCTAAAAAAGAAAAAGGACATCAGGAAAAACAGAACATCTGAATAAACTAAGGACTTCAGTTAATAATAATGTATCAGTAGTGGTTCATTAATGCTAATGTTAATAATAGGGGAAACTAAATGTGCAGTATGGGTGAGCTCTGTTCTATCTTTGCAGTAACTCTGTAAACCTAAAGCTATTCTAAAATAAAAAGTTCAAATTCTACCAAAAGTTTAGAGAAGTGCTAACACCTGTCCTGCTTAAACTCTTCCAAAAATTGCAGAGGGAGGATCATTCGCAGACTCATTCTATGAGAACAACTCAAAACCTATGGGACTCAGCAAAAGCAGTGTTAAGAGGGAAGTTTATAGCTATACAAGACTACCTCAAGAAACAAGAAAGAGGTCAAATAAAAAACCTAACCTTACATGTAAGTCAACTAGAAAAAGAACCAAAGGAAAAAAACCCCAAAGTTAATAGAAGGAAAGAAATCATAAAGATTAGGGCAGAAATAAATGAAAAAGAAATGAAAGAAACAATAGCAAAGATCAATAAAACCAAAAGCTGGTTCCTTGAGAAGATAAACAAAATTAATAAACCATTAGCCAGATACATTAAGAAAAAAAGGGAGATGACTCAAATCAATAAAATCAGAAATGAAAAAAAGGAGAAGTTACGACATACAATGCAGAAATACAGAAGATCATATGAGACTACTGCAAGCGACTATATGCCAATAAAACGGACAACATGAAAGAAGTGGACAGATTCTTAGCAAAATACAATCTTCCAGGACTGAACCAGGAAGAAACACAAACTATGAACAGACCAATCACAAACACTGAAATCAAAACTGTGATTAAAAAAAACAACAAAAAAAACCCTTCCAGAAACAAAAGCCCAGGGCCAGACGGCTTCATAGTCAAATTCTAGTGAAAGTTTAGAGAAGAGTTAGCTCCCCTACTGCTCTAAATCTTCTAAAATAAAAGGTTTATTAAAAAATAATGAATAGTAGCAAGTTAATAAGATACATAAGACAAAGACATAAAGATTTATATCCAGAATATATAGATAATTCCTGCAAACTGGGGAAAAAAAAAAAAAACCAACTCAAAAAGCCTACAAAAGACTTACATAGATGTCTCACTAAAGAGAAAAAAAAGTATGAAAAATAAACATACGAAAAGGTGTTCAACATCATTAAGTCATCAAAGAAATGCAAATTAAACCACCATAAGGTAGAATTACCTTGGAAGAAAAGCTATGACAAACCTAGACAGCATATTTAAAAGCAGAGATGTTACTTTACTGACAAAAGTCCATGTAGTCAAATCTATGGTTTTTCCAGTAGTCAAGTATGAACGTGAATTGGACCATAAAGAAAGCTGAGTGCCGAAGAATTAATGCTTTCGAACTGTGATGTTGGAGGAGACTCTTGAGAGTCCCTTGGACTCCAAGGAGATCAAACCAATCCATCCTAAAGGAAATCAGCCCTGAATACTCATCGGAAGGACTGATGCTGAAGCTGAAGCTCCAATATTTTGGCCACCTGATGCGAAGAACTGACAAATTGGAAAAGTCCCTGATGCCAGGAAAGACTGAAGGCAAGTGGAGAAGGGGACAACAAAGGATGAGATGGTTGGATGTCAGCACCAACTCAATGGATGTGAGTTTGGGCAAGCTCCGGGAGATAGTGAAGGACAGGGAGGCCTGGCATACTGCAGTCCATGCAAAGATTTGGACACAACTGAGTGACTGAACTGAACTGATGACACTGGACATACACTCTAAGGAAATTAGCGTTTATGTCCATCAAAACACTTGCCCATGAATGTTTGTGGCAGTGTTCTTTACAATCGTTCAAAACCGAAAAGACTAAAACATCTATTAAAATAATGGATAAGTAAATTCATGCACTGGAATGCTACACTGAAATGAAAAAAGGAAAAATTACTGATACACACATGATACGGAAAAATCTCCCTGACAATGCTGAAAGACAGAAGTCACACATATAGATGCTGTATATATTGTATGACTCTGCTTACACTAAAATTCAAAAGTATAGAAAATTAATCAGTAGCTGTAGAAGTCGGAACAGTAGTTACCCATAGAGAGGATACTGACAGAGAGAGCAAACAAGGAACTTTCTGGGATGATGGAAATTTTCTATGTATCGGTTTAAATAGTGGTTACAACAGTTACATACACATGCAAAAATTATCTAGGTCTTAGGACTTCCCTGGTGGTTCAGTGGTTGGGAATCTACTTTCCAGTGCAGAAGACATGGATTCCATCCCTGGTCAGGGAACTAAGATCCCATATGCCTCTGGGCTAGTAGCCCATATGGCTCAACTAGAGAGTCCATATACCACTGCCAAGACACAATGCAGCCAAAAAAATTAACAAATATTTTTAAAAAGTATCTAGGTCTTCGCTTAAGATTAATGCATTCTATTATATATGTGGTTACAAATATAATTTTGTAGCAATTTTAAAATATTTATTTATTAATTTGGCTGTGCTGGGTCTTAGTTGCAGAGTGTGGGATCTAGTTCCCTGACCAGAGATCAAACCAGAGGCCCCTACATTGGAACTGGGGAGTCTTAGACACTAAATCACAAAGGAAGTAGCCAGATATAACTTTGAAAAGTACAACTGTAAAGTTAATTAAAAAAGTGTAAAAGAATTTTTTTACCTTCGAAGGAGGGAAATGGTTTTAAAACTCAAAAACAAAAATGTATCTACATAAAAGCAAGGATTTATATCCAATTAAAGATACAAGAGACAAAGTCAGTGTCAGAGTCTATATAGAAATTTACCACATCTAAAACCCACAGAGGATAATTATCAAGTAAGTATATGTAGAATTTCTGCAATCAGTATAATTAAGACCACAAAGAAAAATGGAAATATAGTATTAAGAGGCAATTCATAGAAGGGGAAGCTGGAACTGCTAAATGGGACATAAAGAAATGCTCAAGGTCACAAGTAATTAGTGAAACATAAAACAATGAAATGCCACTTTTTAATCCACTGGGACAGCAACAAGAAAATATAAAGTAGTATAATAACAAGTATTTATCAGTACAAGTATATGGGAAGAACAGCGCTCTTGTGTACTGCTTATGAAAGCATAACCTTATTCAACTATTTTGGAAAATAATGTTAGTACTTAGCAAAAGCAAATAGTGCTTTCATACTATAAGGCAGAGCTCCCAGTCCTAGGTCTGCAATTTAGAGCAAAATCTTCATAGTTTTCTTTTAGAGGAAAGTAGAAGGGAACCCAGGTATCTATCATTAGAGCCGTGGAAGGTCTGGAAGAGCAGTGGGAAAGACAAAAGTAATAAATTCACATTTTGGAACACTATGAGGCAGTTAAAAGCAACAATCTCCATGTATCTGTAGCAATATGAACAGATCTGGAAAACAGGGTTGTGTGAGAAAGAAAGCGACCTAATGAAATTCACAGCATAATGACATTGATGTAAATTAAAAACCCACACATATGCCATTTCTGACCAAAACAGAGTAACTAGGGGATGAGCCATCTCACTGTAACCAACTATAAAATTGGACAAAATACATAAGATAATCTTCAGGTAAAGGAAAAGACAGTGTCAGACTGGTCCCTGAGAAAAAAGGAACTTACAAAGTGAGCCTTATAGTTGGTTGTCCACCTGTCTGTCTGAAGATAGTTCTTTTTTTTAATTAAAAAAAATTTTTATTGAAGTATACTTAAATTACAATGTTGTGGTAATTACTGCTGTACAGCAAAGTCACTCAGTTACACATATACATATGTAGTGGTTTAGTCGCTAAGCCATGTCAGACTCTTTGTGACCCTATGGACTGTAGCCTGCAAGGTTCCTCTGTCTGTGGGATTTCCCAGGCAAGAATACTGGAATGGGTTGCCATTTCCTTCTCGAGGGGATCTTCCAGACCCAGAGATGGAATCCACATCTCCGGCACTGCAGGCAGTCTCCTTCATTGCAGGCAGATTCTCTACCACTGAACCACTGCCCACGTATATATACACGCATTCTTTTTCATATTCTTTTCCATTATGGTTTATCACAGGATGTTGGACATAGTTCTCTGTGCTATACAGCAGGACCTGTTTACCCATTCTGTACATCCCAGTTTGCATCTGCTAATCCCAAACTCCCAATCCAACTCCCAACCCCCTTGGCAACCACCAGTCTATTCTGTCTGAAGATAATTCTTAATTACAGCTTAAATAAGAGGGTTCTGGCAGAACACAGGGATCCTGCTGATCTAAGAAATCAGAGATTAGAACTCAGTCCAGGAGAAATTGCTGGAATCTTTGGGGTTTCCAGAAGAGATTTCCCAGAAGCGGGAGCTGTGTTGTACAGGTGAGCCACAGAAGTGTGGGTAGATAGTGGTGGTCTCCCATGAGAACATGGCTGAGGGTTTTGCTGTATGCACATAGAGCGAAAGCATCCAAGGCTTGCCAAATAGAAGCTACCAGGAGCTAGAGAATGGACCAGAGATGGCAGAGACCAAGTTGTCTGGGAGTCACTGGAATTCCAACCTTGACAGGGTAAAGAGATCCCGTTAAACATCCATGGACTTCAGCTGAGACACTAGGACATCGGCACCTTAGCCATAAGGCCCATATCTTAAAGAAAAAGCTCTGCTAGATTCAACTTGATAAAGTCTGAAAACAAACCCTCAAAAATAACCCAACATATTTTTAGAAAATACACATTGAAGAGTTTAGCATTAAAGGGGTGTCATGTAAGCTGTTCTTACCTTATGAGACAGATCCCATGCTGCCTATGGAATGTGTATGTTTCTAAACAAACTCGCTTTCTCTTAAAAAATAAAAAATAGGGGGCTTCCATGGTGGCTCAGTGGTACAGAATCCATCTGTCGATGCAGAAGACATGGGTTCAGTCCCTGACCTGTGAAGATCACACATGCTGTGGAGCAGCTAAGCTGGTGCGCCACAACTACGGAGCCTGTGATCTAGAGCCCAGGAGCCACTACTGAAGCCCATGCACTGGAACTAGGCCCTGCTCACTGCAGCTAGAGAAAAAGCCTGTGCACAGAGACCCCCACCAGCCAAAATAAACAAATAATCAACAAAACTATAAAAAACCGAAAAATAAAGGGGTATCATGTCTGCACTTTATGGTCAAAAAAGAAGCATAGGCAAAGAGAATGATAGAGCTAACCTGGTAAAATGTTAACATTTGAGAAGTCAGGGTAAAGGGTATATGGGAATTTCTGTACTTTTTTTTTTTAAGTATGAAAACTAAAATTAAAAAAAATAAAGAAATATTCAAAACTAAAAGTTCAAAAAATATAAAAATAATGAAACAGTATCCCACATTGTCACATTTTTTCCCTTCTAAGCAACAGAAATTTATTTTCTCACAGTTCTGGAGGCTAAAATTCTAACAGCAATGTGTCAGCAGGGTTGGTTTCTCCTGCGGCTTCTCTCCTTGGCTTAGACATGGCTAGCTTCTCACTGTCTTCACATGGTGGTTCCTCTGTGGACCCTGTGTCCCTGGAGTCTCTTTTTGTGTGTGTCCTAATCTCTCCTTATAAGGACACCAGTCAAGTTGGATTAGGTCCTAATGGCTTCACTTTAACTTCACCTCTTTTAAGGCCCTATTTCCAGATATAGTCACATTCTGGTAGTTAAAGCTTCATCACATGAATTTTGGAGGACACTGTTTAGCCTTTAACATCTTCTGTCTTTTTTGCTTTCCTAATTCCTCTTTGTTTCTTCAAATATTAAAAAAATTAAAATCATCTATGATTGTGGACTTCTAAATTTTCTCTTGTAATTCTATCTGTTGGCTTGCATTAGATATTTGGGGCTAAGCTATTTACTGGGGACTGAAACTTTTACCATTATGAAATGATTGTCTTTAGCTCAGTAACTGTTTTTTCATTAAAGTCTATTTTATCTGACATTTAAAAATGCCCACTCACAAAAAATAATATTTTATGTTTTACAAGCATAATAATTACTCAAGGATACATATAAAACATATTAAAATGGTTGCCCATGGAAGGGAAAGAGATGTTAATGAGAGTCACAGACGAAGGGTAATAAAAGAAGGGAATCCAGCAAGGACCATTGATAATAAATGTGCCAGGAGTTGAGATTATAATTAACTCAAGTCACCACATCTGAGATCCAAAAGCTGGGAGGAAAACAAGGAAAAAAGTAAGGCTAGAAAGATGGAAGGAAGGACCATATAGGTCAAAATTATTAATTTTCAAGGAGTCCAGGAGGATTTTCAGATTACTACATATCATGATCCCTGAACTCGGAGGATAAGAGATCACACTTTAAATGTAGTTAGAATGAAGAGCATTCCAGGAAGAAGGCATAGCAGGTATGGGGACATAGCATAAAGAGAGAGCATGGCGTTTGAGCGTGGAAAGGGGAGGACAATCATGAGAGATGAATTCAGAAAGCTCAGCTAGTGCCAGCATGTAAAAGTATCATGTTAGAATTTGTGCTTTACAGGTGAAAAGTAATTTTTAGGGCAGTACTTTAGAGTGGTTGAAAAGCTCAGATTTGAATTTAAAAGCCTTAGATTTGAATCTGAACCATACTACAAGGCAGGTGTATGACATTGGGCAAGTTATTTACCCTCAGTGAGACTCAGTTTCTTATTGAGAATAAATAATAATATTTATGAGTGACTTGTGAGAAATGAGAAAATGCATATAAACCTCTGAGCACAGTACTTGGCTTCAGCCACGCAGTCATGTCTGATTCTTTGTGACTCCATGGACTACAGCATGCCGGGCTTCCCTGTCCTACACTATCTCCCAGAGCTTGCTCAAACTCATGTCCATTGAGTTGGTGCTGACATACAACCATCTCATCCTCTGTCGTCCCCTTTTTCTCCTGCCTTTAGTATTTCCCAGCATCAGGGTCTTTTCCAATTTGTCAGTTCTTCGCATCAGGTGGCCAAAGTATTGGAGCTTCTGCTTCAGCATCAATCCTTCCAATGAGTATTTAGGACTGATTTCCTTTAAGATTGACTGGTTGGATCTCCCTGCTGTCCAAAGGACTCTGAAGAGCCGTCTTCAACACCACAATTCAAAAGCATCAATTCTTTGGCACTCAGCTTTCTTTATGGTCCAACTCTCACATCCATACATGACTACTGGAAAATCCATAGCTTTGACTAGACAGCCGTTTGTTGGCAAAGTAATGTCTGTTCTTTTTAATATGCTGTCTAGGTTTGTCATAGCTTTTCTTCCAAGGAGAAAGCGTCTTTTAATTTCATGGCTGCAGTCACCATCAGCAGTGATTTTAGAGTTCAAGAAAATAAAATCTGTCACTGTTTCTATACAGTGCACTGTTCTGCATGGATACCTTTCTATAGTGCATACTATATGCACTTGGCGTATAGTACAGCATGTACTTGGCATATAGTACACATTCAGGACATGATAGTTATTATTTGTGTGTATGTGTATGTGTGATCTTCATCATCTTATCACCATGCTTTATTATCTGAACCAGAGAATTGACTGTGTTTTAGAAAGATTATTCTGGTAATAATGAGTTGACTTGGAAGGAGTGAGACTAAGAGCGGATAAATCAGACAAAATGAGTTGTAGTAGTCAGGTGAGAGATGATTAAGATATAAGTGTTGCTGTAGAGCGATCCTTCAGGAAGTAAAGTTCTTGAGTCTCTCCTATACTTCTTGTGCACCACTTCAAATCCTCTTAGTTTTAGCTGTAGTGACCAATTCTGTGTGGTTTCAATCACCTTCATGCAGGTGTAGTTTGACAAAGTCTCATTTCAGGCATGTAATTTACCTCTCACTTCCTATCCAAGGATGTCTCTGATTACACTTCTTAGGATCCTGTGGGCACCTGCTCGGGTATTCCCACATCATAACCCAAAAGTGCCCAGAGAAGTTTAAGCTTTGTGGGGACACCCTAAGCAATGAGAACAGGAATGGATCAAAAAAAAAAAAAAAGAAGTTTCTCGCTTTCTTCCCTCAGGTGGATAGTCCTGAGATATCTTTCCTATAACTCCTGAGACAGCTTCACAGAATCTAGCACCCAGTCATCCAGAACAGTAGCTAACTGCAGAGCCCCCTTTATAGTGGCTTCTTTCTCTTTCCTTGTTTTAACCCTTGTTGTCCCTTACTTTTGGCCTCTGGGATTGTGCTCTGAAATAATCGTGCATGCCTTTGTCTTAAGCTCTGCTCTCAGGACAATCCAGCCTAAGAACAGCGATGCATTAAATGGTCTTAGAAAGCAGAACTTTTGGAAAGAATTGCATCACCTAATGAGGACTTCATGCTGTTAAAAACTGGGTTAGTGATACCTCTGACCTCCTTGGGATCACATTTACTAAGACTGTCACCTGCGGTGGATTGGGATGAGGTGCAGGTGAAAGGCAGGTGTTTGCTTTATCTACAGCGGCTGAACGCTTAAAGAGTTTGGGGCAATGATGATTATGAAGATTGTGGAGGGACTTCATTTTTTATTAGCACTGTAAGACTTGAAGAAAAAATGAAAAGGACAAACCTCTGTTAGCCTTGACAACTTAACTAAGCTTTGAACGCAGGAGGACCTCTGTGATACATTTCAGGAGACTCTAATCACCTGAAATAATAGAGCAGTCTGCTGAAAACTGGGCCTAGGTTCTCATTAGAAGAGTAGCATTGTTTCAAATCTGCGACAGATGTCTTAAGTCAGTCAGTCTCTGATAGGAAGAAGGTGGGGCACTAAATCTGGGATAGTATCACCTCACATGGGTCAGAATGGTCATCATCCAAAAGTCGACAAACAATAAATGCTGGAGAGGGTGTGGGAAAAAGGGAACCCTCCTACGTGGAATGTAAATTGGTGCATCCACTATGGAAAACAGTATGGAAATTTCTCAAAAAACTAAAAATAGAATTACCATATGATCCAGCAATCCCACTTCTGGGCATATACTCGGAGAAAATGATTATTCAAAAAGACACAGGTACTCCAACGTTCACTGAAGTGCTATTTACAATAGCCAGGACACAGAAGCAATCTAAATGTCCATCAACAGAAGGATGGATAAAGAAGATGTTGTACATATAAGCAGATATACAATGGAATATTACTCAGCCATAAAAAGGAACAAAATACTGCCAACTGCAGAAATGTGGATAGACCCAGAAACTGTCATACAGAGTGAAGTAAGTCAAAGAGAAAAATATCATATAATATCATTTATATGTGGAATCTAGAAAAATGGTATAGATGAATGTATCTGCAAAGCAGAATAGAGACATAGATGTAATGAACGAACTTAAGGACACCAAGGGGAGCAGGAGGTGTGGGATGAATGGGGAGATTGAGACTGCCATATATACACCGCTATGTATAAGACAGAAAACTAATGAGAACTGTCCTCATAGCACAGGAAACGTTACTCAGTGTTCTGTGGTGACCTACATGTGAAGGAAATCTGAAAAAGAAGGTATATATGCACACATATAGCTGAATCACTTTGCTGTACAGCAGAAACTAACAAAACATTGTAAAGCAACCATAATAAAAAAAAGAAAACTGGGATAAAGATACTTAGATGGACAAGCATGAGAATTTTGAACCCCTGGATTCTCTTAAGTCCTCCAGTTTAGCAGAAGCCCTTCCTTCCTCTAGCTAAAGGAAAGAAACCTCCCCTCCCTTGAGGACCCTGAGAAGATTTAACCTGAGCAGATGCCTCATAAGAGGACTTGTCCTTCTTAAGATCCATCCTTGTCACCCCTCATTGCTCTGGGCTCATAATACTAATAGCCAGGGTTAGGTCTCAGGATAGCCCAGGAGGAAAAATATTCTTCCTGCTGCAAGAGAAAATAAATTACACAGAAAAGAACTATAGGACTTGGCTAATATGTCACAACCAAAACCAAAAGAGCTTATCTTGAGAGAGTTAGAGCAAGGGAGTGGACTATTAAACCAAATAGGTGAGAATTTACTGACATGGAGACACTCACTCAAGACTCAGATTCAGCTCTCTGGCAGGAGCACACTTGGAGCTGGTCCTAATATCCTGCTGGGGATGGCTCTTTTGAAGCTTGAATACACGGAACTGTCAACACATCAACACAGCTTCTAGCAATTAGTAAATGGTTATGGCTATATAGAAAGTAAGGGCCTAAAGCATTTTGTCTTTAGTGGAAAAGACACTAGTACCCATTTAGTGTCTTGCCTCAAGGCTGTTTAATTTAATTTTCCTGCTTCATCACTGTATATACAGTTTGCAGTGACCTTGATCTCTTAACATTCTCTAGAACATCACCGTAGTCAGAACATCTTACTAATTGGATCTGGTGAGCAGGAGTATTAAATACTCCCCAAAGCCCTAGTAATACATATGTAGGCCATGTAAACTCATGAAAATTTAAAACTACCAAGTTGGTGAACTGTTTAGTGATCCAATGATTTGTGGCATCCCTTAAAAGTTAGAGGACAAGTTGCTTCACCTTGTACTAGGATAGAAAGCAAAAGAAACTATGCTTGCTGGACCTCTTTCAATTATGAGAACAGCATAAGCCACTTTGGAAATACTGCTTTACCCATTTATTGAGTATCTAGGAAAGCTCCTACTTTTGAGTGAGACTAAGAACAAGAAGGAAAGTTATGATCAACCTAGATAGCATATTCAAAAGCAGAGACATTACTTTGCCAACAAAGGTCCGTCTAGTCAAGGCTATGATTTTTCCAGTGGTCATGTATGGATGTGAGAGTTGGACTGTGAAGAAAGCTGAGCGACGAAGAATTGATGCTTTTGAAGTGTGGTTTTGGAGAAGACTCTTGAGAGTCCCTTGGACTGCAAGGAGATCCAACCAGTCCATTCTAAAGATCAGTCATGGGTGTTCACTGGAAGGAATAATGCTGAAGCTGAAACTCCAATACTTTGGCCACCTCATGTGAAGAGCTGACTCATTGGAAAAGACCCTGATGCTGGGGGGGATTAGGGGCAGGAGGAGAAGGGGACGACAGAGGATGAGATGGCTGGATGGCATCACCGACTCAATGGACGTGAGTTTGAGTGAACTCTGGGAATTGGTGATGGACAGGGAGGCCTGGCGTGCTGCAATTCATGGGGTCGCAAAGAGTCAGACACGACTGAGTGACTGAACTGAACTGAACTGAAGAGCAAGAGAGGGACCTGCTACTGAGGTCCAAGCAACTGCATGCTTATACTTTGTAGCAAGTCCAAGCAACAGAGCAAGCTATTCTGCCACTTGGGTCATATGACTCAGAAGATGTGATATGCCAGAGGTATCCATGGCAGGTAAAACTATTTAAAGTGTCTCTTGCAAGCTCAAAAAAGAGAGTTGCCACATGTTTCTAGGGTTCTAGATCTGGTGTTGGAGAACTATGGCTCATGGGTCAAATTCAGCTTGGTTTTGTTGTCATGGCGGTTTGGTTTTGTTTTTGGTTTGTTTGGATGACTCAAGGTTTTTAAATCTGAGTGATCTGGAGAGTGGTAATGCCATTAGAAGAAATCAGTAATGAAGTAGTAGGGACTGTCAACTGAAAATATTTCAGGGCTACTGAAAATATTTCATTTAAAATATCTGGGTATATTCTTGTGATCCCCAGTGCATAGGACATGATGCTGCCCTATATATCAAGTAAAACCATGTAAAAACCAGTTCAGGCTCAATGACCATGTTCTTTCCTATTTTTTTAGTTGGAGTATAATTACTTTACAATGTTGTATTGGTTTCTGTTGTACAACAGAGTGAATTAGCTATAATTTCCTCCCACTTGAGCCTCCCTCCCACCCTCAAAGCCATTTTCTTCAAAATAACTGACACCATGAACAAACTAAGACTGAGAAATAAACAGGGAGAAGATAGGCAATGTATCAGTAGAAGGAGAAGCAAAGAATTAAGCATCTATTCTATGCATGATTTTACGTTTAGCTCTGCTGTGAAAGGTAACAGTGATAAAATAGTCAACGTATTTACTTCAAGGTACTCCTAATTTGATAGAGGTGATATTTTTCTGTAACAGAGTTGGGAGTGAGAAACAGTTTTAGAAAGTGAAAATGTAATTTGTTCGGTCATGTCTGACTCTTCGCGACCCCATGGACTGTAGCCGGCCAGGATCCTGTGTCCATGGAATTCTCCAGGCAAGAATTCTGGAGTGGGTAGCCCCTTCTCCAGGGAATCTTCCCAACCCAGGGATTGAACTCCAATCTCCCGCATTGCAGGGAGATTCTTTACTGTCTGAGCCACCAGGGAAGCCTGATAAAGGTGATGTTTCTCTGTAACAGAGTTGGGAGAGAGACATATTCTTAAGAGAAATAGAAATGGGAGCTCCAAGGAGAGAGAAAAGCATTACTTGCAGCTAAGATTCAGGATGGAGGAGGTGGAGTCTGAGCTGGACTCTGTACATGACACTGAATCATGAGACAAGGAGACCATGGGAGCAGAACATTGTAAACAGAGGCTATGGCAGGGGCATAGCAATGGGGTAGCATGATTTGGAGTAGCTGGTAGTTAGGATCTTTGGTTGCAAAGATCACGTTATCTTAAGTGATAGATTTCTCCAAGGCAATGTGGAAGAATAAAGAAGACAGGAATCTCAGTCACATAGGACTAAGACCTTGTGGGGGATTAAATTCTTAGAAAGTGAAAGTGTAATTTGCTCGGTCATGTCTGACTCTTCTCAACCCCATGGACCGTAGCCAGCCAGGATCCTGTGTCCATGGAATTCTCTAGGCAAGAATACTGGAGTGGGTAGCCCCAAATTCTGTCTGGGAACCGGAAGGTTATACTAGATCCAAGGCAGCTCAAGGGAACACGTACTTTATCTGGGCCCCTTTCTAAGGGTCTGTCATAGACCAGGTAGGGACACTCTCTCTGTATCTGGTGCTCCTGTTAACACTGCTTCTCATTTTGTTTCTGCATATTCAAGAACTTCTGTCTACTCCTGGCTTCCACTGTGTTATAATATCTAGTTACAGCTTTTTCTCTGTATGTTTTTCATCTTCTGATCCTGCCATTAACTAATTATCTGTCTGGGTCTCAAATTCAATCTTTGCAAGAGAAAAATTGATTGATCTGGTTAATTATTGTCATTCCTATTGAATATCTCTCTTGGGCAGCTGGACAGACTATGAATAGACTGGTCAACTGGATGTGTCAAAGTTGACAGAGCCCAGTGGCATAGAACAAAGTGACCTCAGAGCTGTGGGAGCAGAAGGCACTGCTCCAAAAGTGGTAATATCAAGTGCAGCAACTTTGCCTGATCCTAGGTATAGCAAAGAAAAATAAAGCTGAGACAATACAATGATGGCCATAAGTGCCAAAATGAGTCATTTAGATTTATTTGACTAAGACAGTTGTTCTCAGTTTTATCAGACATCTTCTTGTAATGTCTTCTATGCTATTCTTAAATGAGGATTATAAATACTATAGATTAAATACACATATTTTTAGAGAATCAATATAGTGCTTTAATACAGGGAAGAAATAAAAGGAAAGTGATATAACAAAATAATGTATATTTCAATATGCAGTTTCTCATGGAACAGCTACACTAGAAGTCCTAAAGCAGTGGTCAGATGCTTGCAGCAATACAAGACAAAATTATACCTGTTCTGGCTACAATTCAGACTGATCTAAGTGCACTGTATTGGTGGATGAGATGCCATCAACAATAATTCAAGCAATAACGATAATTTTTAAAAATGATATCATCAACCCCTAGCACAGTGCCCAGTACTCATTTAGCATTTTTTTGAGATGAAAAACTAATTGTTTTGAAAGCAAAAGAGATCCATTCAAGATTTTTTTAAAAAAGAAGTACCTAGATCAGAACAATCTTCAGGAAGATTTTGTTTTTCTAATGAGGAAGATTACATTTTTAAAAAATTTTTATTTATTTATCTTTGGCTGTGCTGGGTCTTTGTTGCTGCACACAGGCTTTCTCTAGTTGTGGCAAGAGGAGGTTACTCTTTCCTTTCAGCGCATGGGCTTTTCATTGTGGTGGTTCTCTTGCAGGCTCAGTAATTGTGGCACGTGGGCTTAGTTGCCCTATACCATGTGGGATATTCCTGGACCAGTGATTGAACTTGTGTCCCCTGCACTGGTAGGTGGATTCTTGACCACTAGATCACCAAAGAAGCCCTTCATGAAGATTTAAGGCCTTAAAAGATAATAAGTTTCAATTCTGGGTTATTTCCAAGGTTGGCCCATCGGGAAGATCCCCTGGAAGAGGACATGGCAAGCCACTCCATTATTCCTGCCTGGAAAATCCCAAGGACAGAGGAGCCTGGTGGGCTACAGTCCACAGGGTCACAAAGAGTCGGACACAACTGAAGCGACTTAGCATGCACACCCATTCCTACCCCAGTGCTTTAATAGTAGGCACTCAATACTTGATTTTGAATTGAGCTGATTTGAATCAAATAATTTCTCCAGCAAAGTGCACCCACAGGGCCCTTTGATACAACATTATCTTTGGGCAGAACTCCAGAAAAGTAGTGTTGTGGAAGAATTTCCCTCATCACAGGGCCCAAAGTCAATCCTACCTCTATTTCATATGTGCAAGACTCTGGAGTCTGAAATAGAATGTTTTAGGTCCAGCTTTGTTGCAAAGAAAGCTATATTCTGTCAGATCATCTCAAGATTCAGTAGCAACAAGTGCAAGGACCAACAATTACAGAAGTCTTTAACAAAAATCCATTCTGTGTAGTTGGCACACAATGTGTTTCAAACTTTATTTGCCTGTTGAGGAATGTCTTAATCAACAAGAGTAGTGCCCGACACATAATAGCCACTTAACGAATATATGTTGAATGGATGAATAAATAGCAGTAGTTGAAAACAATACCTAAGACAGAAAAATGAAAAAGCAAAATTCTAGTGTGTTTTACACCAGAATCACATCTGGGACTTACTACTAGTTTTCAGTTTGAAGAACCATCAAACTGTCTGACTCAAAGCAAGCATTCAGGCTACACAAAATTATGATGAAAAAGTAAGCAATATGTGTGCACAGTGACAAAGTAGTGCAGAGGAGTCTAAAATGAAATGTAACAGCTTCTTGATCATCTTCTCTCCCACCTTCAGTCTTTACCCCAGATAGGTCCAACTTTCTAAAGGTAAAACTGTTTGAAAGATCTGGACTTCCCTGGTGGTACAGTGGATAAAAATCTGCCTGCCAGTGCAGGGAACACGAGTTCAATCCCTGGTCTGGGAAGATTTCACATACTGAGGAGCAACAAAGCCTGTGTGTCACAAGTACTGAGAACCTGTGCTCTGGAACCCATGAGTTGAAACTACTGAGCTGGTGTGCCTAGAGTCTGTGCTCTGCCAGAGCAGCCTGCGCGCCACAGTGAAAAGTTGCCCCTGCTGTCCACAACTATAGAAAGCCTGCATGCAGCAACAAAGACCCAGTACAACCAAAAAATAAACTAAGACAAAAACCTTTAAAAAAGATCAGATGACATTATGTACCTATTTTCAGCTTTATCAATTTTCTCTGTGAAACTACTGATTTGATTAAGAAGATTTAACACATGGAGTTGACTTTCAAAGGGTGCGGAAAGTTTGTAAGGAAACACTTCTACTATTTCAGCTTTGGTAGCCATGGCAGATGTTGCCAGTCATTAGCATCGAGCCACTGCTCTCTCTTTAATAGCAAAAACACGATACTATTTAAAGTAAATACTTACTGAGTATTATGTTCAGGCATTTTAAGCACTCACGTTGCAAATATGATCTCATTTAATTCTCACAACTTATTTATGAACTATGTACTATTATTATCCCCATCTTTCTGATGAGAAAACTGAGACTGAGGTTAAGTAACATGTTCTGAGTCATTCAGAAGACAGTAAACAGTGGCAATTTAACACAAACTTGCTTGATGAAAATCTGAAAACGTCTCATAACACAACTCTGAATCCCCCTTCTGTCAGACTCCTGGAAAGTCCTTGTCTTTTAAAATGTATACCGAACAACATTAAAAAAATGCTGTGATGCTTCAAGTAGGACAAAATATCAAAAGACTATTTGGGGAAATGACGCCAACTCTTAAAAAGAAAATAAGTTTTCCTGTAAGGCAATGGTTGGCAGCCACTTTTCCTCATAAGTTTCCTCATTTTGCCCAGTGAGAACGTTTTCTGATGGAGGACAAAGACTGACAATCAGAAATGAGAGCAGTCAACATCCTACAGTCAACAGAACAACCTACAAGCATAGCAACAGGATAGTTTATGTTGTAAGCATAATGCAGTAATTTAAAATGATGATCCTGAAGGTCTGTGCGACAAGGGCCAATGTTTACATAACATTACCTGAAAACGGTAAAATAGAAAATGACAGCTCTGTTGCAGCTATGTGAAAAATCTCTTCTTTATGAACAGTAATGTAAAGAGAGAAGCAGAAGTAATTGTGGTTTCTGGTCGACGGACTGTAATTAGGTGTCATTCCCCTCCCCCGCAGCAATTTCTGTGGTGTCATCTTTTAACTAAAAAATAAACAAGGAACAATAAAATATCATTATACTAAAATGAGTTCTGGCTTCAGCACTGCACAAGTGGGGAGAAACTGGAGAAAGACTTTCAGATCACGTTTATCAGGGATCTCTGGAGTTCCCTCTGGCATGCTCCCACCGTGTTGGAATGTCATCTCAGAAACCAAGGTTCATTTTCTCTTGGAATTCTGGAAATTCTTCTCTTGCAAAGAAAAAATGAGTGTTTTGTTTTCATTATTATTTACTAAACTTGGGAACTGAGTCGCAAATCAGTTTTGGTTCCGGGCAAGTCCCTTTGATCTTCAACATCCACTCAGTCTACGAGACACACAGGTCAGGAGCTTTTCACAAGGTCAGGAGCTTCCACTGAAACCTGCAGACAGCATCTGTTATTTGGGGCCTCCTGAAGATGTCAAATTTCCGTCTCAGATTCCAATCTCAGGCCAGGATCACGGAAAACCTGCGCCGTATCTCTGCGGAGCGGAGGTGCGGGGAGGGCCTGGGATCTGCTATCCGCCACCCTAGGGGAAGGGCTGCCGGGACGCAGCGCTCGGGAGCCGGAGGCGCGGAGGCCGTGGAGCCACGCGGCCGCCCTCCGCACCGACATCCGCGGGCGTCACCTGCGCTGACTCATCGCTTCGGGTCAGCTGGGGTTCCCGACAGTTCCGCAGGTGCGGCCGCCGAGTGTCACGGCTCACTAATCTGAAGCTGACGCCAGCGTTCCGACCCTGCCGTGACTCAGCCGCTTCCGCTCTGCGGGGCCCCGGTCAGCTCCAGCCTCCGCGGCCACGACCCTCCCCCGCCGGTAGGCGCCGAGCTCTAAGGTTCCGACAGGGCTCGGCAGCTTGTAAAGCAGCCCTAACTCCAGGGCCCTGCGAGGCTCCTCTCAGTGAACTGAGAAGCTCAGGAGAACAGTCTACAGCCCGCTGTGCAGAGCTTGGGTGACAGGGCTGGGCCAGTTGAGGCTTCGGCAGCCCCACGACCTAAGCTGGAAGCTCGACATTGCCACTTGTCGGGTGGGTCACCCCTAGAGAATCATTCAATCTGGTCAGCCTCACTTTGCACCTGGGCGAAATAGGGCTGAGTCCACACCCACTTCGGTGCTGTTGGCCCAGCCTAGCAAATAGCGGTAACTCAGCAAATCTAACTTAGTTATTATTTCTTTTGAAATACCTTTCGGATGTAGTTCTTCCTTCCCCCGCCACTGCAACCTTCTTGCACTTCACATCTCAATGCAGGATCACCGCGGGTGACTTCCTAACTGGTTTTCCCGCATTCCCATCCGACTCTCACTCAATGACCTGACATATTTTTAAGGTACGCCGCGTTGTGCGAGCCAATTGCCCTGCCTCAAGAAAACGTAACACCTCCTTGTTGTTTGTCGTCTTGGGTAGAAAGTCCCTTTCCTGGTATTTAAGGACTAGAATGTAGCCTGGACTACCCAGATCCTCATCCCTCCTATAAATATTTATGCTTACTCTTCGTCCGGCATTGTGGCACAGTTTCCTGCCCTGTCAGGGCTGAGAGGGGGTGTATACGTGTACTAAGAGCTCTGCTCTAAGTGCGGACAAGGGAAAGTGAAGAGAAAGTCGCTCAGTCGTGCCCAACTCTTTGCGACCCCATGGACTGCAGCCTGCCAGGCTCTTCTGTCCATGTAATTCTCCAGGCAAGGATACTGGAGTGGGTTGCCATTTCCTTCTCCAGGGAATCTTCCTGATCCAGGGACTGAACCCTGGTCTCCTGCACTGCAGGAAGATTCTTTACTGACTGAGCTATCAGGGAAGTCCACGGACAAGAGAGGAAGCAACTCAGTGAGTAGAGGGGGAACAGGAAGAGATTCACAGAGGAAGTAACATACGGAGGGTAACTGGCGGCTTGGCGGAGTTGCCAGCACTCTGATCATCGTTACATATCAGTGTCACGGTTGGTGTAGAACTTGGAAGTCATGCTGGGCTCTGGACTGTTGTTGCAAGATGTCTGAAGCAGCCCCTTTGCTTGATTTTCTTGGATCCAAAAGTACTATGGAAAATAAAATTTGAGTTTTAAAATGAACATCACTTGATGAAACATAGATTGTGAGAAGTAATGGATTCCTTAAGGGAAACATCCACAACTGAGGAAGGAGTTTCCATAGAGGGTGGAATCAGCCACGGGGCCTGAATGCTAGGGTAGGTTGTTTGTGAGGATTTCATAAAGCTGTATTTGAACCTGCCTCCAGTCAGTCCACGGAAGGAGAAGGTTGTTTACTAAAACGAAGCAGCCAACTCACCAGGAGCCCACATACCTTTCTGGGTAGCTCCCTGAAAGAACTGAATTGTTAGGCACACTTGGCACACACTGCTGTGGGGTTTCCCCGTGAAAAAAATTTGCATGAGAAAGGGACAGGCTTTTCCAACTGATCAGAGAGAGAAGAGCAGCACAGATCTGCAGGTTGGCAGAGTGGATGCTCCAAGGGACCTCAGGGTCAAGGACATTTCCTTGACACTCTGCAGATAGCCCAGGTAGCATTGATTGTACTTGAAAAGAAGACAAGGGATCAGAGAGGTGGCAAGAGGAGCATTTCATACAGGGACTTCGATTACATTTGATTTCAGGTTCTTTCTTCATTAAACATTTCCATCGTGAATATGTTTTACTTTTTTAAAAACTATTTATCTAGTTATTTAGTTAGTTACTAAATTTTTTGACTGTGGCAGGAGGCTTGCAGAATCTTGATTCCTGAACCTCCTGCAGTGGACCAGCAGAATTTTAACCACTGGATAACCAGGGAAGTCCCAGAGAAACACTGTTTCTTTTTAAAAAGTCATTGCTTTGGTACAGATTTCTTATTCGCTAGAGTTTTACAATACAGGAGTCAGAGTTCACTTTTTGACTCTGAAAATTATAGGTGTTGATCATAATATAAACATTGATTGCCATCTGTGGCTCAGACAGTAAAGAATCTGCATTGATTATTAATGTAGGTTAAAACTATGATTTAACTACTCTGGGAAGATAGGGAAGAAGAAGTGCAGTTGGGTGTGTGATGTATTTGTCACAGTTCTACAGCCTCATCGACCACAACAGGAAGGCAACAGAGCATGTTTAACACATAGCAACATAAACACATTTTTCTTTTTAATATATAGTGGTAAATACCTGAAGCAACATGGAAAGTGGAAACTGGTTGTCTTTAGGTTATGAAGAAGAATGAGGCAGAAGATAAGTGTTTTTCACTCTATCTTCTCTAGGATATTGGAGTATTGAAATATTTTTCTTCAATATGTCAAGGAATATTTTCAGTGAGATATTTTAAAACTTCATTCATTTATAATGTGGTAAAAATAAAAGCATACAAGCTTGTCTTAGTAATTTAATTTCTATTTGTTTATCCTAAGGTGATAAATACAGATAAATACAGATTTATATACAATAGTCATTGCAGGATTGTTTATTTAAAAACTAGTAATAATATAAATGTCTAACATAAGACAATAATTTAAAAAATCATGGTGCAATCATATGATGATTTTATTAAGTCACAGTTTTGAGAATTATTTAATTTCATAGTAAAATGCTAATTTTAAATGAGTGAAAATAAAAGGCAAAAGTATGTGTCTTCAGGGAATTCCCTAGCTGTCCAGTGGTTAGGATTTGATACTTTCATTGCCAGGGACTGTGTTCAATCCCTAGTTGGGGAACTAAAATCCAGCAGGCCTCTGGTGCGGCCTAAAAGAAAAAAGGTACATATATTCATGGTAAACAGACTGGAAGGAAGTATTATCTCTGGTAACTGGAATTATAGTATTAGGATAGAGTTAGGTTTCTTTAGGAAGCAAATGTTGGGTTGAAGCTACAAGTGGAAAAACTCATTGGGAAGTTACTCGTCTGAAAAGAAAGAGGAGGAAGCCAGATTGGGTAGATGTAGTAGTTAGATGTGGTACAAATTCTCTGCTGCCAACAGGGAGCTTTGGAGCAAAGATTGCCTTACTGGAGGTGTCCTGTGATCTGTGATAAGAGCCGGGACTTTGTACCACCACCTTCCATGGTCACTGATTTGAGTCACTCTAAGAAGAGAGTGACACAGGCTGGAAAGACAAGGATGATCAAGAAGTTAACAGATGAAGGCCATCACCTTTCCTGCAGCTGGGCAAAAAGCCCTTTCTCGAGGGGGAATCTGACTAGTGCATCTCTCTATCTGCAACAAAGGGTGGTTATTTAAAAATGCCTATTTTGTATATTTCTATAATCTAATTTTGGCATCAAAAATGCTATATAATAAAATTTTTAAAATAGTAAGTAGACCTCAAATATAAGTTCAGGAGGGATCCTCTAAAGCACATACACTTTACAGCATTGATTTTTTTTTTTTTTTTTGGTCAGCTATTTTATCTATTCAGAGGTCATGATTGTCCCTTTTGGGCTTATAGGTTAAGTTTCAAATAACTGAGGTTCCCAGACCTGAGTCCAGTACCTCATCTGTGTAATGAGAAAATTTTGTCTCACTATAATTGTGAAAATTATATTACTCCTCTTACTTGGCTCTCTCATTTATTCAACAAACATTTGTTATGCATTTACCTATTGAATAATGATAGTAGACATGATGTAGCAATTAATAAGATATTGATCATATAAAGCTCACAGTTTAGTAGATGAAATAAGTCATGAACTGAATAATGTGTTTAAAATGTACATACTCTTAGAGTTTCAGTTTTGCAAGATAAAAAGAGTTCTGGAGATTGATTGCACACTATTTGTGAATACATTTAGCACTACTGAACTGCACACTTAAATATGGTTAAGGTGGTAAATTTTATGTTATATGTGTATTTAACCACAGTTAAACATTTTTTAAAAGGTACATACCCTATGAGTTAGCGATTACACTTCTGGGTTTGTATCTCAAAGAAACTTTCACCTATCTATACAAAAAAACAAGTTATGAGGATGTCCTCTGGAGCACTGTTTATAATAGCAAAAAGATAGAAATAGTTTATATTTTTATCAAAAAGGAATGGATAAAATAAAAGTAGTATTGGGTTGGCCAAAAATTTCATTTAGGTTTTTTGTAACATCTTACAGAAAAACCCAAACAAACTTTTCAGACAACCCAGTATATTTCATATATCAACCTAAACTGGTCTCAAAAACCATTTTGACTGATAAAAGCAACATGCAAACTGATATATGTGTCATGAGACCATTAACATAAATTTAAGAACACACAACATCACAGTCCATTGGTGATGGATATGGATACATATACATACTCAGATAAAATTATAGGGAATGGAATGGATGGATACACCCCAAACTCATGGTAGCAGTTACCACTGGGCATTGAGAGCAGAAATGGGACTGAGTGGGAAAGTGTGTGGTTAAAGGAGATAATTTTATCTATAATGTTTCAGTCTTTTAGGGATATAAATGCATATGCTGTAATAACCTATAATAGAAAAGTATCTGAAAAAGAATATATATACATACATATTGGACTTTCCCAGTTGCTCAGTAGTAATGAATCCACCTGCACTGGAGGAGACATGGGTTCAATACCTGGACTGGGAAAATCCCCTAGAGGAGGAAATAGCAACCCACTCCAGTATTCTTGCCTGGAAAATCCCTCCGACAGTGGAGCATGGTGGGCTACAGTCCGTAGAGTCGCTAAGAGTCAGACGCAACTGAGCAACTGAACATGCATGTATATGTATATATCTATCAGTTCAGTTCAGTTGTTCAGTCATGTCCGACTCTGCGACTCTGTGGACTGCAGCATGTCAGGTTTCCTTGTCCATCACCAGCTTGTTCAAACTCATGTCCACCGAGTCAGTGACACCATCCAACCATCTCATCCTCTGTCGTCCCCTTCTCCTCCTGCTTTCAATCTTTCCCAGCATCAGGGTCTTTTCCAATGAGTCAGTTCTTCACATCAGCTTCAGCATCAGTCCTTTCAATGAATATTCAGGACTGATTTCCTTCAGGATTGACTGGTTTGATCTCCTTGCAGTCCAAGGGACTCTCAAGAGTCTTCTCTGACACCACAGTGTCAGAGAAGCATCATTGAGCATCATTATCAAAAGCATCAATTCTTTGGTGCTCAGCTTTCTTTACTGTCCAACTCTCACATCCATACATGAGTACTGGAAAAACCATAGCCTTGACTAGATGGACTTTTGTCGGAAAAGTAATGTCTTTGCTTTTTAATATGCTATCTAGGTTGGTCATAGCTTTTCTTCCAAGGAGTAAGCATCTTTTAATTTTCATGGCACAGTTGCCATCCGCAGTGATTTTGGAGCCTCCAAATATAAAGTGTCTCACTGTTTCCATTGTTTCCCCATCTATTTGCCGTGAAACAATGGGATCGGATGCCATGATCTTAGTTTTCTAAATATTGAGTTTTAAGCCAACTTTTTCACTCTTCTATTTCAGTTTCATCGAGGCTTTTTAGTTTTTCTTCCCTTTCTTCCATAAGGGTGGTGTCATCTGCATATCTGAGATGATTGAGGTTTCTCTTGGCAATCTTGATTCCAGCTTGTGCTTCATCCAGCTTGACATTTCCCAAGATGAATGCAAAGTCAAGTGGGCCTTAGGAAGCATCACTATGAACAAAGCTAGTGGAAGTGATGGAATTCCAGTTGAGCTATTACAAATCCTAAAAGATGATGCTGTGAAAGTCCTGCACTCAATATGCCAGAAAATTTGGAAGACTCAGCAGTGGCCAATGGACTGGAAAAGGTCAGTTTTCATTCCAGTCCCAAAGAAAGGCATTGCCAAAGAATGATCAAACTGCTGCACAATTTCATTTATCTCACACGCTAGTAAAGTAAAATTCTCCAAGCCAGGCTTCAACAGTCTTGAACTGTGAACTTCCAGATGTTCAAGCTGGATTTAGAAAAGGCAGAGGAACCAGAGATCAACTTACCAACATCCACTGGATCATCGAAAAAGCAAAAGAGTTCCAGAAAATTATCTACTTCTGCTTTATTGACTATGCCAACGCCTTTGACTGTGTGGACCACAAAAAAACTGTGGAAAATTCTTCGAGATGAGAATACCAGACCACCTGATCTGCCTCCTGAGAAATCTGTATGCAGGTCAAGAAGCAACAGTTAGAACTGGACATGGAACAACAGACTGGTTCCAAATAAGGAAAGGAATACATAAAGGCTGTATATTGTCACCCTGCTTATTTAACTTATATACAGAATACATCATGAGAAATGCTGGGCTGGGTGAAGCACAAGCTGGAATCAAGATTGCCAGGAGAAATATCAATCACCTCAGAAATGCAGATGACACTACCCTTATGGGAGAAAGTGAAGAAGAACTAAGAGCCTCTTGATGAAAGTGAAAGAGGAGAGTGAAAAAGTTGGCTTAACACTCAGCATTCAGAAAATGAAGATCATGGCATCCGGTCCCATCACTTCATGGCAAATAGATGGGGAAACAGTGGAAACAGTGACAGACTTCATATTTTGGGGCTCCCAAATCACTGCAGATGGTGACTGCAGCCATGAAATTAAAAGACACTTGTTCCTTGGAAGAAAAGTTATGACCAACCTAGACAGCATGTTAAAAAGCAGAGACATTACTTTACCAACAAAGGTCCAACATTGCTTTACCAACAAAGGTCTATCTAGTCAAAACTATGGTTTTTCCAATAGTCAGGTACAGATGTGAGAGCTGGATGGTAAAGAAAGCTGAGCACTGAAGAACTGATGCTTTTGAACTGTGGAGTTGGAAAAGACTCTTGAGAGTCCCTTGAACCGCAAGGAGATCCAACCAGTCCATCCTAAAGGAAATCAGTCCTGAATATTCATTGGGAAGACTGATGCTGAAGCTGAAACTCCAATACTTTGGCCACCTGATTTGAAGAACTGACTCATTGGAAAAGACCCTGATGCTGGGAAAGATTGAAGGTAGGAGGAGAAGGGGATGACAGAGGATGAGACGGTTGGATGGCATCACCAGGTCAATAGACATGAGTTTGAGTAAACTCTGGAAGTTGGCGATGGACAGGGAGGCCTGGTGTACCGCAGTCCATGGGATTGCAGAGAGTTGGACACAACTGAGCAGCTGAACTGAACTGAACTGAAGCAGGGTGACAGTATACAGCCTTGACATACTCCTTTCCCAATTTGGAACCAGTCTGTTGTTCCATGTCTGGTTCTGACTGTTGCTTCTTGACCTGCATACAGATTTCTGAGGAGGCAGGTAAGGTGGTCTGGTATTCCAAGCTCTTGAAGAATTTTCCACAGTTTGCTGTGATCCATACAGTCAAAGGCTTTGATAAATAAAGCGGAAGTGGATGTTTTCCTGGAAGTCTCTTGCTTTTTCGATGATCCAGTGGATGTTGGTAAGTTGATCTCTGGTTCCTCTGCCTTTTCTAAATCCAGCTTGAACATCTGGAAGTTCACGGTTCATGTACTGTTGAAGCCTGGCTTGGAGAAGTTTGAACATTACTTTGCTAACATGTGAGATGAGTGCAATTGTGAAGTAGTTTGAACATTCTTTGGCATTGCCTTTCTTTGGGATTGGAATGAAAACTGACCTTTTCCGGTCCTGTGGCCACTGCTGAGTTTTCCAAATTTGTGTATATGTATATATATATATATATATATACACATATATATACAACTGAATCAGTTTGCTGTACACCTGAAACACTGTAAATCAATTATACCTCAATTAAAAAAAGAAAAAAGAATACGAGTACAAATATGAAGGTTAAAAATTGGTGCTTCTGGGTGGTGGGTGTATGTGTGATTTTATTTATTACACTGTATTTAAATTTTTGATTTTTAAAAAAAAAATAAATTCAGAGTCTCTTTTAAAAAGCAAATTATACATGGCTAAAGAGAAATATAGGTAAAGTTCTACGGGAGTTCAGAATGGAGAGACATTTTCAAAGGTAGACTGGGACATAGAGGGGTTCAGGAAAGGCACCTGAATTAAGCCTTTAAGGATGGAAAAAAATGAAGATAGTAAGAAAGGGAATGTGGAGTGATTCGATACTCCAGGTAGAATGAACAGCATGAGAACGGCATGGAGACAGGAAAACAAGGGATTCTGGAATAGTTGCTTGGTGGACCAGAAGTACCTGATGACAAAAAGCCAGGAAGCATGGTCTAGAAGTCTCACTCAAAGGGAGCCTTCCAAGGGAACTCAAGAACTTCAGTCTGTTCTGTAGATAGTGGCTTGTTATTATAGGTTTTGGAGTTGGAATGACAGGATCAGGACAGAAAAATTAATCTGGCCTTGAAATATAAAATAGTTTGATAATAGAAGGATCACAGGCAGAGAAAGCAGTTAGGAGGAATTGATTGTAGGAGTCCAAGCAAGAGATGAACACAGATCCTTCCCACATTCCCTCCATTTTTTTAAAGCTTTACTGATCCTGGTGCCCTTTTGATCATACACAATAGTCTTTGGAATAGCGTCTCTGCCTCTGGGATGATGTTTACCAGCCATCCTTCATGTTCCAAGACACGGCTGAAAGTTATAACATGCACTTCTCAGTGATAGCGATTCACTGAGGCAGGCATTGTAAGGACAGCTGGTTGAACTGTGCAGTTTAAAAGAGGATCTAAGTGATTTCTGACCAATCATAACTTTCCTCTTGTACAAACACTAACCTAAAGTGTTCAAAGGTTCCCATTGCCAGGTTCTAGTCCCTAAGACTACAGTAGAAGCCACTTACCTTAGCACATCCCACAGCCCAGGTCTGACAGCAGCTAACTTCTGCAGCTTCAGCATTTTCTCCTATATGGATTCTGACTCCAGCCATGTTGATATGCCCTGTAATCCCATAGACAGAGCCATGCATTTTCTCACTCCCCCCACTCTTTGTTTTTCTGGGATGCTCTTCCTCCCAATCTCTGCTTATCAAAAATACTGTTCATTCTAGGGTCCAAATTCCATTCCTTCCACGAAGACGTTTGTATTCACCCCAGAGGAAATTAGCTCCTTCCTCTCAGTTATCAAAGTTTCTACCAGTCACATGACAGCTTCTTTTCTCTCTAGCATCTCTTCCTCTAGTTAGATTTTGAATCTCTGGAGGTAGTTACCAAGTTTTTCCCTTTTGTTTTTGTTTTGTAAATCCCTCTAAAACAACTAGGCCAAAGCACTTTGCATGTCAAGGTGTATGCTAATTAAAATAACTACCAAGCATTGAAAGCCTGTTTTAGGCACCATATACATGTCTATTCCTCATAATAACTCTAGGATGAAGGTACTGTTATTCTCATTTTATAAAAGAAGAAATAGAGGCTCAGAGGTATTAATTAACCTGCCTAGTATATAGGCGAGGGAGATTAAGAGGTACAAAATTCCAACTATAGAATAAATGAGTCATGGGTACAAAATGTACAGTGTGGAGAATATAGTCAGTAATTATGTAATATCTTTGTATGCTGACAGATTATAACCAAACTTATTCTGGTGATTATTTTGAAATGTATAAAAACACCAAGTCACTATGTTGTGTAATAGGAACTAATATCCTGTTGTAGGTTAATTATGCTTCAAATATGAATAAACTCATAGAAAGAGATCAGATTTGTTGGTTACCTGAGGGGGAGGGGTTGGGGAAGGAGAAACTGGATGAAAGAAGTAGAAAGGTATAAACTTCTAGTTGCAAGATAAATAAGTAATAGGGATTTAAAGTACACCATAATAAATATAACTAACACCGCTGTATGTTATACATGAAAATTGTTAAAAGAGTAAATCCTAAGAGTTCTCATTACAGAAAAAGACTGTTTTTCTTTCTTTAATTTTGTATCTATATGAGATGATAGACATTCAGGAAACTTATTGTGATAATTACTTCATGATGTATGTAATTCAAATCATTGTACTGTACACCTTAAACTTATATGGTGCTATATGTTAATTATATCTCAATAGAACTGGAAGAAAAAGAAAAATAAGATTTGAGTAGGGCTCTGACAGGCTCTGAAGCTTGTTTTGTTTTCATTATATAATGCTGCTTTCTTAAACTGAATAGTTGAATAAATGAAGAATACATTTTTGAACACTTTTTCAACTGGCTTTTCTTTGGCATATTTCCTTCCTGGAGGTCTACTGAGCTGGTAAAGCAGAAGGAAATACCAATCAGTCTTTCTTACCAGCTGTATTAGCTTCAAGTAATAGGAAACCACTGCTGATGGTGACTGCAGCCATGAAATTAAAAGATGCTTGCTCCTTGGAAGAAAAGCTGTGACCAACCTGGACAGCATATTAAAAAGCAGAGACATTACTTTGCCAACAAAGATCTGCCTAGTCAAAGCTATGGTTTTTCCAGTAGTCATGTATGGATGTGAGAGTTGGTCTATAAAGAAAGCTGAGTGCTGAAGAATTGATGCTTTTGAAGTGTGGTGTTGGAGAAGACTCTTTAGAGTCCCTTAGACAACAAGGAGGTCAAACCTGTCAATCCTAAAGGAAATCAGTCCTGAATATTCATTGGAAGGATTGATGCTAAAGCTGAAACTCCAATACTTTGGCCAACTGATGTGAAGAACTGACTCATTGGAAAAGACCCTGATGCTAGGAAATATTGAAGGAAGGAGGAGAAGGGGATGACAGAGGATGAGATGATTGGATGGCATCACCGACTCGATGGACATCAGTTTGAGCAAGCTCTGGGATTTGGCGATGGACAGGGAAGCCTGGTGTGCTGCAGTCCATGGGATTGCAAAGAGTCAGACGTGACTGGGTGACTAAACTGAACTGAACTAAATAGGAAACCAACTCCTACTGACTTACACAGTAGAAGAAAATCTATTGGTTTATAAAGCAAGGAGTCCATTGGTGCATTGCTGGCGTTAGGATTGGATCAATGCTGTAACAAGTTTGCCTTTGGCTTTCTGTTTTGTTTTCCTCTAAATTGATTTCATAACTGGGCAGTCTCTCCCTGTATGATATCAAAGATGGCTCCCAGTAGCTCCAGGTTACATTCTACCAATTTAACAACCCCAGAAGAAAGCACCTCTTTTCTGATAGGTCCTGTAACATTCCCATGTAAGACTGTCCTTGGCCCAGCTTGGGTCACATGCACATCCCTGAAATAATCTCTGTTTGAGAAGTGTTGTGTTGCTCTGATTGGCCAGGGGTAAGCCTGAGGTTTGGGTCAACCCTACTAGAACTCTATGGATTGAGAATGGGAAAGGAAAAATTATGGTACCAGACTAGAAGGGATGCTGGACAGGCAAGATAAATGTCCATTATACATACATTCACTGACCTAGGACTCAACAGTCTATGATCCATGTTGACTGTGCCTGAGTAGAGACAGTAGGTGATTCCATATGTGCGTGCTAAGTCCCTTCACTCTTGTCCGACTCTTTGTGACCCTATAGACTGTAGACTGCCAGGCTTCTCTGTCCATGGGATTCTCCAGGCAAGAGTACTGGAGTGGGTCGCCATGCCCTCCACCCAGGGATCTTTGCAACCCAGGGATCGAACCCGTGTCTCTTATGTCTCCTGCATTGGCAGGCAGGTTCTTTATCATTAGCGCCACTTGGGAAGCCCATGGTCTGCCCTCAAATGACTCACTGCATAAGAGTGTTTTCCTGGTTTAGTCCCAAGGGTTGTGCTGTTCTTTAGAGCAGTTATATAACAAAACATTCTACTCGCGGAAAATGGTTTATGCCTGGCTGGAGTCCTGTGATAGTCTACAGCCAACTGCGAAGAAGAGACTGGGATCTGATACCACCAGGGAACACAGTGTCAACTGAAATAGTCCTAGGCAGGCCAGCTCCACCACTGGGAGGACACAGAAGCAAATAACAAGCAGTAGCTTGGGCAAGCAGTTATTTCCCGGAACCAAACAGAACATGACACGGCTTAATGGGAGACAGAAAATTCTGAGGTAGGACATACTCAGGATTTCAGATAAACAGATAAGTCTGGTCAGCAGGTAGCAGGACCCTAGCCCCTGGACTAAAGTTCAGGGCCAGTCCAGTCTTAAGAAATTGAAAGGGGTAAGCATGTGCCAGTTGCAGGGGAATCGAGATTGGGCAGGGAGTCAGGATTGGAGCTAAGGCACTAGACTAGGCTGAAATCCATGGACTAGGTCTGGAGTGTCCATGGCAGGGCCAGGAGGGCTGAGTCTCGAGAATAAGACTGAAGTTCAGATAATAGATCGGACCGGGACCTAAGTTTAGATGACTGACAGCCTTGATAGGAAACCCTAGAGTGAGGGATGGATGTACTGTAAATTCCTCTTGTCTCTGTGCAGGGTTCTGCAGATGCTATTGAGAGTCTCAGCTGAGGGGAAGGAGAGAGAGAGAAGTTGGTCCCACAATAGGATCCAACCAACTGAAAAAAAAAAAAAATCAGAAACATGCATTCTCTCATTTGAATGCCTAATGTAATAAAAATACAATTGAAAAAAGATTTAGCTGAAACAAAGACACCAGGAAAGAAATAGAGGCAATTGTTTTGTGTGTTTTTAAGATTTTTTTATTAGAGTATCATCACTTTACAATTTTGTGTTAGTTCCTGCTTCAACAAAATGAATCTGCTATACATTTCTTTCCCATTTAGGTCATCACAGATCATTGAGTAGAGTTCCCTGTGCTGTGCAGTAGATTCTCATTAGTCATCCAATTTTACATATAGTAGTGTATATGTGTCAATCCCAATCTCCCAATTCAACCCGCCTCCCCAGCACGTTAAATGAGATTTCCTAGTTTCCTTCACTTCAGAGCTTAGGCTAGTAGGTAGCGAGTACCCTCATATTATAAGGAGACCTGTCAGCTCAGCTTGCTCAAGGGGTTGCCCCCACGTTGGTTCTGACATCTGTAACCTGTCACTCCCATTTTTGGTTTAAGGAAAGAAGATCAAGGGAAGAGGTTTAAAAAATGAAGATGGCTTTAACACTTAAAATATGAAAAAAAAAAATGAGGATTACTTTGAAGAGAACTAAAAAGCTCTGCGGTTTTCTCTCTCTCTGGTCAAGGGAAAGGAAACGATAGGGACCTATCAAGTGGAGAGACTGACACCCCGGTGGATGTGTGGTGAATGGAAGACCTGCCCCGAGCCAGCCGAGACCTGGAGCAGAGTGTGGTGAGAGTTCTTGGGACAATCTGACCAGAGTCCCCTGACTTGTGGTGGAGAGAAACTGATGTTTTTTTCTCACCTGAGAGCTATGTGAGAGGCTGGCTGGAGGACCAAAGATGGTAGGTTAAGTGGCTGGGAAGAGAGAATTGACAGAATGTGTTTGAAAGGCAGTGATAAGGAAGAATAAAATTTTTCCTTTCATTGGTGGAAAGGTAAGCCAGAGTTCTCCTTTTAGCTCGACTACAGATTAGCTGTGCTAGTGTAGAAAACTGCTTGATCTCTCTGAAACTCAGGTTTCTCTTCTATAAAAGGAAGAATTGGACTAGACTGTCTTTAAGGTCCCCCAAAGGTACCTTCAGTGACTTTCTAATTCTGTGGGTGGATTCGACTGAGCTCTATGGTGACTTGTGGGATGGATTATTATATATATATAAATATCCCATTACACTAAGCCCCAGAAATGCAGGTCTCAAGGGTGTAGCATTCTTTTCTTCCCTTACTCCCTCTTCTCTTAACAAGTACTTAAAAAATAAATTATTTAGGGCTTCCCTGATGGCTCAGTGGTGAAGAGGCACCACTCAGGAAGCCCACGCCAATGCAGGAGACACAAGTTTGATCTCTTGTCTGGGAAGATCCCACATACAACTAAGCCTGTGGGCCACAACTATTGAGCCTGTACTCTAGACCCCAGGAACTGTAACTACTGAAAACCACACACCCTAGAGCCCGTGCTCCATAACAAGAGAAGTCACCAGAACGAGAAGCCCGTGCTTTGCAACGAGAGTAGACCCTGCTCGCCACAGCTAGAGAAAAGCCCTTGCGGCAGCGAAGACCCAGGAGAGCCAAAAGGTTAAATAAACAAAAATTATTTTTTTAAAGTTAAATTATTTAAAATTTAAAAAAGAAATAGTAATCCATAATACCACTAACCTGATACATTACTAATTATATTTTGGCAAATTCCTTTCCAGATCTTGACCACCCATCTGCATATTTGCTTCAGTTGCTGTCACTAGCACATGCTTTTTCTGTCCTTACAAGCCCCAGTTCATATCCCACTCATGATCAAGAGAAGTCAAAGCTTAGGGTGCTTCCAATTATTGCATAATAAGAGCAGGCAAGAAACAAACTGGCCTTTGAACTACTCTGGTGTGGCCTCTCTTCCTTCTTAAGTCTCCTTCCTGATGCTTCAGCAACAACTGGAACTCAGGAGGCCTGATAGAGCTAAGTAGCCTCAGGTCTACATGGCACTCACTGTGAGTTTTGTTCTGGGCTAGAAATACCAAGTTATCCATTTAGCAGACATCATAGCAGCCACCAGAGAGTTATGTCAAATCTCTAAAGTCACAGAGAAAACCAATATCAAGGGATATAGAGATGTGCTGGTGATTCTTCTGTTGTTAAAACAAGAGTAATGAGATGGTCACAGAGGATCAGCAAAGTGATGGCTCTCCATCTACCTTTTAAAAAATTGAAGTCTAGTTGATTTACAGTATTTTATTATTTCAGGTATACAGCACAGTGATTTAATATTTTTATAGAATATACTCTATTCAAAATCATTACAAAATAATGGCTACATTTCCCTAATTTGTAGAGTGTATCCTTGTAACTTATCTATTTTATACATAGTAGTTTGTCTCTCTTAACTTACTCCTGTCTCTTCTTTTCACTCTCCCTACTGGTAACCACTAGTTTGTTCTCCATGTCTGTGATTCTGTTTCATTATATACATTCATTTGTTATTTTTTTAGATTCTACAAATAAGTGACAACATAGAGTATTTGTCTTTGTCTGACTTACTCCTCTAAGCACAGTGCCTTCTATGTCTGTCCATGTTGTTGCAAGATACTCCACCCGCTATAGTGCCAGCTCTTGTGTCTCAATCTATATGACCTCAATCCTACTCACAGGAGCACCTCTGAGTGCAGCCCCAGCAAGTCAAGCTTTTTGGAGAGATCTTTGTGCATTCTCATTTAGACAGAGACAGAGATGCTTCAGTCTGGGCCTTAAGATGGTGTCCCTAAAACTTAGTCTGGGATTGGAGAGCCTTAAAGAGCAAGGTGACAAGCAAAGGGCAATGCAGCTAAGAAGCAGCCCGTAGGTAGAAATTGGTCATGGAGTCCCTCGAGCCCTGCAGAGGAGGAGGAGCCTCAGATAAATTTGCAACAGGAATGTAACTTCTTCAGATCTGTTTTAGAAAGATCATTCTGGCAACAGTGTGGGGAATGATTTGAAAAGGATGACTGGAAGCAGAGAACTGGGGTTATTATAATTCTGTTAAGACATCACAAATTTTAAGAAGAACATAGGATTTTATCATTAGAAGATAGAAAGGACAAAATGCACTAGCTGATAGAGAAATTTGAAAAGACCCTGATGCTGGGAAAGATTGAAGGTAGGAGGAGAAGGGGATGACAGAGGATGAGATGGTTGGATGGCACCACTGACTCAATGGACATGAGTCTGAGTAAACTCCGGGAGTTGGTGATGGACCGGGAAGCCTGGCATGCTGCAGTCCATGGGGCCGCAAAGAGTCGGACACAACTGAGCAACCAAACTGAACTGATAGAGAAATACTATACCCTTGGAGAACTCCACAGGTAAAATATCTTTCTTTTTTGTGGGGCTGCCTTTTTATTTTTGGCATTGAACATTTAAAGAAATATGTATTTACTTTTTTCTGATTACAGAAGCAGGCCATACTCACTGAAAAATTTCAAACATTTCAGAAATATTTAATTTAGGAAAAAAGTTCTGTACAATCCCACCCCCCACAGAGGTAACAGCTGTTATTAGGAAAATACCTTCCTCACAGTTGGAAATCTTGTTCTCACCACGAACTCCGGATGCCTCACAACTAGATCTCAAAAGGCAATGCAATGATCAGATTCCCTGAAGAGCAAATGATGAAAGAGTATTCAAAGCAGAAAACGTATACAGAAATAACTGGGCGAAAAGGTGATAAGCTAAAGGATCTAATTCCCATATTTTCTGATCATGGGTTCATTTGCCTGAACTATGTCTGGTACTTGACTAAGGGAGTGGCTAGAGTTTACTTTTGTGGAATAAATGAGCTTTAGAAGTTAACCTTTTTTCTTGGTTAAGTGTTCATTGTTGCAGATTTCTTTCTTCCTTTAAAAAAAAATTATTGGAGTATAGTTGATTTACAATGGTGTGTTAATTTCAGGTGTACACTAAAGTGAATCGGTTATATACAAACATATATCCCCTCTTTTTCAGATTCTTTTAGATTTAGATTCCATATGTTTTCTTTTTAAAAGGAGAAGTGTTGTCCTGAGGCTAAAAAGTATTTTCCATTCCTAGCAGGTAACTTGTGTTGTTGGAAGAGGGTGTTTGCTATGACCAGTGCATTTTCTTGGCAAAACTCTATTAGTCTTTGCCCTGCTTCATTCCGCATTCCAAGGCCAAATTTGCCTGTTACTCCAGGTATTTCTTGAGGTCCTACTTTTGCATTCCAGTCCCCTATAATAAAAAGGACATCTTTTTTGGGTGTTAGTTCTAAAAGATCTTGTAGGTCTTCATAAAACCGTTCAACTTCAGTTTCTTCAGCATTACTGGTTGGGGCATAGACTTGGATAACTGTGATATTGAATGGTTTGCCTTGGAGACGAACAGAGATCATTCTGTCGTTTTTGAGGTTGCATCCAAGTACTGCATTTTGGACTCTTTTGTTGACCATGATGGCTACTCCATTTCTTCTGAGGGATTCCTGCCCGCAGTGTAGATGTTATGGTCATCTGAGTTAAATTCACCCATTCCAGTCCATTTTAGTTTGCTGATTCCTAGAATGTCAATGTTCACCCTTGCCATCTCTTGTTTGACCACTTCCAATTTGCCTTGATTCATGGACCTGACATTCCAGGTTCCTATGCAATATTGCTCTTTACAGCATCGGATCTTGCCTCTATCACCAGTCACATCCACAAACTGGGTATTGTTTTTGCTTTGGCTCCATCCCTTCATTCTTTCTGGAGTTATTTCTCCACTGGTCTCCAGTAGCATATTGGGCACCTGGGGAGTTCCTCTTTTGGTATCCTATCATTTTGCCTTTTCCTACTGTTCATGGGGTTCTCAAGGCAAGAATACTGAAGTGGCTTGCCATTCCCTTCCCCAGTGGACCACATTTCTGTCTTGATGAAATTGAAAGAGGAGAGTGAAAAAGTTGGCTTTAAGCTCAACATTCAGAAAACGAAGATCATGGCATCTGGTCCCATCACTTCATGGGAAATAGATGGGGAAACAGAAGAAACAGTGTCAGACTTTATTTTGGGGGGGCTCCAAAATCACTGCAGATAGTGACTGCAGCCATGAAATTAAAAGACGCTTACTTCTTGGAAGAAAAGTTATGACCAACCTAGATAGTATATTCAAAAGCAGAGACATTACTTTGCCAACTAAGGTCCGTCTAGTCAAGGCTATGGTTTTTCCTGTGGTCATGTATGGATGTGAGAGTTGGACTGTGAAGAATGCTGAGCGCTGAAGAATTGATGCTTTTGAACTGTGGTGTTGGAGAAGACTCTTGAGAGTCCCTTGGACTGCAAGGAGATCCAACCAGTCCATTCTGAAGGAGATCAACCCTGGGATTTCTTTGGAAGGAATGATGCTATAGCTGAAACTCCAGTACTTTGGCCACCTCATGCGAAGAGTTGACTCATTGGAAAAGACTCTGATGCTGGGAGAGATTAGGGGCAGGAGGAGAAAGGGACGACCCAGGATGAGATGGCTGGATGGCATCACGGACTCGATGGACGTGAGTCTGAGTGAACTCCGGGAGATGGTGATGGACAGGGAGGCCTGGCATGCTGCGATTCATGGGGTCGCAAAGAGTTGTATCCGACTGAGCGACTGAACTGAACTGAACTGAACTGAGCAGGTATCTTGACATGGTGGATAACAACAAAAAGTAATTCAGTATTTTTGTGCCCACTTGAACCTATCAAATTGGGATAATAATATCTGTCTGCCTCTCCAGGAAGATGATGAGACAATTGATTTATTTCTTTGCTTTTGAAATCTAGAGGGAAAAATCTAGACTTAAGGCCCTTTGAGAGAAAAAGTTGTCCTTTCTAGACAATTCTTAGAGTTTCTTTAGAAATGAAAACTTTCTTGGAATGCATTCTGGAGCTTTATAACTTTTACCATCAGAAATTCTGAACTCTTTCAAGTGCATATAACAGAAACTCAATTCAGACCAGGTGAAAAAGAGATTATTGTTTCATTCTTCTAAAGTCTGATGAAGTAAGAGTTGGCTTCAAGGATATGTGTTCCATCAGAAACTATGATTGAATTTGAGAAATTCTTCTTCAGTGTTTGCATGTTGCTTGAGTGGAGGAGGTACATTCTCAGAAGCTGTAGGATGACCGTGTGTAGCCTTGCCTTTAAAACATCTGCTTGGGGAGTTTCCTGGCTGTCCACTGGTTAGGCTTCAGCACTTCCACTGCTGCAGCCCAGGATTCAGTCCTGGTCAGGGAACTAAGATCCTGCAAGCTGTGCGGTGCAGTCAAAATAAACAAAACAACAAAAACAAAAAGGTCTGGTTACATCAGTCAAGATGTCTTGAGAGGTTTTGTTCTTTAAGTAAACGAAAGAGAGAACTCTGCACTGAGAGCTTATATGGTCTTGATAAATGATGGAGCCCCCATACCGAGTACAGGCTTATGACGAAATCTTACCCTATCAGGGCATAAGAAGAGGTGGAGCATGATGGTCTGGGACAGGGCTCTGGAGCAGGACTGCTGGAGTCTGTTTTCTTCAGATTAACTCCTCTGCGCATCAGTTTCCTCTCATGTCCAGTGGAGACAGTAATGGATCTGCTTCACAAGGTTATTATGAGGATTAGACAATATATGTAGAGTTCTTGAACAGGCTAACACATAGTCAGTTCTCGGTAATTGTTAGCTATTATTATTTTTGATTACCACTTTCAAGTATGATGTGGCAATTCCCCCTCACCTGTACCTCAATGTCATCCTGGACAGATTCTGTAATATGACAACTAAAACTCAGTTCAGTCTGGTTTAAAATGTCCATCTCAAGATTGGTTCCAAGCTCTCCACTTCCCCTGGTACAAGCTGGACTTATGGCAGAGGAGATCCATGGACTGTTTAAATCCTCCTTCCACTCCAGTGCCCTGGAGGACAGGTGGAAGCTGAGTCACAACCTGGGACACCTCGTCCCCTTCCCTGTTCTCAGGAAGGGGTCAAGGAGAGGGAGGCGGCCTTTGGAGGTCCTTTTAGTAGCTAGTTTACTCTTGTTGGGGAGGCAGCCATGAGACTATTACTCTGGTTCAGTTTTGTCCTGCTACTGCTGTGGCCTCTGTGGAGGGGTAGTCTCACCTGAATGGGTACACAATCTCTTTAGGCCTATGTTCAGTTTGACCTCAGATACCTTTTTAGTGTTACCTTGTGTGTGAGTGTGCATGCTCAGTTGTATCCAACTCTTTGCAACCCCATGGACTGTAACCCGCCAGGCTCCTCTGTCCATGGGATTTCTCAGGCAAGAATACTGTGGAGTGGGTTGCTATTTCCTATTCCAGGGGATCTTCCCCACCCAGGGATGGTACCTATGTCTCTTGTGTCTCCTGCATTGGCAGACAGATTCTTTACTACGAGCCATCAGGGAAGCCCAGTGTTAGATTACTGAAGCACAGTTGGTGCTGGAGAGGAAACTGGAAGTGAGGCTTGATCTTTTTATTGTTGTTATTGTTCTGACAAATAGGGGCCAATTACAGTCAGAACAAACTCTTATTTCCCACAGTGCCTGCTGAGTAACCTCCCGAGGAGGATGTGTAATAGAGCTCAGAATGGCTGAAGCAGGTTAGCGACCACAGACCAGATGCTGTTCAAAGGGCTTCTGGATTTCAAGCACTTTAAATAGAGCAATAACCCAAAATAATGTTTATTGGATATATACTGAAGTCAGGCACTTAGTACACACTATCCATTCTATCAGAGAAGGCAATGGCACCCCACTCCAATACTCTTGCCTGGAAAATCCATGGACGGAGGAGCCTGGTAGGCTGCAGTCCATGGGGTTGCTAAGAGTTGGACACGACTGAGCAACTTCACTTTCACTTTTCACTTTCATGCATTGGAGAAGGAAATGGCAACCCACTCCAGTGTTCTTGCCTGGAGAATCCCAGGGGTGGGGAAGTCTGGTGGGCTGCAGTCTATGGGGTCACAGAGAGTTGGACATGACTGAAGCGACTTAGCAGCATCCATTCTTTATGATAAGGATTATTAGCTCCATTTTACAGATGAGGATAGTGAAGGTAAGAGGAATTAAATCAATTGCCATTATTTTTCTCTTGTTTCCCATTCTTTAAAATAAAAAGGAGAATAATTGCCTTATAATGTTGTGTTAGTTTCTGCTGTACAGTAAAGTGAATCAGCCATATGCATCCATATATCCTCCCCCTTTTGGATCTCCCACCCTACCCACATCCCACCCCTCTAGGTCATCACAGCGTCGAGCTGAGCTTCCTGTGCTTTATAGCAAAGAGAGCCTGGTTTCTTACCTAATTTCTATAGTGGCCCCCTGCAAAAAACTAGTTAAGATTTCAGAGAGGTAATATTAACAAAGTCATAGCTAGCTACCTAGCTAAGTCGCTTCAGTCATGTCCAACTCTGTGCGACCCCATGGACAGCAGCCCATCAGGCTCCTGTGTCCACAGAATTCTCTAGGCAAGAATACTGGAGTGGGTTGCCATTTCCTTCTTCAACAAAGTCATATTTTGGACATGTAGGATTTAGCTCTGATTGCTAATTTTTTTCTGATGCAAATATATGCCTTTACTTTGTATAAATTCACAAGTATAAGAGCCATAAAATGTCAAATTTTTTGCCATCCTTACAGTTTTTTCACTACAGAGAACTAAAGAAAAGAATGATCTTATTGTTGGTAAGTTCAATAGGCACTTTTTCTATCCCTTTAAAATGTGTCTTCTCTATACACATGTATCGCTTCACCTTAATGGAATGAACTTTTTCATTACTAATTTACATACTCCATTAAGCAACAATGTGTTTTAGGGTGACTCTCCCAAGAGCTATTAAGGAAAACAAATGTTATGGTTAATCTATCTAGGATTTGCTAATGGCTTCTGGTTTCCTTTGATCTCAGATCCAAGTGGTAAAACCAGCACTGTGCGTGTGATACACTCATACCAGCTACAGAAACCCGGGCTAAGGGCATGATCAGAAGTTGACAATGGACATGATAATCCCAATTCATTTTTCTTTTTAGTAAGACAGTAATTGACTGGAAATTTAAAATTCTCTTTTTAAATCCTTAAACAAATCACTGTTCTGAAGCTTTTATACTTAATCACTGCCGTCTATCAGCCTCCATCTATTCAATTATGAATAAGCATGTACATGAAGCCTGCTCTGTAGCAAGCACCAGTAGATGTGCTGGCGTACCATGGTAACCAAGGCAGACAGGTTACTTGCTTTCATGGTGCTTAGGTCTAACCTAAGTAGACAGACAGTAACCCAATAAGTAAAATTTCAGATGCTATAGTGTGAGGAATATAAGATTAAATGTCATGAGATAGAGTCATGGGAGGAGGGTAATATTAAATAGGATAGTCAGCAAGGACTGACCTTTGACTGAAATGATGAGGAGGCAGCCACTCAAACACTTGGAAAAGAGCCTCCTCTCAAACCAAAAAACAAGCTATGCAGGGGCTTAAGGAAATGTGTGGCAACTTTTTTTTGCTTTGGCTTCTCCCCAAGGCATGTGGGACCTTAATTCCCCAACCAGGGGTGGAACTCATACCCCCTGGATTGGAAAGTGAAAGTGTATTGGCAAGCAGAGTCTTAACCACTGGAATGCTGGGGAAGTCCCATATGTGGCAACTTTTAACATTTTGGTTACTAAGAATGCAGGCGCTCTCTCCAACACCCGCCTCTCACCCCTGCCCCTCCCATGAGAACCCAGTGCTAAGTGCAGTGTAAGACTGGAATATTTTACTTAACTTTTAGAAGGTGAAAGATCTGGTAAGGAAATAAGCAGAAGTCAAGAAGAAAATGAAGCTGAATTGGAACCTAAAAGACCTACTAAGAAGATCTTCTATCATTAAGGTGAATTCTAGGAAATTTAGTTTCATTGACTCAATAAAGTTACTGACCAGCAAGGAATCCACCCTAAGTCACTCTTCTGTGCTTAGTGCATCACTCTATTTATAACTAAATGTTTCCTGAAGTGAAATAGAAAACACCACTTTGCTCCCTGTATTTGTTTCTCAACAGAGATCCCATAGTAGATTTTCTTACGTTTGTGGTAAACTACTTGTAACCATGCATCAAGGCAATAAAAATAGTTTTCATGTGATTATGTCTTTGGAAGTCTGGCACAAAATGTGATTTCACTTAGAGAGTGTGGTATGACAGCTGTAAATCGCCACATTCCAGCTGAATGCTTCAATATTGTATTTTCAGTGTGACTGAATGGCTGGCTTTTTCTGGCTTTGACTGCCTTTTCCATAGAAAAGCTGGCACTCAGACAAATCCCCCGAGACACCCTCACAAAGAAATGCTGACAGATGTCTGTCTCTCAGAGGTCCTAACTGGGCAACTTTCCATCCAGACGTGCTGGGCATGAGCATGGGTGTCTGTGTCTGTTGGCCTGTGGAAGAGTCCTCTCATTCCATCTTGCCAGCAGCCAAAAGGCTTGGAGAGCCTCTTGGGATGGGAGTTCTGCCTTGGAGCCAGCATGCTCAAGTAGAAAGACACTGAGCCAGTTTAACAGGGCAAGGAGCCTTATTCAAGGAAGCCAGACATAGTGCAGCAGGCTGGGGAATCAAACCTTTCTCCTCATTATATGCTTGGGTCACGGAGGAAGTGCTTAATAAATAATCAGTCCTCGGGGTGGGATGAATGGGGAGATTGGGATTGACATATATATACTATTGATATTATGTATAAAATAAATAATTAATGAGAATTGATGCTTTTGAGCTGTGGTGTTAGAAGACTCTTGAGAGTCCCTTGGACTGCAAGGAGATCAAATCAGTCAATCTTAAAGGAAATCAGTCCTGAATATTCATTGGAAGGGCTGATGCTGAAGCTGAAACTGCAACAATTTGGCCACCTGATGCGAAGAGCTGCTTCAGAGGAAAAGACCCTGATGCTGGGAAAGATTGAGGGTAGGAGGAGAAGGGGTTGAGAGAGGATGAGATGGTTGGATGGCATCACCGACTCAATGGACATGAGTTTGAGCAAGCTCTGGGAGAGAGTGAAGGACAGGGAAGCCTGGTGTGCTGCAGTCCATGGGGTTGCAAAGAGTAGGACACGACTGAGCGACTGAACAACAACAAGGAGAACCTATTGTATAGCACAGGGAACTCTATCCAATGCTCTGTGGTGACCTAAATGGGAAGGGAATCCAAAAAGAGGAGACGTAAGTATTTGTATAGCCGATTCACTTTGCTGTACAGTAGAAACTAACACAACATTGTAGGGCAACTATACTCCAATAAAAATTAATTCAAAGACAAAAAAATAACAATTGGTCCTGTTTAGGCACTCTTGCTGAGATATGTGTGATATACAGTGAATGCTTAACTCAAGGAACTCACCCTAACTTGTTGAGGAAATAACCTATAGCAGCCAACCCTTTTTTTAGCCACTCAACCCCAACTCCAAGACTGCTTACACTCTTTCAGTGATTTTTCAACTAGTTTTATCAAATACTTTCTTCTATGCCAGGCATTGTGCTCTGCTTAAGATATACAGAAATAAAAAGACAGATTGTTCTAGGATTAATATTGTACACACAAAAATGTTTTAATGGTTATGTAGGGGTGGGTAGAATTAGAGGTATGGACAAAGACTCTTAATTTTCACTTTTTGAACTTTACTATTTGAACTTTTTCTAACAATTTTGGGGCAGTGATTTTTGCTTTTTTTTTTTTTTTGGTAACTAAACTAAAATCTGCTGAGCAGCATTTTGTGCCAGGCATCCTTCTGAGCTTTGAGAAGACAGTGGTGAATGAAACAGAAAAATCCCCTGTCCTCATGAAGCTTACATTCCAACTGGGGAGGCAATATAAAATTAAAAAAATCTATACAAGTGTGCTACTATAATATAATGATAATTGATGACATGGCCCATGGTAAAAACATTAAAAAAAAAAAAAGTTTCATTTTTAGGGAATTCCCTGGTGGTCTAGTGGTTAAGAATCCTCCTGTCAATGCTGGGGACATGGATTCAAGCCCTGGTCTGGGAAGACCCCACGTGCCACAGGGCAACTAAGCCTGTGCACCACAACTACTGAAGTCCTAGAACCTCTGCTTTGCAGCAGCAGAAGCCACCACAGTGAGAAGCCCCTGAACCACAAGGAAGAGTAGCCCCTGCTCGCCGAAAAGGGAGACAGCCCGTGTGCAGCAACGAAGACCCAGAGCAGCCAAAAAAAAGTTCTTATTTTAAAAGGTATTCTATTCTGATTTGTTCAGATAATCTTGACTCTGTAGAGACCAGGGTTCTTTACTGGCCTGGGCAAATAGCAGCACTAAGAGAAATGGGCCAGAGGGCCAAGCCTCAAAGCCTTGAACCATCTGGACTTTTGCCAACACTCTCTCCACCCAGCACAAATGAAAAGGCAGTCTGAGCTCCCTGCATTCTTTTGGCACAAGAGTGATGTCAGTCCAGAGTTGGACCTGGCTGGTTGCTCTTGACTGGAGCCCAGGCCTTTTCCCATTCAGTTCGGGGACAGAACTCATTGCTGTGCCAGTATATGAAGGTGCCAACCCTGCCTACCCCACATGCATAGCCTGCTACTTCCTTCCAGCTTTACCAGCTGTTTTTCACTGGCTTCTGGCCTGCCTTGTCTGACAGCTGCCTGAACACACGGACTTAAAAATGAGTTCTAAATGCCCGAGTCCAGCCACTGCATTCCAAACTATTTTTAGGATAACATCCTCCTTCTTTGGCTTCCTGAGAACTACTCTTCTTTTTCTGTTTCCAAACTGTTACCATTCCCAGTTCAGCTACCTCATCTGGGAATGCAAAACTTAGGGGTTCCAGTTACTGCTCACAGCCAAGAAGATGCTGTTTTCACCAAAAGTCCTTTAGTCAAAGAAGAGATAAGACCTGATATTAAAGATACACAATAAAAATTGTATGCACACTATCACTACAAAAACCTAGACAGTCTTTTTTGTTTTTATTTCAAATTGTGATGATAACATAAACCTATTGCAAATACTTTAGAAAATACAGTAAAAATAATTTACACTTTAATAAACTATTTTTATCTGTTCTTGGACTCATATGTTTATTGTTGTTATTGGTTAATTATTCATGCATACAGGAGAAAATTCAAAAAGTAAAATCTCACTGTTCCCTTGCCATCCAGTTCTTCACCCTGAAGAGAATTGTTTATAGTATCTTCTGGCTCTCTCTTTTCTTTTTAGTGAAAACTTTGACATGAAAAGTTAGCCAGCTGGACTCAATTTAGATGACCCCAACTGTGTTGGCAATATCCAAAGTATCATAATCAGGAGCCAGTTGATCATATGCCTTTTTTTCCCCATCAGGCCTAATCAGGGTGTTTACCTTGGCCGCGTTACTGTCATAGAACTGGTTCACAGCCGGTCTGATCTGGGGCTTGTCAGCCTTGACATCCACAGAGAATACCAGTGTCTTGTCTCCTGTTTACTTCCTGGCTGACTTGGTGGTGAGGGAATTTGATGGTGGCATAGCAGTCAAGCTTGTTTCTCCTAGGGGTACTCTTCTGAGCATATTTGAACAGCCTTCTGAGCCACAGTGTTTTGGGTTGCTGGAAGGTGGGTGACTTTCGGATCTTTTTTCTGCAACTGTGGATCCCTTTCAGCGCTGCTTTCTTGGTCTTCAAACGCTTTGCTTTGGCTTCAGTTTGGGTAGGGGCAGGGACTTCCTTCCCTGCTTTAGGTGCCATCTTCATGAAAAGCCATAGTATTCTGTTATAATCCTTTCTATTTCTGTAAACTCTGTAAAATCGTCCTCCTTCAATAAACCTTTCTCTGCTCCAGGCTCCAATGTTTCCGTTTATTAGGCCTCACTGTGAGTTGGGCACATGAACTTTTTCAGTAACAATACATTTTCTGATTTTAATACTTTGATTTTTCTTGCTTCCTATCTTACTTTAGCTAAATATTTGTGAATTTTGTTAGTTTTTTTCTTTTAGAAAACAAGCTCTTGGTTTTATTGATTTCTCTCTATTGTTTCTCCATTCTGTATTGTATTAGTCTCTGTTTTATTCTTTATTATTCCCTTCCTACTGCTAGCTATTGTTTTAATTTGCTCCTTTTTCTAGCTCCTTAAGGTGTAAAGTTACTTTTACCAATATTTTGTTGATTTACCTATGGCTCTGTGTAGGCTCTCTCTAGTTGCGGTGAGCAGGGGCTACTCTTTGTTGTGCTGCTCGGTCTTATTTCGGTGACTTCTCATGTTGAGGAGCACAGGTTTTAGGGCGCTTGGGCTTCATTAGTTAAAGTTCATTGGCTCAGGAGTTGTGGCTCTAGAGAACGGGATCAGTAGTTGTGGTGAGGAGGCTTAGTTGCTCTGTGGCATGTAGGATCTTCCTGGAGCAGAGATAGAGCCCATGCCCCTGAACTTGCAGGCAGATTCTTAACCACTGGACTTCCAGTTCAGTTCAGTTCAGTTCAGTCGCTCAGTCGTGTCCGACTGTTCGCGATCCCATGAATCACAGCACGCCAGGCCTCCCTGTCCATCACCATCTCCCGGAGTTCACTCAGACTCATGTCCATCGAGTCGGTGATGCCATCCAGCCATCTCATCCTCGGTTGTCCGCTTCTCCTCCTACCCTCAATCCCTCCCAGCATCAGAGTCTTTTCCAATGAGTCAACTCTTCACATGAGGTGGCCAAAGTACTGCAGCTTTAGCTTTAGCATCATTCCTTCCAAATAAATCCCAGGGTTGATCTCCTTCAGAATGGACTGGTTGGATCTCCTTGCAGTCCAAGGGACTCTCAAGAGTCTTCTCCAATATCACAGTTCAAAAGCATCAAGGAACCAGAGATCAAATTGCCAACATCTGCTGGATCATGGAAAAAGCAAGAGAGTTCCAGAAAAACATATATTTCTGCTTTATTGACTATGCCAAAGCCTTTGACTGTGTGGATCACAATAAACTGTGGAAAATTCTGAAAGAGATGGGAATACCAGACCACCTAACCTGCCTCTTGAGAAATCTGTATGCAGGTCAAGAAGCAATAGTTAGAACTGGACATGGAACAACAGACTGGTTCCAAATTTGAAAAGGAGTACGTCAAGGCTGTATATTGTCACCCTGCTTATTTAACTTCTATGCGGAGTACATCATGCGAAACGCTGGACTGGAAAAAACACAAGCTGGAGTCAAGATTGCTGGGAGAAATATCAATAACCTCAGATATGCCCATGACACCACGCTTATGGCAGAAAGAGAAGAGGTGCTAAAAAGCCTCTTGATGAAAGTGAAAGAGGAGAGTGAAAAAGTTGGCTTTAAGCTCAACATTCAGAAAACGAAGATCATGGCATCTGGTCCCATCACTTCATGGGAAATAGATGGAGAAACAGTAGAAACAGTGTCAGACTTTATTTTGAGGGCTCCAAAATCACTGCAGATGGTGACTGCAGCCATGAAATTAAAAGACGCTTACTCCTTGGAAGAAAAGTTATGACCAACCTAGATAGTATATTCCAAAGCAGAGACATTACTTTGCTGACTAAGGTCCGTCTAGTCAAGGCTATGGTTTTTCCTGTGGACTTTCAGAGAAGTCCCCAATTCCTTTGTCATGGTTTGATAGAGAAATGTGAAACTGGCTTTGGGTTTTGCTTAAGAGGCTTTTCCAGTGTCTCTTTGGGAGGGTGAATAGTGACTTGGAAAGTAATATGGGGTTTTCTGGGTGTTGGTACTATTATGTCTCTTAGAGACTCCCCTGTTGAGTTTGTGAATATTTAGCAAATTGCAAACTTAAATTATGCCCACACTTCTTTATAATAAAAACTTCAGTTTCTTCCTTATTCCAATATTAGTTTTAGATTCTCAAAAAAGCCCTTCAACTTTTATTAGATAAATATTTGGAATGCCTGCACAGAGGCTAGACCTCCAGGGCCTATAAGTCAAGATTAAATTTGGAAAAGGATTGTGTTCGCTCTAGAGATTAGGAGGGGGAAGAAAAAGGGAGGTGCTCACAATGAGAGGGAGGAACAATAATGTCTAAAAGAATTTACTGTCTCTTTATTTCTCTTCAAACAATTCAATAATGTCTACATTGTTCATTATTGTTTTGTGGAGTGTATTTTCCTTTGGGTGTGTGATAAAGTACTAAATCCTGGAGAAGGAAATGGCAAGCCACTCCAGTATTCTTGCTGAATAATTCCATGGACAGAGGAGCCTGGCAGGCTACAGTCCATGGGGTTGCAAAGAGTCAGACATGACTGAGTGCTTATCATTCAAAGTGCTAAATTCTGTTTTTCACAGGGGTAAAATCAGAGGCTTTCTTATAGGTTATACTAAGAAAGGTCTTTTTGCTCAGGACAATAAAAACATTTCTTCTATTTTATCTTTCTGTACTTCCATAGTTCTTATTAAATTTAAAGCTTTAATGCAACCTATAATTAATTTTGTATATGGGCTTCCCTGGTGGCTCAGATGGTAAAGCATCTGCCTGCAATGCAGGAGACCCCAGTTTGATTCCTGGGTCGGGAAGATCCCCTGGAGAAGGAAATGGCAATCCACTCCAGCACTCTTGCCTGGAAAATCCCATGGACAGAGGAGTCTGATAGTCTACAGTCCATGGGGTCGCAAAGAGTCAGACCACGACTGAGCTACTTCACTTTATAGTATGTGATAGGTGAATTGAAGAAACTAGGGAAAACCACTAGACCATTCAGGTATGACCTAAATCAAATTCCTTACAATTATACTGTGGAAGTGACAAATAGATTCAAGGGATTAGATCTGATAGACAGAGTGCCTGAACTATGGACGGAAGTAAGTAGGGAAAACCGCTAGACCATTCAGGTATGACCTAAATCAAATCCCTTATGATTATACAGTGGAAGTGAGAAATAGATTTAAGGGCTTATCTGATAGATAGAGTGCCTGATGAACTATGGAATGAGGTTCATGACACTGTACAGGAGACAGGGATCAAGACCCTTAGCAAAAAAGCAAAATGGCTGTCTGGGGAGGCCTTACAAATAGCTGTGAAAAGAAGAGAAGTGAAAAGCAAAGGAGAAAATGAAAAATATAAGCATCTGAATACAGAGTTCCAAAGAATAGCAAGAAGAGATAAGAAAGCCTTCTTCAGCGATCAGTGCAAAGAAATAGAGGAAAAGAACAGAATGGGAAAGATTAGAGATCTCTTCAAGAAAATTAGAGATGCCAAGGGAATATTTCATGCAAAGATGGGCTCAATAAAGGACAGAAATGGTATGGACCTAACAGAAGCAGAAGATATTAAGAATAGGTGGCAAGAATACACAGAAGAACTGTACAAAAAAGATCTTCATGACCTGGATAAACATGATGGTGTGATCACTCACCTAGAGCCAGACATCCTGGAATGTGAAGTCAAGTGGGCCTTAGAAAGCATCACTACGAACAAAGCTAGTGGAGGTGATGGAATTCCAGTTGAGCTGTTTCAAATCCTGAAAGATGATGCTGTGAAAGTGCTGCACTCAATATGCCATCAAATTTGGAAAACTCAGCAGTGGCCACAGGACTGGAAAAGGTCAGTTTTCATTCCAATCCCAAAGAAAGGCAATGCCAAAGAATGCTCAAGTGAAGGGAAATGGCTCAGTTGAGCCTGACTCTTTGCCACCCCATGGACAGTAGCCTGCACAAAGCTCCTCCATCCATGGAATTTTCTAGGCAAGAGTACTGGAGTGGGTTGCTGTTTCCTTCTCCAGGGAATCTTCCCGACCCAGGGATCGAACCCAGGTCTCCCGCATTGTAGACAGACACTTTACCGTCTGAACTCCCAGGGAAGTCAAGAATGCTCAAACTACCACACAATTGCACTCATCTCACACGCTAGTAAAGTAATGCTCAAAATTCTCCAAGCCAGGCTTCAGCAATATGTGAACCGTGAAATTCCTGATGTTCAAGCTGGTTTTAGAAAAGGCAGAGGAACCAGAGATCAAATTGCCAACATCCACCGGATCATCGAAAAAGCAAGAGAGTTCCAAAAAACATCTATTTCTGCTTTATTGACTATGTCAAAGCCTTTGACTGTGTGGATCACAATAAACTGTGGAAAATTCTGAAAGAGATGGGAATACCAGACCACCTAACCTGCCTCTTGAGAAGTCTGTATGCAGGTCAGGAAGCAATAGTTAGAACTGGACATGGAACAACAGCTGGTTCCAAATTTGAAAAGGAGTATGTCAAAGCTGTATATTGTCACCCTGCTTATTTAACTTCTATGCAGAGTACATCATGCGAAACGCTGGACTGGAAGAAGCACAAGCTGGAGTCAAGATTGCTGGGAGAAATATCAATAACCTCAGATATGCAGATGACACCACGCTTATGGCAGAAAGTGAAGAGGAACTAAAAAGCCTCTTGATGAAAGTGAAAGAGGAGAGTGAAAAAGTTGGCTTTAAGCTCAACATTCAGAAAACGAAGATCATGGCATCTGGTCCCATCACTTCATGGGAAATAGATGGGGAAACAGTAGAAACAGTGTCAGACTTTATTTTGGGGGCTCCAAAATCACTGCAGATGGTGACTGCAACCATGAAATTAAAAGATACTTACTCCTTGGAAGAAAAGTTATGACCAACCTAGATAGCCTATTCCAAAGCAGAGACATTACTTTGCCGACTAAGGTCCGTCTAGTCAAGGCTATGGTTTTTCCTGCGGTCAAGTATGTATGTGAGAGTTGGACTGTGAAGTCCAAGCGCCGAAGAATTGATGCATTTGAACTGTGGTGTTGGAGAAGACTCTTGAGAGTCCCTTGGACTGCAAGGAGATTCAACCAGTCCATTCTAAAGGAGATCAGCCCTGGGATTTCTTTGGAAGGAATGATGCTAAAGCTGAAACTCCAGTACTTTGGCCACCTCATGCGAAGAGTTGACTCATTGGAAAAGACTCTGATGCTGGGAGGGATTGAGGGCAGGAGGAGAAGGGGACGACCCAGGATGAGATGGCTGGATGGCATCACTGACTCGATGGATGTGAGTCTGAGTGAACTCCGGGAGTTGGTGATGGACAGGGAGGCCTGGTGTGCTGCGATTCATGGGGTCGCAAAGAGTCGGACACAACTGAACGACTGAACTGAACTGAATAAGAGGTAGTGATCAAGACCATCCCTAAGAAAAAGAAATGCAAAAAGGCCAAATAGTTGTCTTATTAGGCCTTACAAATAGCTGAGAAAAGAAAAGCTAAAGGCAAAGGAGAAAAGGAAAGATATATCCATTTGAATGCAGAGTTCCAAAGAAAGGAGAGATAAGAAAGCCTTCCTCAGCAGTCAATGCAAAGAAATAGAGGAAACCAGTAGAAAGGGAAAGACTAGAGATCTCTTCAAGGGATCTCTTCAAGGGATCGCTTCAAGGGAACATTTCATGCAAAGATGAGCACAATAAAGGACAGAAATGGTATAGACCTAACAGAAGCAGAAGATATTAAGAAGAAGTGACAAGAATACACAGAAGAACTATACAAAAAACATCTTCATGGCCTTGATAACCATGATGATGTGATCCCTCACCTAGAGCCAGATATCCTGGAATGTGAAGTCAAGTGGGCCTTAGAAAGCATCACTATGAATAAAGCTAGTGGAGGTGATGGAATTCCAGTTGAGCTATTTCAAATCCTGGAAGATGATGCTGTGAAAGTGCTGCACTCAATATGCCAGCAAATCTGGAAAACTCAGCAGTGGCCACAGGACTGGAAAAGGTAAATTTTCATTCCAATCCCAAGAAAGGCAATGCCAAAGAATGCTCAAACTACTGCACAATTGTACTCATCTCACATGCTAGGAAAGCAATGCTCAAAATTCTCTAAGCCAGGCTTCAGCAGTATGTGAACCTCAAACTTCCAGATGTTCAAGCTGGTTTTAGAAAAGGCAGAGGCACCAGAGATCAAATTGCCAACATCTGCAGGATCATCAAAAAAGTAAAAGAGTTCCAGAAAAAAATATCTACTTTTGCTTTATTGAGTACACCAAAGGCTTTGATTGTGTGGATCACAACAAACTGTAGAAAATTCTGAAAGAGATGGGAATACCAGACCACCTGACCTGCCTCCTGAGAAATATATATGCAGGTCAAAAAGCAATAGTTAGAACTGGACATGGAACAACAGACTGGTTCCAAATTGAGAAAGGAGTACCTCAAGGCTATACATTGTCACCCTGCTTATTTAACTTATATGCAGAGTACATCATGGGAAATACCAGGCTGGATGAAGCATAAGCTGGAATCAAGATCACTGGAAGAAATATCAATAACCTCAGATATGCAGATGATACCACCCTTATGACAGAAAGCGAATAACTAAAGTGGCTCTTGATGAAAGTGAAAGAGGAGAGTGAAAAAGTTGGCTTAAAACTCTACATTCAGAAAGCTAAGATCATGGCATCTGGTCCCATTATTTCATGGCAAATAGATTGGGAAACAGTGGAAACACACTTTATTTTTCAGGGCTTCAAAATCATTGCAGATGGTGACTGCAGCCATGAAATTAAAAGACCCTTGCTCCTTGGAAGAAAAGCTATGACCAACATTTTAAAAAGCGTATTAACCAGCATATTAAAAAGCAGAGATGTTACTTTCCCAACGAAGGTCAAAGTTCTGGCTTTTCCAGTAGTCATGTATGGATGTGAGAGTTGGACTATAAAGAAAGCTGAGAGCCAAAGAATTGATGCTTTTGAACTGTGGTGTTGGAGAAGACTCTTGAGAGTCCCTTGGACTGCAAGGAGATCTAACCAGTCCAACCTAAAGGAAATCAGTCCTGAATATTCATTGGAAGGACTGATGCTGAAGCTGAAACTCCAATACTTTGGCCACCTGATGTAAAGAACTGGTCATTTGAAAAGACCCTGATGCTGGGAAAGATTGAAGGTGGGACGAGAAGGGGATGACAGAGGATGAGATGGTTGGATGGTATCACTGACTCGATGGACATGAATTTGAATAAGCTTCAGGAGTTGGTGATGGACAGGGAAGCCTGGCATGCTGCAGTCCACGGGGTTGCAAAGAGTCAGATGCGACTGAGCGACTGAGCTGAACTGATGTGATGGGTATCTGATTTTAAAAAATTGTTTAGACAATTATCTTAGAACATTTATTAAAGAATTCTTTTTTTCTAATTTAAAATTCCTCCTTTATTATATACAAATCTTTGATTATGTGAATCTGTTTGATCTCATGTATTTGCCTACATTTTTCCTGACCTTGTACATGCCTGTTTTAATTACTTTATTATATCTTTTATATTTGCTGGTAGAGGTCTACCCCTTCAGTCTTCTTTTTTCCATTTATCCGTTTAACTAACTATGCATATATATGTATATAAAAGCATGGCATGCTGCAGTTCATGGGGTCAAAAAGAGTCAGAGACAACTAGGCAACTGAACAACAACAATAAGTTATATGTATTTGGAGAGGTTTCATGTGCCTCAAAGGCATTCACTGTATTAAAACATATCGAGAAAGGCACAATGCTGGATCACCAAAGGGGTTTTTAGTCTATGTGGTAGACAATAAGTAAACAATTAGGGGACATCCCTGGTGGTCCAGTGGTTAAGACTCCTCAATTCCAATGTAGGGGGTACAGGTTCAATCCCTGGTTGGCAAACTAAGATCGTACACATTGTGCTGTGTGCAGCCCCCACAAGAGTAAACAAATATAATTAGATAATTACTAAAATAGCGTCAGTCCAGGGGAGGGACTGCCTGACATGGCTGGTAGCTAACTTTAGGAGAACTCTTCAAAGATAGCAGTAATTGATCATAGGAAAACACTGGGGAGAAGATGTTTAAAGGCAGGACAACTATTGCAAGGGCACAGCAGCACAAATGGCTATGGCATGTTCAGGCTACTACATGTGGTCTGGAAAGGCTTCTTTTTAAAATTTTTATTTATTTATTTTTGGCTGCACTGAATCTTTATTGCTTCTCGTGTGCCTTCTCTAGTTTCAGCGAGTGGGGGCTACTCTAGTTGCGGCTCCCAGGCTTCTCATTGTGGTGGCTTCTCCTGTCACAGAGCATGGGCTCTAATTGCCTCACCGCATGTGGGATCTTCCTGGACCAGGAACCGAACTGCGTCCCTGCATTGGCAGGTGGATTCTTAACCACTGAACCACCAGGGAAATCCCCCAGAATGGTTCCTTTTATTCATTTATTTGTTTATTCATGTTGGATTCACCGTCAGCTATTTAAGCTTGGGTCAGATCATGAAGGGCTTCAAGATGGTCTCTTAGACACCACTCTAGTGGTAATATGGAAAATTGCTTAAAGGAGAGTAAGAAGAGAGATGATGAGATCTGAATGAGGAAGGTAAGGAAGAGGAGATGGAGGTGTGACTAGACCAGTGTTTGGATGGAGAGTAAAAAACAAGAGGAATTCATATTCATTCATTATTCATTTAACAAGTTGAAATTAAGTGAATGTTAAATGAGAGTTCTTGAGCTAAATGAGTGAACTCTTGGAGTCAGTGATGGACAGGGAGGCCTGGCGTGCTACAGTCCATGAGGTCCCAAAGAGTCGGAGACGACTGAGCGACTGAACTGAACTGAAATGAGAGTTCTTAGGTTTCTGATTTGAGCAAGATAGGAACTGATGGTGCCATCCCCCAAGATCATGAATACAGGAAGTGTTTAAAGTTTGGAAGGATGAAGTTTTTTTGTTGGGTCTTCGTTGTGGCTCACAGGGTCCCTAGTTGTGGCATCCAGGCCCCAGAGCTAGCTGTGGCTCATGAGTTTAGTTGACCCTTGGCATGTGGGATCTTGGGGCTTCCCAGGTGGTGCAGTGGTAAAGAATCCACCTGCCAATATAAGAGACACAGGAGATTAAGGTTCAATCCTTGAGTCAGTAAGACCCCTGCAGTAGGAAATGGCAGTCTATCCCAGATTGCCATTTCCTGGAAAATTTCATGGACAGAGGAGTCTGGCGGGCTACAGTACAAACTCAGCAACTTAGAACACACACATACACACATACACACATACACACACACACACATACACACACGGGGGATCTTAGCTCCCTGACCAGTGGTCGAACCTGCATCCCCTGCATTGGAGGGCAGATTCTTAATGACTGGACACCAGGAAAGTCCCTGGAAGAATAAAGTTGATTTCAGATTTGGATATTTGAGTTTGAGGTGCTTGTGGTATACCCTGGTATACACGTCTAATAAGTATTATGTGTGTAATTCTGGTGTTTGAAATAAAAATTTATCATCTATATATCTATACATGGTTGTTGAAGTCATGGGCAAGATTGCCTAGAAAAAGTCTGTAAACTGAGAAGAGAGTGGATATCTAGGGGAGATACCAGCATTTAAGGTAAAGTAAAAAGAAACATTTCCTTCAAAAAGAGTTTACTAAGTGGTCAGAGAATTGTCATGGAAACCATGAAGGAGGGAGCAGTTAATGTATTAAGCAATGGAGAGAGGTAGCAAATGACTAAAAACTGAATCCAGTGAAAAGCTCACTAGTGACTATAAGGAGAGAAATTTCAGGTGAGAAAAGATGTAGAAGTCAAGAAGCAAGGAAGTATAGATAGGCAGTATCCAAAACAAAATTCAGCATCTTTCTCTCCATTGTGACTCCTCTTCCTGCAACCTTAGACACAGATATTCCCCTCAGCCTCCTAAGCCAAAAATTCCCTAAACACCTAACTCCTTCACTCTCATTTATTATCCTTGTCTAATTATGGCATTATTCCCCTAATTTGACTTCTTTAATTAATACTTCTAATATTCCAGAAGGATAAATCCCAGACATCATGATAATCTATGGATTGTGGTATTAGAGATGCTTTTTTATATTTTTCTGTCTGGTAATTTGCTTTTTCAGTATTCTTCTGGAATAACTGTTATGTATTTACTCACATAATTAAGTAAAAGTTTTAAAATAATTTTTCTCACACATCTTATATCTGACATCATCTCTTTGTTTCTAGTCTGCTACCAGGGGTCTAGCCAGATTTATTACAATAACTTCTTACCTTTTCTCTTCCTGCAGGTAGTGTGGCACTCCTCAAATTCTGTCACTGGGCAGTCAGAATAAGCTTTGTAAATACAAATCTTAATACATTTCTCTCCAGTTAAAAGTTCTTCAATGCCTTCAGATATCTCTGAGGATTAACTTCAAACTTCTAGCATTCTGTGATAATGCCCTTGTCTTATCTTATTTTTGCTCATTCTCCTATTCTTTTCTTGAAGCTCCCATTCAAAGATAAGCAGTAAAAACTGGTTTCTCCTCCTTTCCTTTGTGAATTCCCTCTCATCCTTTAAACCAGTTTAAAAATCATTCTTCCTAGACCTTCACTGCAGCTCCATTCTAATTCAGACACTCCTCTCTTCTGCAATCTAGGCACCTCTCAATCAGTGTCATCTCACAGTATTAATAAGCCTGTTCATCTTTTCCTAATTTGTTGGCTATTTAATTTTCCTTCTGTGAATGTACTATTTACATCTTTTGTTCACTTTTCTGTGTTGTACTTTTCTTATTGATTTGTGGTAATTCTTATTTATGTTGCAAATATTTTTTCTCAGTCTATTTCTAGGTTTTAAAGTTTATTGTTTGGTATTAAAAAAACCTTTTTTTAGGGAGTTCCCTGGTGGCTAGTTTTCATTCCAATCCCAAAGAAAGGCAATGCCAAAGAATGTTCAAACTACTGCGCAATTGTCCTCATCTCACACAGTAGCAAAGAAATGCTCAAAATTCTCCAAGCCAGACTTCAACAGTATGTGAACCATGAACTTCCAGATGTTCAAGCTGGAAGTTGAAAAAGCAATAGAGTTCCAGAAAAACATCTGCTTCTGCTTTATTGACTATGCCAAAGCCTTTGACTGTGTAGTGGCGGTTTAGTCGATAAGTCGTGTCCAACTCTTGCAACCCCATGGACTGTAGTCCCCCAGGCTCCTCTGTCCATGGGATTTTGGATTGCCATTTTCTTCTCCAGGGGATCTTTCTGACCCAGGAATAGAACCTGGTTCTCCTGCATTGCAGGCAGATTCTTTACCAACTGAGCTATGAGGGAAGCCCTCATTACTGACTGTGTGAATCACAACAAACTGGAAAATTCTTCAAGAGTTGGGAATAACAGACCACCTTACCTGCCTCCTGAGAAATCTGTATGCGGGTCAGGAAGCAACAGTTAGAACGGGACATGGAACAACAGACTGGTTCCAAATCGGGAAAGGAATACCTCAAGGCTGTATATTGCCACCCTGCTTATTTAACGTATATGCAGAGTACATCATGAGAAACGCTGGACTGGAGTCAAGATTGCTGGGAGAAATATCAATAACCTCAGATATGCAGATGACACCACCTTTATGGCAAAAAGTGAAGAACTAAAGAGCCTCTTGATGAAAGTGAAAGAGGAGAGTGAAAAAGTTGGCTTAAAACTCCACATTCAGAAAGCTAAAATTATGGCATCTGTTCTCATCACTTCATGGCGAATAGATGGGGGAAACAATGGAAACAGTGACAGACTATTTTCTTGGGCTCCAAAATCACTGCAGATGGTGACTGCAGCCATGAAGTTAAAAGACCCTTGGTCCTTGGAAGAAAAGCTATGACCAAGCTAGATAGCATATTAAAAAAGCAGAGACATTACTTTACCAACAAAGCTGGTAAAGTTGGTCAAAGTTATGGCTTTTCCAGTAGTCATGTATGGATGTGAGAGTTAGACTATAAAGGAAGAGTGCTGAAGAATTAATGCTTTTGAACTGTGGTGTTGGAGAAGACTCTTGAGAGTCCCTTGGACTGCAAGGAGATCCAATCAGTCCATCGTAAAGGAAATCAGTCCTGAGTATTCACTGGAAGGACTGATGCTGAAGCTGAAACTCCAATACTTTGGCCACCTGATGTGAAGAGCTGACTCATTGGAAAAGATCTTGATGCTGGCAAAGACTGAAGGCAGGAAGAGAAGGGGACAACAGAGGATAAGATGGTTGGATAGCATCACTGACTCAATGGACATGAGTTTGAGTAAGCTCCAGGAGTTAGTGATGGACAGGGAAGCCTGGCATGCTGCAGTCCATGGAGTTGCAGAGTTGGACATGACTGAGAGGCTGAAGTGAACTGAACTGAACTGGTGGCTAGTGATGAGGATTCTGGGCTTTCATTGCCATGGCCTAGGTTCAGTCCCTGGTCAGGGGTCTGAGATCCCACAAGTTGTGGCTAAAAAAAAATTTTTGTTTTTTTAGTAAAATATATCAAGTGTTTAAAAATGGTTTTGCATCTTTCTCAAGAAGACCTCTATACCAAAGATATAAATTTCTTGCTTATGTATTTCTTCTCGATATTTGTTTTGCTTTTTATACTTACCTCTTGGCATTTGTTTCTAAAGAAGCATTATCCACATTATTAGTTTCTTTGTAATTTTCTATGGTTGAAAAATCTACAGAATTCCAAAGTTGTCCAGTGGTCACAACTCTATGCTTTCATGCTGAGTGCCCAAGGTTCAATCCTTGGTCAGGGAACTAAGATCCCAGAACTATAAAATAATAATAGAATAGGGAACTATTATTATGATTATATAATAGGGAACTATTTACCCAGTGCTACCAAAAAGAAAATCTATTTATTTATTGAATGCTCATTTAGGTGTTGGCACTGTCAGGTGCTGGGGCATACAAATGGACAAGAAGGGAAGGCCCCTTATCTTAATGGAGCTTACATTCTAGAGGTAGAGGCAGACAGTAAACAAATAATCTAAATAAATATTGCTTTTAATAATGACCACAAATTAATTGAATGGGAAGCTGCTGAAATCATTTATCTCAGAATGGGACTCAAACCCACCCAAAATCCTACTTGGGACTTGAACCCATGTGGCTGGGACTTGAACAGCCAAAACCCATTTTGGGACTCCGTGCTTAGTTGCTCAGTCATGTCCTACGCTTTTCAACTAGCTGGCCAGGCTCTTCTGTTCATGGGGATTCTCCAGACAAGAATACTGGAGTGGGCTGCCATGCCCTCCTCCAGGGGATCTTCCCAACCCAGGGACTGAACCAAGGTCTCAGGCGGATTTTTTACTGTCTGAACCACCAAGGAAGCCCTTTGGGACTCTAAACCAGCCAAAATCCACAGGCTTCCAACTGAGATCACAGATCTGGTTTCAACACCTAACAAAGCTCAGGTTTCTGATGTCTCATCGTAGAAAGAATTCAGTGAGAGACAAAGTGATAGGTAAGAGGTGGATTCTTCAGAGAGAAACATGCTCCACAGAAGAGTGTGGGCCATCTCAGAGGGTGAGTACAGCAGCCTCAGAGTGTGTGGTTAGCTTTTATGGGTTGGGTAATTTCACAGGCTAATGAGTGGGAGTATTATTCCAACTATTTTGGGAAATGGATGGGGGTTTCCAAGGATTGGGCCACTGCCCACCTTTTGATCTTTGATGGTTGACCTTGGAACTGTCATAGTACCTCTGGGTGTTGATGGATGCTCAAGGGCTAGTCAAAGGTGACTTGTCTAACATCGTGGACCCATTTGAGTCTAATCAGTTTATGTCCTTTTCTCAGGCTATGTCATTCTTTCAAAGGTTGTGCCCTGCCCCCTTCCCTCCTGTTTTCGCTACCTCCTAACAGAGGTCATTGAAGGTCTTAATATAAGTAGGCAGAGGATGTGTACAAAAAACAGTTCCACTGAGTGGATCACCTATTGGTTTTCAGACTGCTTCTGCATTTACTATCATACTAAAAAATAATTCTATCAGGAATAACTCCCTCTGTATGTTTATTCCCACAGAATAGTTTCTTAGCGATTTAATTAAAGGATAGAAAGAATCAGTATTTTTACACACATTGCCAAATTGCTTTCAAGAGGACATTCCAATACACTCACCAGTAAAGGAATATCGCTCTGGGAGGTAAGAGTGGAAACTGTAACCATAAAAAAAACACGTACATTTAGGGTCAGGAAAAGGAAAAGATAAATGAGCCATCCTGGATTTACAAGTGACGGGTGACAGGTCAATGACGTGGGAAAGCATTTGCTTGGGAACAGGATTCAAAACCCATTTCCTTTTTTTTTCGCTCTGCTGTGGGGCATGTGGGATCTTAGTTCCAGATAAGGGATCCAATCATGCCCCCTGCAGTGGAAGCGCGGAGTCTCAACCACTGGACCTCCAGGGAAGTCCCTCTAAACCCATTTCTGCCACCCTGTGACCTTCACAGGTTACAGCTGCCAGCTGAGTCTTAATTTCCTGAAATTCGGTGGGTTCGGCTTAGCCTTTATGTTTTCCAACATCTCCAGACAAAGCACTGTCTAGCTTTTCCAGATTCAAGACAGGTTGTCTAATTGGTACAGATTGGAATCAACACCTGCGGTGAAACGCCAATTAATCACTCCTGGCCACTTCCGGCTGCCGGGACAAAGGGATTTAAGTGTCTGGGACCGCACTTCCGGATAATTAGAGATGTGCATTACAAGCCTGAGCCCGCGAGTCACACCGGCTGACGCCGGTGCCATGACTGCGCATGCTCCGCGCAGTCACGAAGCAGGGTAGGGCAGCAAATGGGGCGGGCACCCTGACTTGTCTCGCGGTTACTGGGCGGGCGCGAGCGCGCGAGCCTTGGGGGCGGGGCGGGGCGGAGCCTAGCCCGAGTAGGCGCTGCAGATCTCAGCTTAGCGTCACTGCTCGAGGAGCTGAGGTCGTCTCAGGTGAGGTGGTCGACCCGGAAGTGGCTGTGCTGTGGCCCCTGGGTGTTGTAAGGGTCCTGCAGCGGAGTTGTTAAGGGGGAGCGGCCTCATCCCGCTTCCTCCACCTACCCTGAAACAACCATGACGAAAGGCAGAGCGGTCGAAAGATCGCAAACGGCGGCACTCCATTCGACCCCTCCGGGGGACAAGGCAGCGGGGACGCGGGGTCCCTCGACGCCCGGCAGCACAGGCCACCTGAAAGGTGAGTAGACCTAGGAACCAGCGCGGGGCCTGGCCCAGAGGCGGAGGTGTGCCGGAAGGGGTTTAGGAGGAGAAAGGACCCCAGCGGGTACCGGGGATCTGCGGGTGAAAAGGGGCATCCAGGAGCGGGAGCAGAGATATTGGAAGACCTCGGCTACGGCCACTGCCCGCCTTGTGCCCACTGTCCATAAGGCCAGACACCTAAATGGGGTGCGTTCCTAAATTTTTTTTTTTTTTTTAGTTGAATTCAGCTAAAGGAATGAAACTCTGGCTTGTTGATGCTCAGGGAGATTGTAATGTTGATAATATTAAAGCCAGGCAGAACTGGAAGGAACGTTAGCATTCTTTGCTTTCGTTTTTACAGATGAGGAAACTGAGGTCCAGAGTGGATATATAACTTACACAAAGTCACAAAGCCAGATAAGTGAAGTAGTGGCTAAAAGCAAGGAGTTAACTGTTAATACGTCCAGATGCCACTTCCAGGTGGCAAGAACACTTGAGTCTGAGTCCTTCCTCTACCACTTATGACTTGGGACTTGTTATCCTTTAAAAGTTCAGTATCTGAGCTGTACAGTGGGGGATGTTGATAATAGTAATAATATCTACTTACAGTTGGTGCGTGGATTAAAGAAAATAATTCATGTAAAGGATTTAGAGTGATGTTTGGCTTATTTGAAGTGAAGGCTGAATAAATGTTAGTAATTACTATTATAGCTAAGATCTCTTATTCTTAAGCGGTTTTTATTTTTATTTTTTTTTTGCACTACTCCATGTTGGAATTTCTCAGGGCTTTAAATATTATTTTAAGGAAAAAAATATACCCAGAAACTAAATACTTTGATGCCATCTGAGCTAGAATTTTCAGCAGTTGAAGTGATTAAACTCTTTAAATGCTTTTAAAGCCCATTAACTTGGAGTTGTTGTTTAGTCGCTAAGTGGTGTCTGACTCTTTTGCAACCCCATGGACTGTAGCTCACCAGGCCCCTCTGTCCAGTAAACGTGGAGTGATTGAAACAAATGGATGTCTCCATTTAGTTGTTAGTTTAGTTGTCTCAGTTAAGTTGTCTACAGCTCACACTGATGTGTTCCGCCACCAGTGATGGGTAAAGAGAGAATCTTTTAAGTGTCAAATCCCATGGACTGAGGAGCCTGGTAGGCTGCAGTCCATGGGGTCGCTGAGGGTTGGACATGACTGAGCTGACCTCACTTTCAGTTTTCACTTTCACGCATTGGAGAAGGAACTGGCAACCCAGTCCAGTGTTCTTGCCTGGAGAATGCCAGGGATGGGGGAGCCTGGTGGGCTGCTGTCTTTGGGGTCGCATAGAGTCGGACATGACTGAAGTGACTTAGCAGCAGCAGCAGCAGCAGCAACATTATTAACTAAATCAACAATAAAGTATTGCACACTTTAATGGAGGTAATGTTTAACATTCAACTGAATTTTTTTGAATCAAGTTTAAAATATATGAAAAATTTAGAAAGTGTCTTGCAGAAAATGGTATTTTACTTTAAAATATTTTAAGATGCCTCCAGTCTGATTTGGGTCTTTCAGCTTTATATATTTGGATGTTTTTCTACCTCATAGACATAGACCCAAATAACTGCAAAAACCCAGAAATGAATTGTTTTCAAAGTATAAATACACTGTAAATGACAGGAATCATCTTTTGAAGATGTTGTGATTGAGAGTGACAGTAATCCAAGGGTTTTTTGAAAAAGTATTTACCAGATAAGTCATCCCTAAAGATTATCATTTGGTTTGGAATAGCAATCAATTGCTTTATTACTTTTTTTTTTTAACTTAAAGCTGTTCGGAAAATAAAAAATAAGACCTTGAAACCTCCAAAGCGCTTTTACAATTGTTTATCTTATTTCACACATCCACCACAGTTATTTTTGTGATGCTGTCAAGAAACTACAAATCTACTGGAAGACAAAGGGTAGAGATGTGAAGGTATGCCTTCATAGAGAAGTAGGGTTTGGATTAGTAGACCCGAGTGGGATTCTGGGCAGAGGAGACATTAGGCTTGAAAGTTAGTGTGAACCACTCATGTGTGTTTATAAAGAGATAAAATTGTCAGGAGTGGACTAGTTCTGTTGGGTGGTAGTAGGAGATAATGTTGGCCATGGTCAAAATGATGTTAGTATAAAGGGCTTTAAGTCCTAGGCAAAGGATTTTTTTTGATCTATCTGCTTATTAATAATTCTCAGGTTTTTCTTTTCCTCTGCCTCTCTTTTTCTTTTTAATTGGTGTTAGGAATTCTGTCTTTGTGTACAAGATTTTGTGGACCCGTTACATGATAGGGTGTAAGTTCCTTGCTGGTGGTAATTAGCTGGGCTTCCCTTGTAGCTCAGCTGGTAATTAGCCTCCAATTAAAATAAATAAATTTAAATTAAAAAAAAAAAAAGAATTTGCCTGCAATACAGGAGACCCTGGTTTAGTTCCTGTGTTGGGAAGATCCCCTGGAGAAGGGATAGACAACCCACTCCAGTGTTCTTGGGCTTCCCTGGTGGCTCAGATGGTAAAGAATCTGTCTACAATGTGGGAGACATGGGTTCGATCCCTGGGTCAGGAAGATCCCTGGAGGAAGGCATGGCTAATTAGCTGGTGATGTGATGTCAGTAGTAACCACTTAGCAACCGATTTTCCAAGTTATTATGAAAAATAATTTTTGTTAATTTTAGGTGGTAACTTGGTATCCAGAAAGGAAAAGTTTTGGAGGGAAAAAAGCAGCAGTAACTCTTGACTACATAGTAATTGAATATTTCTGTAAATTCCAGGACACTTTAAATAAGTTTGTGTTTTTGTTAACTGATACATCTACATAACTGACGAGTAGTAGTTGTCACTGTGTGTATGTTTAAAATACTAGGGCCTTCTCTGGTGGTCCAGTGGTTATGACTCTGCCCTCCCAATTCAGGGGGCACAGGTTCCACTCCTTGTCAGGGAACTAGGTCCCACATGCCACAACTAAGACCTGGAGCGGCCAAATTAAAAAAGGAATATTTTACACCTCACATGCAGTATTTGGTACATTCAGTGGATTCCTCATCTTGACTTGGGCTTCCCTTGTGGCTCAGCTGGTAAAAGAATCCACCTGCAATGCAGGAGACCTGAGTTCGGTCCCTGGATTGGGAAGATCCCCTGGAGAAGGGAAAGGCTACCCACTCTAGTATTCTGGCCTGGAGAATTCCATGGACTTTATAGTCCATGGTGTCGCAAAGAGTCTGACAGGACTGAGTGGCTTTCACTTTCACCTTGACTTTAGTCTGACATTTGAGTCTTATACACTGAAGACCACTGTGAGGATTTGAGCAGGGCAATAATACTGAAAGTCTAATTCTTGCATGATTAGAAAAGGTGAGACACAAGAGGTAATAATACTTAAGAGGCTCTTGACCTACTCTTTGTGCAAGAATACATGGACCAGGTGTTTTATTTTCTTTTGTTTGCCCTGGCTGATCTTTTTTACTAGCAAATCATCGAAGTTCCCCATTTTGATTTAAGAGAACTCTTAAGGCCACATTTTTCAATATATAGGTCATCCCTTTGTAAGCATTGTGAAATGAGTTTGATAGGTAATCATGAGCCATTTAAAAAAATTGAAGGAAAAATAGAGTTCTTTGCATATCGTAGGCTAAGTATTCTTTTAATTTTATTTTTCAGTCATATAGTTTTGCGTGTATCAGATCATGGTATAAAATACATTGCTTATTGTGGAATGCAGCCAAAAATGTTTGAGAAACACTGTCCTGAAGTTGGTTTTACTGCTCTTAGAAGACAGTATTGTTTGAGCTTGGATAATAAAGTCCTTCTCAGATGCCTGTTCTAGGTTCTGCCTTGCTAATGTGGTTCAACAAATATCCTTTGAGCATCAGCTGTGAGCTAAGTACTAGCTTAGAGGAAGAAGAAGGAAGCTCTGATTAACTAAGAGTAAAATTGGCAACTGGACGTCAACCAAGGTATATTAATATGATGTGCTGATGTCAGACTCAACCCAAATATTATATATCAGGATTCTTTTGTTTATAATCAGTAGAGTACACAATTGAAACCTTTGCTGAAAGGAAGTCTATTGGTTCATATAACTAAAAAGTAGAGAGATTAAGTGGGATTCACTGGCTTTAGTCTGGAACCAATGGCTGTAATATCATCAGGATCAGATTTCTTTCATATCTTGGTTTGCTTCCTTGATATCAGCTTTACTTAAGGTTGATTTCTCTTGCAGGTCCAGGTAAAGCTAAATGCTTCCTTGATAATTTTGAGCCTATTTTTCCTAGTATTACCAATAAAAGTCTAGTCACTCCGATTAGATTGCCTCAGATAAAATGCTTGTCCCTGAGCCTATCACTGTTGTCAGAGGGTAAGAATAACTTAATTGGCTCAGCCTGCTGTGTATTCAACACCTAAACAAGGAAGTAGGAATGAGGCTAAGTCAGTTCTCCCAAAGACATGGATCTCTGTGATGGGTCACTCATGATTTTTCTATATTTGTGCTCACCCATCTTGGTATGGGAGTGAAAAAAGTGAGCTTGAAACACTGATTTCAGGTTAGATTAGCTATAAGGAAAGGTAAAGATTCTAAATCAAAGGTGTTGGATACACAGGCTGGGCATAGAAGGAAGAGAAGCGAGGAGCCCAACAGAAGGGAAAAAATAGAGGTGTTAAGCTCATGAAAGAACAGATGTGATCAAAGAATGGCATGTTGAAGCTTAAAATGTTGAAGGTAGAGCAGTCTCAGGTGGTGTGAGAACTTTATCTCTGGAACTGGGTGGCTAAAGTTGAATAGAAATGAAAGTCTTAAGAATTTTAAGGCTGAGTAAATCTTCTAAATGGAGGTATCTTTTAGGATTATGAAGTTTACTTGAAGCTTGGTCTTAGTCTTTGCTGAATAGGGTGATAGCTTATGGTGAACGGTGTCCGGTTCGTGATCTCCGAAGATTTAACTTCAGGACCAGGGACCACTCTTAATCACTCAAGAGCTTTTGTGTAGCAGAGTTTTATTAAAGTATAAAAAGGGACAGAGAAAGCTTCTGACATAGACATCAGAAGGGGGACGGAGAGTGCTTCCTCCCCACTAACCCTGCTAGTTTTAGCAAGCTGTTTTATGTCTGTTAGAAAGCTATTAATCAAGTAAGACCCTGATGCTGGGAAAGAGTGAGAGCAGGAGGAGAAGGGGACGACAGAGAATGAGATGGTTGAATGGCATCATCGACTTGATGGACATGGGTTTGGGTGGACTCCGGGAGTTGGTGATGGACAGGGAGGCCTGGTGTGCTGTGGTTCATGGGGTCGCAAAGAGTCAGACACGACTGAGCGACTGAACTGAACTGAACTGAAGAATGCCTGTCACCAGGGAGGGAGATGAACCATAGACCCTACCCCTCTCCCATAATATGCATTTTTGAGATAGGATGGCACGAGGTGCGTCATCCCCCAGCTGTAAAACAATTGATATGAATACTGGTTTGTTGAGCTATTATCAGCCCAACGTTTGAGAAAAGGATATTAAGTTAGTCCTAGGTGGAACCATTTTGAAGAAAGGCAAATTCCAAAGGAAATACATAGTTTCATTAACATAGCTTAAGAAAAACATTTCCATGGAGGGTGTTTCCTCCTGCTGCTTAAGGGAGAGAGGAAAAAAATGTCTGACACTTGCAGTCTAATTTCTCCTTTTGGAGACCCCTTGCCTTCCTGCCTGTTATCTTCTTAAAGGGAAGGGCCTGAAAGTGGTTGATGATCGTGAATGAGCATTGTGGGTTGAATGGTAGCAGATATGCAGGGCACAAACATCAGAGAATGAGCTTTCATACAAAATGAGTGAAGTGAGTGAAGTCGCTCAGTCGTGTCAGACTCTTTGCGACCCCTGGACTGTAGCCTACCAGGCTCCTCCCTCCATGGCATTCTCCAGGCAAGAGTACTGGAGTGGGTTGCCATTTCCTTCTCCAGGGGATCTTCCTGACCCAGGGATCGAACCCGGGTCTCCAGCATTCCACGCAGATACTTTAACCTCTGAGCCACCAGGGAAGCAAACATGCTTCCTCTGTATGTATTTTTCAAGTTGTTAATTCTTTGTATTTTATAAAAAAAGTTATTTTAGTTTAAGTTTATACTAGATGAAACTACCATTTTTTATTATTAATACATAATTTTAAAGAATTTTAAGCTCTTGAAATAAAATTTACTTCCAGCAGTGTTACAATGGATTCTGGTAACCATGAAAAGACTTTTGTTAGAGTCCCTGTAAATTGTGTCTTCAGGAGAGATGGTTCTTTTGCTTCCTCCACGGTAGGATCATGTAGGTCTAGAAAACACTGAATGTCGAAAACTAGAGTACTAGAAGAGCAGTAGAGTGATTCCTGAGATCTTATAGATATAATACTTTCTGCTCTTCAAAAAGTATTGATATAAAAGTAATAAGAAATAGAGAGCTACTACAGGGGCATTAAAGTTAAGTTTTGGTTTTTCAGGATGAATATAAGCATATTTGAAGTTAGAGAAAAGTTGCTTGTTAGTGGGAAGAGTTGAAGATATTTTGTGAAGAGTTAGTTCTGAGAGCAAGATCTGGAAGTAAGTGTGCTGGCATTTAATGCAAAGATAAGGGGAAAGAGGCCAGGGGAGATCATTCAAGAATAGATCTTGAGATGGAGATTGGTAAGCTGTGGAGGCAGCCTTGCTGGTTGAGAATAGGAGAAAGTAGAATTAAAGGCTTGAAGAGACTTGAAGTAGTCTTTTTGGAGGGTACTGTAAAATTGTTATTGTTTACCAGTGATAACCTTAATTGAAGATAGAAAAGCTTGAAGCCTATGAACTTGTCGGCCAAGAGAACACAGTGATCTTTCTCTCGCAGTACCTTTGGCCTGGGAGGAGGTTGGCAAACAGATAATGGGATAATTGAGAATGGGAATTAGTATAATGAAAGATTTGGAGGTTAATGAATATATAGAGCACTGTTGTTGGAAGCTCTAAATGCTAAATAACATGTGTCTAATGCAACCAGAAGGAGGAGGCATTATAATTATGTATGCTACACATTTAGACATTGAATCATCATTAAAACAAGGTTTATGACTCTTGTTTTTTGACTGTGCCACAAGGCCTGTGGGATCTTAGTTCCCTTATCAGGGATCCGACCCAGGACCCCGGCCGTGAAAGTGCAGAGTCCTAACCACTGGATTGCCAGGGAATTCCCAAGTTTATAACTTTAATCTAGGTTCAGAACTAAATTAATTGCATGCTAGCTTCTGGATTTATTAGAACTGTACTCAGAAAGAATTATTGAATTGTAATAGGCAACATTCCCTACTGGCAAGTTTTGTGTGAAAGAATGGAGAGCTTTAAAGTTGACTGTCACTTAGTTTTATTGCATTATCAACTGTTTTCCTGTGTTTACATTGTGTTGAGTACAGTGCTTGAAAAAGCATTTCATTATAGAGAGTGAAAAAATAGGTATCGAGTTAAACCTGGAGGTTAATTTTGTTCAACAAATGTCTTATGTATTTCATCATCCAACTGTAAGGCAACAAGTAGCAATCAGAGAAGTGTGTACTCAAGGAAGACTCAAGATAGTATTCTGTTCTTGTTGTTCAGTCATTAAGTCCTTCCCAACTCTTTGCCACCCCATGGACCACAGCTCGACAGGCTCCCGTCCTGTCTCCTGGAGTTTGCTCAGATTCATGTCCATTGAGTTGGTGATGCATCTAACCATCTCATCATCTGCCACCCCCTTCTGCTTTTGCCTTCAATCTTTCCCAGCATCAGGGTCTTTTCTAGTGAAATCAGGAGGCCAGAGTGTTCTGTAGTCCACTTAAATGTCTCACACCTTTCTCCCTTCAGACCCTTTACTTAAGACTGGTGAATTAATGATGGGGAGAAAAATATTATAGTTAAATTTTAGAGTTACTATGCAAAATGTCTTGTGTAATTTAAGGAGGACTGTCACCTATTGGATTCTTTACATATACTTTTAGCTTCAGGACAGGTTAGAGGACTGTAAACTTATCTTTTAATCAACTAAATTTCCACCTGTTCTGTGAATCTTGCCTTCCTCCAGCCCAGTAATCTTGCTTTCCTATAATCTCAAACCCCATTTGTCCTATTCCTTGGAAATCTAGCTAATGGTGTTACCAGCTTCTTAGCATAGATTGGCCAAACATTTTGTACCATATAGATGCTCAGCAGATAGTCCTACGCAGCTCTACCTTTGTGTGCATTCCTTGCACAATAGAGATCCTGAGGAGATGTTCCCAGAAAGGAGGGGAAATCAACGTTTAGTCTTAGCTATGATGCTGTATCCACAAGTATCTACAGGATGAAAAACTAAACAGAAACTAATGGTTTTAAAGATTTTAAAAGATGTCCATAATATTAAAATATTTATATCAGTCCTTTCTGTACTCTAGACCTGATTCTAGCAGGAAAGTAAGTGAAAAGTGAGGGCTGGGGCAAGTTAATTTCCTATCTTTAAGAAGTAATAGGACTCTGGAAAAATTATTCAGACCATTTATGTTATCATGTCTTTGCTTTGATGTCAGCCTATAGAAAACTGTGTCCCCAAACTCAGTACCTATATATTACCCTTATTTCTTTTTTAGTAGAATACTTCTTTATTTTATAACATAAGAAACTAACCATTTTAGCCTTAAGAGTAGTTTATATTTCAGTAGGGTTCTTAGAAACTAAAACTACATTTTTCATTTAATTGGTTTTAGTGCACTGATAATTTTGTAACTTTTGGCTAATTACTCTTTTTCCTTTTAGATTGAGTAGATCTGATTTATTAGGAATCCTCAAGGTGTGCATTGAATTAGGTATCATAATCAGGGCAAAAAAGTAATGGGAAATTACTTGTTTGTTATCATAAGATTCTGAAGAGACCTTTTCACTTTTGACCTACCTCAGATGTTTCAAGTCTTTGTTTAATTCTCTGTGTCGCAACAAAGCATGCATATAAATATGTAAGTGGGTTAATGGACTGGAGTATTAAGAGGCAGGCATGACTGTTTTATTATTTATTGCTTCCCGGGTAGCTCAAACAGTAAAGAATGTGCCCGCAATGTGGGAGACCCTGGTTCAATCCCTGGATCAGGAAGATCCCCTGGAGAAGGGCATGTCAACCCACTCCAGTATTTTTGCCTGGAGGATCCCAGGCACATAGGAGCCTGGTGGGCTACAGTCCATGTCGTTGCAAAGAGTTGGACATGACTGAGCGACTAACACACACATGCACGTGACTGCTTTATTACTCCATTCAAGATATCTTTTGTATTTTATCATCCCTTTCTTTCCTGCAGTAAATTTTATAAGTGTGATGTGAACAGATAAGTTTCTATGTGTGACTTGGTTTTTGAAGTAAAGTCCTTTTTGAGATTAAGAGGAAACAAAGTTAAAATGATAGAAGCTAGTTGGGAGGTTGGGCTGATTAGTGATACATTTAGACTATAGAAAATTGGAAAAGATTAAAAAAAAATTAACTTTAGTGTCCACATACTAGAACTCAGTAAACCTAATATTGTCTTTTAGAAAGCATACTTTAATGAACCAATAGGAATAATTTATGTTTAGTATATTAAAGCACTAACCTATGCAGTTTTTTTTCAGCAGAAATTGTGAGTTGATTATAAATGGATATTACAGTGCTTTGGGAATATATTTAATACTTCACACTATCTCATTGCTTAAGACTTTTTAAAAATAGTGCAGTCTTCTGGGCCTCTGTTACTTAGCAAAAAATAGGAAGGATGGGTCAGATTTTTGCTTCTTTAATATACTGTCACCTGGGCATTTTATTAGAATACAGCTTCTAATTTAGTAGGTCTGGGATGGTAGCCTGAGAATCTATATTTCTAACAAACTCATTGATAGTGCTTAGTCATATAGTTTATAGAACACACCGAACAGCAAGAGACTTCTATTGCTCTATGTTCAACATTGAATGTATTAAAATTCTAATAATTCAGATGTAACATATATAAAACTGCCATAATGAGCTAAGGGATAAACTGAGTATAAAAAGTTAAAACTTTTTCCTTTCAAAGGAACAGGAGTCAGTTTAAACCAACAGAAATAAAAAGCAAGGTTTTTCTCTAAGAATATGAGACAGTCACTCTGGTATCCAGGAGCAAGAAATGAATTCTCACCAGCCTTCAAGGGAAATGGAAAGTTAGAAATCAACAAGAAGGTTAGCTTCCTCTCCTGTCTCTACTGTCTGGGTTTCTATTTGAACCTGTCCTCTTGGATTTTCTGGTACACGTCTTTGGCTTGCCATGTCTTTTGACTGTGTCCTTTTGCTGTTTGACATTTTGGCCTCAAGATCCACCACACCTTGACAATAGTATATCTCTTTTTCTTAGTTCATATTCTCAAGAGAAACTGTGGTCAATCTAATGAATTGTTTCTCTTGGGTTGGCCAAAAAGTTTGTTTGGGTTTCTCCATACCATCTTAAGAAAAACCCAAATGACATTTTGGCCATCCCGATACTTGGGTCAGGTGTCCAGCTGTGGGCCAGTCAGCCTTGTGTGTTGGGCGGGTAGAGTGTTGACATCAGTGGTAATAGGGCCAATGAAATTAGCCCCTTTGAAGAGTAGGGGACACTTGAGGAAGATGCTAGGCCTCAGAGAAGGGAGCAGTAGTGGAGTAGGCAGTGACACCTAATGCACCTTTATGAAGATTCCTAACCCTTATGGCAGAAAGTGAAGAACTAAAAAGCCTCTTGATGAAAGTGAAAGAAGAGAGTGAAAAAGTTGGTTTAAAGCTCAACATTCAGAAAACTAAGATCATGTCATCCGGTCCCATCACTTCGTGGCGAATAGATGGGGAAACAGTGGCTCAGTTTTTTTCTGGGCTCCAAAATCACTGCAGATAGTGACTGCAGCCATGAAATTAAAAGACGCTTACTCCTGGAAGGAAAGTTGTGATCAACCTAGACAGCATATTACAAAGCAGAGACATTACTTTGCCAACAAAGGTCCGTCTAGTCAAGGCTATGGTTTTTCCAGTAGTCATGTATGGATGTGAGAGTTGGACTATAAAGAAAGCTGAGCGCCGAAGCATTGATGCTTTTGAACTGTGGTGTTGGAGAAGACTCTTGAGAGTCCCTTGGACAGCAAGGAGATCCAACCAATCCATCCTAAAGGAAATCGGTACTGAATATTCATTGGAAGGACCGATGCTGAAGCTGAAACTTCAATACTTTGGCCACCTGATGCAAAGAGCTGACTCATTTGAAAAGACGCTGATGCTGGGAAGGATTGGGGGAGGAGAAGAAGGGGACGACAGAGGATAAGATGGTTGGGTGGCATCACCAAATCAATAGGCATGGGTGGGTGGACTCCAGGAGTTGGTGATGGACAGAGAGGCCTGGCGTGCTGCGATTCATGGGGTCACAAAGAGTCGGACACGACTGAGCGACTGAACTGAACTGAATTATAGTATACGTGTTTGTGTCTTAGTCCCCTGAATGTCATCAGTGTATACATGGGATTATGGTAAATGTAGGTAATACAAATTGAGCCACCCTCCTGCCTCTTCCCCAGTGAGGACTATAAGGTATCCCCACCTCCTCACTATTGATTGCTTGCAGTAAAAACACCCGGCTCTTTCTTCTGCTTCTAGTATCCTGGCTCTCACATCATATGGTCATCTTCCATAAGATTTTTTTTTTTTAAGATAACACTAAGATTTCCTTATTGGAGAACACATTCTCCCATTCTTGGAGTCACAGACAGAGTCACCCAAAACATCTAGGCTTCAGCTCTATTCTGAAGCCCTTGATATAAACAGAAAGTGTAACATTCACCAGTTGCATTAGTCAATCTCCAGGTTCTTTCTTATGACAGTTGAAGTAACTGCTACATTAGCTCATTTTTCCTATGAAGCCATTCTGCCTATGCTGTCAACTCCCAATGTAGATACATAAAATTCCAAGTCAGTGATAGCATTTAGAGCAATGCCCTTTTTTCCCCTTTAGCTTATCTACAAATCAGTGCTACAAATTCTGCTATTCTGTTTTTTCATGCTTTTAAAATGCATATATCAGTGAGAAGAACTACAGCCAGTTCATAAAACATCAAATATGGAAGTACTTAAAATTATGTTACAGTGTTTTGGGCAAAAGTGTAAACAGTTTCTCGGGAGGAAAATCTTTCAGGAAATTATTTACTGGCTCGGAATACTCTCTTCCTTTATATTTATCTTAATTACAACTTTTTTTTTCCCCTTTCAGAGAAAGCCTGTGCAGAAGCTGGCTCAGCAAGAATGTCACTTCTTATACTGGTGTCCATTTTCTTGGCTGCAGCTTTTGTTATGTTTTTGGTATATAAAAATTTTCCTCAGCTTAGTGAGTAAGTATACTAAAAAAAATATGTATAGAAAATGTCTATAAGGCATTAAAGTGGATTAAAAGTTTAATTTCAAGCAACAGAACTGTCATAATGATTATATATCAGCTCTCATGGTTAGTAGCAAGTTCATATTGACACTGTCTTTAAATACTTCTTTCCAAATATGTCTCTTGATTTTCTGTGCCTGGTTTTTCTAGCTCTTCTCCTCTAAGGCATCTTTCTAACGGCTTTCAAGCAATTTTGGAAAATAAACAACATTAATTTATTGTATTTTAATTTTTTTAATGCTAGTAGTGACCAAGTAAATTTATCTTGCAGTCTAGAATAGAAATTGACCTGCAGCTTGAGAAATACTAATGTTCTTTTTCTCTGCTTTTTCCCTTTTTCCACTCTTGTTCTCTCTCTTCCTACTTTTCCTTGTGATCAGTTTCTGTCTGCCTCTATTCAGTCCATTTACTTCCCTACCGCATCTCTGTCTACTGGCTCTTTTTCTGTTCCCTGTTTTATAGAAATGATAAGGCTTGAATAAGTACTTTTTGCTGTGAAATGCACCTTGTAAAAGACTTGTCTATTTGTATACAGCCACAGTTCCTTAGCAAAAACCTTGGGAGTGAGATGTATTTCAGAATTTAGAGCTTTTCTATTTTGGAAAGATAACATGGAATAAATACTGTATATTATGTAGCATCTCCAGCAGGGTCTGGGGCAGTACCCCATAATAAAATACATAGAAAAACTTGTATCATAAAAGACTATAAATAACTTTATATACATGTGGATCAATTTTTGCTGACAAGCTACAAAGAACTTTTGGTTTTCAGTGCTTTTTGAATTTCAGGTAAAAGATTATAGACCTGAGGCATATTTTATGAGGGTGAAATATCTCTGGGTTATTTAACCACAATAATAACACCCTTGGGTAATCACAGATTATGTGAGAGACAGGGCCAGCTTGGTGTCGTAATGGGTAACTGTGAAATGTGATTTCAGGGTATCAGTAATAATTTCTTACATGAATGAAAATGCCTTTGGAAGGCTGGCATGTCATTTCATTAGTATCGTTCAGTTTTAGATCCTTTCTCATTTTTATCAAAGGAGTAAGAAATTAAGAACTGACTGAAAGAGGGGAAGAATATAATATAGAGTGTAATTTAAGATTGTTTGGTTCCAATCTGCTCTAAGAATTATAACACTTTTATATAATAATGTGCTTTGTAAATCTTCTATATTCTGCTTATTATTTCTGTGTGTGTATATGTATGAGATGTATGCATCTTCCCATAAAGTTTAGCTTTTAAACTTATAGAGAAAAACCCTTTTTAGTTTACCTGCTATTTTTATAGGACTTTTAAGAGCTTTCTATCATTGTTCTGCAAGATTAAATATTTTCATGTAAACAAATGGGCACAATATATGTTAAACACAAAGGTGATTATTTGGGGCTTTTATAAATAGAACATTCAGTGCCAAACAAGGCACCAAATGTAAAGTAAAATTAATAGAAAGTAACAAGTGTTTAAGTTTTTATCTGAACTTTAAGCTGGGATACTTAAAGATATGAACTGTAAATTCATTGAAATTTATATTTAATTTTGGTTGTAATTAATTATTTACTGTAGCTTATCATGAGAATTACCCAAAATGATGTTTAGTATGTTTTAAATATGCTAATGTCAGTGGTTCATTGCTTAGTTCAAAAGTTACTCCAGTGTTTGAGCAAATGCTTTTAACCTTTAATTTGGGTCATCCTGAATTTTCATATGAATTATGTCTCAGAAAACTATATTAAAGCATTAAAAAGCAAATGATATATAGACTTCGAAGTTAAATTTTGTGAATTTATACTTAGCATATTACAGATCAAGGCATCAAAATCATTTTGGATAAAACTTCATGTTTTGAACTTGACTTTGATATGAATTGTCTTGGCAAATTTCTATTTAAAATTTTTTTCACTTTAATTTTATTTCTTTAGAGAAGAAAGAATGCATATGAAGGTTCCCAGAGATATGGATGATGCCAAGGCTCTAGGAAAAGTTTTATCCAAATATAAGGACACCTTTTATGTACAAGTACTTGTAGCTTATTTTGCTACATATATTTTGTATCCTTTTAACTGAAAAATGTTTTTTAGTTTTGTTTAAGAAAAAGGTTTTGAAAGATCTGCTGCTCAGTTATAACTTTTTCCTTTTAAAAATTGCTAATGCAGTATAACATTAAAATATTGAAAAATGAGAATGAAAAAATTCTCATTTTAATCTTGTCTATTCAACTCAGTTGTCATTTCTGAATATTTACCTGTTTTTCTGTTTTCTGCTTATTTCACTTATCATAAACTTTTTTTTTTCCTTTGTATTATATAAGATAGTCACTTTATTTAGGATTATTAGTTAATCGATGGTCTTAATTTAAATAATAATTTTGAATTAATAGTTACCATACCATAATTTTTAAAAATTCTCTTAGATTTGAAGTTATAGTTTGTATTTAATTTTTTGCTTTTGTAGATACTATGCTATGAATCATTTGTTCATGATTTTTTTCTTCCATTTAATGGTTCTCTTTGTAAAAAAAATCTTAACAGGATAATTAGTCATGTAAAAGATATGATTTTTTTTATAGTTCTCAGTATGTATTCCTTTGTTTTATATAGAAATATATGTTATAATTTAACTAGGCAGGAGAATAGCTTTATTCTTTCTACATATTTTCAAACTACCTGTGCAACTGGTGATTAGCCTTCCAATTTGTGGATGTTAGTTTCTAATTTTTGTATCTTTTATTCTAGTCGCATATATTTTCCCTATCTTCTTGGGTAATGAAAGACATTAACTCTTGATGTTTGCTTTCCATTTCATCACTTATTTGTGAAAACCAGAGTGTTAGGCTTGTAGGTTATTTTACATTTATAAACTTTAGCCATAAAATTAAATATTTTCCCCAAAGAAGAAACAAATTTGATTCATCCCTTTCATTTGGCTTTTATAAGGTTTTTGTGAACAAGACATATAGTTTCTATTGACTTTGGAAAATCATCTTTTCTGTCCAATTTGCCCCCTAGCTTTGGGAAGGATTCATGGCTGAAGGATAAAAGGGATCCCCACCCATATGGCAAGTCATCCAGATAGCATAAGTGAATCTGATCATCTATGGGAGAACAAATGTTACAGCCTAGTTGTCTTTAATATTCATATGCAAATTAGTAGAAAAGAATAAAATGCCTGTAGAAAGTGAATTGAAAATATAGGAATAGGTTTGTTACTGTAAATACATTTGATAAAAATAAATCATTGGTTAATATTGTTTGTTCAGGTTTTATAGCATATGGTTAACTATTTGCTTAATAATTAATTGTAATGATTCTGCATTGTTTTAGATTTTTTTATAGGATAATGTGTTAATTCCATATTTTCTTATAATTTTCTATTTATTTTACACTTTGGAATCTTAAGCTCTGGGTGTTAAAAAAGATGCTTTTTAAAATTCACTGTACAAGAGAAGACTTATCTTAGGGTATATAAGGCATATAATTAATAGTACAGTGCTGATTAATAGAAGTATAATGTGAGCCACATGCAGTTTTAAAATTTTTTAGTTAGCACATTAGAAAAAGTAACAATTTTAAAAAATATATTTATTATAATGATATTGGCATATTCTTCTGTTTTTTGGCCAGACAGCATGTGGGAATCTTAGTTTCCCAACCAGATATCAAATCTGTGTCCCCTGCATTGGAAGCATAGTGTCTTAATCAATGGACCCCCAGAGAAGTCCCCAATAAAATAATCTTAATATATTTTAGTTGAACTGAAATGTCAAAAATATCATTTCAAAATGTAACCACATAAAAATTATTAATATTTCACATTTTTTTTGGTACCAAGTCTTTGAAATGTGTATATTTCACACTCATAACACATCTCAGTTCAGGCCAGGCACACTTTAATGTCTCGTCTCCACAGCACATGTGCCTAGTAGCCATTGTATTCAGTAGCTCTTTCATTGGTATTACCTAATTCAAACTCATATATCCGTTACTTTTTATGTTATAGTCACTAATTTTAACTTAGATTTCATCCATTTAGCCAGTTTTTTTTTTAAGTACTAATTATATGCTAAATACAGTCTAGTTTAAGTGTTCAAAGGCAAAAACAACTGTTTCCATCTGGAATAATGAGAATTATGGGTAGAGATATAGTACAGTCATTCTAGACACAGCAAGTCTAGAGCAGGGCTTATAAGCACAGGGCATGGTAAGGAAGTGATCAGTAGTCCAGTTTTGTTGGTGTATAGGAAGTGAGAAGGGGAGGATTTGAGAAATAAGTTTAGAAAGATAGGCTGGATATTGCACTCAGATTGTTGAGGACTTTGAGTACTAGGCTAAGGAATTTAGAATATTTGGTATTGGGTAGTCATTGAGGACTTTTGAGCTGTGGATAGCAATAGGAAGGATAGCTTTAAAAACGAATAAGACTGTTTACCTATGGGGGGAGACAGAGATGAAACAGTGATGGAAGTGGAACTTCCCCCAGTGTACTTCATTGTGTAAAGTTGACTTTAGAACCAAATAAATAATTTCATACAGGTATAAAACCAACTAAATCAAAATGAAAAAAGAAACAAAAATCTTAAAAACCTAAAGTACCCTCACACCCATTAAGATGGCTACTAATCAAAAAAAAAACAAACAAAAATCCCAGAAAGTCACAAGTGTTGGTGAGGATATGAAGAAATTGAAACCCTATGCATTGTTGATGGGAGTGTAAAACAGTGTGAAAAACTGTTCTATGAAAGCTACTATGAAAAACAATATGATGTTACCTCAAAAAATTAAAAATGAGATTCAGCAGTCCCATTTCTGAGTATATATACCTGAAAAATTGAAAGCAGGGTCTCGAGATATTTGTATACTCATGTTCATAGCAGCATTATTCATAATAGCCAAAAAACGGAAGCGACTCAAGTGTCCTTTAATCAATGAATGGATAAACAAAGTTTGCTATGTACATGCAATGGAATATTATCAGCTTTAAAAAGGAAGGAAATTTTGAAACATGTTACAACATATATTCCACTCACATGAAAAGTGGGCTTCCTGGTGGCTCAGATGGTAAAGAATCCACCTACAGTGTGGGAGACCTGGGTTCAATCCCTGGATTGGGAAGATCCCCTGGAGGAGGGCATGGCAACCCACTCCAGTATTCTTGCTTGGAGAATCCCCATGGACAGAGGATCCTGGCGGGCTGCAGTCCATGGGGTTGCAAAGAGTCAGACACAACTGAGTGACTAGGCATACACATAAGAGTAGCCCAGTTCATAGAGACTGAAAGTAAAAGGATGGTTGTCAGGGGGATGGGGGAGGAAGGAATGGGGAATGTTACTTAGTGGGTATAGAGTTTCAGTTTTGCAGGAGGAGTTCTGGAGATTGCTTTCACAACAGTGTGAAAGTACTTAATGCTACTGAACCATACATTAAACATGGTTAAGATGGTAAATTTTATGTTCAATATATTTTAACAAAATAAAAAAATCTAAAGCAAAATGAAATAAATTTAATAATATATTGAGTTGATAAGGATTTAGCTATCAAGAGGAATTAGTTATTTCCTTGAAAAAACTAATTTGGTTATGTGTCCCTTCTGGGATAAATCTTAAGGACAAAAAAAATTTGAAAGAAATCTTAAACTCTTTTCAGTTGTATTGTTCTGAAATTTTAAAATCTGTAATACTAATGATTTCCTGCATTGCAGGTGAATTCTTTAGTGTCTGAGCCACCAGGAAAGCCCATATATATGCACACATACATATATATTTGTGTATATATATATTAATATGTATGGAAATAGCTAGTTTTGCTATGGTATTAAGAACCAAGATTTTTCAGTGTTAGAGAAAAAAATACACAGTCTATACAGAGCTGGGAAATTAAGGTCAAATTATATCGCTGTGCAGAGCAAATGGTTTTGTTACTACAAGATAAATGACAGAGGAACAATATATATAAATACACATATGTATAGCTGATTCACTCTCCTGTGCAGCAGAAACTAATGCAGCATTGTAAAGGAACTGCATGCATGCGCGCTCAGTCGCTTAATCGTGTCCAACTCTTTGAGACCCCATGCACTGTAACCTGTCCATTGGATGTCCAAGCAAGAATACTGCAGTGGGTTGCCACTTCCTTCTCCAGGGGATCTTATAGACCCAGGGATCATACCCATGTTTCCTGCATTGGCATGCAGATTTTTCTACTACTGAGCCACCGGGGAAACCCCTCTAAATCAGGTGTATGCCAACAAAAATTAATTTTAAAAAATGACAGAGGAACATATTTAACCACCCTAAGGAATACAATAGGCAAAATTCAAAAAGTGGTAAATTCTACAAATGACCTAATTTCTTCAATAAATAAATTGCAAGGGGAAAAAAAAATCTGTATTTATTTGCTAATAGTGAGCAAATACCATGTGTGGACCCCTTTCATTCCTGATTTGAACAAACCAGCTGTCAAAAAAAAAAAAAGCATGTGGGAATTGTGAACACACTAAATAGCTACTTAGACCAATTGGAGGTTATAGTTAATTTCTGACAATGGTATTATCGTTGTGTTAAGAAAAGAAATCCTTATCTTTTAAAGGTATTAAAGTAGTTGTAATGGTATGTCTGGGATTTGGTTCAGTCTAATTGCATGTAAGCAATACAGAGAAAGCAAGATTGGTTGTACGTTAACTGTTAAAACTGTTTATGGGTATATAGGGCATCATAGTACTAGTTTCTCATCTTTCGTATGTGTTTGAGACTGTCCGTTAAAAGATTCTAAAGAGCTCTGAAATAAATAAGTGTAATTTTTAAACTTTTTAGTGGAGATATCTAATAGACAGCTGGGAAATTTGAGAGTGGTAAGAGAATTCAGTGTTATAGATACATATGACCATATACTTGAAGCCATGTGTGCATCCATATACGTGGAAATAACGGAATTTATCAAAAGTGAGAGGAGATTGGGTAACAATCTCCAGATTTGAGGGTGAGGAGAAGAAAAAAGCTCGAGAAGGAATGATCTGTAATATCGAAAAATACAGTTCACTGGAGGTGAGTTTCACATTAAAGGATATCTAATCTTATGCTGCTGCTGCTGCTGCTGCAAAGTTGGTTCAGTTGTGTCCGGACTCTGTGCGACCCCATAGACCTGGGATTTTCCAGGCAAGAGTACTGGAATGGGGTGCCATTGCCTTCTCCAAATCTTATGCAGGAATTACTAAAAAAATTCTTACTGAGAAAAAGTCATTACTTTCAGCTAGAAGGAGGTTTCAGTAGAGTGGCGGATGGGTAAGCCAGGTGGCAAGGGACATGGAGAGAATCTAAGGCAGTGAAGATGAGAGAGGCAATAGCTGGATAGGATGCCTTGCTCAAGGAAAAAGCCCAGGTTTTCTTTAGTTTATAGGCATCTGAGTGGTTTTATCCAGGAGGAATCTGTCAAAGAGCAAGAAGTTAAAGAACCCAGGAAGAAGGAGATTGAAACAAAAGCAAGAGTAAAGTGCAAGCTAGAGGGAACAAACAGGTTGAGTGAAGATACAAATTTTAAAGTACAGAGATGTTGAAGGAATTCATTCTTTCTGACTTGTAAGTAAATCGTGCTATGGTTGATGCAGAGGTCCAGGCCCAAACTAGGAACCAGAGAAGTGAAAAAAAGATCTTATTTAAAAATAAGATTTGTTTGTGACTTTACTCTCTTTTGTAACCTTTGTCCTTTTTGTAATGAGTAGTAAGTTGAGGTAAATGTCCACACATTGAATTAGGCATAGTAAATCTTCTGTGTACCTGTGTGTTTACAGAAATCATGTTTCCTAAAAGTATTTGAGAGTAAAAATCCAATGTATTAGAGAAGTATATTATTTACAAGGTTACTGAAGACCTTTTCTGTTCTCTTTTTCTTTTTTTCTGTGTCCCTGTTCCCCTAAAGTGCCTAGTTCGCTGTCTGGTATGCATTCGGCGTTTGTCTTGGTTTTTTCTTAGTAATGCACTCTAATTAGCATTGATTTCTGATAAAGTTAGTAAATTGTAAGCTTCAAGTTACAGGTATCACAACTGAGTAATCATGTATTTTTTAAACTTTGGATGTAATTTCACTTAATTTTTTAATATTGAAATATGGATATAATCTTATTAACATATATAACTTCTGCATTGATGCTTTTTTTCTGGATTGTTGGATTTGTGGTTTAAAAATCCATTTAATTATGTTTTAATCCTTAACTTAGAAGTTAACAGCTTGCAAACATTTGCTATTCCGGGCTCTATATTTCTCAGTATACTCTCAGGGTTTCTTTATCCCTTTCCACTAGCCTTATTTCTTGTTTGTTTGGTAAGTATTTAAAATAAAATTGGGAGGCTAGAAAAAAATGACTTTAAATAGAATGATTGGAATGATGATGGCATTCTAGTCTCTGGAAGCATAAACTTAATTAGTTTTAAGAGGTGTTTAATGTTAAAGTAATATTTGTTCCTCCATAAGGAGATGTTATAGTTTGTTTCTTTTCTAGAACAGCGATATCACAGACTTAATTGCATTTATAGGCTCTGTTCTAGCCTTTGCTTCCAGTAGTATTTTGTAATTCCAACAGTCCAAGAATGTTGTTAGTGGGCACAAGGAGTTAAGTCCCAAGGCTGGGGGTGGTGTTTTCAAGCATAGCAATTGAAAACATATTGGCTCTTGAGGTTTTATTCATAGGCTAATGGCTAATGTGAACTATTTGGATATAGTCTCCAAGTTTAATCACAAGTTCCAGTTTGTTTTAGCTGGTCTCATTTTAGTTATAATTTGGTGAAAGGACTGGATTAGATGGGTTCTTGCTCTCTGCATAAGAGGTGTTATGCAAAGTAACCTCCCTGTACCCCAAAAGAAAGAAACTAGTTGAATTTTGCCTTAGATGAATATATCCATGTGAGTAAGATGGAAAAGTACAAAATGCTTATGAGTTTTTGTTATTTTCTAGTGTTCTGGACTCGGTGCCTCATTCTGCTATATGCTCTCCTATTTAGTTGGGAGGCCAGTTGTATATAAATACCTAACAGAAAAAGCAGTAAAATGGTCACAGCAGGTAAACATGTATTTTTAAATTATTTGATGTGATTCTTTGGCTACTTGGGAGGTCAATGTATAATATCTACATAAATGAACTGACTCAGGGCTTTGATAAAAATAATCTTTTGGCCAAAATAAAATTAAGTAGTAGGCAAATAATGAATGTTAAGAATTTCAAATATGAAGTTTTTGTGTCTATAACAATAAATTCATTATTCCTAGTAAGTTTAGTCAAAGCAGAAAAATCAAAGTGTCAATGTTAAGGCATCCATGTATTTAAACACCTCGCTTACCTTGATGCAGGATGCTGTCAGTGGGTCTCTGAAAAGCTTGTATCAACCAACTCCTTTAATGCATTTCATCAGTGGGAAGAACTGTTATCTTCTGTTAGGATCTCTGCAAAGACTACCACTGATAAATATTGATATAAACACTACTACACAGGAAAGTCTAACATAGTGTTTTTAAGAAAAAAAGCGGAAGAAACAGATTATTAAATCAGAGAAATTTTGGATATTTACCCCTTTGTTTTATAGGTTAGGAAATTAAGAGAAATTAAGCATTTTGCCCCAAATCAAAATTATTATTTATATAGCAAGATCTAGGAGGTATAAACTGCATTCAGTGGTTCTATTTAATCAGCTGAATGTTTCATTTGCTTATTTAATCTCATTTATCAATGATGAATGAATTCATTCATGTGAAGTAAATTGTAATAACAAAGATTATCTGAATATTTTTAAAAGTGGAGGCTAGGTTTATTGATGTACTATACTAAGTTAAGTTTAAGTTTAAGTTAAGTCGCTCAGTTGTGTCCGATTCTTGGCGACCCCATGGGCTGCAGCCCACCAGGCTCCTCCGTCCATGGAATTCTCCAGGCAAGAATACTGGAGTGGGTTGCCATTTCCTTCTCCAGGGGATCTTCCCGACCCAGGGATCGAACCCAGGTCTCCCGTATTAGAGGCAAATGCTTTAACCTCCGAGCCACCAGGGAAGCCGTACTATACTAGCCCTTCCTTATAGGAAGTTAAAGGCATTAAAAAGTTGACCATTGGATATCTTCTATATAGTTATAAATTTAATTTTGCCTTTTTAGGTTTAAAATGTTGTTAAGCCATATTATCTAGGCTGATGTAGAACGTCTTTAATAGTGTAATATTATGCTGTAAGCACTATCATAAAAGCTTTCATCTGATGTTATTTAGCTCTGATAATGAGCATTTGATGAGTAGTTCATTGTCATTTTCAAATTCCTTTTTTGATCGTTTCTGTTGGGTAAATGCTGAGCTATCAGGGATAAGAATTTGAAATAAGTTGTTTTTATAATAAGCAGTTTATTTTCAGGATTGGATTTGTCTTCATCCTGATTTGTTTCTTTCTTGTCACAGGTTGAACGTCACAGAGAACATCTCATTAACTACATTATATTTTTGAGAATAACACCATTTCTGCCTAATTGGTTTATTAACATTACATCTCCTGTGATAAATGTGCCCTTGAAAGTTTTCTTTATTGGCACTTTTCTAGGTAAGGCCAAGGCCTCTCGTTCTTCTGATCCCATAAATGTAATATTATTTTACAAAATCCAAAAGTACCCCACTAAGATTTTTTTCTCACTTTTATGGAGAACCTGGTAAGACTTTTATCTTTGTCTATGAATTCATGCACGTTACAGAACTCATTGTGTACATGTCTTGCTGTGTCCAACTGGGGTAGGTTTATATAACTGGTGGTCACAGAGCCTGGTCTATGTAAATTGATGTTCAGAAATGTTTGTTGGATTGTGTTGATTTAAATCTTTTTTGTTACTTTTTAAAAATAAGAGCACTGTCTGTTGGATATTCTTTTAGTCATACAGGATTATGCAGGACTTCTTAACTCCATTCTCTCCCTCAGTGGAGAGAAAAAAAATGAAAGTGCCTCTTTTGAGTACTTTCTCCTTTGTCTTCTAATCAGGTACTTAAATAATGAACTTTAATTCTCAATAAAGAATTGATCCTATCTTTCTTTTTATTGACATAGTACTCATTATGGGCATTACCAAAAGTATAGGGGAAATAAGGACCAACAAAAAGATTCTTGCTTTCAAGGAGCTAACACCTAATTTTGAAATTAATCAGTGGATATGAAAGATTCATTTATATATTTTGTGAATTCTTGTGTTCTTTTACTAAGAATATTATGTGTTTCTTTTAAGTTTAAGTTGAATTGTTTAGATATCAACAAAATGAGCAGATCCCTCAAGTATTGTGTATTACATTAAACCTTTAAGTTAATACTTAATTTTTTATTGCTACTTTTAGAAGAATTCATAGACAAAGCTGAAAGTCTTAGCAGGTTCCCCATAAAAGTGGCAAAAATATCTTAGTGGGGGTACTTTTGTATTTTGTAAAATAATATTACATTTATGGGATCAGAAGAGAGAATTTTTGTACTGTCTCTTTATTTTACAGATGAAATACCTAGAGATAAAATTAACTTCAGCTTTGGCTAAAGTAATTTTTCCAGTTCTGATTTTTAATAAAATATGGTTGTTTCACCATTCTTTTGTATAAAGTGCCCTGTTTACTCATATATTTTGAGTATCTTTCTATTTCTGAGTATTTCCTATCACTCATTTTTATATTAAATGTACTCTGTCAAGAGTGAATGAAAATTTACTCAATCTTATTTTCAATGATGGAGGTTTTTTTCCCAGATTTTAAAATTATAATTCTTAGATGAACATCCTTGAGACCAGATCTTTGCTTATATACATTAGTATCTCCTAAAGTTGAAATTAGTGGATCATAACACATTCTTTTTTTAAGGCTGTTGATAAATTTTGTAAAATTATTTTCTGGAAACTTTGTTTGGGTTTTTTAATTCAATATCCTGAAGAGGTGATTATGAAAAATTCTTTATATGGAAATAAACTTGAGGGGCTTTAAATTAAATTAAAAGTTTAAAACATGTAAGTCACTGTATTCTTACAAGAAATTTTATACACACAGAATTTTAATTTTTCACGAGAATTGATTGTTTTTTTAATGTATGTTTTTACTTTTCATTTTAGGTGTTGCACCCCCCTCTTTTGTAGCAATTAAAGCAGGAACAACACTATACCAGCTTACAACAGCAGGGGAAGCTGTTTCCTGGAACTCAGTATTTGTTCTAATGATTTTGGCTCTTCTTTCTATTCTGCCAGCCATCTTCCAGAAAAAACTAAAGCAGAAATTTGAGTGAATAATCCTCTGGGTTTTAATTTAACCATCATCATCATCATCTCAGGACTGGCAGGTTTATGTGTTACAATCACCTCTTCAGTAATTGGAACAGGAGTTCGTAAATAAAACTTCTTATCAGATGGTTAAAATATTGCATTTAAGTGCAAAGGAGAGAAGAAAGTAAGAGTGGAAATTGGTATACCATGAAAAGTGCTGTCAGTAGTTACAATAGACATCTCCTAAATTACTATTCCAAGACTATAGGTATTAAACATAGCAGGATAGTAGGAAATTCTTGATCCAGCTGATTCATTCAATTTAATATGTTTCATGAGCTTGCCATAAATAGTTACCCTTGACTCGATAATTTAATATTTTTCTCTCTGTTCAGTACTATAGCTAAAATAGGAAAAGCAAATACAAAGTTCAAAAACAAAGATACAGTATTGCTGTTCTGACTAATGTCAAGCCTTTTTTGAGAGCATAAACTTGAAAACTGAAGCTCAAAAGAGATTTACATTTTCTTCCTCTTTTTGCCTTTGAGATAATAGACTTGTTTAGAAGTTGCATCTTCAGTGGACTACTGAATTTGGAAAAGATATCAAGTTATGTCTATTTGGTGAACTTTATTTTTATCTTCTGTTCTAGATTATCATGGATTAGTCTGAAATTTAAAATTCTGACCAGTCTCTTTTCATCTTTTTTCTAGTTTTCAAAATATTTACACTGTGCATATACAAAATTCTAATTACATGATAATTGTATCATATTGGTGTTGATAATTTATATTCAGATAATATTTTATTACATGGTTCCCCTTTATTATCTCAAAAGGGGATCAAAAAAGCAAACGTTCAAAGTATGCAGTTTTTAGATGTTAGATTAATTATATTAATATTTTGAAACAAAAGGAGTGGCAGTATAACACTTAAGTGGTTGAACATAGTTTATTTGTTCCAATGACTGTAAAATTTATCACATTTATTTATTAATCTGGTCATTAAAGTATGTATTATATAATTATCCTTTTTATGCATGATACATAAGAATGCCTTGCTTCATTTCTCTATTGATGGCTTTGTTGTTTGGGGCTGCTTTTGATTAATGCAGTTTCCCTATTGAGGGTTTTTACTTTTTCTATCTCAAAGTAAAATTAAATTCTCATATGGTAACTACTATATTTAAATAGTCCTGGAAAAACCAAACGGCTTTTTGCTGCTTGCTTAATGGTAATACCCTTGATTCCTTGATTCTAAGACATGAAGTACTCTGTCAGTTTTACCTTCACCCAAGACTGTCATGTTGAAAAGTACTTTAGCTGTGGAAGAAATCCTTGTTATTGTGACAGGTATGATCAGCCTCCAAGCCTGTTTCTACTGTATAATGTGGACTGATTATTTTTTCTATCACAGTATTAACAAATGAATTTATTGTAAATACAAAGAAAATATATTCATTAATATACTATTCTTCTGTCATCTGGCCTTTTGTGTGAAATTATTTATTGTTATTTCTAGCAATGTTTTCTTCCTTTCTTATTGGCCAGAGACTGATAAAGCTTTTGTTATTTTTACAAGCAAACTTAAAACATAGCCTTTTTGGACAAAGCTCACTAAATATTACTGTATAAAATGTAATTGAGTAAATTTTTATCAGACTTTTAAAGATAAAAATAAGAGTATGGACTCAGGAGCAGCCTGTTTACTCCATTATGTATATATACTTACTCTATTCTCAGAGTATTTTCCTTATTCTTAGCATTGATCTTTTCTCTTTCCTAATTGTTTTTTCTGTTAGGAAACTGTAGCTGTCACTTAAGGTGGGGTATATTTTCTTCTCCCAAGAGAATATCCAGTCTTTCCACATTCATCATCATTGACTGTCAAGAAAGAGCCTTCTGCAGGCTGTACCCTAAATGCAGTTGATGGCCGGTATTCATGGATTCAGACTTGGCATGATGCCAGATGTAGATTCAAGCTTCAACCGCATCTTGAAGACAGTTGCATAGTAATAAGCACCAGAGAGCATGTGAATAGTGAGGAGGCCAGCAAACTAACTAGGGAAGCTGACTTAGTGAGACTGCTCCTTCTTAGTTAATGGTCTCTGTCTGGAAGTCTATTAACTTTGAGTGTAATAAATGTAAATTAAAATGTAAGAAGAATAAATTGTATTGAAAAACCCTCAAATATAGCACTTGGGATTTATTTCATGGAAGTATTTATATTGAACAAAAATACTCTTGAAATTCTGATGTACATTTTCACCTCTAAGAACAAAGAAAAAAAACTTTAAACCTTTAATTTTTATAGTTGGCTTTGGAGAATCTTAAAGCAAAAGTTCTCTTTGGCTTTTTGAAAATGAGTAGAATAAGTCAAAAGGGCTGAAACTTCCTGGTATTTAAATAATCGTTCATTGATTGTAGTTTAGTTGTTTGAAGGTGGGTCTTATTGCAGTTTCAATGCTCTATTCTGATTTTTGCCTTTTCCCCTTTTTCTTCCTTTCCTGGGAAAAAGTTGCTAAGCTGGGTGACTTAAAGGGATGTTGTTTAAGCTCTAGGCCTCATTTATTTGTAATGAAATACTTGAGAAAACAAAGCAAAAGCTATTCCCATTTGGTTACTTTACTAGTAGTATAAACAGGATAAAATAGTAATTGTTAAAGGAACTGAAAGGACTCTTCTGAAGAGTCTTCATCCTAGCAAAAACTTGGTATTAAAAAGAGAAACCATAATCTCAAGTTTGACGACCACTTCGAGTTAGCAGGGATGATACTTTGAGAATAAAATGTGGGAGAACTCATTGAACTCCTATATAACATTTGGGGGGGCTTTAAAGTTCAGTATCATCTAGCATTTGAAGATCTGCCAAGTGGGCACTCATCATTATGACTGAACTGTTAGTTAAAGAGTGCTGGGGAGTAGAAATTGATCCAGTGTTAGCCTCTGATAGCTCTGGAATACCACCTGAAAGTCTAATGGAATTTTTGAAAACTACTCTTGAGGTCCATATTATAAAACTGGAAGCTGAGAGAGGGAAGTACACTATATTTTGAATGGAAAACCACTCACATTATAGCATTCTCTCTCTAGAGAGAATCTGTGAAAATCTTCATCACAAAATCATAGTATGGAAGATGGCGTTTTGCCCAGCATCACCTGAAGAAAATGGATTCTTTCCTAGAAACCTGTCTTTCCTGGAAAGCTAACAGGCCCAAGGCAGACATGAGTGTGCTGAGTTAAGACCCCCACCTTACTTTCACCTTTGAGACAGGGTTTCCTGGTGACTGGATGAGCACTCCGGGGCCTGCATTGGAATTCATGTTAGAACAGCAGTCAAAGTTTGCGTGTAATTGTATGTGCCAACTTGTCTGCCCTGGGTACTCCTGGTTCTCAGGCCTTCAAACTATACCACCGACTTTCCTGGGTCTACAACTTGCAGACCACAGATCATAGGATTTCTTGGTCTCCATAATCAAATGACCCAATACTTTATACATGTCTCCTACTGGCTCTGTTGCTTTGGAGAGTCCTAACTAAAGGTTATAGGCTACTGTTAAAAAAGTGAGAGTGAAAGTCACTCAGTCGTGTGTGACTGCGACCCCATGGACTATACAGTCCATGGAATTCTCCAGGCCAGAATACTGGAGTCGGTAGCCTTTCCCTTCTCCAGGGAATCTTCCCAACCCAGGGATCTTACCCAGGTCTCCTGCATTGGAGGCGGATTCTTTACTAGCTGAGCCACGAGGGCAAAGTCTCCCAAGTATTTGGAAAGCCCAAGAATACTGGAGTGGGTAGCCTGTCTCTTCTCCAGTGGATCTTCCCAACCCAGAACTTGAACTGGGGTCTCTTGCATTGCAGGCAGATTCTTTACCAACTGAGCTATGAGGCTACATGCCCACTCTTGAGACATTTTGAAAAAAAATAGTGACAAGTATTACAGAGAAAAATTGGAATTCGTGATGGAATTTGGAAATGATAATAGTGATTGGTAGAAAAACAATTATACATGGTCATGGTAATGTGGATAATTGTCAGGATTTATGTCTATAGTTTATGGTTACACAAAAATAGGAAAAATCTCTACCTATATGTAAGACTTGGGAGACTTTGCCTTGAGTCATGTGATAAAGGTGCTATCAAATACCTTTTGGGACATCAGGCCTACCTGGGGTCAAACATTATAGGATCCATTTTTAGGGACATTTAAATGTGGAAACACATTCAACCCGAGGCCTGGAAGACACTTGAATCATCTTTCTTAGGTCTCAGATTTGGGTGGAGAAGCAGGGTGTCACACTCCTTATCTTTAGATAACAATTCTAGCCAGCTTTGTTGGAAAGAGAGGGATCAGTTAAAATCTGAGCTGGAATTGAGTTTACAGACCTGATGAGCAAAGTTCTGGGCAATGGAAATAAATAGATTCCTTATCTGTTAGTCACGTTCAGTTCAGTTCAGTTCAGTTGCTCAGTCGTGTCTGACTCTGCAACCATATGGACTGCAGCATTCCAGGCTTCCCTATCACCAACTCCCAGAACTTGCTCAAACTCATGTCCATAGAGTCAGTGATGCCATCCAACCATCTCATCCTCTGTCATCCCCTTCTCCTGCTTTCAATCTTTCCCAGAATCTGGGTCTTTTCCAGTGAGTCAGTTCTTCACATCAGGTGGCCAAAGTATTGGAGTTTTAGCATCAGTCTTTCCAATGAATATTCAGGACTAATTTCCTTTAGGATTGACTGGTTTGATCTTGCAGTCCAAGGGACTCTGAAGAGTCTTTTCCAACACCACAGTCAAAAGCATCAATTCTTTGGCACCGAGCTTTCTTTATGGTCCAACTCTCATATCTGTATATGACTACCGGAAAAACCATAGCTTTGACTAGATGGACCTTTGTCAGCAAAATAATGTCTCTGCTTTTTAATATGCTGTCTAGGTTGGTCATAGCTTTTCTTCCAAGGAGCAAGTGCCTTATAATTTCATGGCTGCAGTCATCATCTACAGTGATTTTGGAGCCCCCCAAAATAGTCTCTCACTGTTTCCATTGTCTCCCCATCTATTTGCCATGAAGTGATGGGACCGGTTGCCGTGATCTTAGTTTTTGAATGTTGAGTTTTAAGCCAGCTTTTTCACTCTGGTCTATCACTTTCATCATGAGGCTTTTTAGCTCCTCTTCATTTTCTGTCATAAGGGTGATGTTATTTGCATATCTGAGATTATTGATATTTCTCCCGGCAATCTTGAGTGCAGCTTGTGCCTCATCCAGCCTGGCATTTTGCATAGTGCATGTAAGTTAAATAAGCAGGGTGACAATACACAACCTTGATGTACTCCTTTCCCTATTTGGAACCAATCTGTTGTTCCATGTCCAGTTCCAACTGTTGCTTCTTGACCTGCATATAGATTTCTCACCAGGCAGGTAAAATGGTCTGGTATTTCCCTCTCTTGAGGAATTTTCCAGTTTCTTTTAATGTACATAGTCAAACGATGGTTTGTGATCTACACAGTCACACAATGGTGTGATCACTCACCTAGAGCTAGACATCCTGGAATTTGAAGTCAAGTAGGCCTTAGGAAGCATTACTATGAACAAAGCTAGTGGAGGTGATGGAATTCCAGATGAGCTATTTCAAATCCATGAAAGTGCTGCACTCAATGTGCCAGCAAATTTGGAAAACTCAGCAGTGGCCACAGGACTGGAAAAGGTCAGTTTTCATTCCAATCCCAAAGAAGTGCAATGCTAGAGAATGTTCACGCTACTGCACAATTGCAGTCATCTCACATGCTAGCAAAGTGATACTCAAAATTCTCCAATCCAGGCTTCAACAGTATGTGAACCGAGAACTTCCAGATGATCAAGCTGGATTTAGAAAAGGCAAAGGAACTAGAGATCAAATTGCCACCATCTGTTGGATCATTGAAAAAGCAAGAGAATTCCGGTAAAACATCTACTTCTGCTGTATTGATTACACCAAAGCGTTTGATTGTAGATCACAACAAACTGTGGAAAATTCTTCAAGAGATGGGAGTATCAGACCACCCTACCTGCCTCCTGAGAAATCTATATGCAGGTCATGAAGCAACAATTAGAACTGGAAATGGAACAACAGACTGATTTCAAATTGGGAAAAGAATATGTCAAGGCTGAATATTGTTACCCTGCTTATTTAACTTATATGCAGAGTACATCATGCAAAATGCCGGGCTGGATGAAGCACAAGCTGGGATCAAGATTTCAAGGAGAAATATCAATAACCTCAGCTATTCAGATGACACCACCCTTATGGCAGAAAGTGAAGGGGAACTGAAGAGCCTCTTGATGAAAGTGAAAGACCAAAAAAAAAAAAAAAAGAAAAGTGAAAGATCTGGTTTAAAACTCAACGTTCAAAAAACTAAGATCATGGCAACCAGTCCCATTCTTAATGGCAAATAGATGGGGAGACAATGGAAACAGTTTAATTTTCTTGAACTCCAAAATCACTGCAGATGGTGACTGCAGCCATGAAATTAAAAGATACTTCCTCCTTGGAAGAAAAGCTATGACCAACATAGACAGCATTTCAAAAAGCAGAGAAGTTACTTTGCCAGCAAAGGTCCATTTAGTCAAAGCTATGGTTTTTCCATGAGTCATGTACAGATATGAGAGTTGGACCATAAAGAAAACTGGCACCGAAGAATTGATGCTTTTGAACTGTGGTGTCAGAGAAGACTCGAGAGTCCCTTGGGCAGCAAGGAGATCCAACTAGTTAATCCTGAAGGAAATCAGTCCTGAATATTCATTGGAAGGACTGATGCTGAAGCTGAAGCTCTAATAGTTTGGCCACCTGATGAGAAAAACTGACTCATTGGAAAAGACCCTGATGCTGGGAAAGATTGAAGGCAGGAGGAGAAGGGGATGACAGAGGATGAGATGGTTGGATGGCATCATTGAGTCAATGGACATGAGTTTGTGCAAGTTCTGGGAGTTGGTGATGGACAGGGAAGCCTGGCATGGTGCAGTCCACTGGGTCACAAAGGGTTGGACATGAGTGAGCAACTGAGCTTAACATAGTCAAAGGCTTTGGTGTAGTCAATAAAGCAGAAGTAGATGTTTTTCTGGAATTTTCTTGCTTTTTCAATGATCCAGTGGATGTTGGCTATTTAATCTCTAGTTCCTCTGCCTTTTCTAAATCCAGCTTGAGCATCTGGAAGCTCTTGGTTCACATACTATTGAAGCCTGACTTGGAGAATTTTGAGGATTACTTTGCTAGCATGTGAGATAAATGTGATTGTGCAGTAGTTTGAACATTCTTTGGCATTGCCTTTCTTTGGGATTGGAATGAATACTGGCCTTTTCCAGTCCTGTGGCCATTGCTGAGTTTTCCAAATTTTCTGGCATATTGAGTGCAGCACTTTAACAGCATCATCTTTAAGGATTTGAAATAGCTTTTAGGATTGGAATATCATATAATCCAACAACTGAGCTCCTAGGCCTTTATCCCAGAGAAACACAGACTGTTTACAAAGAAACTTGCATATTAATGTTTATAACAGCATTTTTCATAATAACCCTAACTGGAAACAATGCAAATGTCCTTTAAAGGGTGAACCATTAAACTGTGTCCCATCTATACCATGGAATACTTCTCGGCAATAATAAAGAATGAGTTATTGATTCATGAATCACCTGAATTAATCTCCAGAGAGCTATACTAAGTGAAAAAAAGCCAGTCACAATATAATAGATATGATACATCTCCGTAACATCCTGCTGCTGCTGCTGCTACGTCACTTCAGTCGTGTCCGACTCTGTATGACCCCATAGACGGCAGCCCACCAGGCTCCCCCGTCCCTGGGATTCTCCAGGTAAGAACACTGAAATGGGTTGCCATTTCCTTCTCCAATGCATGAAAGTGAAAAGTGAAAGGGAAGTCAGTCATGTCTGACTCTTCGTGACCCCATGGACTGCAGCCTACCAGGCTCCTCTGTCCATGGGATTTTCCAGGCAAGAGTACTGAAGTGGGGTGCCATTGCCTTCTCCACTAGTGGTTGCCAAAGACTAAGGAAAGGGTAGATGTAGGACAGAAATGGGTGTGGCTATAAAAGGATCACATTAGAAATTGCTGTAGCATGAAAGTGTTCTGTATCTTGACGGTAACAATGTTGATATTCTGGTTGTGGTATTGCTTTGCAAGGTACCGCCTTTGGAGGGAACTGGGTAAAAAGTAAATGAAATCTCTCCATATTATTTTTTAAGTGAAAGTTGCTCAGTTGTGTCTGACTCTTTGCGACCCCATGGACTGTAGATGGCTGGGCTCCTCTGTCCATGGAATTCTCTAGGCACGAATACTGGAGTGAATTGCCGTTCCCTTCCTCAGGGGATCTTCCCAACCCAGGGAGCAAACCCAGGTCTACCGCATTGCAGGCAAATTCTTTACCATCTGAGCCACCAGGGAAGCCTCATTATTTTTTAAAGCAACACATAAATCTACAATTATCTCAGAAAAAATGCTTAATTAAAAAACAAAATGCAGTACATTGTTAAAAAACCAAAACCAAAATGATGGAACTTTCATGGTGGTCCAGTGCTTAGGGTTCCTTGCTTTCACTGCCAAGGGCTGGGGTTCAATCCCTGGTCCACAAACTAAGATCCCATAAGCCACACAGCTTGGCCAAAGAACAATAAATAACCTAACAAGTAAATTATATAAATGTGTTGGAAACAGAAAAAAATCAAAGCCCCAAACAAACAAAAAAACAAGAAAAAATAACAGTACAAACTAATGAAATGAACAAAAAGGCAATAGAGAGGATTAACAAAATAAAAATTAGTACTTTGAAGATTAAGTTACACATTTGACAAGACTGATCAAAGCAAAAAAGGAAAATGTGCAAATAAAATACAGACAGAAGAAAAAATGGCTATATGTACAACAGAAAAATTTTATATTTCTGAATTAAACATATATTGAAAAATCTAGATGAAATGGATAGATTCTTGGAAAAAACTTCCAAAATATACAATGGGGATTTCCCTGGTGGTCCAGTGGTTAAGAATTCCGTTTCAATGTGTGGGGCATGGGTTTGATCCCTGGTTGGGGAACTTAGAGTCCACATGCCATGGGGCAACTAAGCTGGCATGAACCTCAACTGAAAAAAAAACAGTGCCACAACTGGCAGAATAAAAAACAGAAAACTGTGCAGACCAAAATGTATTAAAAGAAATTGCAAAGAGAATCAGACACATAGCTCTCAAAACCCAGGTGTTTCTCAGGTGAATTCTAACAAATTTTGAAGGAACAGTTTATTCCTATCTTATACAAGCTTTTCTAGAGGGTAGAAAAAGATAGAAAACCTTCCAGTTCAATGTGCAAGACTTTTATAATTTTAATTCCCAAACCTGGTGAGACTAAGTCAGGTAAAACAAAATTATAGACATTTTTTTTGTGAACACAGATGCAAAAATTCTAAATATTGTATATCTAAATCCAACTCATATTTAAAAAATACATCAAGAATGAATAGAACTTATTCTCAGAGTATAGTGATAGTTCAACATAGGAAAAATTTATCAGGGTAATTTGCTATATTAAGAGGAGAAAACTATATATTATCTTGATAGCTGCAGAAAATTTTTTTAATAAAGTTCAATATCTATATATGATAAAAATTATAATTTTTATAATTACAAATCAATAATAAAAGATTATTTCTTTAATTTGATAAATTGTTTACCAAAACCTTATAACAAATGCTATTCTTTTTTTTTTTAAGATTTTTTTTTTGATGTGGACCATCTTTAAAGTCTTTATTGAATTTGTTACAATATTGCTTCAGTTTTATGCTTTGGTTTTTGTCCTCAAAGCATGTGGGATCCTAGCTCCCCACCAGAGATCAAACTTACACCTCCTGAATTGGAGAGCAAAGTCCTAACCACTGGACTACCAGGGAAGTCCTCCAAATGTCATTCTTAATAGAAAATTTTAGATGCATTCACTTTAAGACTGGGAACCAAAATAAAGATTCCCACTGTGATTGCTACAATTTGATGTGGTACTGAAGGTCTTGGCCTAATGCTATAAGGAAAGACTAAGAATTATTAGGTATAAAGAAGGGAAAGATATAACTGTCATTATTTGGAATTGCTACAATCATTGACTTTAAAACAGCAGAATAAACAAAACAATTGAAACTAAAACGAGGCTGTAGCTGGCTTGTCAGACATAAGTAAATGGCCTACTGGTTAATAGAGTCTACCCTGTTAAAAGATTATCTTTGGACTCTCAGCCTTAAACCACAAGACAGCCTCCTCCAGGAGGAAATTTTGTACAGCTGCTAAAGGAATAAATGTTCTCAATGTAGTTAGGTCTATTTGCTCTTAACCTACCATGAATATTTTGAGGACAGGAACTTTGCTGTTGAGAGGGAAAGTTGATGAAGCCCCAATCAACTGGTATTCCTTCAAGAATGGAGATATATACTTCCAGTTGGAAAATAAATGAGTCATCTGCCAGGAGGAAATATATAACATGGGGAACACAGTCAATAATATTGTAAAAATGTTGTATATGGCAAAAAGTAATTCGACTGATCACATTGGTCATTTTGCAGTGTATAGAAATATTGAATCACTATGTTGTACACCTGGAACTAACATAGTGTTGTAGGTCAATTATACTTCAGTTAAAAAAAATAACCATGATCAAATGGATGTGGAGGCAGGGAAGTTTGCCAAATTCCTTTTAGCAGCATCCTGTTCCTAAACATAATCAGATAAAGTTGTGGGAAAAAGTTGCATTGAAGTCTCACTCAGCTATAGTGTCTGTATTCCAGATCCCAAGTCCAGCTCAAATGCCATCAGACAAGACAGAAATCATCAAAGCATAACAAAAATGTGATGCTATCTCAGGGTGGCATTGTGGGTCATTTTATTTTCTTCCTTATACTCTTATGTATGAATTACTTGTATAATAAAAAATGGCATTAAAAAAACAAAAAAAAAAAATGAAAACAGAGTCATCGATATGGAGATAGAAACAGGTGGTTGCCTAAGGGGAGCAGGGCTTGTAGAGGCAAAATAGTGGAAGGGAATTAACAGGTACAAACCTCCCATTATAAAATATAAGCCACAGGGATGTAATATATAGCATAAGGAATATGGTCAATAATATTTTAATAACTATGTTTGGGGAAAGATAGGTACTAAACTTATCATGGTGATTATTTCATAATGCACGCAAATGTCAAATCACTGTGTAGTACACCTGAAACTTACATAGTATTGTACATCAGCTATATGTCAATAAAAAAGAAAACAAAATACAGAACTCCTTTTTCAAAAAGCAGGAAAGAAATAGTGCTATTAAAAGTACTAAAATGTAGAGGTTTTTCCTTCCTGCCAGAATCTTCTTGATGTGTCCTGGCATTTTTATTTAATGTTGATCCAAGCAAAGAAAAATTAAAATAGTAAATTATTAGCTTTAATTTTATATTTGATTTTGTATCGTGCAGTGGCAGTTTTAAATGCAAATACCAGAGGGTTTTACTGCATGTAGAATTGCCAAAATTATATAGTTCTGCTTTGAAACTCATATGCATATGCATTTTATTCTTACATGAATAGTGGAAATATTGCAAAAGGTAACTCAACCGATTTTATTTCACTTCTTGATGAGCACATGTTCTACCAATATTCTTTGACTTACTGATAAATGAGAAAGGCCTGAAAGGAAAAGAACTATGGGTTGCCCTGTTTTTCCCTTTCCTTCTATGTCACCAGTTTTGGCAAGTCATCAGTTACTACAAGGAAGTCACATAAATAAGAATATGCTAGGGTTCTTCCATTGTCTGCATTTTTTAATCTTGCTTTAAGTATTGTTTTATTTTCTTAACTAATAAACAAAAACCAGGCTTTGAATATAAATTAAAATTCTTATTTTTCCAAGTGAAAATGCTGATGCTAGCTAAAGTTGATAATTTAAGAAAGCAGTACTAGTAGATTACTTAGAATTATGGTAGCAACCACCAGAGGAAATAGCAATCAGGAGGACTAGGAATGAGATAGTAGACTTTTCCTTATATAGAACTAGGCAGTAGAGTCTCTTAAGATGACGGGCTTACATACAGTATAATATATAAAGTACATCAGGATTTTAAATGCCTTCAGGAGCTTAGTAAATCATCTTAAGTAAAGCCAGGCACATAAAACAAAAACCAAGAAGAGCCAATTGTATATATTAGTTGGGTACCCAGGTAACTGAAAATTGTTTGTTTGTTTATTTTTAAACAATTGTTGTTTAAAACAGTTGTTTTTAAACAAACAACTTTTATCCTCAAGTGGAAAGTTCAGTTCAGTTCAGTTGCTCAGTTGTGTCCGACTCTTTGTGACCCCATGAACTGCAGCATGCCAGGCCTCCCTGTCCGTCACCAACTCCCAGAGTCCACCCAAACCCATGTCCATTGAGTCGGTGATGCCATCCAACCATCTCATCCTTTGTCATCCCCTTCTCCTGCTCTTAATCTTTCCTAGCATCAGGGTCTTTTCCAATGAGTCAGCTCTTTGGATCAGGTGGCCAAAGTATTGGAGTTTCAGCTTCAACATCAGTCCTTCCAAAGTGGAAAGTAGCCATGTTCAAATGAGTTAAGAGATAAGTAAAAAGGAATACAACTTTATTAAAAGTTATTTATTTGCAGATAGTATTCGAAAGTTCACAAGTTGCACCTTTGCCACAGCCTTGGCTAAATCTTGAACTAGTGCAGAATTCAGCTGTGCTGATCTTAGCATGCTCAGATGTGGCATACTTGTTCTTGATAATCATGTGCTTTGTAAGCCCATGATTCACCATGACCATATTTTTGCCAGGTGTTGCATAACAACAAGAAGGGATTCTTCAGTGTATGACAGGTAATGCTGTAGAGATGGTGTCCATTCACCATTATCAAGAATTTTCAGTGCTAAGCAAAAAGCTCCCACTGCAATCTGAGGAGGAAAGTACACCATATTGTAGTCCAGCATAGTTAGTTCCATCAGATATTTGGCCAGAATATGTAGCTCAATATTAACCTCTCCAATCTTAGATGCTCTCTGAGGGAAATGCAGGGGTAGAGGGTGTCCCTAACTAAAATTTACAGCTCTTAGAATCTTCATTTCTATCTGTCTGATTTGGAACTTGGTATAAGTGTTGTCAGTCACAAAGGCAAAGTCACCGATTTCTGGAGGGTACGTTTCCTCATATTTGCTTGCAACAAACATGGCAGTGACTCCAACCAGCTGCAGCATCTTCTTGGGCACACAATTATCCTGCATGAACCGATCAGTTTTGGAACAGTCATGTACATGTTCTCCTGCAGTAACCTGAATTTCATTTGAACATGCACTAGCCAGTCAATTAGGATGGCTCTCATGTTTCCAGTGACTTCACGACCCATTAGGTATTTTGGTTTGACTGCTTGCTCTTCCCTCAAGTTATCTCAGATAAACATAGATATCTTTTACATATTCACTGCAGAGTTTTGGATTCACTCCGTCTTCTGTATCCACATCACTCACTGCAAGAATTACATCCAAGAAAGCCTGACGCAGATATTCTTCTGCAGGCGCATAGCCAGATGTTTCCACGGGGCTTGGAGAGGGAGTATCGACCAAAATGGGCTCAGGGGAAAGTTTCTCTTCCTTAACAGGCTCCGGTTCTGTCTCCGGCCCCAGGTGGGGCTCCGGCACAGGTACAGGAGCCTTTTCCAGAGGTTTTTGCTACTTTTTTAGCAGTAACTTTTCCTGCAGCTAAAGTTTTTGCTTCCTTTTTCAGGGGCAGTTTGGCCTGCGGCTGTTCGCTGATTTTGTTAAGGATGTCTCCAAGAGCTGTGGGCCTCAGCCCAGGCTTAGAGGTTGCAACAGTAGCCACAGGCAAGCGCTTTGCCCCTGCCATACTGATCTTTGGCTTATTTTCAGCATTAGTCTTCGTGTTCCTGGTGACCCGAAGCACCATGGCTTCTTCTGCACCAGGCAGCAGCTCGGTGAGAAAGAGAGCACTGGAGCCCCAGACCAGCCTGGAACTTGATGGTTGCACCACAGGCCAACCCATTGTCTGCATTTTAAAAGATTTTTTGTATTTTGGGCTATGGTGCGTCTTCACTGTTACACATGGGCGTTCTCTAGTTGCAGTGTGCAGGCTTCTCATTGCAGTGGTTTCTCTAGTTGGGGAAGAAGGATTCTAGGCCTGAGGGCTTCAGTGGTTGCAGTAGGTGGACTCAGTAGTTGGCGTCACCTGGGCTTAGCAGCTCCTCAGCATGTGGGATCTTCCCAGACCAGGGATGGAACCTGTGTCCCTTGTATTGCAAGGGGGATTCTTAACCATTGGGCCATCAGAGAAGCCCTGCATTTCTTAGAATGCCATTGCCTTCTTTCTGGGTTAGAAGCAAGTTCTGGTTTGAACAGAAAGCACACCCTGTCGGGATAGTCAGCGCCCCTCTTATGCAGTTGTAGACATCATGAGTTTGCCTTGTACTGTCTTTGAGTCTTGTGAATAAAGGGGCATCATAGGTCCATCAGAATTCACTACCCGTGTAGTACTGCAGAGGTTGTACGGGAATGAGACAGCAAGGAACACCATCTGCTCATAAAGTTACTAAGAATTTTAAGGCAATTCTCTGGCAGTCCAGTGACTTGGTGTACTCACTTCTAGGACCCAATTCCATCCCTGGTCCTGGAATTAAGATCCAGCAAGCCCCTTGGAACAACCAAAAAAATAAATAAATAAAAATTTATTGCTGGCAACAACCCAGCATTAAATCAAGTTCTCAATACAGAGTCCTGTCCATAGGACATACATACACCCATGGAGGTGGCCCTGGGTATAATAGAAGGTGGCAAGAATGGTTGTAGACTCCAATTACTATATCCAGTATAGTGCGCTTATAAACAGGTGAGCAAGGAATGTGGATGGAAGGCGAGGGGGAAGAAAGAGCAGAGGAACTGAAAGAAGCCAAGAGAGACACAGGGAGAGAGAGAAAGAGAGAGAGAGAGAAAGTGGAGTTGACTTCCTAGTTCTGTGAGGCCCAGTTCTACTTCGTGTGTCCTGCTGTTTACCAGCACTACATTGGGCAATGCAGAGAAAATGGACCCCCACTGGTAGTTCATGCTGTGATATGGGGTGAACTAGAAAAAGATGCCCCTTTCTTAAGATACTTTACTGCCATCTGTTGGGAAACCGTCATAATAACTATGTGAATGAATAGTGACCACAATGAATGGTACCCCTTGGGCAGAGCTCAGTCTGTATACTTATGAATGGCAGCCCTGCCTGTTACCCTCAGGGTCCCCAGGAGTCAGAGACACGAATGGGGATAACTTACAACCTGAGCTTAGCAAACTTAGTGGGTAGCAGGCAGCAGTTGAGACAACAGACCAAGGGGTGGCCCAGGCACACATCTGAATAGCAGCTTCAGAGACATTCAGTTGAGAATCAAAACCAATTCTTCGCTTTATATCGCCTTCCCCCTAGGAGCTTATGGAAATTATCTTGGTGAGGGCTTTTGGCCAATTCCAACATTTGAGAAAGTCTAGTGGAGGAGAATAATATTTTTATCTAGGAGAAGCCTGTTCAGGCTAAAAAACCCCACCAAGCTTCCTTTTCTTTTGCTTTTGGCTAGAATTACATTAACTTGTTGCGGTCTACATATCTTGTGTTAATTAAAAGGTCTGAAATAAGATTAATGTATCTTTTATTAATAAAAAATGGGAAAACTATCTATGCAGTTTGTTTCAGAGATATCTTTCTAAGTATAGGGTATCTGAGGTGGGAAAGCAATAAAAGGACTCTGAAAGTTGCAGCTATTAGAAACTGTACTTCTCTATAAAACTGGGTAAGCCAAAGACTTGAGAGAATGAGAAATCTGCCGAGGTCACTTCATCTGAGCACATTGCACAGTGGGGATTCTAACCCGGGTTTCCTGGTTCCTGAGTGTCGTTCACTGAGTGTTTCCAGTCCCCAGGAGCGGCATCTGCATCTTTCTTCCTCCTCCTCCTCTTCCTGAAATTTCATGAACTTTTATTCAGGCTCAGAAAAAACCCAAACCATTTCTTTAACATTTGCTAAAATCTATTGAACACTGTGAGTGTATTGCATTGAATAGCAATTATTAACAATTCTTTTGCAAGCTCCACACTTACCAGCAACCCAATAATATCTCTTCTTTGTCCACAGAGTACATTAAACTGTACTCTTAAAAGAGAACATCTCGGGAATTTCCTGGCTGTCCAGTGGTTAGGACTCAGGGCTTCCCCTGCGAGGGGGATGGTTTCGATCCCTGGTTGGGGAACTAAGATCTGGTATACTGTGTGGCACAGCCAAAAAAAAAAGGAACATTTTCTTATGTGTGAATAAAAACAAAGAGGTCCCCAAATATAAACTAGGACATAATCCTGTGAGTTTTTTTAGAAATTCAGTTTGATTATAGTTAATATTTGATGTGTTAAAAGTCTTGTGCTGTTTAAGTCTGTCAATTCATTATTATAAATTTAATCATTTCAACAATTAAATTTCTTTAATTTTTCTATATGTAATTACTCTTACATGTTTTTTGTCTGCCATACTAAAGACAAATTGACATAAACTAGCAAACTGATAGTGTGACACTGGTTTTGTTCATAGCTGAAAAAATACTAAATTATTCAATTGTCAATTGTACAGACTTTTTCCTAGTTTTAAATTAAGGTATGATTTACAGTAAAATTTACTTTTTTGGTGTACAATTCTGTAAGTTTTGACAAATACACAATTATGTAACCACATCACAATTAAGATATATAACAGTTTCATCGCCTCCCCCTCCAAAATCTTTGCGAGCTCAGCCACAGTTAAATATATCTTCCTCTTGGGATCTGGTCCAAAGGCCTTTCACTTCCCCTCAGCAGACCATCTGGGCTTTCTCAGAAAGCTCTTGGCTCTCGAGTTGATGGGAATAGTAAGGGGCTGTGTTCACAGCCTAAGGGCTGCAGCACATATAAGGTCATCCACCCAGACTCTCAGGCTCTCCTGGGGGCTCAGATGGTAAAGAATCTGCCAGCAGTGCAGGGGACCCGGGTTTGACCCCTGGGTCAGGAAGATCCCCTGGAGTAAGGAATGGCTACCCACTCCAGTATTCTTGCCTGGAGAACTCCATGGGCTGAGGAAACACATGGGCTAAAGTCTATGGGATCTCAGTTGGACACGACTGAACGACTAATGCTTAGACTTTCACCCAGGCTCTCAAAAGACTCTCAACCTAGGAGGACAGAAAGGAAGAGGGGACAGAAGGGACCACCAGTGAGTCACTCCTAGGTTTGTCGAGAGCCTCTGCTTATCTGGTCTAGCAACTCGTTCAGCCTTCTCAGATATACACAACACACACCCACACATGCACACACTCACAACGACACACACATACAATTATTAACACATGCAAATATGAAGACACATCTAAAATATTTAAGTGCCTACATATGCATGACCAACTCTGTATACAAATGTTCACTCACATGTAAGTAAACAGACACATACATAGATAAACACACGCACATGGTCATACACAACTTCTGGGAATGTTGCACCATTGTGAACATTATCGGCAATTTGCTCTTCCTGTTGCTCAACTTTATACCTCCTCAGGCCATGGGGCAGGAGATGTTGCTTGCTGCTGACTCTTCTTTGGGGCTTCCTGGTTGCTGTGAGTTATGGTGGCTAAATGTAATGTCTGATTTTCAACCAATTTAGAGCTCTTACGTCAACAAGCGACATGAGGAGCCTGATGCTGGTTACGAATGAGGTACTGGGGGCTGGTGGGACAGCAGGGCATGGATCGGTGTACAGAGGGACCTGACTGCCTGAGATGTTGTGAGTGTGTCACTCTATACCCAGCATTTTCTTGTGTTAAGAAAGCCTGTATTGGGACTTCCCTGGTGGTCCAGGGACTAAGACTCTGAGCTCCCAACACAGGAGGTCCAGGTTCGCTAGGAGGTCCAGGTTCGATCTCTGGTCCAGGGAACTAGATCCCACATGCCGTGACTGACAGTTCACAGACCACAACTAAAGACCTGATAGGCCACAATGAAAATCCAAGATCCTGCGTGCTGCAACTAAAAGCCAGCATAGCCAAATAAATAATTTTTTTTAAAGGAAGAAAGCCTGTATTATGAAGCTTGCATTTTTCTGTATAATCAGTGGGATTCATTTCAGTTTGTACAAGGTGAACTCTTCACTGAACACTGGAGAAGAGGGGTTTTGAGCACCTGTGAGTTCACCCGCAGGCCTTTCTTGAATGCTGTACTGTGAACTGGGAGTGGGCAGGTTCAAGCCACCCCTCCAGCCCAACCCACTGATCTGCCCCTACCCTCATCCCATTTAAGGGATCAACTCACTCCCCTCAGGGAGTGAGCAAGAGCCCCTGTTACCTTGTACTGCAGCAGGAGTCCCCATAAAGCCTTGCTTGAATGTCTCATCTGGCTTCTTATCAACTTCTATTGGTTAAAGGGTCCAAGGGTCTGTTACCCTGGGTGGGTAACAGAGGAGGAGCCACAAATGAGTGATTAACTCTGGGCTTTCCAAATGAGGATTGGTTATGGGTACTTTATCCCAAGTGGGGTGACTGCTGGGAAAGTAGTAAGTAGTAAATCTTGACTGGAGATAGATGGTGTGAAAGGGGGATGTTGGAAGAATAATAAGGTGGGTGGGTTGAGCCTGGATCATACAAAGCCTTAGCAGTCACACTGGAAAGAGTTTGTGCCCTACCAAGGATTCTGACTGGCCGGGTGTAGCATGACCAGAGCTGTGTGTCTGGAGGATTAATCTTGCTGTGTGAGTAGGGGGCAGTGGAGGAAGGGGATAGCATTTTTAAAAGTTTTAATATTGTCTATTTTTTGAGTAAATAATGCATTCTTATGATTCAAAAGTAAAAAAGTATGAAACAATGTATAATGAAATATTTCCCCTCTATTCTTGATCCCTGTCAGTTTCCATTTCTAGAACAATACATTTTAACAAAATTATTTATTCTTCCAAAAACAGTATATGCATATACAAGAAAGAAAAAAGTACATATTTCTTTTATCCTTTTTACACAGATGATAGCACAATACAAGCACATTCTTTTTTATGTGTATCACTTTAATTCACACAACAAACATATGAGACAAATAATATTATTGTCTTCCTTTTGCAGATGAAAAAATTAAGGCTCAGAGAGGTTAAGAAATTTACCTAAAATTACAGATTTCATAAATGGTAAAGTTGAGATTTGAACCTTGGGTGTCTGACTTCAGAGATCTGTTTAGAGCTCCACTCAGAGCTCTTCTTTAATAAGTCAGTTTGCTTCTTCTACATTTTATTTATTTTTTGAAGAAGAGTTGATGTAAAAATTATGAAACTTATAAGTGTACAATATAGGGATTCACAATTTTTAATGTTCTCCACTCCAGTGTTCTTGCCTGGAGAATCCCAGAGACGGGGGGAGCCTGGTGGGCTGCCGTCTATGGGGTCGCACTGAGTCGGACACAACAGAAGTGACTTAGCAGTGACTTAGCAGCAGTATGTCATTTATATTTATATTAAATATTAGCTGTATTCCCTTGTACAATGTATCCTTGTAGCATATTTTCTACCTAATATTTTGTGTCTTTTAATCCTTTACCTGTATATTGTTTTATTCCACATTTTAATTGTATCTTTAGCTCATATTTACCTTTTCATTTTTAAAAACCAGTGTTCAAGAAATAAGTTCAGAATAACTGAAGAACTGTGCTTTACTTTGAAATTATTTATTTATTTGTTTTTGGCTGTGCTGGGTCTTTGTTGGTTTGCTTGGGCTTTCTCTAGTTTCAGCGCGCAGGGGCTACTCTTTGTTGAGTGCACAGGCTTTTCACTGTGGTGGCTTCTCTTGTTGCGGAGCACAGGCTCTAGGCACAGGGGTTCAGTAGCTGTGGCTTGGGTGCACTAGGGGCTTAGTTGCTCCGCAGCAGGTGGAATTTTCTTGTACTAGGGACTGAACCTATGTTTCATGCATTGGCAGGCAGATTCCTATCCACTGTACCACCACAGAAGTCTACCTTGAACTTTTTATTTTTACTGTGTAATTTTGTTCTTAATTTGAGAAATTGTGATAAAATACATATAAAAGTTATCATTTAAATCATGTTTAAGTGTACAGTTCAGAGGCATTGAGTGCATTCATAATGTTGTGCCACCATCATCATCATCCATGACTCTTTTCATTGTGCAAAATAGATACTCTATGCCAATTAAGCAAAAACTCCTCATTCCTCTCCCCCTGCCTCAGCCCCTGACAACCATCATTTTTTTTCTGTCTCTATGACTTTGACTCTTCCAGGTACTTAAATAAGTGGAATCACACAGTACTTGTCTTTTTGTGATTGGCTTATTTCACTTAGCATGATGTCCTCAAGCCTCACTTGCGTTGTACCATATGCAAAATTTCCTTCCTTTTTCAAGCTGAATAATATTCAACTGTATCTATATATCACATTTTCCTTATCTAGTCACCTACGGATGGACACTTATGTTACTTCCATGTTTTAACTATTATACACACAGTTTTGCACCTTGCTTTTTACATTACCAAAGCAACTTGTATTTTTTTCTGTATCAGTATCTAACGAGTCTCCTTTATTTCTTTTCTTTTCTTTTATCCTTTTCTTCTTGTTTTGTTTTACAGGTGCATATTTCAGTATTTGTACAAGCTGTAGTTTCTTTAACCTGTTCCCTAAAGCTGGATATTAAGATTGTTGCCAGTTGGTTTTGTTTGTTTTGTCTTGTTTTGCTCTTACAAACAATACTGCAATGCAAATATATATAATTTTGCAGTTAGTGTTGATCCAAGATATACTAATGACCTCATTCCTGCTTTTGAAGGAAGGTTTGTGTCTGTAAGCGGACCTGTGTGGACCATTCCTAGGGGCTCACTTCTCTGCTCTTGAGCTGATCTATTGGGATCACATCCTTCCTCCCTCTCTTTATTTTGGTGCTTCTATGTAAGATACAAACTTGCAAGATTAGTCTTACTATTCCTACCTTTCTCTACGGAAGAGCTGACACTCATGGGAGTTATAATGCAAGTAACCCTGTGCATTTCAAACTGATATTTTTAAAATGTTTATTGACTATGTATTAAGCAAAGGGAAATAAACTGACCTATTAATAAAATTATCTACTTTTTTATTTATATTACAAGTAATGGATTTATTATCATAGCTATCATTATATTTTATACAATATGAATTTGTGTTTTTCCTCAGTTTTTCCATTATTGATATCATTATCCAGAAATACTAAACGTGCGGGTAACTTATAAGATACAGCTACAAAGTTTTGGATTGGTCAAAATGTTCTTTCAGATTTTCCCAATAGATGTTATTGAAAAACTCAAATGAACTTTTTGACTAACCCAATATTTTTCAAACCATGCTTAGTGATTTTCTGGAATTCATGTAGCCAAGATGTTTTACACTTTCAGAAACCTGTTCTTTCTCCAGCTTCCTTTGATAACTTTCTGACCCAAACGAGGGTTAAAAGTAGACAACTTGCTATGCTTTCAGTTCAGTTCAGTTGCTCAGTTGTGTCTGACTCTTTGCGACCCCATGAATTGCAGCACGCCAGGCCTCCCTGTCCATCACCAATGCCCGGAGTTCACTCAAACTCACGTCCATCAAGTCAGTGATGCCATCCAGCCATCTCATCCTCTGTTGTCCCCTTCTCCTCCTGCCCACCTTTGTTAAAATTTTCAAAAGCAATAGACTTTTCTAATGGATATGATGTGGTATGTGTGCATATGTGTGTGTCTGTGTGTTTGTGTGCATGTGGTATAAGTGTGAGGAGGGAGGGAGAGAGAGAGAGAGGGATGAGTGTGAAGCTTTTGAACTGAACTGAATGCATGAGTTGCCAATTACTGAGATAGGGAAAGTGTATGGAAGGGGCATCGTATTATGGGAGTAAATTAGAAATTTGATTTGGAATATGTTAACTTTGAGATGTCTCTCCAGATTTCTATGATAAGAAGTCAGTTGGATATACAAATCTTGAGTTCAGGACAAGTTCTAGACAGAGTTAATGTATATAAAATGCTTAAAATGGTACCTTTTGTTGTTCAGTGGCCTAGCCGTATGCAACTCTTTTAACCCCATGGACTACAGCATGCCAAGCTCCTCTGCCCCTCACTATTTCCTGGCATTTGCTCAAACTCATGTCTATTGATGATATCAATATTGATACATTCAATAGTATCAATGATGCTATCTAACCATCTCATCATCTGCAGTCCCCTTCCCCTTATGCCTTCATCTTTCCCAGTATAAAGGTCTCTTCCAATGAACTGGCTCTTCATCTCAGATGGCTAAATTATTGGACCTTCAGCTTCAGCATCAGTACTTCCAATGAATATTCAGGGTGGATTTCCTTTAGGATTGGCTAGTTTTCTCTCCTTGCTATCCAAAGGACTCTCAGGAGTCTTCTCCAACAGCACAATTCGAAAGCATCACTTCTTCGGTGCTCAGTCTTCTTTATGATCCAACTCTCACATTCATATATGACTACTGGGAAAACTATAGCCTTGACTATACCTTTGTTGGCAAAGTGATGTTTCTGCTTTTTAATACACTGTTTAGATCTGTCATAGCTTCCTTCCAAAGAGCAAGTGGCTTTTAATTTTATGGCTGCAGTCACCATCTACAGTGATTTTGGAAAGTGAAAGTGTAGTCGCTCAGCCATGTCTTACTCTTTGCTACCCCATGGACAAGAGTCCACTAGGCTTCTCTGTCCATGGAATTCTCCAGGCAAGAATACTGGAGTGGGTTGCCATTCCCTTCTCCAGGGGATTTTCCTAACCCAGAGATCGAACTCAGGTCTCCCACATTGCAGGCAGATTCTTTACCATCTGAGCCACCAGGGAAGCACAAGCAAAAGTGATTTTGGAGCCCAAGAAAATAAAGTCTGTCACTGTTTCAATTGTTTCCCCATCTATTTGCCATTAAATGATGGGACCGGATGCCATGATGTTAGTTTTATGAATGTTGACTTTTAAGCCAGCTTTTTCATTCTCCTCTCTCACCTTCATCAAGAGGGTCTTTACTTCCTCTTCACTTTATGCCATTAGAGTGGTATCATCTGCATATTTGAGATTGTTGATATTTCTCCTGGCAATCTTGATTCCAGCTTGTGAGTCATCAGCTCAGCATTTCGAATGATGTACTCTGCATTTAAGTTAAATAAACAGAGTGACAATATATAGCCTTGATGTATTCCTTACCCAAATTGGAACCAGTCTGTTGTTCCATGTCCGATTCTCACTGTTGCTTCTTTACCTGCATGCAGATTTCACAGGAGGCAGGTAAGGTGGTCTGGTATCCCCATCTCTTTAGAATTTTCCACAGTTTATTGTGATCCACATTGTGGATCTCCAGTGATTTTTCATTTTATTCAGAAACAAAGGTAAAATGTTTACAATGTGCCTACAACGCTCTCTGTAATCTGTTTCCCCCACCTCAATGTCTTCTACTTGAGTGATGGTAATGCTAGTTGCCATAACAAAAAACAACACACTACCAAGGGCTTAACCCAACTGAAGTCTGTTTTCTGTTCACCAAACAGTCCTATGGGGGTATTCTTGGTCAGCTAGAGCCTTTCCTCCACATAGTTGATTCAGAGACCCAAGTTTCTCTGTCTTCTGTTTTGGCATTCCTTAGAATCTCTGAATTCTCTACTTCCAGCTGGTGGAAGGCAAAAAAGAGAGATAGAAAAAGCCTCATTTGTTTCTTAAAATTTTAATTAATTAGTTAATCTCATTTGCTTCTTTTTAAACTTTTATTATTTTTTTGACATATAGTTGATTTACAATGTTCTGCCAATGTCTGCTATACAGCAAAGTGACTCAGTTATACACCATGTAGACATTCTTTTTAAAAATATTATTATTTTTTTTTACTATGGTTTATCACAAGCTGGAATCAAGATTGCCGGGAGAAATATCAATAACCTCAGATATGCAGATGACACCACCCTTATGGCAGAAAGTGAAGAGGAAATAAAAAGCCTCTTGATGAAAGTGAAAGAGGAGAGTGAAAAAGCTGGCTTAAAGCTCAACATTCAGAAAACTAAGATCATGGCATCTGGTCCCATCACTTCATGGGACATAGATGGGGAAACAGTGGAAACAGTATCAGTTTTTTGGGGCTCCAAAATCATTGCAGATGGTGATTGCAGCCATGAAATTAAAAGACACTTACTCCTTGGAACGAAAGTTATGACCAACCTAGACAGCATATTAAAAAGCAGAGATGTTACTTTGCCAATAAAGGTCCATCTAGTCAAGGCTATGGTTTTTCCAGTAGTCACGTATGGATGTGAGAGTTGGACTGTCAAGAAAGCTGAGTGCCGAAGAATTGATGTTTTTGAACTGTGGTGTTGGAGAAGACTCTTGAAGAGTCCCTTGGACTGCAAGGAGATCCAACCAATCCATCCTAAAGGATATCAGTCCTGGTTGTTCTTTGGAAGGACTGATGCTGAAGCTGAAACTCCAGTACTTTGGCCACCTCATGCGAAGAGTTGACTCATTGGAAAAGACTCTGATGCTGGGAGGGATTGGGGGCAGGAGGAGAAGGGGACAACAGAGAATGAGATAGCTGGATGGCATCACCAACTTGATGGACATGAGTCTGAGTGAACTCCAGGAGTTGGTGATGGACAGGGAGGACTGGCATGCTGTTATTCATGAGGTTGCAAAGAGTCAGACAGGACTGAGCGACTGAACTGAACTGAAGCACATCTTCTCTCACTCCTTCCACCTCCAACACCCCCTAGCTACCCTAGCTTTCTTATTGCTCCTTGACCACTCCAGGCACACTTTTGCCTCATGCCCTTTCCTGTATTTGTGCTGTTCTTAGTCGCTCAGTCATGTCCGACTCTTGGCGACCCTATACTGTAGCCCCCCATGCTCCTCTGTCCATGGGGATTCTCCAGGCAAGAATACTGGAGTGGGTTGCCATGCCCTTCTCCAGGGGATCTTCCCAACACAGGGATCAAACCCAGGTCTCCTGCATTGTAGAATGCTTTCCCATCTGAGTCACCAGAGAATCCCAGAAGTATTTCCTGTATTTACTTTCCCTCCGATGTCAATTTGCTCTCTCTCAGATCCTCGGTGCTGAAATGGGTGCCCCAAGTTGCTGCTTATTAAGAGTATGTTATGGGGACTTCCCTGGTGGCCCAGTGGTTAAGAGTCCATCTTGCGATGGAGGGGACATGGGTCAGATCCCTGATCAGGGAACTAAGATCTCACATGCCACAGAGCAACTAAGCCCGAGCCACAACTACTGAGCCTATGTGTCACAACAAAGATCCTGTACGCCATGACTAAGCCCCAGTGCAGCCAAATACATAAATAAATATTAAAAAGAAACATTGGTTCAACAAAAGAGAATATTGTGTTCCAGATATTTAAATTCCTTTCTTCATTCATTAAAAAAAATTAAGAATCTTGAAAGCAATCTTGTGGGGGTAAGAATGATTATTCCCATTTCAGAGAAGTTAACTGATGTACCTCTGCTCACATAACTAGCAAGAGTGGAAGTGAGGATTTAATCTAAAACATGAGCACGCAGCTCTGTTGTTTTCCTCTGAATCTGGAAGAAGCAATCACTCTGCCAAACATATTTCCTACTGGAAGGAGATCACTTTACAGTTGAATATTCTGGATCTCTGAGCAGTTACATTTCCCAGGGCAAATTAATACAGTCTTTTGTTTCTAACTTGTTTTATGAGTTCAGTTAGTGTGAGAGGTCTCCTAGCACCTGATCACCCTGGACACATTGGATAAAAGTTTCTAGACTTCAAACTGAGAATAATCAAGCCCTTTTTAAGTCTCTTCTTCCACATGACTCCCAGAGTGATCATTCTAAGATGTAAATCAGATCCTGTCACTCCTCAGCTTAAACTCCTCCAGTTTAGCATTCCTCTGACACAGGGTAAATTCTTTAGCCTGGCATTTGAAGGCTTTCCTGCTTTGTCCCTCTTCTTTCTCCCTGGTTTCATCTTTTAATTCTGTCTTCCAGAGAAATGAATTATATCTTGTTGCTCCTATGTAACCATTTTAACCTGTCACTCCCTGTGTGTTGTTGCACATGTTGTCTGAAACATCTTTCCCTCCCTGTTTTACTTGAGATATTTCTTTCGGTCCTTTGGAACTCAGGTTGGATTATATCTCCTCCTGGAAGCCTTTCCTGACCATCACCCATCCTGGAAGGATGCCGCTTTTCCATGCATTGTAACCATTTAGCTCTCTGAGCCTCCTCTCCTGTCTTTGTCCCCAGCATGCAAGACAGGGTGAGGCACCACCCTCAATGCACTTTGTAAAGCTACCTTTTCTGCACTTTTTTTTCTTACTGGTTCAGGCAGGTTACATACAAAGAGGATCAGGTGCCATGGTTTCAAGTGATGTTGGCTGTGACCTCCAAGTCACCCTCCCCGCTGTAACCAATACTTGAGAGAGGTACCTAGGAGAGAACTCAGGGTGAGCCTCTGGGGAAGCCAGCTGCCTTCTCAGGCCTTTAGCAGTAGCCTGTCAGAACAGACCCTAGGCACACCTCTTGTTGGAATAATAATATAATCTCTAATATTTATTGAGTGCCTTCTACTTCCAGACACTATTCTGATCACTTAACCCATATGAGCATTCATTTTATGTAATCACAAGAAACATGACTGCTGGCACTTGGAAACTGTCCAAGGTCACACAGTAAATGATAGTCAGATTTCAAATCTGAGCACTGTTCTAGAGCCTACTAGAAGTAACCACTATACACATTGCCTTCTTGATTTCTGATCTCCAGTTTTCTGCTTAGATTCTGTGGGAAATCAAATCGGAGGGTCCCAATCCAAGTACCAGGAAGCAAATTTCTCTCCTGGTCCCCCACTTCTCTCAGGAGAACTCGCTTAGGGATGGAACTGAGAATTGTCAGAAGCAGAAGGGGAGCTCGCAGTGACAGGGGCCTCTGGAGGCTCTAGGAGAAGGGCACAACCATGTGCAAGGGAAAAGGCCTGCTTGGAGTGGGGATGAGAGGGCAGGGACTGATCACAAGCTCAGGATTCAACTCCAGGCCTTGTCTTTCAGAGTTTACGTAACCACGGGGAAAGGCCTCGCTTCTTTCTGAGCCTTAGTTTCCCCATTTATAAGCCAAGCGTAAATATAGAGCGGGCTGATTCACCTCTGGCGAAAGAGGAGACATCCCCAGCTCTACTAGAGAAAAAGCCAGCCATGGACGTCAGGGAGCGGGGCTGAGGAGAAGACTATGTGGGGTTTACGCCGCTGGGCTTCCTAGAGTTAGGATGAGCTGGGCTTCCTAGCTCAGTCTATTCCCGAGACAGAGCAGGGCTAGGGAGGAGGTCGTCGGACCTTTAGTGGGAGGCGGGGGTGGGGGCGGAGCATGGGCCAGGGGCCAGGCTCTGAAGGATGCGTCCACTCATCCCGCACCTCCGCAGCCCTGCCTAACGGAGTCGCAGCCCCGAGGGGGTGGCGGATGCGGGCGATCCAGCAATTGCCTGCCGCGCTGCGGCGACCGCCTGGGAAGCTGCGGCCCGCCAGGCCGAAGAGCATCACGTCATCCTTTCGGCGAGGAGCCCGCCCCCTCCCCAACGGCGCCTGCGCAGGCGCGGCGGGAGGGAGCCGCGGTGGGGGTTCTCCTCAGCGCTTTCCGCCCTTCTCCGCGCTCGCTCCGGCCGCGGCGCTCTCGGCTGGCGACAGCGGCCGCGAAGCGGAGGGGAAGGAGTCCAGGATGCGGCGCGGGGCGGCCCGGTGCCCCCCTGCCCCGTCACGGCAGCCGCGGCGGCCGCGGGGACCGGGCCAAGGCCGGGGGCGGCGGCCGGAGCCGCGATAGCGGCGGCGGCGGCGGGAGGGGCGGCCTGAGGGCGGGCGGGCGCCCGGGTGCGGGGGCTCGACGCTCCGCACGGCCCGGCCCGGCTCTGCCCCAGCGCCATGAGCGGCGGCGGCGGCGGCGGCGGCGGAGGGGGCTCGGCGCCCAGTCGCTTCGCCGACTACTTTGTCATCTGCGGGCTGGACACCGAGACCGGGCTGGAGCCGGACGAGCTGTCGGGTGAGTGCGCGCTGAGTCCGGGGCCGCTTCCCCGCGCCCGCGGCCGCAGGGGATCCCCGAGAAGTCCTCCCCAGCCCTGGCTTTGTCCCGGGAGGCGGGCGAGGGGCGAGCGCGGGGAAGGGGGCGTCGGGCTGAGGACGAGAAACGGGCAGAGGGGCTCTGAGCCATAACGGGTCCGAACAGTCCCTGCTCCCCGCCACGCTTGTGGCCAGGTCCTCCCGGATGAGGAGGGAAGGATTGTGTTCTCAGTTGGGTGAAGGTTGACTGACTTAGTGTAAAATAAAAGGGAAGCTTACTCTCGAACACCCGTTAGGGAGGGAAGAAGGCATCCCACTCATGGTGAAAGTAAGTTCCACCCAGACTTTAAAAAAAAAAGGAAAACAAAAACTTGGTGAGTTTTGTTTGGCCTCCTCCCAAGAAACCTGTGATCGCAGTTCCTCAAAACATTTCTAACCCAGCCCTGGGCTAGGCCCCCTGAGTTGATGGGATGTGAAGTAATAAAGTGAACTTGGGCCACACCAAGGAAGGCGAGAACTCCCTTCGTTCGGGAAAGGATTCGTAACCCGGGGCCGTGCCGTGTTTTTTTTTTTTTTAATTGAAAATAATTTATGCCCTTTATGAGACCAGCGTCATTGGTGAATAAAAGGGCAGCAGTTTAGTTGGAGAGCCTGGGTTGCGTAGTGATGCTTCTCAAGTCATCTTTCAAAGCGAAGTGGTGGGGAAGTGAAGATAAGGCCCAGATTAGATCTGGCACTAATTACACATGAGTGTCAGAATTGTAAAATCCCGTGAATTCCACTGCACAGGTGTCAGAGTTGTAAAGTCCCCGCGAATTCCACTGCACTGTCATTGGTTTTGGAAAAGTTTTCGTCTGGAGTGTCCAGTTTGCAGGTTTTATGTAGGTGGAGGTTTGTTGTGTCATCCTGCTTTGGATGAGAGAGATTGCTTTTTACTGTTCTGTCATGATGTGTTTACTGTAGAGTTTTTCTCCTGAAAGCGAATATCCTGTTGACTAATTTTCCTTTGCTTCAGAGATGACAGGACAAGTTTTGTGTGTCCCCCCCCAACCAGAAAAATTTCAGTGTTTCTTATGAAAAAAAATTAGATGCATGCATCAAAATGGACTATCCTTTTTTAAAAAATGATAAATCGATGACCTTTAACAAGGTCAGAGCAAATACACTACTTCCTCAAATTAATAGCAGGTGGAGAAAAAAATCATGAAGCAGTAATACAGTTAATACTTGGTCTATTGTTGGGGTAGTTTTCAGTTCTCTTTTTTAGGTCTTTGAATTCCTGTAATCTGATGCTAATTTTTCATCTGTGTTTCCTATTTGTTAAATTTATGACTTTGAGATATAGTTGTTGGAATTCAGTTCATGGTACTGGAGCTGGAAGGATCTCAGAGAAGAAAATGAGCCCACGAAGGACAGTAAATTGCCTCACTTTGATCCAGTGCCCCTCTTGTGCCATAAACTGCATTTCATTGCTTGGCTGGGATTTTAGAAAACACTAACATGTTGACAAAAAGACTTAAAATGACACAGTTCTCCTCAGTAAAAGAAACTTTAAGTTGGTGAAATAAACCAGTGTTATTTTTATGCTGTGCTTTTGAGTGTCTATTTGATTTTCAAAAATAAAGAAAACGATTTGCAGATGATAAAGCTTATGAGTCGAATTGGGAATGATTTGATTTGTTCATGAGAACATGGGTTTTGGGGTAAACATTCTCACTCTGCTACTGACTATCTCTGTGACTGGAGGCCAAGTTATATAACTGCTGGGGTCTTCATCTCTAAAAAAGAGAATTTAAATAAAAAGCGTCTTATCAAGTAGACTCTCAAAAGTGTTAGTTCTCTTTTAGTGAATATCTGTTAATTATCTGGCTTTTCAGGAAGCTAAAATTATATCCTTGTGAAAGCTTATTGAGAGAATAAAGAGGGGGATGAGATGTATAAAATGTGTAAAGAGGGGTATTTTTCTTTTAAAATATGGTTGCAGTAGTGGAATGCCAAGACTGTTTATTCAGTAGATGGCCTTTTGCTAGAATAAGCCCTGATTGAAGGATTTATTTTTTTTCTTCATTTCATTTCTGGTAGATTGATAGGGGAATCTGGACCCCAGAGGGAATCTTTAAGGAAAACGAAACAATAGGAATAGCTCTATGCGGGTCAGTGTTGAAGCTCTCCAGGGTGCATTTTCTCTCTGCCTTATAGCTCCCAAACTGATGATGTCATAGTAAATGAAACTACAGGAAATTGTGAGTTGCACCCAGATTCCCTAGGGAGGTACTGAGAAGTCTATGTTCTCTTCAAACAAATTAAGTTATATACCTCAGATAGATTCTATACTCTTAGTAAGTGAATCCAGAACAAACAGATAAAAAATGCTGTGTTCTTCTAGCTGTATGGAGAAAGATTATAAGATTCCTACTTTTCTGTTTGCAGCAATAACCATAGAACTTGCACTGTCGAAAAAACACTTTGATCATTTAATTTTATATGAAGTTTCTCCCTGTCACCTCTTCCCCTTTCTTGTAGACTTAAGCATTTAGGCAAGTCATGTAGTTACTTGTGCAGGAACTGAAGAAGATGTGAAAATTTGTTTTGTTTCTGTTTGAGTTAATTGAGGAATTACTTCGAGCAGAAGGAAAGAAAGGTAATCTGTTGGTGAAGCACAGGTCTAGCCAACTGGAAGAAATGGTATCTGCTTGTTTGGGTTTTGAGTTTGTCAAGGAGATAAGCAATTCTGGAAGGAACATTTTTGATTTTGATTTTACCAAATATTGACCCATTGTATTGGCCCGTTGTAAGTGGGGAGGCAGATGGTTGTAGATTCCAGTCTCTCTTTCTACCTCTTTGATAGATGGGTGTTCTGGACATCTTCATTTTCGCTTTTTCTTCCTATGATCACCACCAGGTGACTGCAGCAGCAGGTTTACCAGGGTATGGGACTGTTGAGTTAATTTTCCCTATCTCTGTCTGAGAGTTAAGTTGCCAATATGCTTATAACCTATTTCTTACTTTGGAATCTTTATATTCCTTTTCACTGACCTGCACCCAGTATTGAGATATAAGTATCCTAGGTTCATGAATCCGCTACTCCAGTTTCTTAGGCTCTGAGTAGTGGGTTTTGTCAAGAATTAAAGAGAGGGCTTGGGAACATAGATGGGAAACTAGCCAGTGTCCTGTATGAACCTACTTAGAACACAGTACCCTGAAATCATCTTTTAATATCATTAAAAGAGAAAAAATGGCTCACTGTCCAGGAAAGCCAGAGGACTGGCTAGATCTTACTGCTCTTTAACTATATTGGGCAGTGAAGTTAGAACAACAGAATCATGGAATGTCAAACATGGAAGCACCTTTTTTTTTTTTTTTTTTAAATATGTATTTATTTGGCTGCATCAGGTCTTAGTTGTGGCATGCAGGATCATCATTGCATCCTGCGAGATTTTTGTTGCTGTGGTGTGCAGACTCTCTAGTTGTGGCACGTGGGCTCGGCAGTTGCTCCAAGGCATGTGGAACTTCAGTATTGCGTGGCGGATATGTGACCACCGGACCCCCAGAGAAGTCCTTGGAAGCACTCTTAAAGATTATATAACCTGATTTTCACTGATGAGGAAGCTGAGGTCCTGAGAAAGTTGGGGAATATTTACCTCACTTGCTACATTTTATCCTTTTTTCTTCTCTTAGAGTAATGTTTTGTATGCTTTGTAGAAATTTGATGGGTGGTAGGGAGACAGTAAAATGTTTGGCAGGAGCAGACATACCATTGTTTTTTTCTAGGGCAGGTTTCTGTTTCATGTTAAGCAAGGATACAGTGTGTGATTAACAAGAGAGAGATGGGTTTTTTGTTTTTTTGTTTTTAGTTTTTTCTTTTGATGTAACTTCACACCAAACGTTGTCATTCAGTACTAGGAACTTTAGTGCCTCCTTTTTCCAGACTCAGTGTTAACATTTTGCTCCATTTGCCTTATCACTTAGTATGCATCACCTTTCTCTTTCTAATATATAAAAATGTCTTTATTGAGATATGTCTTTTATTTAAAATACACAATTCTGTGTTTTTTAGTATATTCACAGAGTTGTACAATCATTACTACAGTCAATTTTAGAATATTTTCATCACTTGCCCATCACTTGCCCTATATCCATTAGCAGTTACTACGTGTATCCTTCCAACTCCCTAACACCCTACCTGTAAGCACCCACTATTCTACTGTTTTCTTTGAGGGGAAACCTTTTATTTTCTTATCACCAAATCAGTACTAGTTCACATCATTATTCACATCCATAGTATAAGAAAAATGTAATCTCTTCATGCAGAAATAGTAGTTAACATTTTAATATAGATTCTTCTAGACCTTTTATTAAAATGAAAGGTACTCTTACTGTTGTAATTATAATTTTGTAAAAACAAGTGCTGATGAGTTTGAGAAAGAAGAGAGTTTGAGGGCAGTAGGTTGTTTGGGAACCACTAATCTATCTTTGATCTTTATGGATTTGTCTGTTTTGGACATTTCATACAAATGGAATCATATAATATATGGTCTTTTGTGACTGGCTTCTTTGAGTTAGCATGTTTTCAAGGCTCATCGGTGTTGTGACATGTATCCGTACATTGTTTCTTTTCATGGCAGAATGATATTGTATAGATATACCACCTTTTGCTTATTGTAAGTTGATGTACATTTGGGTTATTTATATACTTTTCATTTATTACAGATAATGGTATTGTGAACATTTGTGTATGTATATTTTCATTTCTCATAGGTATATGCCTAGGAGTGGAATGGCTGGGTTAATGGCCAGTGTTTAACCTTTTGAGAAATTGCAGACTCTTTTCTTAAACAGCTGCACTATTTTACATTCCCACTAGTGGTGTTTGAGGGTTACACTCTCTGTATCCTCACCAGCACTTACTATCTTTTCGATCATGGGTGGCCTAGGGGGTGTGAAGTGGTATCGCAGTGTGGTTTTGATTTGCATATTCCTGGATGACTCAGAAGGATATTTTACTTAAAAGAAAAAAAAAAAAGCTTATCTCTTCTCAGAGATGGAGTATAAAAAGTTTGATGAGCCAGTTTCAAACAGATAGTCAGTTTAAAATAACCTTAGATTTTATTTTCCTCTACAAGCTTGGTCAGTTCTGGGCAGATTCTCTCAGATTCTCTTTATAAAATGGTCATTTAGTGAAGGCATCTTCTCTGAAGCTCAGACTCTTAGCTGAAGCAAAACTCAAATTTTGATGGCTTACCTCAGGCATTTGTGGATATTTTCAGAGGTCAGGGTAGGAGGAAGAGAGTTCTTAAGTTAGGTCATGTGTTTCCTTTTACAGGGTAGAGCAAATAAGAGTGCTGGAGTGGATTGCCATTTCCTTCTCCAGGGATCTTCCCGACCCAGGAATCGAACCCAGGTCTCTCGCATTGCAGGCAGACGCTTTACCGTCTGAGCCACCAGGGTAGCCCAAGAAGTCAGGAGGAGAGACTAACACACAGAAAACAATTATAGAGCAGCCCCAAGGCAGTTTAGAATTATATGCTAAATTTAGTTGGAGAGACTGTGTTCTTAACATAAGAGCACCTACTTCACACACCCTTAGGTAGGGAGGATCACGCTGAAGGTAAGTGGATTTCACTTTAATAACACTAGGGCTCTGCTCCCCTTTTCTTAGGAGGAAATCCTGAGTAACAATGTCTGGTATTTAAACTAAATTCTTAGAATCTGTTTAGCCCTTCCTTCCTTTTGTAGTAGATTATAGATAAAGTTTTTCTAGCCTTGGTCCTCCTTCGGTAATGCCCATTTCCAGTCCTATATCCTTTTATAAGTCTAGTCCTATATCCTTTTGTGTATCCTTGTTTATTTTGGCTGACTGGTGGAAGATGGACTTGACTCAGCTCCTCAATTCCTATTGCCATCCTTGGATTTGAATTATTGTCAGGTAGTCTTAGAGGTCTCTCAGGAACCTGGGTACACAGAAAGGGACCTGTACTTGATATGTTTTAGGTTACTGCTGGATAGGCATAGGACCTAGTAAAAGAGAGAAAGCTTTGCCTTTTGGAAGCTGGTGTCTTCTTGTGGAATTCATTGATAACACACAGGCTATCGCTACTAAAATTTTAGATTTAGTTCTCAAAAGTTTTTAGGTGAGGCAGATACTGGTTAAATGTCTGTGTTCCAGATGTTTTGTGATAACTGATTTTAGTTTGAAGTATGTAGAACCCTGGATGTTGGAGTCCTGTCCTGGTGGAAAATGAGGGCATGCGCTGGCCCTCAAGCTATTTTCAGTGTGCTTCTTAGGAGTCGGCTGTGGCTCCAGGAAGTTAGATGGGAGTGGCTATTGTTTAGACCATCAAGTTTTCAAATATTACACTTAGGATAATTGATTGATTCTCATCCATGGGATCTATCATAGTTTCCCATTAAAGAAAGCCAGGTTAGTAATTTGTTTGTTTTGTTCTTTAGTGTGATGGGTATTTCAGGTCAAAACTTTGCTAGGCCATCTGTGATGTACTCAATGGACTGACCTAGCTGCATTAATCTAAAATGTTTTTATGGAGTGCTGAGGGGCCTTGAGCAGGGAGAAGATGTGTGGAGGTTCCTCTTATTAAGCTTCATCCCTCTGTGAGTGTGAGTCCAGTTCCTTGTTTTCTAAACTACTCCTGGTTGGCAAAACATAATTTGAGTATGAATTCGTTTATCTTGGTCATAGAATCAAAAACTGTCAGAGCCAGACCTGGGATAGTCCAGGTCCCACTTTTGACATATGGTAATGATTAATATTTATAAATGACATAATAGTTTTTAAACACTTTTTAATGTTTTCAGCCTCATTTGAGAATATATTTTTTGGTCCACTGTTCCCCAGCAATTTAGAAAGAACTGTTAGAATCCAGGTCTTGTGTCTGCTTCTCGCCATTGATGAGATTACTCCTTTTTATTTTTTGCCATGCCAAGTGGCTTGCAGGATCTTACCTGAGGTTTGACCAGGGATCAAACCTCCCCCCTTGGCAGTGAAAGTGCAGCGTCCTAACCACTGGACCACCAAGGACTTCCTGAGATTATTATTTTGAAATGATAGATTTTTCAATACTTAAGAAATGACTTAAGTATTAATACCAGACCACCTTACCTGCCTCCTGAGAAATCTGTATGCAGGTCAAGAAGCAACAGTTAAAACTGTGCATGGAACAACAGACTGGTTCCATATTGGGAAAGGAGTATGTCAAGGCTGTATATTGTTACCCTGCTTACTTAACTTATATGCAGAGTATATCATGCAAAATGCTGGGCTGGATGAAGCACAAGCTGGAATCAGAATTGCCGGGAGAAATACCGATAACCTCAGATGCACAGTTGATACCACCCTTATGGCAGAAAGCGAAGAACTAGAGCCTTTTGATGAAAGTGAAAGAGGAGAGTGAAAAAGTTGGCTTAAAACTCAACATTCAGAAAACTAAGATCATAGCATCTGGTCCCATCACTTCCTGGCAAATAGATGGGGAAACAATGGAAACAGTGACAGACTTTATTTTCTTGGACTCCAAAATCACTGCAGATGGCTTGAAATTAAAAGACGCTTGCTCCTTGGAAGAAAAGCTATGACCAACCTGGACAGCATATTAAAAAGCAGAGACATTACTTTGCCAACAAAAGTCTGTCTAGTCAAAGCTATGGTTTTTCCAATAGTCATGTATGGATGTGAGAATTGGACTATAAAGCAAGCTGAGTCCCTGAGAATTGATGCTTTTGAAGTATGGTGTTGGAGAAGACTTTTGAGAGTCCCTTGGACTGCAAGGAAATCCAACCAGTCCATCCTAAAGGAAGTTGGTCCTGAATATTCATTGGAAGGACTGGTGCTGAAGCTGAAACTCCAATACTTTGGCCACCTGATGCAAAAAGCTGACTTATTTGAAAAGACCCTGATGCTGGGAAAGATTGAAGGCAGGAGGAGAAGGGGATGACAGAGGATGAGATGGTTGGATGCTATCACCGACTCGATGGACATGAGTTTGAGCAAGCTCCAGGAGTTGGTGATGGACAGGGAGGCCTGGCCTGCTGCAGTCCATGGTGTCGCAAAGAGTTGGACACAACTGAGTGACTGAACTGAACTGACTGAAGCAATAACTTAATCATTGCCTGGCAGAACTGTTGTGTGGCCTCTTTGATTCAGTCCCCAAACCACAATGCAGTAGAGGAGCTCTGTTAGGGGAGGAGTCAGGTCACTTGTTTTTTGAATTGTTGAGGCTGGTTGGTATTTTTTATATATATATTTTCCTATCTCCCCATTCTTATCAGTTCTGGAAATGTGTTTTTTTAAAAGACCAAATAGTTACTGGGGCTTTGTTTCTAAGAAGCTCTCTTTTGTAAGTCTGTTTCAAGATGTTTTATGCTTTTTGTCTGAAGTCAGTTTTCTTTGGAAAGAAAAAAAAAAAAAGGTTTGCATTTGCTAACCTCAGAAATCCCTCCCTGTAGCCTGCAGTTTGCATCTTTTTCTGGTTGTCGTTGGGTGCTGTCTGTGACTTCTTTTCTAAAGAATAACTTCGTTTATCTTTGGTTGTGCTGGGTCTTTGTTGCTGCGAGCGCTTTTCTTCAGCTGTGGCGAGTGAGGGGCTACTCTGGTTGCAGTTCATGGGCTTCTCGTTGCAGTGGCTTCTGTTGCTGAGGCTCTCGGGCTCTAGGGTACGCGGGCCTCAGTAGTTGTGGCACGTGAACTCCACAGTTGTGGCTCCCGGGCTCTAGAGCACAGGCACAGTAGTTGCTGTGCAGGGCTTTAGCTGGCCTCCGCAGCATGCGGGATCTTCCCCGATCTTGGTTCAATCCCGTGTCCTGTGCATTGGCAGGCAGATTCTTTACCACTGAACCACGAGGGAAGCCCTGGACTTCGAATTTACCATATTCTTTATAATGAAAGGATATGGAAAGCAGCTAAGAAACTTTTAGGATTTTTAAAGTCAGAAAGACAGAAGAAAATGATTTAGAAGTAACAATCATAAACCGCATGGATAAACCCAATTTACAACAACTTAGATTCATTAAAAAAAATACATTAGAATTACTTTTCCAGGAATGTCAGAAGAATTCCTTTCTCAGTTGTGTCATCTCTGGTGTCCTTTTTCCCCTTGTTTTTTGTAGTTGTAAAATAGCTTTTTAACAGTGTCATGGAGATAGGTATTAATTGTTGCTATACTGTTGAAGAAAACCAAAGGTTTTATTTTGAGTATGTTAGATGTCTCTTCTTTCCCCAGAGTCTTTATTTGACAATGACCATTACATTAAAAGTTCCTCCTTATTGTAAAGACCATAGGTCTTTATACAAATTAAAACATTACAAAACCATGTTATAACTTCACTTGTCCTAGAGTCAGGTAGACAAATTTCTTAGCTTTGCTTGAAGACCATGCTTTATCTAGTAGGTATTTGATAAATATTTGTATTAATTATGAAAAGATAAAGCCTAATTATTCGGGCTTTCAAAGAATTGTATGTAACCATGCTTTTTTTTTCCTGATATAAGGCATAGTACTTAACTTTTTAAAACTTAAATAAGTCAGACTTCCACAGTTTTTCCAAGTGCTGAGTAATAAAGAATGTGGAGGTTTGTAGAAGAGTAGCAATGACTGTTTTCCCATACTCAAAAAGCTAAGGGTCAATGGCAGATTTGGAGTTAAAATGGTGATAGGAGAGGTATTTTGTATTGCTGCTTTTGCTAAGTCGCTTCAGTCGTGTCTGACCCTATGTGACCCCATAGCAGCCCACCAGGCTCCCCCATCCCTGGGATTCTCCAGCCAAGAACACTGGAGTGGGTTGCCATTTCCTTCTCCAATGCCTGAAAGTGAAAAGTGAAAGTGAAGTCGCTCAGTCGTGTCCGACTCCTAGCGACCCCACGGACTGCAGCCTAACAGGCTCCTCCGTCCATGGGATTTGCCAGACAAGAGTACTGGAGTGGGGTGCCATTGTCTTCTCCAATTTTGTATTGCGCTGTGATTATTTCATAATTTTTAATAGATAGAGCTAAATTTTATAACAGTTTGGATGAACTTTTTTTTTTTTTTAAAGTGAATCTGTATAGTTTTAGTTATTTAACCACTCCTATTGACAAGTTGACTTAGGATCAGAGTCTCTTGTTGGGAAAAATAAAACAAAAACCTAGAAGTATCACCTGCTAAACTCACCAGTTGTGCTTAATTCTGAGATTCTGTATGTTCAGATGGTTTTTAATCCTTTTCTTTGCTAAATAATTATCTAGTATTCATCCTTTACACCCACTGTGAAACACAGTCTTTTTGGTGCAATTTTATTGTTTGAAAAGTTGATATTTAAACATTTGTAGTTTTATCTTCTAGAAGAATGTTTAGTGTTTTGTGGAAGATTGTTGATCTGCTGGTCTAGCTCTGTTGGTTGCTCAGCTCAGTTGGTAGTGAATGTGATGAATTTAATGAGGCCAGGGTCATTGAATCAATCTTCCTAAGGACCAGTTAACTTTGTTCTACCCATTTTTATGCTACCCTCTGCTGATCATCCCACTCACAAGTACACTAGGTCATGGGGAACACAGTCAAGGAAATGAGGCTAGAGTAAGCTGGTCCATGCCTAATAATTAAATTAACAGATATTATTTATTGAATAGATTTCATTGCTAGGTACCACAAGACATTATCCTCACTTTACAGTTTACGAAAGCACTGGTAACTACTGAGCTCACACTTCAGAGCCTAGGAGCCTCAACTACTGAGCCGATGTGCCACAATTGCTGGAGCTGGTACAGCTCTGGGTCTGCTACAAGAGAAGTCACTGGAGTTAGAATCTCCTGCACCACAACTAGAGAACCCCATGTGCAGCAACGAAGACCCAGTGCAGCCAAAAATAGCTAACTAAATAAATAAACAAGTGTGTTTTAAAAATGAAGTGAAAGTAAAAGTGAGAGATACTGCCAAATCGCCTTCCTCAAAAGGTTAGACTCTGTGCTCAGTCACTCAGTCATGTCAGACTCTTTGTGACCTTACAGTTTTTAAGATGCTACCCAATTTTTTCTCTACATCTGTAATGGAATATTAGCTGCTTTTCTACAGTGTTTTCAGTCTTCTAGGAAGAAAATGTCTGTTTTAATCTAAATTTAATTATTTGTGAGGCTGAGCATCTTTTCATATAGTTCATGTACACTTGTATATTTCTTCAGCAAATTACTTGTTTAGTCCTTTGTTCATGATTTCTGTTGTGGTGTTTATCTTTTTCTCATTGACTTGCATAAACTGTCTTTTGGAATATGTTGATTGTTAGGAAATATTTCAAAAACACTTGCAGTGAAAAAATATATGGACACAAATATAGATGTATAAAATTGAGATCATATGAGAAAAAATGTATCCTGCTTTTAAAATTTAGTATTATATGTTGATCATTTTTCCATATTTTTAAATGTGTCTTAAGTATTTTTCCATGTCATTAAATATTCTTCATAAACATGATTTTAATTATTATTTGTTTTTAACAAATGAAATTGTTACTTGGTTTTATTTTTAATTTGTTATCCAGAGTAGGAGTGAACTGTACAATTTTTAATGATTAACTGGCACTTGGGTGGTTTGTTTATACTCTTTTATGATAAGTAATTTTACAACATATATACTTTATATACATCTATATCTGTTGCTCTAGTATGTATAACAGTAAGACAGTTAGATAAACCTTTAAGCACATTTCATATGTATGATGCATTTCTTCTTGGAAGTGCTGTGCCAATTTATGCTCACTTATAGTGTGCTATCATTTCACCATATATATATAAATTATATATATATTATTTTGAGAGGGGGTGGTAGATTACTTTCACTTTTCACTTTCATTCATTGGAGAAGGAAATGGCAACCCACTCCAGTGTTCTTGCTTGGAGAAACCCAGGGACAGGGGAGCCTCATGGGCTGCCATCTGTGGGGTCACACAGAGTCGGACATGACTGAAGCAACTTAGCAGCAGCAGCAGCAGCAGCAGCAGCAGCAGCCATTAAAAAAATGTACAGTTTGGTGGCATTTAGTACACCTTACAATATTGTGCACAATACTGTGTATCATCATTATGTAAGTGCTTAACAGGTTCATCGCCACAAAAGGAAACCTCCATCCATCGAACAGTAGTCATTCCCTATTCCTCCCTCCCCCAAGCCCCTGCCAACCTCTGACCTGCTTTCTGTTTCTTTGGATTTGCCTATTCTGGATATTTTTTGCCTTTTCATACTTCAGGAAAGTTAGAGATACCAAGGAAACATTTCATACAAGGATGGGCACAGTGAAGGACAGAGCAGCAAGGACCTAACAGAAGCAGAAGATATTAAGAAGAGGTGGCAAGAATACACAGAAGAACTATACAAAAAAGGTCTTAATGTCCCAGATAACCATGATAGTGTGTTTACTTACCTAGAGCCAAATATCCTGGAGTGTAAAGTCAAGTGGGCCTTAGGAAGTATTACTCCAATCAAAGCTAGTGGAGGTAATAGAATTCCAGCTGAGTTATTTCAAATCCTAAAAGATGATACTGTGAAAGTGCTGCACTCAATATGTCAGTAAATTTGGAAAAGTCAGCAGTGGCCACAGGACTGGAAAATGTCCATTTTCATAACAATCCCAAAGATGGGTGGTGCTAAAGAATGTTCAAACTACTGTACAATTGTGCTCATTTCAAGTGCTAGCAAGTTAATGCTCAAAATCCTTCAAGCTAGGCTTCAACAGTATGTGAACTGAGAACTTCCAGATTTAGAAAAGGCAGGAGAACCAGAGACAAATTTGCCGACATCCACTGGATCATAGAAAAAGAAAGGAATTCCAGAAAAACCTCTACTTCTGCTTCATTGACTATGCTAAAGCCTGTGACCTGTGTGGATCACAACATACTGTGGAGAATTCTTAAAGAGATGGGAATACCACAGCACCTTACCTGCCCCCTGAGAAACCTGTATGCAGGTCAAGAAACAACAGTTAGAACTGAACATGGAACAACAGACTGGTTCAAAATTGGGAAAGGAGTACGGCAAGGCTGTATATTGTCACCCTGCTTATTTAACTTAAAAGCAGAGTACATCATGAGAAATTCCAGGCTGGCTGCCCCAGAAGCTGGAATCAAAATTTCTTGGAGAAATATCAGTAATCTCAGAAATGCAGATGACACCACCTTTATGCAGAAAGTGAAGAGGAACCAAAGAGCCTTTTTATGAAGGTGAAAGAGGAGAGTGAAAAAGCTGGGTAAAACTCAACATTCAAAAAACTAAGATCATGGCATCCAGTCATATCACTTCATGGCAAATAGATGGGGAAACAATGGAAACAGTGACAGACTTCATTTTCTTGGACTCCAAAATCAATGCAGATGGTGATTGCAGCCATGAAATTAAAAGACGCTTGCTCCTTGAAAGAAAGTTATGACCAACCTGGACAGCATGTTAAAAAGCAGAAACATTGCTTTGCCAACAAAGGTCCATCTGGTCAAAGCTATGGTTTTCCCAGTAGTCATGTGTGGATGTGAGAGTTGGACTATAAAGAAGAATAGACTATAAGAGTGCTGAAGAACTGATGCTTTTGAACTGTGGTGTTGGAGAAGACTCTTGAGAGTCCCTTGGACTGCAAGGAGATCCAACCAGTCCATCCTAAAGGAAATCAGTCCTGAATATTCATTGGAAGGACTGATTCTGAAGCTGAAACTCCTATTTTTTGGCCACCTGATGTGAAGAACTTACGGGTGAAGATAATTCTCCTCTCTTATTGAGGGTAACCTGACAGGAGGCTCACAGATTCTTAAATCTGTTCACCCCGGGAAGAAGACTTTGGGTGCTTCCTGATAAGCTGTGGTTTTAAGTTTGGATTTAGGGACATATTCGTGTTCTGGGTACAGCCATGTTTCCTTCTCTGAGTTCTGTTTAGTACTCATTCTGTGAAGCTGATATATGCTGTCACTTTCATTGAGTAGAGGCTTCCTTTTGGTAAAGCATTTGAAAATTTCCAGGGCATTTCTGTCTGTGTGTTGTTTCCATGGTTAAAGATTTAGATGGGATTCTTGCGCGTTTAGGACTTCCCTGGTGGCTCAGACTATAGAGAATCTGCCTGTAGTGCAGGAGATCTGGGTTCCATACCTGGTTTGGGAAGATCTCCTGGAGAAGGGAATGGCTACCGACTCCAGTATGCTTGCCTGGAGAATCCCATGGACAGAAGACCTGGGGGGCTACAGTCCATGGGGTGGCAAAGAGTGGCCATGACTGAGCAACTTTCACTTTCACGTATGGATTTTTTGTGTGTTTTTTTTGCCTCTGTGCTCCATATAAGAATATGGTCATAAGGAATGTTTCCCGTATTCTTTACACATATTTACACACTCAGTCCTCTCAATAAACCTGTGAAATTGGTATCATTATCTATATGATATAGATGACAAAACTGAGATTTATAGGAGAGAGACCTTGGCCAGATTAGTTAAAATTCAACAAGACATGGAACTAGTATTTGAATTTAGATTTGCCTGTCATTAAAATCCTGTTTGTTCCACTATGTATTATAACACAGTACTTTCCTTAGCTTCCTCTGGATGAGAGGCCCATTCAGATCTGTGAGGCCTGTCTGCTTTGGAGAAAGAGATACAAGTTTATTCAAATTGTCATGAATTCCAGGAGGGATTGGTTTTGAATGATAAATTTTTGTGTCTCTGTAGCACTTAGCCTAGAGCTGGATGCCACACAGTGGGAAGGAACTCAGTGAAGGTTGAGAAATGAGTATGGAATAATGTAGTGGTGTCACATAATAGGCAAGTGTGGGGTAGACAGTGTCTCTGTCCCATGGTGGCTGAGTGGAAAAAACATCATTCTGTGCCTATGTTTATAGCTTGGATTTTTTGAGAGGGTGTGAGTATGATGTTAGGTTTTGAATGAATAGTTTTGATTAAATGCCCTGCACATTTAGTAAATATCTGTTGGTTTATATGTTGACGAATTATGGGGATATTTTCACCTTGAGAGACAACTAAAATTTTTGGCTTGACACATTTTCTTCCCTGTCTGTGGCAGCAGTATATTCATTTTCAGAATTCTTCTTTAGCCTGATTTTGTAATACATTGACTAGTTTGGTGTTGGCTGCTGTGGTAAGAACTGTGCTATAATTAGCATTTCTGCTTCCTCTAACAGTTTTATGGATTTGCTTTGAAGAATCATAAAAAAAAAAGAAAGTTTTATTGTGATAAATATTTCTTCAGGAAGGATGTTTTATACAGGGTGATATTCTAAATGTGAAATCCCAAATAACCACATTAGAAAAAAATATCTCCACAAGACTGAAATGGCCCCAGAAGCCGTCCTCCCAACGCCCATTGTCAGGGTAAATTATCAGTAGATCGGCAAGGATAGAACTGAATTGCTAAGAGGAGACTGAAACCTGAGATCATTAAGCATTTACATAGAAGCATTTAATTCCTCTGAATAAATTCAAATCTCATGGCCCAGACAAATTACACCTTAGTGTTCTGAAAGACTTTTGGGATGATTATAATGATGATTAGTCACTGTCAGTAATCTTTAAGGAATCATAGAATTGCCACAGTAGACATATTTTCAGTCTGAGAAGAAGGTAAGAGCTTGGCATATTCCTCGTCAAAATCTCGGATGGTTTATTAAAGATGTAGTATGAGGATTTGGAAAAGAAAGCTGTGATTCTTAGGAGCCAACATGGACCCACAAGGAATGTGTTGGTGACTTAATAACCACCTTTTCTTTTTTAAGGGAGTAGACTTCTAGAGGAGGGGAATACTGTCAGCTATCATTTTTTGACTCAAGAATGTTTTGAAGGGAATGATTAGAATATAGTTGGGGTTAAGAGATTTGAGTTGTGTGGTGAAATAGGAGGTTCCCAGGCTATTCAGTGGTTAGAACTCTGTGGTTTTATTGTCAAGGCCCTGTGTTTAGTCTTTGGTCAGGGAACTAAGATCTTGCAAGCCGCCGAGGGGGGGAACCTAAGGAGGGGGAAAAGAAATAGGTGATGCAGAAATATGGTGTGATAGAAGGGAGGACTTAATAAGAACACAAAAATGCAAGGCTTGTAGTTGTCTGTAAATTGGATTTATGGCAAAAATGTGGTTTGGTTGACAAAAAGTTTTGGTTTTAGCCAGCATTAATAGCTACTGTTGAAAGAGTGAGTGGATAGTGTTGTTTTAAACGATGTTAGACCACATCTATCAAGATAGATTTTATTTCTAGGAGCTTGGATGGTAAGAGACCGAACTACTTTCAAAGGAGCAGATTTATTTCTTGACTAGTTAATAGCTCTGACAATAGCTTCCACAGAACAGTTCCAGAAGAACTTGGAGAAATGGCAACATTGTTGGAATACCATAGATTTTGATAGCATTCATTTGAAAAAATGTAAATTTTGGCTAATCTGGCAAAGAAAAGTATGAAGGTCCTTCTAGGCAGAGAATAGCATCTACAAAAAGAATGAAGGCATGAGAAAGCATGCGACATTTGAGGAACAAGTGAGTTAGTACAGATGCTGTGTGAAGAGGGAGAGGTGGGCTATAGGAGGTGAAAGTGGGGAAATTGGCAGGTGTTGTATATGAAGGTGGAGAAACTGGAATCCAGGAAGATAAAAGTGATGTGCATAAGTCTTGATTGTGTATTGAACCAGGCCTAGAATTCCAGGCTTTCTTGTGTCCTTTCTGGAGTTCACTCCATCTTTCTTTTCTTTAGGTATGTTGTTCTATATTTAGTTTAAAATGGCCAGGGCATGCCCTATGTTTATGAAAGGATTCTAAATAATCATGTAAGACTATCTTTTACATTCTTTAATAAGCTAAAAGAACTTAAGTAGCTGTGATCTATAAGCAATATAACTTTCCCAGTTATCAGTGCCAGATATTATGGTTTTAACTTTTAGAGACCAGCAGCCTATATTCTGGGTCATGCTAGAATCAAGAACTCTTTCTATTTTTCCATGCTGTTTGTTTAAAAGAGGATTCTTTCTTTGCCTAGTTCAAATGATAGATGCTTGTATTAACAGTTGCAGCTATAATGATCATTTACAGCTGTGCAAAGCAGAAGATAAGTTTATTAAGACCTTGTGGCAACTTTGCTTGTGACTGCTCTGGTTGTAACTTGTTGTTCCACTGCAGACGGGTGAATTTCACATGGGAAGCAAGTTTCTGAGGCCTGTTTGTTCCTTAGTCACAGTTCTATCCAGGGTTGATGTCCAGTCTGTATACCATATGTGAATATGTATATGGCCAGCATTTGTCCTGACTGGTTGGTGCCCACATTGTATTGATTGTTAACTATTTTGAGAATCATGTCTAACTCTCACCATCCATCTTTCCTCATTTTATGCCAGATATGAAGTTTCTCTAATTTGTTTGTGGTTTATTCATACAGAGAAATTGCTACCTTTTCTTCTCAGGCTGTTAAACAATTTTATTAAAAAAATTCCTGGAGAGACTTACCTGATGGTCCATTGGTTAAGAATCTGCCTTCGTAACCAGTTAACCAGTCTGCAAGGGGACACAGGTTCAATCCCTGATCTAGGAGCTAAAAGTCCCACATGCCCTGGAGATATAGCGTGTGATCTGACACTGCAGTGCTGCGCGCTGCAACGAAGAACCCGTGTGCCATAACTAAGACCTGATGCAGGCAAATAAATTAATATTAAAAAAATTCCTGGAAACAAAATTTTTTAAGTTATGAAGACCACTATGTACTATTTTCCTTTAGGTCCACTTAGTGACTGGAAAGCTAGTTTCAAACATTTGTGTGACAATTAAGGAAATCTGAACACTGATTAGATATTTAGCTTTAAGTATTCTTTTGGTTGAAGTTTTTTAGGTGTATTAATAGAATTGTGGTTATTTTAAAAGAAAAAGAAGTCTTTCTTATTTTTAGAGACACATGGTGAAATACTGTAGATATGTCTAGATTTGCTTTAAAATAATTTAGTATGAGGGTGTACAGAGAAGGCAGTGGCACCCCACTCCAGTACTCTTGCCTGGAAAATCCCATGGACGGAGGAGCCTGGTGAGCTACAGTCCATGGGGTCGCGAAGAGTTGGACACGACTGAGCGACTTCACTTTCACTTTGCATTGGAGGAGGAAATGGCAACCCACTCCAGTGTTCTTGCCTGGAGAATCCCAGGGACGGGGGAGCCTGGTGGGCTGCCGTCTGTGGGGTCGCACGGAGTCGGACATGACTGAAGTGACTTAGCAGCAGTAGCAGCAGCATGAGGGTGTACAGATATAAAGTAAGATTGGACATGCATTGATATTTGTTGAAACTGGGTGATGGATACAAGGTAATTCATTGTACTTTTTATAATAAAAAGTTAGAAAAAGTTTATGTATTTTTAACCTCCCAAATTTATAAAATTATAATTGGATTTAAAATTTTTTCAAAGGTATATTATTGGCAATTATAACTTCTGATTGCCTTGAAATAATTAGAAGTACAACTTGGGATTAATATGGGCATACCTCATTTATGCGCTTCCCTTTATTGGGCTTCACACATATTTCATTTTTACAAAGTCAAGATTTATGGCAACCCTGCATCAAACCAGTCTGTCAGCACCATTTTTCCAACTGTATTTGCTCACTTCATATCGCTGTGTCACATTTTGGTAATTCTGGCAATATTTCAGACTTTTTTCATTATTATATTTGCTCTGGTGATCTGTGATTAGTGATCTTTGTCTTGCTGAAGCCTTCAGTGTTGGTTAGCAGTTTATAGCAGTGAAGTATTTTTAATTTAGATCTGCATATTAACTTTTTAGACGTAATACTGTTATACACTTACTAGACTACTGCGTAGTGTAAACATAACTTTTATATGCATTGGGAAACGAAAAAATTCGTGTGACTTACTCTTGCTTTATTGTGATAATCTGCTTTATTGAGGTGGTCTGGAACCAAACCCATAGTCTGTCTCAGGTTTATCTTTGTACATGCGTGCTAAATCGCTTCAGTCATGTCCGACTCTTTGTGACACTATGGACTGTAGCCTGCCAGGCTACTCTGTCCATGGGATTCTCTAGCCAAGATGACTGGGGTGGGTTGCCATGCCCTCCTTCAGGGAATCGTCCGACCTAGAGATTGAACTCGTGTCTCTTAATGTGTCCTGCACTGAAAGGTGGGTTCTTTACCACTAGTGCTACCTGGGAAGCCCAGGAATGTCTGTACTTCCAGCCACAGGCAAAGAAATTTGACCTTCTCGTTTATGTAATATTTAAAAATATGTTTTAGTGTAGCTTTTTGAAATATTTAAAGTGGTGCCCCTGTCATTACCATTTCATTTATGGGCCTGTAGTTGGGAGCCGTTAACTCTAAAAAAATTTTTTTCTATCTTTTGGCCATATCGTGTGGCATGTCGGATTTTCTTTCTCTGACCAGGGATCATACCCTTGTCCCCCTCAGTGGAAGGGCAGAATCTTAGCCACTGGATTGCTGGGGAAGCTCCTTGGCTTTAAAAATTTTGATCAACCTTGTTTGTATTTAGACTTCTTAATGCAGTTGTATTAATATTGTAATTAATAAGGAATTCTTTCTTTTCCTATGTATATTGCTTTAGTGGTTAGATTGTATCCCTTTGCCTTAATGGACCTAACCTTTTTTAAAGCATTTGCTTTTCTTCTTTTTCTTGCAGTTATAAATACCTTTACCATGAGAAATGGCTTTTCTAAAAAATGCTCCTTGAGTGCTATTTTAGTGGGGGCTAGTTTTTTTCCTGGTGTCTTTTGGGTGGTATTTAGTGGATTTAGCAGATCAAAGGGTATATATATATATATATATATATTTTTTTTTTTTTTTTTACAGTTTTTGTGATGTTGTGCTACTTTGGTTGAGCTTCTTTCGAAGGTGTCACTTTGTGGTTGGAACCATTTCAGTGTTTAAATCTCGACTGCTGAACCAAAGTTTTAAGGCATGTTAACAGTCTCGAAAAAATGATAAATTGGATCTTTTCAAAAGAACTGAGCTTTCATTGGAAACAGGTGGAAGGATGGAAATGCATTAACTGTAAATCTTGAAGTCAGTTTATTAAGCTACTGCTCTTTAGCTTAATTAGAGAGCTGTATAACAGAGGTGGCATTTGAATGAAGTATTGAAGGATAGGAACGACTTAAACTTGAGGATGTGAGTTGTTGTTTAGTCGCAAAGTTGTGTCCGACTCTTTTGCAACCCCATGGACCATAACCTGCCAGACTCCTCTGTCCATGGGATTTCCCAGGCAAGAATACTGGAGTGGGTTGCCATTTCCTTCTTCAGGGGATCTTCCTGACCCAGGGATCAAACCTGCATCTCCTTCAGTGAAGGTGGATTCTTTACTGCTGAGCCACTGGGGAAGCCTGAGGATGGTGGGGATGGGTAAAAGGTGGTGAACATGGAACTCTGGGGCATGTTTAGGCAATCTTGAGTCATACTGTTTGGCTATAACATATGCTATTTAGAGTACAGTAATGGAAGCTAGGATTAAAGAGTTAGTTAGGGGAACAAGTAAAATAAATAAGGATATACCAGGTAGACTGTGAAAAAATAATAGTGGGAAAAAAGAAATGATGGTAATTGATTGTAATAGCTTGAAGACTGTTGAGAGGGTAACAGGCAGGAAGGCCAGGGGTCTTTTTTAAGCCCTGGGGATCAAATCTATCCCAGTTTTTCAGGATACAGTTCAAAGGAGTGAGGCTGGAATTGTTAGCTCCCATCTGTAAGAGAGAAAAAAAGCTACCAGCGCCATCTTTCTACCGGAGGCGTCCCTCCTTGCTCTAGATGGGGGTGTAGACAGACTGTATACCAAAGCTTTTCTTTCCTGGTCGGACTTAGTCTGTCCCTTACCGACGCAGGCGTCATACTCGTCCCTCCCGGTTCTACCACCGAGATGGGGTGGGGATGCACCAGGGGTAGACCTGGTGGCATCCCTGACTGACGTCCAGCTCCTCACCATTAAAACCTTGCTTGCCTCTGATGTCACCTGGGGTGCAATCAGAGTAACCTTCCGGAATGCCTCCCAAGCTGAGACCGCTGAGGGAAACATTTGTCACCTGAGTGCCTGTGCACTACCCTGAGTATATTCCTGACCACAATAAGACTGATACCAACATAAAACTGAGATGTTCCGTCCAAGCGTCACCACACCAGTATAAGAGCCTCCTCTGGTCCACTAAGAGCCAGTGTTACTAAGGGAAAAAACCCATTGTAGTTCCAATCTGAGTAACCTTTAACCTCAGAGATGTTCTTGGAGGTAGAACTCCATCTAGCTTCTGAACTTACAATTCCTAGTGAGGCTGGGCATTTCCTGACTACCAATCCAAGTCTGGGACCTAAGTCACAGTACACAGTAACAGCATAGATCACAAGTCCCTTGAAAGTCTATGAGCCAATAGATTAGGTTAATACTTCTAATTCCCAAGGAGTTATGAAATGGTCAAAGAGACCGAAAAGTTTGACCGAGAAAGGAGAGTTCGGTCCACACGCTTTGCCCATTTCTGGTCAGTCCCCAAAGGAGACATTGGGTGCCTCTTGGCATTGGCAGGTCGGTATAAACTCCCAACAGGTTTCTGCCATAAGCCATATGAGATCACTGTGGAACTGCAGAGCAGGGCTTCTCACTTGCTTCGTGCAGGGCGTTTCATTCATTCACACAAGCACACCGTAGAGTTAGTAAAGCACAGCAGAAAACGTGTTCTCTAGGAGAACAAAGAACTAGAGCTCCAAGCATCCTTACCTTGTCCTGAAGGATCCCGGATGAGCCCCCAAGACGAAAGGTTGTTGTTGACCCACGAAAAGACACCATTATTCTTGGCCTCTGGAGGAGAAGAATTCAGTCCGGGGCCAGAGACGAGGCTTGATCGCTCAGAGCTTTTGTGTAATAAAAGTTTTATTAAAGTATAAAGGAGATAGGGAAAGCTTCTGACATAGGCATCAGAAGGGGGCAGAAAGAGTACCCCTCTGCTATTCTTCAGCTGGATGTTATATAGTCACTAGCAGTCTGTTAGGAGAAGGCAATGGCACCCCACTCCAGTACTCTTTCCTGGAAAATCCCATGGACGGAGGAGCCTGGAAGGCTGCAGTCCATGGGGTCGCTAAGAGTTGGACACCAGTGAGTGACTTCACTTTCACTTTTCACTTTCATGCATTGGAGAAGGAAATGGCAACCCACTTCAGTGTTCTTACCTGGAGAATCCCAGGGACGGGGGAGCCTGGTGGGCTGCCGTCTGTGGGGTCGCACAGAGTAGGACACGACTGAAGCGACTTAGCAGCAGCAGTGGCAGCAGTCTGTTAGTGAAAGAAAGGAATGTCTTGAAACTCAGAATGGCACCAGGCCCCTCATCCATAAGATGTATTTTGGGATAATCTTGGCACCAGACGATTCATCCTGGACCATAAAACGATTGACTTGAATCTTGTAGAAGGGCAGATTACCATACAAATAATTTTGTTTACATAGATTAGGGGGACAATATCTGAGTATAACATACTGGTTTGTCAAGTAAGTTCTGAGCCATTAGGCAGAATGGACTTGAAGACAGAGTTTGGGGTAATTAACATAGCTTAAGACAAACATTTCCATAAGAAAATGCATTGGTTAACTCAAGGTTTGAGAATAGTTGACTTCAGGTGAAACCGAGTGTCATTATGGCAACACAGTATTTTAAGAGAAACCTCCTTTTAAATTTGTATAGAGAAGGGAAAAAATATTGCTGGTTTGTTTCCTCCTGCTCCTTAAGAGAGATAAAATGTCTGACACTTGCAGCCTATTTCCTCCCTTTGGAGACCCCTGGGGTTACCCTCTCACTATCAGCTGCCGCTATTGCTTCTATAAATAACTCTTGCAGGAAAATTACTACTCTGTTAGTCATTCTGCTAGGGTCCTCATTTTAGCAGACCTGTAATTATCTAGGAAAAGTAGGGTCAGTGTTTGTAGGGTTGTTGATATAAGTGGAACTGATTCATTTTCATAGTCTATTCAGATAAGAGACCATGAGAGATACAGAAGACAATGGACGTTGAGAAGGCGGAGAGGGAAAAAAATGAAATAACGTTGGCTTCTTGGGCTCTTTCTAAGAAGCTTTTCATCTAAAGCTTCAGCAACAGTGGTGGCTTCTAGTCTTGGTTTTCTTCCAAGGACGATAGAAGGCCCTAGTCTTATGTGTTCATGTTACTCTTACTAAACTCAGTTACTGGCAGGTTGGGCCCCCAGTTTAACCTCATCTATTACTCTCTCTGGATCTCTAGTGGCAAGAGAAGACTCTGAGGGGCCATCTTTGTCGTAAATGCAACTTGAAGATTGATGGTGCTTGGAGCAGTGAAAGGATCCAGGGGACTTGGGTTGCTTTAGTTGGGGAGGAACCCCTCTTATGACCTGTGGGTTGAGGATACTGCTTTGTATCACAGTGTCGAACTTGAGGTTTTAATGGCTTTTTAACCTTCTGATGAAGATTGCTTACTCTTAACATCGTGATGTACTTCGTAACAGCTCTAAATTCTAAGGTTTTAAGAGACATCCACTCATGCAGTAGGTGTAAAGAACATTGGATGGGATGTCTGGAGGGGTTTCTAACCCCATTTTGCCTTATACTCATTGGTGACTTACTGTTTCTGAGCCAGTTTCCTTATCTGTAAAAGCCCTCTGAGGGTTGTGGTGAAGCTTAATGAACTAATATACAATATGAAAGTGTTTTCAGTGGATTTCAGGTGGTATATATGTTTTTTCCTTTTTCTTCTTCAAGGTTTCTCATTCCATATCTTGCCAAGCAAGTAGGAAATATGCAGAAGTAATCCCATGGATGGAGGAGCCTGGTGGGCTGCCGTCTATGGGGTTGCACAGAGTCGGACATGACTGAAGCGACTTAGCAGTAGCAGCAATGTGTAGATAATTATGAAAAATGTGGGTTCATGTAATTGACCTTTTGAAGAGGAGTGCTTTTCACTTAAAAAGATATATAGAAAACTCTGTCCTTACTGCAAAATTCAGGCTTAAGAAAGTAGGGAAAGAAGAAAGTAGGGAAAACCACTAGGCCATTCAGACCACTAGATGTAAATCAAATTCCTTATGGTTGTACAGTGGAGGTGATGAATAGATTCAAGGGATTATATATGGTAGATAGAGTGCCTGAAGAACTATGGACAAAGGTTCATAACATTGTAAAGGAAGCAGTGACCAAAATCATCCCCAAGAAAAAGAAATGCAAGAAGGCAAAGTGGTTGTCTGAGGAGGCTTTACAAATAGCTGAGGAAAGTGAAAAGCAAGGGAGAAAGGTAAAGATATACCCAGCTGAATGCTGAATTCCAGAGAATAGCAAGGAGAGATAAGAAGGCCTTCTTCAATGAACAATGCAAAGAAGTAGAGGAAAACAATAGAATGGGAAAGACTAGAGATTTCTTCAAGAAAATTTGAAATATCAAGGGAACATTTCATGCAAGGATAGGCACAATAAAGGACAGAAACGGTAAGGACCTAACAGAGGCAGAAGAGATTAAGAAGAGGTGAAAAGAACACAGAAAAACTATACAAAAAAGGTCTTAATGACCTGGATAACCACAGTAGTGTGGTCACTCACATAGAGCCAGATATTGTGGAGTGTGAAGTGGGCTTTAGGAAGTGTTACTATGAACAAAGTTAGTGGAGGTCATGGAATTCCAGCTGAGCTATTTCAAATCCTAAAAGATGATGCTGTTAAAGTACTACATTCAATATGCTAGCGAATTTGGAAAACTCAACAGTGGCCACAGGACTGGAAAAGAAGGACAGTGCCAAAGAAGGACATTGCCAAGGAAGGACAGTGCCAAAGAATATTCAGACTGCTGTACAGCTGCACTCATTTCGAATGCTAGTAAGGTTATGCTCAAAATACTTCAAGCTAGACTTCAGCAGTATGTGACAGAGAAATTCCAGGTGTACAAAATGGGTTTAGAAAAGGCAGAGGAGGGTCAGGATGGGGAACACATGTACACCCATGGCTGATCCATGTGAATGTATGGCAAAACCACCACAATATTATAAAGTAATTAGCCTCCAATTAAAATAAAAAGAAAAAGAAAAAAAAAAAAAGAAGGGGAGAAGAGGCACCAGAGAGTAAATTGCCAACATTTGGTGGATCATAGAGAAAGCAAGGGAATTCTAGAAAAACATCTACTTCTGCTTCATTGACTGGGCTAAAAGCTTTTGACTGTGTGGATCATGACAAACAGTGGAAAATTCTTAAAGAGATGGGAATACCTGAACACATTACCTGTCTCCTGAGAATCCTGTATGTAGATCAAGAAGCAACAGTTAGAACCAAACATGAAACAAAGGACTGGTTCAAAATTGGGAAAGGAGTACAGCAAGGTGATAAATTGTCACCCTGCTTTTTAAACTTCGATGCAGAATACATCATGAGAAATTCTGGGCTGGATGAATCACAGCTGGAATCAAGATTGCCAGGAGAGAAATATCAACAACTTCAGATATGCAAATGATACCACCCTAATGGCAGAAAGTGAAGAGGAAGTAAAGAGCCTCTTAATGAAGGTGATAGCGGAGAGTGAAGAAGCTGGCTGAAAACTCAACATTCAAAAAACTAAGATCATGGCATCTGGTCCCATCACTTCATGACAAATAGAAGGGGAAAAAGTAGAAGCAGTGACAGATTTTATTTTTTTGGGTTTCAAAGTTACTGTGGATGGTGACTGCAGTCATAAAATTAAAAGACGCTTGCACCTTGGTAGGAAAGCTATGACAAAAACCTAGACAGCATATTAAAAACCAGAGACATCATCTTGCCAACAAGTCTGTATAGTCAAAGCTATGGTTTTTCCAGGGGTCATGTTCAGATGTAAGAATTGAACTGTAAAGATGGCTGAATGCCGAAGAATTGATGATTTCAAATTGTGGTGATGGAGAAGACTCTTGAGAGTTCCTGGGACTGCAGGGAGATCAGATCAGTCAATCTTAAAGGAAATCAACCCTGAATATTCATTGGAAGGACTGATGCTGAAGCTGAAGCTCCAATACTTGGCCACCAGATTCAAAGAGCTGACTCATTGGAAAAGACCCTGTTGCTGAGAAAGATTGAAGGCAAAAGGAGAAGGGGACAACAGAGGATGAGATGGCTGGATGATAGCACCGACTTAGTGGAAACGAATCTGACCAGCCCCAGGAGATGATGAAGGACAGGGAAGCCTGGTATGCTGTAGTTCATGCTTTGTTCACTTGGGGTCATCTGGGAAGGGAGAACCATGCTGAGTCTAGTTGGAAACTGAATTTAGAGTCTTGGTAGAGTTTTCACTGTAAGGTAGTATTGGGTCATGAATTTCAAATACTTTTTCCTCCTAAGAGGAATTTTAGTAACAAGGCAGGAAGTGATGTTTCTTCTCCCTTTTGCTGTCAGTGAGTAATATAGCTATGCAAGTCCCTTTTGTAGGTGATGAGTCAGGACTCCTACGGTTGTTTTGGTGTTGAGTTAAATTTTAAGTTTTATTCATTTCAGTTTTCAAATACTGTGTTAATATTGTGTAACTATTTTAATACATGTTTCTTTGGTTTAAAAGAAATCACTTCATTGGAAATAGATGGGGAAACAGTGGAAACAGTGTCAGACTTTATTTTTTGGGCTCCAAAATCACTGCAGATGGTGATTGCAGCCATGAAATTAAAAGACACTTACTCCTTGGAAGGAAAGTTATGACCAACCTAGATAGCATATTTAAAAGCAGAGACATTACTTTGTCAACAAAGGTCCTTCTAGTCAAGGCTATGGTTTCTCCAGTGGTCATGTATGGATGTGAGAGTTGGACTGTCAAGAAAGCTGAGCGCCGAAGAATAAATGCTTTTGAACTGTGGTGTTGGAGAAGACTCTTGAGAGTCCCTTGGACTGCAAGGAGATCCCACCAGTCCATTCTAAAGGAGATCAGTCCTGGGTGTTCTTTGGAAGAATTGATGCTGAAGCTGAAAGCCCAATACTTTGGCCATCTCATGTGAAGAGTTGACTCATTGGAAAAGACTCTGATGCTGGGAGGGATTAGGGGCAGGAGGAGAAGGGGACGACAGAGGATGAGATGGCTGGATGGCATCACCGACTCAATGGACATGAGTTTGAGTAAACTCTGGGAGTTGGTGATGGACAGGGAGGCCTGGCTTGCTGCAATTCATGGGGTCACAAAGAGTCAGAAATGACTGAGCAACTGAACTGAACTGAACATGATATATTAGTCTTCTAATATTTACCCTTAAATTGGTATATGTAAATAGGAAGAGTTTCTCTTTGTTTTTTAATTTTTTTAATTTATTTAGCTGTGCCGGGTCTTAGTAGTGGCATGTGGGATCTGGTTCCCTGACCAAGGATTGAACCCAGGCCCCCTGCCTTGGGAGCATTGAGTCTTAACCACTGAACCACCAGGTGAATCCCGAGTTTTTATTTTAATCCTGTACTTTAATATTATTAAGACATGTAAGTTTTGCAATATAGAAATTAGGAATAAGTTAGTTATTATAAATCCAAGTTGAAAAGAATCTCTTACCAACTGGAGAGAAATGTGCTATTATGCATATTTTTTTTACTATAATCTCTTTATCTTGGGATCATACATGCTCAAAGTAGGAAATTTAGAAAGTAGATAAAAGCGTAAAGAAAAAATAGCAATCACCCATAGTCCAGCCTTTTAAAAGTAACTTTAAAGTGAAAGTCTCTCAGTGTGTCTGACACTTTTTGACCCCATGGACTATAAAGTCCATGGAATTCTCCAGGCCAGAATACTGGAGTGGGTAGTCTTTCCCTTCTCCAGGGGATCTTCCCAAACCAGGGATTGAACCCAGGTCTCCTGCATTGCAGGTGGATTCTTTACCAGATGAGCCACAAGGGGAGTCCAGAAGTAACTTAGGCATGTTTAATATTTTGTGTATTTCTTTCCATAATTGTTTTTGTGTTGAATTACTTAAAAATACATTGTAATTCACCTCAATGTTTACAGCAGCATTATTTACAGTAGCCAAGACATGGAAGCAACCTAAATGTCTCTTGAGAAGTGAATGGACAAAGAAGATGTGGCATATATACACAATGGAATAGTACTCAGCCATGAAAAGAATGAATTGAAGCCATTTGCAGCAACATGGTCAGGAAACTAAGATCATGGCACCTGGTTCCATCACTTCATGGCAAATAGATGGGTAAACAGTGGAAACAGTGACAGACTTGGGCTCCAAAATCACTGCAGATGGTGATTGGAGCCATGAAATTAAAAGATGCTTGGTCCTTGGAAGAAAAGCTATGACTAACCTAGACAGCATATTAAAAAGCAGAGACATTACTTTGACTACAAATGTCTGTCTAGTCAAAGCTATTGTTTTTCCAGTGGTCATGTATGGATGTGAGAGTTGGACTATAAAGAAAGCTGAGCACTGAAGAATTGATGCTTTTGAAGTGTGGTGTTGGAGAAGACTCTTGAGAGTCCCTTGAACAGCAAGGAGATCCATCCAGTCCATCCTGAAGGAAATCAGTCCTGAATATTCATTGGAAGGACTGATGCTGAAGCTAAAGCTCCAATACTTTGGCCACCCGATGTGAAGAACTGACTCATTGGAAAAGACCCTGATGCTAGGAAAGATTGAAGGCAGGAGGAGAAGGGGAGGACAGAGGATGCGGTGGTTGGATGACACCACTGACTTGATGGACATGAGTTTGAACAAGTTCCAGAGATGGTGAAGGACAAGGAAGCCTGGCGTGCTGCAGTTCATGGGGTCGCAAAGAGTCAGACACAACTGAGTGACTGAACTGAACTGAACTGCAGCAACATGGATAGACGTAGAGACGATCATACTAAGTAAAGTAAGTCAGACAGGGAAAGACAAATAACAAATATTATATATCATTTAAATGTGGAATCTAGAAAACATACAAATGAGCTTATTTACAAAATAGAAATGGCCTCTTAGACATAGAAAAGAAACTTATGGCTACCAAAGGGGAAAATGTGGGGGGAGGGATAAATTGGGGATTTGGGGTTAATAGATACACACTACTACATATAAAATAGATAAACAGCAAGAACACGCTGTATGGCACAGGGAGTAGTATTCAGTATCTTGTAGTAACCTATGATGGAGAAGAATCGGAAGAATACACACACGTATGCACACACACGTATATATAAACAGTCACTTCGGTGTGTACCTGAAACGTAAATCAACTCTGTGCTTAGTCGCTCAGTCGTGTCCAACTCTCTGCGACACCACGGACTGCAGCCCACCAGGCTCCCCTGTCCATGGGGATTCTCTAAGTGAGAACACTGGAGTATGTTGTCATGCCTACACTTCAAGAGAAAATAAAGTAAGCAAACTATAATTTTTTGCAATTTATGGGAAAGTTATAAGTACTTAAGAACATCTGTTTCTTTGCTTTTATGTTCTTTTTTCTGATTTAAATTTTTAATATGATTTTTCTTATCATATGTCATTTTATTTTTTGAGATTGGTGGGACAGAAATCACAAAGTTAAATAAAATACCACTATCTTCAGGATGTCTTAAGCTCTGTAGTCAGGTACCAAGTTTCATCTGAAGTGACATTCATAAGGCTTCTTGAGTGCTTTAACTGTGCCTCGGTTTCCTTTCTTATTTCTACATGATCATAATTAATTAGGAAAACTGTATTAATCTTTATTACTCTCTGTTGAAGAAGATTCTTGAGAGTCCCTTGGACTGCAAGGAGATCCAACCAGTCCATCCTAAAGGAGAATCAGTCCTGGTTTTCATTGGAGGGACTGATGTTGAAGCTGAAACTCCAATACTTTGGCCACCTGATGTGGAGAGCTGACTCATATGAAAAGACTCTGATGCTGGGAAAGATTGAGGGCAGGAGGAGAAGGGGACGACAGAGGATGAGATGGCTGGATGGCATCACTGACACAATGGACATGGGTTTGGGTGGACTCCGGGAGTTGGTGACGGACAGAGAGTCCTGGCGTACTTTGGTTCATGGGGTCACAAAGAGTCAGACACCACTGAGCGACTGAACTGAACTGAACTGAACTCTCTGTATTTCTTCTCTTTGAGATTTGCAGCATCTGAAAGATTCTTTTTGTTATAGGAGTTTGTTGTGGTTTGTCTCAAGTGAGACCTGTGATGAATACTTTAACTTAAGGTAGTTGTTGGTTCCCAGATCCCTTTGAGAATCTGATACAAACTGTGGATCCTTGCTTTAGCTTTGTCAATCTGTTTCATTTGAAATCTTGGCTTGCCTATTGCACAGATAATATTAATACCTTAGATTGTCCTTTTACTTTATTGTGAAGTTGTACTTGTGACACTTTTCTGTGATAGATTCAGTTTCCTGTATCTCATATATACATCTTTCTTGGTTAATTTAGTTTTGGCAGAGAATCTTTTAAATTTCCACAAAGCTTGCTGTTGTCTCTCTTTTTTTAAGCAACTTTATTGAGATATAATTTACATACCATGAAGTTCATATCCCCCCAATGTAGGCAACTACAAGTCTACTTTCTGTCTTTGTAGATTTGCTTATTCTGGACATTTTGTTTAAATGGAATATAATTTTTAAAATCTTTAAAATAAACTTATTATTTTAGAATAGATTTAAACTTACAGAAAAGTTGTGAAGATAGTACAGGAAGTTCCTGTATGCCTCACACGCAATTGCCCCCTAATAGTAATATCATTATACTCATTTGTCACAGTTAGTGAGCCAGTATGACACATTATTAATTAAAGTGTGGATCTGTTTTCATCCACTCTGCTAGGTCTTTGAAGTGCACTTTCAAATTTGGGAATTCATGGCACTTAATTTCTGGAAGATTTTGTTGAATTATTTTTTTGATCTTCCCCTTAATTTTCTCTTTATGGGATTCTGTTATTTGGATAATAGACTTCCTGGACTGACTAGATACTTTATTCATATTTTCTTAGTTTTTGCATAATTCTCCTTCTGTTCCAGTATTCCCGTTCAGGATACCATATTATAAATAGGAGCTATGTTTGCTTAGGCTTCTTTTAGCTAAATCATTCAACTGGCTTATTTTCTTTTAGATGACTTCAGCAGTTTTTAAAAATATTGGTCAACTGTTTTGTAGAATGTCCCTCAATTAGGGTGTATGTGATATTTTTCTTCTTGATTAGACTGGGATTATGGTGTTTTGAGAGGAATATTACAGAGTTATGTATATCAGGAGTACACACATATTCTGAACATGACTTACCATTGTTGACGTTTATCTTGATCTCTGGGTAGCATTTATCAGATTTTTCCAATGTTTATCAGGTTTGTCACGTAGTGTTTGTCAGATTTTTCCTATGAGCAGCCCATACTTAAGGAGTGGGGAGTTATTTTCCACCGCTTTGAGAGCATTTATTTACATAAATTATTTGGAATTTTTCTGCACATGAGATTTGTCTATTCTCCCTCTATTTATTTAATGACTTATTTATATTAGTATCACTCATCACTCATGGATATTGATTTTATTCCTTGGGTTATAATTCAACTTCTTTATTATTACTATTATTATTGGCCATGCTGAGCAGCTGGCAGGATTTTGGTTCCCAGACCAGGGATCAAACCCTGGCCCTCAGCACTGAAAGCGTGGTGTCCTAATTATTAGCACACCAGGAATTTCCCTCAGCTTATTTATTTTGTTGTTCAAATTATTCTAGCTTTGGCCCTTGGAAGATGGTTCAGTGGACTCTTGTGTCTGATGTGCCTGAATCATTGTGGGACTTTTTTGAATACTTCTTACTTTTTGGCACTACAAGATGTTCCAGGCTCCTCCTTTATACTTCCTGCTCAGTTAAAGAACCAGCTGTTTCTCTAAGTAGCCTTAAGTCATTTTATTGGAGAATAATATTAGAAACCAAGATCTCGGTATTAGTTGTGCTCATTGTTACTGGGGTACTCTTGCCTCCAAGCCTGATGAATAGTATTTTTGAAACTTCTTTTTCTGTATAGGTTTCTGTTTCCTCAGAGTTACATTAATTGATCGATTGGGTGTGCTGTGCTTAGTGGCTCAGTCATGTCCGACTCTTTGCCATCCATGGACTCTATAGTCGGCCAGGCTTCTCTGTCCGTGGGGATTCTCTGGGCAAGAATACTGGAGTGGGTTGCTATCCCTCCTCCAGGGAATCTTCCCAATGCAGGGATCAAACCCAGGTCTTCTGCATTCCAGGTGGATTCTTTACCATCTGAGCCACGAGGTAAGCCCTTGATGTCTTTCTTTAATTGTAGTCTTTCCCCAAATGCCTCATGATCTCTGGCTATGCATTCACATCTAAGAATAATGCACCAGGAAGCTGATTAGGAAGCTCTGTGTTCGTAGGTGGGGTTTGGTTACTGAGAGGTTAACTACAGAATTGATTTGGCTACATAGTTTTTTTCCTGGGCCACCAGTATCTCTGGGTCTTTTTTCTTGTGATGGTCAGGTTCATGTAAAAGGCTCCTTAGATCTCCGCCTTGAAGTCATAATCCTTGCTGCCAGTTTTCTTGAGAGCCAAGGGTTTCTTGAAGAGAGGACGAGGGAAGAGCTCTGGGGGTCTCAATGTTCAGTATGTAAATTTTCTATTTCCCTATTTTTATTTTTTAAAATAATTTTATTTATTCGTTTATCTTTGGCTCTGCTGGTTCATTGCTGCACAGGCTTTCTCTGGTTGTGGAGAGCAGGGGCTACTTTCTGATTGTGGTGTGTGGGCTTCTCATTGTGGTGGTTTCTCTTGTTGCCAAGCACGGGCTCTAGAGCATGTGGGCTTCAGTAGTTGTGGCATGTGCACTCAGTATTTGAAGCTTCCAGGCTCTAGAGCACAGGCTCAGTAGTTATGGTGCATGGGTTTACCTGCCAAGTGGGATGTAAACAGTCCATGGGGTTGCAAAAAGTCGGACACAATTGAGTGACTGAACTGAATTGTTAACTATGGTTCAGCTCAGTCATTCAGTCGTGTCCGATTCCTTGCGACCCCATGAATCGCAGCATGCCAGGCCTCCCTGCCCATCACCAACTCCCTGAGTTTACCCAAACTCATGTCCATCGAGTTGGTGATGCCATCCAGCCATCTCATCCTCTGTTGTCCCCTTTTCCTCCTGCCCCCAATCCCTCCCAGTATCAGGGTCTTTTCCAATGAGTCAGCTTTTCGCGTGAGGTGGCCAAAGTATTGGAGTTTCAGCTTCAGCATCAGTCCTTCCAATGAACACCCAGGACTGATCTCCTGGTTGGATCTCCTTGCAGTCCAAGGGACTCTTCAAGAGTCTTCTCCAGCACCACAGTTCAAAAGCATCAATTCTTTGGCGCTCAGCTTTCTTGACAGTCCAGCTCTCACATCCATACATGACCACAGGAAAAACCATAGCCTTGACTAGATGGACCTTTGTTGGCAAAGTAATGTCTCTGCTTTTGAATATGCTACCTAGGTTGGCCATAACTTTCCTTCCAAGGAGTAAGTGTCTTTTAATTTCATGGCTGCAATCACCATCTGCAGTGATTTTGGAGCCCCAAAAAACTGATACTGTTTCCACTGTTTCCCCATCTATTTCCCATGAAGTGATGGGACCAGATGCCATGATCTTTGTTTTCTGAATGTTGAGCTTTAAGCCAGCTTTTTCACTCTCCTCTTTCACTTTCATCAAGAGGCTTTTTATTTCCTCTTCACTTTCTGCCATAAGGGTGGTGTCATCTGCATATCTGAGGTTATTGATATTTCTCCCAGCAATCTTGATTCCAGATTGTGTTTCTTCCAGTCCAGCGTTTCACATGATGTACTCTGCGTATAAGCAGGGTGACAATATACAACCTTGACGTGCTCCTTTTCCTATTTGGAACCAGTCTGTTGTTCCATGTCCAGTTCTAACTGTTGCTTCCTGATCTGCATACAGATTTCTCAGAGACAGCTTAGGTGGTCTGGTATTCCCATCTCTTTCAGAATTTTCCACAGTTTATTGTGATCTACACAGTCAAAGGCTTTGACATAGTCAATAAAGCAGAAATAGAGGTTTTTCTGGAACTCTCTTGTTTTTTTGATGATCCAGCAATTTGATCTCTGGTTCCTCTGGCTTTTCTAAAACCAGCTTGAACATCTGGAAGTTCATGGTTCACGTATTGCTAAAGCCTGGCTTGGAGAATTTTGAGCATTACTTTACTAGCGTGTGAAATGAGTGCAGTTGTGTGGTAGTTTGAGCATTCTTTGGCATTGCCTTTCTTTGGGATTTGAATGAAAACTGACCTTTTTCAGTCCTGTGGCCACTGCTGAGTTTTCCAAATTTGCTGGCATATTGAGTGCAGCACTTCCACAGCATCATCTTTCAGGATTTGAAATAACTCAACTGGAATTCCATCACCTCCACTAGCTTTGTTCATAGTGATGCTTTCTAAGGCCCACTTGACTTCACATTCCAGGATGTCTGGCTCTAGGTGAGTGATCACACCATCGTGATTATCCGGGTCATGAAGATCTCTTTTGTACAGTTCTTCTGTGTATTCTTGCCACTTCTTCTTAATATCTTCTGCTTCTGCTAGGTCCATACGATTTCTGTCCTTTGTTGAGTCCATCTTTGCATGAAATGTTCCCTTGGCATCTCTAATTTTCTTGAAGAGATCTCTAGTCTTTCCCATTCTGTTGTTTTCCTCTATTTTCTTGCATTGATCGCTGAGGAAGGCTTTCTTATCTCTGGGAATTACATCCCCAGGACTTAGTTACCTTATAATTGGAAGTTTGTAGCTTCTGACCACAATCACTCATTATGCCCCCCACTCATTGTTTTATTTATTCATTGTAAAGGATAAACTTTCCTTTTTCTTCTGCAATGGAGGAGCCAGGTGGAGTGGGAAAGGGGTGGGGTGGGGTGGGGTGGGATAGGATGGGGTCCAGCTGGTTTTTTTCTTTTTTAATTGAGATATAATTCATGTAACATACATGTGCCATTCTGAAGTGTAGACGTTAGTGGTTTTTAGTGTATTCACTGTGTTGTACAACCATCACACTATCTAGTTCCAGAACATTTCCATCATCCCCAAAAGAAACTACATAGCTATTAGCAGTCTGTCCCTTGGTACTACTTTTTGTTTCTGTGAATATGCCTATTCTGGGCATTTCATATATGTGAAATCGCGCAACATGTGGCCTTTTGTGTCTGGCTTCTTTCACTTAGCATAATGTTTTCAAGGTTCATTTGTATTGCAGCATATAACAGTACTTCATTTATTTTTATAGCCAAATAATGTTCCATTGTGTAGTTATACAACATTTTGTATTATCTGTTCATGAGTTGATGCCATCTGGTTCTTAAATAGACTTTCAATTACTCCTTCTGTTTTTAGCCCCATCTGAATCCCTACTTCCATAAGTACCTGATGCTACAAGTTCTGAGCTTTTTGGAGATTATCTTCAATTTTTCATTCTGTAGGTTTATGCTTCCTTACTTCTGCTATTGTTTCAGTGGGATTTGGGGAAGAGAGGCAGCAGAGGAATAACCAATGCTCACAATTTGAGAGGTAGGATTTCTGTGCTTGGTCAGACTCAGTAGTCATTAAGTCATGGAACGATCGAGCTAGAAAAACCTTTACAGATCACCAATGAGTTCTCCACTTAAAAAAAAAAAATCTTTCGGTTGAGGAAAGTAAGACCCACAAAACTCAGTAAATTGTTAAGGGTCGTACAACTGGTAGTCAAGGTAGGACCTTGACCCTCTTCCTGCCTTCTACCCTAGTTTCTTACACTCAATTTAGACTGTTTATTTTAAAATTTGGTATTGAGAGCATGGGAACCATTGCTCAGATTTGTCCTCTGCTACTTCTTTCTTAGAGATTCTAGTCCAGGCGTTTGCCTAAGCCTGGTCTTCTGGACAGCCCAGCTTTTAGAGAAGAGTACCCCAGTTATGCACATGTGTAGCCTCTGGGAGCCCTCACTCTGTTTAGAATAGTATGTGTATTTCCAGCTCACAGGACCGGGTTTGTTAGACTAGCCTAAAATACCATGAACTTGAGAGCTTTTTTCTTCCCCCACGAAACACCAGCAAATTACATATCTTAGTTCAATATGTTAGCTCAACAGTTGTGTCCCCTGCAGGGTGTTCAGCTGGGCTGAAAGGGAGGCAGTGTCCGTACCTGATGCCTTGCTACCTAAATTCTGTCTTATCTGTGGTTTGGAGCAGTCCTCTTTAGATGGGTTCTCAAATCTCAGTCTCTTGTTAAAATTGGGTATGTGAGAAGTTCAGCCATTTTAAGAATACTAATTGCATGAATTGGACTAGGTGTGGTGCCCTGATGATATCAAGTAGGAGGCAAAGCATCAATAAGGGTAGTGTCCATATGTACAAATCTAAAGTTAGTCTGACAAAGAAAATACATTGAGAAAGAAAGTGAAGAAATTTGTCTCAGGGGAACACATAGGGGTAACAGATGGTTTCTGTTGCTCTTTCTTTGAAAGCCTGGTAAACAGTTTTCCTGGGTTAATAGTGCCTTAGAAGAGGCCTGTGGCTTGTCCATATGGGGGGCAGCTCATTATCTGCATTCTGGATATTTGTGAGTGTCTGTCTCCTGAGCACCACAGTCATCTGGTGATGGGGGGCCAAGGTACAGGCTGTCTCTTAAAGGAGTGGTTGTCTTCTTCACTTCATGCAGGAGCTGTGAATTTACCTCAACTTTGTGTGTATAAGAAAGAAGACAGTGATGAGAGCAGTGTAAGATGGTTTTCTTTAGATACCAAAACTCTGCTTGTTAGTCTGTGTCATTTTAAAGCTGTCTCTATTTAAAAAGTGCTGATAGTAATGAAGTTGTCATCTAAAAGTAATGTTAATTTAGTTAGAAATTTGCATTTCCTTCTCTTTCTACGTTGTGCCCTGTTAGAGTTGACAGAAGGTCATTTCTGATTTGTGCACAAGTTCAGAAATTATCTACAAGACAAGGAAAATTGAAATGCTGGGGCAGGAAGTGAATTGAAGATACAACAGTTGGTTTTCAACATGCACTGGAAACCTAAGTATAAGTTGGTAGTAATACTATTCAGTTGGGCAATCAATTTCAGAAATGTTTATAACAGGAAAAATATAGTGAAATTTTTTAATGCAGGAAAGAAATTGATTATAGCATGAGTAGCACTGAATTGGTGACCAGTGTCACTAACAGGATCAGTTCTAGGACATCCCAGGTTGTCATTATGCCAAGGATAGCATAATCATCTGATTATATCCATTCCCAAGGGCTTCTCTGGTGGCTCAGTCATAAAGAACCCACCTGCCAATGCAGGAGAATCAGGTTCAATCCCTGGGTCAGAAAGATCCCCTGGAGAAGGAAATTGCAACCCACTCCAGTACTCTGGCCTGGGAAATCCCATGGACAGAGGAGCCTGGCGGGCGACTGAGCATGCTCACACGCATGCATACATCTATTCCTAGGGAAAAAAATTTCATCACTCTTGCTGTAGATAATGTGAACTAGACCTTATAGGATTGGTGGTGTTGAGGTGAGAATAGGCAGTTTATATGACGCTTCTGTCTTAGAGAGGGAGAACATAGCTGTCTTCAAAGAACTCTGTCCCAGGTTTAGCTTTGAACGCTGGATTTGTGTTGTCTGCAGCTTCGGCTTTAAAACCTTGGCTGGTTGTTGAAAACATTAAAACACTTTTTTAAAATTAAAAACATGCTTTTTAAATACATTAAACTTTTTATTTGAGGTAATTGTAGAATCAGTTATGCTGCTGAAAGAAATAATACAGGGAGATTATTTTCCTTTACCCGATGGTAACATCTTGAAAAACTGTAGTATACTGTCACAACCAGTATATTAACATTGATACATGTTAATATCAGGATATTAACATCCTGATACAGTCAGGATACAGGATAGTTCTGTCACCACAAGAATTCTTGGAGTTGTGCTTTTGTAGCCTCCCTCCACCCATCCCTGACTTCTGATCATTCATTTCTGTGATGAATGAATGAATACCACTATTGATCTGTTCATTTCTTTAATTTTGTCATTACAAGAATGTCATATAAATGGAATCATACAGTATATAACCTGTTCTTATTCTTGTAAGTGCAGGTCTGCAGCAGTGAATTCTCTCAGCTTTGTTTTACCTGAAATGTGTTAATTTTTGCCTTCAATTTTGAAGGATTTTTGTTTGTGAAATTCTAGATTGACAAGGCTTTTTTTTTTTTTCTTTTAGTATATGTAGAATGTTTTCCATGTCTTATAGTCACTATTGTTTCTGATAAAAAGCAGTAGTAATTTCAATCATTTTTCTTCTTAATGTAATACATTCTTTTTCTTTGGCTCCATTCAAGATTTTCTCTTAAAGTTTTTCTTTTTTCAAGAGTTTAATTGCATATCATTTTCTTGGTATTTATCCTGCTTGGAATTCTTGACTGAGCTTCTTGACTCTGTAAATTTATATCTTTTACCAAATTAGGGAAATTTTTGATCATTATTTCTTCAAATATTCTTTTAAACCTCATTTGCTCTTCTTTCCTTTGGGGCTCCAATTATATTTATGTTAGACTTGCTGTCTCTCATATCTCTGGTTTCCCTCCCTTGCCCCCCCTTTTCTTTCTAATCTTTTTTCTTTCTGTTTTACAGTTTGGTTACTTTGTGGTTGATTTGTTTTTCAGTTCACTAACTCTTCTGCATCTCCATTCTACTTTTCCCATCCATTTAATTATAGTATCTATTTCTTTGCTGAGATTTACTGGCTTTTCATTCATTATGAACACCCCTCTTTTAAATCCTTGACTGCTAATCCAAACATTTGGGTCAATGCAAAGTCAGTTTCTTTTGACTCTTCTCTTGAGAATGGGTCATGTTTCTTGTTTCTTTATATGCTAACCAGTTTTAGATTGTGTCCTTGACATTGTGTATGGTATGTTATAGAAACTCTGAATTCTGTGACTTTCCTCCAGAGAACACTGAATTTTGTTCGTTTCCCAGCAGTGAGCAGCAGCTTAAATCTCAGTTCAGTTCTTTTAGCCCTAATTTAGCTGTTTGGGGTCTGTTCCATGCACTTATGGTTCAGGGATCAGTCAGAGACTTGAGCAGCATTTATACAGTTAGTGGTACCCCTCTCTGGCTCTCCTTGGAATTTCCCTCCCTCACTTCTCAGCTGTTGTGGTTGCCTTTAAAGTCTGTTCTCTGGTTCTTCAAGCTAATAAGACTGGATTTTTATCTGAATTTTAGCCATCTCTCATGGCACAGACTCGGACCTGCCTAGCCAAAAGGGGACTCTTTTCCAGTGTTATTATCTTTCCCCCAGGGTTGACCCTCCATCTCCTTTCATAATCTGCCTGTTTTTTGTTCTCTGTTACCTTTGGATGGGCTTCCATAGTGGCTCAGACTGTAGAGAATCTGCCTGTAGTGCAGGAGACCCAGATTTGGTCCCTGGATGGGAAGATGCCCTGGAGAAGGGAATGGCAACCCACTCCAGTATTCTCGCCTGGGAAATTGCATGGACAGAGAAGCCTGGTGGGCTATGGTCCCTGGGGTTGCAAAGAGTCAGACAAGACTGAACTACTCACACACACACACACACACACACACACACACACACACACACACACCCCTTTGGGTAGTTGTTTTTTATATTTTGTCTGGAGTTCATAGTTTATCTGTAAGAGATTGATGTCATAGGAGACTTTCTGCCATGGCTGGAAGTAGAACTTCCATCAAACTAGATATAAATTACTCTTTTGACAAAGTCAGTTTTTTGTTGTTGTTTATTTATTTTTTTAATTTTAGTTTCACTGATATTTATATAATCCTCCCTATGTCCTCCAAGGGACCAGATATAAAAATGTTTTTAGCTTTAAAAAAAAAAAAACTTCAAATTTTATATAAAGCTCCTTTAGTGTATCCCAACTCTGACTACTATAGTTTAGAAATTAGATACTCATTTTATTTGGTGTATCTAATCCAAGATGTAGGTATAACAGATGTATTCTATAAACAGTTTCCCAGGAAATAATGGTTACTTTTATTTTGCTTGAATCTAAGCTAACACTATGATCTGGAGAAGTTAGGTGGTTCAGCATAAACCAGGTTGAGATTTAACTATATTGGGTCTTCCTCAGGTAGACCTACCTTTTCATATCCCTCTACCGCTTAAAAATACAAACATAATAAGTTTAATATAAATGTGGAGGTCTTGATGAACATTTTCTGATGACCTGGACTTCAGACAGAAGTTTTGAGGTATTTTCTATTTTAACTTGCTCACATGAAGCAATCAACAAATAATGTCCTAATTTGGGTCATTATCAACCTGGAAAGCAGTTATTTAGTAGTATGTGTATTTCATTTTAGACTCTGTGAAAACCTGCTCATTTAGGTTAACTTTTAAGTGGTCAAAACATTTTCTGCCCATATTAGAAATATTTGGAGCTGTGCTTTTAACTTGAGTCATGAAATCCTTTGAGATCTGAAAGAAATTGTGTGTTCTCCCCAGAAAAATGCAGACGTCTTCCTACAAAAATTTGTAAAGCATTGCAGAGTTTAGGGGTTCCTTTGAAGCTTCTCAGCATCAGCATCCCTCATTCAGGGTTATTCAAATCAAGCTAGTACCAAGAAGCTAATAGCAATACAAATGTCAGTTTGTTTCTGGCTTGGCCAAAGCAGGACAAGTAAACAAAGAACCTATTAGAAGTCCTTGTAAGGCATGCAGGCTTTTAAAGAAAATCTGTTGTGATTTTATCTGAACTGTACTTTCCAGGGGGCAGATTCACAAAGATAGATTGATACCTAGTTGACTAATTTTTCAGTTGTTGTTAGAAATGTGCCTTTTGATGTTCAGACCCGCTGACATTTGTGTTGGGCAAATAATTAGTTATTGTTTATAGAACAATGGAACAGCTGTGGTTGTGATGTCATATTCCTGGTATTGTTTGTATTTCCAGAGGTCTAAATAACAGGATTTAAGGGACCTGTGACACGTGTAGGTTCGAGGAGATAGGGCTATCTAGATGTTCCTGAGGCAATATGTGTGTGTTGCTTATTCTCTGAAAAATTCAGCTCTCAGTAAATGAACAGCGATTAAGTTGTTTTTAATAAAAAGATCTTAGGTTTGTGATCTCCTTCCTCTATTACTTTATGACACTTCATATAGTGTCTATAATGAACATGATTTGGTCTCAGGGCCCTTATACCTGTTCTTTACACATCGCCTTTCCCCTTGCAGTGAAAATACTATGCTTCTGCTACTGGTTCAGTCTAATACACAGCAGGACTTTTGTCTAAGAGGCACTGTCTGCTGTGCGTTTACTCAGAACCTGACTATTTAACAAGACTTCTTTACTCAGCTTGTTTAAAGAAGGAGCAGGAAGTGGAGAGGTAGTGGTGGGGACAGAGGATCTGAGGACCACTTCAGTGATCATAGCTTTCCTCCGCCCCTTTGTCTACATTCCAGGTCAGCTCATCATGTTCACTTTTGGCTCCATTCTTCATCTCACTGCTTTGAAATTCTCCCCCTAAATAGTCCCCTGTTTCATCTTTTGAATGCTCTTCAGGTCTTAGGGGGTACCTCATAGCCATCTGAGGAAAATGTCTTTCTCTGAAGGCTTTCATATAGGACATTGCTAACCGCCCTGACTTCTGTGTATGTTCAGATATTTTGTGGTTTTTACTGAGGGGATTTTTTAGCCTACTAAGAAAGAAATGAAAAAACTGACAATTAAAAGTAAAGAAGCTTATGAGGAAGAAATGGTTTATCTTCTCTCAGAATTGGATGCAGTTTAAAAATACATTCTGAGAATGTCAGAATGTAGACAAGATCTTTTGTCAGCTGCTTGCAGTTTAATTACTTTGTACAGTGAGTGCAGGCTTGCATGGGTGGGCTCTTTGCACTCTGCAGGTGTTAGTGAAAGCTCTGAGACTTGCTTGACATAGCTGTAGAGCTTTGTTGCATTGCTTCCAATATCACCAGCTGCCTGCTGATTTTGCAAGTTTTCTTCAGTGAAGATTACCAAATGTATTTTGAGAAATGAAACTTGCTAGATACGAGTTTCAGAAAAATCAGTTTGAAAGAAGGGATTGGATGTGAGAGAAATTGAAATTGTAGAACTTGGCTTTATTAACAGAAAGAAGGTTGGGCCTTGTCAGAAGTTGAAAATTATGAATAAGTGGGCTTATGATGACAGTGATGGACAGAACCTGACAGAAAATGGATGTGAAAATTTTAATTCTAAAAGCAGTAACTTTCTGACTGGAATGATTATTAGTTTCTGAAACAGGTGCCTTAGAATTAATATAAACTTTTTTTTCCCAGAAGCTTTCAAGATGCCTCTAGGCTGATTTAAAGTGAAGGACATTCTGACTTTAGGTTCATCCCAATCTTGTGTTGGTGAGAAGTGCATCTTCCTTAATAATCACCAGCCTCCGGGGATTCTAAGCCAACTTAGAAAAACTTTAGTTGGAGCAGAGTTTATTCTGGCTACTGGAAGCACATGAACAGGATCCTGTGCAAGTGTGCTCTGAATGGATAAATCACATAAGCGGAGCCTCCCACCTAATAACCTCCCTGCAAAATTGTTATTTGTGTGTGTTCTTTTTCCTATAGAATGTTTCATATACGTTTGATGGAACGGTTCTTGAGGATAGGTGGTTCATCTCTATCCTCCACAGTACCTAAGGCCCTTGTATAACACGATTACTCAGTAAATAGATACGTAATTCAATTGAATTGTCTTTGGTCATGTTTCCCACATATTTTCCCATGATTGCTAGTAAATTTATATGTTTGAAATATTTAGGTGCATTTAATTTGTCCCCTTCTCCCTCATTCCTTGGGAAAAACAATATTTGGTGGTATACTTTCAGAGAAAGCACTAGTGGCTTTATAGTACTTTAACATCTGTTGAGCTCTTTTTCCCATTATACTATATTGTAATGTTTTTCAAACTGAATTGTGGCCATTAGTAGGTCTGCAGGTAGCATTTTGGCTTTAAATGATATAGAGCAGAAATTATGAAAAGACATCTCATGTAGTAAGGGTAAGTATTTTTTGGGTGAAATTTTTAAGTGAATTTATGTATACATATTATGTATGTGTTTATTGCTTCATGATATAAACTTTGTTTCATACTGGAGTCATGGTCAAAAAAGTTTGATTAACATTGCTTTATTGTAATCCTGTGTTATTTTATTTATCATGTAGCATTATGCCAGTACATACAGGCTTCTAAAGCCAGGGATGGTGCCAGCTCTTTCATTTCAAGTACAACTGAAGGTAAAAACAAACTTGAAAACACCCATAGCATTCTGGTGGCTCTTATATAAGTCTCTCTGGCGGCATTTTGTACCCTTTGACATTCTAACTTTCTTATGCCTTTTTCGACCAACAGATTTTTCATATTCCTATCCTTCTAGGTGGTGGGTTCTTTGATTCTTCCTCTTTTCTTCTTAATGTCCTTATTTCTGTCTACTCTTAATGTTTTTAGGAGGAAACAAAGGAGGAATTCAGAAATTTCAAATGATTCTCAACTGACAAATAACTCATTTATCCTGAAAAATCCGCCTTGTATTTTTTCAGAGATCATAGAAATGCATACTTTATTTTTAATTTAAAATAATTTATGCTTCTGTCATGTTTTCAGTTGACTTTTACCAAAGTAAATATTGCTTTTGGGGGGGTGGGAAACAACGATATAATCCTTCATCTTCCCTTGTGTTTTCTCCCCTCTTCTCTCAATAAGATTAACTATTGGATTTGTAGTAATGATTTCATTTTAAACAAAAGCCAAGGTATCTAGCAGTGTCCAGTATTAACCATGCTAAACTTTTCCAGCTTCTTTACTGATCTATAATCTAATAACTATAATGCCTTTCCTGTTCTTAGATGGTTGACATACTAACCCTTTTGCCTTCATTTCTGTACCTTGCTGGACTGCCAAGCTCAGATATTCATAACCCTGTGGTTTCAAGGGACTTTGTGGAGATGATTTGCTCTGTTTTTCTTGCAGGAGAAAATTTTGAGCAGACACCATTGAGACGAACATTCAAGTCTAAGGTCCTTGCACGATATCCTGAGAATGTGGACTGGAATCCCTTTGACCAAGATGCAGTGGGAATGGTTAGTATTTGTTAGCTACAAGTGTGAGATAATTTACAGAGTAATTTACACTAGGATTGTAAGTTCAGACTATGGTAGCTATGATTCCACCAAGGATCAATAACTTCTGAAGATGGGGTAATATGCATGTTGTTCATGATTCTGCATTTTGATCAGTTTATCAAATACTCAGAATATATCAGCTATACCAAAAGTCACAGTGTGCTTCTGTTGAGTCAGACAAGTACTTAGTATTGGGTTAGTGAACTTTTTTTGTGAGATTGAGCTCTTAGTTGCTTATAGCATTGATACTGTATGTTGAGATTTAAATCTTAATTTGTACTGTATATATCTGAGTAATACGGCAGAAATGAATCTTTGTTTTAGTAGAATTTTAGCACCCAGCTGGTGCCAGTGGTAAAGAACCTGCCTGCTAGTGCAGGAGACCATAGAAACATGGGTTCAATCCCTGGGTTGGGAAGATCCTCTGGAGAAGGAAATGGCAACACATTCCATTTTCCAGGGATTCTCCCTGGAAAATCCCATGAACAAAGAAGCCTGGTGGGCTACAGTCCATGGAGTCACAAAGAGTCAGACACGACTGAAGTGACTTAGTACACAGATAAGGCAGCATTTTTAATCTCTAGAAGAATACTACCATGAATAACATTTATTGAGTATTCAACTTATGCTAGGTACTGTGATAAGTACTTGACATGAATTAACTCATTTAATTCTCATAGTACCCCTTACGTGGGCTACCCTGGTGGCTCAGTGGTAAAGAACACATGTACCAATGCAGGAGACGTGAGTTTAATCCCTGGGTTGGAAAGATCCCCTGGGGAAGGAAATGGCAATCCACTCCAGTGTGCTTGCCTGGGAAATCCCATGGATAGAGGAGCCTGGTGGGTTGCAGTCCATGGGGTCGCAATGAGTTGGACACGACCTAGTGACTAAACAGCAAAAAATGAAATCCTTCATGTAGATAATATTAAATAAACACAGACACACATATTTTATGGGTAAGGAAACTAAGATCCAGAGAGGTTAGGTAATGTGTTCAAGTCACATGGCTAAGGAGCTGTTTGAGTAAGCTTAAATACTATTTCCAGAACTCTGCCCTTGACCACATCTTTGTACTTCATTATTTTTTAATAGCTTTGTGAGGATGATTTTGTTTGATGGACACAATAAGCCTGTGAAGTAGGCAGAGTAAACAGTATTATCTTCATTTTACAGGGGAGGAATCTGAGTCTAGAGAGCCTCAAGTGTTTTGACTCCTAGTCTGGTGCTTATTTCCTTTTAACATGGTATATTCTAGAAACATTTAGGCTTTGAGAAGTCAAGTTCAAGAATAATGGAAATACCATAATGTAGCTCCTTGTACTTGTTAACCCAGGCTCCTCAAAGTCCATTTGTATGACTAGGTTGGTGAAAAAGTAGAAAATGACAACTGATTGATTCAGGTCACTTTGATTAGCTGTTCAGTTTCTTTATATAACGCATCTGAGTTAAAGTGAAAAAAGTACATCTTTATCCTGATTATGTCATCTCTTTGCATTATATGAAATGAACATTCCCCCCCCCCCCCCTTTTTTTTCCCTCTGAAAAGAGAAGATTTTGTTGATGACAGAATCTTGTGAACTGGATAGAGTCTAAAACTTGGTTTATTTTTAGGTATGAAGTTGCATCTATCTGGTTTTTAGATATGTTTCTAGCATCATCTCCTAATACATGCTGTCATGCTTGACCACCTACCTAAATTCTCCAAGCTTTCTTTAACCTTGTTTATGCACTTTTTTTGCGTGTGTGCCCATGAAATACCCTTCTTTCTCTTGTCTACCTAATGAGTTCAGGCATAAGCTCATCTCTGAAGCCTTTTCTAATGAAGACTGAGACTGAGTTGTTTTGTGTTCCTCTGGTACTTTGTGTATACTTCTATATAGCCTTGATAACTACAATGTAATTTTAGTTAGTAGTGTGTGTCTTAGAATGGGAGTTCTTTAGGGCAGATAGTTTGCTGTGTGGGACTTGATATTCCAGACACACAGCATAGTAGGTGCTCTTTAAGTGTTAATAAATAAGTAGTGTTGGTGTTCTGAGAAGAGGAATAGCAGTGTGTTCTCACTCGTTATTTTCTTGTTGTCTTTTACAGCTATGCATGCCCAAAGGGCTGGCATTCAAGACCCAGGCTGATCCCAGGGAGCCTCAGTTCCATGCCTTTATCATCACTAGGGAGGATGGCTCTCGGACCTTCGGGTTTGCTCTCACATTTTATGAGGAGGTGACTAGCAAGCAGATCTGCAGTGCAATGCAGACCCTCTACCACATGCACAATGCAGAGTATGATGTCCTCCACGCCCCACTTGGGGATAGCCGAGACCTCAGTGGCATGGAGGATGGTGATGGCACTCCTGGCACCAAGCTGCAGCGCTTCAACTCCTACGACATTAGCCGGGATACACTCTACGTCTCTAAGTGCATCTGCCTCATCACGCCCATGTCCTTCATGAAAGCATGTCGGAGTGTGCTGGAACAGCTTCACCAGGCAGTCACTTCGCCTCAGCCCCCTCCACTGCCCCTTGAGAGCTACATATACAACGTACTATATGAGGTGCCACTCCCACCTCCCGGCCGGTCCTTGAAGTTTTCTGGGGTCTATGGGCCGATCGTCTGCCAGAGACCAAGTACCAATGAGCTTCCCCTGTTCGACTTTCCTGTCAAAGAGGTCTTTGAACTGCTTGGAGTGGAGAATGTCTTTCAGCTTTTTACTTGTGCCCTTCTGGAGTTTCAAATCCTGCTCTACTCACAGCGTAAGTCAGTGCTTACTAGAGGTCTCTTCCTGCCTAGGGCCTCTCTTTTTTTCCAATTCGGGTAACAATGGGGGTGACTGTAAAGGCCAAGGGCTGTTAGAGTTTGAGCAGAATCCAGATCTTTTGCTTTCCATGACTCATCAGCTTTTGTAAATTCCAAGTATGTGAATTTTCAACCAATTGCAAAGAACAAATACAGAATTCCCTATTTAGCATCAACTTAATTAACTTGTGGCGCTAGTGGTAAAGAACCCACCTGCCAAAGCAGGAGACAGAAGTGATATGGGTTTGATCCCTGGGTTGGGAAGACCCCCTGGAGGAGGAAATGGCAACCCACTCCAGTATTCTTGCCTAGAGAATCCCATGGACAGAGGAGCCTGGCAGCCTGTGGTCCATACAGTCCCAAAGAGTCAGATATGACTGAAGTGACTTAGTATGCACACACGCTGGATGGCAAACTAATGGAACATGAGAGGTCTACCATTTCTTATTGACTATCATCATGGCCTTTTGCTGGACTCTGCAGTCTGGGAGGAGAACCCTGCCTCCTAAAGTCTGACTGATGCTGAAAAGAGGAGGCAGGAGTTGATGTTTGTGGGACATACTTTCTAGCAGTTTGTCCTATCATTCTGCAGAGTTGTTTCTGCCCCTTCCTCAGCCTGATGGTAGTGATGACCCTTCATACATTTGAAAAAAATATATTTGAGAAAATGAGAATGTGTTGCTTTTCTCTGTTGTTTGTTATAACTGAATTGTTTTTTATAAATGAGAGGTTAAGTGATTTTGAGTAGCGGATTTGGACAAAACAATAAAGTAGAGCAGAAGGAAAAAATATTTATTAAGGGAGTGAATTGAGTAACATAAAATTCATTCATTCAGAACATATTTACTGAGAGTGTGTTGTGTGCCAGGTGTTATTCTAGGGGCTAGAAATTCAGGGTGGACAAAATAGATAAACATTCCTGCTATAATAGAACTTACATTTTAGTGGGAAAGAGGTGATTTTTGCTTGCTTGGCAAAGATTAGGCCTCTCTCAGTGATCCATGTTAATGTTTGTGGGAAAAGTTTTCCAGTCAAAGAGCACAAAAAATAGAAAGGTTCTGAGACAAAAATGTAGTTGATATGTCCAGGAACAGTGAGGGTGCCTGATGGATATAATGGTGTGAGAGAGCAGGCGCTTAATAGCAGATGGTGTTAGAGACTTAACAGGAGGCCAAATTGTAGAGTCCTGTAGGCCATTGTAAGGACTTTGTTACTCTGAGATGTTTAGTCATTAGAGGTTTGAAGATTTTTGACTTTTTATTTTGAAATCATTCCCAGCTTATAGAAGAGTTGTAAGAAATGTTCAAAGAGCTCTTGTGTACTCTGCCACAATTCACCAACTGTTAACATTTGGGTGCATTGTTTTATCATTCCCTCTGTATCTCTGTATGTGTGTGAACATAAATGAACCATTGAGAGTCACTGTAGATCCCATGTTCCTTGACTCCTTAGTACTTCAGCTTTTATTTTGTAAGAACAAGAACATTTTTTAATATAGCCATAATATGATTAATAAATTTAGAAAATTTAACATTAACAAAATAATAATACTGTATTCAGGTTTCATTTACCACTGTCCAATAATGTCCTTTATGATAAATTTTTAAAAATTGAGGGATAGTTGATACACTATTATGTAAGTTTCAGGCGTACACCATAGTGATTCATGATTTTTAAGGGTTATATTCCAGTTGTAGTTGTTATAAAATATTGTCAGAGAATACAGACAATATTCCCTGTGTTCCCTGCACTGTACAATAGGTCATTGTAGCTTATTTTATACATAATAGTTTTTACCTCTCATTTGTCTGTTCTATGAGTCTGTTTCTTTTTTGTTATAACCTAGTTTAATTTCTTAGACTCCACATAAAAGTGAATGATAATTAAAAAAAAAAATTCCTGGTTCAGAATTTTAGTCCAGTAACATATGTAGTATGCATATTGCTTTTAGTAGTCAATTCTTCATGTCTCTTATGACTGACATTTTTGTAGAGTACAGGCAAGGTATTTTGTAAAATGAACCTCCATTTGGGTTTTTCTTCTCATGTTTCCTTCTGGCTAGATTCAGGTTATACATTTTTGGCTGTGATATCACAGAAGTGATGTAGTGGTTCTCTCAGTGCATTATATCAAGAGGCACATCATGTCTATTTTTATCACAGGAGGCACATGATGTTCGCTTGTCCCATTTTTGATAATGTTAATTTGATCACTTGGTTAAGGTGATGTCTGCTGAATTTCTTAACTGAACATTATCATTTTTAACCTTTGTAATTAATAACTAATTTGTGAGTTGATACTTTGAAACCCTATAAATTTATTGTTGCTGTTCAAAGTTTTACCTAATAGCTTTAGCATCCTTTGATAATTCTAGTCTGAATTAGTTACCAGGCTGTGAGGAAGAACATTTCATTCTCCCTTGTTTATTATTGTATGGACTCATAGATTTTTATTTTATTCAGTAGGTTATATGGTCCATTACTATAATTAATTTTTTTTATTTTGAGGTCAAATTGTCCCAGATCTGGTCCATGGGCAAAGTCTGAATAATGTTGGTTAGGAGACCATTGTAATAATCCAAGTGAGACACTATGTTGTCTCTTCACTAAGGAGGTAACAGCAAAGTGGTGTGAAATGGTTGGATTCTGGATATGATTTGAAGTAATAGAGACTGTGGTGAATTGAATAGCATATACCCCATCTAAAATGGACAGCCAGTAGTTAGCTCCAGTTAATTCCTTTGGAAATCCTGGCCTGATGTTTCTAGATCTTCCAGTTTTTCACGAGGACCCTATGGGGTGGCACAGAGTCGGACACGACTGAAGCGACTTAGCAGCAGCAGCAGCAACAGTGTTCTTGTTAAACGCTGCAGAACAAACAAGAAAAGCCTCTGTTGACTGAGTGTGGTTCCTGAGGCTTCACTTTGCAACTTGTTTTAAATAATGATGTTTCAGACTCCTGTCTCTGGCTGATGTATAGACTTGTGTAAGTCTTGTTGCTTTTTTAGTTACTGTTTCTTGACTGCTCAGTTGCTCAGTCGTGTCAGACTCTGCAGCCCCATGGACTGTAGCCTGCCAGGGTACTCTGTCCATGGGATTCTCTAGGCAAGAATACTGGAGTGGGTTGCCATGCCCTCCTCTAGGGGATCTTCTTGACCTAGGGCTGGAACCCGTGTCTCCTGCATTGGCAGGCAGATTCTTTACCACTAGTGCCACCTGGGAAGCCCATGTTTCTTGACTTAAACTGGGTGAAACAGCTGACACTGAAAAACATGGGTTTGAATTACATGGATCCACTTATATGTGGATTTTTTTCAATAAATATGTACTATAAGAATGAACAATCCATGGTTGTTTGAATCCTTGGATGTGGAACTGTAGATAGAGAGTGAAGTGAAGTGAAAGTCGCTCGGTCATGTCTGACTCTTTGCAACCCCATGGACTGTAGAGTCCATGGGATTCTCCAGACCAGAATGCTGAAGTGGGTAGCTGTTCCCTTCTCCAGGGGATCGTCTCAGCCCAGGGATTGAACCCAGGTCTCCTTCATTGCAGGCAGCTTCTTTACCAGCTGAGCCACCAGGGAAGCAGAGGGCCACCTGTAAATGTTTGAGAAGATGAAGTTTTAGTCATCAGTTTTTAATTATTGCATTACTAGTTAAATAAAAAAAAAACAAAAACTATTTCCAGGTCATGCTTAGGCAGGAACAACGTGTAAGCTGCTCCAGAGTTTTATTGGTGACCACACAGGATGCTTTGCTAAAACTTCTCTATCTAGTTGATGCATATCAGCTTCTGCTCACTTCCTACTCATTTGTCTTCATTTTCTGGAAAGCTTTTTGTTAGTTATAACTCCGTTAAGCTGGGATTTGCTTAAATGGTGGGCTGAGTTTTTAGTGCATAAAGCTGTTTAACCCCTGTGAAAACTCACTCATTTGAAATCAACTGTTCCAGGAGGATATTACTCATATGGTTTTAAAATTTTTGTTCCTACTTTGTCCTTAAGTATCTGAAACCATCATACCATTTGTAAATAGTAACTTGTTAAATTTTGATTTTAATAAATCTATTGTATTGGCTTTGCTTATTTTAAAAATAAAACTCCAAAAACTAAAAGAAAAACAAGTCTAGAAATTGCATCCTGAAGAAAAGTTAAACTTTGAACATAAGCCTTCTCTTCCAAGCTATGCTCTCTGACCTAGAATAGGCTTTTGAGTAATGAAAATCAGTCTTCTGAGTCTGTCAAGTTCTAGGGAAGGTTTTTATCAAAGTGTTAAAATGACACTTTCATACTGTTTCCATTCAGGCTAGGTTGTCAGGTTGGGGGCAGACTTGGCTAAGGGTAGAAAACCAGCTTCTGCTTGGTTGGTGGTTCTTTGGTCTTGATCTTGACTGCAAAGTTCACATCAGCTCTTTAGAGAATGCAGACGCATGTAAGCGGTAAATGAGGTGTTTGGCATTCATGCTGAATAGAAACCAGACCACAGTTCCTTTTTTTTTGTTCTAGTTCTCTACCCTCTTTCTACTTAAGAGAATCTACTTAACCTTCTCATTTAGTATTTAGAGCAAGGTGCCATTTATGATTTCTATTGTATTCATATTAAATGTTATAATGAGTATGGACCTGTGTGTGGGGGGGAATGTATACTTCAGCATGTGATCCACTGAGGTTTCTGGGTTGTCTCTTTGATTCCCATAAGGAAATCATGCTCTGAGCACCCTTGCTGAAGTTTATACTGTTCTTTCTACATGTGGAATTGTATTAAAAATTTTAAATTACTATTGGAGAAGCAGATGCCTTGTTTTTGACTGGTTTGTGTGTATGTGTTTATTTTTTTGACCTAGATTACCAGCGACTGATGACTGTGGCGGAGACAATTACAGCCCTCATGTTTCCTTTCCAGTGGCAGCATGTCTATGTTCCTATTCTCCCGGCTTCTCTCCTACATTTCTTAGATGCTCCTGTCCCATACTTGATGGGCTTGCATTCCAATGGCTTGGATGACCGGTCAAAACTGGAGCTGCCTCAAGAGGTAAGAGAAACGTGGAGCTTGGGTGCTGATGCCTGTGGCCCTGATACAGGATTTGGGAGAGAAGGGCTTTGGGATGAGTCCAGGGTGGTTATCGCCAAGTTCATTTTCTTTTTGGAGAACATAAATAACTTTCCAGGAAAAAAGTAAAAATAATGAACATTGAGCTCAATTTATATCATTCCAGAAACACTTGTTTATCACCTGACATAACATTTATTGTAATCTCTGTGTTTATACTGTTGTGAACTGCCTTTTTCATGCACAATTTTTCAAACACAGGATTTTATGTATTTATAAGACATTTATTAGAAAATCTTATTATGTAAAATTTTAAATTTACATGGAAGAGGAGCTTAGTGAATCTGTTTTCAATACTTAGATTCAACATATGAAGTATGAGAATGGTCTGTTGGTCATTTCTATTGTTTCAAATACTAAAATAACTGATTAAAAATAAGTATTTATTTATTTAGTACTTCATTCTAAAATAAATTTAAAGCACCATTAGAAATAAGATTGTTCACTGTTTATTTTCCTAGAACTACAGGTAAAACTCGTCTACCTCTTTTGGTCATTTCGTGGCTGGTATGAAACTAGCTGGGGGAATTGGGCTTTACTACTCTGAATTTCATAGTCAGTGGAAAGGCCTGGGAAGAACACTTTGGAGTATTCACACAATGGTGTCATCCCTCTACCAGTGATTTTTTGGGGGAAGATTTTTATGTACAGCTGAGGAATATGAGTGAAAGGACCTCCAAAGAAGAGACCATTCTCATGGAATTGGGTCTGAGCAGCCTCATGTTGTTGGGCATGTCTGGGTAGCCACGGTGATGAACAATCCTGATAATTAGATCATACCTGTAATATTTAAATTATATTCAGATGCATCTCTTTTTCTCTGTCCTTTGGTTTTAGAATCTAAATGTCTTCTTTGTAGTTTTTGCTCTTCTGCCTCCTTTGCTTCTTTGATTCTATAGTGCTTTGTGCTTTTTGGGGTGGGACAAGATGAATTAAGAAAGAAAAGATCTAAATGATGTCAGCTTAAAAAAAATTCAGAAGTCTGCAAAAAGAACAGAGTTTATTTGGGGACTTAAAATTTGCAGTTGGGGAGAATCAGATTTGGTAGCCCTGAAAGAGTGTTCCAAGGAAAAGAAAGAGTCAGGGACTTATAAGGACAAAAGACCATGAAGTTGTTAAAAGTTGCCCTGTGAGAGTTGTGATCGACTCTAACCTAAGTCAGAATATTTGTCCTTAAGAAATCGCAAGTTATTTTATGGTAGGGGTCCTATAAATATATAGACTGTCACAAATTGTTTAAGGGTAAGGGCGTTTTAGTATCTTGAGTTTTTGGAGGTGTTCTGGGTAACTTCATCAGGCTAAAAGGTCTGAATCCATCCAGCCTGAGTCGTGCAAACATACTTCCTTAGTGGCCTCCTGGCTCCATTTTAGAGATCTCTTTTAGCAATACTGACTCCATTTTGACTTTCACAATGATGGAGAAAACCATTGCATTTTGGGGTATTGGGTTTTTATATGTATTTGTCTACTAAAATGCCTAAAGAGTAGATATCAAAGATTGGAGTGTGGAGAGCTTTTTGTTGTTGCTTTAAATGATTGTATATTTAATATTGACACTTCTTTCTGGTAAACCTAACTATAATTTTGTAAAAGTCAAATAAGAATAACAGTAGAAATGATTGAAGATAGAAAGGCAAAGAGGCATGCATAATCTAATAAATAGGTCACTAGGCAAGAAGCCAGATTTGTTTTATTTTCATCTTTGGCATCAGCTGGCTGTACACTTGCGGTCAAGTTCTATTTCCTGTAGGGTCTCTCAGTATCATTCTGTGTGGGCTTTGTGTATGTGGGTATGTGAAGAGGCTGCTGGGAGACCAGCAGTTTTCTTAACAGGACTGTTTGAGAAACTGTGGGTTGTTTGAGAAACCCAGAATCTCACTCTGTTCCGGGATGTTGGAGCCTCCACTTTTGCATCCAGCCTGCTGGACCTTTTGAACTCTCTTGTACGCCACTGTTGCTGCATCTGTTGTACTCTGCCTCTCCTTGTGGTCCCGTTGAGAAGGAGTGGCAGGTTGGAGAATACCTGTGTGTACTTTATAGGCAGTTCTAGGGTTTCAGAGTCCCACTTCATCCAGCCAGTCCCTCTGAAGATCATGTGTTTGTGGGGATAGTTACACAGCTGGATATTTTCTACCTTAATTTTTAGCAGATGACCTCTGGGGTATCTGAGTCTGTGTAAGTCCCCCTGGTAAACTTTAGGCTGGTAAAGAACGAGGGAGTTTCTCAAGGAGTAAAGCATCATCAAAGATACACATAATAAATGGAGAGTGATAATATTTTTGAAAGATAATTTTAGGATGTCTCAGAGATGATACATTTATAGTTTCAAATTCTAACAGTGCACAGAAGTATAAAGTAAAAAATTACCTCAGATTTTACCACCCAGAGATAACTAAGGCTGGGAAATTCACTTAGGCCTTTGTAAGTGGGCATCGTTAGGGTATTGGGGCTGGGCACACTTGATGTATAAAAGGGACTTTATCCAGAGGCATAAAGAGTGTACATTCCCTAACCTCCCCAAGTCAGAATTCATCAGTTGCTGCCCCATCTTTGGGCATCGAAGTCTGTGAAAAGCCCTTTGTTTCTTTTTACACCAACACATGAGCTCAGCTGGCCCCGAGCAAGTGAGAATGCTGTGCCGCTTTTGTGAAGCTTTCTTTGTCCTGTGCTGCTTTTTTGGGTTTCATTGTCTGAGCACAGGAAGGAGGCAGTTCCTCCACAACTGTGTCGGGGGAGGGGGTGTTCTTTCTTTCTGTCTTGGGTCGCTGTTTCTTTCCTTCTTTCTCAGGATACTTTGTCAGTAGCTTTTCCCCAGTAATCTGTTGAGACTAACCAGTGAGGCTGTCTGTGATTTGGTGCTAGGAACTCAGGGCTGGGAAAGACCAATGTGACCTTTTGCAGGAAGGGATTTGGGAAACTTCTGTGGTTTGGGATATCTATGTGATCACTGCCCCAGAGTAGCTAAGTCTTCCCATAGCCTCTCCTGATGAGACAGAAGGTTAATGGAAGAAAACTGATCACTTGGGTTCAGTGCCTCTTCCAGGCTGCTTCTTGTCCCTCAAGCTGTTTGTAGGAGTTGGCCTCTTTTCACATAAGGAAAGGGGTTTAAGGTAGATTTCAAGTTATTTCTGTTTGTCAGAGCCCTCTGTGTCCTGACAGGAAAGAGCATGAAGCTCTTGTGTTAGTCTGGTAGCTGAATGGCCTTCTTTTCATTTTGCCTTCTTATCCCTACCGGCCTCAGCCCAGCTCTGTGAAGAATGGCTAGTAGTGTTGTCTCAGAGGCTCCTGTCTTAACCTCCGAAGTGCGCCTGAGCTGCTTTCTTTTCTCCAGCCGCCTCTGCTCAGGAGTATCTGCAATATGTGGATACAGCATTTGGAGTTTATCAGATTCTTCACAGATGTTCTGTGTTTGGTCAAGAGCAGTGGGAGAAACGGCAGCCAAGCATTGTTGAGTGGATGTAGTTGTGTTTAGCTGCCTCTGTGTTTCCTATTGAATAAACTGTTTTTTCCCCCCTCTAAAGAGAGGAGAACCAAGAGGATAAATAATTGCACTGTGTGCCTCTGAGGGGAGAGGTCACAGTGCTTACTTTCGTTAGCTATATGGACAGGGCTTGTGAGGCAGGTGATTTTCAAGACTAGATGATTTAATTCTGTCTTTACTGTATTTTTTAATTGCTTGATCCAAAGGCATTTATGATTTTAAAATCTTAAAGGAATAAATGTAAAAGTAGGTGTTATTTTTAGATGTTAAACAGGTATTAGCTCTTTAACAAGCAAGGAAGGGTTCAAAGTTGTTTTCTAGTGGAGGAACTCTGGAAAGTGGAATTTAAAGTGATTCTTCTAATTTTTGAATCTTGGTTATGGGAAAGTTCTCTTTAGTTATGGATTTGTTAATGGAGTAATTTATACACTCAGCAAATGTGTATTGAATGAATGCATACATGGCACATGGACATGTTAAAACATGCAGTTTTCATAGATTGAAAGTCTGTGAAATAGTTAGATAAAGCTGGACTTAACATATGGTCTTCCTACCTCCTAGAATATAAGACTTACTGATACAGGGATAAATAGCAGAAACAGTGGAACAGCATTTTGATACATAATAATACATATCATGCCAAAGAACTTTTTAGTAATGGAGCTGGAAAAATTGCTTGTCCATAGGAAAAAAAGATTCTTACCTTAATCGGATAACAAAGTCAACTTGAGATGGAATAAGCATTTAAATGTCAAAAGCAAAAATTTAAATCTTCTAAAAGAAAACGTTAGTACAATCTTGATCTCAGGGTAGGGACTTTGTGAACAAGATGAAGAAAACACTTTCCATAAAATAAAAGATTGACAAATTTGATTTTTTTAATTAAGAAAAAGACATTTTAAAATGAAAAGATAAAAGCTAGGAGAAGATATGTGTAGGACACATACATCCTTTAAAGAGTTAGCATCAAGAGATTATAAATAACTTTTGGAAATCGGTAAGAAGATGAGCAACCCAATAGATAAATGGGCTAAACATATGAAGAGGGATTGCATGAAAAATACACATTTCTTGTAATCAGGATCTTTGTAGCTCAGTCGGTAAAGAATTTGCCTGCAGTGCAGGAGACCCGGGTTCCATCCCTAGGTTGGGAAGATCCCCTGGAGAAGGAAATGGCAACCCACTCCAGTATCCTTGCCTGGAAAATCTCATGGACAGAGGAACCTGGTGGATTGCAGTCCATGGGGTCGCAAAGAGTCGGGCACGACTGAGCGAGAGGGATTGCATAAAAAATACACATTTCTTGTAATCAGGAAAGTGTGAATTAAATGTACCCACTCAAGTGGAAACAATGGAAACAGTATCTGACTTTATTTTCTTGTGCTCAAAATCGCTGCAAGTGGTGACTGCAGCCATGGAATTAAAAGATGCTCCTTGGAAGAAAAGCTATGACCAACCTAGATAGCATATTAAAAAGCAGAGACATAACTTTACTGACAAAGGTCCATCTAGTCAAAGCTGTGGTTTTTCCAGTAGTCATGTATGGATATGAGAGTTGAACCATAAAGAAAGCTGAGCACCAAAGGATGGATGTTTTTGAACTATGGTGCTAGAGAAGACTCGAGAGTCCCTTGGACTGCAAAGAGGTCAAACCCTAAAATCCTAAAGGAAGTCAGTCCTAAATATTCATTGAAAGGACTGATGCTGAAGCTCCAATACTTTGGCCACCTGATGTGAAGAACTGACTTATTGGAAAAACCCTGATGCTGGGAAAGATTGAAGCCAGGAGAAGAAGGGGACAACAGAGGATGAAATGGTTGGATGGCATCACTGACTTGATGGACATGAGTTTGAGCAAGCTCCAGGAGTTGATGATGGACAGGGAAGCCTGGTGTGCTGCAGTCCATAGGGTCTCAAAGAGTTGGACACGACTGAGCGACTAAGCTGAACTTAAGTGGGTATATTAAGAAATCTGATGATACCAAGTTTTGGAAAATATTTGGATTATTAGTAGGATCACTGTAGATTGTTGGCAAAAATGTAAATTGTTATAAGCACTTTGGAACTCAGCTAGGACTTATCTTGTAAAATTGAATATTTGCATACCTTATGACATAGCAGTTTCACTCTTAGGATATAACCAAGAGAAGATCTTGCACATGTGTCCAAGCAAAAATGTATAAAAGTGTAAAAGCAATACACAGAAAGCTAGTTGAAGGCCTTTTGATGAGAAGATTGATAAATTGTTATATATACACACAGTGAAATATTGTATAAGAGTGAAAATGAATAATGAGTAGTTACATAAAACAAAATGGGTGATTGTTAGTAACTTAATGTTGAGTGAAGAAAAGTAGTACCACAAGACTACTTAAAGGACAGTGATCCTTTTACAGAATTTAAAAACAAGCAAAAAATCTAAAGGCATATATACATATGTGATAAATGAAAAAAGGCAAAAAGATAACAAACATAGAATTCAGGATAGTGATTACCTGGGGGTGAAACTGTGTAGGTTGGGGAGAAGTACATTGGTAGATAAAAATACTGGTAATTTCTAGTTTCTGGGTTGGACTGGTTAAAAAAAAATAATGTCTTTAAGATTGTTCCCAGAAAGTTGTCAACTTACATTCCCAGTAATAGTCTTTGTTTCCTAGTAACTTTGCCAGCGTTGGACACTGTAAATCTTTTACCTTTTTGCTAACCTAGTAGGTAAAAAATATTTTGTTTGCATTTCTTGGTTTATTAGTAAAACTGAACATCTTTTCATATATTTGAAATTAACAGAAGCTTCTTCTGTTTACCTTTCATAGCCATTTTCCAGCTGGGTGAATTAGCTTTATCTCAATAATTTCTTTGAATATTAATCTTTTACATGTTATGTATGACAATTATTATTTCCCAGATTATTAAAAAAGTTTTTTTAATGGCAGTATTTATACAAAGTTTTTAACCTTGTATAAAGTTTAAAGCTTCCCTCATAGCTCAGTTGGTAAAGAATCTGCCTGCAATGCAGGAGACCTGGGTTTGATTCCTGGGTTGGAAAAATCCCCTGGAAAAGGAAATGGCAACCCACTCCATTATTCTTACCTGGAGAATTCCATGGACAGAGGAGCCTTGTAGGCTACAGTCCATGGGGTCATAAGAGTCAGACACGACTTAGCAACTAAACCACCATCAGCACCACCACCACCAAAGTTTAAAAAGCCCAACTCTCTACCCTAAGGCTTAATAGTAATCATTTATATTTTCTTTTAATACTTTTGTGAATGTTTTCATATTTTTTCACTTTTTGTTATGGAAAATGTTGAACATATGTAAAAATAGAGAGGCTAACATCCATCATTGCACAGTAATCATCAACTCGAGAGGCTAACATCCATCATTGCACAGTAATCATCAACTCATGGCCATTCTTCTTTCTGTATCCTCCACCCTTCCATCATTTACCCTACTGGATGAACCCTACTGGATTATTTTGAAACAAATCTCACACAACATTATTGTGTCATCATATATTTCATCTGTGTCTCTAAAAGGTAGAAATTCTTTTTTATGACATAAAGTGGCTTTATTTATATTTAAATCGTCAGTCTATCTCAAATTTGTTTTTGAGTATGGTATTATACTTTTAACATTTCTAAATGTCCATTTGTCCTCAAAACATTTATTGAACGATCCATCCACAATAGATTGGTCTATTCAAGACTATTCTTTTCCAACAGATTATTGTTTTACATTTGTATTAGAATCCAGCAAGGCAGTTCAGTTCAGTTGCACAGTTGTGTCTGACTCTTTGTGACCCCATGGACTGCAGCACGCCGGGCCTCCCTGTCCATCACCAACTCTTAGAGCTTGCTCAAACTCATATCCATTGAGTCAGTGATGCCATCCAACCATCTCATCCTCTGTTGTCCCTTCTCCTCCTGCCTTCAATCATTCCTAGCATCACGGTCTTTTCAAATGGGTCAGCTCTGTGCATAGGTGGCCCAAGTACTAGAGCTTGAGCTTCAGCATCAGTCCTTCCAGTGAATATTCAGGACTGATTTTCTTTAGGATGGACTGGTTGGATCTCCTTGTTGTCCAAGGGACTCTCAAGAGTCTTCTCCAGCACCACAATTCAAAAGCATCAATTCTTCAGCACTTAGCTTTCTTTATAGTCCAACTCTCACATCTGTGCATGTCTACTGGTAAAACCAAAGCTTTGACTAGACGGACCTTTGTTGGAAAGTAATGTCTCTGCTTTTGAATATGCTATCTAGGTTGGTCATAACTTTCCTTCCAAGGAGCAAGCATCTTTTAATTTCATGACTGCAGTCACCATCTGCAGTGATTTTGGAGCCCAAGAAAAGAAAGTCTGTCACTGTTTCCATTGTTTCCCTATCTATTTGCCATGAAGTGATGGGATCAGATGCCATGATCTTAGTTTTCTGAATGTTGAGTTTTGAACCAAATTTTTCACTCTCCTCTTTCTCTTTCATCAAGAGGCTCTTTAGTTCTTTGCTTTCTGCCATAAGTGTGGCCTCAGAATTGGCTATTTTTTTCTTTTATTTTTATGGGTAAGATTCAGTCAGTTCATCAGATATGCCCTTCAAAAAAGTAAAAATATTTCTGGGATTTAAAACCATTTTACATTAAATTTATAAATGTGGAGATAATTAGCATCTTTTCATTATGGAATTTTCCTATTTAATAATATATAGTGTGTACTTGTGTGTATATTCATTTATTGAAATTTTATATTCCGCAGTGATAATAACAGTGTCGATTGACATTTATTGTATACTAACACTGTCCTAAATCCTTGATGTTGGTTGTCTCTTTATCCTTGTTATAACAAATGCTTAATTAAGCACATAATAATACTCTGCAGTGAAGCAAATGACAATTGTCTTGGCAATTGGTTCATGGTTATAAGATAAATATACAAAGGTACTTGGCAACTGGTTCATGTTTATAAGATAAATATACAAAGATAGAAGACTTTTCTAATTTATAGCTGCATTACTCAAAAATTCCAGCATGGTTGAGAACTATGAAATATTTAAGTTAAACTGAACAAGAAATGTATAAGACCTCTTAGGAGAAGAGTGGATGTCTTGGCAATTGGTTCATGGTTATAAGATAAATATACAAAGATAGAAGACTTTTCTAATTTATAGCTGCATTACTCAAGAATTCCAACATGGTTGAGAACTATGAAATAGTTAAACTGAACAAGAAACATATAAGACCTCTCAGGAGAAGAGAGGATGGGTAAGAGCTTGAGGGTACGACTTAAGTCAGGCTAGCTGAGTTCAGATCCCGGCTGTACTACTTACTGGCTGTGTGACTTTGGACAAGTTACTTAACCTCTCTGTGTCAGTTTGTCTGTAAAATAAGGATAACTATTGCCAGGTTGCTTTTTGTTTATCTAGATTACCTACCTCCCCAGCAGTGTATGAAAGTACTGTTTCTCTGTATCCTCTCAGAAGCAGTCTTAAAAACAGAAGAAAGCACAGAAATCAAGACCAGCCATCAAATCTTACAAATCAGGAATGAGGCTCAGAAGGGAATACTGGCATGCTCAGGGCCATATAGGGAGATAGTGACAGAGTCAGATCTGGGACCCAGACTTTCTGACACTCTCCTAGTATTCTTTCTACTGTTGTAAGGATTTGTGAGTTCAATAAATATTCTATGAGCATTTACTATGAGAATTTGGTGCTAGATGCTAAGCATCTATGTACTTATGTAATCCTTATCACTAAGATAAGTATTTTTATCTTCATTTTATAACTGAGGAAACAGAGTTTCATAACTTTCCCAAGATCCCAAGACTGGAAAGCATCAGGGCAGGATTGGAACTCAGGTCAACCTCCTTCCACCCCGTCTTTATGCCACACCTAATTTATGCCCATTGCAGATGTTTGCTCTTTCCTCTCTTCATAATTCCTCTAAATAACTCTGGAGTTGTTCACAGTCCTCCTCCTGTTTTGACTACCAGGCTAACCTCTGCTTTGTGGACATTGACAACCACTTCATTGAGTTACCAGAGGACTTGCCTCAGTTTCCCAACAAATTGGAGTTTGTCCAGGAAGTCTCTGAGATTCTCATGGCATTTGGCATTCCCCCTGAAGGAAACCTTCACTGTAGCGAGAGCGCTTCCAAGCTGAAGAGGCTCCGGGCCTCTGAGCTCGTCTCTGACAAGAGGAATGGAAATATTGCAGGCTCCCCTTTACATTCCTATGAGTTCCTCAAGGAGAATGAAACTATCGCCCGCCTGCAGGCCTTGGTCAAGAGGACTGGGGTGAGCCTGGAGAAGGTAAGATGTTGTATATGGGTCTGAGCTAAGGTGTCAAATAAAGTATAGGGTAAGAAAGTACCCAGTTCAGGGCAGTGCATACCTGTGAATAGTGAAAGGATGCTCTGTGTGGAAGACCCTGGATTTGGCTCTGGCAAACATGATCCCCCATGTGAATGCTACTTGAATCTAAATCTGGGTAGCTTTTCACTTTGGACATCAAGGAGAAACTGCTGTCATTCTCTAAACACTGCAGCAGAGAGACTTAGAGGGATGACGGTGGTAGTCTGAGTTTGGGCCTCTTTCAGATCCATTGCCATGTGAATGTCATAGCAACCTGGAGCACATAGAGCAGGAATTGTTGACTTAGAGAGCCTGAGTGTTTTGCTTAAGATTAAATGCCTCTGTGTGGTTGACTTGAAGTTAGAACCTGGTCCTCTTGAATTCTAGTCCTCTGCTCTTCCTGGGGATGTATTAGCTTTCCATTGCCTGACTTTGAGGAGACTGTCTGCTTTCTGTAGTTGTTTACTCATCTCTTCACCCTCTGCATTCTCACTGTTATATCACTTTCTTAAATTACATATAAACAAAATAGGATAATCATTTTGTTGGGCTTTTTCTTTTTCTTTTTTTTAGTGCAGTGTGAAATGTCATTTTCCTGGTTTGTTAGTAGTGCAGATATTAAAAAAGAAAAATAATGGCCAGTTAAAGAAGAGCAGAGAAATATTTAGAGAGGTTTACAAGGTTGAAAGAGACCAATAAGGAAAAATTTTTAGGGAGAAAGGGAACGTAAATATGGGGGAGAAAAAGAGATGAAAGGAGAATGAGAGGCTGACCTAGGTGCTTTACATTATCATTTTCTTGTTGCCTTCCCAAATTCCTTCTTTCCTGACCCTTGAGATAACTAGTGCCTTTTCTTCTAATGCTATTTCTCTGCCTGTAATGAGTTTCTCTCCACTTTCATTGAGTTCCTGGATTCCTGCAAGTGGAACACCCTCATTTATCTCTTCTTCATGTCAGAATTCCTTTCTTTTTTTCCCCCCCATTTTTTCTCTTTTGAGTGACTCTTGTGGGGAAAAAAGGATAAGTTGCCTTTCTTTGGGATAAAAAGAAAAACTCGGGTGTTCTCAACTGTTTTGTTTTGTTTTGTTTTTGTAGCTGGAAGTGCGTGAAGACCCCAGTAGCAATAAGGATCTCAAAGTTCAGTGTGATGAAGAAGAACTCAGGATTTACCAGCTAAACATTCAGATCCGGGAAGTTTTTGCAAATCGTTTCACTCAGATGTTTGCAGATTATGAGGTGTTTGTCATTCAGCCCAGCCAGGATAAGGAATCCTGGTTTACCAACAGAGAACAGATGCAAAATTTTGATAAAGTAAGTATTAATATAGTCCTGCTGGGGAGGTGGTAAGAAATGAGAACATTTAAAGATGTGACTGAATATGAGTTTTTCTTCCATAACACGTGCTGGAAACAAGTTCTCGGTCCTTCTGATGTTGGTAAAATGTTTGGTTGCTTTAGAGCAGAGTGCTGGTTATTGGCTATCAGGTGATTTACCTTCAGTCAGAGCTCTGTTAGGCAAAGATGCACATGCAGGTTGAACATTAGGATTCTGGGAACGTTGATTGCCACAGTAGGTTACCTGAGTAAGTTTAGGCCAATGTGTCAAAGTTGCAGGATATTTGAAATATATAAATTTTTTAAAATGATGAGGTTTTGTGCTTTGCTTTTTATAAAGACCTGGGAAGCCTCAGAGAACAATTAACCTACTGAATCTCATGGGTATGTAGGCTTGGTTGATTGAGGCTGACATGACCTCTTCCCTCTTGATGACACTCTGTTTCCTTTTGGTCCCACCAGGCATCTTTTCTGTCAGATCAGCCTGAGCCCTACCTGCCTTTCCTCTCAAGATTCTTGGAGACTCAGATGTTTGCTTCTTTCATTGACAACAAAATCATGTGTCATGACGATGATGATAAAGATCCTGTGCTCCGGGTGTTTGACTCCCGAGTAGACAAGATCAGGCTGTTGAATGTTCGGACACCTACTCTGCGCACATCCATGTACCAGAAGTGTACCACTGTGGAAGAAGCAAGTGAGGCCTCCTTGTTGCTAGCTTTCTAGCCTCTTGGATTATATCACTAACATGTCCTTATTCCTAAATATGCCAGCTTCTTTCTCTTGTTTTCTGCTTTTGCATAAGTTGTTTCCATTGCCTGCAATGCTTTCCTCTGTCTTTTTTGCCTGGCAAACTTTTTCTCATCCTTTAACACTGTGTCGGTTAAGAATGAGTCCTCCTATAAGTACTAGAGAATCTAATTAGCAGCTCATTAAATAAATGGGAGTTACTGTTCTCAAATTATCAAGAAGGGCAGAACTGGTGGTGGTTCGGCTGCTCAGCATTGTAATCAGGAAATGAAATTCTATCTTTTCACTCCAATATTCTTAACATGTTGACTTTTTATTATATTCATGCTTATTGCCTCATTGTTACAAGAGGCCTTTTATGTTCAAATTCAGGGCAAAGGGGAAAGTTGATGCCAGCTGTATTGTCCCTCTTATATCAGAAAGCAAAAGCTTTCCCAGAAATTCCCAACAACTTCTATTGACTCATAAAAGCATATTATGTGACTACCGTTAAGTGCAAGGGAGGCTATGAAAGTGAGTATTGACCTGGTATAATGTTAGCCCAAACTGTATTGAGATTCTGTTAGCAAGAAAGAAGGGGTGAGTGAGTTATGGGTAAGTAAGCTGCTAACAGAAATCCAGCTGATGTTTCTCTTTCCCTGGAGCCTTCTCTGATGCTCTCAGGCCGAGTTGATTTCTTCGCTTAGCTCTGTAGTACCTTGTTCTTGCCTCCCCTTTATAATCTCTGTTCTAAGGTATCATTATCAGGGAGCAATTTAAGATCTGAGACTGTATTTACTCATTGTCTTACTCCTAGTCCTCTGACATTGTACCTGGAACATATAGATGTTAAACGTTGTTTGCTACTTGCATGGTGGAGTACACCTTTTTGTTCATAGAGATTCTGTCTGGATCAGTTTAACTAGAGAATAGTCTCAGCCTGAGGTGTCAAACTAAGTAGTGTGCTCACTTCTGTGAGTGATATTCAGTGTCCTTGTAGCTTGTTGGTATGTTTTGTTTGTTCACTTACTAAATGTAAATACTTCGTGCCCAGTGTATGGTAAGTGCTCACCAAGTATTTACTAAATGAATGAATGAAGGTGCCAAGCATTTTTTTAGGTTTTGAAGATACAAGTGGTGACTGGCTTCCTCAACCTTATGCTTGGTTGCCTTCTGACTTTATCTTTCAGCTCATGCTCTAGGCCTTTCATTAAGATGATAGTCCCCTTGGCCAAGACTTGAGGACATGTTGCCCATGCAGGTGGAGTACTCTGACATAGTTATCTTTGCCTCCTAGAGCACATCCAGTTTCAGATTCCAGAACCCTGCCTAAGGTTTTGGTCCTGGGGAGCAAAGTGATCTCCTAAACCATCACTTTAAAGCAGGACTTCCCAATCTTTTCATGTTGTGTTATACTTGAAAATGACAATATTTATATATGGCTTTGAGAGCCCAGGTCTACCACTTAAGGCCAGGAAGCCTTGAATTTGGGCCTGCTTGGTCAGGATGCATGTCCTCTCCCCAGAGGACTCACATCCTGAAGTGTTGTCCAGGTCTACCCATTACAGCTGGTCAGGCTGGTCCCCCATAGAGCAGGGATTGCATGCCCGCACACGTGTGGCCTTAGCACTGTGTGCAGAGCTGGCCTGCCTGGGTATGTGTTTCTGTAGCCAAGAGTGTCCAGAGCAGGAGCCTGCTTTTGTAGATAGCTCTGTGGTGTCAGAGGGCTTCCCAGGTGGTGCTAGTGGTAAAGAGCCTGCCTGCTAATACAGGTGGCATAAAAGATGCAGGTTTGATCCCTGTGTCGGGAAGATCCCCTGGAGGAGGAAATGGCAACCCACTCCAGTGTTCTTGCCTGGAGAATCTCATGGACAGAGGAGCCTGGCAAGCTATAGTCCATAGAGTCACAAAGAGTCAGACACAACTGAAGCAACTTAACGTAACATTGTGGGGCTAAAGGGAGGAGTCTGCTTATACTAGAGACTGAAATGAGAGGCTGTAGTGACTTGAGACCTTCTCCTACCCAGAGGTTGAGGCAGTCAGTTCTCAGCCCATCTGTAATCCATTTGTTGAATACCAAATACTGATATGAATTACACTGGCCTCATTTGTGGCCAGGACATGAATTCTTGTGGTCTTGTTAGAATGTGGGGTTTGGGATATGGAAAGAGAGCTAACTAACCCTTATTTCTGTGACTCCTTTCAGAAAAATGAGTATCAAAGACCCTCCACGCAACTACACACTCTGTTCCCAGGAGTAATGCCATTGGTATATTCCTGAGATATGTAATCCAATAATGCTTGTTCAGGGTTCTTCCTGCTGGCTTCAGATTTCTAGCCTAGAGTAGCTCAGCTACATCATCTCATTCTGCATGGACATCTCAGTTTCTTGAATCAGTGTGATTGGAAAATGGTAAAAACATAGCTAATGGCGACTTTTTAGAGATTCTTTAAAACGTGACATTTAGAGAGGATCTTGGAAATTCTTTTTTAAAGAATGAAGTTCCACAAATTTTGGTATCTTGTGTTTTCCTTTTTATTTAGCTCAAAATACTTTATTTCCTTTTTTGATTTCCTTTTTGACTCCTGGTTTATTCAGAAATGTGTTATTTAGTTTTAAGGTATTAATGATTGTTGTTGGTCACAGGACTTAACTTTGTCTGAATCAAGTTATTTCAGATTTATTGAGACTTGTTTTATGGCCCAGAATTTGATACATTTTTTAAAGTACTGGACTTTCTTTTTCATTCTTATCCAGAGAAAGCAATTGAGCTGCGACTGGCAAAAATTGATCATACTGCGATTCACCCCCATTTACTTGACATGAAGATTGGACAAGGGAAGTATGAACCAGGCTTCTTCCCTAAGCTACAGTCTGACGTGCTTTCCACTGGGCCAGCCAGCAACAAGTGAGTCAACCCCAGAGATTCCCCACAGTGGTAATATAGTATCTGAACCTAGACTGTCATTTCCAGAAGACCTTGACTTTTGTAAAGCAAATGTGGAGAAGATACAAACTGTCCAGATTGTTCACTTGTTTAAACAAGGAAACAGGTGACAGAGCATCATCAGCTCCCTTCTCCACTGTGCAAATTGGGATAGCTCCATGTATCAGGACCTGTAAAAGGCCAGACTGCAGATGGGTTGAAATCATCTGCAAATCTCATAACTGGGCCCGCACAGCACCTAGCTAGCACTGTAAGTGGTGGAGTAGAGTAAGTGGTGGTTGAAATAATTGGAGTCTGACCTGAAACTCAGTAACTTAGCAGAATTGTTTTTTCTTCGTTAACTTTTGGAGATAAGTTTATCGAAGGCCAGGCAGAGATGAGTGAAAATAGTTTTGGATCTGTTAGTGAAGTTTCTGTAGATGTTTCAAGAGAGAGAACGTCTTGGTTCCTTGGAAAGATATCTCTTTATTGCCCAGTCACTGATCTTTAACCTGCCCTTATATCAAGGTTTGAGCTACCTCTGGTGACTTCTTGGTAGCTTCCCATTGGTCCCTAGATGTTTAAGTTTTCTCCTATAAGTTGACCTTACTTTCTTAGCAGAATATTCTTAATTGTCTGCTTTGATTCTGTCAGGTGGACAAAAAGGAATGCTCCTGCCCAGTGGAGGCGTAAAGACCGGCAGAAGCAGCACACAGAACACCTGCGTTTAGACAATGACCAGAGAGAGGTAAGACACCTTGAATGATAAGAAACGACCCTGTTACCGTGCTGTACCCTGCTTCTCTTTACGTCCTTGGTTTCTGATCTGATTCAAACATCCTTCCCACAGGGAAGGGTTAATAATGAGTGAGTTCCTGATACCTGATATGGGCCTGGCTTGTGACAAATCTAGGATGTACAGTGGTTCACAAGTGGCAGCAGCCGCTAACCACATGCATCCTCTCCCTGAGCCAGACTTGCACTTGTGTTTAGTGATGCTCCCAGTACTTGGAAGAAGGCCTTTCACTGTTGTTTCACTAGTCACTCGTGCATGATACTCACTCTCTCCCAGGTGTAGGGAGAGTGGTAGGGGTGACAGGAACATCAGGAGGTAAGATTCTACAACTTGGAAAAATTACTTTGAAAATTCTTGAGGCTTTTGTGTGTGTCTGGTATGATAGAAATTAATTTGTTAGAGTGAGATGGAGGAAAAGCTGAACTTGGGTTAATGCTGTGAATCTCTGAACATGGGGAGGAGAAGCCTTTTTTACCTATTTGTTTTCTTCATCTTAATTTAAAAGAGGTAATCTTGACTTTTTTCTCAGAGGAGCCAAGGGAATATTTTTATCAGGTGCCTGGGGATTGAGGATTCTTCAGTTGACCTGAGTCCTCATTGCTTGTAAGCAGAGTTTCTCAGCACTGCTATAACTTGTTCCCTGTAAAGTTTCTAGTTATAAACCTCAAGTTGCAGACCCTGCCTTACTGAGTTGCAGTGAAGTTGTGAAAATGGAGCTTAAGCTTCAGAAACCTATTTCAGCAACTTCTCTTTAAGAAAAGACCCTGCAGTTTGCATTTTATACAAAGTCAAGCATATTATACAAAATAAAGCATATTATTTTCATATGTGTCTAGCACCTCAGTGGATGGGAAAATATTTTGCTTTTGCTGTTTTTTAAATGAATAAATTAAAATTGCAAAGTATGGGCATGAATTTTTAACTGCTGGTTTATAGGGTACAGTTGCACTTAGTGTTTTTGTGAGGATGGCATAATGTAGGGTGTGGGTGTTATTTTTAAAGTTCTCCTCTAGGTCTTCTACCTAACCTCCATAATATTTCTTTCAGCAGGGTTTATTGAGCACGTTTTCTTGGTCAAAATCACTTAGTAAACACTTTGAAATATAAAAATAACAAGGAGATAGCCTTGTCCTCAGGGAATGCCAGTTTATTAAGGGGGCAAAGGTAGGTATGCAACTGTCTTTAGTAGAAGAGTTTTTTGAAAGAGCTGTATGGGAGGCATGCCAGTGTTTGATTATTGATTAGAGAAAATAGAGTTCCAGTCTGTCTGGGATAATCTCACACAAGACTGCTTAGAGGAACTAGCATCTGTTTTAGTCTTAAGGATGATAGGATTGCTAGGAACAGAGATGAACATTGCAAGTAGAGAAGATGGCAGGACCCAAAGTGTGGTGGTGGATTGAGTAACGGAGACTGTGGGCAGAATATTTTGGAAGCAAGAGGTACTGGAGGAAGCTAGCAAGTTAGAAAGCAGATAGCAGTAGTGCAGGTGATAGTCATTGAAGCCTAATCTTGAGGGTTGATAGTCGGGGCAGAAGGAGGGGCCAGAAACTAGAATGGACAGAACTGTACTTCTGGAATAAACATGGGCAAGAAAGAAGTTGGGTACAAATGTTGGTTGTGAAACGGGGGTACCGAGAAGGTGTCAGCGTACAGTTTATTGCATTGATGTGGGTTCTGTGTTAAAACACAGCATGTGAGGAATCACCAGCAAATTATAGAAAAGCGGAAAATGCAGTTGTTTTGAGTGTGCACTCATGCGAGATGCCGGACTGGGTGAATCACAAGCTGGAATCAAGATTGCCAGGAGAAATATCAGCAACCTCAGATATGCAAATGATACTACTATAATGGCAGAAAGTGAAGAGGCACTAAAGAGCTTCTTGATGAAAGTGAAAGAGGAGAGTGAAAAAGCTGGCTTAAAACTCAACATTTAAAAAACTAAGATCATGGTATCTGGTCCTATCACTTTATGGCAAATAGATGGGGAAAAAGTGGAAGCAGTGACAGATTTTATTTTCTTGGGCTCCCAAATCACTGCAGATGGTGATTGTAGCCATGAAATTAAAAGATGCTGACTCCTGGGAAGAAAAGCTATGACAAACCTAGATAGCATATTAAAAATCAGAGACATCACTTTGCCAACAAAGGTCTGTCTAGTCAAAGCTGTGGTTTTTCCAGTAGTAGTGTACGAATGTGAGTGTTGGACCATAAGGAAGGCTCAGTGTTGAAGAATTGATGCTTTCAAATGGTGGTGCTGGAGCAGACTCTTGAGAGTCCCTTGGACAGCTAGGAGATCAGACCAGTCAATCCTAAAGGAAGTCAGCCCTGAATATTCATTGGAAGGACTCATGCTGAAGCTCCACTGCTTTGACCACTTGATGCGAAAAGTGGACTCATTAGAAAAGACTCTGATGCTGGGAAAGATTAAAGGTAAAAGGTAAAGGGAGTGGCAGATGATGAGATGATTAGCGTCACTGACTCAGTGGGTATGAATCTGAGCAAACTCCAGGAGATAGTGAAGAACAGGGGAGCTTGGCGTGCTGCAGTCCACGGGGTCACAAAAAGTCTGAGACAACTTTACAACAGTTTAGCAAAGATGGACATCTTTGATATGAGCAGAGGGATTAAATTCCTCCCAACTTGGTGGGGAAAATGATTTTTCTCAATAGTACTCTGAGATTATAGTTGGTTTGTCCACGCATAGGAGTTTGCACACTCATACGTGTTGCAGCTGTGTGTTTTTTACCTTTTGTATCATTAAAGCCAAGATAATTCCAGCACTCAAGGAGTGCTTTACCTCAGAAAAAGAATTAATTCACCCTGTTCTCTTAGTTTTCCCTAAGATACAAGTGTTGCTTTTCAAACTTTGTCCTGAGCCTGAGAATGAGGCAGTAAGATAGTGCAGGGTGGTAGTGCCCTCTTCAGGCACCCATCTGTACTGGTTGCCTGTGATTTGTATGCATGGGCACAAAGTCTTTGATTTTTCCTTTTGCTTTAGAAGTACATCCAGGAAGCCAGGAATATGGGCAGCACCATCCGCCAGCCCAAACTGTCCAACCTCTCCCCGTCAGTGATTGCCCAGACCAACTGGAAGTTTGTGGAAGGTCTGCTGAAGGAATGCCGCAACAAGGTGAGCTGTGGACTCTTCTGAATGTGTATTTTCCTTGGCAGCCAAGGCGAGACCAAGGCTTAGCTCTGACCATTCTTCTCTTGATTTTTAAAATATTGTTAATATAATATTGAGATAGTACTAGTGTTAAGGTCCTGTTAACTTGGAATTAGATGTATTTGTGTTCCATAAAATGTAACATTGATTGAGAGCAAGCATAGTTTGCTTGATAAAAATTTAATATGTATTCTTTAAAACTGAGAGACAGTGGTAGTTTTTAATTTTAGATATCTTGTGTTACTTAAAATCATTAGTTTTAATGTAGTTAAATTGTCAACAGATTCATTTTACACATATGCAGATATTTTTGCCTCTCTAATTTACTGATAACGCTGATCTCATATGTCTACAAACAAAAGAATTCACTGAGTGCCTACTGTGTGTCAGACCAAAGTATGTTATTCAGTTTGTTTGCTGTTGGCATGTTTTTTGCCATTCTACAAGAATAGTAATTTTTTTAAAGGTACTTGATTGAGATGTAATTGATATATAAAAAATGACACACATTTATGTATACATCTTGATCATTTTTTATTTTTGGAGGTATCTATAGGTGATTTAAAAATTAAAAAAAAATTTTTAAATGGAGAATAATTGCTTTACAATATGGTTTCTGCCATATAGTAACACATATTGGCCATAGGTATACATATATCCATATGCATACACTGGTGATACCACTAGCACAATCAGGATGTCTGTCACTTCCAAAAATTTCCTTATATTCTTTTGCAGTTTTTTTTGTGTGTGTGCTTAGGCAGCATGAGATTTATCACCTTAACATATTTTAAATTGCACAACGGATCTGTTTAGTGTGGATGAATTTCACAGACATAAAGTTGAATGAAAAAGAAAAGAAAATAAACTACATTGTTAATCATTTCCTTGTTTTTCTGTAGTTTTATTGTACAAGTCAGGAAAGTGATCACTTCTAGAGTGGGAAGGTGATTGGAGAAGGCACGTAGGGTTCTTCAAAGGTATAGATGGGCATTATTGTTTTTCTTAACCTTAGGTCAAGTTAGTTTAATAGTATACACTCACATAAACACATATATGTGTATGTATATGAGATATATTTCACAATAAAAATGTTAAAAATAGGAGCACTGGAAAAGAAATATGCCAAAGTGTTAAGAGTTGTTGCTTATGCAAGGTAGAGTATGGGGTGATTTTTTCCTTGCTTAGATTTTTATATGTCACAGATTATAACACAATTAAATCTTCCTTAAGAACTTGGATTCAATATTCAAGCAGCTTTAGATTCAAAGACCAGATCTGCTACTACTTAAAATAATATCTTCTTACAGAGCTATTTGGCTTAACTGAGATAATGTTATACTTAGTACAGTGCCTGGCACATAGTAATGAAACCATTATACAGCATGGTTTTTGTTTTACAGTGAGCACATGAAAATTTTTTTACCTAAAAGTAAATTACTTCTTAACTTTTTATCCCCTTGGCAGCTACTTCAGATATATTTCTAGGATTAAATGCTTTTAAAAATTTGTTTAAAAGGTCAGTTAGGCAATGAGAATCAGAGAATGTCTGAAATGAGCATGACCAAAGGGTTTTATTCAACTCTTTTCATCTCATAAGTAAAAAAACTGAATCCTGAGTGATGAAATCACATGTCCACGGTCAGTGATTTCTGTGTTTTTATCTTCTTTAAAGAAGGCACTTTACTATGTAACCTGACCGATATGGTGAAAAGTAAATACACTCTTTACCTGTGGGTCTTCCTCTCAGCCCAACAGATGTACCTGGCAGGTGGGCACAAGCCTGTCTAGTTGAATGGGATCTGGCTAATGTGGGTGTCTAATCTTACCGACTGATTTCTTATAGACCAAGAGGATGCTGGTGGAGAAGATGGGGCGAGAGGCTGTGGAACTAGGACATGGGGAAGTGAATATCACGGGGGTGGAAGAGAACACCTTGATTGCCAGTCTTTGTGACCTACTGGAAAGGATTTGGAGTCATGGGCTACAGGTGAAACAGGTAATGAAGTCTGGCCTCTCCCTTTTGAGCAGACTGTCTTCCTGTTTTTGCATACTAGTTTCGCCACTTTTCCAGCTGGCTGGCTTTGAAGAATGTCATGTGGTGCTTGTGGAGTGAGACTTGAAATTGATTTTTTTTTTGGTACAGAAAATTGTACACCTAATAAGTGTGAGTTTTATGGTAATATGAATTATGTCTCAAAGGTTTTTTTTTTTTTTTTCAATTCAAATAGGATCATCCTGTACATAATATTTTGGAACTTGTTTTTTCTTGCCTCAGAATGTCTTCTCCATGTTCTTAACTAATTTAGGTGACAGTATAAGAGCTGAGACTATAAATCAGATAGTCCTGGGTTTAATTCCTACTTTCAGTCTGTGAAACTGAGCACGGTACCTAGCTTCTGTAACATTCTCTTTTCTCGTGTCCATGATGGAATTGTAAAAGAACATACCTCCATAGGACTTTTATGAAGATTTGAAAAGATAATTTGAGTGAAGCACTAAGTTCAGAGCCTGTTAAAACTGGGAGGTTCTCTAAAAATGTTTGGGTTATTCTTCTTCTAAAAGTTCAGTTTTAATGACTGTTTTCACTGTATACATGTGCAGTACTTAAATCAATCCTTTATTATTGGTTATCTAAGTTATTTCTGATTTATCAGTATTAAGAACAGCACTGTGATTATAAGCTTTTAAAAATGTTAGTAATTGTGTATCACATCCCTAAAATGTTGAGAGTTTTGTAGTAGAGCAGCAACACTGCTGCTAAGTCACTTCAGTTGTGTCCGATTCTGTGTGACCCCAGAGACGGCAGCCCACCAGGCTCCCCTGTCCCTGGGATTCTCCAGGCAAGAAGACTGGAGTGGGTTGCCATTTCCTTCTCCAGGGCATGAAAGTGAAAGTGAAGTCGCTCAGTCGTGTCCGACTTTTTGCGACCCCATGGACTGTAGCCTACCAGGCTCCTCCACCCATGGGATAGAGTACTGGAGTGGGTTGTCATTGCCTTCTCCTGAGCAGCAACACTATAGGCATTGAAATCAGAAAGACCTGGTTTTTAATCCTAGCTCCTCTTGATAACTTTAAGTGACTTGCAATTTCTGAGTTTCGTCTTCCTTATCTATACTACAGAGTTAATAAAACCTAGCTTTCAGGGTTGTTATGATAATTAGATATGGTTAAAAAAAAAAGTACCTGGCATGTGGTAGGTATGCAGCATATAATAACTCTTATTATGCCAGGTTCCATGTGATGGATTTATGTTTCTTTCCTTTTCTCTGTAATAAATGAGTAGACTATATATGATCATTTTATCATTTCTTTTAAGTTTAGCAAGCCTGGTTATATAGTTGAGCCCTTTCAGTTTTTAAGTAAAATATATGCTTCCCCCGCGCCACCCCCCAAACTTCTTATTCTCCATAAAAGTCTTTAGGGAATTAGTTATTAAAAAATAGTAATACCATATCATCACAGGTGTCTTAAACTTGTCCTCTGAGGCTTTGCAACCATATCCTTTAGGAATTCCCACAGCCTGGGGAATTTTGTTTGGAGCCCATTTGCTCCCCCTCTCAGTCTGGATAGACAGAGGCTACTTACTGATGAGAAACCAGTACAGAATAGTGGGAGCTTTTCAATTGAGCTTCCATTTTGTTCTGAGTTCTGATTTCGGAGCTCTAAATGTGAAGCACTGACAGTGTCACAGAGGAATTGAAGATCCGTGCCTTCTGGCAGGGTCACATGTTCAGCTGGGATTGAATACCTACAACGTGTTCTCCTTAGGCCTCCATTTTGTTAACCTTCGTTTAGACCACTTTTCTCTCCTGATGAGAAGTTCTTCAGTTATGTTTCAGTCCAGGGATTATAACCTGGTTCCCTGGTCCCCTCAATAATGTACCCAACTGTGACCAAATTCACTCTCAAAGAGTGATCGTCTCAGTCCCCTCTGGGGGCACCTTGTTGAACAACTACTTACCTGCTTAGAAAGTCAAAGAGAACTCAAACCGCAGTGTTTGCTGCTAGTCTCAGTTTGTTACCAGCTGCCTGCCTGAAAGGCTGCCAACAGCAGGTCCTCGTAAGAACCTGTGTTAACCTCACCACTCTCTTTGGCTTCTGGTGACATTTCCAAGGATATGGACTTCCTTTAGTATATTTTTCTAAGGTTTGGTTTTTTCATACTGATTTAGTAACTGCTGTCATTTCAGGACTGATAAGTGAAAAGGGGTTGTTTCTCATCTTTCATGCGTGTGACATTCTTGGAGAATCTGGTGCTATATATTGTTTGGCCACACTCCCAAATGGGTAGCTGGGCTATATTGAATCTTGAAGCCCCAGTCAGCCCCCTTGCAATCACTGAGCACCTGGGTGTCCTGGCACTGTGGCTGGAGTTGCTCTTGCCTTTAGCCCTTTGGCATCATTACATGTGAGGACTCTGGTGACCAGCTGCATTTCTGTGTCACATCCAGACAGTTGTGTTAAAGGAGGCTGCCTCCTGAGTCTGCTTAGATTTAGGGGATACAGTGATGCATAAGGCAGTCTCTGCTTTTTCAGGAGTTAATAGTGGTTTTGGTAAATGGATGGATATATGGGTTTCTAGAAGTTAAATTAACTAAATCAAAGACCATGAATATTTTGAGCTCTCATATTGTCTTTTACTTTATAGTCTTAATAAACCAGTTCGTAACAGTATAAGAGTTGTAAGTCTCATTGATTTTGTTGAACATCTGTTTTCTCAAACATTTTGTATTTCAGTGAATTTAAAAAATGGTCTTTTCTAGTTGTGTGTTTTTTACAAAACTGCCATTAAGGTTGTTGGGTTTTAAGTTGGTTAAATCTTGTAGGAAATCCAGACCTACAGAAAGTTCATGTCAACAGCTTGCTGATCTGTAGATGGGGGGTTTTTCCCATTCAAATGCTTGATTCTGCCCCCCCCCCCAATCAGATCAATTGGTGGATAAAAATAAAACAGATCTTCCATATTCTCATGGGAAAAATCTTGAGACTTAATTCCCCAAATTCATTCCCAAATGTAAAATTTTCTTCAGAAAATACAGCTTCAGAAGCTAAATGTTCTCTTCCAGAAGCTCCATTTGTATAGCATCATTATTAACAGTAATGGTTCTAATATTAGCTGTACTTAAACTTGCATCACAATACTTACTAGTTGTATGATCTTTTACAAGTTACTTAGTTGATTCTCAGTTTGTTCTTTTCTAAAGAAAATGAGGATAAATGTACCTACATTATAGGATTGTTGGAAGCATTAAATAAAATATTGTATTTTAAACTTTTAACATAGTGCTTAGTTCATAGAAAATGTCAAGACATGGTAGTTTCTGTCATTATTACTCTTGTAAAATATAGAACTAAATCACTTGTAAAATGACCATAATAAATCCTACTATTAAAATTCTACTACATTTATATTATATCTGCTATGTGAGAATATTTATCATGAATCTGAAGTAAAAGTTTTAATCCTGTAACAAGTTAACATAGAGACAAGGGTCTCTATGTACAGAAGGATGACTAGACTAAGGATACAAAGCAGTTGCTAGGTGGCCAGCTGGGCTCACTTACTTTATAGGCAAATTGCTCCCTTAACATCAGGCTTGAAAATGTTATCCAGATTTGTGTCTTGGTAAAATGCAAAATGGTAAAGTAGGAAGTCAAGAAACACCTCGAGTAACAGGCAAATTTGGCCTTGGAATACGGAATGAAGCAGGGCAAAGGCTAACAGAGTTTTGCCAAGAGAATGCACTGGTCATAGCAAACACCCTCTTCCAACAACACTAGAGAAGACTCTACACATGGACATCATCAGATGGTCAACACTGAAATCATATTGATTATATTCTTTGCAGCCAAAGATGGAGAAGCTCTATACAGTCAGCAAAAACTCAGATCATGAACTCCTTATTGCCAGATTCCAACTTAAATTGAAGAAAGTAGGGAAAACCACTAGACCATTCAGGTATGACTTAAATCCCTTACGATTATACAGTGGAAGTGACAGATAGATTTAAGGGACTCGATCTGATAGAGTGCCTGATGAACTATGGCCGGAGGTTTGTGACGTTATACAGGAGAACAGGAATCAAGACCATCCCCAAGAAAAAGAAATGCAAAAAAGCAAAATGGCTGTCTGAGGAGGCCTTACAAATAGCTGTGACAAGAAGAGAATTGAAAAGCAATGGAGAAAAGGAAAGATATACCCATTTGAATGCAGAGTTCCAGAGAATAGGAGGGAGAGAGACGAAAGCCTTTCTCAGTGATCAGTGCAAAGAAATAGAGGAAAACAACGGAATGGGAAAGACTAGAGATCTCTTCAAGAAAATTAGAGATACCAGGGGAACATTTCATGCAAAGATGGGCACAGTAAAGGGCAGAAATGGTATGGTCCTAACAGAAGCAGAAGATATTAAGAAGAGGTGGCAAGAATATACAGAAGAACTGAACAAAAAAGATCTTCATGACCCAGATAATCACGATGGTGTGATCACTTACCTAGAGCCAGACATCCTGTAATGTGAAGTCAGGTGGGCCTTAGGAAGCATCACTACGAACAAGATGAAGCTGTGAAAGTGCTGCACTCAATATGCCAGCAAATTTGAAAAACACAGCAGTGTCCACAGGACTGAAAAAGGTCAGTTTTCATTCCAGTCCCCAAAAACGGCAATGCCAAAGAATGCTCAAACTACCATACAATTGCACTCATCTCACAGCCTAGTTACGAAATGCTCAAAATTCTCCAAGCCAGGCTTCAACAATACATGAACTATGAACTTCCAGATGTTCAAGCTGGTTTTAGAAAAGGCAGAGGAACCAGAGATCAAATTGCCAACATCCGCTGGATCATCAAAAAAACAAGAGAGTTCCAGAAAAACATCTATTTCTGCTTTATTTGACTATGCCAAAGCTTTCGACCACAAACTGTGGAAAATTCTTCAGGAGATGGGAATACCAGACCATCTGACCTGCCTCTTGAGAAACCTGTATGCAGGTCAGGAAGCAACAGTTAGAACTGGACATGGAACAACAAACTGGTTCCAAATAGGAAAAGGAGTATGTCAAGGCTGTATATTGTCACCCTGTTTATTTAACTAATATGCAGAAGTACATCATGAGAAACGCTGGGCTGAATGAAGCACAAGCTGGAATCAAGATTGCCAGGAGAAATATCAATAACCTCAGATATGCAGATGACACCACTCTTACAGCAGAAAGTGAAGAAGAAATAAAGAGCCTCTTGATGGATAAGAAAGAGGAGAGTGAAAAAGTTGGCTTAAAGCTCAACATTCAGAAAATGAAGATCATAGCATCTGGTCCCATCACTTCATTGCAAACAGATGGAGAAACAGTGGAAACAGTGGCAGACGTTATTTTTTGGGGCTCGAGAATCACTGCAGATGGTGACTGCAACCATGAAATTAAAAGACACTTACTCCTTGGAAGGAAAGTTATGACCAACCTAGACAGCATGCTAAAAAGCAGAGACACTACTTTGCTAACAAAGGTCCATCTAGTCAAAGCTTTGGTTTTTCCAGTAGTCATGTATGGATGTGAGAGTTGGACTATAAAGAAAGCTGAGTGCCGAAGAATTGATACTTTTGAACTGTGATGTTGGAGAAGACTCTTGAGAGACCCTCGGACAGCAGGAAGATAAAATCTGTCAATCCTAAAAGAAATCAACCTTGAATATTCATTGGAAGGACTAATGCTGAAGCTGAGGCACCAATACTTTGGCCACCTGATGCAAAGAGCTGACTCATTGGAAAAGACCCTGATGCTGGGAAAGATTGAGGACAGGAGGAGAGAGGGACAACAGAGGATGAAATGGTTGGATGGCATCACTGACTTGATGGACATTAGTTTGAGTAAACTCTGGGAGTTGTTGATAGACAGGGAGGCCTGGTGTGCTGCAGTTCATGGGGTCGCAAAGAGTCGGACATGACTGAGTGGCTGAACTGAACTGAAAATGACAAAATACTACATGTCTCCAACAGTTTAAGCTGCAGCTTTTACATTTTCAAGTGCCAAGGTTCTGCTGTGTTGACAGTAGTATATCTTAGATATGTAGTTAAGTACCAGCTGCCTCTTCTGCAGGCTTCTTCAAAATATCTTCCACAGTAAATCCTTATCCTTGTGATGATGTACTCTCCCTAGGCTGCAGAGGGCAGGAATGCTTTTAACTATTTTAGGAAATTTGGGAGCTGTTATAGATCCCTGTAGGCTGGGTATCTGTTCCTCTGCAAAAGCCATCATGCACTACCCAAGCTGACTTTCAACCAATAGACCATTTAGAGATTGAAAGGTTATTTGCTTTTTTCTTTCTTATCCACTGGTCCATTCTCAAGCTCTTTTTTTGACCATGTCCTTCCTATTCCCAGTGGGGGACCATTTCTTTTTTCTGTTCCCTTTCATTCTTTGTATTTCTCCTTAATTTTAGGTAGGGGATATATGCATCTGGGCATATATTGAGATAAAAAATAGGACAGATACTTTTTAGCAAAAGCCCACATCTGTATGTTAAAATTATCTCTGACTTTGCTCACTAGATGACTTACCCTTAGAAATCTAAACTGATAGATGTTTCTCCCTTGCATTGGTTCCAGGGGAAATCAGCCTTGTGGTCCCACCTGTTACATTATCAGGAAAATCGGCAGAGAAAACTCACATCAGGAAGCCTCAGTACCTCAGGTAAGATGGTCTTAGCACCATTGGGCAAGCTCCCTCCATTCACTTTCCCATTCCCCACTGAAGTGATCCTCTTTAGCAGACTGTTCCACGTCAATGAAGCCTTCACTCTGTAGTGTTTAAGCCACAGGGCTCTCTGGACCACAGAGCATGCCAAGGCCGTGGGGTTTGCTTTTATTATGTGTTTCTATACACTTTTAATGAGTGAGATAGAAGATTTATATCAGCAAGAGGCCACCCTTAGAATAAATTTGGATTTTAAATGAATTTGGATTGACACTGATGCCCTGTATTTGGAGCAAGTGTTTTCAGACTCTTGTTTTATTTCTCTGAGATGAGCGTTGAGATGATTTCCCATCAATTAAGAGAGCCTGTTTGTCAGTGTCCTGCCTTGGAACTTCTCAAAGTCCAGGCCTGCTGTGCATGATCCCTTGAAGTTGCTTTCTGTTTCTATTTTTAAAAATATCAAAGTTGGCAAGGACCCCAGAAATCGTCTAGTCCAGTCCCCTTATTTTACAAGAGACAGAAACTGGGATCCAGAGAGGAACTAAATTTACTTAAGATCATACAGTGAATTGATAGAAGAGGCCAGATCAGGAGTCAGGCCTCTTGTCTCCTGGTCTGCTGTTCTTTATAACCTCGTGCAGTGTCTTTTCCAGGACTGTCTCCCTTCTTCCTTTTCTTCTTGGCAGCATCTCCTCTTCATACCATCCCTCACTCTCCTCTCTCTGCCAGGGAGTTTGTTTACTTTTCTTATATGTTCTTGTCCTAATGGTAAAAATCAGTTTAAGTGAAGGTGAAAAGGTAGTCATCAACTCAGTGTTTATTGTCTTTGCCCTTGAAATAGTTGATCTCAACAAGCAGTCACTGCATGGGGAAAATATCAATAGTTTGCAAAAAATCAGATTCAAAAGCTCCCTGAGTAACCTCATAAGAAGTTTTTGAGTCCACTTTCTGGGTATGAGAACAAAATCTTCTTAGGAAAGCCATGGAAGTTATTGCCAAGGGATAAAGTGTAGCCACAAAGTCTCCGCAGCTGAATGATGAGGATACTAATTTTAAACATTGGGCCAGACATGGGGATATACAGGAATTGTGTCTAGAAGTCCTAAGCATTCCTTACACATCCCCTTGGTCTTTTTGTAGTGCATTTTGAGGCAGGAGTAGGACATGAGTATAGCCCTGAGCGGAACCACTGCTTCCAAGGATTATGTTGAGAACATGTTGGATTAGGAGCCAGAGGATCTGTGTTCCTTCCAGTCCCAACTTTGCTGCTTGCTGACTGGGGGCAAAGCAGCTCACCTCTCTGAATTTTAGTTTTCTCCTCTGTGGTACTGTCCATGGCTATCTTATAAGTTGTTAGAGAATTAAGTGATACAGCATGCATAAAAGTATAAAATCTGGTACCTGATAGGTACTTAACGTTCATGAAATGATTGATTAAAGTGTTTTCAAAGTAACCAGCTTTTTTTCTGTAGAAATTTGTGATTTGAGATAAAAAGAGTACTTAGCTATTTTGGTAGTCAGATCTCTTTGGATTTAAGCAACTTTTTTTTTTTCCTAGGAATATTTCTTGATTCAGAACGGAGGAAGTCTGATGCCAGCTCCGTCATGTCTCCCCTGAGAATCTCTCTCATTCAGGATATGAGGTCAGTCTGGGCTCATTTGTGATTAGCCACTCGAATTCTGTTTTCAGTTGCTGCTTAGGAGTCCACTTTAAATAGCAGAGTCTCAGTGACCTGGGCTTCTACAGCCTCTCATTTAACCAGGAAGCCTCCTCAATGGTCCTGTGTTTCATGATGCATTTGTAGAGCTGTACAAGCAGTTGTGTTTCCATAGATTTTTGGAGAATTATATCAGGGTGTTTCAAGGCCTAAGAGCTCTGGGGTTAGCCTTGCTTTTTGAAAGCTGTACTGTCTTCCTCACCAACCCCCTAAGTTATGGTGAGCCTATCCTTCAAAGCTTCATGGAAGCTCAGGATTTTGAGAACAAGAGAGATGGAGTCTCTCAGGACAGGGTGGGACTGCCTCACCAGGCTTCCTTTGGCATTATAGGGGAGGTGTTGGTAGTGAGTTCATTTCCCACCCCACCCTCCACTTCGCTTTCCCCATTTGTCCTTCAGGCACATCCAGAACATTGGAGAAATCAAGACTGATGTGGGAAAAGCCAGAGCGTGGGTGCGTCTGTCCATGGAAAAAAAGTTACTTTCCAGACACCTGAAGCAGCTTCTCTCAGACCATGAGCTCACCAAGTAAGGCCATTCCACTTGGAGTATAACCAGCTCCTGAGAGTGGTGGGAGGGATTGGAAACCCATGGGAAAGGAGAGTATGTGGTGTATCATTACTGCTGAATTCAGCTAAACTCAAATTGCATGGGAAGGTTTTGCAGCCTTTCTTCTTTTTCTTTATTCCTTTCTGTGTAGAACACTATTGTGTACTACACTGCAAAATATGTTTTCTGTTTTCCTGTTGTTGAATAATAACTCTTCTGGCAGTGCTCAACACAGCATGCTTGTTTTAGTAGGAACATTCAGACATAAGCAGTCGACTGGGTGCTCTCTGAACTGAGTCTGAAGGCCTGGATTCTTCAGACTAAGCCACAACCACTACCGGAAGCACTGGTCCTCCCTTCTGGCTGTTGGTTCCTTTTATGGGACCTCCTGTGGTCTATTCTGGCTCCTTCAGCCGCTGGTCAGCCAGTGAGCTCTTGTTGAGTTCTACCTTGGGTCAGTTCCCATAAAGAAGATGGGAGGATTTTCTTGTTTGGGTGATTTTTGTGATGCAGCATTTCTTCTTCTCCTTCTTTATCTGTAGAAGATAATTCTATTATTATCTGTTATCTATTCTTCCTGTCTTCTCAACCTGCATCTCTCACCTCCCCAAATAGCTTTCTTGCAGAGGTAGTGAGAAGAATGGAACCCTCATTGAGTACCTCAGAGTTTTGGGGGTCCTCCTCTCTTTGTGGCACTCAAATGACCTACATACTTCCTGGGCATAGGATGTTTTATTGGTCTCTCTCTTGTCTTCAGGGGGAAAGGATTGGAGAATTGAAAAGAAACTTCTAATATATCCGCTTACCTTTTTTGTTCTCTCCTGAGCCTAGGGCTAGCCCAAAGTAGCTAAGTTCTCGCTTTTCCTCGCTCCTAGAACCACTAACCCTACAGTTCTCTTCTCTTGATTTTATGTTTGCATTCATTCTGTACCCAGATTACTAGAGCAGGAGGGAGAAGGCGGCTGTCCCCCTTCTCTGATTACCATCTCTCAGTCTTCTCCTATATGTAATACTTTTGATTCTTTCATCATCAGCAAATCTATTGGGGATTTTTCTTTTTGCTATTTCCTTGAGCATCTTTTAATGGTATCCTTTATTATGTGACTTGCTTGTTGATGATAAAGCAGAGAAGCAGACCTTGATGATAAAGCAGAGAAGCAGAAATTTTATGTAAGTGAATTGATTAAAACTGTAGAATCTGTTTTTATTTAAAGTGAAACTGTGATTTTTTTTTAAAGACTTTATTGTATGTTTAAATCACAACAAGAGGCTAGTTTCAAAAGCTTGATAGGTTAGGGAGCTCATTTTGAGAGGTTATGAAATAGCAGTTCTTAAAGTGCTTGAATTTGATTCCCTTTAAGGATGAAAAGGTATAGGAATAAAAGAAGATTGGGAGACAACTAAAAGAAAACAGCCTGGAGTTTGGAAGGGAGTCAGTTGCATACCAGTGTCTGGAGGCCAGTTGTGTGTCCTAGAAAAATCTGTGGCTGTGTGGGCACTGGGGTCTGACAGGATAGGAGAGATTCCTGTGGGGTGGTGTGGGCATTGTCTGTTAGGAGATGGCTCCAGGTTGGCAGGAGGACAGGGTACAGAGGTAGCTGAAAGGGGCCCCAGTCCAGGAACTTTATGATAGAGTCCAGGGCAGTAGATGGGTCTAGGGCCTGTAAACTTAAAGGTCTAGGCAGGAGCAGACAGGGCCCAGACCTTGGTGAGGAGGCTAATTTTGTTTTTTTTAAACTGTGGCCCTGTTAGAGGACGACAGCTCAGAATTCATTTACTACATAGTAACTTCTCACATGATATTCTGACCCCTGTGCTACTTCAGTGGCTAGAAAATGAGGAGAGTTTTGCTGCCACAGACTGCATTTTGGGTGGGGTATAGGGAGAGAGAAAGATACTTCATCAAAACCTACCTACTCCTCCATCCTACCCCTCTCATCTTTCTTGTCAGTTTGCTTACAGCTCCAGCCACTTTAGACCCCTCATACTTCTCAGGATGTGTTAAGCTCTTTCAGGGCCTAGTCACAAGTTTTCTTTGCTGGGGTCTGCCCAGACACCCCAGCGACCTGGTCCATTCCTCCCCAGGCACCCATAGCATTTGTTACAGTACTTGTTCATTCCTTTTTTTTTTAAACCACAGGTGGGGTGTGTTATCATTATCGTTATTTGTTTGCCACTTATTAAAATTTGCTTTCTCTGCAGCAAAAGAGACAGAGATGTATAGAACAGACTTATGGACTCGATGGGAGAGGGCGAGAGTGGGATGATTTGAGAGAATGGCATTGAAGCATGTATAATATCATGTGAAATGAATCGCCAGTCCAGGTTCGATGCATGATACAGGATGCTCGGGGCTGGTGCACTGGGATGACCCAGAGGGATGGTATGGGGAAGGAGGTGGGAGGGGGTTCAGGATAGGGAACACATGTACACCCGTGGCGGATTCATGTTGATATATGGCAAAACCAATACAATATTGTAAAGTAATTAGCCTCCAATTAAAATAAATAAATTTATATTAAAGTATAAATTAAAAAATAAAAGAGAAACTGATGTTGGGAAAGATGGAAGGTAAAAGGAGAAGGGGTGAGAGAGTCAATTCCTAGGTGGGTTGATAAGAAGTCCAGGGTACCGGAGGAGGAGAAAGGGGTCTGTGGCTCTCAAAGCAGAGATGGGGTCTGAAATTCTCAGGGAGAAGGAAAGGACAAACATCTTTTTCCTTTTTATTTTTCTCTACATTCATTAGTCTTAGTTACATAAAACAGTTTTTCCTTTAAGCCAGGAACTGATGATTACACAACAAACAATTCAGTTTAAACTCCTCCTGGTAGCTTGGACAGTAAAGCATCTGCCTACAATGCGGGAGACCCAGGTTCGATCCCTGGGTCGGGAAGATCCCCTGGAGAAGGAAATGGTGACCCACTCCAGTATTCATGCCTGGAAAATCCCGTGGACCGAGGAGCCTGGTGGGTTACAGTTCATGGGATCACAAGAGTCAGACACGACTGAGCGACTTCTCTTCTAAGGTTTATATAACAACAGTGTATCCTGATTGAGGACAGTTTCTCCTTCCTGAAACCTGGCTGATCCTGTTATCTTAAAATATAAATTATGGGAGTAGGTCTAGTAAGATCTTTACAAACTTGAGACATTCTTTTGATTTATAACTAATTTTTAAAAGTATGTAACTTCCTTGCATAGACTAGCGAGGAGGGCTTTCTCTGCCCCCTTGTGATGTCTATGTCAGAAGCTTTCTCTGTCCCTTTTTATACTTTAGTAAAACTCTGCTATACAAAAAATAAAATAAAATTTGCTTTCTTTGGAGGTGGGAACCATACACCTTTCCTTGTATGCATTTTCCCTACTTAGGTTCCTGGTTTTGAGTCTGTGTGACCCCTTGCTTAGCTTTACCTCCCACATACACATTTCAGGTCCTTAGCTGGTGTTCCATCTGTCTCCTTATTTATTGCCACTCCCTGGGTTTCACTTTCATGCCACTTTCACCCTTCAGCTGTGCTGAATTTAAATTTCTTGAAGTTGGTCATGTCTTTCCCTTTATCTCTAAGAAAACTATTACTTGTAGGGCAGATTGCAATCTCTTTAGCCTGAATATTTAGGCCTGCCTTCATTTTACGGAGAAGGCAATGGCAACCCACTCCAGTACTATTGCCTGGAAAATCCCATGGACGGAGGAGCCTGGTAGGCTGCAGTCTGTGGGGTCACGAAGAGTCGGACACGACTGAGCGACTTCACTTTGACTTTCATTTTACCCTAGCCAGACTTTTCAGTCTCTTGCTAACTGTTTACTTCCCCGAGCTCTCAACTCTAGCTAAACTGGCTTTTATACCCTGTCCTCCTTCTGCAACCCCTGTCTGAATGTACTGTCCTTCAGGCCCCTTCTGTTCTAGGACCATCAAAGCTTACGGCTCTTTCAGTTTCCGGAGAGAACCTTTTAGAGCCTTTTATTTGGCAACTTGTTAGGTTATGTATTGTGGCCTTGAGCAGGTTTATTCATCTAGACCGTATTTGAGGATAGGCTTCCCTCTCTGGCTCCTGGGTTGGTGAATTATCTGTGTGAAGAACTGTATAAACTGTCTAGGTAGAACCTCACAGGTCTGCTGAATCCCACACTTCTCTGGCATGGTGATGGCAGTCTGGGCAGGCAGGACAGGGACCTTGCTTTGTTCTCTGTGTGTTTCTCTGTGCTGTGGTCCTCTGCATTGGGCTTTTTGTGTCCCTGATACTTAGGGAAGATAGGCCCTCTGTGCCTGCATTGTCCAGCAGAGGAGTGAGCAGTGGACGGATGGGGATGGGAGGAAGTTTGAAAAGAGGGTAAGAACATTCTCTGTACAGCTTTTCCTTACCTGAGACCTGGATCATTCCATTCCTTGCCTCTGACATGTTCAGAGCAGTGTTCTGACCTCTGGGTCTCAGGTCTGCTGAGGGTCTGAGACTAGCTCTGGTAGGAATGCTGACCACGACCTCTTGCCATTGCTACTTGCATGCCACACACTGGGATGATGCCCTGTAGAAGCCTTCAGGTTAGCAATGAGGTCCCACAACCTCTGACACTTTACAGTAACGTCAGCTCTTGGACACGAGTAGAGCTTGGCTTTTGTTGTTCCTCTATAGGTTAAGCTACTTTCACGTTACCCCTCAGATGGAGTTGCTGGCTTTGTTCCTTTTTTAGGTGGCTACAGAACTTTGAGGCTTGCCCTCATGTTCTTTCCTTAGCCATCTCCCTCCGGAACTGAATAATTCTAGCCTCTTTCCCCTACTTTTGGCTGAGAGACTGATGTGTTACCTCCTCTCCGACAGAAAACTCTACAAGCGCTACGCCTTCCTGCGCTGTGACGACGAGAAGGAACAGTTCCTCTATCACCTCCTCTCTTTCAATGCCGTCGATTACTTCTGCTTCACCAATGTCTTCACTACTATCCGTGAGTGGCCCTGTGCTCCCCCCTAGCCTTCCCATTGCCAGTCTTCATGAACCTGTCAGAGGCTAACTTACTGACCCCTTTTTAAATCAAGAAGATGATCACTTGTCCTTTCTTCTGTGGGGAGAGAGGTCTTTACTAGCGCTCCTTGGAGGTTGTTTTTTCTCTGAAGTTTCTTCTTGTTTTGAACTAGGATGCTCATACTTTTGGCCATTGTGTTATCACGGTGGTTGGGCACAGCTCTGGGGGCCTAAGATGGAGTGGGGTGGGGATGGTGAAGTTCACTGCCTGCTCTGCACACCTGTAAAGAAATCTCCCTTTTGTTTTGGGTTGAGAAAGTCATTCAATATCAGAGAAAGTTTCAGACTGGCCCTCAGGGAAAAGTAGCTCCTGAAGTAGCAGGAAGAACTCCAGACAGCTGTGGGAGGTTTGGGTCTGGACCCTGTTCTGCCCTAACTCACTATGGATCTGTGTCTGCCCCTGCAATGGGCCTCCATCTCCCTATTTGCAGAGTGAGGAGAAGGGTTTGAAATGGTCTCAGAAAGGCCCAGGATGCTCTGTTAGGTAAACAGTTGCTGTAGTCCATAAGGTCGCAAAGAACTGGACATGACTGAGGAGCTGAACTGAAGTGAGTCTGAATTTGCCCATGGCTAGTTGTTTGGCTAGTGACTCAGCATTGTGGACTCTTGTTTTCATATGACACTCATTCTCCTCCCCAGGGAAGAGGGTCATAGGCTTTGGTGGAAGCAGCGCTGGACTGGAATGTAGGAGGTCTGAGGGAAACTGTTTCCCTCTCGGGGGCTTAGGAAAGGATTGTGATGCCTGCCTGGCTTCCCTGGAGATTGTTACTAGAGTCCTTGAGATGACAGATAGAAAAGTGCTCTGAAAAGCCATTCAGTAGTGTTGAGTTGGCAGTCATGTTTAAGGGACAGTTTTTCTTAGCTCTGAGCTCACAGATGGGCGTGGACGTTTGGGTGATAACCCTGGGAGGAGTGAGACTGAGAAGATTGGCTAATGCTCTAAACTGGCCTCAGGCCCTGCTGCTCCAGGCTCTGCACCAGGAGCTGCAGACACGCCAGCACACCTGGGGCAGGCCAGGGCCTTCTCAGGTAAGGGAGGGATTCCTGATCTCCTCCAACGCCTTATGCCTTCCCCTAAACAGTGATTCCTTACCACATCCTGATCGTACCGAGCAAGAAGCTGGGGGGCTCTATGTTCACCGCCAACCCATGGATCTGCATCTCAGGAGAACTGGGTGAGACACAGATCCTGCAGATTCCCAGGAACCTGTTAGAGATGACCTTCGAGGTATGTGTTACCCGGGACCACATCCCCAGGCTCTGGGCGTCTGAGTTTCAGCTGCTACTTTGGCACCTTCCTCCAGAGTTTTATAGAGGCCTTGCTCTATACAGTATTATGTTTCAGCACAGCTGACCTGTCCCAGGATGACCAGAGGCCAGAGCCAAGGGTTGAGCTGAGGAGAGGGAGCCTGTCCTGTGTAAATGGTCTCTGGCTGGAAAACACCCATCGGGACTTGCATACCTCCCTGTCCATGGCGTGTTGAGGAATTCTCAAGAGTTCTTTCAGCTGCTGAACCCAAGGATTCACAGAAACCTCAGACTGCTCTGCCACTTCCAGAGCTTTCTGTTCCCAGGCCCTAGTTCTTCCTCTAGGTTGTAGTATCTTTCTTTCTCAGCATCATTCCTCATGAGATAGTACTGTACTGCCAGCTTTGGTGGCAGGTGGAGCTATGAGCTCTGCAGCTTGCAGGCAGCTAGTCAGATCTCTGCCTCTGAGCAGTGTGGCACTTTTCTCCTATTTTCTTGACCTTCCTATCATCTCTGTTTCCCTGTTCTCTTACAGTGCCAGAACTTGGGGAAACTCACTACTGTGCAGATAGGCCATGATAACTCTGGACTCTACGCCAAATGGTTGGTGGAGTATGTGATGGTTAGGAATGAGATCACAGGACATACCTACAAGTAAGTGTTCTTCAGCTCTGCCCTGAGACAGTGGGGCCTGGTGTACTACCAGGGGCTGTGTTTGATGCCTGGGTATGTGGGCTTCTCAGGGAGACCTTTTAGGTGTGATAGGCTGAGTCTTCTTGTTGGAAGAGACAAAAAAGGGTTTTCCAAGTGGATGTGTCTGCTACCACTGTCCAGGCCACCCATCACTCAGGTGGCTTCCCTGGTGCTTCACAATGGGATGAGGAGCAGGGCCACGAGGGGTCCCAGGCCAGTTTCAGAGCCTGTCGCCAGGGATCGGCTTTGTTGATGGCCTTTGTGGATCAGCAAAGGGAAAGACAGTGAAGGAGCTGACAGCTCTGACAGGCTATTGCCTGAACCTCAGGTTTCCATGTGGCCGCTGGTTGGGGAAGGGCATGGATGACGGGAGCCTGGAGCGGGTTCTGGTCGGGGAGCTGCTCACATCCCAGCCTGAGGTGGATGAGAGGCCGTGCCGGACCCCACCCCTGCAGCAGTCTCCCAGCGTCATCCGGAGGCTCGTTACCATCTCACCCAACAACAGACCCAGTAAGTGGAAGGTGGGGCTGGGCCCTCACACTGCCCAGCCTGGAGAGTGGGCAGATTTCTGGGAGCCCTGATGAGGGAGCCCAGATCCGTGCCTGCACAGCTGCTTCAGGAACTACCTCTGCAAAGCAGCATCAGGCGTTGCCACCCTCCTCTCATGAAGCAGTGCAGGGATTTGGCACTCCCATTAGAGGACTGGGAGGAGAGGGGAGAGCTCCTGGAGCCAGGCCCAATCCTCTGTGCTATTTGTATGTGACCCTATGGAGGAGAGGGGTCTACTTTCTGGCCTTGCCTGTTTTCACTATCAAGTTCCTGACTTCACTGTCAAGGTTTGGCACTCTTTTGGTTGCCAGAATTCCAGGGCAAATAATAAATTTTCCGAGCATCTGTTAGAGACCAGACTCCAAGGTATCACAGATGTTGCTTTTTGTCCTAAGATTTTAGGAAGAGCTAGCTCCACAAAGTTGGGTGAGCCAAGAGCAACTCAACTCTTCCCAGGGTCCAGGCTGCCCCACCTCTCCTGTGGGCCTTCCCTATGTCCTGAGTCTTTTGCTCTGTCAACCAAGCACTATTAACCTCTGAGATTGGATATCTGCTTGATTTTTAATCAGAGCTGAACACTGGGCAGATCCAAGAGTCCATCGGTGAGGCAGTCAATGGCATCGTGAAGCACTTCCATAAGCCTGAGAAAGAGGTGAGCCTCCCTACCCTCCAGTCCAGGGCCTTATATTGAATAAGAGAGAATAACTTTGTTCCAGGCTCAAAGATGTGCCTCAGTTAGTTTGAGATTCAGCATATTCCTTCCTCCGGGGACCTGTGCCTAGGGTTACCCTGTTTTCCTTACATTTTGACAACACAGCAGAGTCCAGTGTGTGTATTTCTCTCGTCTTTATGAATCTGTCTGCATCTCCTTAATAGCGGCCACATTGGCTTTGGCTCCTACTGGGGACCCAGAACTATCATCTGTTCACTCAACAGCTTTTCACTGAGACTGGCTCTGAGTTGGGCCCTTCCAGATGCTGGGAGACTAGACAGGTCCCTGCCTGAGTGTTGCTGCCGTCCCAGGTCTGGGTGGTGGGCTTGGGGTATAGTGGTTGCAGGGCATCTTGATCACGCTAGCCTGGCACTCTCCCCTGTCTCCTTATATAGCGAGGTAGTCTGACGCTGTTGCTTTGTGGAGAATGCGGCCTTGTCTCGGCCCTGGAACAGGCCTTCCAGCATGGATTTAAGTCACCACGGCTCTTCAAAAATGTCTTCATTTGGGATTTTTTGGGTGAGTTGGGCTAGGATTTGAGGGTGGGAAAAGCATGCAGACGTGAGGGGATCATCAGCCTAATGTGTGGGTGCTGACCACCAGGGTCTGAGATACAGAAGCCAAATCAAGTGAGTCTCAGGTTAGATCTGTTGTTTGGTGGCCCTGGCTTTTCTTGAAGGTAATGAGACAACACCCCTACCCCCACCCTACCCCACCGTTCACCCCTCATCTCCTGTGAACTGGATTGGAAAGACTCTTTCCAGGCATCTGTTATATATAATACGGGCTTAGTCATGAGCCCTCATACTTCCTACTTGTAGGTCCAAGAGGCCAGTTGATAGCACTGGAGTCCAAGCCCTTTGTTAGACCCCACCTGGAGAAATAGATGCAAGAAGCTTCTTCCTCAGAAGTTTTGTTGAGAAAGGACCATCTTTATATCAAGAAGCACATTAAGGAATTTAGAACACAGAGCTAGGGAACAGAAGGATCATTTTGAACTGTGACCAGGGACATCAGAACACCCTTGTTCTCATTGAGTTACCTGCATTGACATGGAGGGGCCTGAGGTAGGACAGTCAGGGATAGGTTCGTTTTGAAAGTCTCTGTCACTGGCAAGCTTTTCTCCTCTTCACAGAAAAAGCACAAACCTATTATGAGACTTTGGAGCAGAACGAACTTGTCCCTGAGGAAAACTGGCATACGAGGGCCCGGAACTTCTGCCGATTTGTCACAGCAATCAACAATAATCCCCGGAACATTGGCAAGGATGGCAAGTTTCAGATGCTGGTGTGCTTGGGAGCCAGGTACTGCAGCCCCGTGGCCCAGCATGCAGGCAGCCAGCCTTGCAGGTGGTGCTAGAGGTGCTGGGGGTGGGGAATATCCTGCGACCACATGCCCTTGGTTGGGTAAGGCCTTGTGAGCTTGGTGGACGCCCTTAATTTCCTTCATATACCATGTGTGTGGGGGGTGTGGGGATGAGAACATATGTCTAGTTGGGGAGGAAGGGCCACATTTTGATGGGAAGGAATAAAACTGCCCCCCTGGTAAAATCTGAAGCAGAGTATATGTATCTAGTCACTCCTTCAACAAACATTTGAATGTGCTAGGTCTCATGGAAGGTATGGGAATAAAGCTGAATAAAAACATGGTTCCTACCATTTAGAAGTTCACTTGTCCTAATTAAGTACAGCACAAAGCAGAAGCTTGGGAGAATTTGATAAAGTACTCATTGATAAGGTTTGCTGAAAACGCAGAGGAGAAAGACCAGAGGAGGCTTTGAGGAAGAGGTGGCGTTTGAGGTGAGCCTTAACAAAAGGATAGACGTCAGGAGGGGACTTGAAGCAGACGAAACTAGCAGAGAGCCCCTAAACGAAGCAGAGGATGTGGGGTTAGGAATTAGCAGGCAGAAGGTGGGATGGGCGGTAGTAGGATGGGGGCCTTGAGGAGCTGGGACAGGGTTGATTAATCAGGGGACTGAAATGATAGTCATTTGATATCAGGAATGGCACACATCAGAGTGGACAAGATTGTTAGGGGTTATTCCAGGGGTCAGGTGAGAGCACAAAGACCAGATAAACAGGGTGGTTTATTTAGGCCGTGGAAGGGAGGAGTTGGCATAGTGGTTAAAGACAGACTCTGGAACCAGAGTTGCCAGGTTCGCATCGCAGATCAGCTACTTTCTGGCGGTGTGCTCTTGAATAAATGCTTGTCTCCATCAACCAGTAGATGTTTCTTCATCTCTACTATGGGGATAATAATAGCACTGATAGCAGCTCCCTCACATCATAGGGTTGTCATGAAGGTTGTCTCTTATAAAGGGGCCTGGCACATGCTAAGTGCTATTTGTGTGTCAGCTTGTTGTGTATTTTTGGTGGTGGTGGCTGTGGAGAGGAGTGAGGTTCTAGGAGATGGAGGATGTGATGCAGAGGAGATGTAGTGTCTGGTTGACGGCGTGTCTGGAGGGAAGAGGGGGCAGCAGGGGAGGAGGAGCAGGCCTTGTGCGGATGACAGGGTCTGTTTGGATCAGCATTCCTGGGACTGGGTAGCCCCCAAGCAGATTCTGACTGTGCTCATGCTCAGTCGTGTCTGACTCTTTGTGACCCTATGGACTAGCTGGTCAGGCTCCTCTGTCCATGGAATTTCCCAGGCAGGAATACTAGAATGGGTAGCCATTCCCTTCTGCAGGGATCTTCTGACCTTGTAATTGAACCCAAGTCTCCTGCATTGGCAGGCGGGTTCTTTACTACTGAACCACCTGGGAAGCCAGGTACCTCCCAGTAGGAGCCTTTTAAAGCCTTATAAGGCATCTTCACCAGGTGCTCTTAGGGGAGGGGGAAGGGGACTGTGGGGAGAGACCTGCTTCTCCTGCTTCACACTTGGTTCAGGAGGTGATGGGGCAGGTTCCCCCTTGGGCTTTCGCTAACTTTCTCCCGTCCTTCTGACCCATCGGAACGGATCCTTCCTGCCAGAGACCACCTCCTGCACCACTGGATCGCCCTGCTGGCCGACTGCCCCATCACTGCACACATGTATGAGGATGTGGCGCTGATCAAAGACCACACACTTGTCAATTCCTTGATCCGCGTGCTGCAGACGCTGCAGGAGTTCAACATCACACTGGAGACGTCTCTGGTCAAGGGCATCGATATCTGACCTCCCAGCACCAGCCAGCAGCAGGACCCAGAGACTCGCCTGCAACTTCGCCCCTTCTTCCCAGAGGGACCTAAGCGAGTTGTGCAGGAGATGAGAGATGTACACTCACTGTAAAAAGAAAAGTAGAGGATTTTTGGAATAAATAATCTATTTTAGAGTTTATTTGCTGATTTGCTTTTTACACACTTTCATGTGAAAGAGTGATAGGGAGAGGGAGGTGAGGTTGGTGCCGCTTATTTTGAAGCTGGCGCCCTCCCTCGCCGTGGCCACGCTGGAGCCTGCGGCCTCCCTGGACTGAGCCTGCGGCGCCGCGGGGCAGTTCTGCCTCCTCGCCCTGCCGCGTTAATGAGGCCATTCCACATCGTTTTTAAACTAATGTTTTCTATATTAACATTATAGATATTTGGCTTTCACGGGCCACACAGGTGTGCTGAGCAGGAATCCCCACACTCCAATCAAAGGGATTTTTAGTAGTGCCTCTGTAAGCACTGATGAGTCAGCCCTACGTCTTTTCTGTTTTGTCAGTATTATTTGGGAAGGTGACATGCCGGGATAGATCATCGTGCGGAGAATCACGTTTCCTCTTGGCACACAGTTGCACAGAAGTAAATATAAGCATGTTTTAACAGGTTTTCCTTTTTTTTAAAAATGTATTATTTATTTAACCCTCCATTGTATGTTTTAAGTCTTTTTCTTTTATTTTTTCAATTTTTTTTAAGGAAAGAAAAAGCTGTCCCAGTCTAACTGGCTGTTATTACTGTTAAATTTATGTTGTTTTGCAACTTACAAACCAGCTGCAGTATGGCCCACTTAATAAAACACCTGAAACAAAACTGTGTGGGCCCCTGACTTTGGCGTGGGGGCTGTGTGGAGTGGTGGTGGAGAGCACAGTTTGATCTGAGAGGAAGGGGCTGTAGCACTGCCTGCCTCAGCAGGCCTGCCCAGAGGGATGAGGGGCTTTGGGTCCTGGATCCTATCCACTGTGGTGCCAGGAGCTCCCATGGCTGTTTGAGAGGAATGCAAATAAGGGTTACTTTCCCACCTTCCAGAGGAGGAGGCTGAGGCGGGGGAAAAAGACCTAAGTTGCAAAGATGGTCAACTGACTGAGACAGGATGGGCCATTTCTTAAGGGTAAGAAAGACCAGATACGGGAACACTGGACACATGAGATCTGTCTGCCCTCGGGAAAGAAAGCTTTTTCCCAGCGTGGCAGGTGATAGAGCTTTGTCAGTTTCCCAGAAATCAGCTTGTGTGTGGTGTGCTCAGTTATGTCTGACTCTTTGAGACCCCATGGAGTGTAGCCCACCAGGCTCCTCTGTCCAAAGGATTCTCCAGGGAAGAATACTGGAGTGGGTTGCCATTTCCTCCTCCAAGGGGTCTTCCTGACCCAGGGATTGAACCTGTGTCTCCTTTGTCTCCTGCATTGGCAAGCAGGTTATTTACCTGCTGAGCCATCGGGGAGGCCCCGTAAGTCAGCTTGATGTGTTTTTATTTTTCAGCCAAGCTGCTTTGGCAGGAAGCTCCAGAGGTGTAGCACAATCAATCACGTACAGCCCCTCAAGCCAATCAGTGTCCTCTTGTATGCTTCCCTGACTTGGCATGTTCTGTTCCCTCTGCCTGGTATGCCTACCCTCATGTCTGCTTGTGTTCTTTATTCAGGGTTTACTTCAGGCATCACCTGCTGACTCCTCCCTGGGCAGTGTTAATCTCTTTCATTGTGCTCCTGCAGTTTCTTAGATGCTAGGACTTCCTTTCTGGGTTGGCATTGTCTGTTTTCACGTTGGGCCCACTTCTTAGGGAATCACCTGCTAACTCCTCCCTGGGTACTGTTAATCTCTTTCATTGTGCTCCGGTAGTTTCTTAGATGCTAGGACTTCCTTTCTGGGTTGGCACTGTCTGCTTTCACGTTGGGCCCACTTCTTAGACTGAGCTTCTAGAGGGTGGAGAGGGTCTATGGTTCATCTCCCTCCCTGGTGACAGGCATTCTTTAGTTCAGTTCAGTCGCTCAGTTGTGTCGACTCTTTGTGACCCCATGAATCGCAGCACGCCAGGCCTCCCTGTCCATCACCAACTCCCAGAGTTCACTCAAACTCATGTCCATCGAGTCAGTGATGCCATCCAGCCATCTCATCCTCTGTCGTCCCCTTCTCCTCCTGCCCCCAATCCCTCCCAGCATCAGAGTCTTTTCCAATGAGTCAACTCTTCGCATGAGGTGGCCAAAGTACTGGAGTTTCAGCTTTAGCATCATTCCTTCCAAAGAATACCCAGGACTGATCTCCTTTAGAATGGACTGGTTGGATCTCCTTGCAGTCCAAGGGACTCTGAAGAGTCTTCTCCAACACCACAGTTCAAAAACATCAATTCTTCGTCGCTCAGCTTTCTTCACAGTCCAGCTCTCACATCCATACATGACCACAGGAAAAACCATAGCCTTGACTAGACAGACCTTTGTTTACAAAGTAATGTCTCTGCTTTTGAATATGCTATCTAGATTGGTCTAGATTGCTGGCATATTGAGTGCAGCACTTTCACATCATCATCTTTCAGGATTTGAAATAGCTCAACTGGAATTCCAACACCTCCACTAGCTTTGTTCGTAGTGATGCTTTCTAAGGCCCACCTGACTTCAACATTCCAGGATGTCTGGCTCTAGGTGAGTGATCACACCATCGTGATTATCTTGGTCGTGAAGATCTTTTTTTGTACAGTTCTGTGTATTCTTGCCACCTCTTAATATCTTCTGCCTCTGTTAGGTCCATACCATTTCTGTCCTTTATCGAGCCCATCTTTGCATGAAATGTTCTCTTGGTATGTCTGATTTTCTTGAAGAGATCTCTAGTCTTTCCCATTCTGTTGTTTTCCTCTGTTTTCTTGCATTGATCGCTGAGGAAGGCTTTCTTATCTCTTCTTGCTATTCATTGGAACTCTGCATTCAGATACTTATATCTTTCCTTTTCTCCTTTGCTTTTCATTTCTCTTCTTTTCACAGCTATTTGTAAGGCCTCCCCAGACAGCCATTTTGCTTTTTTGCATTTCTTTTCCATGGGGATGGTCTTGATCCCTGTCTCCTGTACAGTGTCACGAACCTCATTCCATAGTTCATCAGGCACTCTGTCTATCAGATCTAGTCCCTTAAATCTATTTCTCACTTCCACTGTATAATCATAAGGGATTTGATTTAGGTCATACCTGAATGGTCTAGTGGTTTTCCCCACTTTCTTCAATTTAAGTCTGAATTTGGCAATAAGGAGTTCATGATCCAAGCCACAGTCAGCTCCCTGTCTTGTTTTTGCTGACTGTATAGAGCTTCTCCATCTTTGGCTGCAAAGAATATAATCAATCTGATTTTGGTGTTGACCATCTGGTGATGTCCATGTGTAGAGTCTTCTCTTGTGTTGTTTGAAGAGAGTGTTTGCTATGACCAGTGCGTTCTCTTGGCAAAACTCTATTAGCCTTTGCCCTGCTTCATTCTGTATTCCAAGGCCAAATTTGCCTGTTACTCCAGGTGTTTCTTGACTTCCTACTTTTGCATTCCAGTCCCCTATAATGAAAAGGACATCTGTTTTGGGTGTTAGTTCTTAAAGGTCTTGTAGGTCTTCATAGAACCGTTCAGCTTCTTCAGTGTTACTGGTTGGGGCATAGACTTGGATTACTGTGATATTGAATGGTTTGCCTTGGAAATGAACAGAGATCATTCTGTCGTTTTTGAGATTGCATCTAAGTACTGCATTTTGGACTCGTTGACCATGATGGCTACTCCATTTCTTCTAAGGAATTCCTGCCTGCAGTAATAGGTATAATGGTCATCTGAGTTAAATTCACCCATTCCAGTCCATTTTAGTTCACTGATTGCTAGAATGTCGACGTTCACTCTTGCCATCTCCTGTTTGACCACTTCCAATTTGCCTTGATTCATGGACCTAACATTCCAGGTTCCTATGCAGTATTGCTCTTTATAGCATTGGACCTTGCTTCTATCACCAGTCACATCCACAACCTGGTATTGTTTTTGCTTTGGCTCCATCCCTTCATTCTTTCTGGAGTTATTTCTCCACTGATCTCTAGTAGCATATTGGGTACCTACCGACCTGGGGAGTTCCTTTTTCAGTATCCTGTCATTTTGCCTTTTCCTACTGTTCATGGGGTTCTCAAGGCAAGAATACTGAAGTGGTTTGCCATTCCCTTCTCGAGTGGACCACATTCTGTGAGACCTCTCCACCATGACCCGCCCATCTTGGGTGACCCCACAGGGCATGGCTTAGTTTCATTGAGTTAGATCAGGCTGTGCTCTGTGTGATTAGATTGACTAGTTTTCTGTGAGTATGGTTTCAGTGTGTCTGCCCTCTGATGCCCTCTCGAAACACCTACTGTCTTACTTGGGTTTCTCTTACCTTGGACGTGGAGTATCTCTTCACTGCTGCTCCAGCAAAGCGCAGCCGCTGCTCCTTACCGTGGACGAGAGATATCTCCTCACGGCCATCCTGACCTTGAACATGGAGTAGCTCCTCCTCGGCCCTCCTGTCCCCGTGCAGCCGCCACTCCTTGAACGTGGGGTTGGTCCTCTTAGCTGCCTCCCATGGCCTCGGGAGCGGTTAGCTCCTCCCGGCCGCCACCTCTGACCTTGGACGTGGGGTAGCTCCTCTTGGGCGCTCCTGCGCTGTCGCAGCCGGGCACTCTTGGGTTCTTCCTTCTTTAGAGGATCTTCCTGACCCAGGGATCGAACCCGGGTCTCCCACATTGTAGGCAGACGCTTTACCGTCTGAGCTACCAGGGAAGGTTAGGCATTCTTCAGGTGAGGCTTTTTGAAGAGGTGAGGAAGCAACAGGTTTCGGGGCAGCCGCAGTGCACCGTCCTGCCAGCAGGGGGTGTGAGCGGGTCGCGGGAGTCCAGGTGTTTTTGGAAGCTGAGGTTGGGGAAGTGGGAGGGAAAGTGCCTCAGAGCACATGTGTGTTGTGGGCGCTCGGCCAGAGATGACCTTAAGCCAAATGCTTTGCACACACACCTCTCCCTTTTCCTCACAACTTGCAAGGCAAATTTAGATTATTCTCTAAGTGAGGAAATTGAAACTTGGAGAAGTTTAGTCACTTGCCCAAGGCCACACATCACGTAAGTCGTCGGCAGTTACCAGCACTGTTTACTCCAAGCTTGTGGCTTTGGAGCTGCTCCCTTACTGGATTCAGGTCTCTGCTCAGATGTCCTTAGAGAGACCTCCCTGACCACTAAAATACCAAGTCACTTTTTATTCCCTGTTCTTTATTTTCCTTCCTAACACCTGTAACCTGCAAATACTAGTTATTTGCTAATTTTAAACGTAAGCTTTATGAGGAAGAACCCGACCGACTTTGTTCATGAAGTACTAACTGACACCTGTTTTGTATCTAGTAGGTGTCTGTCGAATATGTGAATTCATTGGCAATTGTTAACATCACAAACTGTGGGCCAAAGTTGAATCCTTGCTCTGCAACTGGGACTGAGAAAGCAAGCTGTTTACTCACTGTCGATGAAATGGGAATGGTAATAGTGACTGTATCATAGGCTTGTTGTGAGGACTGAATAACTCTGCATGTATACGTAGAACAGGTCAAGTGTATGTAAATGCTGGTCATGGTTATTACCGTATTGTGTCAAGCCCTGTCCTCAGAGAGCTCAGAGGCAAGTATTTCGGGGGGAGTAAGACATCAGGAGAGATCAGAGAAGGCAATGGCAACCCACTCCAGTACTCTTGCCTGGAAAATCCCATGGATGAAGGAGCCTGGTAGGCTACAGTCCATGGGATCGCAAAGAGTTGGACACGACTGAGCGACTTCACTTTCACTTTTCACTTTAATGCATTGGAGAGGAAATGGCGACCCACTCCAGTGTTCTTGCCTGGAGAATCCCAGGAACGGCGAAGCCTGATGGGCTGCTGTCTATGGGGTCGAACAGTCGGACATGACTGAAGCAACTTAGCAGCAGCATGACATCAAGAGAGATACTGCTCACCATGACCATATCTGCTTAGGATGCAGGATTTTTAGATGAGTGGAGGTTGCATGTAGAGCGAACTGCATGGGCAAAGGCGTGGCTATGTGAATGTGCCCTCCCGACTGGGATGCATGGGGAAGCCTAGTACTAGTGTTAAGTCAGACAGGGAGGAGAGCAGATGTGTGAGCCCACAAAATGGGAGACAAAAGGCTGACAGGTATCCCAGGGCCTTGAACGTTGCTGGTGCTCAGTAGATGTGGACTGAATGAATGAACGCACGCTGCAGACACCAGAAACCAAAGCCATACCACTTGTATGCGGCCCTCCTTGTGCACATGTGCACCTGTGAAGAATGCTGCTGCTCCGAGCCCTCCTTGTCTGATTGTGGAATGGAAACCTGGGGTCAGAGCGTAACTACTGGGCTAAGACATGACAACTGCGTGTCCCCAATGCATCGTGCAGTCTGAACAGGTCACCTGGAGTATGTGCTCATAACCACATGTATGGTCTCACTCAGGGCAGACTCACCCATGACAGGACCACATCTCAGAGCAGCAAGAGGGGGCAGTATTGTATAGGTAACCTGGGGGTATCTCTCCTCTGCCTCCTTCCAGCTTGTGGGTGCTGATTACCTGAGCCAGTGCTCAAGCCAGTTGGAGATAAATGGCCTTCCTGGATGTGGTCATGTGACTGACTTGCAAACGGTCCAGTGGGTCTTGGCTATGTGTGGTGGGTGCATGGCACCCTGCTCTTGGTTATATGCTTAAATGGAGGATGCTGGTGGCCTCAATAAGCTAAAAACAGTGGAGAAACAACGCCCTTTCTAGCAGATGCTTCCGAGAAGGTGAGTGTGAATCACATTTTACAAATCAAGGCTCTCCTGGAACCATCCAGCTCTCTGCCCCTTCTAACAGCTGATTGTGCTGTGTCTCACTTTATACTGTGTTTTGTTTTATAATCTGCTGCAACTCCTTTTTCGAATGACATAGTAGAAAAGAACAGACACGCTCGGTAGCTCAATGTTTCAAGGACACTCAAGTCAACTGCGTCTCCAGCAGCTCCGGGGAGGTCAAATGCATTCAGTTTGCTCAGCAAGCAGCCCTTCCTGCCTCGGCTTCTGCACCTGCGCTAAATCAGTGCTTCCCAGACTCTGAGATTTCAGGGACTGGTCAATAAACAAGCAGATGAACTCAGTGAATTGTTAGAAAGCGAGCACCCTTGTAACCACCACCAGGACAGGAATAGAGCTTTACCCACCTTCCCAGGTTCCCCACTCCCCTCTTCCAACTTGTTGACCTTCACTGAAACCACTTCCTTGAGTTTCTTTTATTGTTTTATCACCCACGTGTGCATCCCTATACTCTATAGGGTAGTTTTACTATTTTTTAAAAACAGAAACCCACTTTATTATTTATTTATATTTTTGGGCTCACCTCTGGGCTTATGGAATCTTAATTCCCCAACTGGGGATTAAACCTGGGCCCCCGACAGTGAAGTCGCCAGGTCCTAACCACTAGACCACCAGGGAACTCCATAGTTGTACTATTTGTTTGTTTTTGTTTTTTAACTTGATGCATCTCTTTTAATCTGAAGAGTCTCCTCTATCCCTGTCTTTTCCTTACAGTTTATCTGTTGAGGAACCTGGGCTGTTTGATCTGTAGTTTTTCCACAGCCTGGATTTTGCTGGTTTTATGCTGAGGGTGCAGTTCAGTTTGCTTTTTTATTCTCTGCATTTCCTGCAAATCAGCAGCTAGAGCCTCAGGTTGGATCCCTCTTGAGAAACCTGTATGCAGGTCAGGAAGCAACAGTTAGAACTGGACATGGAACAAGACTGGTTCCAAATAGGAAAAGGAGTACATCAAGGCTGTATATTGTCACCCTGCCTATTTAACTTCTATGCAGAGTACATCATGAGAAATGCTGGGCTGGAAGAAGCACAAGCTGAAATCAAGATTGCTGGGAGAAATATCAATAACCTCAGATATGCAGATGACACCACCCTTATAGCAGAAAGTGAAGAAGAACTAAAGAGCCTCTTGATGAAAGTGAAAGAGGAGAGTGAAAAAGTTGGCTTAAAGCTCAACATTCAGAAAATGAAGATCATGGCATCTGGTCCCATCACTTCATGGAAAATAGAGGGGGAAACAGTGGAAACAGTGTCAGACTTTATTTTGGGGGGCTCCAAAATCACTGCAGATGGTGATTGCAGCCATGAAATTAAAAGACACTTACTCCTTGGAAGAAAAGTTATGACCAACCTAGACAGCATATTCAAAAGCAGAGACATTACTTTGTCAACAAAGGTCTGTCTAGTCAAGGCTATGGTTTTTCCAGTAGTCATGTATGGATGTGAAAGTTGGACTATAAAGAAAGCTGAGCACCAAAGAATCGATGCTTTTGAACTGTGGTGTTGGAAAAGACCCTTGAGAGTCCCTTGGACTGCAAGGAGATACAACCAGTCCATCCTGAAGGAGATCAGTCCTGGGTGTTCATTGGAAGGACTGATGTTGAAGCTGAAACTCCAATACTTTGGCCACCTGATGCGAAGAGCTGAGTCATTTGAAAAGACCCTGTTGCTGGGAAAGATTGAGGGCAGGAGGAGAAAGGGACGACAGAGGATGAGATGGTTGGATGGCATCACTGACTCAATGGACATAGGTTTGGGTGGACTCCAGGAGTTGGTGATGGACAGGGAGGCCTGGCGTGCTGCAGTTCATGGGGTTGCAAAGAGTCGGACAGGACTGAACTGAATTGAACTGAACTGGACTGATGAGACTCTAGGCATGTGTTCATTTACCAAGTGGTACATCATGTCTGGTGGTCACTTCTATTGGTGTTGGCAGCCACTGATGTTCAACACCTACATCCGGTAACCAATGCACTGGAGGTTGCAATATGGACATATTCTAAGCTATTATTTTGTTTTCATTTATTAGAGGGAGTAATTTTATAAGGAGATGCTACCCTCTCATCTATTTGATTTCTGAATAGAGTTTGTATAGGAAAGGTAGGATAAATATTTAATCATTTCCTTTTATTTACTCAACTTTTAAGATAATGAACTGGACTGGTTCCCTGCTATCCTCAGAAGGTGGCTATTTAAAACAATTGTTATGAACTTAGAAGTTAAAACCTACCTGATGGGTTTCATTTCGTGACAGTTATTGTCTTTATTGTCTCATCTTGGCTGTTGGGAGTCCCTTCAAGTTGGCTCCTGAGTTGTTTGCCATGACTCTTGTGATTGCTTTCTGGCATTTCCTAAGTTCCTCTTGTATGTTTTCTATCCTAAACTTGGAATCAGCTATTTCTCTAAGAAGCCCTGGGTTTCATGGGTGCCTTGCCCCTACGTATAAAGGCAGTCCTGCCACGCCCTGCTGTTCAGGCTCAGTTATCTCCACCAAGATGGTGACTCTTTGTCTATGGGTCCTCAGACACATGGAATGCAAAGTGCCCTGGCTGGTGGCAGCTGGGACCTGCAGTTCCATGGACTGGGATCTGTAGAATGTAGTTCTGTGTCCCCTGGAAAGCATGTGCTCCCTTTGGAGGACAGTGCTTCCAACCCCACAGAACCCAGAACCACAGAAAACAGGAAGCACAGTGGCCCTCAATGGACTCTTGGAAGTGATGAGAAGTGTGGCCACTTCTTATTCCCCTTGGTTCCTGGAACCAGGTATTCTTCCATAGGGACAGAGCAGCACTTGAACTTCTCTGATATAATGCATATGCTGGATCCTGAAGGATGACATACCATTCTTGCAGATTGTTGCCTCAGATGCCTTCAGAAGGCTATTCCAGGGCCCCTTAGGGCTGGTATCTTCTGGATGGCACAATTAAAAAAAAAAAAAAAGAAAACTATGAATGTGTATCTATCAATCACCAGTAGATCTTAATGTCATGGGCCCACTTCCTAACTTCCTTCCCTGCAAACTGGGTATGCTGGTTGGATGCAATGGAATTCCATACCTGGGGATCAGGTACTCTCTAAGCTTCTGGATATTGGTGCTGACTGGCTCTGGGCAGGAAAGGCAAACTTATTTCAAGAGTAGATCTCTATCCCTGCGAGGATGAACTGCTGACCCTCCCTGGATGGAAGGGACCTGAGATAGTTGATTTGCCACCAAGGGATTTGTTGTTCTCCTCAAGGAATAATGCCGTATCTGAGGCTCAGCATTTGTTTCTTTCACTGGCAGAAGGCAGCAGCAGCTAGATGAGCTTTGGTACTTGGGCGTCTGTGCTGGTGGGCCTATGCATAGTCTCCATGTCTATCTTATGATAGACAACTCCATTCATCTGCTTATTGTGCCAGTTCCAGGATGGCCAGTGACAAAGTGGCTGAGTCATTTAATCTACTTAGTTCAGTCCTCTTCTGTGATGGATACTCTCTGGTGAGCGGTGATGAAATGACACCAAAATCTTCATACTGCCTGCCTCCTTCTAAATGTCCAATCACACGTCTCTACCCCAAACCTTCTTGTCCCCAATCTTCCAGACCCTTCCAGTCCCTTGACAAGCCTGCTATATTATTGACCACTGCTGAAGAATGTGTATCTAGCCTCCTGTATATACTTCTCCTTCCATTGCCAGGGGCAGCTAATTGGGAAGACTATAGAGTCTGCTAGACATTACCATTTGCAGCTTTGGCAAGATTTTCCCTTGCTTCCCACTGTCTTTCAAGGCAGCTCCTGGATGTGACTATCACACAGCCCTTGTCCTTTTTGACTTCCATCCACATACCAAGCTGACCCATCTGCAAACCAAATGAGGTTACCATTTCCATCTTACAATAAACTACTGCTGGCTGCGCTTGACTATGTCTTGGCCAGCTCGATGGAACCATTTATAACAGGAAGTTCATGACTTATTTTTCATCTGATGCTCATGGATAACCATTTCATCTAAACTAGGGCCCAGTCACATGCCAGGAGCTGCTTCTCAAAAGGTGTGTAATTCTCTGCTGTAGATGACATGACTTTGCTCCAGACTCTCAGGGGCCAACTTTATGATTCTTTTGCTGGGTTTTGCAATGAGCTCTAGATTGTATCTTTCCCCATCATTGCCACTTCCAGCAATATAGAGTCTGCTGAATCTCCCCCGCCTCCAAATGTTCAAAAGGTTTCTTTTCTTTAAAGTTGAGTAATTTTACTAAAATACATCTTGAGGTTGGTTGCCCTAGATAGTGGTCTCAGGTACATGGTGTGCACTTCCAATGTGAGGGGCCTTGGGTAGCTTTCCTTTCATTGTGACTGTAACACCCATCTTGGAGGAAACAAGCACTCTGACCCAGGTCATACCTTTCATGGTTTGAATCCAACTTAAAATTTTAGACACCATCTTGGCATCTTCTCTGCTGATCAGAATTCCTGTAGTTCCATATGGGCCTGCTGCCACTGTGCACACAGAAAGGTCTTGTTCACAGGTGGTCCAGTAGGTCAGCATAGTCCAGTCTTCTAGCTGTTAAAACACCAAGAGTATTTTAACTCACTTTTCCAACAAATATTTATTATATGTGTCAGCCACTGTTCAAGGCACTTAGGAAGAAACTGTGAGCAGATACTAAATCAGTTCAGTTCAGTTCAGTCACTCAGTCGTGTCCGACTCTTTGCAACCCCATGAATCGCAGTACACCAGGCCTCCCTGTCCATCACCAACTCTCGGAGTTCACTCAGACTCATGTCCATCGAGTCAGTGATGCCATCCAGCCATCTCATCTTCTGTCATCCCTTCTCCTCCTGCCCCCAATACCTCCCAGCATCAGAGTCTTTTCCAATGAGTCAACTCTTCGCATGAGGTGGCCAAAGTACTGGAGTTTCAGCTTCAGCATCATTCCCTCCAAAGAAATCCCAGGGCTGATCTCCTTCAGAAAGGACTGGTTGGATCTCCTTGCAGATGCTATATAGTGAAATACATTTCTTCAAAATCATCCAAGGTAAGGGGAGTGAGTGAGAGTATAGGGAAAATAAGGCTGCCATGAGTTTCTAACTGTTGAGGCTGGGTGAGGAACATGGAGGTTCATTATACCAATGGATGTCTCTACTTCTGTATGTTTGAAACTTCCCATAATAAAAAGATTAAAAAATACATATGGTTCTTGCCTTTAGGCAGATTGCAATCTAATGAGTTAGATACAAATTTTTGAAAATCACATAAATGTCAAGTTGCAACTCTGATAATTTCCTTGAAGATATCCAGTGCTATAAGAGCCTAACATGAGGGGTCAGGAGGACTTCCCTGAAGTTGAAGGTCAAAGTTAACTAGGCAGATGGGCAAGGAGGAGAGAAACTTCTAGAGAGAAGGAGCAACCTTCTGCCAAGTGTCTCCTTCTGTGGTGGGAAGGAGCACAAAGCACACCAGACCCAAAAGGGGATTTGCTTAGTTGAAGCAGAGGCTGGTGGGGAATGTGGTGGGAATGAGGCTGAGTGACTGCTGGAGCCCAGCTGTGCGGGGCCTTCAAGACCACCTTGAGGGAGTTCTCTCTTTACCATTGGAAAGAACCAATGCTTTTGAACTGTGGTGTTGGAGAAGACTCAGAGCCCCTTGGACTGTAAGGAGATCAAACCCAGTCAACCCTAAAGGAAATCAGTCCTGAATACTCATTAGAAGGACTGATGCAGAAGCTGAGGCGCCAATACTTTGGCCACCTGATGCGAAGAATGGACTTATTGGAAAAGACCCTGATGCTGGGAAAGACTGAAGGCATGAGGAGAAGGGGACAACAGAGGATGAGATGGTTGGATGGCATCACTGACTCAACGGACATGAGTTTGAGCAAGCTCTGGGAGTTGGTGATGGACAGAGAAGCCTGGTGTGCTGTAGTCCATGGGGTCACAAAGAGTCAGACGCGACTGAGATATTGAATGAACTGAACTGATTGGAGCTCTGAGAGGTAAGGGTTTCCTGGAGGTGGATGATGCATTCAGATTTGCATTCTGAGGAAGAACTCCGGGAGATGGTGACGGACAAGGAGGCCTGGCGTGCTGCGATTCATGGGATCGCAACGAGTCGGACACAACTGAGCGACTGAACTGAACTGAACTGATGTAAACCTCCCAGCTAGTGGCCAAAGGGGAGATAAGAGAGACAAGAGCAGCTTGAACTAATGGTGGTAGAATCAGAGGGAAAGGAAAGGATTTTACAGTTGCCTCAAGAGGCAGGACTGACAGGACTTAGCCTCTGACAGGTGAGGGGTTATCAAGGTTGTCTCCTAGGCATTAGAGGTGCATCGTTTATACCCAGACTTGTGCTGTTAGCCAGGCTAAAATGTGTGGGGTAATGGTGAATACATCTGTGCTTCATTCACCTGCGGAACACGATCTGTTCTGAGCTTCCTTTACTCGTACTAACTCTGTAGGAGCTGAGACTGCCTGGGCACAACAGAATCTTTGAGCTGGAGGTTCCTTCCTTCCTGCCCTTTCCTTGACTCGGCTCTTTCCTCCGGGGTGGGGCAGCCCCTGAACACTTCTGTTTAGATTTGGGTCTCAGTGATCTCAACTTCCGAAAGAGGCTTATTATAGGATCTGACCTTTAACTTGAGCTTCACAAGCTGGACAATTCCAGCAATCTCGGAACTACAGGATTAATTGCTGAGACCCTGGTTTTGATAGCTTGCATGCTGACCCCAGAGCTAGTCCAAGGGCAGCCCTGGACCAAACTGTTGATTGGTTCAAACTGTTGGTTCCTGATGTCCTGCTCTGCCTTAGTAAGTTCTGGCCTCGGGGCACAGGCAATACCACCCCTACCTCTAAAGGCAGCCGTGGGCCAGGCAGCTCTTTGAATCATGATGCTTCACTTGTCGAAAACGTTAGTTACACCCGAGAACCATAACACAGAACACGGTAGGCTCAGGCTTTCCAGTAAAGAAACCGTTAGCCCAGATTGTGTAAGATTCTGTAAAAGCTTCCTGATTTTGTGGTTGTGCTTTATTATTTCGGTTTTGGCGTTTGGAGGCATTTCTGGCAAGAGCTGGAATTCAGTGACCTCAGCTCACCGTTGTTACTCAGCAAGCTGTGTGATTTGCTAAGCTTAACCCTCTAGTATCATGAGAACACATGGGTTTATATACCTTTGTAGGAAAAAGTAATCATAAAATTGAATTAAAATTGGTGCCTGGTTTTATTTGCAACAGATTGAATGTACTGAATTCACAATTGTGGGCGATGCTCATGGATAATGCTTTACTTTGAATAAGGTTGCTGAACCCCAAAGGCAGGCTTTAATTTGGGAAGCTGAAGAAGCTAGATTTTAGTCTTAGAATATTGTGGGTTCCACATACCCAGATAGTGTGCCTTCCTGCTTCTCGTATATAAAATAGATAATTTAGCCTTGTGTTATTGCTGTGTGCTAAAGAGGAAAGGATCTAGCAAATAAATGCCTTTTGAAAATAAGTCCATAGCAATTAAGAAAGAAAATGCAATAAAAGCATTCATATCAGAAATTGGAATTAAAAACTGTCTCTGTTTGCAGATGACATGATCTTGTATACAGAAAATTCTCAGGAGTCTACTAAATCTATGAAAACTAATAAATGAGCTTAGCAAGGTTTCAGAATATAAGATCAATATAAAAATGAATTGTGTTTCTCTACAGGAGCAATAAACAAACTGAAAGTAAATTATTAAAACAATTTATAACAGTATCAAAACAGAATAAAATACTGAAGAATCTTTAACAAAAGATGTATATTCTGCAAAATACCAGACATCACTGAAGGAAATTAAAGAAGATGGAAATAAATAGAATATGTTCATGGACCAGAAGACTTAATATTGGTAAGATGGCAGTACTCCCTAAACTGATCTATAGTTGAATGTGTGCGTGCCTGCTAAGTCGTTTCAGACATGTCTGACTGTGTGCCACCCTATGGACTGTAGCCCACCAGACTCTTCTGTCCATGGGATTCTCCAGGCAAGAATGCTGGAGTGGGCTGCCTGGCCCTGTCCTCCTCCAGGGGCTCTTTTGACCCAGGGATTGAACCCACGTCTCTGATGTCTGCTGCACTGGCAGGTGGGTTCTTTACCACTAGCACCACCTGGGAAGCTCCACAGTTGAATGTAGTCCCTACCGAATTCCACCTGACTTCACAGAAATTGGTAAACTGATCCTAACTGAAAATTCATGTGGAAATTCAAGAGACCTAGAATAGCCAAAACAAGCTTGAAAAAGAACTAAGTTGGAGGACTCACACTTCCTGATTTCAAAACTAATTACAAAGCTACAGTAATCAAGACTGTGGTACTGGCGTAAAGATAGACGTATATAGATCAGTGGAATAGAATTGAATTCAGAGATAAATTCTCACATTTACATCAATTAAGTTTTGACATGGCTGCCAAAATAATTCAAAGGGGAAAGAATAGTCTTTTTCAACAAATGTGCTGGGATAACCGGATAGCCACATGCAGAATAAAGTTGGACCCCCTACCTAGCACCACATACAGAAATGAACTTAAAATAGTCTTCAGGGAGGATAATGCTCGTGTGTGGTTTCTCAGCTGGGCTGTTTCTTCTCTCCAAAGTTTTAGTCAAATAGGCATTGAGCATAAATCCCATCCGGTGCTTGTGCTGGCTCTGCTAACAGAGATAAATCACAACCAGGCTCTCCCGGGGCAGCCACCCACACCTGCCCATATGATGTCTTCATCAAGGGCAGAGTCTGTAGACATGGTGACAAGAATGATGATGGTGATGATCGCTGACACTCTGAGTCAAGCACCATTCCAACCGTTTTATAAGTATTACTCCTTTGATTCTTACAAATATTGACCCCATCTCATAGACGAGGAAATTGAGGCAGAGATGGACTAACTTGCCACACAGCTGGTAAATAGCAGGGCTTCTGAGAGAGTGGGTGGGGAAAACTTGCAGGGGAAGGGCTGTACCTGTGCCAGGACTCGGCTGATGATATCAATAGAGAGAAAAGGGGCTGGCATCATAGTCGGCTGGGGCAAGGTGACCTTGACTACCGTGGCCACGGATCTCCTTGGAATCCTGTTGCTGACCTGCCAAACTGGATTCAGCAGCCCCATGGAACTCAGGGCCTGCCACGGCCTCCAAGTCCCACACTGCCCTCATGAGCATCTCCTTAGCCTATAGCACAGAGCAGGAGCTTGCGAGTAGTTGCTGGGGTCTAAGAACTTGACATTTCCACTTGCTCATGGCCTGAACTCCTAACTTCCATGGTGCTTCTCCTGAAAATGTGATTACGAAAGCAATAGAGTCGTTCTAGAAAATGCTCAGCCATCACACATGTAATGGAAAGACAAGCGGAAGAGCTGGTTCTGGCTTCTAATTCAGCCTGGAGGAGGGGGCTTTTTAAAGAGTTCTTGATGGTCTTTAGGATATGAAAGGTCAGGATATTCCTGCTGGAAAAAGCACATTCCACAAGGGAGGCCTCATACTCTATAAAGGAAGAAAGGACTTGAAGAATTTAGTGGCTCGGTGAAAGGTGAGGACGCAAAGTGGGACCCCGGGGGCAGAAGTGAGGGTATCCAGAGAGGGACCCAGCCACCTGTGAGAGGCAGGGGTCAGAGAAGAAGAATGTCCAGTGAGAACCCCCCAGAAGAAGGATCAGCCTGGACACACCAGGACACAGGCATTCCTGCTGATTTTAAGTTGTCTACCACACCATGCAGAATGGTAGCCCCTCAGCAGTGCCTCGTGCAAGATATTCTTTGGAGAAATCAAGGAGAAGGGACAATGTTTCATATTTGTGTTAATTATGGACAGAGAAAGAAACAGCTGTGGAAAGTGAGATGCCAGGGAAACTGAGACTGGCAGGAAGAGGAAATGGGAGTAAACAGAACTTGTGGTTCTTGAGTTGCTCAGTTGTGTCTGACTCTTTTCCAACTCCATGGACTGCAGCCCTCCAGGCTCTTCTGTCTACGGGATTTCTCAGGCAAGAATACTGGAGGGGGTTGCCATTTCTTTCTCCAGGGGATCTTCTTGACCCAGGGATTGAACCCACGTCTTCTGCATTGGAAGGCAAATTCTTTACCACTAAACCACCAGGGAAACCCAAATAGGAGAACTAGGCATCTGGAAATTCACACCAGTGTGGAGGAGGGCATTGGAATTTGCGCATATGTATACGTGCTTACATACGTTTGCTATATAGTTTCCTTAGTATAGAGGATGATGGTTTCAGCCATTTTTATTTAAATGTTAAAAGAAAGGATGATTCTGTGAGGCTGGAAGACTGCAGGATACAGAGATAAACAAGATAAACAAGTGGAGGAAAATAAAAATCCCTCTCTACCAGGTAAAGAGAAGAACTCCAAATATTTTGGCATATATATTTCAGACTTTTTTCTATGCACATGTGTAGTTCTGTTGTTCAGTTGCACAGTCTCATCTGATTCTTTGCAACCTCATAGACTACAGCACTCCAGGCTTTACTGTCCTTCACTTCTCTCGGAGCTTGCTCAAACTCATGTCCATCGAGACGGTGATGCCATCCAACCATCTCATCCTCTGTCATCCCCTTCTCCTCCTGCCTTCAATCTTTCCCAGCATCAGGGTCTTTTCCAATGAGTCAGGTCTTTGCATCAGGTGGCCAAAGTACTGGCGCCTCAGCTTCAGCATCAGTCCTTCCAGTGAATATTCAAGCTTGATTTCCTTGTAGTTATGAATCTAATTTTAAAAGTTGATTTAATGTGCACATAATTTTGAAGTCTGCTTTTTTTCCTCAACATAGTATTATGAACATCCTTCTGTTTCAATAAATATTCATCTTGTATCTTTTCTAGGGGCTGGGTGATATCTTGTATGAAGATACTAGAGTTGACAATCAAGCCTTAAAGTTTTGATTTTAGTTGCATTTTTATAAAAGTTAGAAATGCTCATAGTTTGAAGAATCAAATGATTCTATAAATCTTGCTATGAAAGATAGCAATCCCTTACACATTCTCCCTCTTTGCCCAGGAGCAGAAGCAACCACTTTCACGTCCATCCTATTAAGCTAATTATTTTGGTATTTACTTCTGCACCTCTGAACAACAGCCTCGCATTGCTATTTGTTGATGTTTCATCTTAGATATGATTTCTTCACTTCTTGATATGGAAATTGAGGACTTACCTCACGTTCCTCCTGTATTCCCAGGAGACATCTCCCTATGTCCTCCTGATAAAATGCTATGGTAGTTTTGGCTAGATCAGTGTGTAGAGTTTACATTATTATGGTTATGTAAACACTGTTGATGGCTACGTGGTGTAGTAAAATATGGTGAATTGTCCTTTCCCCCATAGATTTTCTTTTCTCTGGATTGCCCTGTGTTGCAGGTTGGTGTTTCCAGAGACAAAACTCTGAGATGGATCTCGGTGTAGGATATTTATTACAAGAATATCCTGAGGATCAACACCTGTGGATAGAGGGCGAGCAGACAGAATGGAGGTTTTAGGGGAGAAAGAAGTCAGACTGTCATGCAGGCTGAGCACAGCCTTGACTGATGCCCTGGGAGCTCTGGAGCCAGAGGGTAACTTAGGAATAGTCCCTTCAGTTTCATTTACATGCATTCGTCACTCATTTAACCCCTAACCCTTGGTCAGTTGGCAAAATCTCCTCTCAATGCGTTGGTTTGCACCAGATTTTCAATGTATTCCTATCTTCTCAAAGAAGTCTCTCCTGGACCCTTGCACCTACTCCAGGCTGCACTGGTGCTCCAGGCTCCACTGCCCTGCACTCCAGCCCTTGCTCCTGGGGCTTTTGTTGCCCCAGGCTCTTGTTTCCACATCACTCTGGGCTTCAGGGCAGCCCATTGTACAGAGGTTTCTGGTTCACTGTACTCCCCTGTATTGGATATTCGGTTTTCCTGTGTTCCATGCCACCTTCTTTCTTAGTTTAGTCTATTGTTTTAGTGGAGCATATCTTGTAGTCACATCCACAGAAAGCAGAATAATGGGCTACATATTTTTTTTTGAGATCTTAAATATATGAAAATGTTGTCATTCTTTCCTTACAGATTGCTAGTTTGGATATTACCCCCCTGCCTTCCAGTTTTAAATGCATTGCCTTGTGCCTTCTAGCTTCCAGCATTGCTACTAAGAAGTCCAAAACCACTCTGATGTCTGACCTTTTTCTGAGCCCTGTTTTTCCTTTCTGAGAACTTGTAGAATCTTTTCTGTTTCTGATGATAAAATTTGCCTCTGTGTGGGTATTTTCTTTCATCCATTGTAGGCACATGAGGGACCCTTTCAATTTATTTGGAAATTCATGGGCTTCATTCTCAGGAAATTTTCTTAAGTTCTTTTTCTTGGCTATTTTCCTCTCCTTTTTCTGTTTCATTTTATATTTTTCCTGGAATGTCTATGATTAAGACACTTCATCTTACCACTCACTCATTTTTCCATCTTTTGGTTTTTTGCTTTTATTTTTGGAAAATTTCCTCAGTTTTATCATCTAGCACTTTTCTAGTAGAGTTTTAAAAGGAAGCCTGACACATAAACAGCAAAGTGTAAAAATCACAAGTGTGCATTTAGCTCAGTGACTCATCAGAAACTGAAGATGCTTGCATAGCTCCAACCCAGGGAAAGAGTAGGTGAGGACTATTACCAGCAGCTCTCCTGTGTGTTTATCTCATCACCACTCACTTTCCTCCCCCAAACAATCATGATCCTAACTTCTAACACCATAAATCAATTTTGTTGTTTTCAAGCTTCAGCTTACATCAGAATCACCTGGAAGATTTGTTAAAAACAGATTTCTGGCACTCACTTTCAGAGTTTCTGATTCAATAAGTCTATGTCGGAGTCTAAAAATTTTCATTTCTAACAAGTTCCAAGTGATGCTGATGGTGAGAACTACTGGCCTATTCCTTAACTGAAAACAAATGGAATCATACAGTGTTTCCTCTTTGCTGTATGGTTTCTTTTGTTCAAAATTAACTTTAAAACACATGTAGCTGAAGTTCATTCATTTAAACTACTGAATAGTATGACTGTACCCTATAGTATGAAGTTATTTATCCATTTTACTGTTGATGGTCATTTGTGCTATTACCAGTGTTTGATTACTATAATTAATGGCTCTACAAACATTCTTTTGGAGTCTTTTGGTGAAAATGTGCACACATTTCTGCGGGGTATGTCCATGTAGGAGAGGAATTGCTGGTACACAGTATGGGTCAAGCTCTTTTCCAAAGCAGTTGTACCAATTTTTACTGCCAACAGCAGGGTGTGAGTGCTCTCCGTGCTCTGCATTCTACACAACACTTGATGTCACCAATCTTTGTTTCTAGCCATTCTAGTGCAGTGGTATCTCACTGTGGTTTATCTCATGCAAAATGGTTTTGCATTTTCATGATGACTGATATTGATTGTTTTTTCATAAGTGTATTGGTTACTTGGATATCCTTTTGGATGAAGTACCCATTCAAGCTTCTTGCTCATGTCTCTCTTGATTTATCTTTTTCTTATTGACTTGTAGTGATTCTTGATACATTCTGGATATGGCTATTAGTTGGTAATACATATTGCAATAATTTATTCCATTCTATGGTTTACCCTATTAATGGTGAATTTTTATAAATTGAGTTTTGTGTATGTAGTGAGAGCACCTGCAACTGTTTTTAAAAGCAAATTTCCAGTATATTATACAGTATTATATAACTATAGTCATCACATTGTACACTTGATTTCTGGGCTTATTCATCCTATATCACTGTAACTTTGTACTCTTTGACCAACATCTCCCCATTTATTCCACATCTCTGCCCTTGATAACCACCATTCTACTCTCTGCTTCTATGTATTTAACCTTTTTAGATTCCACATATAAGTGAGATCATGCAGTGGTTTTTTTTCTGTACCTGGTTTATTTCACTTAGTGTAATATCCTCCAGGTTCACCAACATTTCCATAAATGGCAGGATCTCCTTATTTCTTAAGGCTGAATAATATAACATTGTATACATGTATATAGAAGACACAGAGCAAGACTATGAAGAAGTGGATGTAGGAAATGGATGAAGAGTTAGCAATAGCAAAGAAATCTACAGTTGAAAAAGATAAATTGTAAACTGTGCTCTCACCATTTGGATGCTATGAAGAGGGAATATGTGAAGAGAGAATGTGAGATTTAAGTTACCTCCTTTTAAGAGACTTGCCTTTGTACCGATGACTATGGCCAAGAAGATGGAATGTGCTAATTTGTCAAAAACAATGAAGGCACACTCCTGGAGATGGGGTTGGGGTCCTTTTTCCAAAGCACACAGGGGGCTTAGGGGAGAAGTGGATACGTAAATGAAAAGAATGAATGAAAGTCCATGCATTGTTAAGAAGAGATCATGGGTAATGGATGCTTGAAGGGCAACAAAAAATATCCACTACATTTTCCAATGACTTTAAGCCTTGAATATTCTTGGAGCCCCTGCAGCACAAACAGGTATTGGCAGGGAAATTAGTTCTAAATTTTGCAGGAACTAAATAACTCTGTGATGAATTTGTCTGTTTGGTAGTCAGCACTGACTTCCAAGTCCTTCTAGAATGCCTTTCTGCACTGTGTAAGCTGACAAGCTAAAAAACCTCATCATAAACAGCATTTCTAGGCTCCCTTGCAGCTAGGATCCTGGATATGACTTATGTCCTGGCAGTGAAATGTACTTACATGAGACTGAAAAGTATGAGTGATTCAGAGGCTATTTTCCAACTGCTTCTGGTTTTGTTTGTTTGGATTTGGTCGTGAATAAGTCTATGGAGATAAACCTGACAACCAATTTCCAGGTCCTGAGAAGCAGTTGCTATGATGGCAACCTCCTCATCTTGATTCTTGAGAGTTTAATTAACTTATTAAAGGTACACAGACAAAAAGTGACAGGGTTCAAGCTCAGGTGTCTGAATTCATAGCTATTTGGAGAGCTCTCAAAGTTTGCCACAGTTGCACAGTTGTTGCTTCCCTGGCGGGTTAGGTCTGGGTACTGATCCTGAAGACCCAGCCTAGACCTCACCCCATTCACTGCTTCCAAACATTTGTAAGTGCTTAGTTTTTTCTTATATACTTTCAGAGCTACTTCAGTTTCCTGCACTGAAACCTTCTCACTAACATAATAAGGGAAACACCCTATCTCCCCAAATTCCAGGTTTCCTAATTACGATCATGCTATGGGTATGGAATAATAGCCACGTTTCTCCCAACAAGCAGGGGCAAGTACCTGTGCTTTGGCGTAGCTGTAGAAGAGCCCTGATAGAGGAAGTGAGGAAAAAGGACACCAGCCAGGTGTGGCTTCCGTGGGTCCGACGGGTGTGTGGCGGGATGAGAATTGCCTGTACTATGTGCCCACTCTGCCAGCGCTTGTGCTCTGTGCTTCAAAAACCTTGTCACATCCACAATTCGGTGTAACCCTGCAGGGCAGGTGTAATTACTTTCAGTTTACATATGGGGAAACTGAGGATCCGAGAGGTTAACAGGACCTGATCAAGATGCTTGGAGTAGTCTACACACTTGGCATATATACATTTACAGTTTTAAGTGTTCTTCTCCTCATTACAAAAGTAATGTATGTTCATTGTAGAAACTTTGTCATCATCCCTTTGCTGTCATGGCAGCAGGATGGAAGCAGGGGCTACTTTTTCTACATGTGTATTTACATAATTGTAACGTCTTTGCTTCTATTATATACGCTGCCCAGTTTTTGATATATGAACTCCATTTTCTTTTTTTCCTCTTTTTAAAAAATTGAATGGCATGAAAAATATTTCAGAAATGAGAAATAATTGACAAACTGGCTTGTGTTGACCTCTTAATAAATGAAAGGGCTGAGATAGTTATCTGCAGTAAAATTGCAAAATAGATAATTGAAAGGAATCACAGGTCACATCTTAACTTATTATCTTATTAATAGGCTCTATGAGCTAATTTAAAAGGATTATAACATCTCTCATATCAGTAATCTTATATGACGATTTTAATGACTCACCACTGTGTGTGTGTGTGTGTGTGTGTGTTTTGTTTGCCCATTCTCTTCCCACAGGCTTTAGGCAATAGTTAAAAATGTGGCCACAAGAATTTAGAAGATGTTATCTGTTGCCTGTCTAGCGTAATTGGTCCAGGATGATAACTCACTATAATCAGGTGTCCACATTTCGCAGGTATCATAAGAAATGCATGTATACTCTGTGGCTTAAAATGAACTACAAATACTACAAATAAGACTCCCATTGAAAAGTCCTATGATCTTCAAAAATGGCTGGGATCTGATTTCATTCAATTTTAAGTTACTTTTGTGGTCATGACAATAAAAACTACTTCTGCTCCAGTCCTCCTCTTCCTCCTCCTCCTTCTATTGCAATATATTAACAGTTACATGGTTCAACAACTAAAAAGTATAAAGACAATCATTGAAACTTCCCTTCTATTCTTTGCCTCTACGTACCCAGCCATCTTCCTAATTTCTTATATATCTTTCTATAAATTCTTTATGTATATACAAGAACAAACAAATATAGATTCTTGTTTTTCTGTTTTCCCACACAAAAGGTAAATATATACATACATTGTTCTGTAGTTTGTTTTTGTTTTTTTCATTTAAAAGAATATCTTGGAGATCTTTTCATATGCAAACATATAGAGTTTCCTCTTTCCTTTTTATAGCTATGTTAATGTTCTATTTTATGTATGTCATATAATTTATATTTCTGCCTGGGATTTTTGGCCATTTAGTTGCTTTTAATCTTTTGCTGCTACAAACAATGCTGTGATGAGCTTTGTACATAATATCATTTCATACATGTGAGAATTAACATGTATTAAATATTTCAGTTCAGTTCAGTCACTTAGTCATGTCTAACCCTTTGCAACCCCATGGGCTGCATCACACCAGGCCTGCCTGTCCATCACCAATTCCCGGAGTTTACTCAAACTCAAGTCCATTGAGTCGGTGATGCCATCCAGCCATCTTATCTTCTGTGGCCCCTTCTCCTGCCTTCAGTCTTTCCCAGCATCAGGGTCTTTTCAAATGAGTCGGTTCTTTGCATCAGGTGGCCAGAGTATTGGAGTTTCAGCTTCAGCATCAGTCCTTCCAATGAATATTCAGTACTGATTTCCTTTAGGATGGACTCATTGAATTTCCTTGCAGTACAAGTGACTCTCAAGAGTCTTCTCCAACACCACAGTTCGAAAGCATCAGTTCTTCAGCGCTCAGCTTTCTTTATAATCCAACCCTCACATCCATACATGACTACTGGAAAAACCATAGCTTTGACTAGATGGACCTTTTTTGGCAAAGTAGTGTCTCTGCTTAAAAAGATGCTGTCTAGGTTGGTCATAACTTTTCTTCCAAGGAGTAAGCGTCTTTTAATTTCATGGCTGCAGTCACCATCTGCAGTGATTTTGGAGCCCCCGAAAATAAAGTCAGCCACTGTTTCCGCTGTTTCCCCATCTATTTGCCATGAAGTGATGGGACCAGATGCCATGATCTTAGTTTTCTGAATGTTGAGCTTTAAGCCAACTTTTTCACTCTCCTCTTTCACTTGCATCAAGAAGCTCTTTAGTTCTTCTTCTCTTTCTGCCATAAGGGTGGTGTCATCTGCATATCTGAGGTTATTGATATTTCTCCCGGCAATCTTGATTCCACCTTGTGCCTCCTCCAGCCCAGCATTTCTCATGATGTACTCTGCATAGAAGTTAAATAAGCAGGGTGACAATATGCAGCCTTGACGTACTCCTTTTCCTATTTGGAACCAGTCTGTTGTTCCATGTCCAGTTCTAACTGTTACTTCCTGACCTGCATACTGATTTCTCAAGAGGCAGGTACAGAATGAAGAAGGTATACAATACAGAATGAAGCAGGTCAAAGGCTAACAGAATTTTGCCAAGAGAATGCACTGGTCATAGCAAATACCCTCTTTGAACAACACAAGATAAAACTCTAAACATGGACATCACCAGATGGTCAATACTGAAATCAGATTGATTAAATGTTTATTTAATTTAAATAGATATTTTAAGACTGCTTTTTCTAGAACTTATGTCAGTGTATACCCTCATCACTAATATTTAAAGTGCCTGTTTCCCTAGACTTGTCATGAGAATGTTGTCAAACTTTGGATTTTTTGTGTCATATGTTTAAGATTTATTTACATTTCTTTTAACTGGCCATTTTTTTGTGTGTAACTGGTCTTTACTTATTGACACCTAGGGGCTCTTTACATATGAAAGAGATTACTCTTTTGTGATCTGATATGAAAACATTTCTCCCAATTTCTTATTTATTCTTTAACTTTACTTATAATGTTAAACATTAGAGTTTTTTTTTTTGTATGGTTGATCTTATTAATTGTTTATGGCTTCTGGGTTTGGGGTGACAAAAAGACTTTCCTTACTATAAGATGAAAGGCATTTTCCCAGTTTTCTTTTAAAACTGTTGAGGTTTTTTAAAAGTTAACTTTTTTTTTTTTTTTTTGCCACGTGTCTTGCAGTATCTCAGGTCCCCAACCAGGGATTGAACCCAAGCCATGGCAGTGAAAGCCCAGAATCCTAACCACTAGGCTACCAGAAACTCCCCAAAAGTTAAATTTTGTATTCTTTTGAAGTTAACTCAGTGAGGCATGAGGAATGGATTCAACTTCATTTTGTCTAAGTGACTACTCATTTGTCCTAATACTTAGTGGTCCATATTTTTTCCAATGCTTTGGATGTCAGCTTTATTACATTGTGTCTATGTATGATTTTGTGACTATTTCTGGATATCATGTTCTCCTCCATTAGCCTGTCTGCCTTCCTATGAGCCAGCATTACACTGTGCTGATGCTGAGATTTGATGATATCTTTTACTAGTCCTAGTACTGCTACTCTTCCTCCCCTGCCATGGCTCTTCCTTTTCACATTTTTTATCACTGTTCTTGCTCCTTTCTTGTTCTATATAAACTTTAGAATCAACTTATATTATTTTTTTAAAGCCTAATAGATCACATTAAAATTTTGAATTAAGTTATGGAAAACTGACATTTTTATGATGTTTCATATTCCCGTCCAACGGCACGTAATATTTCTACTTGTTCAAGTTTTCTTTTGGATACTGTTTAGTAGTGTTTAAAAATTTTTTTCTTTACATAGAACTTGAGTATTTCTTATTGTCTTTATTTCCAGGTATTTAATTTTTTGTTGTTGTTGCAATTGTAAATAGTCTTTTCTTCCATCACCTCCTTTATATTGAGAAAACTTTATTTCTACACATTAATTTTATTCCCTACTAGTTTATTGTATTCCCTTATTGCTTGTTAGTTTTTCAGTTGATTTTCTTGAGTTTTTCAGATATCCAACGATATCACCTGTCATATTTCCTCTCTTCTAATTCTTATACCTCTAATTTATGTTGTCTACTTGATTTGACCATTATATTCTGTAAACTATAGTAAATTGAAATGATCATCTTTGTCTTGTTGCAGAGTTCATTGGAAATGCTTCCAGTATTTCCCCATTAAATCTGATGTTGGCTTTTGAATTGGGATAGATTTTTTCCTCATGTTTAAGAAGTATCTATTCATATGTTATTGATTTTTTTTTAATCAAGGATGTTTGTTGTTTAAAATCCCTTTACAATCTATGAAGATCATCTGATCTTCCTCCTCAAATCTACTTATAAGATTAATTATGTAAATAGATCTCATAATATTAAACCATCCTTGAATCCTGAAATGTATCCCACTTATTTATGATGCTGAATTTTGACTGCTAATTTTTTGTTTATAGAGTTTTTTTTATTGATGGTAATAAATAATATTGATCTATAGTTTTCTTTTTTGTGTACAATATTATGAAACTTGGGTATTAACGATGTACTTCCTTCATAGAAAGAATTTGACCTCTTTTTCTATGCTCAGGAACAATAAAAAAATTGGAATAATTTGTTCTTTAAAAGAATGACTTCTTCATTAGAATTTTTTCCATCAAATTATCTGGTTGGTCCTGCCGCTTTCTTAAGAGGTAGGGTAGCTCTTTGACAACTTCTCTCTTTCTCCCATACAAATTGGTTTCCATCATTTCTCTCTCTTCTGAAGCCAGTTTGGTGTGCATGGCTCTTCTGCTGTTTAGAAATCTTGGATTTTCTTCTTAAAAGTTGTCTTTATAATTACAGGATGTCTTTATAATAAGGATGTCTTTTATGACATCCTTCATCATCCATTTCTTTAGATAGTATCTGTGGCTTCCCTACTATGAAAATAATAAAACTAGTTCATATCCTACCATACTGGCAGCTGAGCTGTAGCAGCCGCAAGAAGAGAGCAGGGTCTCTGTGTGGGGCACTACTGAGACCCTGTCCATCCACAGAGCATGTTCCTATGGTGTCCGCACAAGTATTAACTCTGGCCTGAGCACTGGGACAGGAATTGCCAACACTCAAGCAGTAAACTGTCAGCAAATTATTACGAAGGAAAAGCAGACACATGCACGTGGCAGTCAAACATAGCAGGGAGTCAGAATTCTTTGAGGAGTTCAGGGTCTCTGGTTTTTAAAACTACTGCAACATTGTGAGGCAAATGGTCACAAGCTTAGAAATAGAAATCAAATATAAAAATCATTCCATTAGATAAAAAAGAGCAATTTTTACATACGAGGCTTCTGCTCAACCAATTATTAACAAGGAAGACAATTTTAAAATTAATTTTCCTTGTAATTAAAGATATAGCAATGGATATATAAACATATATTTTGAATTGTACACACATCATGAAGCCACTTTTGGTTTCTTAGTTGACCCTCACAAATTACAGGAAATGTGAAAGAAAACAATAACTGCAAATTATGAGCTGGTTCTGCCCACATGTTTGGTCTATGGTACCACTAATGCAGGCAAGGGAGCATCAAAGGTTTTTAAATAAGAGTTATCTTAGGGACTTCTCTGGTGATCCAGTGGCTAAGACAGATCCCAAAGGAGAGCCCTGGTTTCGATCCCTGGTTGGTGAGCTAGATCCTGCATGCCACAACTAAGAATTCGCATGCCAAAACAAAATCCCACATACCACAATGAAGATCAAGGATCCTGAGCACCAAAACTACTCCTACTGCTGCTAAGTCGCTTCAGTCGTGTCCGACCCTGTGCGACCCCATCGATGGCGGCACACCAGCCTTCCTCGTCCCTGGGATCCTCCAGGCAAGAACACTGGAGTGGGTTGCCATTTCCTTCTCCAATGCATGAAAGTGAAAAGTGAAAGTGAAGTCGCTTAATCGCGACTGACTCTTAGCGACCCCATGGACTGCAGCCCACCAGGCTCCTCAGCCCATGGGATTTTCCAGGCAAGAGTACTGAAGACCCAGCAAAGCCAAATACATATGTAGATAAATAAATAAATATTTTTTAAAAAAGGAATGATCATGTTTAGATTTTGACAGAAGTATTGAGGATGAACACTCATTATGTCTTTTCTGTTGGATGGTAAGCTCTTTGAGGGCAGGGCTTGCCTCTCATTCATCATTGTATCTCCCATAATGCCTAGCACAGCACCTGGTGCACATTCAGGCTGCACGGGGCAGTGGTTAGGAAGGAGGATCTGATGCCAGATATCTTGGCACTGAGGCCTGTTCTGCCACCTCCTAGCAAACTACTGAACCTCTCTTCACTTCAGTTCCTCTATCTGTGGAATAAAGATAGTGATGATATCTACTTTGTAGAGTTTCCATGAGGATTAAATGAGCTGATGTATGTGAAGTAGCTAGTATCTGACATTTAGTATTCACTTAAATGTTAACTACTATCACTTAAAAAAATATTTATTTACTTTATTTACTTGGCTGTTCTGGGTCTTAGCTGCAGTATGTGGGATCCAGTTCCCCAACCAGGGATCAACCCCAGGCCCCCGGGCTTGGGAGTATGAATCTTAGCCACTGGACCATTAAGGAAGTCCCAAATATTACCACTTTTTAGGAAAATTTTATTGGAAGAATTTTTAATCCTTTGTAATTGAAAGAGAATATTGGTGAAGTTTTCAGAGCCACTGAAGAAACACAGTCCTGGTATTTAGACCAAGATAGCATCAACATTGTGAATAAAACAATCATTTGCTACTTAGGCTCCCAAGAGGATTCAACCCTACCCAACTATCTTTCTCCCATCATACTCACAGGGTTACCTTCTACCCAGCCAAGTTTCCTAATGGAAGCTTATCTGGAACTGAATAGGAATATTTTTTGCCTGTAAATAACAGAAAATCCAACTCAAAAAACTTCAGTGAGCTACTGCTCCACATTCATTATGATGGCTATTGTTTAAAACAACACAAAACAGAAAGTAAGTTTTGATGAGGCTGTGGAGAAGCTGGAATCCCTTGTGCACTGCTGGTGGGAATGTAAAATGATTTAGCTGCTATGGTCATTAGTATTGTGGTTCCTAAAAATATTTAAAATAGAAACATCATATGATCCAGCAATTCCACTTATGAATATCTACTCAAAAGTATTGAAAGCAGGCACACAAATAGATATTTGTACACCCACATTCACCACTATATTATTAAAATAGCCACAAAACAGAAGCAACCCAAGTGTTCATTCACAGACGAATGGATAAGCAAAGTGTGGTATACACATACAATGGAATACTATTCAGCCTTAGAATTTATGTTACATGAAATAAGACAGTCACTAACACTGTATGATTTTATTCATATGAGGTACTTCAGTTCAGTTCAGTTCATTTCAGTCACTCGGTCATGTCCGATTCTTTGCAACCCCATTGACTGCAGCATGCCAGGCCTCCCTGTCCATCACCAACTCCCGGAGGTTATTCAAACTCCTGTCCATCGAGTCAGTGATGCCATCCAACCATCTCATCCTCTGTCATCCCCTTCTCCCGCCTTCAATCTTTCCCAGCATCAGGGTCTTTTCAAATGAGTCAGTTCTTCGCATCAGGTGGCCAAAGTATTGGAGTTTTAGCTTCAACATCAGTCCTTCCAATGAATATTCAGGACTGATTTCCTTTAGGATGGACTGGTTGGATCTCTTTGCAGTCCAAGGGACTCTCAAGAGTCTTCGCCAGCACCACAGTTCAAAAGCATCAATTCTTCGGCACTCAGCTTTCTTTATAGTCCAACTTTCACATCCATACGTGACTACTGGAAAAACCATAGCCTTAACTAGATGAACCTTTGTTAACAAAGTAATGTCTCTTCTTTTGAATATGCTGTCTAGGTTGGTTATAACTTTCTTTCCAAGGAGTAAGGGTCTTAATTTCATGGCTGCGGTCACCATCTGCAGTGATTCTGGAGCCCCCAAAAATAAAGTCTGACACTGTTTCCACTGTTTCTCCATCTATTTGCCGTGAAGTGATGGGACCAGAAGCCATGATCTTAGTTTTCTGAATGTTGAGCTTTAAGCCAACTTTTTCACTCTCCTCTTTCACTTTCATCAAGAGGCTCTTTAGTTCTTCACTTTCTGCCGTAAGGGTGGTATCATCTGCATATCTGAGGTTATTGATATTTCTCCCTGTAATCTTGATTGGAGTAGCCAAATCCGTAGAAACAGAAAGTAGAACGATGGTTGCCAAGAACTGGGGCTGGGTGAAGGAGTGAGTGATTACTGTTGAATGAGTACAGAGTGTTAGTTTTGCAAGATGAGAAAAGATCTGGATGGTAGTGATGGTTGCACAACAGTGTAAATATACTCAATGCCATTAAACTGTGTACTTTAAAATGGTTCAAATTGTAAATGTTATATATTTTTTACAATTTAAAAAGCAAAGAATAACTTTAAAAACCAATTCAAACAGTAAGGAAGGGGCTTACCTAGTAACCCCATCTGCCAATGCAGGAGACAAGGGTTTGATCCCTGATCCAGAGGATCCCACTTGCTGTGGAGCAACTAAGCCTGCATGCCACAACTACTGAGCCTGTGCTTTGGAGCCCAGGAGCTGCAACTACTGAGCCTACATGCTGCAAGTACTGAGGCCAGAGTGCCCTAGAGCCCATGCTCTGCAAGAAGAGATGGCACTGCAACGAGAAGCCAGTGCGCAACTAGAGAGCAGCCTTCCTCTGCACAACTAGAGAAAGCTCGCACAGCAGCAAAGACCCAGTGCAGCCAAAAATGAAGACATACAGCAACAACAACAACAGTAAGGAAGTGTGCTGGCACACACACCTGGAGACCCTGAGCTGGGGTGTACCTGCGGGTTGGCTTCGGTGTTCCTCTTGATTTACTCTCTTTGGGTTGGTATCAAGATGGCTGCCACAGTCTCTCTTTCACCACACCCATATCATAGCAAGAAAAGAGGACTCTTCCATTCCAAGCTTTCAAGCAAAGAGACTGAAATTGCTTCTGATTGGAACACCGTCATGTGTTTATCCCTGAACCAATGATTGTCGCGGGGGAATGGAATGAAAGTACTGATCTTCTTAAACCATCTCCTGAGCCTGAAGTTGAAGGTGAGGCAGCTTCCCTCCGAGGAACAGGGGTTATCTGGGGCAGGGGAAAACATCTGTTGTGAGGGACAAAAGATCAAATGGAGGTGGGTCCAGATCAAACATACTGGAAAGGTTTTTCAGGAGATGTGAAAGCCATCCATGGAGGAGAAATGAATGTGTGTGTGAGAGCTGATGGGTTTTCTTTTCTGCATTAGTTCTCAGGACCTGCTAACCTGCAGACTCTAGTACTTTCATCCGTATCTCATTGCTGTCTGGAGGACGTCTCAGCAAACACCTTTCCCCTGGGGTACAGTATCATTTGTTAATCAAGACATTGCATTTTATTTATTGAGACCCACTTTGTGTCTTTTAGGCAAAGGGAAGGGTGTGAGCAAAAGAAAAGATACATGAGGTGGGAAATGGCAAACTCCTGATACAAGTAGTTCAGTGTTGCTGGAGCATAACTTGTGGGTAGAAGAGAAGTTGGAAGGGCAGAGGGTGTCAGGCAGACCACAAAGCTCTTTGGCTAGGCAGTTCTTGTTTTAACTTACTTTTTGAGGTAAAACACATACAATAAGGTGCATAAAATGTTTTACATGTAAGCCAGCGTCTCAGTGAATTTTTATATGTATACATCTATCACCCAGATCAAGATCTAAAACATTTCTAGTGTTCCAGAAAGTTCCTTCATGCTTCTTCCCAGTCAACACCCATTCCCAGAGGGAATTACTATCCTGGCCTCTATCACAATTCATTAGTTCTATCTGTTCTTAACCTTCATAGAAGTGGAACTGTACAATATGTACCCTTTTATATTTGGCTTCTTTCACTTAATGTAAAGAATCATGAGATGCCTCTGTGTCATTGAATGTGTTAGAGTTTGTTCATTTTATTGTCCTACAGTATTCCGTTGAATGAATACCTCACAATTTGTTTATGCATCCTCTATTTGATGGAGATCTGAGTTATTTCTAGTTTTGTGCTAGTGTGAATACAGTCATTATGAACATTCTTGTATGTGTTTTTTTGAATAAACACTCATTTCTCTTGGGTATGTACCTAAAAGCAGGTAGTCATGCTTTGCTTGAGTAGATACTGCACAAATGGTTTTCAGAGTGATTGAATCAAGGGATTTGGACTTTAGCCTGAGAGAGACTGGGATTGGTGTGACAAAATTTACATTTTACTCCCACAACCACTGTGAAGATGCACTGAAGGTAAGATTCTAAACAGGGAGATCAATAAAGAACTACAGACTAGGAACAACAGACCAAGTGAGGGATGATGAGGTCCTGAGCTCTGGAAGCTTGCATGAAGGAAGAGGATGGTTTTGAGAGATGATAAGAAGGTTGGGTTGACATGAGGGTTTGTATTTTGTATGTCGTGGGAAGAGAGAAGATGGACTCTGGTGTGACTGACAGGTCCCTGACCTAGTGCTGGCAGAATGATGGTGCCTTTCTATCAGGTGCTATCAAGAGGAAGCGCCTGATAAGGAGCAGGTTTGAGGAAGAAGATGAACTCCATTTTGAACGTCTTGAATCTGAGGGAGGCAATGCACAGAATCGAAGCTAAAGGGAGATTCCTATTACAGAAACAAGTGAGTGAACGAACCATTGGGGAGAGGGTGTTGAAAGGGGATCTCGAAAAGATGACTGAGAAGGTAATTCCTGACAGGCTGGAAAATCAGGAGCTTGCCTGCTGCCATGAAAACCCAAGGGAAGGAGAATTGCCAAAAGGAGTTTCGAAAAGCTGCTGGAGAGTCAAAAAAGTGGGCACTGAAAGGTGTCCAGTGAATGCAGAGTTTACCTCAGCCATATGCAGTTCAGGGGCACTCACAGTTTTTGCTTCCACAGTCTTCTTAGTGCCAGAAGCCCACACCAGTGAGACAAGGCTGGCTGGGTTCTCTCTCCCCTCCGGTCTGGTTCACAGGCTCTTAGCCTGAGGGAGGTGAGAGGGAGGTACAGCCTTAGTCCACGGACAGTCTGGGGACCTCAGTGAGACAATGGAGGGCAGACAGCAGCTACCTCAGGGCCCACCAAGTCCCCCCTGATGTTGGAACACTGAAAACATTGACATTTGAGCACAAATTTCCCTGAAGCCTTTCCCCTATGGAAATTCCCCAGTTGTAAACCATATTGACTTTAATCTGAAGCGTCAGAAAGGTTGCCCAGGCATCTGGGAGCTGACCAGCTGAAAGAACGTTTGTATGGAAGTTTGGGGAAACCAAATAGGATTCACAACATTTTTGGAGATCTGTGCCAGTGGTAAACTTTTCCAGGAAACACGAGGGAAAACTGACTCTCTTAGGCAAAGAAGCACTGGGTCTTATAATTAATTTGTATTCTTACTGACATATAAACTTGGGGAAATGGTGAAGGGAAAGAACAGTACGTCTTATTTCTTACCAGGCACAAGGACTGGAGGAGGCTCCCATAGAGTTTAACGGGCAGCTTTATGTATTTATATGCTTTGACTGGAGCTAACGAGGTCTGTGCCACACAATGGGCAGTTTCTAGTTGGATTTTCAAAGAAGATAACTTTGATCATTTCAAAAGCAATGAAGCCTGATGCAGCTGGAGAGAAAAAGAAGGCAGTAATTTATGGCTACCGTTAAGGACACAAAGACAAAGGCGGAGAGAATGTTTCACTAAGTGAAGATTTACAAATGTGTAAAAAAACCACCCTTATGACTAGAAATAGCTGAGTGGAGTGTCTCTCAGCACCAAACAAAAGAGGGTGGGAGGGATGGGGAAAAGATAGAAGGGATGCAACCTGCTTGCCTTAGCTGGGGATGAAAAGGTCAAAAAAAACCGAACCACAGAAAAGTTATTTTCTCCGATTCTCCTTCGGACAGCAGCTCTAGGAAGTAGGAACGAAGACCTGAAGAGGCAGTCTCATCCTGGGAGTGGTGGGGATGGGCGGGGCAGAGGCAGTGGAGGAGAGGTGCTGAGTGGGGAGACAGGTTTTTGTGCCAGAGCTAGGTGGGGATTTTTGTGATGTTTATTTTTTTCTGATTATCAAAGAAATGAATATATATACATATACACACACACAGACATACACATATGTATGTCCACATATATTCACGGGAGAAAATTTAATAAATACAGAGAAGCTCAAAAAACATTGAAATCCCTGAGTATGGTGTTTTGCTGCATCTGGGAATTGCCGCTACCTTTGCCCCTGGAGCCATGCTGATGCTGCTCATCATGAGCTCCAGTCTCCCGTGCCTAGGACCGTGTGGGAGGGCCCTGTGCAGGTGTGTTCTCTTGTAAGGATGTCTTGCTTGGAGGGCCAGGTGACAAGTACTGCCTTGTACATGCAGCTGGCCAGACCTGATGTTTATTAGCTCAGGTGGTCGTACATACCACTTGTGCCCCTGTTGGGCTGTCTCTTGTTCCTGGCGGCTCATCCTTGACCTTCTGGTCCCCCTTTCTCTTCACTTTAGACTCCAAAAATACATTCAACCAGTTTTCAATGAAATGAACTTTTTCTGTTATGATTCTGGGCCCAGCATTTTGCCAGAGAGGGACAGTCTCAGCAGTGTGTGTGTGTGTGTGTGTGTGTGTGTTGGGCGGCGGTGGAGGGGGGGGGACAAGTGGGCCACTGTCATCCAAGAACTTTGGGCCAGGGGATCAGAGAAGGCCTGGGTTGAGCAGAATGGAGAAGGGCATAGACAGAGTGCCTGCTGAGGTGAGCAGAGAAGCTAGGGTCCCACTCTCCAGTGAGCTCTTCTGAGGCTCCGAAGGAGGCAAAATCACTTTCATTCCATCCACATTCCCCTAGTAAGCGGAGAGAAGGTCAAGTCCCATGGGTGGCGTCGAGGTTTGGGGACTATAGGACTCTGAGATACACAGGACACTTTCCGGGTGCCCCGTGTCCGAAGATTTCATGCCAAAAGTGCTGTTTGTCCTCACAAGAGGGACCGGGTCAAGTTGGAGGACACCGCGAACGGGCGGAGCGCGGTGGCGGTGCGGGAGCGGCGGGTTTGGGGCGCGGGGCCTGCGCGGGGGACTGGGGGCCCGCCCCCGCCCCGCTGACAGCCGCCCTCAGGCCACTGCGGCCGCGCCCCCTCCGCCCGGACCGCGAGGGAGAAGGGAGGGGGCCGGGAGGGGCGGCCCGGGGAGGACCGTGTGAAAATGAGGCCGGGGCTCGGGGGCCGGGCGGGGCCGGGCCGGGGGTGTCAGAGCGCGGCGGGCACGGCGCCCGCACACACCTCCCGGAGCCGCCGCCGCGCTCGCCGCCCGCGCTCCCCTGCCTCTGCCCGCAGCCGCCGCGCCTGCCATGGGCGTCGCGGGCCGCGGCTGCCCTACGGCTGCCCGGGCGCTGCTGCTGCTGCTGCTGCTGCTGACGGCGGCCGTCCCGCCCGATCGGGGCCGCGCCGCGGGGCCGCCGGAGGGTGAGTGTCCGGCCGCGGGGACGCACCTGGCACGCCGGGCGGGACGGGCGCCGGGAAGGGTCCGGGTCCCCTCGCGGCGGGTGAGGGGCGCTCGGGAAGGGCGGGATCGCCGCTCGGATGCGGGGCTCCGCGTGGCCCCTGCTTCCCTGGGGCCCCAGCCGCCGGACAGGCCGAGGCGCCGTCACCGCGCGGGTTAGAGGCCGGGGCCTGAGTGCGCGGCCGGGCCTGGGACCCGGGGCTGATGACAGTTCCCGCTCCGGTCTGCGCGGAGCGTCTGCTGGTCAGACTCGCGCGGGCAGAGCTCGAGGAGCAGGGCTTGGGAGTCTCCTCTGCGGAGATGGGGAAACTGAGGGCTCCGGCCGCGGTCCAGAGTGAGGTCGGGGCCGGGAAGTTCTCCGATGGGCTTCGGGAATGTTTCTATCCGTGGAACAGCTACTGTTGGAGATTCGGGGAACCCCGTTCTGCACTAACTGGCCTTGCAATACTTTCAAAACTTTTGTTTTTAGTTCACATGCTAGAGGGATATCAGCCAAGCAAATACTTGGTCTGCCCAGGCGGGTTTCCAGGTTGAGAGGGTGGGCAGCTGTGAGGAGCTGCGGGTGGAGGCTCCACTCCCGCTTTGCCTGGTTGGAGGGCTCAGGGTGCTGTGCTCAGAGCCTAGGGTGAGCTGTCCCCCCATATCGCAAACCCTGAGAAAGCTGACAGACCCTGCTTGGTTTCTCAGATCATCTTTGCCAACTTGGTCTTTCCTTCAGTAGGCCTTTACCATCGCCTGCTCATGTGCCAGGCACTGTGTGTGGCCTCAGGGACACAGACCCAGTCTGTAATCAACCGTCTAGATGGCAAGACAGGCAGGAAAGCAATGACAGTGTGATATGCGAGCACATCCTGGGCAGGCATCTCACCTGCACTCTGGGGTCCTGGCATGCTCCCTAGGGGAGGTGGGTCTGAGCTGTGTAGAGAGGGCATCCCAGTCAAAGTGAACAGTCTGCACCTGGAAACAAGGACCTGGAAATCATATGTCAATCCCCAGACTTCCAAGATGGTGAGATGTGAGGTAGGGTGGGCTGGTGGGAGATGATGCTAGAGAGGGACCAAGGCCAGGTCATCTAGGGAGACACCCTAGGAGCTGCTGTACTCTTTTTCAGACGTGGACGAGTGTGCCCAGGGGTTAGATGACTGCCACATCAATGCCCTGTGTGAGAACACACCCACCTCCTACAAATGCTCCTGCAGGCCTGGCTACCAAGGGGAGGGCAGGCAGTGTGAGGGTAAGTGACCTGGTAACCAGTAGTGTGTGGGCCACCAGGGGAAGCCCTCAGCACTTGTAGTGGCCACTCGTGTTGGTAGAAATGCTTCTACTCCCACGTTCCCACCCCAGCTCTGGGTCACATCACCCATTCTCTGAAATGTATTTCAGATCCTTAAAAAACTGGGAACATCAGGTTTTCCCCAGAGCTGATCATATAGTTTCATCTGCCTCTGGCTCTGAAATGCCCTTTTGTCTAGCTTCTGCAAAGGAAAAGTGGTGCTTTAGTAGTGTCTTTTCGTCCCACTCAGTTTGGGGGCAGAAAGTTAACAGCTGTGTTGATCAGACAGCCATGCCTGCCAGAGCAGGGCTGATCCCTCACCTCCCTGGGGCAGCTTGTACTCTCACTCTGGAGTCTGAGTGCCAGAGTTCCACCCTCCCCTGAGGCTCTGGTGACTCCATCTTGTCCATGACTTTGGGCGGTTTGGCGTTGTGACCTGCCAAGCTTTACAGCTGCACCAGGAGGCTGCCTCGTTTGGAGCTGCAGGTTTGCCCCAGCCCTGGAAAAGTGTATGTGGAGGGATGTTTTAAGCCCTTAGAGCTCCAGATCTGGGAGCCTGAAGGCTGGACTCCACTATATTGTGTTCTGGGCCGCTGGGGATTAGCTCGTGTCAGGAATTCTGAAGTTGGGAACTGGCTGTAGAGTGGACTTTCGTAGGAGCAGGCTGCTCTGGGGAATGGCAGTTGTAGCATGTTGGAGCTGGCTGGGCTCTTCTGGGAGCTCTTAGCCAATCCTGTCTCTCATGTTACTGATGAAGACATGGGGCTCAAGGGAATTGGGAAAGGGATTGTGGGCATGCTCACACAATTAGCCTGCAGGTGAAAGAATGTTAGATAAAACTCCAGCTCCATTGCTGGCCTCACATCTCTCCTGTTCACTCAGCTCCTGGTGTCCCTCTTTGGTTGAGTGTGAAATCCTATTATTTACAGTCTCTTTTGTGCATGAGGAGCAAAACTCTCACTTCTCGCATCAGAGGAGATGTGCTCCTGGTCAGGTTCATAGCAAGTGGGGTTGGTGGACCATCCATAAAGCCCTTCTGTTTCTTCAAGCTCATCTTTTCCTGGAGATAGATGGCCATCTCTCTCTATCTGCCCTATATCATGGGAGGCCAAAAGACTACCTCTCTCTGAAACATTTCTCTGTCAGTTCCTCCATACCACATCCTCACTGTATTAAATATTCTATGTACAGTACTGGAATTCACATATGTTCATATACTGCTTGTGGATTTCACTTTTTCACTGTGACTTCCAATCACTGTATGCTTTCTGGGGGTAGAAACCATGCCATGGTTTCTTTTGAATAAAGTACATATTTAGTAAATGATATTGAATGACAAGTGGCAAGAGTTTGGTGATTCTTAGCTGTTGAGTTTTGCTTATCACAATTGAAATTGAATTACTAACAGTTTAGAGTGAAAAGTTTGCTATTTAATTTAAAAGAATTAATGATCGGCATTGCTGCTCTTACACCTTTAAATTGGTTTTCAAAATAATTTGTGATTATTATTATAAATACAAAACAATACAAAAATGTGTGAGATAGAAAAGTAAAGGTCCTCCTCTTCCTCTCTCCATGGGTGATCGTTGTTAACAGGGGCATGTATTCTTTGCACTGTCATTTTCAACCCAAACCCTAGGACGAGCTGATCTTTTGAATACTTGTAGTATTTATAAACCTAGCAAGTAAGGCTCTCCCTGTTTAGTTTGGATTTCTTGGCACAGGGATCCTTAAGTGGAAACTTTCTTCCAAGGAGGGAAAGGAAAGAAAATGAGGATTGCAAAGACTCAAAGATACAGATATTCAAAGATGTGACTCCTTCATGTGTACTTTCTGGCTTATTAGTTTTTAAGCCTCTTGGGTCCCATCTGTGGTATTTGTGATAATCACAAGACAACAACATTTGTGTTGTGATTATCACCAGAGTCACTTGGCCCTATTTAAGTTCAAGGATGGGAACTGGTTTGCTCAGAGTGAACAAAATTTTATACTCCATAAATTTCTTCTGCCAAAATGTTGGAAAAATGAAAGTATAGGACCTCAGTATGTATTTTTAAAATAATGTGATTCAGAAGTGACTTTAGGTGAAGGATGTTATATTCTAAATGATCTTTGCTTATACCCCAGACTTTGGAGAGGGGATGTTTCAGTGGTCAATATTCATTACATGGTCCTTATTTCTAAGTTTAAGGAACTGAATCATCTAGGGATAAATCTAGACTTGGCCTTTGTATTTTTTTTTCACTTTTTATTTTGAAATAATTTTAGACTTCAGAAAATTTGCAAAAATAGTGCAGAATTCGTTACATATGTCTGCTACTTATTTTACCCTAGTGTCAGCAACTTACATAACTGCAGTAGAGTATTAAAACCAGGAAATTAACATTGGCACAATATTATTACCTATATAGACTAACTCAAATGCCACCAGTTTTTCCCTAACGTTCTATTTTTTCCGTTCCAGAATCCAGCTCAAAGTCCCACAGTACATTTAACTGTTGTCTCCTTGTCTCCTCCGGTCTGTGACAGCTCCTCAGTCTTTCCTGGTGTTTCTTGACAATGACACGTGGATGAGTACGGTTCTTTTGTTGGTGTTACGTCTCCACATGATAAAAAGTGATATGGTAGGAACAGACACAGTAAGAGAATGTCCTGTGTTTTCTCGTTCTGCATTTTTAATAATGCAAAAGTGGAACTTTTGGCAAAGGCTGCTGCAGAAGTATTTTTGTGTGCTTTTCAGTGCATCACAGCTGGGGTACACAATGTCAACATGTCCCACTACAGGCGATGTTAATCTTGATCACCTGGTTAAAATGATATATTCTGTTTTTCTCCACTTCAAAGTTACTTCTTTTTTCTGTTTCAACAGAGCTATATCTTGGGGCAGATACTTTTGGCCAGTGCTAATGTCGTGTTTGTTCTCACATTTTTGTCCACTGATTTTAGCCTCTCACAGTGGATCTTGCCTGCATCAGTTGTCACTGTAAAGTGTGCCTCTTGGTGGTTTTGTATTTCTCTTGTTCCTTGCAGATCTAGTAATAGGGCTTCTCTAAGGAAGCTCTGTCCTCATTTCCCATTTACTTATGCGTTGATTTATGTGTTTGTGTATGTTATGCCAGTATGGACTCACAGGTATTTATTTAATTATATAGTTGTTTATTTTGGGCTTAAGTTCTTCCAACTTTAGCCATTGGGAGCTTCTTCACATGGTCTCCTGTGTCCTGTTGACATGCCCCCATCCTTTTTTGAGAAACTCCTAATTTTCTGATACCACAAAATGCTCCAGCCTCAACCTGTATTTCCCCCTCCCTAACCCTGGAATCAACCACTTCTTCAAGGACCCCTGGCTTTCCTTTTATTGGGAAATGGTGTATGGAAACCAAGATCTGGATGCTTGATATTTTCACTGTTACTGGGATGTCATTCCTCCTAGGCCCTCTCAGTGGACAGAGCTAGGAAATATACGTATGTATACTAACCCACACATACACACTTATCTATTTTTATTCCTTTTATCCATGCATTTCTCTCTATATTAAAAACAGTGAGTTATATGGATATTTCAGATTTCAAAGCAGTATCACAGGATTATTCTAACCTCCCTCTTGGCTTATTTGTAACTTCTTTCTCTAACAGTGAGAAGCCTGACTCTCATTATTTGCCATATATATATGTTTGTTCAATCCCAGTATACACATAACGTATATATAGAATTGCTACTCCATAATCCTGTGGGTAAAACAGATATAATAATTAGGGTATGGTATTTATCTACAACTGCTTTTGTTTTCAGCCTTACAATATCCAGTCAAGTTAGTATTTTTTGAATTTACTTAGGCTGGTACTTTTCTTCCCCATCCTCTTCTGTGTGGTTGTGTTACTCATTTATAGTACGTTTGGATTCGTTTGTTCCTCTCTGTATTCCATTTTTTCTCTACCCTCAGTCCCCACTTCTGCTTCCTGCTTGACGTGTGTATGTAAAACATCACCATGGTTCTGAGTCGAAGCTGTACAAAAACCAGAGAAGTGTGACTCCCTCCTCCCATTCCCATCCTGCTTACATTCCTCATTTCCACCCCTTTTCCCACAAGCAAGGGTCACCAGTCTATGCTTTCTGGTTTCTCCTTCCTACGTTTCTTTTGTACAAATAAGCAACTGAATATGTATTTTCTTTTTAATTATTCACTGAGTTATAATTTACACAGCGTAAAATTCACCAGTTCAAGTAATGTACAAATCAGTGATTCTGAGTGAACTAGTTGAGGTGTACAATCACCACGTAATACAGTCTTCAAGCATTCTCCTTGTCTCAGTTTCAGCCCCATTCCAGGCAACCGCTAACCTATTTCCCTGTTTCTGTAGCTTTGCCTTTGTGACTATTTCATCTAAATGGAATTATATAATATATGGTCTTTGTGTTTGGCCTCTTTCGCTTAGCATAATGTTTTTGAGGTTCATCCGTGCTATATCCTGTAATGATATTTCATTCCTTTTTATTGTTAACTAGTATTTCATGGATGTTTGGGTTGTTTCAGCTTTTAGACTATTATAAATAAATGTGGTGCTGTGAATATTCACCTGCAAGTACACGTGACTTGGCATTTCCCTTGGATATATATCTAGGAGTAGAATCTTTGGATTATGTGGTAAATTTGTGTTTAATCTTTTAAGAAACTGCCAAGGAACTTCCCAAAGTGACTTATTACTATTATTATGCCATCTTATTACCATCAGCAACGTATGAGGATTCCCATTTCTCTGTGACCTTACCAACATTTGTCATTGTCTTTCTTTTTAAAAATTGACTGATTTCTGGCTGTGCTGGGTCTTCTTTGCTTTGCGTGGGCTTTCTCTAGTTGCGGCGAGTGGGGGCTCCTTTCTAGTTTCGGTCCATGGGCTGCTTCTCGTGGCTGACTTCTCTTGTTGCTCAGCACAGGCTGTAGGCACACAGGCTTCAGTAGTTGCAGAACAGGGGCTCAATAGTTGTAGCACATGTTCCCCTATGGCATGTGGGATCTTCCCAAACCAGGGGTCAAACCCATGTCGCCTGCATCGGCAGGCAGATTCTTATCCACGAAACCACCAGAGAAGTCCCTGTCTGTCTTTTTTATTAAAACTGTCTAGGGAGTGTGGTGGAGAAGGAAATGGCTCCCCACTCCAGTACTCTTGCCTGGAAAATCCCATGGACAGAGGAGCCTGGGAGGCTGCAGTCCATGGGGTCGCTAAGAGTTGGACACAACTGTAGTGACTTAGCAGCAGCAGCAGGGAGTGTGGAATGGTATCTCGTGATTATAATTTGAATTTCTCAAATAACTAACGATGTACTTTTTTTATGTGCTTATTGTGTCGGAGCGGAGTGTTAGTCACTTAGTGGTGTCCAGCCCTTTGTGACCCTGTGGACTGTAGCCCACAAGACTCCTCTGTCCATGGAGTTCTCTAAGCAAGAATACTGGAGTGGGTTGCCGTTTCTTTCTCTAGTGTATCTTCCCAACCCAGGGATTGAAGCTAGGTCTCCTGCATTGAAGGCAGATTCTTTACCATCTGAGCCAGCGTATCATCTTTGGTAAAACGTCTGTTCAGATCTCTTGCCCATTCTAAAACTGGGTTGTTTGTCTTATTGAATTATAAGATGAGGTATGTGATTTGCAAATATTTTGTATCAATTTGTGCTTCTCTTCACTTTCTTAATGATGTCTTTTGAAATGTAAAAGTTTTAAATTTCCACAAAGTCCAATTTATTAATTTTTAAATGTATGGATTTTGTGTTTTGTGTTATATATGATGTTGTACCTAAAAAAATCTTTACCTAACCAAAGGTCTCAAAGATTTTCTCATAAAACTTTTATATTTTTTTCTCTTAAAAGTTTTTTAGTTTTAGCTCTCACATTTAGGTCTCTGATGCATTTTGTGACTTTTGTGTATGATATGAGATAAGGGCCTAAATGAATCTTTTTTGCATATGGATATCCGGTTGTCTCAGCACCATTTGTTAAAAAGACTATCATTTCTCCCAATAAATTGCCTTAGGATTTTTGTCTAAAATCAAGTGACCATAAATACAGGTTTATTTCTGGACTCTTGATTCTGTTCCAGTGATCTGTTTGCCTGCCTCTATGCCAGTACCACACACTGTCTTGATAGTGAAAATCTTCCAAATATGTTTTCCTTTTTCAAAATTGTTTTAACTCTTGAGTCTTTTGCATTTCCATGTAAATTTTAAAATAAGCTTGTCTAATTCTGAGAAGAAAAAAAAAGCATGTTGGAATTTTATGTGTATTTGTATCTCCTTATTTTTTACATGAAGATAACATATAACAAATAATCTTATGCATTTTGACTCTTTTTTACTTATTAGTATATTCTAAAAATCACTCCAGATCAGTTTGTAGAGATCTTTCCCATTGTTTCTTTTTAACAGCTGCACAGTATTCCACCAAGTAAACGTACCTTAATTCTTTACCTATTTATTATGGACATTTAGGTTTTTTCCAGTATTTTGTAATTACAAATTCTGCAGTGAATAACCTTATGTATATTAATTTTTACTGTTGTTGGAGATTCCTAGAAATGGGATGGCTGGTTAAAAGGTAAATATGTATTTCTCTACATTAAAAAAATAGTGCCTGTGTGGCTTACTTCTGTTTTACTCCTCAGATATTGATGAATGTGAAAATGAACTCAATGGAGGCTGTGTCCATGACTGTTTGAATATTCCTGGCAATTATCGCTGCACTTGTTTCGATGGCTTCATGTTGGCTCATGATGGTCATAATTGTCTCGGTAAGAAAAACAGGTAGAAATGGTAATTATCATTTACCTCCCCTCTAGCACCCCACCCCTTTCTTTTCTTTGACAAAAACATATTCATTAAAAGAAAACTGGGGTCATAAAACTTGTGTTTTCTGGCTCCCGAGAAATCATACACCCTCATAGAAAACCAGGGTATGTATTTAAGTTTTTATCTGGTCATTCATAATATAAACCCTCCATTGTCCAAGGAGGTGGGTGGATATTGCCATTAGTACTTATTGACTTTCTGGCATTGACTTGTTACTTTTAAGATCTTTAGTCTTGTGTTAAAAGGGTCTTGACTTAAAGCTATTTCTTTAATCCTGTAAATACCTCTATTCCAGAATCATGTAAAACTATTTGTCGTAAATATTCCACATGTGTGCTTGGATCTCAGCCAGATAGACTCCCTTCTTTTTCCTTCAAAGAGAGAAAAATTAAAACAGAAACCTTCCATTAACATCCTCCTAGTATCCCACAAACCAAAAACATCTGTTAGAGTTTCAGTCTCTGAGTTAGGAACTGCAAAGAGCATTGTTTACATTGGTTCCTTATGCTAGGAATAAAACAGAACTTAAAAATAGCAAGCAGTTGGATAGGGTTGAATGTTGGATGGTCTTAGAAGATGCGGCACACCTGGAAGGCAAGTGTTTATGGCCTAATTGCACTTGAAGGCCGATGTTAGCAGTGGTACAGAGGACATCATGGGACTCGGAGGACGTCAGATTCCTTTGGCATCAATCCTTCATGTGGTTGACCCACTGATATCCATTTGGCTAACCAAGAGAAGCTTGAGCCAGGCCCCACCTCTGCAGGGACAGCTAATTCAGATGCTCCCTTGCTGTGCAGTGGAAATGGCCACTTGATCAAATGCTTTGAGATGAGCATGGTGGTGGTGGTGATTTAGTCACCAAGTTAAGTCCAACTCTTACGATCCCATGATCCCGTAGACTGTAGCCTGCCAGGCTCCTCTGTCCATGGGATTTCCCAGGCAAGAATGCTGGAATGGGTTGCCATTTCCTTCTCTAGGGGATCTTTCCAACCCAGGGATCAAACCTGCATCTGGCTCCTGCATTACAGGCAGTCTGCTGTCTTGCAGGCAGATTCTTTACCGACGGAGCTGCTGGGGAAGCCCTAAAGGTCACTAAGTGAGTATAGGCCGAACTTGTATTTTGAGTGTTGGGGGAAGGAGAGTATTTGGGACTTAGGCCTGATATGACCTTTGTCATGTCACCTGATGTCGACTCTGTCCCTCCCTGTCTGTGTGTGGTATGAGAGGTCCAGCACTGGTTAGACCACTTGGCCTTCCAAGCCTGCAGCTCTCAGGGAGGAGAGATTGAGGGCTGGGAGTCACTAATCCCTCTGCAACTTTCTAGGTCATCAGCACCACCAAAAGACACATTAGAGACACAGTCCTGAGAGCAGCAATAAATTGAGATTAATTAAAAACTAAAAAAAAAAGAAAGAAATTATATTTAGTGTGTAATTTACAGTATGTTTAAAAAAAACACCACACATTTTCTGCGGGAAATCACTTATTTCCCTTTGATTAGCCAATGGCATGTTGAGGATCTGTAGTTGATGGAAGACCCATTGATCAGTTGTGCTCAAACTCACAGCCTAGGGTAAGTGTGAACTTCTGAAGAACAACACGCAGAACTGTCCAAGAGTTAAGGACTAAGGACCTTGGGTGGGGTCATTTGGAGTAAAGGCCTGCTCAGAAATCCCGAGGCCCCAAGTTCTTCCTTGCCTGGCTCAGATATTTCAGCAGACTATTTCCATTTCCCCCTCTCTGGGCTCTCTTTCTGGGTTTGGAAGAGTCTGCCTTGCAGAAAGGCTCTGAGCATCCATTGAGTACCTCTGAAGGGGCTCAGGATTCTATGAAAAGGAAGGCGAGAGAAAATACAGTGATATGTGAAGAGCAGGGCCAGCACACAGAGAAACCTCTCTGCCATTTGGACTCAAAAGAGCAGAAAAGCATTTTGTGACAGGGAAGGAGCTCAGTATCAAAATTTAGGAGTGGCAGTTTCCTGTGTTCTCTTGGATGGCCCCTACCTCTCCTCGGCCCCTGAGCCTACACCTGCTGCCGATATATGAGCCAGGATACGCAGGGGACAAACACCACTGAGTTCTGGCTGTCTACCCAGATTGCTCTAGGATCTTGGGTGCCTGTGAGCCTGAAAAACAAAATGTAGCTCTTCCAGACAGCTCACCCCACCTGAATTCCATTTCTATTTATTGAATATCTGGGAGCACAGAATAGCTACTAGGTCTTGTAGCATCACTTGAGAAGTTTAAAATGACACCAGGTCTCATCCTATTAGCATCACTTGAGAAGTTTAAAATGACACCAGGTCTCATCCAAGGCTAGCTAGCCCAGTGTGGCCCAGATATCAGCGTTCTAACCTGCGGCCAGGTTGTGAAACACTGTTTTATGCTCTGAAGAAACTTACCAGCTTAGTGTGCATGTGAACTTTGGTATTAATTCATTCCCTGATAGCTCAATTGGTAAAGAATCCACCTGCAATGCGGGAGACCTGGGTTCGATTCCTGGGTTGGGAAGATCCCCTGGAGAAGGGAAAGACTACCTACTCCAGTATTCTGGCCTGGAGAACTCCATGGACTGTATAGTCCATGGGATTGCATAGAGTTGGACACGACTGAGTGACTTTCACTTTAATCCGAGTGCATCGCCCGACTTGATACATTTCTGATTGCTTTGGAGAAAAGGAATAGTGGGTGAAGCATAGGGTAGGGTGGGGCAACTCAGAGCCAGGCCAGGTGTTGGTATCCAGAGAGGCAGATTGCTCCTGCTCTCCCCAGTCCTCTCTGCAGGAACAGCCGGGCCAGGTGTGTCCCAGCATCTCTCATCCTCCGGAATGTGCTCCCTTCACCCTTTGGCACGGAGAAGGGCGAGTTTGTTAGGCTTCAGGGGATGGCTGGAGTCCCATCAGTTTAGAAAGACATCTGCTGGGTAGTGTGGGAGGACGGATGACTGTAAGATCTGAAGCTTGAAACCAGATAACAGATATTTAAATGTGAATGTTCCTGTTACAGATGCCCCCAGGAGCTAGTGATAGGCACATGGGAAATCAGGGCTGGAGAAAATAAATTGCTTTTTACATTAGCCTTCTCCTCGAGCCTCTATCAGATCTGAGATTTTTCTGGAAGTTTCCTCTTCTTTAGCTCTGATGATGCTATGCTCTTCTTCTTGTTTGTTCATGCATTGAAGAGTTAATATGTGACTGCAGGTTACAGGGCTATGCTAAATATATATATATATTTTAAAAATCTGTCTTCAAGGAGTTTGCAATCTAGTGGAGATGGATAAATAAACAATTTTGAGGAGTCAAAAGGTACAAATTTAAAAAAAAAATTTGAGAATGCATAGCGATAAGTGTATTGATGGAGCCGTGTGCAGGAGAGTTTGTGACTCAGTGGAAGAAAGGTCCTCTAACCTTCCCTGGGGGCACAGCACTGGGTCAAGGCTCCCTCCCTCCCTGCTGATGGCTTCTTTATTGGGGCTCCAGCTCTCTCATCCTGCTGCCCTCAGAGTTCTCCAAATTCTTCCTCTGGCCGTCTCCTCACTCTCCTCTCCTCTCCCTTCCTACACTCCTGCCTTTGACTTGCTCAGCTGCCTCCAGCATTTTATCAGGACACCACAAGTAAGTGGTTTCCAGAGCTGTCTTCACGCCAGGCTCAGGTTTCCCACAGCCTACTGGATCTAGCCCTGGATGTCAGCATCTCAAATGTATCACCTCCCTGCCCTGCTGGGGACCAAACAATCTCCACTCCCAGTTCTTCCCCATGTTTCTCAGCCACGTCACCCTATGTCCACATGACACCTTGTCCACAGTTCTCCTTTATTTCTTCCATCATAGGCATCTCCTCTGTTGTCCCCTTCTCCTCCTGCCCTCAGTCTTTCCCAGCATCAGGGTCTTTTCCTGTGAGTTGACTCTTCGCATTAGGCAGCTTAAGTATTGGAGCTTCAGCATCAGTCCTTCCAATGAATATTCAGGGTTGATTTTCTTTAGGTCACCAACTCAATGGGCATGAGTTTGAGCAAACTCCAGGAGATAGTGAAGGACAGGGATGTGCTGCACTTCTTGGAGTCGCAAAGAGTCAGACATGACAAGCAACTGAACAGCAGCAGGCATCCTCACGGCCAGGCCCCAGGTCAGGTGCCTACTGGCACCAGCTATGGCTATTTCAGGCGCATGCTTGAAGCTGGACTCCCAGGTTTCGATTCTTCCCTTCCCTGTGTCCCTCCCCCAGTGCTGTCTTATCCTTCCCAACATGAGGGGCTGACCGTGTCATCCCAGCTCCCGTGATTTCCAATTGCCTCTCTGATGAAGTGGGAACTTCTTCGCCTGGTATTTAAGGTCCTCTGCAGTGTGACCCCAATTTGTTTTCCCAGCTCTATCTCCTGTAACTTCCCTACCTATACCATGCTTCAGTCAAATTGAATGACCCACAGTTATCTGGACATACTCCATGTCCCCCAGCCTTCCTGCTACACTCATGCTCTTTCTTCTGCCTCCAGCCCCTTCTCCTGACTTATCATTGAAGAAAGACTGCAAGGCTCACGCCTTCATCAGCTTTTCCAAGGAACCCATCCTGAAACCCACAGCCAGATGTGACCTCCGTCCTCTGTACCACCATTTACCTTACCTCACCATTACTCCTACAGTGTCTCTTTCCCTTCGCTGAAGGGGATGCTCCTAGAGCCAGGGAATTGCATCTTACTCATCTGTGTCTTATTGTCTCCTCTAGCACTGAGCTTTGGAAAGAGAAGGTGAATACTCACTGGACTGATTGCCTTGTGTCCAGGTGGAGGGCCTGTTTAAGGGAGCCACGGACTTGTGAGGGGAGGGCTGGAGTTAATTACCTGCAGTCCCACTAGCTTCAATTCTGAGAGCTTCTGTGACACAAGGACCTGAAGAGGGACCTCGTCTCTGCTTAGCAGGAGCCCCTGAGCTGCTGGGCAGTGGGGTGGGGAGTTGGGTGGGGTATGGGAGTGTGCCAGGGAGGGGGTGTGTGTGAAGCAGCCGCACAAGCAAAGGCTCAGCCTTCTCCCCCTGCAGACGTGGACGAGTGCCTGGAGAACAATGGTGGCTGCCAGCACACCTGCGTCAACGTCATGGGGAGCTACGAGTGCCGCTGCAAGGAGGGCTTCTTCCTGAGCGACAATCAGCACACGTGCATTCACCGCTCAGAAGGTATCTCTGCTTGGCCGGGGGGAGGCGGGGAGAGGGGCAGGGTCACATCTGAGAGTCCCCCTACCCCCCAGTGACTCTAGAGGGAAAGCGTGCCGTGTATAAAGTCTGGAGGCCTGATGAGTACGCAGGGTATTTCAGCTTCACCTTCTTCACCTGGCAAAATGAGAGAGTTGGTCTGGGTGAGATCTGAGGTCTCTTCAGACTCTCACAGTTGCTGATTCTAATCTCTAAATAGAGCACATTTCAAACATGACGATGTCTCAGAAGAAATGATCTGCCAAGTTTTTGAAAAAGGTGCCGCAAAGCACAGCACCAAGTGCAAGCCTGCTCTTAGTGGGGAGGGCGGGAGGGGCTGGAGCCTTCCTGTGGAGACTCAGTAAACGGCCGTTTTCAGCAAGAGCGGGCCTTCCCTATATTTTGTATTTTTGAACTCTGACCTCTGGGATTCCAGGGGGCAGGTGGACCCCTTCCCCAGACTGGGGGGTCTCTATTTTAGGGTTTCCTTCACCCATATTGCCACTCACCATTTCTCCATAAATTTGCAGAAAACTCTCCTCTGGTGGCTTTCGTTCTCTCTGCTTTGTGTTTCTATCTATTTTCTTTTTCTGTTAGTTCAGTGGATTGTCAGGAGGGAAAGGCATTAAGTTCTTGTGGCCAGCCAGCCATTTTTAACTCAGTGCTGTGGTTTCCATTCTTCCCTGCTTTCTTAAGCCACAGAGCCACACTTTGATGGCTGTATGTCTCCCATGGCTGTCCGTGCCTGCTTTTAAGGGAAGTGCTCCAAACACTAGACTGTGAACCCCTTTGTGCTGGTTGTTCATCCTCATAAGTTAAAATGAGGTGATTTTCAGTTTTTCTGCTATTTAATCACAAGATTTATAGATTTATTATTTTAATTGTGGTAGTTTTAGTGATTTTTCAAGGGTTTCTTTGTGGAAGATGATTTTTGCCTCATTTTCCAAGAATGATGGCTCCTTCCTTAGCCCTCACCAGCTGTTTGGGTACTAAGAAGAGGAGTCAGAGAAATGGGGAGTTGGATGCTCTTATCCCCCAGCCTGCTTACTGTCAGAGTGTGAGCTGGTTACGCATAGCCCCTGGCTCTGATCAGGTGATCTTTTATCTCTTTAGGTGTGGCCCTTGACTGAGTAGCAGGTTTGATTTTCATTTCCCCTGCAGGGTTCTCTGGACTCTCCCATGAGCTGTGCCTCTTGTTGGAGGCTGAATTAAGAGGCCAGCAGCACGAGAATGATCCTGATCTCAGGGCCCCTCCCGTTTGGTTGCTCAAAGCTGCTTCCTGGAAAGTCCCTCTGGCTTCCTCCTCAGGTGGCGGGGAGGCAGAGCTGTGCTTGAACACCCCCAGTATGGGTCCCATCTCTCGTGAAGCCACTGGAAATGATTAAGACCTTCTCTTACCCTCGCTCCTCCAAAGCAGTGATTCAGCCCCTTTCTCCTGTCCCCAAGTCCCCAGACTGATTACAGACACAGGCTCCTCAGACTGCAAGACCATAGGAGCAGTTCCTTTCCGCAATCTGTGTTTTCTAAGTTTTTTATGATTCAGACATTCTTAGAACCCCTAAAGAGTGTTTAAAATGAGCATATTTGTTTGGGGCTAAAACCCAAGTCCAAGTATTGGAGTTGTGTTCTGGAAGCACTCTGTGATTTTCTGTTGTGTTTCAACCTGGCTGCTGGGTGAATTCACAGTGGCGTGAGCCCACAGATTAGAGCAGTTTGCAGCTGCCCAATTCCATTGTAGGGTTTTAACTCTCCAAATCGGAGAAGGCAATGGCACCCCACTCCAGTACTCTTGCCTGGAAAATCCCATGGACGGAGGAGCCTGGTAGGCTGCAGTCCATGGGGTCTCTAAGAGTCGGGCACAACTGAGCGATTTCACTTTCGCTTTTCACTTTCATGCATTGGAGAAAGAAATGGCAACCCACTCCAGTGTTCTGGAGAATCCCAGGGATGGGGGAGCCTAGTGGGCTGCTGTCTAGGGGGTCGCACAGAGTTGGACACGACTGAAGTGACTTAGCAGCAGCAGCACCTCTCCAAATAGAACCAGCTGTAAACAGTATTCCCCTTAGGATGCCCTCCTTGAAGTGCACATTAAACTCCTGAAATCTATATTAAAATAGACTTTAAAATCCACAGCTGATCCTTTAAAAATGGTTGAAAGAAGGTAAACACTGCAAGCTAGTATTTTCTAGAGTCATCAATGTTGTTATTAATAATTATATACTAAATGTTCTTTAATATAAGGGATCACACTAGTTAATTCCAAGAGAAACTCAAGCTATTTGTGTTTTTTTCATCCTTAGAGACCCCAAAGTTCTGATAAAGAGACTGTGTGTTTTCACCCATGTAATGGGGGTAGGCTGGAGAGAGACACATGGCCCCAGCCTGCCTTTGTCCCTATTCATGGGTGCTCAGGCTCTCAAAATGAGCATTCCTCTTTTGTTTTGTCCTCTCTGAGAATATTTCTAAATGTTTGCACCACTGCCTTTTTAGAGTAGTGGGCAAGGTGGCAGGTTAGTGAGTAAGGGGCTGTGCTGTTAACAGGGGCTGTTTCTTCCTTTTCTTGCCCTATTTGCAAAGCTTATTTTTATTCAGTTTCCAATAATGTACTTCAGTGAGACCCTGGGCCAGGGGTCCCCCAGAATGGGATATTTTTCAGGTTTCTGAGCTGTTTCCTTCCTGGTGAACTAACAGTCCTAAACATAACTGTCCAGGCAGTTTCTGGGATAGCCAGGACCCTAGCTGGGTCGCCCAGTTTGGACCAGTCCATCTGCCTACCCTAGCAGTGGCCTTGTTTTGAGTCAGGTACTCTGAAAAGCTTCGGGGACCCCTCTTAAAAAGCCCTTAGCATTCCCAGAGCCATTTAAACCTTTAGTGTCTTCTGGTAACTTTAGGTCTTGCTTGATATGATATGACATCAGGGGGCAACTTCTTTGTGCATCCCCATGGTATCTGGTGCACAGTCAGTTCTTACAAAATATTGCTTGTGCAAATGAATTGCTCTGAGAAGCAGTAAAGGTCACTTTGCAAACATCTTAACAGACTTGTAAAGGGAATGAAAAAGAAAAAGAGGAAGAAGCAGCTGATTTGTATGGGAGTGTACTTTGCGGTGCTTCCCCCATCCCCCACCCTGGGAACCATCTTGTGCAGCCCAGCATCAGAAACGTCGGAAAGGCCGGCATGAGATGTGGAGGATAGTCTCCTGTAGGGAAGGGAAATGATGTTTCTACTGCTGCCTTTTCTTGGGCACTGTTATATTTACCCCCAGATGCTCCTGGAGCCTGTTATTGTAAATGCCCTGCTGATCCAAGAACAACTGTAATGCTGGCTGTAATGCTGGCTCCTTCTTAGGAGGACAGCGTGCTTCCTGGAGGCAGCTCCCACCTCCTGTGGCATCTTAGTACTGGGAGCAAATAATGTCTTCAGAAATCACTGGCCCAAGCCAAGAGAAAGCTCCCCTCTCCGACCCAGTGCAAGCTTCTTTCTGTGTTAATTGACAGCAGCCCTTGGCACGGGTGAATGGATCCCAACCACCTCCAGCAGATTGAGTGCTGGAGCTCAAACAGCTCGTAACTGTCAGATTAAAAAAAAGGTTTTAAGAGAATGTGGGATGTATTAGCTGTTGCCCTCTCTTTTGGAATAGAAATGACATCTGTGTATTAAAACAATCATTCCAGTTAAGCATAGATCCATGGGGCCCATGGTGAGATTTGGAGAGAAATGACTTTTGACTTCATTAGAACCAATTGGCTAAGGTTTTAGGGGCACAATACAGAGCAGTATTGGATCCTGGAGAAGTCGAATGAAATCTTTTTGTACTCATGTTAAAAGAGTGCCACTTCCAGTATTAGAAAATGTCTTGTCAGTGCAGAATCAATGAGAACAAAATCCCTACTCTTAAAAATGTTTTAGAGTTACATTGCACAAAGGCAAAAAAGCATCACATGAATACATACCTATTTAGTTCAGTTCAGTCACTCAGTCATGTCTGACTCTTTGCAACCCAATAGACTGCAGCACACCAGGCTTCCCTGTCCATCACCAACTCCCGGAGCTTGCTCAAACTGATGTCCATCGAGTTGGTGATGCCATTCAACCATCTCATCCTCTGTCGTCCCCTTCTCCTCCTGTCTTCAATCTTTCCCAGCATCAGGGTCTTTTCTAATGAGTCAGTTCTTCGCATCAGGTGGCCAAAGTATTGGCGCTTCACCTTCAGCATCAGTCCTTCCAATGAATATTCAGGACTGATTTCCTTTAGGATGGACTGGTTGGATCTCCCATGCAGTCCAAGGGACTCTCAAGAGTCTTCTCCAACACCACAGTTCAAAAGCATCAATTCTTCAGTGCTCAGCTTTCTTTATGGTCCAATTCTCACATCCATAATGACTACTGGAAAAACCATAGCTTTGACTATATGGACCTTTGTCGGTAATGTGTCTGCTTTTTATTTTTATTTTTTTTAATAAAATTATTTTTTTTTTAAAGAAATGAGGTCATTAGGAGATGGAATCAGCTGCCCCTCACCCCTCTCAGTCTAGATGAAGATGATGTCTCTGCTTTTTAATATGCTGTCTAGGTTGGTTGGAGCTTTTCTTCCAAGGAGCAAGCATCTTTTGATTTCATGGCTGCAGTTACCATCTGCAGTGGTTTTGGAGCCCAAGAAAATAAAATATCTTACTGAACCCCATGAACAGTATGAATAAGAAAAAAAGATATGACATACCTATTAATGTTGTGCAAACCAGGGAGAGGTTTTGAGAATACTCTTGGGTATGATAACAGTTCCTGCAGAGTGCTAGGATATGGCAGAGTCCTAAAGAATTGGTATTGAGAAGAGGCATGAACAGATGTCTGTTTTGCTGCAACCCCATCAGTTAGATGCATGCTAACCCATCTAGGAAAATAACTCCCTTCCCACCATATTTATCACAAGATCAGGCCTAATGAAAATTACAATTTACTCGGGAAGGATTTTACAGCAGCTCAAGGAAACCACATGTATGAGGTCTCTCTTTCTGTTCTTTCTGCTGTTGACCTCTGAGCCTGCTGAGGGAGGGCCCAGGAACTAACTGAAGGTGGTCACATAAGTGAGGTCCCTGGGCAGGTGTCCACGGGGTGATGCCAAAATACAGAAGTAGTCACAGTAGCCTCCAGAGTGTGGATTTGGTGGGGGTAGAGAGGAGGGTTGAAATTTTCTGAAAATCATCTTCGAGAATATATGAAAAGGAGGATTTCCCTGGTTAAGACTCTGCTCCAAATGTAGGGGGCTTGGGTTCCATCCCTGGTCAGAGACCTAAGATCCCATATGCTGCAGAGCATGGTGCTCCCCTGCCCCCCCCAAAAAAGAATATGTGAAAAGGTTGAGAATCTTCACCTATCTGCAGATTTTTGTAGAGAGATTCTCCTTTTCTGTTTGCATTCTTGATCAGCATGGGTAACAGCATGGAAGAGATAAGAGTCTGAGGACAAGTTCCTGGGGTCCACAGGTTCTGATTCCACATCCAAAAGAGAGCTCCTAGTGGTACTTCTTTTTTTTAAATTTTTTGATCACACCACATGGGATCTTAGTTCCCTGCCCAGGGACTGAACCCAGGCCCTCTGCAGTGAAAGCATGGAGTCCTAACCACTGAACCGTGAGGGAATTCCCCTCTAGTGGGTACTTTCTTCTTAGTGTATTGAGTGGGCTCCTATCTCTTTTGGAGAATTGAAACGTCCTATCTTTTGGGTGACATAAGAAAATTTTCACATCTCTGTTAACTGGCTTGATATGAATGACATATTCTTGTAAAATGTGGGGCTGATGGACATCCAGACAGGCAGGTCTGTGGCCTGCCTGCCAGCCCCTCCAGACACTCCAGGGCTCTGGATTCTGGTGCAACCTGGTCATCGGCTGCATGCTGCTGTTTTGCAGAGGGTCTGAGCTGCATGAATAAGAATCATGGCTGTAGTCACATCTGCAAGGAGGCCCCGAAGGGCAGTGTTGCCTGCGAGTGCAGGCCAGGCTTTGAACTGGCCAAGAACCAGAGAGATTGCATCTGTAAGTACAGACTGGTACCCCACCCCTCCCTGCACCCTGGGAACCATGAGCCATCCTACCCCAGAGGTTGTCTTGTGCAGCCCAGCATCAGAAACATCAGGGAAGGCAGCTGGCATGAGATACAGAGAATAGTCTCATGTAGGGAAGGAAAATGATGTTTCTAAAGGGACCAGTCAGAAGGAGCTCACACTCAGGAGTGAGGAATGTGAATGCTGGGGGACAGGTCTCCCTCTTTCCATGGAATAAAATAAAATTTCCTCATTTGGCAACTCTTTGATACCCGCTTCCTGCTTCTTGTGCAAGCCTCATCTACCTCCTTTCTCCAAACACCAAACTCCTTACTTTTGGAAGATAGTTCCCATTCTTTCATGCCTTCAAGGCTTTTCCAAGCCTCCTCCCCTTCCTGGCTTGGTGAATTCTCCCTCAATATTTACTTACTTATTTTTGGCTGTGCTGGGTCTTTGTTGCTGCAGGTGGGCTTTCTCTAGTTGTGACGAGCAGAGGCTAACTCTTCTCTGTGGTGCTCGGGCTTCTCATTGCAGAGGCTTCTCTTGTTATAGAGCACTGGGCTCCAGGGTGCACGGCCTTCAGTCGTTGCAGCACCACGGGCTTAAGTGCATGTGGGATCTTCCCAGACCGGGAATCGAACTTGTGTCCCCTACATTCTTATCCACTGTACCACCAGAAAAGTCCTCACTCAGTTTTTAATATCCTGCCTAACTTCTAATGATAAAGATAATAGGTACTTTGGGAGAGCATTTATTATGTGCAAAGGCTTATCTAAAAAGGTACCATATTCCATTTAATTCTTACAAGCATCACCTTATGAGCCAAGCTGAGAAAACTGTGGAGAAGGTAAAGCTGTAAGGTCACAGAGGGAGCGAGTGGCAAATGTAGGATTCACACATAGATCTAGCCTAACTGTAAGGCTTGCACTCCTAATCACCATGCTGCACGACCTCAGAAGCAGTCCCCGATGGCCTCAGACAAGGCAGCCAGTTTGTATTTTGGCTCCCACAGTGGTGTTTATTCCTCAATCATAGCACGTGGCTCTGTGGGTTGAAATGTATGTTTATGTGTTTGTTTCTCCAGCTATGAACCTCTCCAAGTCAGGGATTTTGTCTTACTTTTGCCTCTTGGTCTTGTCCTGGATGTGTTCAATACACATTTGTATAATGGATGAGTCAGTACATGGTGTACACAGTCCAGATGCAGCTGCCTCAGGATGAAGAAACACAATAATAGCTCCAACGGATAACAGGAAACAACCACCATTAAAGGTGTTTCTAAACCACTATTTATGCCAGAGGAAACACTGAGGGTTTCCTTTTAGGAACTCTTCCCAAAGTCATTGGGCTTCCATGGTGGTTCAGCTGGTGAAGAATCCGCCTGCTAATGCAGGAGACATATGAGATGAGGAAATGGCAACCCATTCCAATATTCTTGCTTGGAAGATTCCATAGAGGAGCTTGGTGGGCTGCAGGCCATGGGGTCTCAAAGAGTTGAACATGGTTGAGTGAACATGCACCTCTATTACATTTTGGGGTTTCTCAGGTGGCTCAGCAGGTAAAGAATCTGCTTGCAAATGCAGGAGATGCAGGAGTCATGGATTCGATCCTTGGGTCAGGAAGATCCCCTGGAGAAGGGCATGGCAACCCACTCCAGTATTCTTGCCTGGAGAATCCCTTGGACAGAGGAGCCTGACAGACTGCAGTCCCTAGTGTTGAAGAGAGTTGGACTGAGCATGCATGCAGCATGCCCAAAGTCATGGACCTTCTAGAAGATGCCCACAGTTTGCTAGGGTTGGTTGTTTACAGTGAGTAGACCCCCATGGTTAAGAGATGGAGAGACAGGGACTTCCCTGGTGGTCCAGTGGCTGAAACTCCGCACTCCCAAAGCAGGGGGCCCAGGTTTGATTCCTGGTTAGGAAACTAGTTCCCACATGCTGCTACTAAGACCTGGTGCAGCCAAATAAATAAATATTTTTTTAAAAATTGAGATGGAGAGGCAGTTTTGCTGGTGAGAGACTTCTCTCTGGTATCTCCATCACAAAGCAGAGCGCGGCCTCATAGCCTGACACACTAGGGCTGATGCCACCATCACCATCGGCAGGTTCTGACAGCCTCATAGGGCCCTAAAAGTGGGACTGGCTACAGCTGTCTTCAAAAAGAGGACCCAGGTCTCTGCAGGAGACTCACCTGTGGATGAGATCCAGCATTTTACAGCCTTTCAGGAGCCAGTAGGCTACCTGAGAGCTTATTTTTAAAGATTTAAAATGTTTTAAAGATATCATTGCTCAAATAATACCATAAGATTATATTTAGATAATATTATAAAACTTGAAATAATTTTAAAAAAACCCAGAATTTCACCACATAATCCAGCTGTTTTGCTTTTCTCATATTCCTATTTAGTTATTGACATGCATATGCAATTATTACACAGCTATAATCACAGAACATTTTCTTTCTTACAGCACAAATATAGTTTTAGTTCTTTTAAATTAAAAAATTAAAAATGATTGTATAAGAATTTAAACAGTCCGAAGAAACATATAACCTTCCCCCCTTCCCATTTCCTTTGCCAGAGGTAACTACTGTTCAGTTTGATGAACAGATAGTTTTGTGGTTGGCTTTCTTCCCCGCCTTGGCTTGTTATCAATGTGTTCATACACAGTCTTTGTAATTATTGGTTAATGTTGCATTAACTGTGCGAAGAGTCATCATTTCCTCTGATTACCCTCCCTTCTAACTAATCAGATATAATCTGATGAGAGAAATCCTAACATATACATATAAATTAAATACCATCTGTTCCAGACATAAAACGTGAAAGCATTTCCAAATGTCCTAGTACTTCTTCTGATAGAGCAGAGCACTAGTTTAGAATCTTTTGGTATCATTTCCTTTAAACGGTGAAAATCTCCCTCCACCTTCGCATCTCTGTCTTCCTATATAGTGTTGCTCAGATCTGTCATTCAGCATTTCTACAAATCTTATCGTGACTGCTTGCTTACATAGACAGGGATATGGACTGGGTCAAGGGTCTTTTATGCACAGTCCCTAGTACATGCTAGGGGCCTGAAGACTTCCTGAATGAAAATCAGAGCTCTTCCAGAGTAAACACAGCCCCAGGTGTGGACATCTCAGTGTTCGATGTGTCAATTCATTTTCTCTTAGTGACCTGTAACCATGGAAACGGTGGATGCCAGCACTCCTGTGAGGACACTGCTGAAGGCCCAGAGTGTAGCTGCCATCCTCAGTACAAGATGCACTCAGATGGGAGGAGCTGCCTCGGTGAATGGTGACCCCAACACTGGGTTAGGGTCTTCCCCAGCCTGCTTGCCACTAACCCAACCCTAACCCAAACCCTAAGTATTAATAGCGCTTGGAACCAGAGGTAGGGTGTTGCCAGTGCACTTGCCCTCGGGTTCCATGCTGCTTCACATGGGGCAGGGGGACCCTCCAGACGTGGAATGAGGCCCCTTTTCTCCCTGTGAGGACTCAGAGAGTACTTGATCCTCTCCTGGACTAGGCTGCTCCCAGAGCTGGTATTCTGGAGATTGGAACAACACCTCCCAAGAGACCAGGGCAACCGAAGTTACAGCTAGCTGTTCATTGTAACAGGGTGGCCTTTGCCGTCAGCAGAAGCCAGAGTTGCATACTTACGGCTGGATGCCTGCCCTGTCCATCATGATGTGTCCTTTGCTGACTCCATTTTAGAGGTTCCCCGATCCAAGATTCTTTTTGTCCTGAACTAGGGGTTCTGAAGTGAATCTGAAGCTTGTATTCCCCAGGGTCTGTGGTCAGTACAATATAATAAAAAAAACTCTTTCCCAAATTTAATGTCTATTAAGGCTCTGTGGCCATGTAACACAGAGCCTCATTGCAACATGTTTTTGTTGAGCAAAGAGTCACATTTCTCACATTGTTCTCGTGTCTGGGATTTCCAAGGAAGTGGTTGTGCTGGGGATGAACAATCTGACTCATTCAGTCTGAGAACTGTGCTTTCTGCGTCTCTTGCAGAGCGAGAGGACATTGCCCTGGAGGTGATGGAGAGCAACGCCACATCTGTGGCGGATGGGGATAAACGGGTGAAACGGCGGCTGCTCATGGGTAGGCACCTCACACACCCCCCCGAGCCCAGCCGCTGCATTGTCCCTTTCCCTCCCCAACTTACGGCCTCAGGACTGAACCTGGGGCCATGTGCCCCAGACCAGTTGGACCAGAGTCAGCAGCTCCTCTCCAGCTGGGGTATGTCTGTTCTCCATCCAGGACCATCCAGGACCCTTGGTCTGGTGGGAAGAACATCGGGTCCAGCCATCAGCGTAGCTGGTTAGCATCTGAAACTTGCCGTGGGACTTGGACAAACCGTGTCCTGGTCTTCCTCTAAAATGGATGTAATACAGTTGATCTCTTCAGGCTATCAGGAAGCTCAGTTGACAATAATATGCCAAAGTGCTCAGAGTCCACTGCCTGGGACTTACTGGGTGGTCAGTACATGTCAGATCCCCTCTCCACTGAGTAACTATGAAGAGAGAGGCATTTTGGGCAGCCCCTGCTTAGCATGGCACTTTGGCTGGGGTTTTGTCCACTGAGTCTTCTAGTTAAGACTCAGCCAGTGTTAATGGCAGGATAGATGAATGGAGAAGGGTGGCACTTGGCTAAGGGACACAGGGAGGTCTGCCAGCAGGCCCGCTGGAGCTGGAGGCCACAGACAGCAGACGCTCAGCCTTGGCTGTGGGGCGGGAATCAAGCAGCTCCTTTGATGTTATTATTCTGGAGAAAGCTTGGCTTGACCTAAATGAAACTGATCTTTTGATAGCTTCTGGATGTAACGGTCAGGTAAGATGTTAAGCAGCCATTGGTTACCAGGCAGGTGACATTTCTGAGCTCTTTTCTGCTCTGCCCTATTAAAATTATTATTTTTAATTGCCTTAGAACAGTATATATGAATAATATAAAAACCTTAAAATGTTAATTAGTGCTTAATAGTACTTGTAATGAAATAGATCATTTCCCTGTCTCATAACTTGCCATTTGCCAGCGGTCACAATTTTTAATTCTCCTGGTTGTTTCTTCTTCTCCTGACTTACCCTCCCCCATATTTCTGAAAAGGGAAGTGTATATAGTTGCTTGTTGATGTCAGGTGTTTTTTTTTCCCTGCACCACAGGGTTCATGGGATCTTAGTTCCCTGACCAGTTATCGAACTTGCATCCTAGGTAATGAGAGCACAAAGTCTTAAGTGCTAGACTGCCAGGGAATTCCCCTGATGCATCAGTTTTAAGTGTTAGTTTTTTACTTCCTACCACAGAGGATTAAGTTGTTAAGCTCCCTTTTGACCCCCTCCCCCAATACACACACAACTCCCTCATTCCCTTAACATGTTGTTATTCAGTCACTAAGTTGTGTCCGACTCTTTGCAACCCAATGGACTATAGCCTGCCAGGTTCCTCTGTCCATGGGATTCTCCAGGCAAGAATACTGGAGTGGGTTGCCATTTCCTTCTCCAGGGGATCTTCCCAACCCAGGAATTGAACCCAGGTTTCCTGCATTAGGGCAGATTTTTTACCAACTGAGCTGTGAGGGAAGCTAGTTTTCTTAGTACCTCTTACCATTTTTTTTCCCCAAATTTCTGGCAGACCTCTAAAACCCTTTACAATGTGTTCAAATACAGCAGATAACTTGCCAATTCCATTTTTTACAAAAAAGTCTCTTCGGGGTACCCTGCTCCAGTGGGGCCTCCCTCCTGGGCCAGTTGCATACCTGTCATCTTGGCCTTCCCTGGGGCCCCCACTTGGAAATTCCCTTCCCCATGCTCCTGCTTTGCTGGATCCCATGGCTTCTGTTTTGCTAGTTTGCAAGGGTAGATAGAAATTTTTTTAAAAACTCTGCACACCTGAAAATGCCTTTATAGTTTACCTTCCTCCTTTCTTAAGAATTTGGCTTAGTAGAGTTCAAAGTTGGGAAGAATATTCCGTCAGAGTTTTGAATAATGCCCTGTTGTTTTGAACATTCAGTGTTCTTTCCAGAAGTCTAATTCTTGATTCTTTGTGTGAAACCTATAAGAGCTTCTCTCTGGGTGTTTTCAGGGTCTTAACGTTGTCCCTGGTAATCTGAAATTTCACGACAGTGTCCCCCAGTGAAGGGTTTTTCTCACCTGTTATACTGAGCACTTAGTAGGCCTTTTCAGGAGGGACATTCACATCCCTAGGTTCCAAGAAATTTTCTTTTATTTTTCTTTCAATAATTTTCTTTACTTTTCTCAGTCTTTCTGAAACTCCTGTTAGCTGACTATTGTAACTCCTGGTTTGCTCCTCAAATTTACTTCTTTTTTCTCTTCTTGATATTTACTTCCTAGGAGATCCTTCATTTCCCCCACTAAACTTTCTATAGGGTTCTTTTTATATTTCAGCCTTCATATTTTAATTTTTCAAGAACTTTACTTTGGTATTTTGTTTTTGGAACTTGTTCTTATTTCATGGATGGTTTTCTTACCTCCCTGAGGAAATTAATGATAAGATTTTCTAACTTCTCTGTTGTTCCCCTATACTAGCTTTGTTTTCCCCAGATTCCTTGTCCTGTGTTTGTGTGACTTGATGTATTGTTTCATACTGGAGGCTTTCCTGAGATGGATGGTGATCCTCGGCTGACTTTTCATATTTAAAAGTGGAATATTGAAAAGCCACTCGGATAATCTGTCAGCTGGTGGGCTTTATGCTTGGTGGACTAGGCAGTGGCTTAGTCATTTCATCTGGAGATCTTCAGATGCCAATATCTGCAAGTCTATTACTTGGGCAGGTCAGTTTAACTGGAAAGGAATCCTCCGTCTCTTGCTGGGGTTGTTCAGGCTTGGCTGCCAGCGTCCCAGGAAATAGGGAGACAGAGGGTGAAAGTGAGAGATCGCTCTTCTCACAGTATAGACTTTCCCCTGACAGCATCTCCCCTTCCTTCCTCTGCTGTTTTTGGTGCCCGTGAGTCCAGAGTTTCTCTGGTCTGGCTTTTTCAGAGATTATATTAACCTGCTTTAGCCTGAATAGGGATGAGCTATGGGCTATGGAATTAAGATGGGTATCTGGGGGCTTATTTGTTATATGGACTCTCAAATCAGTCTTCATATTTTAACTCCATCCTCACCTCTGCCTCTCGAGTAACTTTAGTGCTTCCAATTCCCGAGCCCCTCTGGGATTCTGTGGCTCACATGAGCTGACCACTTGTTGGCATCTCTCTGCAGACTGCAAGGGTTTAACTGCTAGTTACCGTTCCTCCATTGACATGCCACTTCCAGAAGATTTGACATCTTTCATCTATTATTTTCTATTTTATTTGTACTTAAGGATTTATACTTAAATTTTTATTTACTCTCATTTTAGTGAGGTTTGGAGAGGAAACAGAGATAAACATATTTGTTCTATCTGTCATATTTAATCAGAACTAAGTTTGTCCCCCAAGACTTCACAAAGAGGTAGTTTTGGGGGTAAAATCAGTTTCTGGTAGCTAAATGCTAACAGTTGGATGAATGTTGAATAGCATTTGTGTAATACTTGGAATTAATGCAGAGCTAAAAAGTTGTTACCTGATTGTTACTCATCTCTACAGATATGATTTAGTAACTGCAGCTAAGTTTTTGCACAGCCATAACAGGTCTTTCTTCTTTCAAGGGAAGGTAAACTTCTAATCTGAGTTACTGGGCAGTTGCCGAGGAAGTCATTGGTCTGCAGGAAGGGAAGGGTTGGGATGGGTGATATTTCCCCTTTCTCACTTTGCCCATAACACACAGTGAACAGAGAAGGTTCAGGTTGAAGGAAGGAACATCCCCCTTGGCTCTGTTCCGCATTCGCATCTAGCCTGCTAGAAGAGGTTGTCATACTCAGCCTCTTTAGTGTCTTCACTAAAGAACATTTGGTTCTTAAGTGACTTCACACCTGCCAGGAACTTTTCGTGTTTTCACATCTGCCAGTAGAGAGGAAAGCAGGCTGGCAAGGGCGTCTGTGCCCCCTGTCATCCTGTCAGGTTTCTTGGGGAGATGTCACTTGTTTATCTGGCTGCTCTGGATCTTAGCTGTGGCACGTGAGGTCTTTTAGTTGCAGCACGTATGATCTTTAGCTGCAGCATGTGAGCTCTTGGTTGCAGCATGTGGGATCTAGTTCCCCAACCAGGGATTGAACCTGGGTCCCCTGCATTGGGAGCGCAGAGCCTTAGCCACTGGACCACTGGGGAAGTCCCGATGTCACTTATGTAGATAGGGAAGGGGGAGGAGCTGCACTTGCTCTTCCTCACCTGTGGGTGGCAGAGACTTGGGGTATGGCTGTGAGTACCCCACATACTCCCTGATGTTCATGAATTTTTGTCAAGTATTACCACTGCACGATGTCCCTTTCCTCCCAGCTGTGTCAGCACTTCTCTACGAAGCTAACTGCCTCTTTCTCACCTCCTTGGCAGAAACGTGTGCTGTCAACAATGGAGGCTGTGACCGCACCTGCAAGGATACTTCAACAGGGGTTCATTGCAGTTGTCCCGTCGGCTTCACGCTCCAGATGGATGGAAAGACCTGTAAAGGTAGCCTGGGCCTCTCCATGCAGCTCACCTCGGGGAGTAAAGGCAGTTCTCCCCCTCCACGCCTCCTGAGCGACTCCAGATTTGCTTATGATTCATATTGATCAAAAGAAAGCGTTTCTTCCCTAGGCTAGTAGAAGGTTATAATTGAGGAAGCGTAATTAGAACTGACTTAATTACAGTAACTGTAGAGAAGGTCAGCTTCTACAGGCATGATCCATTTCAGGCAGTGGCCTTATTAGAAAAAAGCAGTCGTTCACAGAAACATTCATTTCCAGGAGATAATATCATCCTATCATAAATAACAGCCAAGATTGTTATCCAGAGAGCTTAATGAATGTACCATTAACATGTAGTAATGAATAGAGACCCCAGTTACTTAGTATTTCATGGGCAAGAGTACAAAGGCATCGTTCTTTAATGTGATTAAAAAAAGTAGATAAACAGTTACCAGATGGAACAGAAAAGATAAGATTAATCAAGTATCAGAAATCATTTAAAAGCATTGAGGCTATTTAATCATTATGTAATTTGCCAAAACAAATATTCTCGTTCCTTATAGTTTAAATCATTAAACTGGAATGGGAAGTATAGAAGAGGAAGCCATCTCATCTTGAGAGACCAGTGCAGGCATGAGAAAGTAATAGGGCATCCCCATTTTCCCTTAGTTTGTTTCCTTAATGCCGGTTAAGAGAAGGGCAGCGTAAGTCCGAATTCTCCAGGGTATGAGGCACTTGTCTTTCAAAACGGGTTAAGCCAGGCAAGAGAAGTTGTGTAAGATGGAAAACATCAGTAAACATCCTTAAATGCCTTTATGGGTCTCTTTCTGTTTCAGAGAATAATGAAGCACTCACAATAGCACTTCAGGGATTTGTGGCTAACAAGGCAAGTACCGCTGTCTGATTTGCCGATGCTTGCCTGTTACAGATATTGATGAGTGCCAGACGCGCAATGGAGGGTGTGATCATTTCTGCAGAAACACCGTGGGCAGTTTTGACTGCAGCTGCAAAAAGGGATTTAAATTATTAACAGATGAGAAGTCTTGCCAAGGTATGTGCTGAAACATAGCTGTGCCCTGCAGTGCCCACTGGTTGGATTGGAGAAGACGAAACCTCACTTGGGCTGAGACCGGCTCTCTGGGCTTCTCAACGGAGTCGTTAATCCAACCTCCAGCCTGTGCTTCACTTTTTTCATCGGTTAGGTAAAATAAAAACATGAGTTAGCTCACAGGTATATTTTGGAAATTCAGTTGATGATTAGAGAACACCTCAAAGAACCTGTGTGGTGTGATTACAGCCAGAGCTTGCTGCTAGAAATGGGTCACAGAATGCAAGCAGGGTTGTGTTAGGGTTGAGATGATGAATATGTTCCCTTTTCTAAAACTTCCTTGAGTGTTATAGATTTGCTAACAAAATTTGGTACAAAAAGATGTTGATTTAATTAACATATCTTTTCTCAGCAAAAAGTTGGGGTCAACTAATTGGTCCCTTTCTTATAGGCCTTGTTTGAATGACCAGCCTTTGGTGTTTGGGGCAAGGGTAGGGGATGAGGGAGAGAGGGGACTGAGTGGAGGAGAGGCTGGGCAGTCCTTGGGCAGGATGTCAAAACCCCTTCTCAGACACATTCTTCCCACATAAGGGATGTTTTAAGGGAACTTCTCTGGGTAGCTGTTATTGATCTTGATAATTGTTTTGGACAGCGATAAGCTGTTTTGGGTTGAGGGGGCATCATTTATATTTCTAGATGAGCACCTTGTATGCCCTATTGACATGCAGAAAGAAACCCACAGGAAAGATGTGCTGGCATTTATTCCTGTTTCATTTCTGAGAATAAGAACAGCTTAATTTATTTTGTTAGAAGTCCCACAAAATCAGAAAAAAAAAAATCTGATTTCACTTCAGATATTAAAGATAAAACATTCTTTAAAAAAATCTTATGGTCTTAAAATCTTAAGTTTCTCTCTTGGTTTTTTCCTTCTTGATACATAATATGTCAGACTCTTCACATATAGCCCCCTTTAAAGTCAGCGAGTTCATTTTAGATAACTACTGCGTGATTTTCTTCTGTTTGACTTGGAAAGAAAATTTACTGTTCCACATGATGTTTCATAATGTATAGAGCAAGAAATACTATTTAAGCTGTGTAAACACATTAAAAAGGAATTAGAAAAGTGATCTCATTATTTTTGGCAAAGCAAGAGCCCTTTGTGAGCAGCCAAAGTTAGCTACCGAACAAGCCCACATTCTCAGCAACTGGCTGGTATTAATAACAGAATTCATAGAATGACATCAATTGCTACAGAGCAAATAGACTTTTTCTCATTTTTCACTGATCAGTCTTGGTAGAACAAATATTTGCACAGAACAAACTTACTGAAGAAATTTCCAGGACTTCTGGGAAAAAGTGGATGAAGAGGTTTTTTAAGATTTTGTTCTTTTTTATTTCATGTTTTTCATTCCCCCAGTTCCTTCCAAATGTTTGTTTTTTATTAACGAAGTTTCTCATGGCACAGTTGGTGTTGTCAAAGGGATCTAGCAATGGTCTAGTTGGCTTGCACTGAGTCCTGCCCTGGTCCTGGTCTATCCATCTGGGGACACAAGTCATAACTGTTAAAATCTTCCCAAGAGCTGAGGAAGTGAAACACTGAAATTCCAGTGTATGGGAAAGATGTGAAAACAGACCAGGGAAGAAGAGATGATTAGATCGAAGAATGCGGCCTCTTGAGGCTGGTTTCCATGACCTCAACTGAAGCCAAGGAGGCTTCCATGATGAACCAGGAAGGGAGGGGTCTCCTGAGACTGAAACAGGAGGGAGGAACAAAGCCAAAAGATTGGCCAAAAGGATCTAGTTTGGTACTTAAGCACCACATTTCAGGGTTTGCAATAGAAAATTACTGAGGATGTTAATGTTAATGCATTTTTTTTTTCTTTTAGTGCAGAGGCATTAAAGCTCAGGATCAACTGGTCTCCTGGGGCCAGAAGACAAATTCTGGCTAGACCCAAAAGAGAAATCTCCAGCTCAAGTGTTTTCTCTTTTTAACTGAAGATAGCTTATAACATTACTATGGCTCTTTTACCAATTAGCAATAGAATAGTAATAACACACAGTTCAGTTCAGTTCAGTCGCTCAGTCGTGTCCAACTCTTTGCGACTCCATTAATCGCAGCATGCCAGGCCTCCCTGTCTATCACCAACTCCCGGAGTTTACTCAAACTCACGTCCATCGAGTTGGTGATGCCATCCAACCATCTCATCCTCTGTCGTCCCCTTCTCCTCCTGCCCCCAATCCCTCCCAGTATCAGTCTTTTCCAATGAGTCAACTCTTCACATGAGGTGGCCAAAGTATTGGGCTTTCAGCTTCAGCATCAGTCCTTCCAGTGAACACCCAGGACTGATCTCCTTTAGAATGGACTGGTTGGATCTCTTTGCAGTCCAAGGGACTCTCAAGAGTCTTCTCCAACACCACAGTTCAAAAGCATCAATTCTTCGGCGCTCAGCTTTCTTCACAGCCCAACTCTCACATCCATACATGACCACTGGAAAAACCATAGCCTTGACTAGAAGGACCTTAGTCGGCAAAGTAATGTCTCTGCTTTTGAATATGCTATCTAGGTTGGTTATAACTTTCCTTCCAAGGAGTAAGCATCTTTTAATTTCATGGCTGCAATCACCATCTGCAGTGATTTTGGAGCCCCCAAAAATAAAGTCTGACACTGTTTCCACAGTTTCCCCATCTATTTGCCATGAAGTGATGTGACTAGATGCCATGATCTTCATTTTCTGAATGTTGAGCTTTAAGCCAACTTTTTCACTCTCCTCTTTCACTTTCATCAAGAGGCTTTTTAGTTCCTCTTCACTTTCTGCCATAAGGGTGGTGTCATCTGCATATCTGAGGTTATTGATATTTCTCTTGGCAATCCTGATTCCAGCTTGTGCTTCTTCCAGCCCAGCGTTTCTCATGATGTACTCTGCATATAAGTTAAATAAGCAGGGTGACAATATACAGCCTTGTCGGACTCATTTTCCTATTTGGAACCAGTCTGTTGTTCCATGTCCAGTTCTAACTGTTGCTTCCTGACCTGCATATAGGCTTCTCAAGAGGCAGGTCAGGTGGTCTGGTATTCCCATCTCTTTCAGAATTTTCCACAGTTTATTGTGATCCACACAGTCAAAGGCTTTGGCGCACAGGCAGCACCTTAATAGTTTACAATCATTTTTAGGTATGTTAGGGCTTCCCTGATGGCTCAGATGGTAAAGAATCTGCCTGCAGTGAGGGGGACCAGGGTTCGATCCCTGGGTGGGGAAGATCCCCTGGAGGAGGGTATGGCAACCCACTCCAGTATTCTTGCCTGGAGAATTCCATGGACAGAGGAACCTAGTGGGCTACAGTCCATGCGATCACAAACAGCTGGACACGACTGAGTGACTTTCACTTCTCTTTCACTTTTAGGTATGTTACTTTACTTGACTTCATTTCAGTATCTTAAATTGCTCAGCCCTGCAAATAAGCATGGGTGAGAGAGACCCACCTGCAAATAAGCATGGGTGAGAGAGACCCACCTGCAAATAAGCATGGGTGAGAGAGACCCACTGAGCTTTTTAGTTTGCAATAGCACTTGGCAATAAGGGTCCTGGCTGTGTATATACTTATTGTGGGTTGCTCAACACTTTCTTTAATACAAGTGAGCAGGGAGAGCTGATAGGTAATTCTTTGTTGTTTTTGTTATCGGTCAGCAACTAGTGTTCTTATGAGCTTGTTTTTCTCTCCGCTTGTCCCTCAGAGTCAGTTTCAGCTCCCCTCTCCCTTTGACAATTACAGATGTGGATGAATGCTCTCTGGATAGGACCTGTGACCACAGCTGCGTCAACCACCCGGGCACCTTCACATGTGCTTGCAACGAAGGGTACACCCTCTATGGCTTTACCCACTGCGGAGGTGAGCAGAGTCCCTCTAGAGTCAGATGAGGCTGGGCCTTACTCCTAAGGTTTCCTGAGATCAGGGCCAATTTTTCTAGCATGGGAGCTGGACTGGACATACCAGTCACTTAACAGTAGTAGAGAGTCCCTCAGTTCAAGGGAAGCATCTGGTGTGGGAAATCTTCTCACATTGATGCCTTTAATTCATCAAGTGTGAAATGGAGCAGAGAGAAGAGCTGAGCTCTTTTAGCGGTGAATGCTTTATGGACTTTATTGATGTTGTTGTACTCAGAGAATGGAGGGTCTCTCAGGAGCTGATGCACTGTCTGCTGGAACTTCCCAACAGATAGTGAAGTCACAGTCCTCAGAGAGGCTTGGCGGCACACCAACTGATTCCACAGTCTTACTGTGCATAGGGGCTGGTTGTGGGGCTTGGTTAGAGCTCTTTGAGCTGGTCTTCGTGCAGGTCTCTCAGCTGGAAGTGGGACACGGACCCTATCTCTCTGCTCTGAGCCCTTGAAGCAACATCTTCTGATGTCTCATGACCTTACGGCCAAGTAGACTATAGCCCAAGTCAGATTTGGTGTCACTCTGCACCCTCTAATCATCCAATGCATTTAGCAATCTTTGAGAATGCAGATTCTGATTCTTATTCTAAATGGCTAGACTTCCAAGATGATTTTGGGGATCTGAGGATATGGGAACCACAGGTCTAAGTATTTCCTACCCGATCCTTGTGTCCTGTGTCCTTAGGAAGAATGGATAGTAGTGATTTGCAATAAATAGTGTTGTTTCTTTTCTCCTTTACAACACATACCTGTCATGGCTGAAGACATACTCTCCAGTCCATCAAGACAGTTCAAGGAAATGTTTCCTGAATGTGAATATGTATCTGCGTTTTAGTTGGAGTCACCTTCCAACTTGGACCTAGTCTCAGGTTGATGGGGATTAATGCACATCATTTTTCTATTTTAATGCCAAAATTTTGACAGCATAACTGCCTCATTTTAAAAAATTTTATTATTTATTTATTTAGCTGTATCAGGTCTTCGTTGTAACACACAGACTCTCTAGTTGTGGCACATGGACATTTTTATCTATACCTCAACTTTACGAATTATCAAGTGGGGAATCCTCATTCTCTCTATCTCCCTTGGGATGCGAATCAGGAAGGCAGTGGAGTTTTAACCTGGGAGCCTGTGCTGTGGCTGAGTTGGACCCTGACTGTAGAGTGTGGCCCTTTCTCAATGTGCTCATTGGGGCAACTGTTTGGTCAAGAATGGAACTGGAGATCATCCTGTTGAGGCTTCTGCCAGGAAATCCACTGAATGGGGAGTGGGTCAGCTGGTGCCATGTGCACGTTCCCTTAGTGAGTTTCAGTCACGTGACTCCCCTCCTGCTTCTGCCTTGATGGAGGGGTACTGTCAGCCGGGTCAGCGACAGACGGCTGTGACAGGAGAGTGTTTTACTTCCCAGACACCAACGAGTGCAGCGTCAACAACGGAGGCTGTCAGCAGATCTGTGTGAACACTGTGGGCAGCCACAAATGCCACTGCCACTCTGGGTACAAGCTCCACTGGAATAAAAAGGACTGTGTGGGTAAGAGTCCCCGCGGCTCAGGCTCAGTGCAGCCCAGCAGTTCTCTCCACGCCCCCTGGACCTGGCGTGTGCCGGCCAGTCCTCTACTGAACTCTCCTGCCCTCAGCTGCAGCAGCCCATCTTTAAATAGTTCAAAAACAGGAGATACTTTGCAGGCTCTTTGGTGTTTCCTTCTGTGCTTCACCGTAGGTTGGAACTCACTTCTGTTTGCTTTTCCGTATGAAAACAATAGCAAACCAGAAGCTCCTTTACCCTGGGGAGGAGGGGGGGGGTTGGGGAATAAGTGGCTGTCTGTGTTTTGGGCTGGGCGTTAGCACTGCCTTCTTTGCTCAGGTCTTTGGTGTGTGGGAGTCAGCTGGCCTGGTCTCACCAGGAAGTGTCCTTCTCTTTCTGTAAGTGTCTGCATTTTGTCCTGTCTAGAAGTGAAGGGGGGCCTGCCCACTAGCCTGTCACCCCACGTGTCCCTGCAGTGCGGTAAGAGTGGTGGAGGCGACAGGTGCTTCCTCAGATGTCACTCTGGCATTCACCTCTCTCCAGGTGAGTGGGTCCCAGGCCCGGGGCCAGGCCTTCCTGGCTCGAGGTGTTAGAAGCCCTCCCAGGTCTTCCCTGACCCCTGGAGGCCTGAGCTCTGAGACCCTGTGTTTTGGGGGTTTTTTCTAGTGGTTCACGTGGAGTGGGGGGAGGAAGGGACTCGAGCTTCCAGCAGGAGAGCCTGTAATCTCACCCACATGCTGACAATCCACCTTCTATCTGTCAGGACTGCAAGAGGCCTATTCTGTCACCTGCGGCTCTTCCTCTCCTCTCGGGAACAAACAGCAAAAATCAAATGACTCCACTTTCGGGGGTAATTACCAAATCTGCGTGTTGTCTCTGGGGCTCACCGTGTTCAATGGGCTTCATTTGTGGGGTGCTGTTCTTGGGCGTCGGCTTTGTTTTCTTTTCTCCTAATCTCTGATGCCGCGAGCGTGATACAGGATGTTCTTGCCTGCAGCCTCGGCGCCTGCGATCTGACTCACCGCCTAGCAGACACTTACTGAGTGTCCACTCTGTCGGGAGGCTCTGTGCAGCCCTGGTGGGTCATCATATTGGGCAGAGGGCCATGTAGCTCCGGGGCCAGGAGACTCGGGTCTCCCCAGCTCCCGGTACCATAGAGCCCCTCAGAGGCCCCCCTCAAGGAAACATGTACTTGGGGTGCAAGGCATTGGTGGAGACATGAGCATGACAGGGGAGCAGGGATCCTGTCAAGAGAAAGAAGCCCAAACCCTTTTTGGTTTATCAAAAGGCAAAGAGTAACCTTTAAAGCTTTTCAGAGCCTTGTTCTTCTAGATTTAGACGGGTTTGTGATGATGTCATGAGAATATCTAAATAAGGAAATGGTTCGAGATGTCCATACTATGTGTTTAAGCAAAGATAGAGGCTCAAAGCATGATAATAACAGCTTGTGTGAATTGATGGAGCAGTTAAAACATGTATGAGCTGATTTATTATAATCCACGCCATAGCCCTCTGGGGGTATTTTATTGTTATTTTTATTAACCAGATGAAGAAACTGAGGTTCAGAGAGGTGAAGTAACATATCCAAAGTGAGTCAGATGTGACATTAGTGGAGCCAGGATTTTGACCAGGCGGTCTGGATCCAGAGTCTTGAGCACTGTCCTTCGCTGCTTCTCTTGTCTGATGTTTGCATCCAGTCAGAGGGGACATTGTGGTCTGTTTCACTTAGAGATTAAGGCCACCCTAAGGGTGGGCAAGCAAATCGTTAACAGTTATTCAGTTCTTACTATGTACCAGACAGGAGGCTAAACATTTTTTTGTTTCGTTTTGCATTACCTCATTTAGTTCTCATAACAGCTTTAGTAGTGTAGGGACTGTCTGTTTTATGGATGAGGACACTGAGGCTTAGGGAGACTAAGTAACCTGCTCAAGTTCTCATCACAAATCGAAGGGCTGGAATGTGAATCCTGGTCATTGGCTCCAGAGTCTAACACAAGGTTAAGACTGCCTGCGGAAGGAGAGCAGAATGTTCTATGTGAGGCCCTCAGAGTAGGACCCTTGCTCCCTCACGGACCCTGAGGGTCCTGGCTGTGTTTAGTGATGCTGGCTTTGTCTGGAATGGTGGCTCCCTCGGCCCTGCCCTCCCCGGACGGGCTTATTGAGGAGAACCTGCTTGTCCATTTTTCTCCACTGTCTTGTCCAAATGTGAACTGGGGGATTCTGGTGACCTCATTTTTCATCTCACTGCTGAGGCTGTTTTTGGCCCTTCCTTTGTTATGTTTGAGTGCTGGCTTCATCTTAGATGAAGGCCAAGTGTAACTCTTAGGGGACTCCTGGTGCCATTCGTCCCAGGGTCATGGGTGCCCCCGGATCCCAGTCTTCCTTGCTCTCAGTGAAAGAGACGGGCTCAGGGTATGCTTCCAGCAATGGACAACTGCCGTCACCCGCTGTGGTTTTCATTCCTTTGCCTCCAAAGGTAACCTCTCTCACTTGTTTCTTTCTGAAGATGTCGCCACCATCAGGACAAGTGTAACCTTTAAGCTAAATGAAGGCAAATGTAGTTTGAAAAAGGCTGAGCTGTTTCCTGAGGGTCTGCGACCAGTCCTCCCAGGTATGGAATCAGATGGCTGGTGCAGGTAGCGTGTCTGCATGCCGGGGAAGGGATCTGTAGCGAGCAGAGCCCTTCAGATAGGATCCTACCGTTCAGACTCTCTATGGACTCTCTTCTCAAGAGGAAGAAGACCCCTGCCTGGCAGCTCCATATGCCCCTGAGGTTACACATTAGGACTTCCTCTGCAGGGTACAGAGGGCGAACCTCTGGGGAAATCTGTGAGTTAACAGCAATCAATATGGGCTTAAGATGCAAGTAACTTGTGATCATATTGGGTTAAAATTTATAGATCTTAGAGTTTGCTTAAAATATAATCCAAAGAAATGAAAAAAAGGTTTGGCTCAGAAAGGATCATCTTTGGTGAACAAAAATATCATATCCAGCTTTTCTGCTGGATCTCGTCTTTGGAGGCAGTGATGCCATTGGCTTCAGCAGAACAAATACTTTCCAAGTAGACCTGGCTTTATGGAAAGAGCAGAATCCAACATTCCTCTTTCTCCCCTAGCTCACATTTCCAGTATTAGTTCATAGAATAATTTTAGAGAATAAAAGAAAAATCAGGATTCATGTATTAGGGAGGGTTCTTTCCCTAGTCTACCCTCAAATAAATCATACAAACAAATAAAAGCTTAGTCACTGTAGTCACATCTGGCTGCCTATTTTAAGTAACTAACCAAGATTAATTTGGGCACCTCCATTTGATGGAATTGGAGAAGGAAATGGCAACCCATGCCAATATCCTTGCCTGGGAAATCCCACAGACAGAGGAGGCTGGGCACTACAGCCCATGGGGTAGCAAAGAGTTGGACACAACTTATCAAGTAAACAGCAACATTTGATTGAATATTACACAGCTATTAATTATAGGTTTTCTTGATGGACTATTATGCAGCTATTATTTATGGGTTTTCAAAGAACATTTAATGGCATTAGAAAATGTTGTAATAAAGATGAAAAAAAGAGTCACATTTTGTATATCTAATACAACCTTAACTGTGAAAAAAAAAGCATAAGTAGAAGAAAAAGAAAACTCACCACGTCCTTATTAGTGGGTTAAATCTAGGTGGAAGGATGTTGAGTGATTTTAATTTTTTTGCTGAATTTTCCAAATTCCCCAATAGTGAGCATTTATACATTTAATCAGAGGGTGAAAGCATTATTTAAAGATAGATTTAGTCTTTAGTTCATTTAATGGTATTATACTAATGTTAATTTCTTAGTTTTGATAAAGATACATGTAAATATAAGATGTTAACATCAGAGAACACTGGATGAAGAGTATGTGAGAACTCTGAGGACCCTCTCAGAAACTTTCCTATACATCTAAGCTTACTTCAAAATAAAAAAATTTAAAAATAGATATGGGAAAATAGAAAGTGAAAGAGGTTCAAAATGAACATCTGTTCAGTTTGAGATTTGAAGTGAGCCTTTTGAGAGGTAAGATGGATCTTTAGGGAAAAATTAATTTGCCTTCTCCTTCCTTTGACCCTGATGCCCTGCTGATTTGAACATCTTTATAATGTTAAGAGAAGAACATGATGCAGACAATTCATCAGTTCAGTGGAGATTAGTTCATTGTGTGAATACTATGTGGATCTGGTCTTTGGTTCTGGTTAACAATCATTAGTCAAAAGATTCACTGGAAGTCATGGAATGAGGAGTGAGGGTCAGAAACGAGCATGTCGAAGGCCCCGCCTTACATAACACCTTTACTCCCATCCTGTGTGCCGTCATGACTGTTTGGATCTGTTGATTTTCTTTGTGCCTTTGGTTCCCGTCTTCCACATGTGTAGCTGGGCATTCAGAAACATCCAGCATCTGTTCATGAAAATCAGTTTTGAGAGCTAAATGGTAAAGTTACATAGGAGGCAATACTGGCTCTTCAAGACTAGAATGTCGTCGTGCTCCAGGCTGAGGGCTTGCAGTATCTTGGCATCTGGAGTTAATCATCTGGTCCCCTGAGAGCTGTTCTAATGAAATGTTTACAGAGTTTGAGCGAATGTTCAGCCGAGTGCTTTGCCAGGATTTGGCTTCCGATAATTTTGTTTCTCCATACAGAGAAGCACAGCTCAGTAAAAGAGAGCTTCCGCTACGCAAACCTTACATGCAGCTCTGGCAAGCAAGTCCCAGGAGGCCCTGGCCGACCGAGCGCCCCTAAGGAAATGTTTATCACTGTTGAGTTTGAGCTTGAAACTAACCAAAAGGAGGTGACAGGTTGGTTTGAAAATAGTCTCTGGTGCCAGGCTTCTTACAGCTTTCTCCTGTTTCTTTGCCTTTCGCTCTTCATCATTCTTGTGGGGGGAAATTGTACATTCACTTAAGTATCTCCTGTTTTTTTGTTATTGTTGTTTGTTTACCCCCAAACTACACTGAATTGGTTTGGAACCTGATGATTTTATCTGCCTCATCAAAACTCAAAGCTACCATTTTGGCCAACAAATTTCTGTTTGAATCAAATGCTGCCCAGCCTGCTAGGTGCCCAGCTCCACATCTCTCCCCACGCTGTCTGCAGGGGGCTGTGAGTGTTGGTAGGCCCTGCAGTCGGTCTAGACATAGTCCAGCAGACACGTACGGCAGCCTGAACTCCCCTCCACTGCACTCTCTGGTTTCTGCAGTGTCTTGTGATCTCAGTTGCATCGTAAAGCGAAGAGAGAAGCGGCTCCGGAAGGCCATCCGCACGCTCCGGAAGGCTGCCCACAGGGAGCAGCTGCACCTCCAGCTCTCAGGCGTGAACCTTGAAGTGGCTAAAAAGTCTCCCCGAACATCTGAACGCCAGGTAGAGTCCTGTGCAATGGGCCAGGACCATGGAGGAAACCAGTGTGGTGAGTGGCCTGCTAGCCGGGACATTTTTACTAATAGAACTCTCTTGAGCTCCAAAAACACTAGGGGTAGCCATAAGCAAGTCTGGCCCATCCTTTCTCCCCAGGATCCTTCCAGAGAACTCCCAGGATCCCCACCCTCATTTGAAATCTACGCTTAGTATTGCCCTTTCCTACTGGATCAGGAGCCCCCGTCCACGAGGAATAGTGCCTGGCGCTTAGTAAATGTTGGTTGAGTCAAGGGATGGGATGGAAGAGGCAGGGCTGATGAGAAGAGAGAGGGTTATCCTTTAAGGATCTGAGGGACTGTGGTCTTCAAAGCGCTGTGGTCCCCTAGCTGGGGCAGGCCTGCAAATATAAGACATCATTGAGCCTTCTTGACACTCCACTCTCAACAGTTCCCCTATCATCTCCCTGTGGTTTGACCCATGGTGGCAGTTAACAAACTCTTGTCCATAATTTTGTGGAGGGGAGAGGCTAGGGATCCTCAGCTGCCTTATGAGATCCCTGAGATATGGCCCAAGCTTCTGATGAAGTTCCAGGCAAGAGGAATCTGGGCAGGAGGTTCCAAGGTAGTCAGTCTTGAGGTGTGTTTGTCGTGAGAGATTGTTCTGGGCAATTATGGGAGACTCTACCGAAGGAGTCTTAGATGGGAGAAAAGTAGGTTCTTACTGTATAGTAATAATGGTAATGATTTGAGGCTTCACCTGTGACAGGCATAACACTAAGCATTTTATGTACATTACTTCGTTCAATCCTTATAGTCATCTGACCAGGCAGGATTATTATCTGCATTTTACAGAAGAGCAAACTGGACTTCAGAGGGGTAAGTATTCTTGCTCAAGGTCACATGGATGGTCCTATTCCAAACCCTGTGCTCTGGTCCCAAAGAAAGGTGAATTTCAATAAGCAGACCCCTCCAGAGTAAAGTGATGTCCTTTCTAAAGTGTCATTAGAGGAACAAGGCCTGAGAAATGAAGCTTGAGCTAAGGAGTAATAAATCAGTGTTTCAAAAGAAGCAAAGCTAAGCCCAGAGGCACTTGTTCAGAAAAGTTGTCAGCAATAGCTCCACAGCCCTATTCTGTTGCTTTGGCAAAACATACTGGAGATCATGTGTAAAATCAAGTGGTAACTGTCTACCAGGGGCTGTTCTCAAATAGTCGTAACTCTCACTCCAGCTGACTCTCTTGAAAAAAAAAAAAAAAGATAAAAACAACCTAGCTGGTTGATTTGTTCTCACTTAAAATTCGAAGAGTTCCAGTTTTCATACCAAAATGGTGATGAGAATTGGCCGTTGCTGCCCTAGTTTCCAGGGTGAGCTGCAGAAACTGTCAGGGACAGGCAGGTCTGTCCTGCTTCTGGCCTCAGAGCTGTATTACACCCCTCGTCCCCCAAGTGCTGCAAGGTTGCCAGGGAGCCTTTATGGCCAGTTAAGAGTTCAGAAAAAGCTAATGTCAAGGGCCTTGTGGAACAACTCCCAGTGAGAATATTATTACTACTACTATGGGTATGCTTCTGGGGAATAAAGACCTCACGGTGAGGATCAGGAGTTGCTTAGCAGGGGCCTCATGACTGTGGCCACTTGTGGAAGACACACAGTACAAGGTTAGTGTGGCTGTTGTGTGTGTGAGTGTGTTCCTGAGATGCTTGTCATACCGAGTTAGGTTGGATTTGCTTCTAAGAGAGGCCATGTGTCTTGTCTCAAGAGCTCCCTCTAGCACTGGATGAATTTTGTAGCCCTCAAGGCTCACCCTGTCTGACAGCAGCATTGACGATTTTACAATGTTAAGGAACACAGCCCAAGGAACTACCAGTGAAGCTTTGCTCCTGCTGAGGGAGGAAGTGGGTATAAAGAAGGGTCAGTTGAGTTATTTGGAAAGGCTTTTTACCCAGCACACTCCTGGCAACGGCAAACCATGGTGTGTGTGTGTCTGTCTTATATTCCTGGTTGATTAACGCAGCTGTGTCTGACTCTTCCCAACCCCATGGACTGTAACCCACCAGGCTCCTCTGTCCATGGAATTCTCCAGGCAAGAATACTGGAGGGGGTAACCATTCCCTTCTCCAGGGGATCTTCCTAATCCAGGGATCAAACCCACAGACCCACATCTCCTGCATTGGAGGCAGATTCTTTACCATCTGAGCCACCAGAGAAGTCCTGCATTAATGGTATTAGAACCTCATAAAGACCAGGCTTACTAGTATATTTTGAAGTCTGATACCACATGCAATGAAGACAAATGGAGGATAATTCTTTTGGGGAATTATTTTATATTTCTGGGACTTCTTTGGTAGCTCAGATGGTAAAGAATCTGCCTGCAGTGCAGGAGACATGGGTTTAATCCCTGGGTCAGGAAGAGCCCCTAGAGAAGGGAATGGCTACCCTCTGCAGTATTCTTGCCTAGAGAATTCCATGGACAAAGGAACCTGGTGAGCTACCATCCATTTATGTTTCTAGAAAAGAGCCCAAGGAGTGTTTTGAGTCACCTAGAAGGAGAGATGGGACCATTATGTTTTTCCTTTAAAATATATATTTTTTTAGTTTTTAATTACCTAGAAGTGGTACATGTGTCAAATGATATAGAAATGTACACAGGATGGAAATTTTCCAATCAGCTTCTAACCTCACTCCCCAGAAATAATCACTGTCAATAGTGTGCTGTGGATTTTTCTACATCTGTTTTTATGCAGATATAAAAATGAAATTTTATTTATTCATTCAACAAATATTTACTGGGCACCAAATGTGTGCCAGGAACTATTCTAGGTGTTGGAACCCAGTAATGAGACGAAAGAGCAAAAATCTCAGCCCTCGCCAAGTTTAGAGTTCTAGAAGAGGGAGACAGACCACAAACCAATAGAGAAGAAAGTATATCCTGTAGCAAATGGTGGTGAGGGAGTGAAGAGCAGGTAAGCATGGAAGTGGAATAGAAAATGCCGAGGCGGGACTTCCCTGGTGATCCGGTGGTTAAGACTCCACGCTTGCAATGCAGGGGGTGCGGGTTTGATCCCTGGTCATGCTGTGCAGCACAGCCATAAAATAAAAATAAATTTTTAAAAAAAGAGAATGCCAGGGAAAGAGGAGGGGTGAGGAGGAAGGTACTCCGCCAAAATGCAGACTATGCTTAGGGGCTGTGGTCATTGAAAAGTGAAATTTGGGGAGAGATGTGAAGGATGGGAGGCACTAGCAGTGAGGACTTCTAGGGGAAGCATCCTAGGTAAAGGAAACAGCGAGTACTAAAACCCCGAAGCACTGAGGAGAAGGCCGGGATGAAGAGAGCTGGGGAGAGGAGGGTGGAGGAAGAAAGTCAGAGCAGAGGCAGAGGGCCAGAGCACGTGGGAAGTGGAAATTATGGTGAGGACTCCGAATCTGAGTGAGAGAAAAGCCTGAGAAGGGATTTTAGCAAAGTGATAACAAGGTTCTGACTTATGTTTGAAAAGGATAACTTTGGCTGCTGTATTAAAAACAGGCTGAATGTTTGTGTGTGATAAAACAGTAAAAAATATATCAATGCTATTTTAATGTACTGCATATTGTTTTTAACTACAGAGTAGATCATGGCCACCTTTCCATGCTAACAGAGGAGCTATAATACTTCTTTTAAAGCTTCCTGGTCTACGTTTGTTTTAAGACACCAGTATTTATTAGCCATACTCCTGAGGGTGACATTTAATCAAGCTATTCCTAATTTTTCTATTACCAACAATGCTGCAATAAATATTCTTTTTGTGCACAGACCAATATTTCTGGAAGACAGACTTGTAGATGTTTAATTGCAGGTCGAAGGATGTACATGTTTAAAACTGAATCAGTTCAGTTCAGTCGCTCAGTCATGTCTGACTCTTTGCGACCCCATGAATTGCAGCATGCCAGGCTTCCCTGTCCATCACCAACTCTCGGAGTTCACTCAGACTCGCGTCCATCGAGTCAGTGATGCCATCCAGCCATCTCATCCTCTGTCGTCCCCTTCTCCTCCTGCCCCCAATCCCTCCCAGCATCACAGTCTTTTATAATGAGTCAACCCTTCGCATGAGGTGGCCAAAGTACTGGAGTTTCAGCTTTAGCATCAGTCCTTCCAAAGAAATCCCAGGGCTGATCTCCTTCAGAATGGACTGGTTGGATCTCCTTGCAGTCCAAGGGACTCTCAAGAGTCTTCTCCAACACCACAGTTCAAAAGCATCAGTTCTTCAGTGCTCAGCCTTCTTCACAGTCCAACTCTCACATCCATACATGACTACTGGAGAAACCATAGCCTTGACTAGAAGGACCTTAGTTGGCAAAGTAACGTTTGCTTTTGAATATGCTATCTAGGTTGATCATAGCTTTCCTTCCAAGGAGTAAGCATCTTTTAATTTCATGGCTGCAGTGATTTTGGAGTCCAAAAAAATAAAGTCTGACACTGTCTCCACTGTTTCCCCATCTATTTTCCATGAAGTGATGGGACCGGATGCCATGATCTTTGTTTTCTGAATGTTGAGCTTTAAGCCAACTTTTTCACTCTCCTCTTTCACTTTCATCAAGAGGCTTTTTAGTTCCTCTTCACTTTCTGCCATAAGGGTGGTGTCATCTGCATAGCTGAGGTTATTGATATTTCTCCCGGCAATCTTGATTCCAGCTTGTGCTTCTTCCAGTCCAGCGTTTCTCATGATGTACTCTGCATAGAAGTTAAATAAGCAAGGTGACAATATACAGCCTTGACGTACTCCTTTTCCTATTTGGAACCAGTCTGTTGTTCCATGTCCAGTTCTAACTGTTGCTTCCTGACCTGCATACAGGTTTCTCAAGAGGCAGGTCAGGTGGTCTGGTATTCCCATCTCTTTCAGAATTTTCCACAGTTTATTAAAACTGAATAGATACTGCTAACTCAGCCTCCAAAAACATACTAATATATACTCCCTCCAACATTGTGATTGAGTGCTTATTGCCCCACGTCATTGGTAACATGGATTATATTTTATTGATCTTTTTAATTTTTGAAAATCTGATAAGTAAAAATGATGATCATTTGAACTTGTGTTTTTTTGATTATTAGTAAAACTGAGCATGCCGTCATATGTCTATGGCCATTTTGATTTCCTCTTCTGAGAATATCCATTTTCTTTAGCTATTTTTCCATTGAAGTTTTTGTTTTTCCAACATAATTTAAAAAAAATAAAAGACCCCACGTTTTATCAAAGAACATAGTCACTTCTGACCAAACATTTTCTTTCTTATAATAATTTTATATAGTAAAGTCTCATTATTTTGGCATTTGAGGACTTTGAGGACAGCCCGCTCTCCAAGTGATCTTTGTACCATCTGTGATCAATTTTAGCAAGATGGCAAAAAAAAAAAAAGCAATTATATTCTCCAAGGAACAAATTCATCAAGCTCATAGTAATTCATAAAGTCCTTTGTATCTAAAGAAAAATTAATAATGACTTGGATTTCTCTTTTTCTTTCATTGCTATTTATCCTTTCATAAAGGATACATTATTTAAGGAATATACTTGCTAAAGTATAAATTTTTATATTTGATTATTTTGAAACTTGCTGAAATTTTGAAAAGACAACCCAGACAACTGGCAAACTGGGAAGTATTCTAGTGCCTGGGTCCTTGGGAAACTAGAAAAGTTTAATTCAAATTTTAATAGTAGTAGCTTTTTTCTGCAGCAGTTGGGAAAAATTAATTCAAATAGAATTTATTGAGATCCCACTCTGTGCCACAAAAAGAACTTGGGATGAAGCAGTAAGAATATAATGGGTGAAAACCGTGCTTTTATGAAGTTCACATTCTAATGGAGAGAGATGGGTAATCAAAAAGTAAAGGAAACGATAGTTTCATAAAGTATAAGTGCTATTGAACATAATAGAACAGAAAGTGTCAGAGGGGAGGAGAGACTTCTTCTCTTTACAGGGTATTCAAGGAAGGCTGTCAGAGCAGGTTGCGTGTGAGCTGAGACCTAAGTCAGAAGGAAGAACTGAGCATGCAAACCCAATGGAGGCAGGGGGTGCTTGGACAGAGGAGACAGCAGCATGTGCAAAGGGCCTGAGGCAGGGAGAAGCCAAGTATTTTCGTCTTGATTTTTTCAAAGCTGAGAAATTATTTGGAATTGAGCAGGTGGAAAATTTCTGTTTTAAATCAAGGAAAATGTAAGTGGTATATTAGCAATATAGACCAATATTAAACTAATATTTATCACCTAGACTTGATAGGAAATTCCTTTAATTAAAAAAGTTTAAAAAACATAATTTAGTAAAATGTTGACATCTATTGAACACTTAATGCATTCAGCCCTTTGTTAAGCACCTTACTTCTGTGCGTGTTTAGTCACGTCAATCACGTCTGACTTTTTGCGACCCTGTGGACTATAACTGACTAGGCTCCTCTGTCCATGGGACTCTCCAGGCAAGAATGCTGTAGTGGGTTGTCATGCCCTCCTCCAGGGGATCTTCCTGACCCAGGGATCAAACCCGAGTCTCTAATGTCTCCTGCATTGGCGGGTGGATTCTTTACCACTAGTGCTATGTGGGAAGCCCTAAGCACCTTACACTAAGCACCTTACACGACTCTTCTAATTTAGTCCTTGTCACAAGTCTATTCTGCATCATACCATTTTTATAGATAAGGAAACAAAGGCATGAGAAGGTAAGCAGTTTTCTCAGTCTCATGCAGCAAGCAAGTGGCAGAGCCAGGATTCAAATTCGGGTCTGACTCAAGAGCCCATGTTCCTAACTCTCAGTTTGAATACTCTCACCTCTCCTGGGTACTGTGTATGCCTTGTGATTACCCTGAGTGAGTGAGTGAAATCGCACAGTCATGTCCGACTCTTTGCGACCCCATGGACTATAGCCTACCAGGCTCCTCTGCCCATGGGATTTTCCAGGCAATAGTACTGGAGTGGATTGCCATTTCCTTCTCCAGGGGATCTTCCTGACCCAAGGATCGAACCCGGGTCTCCCGCATTGTAGACAGACGCTTTACCGTCTGAGCCACAATACCCAACTGATATGGAGAGTCTTCTGTGGGCCAGATTTGTGGTGGGTGCTGAGGAGGACTGCATAAGTAAGATAGCATCCCTCAAGTCATAACCCTCCCAGGGAAAAGTCAGAGAAGGCTTCCCCAAAGAGGGAAAGCCTTGGTGAGCTTTAAAGGGAGCACAGATGATGCATAAATGGGTAGAGGAACAGCCTTGGAGAGTGAGGACCAGCCAGATGTGCACAGGGGATCTTTGGCATTTCAGTATTACTATCCCTGGAGTGGAAGGTGGGATGTGATGGGCCCCAACGCTAGTGGGAAAAACATGGCCAAGTCATGAGAGACCTTGAATATGTTTATCTGTAGGTGACAGGTATCATTAGAGGCTTTAATCAGGGAGCATAAGGTCATATGTTTATTCTAGAAAGAGCTCTCCAGCTGAACTGAGGGTCAGGACTGGAGGCAGAAAAACCTATTTGGGAGCTTCTGAATGCTTTGCATAAGAGATACTGAGAACATGAAGGCACTAGATGGAATAGAAAAGCAACAGTGGATTAGAGAAATATTCAGGAGGAGACGTGAACAGCATTTGGTGATAAATTGGATTGGGGACTGAGACGAGGAAAGGGTTGGGGTGAGCTCAGAGGTTTCTGACTTAGCCTCTGATTTGCATTTTCTTCCCATACATCCCCCATCTTACCCAGCCCTGTTTCAGATGCAGGAGGCACCGACAAAAAGCCTATGGGTTGGTTGAATGGTAAGATGAATGTGATCACTGGGGAAGAAATAATCAAAAGATTTATAGGAAAAGCGGGAAAAAAATGGGCTCTTGAGAGGGCATGAGAAAGAATGAAAACTCATATACAGAAAGGGAGACTGAAGGCTGAATTTGAGTTGAAGACAATGAAAAGTGCAGGTTGGCAAGTCGAGGAGGTTTTTGAGGCAGGGAGTGAAGCAGTTAGAGAAGTACTTTAGGAAGGTGAATCTGTTGGTAGTAACAGAGCTGGGGCCAGGAGGAATGGCCAGCCAGGGAGTGCACTGGAAGGTTATTGCAGTAATCTAGATATGAGATGGTAAGGAGCAAAGGACACTAGTGCCATAGGGATAAAAAATCGGGGACAGACAAAAGGGACCCAGGTATAGGGTGCTGCAGCAGGGAGAAGAGAAGTCTGGGATAATGTGGTTTCGAGCGTTGGTGACTGGGAGTATAGAGATGCTGTTTATAAAGAGAATAAAGTCAGAGGGGTAGAAAGGCTTGGACAGGGGAAGGGAAGAGAAGCATTCCCCCTGGGAAAGTAGAATTTGAGTTGCAACAAGACTCCTAGGCAGAAATGTCCACAGGAAGGTTGGAGTCTAGGAAAATGACGTCACCTCTCCATGTGTAGACTGACCCCCCTACCCTGCGTCTGTCCACACTGCTCTGACTTGCCTCCTGTTAAAAGGGATGAACAGCCCACGCTCCTTCCTAAGGCCCACTCTTCCCCTGGGGCTCCAGGGCCCATTCCTTCTCACCATCTCAAGAGCAATGTTCCTGCTTTTGTCCCCACCAACCCTGCATCTCAGAATTCTCCTTCTCTACTGGATCATTTCCAACAGCACACAAACCTACTCCTGTCTTAAAACCCGCACAAATCCTCCTTTGACTTCTTTTGCTTGTCTCCAGATCCTGCCTCCTGTCTGTGACCCCCTTTCAAGCAAAACTCCTTGAAAGACTTGTCTAAATTCCCTGTCTTTGCTTCCTCATCGACCATTTTCTCCTCCACCCTAACCAACCTGGTTTTCATTCCCAACGTCTTCAGGGGAACTGCTTTTCCCAAGGTTTCTAACAACTTCCATGTTACCAAATCCATTGCCAGCTGCCACCCAGACTCTGCTGACCCCTCCCTCCTCCCGGAAACTCTCCTCATGGGTTCACATACCACACACCTCTGGTTCTCTTCCTGCTTCACTAGCTGCTCCCTTTTCAGGATCCCCTAATTTTTTAATCTCTAGACATCAGGGATCCCAGGTCTCAGTCCTCCATGCCCATCCCTTATTTTTTTTTTTACTCTCTTCAATGACCTCATTCAGCACTGCAATAGCTTTAAATACCAGCATATGCTGGTGACTCCCAAACTGCCCTCTACAACTCACATGCACACACACAAACATAGAGTGAAATACTTTTGAATTTATGAATGTTTACTTATTTTAAAATTAAATACTTATACTATTGCCTAATATATTGTATACATCATTTTAAAAAAGAGAGATACAGATTAAATAAACAAAATTTTAAATAGCTGGCTAGCCTCTGAAGGCACCATGCTGGCAACTCAGCAAGGTTTATTGTTAACGGTCGTGGCTGTAAATCATTTTTTTCAAATAGTCTTTTTGTTCATTGCTTCTAAGAGTCGAGCATGACTGAGCGACTTCACTTTCACTTTTCACTTTCATGCATTGGAGAAGGAAATGGCAACCCACTCCGATGTTCTTGCCTGGAGAATCCCAGGGATGGCAGAGCCTGGTGGGCTGCCGTCTATGGGGTCGCACAGAGTCGGACACGACTGAAGCGACTTAGCAGCAGCAGCAACAGCAGCAGCAGCAGCAGTGTTTTGGCTCACTTCTTGTCAGAGCTGATTAAATCGTCACTGTTTATATCCTGGGATATGGTTTGACAAGAGCTGGTATCAGGAGAACAAGCTGTGTCAGGTCTGCGCTTCCCTGGGGCTCACCTGCGCCTGCAGCCCTGGTCCTGCATCATGGGTCCAGGATTTCTACAAGAATTGTTGGAAGCTGCTTTCTACTTCCCGATGGTTTGTTCGTTTGAGACCAGATAATATAATCAGGAAACCTGTTCAACGAGGCCTAATTGAAATTCTTCTCAAGACATGGAAAAGAAGTCAGTTAGTACCTCCCCACTCACAGGTCTCTTTCTTGGGGACTTTGTGTCTTCACATGTGTGTCTGACTTGTGGAGATGTGGACTGACTGAGGGGCCAATCTCTCTTCTTTTTTAAACAGAAGAACTTAAAAAATATATATATATATATATATTTCAGTTTTATTGAGATATAATAGACATACAGCAAAGTATAAGTTTAAAGTGTACAGCATAATGATTTGACTTATATGCATCATGAGATGATTACCACAGTAAGTTTAGTGAACATCCATCATATCAAATATTTACAGCACTGAAGAAATAGGAAAAAAAGTGTTTCTCCTTGTGATGAGAACTCTTGGGGTTTACTCTCTTACCAACTGTCGTGTATAACATACAGCAGTGTCAATTATATTTATCATGTGGTACATTATATTCCTAGTACTTATTTATCTTATAACTGGAAGTTTGTACTCATTGACCACCTTTATCCAGTTTCCCCTTCTCCTACCCTGATCTCTTTTTCTGTGAGTTTGTTTGTTTATTTTTGAATTATAGCTGACCTATGCATTGGAGAAGGAAATGGCAACCCACTCCAGTGTTCTTGCCTGGAGAATCCCAGGGACAGGGAAGCCTGGTGGGCTGCCGTCTATGGGGTCACACAGAGTCAGACACGACTGAAGTGACTTGGCAGCAGCAGTAGCACAGCACTGTGTTAGTTCCTGGTACATGACATAGTGATTCGATATTTCTATATATTTCAAAATGATTACTGTGGTAAGTCTGGTTTAGATACTAAACCAATGAACCTTTCTTTATGTCTTATTTTTTAGATAAAATTTAATATGCATAGATGTGAAAATGCTTTGTAAACTGCTGAGGTGTAGTATTCTAGCGTGGAGACCACCAGCATGACGAATGCCTTCTCAATACCAACACTTGCATGGCCCCAAAGTTTCTTAAACTCAAATGTCTAAACAAAACCTTCTCTTCTCCTCCCTCACTCCACACCAAAACCCTCATCTCTGTAACTGGCTTCCCTGTCTGTTCAGTTGCTCTAGTTTTCTTGAGCTCTCTTGTTCTGTCATGCTCCTTATTGGATCCATTAGCAAATCCTGTCAGATCTGCCTTTTTACCTGAGTCTAACTAGTTTTCTCTTCCTCTGTTTCTACTACTCTGTTCCAAACCACCACCATCTCCTGCCCAGTCTATTGCAATGGGCTCTGAATTGTTCACATTACCCTTGCCTGCCTTCCATCTGTTCTCCGCACAGCAGCCAGAAGATCTTTTAGAAGCATAAGTCAGATCATGTCCCTGCCCCATTCAAAACCTTCAGCACACTTTGAGTAAGAGCTAATTTCCTTACCAAGACCTTCAAGAATCTATGTAATCTGCCCCTTGCTTGCTTTTAGAGCTCATCTCCTATCACTTCAGCCCCTTTCACTATGTTCTTGCTGCACTGGTTTTTTTGCTATCAGGCAAGACCATTGCAAACCTGTTTCCCTCATTTCACTCTGATCTCTGCTCACAGAGGCCTTTCTGGGCTATTCTTCTAAAATAGCATTCAGGCAGACCACTACTCTTTGCCTTACTCTCTTCCCTGTTTGAATTGTCTTCGTGGCACTTACCTCTTGTTAGCGTTCTACTATGTATTTATTTGTTTGCCCATTCATTGCCCATATTCTCCACTAGAGCAAGAGCCCCTTTAGGGCAGGGCCATGTCTGTCTTCTCTGCTGTATCTCCAGCTCCTCGACAGTACTGGTGCTAAGTACTTAACTGAACAAATGAGTAGATGAATCTTCACAAGAACAACAGATGACATCCCGAGAATAGTCACCAACACTAAGAAAAAAGGGGGCTGGGGTAAATCTTAGGGGAAATATTTACATTGAGGGCAAAAGAGACATTTTAAACGCAGTGAAATCAGTCCCATTAACCAGGCATGAAGAAAACATAGCCTACCCTGGGAAGTCAACAAGGAAGGCATCAAGTTGGGCTCCTCTCTCAGCCTCAACTATAAGAAAGTTTTCAAATAGGAGACCTGAGAACACACCAAAACCTGGACAGACGCGACAAGTCAACTTCTTGGCCCAAGAGGGTGCTATCTCCTGTCACTCTGAAACGCTCATTTAAAAGGTGTTCAAATCGAGATCCCTAGGCCACAGCGCTGCCTCGGGTGCCATTGCCTCTGAGCAGGGGCAAAGCAGCAGCTCCAAGAGACCCTGGGAATTCGTGCGGGCTGCCTGAGGCTCTGCAGAAGGTAGGGCGTGATCCTTAAGAAAACAGTCAAATGCTGGGGAGTGACCTCTTTTATTAGGTTCACCATCTTAACTGCAGAGAGACCATAGTGTTTGTCCACAGCCTGAAATACTCAAAGGCCATGGTGTTGAAAAGAAGGCCAGCCTTCAGGTCTCTTTGTCACCATTAATCCTGGTCCCCACTGGTCTCTCCCTTTTGCATCAGAAAAGCTTTCTTTTTTTCTTTTTTTTTGAAGAGGAGGAGAAAACAGCTGTGCAGGATTGGAGAACGGGATTTTAATGGCCACTGAAGACACACAAAAGCTTTGCTGTGATCGTGAAGTGTTCTGGGGGCAACTGACTCCTTTGTCTGGGGCAGCAAAACAAGCTGGCTGCTCAAGGAGAAAAGAGATGCAGCTGGAACTGGGATGGAGGTCTCTTGAGGCCAGATCTTCAGCACATTTGCAAAGAGCTGTTTTCAGGCATCTCTTCATGACATTTCAGAATTGCTTTTTAGTGTTTGGCTCATTTTTACCTTGAGAAAGAAACAAATTAATCTGGAAAGTTGTTGGCATGGATTATTTTTGTAGGTCTGTAGGTATTTCTCTCTGGAAGGAAAATAGAAACTGTGAGTGACGAGCTTGTTAATGTGGAGCAGGCCTCTAATGCTGAGAAAAAAGAACCAGTGCTTTCTTTTCGGGCTGAGGGGGGTGAAGGGTGGGAGGGAAGTGGCGGCCTGAGGGGCATTTCTCAGTTCTTCACTCACTTGAGAAATTGTAACAGGTGTGGGTTATTGTGAGGCTTCCCAAAATGTAACCTTGGAAAAATAAAGGTTTTAGAGTGGGAGTGGTCAGTAGTTTTAAGGAGGAGTGGACATCCAGAACAGCAGGAGTCCATTCAGTTACTGTTTGCAGTAGGAACCAGGTCATTTTTATCCACTCACAGAGGGGGTCTTTTTCTGACGGAGGCGCTGTGATGGAACAGACCAAGCTGATCTGACTCCAAGTTATGATTCGTGGGGCTGTTGGAATCATTGTTGTCCATACGGGCACTGTCCCTTTAGGTGAATGGGTGTTACAAAAACAGCCCTTTCCCACAATGGACATGGCTTGGGCTAGAGGAGCCCCAGACAGCCTTGGTTTTATTTACTTCTTCCAGTCTTCATGACAGTTGGCTTGATAGAGTCATGAAGGGGTTAGCTCTCATTTTCTGTCTGTTGTAGGCACTAGAATAGTCAGGTGGGACCCAGGATAAAAATCCATGAGTTTCTAGTACATAATTCAGCCCTGCTTTTCATGGGAAGGGAAGGGAAAGTCACTCAGTTGTGTCCGACTCTTTGTGACCCCATGGACTGTAGCCTACCAGGCTTCTCAGTCCATGGGATTTTCCAGGCAAGAGTACTGGAGTGGGTTGCCATTTCCTTCTCCAGCTTTTCATGGGAGATGAGCTGAAATAGAGTAATTACGGAAACCATTATCCAGTAGGGCTACATTTAGAGGCTAAGTCTGGAATTACAGGCTCTGTCTGCTGCAGTTCAGTGCCTCATATCCACTATAATGTCATTTGCCAAGAAAGGAAGAGTTTAGTTCACTTATCATTTTTTTTTAAAATATCATAAAATTAAATTTAAAATATATGAATATTATAAAAGAAAATCCAAACAATATAAAAAAGTATTAAGATTTAGATTTTAGTGTAGACTTTCTTGATTGATATCTTTTCATTGTAAAAGTAATATTTAAAGTGGCATATTTCAGCTTACTATGATTTTTTTTAAGTCTCATTTTTGTTTTCTTTAGATTATGGAGTAAATAATGAAAAGATTTTTATTACTGATAATAGAGAAAAAGTACATATGCAAATTGCACTTGTAGGGTAGGATGAAAACCAGCACTACCCCTTATACACATCCAAAGGCTGTAATAACTAATTTTATCATGTGATGTTTTGTTTTGTAGTTCTGGGCAGCTTAGATATAAAAGAAAATGTGTTTATTCTAGTCAAACTCCCCATATGCCCCATAGAGAATCCTTACAAAGTCTGGAATTGTGATTCAGTTGGCGCTTTTGTTCAATGATCTTTTTCCTGTTTAAACTCAAAGCTCTTGATCTCATTGTAGGTGTATTTCACAGATTAGCTGTGGGACCTTGGCAAAATTATTTATTGTCTCTAAGTCTCTGTGAAATGATAGCTAATAATAGCACCTTGCTCCTTTGGGTTGTTTCCAGGACTAAGTGAGATAATGTGTGTAAAGCTTATTGCACAGTTGCCGTGTCCATCTCCAGAGGATCTTCCTGACCCAGGGATCGAACCCGTGTCTCCTATATCTTGTGCATTGGCAGCTGGGTTCTTTACTACTAGCGTCACATGAGAAGCCCCAGTAGATCACAAGTAGTCAACAAATTTTAGCCATCAGAAAGCCTGTTTGATGGTTCCAATGATGTTGTTTAAGTATTAAGTAGAGAATCCACTTCAGTGTATTTACTCTATGTTCATATCCTAAATGGAGAAGGCAATGGCACCCCACTCCAGTACTCTTGCCTGGAAAATCCCATGGGCGGAGGAGCCTGGTAGGCAGCAGTCCATGGGGTTGCTAAGAGTTGGACACCACTGAGCGACTTCCCTTTCACTTTTCACTTTCATACATTGGAGAAGGAAATGGCAACCCACTCCAGTGTTCTTGCCTGGAGAATCCCAGGGACGGGGGAGCCTGGTGTGCTGCCATCTATGGGGTCACACAGAGTCGGACATGACTGAAGCGACTTAGCAGCAGCAGCAGCAGCAGCGTATCCTAAAATAAGATATTAAATGTTTGTTGTTTAACAACACCAAAAAATATGACCAGAAGCATGGTTTATTAACTTCCTTGTAGTTTATTCTTTCAGGAGATGCTTACTAGGATTTGCTCTTTGTAATGTATTAACATTATTACAAATATGAAACATCCTATTTTGTACCGCTCATCTGTAAGACACTTGAGGTCACCCTCCCCATAGCCAACAGTCAGTTCAGTTCAGTTGCTCAGTCATGTCTGACTCTTTGTGACCCCATGGACTGCAGCACTCCAGGCTTCCCTGTCCATCACCAACTCCTGGAGTTGCTCAAACTCATGTCCATCGAGTTGGTGATGCCATCCAACCATCTCATCCTCTGTCATTCCCTTCTCCTCCTCCCTTCAATCTTTCCCAGCATCAAGGTCTTTTCCAATGAGTTGGCTCTTCGCATCAGGTGGCCAAAGTATTGGAATTTCAGCTTTAGCATCAGTCCTTCCAATGAATAGTCAGGACTGATTTCCTCTAGGATGGACTGGTTGGATCTCCTTGCTGTCCAAGGGACTCTCAAGAGTCTTCTCCAATACCACAGTGCGAAAGCATCAATTCTTTGGCACTCACCTTTCTTTATGGTCCAACTCTCACATCCATACATGACTACTGGAAAAACTGTAGATTTGACTAAAGGGACCTTTGTTGGTAAAGTAATGTCTCTGCTTTTTAATATGCTGTCTAGGTTGGTCATAGCTTTTCTTCCAAGAAGCAGGCATCTTTTAATTTCATGGCTGCAGTCACCATCTGTGGTGATTTTGGAACCCAAGAAAATAAAGTACCCACAGCCAAGAGAGTGAGCATTTCAAACAGCTTCTGGTTATATTCCTTGCCTTTCAGTGGCTCTTTCAGGATAAAATCCAATCCTTCAGGATAAAATCCAAAGGCCTGACACTCAGGGACTTTTTTTTCCTATTTTTTAAAATCTATTTTTAATCTTTTTTTATCTATTTTTTCCTGCCAAACTTTCTTCCTCCCCTTTCCTCCCATATGCCAGACATGAATCTTTACAACCTGCCCCTTTGCCTATCTGGGGAGCTCCTACTCATCCTTCAAGCCCTCCTGAAGATGTGGCCTCTTCTAGGAGGGCTTCCAGAATGCCACCAGCCTGAATTAATAGCACCTTGCTGTCTATTATTCCAATACCAATCCTATGTTCAGTGAATGATTTTCACCTTTATACTCCTGACAATCCCGTGAAGTAGGGGATGTCATCACGTGCTTGTGTTCGAAACTATTGAGGACCACTGTGATCCTTGCCCTCAAGGAGCTCAAGGTCTAGGGAAAGAGGACCTGTAAACGCCCCTAACAGAGGGTGAGAGGGATCATGGCAGATGAGTGTGCACAAGGAACCCAGAGATGGCACATGTTCAGTATTCAGGGGGATTGTATAGGAAAGTGTGGGGTCAATGCCAGCAGTTGACCTTCATCCCCAGTACTCATATCATTCTTCCTTGGGCTCTGTCCTCTCACTGATCAGATCATTTCCCCCTTTGGCTAGTCAGTTGCAGGGCTGGGACATATTATGACGGAGCACAGGAACGCTGTATTTTATGTCCAAATGGAACCTTCCAAAATGAGGAAGGGCAAATTACATGCAAACCATGTCCAAGACCAGGAAGTCCTGGGACCCTGAAGACTCCAGAAGCTTGGAATGTGTCTGAATGTGGAGGTAAGAATTCTGTCTGTCCCTTCTTACTCCTCCAGTCTCTGAAATCATTGTTGAGACAGAAGGCATAAATAACATCTTAATGCAGAGAATGTGCACTGCACCATGGAATTCCTACTGGTAGAAACTTTACTGGGCTCATCTTATTTGCTGAATAAATAAATGAAGACCTGACCTAACACATTGGCAGAGAAAATGTGTATTTGTTGCGACTGCATGTTTTGTCACTGTAAATAAATGCCCTCTGAGACCTGAGTGAGCAACCAGTGTGGAGGCACTATCTGAAAGTGTCAAAAAATGGAGAAAGTAGCTCTGATTAGTTCAAGATTTCATCTCAAAGTCACAGCTTATTGATTTTTTTCTCTAAATTGGAGGATAATTACTTTACAGTGTTGTGTTGGTTTCTGCCATATAACAACGTGAATCAGCTGTAAATATACATATATCCCCTCCCCCTTGAACTTCCCTCCTACCTCCCACCCCATCCTACCCCTCTAAGTCATCACAGGGCACCGAGTTGAGCTCCCTGAGTTATATAGCAACTTCCCACTAGCTATTTTACATATGGTCATGTTTATGTTTCAATGCTACGCTCTCAATTTGTCGCACTTTCTCCTTGCCCCGGTGATTTTTTTAAAAGTGTCCCTCTGGCTATTTTGTTAAAACTCCGTGAAGAGTTTTTAATCATCTATAAAATATTAACTCTGGAGCCACACTTACTCGGGTTCTATGGGCTTTTTTCCTATTTTACTGTAAATGTCTTTATTAAACAGTAGAAGGGCCAGCTGTCCTGACACTCTGTGGGCTCAAATGGATGGTGTGATTTGATCTGGAAATTTTTAGGTGATGTCCAGGGCTGAGTGCACTGGGGCCCTGGCGGCCCTGCCTCTCTTTCTAGTGACCTCTGGGGCCAACTTTAGTTCCCACCTTAATGACTCCAAACTCAACTACAGGACCTTTTCTGATTTAAAAATCAGATCCTCAGATTGACTGTGTGACTTCTAGCATAAACTTTGGCCTGTTATGAAATCCTAGAACCAATGGTAACATTGATAAGGAGGTACTTTGGGGGCATCTGTTCACACTTGTATGTGATCTCAATAATATATATATTTATAGTAAATAAGAACACTAGTAATAACAATTTATTGAATACTTACCTGCGTAAGGCATAATGCAGGCATTCATGGATAGTTCAGTGAATTACTCATGTGGTTGCTGTATCACTACAAAACTTTATGAGGTTAAAGTGACTCATTCAAGGTCACACAGCCAAAGAGTAGAGGATTTAGAATCTGAACCCAGGTCTGACAGACTCCAGACTCCTCCCTCAGGTGTATTTGTTAAAAACTGTTATATCTATAACTTATGGTTAGAAAGAAAACTGTGAAAATTAATAGAGGAGAGAAGATTAGGAATATAAGACAACACATTTCTTTTTATAGCATCTTGCTAATGACAAGCTAGTTCCTAAGTAAATATGTGCTTTTGGAAATCCTTTTGTTTATGGCTGTAATACTTGTCATAAACTGAAATATATAAATAAGGTGTTTAAGGCTTCCCAGGTGGCGCAGTGGTAAAGAATCCACCTGCCAGTGCAGCAGATGCAGAAGACCTGGGTTCAATCCCTTCTTTGAGAAGTCCCCTGGAGAAGGAAATGGCAACCCACTCCAGTATTCTTACCTAGAGAATCTCCATGGACAGAGGAGCCTGGCAGGCTATAGTCCACAGGGCTGCAAAGAGTCGGACATGACTGAGCGACTGAGCATGCACACACACACACACACACACACACACACACACACACGCACGCACACAGGTGTTTGAATAAATGCCTCTGGGTCCCTCTGTTACTGTGGATGGGATTGGCTGTGCTTAGTAGACTAAATGAGGGAGGCCAGGACACTCCTCAATGTAAGGAGATGTAACTTAGTAAATAAAATTGGTAAAAACTGGTAGACCCTTCCATAACCAAGAGTCTTTTTATCCCAGGATGTAATCAGCTGGGTGACTGCAGGCAGCGAACCCTCTCTCTGGGGCCTCTGGTACGTCAGTGGCTGCCTGGGCCCATGTAGTCCTCAGCCTGCAGCATACTCAGGCCTGCTCCATATTTCAGAAGGGTCAAACACTTGTCTCCATCTTCGCCCTGTGGGTAAACATCAGGCACCCACATGCCACTTCGTCGGGGTCAGCCGAAGGGCAGGACAAGGCTTCTGCTTGCTGAGGTGGGAGCTGAGGTCAGCACAGGCAGACAGGCCTGACCACATCTCTCTGATCTCACTGGAAGAGAGGTGCGGCAGGCTCTCCCCAGAGGCCTTGCTCACCTAGGGTCCTTCCTCCCCCAGGTCTGTGCCAACCTGGTGAATACTCTGCGGATGGCTTCACACCCTGCCAGCCCTGTGCCCGGGGCACATTCCAGCCTGAAGCCGGCCGCACTTCCTGCTTTCCCTGTGGAGGGGGCCTCCCCACCAAACACCCTGGAGCCACTTCCTTTCAGGACTGTGAAACCAGAGGTGAGGACTTGGCAGCTTGCCTTTTCCCCAAGTGGAATTTTCCTTTTGAGGACCAAGGGGTCTAGTACAGCTCCGAGCAAGCCCAGCCCGAGGCGCCGCATATGGAACTCAGCAGCAGGGAGCTTAGGTCCCCAGCGCGATTCATTCCTGCAGGATGGGCAGGGAGCACAGGAACTGCCTAGACATGGGCCTCCTCGCCCTCCCACCTTGGCCCCTTTGGATGGGGCTGACTGCAGGGAGACCGGGGAGAAGCACGCAGGTTTAGTCCCCAGCCTCCCTCTGCTCCTTCCTTCCAGGCTTCCTCCAGCGCTTCTCCCTTACCTGGAGCTCCCTGCTCCAGAACAGACCCTGCCCCTTCTCTGGAGCCTTACCCGCCTCCTGCCAGAGTTCAGCCTGGAGCCTGGGGACAGCTCTGTGCCCCTCCATGCTCACAAGCTGCTGTGCATGAAGACAGAGCTGTGAGCTTTCATGTCTGATGGCACAGACCCTAAACTCAGAAGATACACCCATACCTCATTCCCTTTGTAATTTTCTCAGTGTCATGAGTCACAGGTCCCACCCAAGCTGGCTATTTAGGGAATTAAGTGTTGATTAGCCCCAGATTAGTAGGAAAGCAGTACCTCACTTGGGAATAAACATTTCTTTCATGAACTGTGAAATTTCTTGTGTTGCATTTGATAAAAATAGTCTTTTTGTTGTTGTTGTTCTCTCCACCCTCCCCCCACTCCTGCAGTTCAGTGTTCACCTGGACATTTCTACAACACCACTACTCACCGATGCATTCGTTGCCCAGCAGGAACATACCAGCCAGAATTTGGAAAAAATCATTGTGTTTCCTGCCCAGGAAATACCACGACTGACTTTGATGGCTCCACAAACATAACCCATTGTAAAAGTAGGTTTCCCTCTAAGGCTTTTCGCAGCATGCTTAAGAGGGCAAGTGCCTGGGCCTACCTGGGGGTGGGCGATGGCAGGGGTCCTTGGTTCATTCGGGACCATGGAGCCACTCTTAGCCCTGCTCAGGGCTCTGCCGATCAGCTCTGGATGCTCAGGTGCTCACCTGTATCCATCCAGTCTACTTCTCCAGACAGGCAAGCTGTACTGGCTGTAATTTCCTGCTAAGAGCAAAATGTCAGGTCAGCCCTGTTCAGCAAGCACTGTTTGAGGATCTGTACTGTGTCAGGCACTGTAGGCAGAATGAGTCCTTGGTTCTGCAGCAGCACCAGCTGTGGGATTTCGGAGGCAGCAGCCACGCCCTCTGTCTGGTACTGTGCTGTGCTTAGTCGCTCAGACGTGTCCGATTCTTTGCAACCCCATAGACTGTATGTAGCCCACCAGGCTCCTCTGTCCATGGGGATTCTCTAGGTAAGAACACTGGAGTGGATTGCCGTATTCTTCTGCAGGGGATCTTCCCAACCCAGGGATTGAATTCAGGTCTCCCGCGTTGTAGTCGGATTCTTTACTGACTGAGCCACCAGGGGAGCCCCCCTCTGTCTGGAGAGATGAGGAAAGGCTTCAGGAAGGTAGGAGAAGGTTTTGATGGGGGAGGTTGGCAGAGAGAAGAAAAATGAGCCTCAGGCCCAGGAGAGCAGCTGGGAGGAAGCACAGACTCAGGAGAGTAAAAGGCTTTATGGGAGGAAACCCCTGGACCTGATCATGGAATGTGCTGCAGGGAGGCTGAGCAGACCAGGAAGGGAGGCCTTATTGACCAGAAAAGGAAGAAAAACCACAACCTGAAAGTTGAGAGTTATGTTTTATTCGGTGTACAAAGCTGAGAACTTAAGCCTGGAATGCAGCCTCTCTGATAAGCTGTAAGGAACTGCTCCAAAGAGGCAAGGGAGGAGCCAGGATACACAGCAGTAAAGAGAGACCAGGTAGTTGGAGCATTAAAAGACTACTGTTAATCAAAGAAAACCAGACATCTCAAGGAATTTAACACTTCTCTGTGTATGGGAAGATGCAAGCGTCTGGGCTCACGGATATCATTCCTTTGACATGTACTCAGCTATCTGGGGCCAGTGCCCTCTGCTTCCTCATCCTGAGTCTCCTCAGGGTGCACCCTTTGGGGTGCCTGCAGTGTCTCATGGCTCGAGGGCCGCAACATCCTTTGTTTACTGCTCCTGCTATGGCAGGCAGCATTTTTTCACTGTGGTCTTGAAACTGCCAGGCTAGAGAGTTTGGTTTGTATTCTGTAGGAATGGAGAGGTAAGTCATTCAACAACTTGTGTGGTTTGTTTGATTGGTGTTTATAACCATCATGTGAAATTCTCTAGTAAAGGCCAAAAGACAATCTAAGCTGATTCAGTGTCATTAAGACTGTCATGGAGGGTAGCAGAAGGCCTCTCCAAACTGCAAGAGTAGGGGATTGCAGGGGTGAATCATTGGAATTTATGACTGGAAGAGTATCTAGTTTTCTCTCTATCCCAATGAAGTCCTTTTAATAACATCCTCATAAGTAGCTGTCTAGTCTCTTTTTGGGAGAAGGCAGTGGCAACCCACTCCAGTACTCTTCCCTGGAGAATCCCATGGATGGAGGAACATGGTGGGCTGCAGTGCATGGGGTCGATAAGAGTCAGACACAACTGAGCGACTTCACTTTCACTTTTCACTTTCATGCATTGGAGAAGGAAATGGCAACCCACTCCAGTGTTCTTGCCTGGAGATTCCCAGGGACGGGGGAGCCTGGTGGGCTGCCATCTATGGGGTCGCACAGAGTCAGACACGACTGAAGCGACTTAGCAGCAGCAGCAGCAGTCTCTTTTTGAACATTAGCCTTAACAGGAAGCTTACTGCTGCTCATAATATCCTAGTCTGTTGGTAGATTAGACTTGGTCAGTTCACAGTGTGAGGAGATAAGGTTTTTTCTCCCTACCGAGATGAATCTGTCTCCTTGTCCCCCATCCCTGGCCCTCATTTGTTTCTTAGTTCCTTGGGTGGCCAGTCAGGCTCAGAGGCATCCAGAGCACTCCCCTCCCCTTTTTCTCTTCCAGGAACAAAAGCCTATTTATTTATTTTTTTCTGCCAGGAATAATAAATCCAAGTTACAACTAGAGAGGCCAAAGGTAGTCCCTTCAACATCTTCTTGAACACATTCACCTGGTAGTTTTAAACAATACGCTCCTCAAGGGCAAGAATATTTGTTGGATGAGTGGAGAGATAGTGACGATGTGGCTAAGCTGGAATGTGTGTGTGTACCCACAAGTGTGTACTCTCCTTGTCTTTGGTGCCAGAGGCGAATGTGTATCATGCCCCATACTGACTGATAGCTGAATGGAATTCTCTTCCCCACTTGAAAATAAAACCTGGTCTTGACCAGAGAGAAGAGTGCGAGTATGGCTGCCAAGTCTTCATCAGAGATGTCTAGGAAAGGGTAGAATACCCTCTGCTGAACAGTCAGCTCTGTTCTCCCTATTTTGACAGAACTGCCAGTTTTGTACCACCTGTTCTCCCAGCGCTTGGACTTTGTAAACAAAACCGTAAAAAAATAAAGTTATTCTTTTGTTTCACAAACACCTGCCCCTGACCTTCAAGTTGATGAGAAAATGATGCTCTGGGAACTCAGAGGGGTGGGCTGTGTGTGGAAAGCTAATGTAGGTGGGCTCCCAGCGGGGGCTGGGGGTTGGGTGGGTGGGGACTGGTACAGACTTATCCCCACGGTGGTGTCACTTTCAGGCCCTCTTCCTCCATGGCAACAGAGATGCAGGGCTTCTCCCTAGCCAAGCGGGTGCTGGCCGGGACATGATGACAGCTCTGTTGTACTTTCATGACTCATGGCATTTCCTCTTCCAGACAGAAGATGTGGAGGGGAGCTGGGCGATTTCACCGGATACATCGAATCCCCAAACTACCCAGGCAATTACCCAGCCAACACAGAATGTACCTGGACCATCAATCCACCCCCTAAGCGCCGCATCTTGATTGTGGTCCCTGAGATCTTCCTGCCCATAGAGGACGACTGTGGTGACTACCTCGTGATGAGGAAAACCGGTGCGTCTCACGCCTCTGCTCCCCTCTCTTTCTGAGGCCAGCAGGGAAGCCTGATGGCACACCACCTGGCTTTATTATTTAAAAATTTTTTTATTGATGTAGAGTTGATTTACAAGATCATGTGAATCTCAGGTGTACAAAACAGTGATTCAGATTCTTTTCCCTTATAGGTTATTACATAATATTAAGTATAGTTCCCTGTGTTGTACAATATGTCCTTGTCGGTTATGCCTGACTTTAAATGGGAGATGCAGGCCTAGAATGCCACCCTGTATTAGAACAGAGATGAGACGTGAGTTTACAGGGTTTGCCAAGAAAACAAAATTTAGACAAAACCACAGGTTGAGACCTCCAGTTGAACCCTAGAGGAAGCAGTCCTGCAGGTCGGTCTCTCCTCTGTGCTCACTGGGAAGCCTCTTCGGCAAGGATACAGTGTCCGTGAACCTCAGGGAGGGCTGATTTCAGGACTCCAGACACAGGCCTCACCCTGGGAAACAACTCATGGCTTGAGCACTGACCAAGACCAAGGGCCTGGTCCAGCCAGGAGGGACCCACCTCCCATCCTGACACGTGACCCAGTGTCCATAAAAGGATACTGCCATCAGCACAGCTTAGAGACAGCATAGTGAGGGGGCTCTGCAGCCAGACTTCCTGGGTCAGAATCCCAACTCCACCTCTTATTAGTTCTATGATCTTGGGATACATTCTGGAACTTTCTGCCTCAGTGTGCTCATCTGTTAAAATGAGGATAATAATAGTTGCTACCTCATAGGGTTGTCACGAGGAATAGATCAGTTTATATTTGCAAAGCACTGAGAATAGTGATGATACACCAGGCCACCACAGAGTGTTTGCCATTCTTATTAGTGGTTACAATGCCTGAAGTCAGGTGTGAGTCTGAGTCCTGATTTTCCCACATATTGGCTGTGTGACCCTGTGTGATCCATATGCTTAATCTCTCTATAAGTGAGGGAACCACTGCGCCAACTTTCTCTTGTTTGGGGGAGGGCAGGGTTAAGTGAGATAAAGCCCATAAAGTGCAGAGCACACTGCCTGGTCCCAGGAAGCATGCAGCCAATGGTGGTGATTATCACTAGGTTCCAGCAGGTTGGCTCTAGAATGTGAGGGCCCTAACTCAGCTCCTGCATGACTGCTACAGCCTGAGCTGCTGCTGTTTGCCAGCCAGGGGCCTTGCAGTGAGCTGTCTGTAGGGCCCACCACCACCAGCTGCATCTGCTAGATATCCAGGGCTAGATCTCCAGTTTCCTTTGGTCCTGAAGAACCTTGCACGTGACTTGTTCTGTGGTGTGAGTATCTGAAAAGATGAGTGTCCATTGTCTGCAGGCTCAGTGGTGACTTGAACCCCATCCCCTCCAACTTCCCTTGGCAGCTTCATCCAATTCTGTGACAACGTATGAAACCTGCCAGACCTATGAACGCCCCATCGCCTTCACCTCCAGATCCAAGAGGCTGTGGATTCAGTTTAAGTCCAATGAGGGGAACAGCGCCAGAGGGTTCCAGGTCCCATACGTGACATATGATGGTGAGCACTGTGAAGCTCAGGCTGCAACATGTATAAGGAGCAGCTCTGGTTTGAAGAGAACCTACTCTGGGCCAGCTGGTGGAGTGCTGACAAGCACACATGCTCAGCAATGCAGGCAGGTTAGAGAAAGGACATTGCTGACTCACAAGTGCCAGTTTCTAAGCAGGTATTTGGAGACACTAACAACAGGCATGAAAAGATGTTTGAGAAAGTAAATAAAAGTGAACATAGCTTGATGGGGTGGGTGGGCATTGGAGTTAGGCAGGTTGGGTATCATCTCTTTTGTGACTTTGTGATGTTACCAAGTCTAGGCTTCATTTTCTTAATATGTAAATGAAGATAGATAATCATTAGACTTAATGTGAGAGTTCAGTGGGATAATCCATAAAGAACTTGGTTTGGTGCCTGGCACATAGTAAATGCTCAGCAAATATTAACTTATGATTGTGGCTTTTCTTATATGGAATCCTAAGGATGGAGAAAAAGACCTGAGTTCTGGTCTTGTCTTTGCCACTAACTTGCTGTTTAACTTTGGGCAAGTTAGATGACCTCTGGTTTTACTTTCTTCTTGTTAAATGAAGGGGTGGCTGATGTGAGCCCTGGGGCCCTATCTAATTCTGAGATTTGGGTGACAAACATTTACTAGGAACACAAAATGAACTAGATCCTGTCCTGGAGGGACTCATAACCTAGTGGGGGAAGAGTCATCTATTCATCATGAACTTATTCATTCATCCATGCAGCAAATATTTAATGAGCATCTACTATGCCAGGTATTGAGCGAAGAGCTGGAGACACTGTGGTTAGTGACAGTCATAAAATGTATATGGTATTATAGATGCTACAACAAGGCATGTACAAGGTTTTGTGTGAGGACAGAGAAGGGGCTACAGTTCACTTTGCATGGGTTTTTGGAGAGAATAAAGCAAATTCTCAAGAGGTTTGAGTCAAAAGAATTTATAAGTTTTCTTATAAGTGGCAGGAAGAACATTCAGGAAAAGGAAATTACATAGGTGAAATGATGGAGTACTTGGCATGTTGGGGACTGATGATTTGGCCAATTGGTGGGGTGAATGGGGCTCAGCAGTGAGATGACAGTAGTAGGAGACAGACGTAGGCTATGACGAGACTCAAATGCCAAGCTCAGGAGGGGAGACCTAAGTATATAGGGAGCCACTGAAGGTTTTCAGGTAGACAAGTATGAAAAGTTGGTGTTTTGGAAAGACAGTATTCTATGGAGTTCCTAAGAACATCTCACATAGTTTATTTCTAACATGTGATAAGATCTAGAATCATCACCTTGGTGCCTAAAACATGTCAGACGCCAAGAATCTAGAATCATCACCTTGGTGCCTAAAACATGTCAGACGCCAAGACAAAGCATCTCAGCATCAGACTCCTAGATGGACACACATGGCTCCCACGTGGCTCTGCTGGGAGACAGAATACCTCCTTTCCCCACAGGCAGCCGGCCCACAACCGCCCCCATCTGGCATGAGGAAGGCACCCAAAAACCACGGAGAAGCCAGAACAAATGTCACCAGAGCTCACGCACTTTAGTTCAGGCTGTTCTCAACTCTGTGACACATAAAAACATCTTGCTTTTTTAATTAAAAAAAAATTCAAATAAAGAGTTGTCGCTTGAACCAGAGAAAATTACGTATAACTCTGGTTAGGCTCATGAGAATGGATCTGGCACGTCACAGCAGAAAATAGTTGAAAAATGCTGCTTTGGCCATGCAGAGCCTCTTAGGTCCTGACCAGAGCCTATTTAATATTTTTTCTCAACATATATTTCAGACAAATCTGATATGTGGTTCTAAACCCAGAAGAACAGCAGTTGCGTTGAGAAGGGGCAGCCGAGGCTGCTACAGACTAGCCCACCGGCCCGGAGAAGCAGGAGGGCCACAGCTGCGCTATCGTGTGCCGAACTCAGGACCGGTGCCAAGTGCGCTTGACCTGGCGCATTCCTCCCAGCCGCCCAGGCAGTAGATCCGGCTGCACCTCTTTCCTGGTTTATAGATGAGGCCGCTCTGGCTTAGAGATTTAAGTAAGCGCCCGAGGACACAGGAGGACAAAGTTGCAGGGCCTTTGCGGCTCCTGAGTTCTTACCTACAACACTGGAGTGCTTTTCCCATGACAACTGGAGCAAGTGAGAAGACAGTCATTCTTAAAAGCAGAGGAAAGATTTTTTTTTTTTAAATGGTGCTTTTGAGGACTTCCCTAATGGTCCAGTGGTTAAGGCTCCACGCGCTCCCAGATTCAATCCCTGATCAGAGAACTAGATCCCACATGCTGCAACTCAGACCCAGTGGAGCCAAATAAATAAATAAGAATTCAAAAAAAGATGGTGATCTGGAAGCATTTGTGGTGGCAGACAGCTCTCCAGCATAGTGACAGGCATTCCTAATGGTAAACTCCTCATCAGAAGGGGCTAATTCTCTGAGGTAGAAACTCAGCAACAGAGGAATTCAAGATTTTTAAAAAAGTGTACCCTTATTCATATTTTATAGGTTTTGTATTCACTAAACTTAAAGGATAAGAAGAAAGAGACCAAATGAACAGAGGACCAGAGACATTGTACAAACACGTATTCAGTTAGTAATTATGAGTATTATCCTATGAATTTCCATTTCCCATCACTTGACTAGGGGAAACTTTTTTGAGAACTCCTCCCACACAGTTCCAGTGATGTTCTTATGAACTGTTTGGTTTTGTTGCACATGATATGCATACAAAGAGGCACTTTTTTTCTGCCTGGAATTTTAAAGAGATTGTGTCTTGCATAGGCTTGATTTGAATTATGACTGTAGGAAATAGGCTAGACTTCGAAACGCTGCTGCGTCAGGGAGGATGATGACTGAGAATTGAGCTTTGGGATTTAGCAATGTGAAGGTCACTGGAGACCCCAACAAGCAGTTTTGGGGGAGTGATGGGGGCCACTGTTGACTGGAATGGGTTTAAGATAGAAAGAAAAGAATAGAATTGGAGACAGTGAGTGCTGACAATTCTTTCAAGGAGTTTTGCTACGAAGGGGAGCAAAGACATAGGATGCAAGCTGGAGGGAGAAATAAGGTCAAGAGAAGGTTCTAAAAAAAACCCCAAAACTAGAGACACAACAGCATGTTTGTTATGCTGATGTGAAAGACTAGCAGAAAGAGAGAAGTCCTAATGTAGGAAAGGAAGGGCAGAATGACAGGAATAATGCCCTTGATTTGGTGAGAGAAGAGGGAGCTGGTGAGCAAAGTGGAGGGGGGAGCCTTGGCTGGAGGCTCTGAGGGTTCATCTGAGGGAAAAGGATCAGCAGAGGGTGTACAGGTGCTGGTGGGTGACAGAGTCGGGGGAGAGTCTGTGGGAGTCTCTGATTGGCTTCTTAGTATCAGAGGGGTCATTGTTCTCATGGCAGCTGTGTTACCCACCAGGGTTCTTGGCTTTCCCCGATCATTCCTAGAGGACAGACAAGAAATTCAGGCAAGGCTTTACTGGGGCCCTGCTGGAGTGGCCAGGGGAGGGAGAACAAACAGGTTCCCTTGATTGCTTGCTCGCTGCTCCCTGCTCCCCGAGAGGGTGCTTGTTCCTTATATGGGGTGAGGGAGGGGATGTGTCCAGGGGTCGGGCTGGAGGGGTGGCTTCGGTGTTTTGCCCACCCCTTTAGTGGTGTTGTATGCCGGGGGCATGGGCAGTACCCTGCTTAGTACTCTTGCCTGGAAAATCCCATGGGCAGAGGAGCCTGGTAGGCTGCAGTCCATGTGGTCACAAAGAGTCGGACACGACTGAGTGACTTCACTTTCACTTTTTACTTTCATACATTGGAGAAGGAAATGGCAACCCACTCCAGTGTTCTTGCCTAGAGAATCCCAGGGATGGCAGAGCCTGGTGGGCTGCCGTCTATGGGGTCGCACAGAGTCGGACACGACTGAAGCGACTCAGCAGCAGCAGCTTCAAAAGGGGCAGTTGGGTTTTTTGGTCTCCTGTATCTTTGGGATGGAGAGTTTGCCCCAACTGAATATGCGTGCCGTTATTTTTAGTCCCATACAGTTTCTCTGTATTTTGTTCCAGGAGTGGCGTGTCTAGGTGCAAGCACTGCTGCACAGGGTCCCAGGTCCCAGCCGGTCTCAGCTGCAGAAGGGGCATTTCCCAGAGCATTATTTGAACAATTAAAGAAAAGAGTGAGCTTGGAAATAACTAAACCATAGCAATAAAAAATATGTCCTTTTTTCAGAGGACTACCAGGAGCTCATTGAAGACATAGTTCGAGATGGCAGGCTCTACGCGTCTGAGAACCATCAGGAAATACTTAAGGTGAGTATGTACCTAGGTGGGCATGGCAGTTACCCATGCCAAGCACCACAGCGGAAAGTTTCCTGTCCCACCACGTTGCTGCCTTTCAGACACTGAGCCTGCTCTGGGCTGAGGGCAGTTTTACATCTTCACCAGACTTAGTTTCTTTAAAAACAACAACAGGGAGTTGTTTTTAGTGTTGTCAAGTGTTTATTGTGTTGTTTAGTTGCTAAGTCGTGTTTGAATCTTTTGCGACCCCATGGACTGTAGCCCCACCAGTCTCCTCTGTCCATGGCATTTTCCAGGCAAGAATACTGGAGTGGGTTGCCATTTCCTTTTCCAGGGGAGCTTCCCAACCCAGGGATGGAACCTGCGTCTCCTGCATTGGCAGGTGGATTCTTTACCACTGAGCCACCAGGGAAGCTGTTTTTAGTGTTGTCAAGTAAAGTTGTATTTTTTAATCTAGAAATATGAGGAAGAGCAGTGGGAAACTTGTTTATCATAAATCCAAGCCAGCAGCAAATCATGTTTTCATGTTTATTCTCCAAATAGTTGAAGAGTCTTGGCTCCTTGTTCATCCTTCAAGCCTGAAGTTCACCAACTTTCAGATACTTATAAGTATAAATAAACACTTGCCACATCACTAACCCTAAAAATATTCCCCAAATTCCAAAGTTATCATGTGGTTTAAGAAAACAATTTTTTACATATTAAGTTTTCTGTTATGAAACTAATATATGCTTTTTAAAGATCCTTGGGGAGAAAAAAACTGGAAAAAAGGATAAAAATTAGAGGAAACAATTTTCACAAAGTGTTTTTCAGCCTATCAACTTACTGTCTCACAGTGGGACATTATAGTTCCATTGGCAAAATGTCATCATATTTAAATATTTTGGCCCAGTAACAAAAATTCTGTTCTTTTTAGGATAAGAAACTGATCAAGGCTCTGTTTGATGTCCTGGCCCACCCCCAGAACTATTTCAAGTACACAGCCCAGGAGTCCCGGGAAATGTTTCCACGATCCTTCATCCGATTACTCCGTTCCAAAGTGTCCAGGTTTTTGAGGCCTTACAAATGAGACTGCCCACATGCCACTTGACACAATGTTCGGCCTGTGGGCTGGCAGGACACAGCCATCTGCTTCTGCAGCCAGCATAGATGGATAACGCTGCCTCTAGTAGCAGTGACTGGTTAGAGTTCAATTGTTATAGATAATACAGATATTTTGGTAAATTGAACTTGGTTTTTCTTTCCCAGCGTTATAGATGTGGACAGAGAATGGGTTTGAGTCTTACCTGCTTCTCATTGGTGTGGGCAGCCGTCTTGGATACATTAAGGGCTGGCTGAGCTGGATTTCAGTCAGCTTAGGTGAGACTTGCCTGTCCTTCTTGGTCCTCACTTCTCCTCGAGGGGGCTGCCTTGTCTGAAACTTCAGCTTCTTCCAGCATAGCCTTCCCTAAGGGAGCCCTTTGTACTCAGGTGTTGGCTCTGACCAGGCAAAGCAGGAAAGCGGGGAGGAAGGGAAGGGGAGCCCTCCAGACACCATCCACCTCCCCACGACCCGAGACCTGGGAGGACCCGGTTTTCTCCACAGCCTTCTCCAGTCTGTGTGACTTAAATTTGATCCCAGCAGCTTGGATTCCAAGCAGTGATCACCAAAAAAATACTTAAAGCAGAAAGAATTAGAAATAAAAAGGTAGGAACTCAGCACTTCCACAGACATCATAGTGTGGACCTGTCGATGACCTTCCATGTTGCCAGTTTCCATCTCGTAGCAAATGCACTGTGCTTGGCTTACACCTGCAGCTGTGCCTTCAGGGCACTGCTCTTCTGGGCACCGACGTAGGGCCTGGACAGTTCAGATCCGATGTGATCTCCTGATGGATGTGACTCCATCCGTCATGAAAAGGAGATTCACACACACTGAGTCAGTACCACCAAGGGTCCTCCTTCCAGCTGGGCTTCCCACCACGGGGCGGTGGAGGTCCAGGTGGTGGCGCTATGGCCCAGCCTGTCACACTTGCCTCCCTTGCCCCGCTCCAAGCTCAGAGACCAACTGAGAGCGTGAGCTGCACGGCTCAGGGTGGCCTCACTCCCTCAATGGTCACACCACCGCCAGAAGCAGCTACACTAACCCCAGCCTCTGAGTACCGCAGAATCATCTCACTTTCGGTCAACACGGTGGGACCTCATAATCATTTTCTCCCACAGGAATCTGATTTTTCAATACTATTGAATTTTTAAAAACTGAAATCCACAGGCAAAAACCTTATTACAGTGAATAAAAAAATTCTATCAAACAAGCTGCTGTTTCCCTAATGAAAGGGTTGCCTACAGACAACCATATTGTTTTATTTCAGTAACTAATTCCACACACAATCAGTTCTCTACACCAAAGTACCAAAAAGATGATCAACAAATATTTCTGAAGAAAATGAAGATTATTTCATTGTTGAATTCACTTTTTACCTCAGTGATTTTTTTTTAACCTATAAGCAATATTGACTTTTTTAAAGTGCTTAATCAAAGTTTTTAAATTTATTTGAATGGTCCTAAGTACGCTTTTCTAAGTCTCTCATGAAAAACTTGAACATCTTCATTTTTAAAGGTATCATTAATACAAGTCCTTGTAATTTATAATGCTGGAACTTGGCCTATATTTTTGAGTCTGACTATAATATGAAAATTCAGATGTAACATAACATGAGTTAGTGACCTGACCGATGGGGTGAGCTGAACTGCACCATTCTGTCCAAGCATGTTAGTAACTATATGCTCAGGACTGTCTGGTTCCGTACTGCTGATTTCATAAGAAGGCAGCTGATGGCAGTACCTGGGGGTTGGAAGGAGGCTGCGTAAACCTGGTCTCTGTGAAACATCCTCCAGGAGCCGGACCATGCACAACCCACTGAGGCCCTCATGAAACTTCCTGTCTATACCCATCAACCACTCTGAGAGACTCTGTGGTCCCATGGGAAGGCTGGTGGGCAAGGGCTACTGATACTATCTGCTAAATCAATAAATAGTTAACTAATATCACCTCTGCCTTAGGGTTGCACAGTGACAAGACAGACAAGGTCTTGTCGTTTTAGAGCTTACCATTAGAGGGAGGAGACAGACAATGAACAAATCAATAAGAAAAGTATCAGCTAGTAGTAAGAGCTATGTTGAAAAATAAAATAGGTTAATATAAGGGATGATGGTGTGGCTGTTTTAGGTTTGGGACTCGTGAGGGTCCTTCTGGGTAAATGATTTTTCAACTGAAAAAAAATGGCAAGAAAGAATCAGCCTTGGGCCAACCAGGGGGAGGAACATTCCAGAGAGAAGAAAGTCAGGTGCAAAGGCTATCTAGGCAGGAAAAAGCGTGTGTGTGGATCACAGACTAGTGAGAAGTCAAGTGGTATGAGATGAGGCCAAGAAGCCAGACAGGGTCAGAGCACACTGGGCTTTGGAATCCAGAATGGGGGGTGTGGGCTTAATTCTAAATATGTTGTGGAGCTTTTGGAAGGGGTTTAAACAGAAAAGCGGGGTGGTCTGATTTATGTTTTTAAAAGAGAGCTCTGGTTACTATATGAAGAAGAGGTTTTAGAAAGCAGGCACAGAGGCAGAGAGCAATTAATAAATTATTGCTACCAACCAAGCAGCCATCCAGCAAGAGGTGAAGCTCTCTGGGCTAAGACAGTCTTAGCGGAGAGGACAGAACAGAAGGATTGTGGACATGTTTTGGGAGAGAGTCCCCAGAACTTCCTGATGATTGGATGGAAATTAAATGGAAAGACAGCAACTGAAGGTGACTTCTAGTTGCCCAAATAACTGGTAGATGAAGACTGCAGAAGGAGCAGGTTTGGGACATATGACAATTCAAACACCTGTCTACAAATTCTCTGATGCTTCTTCCATGGAAAGCTGGGGGTCTTTTACCCCTCCCCTTGAATCTGGGATCTGTGATTGATGAACCAATACTCTATGGCAGAAATAACATTTTACCAGTTCCTGGATCCGGGACTTAAGATACTGGCAATTTCCTCTTCCTCTCCTTGGGAAACTCACTGGGCCCTCAGTCACTGTACCTTGAGGAAGCCATAGCAGCTGGTGAAGAGGACCCGCACCCATAGCCTAGCTGACTCTCAGGTGACAGCTAGCAAAACTTGCCAGCTAGGGGAATGAGCCACCTTAGAAATGGATTTTCCAGCTGATGCTTTGCTGAGCAGTTCCCACTGAACCGTACCCAAATGACAGACTTGTGAGCAAAATCAATGGTTATTATTAAGTCATAGTGATTTATTATGCAATACGATGCTGGAAAAGAAGATAAGGTCAAGAATTCAATTTTGACCATTCTAAGTATGAGATGTCTATCAGGTAACCAAATAAAGAGTTCAAATAGGCACCTGGTTCTACGACGTCCCAGGACAGCTCGGGGCTGGAATATGAATTTTAATGTCACAGGATAAAGGATAGGACAGATTGAGGTCACCTGGGAAAAGTATGTGTAGATAAGACCAGACAGCTCTGAATTCTGGGGGTCCCTGTGTGGACAGAACTTACAGGAGCCATTGATTAAGGCAACAGGAAGAGGTCAGAGCTGAGCTTTGCCTCCTCAGAACTGAGCGGGAGAAGAGTCTGAACACGCCCTTCCCTCCAGCTGTGGATATTGTTCTCAAGCTATTTACTGAAGTGCTGCTTTTGTGGCTGTAGCCACGTTCCCCTTGAGTTTCCAGCGCTAAGAAAAGAGTGCTTGCCGCTTCTCACAAACAGATGATTATCTTCACTTTGGGAAATTGCTTCCTCTGAATCACCCTCGGAGCTGTTAAGTGCGCCGTCTGTAGGTACTCACTGGATTTAGGTTCGCAGGTGATTTTATAGTTGTCATGTGGGAACTTGGGAAAGGCAGCAGCTGTAAAGCACGAAGATTTGTGGATCTTTGCAGGAAGATGAGCCAGGGCTGCTGCCTGCTTGCCCTCCACTGCAGACTCCCGCAGCCTGCTGGGAAGCAGGGGGCTCCCACACCCAGCCCAGCCTCCATCTCCTCCTCAGCTCAGGAGACAAGCCTCTGGCTGGGGCTGTCAGTATCTCCGCTTCCTTTCACACAGCAGGATGGATGCTGGGAGCCTTACCCGGCTGCATCACTCTTGGTCAGTGTTTGGGAGGCACTTGGATTGGGTGAGGCTCGAGTAAAGCAGTTGCTTACCAAGTCAAGAGAACCTTGTCACCTGGGGCCTTCTTTTAGGCAAGGCATCAACTGACTCTGAACCCAGGTCCTAGGCATGGCCAGTAGGGGCCCATCCAGAAGAAATTTGAAGCCGTGGTATGGCTTTCTCTCTGTGTCATCTTCTACTCCAGGGGCTTGTGAACCCAGCTCAGGGATGTCCTGGGTATTTGTGGTACCCTGCTTCCTTCTCCCTTCAGGCAGTCCTGATTGGCCTACGGGAGACAAACCTCAGGGCCCTGATAGCCCAACAGGGCTGCTTCTATGATTGACAGCTACAAAGACATAACCACCTAGCAGGGATCACTTTCCAGAGAACACAGCAGGATTGAAATAGATTTAAAAACTGAAAGCACTCTAATTCACAGGCAGGATGCTCTAGTGGAATAAAACCCATCTGCCATAAACAATGATCATAAATAACTCAGCATCACTTGATTTTCAGAGTATCTTATTAGGGGAATGTGCCTACAGATCTTAGTTTCTAATAATTCTTTGTAATGTGTTTGCTCATTCATTTGTTTTTATATGTTTACTGAGGGCTTAGAAAGTATTAGGTATTGAGAAGCTGGTGATACTGTAGTGGGAAAGATGCTCTTGTCAAATTTAGATTCTAGTTGGGGGAGACAGAAAATATGTATATAGTAAAGTCAAGGGTGTTGTAGAGAAAATTTAAAAGAGTGAACATATAGAGAATGAGGAGGTGGTGGGAGGGAGTTGCCACTTTAGATAGGATGAGCTCATCATTGGAATCGTGAATCCAGTTCTCTCCCAGGGCGCTCGCTTCTTAAACCAAGCCTGGCAGCACTGGCCCTGGCGGGCTCCTCTACCTACCCAGCAGGAGCTTGACAGTTGGTCTCAGGCCAGGCTGACCACAGCTCCAAGCAGTGAACGAGGCGTTTTGCAATTCCTAGAACAGGCGCCACCTAGTGACTATAAATGGGATCCACTTGTGTTTCAGTCATCCCACTGCCTTGAAGCTTAAATGACATGGGGGCTTAAATGCTCAAAATTCAAGACAAATGTTACCAATGGGATGCTGGGGGCTAGGGCTGTGGTTTGATAACAGATTGATTGCATGTTGAATGTATCTGTTTAGATCGTTTCCTTCTCTCTGCCTGTCCCAATGACTAATGACCAGGTAAGAAGTTATTGATCTCTGCATGTGTGTGTGTGTGCTCAGCCGCCTAGTCGTGTCCGACTCTGCAATACTATGGACAGTAGCTCAGCAGGCTCCTCTGTCCATGGAATGTTCCAGGCAAGAATACTGGAGTGGGTTGCCATCTCCTCCTCCAAGGGACCTTCCCAACCCAGGGATCAAACCCGCATCTCTTGCATTGGCAAGTGGATTCTTTACCACTGAGCCACCTGGAAAGCCCACATTGATCTTCAGATCCTTTCAAACTATCAACAATGCTGTGAATCATGTCCATGTCCAAATACACACACACACTGCATTCATTCATTCATTGTTATGGTTGGATACATATTCCTAAAACAGGAGGAAGAAGGACTTGAAAGAATGAGGGGGAACAATTATTCACAAATTGTAATCTTGTGTAATTTTCACTGCATGTCCTTTCAAGAGCTACCACTCTCCACTGACTTGGACTCTCCTCTGATCCTATATTCTTTTTTTAAAGTTTGTTTGCTTATTTGCTTATATATATATTTTGGCCACACCACATGACTTTGGGATCTTAGTTTCCCATCCAGAGATGGAAACCAGGTCCATGTCAGTGAAAGCCTGAGTCTTAACAACTGGGAATCCCCTGATCCTATATTCTATCCTAGGGCTGAAGGATAATTTGGAGGCACATTTTGGAGTTTTCCATCTTTCCCTTATGCAGTGCAAAAAGCAGAAATACAAACCTGTCTCAAATCTGAGCTTTGTTGCTTGCTTTGCCTTATTACACACACTTTGTGGTTGAAAAAATATAATAGTTTCTGAGCAGGAAATGGAACCAATATCCCAGGGAGGACAGAGCCAGCAATGTGTGACGGACACAGTCACAGCCAGCAGAAGAGTGTGGCGGGAAGAGTGTGAGGTAGGGGTGAGCCCTGGCCAGGCTTGCTGGGCTCAGCCCTCTGTAGCCTTGTGTGTAACTTGCTGCGTGTGGCCGCAAACTGGCCATCGTTACCCAGTGCCAGTGCAGCTGCAGTGAATGGTGCCTGCCCATCGATGGAACTGCGGACAACATAGAGGATGGCAATGGTGGCAAAGCAGGAACGTGCGGCCAGAACCTCAGTGTTAGATCCGGGTGACTTGGTTGGAGGAAGGCAGTTTTTAGCAGCCACATCAGGCACCAAAGCTGAGGTTTTGAGTGATGTGAGCACAACTAGAAGAGGCTTGGTAAATCATCACTCAGGGTTTCCAATGAGGAACTGAGGGGACTCAAGCAACAGGAGTCACCAGAGTGTCCCCCTCTCAGTATTCCTAATGTACTTTTCTGAGAATACACTCATTTTCTTTATCTAAATGCAAGAGTTCTCTAAAATCTATATTTCATAATATTCATTTTCTCCAAGACTCCCATTATGTCCTCTGCAGTACCTGGATTTGTCCTCTACATCTGCCACTTCATAGCTGTGTGACCTTGCACAAATTACTTGACCTCTCTGTGCCTCAGTTTCCTTATATAGTATCTCTCTTTTTTGGTCTGGCTATTGATTGTGAAAACTGATAAACATCTTTTACTATTGTGATTATATGACTGTTATTTGCTTTAATACTGTTGTATCATGATTGGTCAACAGAAAATAATAGAATTCTATATCACTAAATCTAAAAACAAAAGAAAGAAAGATAAAGATAGTCCTTACTGGATAGGGTTTTGTGAGAATAAAATGAGTTCAAACATGGAAAACTCTTGGAAAACTGCCTAGAAGGTAGTATGGACTCAATAAATTTTGGCTATCATCATTATCATCATCATTATCTTCCACTACTTGAGACTAGAGAAGTTAAATCCAAGATACATTTTAAAAATGGGTTCATAATCTGCTAGTTTCTCCCATTTCACTGAAACAGAAATCCTTTGGTTACGAGCTTTCTGGTGGGATGTGTTCTAGGAACACATTAGAGCTTGAATTACAGCTTGAAGAATTAAAGCTTGAAGTAGGAATGAAAGGCCATAATGTCAGACTTGGGTTCTCTTCCACATGATCTTCTGAAAACCCTAGACTCCTGAACTGGAAAGGAGAAATGTGGTCTTCCAATCTCCCAAGACTATCTCTCTCAGGTCAGAAACAGCACCCATACACAGAGACCTGTCGGCCTTTCATCTTTTCTTGTCTCCAGCCCTCACCCTGTGATGTGTGGGGATGGCAACACACCTCCTTGCTGAGCTCAGAATCACACATTCCCCAGAACTGCTCCTTTCAAGTTTAATGTTTCCAGTGCGAAGAGGTCCAGCCTTTCTTCACTCCCAAGAGGCTGTGCTCAGGGGTGTAGGCAAATAAGACCAATGAAGACACCTACTTTGGCAGGGTGTGAATTCCACCTGAACTGAGTAATTTGCATGAACCCTTGTGATCAGTGGGACAAAGTCCCTGATGAGACTGGAGGACATAGGCCTGGCCAAGGTGGTCTGAGCTATCACCTTGGAGGGCACAGAACTCAAAGTGAAGTGTGCTAATGGAGTGTAGACAGCCTGAAAAGAGAGAGTTTCACCTTTCAAAAATGCATAAATGGGAGAGGGGGAAAGGCAGTAATTATACAGTGCAGAAATCAAGCAATACCTTGATGAGGTGATCAAAATTAGCATCTTCATTAAAAGGCAGATGGACAATGTGTGGCTTTGGAGGAGCACGACATCACCTAAACAGTACTCAGGCCAGGAATACAACCCTAACTGGGCAAACACAAAGTGAGAAATACTCTATTGTTTAAAAGAGAGGGGAGTTGAGATACAAATAACTTGCACATCAAGGAAACTTAAAACGTTCATGTTTCAAAGGACATAATCAAGAAAGTAAAAAGGCAACACATAGCACTGGGAAAAGTTTGCAAATCATTTACCTGGCGAAGGACTTGTAGCTAGAATATATAAAAGCTCTTACAATTCAATAATTAAAAGACAAATAACTCAAAATTATCCAAAGAAATATTTTTCTAAAGAAGATAAATGGCCAATAAGCACATGAAAAAAATGTTCAACATAATTAGCCATTGCTACTGCTGCTAAGTCGCTTTAGTCGTGTCCGACTTTGTGCGACCCCATAGACGGCAGCCCACCAGGCTCCCCCGTCCCTGGGATTCTCTAGGCAAGAATACTGGAGTGGGTTGCCATTTCCTTCTCTAATGCATGAAAGTGAAAAGTCAAAGTGAAGTTGCTCAGTCGTGTCCGACTCTTCACAACCCCATGGACTGCAGCCTACCAGGCTCCTCCGCCCATGGGATTTTCCAGGCAAGAGTACTGGAGTGGGGTGCCATTGCCTTCTCCAAATTAGCCATTAGGGAAATGTAAATCAAAGCCACAATGAGACACCATTTTTTTAATAATACCCACTAGGTTGGGTATAATCAGAGACAGACAAGTGTTGGTGAGGGTGTGGAGACACTGGAATGCTCATACACTGATGGTTAGGATGTAAAACGGTATAGCCATTCTGGAAAACAGTCTGTTAGTTTCTCGACAGATTAAACATAGAATTACCTTGTGCTGCGCTTAGTCCCTCAGTCGTGTCCAACTGTTTGCTATCCCATGGACTGTAGCCTGCCAGGCTTCTCTGTCCGTGGGGATTCTCCAGGCAAGAATACTGGCGTGGGTTGCCATGCCCTTCTCCAGGGGATCTTCCCAAACCAGGGATCGAACCAAGGTCTCCCACATTGCAGGCAGATTCTTTACTTTCTGAGCCACCAGGGAAGCCCAAGAATACTGGAGTGGGTAGCTTATCCCTTCTCCAGGGAATCTTCCTGACCCAGGAATCAAACCAGGGTCTCCTGCATTGCAGGCAGATTCTTTACCAGCTGAGCTACCAGGGAAGCCCAGAATTACAATATGAGCCAGCAATTCCACTCCAAGAAATGAAAACGTGTGTCCATATAAAAACTTGTACACAAAAGTGCACAGCAGCATTAATCACAATAGCCAAATGCGGAAACAACTCAAATGTTCATTATCTGATGAATGGATAAACAAACTGTGATAGTATCTTTACAATGGAGTAGTATTTGCCATGAAATTAAGTGAACTACTGATGCATGCTACAGCATAGATGAACCTTGAAACTGGCTAAGTGACAGCAGTCATTCACAAAGGGTCATATATTGTGTTATAGGTACATGAAGTGTCCAGAATAACTAAATCCATAGAGACAGAACCTGTAGATGACAGGATGCCTAGGGCTGGAGAGGTTGGGAGGAAATGAGGAATGACTGCTAATAGGCACATAGTTCCTTTGGGATGATGAATATGTTCTAAAATTGAATATAATGATGGTTGCCCAGTTCTGTGAATATATTAAAAATTATTGAATTGTACACTTTAAGTGGTACATTGTATGGTAAATGATTAATGTCTCTAGAAAAGAGTTATTTAATAAAAAGATGGAGGACTGTATTCTTCAAAAATGTCAGTGTCATAAAAGACAAAGAAAACTGTGGAGATGCTCCAGATTAAAGGAGGCTAAAGAGACATGACAAGTTCAACTCCTGACCCTAGCCTGGATCCTGTACTAGAGGAATATATCAAAAAGAACATCATTAGGTCAATTGAAAAAACTGAAACACGAACAATAATAAATAAAATTATTGTACCAATGAAAATGTATGAGGTTTGTATTTGTACTCCAGTACTCTTGCCTGGAAAATCCCATGGATGGAGGAGCCTGGTAGGCTGCAGTCCACGAGGCCGCTAAGAGTCAGAAACGACTGAGTGACTTCACTTTCATGCATTGGACAAGGAAATGGCAACCCACTCCAGTGTTCTTGCCTGGAGAATCCCAGGGACGGGGGAGCCTGGTGGGCTGCTGTCTATGGAGTTGCACAGAGTCGGACACGACTGAAGCAACTTAGCAGCAGCAGCAGCAGCATACATGAGAAAAATCCCTATTCCTAGGAAATACATAATGAAATCTTAGTGGTAAAGGGTCATAATGGATGTAACTTTTCCTCAAATGGTTCAGAAAAATTTTTTGCTTGGGTGTGTGTTTGTATGGGTATGGACATGCGTACTGATATAACCAATGGAGTAAAATGTTAATGATCTGGTTAAAGGATATATAGCTGTTCTTTGTATTGTTTTTATTTTTGTAAGCTTTGGTAAGTTTAAAATTGTTTCCAAATAAAAACTTAAAAAAAATAATCACAAGGACGTATCTCCCCAGGCAGTGCAGAGCTGCATGAAAATAGGTCAGTGAATGCCATGTGAGTGTGTGTGGTGTGTAGATGTCTGCACGCCCAAGCATGGAGCCCTTGGCCTCTCTGCTGCCATTGCCCCCAAACCCAGAGCTTGTCCAGCAAGGGCCACTGGCCTGTCACTGTCACACCCAAGCGGCAGGCTTACTTAGGCGGAAGGCGGTGGTGGCCTTCATGCTCCTGAGGTAGACAGAAGTGACCAGTGTGCGCTGAGCTGCCTGGTAGGCCCTCTCACCCTGGACAGGGGTGACAGAAAAAGATCTGGATACAGCATGTCAAGCCAAGGTTGTGCTGCATTCTGAGAAGCTCGCCATCTTCACAGTGTGTGCATGCACGCTAAGTCACTTCAGTCATGGCCAACTCCTTGCGACCCTGTTTACCGTAGCCAGCCAGGCTCCTCTGTCCATGGGATTCTCCAGGCAAGAATACTAGAGTGGGTTGCCATGCCCTCCCTCAGGGGATCTTCCCAACCCAGGGATGGAATCCACATGTCTTACATCTCCTGTATTGACAGGCAAGTTCTTTACCACTAGCACCAGCTGGGAAGCCCCATCTTCACAGGTGTTTCCAGATGGAAGAATTCTCCCTTGGCCTGTGAAGGGTGCCCTTTCTCCAGGTTTTCTGCTTGTGCTGGGCAAAGGAAGGAAAGTGGAACGGGACTCTTATTTATTGAAGGCTCACTTTGTGCCAGGCCCTGTGCTTTACATGTTATCTTATTAAAACCACACAGAGCCTGGCCAGATGGATGAACTGAGGCTCAGAGAGCTGCAGTAACTTGGCTGAGGTCCCACAGCAAGCAAGGAGCAGAAAACGCCAAGCAAGCCTCTTTCCACCAGAGGCTTGAGGTACTGAGATTTTCCCCCACCTTGTCCTGCCCTCTTTTGCTGTCTTATTTGAGGTCACAGCCTGTCCTCATCCCAGGAAATGAAACAAAATCGTCGCTGACAGGAATGGATCCAAAAGGCCCAGCCAACTTTGGAAAATGCTGGCGGGGCTGCCATCAGCCCTGTTTAAGGAGGCTGTGGTGATGTTGGCAATAACCCTGAAGGAAGAAGACAGAAATAACGCTTGTCTTTGCAGTAACCTGCCAAAGTCGACACAGGGCTGGATGCCAACTGGCAGGCACCGCGTAGCCAGAGATACGGGTAGGCATACAACACCTGCTGTGGACAGCTGAAGACTCTTCCTGCCAGAGGGATTTGGGGTGGCACTGAGGACACCAGAGTAGAAAGGGGATTCTGCAGTTACAACGGTGGAGATGGGGAGTGAAGGGACAAGCAGACAGCGACCATTACTTCCAGGGTGTGTCCCAGGGCAAAGCCAGAGCAAAATATCCATAGGTGGGAAGGGAAGGGGGATGAAAAGTCCTTGACTGTCTCTCCTTTCTCCTCTTCTCTCCTCATCTACTTTTCTGGCCTCCCACCTTCAGCACTCGTCCTGTAGACCATCCTCCAAGGTCTCCCTGCAGACCCAAAGGAGAGTTTCTAGGTGGACAGATGATAAGCCTGGAACTGAACCTTCCTACAGTGGCATCAGCTCAGAGCTGAAACACAGTGATGATGTTTGAGCCTCTGGATTCAGCCATGCCTGAAATCCCTGCATTTTATTTTAATCTTACTTTTGTATTTTTGCTTGCGTGACATGTGGGATCTTAGTTCCCCAACCAGGTATCAAAGCCTTGCCCCCTGCACTCGAAGGGGAAGCACGGAGGCTTAATCACTGGACCACCAAGGAAGTCCCTGCGTTTTTACATTAAAGGGACAAGAAGTTTTCCTTAAAAAAAAAAATGAAGTATAGTTGATTTACAATATTGTGTTAGTTTTAGGAGCAAAATTTTCATTTTTGCTTAAGAAGTTTTCAACTAGGTTTCCTGTCACTTATAATAAGCAGAACATGAATAAAATCCTAACTGAAACAGCATTAGCTTGTTGAGCATAATTTTCAAGGACAGATTCTCTATAGCAACCCAGGAAGGATGTAGAGGATTTTAGAACAGAGCTACTTGACATGGTAAATTCAGAATTCAGAGGCACCTGAGAGAGGAAGAGAAGGGGCAGCTCCTGCCCCAGCAGGCCTTGGTTTCAGGAAGGGGGCAAGATGCTCAGGTGTGTAGGGAGGAAGCAGAGGTCAGAGCCCATTCTTGGCAACCCTGAGACTGTCTCAGGTAATGATGGTAGCTGCCTTCTGCTGAGCCCTTCCTACTTGCCACAATGTGCTATGTGTATGATTATTTCACATAATTGTCACAGCATCCCTCAGAGGTAGATATATTACCAGCACTATTTTCTAGATGAGGAGCTGAAACTCCGAGTGGTGAAGTATCTTGTTGCATACTAGTGAGTAGCAGAGCAGAGATTTAAACCTAGTGCATCAGACTCAAGAAACTTTGCTTTTAACAAATACATTATACTTTCCCCAAATGTGTTAGTGGGACAGGGGAGGTTATCAAATGGAGAATTAATAATCTGTCCTGTTGATATAGCCTGCCAGTTTACAAACTCCAATTTTATAAGCAATCTTACTGCATCCATTTTATCGATGTAGAAACTGAGGCTTAGAGGTAAGAAGTGACTTGTTCAAAGTCATTTGGTCAAATGGGATAAACTACCAAGAGGTCTGCAAGTCTTCAGAAACTCATGGGGTATTTGCAGGGGGTGGGGTTGGTCTTCTACCTTGACCCGTGCTTAACAGCAGTGAAGGTGTAAGTCTGGCTGAGGAAGATCTCTGAGACATGAGGTGGCCAATCGTGGCTGTGGCCATAGATGCAACTGCAGAACACAAATCCCACTACAGCAAGGAGCTCTGCATTCACAGAGAGGTTCTCAGCTCCAGCCAAGGCCCTATTTACTTTCCCATAACACTTGATATGGACAAATTCCAATTCAACTGGAGACATTCAGCTCCTGGCTTTTTGGGTAGGAGTGTGAAGGGAATCTAGTGATGAAAGGAGGCCCTTTCTTCTGTCGGGACATCCCCAACAAAAGGCTGCAAGACTGAGCTGAGCTGCCGGCGCTGCCGGCGGATGGGAAGTTGGAATCTGCCTGCCTGGCTTTCTCTCAGAGGAAAGTAGCTGTCCTGGCCACAGCCCCAGGGGCCCTCATTGTTGGACCTGTCCTGATGGTTTACCAAGCTTGGAGGCACCTGTCCTGGAGAGACAAGGCCAGTCTTTCACTGTTGCCTGGGCGACTCAGGCTTGGTGAAGTGACCAGGCAGGGATCCAGGAGACAGGACAGAAGGGACCAGGGCAGCCACTGTTGTTTACTGCTGGCAGCGTGCCAGGAGGCTGGAAGGTGAGCGGCAATCCCATCGCCCCTCTAGGAGACTGTGTGTTCAACGTGTATGTTGAGGGACAGGGAATCCCTGGGGCCTTCCTGAGGCCAGCTAAGCAGCCTTCTGCCCTTCTGGATTTATTTCCCTGCAGAAGTATGTGAACTCTGAGTCTAGGGCAAGTGCTAATGGCAGGAACTGAAGGAAAGAAGCAGGAGATCAAACCCAGCCCTTCTGGATCTGGGAAGTTCAGCACAGGTTCTGGGGCAGACAGTCTGAGGTTAAAATCCCAGCTCTACCAGTAGCTTTACTTGGACAAGACTTTAACTTTTTGCTGTACTTATACTAGTGTTTATTGAGCACCTTCTGTGAGCAAGGGATTCAAAGGTAAGCAAAAATGGACTCAATTGCCTTCTTGGAGCTTATAGTTAATGAAGGAGGTAAATATTCACCAAACAACCAATAACATCCCCACCTCAACCACCAAAAAAAAATATCTAGGAGAGATGCATAGTTTATAATTCTCAAGAGCGTACTCTCTCTGGGAGGTCAGAAAAGGCTTTCCTAAAAAAAAAAAGATAGTGGAACTGGGTCTGTTTACTGCACAAGGTAGGAGGGATCATTCCTGCAGAAGGAACAGGATATTCAAAGGTAAGCCATTTGGCAAGAGAGCATGGCTCCTCCAAGGAACTGCAGGAAAGACAAAATCATGAGGCTGAAGTACATAGTGGAGATCCAGGTGGGTACAGACCAGGCAAGAATGTGTCTTTAAGAGCAATAGGAAACCTCTCACGGTGCTCTAATCAGGGATATGAGATGACCACATTTGCAGTTTGAAAAGATTGCTCTGGCAGCAGCAAACTATGGATTGGAAAGGAACCAAGGTACATTCAGGGGACCAGTTAGGTCTCAGATATTTGTCTGTAAAATGAGGATAATGACCAGGTGGCGCTAGTGGTTAAGAACCCGCTTGCCAATGAAGAAGACAGATGTGGGTTCCATCCTGGGTGGGGAAAATCCCCTGGAGGAGGGCATGACAACCCACTCCAGTATTCTTGCCTGGAAAATCTCATGAACAGAGGAGCCTGGTGTGCTACACTCCATGGAGTTGCAAAGAGTCGACACTACTGAAGCCACTGAGTACCCACAACAATACCCTCTCATAAACTGATGCCAGGATTCAATGAGAGACTTAATTTTAAGTATTTTTTCTGGTGCCTGGCACATAGTAAAGGCTCAGTAAATGTTACTGTTACTTTTGTTGGTTCTCTCCAGAGAGCAGATCTTTCTGCTTCATGCCTGCTCCCGTGAAATGGGGTGGTAGAGGGTAGGGGTGGTGGTTTCTAGCCTGGAAACGCGGTTTGTACTAAATCACAGCGTCCAGGCCAGGGCCCAGGACGTCTGAAGGCTCCATTAAAACGCTTGAAAAGATGAAAGACTCACAAAGAAAACCGGGTTCCAGTTGCTCCCGGGCATGCTGCATAGACCGGTTAACGACCCTCTGGACCGTAAGCCCGAATGTTGGCTGAGAAAAACGTGCTTTTCTGCCGGGTTTTCCGAACAGCGAGTGCAGGACTCGTACTCTTGTGCAGTCGCGCGAGGACCCTCGCCACTCCCCAGCCCCAGGCTGGCTGGCCGGCATCCACCGGCCCTGCTTCCCCAGCTCGGATGCGCTGAGGGAGGAGGAGGGTCCCCAGAAGGCTGACTCTGGCCGGCCCGCAGGGGCTGCCCCCTCCCGGGTCACGTGGCTTGGTGGGTGGGGACCGATCTGAAGTTGGAGAAATCCAGGGCTATCCCAACTTCAGAGTGCGCCGCCTGTTCCTCCGGATCCCGGGCTCAATTTGAGCGCTGGGGCTCCAGGAGGAGCGCGAAGGTGGGAATTGGGGAAGCCGAGCAGCGGCGCAGACGGCGGGACTCCGGGCATGGCCCAGCTATCGGTGATCCCAGGATCGGCCACTGCGTGGACAGGTGAGCTGTAACCAGGTGGTGGCGGCGGCCGGCGTGGGCGAGGCTGCTCGGAAACTGCCCGCCCCCGCTCCCCACACACACCTCATCTCGGTCCAGGGGATACTGGGCACCTACAACGGGAGGGACCGGTTGGGTAAAGTGGCCCCAGTAGACTCTTGGCTCTCCGAGTCAGTCCCGCTAGCGCCACTCCTCCTCGCCCCCACTGTCCCCGCAGCCCGGCTGACGCGGTGGTGGGCAGCTGCGGGGAACGCTGGGGAGCCGCGCGCAGGCCGGGGGAGCTGTGCCGGCCCCGCCCCCCGCGCGTACACAGACTGCTCCGCGTGACGTCACGCTCGGCTATAAAAACTGAGGCGCGCGGCTCTCGCTGCGCTGGAGGAGCTCGAGGCTGAGGGCTGCCGTGGAGCGGGGAGCGACGGGGCCGCTGGGCCGCGGGCGCCTCAGCGATGTTTTACTCAGGGCTCCTCACCGAGGGCGGCCGCAAGGATTCAGACATGCGGGAGGCGGCGTCGCTGAGGCAGCAGCGCCGAATGAAGCAGGCCGTGCAGTTCATCCACAAGGACTCGGCCGACCTGCTGCCCTTGGACGGCCTCAAGAAGCTGGGTTCGTCCAAGGACACGGTGAGCCCCCGCGGCCGCACCCGCCTCTGGGACCCCGCGTGCGGCGGTCTGTCACCTTTGCGCTGTAAGGTCTCCTAGGGCCCGCCCTTCGCCGCTTTCACTGAGTCACCGGCCCGGCCCCCTCGGTCTCCAAGCGCTGTCCGCTGTCTCTGGTGCTCTGTTGGGGATTGCGCTCCATCCAGCATCCCCCTGCTTCAGTTTCTCTCGGGATTCCAGAGTAGCTCTTCCAGCTCGCCCTCTCTTCAGCGCACCCTCCTCCCTTCTTTCTCCTCTGGAGTAGAAGAAACCCTGCCTTCTTGCCCTCAGCTCCCCTTTCCTTTATTCGTGGTGCCGAGTTTGATTGCCCGGGCCTTGAGCCTCGCGGCCAGGGTAGCTCCCGCTGCCTCCTAGGCTGCTTGGCCCGTCTTGTGACTCCTAGTGGGTGTGAGGAGGAGAGAACGAAGTGGGAAGGGGGCTTTCTGGGCAGTCACCATATCCAGATCGCTTTTGTTGAATCCATTTCCCCTCTGTGCAAAATCTACTTTTCCGTTTGATTTTGGTCTCATCTACCCTTGACCTTCCAACGGGAGGGGGCGGGGAGAGAAAAAGGGTGACCGTGAAGGTTTCCTGAGCCCTAGACCTCTCTTCATCATTTTCCTCTCCTGCTGCTCCATCCCCAAAGAGTGGATAGAGGGAGAAAGCCAGGCTGCTCCCTCTCATCAACGGCTAATGTGTGGAGCTGGGTTTGTACTGGTGCTCCCGCAGTTCTTTCTTTCTTTTACTAGCAAGGTTGTTCTTGGCATTAAGAAGGAGAAACTCCAGAACTGGAGGTCTGAGTTCAAAGACCATACTGTCCTCTATCTATAGGGGGGATCCTATAGGGAGATAAAGATTACTAGTTTAAAGAACTGTATCTAACTCCCCTCCTTAATTCACTGTAGTGGTGCTGCACCAAATTGACGTTGAGTTTTGTGCTTTCATCTGGAATTTTCTTGTAGTTTAACTTGTTTTCTTAAAGTTCATAATCACTTTATTCATTTAGGCAATAATTTATAAAGCATTACTTAAATGTCTTTTAAATAAAGTGGATGCTTTCTATAATTTTGCCAGTATTTTTGAGGTTTTGGAATGTTTAATTTGTCAGGGAAGAGAGTATCAGCCTGGACAACTGAAATTGCCATTTCCAGCACATGTTGGGTATGGAGGGCAGAGCTGCTGAATCCACTTTTCTTTTTTTTAAATTTTATCAACTCTAATGAGACATACATATCAAGATCAGGTTTGCCTTCCCCTATTGTGATAGAGAGTTATTTTTAGCTATTTATGTGCAGGAGATGTCTACTCAGTTATCCTGCTATGTTTTTTAAAGGATGTTTTACTTGAACAAGCCACAGGATAGGTAATCTGATTCATGCTAACTTAGAGTGGTGGATAAGTGAAATGTATTCCTAGAAAAGAGATCACTGTCTTTCTTCCTTCCATTTTACAGCAGTCAGAATTCATGTAGCAAATCTGGTACAAATCTTCGTACCTTCAGGCCAAAATAATCCTAGTTCTTGGAAGCCTCAGGAGCCAATAAAATAAGTCAAGTGTGGAATTTCCCCCCCTTTATGCTGAATTTAAGATGTTTCACATTTGGTTGTCCTTGGGATGTCGAGGAGTTTCCTAGCCCTGAGGAACTGCCTCTCCATTCTTCTGCCAAGCATTCTTTATACTGCTTCATCCTGTGTAGGAAGAATTCCATCTGCTTTTCTGACTCCAGTCTGTCTCAGTTGAGCCACATAGGAGCTGCTAATATGGAACGGGCAGTAGGCCAGAAGGAAGAAACATCCTCAAAGCAGGTTATTGCCATGGATGTGACACAATGCAGTTTACTGTGAGACTCTAACCCATGGTTCACAATTTCTCTCCCCACTGCCCTCCACTGCCAGGGAGCCGATACTCTCTCACTGTTCGCACACCTGGAGTACGCAAGTGATTCCACAGAAGAGTTAGAACCAGTCACAGATGCTAAGGCACACTGAGATAGGGCTAGGAGAGCTCTGGGTACTGGGGTGAAGTGGCAAGCTTAAGCTTTCTTGGACCTTATGCTGCTGCCTTTGAATAATCTTAGAAATAACCTTAGAAGTACTGTGTCACTTGTCTTTATGGATATAGCTGGTAGTATAGACCAGTGTTGACTCAATGTTCTGTCACCGAAGTGAAATTTGGAGGATACCAAAATTGAGTAGACAAGTCTATAGTACAAAATAGGCAGATTCTTTACCACCTGAGCCACTACTGAAGCCCAAAATTGATTATATAAGTCTATAGTACAAACTCAATAGAAGTGGGACAAGAAAAGGAAGGGGCGGCACCAGAGGATGATAGAAGGGAAAGGATGAATTAGTTCTCATTGACTTTGGGGTTTGTGCTAGTGAGAAGACTGTATGTTGTTTTCTTCATACTGGTGACCTATATTAGAATTATATTGTTGAGTATTCTGAATTATCTACCTTTTACCATGCTGTTTCTATAATATTCACTATTTGAATCCAGCCTGCCAACTTTTTTTTTCTATTGGCAAAGAGCATCCATAGACAGTCAAATGTGATCTTGTTCTCTTGGCCCCAGGGAACTGCCTTTGCCCTATTCCTGTTTGTGTGTAGTTGGCTGCTACAAAGTCTACTGTGGAAATTAATCTTATTTCTTATGTCTGGCTCTCTTATTTTGTTTGTCCTTTCATCTTGTGCAGTTTGTGTGTGTGTGTGTGTGTGTGTTTATTAGATTAAGAACTAAAATCAGAGATATAAGTGAGTAATATTTTATTTCACTTATCATTATTATTATTCAAGTTGATGAAGCTAGAAAAAATCACTCTTGGAGCTTTGTGTATTCTAATTTCTTTTTTGTTAGCTACCAGATTAATAAATATTCTTCTCATTGAGGTGAAGACTTTTCAACTTTTAAAAATAGTCATATCATGGTATAATATGCTATCTTTCCGTTATGATAATAGTACTGACCATCAGGGTATATCCTTACTTATTCAGGAATAAAAAGAGGGTTTTGCTTTTTCCCAATGATTGCTTCTGCTTATAGCCAAATGCTTTAAGAAAACTCTCTAAAATTAAAAGGCTGGGAAAGGAAATAAAGCAAAGCCAACTGACCGTGAAATGACCAGCCCTGTACTCTTGAGCATGGGTTTACCTGGTGGCTCAGTGGTAAAAAACCTGTCTGCTAATGCAGGAGATGCAGGTTTGATCGTTGGTTGGGAAGATCCCCTGGAAAAGGAAATTGCAGCCCAATCCAGTATTCTTGCCTGGGAAATCACATGGACAGAGGAGCCTGGTGGTGTGCAGTCCATGGGGTCAAAAAAGAGTCAGACACAACAGCTGCAAGGAATACTCTGAGTATCTGATCTTCCTGGTCAGAATCTCTATCAATGAGGGCAGCCTTGGGTGTTACTCTATAGATTAATTTTTCATAATGCCACAAGACATCCAGAATGCTGTAGATTTTGATCCAGAGGATTTTGGAGTTTTAGAAGAGGAGCATGAAATAGCAGTATAAATCAGTATCTGGTGCAAACTGAAGATTTCCAGAGCCATGATCAAATCCTAATTATAGTAAACATTATTTGAACACTAGCTGTGTTCAGGATAGAGTGCTAGGAACACAAAGAAGAAAACAGCAAAGTTTACCTGTACAAGGAATTTATAGATTGGGGAAAGGATAGGACCAATTGATTTATTTCTTCCCCAAATATTTATTGAACACTTTTTACATGTCAGGCATAATCTAGGTATTGAAGATATAATAGTGAACCAAAATGGGTTTCCTGCCCTCACAGAACTTGCATTCTTGTGGGCAAGAAGGTAGAAAATAAATCAAGTAAATAAATACTATATCAGGTTGTAATCAGTGCTATGGAGAAAATAAACCAGGATTAGGGAATAGAGAGTGTAATGGCCAGGTAGGATGAAGTAGAGCCTTGCTGTTTTATCTAGGGTGATCAAGGAAGGCATCTCTGGTAAGATGACACTATAGGAGATATTGAAGGGAATGAGAGGGCAAAATATCTTGGGGAAAAATGTTATAGGCAGAAGGAACAGCCAGTGCAAAGGCTCGAACATCATTGTGCTCGATGTGAGTGAAGAATTATAAGAAGGCCATTGTGGCCAGAGCAAAATGGGCAAGAGGAAGTGATAGGAGACAACATCAGAGAGATAGTGGGAGTCCAAAGTACTTAGAGCCTTATAGATCACTGTACAGATATTTAATCTGATAAGGGAAACTGGTGGAAAACTTTTTGCAAAAGGATGAGATGATGTGACATTTCACAAAGCAGACTATTGTGTGGATTATGCTGTAGGGGGCAAGCGTGTAAGCAGGCAGACTGGTTAGGAAGCTGGTTAGTTAGCATTTAGATAGTAATCTAGGTAAAGATGATGGTGCCTCAGAGCAGTGTGCTAGCAATGAAGAGGACAAGAAAAGACCAGATTCTTGGTTCTTTTGAAGACAGAGCTGACAAGTTTAGTTGAGAGTTGGATTTAAGATCTGAAAGAAGGAGTCGTCAAGAATGACACTTATGTTTTTGATCTAGTCATTGGAAGAATAAAGTTTGTCATACACTGAAATGGCTAAGAGGTGCAGGTTAAGGATAGGAAATAAGAATCAGGAATTTGATTCTTGAACAAGTCAAGTTTGGGACGTCTATTAGTTATTCAGGTGTAGATGTTGAATAGATATTTCCATGAGAAGATGAATAATACCACCAGGAAGCTTATGCCATGTCAAGAGATTAAAGTCAATCAGCACTAGAGAAGTTCAGTGGAAGCCGTGACTACTCTGGCCTGGTGTGACAATCATGATGGAGAACAACATCTGATTAGAGTTTTATCATCCCCTGGAGAGTCAACTGACTGTGATATTATATAGAGAAGAGGCTGCTTCCAGAGCATGCCCTATAGAACCTCAGAATAAGAACTTTATAGGTTATCTGGTTTAATTCCCTGCCCCTGTATAAATCCTTTCCTGCAATAATGCAGCCCACCAGGGGTGACTGAGAAACCACCATCTCAGGAATAAGGCTGTTCTCTTGAAAAAGCATGACTGTTGGGTTATAAGGCAAAAGTAAAGAGACAGAACACAGAAGGCCTGGGGCAATGTGACAGACTGCCTTAGGTAGAGTCCCATGTGATTTTGAGCAGCTGTAATACCAAGGATAATCTGTGTTTCTATGGTGTAGAAAGGGTCACGTGTTGTATATTCAGCTTATAAATAAAGAGAAAGCACAGAAATTAGTGCCCCTTTAGATTTCCAAGACCAGATAGAGACACGTATATTGGGCTTGAAGTGAGAGTCAGTCAGGAGTCCGTGTCTGTCTACAAACTATACATGAGGATGAAAACGGAGTAAGCTGTTTCATACCCTTTTAATAAAAAAAAAAAGTGATCAGCTTCAATTTTAAGTTGAACATGAGGGTTTAAAATACATATATACACATACATATAATTTGCGTGCTTACTCTATACCTGACACAACGTTAAATGCTTCATATGGACCATCTCATTTTATCCTCACAAAAGCTCTGCAGGGTACTTACTAACTTGAACCCAGGTTTGCCTGACTCCAAAGCATATATATTTTAAACAATACTCTAAGTCAAGAGTTGGCAAACTTTTCTGTAAAGGACCAGATGTAATTGCTTTTGGCTTTGCAGGCCAGTCTCTGTCTCAGCTACTCAACTGTGCTGTTATAATGCAGAAGCAGCCATAGACAGTAAACAAATGGGGTTGCTTGTGTTCTAATAAAACTTTATTTACAAAAGTGCGCAACAGGCTGATTTGACTTGTGGGCCATATTTGCTGACCTCTTGGTAGGCTGCAGTCCATGGGATCACTAAGAGTCAGACATGACTGAGCAACTTCACTTTCACTTTTCACTTTCATGCATTGGAGAAGACAATGGCAACCCATTCCAGTGTTCTTGCCTGGAGAATCCCAGGGACGGGGGAGCCTGGTGGGCTGCCGTCTATGGGGTCGCACAAAGTCGGACACGACTGAAGCAACTTAGCAGCAGCAGCAGCAGCAGCATTTCTAAGTGTTCTATTGCTAAGCTAGAAATCTTGGGTTTCTCCTTTGAGAGTAAATACTACAAAGAAGGCAGATTCTGTAATTTCTTCTATTTTCCAGTCTGGTCCATCCTATAAAGTGAAGTCACTCAGTCGTGTCTGACTCTTTGCAACCCCATGGACTGTAGCCTACCAGGCTCATCCGTCCGTGGAATTTTCCAGGCAAGAGTATTAGAGAGGGTTGCCATTTCCTTCTCCAGGGGATCTTCCCGACCCAGGGATTGAACCCAGGTCTCCCGCATTGCAGGCAGATACTCTACCTTCTGAGCCACCAGGGAAGCCCCATCCTATGGACCACAGAAATCTATTAGACTGATTCTGTGTGGATTCACTGCAGCATAGGTAAGTGATTGAGAAGGTGACCTTAGGAGTTCTTGTTTAAATCATGATCCCATGGTATCCTGCAGTACAGCCTGCTTCCTCTAGCCTCACTTTTCTTCCCACTCTACAGGCTGGTTAGAAGAAATATTTAATATTTAACCTCAGCTGTGCTACCTAGAATACAACACTGCCCACAAGGCTCATTTCCTTCAGAAGCTCCTGGTGGTGATAAAGACCTCACATTTGAGCTTGCCTGCTTAGGATTTAGATGCCTAAATGCTGGTTAAGGTTTAGCAGCCACATTAGTGGGAACAGTAGAGAACCTGGGACTACTTAGGTTAGTAGTTGCCTTGTTGAACTAAAACATACAGCAGGATCCACATCAGGAAGGTGACTTGAGCTATGCCCAAAAGGCCACCATAGTATCTGCAGCATCTATCTGACTAGTGCTGTACGTCTTGAAGGATATCTGGAAAGTAGAAGATAGCCCTTGGAAAGGCAATATTTCAATAAACATAAAATAAACCACTTAAGCAAATTTGCAAAGCAGCACTCAAGGAGTGGGAATGCAAGTAGTACAAACTATGTAATGTATGAGTATTGAAGGGATTCTGAAAGAAAGAACTAGATGATGGTGATCAAGAAAGCTTTCTGAAAAAGTGAAGTGTAGAGATTTGTTCATTCAGTATGAATTCTGAAAGTAAGAACTAGATGATGTTGATCAATAAAAGTTTTTTGAAAAAGTGAAGTATAGAGATTTGTTCATCCAGTATTATATCAAGACCTGGAGATATAGCTGTTATCAACACAATCAAGGCCCTTGCCCTTGTGAAATTAATACTCTAGTTGGGGCAGTGAAATAAGAAACAACTAAATAAGCAAAATAATTCTGAACTTACAATTACTATAAAAGAAATAGTGGGATATGTTAGTAAGAGGTGGAGTACCTCCTTTAAATAGTATGGTCATGGAAGATGTTTTTGAGAAAGTAATGTTTGAGCTGAGACTTGAATGATGAGAGCAAGCTAACTATTTGAAGTATTAGGGGGAGGACATTTCAAACAGAGGGAATGGCAGGTACAAAGGCAATAGAAGGGAAAAGAGTTTTTGAGTGTGTATATAGAATGTATGAAAAGTTGGCAAGACTACAGAAAAGAACTGTACAAAAAAGCTCCTAATTACCCAGATAACCACAATGGTGTGGTCACTCACCTGGAGCCAGACATCCTGGAGTGTGAAGTCAAGTGTGCCTTAGGAAGCAGTACTATGAACAAAGCTAGTGGAGGTGATGGAATTCCAGCTGAGTTATTTCAAATCCTAAAAGATAATGCTGTTAAAGTGCTGCACTCATTGTGCCAGCAAATTTGAAAGACTCAACAGTGGCCACAGAACTGGAAAAGGTCAGTTTTCATTCCAATCCCAAAGAAAGGCAATGCCAAAGAATGTTCAAATTACCACACAATTGCACTCATTTCACATGCTAGCAAGATTATGCTCAAAATTCTTCAAGATAGGCTTCAGCAGTATGTGAACTGAGGATGTCCAGAAGTACAAGCTGGATTTAGAAAAGGCAGAGGAACCAGAGATCAAATTGCCAACATATACTGGATCATAGAAAAAGCAAGAGAATTTTAAAAAATCTACTTCTGCTTCATCGACTATGTTAAAGCCTTTGACTGTGTGGATCACAACAAACTGTGGAATATTCTTAATGAAATGGGAATACCAGACCACCTTACCTGTCTTTTGAGAAACCTGTATGCAGAACAAGAAAGAACAGTTAGAACTGGACATAGAACTATAACCTGGTTCCAAATTGGGAAAGGAGTAAATCAAGGCTGTATATTGTCACCCTGCTTGTTTAATTTATATGCAGAGTACATCATGCGAAATGCCCAGCTAGATGAATCACAAGCTGAAATCAAGATTGCCAGGAGAAGTATCAGCAACCTCAGATATGCAGATGATACCACTCTAATGGCAGAAAGTTAAGAGGAACTAAAGAGCCTCTTGATAAAGGGGAAAGAAGAGAGTGAAGAAGTTGGCTTAAAACTCAGCATTCAGAAAATGAAAATCATGGCATCCGGTCCTATCACTTCACGGAAAATAGATGGGGGAAGTGTGGAAACTGCCAGATTTCAGGGAAAATATAGAAACTGTCAGATTTCATTTTCGTGGGCTCCAAAATCAATGCTGATGGTGACTGCAGCCGTGAAATTAAAAGTCGCTTGCTCCTTGGAAGAATAAGCTCTGACAAACCTAGACAGTGTATTAAAAAGCAGAGACATCACTTTGCCAACAAAGGTCTGTCCAGTCAAGCTATGGTTTTTCCAGTAGTCGTGTATGGATGTGAAAGTTGGACCATAAGAAGGCTGAGCACCGAAGAATTGATGATTTTGAACTGTAGTACTGGAGAAGACTTTTGAGAGTCCCGTGGACAGCCAGGAAATCAAGCCAGTCAATCCTAAAGGAAAACAGTCCTGAATATTCACTGGAAGGACTGATGCTGAAGCTGAAGCTTCAATACTTTGGCCACCTGATGTGAAGAGCTGACTCATTGGAAAAGACCCTGATGCTGGGAAAGATTGAGGGCAAGAGGAGAAGGGAGCAACAGAGGACGAGATGTTGGATGGCATCACTGACTCAGTGGACATGAGTTTGAGCAAACTGTGGGAGACAGTGAAGGACAGGGAAGCCTGGCATGCTGCAGTTCATGGGGTTGCAAAGAGTTGGACACAACTTAGTGACTGAACAACAATAATGGTATGTATGTGGAGGTTGGAGAGATAGACAAGGACCAGATGGTGCTGAGCCCTATAGACCATGGTAAGAAGTTTGAATTTTGTCTGAAGAACAATGGAAAGTCATTGAAGGGCTTTAAGTAAGGGAATGTATTATCTCACATATTTTTAAAAGCTTGCTCTGGTTGCTGTGTAGAGAATGATTTGCAGAAGAGTGAGGGAAGAGGTGGAAGACAAGCCAGGGGGCTGTTGTAGCACAGATAAGAGATGACAGTGGCTTGGATTAGATTGGAGGTAGTAAAGATGGGGAGAAGTAGATCGATACCAAATAAATTTCAGAGGAAGCAGCAACAGTACAGATCATCCTCAACCTACAATGAGGTTACATCCTTATAAACACATCGTAAGATGAAAATACTGTTAAGTCAAAAATTCATCTAATATACCTAGCCTATCGGACATCATATTTTAGCCTAGCCTACCTTAAACGTGCTCAGAACACATTACCCTGCAATTGGGCAAAATCATCTAACACAAAGCCTATTTTATAATAAAGTGTCAGATATCTCATGTAATTTATTGACTATCACACAGAAAGTGAAAACAGAGAATGGTTGTATGGGTCCAAAAGAGTTTTAAGTGTATCAGTTGTTTGCCCTTATGATCATGAGGCTAACTGGGAACTTCAGCTTGCTGCCTCTGTCCAGTGTCGTGAGAGAGTGTTGTGCTGTGTAGCACTAGCCCAGGAAAAGATCAGGATTCAAAGTATGGTTTTTACTGAAAGTGTATTACTTCGGCACCATCACAAAGTTGAAAAATAAGAAGTTGAACCATTGTAAGTTGGGGACCAACTCGGGATATACTTGGGATGGAAAGTTAGGAAGTTTGATTCTCTTCTGAGAATCAAAAGAATCAAAAGAATCAAAATGGGTGGGTGGGTAATGGTGTCATTTTACCAGGTTAGTGGAAAGAAAGTAATCCAGAACATTAAAATGGAACAGGACTTTGAGGCTCATAACTCTTTTATTACTGATGAAGAATGTGAGACTGATAAAAAAAAAAAAGTAATACTTAGATTAGTGATTTACTCAAGGTTGTGTGTGACAAGTGGTCATTTTGCTGAAATAGAAAGCCTTCATGGAGGAAATAAAGGTAAGATTGGGAAGCAGGATGAGTTAGTGGAAGGTCTTAAATGCTAAATTGCATATTTTGTGTTTAATACAGCTGGTAAAAGAACCACTGCAGGAGAAGGAGACCATGATATAATGTTTTAGGAGATTATTTGAACTTAGCTATAACAGCAGAAATGGGGAGGAATCTGTGAGGTGTTAAAACAGCAGAATTTCACTCACCAAGATGAAGATGATGGGAGAAAGCACAAGTTTTGTGGGAAAGATTAGTGCGACAAGTTAAGTTTGAAAGTGCCTGTGAGGTGTCTAAGTGGAGAAGTTCAAAGAGACAGTTGGTTCTATGGATCTGAAACTCAGAAGCGAGGGCTGGGCATGAGACAGAGTCATCATCATAAAGGCAGTTATTTACACAATGAAAGTAGGTAAGATTGCCCTTAAAGGTTTTGTCAAGTGAGAAGGGGACCCAAGGAGAGCAATGAGGAACACTAACATTTAGGAAATGAGCAGAGGCAAAGGAACCAGTAAATGATATAGATGTAGAATAGACAGAAAAGTGGTTTTAGAAGCCAGTGGAGGAGAGTTTCAAGAAAAACAATGTTCTTTATTAAAGCATTGTTTCTAATGGCAAATATATAGAAACAATCTACATGTCCATTAGTAGTTATGTAAATTGAGGTGTGTTTGTACCACAGACTCATATGTTAACAGATGATGTCCTGTTTTAAAATGCAGAGGGTAGGGCATATGTGAAAAAAAAAAAATAGGTGCTAAGGTTTTTGGATAATCTGACATTACATCTGCATTGAACTGCAAGGAGATCAAACCAGTCGATCCTAAAGGAAATCAGTCCTGAATGTTCATTGGAAGGACTGATGCTGAAGCTAAAGCTCCAATACTTTGGCCACCTTATGTGAAGAACTGACTCATTAGAGAAAACCCTGATGCTGTGAAAGATTGAAGGCAGGAGGAGAAGGGGACGACAGAAGATAAGATGGTTGGATGGTGTCACCGACTCGATGGACATGAGTGTGAGTAAGCTCTGGGAGTTGGTGATGGACAGGGAAGTCTGGCATGCTGCAGCCCATGGAGTCGTAAAGAGTTGCACATGACTGAGCGACTGCACTGAACTGAACTGAACTGAAGTTACGTTATTGGGGTGTGTGTAGGGGGGTATCAGCATGCATACATGTGTGTGCATATGCACACATGTACATGCACTTTAGTTTTTGCACAGTTTGGTAGACAGAGTTAGTTGGCTAAATTATCACCCATTTTCAGCCCTTTTCTATCTATCTGACTCCTCTATGGAGAAGCTAAATTCATCTACATTTCATTGCCATTAGAAGTGGCCATGTGAATTCTGACCAAGAACATATAGGTAGAAAACTGCTGAGGGAACTTTTGGGAAAGCTTTTGCTTTCCTGATAAAAAGGATAGATGACATAGAGTCCCCTCTTCCTTCCTCATTCCTTGGATGTGGTTGTAATGCCTGGAGCTGGGGCACCCATCATAAGACCATGAGGGAATATCCATGAAAATTATAGAAACAATAGCCCTGAAATTGTTAATCAGCTGAATTAATGCCAGCAGCTACCTACCTCCATCTTCTTGTTATATGAGAAAAAAAATATACCTCCATTCAGGCCCCATAAAGTTGGTTTTTCTTGTGGCTGTATGCTTTCTTAATGTATAGGGTATATTTTTTAAATTTACATTTATCAAAAAAAACATGTATATAATTTAAAACTTAAAAAAAATTTTTGAACTGTTCCTTAATTCTCTTATTCCTCTCCATCATGTCCCCTCTCCTACTATGCTAACATTGTAATATGTTCAGTTCAGTTCAGTTCAGTTCCTCAGTTGTGTCCGACTCTTTGCGACTGCATGAACCGCAGCACGCCAGGCCTCCCTGTCCATCACCAACTCCCAGAGTTCACCCAAACTCATGTCCATTGAGTTGGTGTTGCCATCCAACCATCTCATCCTCTGTTGTCTCCTTCTCCTCCTGCCTTCAATCTTTCCCAACATCAGGGTCTTTTCAAATGAGTCAGCTCTTCTCATCAGGTAGCCAGAATATTGGAGTTTCAGCTTCAACATCAGTCCTTCAATGAACACCCAGGATTGATCTCCTTTAGGATGGACTAGTTGGATCTCCTTGCAGTCCAAGGGACTCTCAAGAGTCTTCTCCAACACCACTGTTTAAAAGAATCAATTCTTCAGCACTCAGCTTTCTTTATAGTCCAATTCTCACATCCATACATGACTACTGGAAAAACCATAGCCTTGATTACAGGCCTTTGTTGACAAAGTAATGTCTCTGCTTTTTAATATGCTGTCTAGGTCAGTCATACCTTTCCTTCCAAGTAATAAGCATCTTTTAATTTCATGGCTACAATCATCATCTGCAGTGATTTTAGAGCCCCCAAAAACAAAGTCTGTCACTATTTCCACTGTTTCCCCATCTATTTGCCATGAAGTGATGGGACCAGATGCCATGATCTTCGTTTTCTGAATGTTGATCTTTAAGCCAACTTTTTCACTCTCCTCTTTCACTTTCATCAAGAGGCTTTTTAATTCTTCTTCACTTTCTGCCATAAAGGTGGTGTCATCTGCATATGTGAGGTTATTGGTATTTCTCCTGGCAGTCTTGTTTCCAGCTTGTGCTTCATCCAGCCCAGCATTTCTCATGATGTACTCTGCATAGAAGTTAAATAAGCAGAGTGACAATATACAACCTTGATGTACTCCTTTTCCTATTTGGAACCAGTCTGTTGTTCCATGTCCAGTTCTTACTGTTGCTTCCTGACCTGCATACAGGTTTCTCAAGAGGCAGGTCAGGTGGTCTGGTATTCCCATCTCCTTCAGAATTTTCCACAGTTTATTGTGATCCACACAGTCAAAGGCTTTGGCATAGTCAATAAAGCAGAAGTAGATGTTTTTCTGGAGCTCTCTTGCTTTTTTGATGATCCAACAGATGTTGGCAATTTGATCTCTGGTTCCTCTGCCTTTTCTAAAACCAGCTTGAACATCTGGAAGTTCACAGTTCACGTATTGCTGAAGACTGGCTTGGAGAATTTTGAGCATTACTTTACTGGTGTGTGAGATGAATGCAATTGTGTGGTAGTTTAAGCATTCTTTGGCATTTCCTTTGTTAGGGATTGGAATGAAAACTGACCTTTTCCAGTCCTGTGGCCACTGCTGAGTTTTCCAAATTTGCTGGCATATAGAGTGCAGCACTTTCACAGTATCATCTTTCAGGATTTGAAATAGCTCAACTGGAATTCCATCACCTCCACTAGCTTTATTCGTAGTGATGCTTTCTAAGGCCCTCTTGACTTCACGTTCCAGGATGTCTGGTTCTAGGTGAGTGATCACACCATCGTGATTATCTGGGTCATGAAGATCTTTTTTTGTACAGTTCTTCTGTGTATTCTTGCCACCTCTTCTTAATATCTTCTGCTTCTGTTAGGTCCATACCATTTCTGTCCTTTATTGAGCCCATCTTTGCATGAAATGTTCCGTTGGTATCTCTAATTTTCTTGACGAGATCTCTAGTCTTTCCCATTCTATTGTTTTCTTCTATTTCTTTGCATTCACTGATTGTTGAGGAAGGCCCCTTGCTATTCTTTGGAACTCTGCATTCAAATGGGTATATCTTTCCTTTTTCCTTTGCTTTTTGCTTCTCTTCTTTTCACAGCTATTTGTAAGACCTCCTCAGACAGCCATTTTGCTTTTTTGCATTTCTTTTTCTTGGGGATGGTCTTGATCCCTGTCTCCTGTACAATGTCACAAACCTCTGTCCATAATTCATCAGGCACTCTGTCTATCAGATCTAGTCCCTTAAATCTATTTCTCACCTCCACTGTATAGTTGTTAGGAATTTGATTTAGGTCACACCCAAATGGTCTAGTGGTTTTCCCTACTTTCTTCAATTTAAGTCTGAATTTGGCAATCAGGAGTTCATGATCTGAGCCCCAGTCAGCTGACGGTCTTGTTTTTGCTGACTGTATAGAGCTTCTCCACCTTTGGCTGCAAAGAATATAATCAATCTGATTTCGGTGTTGACCATCTGGTGATGTCCATGTGTAGAGTCTTCTCTTGTGTTGTTGGAAGAGGGTGTTTGCTATGACCAGTGCTTTCTGTTGGCAGAACTCTATTAGCCTTTGCCCTGCTTCATTCTGTACTCCAAGGCCAAATTTGCCTGTTATTCCAGGTGTTTCTTGACTTCCTACTTTTGCATTCCAGTCCCCTATAATGAAAAGGACATCTTTTGGGGATGTCAATTCTAGAAGGTCTTGTAGGTCTTCATAGAACTGTTCAACTTCAGCTTCTTCAGCATTACTGGTTGGGGCATAGACTTGGATTACTGAGATATTGAATGGTTTGCTTTGGAAACGAACAGAGATCATTCTGTCGTTTTTGAGACTGCATCTAAGTACTGCATTGTAGACTCTTTTGTTGACTATGATGGCTACTCCATTTCTTCTAAGGGATTCTTGCCCACAGTAGTAGATATGATGGTCATCTGAGTTAAATTCACCCATTCCAGTCCATTTTAGTTCACTGATTCCTAAAATGTCAACGTTCACTCTTGATCACTTCCAATTTGCCTTGATTCATGGACCTAACATTCCAGGTTCCTATGCAATATTTCTCTTTACAGCATTAGACCTTGCTTCCATCACTGTCTTTAAGCTTCCATTATTACCATTGAGTAGTCATATGTAATTCTGATTCCTAATCCTTTGTATTTGAATCTTCTTTTTCTCTCTAAAAACTTTTGGAATCTTTGTCATCTATGATATTCCAAAAATTCTTAATTGTGTGAAATCTTGGTGTGGATCTTTTATCTTTCATTATGCAAGGCTCCATGTGAACCCTTTCAATCTGTAAGGTCATATCCTTCAGTTCTGGTGTAGTAGGGTGCTCCACCCTCGTCCTCAGCTGTTGTAGGAATCTGTTCTAAGCCTAGCCAAACTATCAACCAACCAAAATCTTTTGATTTACTCTTACAAAAAAGAATAAAGTATTGGCATTCTTCCCAGCTGTCTGGGTCAAGTAAGAGTCCCATGCAGGCTTTATATTAATCTCTTTCCAGCTCTAATTGTACCCTCCAACTGTAGTTTCTAATACCTCTATTCATCAGCTTTCCCAGGGTTTTTAAGTAGGAAAACTGCTTTTACAGCTAGACCCCCAAGTATCAGTTCAATTCAGTCGCTCAGTCATATCTGACTCTGCGACCCCATGGACTGCAACATGCCAGGCTTCCCTACCCATCACCAACTCCCGGAGCTTACTCAAACTCATGTCCATCGAGTCAGTGATGCCATCCAATCATCTCATCCTCTGTCATCCCATTCTCCCGCTGCCTTCAATCTTTCCCAGCATTAGGGTCTTTTCCAATGAGTCAGTTCTTCGCAGGTGGCCAAAGTATTGGAATTTCAGCTTCAGCATTAGTCCTGCCAATGAATATTCTGGACTGATTTCCTTTAGGATTTACTGATTTGATCTCCTTGCAGTCCAGGGGACTCTCAAGAGTCTTCTCCAACACCACAGTTCGAAAGCATCAATTCTGTGGTGCTTGGCTTTCTTTATAGTCCAACTCTCACATTCATACATGACTACTGGAAAAATCCTAGCTTTGACTAGGCAGACCTTTGTTGACAAAGTAATGTCTCTGCTTTTTAATATGCATATATATGCTTTATACCCACAAGTATAAAATAGTCCACATGTAATAATTTATTGTTTTAAAATTAACAGTTCTAGTGGAAAGGTCAACAAGATAGCCCTGTTCCATGTAGTCATTTGGGGACTCAGGCTGATGGTGGCTTTTTATCTTAAACATGTTACCTCCAGGAAGGTTACCCTAGGGGTCATCTCCATTTCAGCCAGTCAGAATAGGAGAAGAGTATGGAGGAGTGTGCACAGGAGAGTTTTATGAGCCAAGCCTAGAAGAAGTGTGTGTCACTTTCCCTCACATTCTGCTTGCCAAACTCAGTCATATGGCCTTATCTAACAACAGGAAAGACTGGGAAACATAATCTATGTGTCTGTCCAGAAAGAAGAGGAAATCATGGATTTTAGTTAGCAGCAGGCGACCTCTGCTACTCTAGTGTTCCATGAAGTAGAATGGTATGAAGAATATAGCTTTCTCTAGGTGATGGCACCCCACTCCAGTACTCTTGCCTGGGAAATTCCATGGACAGAGGAGGCTGGTGGGCTGCAGTCCATGGGGTCGCTAAGAGTCAGACACGACTGAGCGACTTCACTTTCACTTTTCACTTTCATGCATTGGAGGAGGAAATGGCAACCCACTCCAGTGTTCTTGCCTGGAGAATCCCAGGGGCAGGGGAGCCTGGTGGGCTGCCATCTATGGGGTCGCACAGAGTCGGATATGACTGAAGTGACTTAGCAGCAGTAGCAGTCTAGGTCATTTACCAGTTTTTGGTCTGTTTTTTAGATTCCAAGATTTTGTCAATATCTCTTTTGTTGTTGTTGTTGTTGTTTACTCTTCACTTTGTGAAAGGATTAGGCCTTTCTAACTCCCAAGATTTGGAGAAGGCAATGGCACCCCACTCCAGTACTCTTGCCTGGAAAGTCCCATGGACAGAGAAGCCTGGTAGGCTGCAGTCCATGGGGTTGCTAAGAGTCAACACAACTGAGCGACTTCACTTTCACTTTTCACTTGCATGCATTGGAGAAGGAAATGGCAACCCACTCCAGTGTTCTTGCCTGGAGAATCCCAGGGATGGGGGAGCCTGGTGGGCTGCCGTCTCTGGGGTCACACAGAGTCGGACCTGACTGAAGCAACTTAGCAGCAGCAGCAACTCCAATATTGCCAGGAGAAATATCAATAACCTCAGATATGCAGATGACACCACCCTTATGGCAGAAAGTGAAGAGGAACTAAAAAGCCTCTTGATGAAAGTGAAAGTAGAGAGTGAAAAAGTTGGCTTAAAGCTCAACATTCAGAAAACGAAAATCATGGCGTCTGGTCCCATCACTTCATGGGAAATAGAGGGGGAAACAGTGGAAACAGTGTCAGACTTTATTTTTTTGGGCTCCAAAATCATTGCAGATGGTGACTTCAGCCATGAATTTAAAAGACGCTTACTCCTTGGAAGAAAAGTTATGACCAACCTAGATAGCATATTCAAAAGCAGAGACATTACTTTGCTGACTAAGGTCTGTCTAGTCAAGGCTATGGTTTTTCCAGTAGTCATGTATGGATGTGAGAGTTGGACTGTGAAGAAGGCTGAGCGCCAAAGAATTGATGCTTTTGAACTGTGGTGTTGGAGAAGACTCTTGAGAGTCCCTTGGACTGCAAGGAGATCCAACCAGTCCATCCTAAAGGAGATCAGCCCTGGGATTTCTTTGGAAGGAATGATGCTGAAGCTGAAACTCCAATACTTTGGCCACCTCATGCGAAGAGTTGACTCATTGGAAAAGACTCTGATGCTGGGAGGGATTGGGGGCAGGAGGAGAAGGGGACGACAGAGAATGAGATGGCTGAATGGCATCACTGACTCGATGGGCGTGAGTCTAAGTGAACTCTGGGAGTTGATGATGGACAGGGAGGCCCGGCGTGCTGCGATTCATGGGGTCACAGAGTCGGACACGACTGAGCGACTGAACTGAACTGAACTGAACTCCTTCACCATCATTTTAGTGAAATTTTGGTTGGGAGCAGAGGTAAATGTGCAGTTCCATTGTCATTTAAAACATGAGGGCATAATTAAATGACTACAGAAAAGCGTCTCTGAGATTCATATGAGTTTATTGGCTGTGAATTTTCAGCTCCTGAACTATACTGTGAGTACTTTTAGTTATAAAAATAAATGAAAATAATTATATTACTGACGTGGAAAAATGCCTTTCATATATTAAACAAAATCTTTAAAATTTAGAAGAGTATTATGGTGTGATCCTATTTTTATTTATGTTTGTAAATGCATTAAAATTTAGGGAGGACTCCCTGGTGGTGGTTGAAATTGTGCATTCTCAATTCAAGGGGCATAGGTTCAATCTCTGGTTTGGGAACTGAGATCTCACATGGATCTAAGACAGGAAACAAAAGGAAGGATATTCTTCTAAATTTGATGGTTGTCATTTGTAGGGAGTGGAACTAAGAAGGGTGAGGTGCTGAGGAAGCTTTCCCTTTTAATTGTATTTGCTTTAGTGATACTTGAATATTTTACATTGAACATGTGTTATGTTTAAACCTTTTTTGGTTACTAAACAAAGGAATAGTCCCCAGGGCCAAATACCCTAGAGAATGAAGGCTGAAAAATGTCTATCAGATTTGGAAATTAGGAGATCATTATTGGTATTGTGGGATCAGAAGTGATTTCAGTGAAAAAATATAGAATGTCAGGAAATAGAATAGTGATTTCAACCTTTATTAAAGGCCAGTTAAGACGAGGGTGTGATTAGATTAGGCTTCCCAGGTGGTAATAGTGGTAAAAACCTGTTTGCCAATGCAGGTTCAATCCCTGGGTTGGGAAGACCCCTGGAGGAGGGCATGACAGCTCACTCCAGTATTCTTGAGTAGAGAATCCCATGGACAGAGGAGACAGGCAGGATACAGTCTATAGGGTCACAAAGAGTTGGACAGGACTGAATCACTTAGCACATGATTAGGTTAGGATGTGGCATTGAAGAGACAGGATCTGGAGTTCTGTGGAGGAGTTTTCTCCCCAGTATATGAGAACTTGGAGTGTATATTAATATATAGGCTATGGAGAAGGGGTCTAGGAGGAAAATTCAGAAGAGAGATGACTCAAGGGAAATGATTTCAGAACCTTCCTCATTTGCCTCATATGTCCAATGATTAGACTCCTCTCAAGATTTAGAGTATCCAGGTAAAGTGGTATTCAGCAAGACCACTGTAGAAGGAAAGCCACAAACTTTAGGTTGGGAGGGCCTAGGTTAGACAGCCTTTGAAGTCCCTTCCAGTCTTCAATTCTACAAATCCAACTTATCTGAGTTGGTTCTGCTAAGCATGGATCTGACAGAAACAAACACCTGCTTTCATATGAATCTAGGCTTATTAGTGAAAGAGATAAGAATGAAGAATTTCTGTTTCTTTTGCAGAGCAAAGCATTCTCCCAGGGTCAAATCGGGAAATCTGACAAAGTTAGCACTTCCTGTAGCTCCTTATCAAGTTAAGAATCTCTCATTTTCATTTAAATGCCCCCCCTCTTTTTCCCAATGATGTTAATTTAGAATCTGCCTTGCCAAGAATCAGTGTATTTTGGGAATCTATTTCTTCGCCTCACCAGGGTTACAGTGAGTCATGGCTCTGATTCCTTTCTTCCTCAGAAATCTGTGAGATAGTGGATAATGAAAACTCCAGTTCTACTCCTTGCTGGGGAAGGTTCTAGGCTCTGGGCTTCTAGGAGTGACTATCTTCCCTTTAGAATTGAAATGACGTGTAGAATGCGTCACGAAGATACTTGGGATAAGGCTCTATCCTCTGAGGGATTTTAAGTATTATTGTAAACTGGGAATAATGTGCTCCTGTAGAGATTTCTTAGGTCAAATGACTTCAAGAAGTGGCTTACACTTTCTGGAGGCCACTTGGAGTAGAAAGAGTAGAGCGTAGTTATATCTACCCTAGTAACTCTCCTGCTGCTACTGCTACTGCTGCTAAGTCGCTTCAGTCGTGTCTGACTCTGTGCGACCCCATAGACAGCAGCCCACCAGGCTCCCCCGTCCCTGGGACTCTCCAGGCAAGAACACTGGAGTGGGTTGCCATTTCCTTCTCCAGTGCATGAAAGTGAAAAGTGAAAGTCAAGTTGCCAAGTCGTGTCCAACTCTTCATGACCCCATGGACTGCAGCCTACCAGGCTCCTCTGCCCATGGGATTTTCCAGGCAAGAGTACTGGAGTGGGGTGCCATTGCCTTCTCTTAGTAACTCTCCTAAGCACTATCAAAGAGCACACTTGAATTTACATTCCTTATTCTGCATCCTAACATTATGTGTCCTGGCATGGATATAAGGTCTAGTTAAGCCCCCTGCTTCTTGGTCAGTTTCTGCCCCCTTTATACTCCACTTTTGGCCCATTAAGAGAGAGAATGGATAACAAGCATATGGCAGGAGGAGCCTTATGCTTCTTGAAGTCCAGAGGATAATGGTAAGGATGATTCTCATGGGTTCTGTCAGGTTCTAAAGTGTATCTCCTAAGAGTATTATTCAGCAGGTATGACCTGTCTTCCCACCTTATCCACGCCATGGATGACCCAGCCCACTGGAGAGAGCCAGGTCACCAAGGCATATGCATTTGAGTCCAAAAGATAAGACTGTGAGGAAGTGAGACTTGAAATAGAAGTACACAGAACTCCTGAAAACCAGTGCTAAGAAGGTTTCTTTGGCCTGTGAGAATTAGCTGCCCTTACTTGTAAGTCGTCTGGAAAGATATATTTATTCCACATAGAGTAAAGCCACTTTTCTCCAGAAATGCCCTTGGAAGGGAAGGGAAGGCAGGAAGCCCAGGTAGTACAAATCACAAGAGTCCCTTACTTTTCTTTAGCCATGGAATACTGGCCCTGTTCACATTTCCCAGAGTCCCATATTGCTTTTTCATTCACTGAGGTTGGTCTACTGTTCTGATAGTTCCTGCTCTGATAATACTCATGAAATCTGTACTTGAGGGAAGAATAAATAAGAGGCAAAGGTGGAGCTCAGTTATGTGAGGCTCCTTCATTATTTCCATGGCGCCTGGGAGACAATGGGGGGAAGGGGAACATGGCCTGTCACTAAGAAGCCTCTGCTTTCTGTTCCCCAAGCAACCTCATAACATTCTGCAGAGGCGCCTCATGGAAACCAACCTATCTAAGCTCCGAAGCAGTCGTGTCCCTTGGGCTTCTAAGACCAACAAATTCAATCAGGCCAAGTCTGAGGGGCTGAAGAAGTCTGAGGATGATGACATGATTTTGGTTTCTTGCCAGGTAAAGTTCTGATAATAACTTTTCCAGGTTTTCTGCAGAGTAGGATTCAGTTCTAACATGATCCCAATAATGGGGCCCTTTCCTCCAAATTGTATAGAATGTGGATGTTATCGCGGAATCCATAAACGAGTTTTAAGGGGGCACTCTGTGCATCACTGGAAGTGTATGCAGTCTTTTGTATGCATGTGCATCCTTTATGGGGAAAAGGACTAAATGTTACATCAGATTTGCAAAGGGATATGTGATACACACACACAAAAGCCACTTTGTGTATAAAAGGAAACATCCCAAAGGCCTTTGGGATCCTCTGTCAGCTCTACAATCAGCAGGAAAAAGAACCCCTCAAAGGAGACACCACAATGGATACAGATGGGACACTATCCTCCATAAATGTGAGGATGCTCTCCAACCCTGCCTTTCATGTGACATCTGCTGCTTGCTCTTTGGATTTCTCTTCCCTTTTGTGTCTCTGGCTTCTGTTGAACAGTATATTTTCTCTCCACAGTGTGCTGGAAAGGATGTGAAAGCCTTGGTTGACACAGGCTGTCAATATAATCTCATCTCTTCAGCCTGTGTGGACAGACTGGGGTAAGTAGCCACTTGTACTAAAAGTCAGATGCTGTATGCTCTGTGCTTGAATTTATTTTGAAGTTCAGGCTTTCCATTGAAACTGAAACTGTTAGTCACTCAGTCATGTCTGACTCTTAGCAAACCCATGAACTAGCCAACCAGGCTTCTCTGTCCATGGGATTCTCCAGGCAAGAATACTGGAGTGGTTTGCCATGCACCCCTCCAGGGGACCTTCCCTACCCAGGGATCGAACACGGGTCTTCCACATTGCAGGCAGATTCTTTACCATCTGAGCCACCAGGGAAGCATTATCTCCCATCAGTTAAGTTTTGAACAAAGACCTTTGGGCTCTGGAATGAGAGAATATGAGATCCTTGACTCATTGCATGCCATGCCCTGATTCTGATTTGTGCCCTCCCCAGACAGCAAATTAAAAAGAGCTGCCCTGCAGGTATAGCCCAGAGAAGTAAAATCAGGGATGTGGTTGACCTTGGCTTACTTGGAATTCTGGAGGTCACCCTGCCTGTCCCAAGAAGCATCAGTCAGACTGTGGAATAGAGCTGTTGGGCCTGAACCATCACAGGGGTGGTTAGTCTCTTTCCTTTCTGCAAATAACATGTAAAATCAGATCTTACTGCTGCCCCTGCTGGGAACTGGATGTGAGGCGGACACCTTATATATTGAATATATTAAGTTCTCTAAAGCTGGAATTGGGTTCTCCCTCTTTTTTAGTCAGAGAAAGACATTTTGTATCTTTCCTCCTTTTCACTCAATCCATCCTTTTATTCTCTTTCTTCTTCCTTTTCTTTTCTCCAAAGTACCAGGTGGGCCCTGAGGTCTAGCCCAGAATTGGGAGGATCAATCCAATATCTTTTTCTACTTCTCTAGCCCTAAGTACAACAAAGCATCCCCCAGCCCAGATCTCTGTATTGAAACAATGACTAGAGTAGATGTAATGGCCCATTTTAAGCCACTTTAAAAAATATTCTTGTTCTTAGGCAGGACTTACACAAATCTTGATTTGTATATCAGTGACTTCTGCCCATAGGACCTGTTCCTTCTTGTTTCTACCTTCTCACCCCTCACTGCTGACTTTGCAGCTGGCTCTGTGGGTTTTGTGCATTGCTATTTAGGGTGGTGGGGGAGCCCAAAGACACAGTGCTCCTGTGGGAAGAATCCTGAGCCTTTTTATGTAGTGAAGAGATGAGCTATAGTGCAACATGATGTTTCCAGAAAGACTAATAATGTCCTAGTGCATAATTAGGCAGTAGACTGCCATGATTCCAGAGGAGTTAATAACCATCTGTAAAACTGCAATTATTTTCCTTTTGCATGGGCTGTAACACCGAAAGAGAGAAAACTGAGTAAAGCAGAAGTATCACCACAGAGAGTCCATAATTAAGTATTTATCCACCAACTCATAATAGCTCGGATGCTGGCTGTTCCAACCAGCTTACATAACTGTGAAACCTTGGTGCTGTTCTTTCCTTTCTCTTCTAGACAGACAAGTTAAATTAACTAGGAATTAACCAATATCAATGCACTCAGCAAGTAAGTACCTACCTCTACCAACCTTATAGCATAAGACTAAGTGAAGAAGAGAGACTAAAACAAAGAGAAAATTAGACATTGAACAAAGCATCTTCTAAAATTAGGATTAATTTGCCCACTCTGAGATCTTTACTTACAGATGTGTAAAAGGCTCTGTTAACTAAACTGCCTTGCACATAAGTGGGGATGTTGGAATGCAGAAAAGGATTCTCTGAGTGTGTCCCATGAGTGCAGATAGTGACATAGCCTTCTAGAACAGGAACTAAATCTTTATATATATTTTTATATACCCCCTGACATGTTTAGGATAAAGTGCTCAAACAGGAAATGTAGGCTAACATTTTCTTTTGGTAAATTAACCCAGGAAATCCCTGGAATATTCCAGCTGTGAGTCAGAAGGTAGGCATTGCCAGATTCCATCAGAAACTTCTGCCAAGGGGATTCTGGTATTTGCTCTCTGGTGCAGACTCAAGGAGCATGTCAGATCTCACAAGCATGAAGGAGAGAGACTTTCCCTACCCCGGCATCTGAAAGTTGTGGGCCAGATTGAGCACCTGGTGATCACACTGGGCTCCCTCCGCCTGGACTGCCCAGCAGCTGTGGTTGGTGAGTTGAATTGGGGACTGGACCTGTGGACCCCTAAGGTAAACCCTCTCCCTCCTTCCACCAAATCCTCATGGGATCTCAGGCCTGTAAGTACTGACTTCTTCAAAACCCCAGGTTTCCACTTTTTTGTACTATAAACCTTGTCCCAGTTTTTGCCTTCCAAAGTACCAGATGGGCCTTGAGCTTCATTCAAGACATGTTGAAAATCACTCAGAGAATAAAAAATTTCAAGGGGGTAAGAAAACAAAAATTTCTGTGTGCCAGTAAAAGTGGCTACTGAGAACTTTCCATGGGCTAGTTAGATGTAGAGGGCAAGATCCTCTTACTCCTTTGCCCTAAATCCCATCATAACTTCCCACCAACTCCTGTACTCTATCCCCCACTACTCTAAGTTCTTGGTTTTTGTCCAAAGGGCTTTCTTTGTCCTTTAAAGTTAAAAAGACCTGGGTTTGAATCTTGACTCTACCACCTTTGTCATTCAATCATGTCCGACTCTGAGACCGTATGGACTGTAGCCCACCAGGCTCTTCTGTGGGATTTTCCAGGCAAGAATACTGGAGTAGGTTGACATTTCCTTCTCCAGGGTATCTTCTCAGCCCAAGGATTGAACCTGGGTCTCCTGCATTGCAGGTGGATTCTTTAGCACCTGAGCCACCAGGGAAGCTCAAACTATAATGATCTGGGGGAAATTACTTAGTATAAGAAACTCAAGTCTGCGGGCTTCTCCAGCAGGTGAGAAGCAGTCCACGCGGACCCGTGGCAGGAAGCAGGTTGCCTGCAGAGGGGCACTGCGACGGTACTTGGACCCTGGTGGCTCCAGGTGCGGTGGGTGGGGTAATAGCAGCTTCTCATAGGATTCAGAAGCAAGCCATGTATGGTTGGCTGCCAGGGAACCATATTTTGATGTGGCTTGTTGCTGCTTTGAAGTGTTTCTGAACAATTTATGAGCAAAAATGGTGTTTTAAAGTTTGCCATTTTACTGAATTATGGGATGTAAGATAGAAATACTTGTGAGGAGGCAAGGGAAGTGACAAGAATGTGGCCGTCAGTAGAAAGTGAGCGGCTTTCATGGATGCAGCAGCGGCCTATGGCAGGAGATTAAGACTGTGCTTTCAGGAATCATCTGTACAGTTCATTGCTAGAGAATTTTTCTTGAGTGGGTATTGTACTCTTATTGTACCCATAAGCCATGAGGGAGAGGTACAGTGTTCCTTACTGAGTGTGAAGCCAATTCTTGGCAGTGTGTTTTTACTTTGTAACTGCCATTGGTTGTTGAGGATCTATTTTCTAATTATCTGGGAGAGTGAAAAAGAAAAGGTTATGTGAGTGGCTTTGTATGAAAATAAAAAAGAGAGAAATGCTTGCTGCTGCTGCTGCTGCTGCTAAGTCGCTTCAGTTGTGTCCGACTCTGTGCGACCCCATAGACAGCAGCCCACCAGGCTCCTCTGTCCCTGGGATTCTCCAGGCAAGAACACTGGAGTGGGTTGCCATTTCCTTCTCCAGTGCATGAAAGTGAAAGGTGAAAGTGAAGTTGCTCAGTCGTATCCGATTCTTAGCGACCCCATGGACTGCAGCCTACCTGGCTCCTCTGTCCATGGGATTTTCCAGGCAAGAGTACTGGAGTGGGGTGTGACTGCCTTCTCCTGAGAAATGCTTTGTTTATTAGATGGATGGGAGAGGGGGAAGTTGTATAGAACCTGAAGGTGATAAGGCCGATTTCTAAACAACATGGGAATGGTTAAATCCTAGGTGTTTTTTGTTTTTTGTTTTTTTCTTATTAGAGGATAATGAGAAGAACTTGTCTCTTGGTCTGCAGACTCTCCGATCCTTGAAGGTATGATTGGTTCTACTAACCCACTGGTACCTTTTGCCTGAGGTAAGGGTTCTCTTACACAGTGAAATCATTGACAGTAACCAGTGATCCTGTTTTGTTTTCAGTGCATCATAAACTTGGATAAGCACCGGCTGATCATGGGAAAGACAGACAAGGAAGAAATCCCTTTTGTGGAGACAATTTCCTTGAATGAAGATAAGTGAGTGCCAGAATGGGTCAGGTCAAGTCAAACTGATTTGTCATTAACTGGAGGGGTTCTCATACAGGGTATTGGATTGTATCCTGCTTTTGACTTTCAATCACATAACAATGACACCCCTCCTCACCCCCAGAGTTCACAGTCCCACACAATTCCGTAGCCCGTGTTTCAGAATGAGTACTGATTGATACTGCATAGTGTGGTGGAGGGAGTAGCTTTTAAACTAATATTGTACGTGCCTTCAGCCTAATTTCTTTGAATTTGGTATCATTTCTTCCATTTCTTTCTCATTTCAGCACTTCAGAAGCCTAACTACAGCCTACAGCATGTCTGCATGTGTGCACACACACCAGGTTGACAGATTGAAAAAACTGGGTTTGAACCAAATGCAGCAGCAACTTGCTGTGGACCAAGTCCTACCCTCTAGTAGAAGCTCCAGGGGCTCATTCCCTCCCAGACCTCTCTCGACTTTAGTCTGTGCTTAGAGATCTTGTCTGGTTATAGCCATTGTTTTTTACTCCTTTGACCACTTAATTTATAGATCTTTTTGACACTGCCAGGTCTCACTTATGGCCTATTTCTCTGCTTCTTCAAGGAATTTGCTTTTATTAGTCAAATATAGGGGCTGCCGGGTTCTATTTCTCCATAGATAACTTGCTTCTCTTAAAGCTAACATATGTAATAAACAGGAACCTGACCTTTACTTCTTATGCAGAATACCTATGGCTCTGAATTAGAATCTATTCTAATTCATTTGTTGATTTCTCAAGTATGAATTGAACTGAAAGAACTCAGAGAGATGGGCTAGTCCAGCCCTTTCATTTAAAGGACCAGAGAGGCAAGTGAATTGTCTAAGCTCATATACTGTCAGTGGCAGAGGGCATCTAGAACTCAGACCAGACAAGCCAAAGCCAAGGCCATGTTCATTTTCATTTGTGGCTTCAAGCCTTGAGAGGAGGATGAAGAGGTAAGGGTTTGTAAAAAGGCAGGGTAGGAGAAGAATATGCTTTGGGGATGGATGCCAGAGGACCTGGGTAGCCCTCCCTCCTGTGTGCTACGCCCACTAAAAGTTCCCTGACCCAAGCTGTCACATTTAGGTGCTTATCTTTGTGCCTGAAAGCAGCAGGTATAAAGATGAATGAGGTGGCTTCTCACCTTGAACTTCTCGGAGGGGAGAAGGAGGAAGGAATCACAGACAGAAGCACATTAACCACTCTCCGAGATGGAATCGAAGGCTTCAGTAAATAACCTGGGCATTGTTGTCGGATGATGATACCCCCAAGGTCCAGCCAGTATTTCTGTCTAGCCTGTTATTTGTCTGCCTTGGACTCAAGTAGCTGGGAGTAGGAGATGAGAAGACCTAGAGCAGGTCCAGAAGAGAAGGATGGAGTCAGTTGGCGGGAATGCCTGCCTACCTAAGGAAGCGTTTCTGGGATGGAGGTCTGGGAATGAAACCTGCTGGTAGGGAACTGAGGGTTGGGGAGTTCTTCACTTCTGTCCTGGTGTAAGGAAAGAGGCATGGTAGGAGCTGGTAGTGTCAAGGTCAACTTTTTCTGACTCAGTACTTCCTGACCCCTCTCAAAGGGGTCACAGGGTTTCTTGAAGCCTTCCGTTGGCGTGTCAGTTGGAGGTATAGATACCTGTAATGGAATCTCCCTTTTCAGTTTGGTCAAAGATGTGCTCAGAGAAGTCAGAAAAATAGCCAGCTGTGGGTGTCCTTATAGGAGATTTCCAAGTCTACCCTTGGTTCACAGCAGTAGTTCCTCAAGTATTCACTGATCCTACTTCAGTCTTTGCCACATCCCCACCAACTATTTTGTCCATGTTCAGCTACTGTTTCTACCAGACAGCTCTTTGGAACTCGGAATGTTGTTAGCTTTTCAGAAGCTCCCTAAAGACTATGAGCTTGGTGACATGACCCCCATTTGAACAGCTAGGCAGCCATACTGTAGCCAAGTTGTCACTGGGTCACCCCCAGCCCCATTCTTATCAGCCTCTACAGAGAAAGCAAGATGGAAAACTAAGCACAGCCACAGCAGGGGAGGCCACATCTGATGCTCCGCAGGGGTGACCCCATATTACCAGTCTTCAGTGCCCGCTCAAGTTACCCTTGTTTTCTTAACACAGGGAGCATCTGTACTTTTCCACTGAGGCCTCTCCACTCTCCTCCCTCACCTTTCATGGTACCACTTTGACCTACTTCTTACCCTAGGACTGAGTTGAAATACTTCACCTCTTCCTTCCCTAGCTGGAAGTCCCAGTCTGAGCCTCAACTCTTGGCCACAAGAGAGGCATATTAGAAGTTCCTTGGCCTGGTTAATCCTGAATTCCCTGTGGACCAAGTAAGGCCAGGAATTCTCAGATACTAGAAAGATGCCGCTGAATCTAACCCTTTGAGTTCAGGATTATATGGCATCAGGGGGATAGGGGGATGATCAAATGGCCCTTAGTGATCTTTCTGGCCTCTGAGAATCAGTCTGTGATTTTCCAATTTTGGAATTGAAACAGATGGGGTGATCTGAGCTTAGGGTATCATAATCCCATTCCATGCAGTCAGATCATTTGAATTTACTAACCAAGTAATTGTGCTTTAAGCCTTAGGCTTGATAGTGGTACCTAAAGATGTCTAAAGATAACTGTAGAAAGTCTTGAGCTTCATTAATCTTCTTTAAATGCTGCCAGGTTGATTACTCTGATAGTGCCTATCTTACCTTGATTTTCCTGAGGAAACATTGAATCCACATTTCTTGGGCTGGCTAGGTGAGCAGGTAAGGTCGGTTCTTCCCAGAATTCTAGAAAATTCTCACTGGTACCTCTGATAGAAGGTATGGGAAGAGTGACTACCTAGGTCACAGCTCAGAAGACAGGCAGTACAAGAAGAAACCATGTACAATTATAACCCTCTCATTCCTTATTAGATGTCCAAATAAAATACAGGGAGATTGAAAACAATATTGTTTTTGTCATTTGGTATTTCTATGCATGGCTTATTTGAGGAACAAATGTTTCCTGACTTTTCTATTTTCTTGCCCTGCACAGACCCCACCTGGTAAGAGTTTCTGTTCCTTAGCTCTAAGTGTCTATTGATGGATTGCTTAGTATGTCAGCTTCCCTTACTCTTGTATAGTAGAAATCTCTTTCCAGGCTGGGCATGTGGAGGAGATGAACTGGATTCCTCCCTCCTCCTGTTGGCAGGCCTCTCTGCATTGGCATTTTATCTGCTCAGTGTTTCTGGCTGTGTTGGGTTTATTTGTGAGATTAATGTAACAATAAAGTGAAATCTTCCCCTCAGTGTGTTTGTCTGACAAAGTCTCTTGTGTCAGGGCCCCTGGAAGGTGGGGAAGTGTAGGTAAAGCCCAGTTGCATCAGTGTTTCACTTATAGGATCCTCTGAACACAAGGCTTTGTGTCCTCATTTCCTCCATTGTTACTAGTCCTTCAGTTTTCTCTTATCAGCTGTATGTTCTTGGGCAAATTAGTGAGCCTCTGTGAGCTTGGCTTTGTAATCTATAAAACAGAAGTGATAATAGTACTTACTTCACAGTACCAAATGAGATAACCTATGTAAAGTAGTTGACATGAGTCCGTCAAAGATTTCACTGTATGTGAGAACAGTCTTTCATGGTGGATCCTCAGTGTGTGAGAGAACATTTACTTCTAGAAATTTTATTTAGAAATTTACTTTTTATAAATTATTTATTTAGAAAGGAAATATTTATTTAGTTCAAGCAAATAAGAGGTTTGCGAAGGGGAAGTGTTGAGTGAACCTTAATATATAGTAAAATGTCTAAGTGATATTTCAAATAACTGCGTTTTACAGATGATAGATACTTACCTTGTGTTAATATTTTAGTACTTAAACAGTGTAGTTATGCGGAGAACGCAATGGCAACCCACTCCAGTGCTCTTGCCTGGAAAATCCCATGAATGGAGGAGCCTGGTAGGCTGCAGTCCATGGGGTCGCAAAGAGTCAGACATGACTGAGTGACTTCACTTTCACTTTTCACCTTCAGGCACTGGAGAAGGAAATGGCAACCCACTCCAGTGTTCTTGCTTGGAGAATCCCAGGGACAAGGGAGCCTGGTGGGCTGCCGTCTATGGGGTCGCACAGAGTCAGACACGACTGAAGTGACTTAGCAGCAGCAGAAGCAGCAATGTAGTTATGAAATAGTCAACAAGAAACATTCTATACCTATGACAGTGGTTATCACAATCTAGAATTATGTTTCTACCACTCCTCAGAAAATACTACCATTCCATCTCAAAAGGTTTTCTGCTTTACTTTTGTCCATTTATTCTAAATATAAATGAAAAAGATTTACCCAATCTGACTCTTAAACAATGAGCCACAGAATCAAGATTCATAATCACCTTAATAGAATGAAACCAACAAAATTAAGTACAGAGTTTAAAAAATACATCCTGACTTTCACTTTTTAAAAAATCTTATTGCATTTACACAGTGGGGGGAGAACTTTGATAACAGAAATTCATGTGAAGATGATGTTATTTAGTTGACTGCAGATTCTATACGTAGAAGCATCAAGGACTCTGTGTGTAGGAGATGTCACGTGTATTAATAAAACAGGGATGTATATATAATTTGTGGAACATTTAGAAAAGGGCATGGGTGCACAAGCTAGAATCAAGACTGCTGGGAGAAATATCAATAACCTCAGATATGCAGATGATACCACCCTTATGGCAGAAAGTGAAGAGGAACTAAAAAGCCTCTTGATGAAAGTGAAAGTAGAGAGTGAAAAAGTTGGCTTAAAGCTCAACATTCAGAAAACGAAGATCATGTCATCTGGTCCCATCACTTCATGGGAAATAGAGGGGGAAACAGTGGAAACAGTGTCAGACTTTATTTTTGGGGGCTCCAAAATCACTGCAGATGGTGATTGCAGCCATGAAATTAAAAGACGCTTACTCCTTGGAAGAAAAGTTATGACCAACCTAGATAGCAATATTCAAAAGCAGAGACATTACTTTGCCAACAAAGGTCCATCTAGTCAAGGATATGATTTTTCCAGTGGTCATGTATGGATGTGAGAGTTGGACTATAAAGAAAGCTGAGCACCAAAGAATTGATGCTTTTGAACTGTGGTGTTGGAGAAGACTCTTCAGAGTCCCTTTGACTGCAAAGGAATCCAACCAGTTCATCCTAAAGGAAATCAGTCCTGAATATTTATTGGAAGGACTAATGCTGAAGCTGAAACTCCAATACTTTGGCCACCTCATGCGAAGAGTTGACTCATTGGAAAAGACTCTGATGCTGGGAGGGATTGGGGGCAGGAGATGGGGACGACAGAGGATGAGATGGCTGGATGGCATTACCAACTTGATGAACGTGAGTTTGAGTAAACTCCGGGAGTTGGTGATGGACAGGGAGGCCTGGCGTGCTGCGATTCATGGGGTCGCAGAGTCGGACATGACTGAGCGATTGAACTGAACTGAACCTTCAGAGCTGTCATGTGGAAAGTGTTCTTCCTGGCGCCAGAGGACAAACATTTCCAGTAGGTGGAGGCTGTAGAGAGGCATTTCCTGATTCAGTTGGAGGGAAGCAACTACTTTAAACCAGAGACTACCAACTCCTGCAAAGAAACTAGTATTGTTCACACTTTTGCAGAAGGAAAAGCTTAGTTGCACAGAGACATAACTCTTTAGCACAATTAAATAGACTGCCTGTAAATTCTTTTTCACTGGAAGTGAAAGGCGGGGTGATCATTTCCTAGCAATATTAGAAAGAGACTTATGTTAAATTAGGAGACTTCCAAAGTCATTTCTAATGACTAATGGCAGAGTTTTCTTTGATTCTAGGACATCTTTGTTAAATGGCATTGTGAATTAAATGTAGCTTCTTTTTGACTCATTGCCATCACTACAAACAGACTCATTAATTTGGACTGAAATTATGAGCTTTTTATCCACTTTTGAAGAGTTGCAGGCTACTACTGTTCTCAAGAAATCAGAAAAGAGAAACCTATTACTCTGTGTATTATACTAGTCTATGTGCTATTAGCTTGGACTCCTCTGTTAGCTTCTACTTCTTTCCATTATCACTGTATCCTGAGCTAAGCTACTGTCTTATTTTATCCTTACTTGTCTGGTCAGTGACCTACTGGCAGCTATTTTTCAAATGCTGTCAAGCACATGGGCATTGTGACAAATGTTTTCTTAGAGACCTTTTTACTCAAGTGTCGTGGTATGTTTCAGAAGACTGGGGCTGCCAGATGCCTGACCAGAAAGGAGAAAAATCTGGGTCTTTACCTGCTTTTAGGTAGACTTGTCTAAAAGTTCTAGTAGCCTGATAACTGTTCTTTCCAGCAAATACTAGCCACCAAAATCAGGGAGGGGAATTCAATTCTAGCATTGTTTTTGCTAGAGGCAAAGTAGCCTCCCAATTTGTGGTTAATATGAAAACATAACTTTTTGGGAAACCCACATACTCCAGTGCTGACATACTCAACCCCTCCAGTTGCCCTGAACAGGAGAAATAGGATGGGAAGTGGGAGTATGGCTGATATAGTTGATCTGTTTTCTGGAGGAGAGACTTTGAGGACAAAGGGAATGGAGATGCAAAATCTTCTGCACTGTGAGCCTGGATAACAGGAATTTAACTTTGCTTTCATCATTTGGCAAACTAATATGGGATATCTTGGGATTCTGTTATGAAATGCTGAACTCCTTGGATACATTGGGTGACCTTGTACTTGGTGGGAGGGGATGCTACAGTGGTTTTCGTCTTATTTTGAAAATGGGTAGACATGAGAATGTCATGGTTTCTGGGGCTGACTATATGAGGAATCAATTATTCTGTTTTGAAAGTTCTACAGAAACTATCCTGCATGTGTCTGAGTTCATAATAGTTTCTCTGTAATATACAGAAACCAGTTGGGGAATAGAAAGTACAGTAAAGTGAACAGGTTTCACAAAGATCAGTCACAGGGTGTATGAAGAGGGCCTGTTCTGAGGAAGGGCAGCCAGGAGGAAGATCCAGCTTGGTATGTCCCACAGAGGGCAGAATTTCATAGAGGCTCAGTATCAGCAGGTAAGGCCTAAGAGGAAGGCCAGGAATTGAAAAGAGTAATAATTAAAGGAAAGGGAAAATGGGTGGGAATCCCAGCATCAGTCAATACGGGACACCAATACTGAAGTATACCTATATACACCATATACCTAAATTAACAAGGCATACTATATAATTAATATCTGATGTATATATCTCATAAAATTTTTACTTTGCTCTGTTTTATAGTGGTAAAATATCTATCACCAAAGACTGCATGAGCCACTAAAAACAAGATGATTACTTAAAAGACTGTAAAGTTAGACCTGAGATCCTTACCCCTTAGTCATTCATTTGTTTATTCTCTGGAGAAACTGAACTAGTTGGAGCCACCAAGAATAACTGGTATTCTACACCAAAAAAGAAAAAAGAACAACTGGTAGCCTAGAGGAGAGGCATCCTACTGAAAATGGAGGTTTAAGGTTCAGCGTTGTGGAGCATCAGATTCCCCTTTCCCTTACTTGGGTTCCTAAACCCCAAAATGTGGTTGTTCTCTTAGGCCAGTGCTTTTGCTGCAGCCCTCTCAAGGTAGTTTTTTCTCCCACAGTTCTACTAGTGGTCATAGAGATGGGGTAGATGGTCTACCTGTATCCTATTCTTGCAGACACCTCTTCCTATGCTTTCCCTTAAAACTCCCCAGCTTTGAGTCTCATGCCATCAAATTATTTCACTTAGGTCCCTTCATTGCTGTTAATCATCCACAAAGTCTACAAGCCCCTGGGTCATTGCCCCTCCTTTTTCAGTAAGTTTAGCTCTTGGCTCATTTCACTCCCCCCAACACTACTACAGATTTAATTCTTGTGCTTTAATTACATACATGGATGATTTTTTCAACACTTTGATATACTGGTTCCTTGAATAAACAGTCTTCCACTGATTTTATCCTCCACCATTCCTTGCCATTCATTTTCATGGTCATACCTTCAGTTCAGTTCAGTCGCTCGGTCATGTCCGACTCTTTGCGACCCCACAAATTGCAGCACGCCAGGCCTCCCTGTCCATCACCAACTCCCGGAGTTCACTCAGACTCACGTCCATCGAGTCAGTGATGCCATTCAGCCATCTCATTCTCTGTCGTCCCCTTCTCCACCTGCCCTCAATCCCTCCCAGCATCAGAGTCTTTTCCAATGACTCAATTCTTCGCATGAGGTGGCCAAAGTACTGGAATTTCAGCTTCAGCATCATTCCTTCCAATGAACACCCAGGACTAATCTCCTCCAGAATGGACTGGTTGGATCTCCTTGCAGACCAAGGGACTCTCAAGAGTCTTCTCCAACACCACAGTTCAAAAGCATCAATTCTTTGGCACTTAGCTTTCTTCACAGTCCAACTCACATCCATACATGACTACTGGAAAACCCATAGCTTTGACTAGATGGACCTTTGTTGGCAAAGTAATGTCTCTGCTTTTGAATATGCTATCTAGGTTGGTCATAACTTTTCTTCCAAGGAGTAAGTGTCTTTTAATTTCATGGCTGCAGTCACCATCTGCAGTGATTTTGGAGCCCAAAAAAAGAAAGTCTGTCACTATTTCCACTGTTTCCCCATCTATTTGCCATGAAGTGATGGGACCAGATGCCATGATCTTCATTTTCTGAATGTTGAGCTTTAAGCCAACTTTTTAACTCTATACTTTCACTTTCATCAAGAGGCTTTTTAGTTCCTCTTCACTTTCTGCCATAAGGGTGGTGTCATCTGCATATCTGAGGTTATTGATATTTCTCCTGGCAATCTTGATTCCAGCTTGTGCTTCATCCAGCCCAGTGTTTCTCATGATGTACTCTGCATATGTTACATAAGCAGGGTGACAATATACAACCTTGACGTACTCCTTTTCCTATTTGGAACCAGTCTGTTTTTCCATGTCCAGTTCTCACTGTTGCTTCCTGGCTATATACAAGTTTCTCAAGAGGCAGGTCAGGTGGTCTGGTATTCCCATCTCTTTCAGAATTTTCCACAGTTTATTGTGATCCACACAGTCAAAGGCTTTGGCATAGTCAATAAAGCAGAAATAGAACTCTCTTGCTTTTTTGATGATCCAGCGGATGTTGGCAATTTGATCTCTGGTTCCTCTGCCTTTTCTAAGACCAGCTTGAACATCTGGACGTTCAAGGTTCACGTATTGCTGAAGCCTGGCTTGGAGAATTTTGAGCATTACTTTACTAGCGTGTGAGATGAGTGCAATTGTGCGGTAGTTTGAGCATTCTTTGGCATTGCCTTTCTTTGGGATTGGAATGAAAACTGACCTTTTCCAGTCCTGTGGCCACTGCTGAGTTTTCCAAATTTGCTGGCATATCGAGTCCAGCACTTTCACACCTTTCAGTTCAGTTCAGTTCAGTTCAGTCACTCAGTCGTGTCCAACTCTTTGCAACCCCATGAATCACAGCACGCCAGGGCTCCCTGTCCATCACCAACTCCCAGAGTTCACTCAGACTCACACCTTAGATCTTCTTTATTAACCCAGACTGTAACCGCTCTGTGATCTCAGGCTCATGTATCTGACTCTCTGACCACCAACTCTATCTTCCAGACTTCCTCTAGCAACTTGATTGCAATACTCCTTTGATTATCACTTTTCATTGTCCCTAACCTCCCTGAGTTTCTCTCCTCTCTTCATAAGCAGCTTAAATCCCTGGGTCACTGGTTATGATTCACTTAAATATGCCTTTTTTTTTTTTTAAGAGGAACTGACTATTCTTGATTAAATGAGAAGGATTCTCTATTTTTAAATTAATTTGCTTGGTTTGGAGGTGAACCAGGATCCACTTGCTTAGAAGTCATGTTCCACAATTCATACCACTCATTTCTTTGTGATAATAATGAGAAAAATATTACAGACTTTGTAAATTGGGCTAAAAATGTGACCTGATCAGAAAACAAAGACCAATGAGAATTTTGCAAAACCACTGTTTAAATATTTGCTATAGAATAAGAAAATTCTTATCTGACATTAACTCAAAACTGTTTTTTGTGTTTTAACCATACAGAATGTTTAATATTGTACAATGTTTGGGGATTAAACATACATTTTTTTAGAATAAGTATTAAAAGCATGATCAATTATATTCAGTTTTTAAGTATATCCATTTTGCATTGCATAGATGAAAAGATACATTTTTATGATTTCTCTACTAGTTAACAGTAAGAGGAAGAATGGCGTTCAATTTGAAAGCCAGTGTTTTGAGTAGAATTTGAATATAAAGACATTTGTGGCTGTGTCAGATGCACTACTGGACCTGTAACTAGCCTCTTTATGAAATTCCTTTTTTTTTTCCCACTTGCAAATACTTTAAACTCGGTTTACCCTCTTTTAGTTACACTCACTTCGCAAAACTACAATTTTAGTCAGAGCCAGCTCTTTGCCTACTTTCATGCAGCAGCCATGCTGACTGGCCTCATTTTAAATTCATGTCCATAACTCTCAGGCCCTTAACACTACCCAACAATCGTATTTCGCTAGTCATTCACTTTCTTATGCTAGATGCAACCTTTTTCTGCAAGAGGCCAGATAAGTATTTTAGGCTTTTCGAGTCATACAGTCTCTTTCACAACTACTCTACTCTGCCGCTGTAACAAGAAAGTAGCCAAAAGCAATATGTAAGTAAATGAAATCTGAATTTTATGTAATTTTTACATGTCACAATTTAATATTCATCTTTAGTGTTTTTTCCCCCAGCCATTTAAAGTATAAAAATTATTCTTAGCTAGGAGACTGTACAAAAACAGGATTTGGCCATGGGCTCTAGTTTGATGGGCTATGTTCCCAAGTTATTCACACCTTCTCCTCTCTTCTTGTCTCTAAAATTGCCTTCTCAGATGATGGCCTTGCTTTCATACTTCATTCATGACATAATCAGAACATCCACCACTCCTACCACATCTACCCTCTTTCCAGCATTTCTATGCATATATTCAGTTTCCCCTTGTTACTGTGTTTTCATAGCACGATACCTAAATACTGTATAACTTAATTGTGTTTATTGTTTGTTCCCCTGACTAGAATGTTAGTTTCCAGGAGGGCAGAAAGTTTTATCTGTTTTACACATGGTTATATACCAAGCACCTAGAAGAGTGTTTAGCACATAGAAAGTGCTCAACAAATACTTGATTGAACATTAGATACTGGATCAGCAGGCAGGCAGTTTAGAGAATTTTTCTCCAGAGAAACTTATCTCTTTCCAAGTAAAAGAACGCATCTTGGCAGCTGGAGATCTCCTTGAACAGCCTAAGTGGTGTTTTTTTCCAAACTCCTTTGAAAAAACACCCACAATAAGAAATTCCCATTCTATGGAATTGACTCAGACATATGTGTATATGATGTATATATGTGTATGTATATGAAACCAAAGTTTCACAAAACAATTTTCTTTTTATGTGTGATGTATTCTGATATAGTATTTTCTACTCTAATCTGTCATTTGGGGAAAAAAATTTGGTTGCAAGTGATTAAATGGATTTTAAACCATTAATGGGTTTGCAACCAGAAGTCTGAAAAATACTGTAGTGTGTTCTACTAATTACAAGCCTTGTCTATGTACACAGAGCTTCCAACCAGTTTTCTAATGTCTCACTCTTCCATAGAAATGGATAGTCAAAGTTCTCCAAACATTTAAGAAAAGCTTCTGGAAATTCCCTGGCAGTCCAGTGGTTAGGATTCCGCTTTCACTGCCACGGACCTGGGTTCAATCCTTGGGTCAGGGAACTAAAAGCCTGCAAGCTGCACACCGTGGCCAAAGAAAAACCTTCTAATAGGAAAAAACAAACCAGAAACAGAGACCGACAAACTCAAAACATTAGAAATAGCCTCAGAGAAGTAAGGTGTATTTCCAGATGGAACAGATTGCTATTTAAAAGGGGAAGGGGTGGTCAAGAAAGTAAATTTAAAACACAGTAACAGAAATGTGAAAATTCCAAGGAAGTGTTGGAAGATAGAAATCTTTCAAAAAATAAAAAGGGGTAGAAATTGAGAAGAAATGATTAAATTATTCTAGGGGAAAACATGGGTGGTAGGTTTAAAGAATAACTAGTCCAATATGAAAAAGGATGATGGACCCCTGGACAGTTGTCTTCAATTAAAAATATATAAACTGATAGGCAATATGATGTGTTTGAAAGTGTTGAGAGTTTGGGATAAATTGGGAAAAGAGGCAATGGCTAACTTCAATCAAAAACAGTAAACGAAATTATGTTATGCTAATTGGATTAACTATGAATAAATACGGAGAAGGCAATGGCACCCCACTCCAGTACTCTTGCCTGGAAAATCCCATGGATGGAGGAGCCTGGTGGGCTGCAGTCCATGGGGTTGCTGAGGGTCAGACACGACTGAGCGACTTCACTTTCACTTTTCACTTCCATGCATCGGAGAAGGAAATGGCAACCCACTCCAGTGTTCTTGCCTGGAGAATCCCAGGGACAGGGGAGCCTGGTGGGCTGCCATCTCTGGAGTCGCACAGAGTTGGACATGACTGAAGTGACTAAGCAGCATGAATAAATATGTACAGTCATAATAATAGAAGGAATTATTTTACCTAAGTAAGATAACATAGATATTGATATACTGAGGCATGATGGAGGATGAAGAAATAATACATTTATGAGAGGGCAATACATAGCTTATTTCCTATATCAAGAAGCAAAATAATAGTCCAAACTGAAGAATTGAGAACTAGTAGTATAAGGATGCTATTAAGAAACGGAGATAAATCCCAAAAGAGCATTATAAAAGATAAGGTTACCTCTGGGGAGTAGAAATTCAGCATGCAGAGGGCTGGGGTAGGGTCAGCTGTGCAGTACCATGTGATTTTTTAAAATGTACTATATTGGGAACTTCCCTGGTTGACCAGTGGTTAGGACTTTGTGCTTCCACTGCAGGGGGCATAGGATGGATCCCTGGTCAAAGTTCTGCATGGCCAAAAAATTAATGTACTATATTGGTAAAAATAAAAATGAATACAAGTAATACAGTGTTTCATTTATTTGAAAATACTAGTAGTCAGAAAGGAGGAACTATTTCCCTCAGGTATTGTTAAGATGTAAGATACTGGGGAAACCAGGAATACTGATTTAGCACCCTTCTCAAAGAACCTTTAAAACTTCTCCTTGCTTTCATACTAAATCTTGTGTTGCTGTGTTATTATTTCAGACCCCAGTAACTTGTCAACTGTTGCTGATAACATCTCTAGGAACAGATATAATTCTGGCGTCATATATTGTTACAGTGGTGGGAGCCAGCAGATGACAGCATGGTATACTTATGTGGCTTTACACATGGCAGCCAGCAGACAACCTCACTAAAGGGGGCTTAAGTAGGAGGCAGCACCCTGGTGATGCACATGGTAAAGGAGAGGGCTCATATAAGACATTCCTAGGGTATGCTCAGAACCTCTGGGGGTGTGTGTGTGTCCTGCTGTAACCACTGGAGACAGTCCATGGAAACCATCATTATTGACTCTGCATGACTCCATTTGTTCTCCTGTGCTGCCACGGCCTGGGAGAGTGCTGAGTAGATCAGAAAGGGTGAGGTGCAGAAATAAGACTGAGGCGGCCAGAGAGCTATGTGAGCCCTGGAGGGGAAAGGGGGTGAGGGGACTGCAGACAGAGCTAGCCAAACCTTGGTCCCAGATCCATAAATTGTCATGTCTGCTTCCTAACCTTCTGACTTCCACACTTAAAATTTAGAGAAGACTCTTCTTACTCTTCTGACCATCCCCCACCAGGGCATTTTTTATGTTTTACAAAGTGAGAGGGCCCATGCCTGGTAGGACTTTTCACTCCTTAAATGGATTACAGTAAGGAAACCTAGTCACATGGAAGCAGGAAAGACAGGAAAGAGTGCGTACTCACTGAGGCCAGTCTTGTCTGTAAACAGAACAACCCTGATGTGACTTGAAGGTCTAGGAAGATCCTAGGTCAGAAATCTCCCCTCTCCTACCTCCGATGGGTTGCAGAGTCAGACACAAATGAGTGACTGAACTGACTGACCTACTATGGTGCCCAGATCCCACATGCACTTCTTAGGGTATCTCAGCATCGTCCTCTCATGGTCACAAAGGAAGTAGGGATTCAAGTACTGTCGGCACCTGGTTCTTAGAGACTGACCAGAGAAGCCTATTCTATTCCTTTTTCCTTTTCCAGGTCCCCACAGACATTTATTGGTTTTTACTCTATCCCAATCTCCAGGTACGCTGCAGTCCATGGGGTCGATAAGAGTCAGGCACCACTGAGCGACTTCACTTTCACTTTCATGCATTGGAGAAGGAAATGGCAACCCACTCCAGTGTTCTTGCCTGGAGAATCCCAGGGACGGGGGAGCCTGGTGGGCTGCCATCTATGGGGTCGCATAGAGTCAGACACGACTGAAGCGACTTAGCAGCAGCAGCAGCAGTCTCTAGGTACAAAGATAATGAAAACCCTTGCCCTCAAAGACTGCCAAGTTTGGGTGGAGGTTGGGAGTTCAGAGGCAGATATGAAAACATAATTTTTTTGTAACGGATTAGATTAGGAAACAAATCTGCACAAATACAGATGGAAATGCAGGTAAGTTAGGGAAGCTTTTCTAGTTGAGAAGACCTCTGACCTAAGGGGAAAGCAGGAGTTATCTAGGTATGAGCAGGGCAGAATGAGAACCAACTTCTCCACTTCCATTGGATCACTGGAATTGTATGTTTTGTGCCATATACGCCCCCACCCCCCAACCCCCCGCCAGTCCTGGGCTCTAGCTGTGCCAGCTCAGCTGTTGCCCTTCTCCTTACCCAGGTCTGAGTCTTCATTCAGACTCTAGCCAGGCAACCAATCATCATACAGTCACACTCTACTCTGGGCAGCCACATCTTACATTCTAGAACAGGTATGTCTAACATAAACATTAAATTTCCTAGTAGCTACATTTAAGAGGTAAAAATAATAAGTGAAATTGTTTTAATGTTTTATTTAACCTAGCGCATCCAAAATATTTCAACCTGAATATAAAAACATTGAGTTTACGGTTACCATGAGATATTTTAATATGGTTTTTATGTTAAATCTTTGAAATTCAGTACATTTTTACACTTATAGTGCATCCCAGTTCCAGTCAGTCACACTTCAAGTGCTCAGTCGCCACCTGGGGCTAGTGGCTACCAATGTCAGACAGTGTAACTCAAATTCTGCCCAGACTGAGTGTACTTGTTGAGGCACTACTATATATTCCTCCCCATCTCTGTGCCCCCAATCAGGGCCCTGAGAACAAATTTGAAGAAGGGAAGGCCTCTGAGGTTTTAGCCAAAGAGTAAAAGCACTCCTTCAGATCCAGACCTAGACAGCTATCCCTAAACGGATCCCAAACTTGCTGATGAGACAGCTTTTAGCAATCACGAATCCACAAGTGCATTAAGGTCAGACACTGGCCAGTAGGATACCCACTAAGAAAATCTGACAAGGAAACTGACAGGGCAGCCTGGAGGGGCCTGTGAAAGGTCATCTAGTCCTGCCCTTTGGGACTGAAAGGGTCTAAAAATACTTGGCATAATATCAGACACCTTCTTGTGTTAGTCTAGCAGCAACAAGAATCACATGTGAGAAAAATACTGAGAAAATTCTGTTAAGGCATTTCCACAAACTAGGAAAAGACCACTTTTAAGTTTTGCTTAGAGGAAGAAACACGGGTATTCCATGAAAGCAAAATTTGAAACCCACATATGAGAGTTCAATCCCCTCACATTAAGCCCAGAAAAAGGAAGTGTTTGGACCAAGATCTTTACTATGCCCTTTCCACTACTAACTGAAAAATAGTTTAATTGGAGAGACTGTACCATCTCCAGGGTTCTCCCAAATTATCCTTCAGGATGACCCGCTCTGGGAAAGATCATCAGCGGTCCCCAGTTTTGAGTTAGGAGCCAGCAGCCCTGAACTGGATTGTAGCACCGTGACCCCCCATCTTCTGAAATCTTGAGCGGAGGCGGCTTCCAGGGAGATTCTTTCGCCAACTCTGCAACTTTCGGAGCCTGGCCTGGCCCGGCCCAGCCCCTCTGCTGTGGCCCCAGTTCCTGGCGGCAGGCCGGGCCTAACCGGTCAGCCCGCAGCGGAAGGGCAGCGAGGAGCCCCAGACGGAGGCCACACACACGAAGGCAGCCCACAGATTGTTAGCAGCCTTCCCGGGAACGGGTTCCGGGAGGCGAGTGGGCCGCAGGTCAGTACCAAAGTGCCAGAGAGGACCCCTCGACCCTCTAACTGCGAGTGGGCTTCCGGGGAAGGGATGGCTCTGTCGGTATCATACCTGTTCCCAAGCTTAGCACCCACCCCGCCGGCGCCGGCCGGGACGGGCCGCCTCTCAGCAATTCCTGAGGCTGGGGCTCACTCCGTCCTCCTAAGGCTGGCAACGAACGGCTCCGGCCTCGCAGGGGTCGCTCTGGTGAACCCCGGACTTGCTAGAGGATCTGACAGCCCGGGCTTTCTGCGGGGGCTGGGCGGGAGAGGCTTGTCTCCCTGGATGGAAGGACCTCCCAGCTCACTGGCGGTCCGCGGCCCGGCTGCTTCTGTGCCGGGGAAAGACATCCTAGAGCCTCGAAGCTCCGCCGAGCGCAGGTTGTGCCCGCGAGAGGCCGCCTAAGCTTCTAGGGCACGGCGGAGCCTCCCGGCCTCCGCACCGGGAACCGTTTCCGGGTCGAATCCTTTTTGTAGCTGACCCGGCGCGGCCCGTGACGCAAGGGCCCAGACGGAAGTGCGGGCGGAGGAGCCCGAGCCGGAGCCCGGCCCGGAGCTGGTCCCGGGGGCTCCGGCTGTGGCGACTGCTGGGCCTGGCTGCGATGGCGACCCTGTGGGCCGGCCTCCTTCGTCTCGCCTCCATGCTCAGCCTGTCCTGCCTGGCGCTCTCGGTGCTGCTGCTGGTGCAGCTGTCAGACGCCGCCAAGGTGAGTCCCGCCCAGCCTTCGCTTCCGACCGGCGCTCCTCCTCTACCTCCGGCCTTGTCCACCTGAGCCCCACCCCAGTCCTCTGCCAGCCCTGCCAGCCCGATCCCTAGCGTCACAGCCCTGGCAGACCCCCGCCCGGAACCCTCCGGACCGCCGGATGGCACTCCCGCCCTCCAGCCCTGACAGCCGGACAGCCCCCGCCCCCACCCCCTCCCAGCCCCGGCGCTGACACCCTACCCCGCCCCACCTGGTCCAGACGGGCCCGGACAGCTTGTCCGGCTCCTTAAATTTCCCTTCCCAGCCCCGAAAGGACCCACTTCCAACTTTACAGCCTTTCCAACTCTGAGAGCTTTTAACTTGAGCTTTACGCTTAAGCTCTGACAGTCTACCGTCACCCTTCACCAGCCTCATGGACCACCCTCCGAAATTCCCCAAGCCCGTATAGGAAGGCCCAGCTCACAGGTGCCTTACCTCTTAGGAACTAACTCCTCTCAACTCATCTCTTAACAGATTCCCTTCCCACTGTAGGAACTTGCCTCTCCTGGCAGCCTTCCTTCTCAATAGGAAGGACCTACAGAGTCTCTCCAATACTTTGGCCACCTCATGCGAAGAGTTGACTCATTGGAAAAGACTCTGATGCTGGGAGGGATTGGGGGCAGGAGGAGAAGGGGACAACAGAAGATGAGATGGCTGGATGGCATTACCGACTCGATGGACAAGAGTTTGGGTGAACTCCGGGAGTTGGTGATGGACAGGGAGGCCTGGCTGCGATTCATGGGGTCGCAAAGAGTCGGACACGACTGAGCTGAGCGACTGAACTGAATTGAACAGAGTCTCTCACCGGCCTCATATCCTCACCTCACTCCCTCCAGGATCTCCTAGCCCCTTTGTTGCCTTCTCTTTTCTTGTTGATTTAGTGGTAAGGGAGGATCCAAACTATAGGAGAGGTGAAGCTGTGGCTTTCTCCCCTGCTCCATTTCTTGGCCCTTCTCATCCCCTTGATTTCTGATGCTCATAGCAGTAAGCGGTAGCTTGCAGCAAGCAGCAGCCGCGGTGGCTGGAAACCAGATCTTAGTTTCCCAGATGGGGAGTCCTAAGCACTGGACCACAGGAGCCAACACTTAGGGCTAGAGTCCCTAGTCTTACCTGCCTAGTCAAGAATGAAAGCAGGCAAGGAGGCAGAAGGTAAAGAGTATAACAAGTTTTGAAAAGAAAAGTACATGCGGAAAGGCTCATGGGCAACCTCAGAGAGAGTCGTGCTTTGGGGAAGTTTAAATCCTTTGTAAAGGGGCAGTTTTCCCGGTCTTCCTCTTCCCTCAGGCCAGTCACCTTGCTTTCTCAGTCCACCCCCACCCCCAGTTAATTTGTCTCAGGACCCTCCCCTGGGGTGTGCACATACCCTAACCAAGATGGATCTAAAGTGAAGGCTTCTGGGAGGAGCAAGACTGATTATGGGCTGGAATTATCCTCTGACTTTGGATTCCAAGGAGCCTTTCTGTGCAGGTGTAGTATCTCCCTTATCAGACAGGATTTTTTCCTTACTTTGTCCTTGCCATGATTGTTCCCTTCAGGTAAGAGACAAAGACTGGCTATTTACCCTGTTTTTGTTGGCTGTAAATTCCTCAACTGGAGCCCACCTGTATCTTATCTGAAAAAATGCAAAGAGTTGTTGTTGAGTCACTTAGTCATGTCTGACTCTGCCACCTCATGGACTACAGCAAGCACACCAGGCTTCTCTATCTTTCACCATCTCCCGGAGCTTACTCAAACTCCTATCCATTGAGTCAGTGATGCCATCCAACCATCTCATCCTCTGTCCTCCCCTTTACTTCCTGCCTTCAGTCTTTCCCAGCATTAGGGTCTTTTCTAATGAGTCAGTTCTTTGCATCAGGTGGCCAAAGTATTAGAGCTTCAGCTTCAGCATCAGTCTTTCCAATGAATATTCAGGATTTATTTCCTTTAGGATTGACTAGTTTGATCCCCTTACAGTCCAAGGGACTCTCAGGAGTCTTCTCCAACACCACGGTTCAGAAGCATCAGTTCTTCAGCATTCAGCCTTCTCTGTGGTCCAACTCTCACATCCATACATGACTACTGGAAAAACCATAGCTTTGACTAGACAGACCTTTGTCGGCAAAGTTATGCCTCTGCTTTTTAATGCGCTATCTAGGTTTGTCATGGAGAAGGCAATGGCACCCCACTCCAGTACTCTTGCCTGGAAAATCCCATGGACGGAGGAGCCTGGTAGGCTGCAGTCCGTGGGGTCGCTAAGAGTCGGACACGACTAAGCGACTTCCCTTTCGCTTTTCACATTCATGCATTGGAGAAGGCAATGGTGACCCACTCCAGTGTTCTTGCCTGGAGAATCCCAGGGATGGGGGAGCCTGGCGGGCTGCCATTTCTGGGGTTGCACAGAGTTGGACACGACTGAAGCGACTTAGCAGCAGCAGCAGCAGCAACAGGTTTGTCATAGCTTTTCTTCCATGGAGCAAGTCTCTTTGAATTTCGTGGCTGCAGTCACCATCTGAGGAGTTGACTAATAGTAGGGTTCCAACCTGGAACCCATCTATCTCCCACTTCACCCTCATGCTGCTCTCTAGTCCCCTTCATGCCCATACCCTCCAAACCTGCCCTGTGCTTCCTCCTTGATGAACTGGCTCATTACTGGAGGAAACAGAAGGCATTCACATTAATTTGATGGGAAAATAGAATGATATTTGCATTTTTTAAATTGGAGCTTTACTCTATAATACCTTTAAATACAGAGGCCAGGAAAGATGAGTGACAGGCATACAGATGGGAGGTTTGGTCAGGGATTTTTTTAAATTGAAATATTGATAATGCTGTGTTAGTTTCAAGTGTACAGAAAATAACTCAGGTTCGTTTTCATTATAGGTTATTATAGCAGATCCTTGTTGTTTATGTCAAGGTTTCTTTTAAATCTTCCCCAGTTCCCTTCAGAAAAAGGGACGGCATCAAGTGTCCTGATTTTCAAAACACTGTTTGCACTGTCTGCGTATCTACTGTCATCACTTTAAGTGGCACATTCCTGTAACCCTGTATTTGTCAGTCTTTCTTACTTGGGTGTGTCCTAATTGTGGGAAGGAGCCGTGTCTTAGACTTCCTTGAATCCACCTCCTTTCGCTCAAGTTCTGGCACAGGACAAATGCTCACTAAGTAGCTGCTGAATGAGTAAATGACTTATCAACAACTCTGCCAGACATGCCACTATATATAGGAGTTCTGGGCTCAGTCCTCTGGAGGCTACTGAGTCACTGCCTTCCTTCTGAGATTAGATTCCCCTTTGCTGAGAAAGCATCTCCTACTCCTGTTCATACATTTAGTCACCTCTTCTTCACTTCTTCAAGCTTGCTTTTTCAGTAGTTGTCCTCTCTGTCTCCCAGTGATTAGAAGCAAAGTTTCCTGGGAAGAGTATACCAAGCTGATCTCAGCTACATGCAAGCTACTTCCTTTCTGTACTTCCTTTTTTGTTGTAGCTGAGTGCCTCTAAAACTTCATCCCTTTAGGAGTCTGTCCCAACTCACTTTATCCATATCAGTGCCTTTAAACCAAAGGGCATAAGGGTTATGGGCAGAATTGTGACTTGTTTTGCAATTTTTAGTTTGATATTTCCTAATCCTTCGGTAATCAACATTCTTACTTGAAGGCACAGCTGTCAGTCTACTATGTCTTCCTACTGGCAGGTAGATGATGATAATGTTAGCACAATTTTGTCACGTGACTGAAAATGTGATTCATAAACCACAGATACTAGGTATTATTTCAGAATAATGTTATGTATTATATAATTATTCGTGAGCATTACCAATGGTTTTTTAAAAACTTGTATCTCTTAAAGCTATTTAAAAATTTAAATGAATAGTTTTGGAATATTTGGCAGGGGATGCTTAACAAAATGTGTACGTTGCAGTTTCTAAAAATATTGATGATAAACCGTCAACAAGCTATACTAAGTTTCTATTTTGGTTACAGAATTCTGAGGATGTCCGATGTAAATGTATCTGTCCTCCCTATAAAGATAATTCTGGGCATATTTATAATAAGAACATATCCCAGAAAGACTGGTAAGTATTCTGTGTTACTGAATCACCTGTCACATTTCTTTCTTTGGTTGTCACTGTTAGCAATGGATATTCATCCAATGTATTGTTTTCTTTTTAAGTATTTATTTTTAAGCAAAAGTGTTGAATTCCATTTCCATTTGAAAAAATGAGAGTAGGACCCTGAGTGCATCAAGTAAGTCTAAAGGAATGTAGCCAAAAGCCCCAGGCAAGGAGGGTTTTACATTGGGGTGGGGCTGAGTTCGTGGCACCTGAACTCCCCATAGCCACCCTTCTGTGTGCCCTTAAATTTAGGCCCTTCTTGCTTCGCAGTTGAAGGTAAGCAAGGCTCACTTATCTGGGTTACAGTTTTTACAACTTGTAGGTTTTGATGCTATATTGTCAGATATAGGAGACTATGTTTTAAAGTGTCAGAAGGCTCAGGAAGGAGTGGGAATGAGCCATAGACACCAGAGTTTACCAGTTGGTGGGCCAGTAGGTTATAGATATGCCAAGTCATCAGTCCCTTCAGCCCTTGGTATATAATCCAGCAATGACTGGGATCCCGACTGGTTTGTCACCAGCAGTCTTCTCTGTTTATCCCAGTGAACCTTTCAAATGATAGCTTTTTCTACACGTGCTATAAAATGATTGGGAAGCAGTCATTTAAGGATAGGTGGGCTCCTTACCCCTGGACTGGAATATTTTATAGTTTGCAGTGGGAGATTGCCAGGATAGGCATAGAAGAAAAATAGCTCCAGATGTTACCATACTATAACATATACCTGATTTCACAGTGAAATAGACCGAAAAGTTTGAAAGCAGAATTAAATTCATTCGGTTACAATATTCCAAGCTGACTTTGAATAAGAAAATGCAGACTTTGAGCATGTTTAGCTTTTTTGATTCCATTGTCTATTTTTCTCATGAAGTTCAGTCTATAAGTTCCCATTTAAGTTTAATCTGACATTTGGTAAGTATGTTCTTGAGAACTTCTGTGTTCCACTTTAAACTGTCTTGTATTACAAAGTGATAGGGCTATTCTTTTAGGTTTTATATCCGCAAGTTATTTTATATGAAAAGAAAACTCAAATAAGTTATTCCTGTAAATTTCCCAAATGTATTGAGCACTTATAATCAGTTTACTCTGTTATCAGTAATAGAGTATGACGCTTGTTACTTGAGTGGCAAATGAACTCACTGTTCAAGTGTTTAGCTCTAATCTTTTCACAGACTTTTTGTTACTCCAGGTTTACAGAGAGTAAAGCGTCTGCCTGAAATGCGGGAGAACCAGGTTCGATCCCTGGATCGGGAACATTCCCCTGAAGAAGGAAATGGCAACCCACTCCAGTACTCTTGCCTAGAAAATTCCATGGATGGAGGAGCCTGGTGGGCTATAGTCCATGGGGTCGCAAAGAGTTGGACACGACTGAATGACTTCACTCACTTACTCTCATATGTCATTTATCCCTGGTTACTGGTAAAAATAGGGAGCTTTGAAAATAAACAGCTGATAACAAGACTTGCCTTGGAATTTTTCCTCCTTCTCACTCTTGCTTTCTGTCTGCAGCTGAGCCTTTGCCTCTGGGTAGGTTCACAGATGTCACTGAAAGGTTTTAACTGGCTTTAGGAGGGCACGCAAGTTATGATTAGTTAAGATGTTACAGTCTTCCGAGGCTTCCAGTATTTTATGTGACTTTATATGTATGTATGTATATATATATTATATATATGGGTATCTTATCTGGCACTATATATATATATATATATATACACACACACACACATATATATAAGTGAAAGTGTTAATAGCTCAGTCATGGCTGACTCTTTGTGACCCCATGGACTGTAGCCAGCCAGGCTCCTCTGTCCATGGAATTCTCCAGGCAAGAATACTGGAGTGCCTTGCCATTCCCTTCTTCAGGATGTCTTCCCAACCCAGGGATCAAAGCCAGGTCTCCTGCATTGCAAGCAGTTAGGTTTACCAATGAGCCACCAGGAAATACCAGTATTTCCCTCCTGGTACATGTAATGTACTTACTTCCTGGTAAATATACCTATATATATTATATATATATTTATCTTCTGGCCTCCATTTTGTCCAGTTGTCAGCTTTAATTTTTCATTGACCTGTGCTGCTGCTAAGTCGCTTCAGTCGTGTCCAACTCTGTGTGACCCCATAGACAGCAGCCCACCAGGCTCCTCCGACCCTGGGATTCTCCAGGCAAGAACATTGGAGTGGGTTGCCATTGCCTTCTCCAGTGCATGAAAGTGAAAAGTGAAAGGGAAGTCGCTCAGTCGTGTCCGACTGTTAGCAACCCCCTGGACTGCAGCCTACCAGGCTCCTCCGTCCATGGGATTTTCCAGGCAAGAGTACTGGAGTGGATTGCCATTGCCTTCTCCGTCATTGACCTACACTGTCTAGCTTAAGAAAAGTTTGAGTTCTCTGGTTTATGTTGGGGTGTGATTCGAAGCTGATAATGTCCTCCTTTAGGCACTAGGGGGAGGTGTTGCCTAGTTCCTAAAGTGGCTGTATTTAAGAGTAATAAGAGTTCTGTATTGGGTTCTGTGTTTACAGTGACTGGCCAGACAGATCCAAACTTCCTGTTTCCTTTCCCATCCTGCACAGCACTCAGAATCTCTTTGTTATTAACTGTACTTATACTTCCAAAGAAATACTCAATACTTAGATTCCCAAGTAATTCTTAAGTATTGTGACTAAGGCTTCTGAAGCTGATCTAGGAAACTAAGTAGGAGATAAATCTCATTTTCCTGAGGTTCAAAGAAATACGGGTGGGATGAGGTGGGGGGAACTGTTCGGTGTAATTAGCTATTCATATACCACACTGTGGCAGTTTAGATGTTGGTTAATTCATAAAAGAATTAATCTTGTATACAAGAATACTGGAGTGGGCTGCCATTTCCTTCTCCAGGGGATCTTCCCAACCCAAGGATCGAAGCTGGGTCTCCTGCATTGCAGACAGATGCTTTACCGTCTAAGCCACCAGGGAAGCCTGAATAATAGTCCAGGTCACCTTAAATCATTTAAAGCAAGACAGAAATATAGCTGTCCTAGGAGGCAGGAGCCTTTTATTCCGGTCCTTTTAGCTGTTCATGTAGTCTGACCTCATGCAGCTGAGCTCTCAGAGTTCTGGGCTACATGCCCTCCATGGTTCTGAGCTAGATACCCCTGCAGTGGGATTTAGCTTCCTCTATTTTATGCCTGCATCCAGCTGGATACATTCCTTGTCTTCAATACGTTTGGAACAGATATGACACACTTGTATGGTGTAAGTTTGGGACCTTACTCTTGTTTGAAATTCTGCCGGTTGAGACTTACTTTTTCATTACTACCTTTATTAAAATTAAATTAACTGTTAAGAAAAACTGATTCTTTGTTCTACTCTAGCTCACAGGGAACAAAACACAAAAAAGTATGTTCTGATAGGGCAAAAGGAAAGAATCAGCCTGGAGCATTGGGTGCTGCCGAGAAGGTGGGTAGAGTGAGACAGACAGGATGCCTGAATGAGGCAGGATGCTGTGGTAGTTCTTAAGGCAAGCAGAAGTGCCTAAGGGACAGATGACGAGAGGGGCTGGCAGGAGGACAGGAGAGCTTTGCCTACCTTTGCCTAAGGGGATCAGAGTAGTGGGCTCTTAATAGCTGTGGAGAGTAAGAATTTAATTATTTCCTAGAATTGACGGACTTCTAGAAAATGAGATTTTTTGAGTAGAATTGCTTTTTCATAAGCCATAAATAAATGGCAAATGGGGAGAAAATAAAACAACATCCAACAACAAAAACATTAAGCCTTTTATTATTATTTATGTACTGTTGCCAGGTAATGTTTTCATTTTTAAATATTTTTGTTGTCCTAAACCTACTTCTCCATGCTTTTTAAATAGACTCCTTGAGAAAAGTAATTGTTTCTTACTCTGGTGTTCGGTTTTCAGAGTTTCATAATTTACCATCTGTTAGGTGTGATTAGCCATTCATATACCACATGTGGCAGTTCAGATGTTAGTTAATTCGTAAAGGAGGTAATTGTGTTTGAATAATGCTCCAGATCACCTTAAATCAGTTTAGCAGTTTTACTTGCTAAATAAACAAGTCTAAATATGACTTGATCTGCTAAGTAGCTTTCAGTCCCATTTGGGATTTTTAGATGCATTTTTTTTAACTATGAATAGCACTTTTGAAAAATAGCTGCTACATATGTGTCTTTATGGTTGGATCATTGAAAAAGCAAAAGAGTTTCAGAAAAACATCTATTTCTGCCTTATTGACTATGCCAAAGCCTTTGACTGTGGGGATCACAACAAACTGTGGAAAATTCTTCAAGAGATGGGAATACCAGACCACCTGACCTGCCTCCTGAGAAATCTGTGTGCAGATCAGGAAGCAACAGTTAGAACTGGACATGGGACAACAGTTCCAAATCGGTAAAGGAGTATGTCAAGGCTGTATATTGTCACCCTGCTTATTTAACTTCTATGCAGAGTACATCATGCAAAATGGATGAAGCACAAGCTGGAATCAAGATTGCCAGGAGAAATATCAATAACCTCAGATATGCAGATGACACCACCATTATGGCAGAAAGCAAAGAAGACCCTCTCTGTTTTGCTAAAGAGCCTCTTGATGAAAATGAAAGACGAGAGTAAAAAAGTTGGCTTAAAACTCAACATTCAGAAAACTTAAATTCATGGCATCTAGTCCCATCACTTCATGGCAAATAGATGGGGAGACAATGGAAACAGTGACAGACTATTTTTGGGGGCTTCAAAATCACTACAGATGCTGACTGCAGCCATGAAATTAAAAGACGCTTTCTCCTTGGAAGAAAAGCTATGACCAACCTAAATAGCATATTAAAAAGCAGAGACATTACTTTGCCAACAAAGGTCCATCTAGTCAAAGCTTTGATTTTTCCAGTAGACAGTATGGATGTGAGAGTTGGACTATAAAGAAAGCTGAGCACCAAAGAATTGATGCTTTTGAACTGTGGTGTTGGAGAAGACTCTTGAGAATCCCTTGGACTGCAAGGAGATCCAGCCAGTTCATCCTAAAGGAAATCAGTCCTGAATATTCATTGGAAGGACTGATGTTGAAGCTGAAACTCCAATACTTTGGTCACCTGTTGTGAAGAACTGACTCATTTGAAAAGACCCTGATGCTGGGAAAGATTGAAGGCGGGAGGAGAAGGGGATGACAGAGGATGAGACAGTTGGATGGCACCAGCGACTCATGAGTTTGAGTAAGCTCTGGGAGTTGGTGATGGAAAGGGAGGCCTGGCGTGCTGCAGTCCATGGGATCACAAAGAGTCAGACATGACTGAGCGACTGAACTGAACGGTTTATTTGACTGTTGTGTGCTCAGTCACTCAGTCGTGTCTGACTCTTTGCGACCACATGAATTGCAGCACGCCAGGCCTCCCTGTCCATCACCAACTCCCAGAGTTTACTCAAACTCATGTCCATCGAGTCAGTGATGCCATCCAGCCATCTCATCCTCTGTCGTCCGCTTCTCCTCCTGCCCCCAATTCCTCCCAGCATCAGAGTCTTTTGCAATGAGTCAGCTCTTCACATGAGGTGGCCAAAGTACTGGAGTTTCAGCTTTAGCATCATTCCTTCCAAAGAAATCCCAGGGCTGATCTCCTTCAGAATGGATTGGTTGGATCTCCTTGCAGTCTTACCAAATTGCTAATATTGAGAGGAAATGATTTCACTTCCCTTACTGATTATGTGTTCCTTATTTATTTCATTGGGTAAGCTCCATGATTATTCTGGATTTCAGGAAAGGTTTGATCAGTGTGAGTAGAAAATCCAGCTAGGTTTAGACAGTATTTTATCTTTTTTTTTCTTTTTTTTCAGTGATTGCCTTCATGTTGTGGATCCCATGCCTGTGCGGGGTCCTGACGTAGAAGCATACTGTCTTCGCTGTGAATGCAAATATGAAGAAAGAAGTTCGGTTACGATCAAGGTAAGAAAGGAAAAAAATCTATCTTTTCTGCTTCTGAAACAGTTTTTGATGGTATCTAAACAGGAAAGAAAATGCTGGACATTGGAATTCTGTCTAGTTACCTAAACTATTGCTCTTCCATCCTCTTCTCCAATACCCTCTTACCTACTTCTTCCTTATCCCCAGACCCCACTCTGAAAGGAGTAATAAGCCTACTCTCCGCCTGCCTCATTGAGATGCTTTGTAGATTAATTAGGACAGCTTAGATGGTTGTGATATGTGAAATGGCACAAAGAAGCCCTGTGTATAATTAGCATTTCCAGAAAGACATTCCAGCTTCTCCTTCGTCCACGAATGCCAAAGATTAGTGAGAAAGCAGCATAATTAGACCTTCTTCCTGCCCTCTCAACTCTTAGAAAAAGTTACATATTTAGTGACTACACTATCCTAGAAACATCATAGCTGGATTTTAAGATTTTCTTTATCTTTTATAGGAAATGGAATGTAGATCACTTTTATCTCAATTTGGACCTCTAATGAGTTCAATTACTTTATTATGATAGATGGTAGTTCTTTTTCCCAATTTTAATATGGGGTTTCCCATTTCTGTTCCACAAAAAAAGGCTTCAGGGGAGTATGGAGTGGCCAGCTGTGCCAGTTACAGAATTCCTGTTGTGATTGACCATGCCAGAGAGCCTCTACTCCAGCAGGATGCCTCCCTGTAAAGAAATCATCATAAACTATTTTTAAACAAAATTTTAATGTATAATTTGCATCCCCAAATGTCAATCATATTAAGTGTACAGTTTTATAAAAATTTTAGCAAATTTAAAACCATTTTTTAAAATCCAGTTTTAGAACATTCCCATTACCCCCAAAAGATCCCTGATGCCCATTTATCATTGATCCCATGCCTACCTCCAGCCCTGAAATTGAAGTGAAAGTGTTAGTCCCGCAGTTGTGTCTGACTCTGTGTCTTTGTGGACTGTAGCCCACCAGGCTCCTCTGTCCACGTGATTCTCTAGGCAGGAATACTGGAGTGGGTTCCCTTCTCCAGGGGATCTTCCTGACCTAAGGATTCAACCTGGGTCTCCTGCATTGCCGGTTGATTCTTTACCGTCTGAGCCACCCGAGAAGCTCACCCCCAGCCCTGGATGATTACTGTTCTGCTTTGTATGTCTAGATCTGGACATTTCATATAAATAGAATCAGAAAATGCGTGCTTTTCTACAACTGGTTTCTTTCACACAGCATAATGTTCTTGAGGTTTATTCATGCTATAGCATGTATCAGCACTTAATTACTTCTTATTACTGAATAGCATTCTTGAATATACCACATTTTCTTTTTCTATTCATCAGTTGATGGACATTTGGGTTATTTCCAGGTTTTGATTCTTAGGAATAATGCTGTTATGAATATCAGTGTATGTGCTTTGGATATATGTTTTCCTTTCCCTCAGGTAGATTCCTAAAAGAGGTAAGTTTATATTTAACTTTTTAAGAGTCTGCCAGATTGTATTCTAAAATAGCTGTACCGTTTTACATTCTTAACCAGCGATGTATGAGGGTTCAGTTTCTGTACATCCTCACTAACATTTGGTATTGTCTGTCTTTAACTGTAGCCCTAGTGGGAGGTGTCACACTCTGCTGCTTGACACCACACAAATTAAGATCTCAAGAAAATCTTGTGCCTAAAATGTATTTTTGTATGTCTGAATTGATCTAAAACAGTATGCTGTTGAAATTCATCTTAACTACATTTTCTATTAGGATTCCTAATGGAAAGTGGTCTTGACTGCAGTGCGGTTGAACCTAGGACACTGTATTCAGGTGAAAAAAGCAGTGGTAGCAATGATTAGTAGTAGGTGAAGATGGAGTTTTGAAGACTTGTGAAAAGGCCCCAAAGACAAAAAAATGCTTTCTTTCCTCTTTTTCGATAAATAATACTTTGGTGAAGAGTTGAGTTTGTTTCTTATGTTGGAATCTGGTTTGTATAGAAATCCTGTGTGGTTAATAGATGGGTCAGTCTTGACTATGGCTTTAGTATTATTATACAGAATTCTGATTTCTTGGCTTGAATAGAGATGTAACTTATTTTCAATTTCCTTTAGGTTACCATTATAATTTATCTCTCCATTTTGGGCCTTCTACTTCTCTACATGGTATATCTTACTCTGGTTGAGCCCATACTGAAGAGACGCCTGTTTGGACACTCGCAGTTGATACAGAGCGATGATGATGTTGGGGTGAGTTCTTAACATGCCCTCACTGTTAAGTCTCTGTCATCTGTTAAGTCTCATGCCAGTCTCTGTCATCATCTGATGTAAAGTGTAGGTGAAGAGTAGTTGCATATAAATGTCCATGTGCCGGAGCACATCCTCAACCAGAGAAACTAAAGACGGGTCTAATATGAATGTGTCTAATATGAGGTCTAATGTGAGGAAATTGTTCTGTAAAGCCATAAATGTGGTGGCTTAGACAGATGATCCTTGGTGAGTGTGCTGTACAAGGCTTTGCTTTCTGTATCAGGGGCACAGTTTTCATCACCGTTTCCTGTTTATGTTGAGGAAAGCATCTGAGATAGTTTTCTCCCCAGGCTCCAACCTAAACTACCACTTTTCCTGTCAACATCACCAAATATTTTGAAAGGCAAAGAAGCTTTAGTTGAGAACTGCTCACCCTCAGTTGAGAACTGCTAACATATAAAAATGTTATATGTCCAAGACCACACAAACCATTTCATTATAGGCACATAGATAAAAGCTCTGACTTACATACATTGCATATGGCATTAAATATCAGGTTCCTGATTTTAGGAATAGACAATATTAGGGCTTCTCTGGTGGCTTAGATGGTAAAGAGTCTGTCTGCAATGCAGGAGACCTAGGTTTGATCCCTGGGTCGGGAAGATCCCCCAGAGAAGGGAATGGCAACCCACTCCACTATTCTTGCCTGGAGAATTCCATGGACAGAGGAGCCTGGCAGGTTATATAGTTCATGGAGTCACAGAGCTGTCACTGTCGATATTAATTTAATACACAGAACATAAAATAAATGGATACACAAATGTGTAGATGAAAACATGTAGGAAAGGCATTTGATTGATGGGGCCTTGTGCTTAGTAACCATTTTGTTCATCAGGGATTGATCCTATGTACATGTCTACCATATAAGAACATTGTTTTTAGAGGCCTGGCTGACTTTTGGATATCTGTTAAATTGATTCTGGGTAGAGAGAGGTTTTCTAAACAGAGCAATGACGTATGATAACAACTCTGTACAATAAGAAGTTGAATTTAAATTCCTACAATTGTTGCTAATCCAAGATGAGAGTTCTTCACTCTTTATGTGCCTTTAAACATGCTTTTGGTAAATCCTCAGTTAAATTCTGTTTTATTTTTTTCCGTGTTTGTTGGATGTAGAGCACTTTGAATCAGAGAGCACAAATAGTTAAGACATTCACTGCAAGTCGTCACAATATTTACTGTATCATATATCCATGACACATCATTACTGTTATCAAAGCATTACATTAAAACATGTTTTATATTTATTGTAATCTTATCCAGTGTTAAAAGAGCAAATACATATAAAGGGTAATCCTCTATGTGCGTTCTCCTGGCATAGATGAGCACAAGCAGCTAGTTCAGTCTTGTTCTGATGGAGAATAGACCGAAAGGATTAACTGGTTTGTTTAGTCCTTTAATTTGTTTCTTAAGAAGATGTTTCTCCCGCTACCTTGAAGAGTAGATAAAAAACTATGAAATTGAGAAGTACTCTGCTGGTAAAGCACATCCCTCTTCCCAGTCCTGTTTATGCCAAAACAAACCAACGATAATAATGTTTTATATACAAGTTCATTAAAGCGCTGTGTTCGTATAGTGCCATTTTAATCTCCCTGAACAAACTCTGTATGTTGACAAGATGTGACACCAGGTCAAGGTTAAGGGAGCTAAGACTTGTGTTTGTACTTACTTATTAGATGACCTTGGATTGGTTTACTTTTTCATGGGAAATACAATAATCCAACAACAGGATAAAGGAATCCGTCTTCCTTTTTCTAACCTCTTTTCTTACATCTTTGAAACAGTTGAACTTTATGGAATTGTTTTTATTATTTTAATTTGTAAGGTTAAAAAAAGAATGGGGTTTGTACAAGATATTAACCTAAATTAAGCGAAAAGTCGAAGCAATTTTGGTAAAGAAGGCAGGGATAGATTCTTTATAGAAAGCTCTTTGCTGTCTTTGAAATGTTGACATTATATAAATATCTTGCAATAAAAAGAAGACCAGGTGTTAAAACACTGTTTATATATAGTTATATATATAGTTATATATATATAGTTATGCAGTTATCTACAGCTTTCCATAGACATGCTGTCTCCTGCCCTGGGTATATAATAGAGCTTTGGCAAACATGCACAGCAAAACAATATTCTTTTCAAGAGGCCAAGTTTAACAGCACTGAGTTGTGACTTATCTCCTATGTTGGAACATTTAGAAGCATTGCTTATTCAAGTTCAGGAAAAAGAGATCAAGGAAAAGACAAACAAAAGCAATAAATTAGTACTGAATGCCTTTTGTCATTTGGGCAGCTGTGTTTATATCTTATTCATAGATAGATTAGCATGGTGGTTTCCTGTGTAATGATGACAAACATCAGTGGTATTGGTTTATTTTGACCAGGATAGGTTGGTTTTCTACCCAGATGCCTGGGTGATGCTGCAGTAGTCTCTCTTCTCAGGCAGCAGCTAACATGGAAGCTGCCATGTGCTCAGCAATGGAAGATTCAAGACTTTATCAAACAGAAATGCTAAAGTAATAATCCTTCACCGTCCTTAGCAGTCGAGGGTAATTGGAACACTTGAGCTATATCTCTGTCCATTACAGATTGGGGAAGGGGATGGGGAGAATGAAAAAGTTCTAAGTGTATGTGTTGAGAGCATAAGAAGAAATTAAAATCACACAAGATGGGACTTGCTGGTGGTCCAGTGGCTAACACTGCACTCCCAATGCAGGGTATCTGAGTTCAATCCCTGGTCAGGGAATTAGATCCCACATACTGCAACTAAAGATTCCACATGCTGCAAATAAGACCTGGGACAGCCAAATAAATAATAAAACAAAAGTAAGTAAATGTAAAAAAAAATAACCAAGATACGATCCAGTCAACTCATCTCCCAGGATGAATGTGGTCCCAAGCTGGCAAGTAACAATTCTAATATATATGAGAGTCAGGATAGGATATTAAAAAGACAGGTCTTTCCTCAGTCACAGATTAGCTGGATGAATAAAGCAAGGCAAAGCCCTACCCTCTATCTGTAACTTGTAGATATTAACATGCAAATAGATTTTCTTTCCACAGCTCATCAAGAAAGACTTCTCTAACATAAATGACCACTGTCTTTATCTTGGTTCCTCTTTCTTAAGGGAAATTTCTTTGGAAAGAAACATGGGAACATTGCACAGATACTCCTCATTGCTTGCTTTATTTGAATCACCTATTTCTGTAGCTGGGTTACAGAACATTTCTGTAGCTGGGTTCATCCTGCTTCTGGTATTGAGGGCCTAAGAAGGCTTGGCTAAATTAGATGGTCTGTTTAACAGTCCAGCTGCTCCAGTCTCTGTGGCTGGATAGCTGCTACTGGGCGTGTGTGTTTTACATGGATCATGCCGTCTGATGTTCTCCATTTCTGCACTTTCAGGATCACCAGCCTTTTGCAAATGCCCATGATGTGCTGGCCCGCTCCCGCAGTCGAGCCAATGTACTAAATAAGGTCGAGTATGCCCAGCAGCGTTGGAAGCTTCAAGTTCAAGAGCAGCGAAAATCCGTCTTTGACCGTCATGTTGTCCTCAGCTAACTGGGAACTGAATTCATGGTGACTAGAAAGAAATGAGGCAGACAATGGGAAAAAGATTGACTGAGTTTTCCTGGGTTTTGTTTTAATACCCTGTTGATTTCTCCAACTCTTGGTGGAAAATTCAAAACTCGAAACAAAAACACGCTTGTTGTTTTCTTTTCTCATTAATGTATTAATCAAGGCATTTTTTTTTTTAAGCACACACCTCAGACAGTGTCAGCCAATAAATCTTTTCCTATTTGTGACTTTTACTAATAAAAATATGTCTGCCTGTAAATTATCTTGAAGTCCTTTACCTGGAAAAAGCACTCTTTTTACCACACAGTTTTGACTTGGTTTTCAAGATAATTTTCAGGTAGGGTTTTTGTGTGGTATTTTTTGTTTTTGGCAGAGGAGGGGAGGGATGTGTGGGAAGTGCTTAACATACCTTTTCTCAAGTCATCTTACTAAACAAACTTTTGGAGATAAACTTTGCCTTTTATTTTCAAGATTCATTTATATTTTGCAGTATGCCAGCCTCATCCAGGAGTTGGTGATGAACAGGGAGGCCTGGTGTGCTGCAGTCCATGGGGTTGCAAAGAGTTGGACATAACTGAGTGACTGAACTGAACTTAGCCTCATCAAAGCCCCAACTTACCTATTTGAGTTTTTGCACTGACTGTATTATGTAGACATCTGGTTGCCCTGTGGCTTCACTTTATGGTAAATTAGATCTGAAAATGCACTGTGGCCCTTCACAAAAAGCAGATTTTCTTTATGTACTGTGATGTCTGATGCAATGCATCCTAGAACAAACTGGCTGCTCACTAATCTAATGACTAAACATAGTCTTGGTGTGTGGTCTTTCTCATCTTGTAGTATCTTTAAGGATAAATCCTAAGGACTTGGACACTTACAATAAAGAAAGTTTCTTTTAAACCCAAGCCTCCCTGGATTGATGACATACACATATTTGTCAGGACCTCCAATCAGGTTGAGAGGCAGCTGTTTGGACTCTGGTGTGTGCAGCTTTGAACTAGGATTGGAGTTCAGGTTGCCTCCCTCTGAAAGGTGTAGCAGTTATTGGATAACTGGATTGGATTTTTTCTTCCTATGTCCTCTTTGAAATGTAACAATAAAAATAATTTTTGAAACATCTACCAGTGTATCTATCCCAGCTTTTCTCTCCTCCCTCTTTTGCTGTATGATGAACTTGAAAATATAAAGACAAATTATATCCTGTTGAAAGACTTGTTTTATACAGTCTAATCATAAAACAGTGGTACTAAATTATCTTTATGTGTGTGTGTGGTGGGGAGAGAGAGAGAACATATGGGTACTTAGATGGGTCTCTGAAAGTACACATATATTTGGATAAATTGAGGGATTTAAGATGCATGAAGGAATGCCTGTTTTAAAAAATTCTTGGCAAAAATTAGTATTTAGTATTAGAACTAAATCACATTAATTTCATAAGGGTGAGATTTTAGGAGCTATAAATGGGGTTTTTGGTTAGTGAAAAACTTTTTTAAAACTCCCAAATCGAACCTAAAATTGTTGATTTTATTATTAATATTAAAAGATGTAAGTTTAACTACAACCAAGTGAAATTTATTCCAGTTCTGCAAGGCTTTGAACATTTGAAAATTAATGAAATGCACATCAACAGACTGAAGAAAAATGACATGATCTTATCAATAGATTCAGAAACAGCATTTGACAAAAGCCAACACCCATTCATGACAAAAACTCTCAGTAAACTAGAAATAGAGAAGAACTTAAGGATGTTCTTTCTAACTACTCATTTTCAACATCATACTGTAAATCCCAGCTAATGCAGTAAGACAAAAGATATACAGGGAAAGAAAAGATGAAAGACTAACATTGTTTAGAGATGACATGATTGTAAACATGTAGGAGATCCAAAAGAATTTTTTAAAAAGCAAAAAAACATTTCTGATACTAATAACTGAGTTGATTATAGCAAGGTTTCAGGTTAGAAGGTTAATTTACAAAAGTCAATTGCCATCCTTCCGTTCAGTTCACTTCAGTTGCTCAGTCATGTCCAACTCTTTGCGACCCCGTGGACTGCAGCACGCCAGGCCTCCCTGTCCATTGCCAACTCGTAGAGTTTATTCAAAGTCATGTCCATCAAGTTGGTGATGCCATCCAAACCATCTCATCCTCTGTCGTCCCCTTCTCCTCCCGCCTTCAATCTTTCTCAGCATCAGGGTCTTTTCAAATGAGTCAGTTCTTCACATCAGGTGGCCAAAGTATTGGAGTTCAGCTTCAGCATCAGTCCTTCCAATGAATATTCAGGACTGATTTACTTTAGGATGGACTGGTTGGGTCTCCTTGCTGTCCAAGGGACTCTTAAGAGTCTTCAATACCACAATTCAAAAGCATCAAGTCTTCGGCACTCAGCTTTCTTTATAGTCCAACTCTCAACATCCATACATGACTACTGGAGAAACCATAGCTTTGACTAGATGGACCTTTGTTGGCTTTGTTAGCAAAGTAATATCTCTGCTTTTTTTTTTAATAAGCTGTCTAGGTTGGTCATAACTTTTCTTCCAAGGAGTAAGCGTCTTTTAATTTCATGGCTGCAGTCACCATCTGCAGTGATTTTGGAGGGCCAAAAAGTAAAGTCTGCCACTGTTTCCCCATCTATTTGCCATGAAGTGATGGGATCAGATTCCATGATCTTAGTTTTCTGAATGTTGAGTTTTAAGCCAACTTTTTCACTTGCCTCTTTTGCTTTCATCAAGATGCTCTTTAGTTCTTCACTGCTTTCTGCCATAAGGGTGGTGTCATCTGCATATCTGAGGTTATCGATATTTCTCCCGGCAGTCTTGATTCCAGCTTATGCTTCATCCAGTCCAGAATTTCTTACAATGTACTCTGCATAGAAGTTAAATAAGCAGGGTGACAATATACAGCCTTGACGTACTCCTTTCCCAATTTGGAACCAGTCTATTGTTCCATGTCCAGTTCTAACTGTTGCTTCTACTAACAACAAATGAAATTAAAAGCACAATTACCATTTACATTGGTATCCCTCCAAGTGAAATATGTATAAATCTAACAAAATATGGATAAAGTGTATGAGGAAAACTACAAAACTGATTAAAGAAATCAAAGAACTAGAACTAAATAAGAGATTCCATGTTCATGGATTAGAAGACAATATTATCAAGATGTCAGTCTTGATTAAATACAATCCTAGTCAAAATCCCAGCAAGTTATAAGCAAAAGACCCAGAAAGTAAGCACAATGTTAATTAAGAACAAAGTGGAAAGACTGACACAACCTATTTTCAAGATTTACTGTACAGCTACAGTAATAAAGGCAGTGTCAGTAAGGATTGGCGAAAGAATAAACAAATAGGTCAATAGAACAGAATAGAGAGCCCAGAAACAGACTCAATAAATGTAGTTAACTGACCTTTGACAAAGCAACAATAGGAACACCGTGGAGCAGTCTTTTCAATGAACGGTGCTAGAACAACTGGACGGTCACATGCAAAAAAAGTTAAGCTAGACACAAGCCTTACAACCTTCAAAAAATTAACTAAAAAAGGATCATAGACCTAAATGCAAAACAAAACCCTACAATACTAGAAGACAACATACGAGAAAATCTAGTTTACTTTTGGTTGGTAATGACTTACTAGATACAATATCAAAAGCACAAATCAAGAAAGGAATCACTGATAAGCTGGACTTCATTAAAATTTAAAACTTCTGGTGAAAGACTCTGTCGAGAACAAGAACACAAGCCACCAGCTGGGAGAAAATATTTGTAAAAGACATAACTGACAAAGTACTATCTTCCAAAGCATATAAAGAATTCTTAAAACTCAACAATAAGACAAAAAACTCAGTGTTAAAATGGGCCAAAGACCTGAACAGACACCTCAACAAAGAAGATATACAGATGGCAGGTAAGTATTCAAAAAAATGCTCCATAACACATGTCCACCAGTGAAGTTGCTCCAGTTGTGTCCAATTCTTTGCGATCCCATGGACTATAGCCTACGAGGCTCCTCCATCCATGGAATTTTCCAGGCAAGAGTACTGGAGTAGGTTGCCATTTCCTTCTCCAGGGGATCTTCCCAACCCAGGGATTGAACCAAGGTCTTCCGCATTGAGGGAGGATTCTTTACAGTCTGAGCCACCAGGGAAGCCCATTTAATGTATGTTAGTTAAAATATTATATCCATATGAAAATTTTGCATATGGGTGTTTATAGCAGCTTTATTCATTTATTGCCAAACTTTGGAAGCAATCAAGAAGTCCTCTAACAGGTGGATAGACAATAAGCTGTGATACACTCAATGGAATATTTTTAAAATGTATTTTATTGAAATATAGTTGATTTACAATGTTGTGTTAATTTCTACTGTATAGCAAAGTGATTCAGATATATGTGTGTCTATATTAATATATACTTTTTCATATTCTCTTCTATTATGGTTTATCACAGGGTATTGAATATAGTTCGTGCTGCTATACAGTAGGACCTTGTTGTTTATCTGCTCTACGTATATTAGTTTGCATCTGCTAATGCCCAAATCCCAATCCATTCTTCCCCCACCCTCCTCTCCCTTGGCAACAGTAAGTCTGTTCTCTATGTCTGTGTGTCTGTTTCTGTTTCATGGATAAGTTCCTTTGTGTCATAGTTTAGATTCTACATGTAAATGTTATCATATGGTATTCAGACAATGGAATATTGTTCAGTGCTAAAAAGAAATGAGCTATCAAGTCAAAAATATGTGGAGGAGACTTAAATGAATGTTACTAATTGAAAGAAGCCAATTTGAAAAAGCTGTATACTATATGAGTTCAAATATACAACATTCTGGAAAAGGAAAAGTGAAGTGAAGTCACTCAGTCGTGTCCGACTCTTTGCAACCCCATGGACTGTAGCCTACCAGGCTCCTCAGTCCATGGAATTTTCCAGGCAAGAGTACTGGAGTGGGTTGCCATTTCCTTCTCCAGGGGATCTTCCCGACCCAGGGATTGAACCCAGGTCTCCAGCATTGCAGGCAGACGCTTTACTGTCTGAGCCACCAGGGAAGCAAAAATCAGGTATTGTCAGGTACTGGGGGGAGGGAGGAATGAATAGGTGTAACAGACACTTTAGAGCAGTGAAACTATTCCGTATGATGCTAGCATGGTAGATATGTATCATTATACATTTGTAAAGTTGCACAGAATGTACAACACAAGAGTGAGCCGGGGGAATTCCCTGGTGGTCCAGTGGCTAAGACTCTGCCCATGCTCCCAATGCAGGGGGCCCGGGTTCGAGCCCTGGACAGGGAACTAGATCCTACATACAGCAACTAAAAAAAGTACCCTATGCCACAACTAAGACCTGGCATGGCCAAATAAACAAATACTTTTTAAAAAAAAGGTTGAGCCTTAATGGAAACTATGGGCTTTGAGTGATAATGATGTGTCAGTATTATCAATAGTAACAAATGTATCACTCTGGGGCTGGCATTCTGGTAATGTAGGAGGATGTACATATGTAAGAGCAGTGGGTATCATGGGAACTGTACTTGATGCTCAGTTTTGCTGTACATCTAAAATTGCTCTGAAAAAGGCTATTTAGAAGGAAACAATTGTAATAGATATATAGTAAAATATAGGTTCATATTGACCTTCCTGGTTAGCATCTTAATCTCTATTTTAAAAATATTGACAATATTTTCACATTATGAGATTATTACTTAAGGATCTTTTCCATTAGCAATTTTGATATAAAATTATATAACCCAGGTAAGTGGAGGAAACATTCTTCTTGAAAAGAATTTGTTACGAGAGTCCCATTTTGTAAGCAAACTTTCTATTTAGTATTGTTGCATGTTGTCGTATCTACATATTAGGTAGAGAAAATCGCTAAACCAGCCTGAGCAGTTCTGTTTAACTGTAAGCTATTTTGCATGTTGTTACTAAATGATTACATATAAATCAGGTTAAGTCTAACTCAGCCCCAAATACAGAATCTTGGCAGCAAAATTCAGGTAAGAGACTCTTCTCCAGAGTGGCCCATGGGAGAGAATAAGAACATGGTTTTTAAGAAAATCCCTAGGCACAGTTGAAAAATGATGATTATTTTCAGCTGATTATCTTAAACTAGCAAATATGCTTCTGTGTTGAAAGATTCAGTTTTGCTGTTGATTAAATCATCTGGAGGAGTGGAAAGGATTTAGGGGTTTGAAAGTTAGGAGACCTAGGTTCTGACCTCTGGCCTCATAACTGCAACAATTTATGAGGGATTGGATGAGAGGCTTTCCTAAGATTTCTCCATCCCTAACATTCCATAATTCATAATTCCATAATTCATAATGTACAGTAGTAGCTTTTTTTTTCTACATGCTAGATATTTATAATGTATCAGAAAGTTGAAACTTTAATGCTAAGCAGAGCAATCCAGAATTTCTTAGGATTTTATCATGAAGACCTTACCCTTTATTTCCCAGAATAGCTCTGAGTCAGAAACCTGAGACTTTCACTAAAAGAGAGGTGCATTTGCTTTTAGCTACGTGTATATTTGGCTTCAGAGTCCCAGCACTTAACGGTTTGTGTTGTTCTCTCTCTTTCCTAAAACTTTTTTTTTTTTTTAATGTGGACTATTGGCAAAGTCTTTATTGAATTTGTTGCAATATTGATTCTGTTTTATGTTTTGGTTTTTTTGGCCGTGAGGCATGTGGGATCTTACCTCCCTGACCAGGGATCAAACCCCCACCCCCTACATCTGATGGCAAAGTCTTAACCACTGGACCACCAGGGAAGTCCCTGTGTTCCTCTCTTTTAAAAGCTTTACTCAGTTTCTACAAATGTGTCCAGTGTCCACGAGCCTTCCTATCTTAATCCTCACTGCTGCATTTTTCATCCTATTGCTGTTGTGGTTAAATTTTTTTCTTTGAATAGAAGATAAATGCTACTACATTAATTGGCAACCTTTCGGCAATGCTCAGTAGAAAGAGCTCCCCCTTCAGTGTGTCTCCAAAGATACCAGGCTCATTTCCCAAGAATTATGCAAGGTCTTGTTAAAATCTAGAAAGTTTATTTCCCTGGATATGTTCCAGTGTTTCCTGGTTATAGTCTATGGGAACTTAAATAGAATTTGTGTCCTGCTGTGGTGTGAAATCTTAATTATGTTGAACTGGTTCATAGTGCTTTTAAGGTCTATGATATCCTTCTACTTTTCTGTCCATTCATTCTACTAATATTTGAGAATTCGCTATTAAAACTCCAACTAAAAATCTTAATTCATCTACTTAAAAAATAACTGTGCTATATAATGGAACTATACGTAATTTTGCTCTGTATTTTCTGTCTCCTGTAAATGCATTATCATACTTTCATAACTTAAAAAAGAAAAAAGAAAGAAAAAACCCTAGAGACTTTTAACTACTTGTGGCATATACAAACTACTCAGATTTCATCTGGATCAAGGCTTAAGATATTATGAAAATTATCAGTCAAGATGACTATACCCAAAGAATTCTCGTGAGTTAGCTTTGATGACAGCTGTCTACTTTTCAGTACCCTATTGTAGCAGTTCTGGGTTGTTAGCTACAGGCAGAAAGAAGGTTCTGATGTTCTCAGGAATGTAGAAACGGGGGCTTCAGACTCACTGTGCCATAATTTCACAGTTTCTACCGTGCACATTTTTTATCTCTTACCCTCTAGAATTCCTAGCTCAGGAATTTCCTAACTCTTTTTCTTTCAGCAAATTTTTCCTGGCTAGTTTCCATTCCAGAAATTTTTATTGTGTGTTAGTTATTTTAGGCCATTGGATCAGTAATTTGGCATCTTTCATTTTCTGTTCCTCTGTTTTGCTTTTTAGTTGGACCTATGGCACTTATCCGGAGAAGGCAATGGCAACCCACTCCAGTACTCTTGGCCTGGCCTGGAAAATCCCACGGCCAGAGGAGCCTGGTAGGCTGCAGTCCATGGGCTCGCAAAGAGTCGGACACAACTTCACTTTCACTTTTCACTTTCATGCATTGGAGAAGGAAATGGCAACCCATTCTAGTGTTCTTGCCTGGAGAATCCCAGGGATGGGGGAGCCTGGTGGGCTGCCGTCTATGGGGTTGTACAGAGTCGGACATGACTGAAGCAACTTAGCAGCAGCAGCAGCAGCATGGCACTTATCTCATTCCTTCACCCCCATCCCTCTATTAGGAAGAGCTCTTCCTGACATTCCTTTTCTAGCCTGTTTCACCATGACTTATTAAACTCTCCCCACCACTCACACTCCCCACCCCTCATCCCCCAACCCCCATCCCTTCTTGCCCTTTCTGGTTCCGAGAGTCATTTGTCTTTTCAGTAGCCATACATGATAGGATAGGTTTTTTTCACAAGAATTGTAATATACTGTATTGCATTCGATTTCTGGTGCTTAGAGACTGCTCCTGTCATTACTCAGTGCAGCCTGCAGAGTTTCATTATACTCAGGTAGAGAAACAAGTGCCAGTGTTACCTACTCTTGCCCAAAAACATTAGGGCTGATTTTTTTTAGGAGAAAGAAATCCAGATTTCCTTCTTTTCTGAAAGCCACAGTTAAATTTCATGTGGCTTTTCGTTTTCCACTTTGGGTACATTCTTCATCTCTCAACAAATGTGCTTCAGACAAACTTGCCAAAGGATACGCAGCTAAGAAGATGCAAAGCCAAGACTGAACTTGAGAAAGTTAATGACTGAAAGAAAAATGCTCTTTTTCAGCACTTCCCTGATTTCCCATCAACTAAAGTATAATGTCTATGTGAAATCTGTTATGACCACATTACTACAGTTAAGGGTAAAAAGTAATGGTAGTGTAATAAATAAGCTGGATACAGATCTATTCAGAAAGGGGGAATATGTTTGATATGGGACCTTTTGGAATATAATACTTCAAGTTCCATGAAAAAAAAGCCTAAACAGAGTTGCACTTTACTTAATATGTTTGAAGTTCTAAGTAAATATGTAAACTGACTATGTTATAAATGTGTTAGGGGAGTTTCTCATTGAGGCAATCTTACAGTGAATTTTTAAGAGCAAATCATTCCTTCTTATTTTGATTTCAGTTTTACCTCTGGCATACCAGTTATCATTTAAGAAGGCTATGCCTGTGAGGTTGCATGATCATTAACTAGTTTGTAATTTCTCCAACATATATTTGAATATTGTGGTGTTTCATTGTTTCCCAAATATTAGTATTTGCATACACTTTCACAATCTTCATTACATTACTGCTCTACAGCACCTGTATTGCTGTTTACTTACTCTTTGTCTGTGAAATGGTTCATATTTTTAACTCAAGTAGATTTATTTTTAAAAGAGACTTTGTATCACTACTGTAAATGTGAAATCAACATAATTCACAATAAATAGAAATTAATAGTAAAATATTATTAGATTCTAGCTAGATACTATTCCTGTTGAAGCCTTCTATCTGAGGAGGACTGGAAAGCATTTTAATAGTGTGGAAGACATGTTCTCACCAGACTAAAGATATAACCTTGCAATCATAAGGATTGATAGAGAATTGAAAGGAAATAACTTTCTCACAAGGCAAGTCAATGTTATTTCAGGCTGTTTCTGTGTACCATCAAAAATCCTCTTACTGCCCACAAAATATTGTAACCCTATCAAGTTTTCAGAATGAGCTCAAAAACTATTCATGAAAGCAGTAAAGTCTCTGATCTCTGAGAAAGTCGATATCTGTGCTCTTTTGATCTGGCCAAATTCATAAACTTGGTTCTGTTTCCAGGCTAAAGAGAAATGATGGACAATAGAAGCTACTCTAATATGCCAGACAAACTGCCTGTCTTCACTGATTCCTCCCAGTTGCCACTGACCAGGTCCTTTTATCTGGACCCCATGGTCACGTTCCACCTCTACCCAGAGGGCCCAGTGCCATCCCCTTACTCGGGAAACTTGCCATTGCTGCCTTTTTCCAGTGACTCCCTGATTATGGAAGATTATGGTGAACCCTGCGCCTTCTCCTTCCCAATGCCTTATCCAAATTACAGAAGGTGCGAATATTCCTACGGGCCAGCCTTTATCCGGAAAAGGAATGAGCGGGAAAGGCAGCGAGTGAAATGTGTCAATGAAGGCTATGCCCAGCTCCGACATCATCTGCCAGAGGAGTACTTGGAGAAACGCCTCAGCAAAGTGGAAACCCTCAGAGCTGCCATCAAGTACATTAATTATCTCCAGTCCCTGCTGTACCCTGATGAGGCTGAGACCAAGAATAGCCCCAGGAAAGGTCCCTCCATAATGGCAACCACCACCCGCCACTCTGACTCCATTTTTAGAATCATTTGATTCCATGTTTCCAAATAGAAACAATTTCACAAAATGTGGTCCTCTACATCATTCAGTAGTTTTCCTAATGTCATCTTTGTGTGGGCAGATAATAGTTCAAATGCTAACTATTTAGACGTATCCAGACAGATGCTGGATATGTCTTACTTGGATTTCAGATGTACTAAACATTATATTTTGTAGACTGAGAAAAGGCTTCTTCAGCTCTGGTGATTTCTTTCAACAACATTAGGGAATCAGAAGTCCTAAAAATTCTCTATGCCTCTCAACTTGCCCTTCTCCCACACTTGGCCAGAGTCTCAGGTGTGAGAAACTCACGAAAGTAATGTAAAGTACGATTAATGCCTAGTCAATGCCGCTACTGCACTTTGCAGATGCTTCATGCTAAGCAGCCCAATGAACCTTCCTTGATTTGTCAAAATTTGGTGGGTTTTATTATTTGGGGTTAGCAAGAAATTTACACCTTACCCATAACATGATGAGGAAGTATTTTGGGGCTAAAGCAAAAGTAATTAACAAAACCTTGTTGTCATTTGAAATTATTTCAGAGTCATCTTTGTCCTGCATGAGGCAGACACCCTCTGGTAGCTTAGTGTAGGGCCTAAGCAGGTAGGCTCTGCAGTCACATTGCTCTGTGTACATTCTGACTTTGCTGCCTCTCTCTGTGTCATTTCAGTTCTTCATCCACAGAATAAGAGTAATAGCAACTACCCTATATGTTTATTATGGGGATCACCAGCACCTGACACATAATGTTTTCATAATCATTATTTTTTAAAATTATTATTATCCTTTTTTTGTCCATGGCATCATCATGCTTCAGGTTCTCTGGCCAGATAATGTGGGAAGGACAGTGATCTCACCTGTCTTGGAGTCTTCCTTCAAAATGTCTATTTCTATTCCCATGATGAGCTTCAACTCTTCTGTCTTCCTTAACGCCCAGGTCCCATCTGTCACCAAACCCAGGCAGGGCTTCCAACATACTGCCACATTCATTTCCACTGTCACCTCTTTTATGAAGTCTTTCCATCGCAGCCATTACTTGTTCCTTTATTTTGCACACATATTTCCTTGCCATTCCCAGCCTGCTATTTTGACTCCCGCTGCACACTTGTCTCTGTCTTCAGTAGACTGTGAGCTCCTTGAAGACAAGGACAAGTCTTAGTCAATCCTGTATTTCCAGCACCCAGAAAAGAGCTCACATCAGGTAGGTGTCAAGAAATATTTGGTGGTATTATTTTCCTATTTCCATTCTGTCACATTGTGTCTGGATCACTGTTAACTCCCTGGCCTCTCAGGCTCTGTCCTCAACTGGTTCTATTTTCACTTTAATACTCTTTCTTAAAGTATTGTGTTGACCAAAAAGTTTGTCTGACTTTTTCCATATGATGCTACAGAAAAAAACCAAACAAATTTTTTTGCCAGCCTAATATTTCATGTCACTTCATTGCTCAAACCTCATGACAACTTCCTTTTGACTGTGACATTGTTGGACATTCATCTGCTTGATTTTCAAAGCTCCCACCAGTTTGGCCCCTTCCCATTGATTTTCCCATGACACTCCATTCCCCCACTCCAAAAAGAAAATCACGTGTTGCAAATGCATACTTCTCTCTTAGCTCTTGCTTCCTACCAAGATGGGATGGAATAATCTCCTGTTTCCTTTCACCATTGAAATCCCACCTATCTTATTCAGGAATCCTTTTCTCATAGCCAGAGATCTAATTAGTCTTTCTTAGACTCAAACTTTGTGGACCAAATCACTCAGCCTTTTGGGCAACAGTCATTCTCCTGGCTGCAAAGTTAAGCTCTGTGAGGGCAGACATCAGTTAGGATGCTTTTGGCTGTGAGCAATACAAAAATCTAACAAGAACTGGTATAATCGAAAAAGGGAGGATTTCCCTGGTGGTCCAGAAGTTAAGACTTTGCACTCCTACGGCAGGGGGTACAGGTTCAGGCAGGGCTCAACAGTGTCACCAAAAATCTGTGTTCATTAGATCTGTCCTCTCTGGGAATAGCTTCAGCGTCCCAGAAAGACTGTCAGGAGCTCCCGAACTATAAGCTTTCTTATTTATGTATAGGAGGAAACATAAATTCTATAACCAAGATTTCTAACAAAAGTCTTGAGATTCACGCTGACTGGAGAGGCACAGTACATGCCGATGCCTTAGAGGACAGGGGATGGAATGTGCTGATGGACACACAGCAACGAGGGGTACAGCCAGCCCCTGCCTACCACTCAGATTCACAGCAGAAAGAGGAACTGGTGGAAGGGGGGATTAGATGTGGTAGAGACACTCACAGATCCGCAAAATGGCTGTCAGATGGCTCGAATACCATCCTCTGGATGTTCAAATGAGAGCGGACTCTGGACTTCTGTTCATTTGGTCCCACTGTCCACTCCCACCACCCTAAGATATCACCACACACCTGCTTCTCAGCAGTCCTGTCTCCTTCAGACAAACGTGCTCACACTTTTGGTTCTTTCATTTTAAACTACAAATTCTATCTTAGAGTCCTTAAGCCAACCAGTGGGTTCCCTCCACTCCAGCCTCCTGCCCACAGAGGAGGAAAGCAGATCAACAGCCTTGAGACTCTGTGGGGTCAGCCCCCTCCCTCCCAAGACTCTCCTAGATCCAGGAGGGCTTCCCACCACCACTGACTTTTTCAGCAGTGGAGAAGCATAGCTTTGGGGAACTGATGCTACCCTGGCCCTTCTCCTCAACACCACCTGTCAACACCACTCTCCAGAAAGGCAGTGAATAACCAACCCCCTACCCTCTCTTCCCGCCCATGCTGCCCAAGGCCCTAGTCACCCCTCCGCACATGCTCAGTACACTCCCTCTGGCCCAGCTGGCTGTATCCATGGCAACCTGCTTGGCAACCAGGAGTCGGTTGGGCTGAGGCCGTGAACTCCTAACTGTCGGAAGGAACCGAGGCTGAGGTGGAGGAGTCTGGCTGGGGCTGTGGTAAGTACGCTTGGGGTCAGAACCGTGGGCTTGGGCAGGAGCACACCCAACAGGGCCGATTTGGGCTGGGCCAGCCGAGTGTGATCTCAGGCCCTGGGTGGCAGCTGTCGCCTCTGAGCACATCTTCGGAGGCCACCGCCGTGGGCTCTCAGCTCGGTCGAGTTAGTCCCCCAGGTGACCAGGTTAGGAGGGAAGTCTGTGGCTTGGGTTAGGGGTCAGTTTGTCATCAAGGGCTGGGATTTGTAAAAGAAAATATGATCTTAACCCCCCGAAGTCCCAACAACTGGGGTGGAGGGGGGGGGGCGTAAAAAAACTAACGTATATTGATTGAGCTACTTAAAGATGCCAGGTGCTTTCCACAGATCATCTCCAGGGCGTTAACTGACGCTCCCAGGTGAAGTGAGCACGCAGCCAGCCGGCGGTGAAGGACTTCCAGCTGGGTTTCTCTGAAGTCACAGCTCTTGCTCTTTCAATCCCTCCCCTATTTCCTGAGGGGAGTCTCCCCGGGCAGGTGATGATTCTGGGGACACCCTGCGCGTGGTGGGAGCGGGTGGGGCCGCGGAGAGGCGGCAAACCGCAGAGCTGAGCGCAGCCCGTTGGCCTCTGCTGGGCTGTGGGCTGCGACTCAGGTAATAGAGCCGCTGGTTCTCAGGTGTTTTCGCCGAGGTCTATGGACTCCTCCGCGGGGCCTGGGACGCCTTTGCCCAAATACTGCAGCGTGGCCACGACCCTGAAGGCCCCTGCCTGGGCCGGCACTGCTCCTCCCTGGGACCTCTCCTTCACCTGCCCCCTCGCCTGCCGAGCACCCTGGCTGACCCGGCACAGCTTCCTCACCAGGTACCCATCTGTGCTTCCTTTTTCCTCTCTGCTCTTGGCTCAAAATGGTGGGAGACAAAAGGGTTCCTTACCCGTGTGGGTTGAGTTCCTTGGGTTATTATAATCCCCCCAATTGTACTCACAATAAATAAATAAGTAAATACATAGAGACCTGCCTGGAGGTCCAGTGTTTAGTACTCCAGGATTCCACCGTAGGGAACACAGGTTCGATTCGTGGTTGGGGAACTAGGATCCTGCATGCCTCCACGGGCAGCCAAAATATAAATAAACTCTAACCCCACCAACAAGGGCTGACCTGGCTTTTGTCCCGCCTTGTAGCAAAGGGGCTGATGTCAGAGTTGACATGTGTGGGAGAAGGCAGGCATCACCAGTTATAAAATTTCTGGCTGTGATCTTCTCTGCGACTTGCCCTGGCACTATATGAGGGAATTAGGTGAGGTCGCCAGATCCCTCCTCAGGTTCCCTCAGTTGCCCTAGCTTTTTGTGAATGGCACCCAGAGTTAGCTGTCTACAGTGTGAATATAAGAGGGGAAGGGAGCCTCAGCCAATAAGCACATACAAATCATGCAAGCCCCGTGCTATTCAAGTCAGTCTGCCCAGGCCTGAACCCTACAGCCCCCTTTCTTGTTTCACCCATGTGGACCATTTCCCTTCAAAGCCAGAGTTTAAACAATCCTGTATCCTGGGTTGCCCACAAAATAAACACTTTTTTTTTTTTGAGAAACAAAACCTGACTCAACAACTCCCTATGGCTTGGTTTTGTCTACCAGAGTTCCCAGAATCAGCTTCTCCTTTTTTCTGTCCCTCAGCCTCTTACTCAGCCCCTGTGCAGCCTCTTACTCAGCCCCTGTGCTTCCCCTGCTCAGACACTTCCTCCTCTCTCCCGACTCCATGGTGCTCAGCCTCCTTGCAGTTTTGCTCCTTTGTCACCACCATCCAAGCCTCCACACCTCATCCCGGAATCCCGCACACCGCCTCAGGATCTCCCGTCCTGGAAGAACACTTTCCTGGTCTGCTATCTAGTCTCTGAACCAGTTAATCAGGCCATCCCTTTATATATCAAGGCTAATCCCATTCTGATTACCTTGAAACAATTCCCAGGCCTTAAACAGCGATTCCCTTCACTCTCCTCTCCTTCCTCTTCCAACAATTTACCTTATCGGAAGTCACAGATTGCCACTCTACACGGGCTTCTGTTCCATATCGCCTTAACTGTCATATTCACCCCATGGTTCTGCTCAGACCTAACTTTGAAATGTGTTTCTTGATGGTTTTAGGGCTCGCTTTTCTCTACTTCCCTAATTCCATTTGCTTTCCCCCAGATACGCATCTTACTATCCATGTCTCCACATTGCTGACCCAGCATGGCAGGGGCCTGGTTGGCTGGGAAGAGTTGGAGAGGCTGCTGACACATGGGTCCTGGCAAGAAAGGAACCAGATGGCTTTTATTACAGGGCTCAGATAAAGGCTGCTCCAGAGGCAAGTCCCTCAGTCCCCATGTCTCCCCATATGCTCCTCTGGGTGGCCCTGTCATACCTGATATGCCTCAGCTGTTCAGTGTCTTAAATAAGCACAGATCTTCCATGGCCAGGATGTGGAAGTGAAAATGTAATGTCAGTGAGCACATCAGTTTGCTAGGGCTACATAACAAAGTGGCACAAACTGAGTGGCTTTAACAATAGAAATTGATTCTTTCAGTTCTGGGGAGAATCAGGTGTGGGCAGGGGTGGTGATTCTGAGGGCTCTGGGGGAAGATCTGTTCTGTGCACCTCTCCCAGCTTCCGGTGGTTTGCTGGCAATCTTTGATGTCCCTTGGCTTGTAGAGGCATCCCCCTGCACTTGGTCTTCATCTTCACTTGCTGTTCTCCCTGGGCTCATGTCTGTGTTCAAATTTCCCCTTTTTATAAGGACACCAGTCACTGGATTAGGGGCCCACTCTACTCAGTCATCCTCAGTGTGACTTTGTCTTAAGTCATTAAGACTTTAAGTGTGACACATTTTGAGGTCCTAGGGGCTAGGACATCAGCATGAATTTTGGGGGAACATAATTCAACCCGTAACAGTGAAGAAAATGTACAGTAAAAGCACTTTGTTCAGGAAGATTCGGTGTGTGGAGTTACGAGCACCAGCCTAAGGGAAAGAGGAGCCACCCCGTGTATACCTCATGTGCGCCTGTGTCCTTCCGCGTGGGGGCACAGTGCCTGTGTGCTGGGGCCGGGCCTGGGCTTTACTTTGGTGACTGCTTGCTTCATTGGGATTTTTCTCTTTCTTTTCAGAGTCAGACTTTGTGAATGTGGGTCCATAGAGGGAAAACTAGTGTGATTTATTAAAAAATATATGTTACAGAATTTCCAATCAAAAGTCATTTTGTCATTTTCCAGTAACTAATATGTGATTTCAAATGAAATATCAGCAGGAGTTTGCTCAAATATAGATTCTGTCTGCTACTGCTACTGCTGCTGCTAAGTCGCTTCAGTCGTGTCTGACTCTGTGCGACCCCACAGACGGCAGCCCACCAGGCTCCCCCATGTCTGGGATTCTCCAGGCAAGAACACTGGAGTGGGTTGCCATTTCCTTCTCCAATGCATGAAAGTGAAAAGGGAAAGTGAAGCCTCTCAGTCGTGTCCGACTCTTAGTGACCCCATGGTCTGCAGCCTACCAAGCTCCTCCCATGGGATTTTCCAGGCAAGAGTACTGGAGTGGGGTGCCATTGCCTTCTCCAGATTCTGTCTAGTGGCTAGATAAAAGTTAATTTGTAACCAGACTTTATCACTCTTCAAAAATCATACTGAGTTCTCCAAACAGCTTGTTCTTTTGATTAAGCTCAGTATTCCTCCTGCCCTCCCAGTCAGGCGGCTCATTCCTTCCTGGGCCCCGCTTCCCGTCATGGACATGCAGGCAGTGCCCAGGGCTGCCCTGGGAGCAGCCACAGATGTCCTTGCCTGACAAGGCCTGTGATTGATACCCCACCCCTGGCTGGTCCAGGACACGGGGACAACACTTTCTGGGAGGGCTGGGAGAAGAGGGGTGCTTTGGGAAAGATGGAGAGGACCCAGTTTACTCCTGTGAATTGCAGACCAAAAATAAAGATAGGAGAATAGAAAACCAGGAAAACAAAGCTCATGGGAAGGGAAAGGCAGGAAGTGATAAACAAGAGTTGCCACAGCAGGAAGCAGAGGGAGAGCCTCTGCCTCATAGCCGGCCTGTCCCTGCCGTAATGGGCTCCAGCAGCACCTGGCCTGGGCCCTTTAGCTGGCCCCTGCTGTGTGGAAGGGAGACCCTCAGCCTGGCTCTGGGCATTGTAGGGGACCGTGAGGCTCCCTGTAGTACTTCCTAAGGCCAGGTATTATTCTGAATATTTTCCTTCCCACAGCTGGAGAGGCAGGGGTTCCTGCTGGTGGAATTTGAGGCTCCCCTTGCCGCAGGCCCAGAGCTGCCAGCCCAGCGGCAGAGCGTGGTCTTAGATGAAGATGTCATTCAGTTCTCACCAACCATGGAATACTCACTGCGACCTGGGGACAAGGTGCTGGCACCCTGGGGCCCTGACCAACAGCGCTATGGCCCTGGCACTGTTCTCTTGGGCTTGGAGGCGAGAGACCCCCAGAGAGGTAAGGGAGCTGCTCTGGGGCTCCCCAGGATCGAGGCTGGTGATCAGGCTGAGGAAAGAGCAAAGCGGGTATCTCTACAGCTTAGGGGTCTTAGGGGCTTGAGGAAATCCTTACCCTTTCACTTGCAGCTTCATCCCGAGGGTGACCACAGATAGACAAATCATATTTTTCCGATTATAGAATATTTTTTATTAGGGCAAAATCACCCAAGGCTACCATGTCTGTGTTGGTTTCCTGACCTATGGTGTGGTGAGGTTATCCAGAGGTCACACCTGTGCTCGGTCCCCCACCAGTCATCCGGGCATGGATACAGTATCCCCTTGTGTGGGGCCAGCCAGGCAGCATCCTTGTAATTCAGAAAACCACAGTGGAGACTTCTCCTCCCCTCCCCCCACCTGAGGAGGGATTTTGGTTTTGACGCGAAAACTGAGATATGGAGGCACAGGACGAGGAGGTAAGCATGGGGCAGGTGAGGAGCGTCCCTGGCAGGCTTTACAGGGACAGGTGTGGGTGAGACAGCAGGCAAAACAGGGGCCATGCTGAGGCTTTGCTTCTGGGGAGAGGAGACCCTTTACCCTTGATGGAGAAGAGGCGGTTGTAACAAAATGTTGTCCTTCTCTGTCACATAGCATCCCGGAAAGAAGAAGAAATTACTATTCACTTCTGGAATGGCAGGACAGCTCCAGTGCCTCTCACAGGGGTCCAGTGGGTGCCCCCAGCTGTCTGGAAGAAGGCTGTGGATGGGCTGCATAAGCCTTACGCCAGGGAGCACCCCAGGCCCCTCCTCTGGGCCCCTTGCTGCTCTGTGGTGGGGCCGGTCGCTGGCTTTGCCACCAGCGGGCTTCCTTTGAGCCCTCCATTCCTGTGTGCTCCCTGCTACCCACACGCCGGCTGCCAGCTGCTGGTCCAGGGCTGCCTCTGCTGCTGCCCCCTGGCTGGACCCAGTTGGTGGCCTCTAATCAGGACCTCAGGGGTCGCAGCCAGAGAAGCTCCAGAAGCGGAGCTGAAGCCCACAGCCCAGCTTTTGCCCCTGGAGAGTCCTGAGGAGGACGAAGTGGCAGTGCAGGCTCCCGTGGCTGTTTCCTCCTCCGCCGCCTCCTCCTCTTCTGAAGACGAGGATTTGGAGAATGAGCTGCAGATGGGCCCCCCTCAGAGGCTGCTGGTGAACAGTGCAGTCAACACGGACCCCATCCTTCTCGAGAAGTCTCCGAGGAAGCAGGGTGGCCTCTGCCAGCCCGAGTGGAGGTACTGGAGGAGAAACGGGCCCGAGCCGCACCCAGGGAAGCCAGGTAGGCCTTTTCCTAGGGTGGGGCCGAGGCCCCTGCTCCCTTCCCCTCTGCCAACGCCCTCCTTGGGTGGGGGTGGTCTCTCAGGAATCTGATACACGTGTGTGCTGTGATGGAACTGGAAGTAACACTGGGGGGTGTGGTCATGTTGAAGGGGGGCTGTGATAAGAGGGAAGTAGTGGGCTTTATTGATTAAATGGAAACCTAACAAGAAAGGATGGGCTGATCTTGGTGCTAAGCTTTGCATCCCTATTTGACAACCGTCCTTTCTTTCTTCACTAGTCTACTGGCAGGACACTGCCATTGTCCGTTTCTACCCTCCCCTCCTTCACTTTCCTTCGAGGCTGTGATTTTTCTCTACATGTGCAGTCAGAATGTCTCCACGTGTTGATTAGAGTATTCAAGGCCCTGAGAACTCAGAAACGTCTTTAAACATTGGTCATCAGACCCTACTCTTCATATGAGCCCCTGAGGAAGTCAGAGTGGGAAGAACCAGGCACAGCCTTAATCATCTCGGTCTGCCATGGAGAGGGGAGGCAGTGTCACTGTCGGCAATCTGCAGCCACCCCTGAACTTCTCTACCCCAGCAAACACCCATGTGACATGCCCTCGTAGGCTTAAGGGTACTGTATCACTGATAATGCCTCATGCCATGCGATCTAAATTCCCAATGTGGCAGAAAGAGCAGATGCCTAAGGCAGCTGGCAGAGCTTTATGAAGGAGATGGCTTGCCCTAGCCAGTCCTAGACTAGATTCTTGGGGCCCTGGGATGACTAATTCAACCTTCAGTGAACTAAATGAACATTCAACCTGGGGCAGAGATACTGAGGGTTTAAGAATACCACTGCTAAGGGTGTAAGGATCTGTAGACACTGCCCACTCTGGGACTCACTGTGAGTCCCCATTTGAAGCCATTGCCCTATTTCCAGGATATCCGCTTAGTCAGGACCTCTCAACCCACAGGGATTTCAGTCTTGCTCCAGGCATAAGGACTTTATTAGTCCTCCGTTCCAGGAAGCTGAGAAATTGTTTCTGCATGAGAAACTTTCTTGGTGACTCCTCTGGGTCCCTGGCCTTTGGAGTGGGCAGGGATAGACATATTAGTTGCTGATTTTTGTTTGGCTGCGTTGGGTCTTTGTTGTGGCACCCAGCGTCGGGTCATGTAGGCTCTTTCCTGGTGCAGCACATGGACTCTCTAGTTGTGGTACATGGGCGCCCTGCAGCATGTGGGATCTTAGTTCCCCAACCAGGGATTGAACCTGGATCCCCTGCATTGCAAGGTGGATTCTTACCCACTGGACCACCAGAGAAGTCCCAGCTGCTGTTGTATTTTATAGGATGGTTCCTTCCTTAGCTTTCAAGGTGTGGGATTTTTCCCCCATGTCTGAGAGGGAATAACTAGAGGGACAGGAATCTAGCTATGACCAGTGGAGCTTTTCCTCCACTCTCTAAGAGGACACTTTGTATAGAAAATGTCAAGATGGGGCAGGGAGAGCTTCCTGGATGTCTTTCCTCGCAGTGAAAGGCCTTGGCGGAAGTGCTTGGAAACAGGTTTCTACAGGTGTGCCCTCCAAGTGATAATATAAATACTGCCCAGATCTAGAGTTTTCAAGTTAAATTCTCCATAGCTTCCACTGCCTCCTGCTTCAGCACAGACTAGGGAAAGAAAAGCTGTATCTATCCAACAGTGAGTAGCCTCTGGGGAGCAACTGAGATAGGATGAGGCCCTGCCTCATGGAGAGGCAGGCCAGTGGGGTAACCAGAGGGCCATGGTGCGCAGACCTGCCCTGGCTCCAGGCCTGCATTCCCACGGCCTGCTCCATGGCATTCTATCCAGACTGTTCCAAACCCAACTGAGTCCAGACCAATCTTTCCTGGCCCCAGTGTACACTGCTCTTACCTCTGCCACCCAACCAGCTACACCTACGTTCAGCCTCTCTCCCCATTACCATATTTAAACATCCTCTCTAAAGTACCCTGCATCCCCAAATAAATTCTAATAATTGGCCATAAAGAGAAATAGAGTATCTTTAGGTACTTGGCCTCGCTTTCCTCTAGGTTATTGGACCATTTGTTATGCTCCAGGCAAAGTTGGAGTGGAACCATGATAATCAGTGAGCCTGCCCTCTGCCAAATTCCACACCTGCACTCAAAGCTATGGAGAACAAGCCTGGATGGGGTGTGGAGAAAGGGCCCGTCACCAGCCCTTGTCCCAGACAGACGCTGTGCCTCACTAACCAGTGAGATGAAGCGTGTAAAAGGACATGTGTGCCGGGCTGGAAACCATGGCAAACACCAGAGTTTTCTTCTCTCTCCTCCAGATCTTGTTCCCTTTTAAGAAAATTTGGCTGCTTTGCTTCTCCTAATTGTGCTTGAGTGACACCAAGAACTGATGCTTGCCAGTCTGGTCTGAGGCCCTGTCCCCTAAGGATCCTCTTGTATGGGTCCCCCACCTGCCACACTTTTGGCTCCTTTTAGTTTCAGGCTGAGAGGTTACTGTCTGATCCTAACCTAACAAACCTGGAGGCAGGATTCCTGCCAGCAGACAGGCTGCTCTCCTTCCTTGCTTATGACTGAAACCGGGTTCAGAGAGTTAAGGGATTCTGTGATCCCTGATTTTAGTCCTACCCAAGTCATCAACACTAACCCCATCAAAATGGTAGCATATTCAACTAACTGAACTTTGGGTTCAGGAATAAGACTGTGCAGCACCCAGAAAGATGAGAAGAGCGACAGACAACAGAGAGAGAAACCTGCTGCAGCGGGGAGTCCCAGGGAGCTGGCCCTGGACGTCACTGGCACGAAGCTGCTGCAGATCCTGCCCAAAGAAGCCGAACAGGAACCTGAGCCAGGGCACTGCTGCACGTCAGGAGGCCAGAACCCCGAGACTAGAAGCCCCAGGATCAAGGTAGAGCAGGATGGCTGCAGGGGCGCTTCGAAGGGCTCCCTCCAGGGTTCTCTGATCTCTTGGAGTCACACCCACAGTCTTGCATATGACTTCAGAAGGCTTGCAGAACCCACAGATTTCATTACTGGCTTCTTGGGGGTGCAAGGATCCCTGTTTAAGTGACCCCTCTACCTGGTGATGGAGTGTATGGGTCTGCTTTACTAGGCCTTCTGTCCATGAGTCTGCTCCTCACTAGGAATGCTAATAGCTCTACTTAAAATTTTGTTTTCATCATATAAAATACTGGCCTTTTTTCTGAGGCAAAACTTATACGTTCAAAACGAGGTGAAGTCCTAGGCAGTTAAACTGAGATGCAACAATACTGTTGGTGTGCTAGCTTAAAGACACTTAGGACACAGCAGTGACTTCATAATTTTAAGGATTAAAAGTTGCTGATTTTTAAAGTCAGCATAAGATTCTCAGTGTTTTTTTTTTTTTTCTCTTATAGGAAGCTAAAGACTAGAGGTGGTAACCTGAGGAGGAGCTACAGAGTGGCTGACAAGGCACTCTTCAACAGAAATGGCGCAGTGAGGGCCACAGATGACAGTCCAGTAATATTCACCTGTCCTGAGGAGCACAGGAGTCAGGAGCCCAGGGCTCCCTGCCAGGGGCCGGGTGAGACCTGCTTGAGGATGCCTCTTCCACAAAAGCTACAGAACATGGTTGGCCTGCTTTGGGCAAACGTGTCCACAGCCTCTCTGTTATCTTTTCATAAAGCCTCAATTGTACAGGAGTGATGTTTTGTTTCCCTTCTTAATGCCAATAAAAAGGAATTTTCTTCATTTCCAAATCTCTCCCTTTATTATCATAATTAACCTTTGCTTGGAAAGCAAGCTGTAAAAACTAATCAGACAGCATCATGACATTATTACTTTCAGGCAGAAGAGGGTGAAGGGACTTTCAAGTTAAAATAGGCACTGAAAGAGACACACTCCAGTGCCTAGGAAGCCTGACCCTCTACAGTCAGCACTAAAGGCAGGATTAATGTGTACATATTAAGAATATACAGTGGCTTTATTCTTCTTGATACTTAGAAAAAGGTGATGTGATGCTTGTGATGGTCAACATCATATGGGGAAGACCAAGTCCACACTTTGTCCGGAATCAACTGCTACCACGTGAGTCTTTTTGGTCAAGTCATCTGCACCCACAGTGACAGAATAGGTCCCTGGATATACTTCTATGTAGAGGTCCTTAGAGATGTTCTCAGCCTGGAAGGAAAAGCAGATATTACCAGTTTAGAGGTTTCATGTCCTGTTGCTGTCAGAGCACCTTGTGTGTGGTGCAGTGAGAGGCACTAACGTGGGAGATGGAGGTTCTGCTTCCTGCACCTGGCTTGGCCACGTAACAGAACTGCCATTCAGGCCAGTCTCACCCTCTTTATGCTTGTCTCCTTATTTCTAAACTTAGCTCGCAAGAATGTATGTGAAAATGCTGAGTTGTTGCAGGAACATGAAGAATCATGAAAGGACACGCTGGCTGGAGTACAAAGGTAAGAATCAGGTGGAGGGAAAGCCTAATGACCATGGCTTTGGGGCTCAAAAGTGGGCAGTGGCACCTGTTAGCACAGACCAGCAGTAATGGCAAGGCACTGCAGGATGATGCAAAGCATTCTTTTTAGGTGTGCTTTGCTAAATTCATTATTAGGATGAAACATTTCTCCTAAAGCTGAGACTATGAACAGATTCCATTTTGTCATGCAGCAAGTCAGCTGGCTGGCTAATATCCTCCCTTGGAGGGCTGGTTCTCCCATACAGATGGTCCTTGACTTACAACAGTCTGATTCATGGTGTGTGTGTGTGTGTGTGTGTGTGTTTTTTAACCATAATGTGAATGTGATATGCATTCAGCAGAAACTGTACTTCCAGTTTTGATCTTTTTGCAGACTAGTGTGATGCTGCAGCAGCAGTGAGCGATCTCCCAGTCAGCTGTGCAATCAGGAGAGTAAACAACTGATACACTTATAACCATTCTGTACCCATACAACCAGTCTCCTTTTCACTTTCAGTGCAGCATTTGATAAATTACATGAATTATTCAAAACTTAACTATAAAGTAGGTTTTGTGTTAGATGATTTTACCCAACTGCAGGGTATATAAGTGTTCTGTGCTTGTTTAAGGCAGGCGAGGCGAAACTATGACTGGCAGCAGCTTAGGGATATTAAGTACACTTTCGATTTATGGTATTTTCAACTTATGATGGATTTTTCAAAATCCAGCCAGTAGGGGAGGCATCTAAGCCTAACAACTTGTACTAGAAACAGAATAGTCTTAGTTGCTACTAAGTCTAGTATATTCTGAATCCAGGCTAGGAGTATACTGTAGACCAACAAAAATTAAACTATTACTGCAACATACAGGGCTTCCACTCCTCAGAATTCAGCCCTTCCAAGTTCCAGAAGATCCCCTAGGTTCATGAACAAATGAGTATCTTATCCTGAAAAACTCATCACTATATGTTTTCACACAGAAACATCTGTGGAAAATAGGAACAAACTCCTTTAAATGTTTTGGAACCCGATCTAGCTGAATGTATATCTTTCAGAATTTCAGCCATGATTTTCACTTCATGAGCAGGAGGCCAGGCCCCTCCCACTGCTTAAACAGATGGTGACATTCTAGCAGAGCCCAGCTGAGCTGTAGGAATGGAGTTACAAATGCTCTGCATTCTTTCTGACCACAACTATGAGTTGAGGGACAAACGCTATCTCTGAAATTTCAAGGGAAGGGAGGATACCAAGAAAATATAATTTTACAGTGAACTAAAATGCTGCACACTTTCCCCTAAGGTAAAAATATCCCAACTTAAATATAGATCCAACACAAAGAACCCTGTTATAACCCGGTCAGCTGATTCATGGACGGCAGTGGTGGGGAAGCCCGGTGCCCTAGAAGTTCTGTACTCACAGACTGGGGTGCCTTCAGCACACACTCTGACGGCTGATGCATGCCTCCAACACTAAGGCCTGCGTCTTTTCTCTGAAGAGAGAGGTAGAAACACTGATGAGGGCCCAAACTTTGACTTCTAGATGGTAGAAATTCTTTCCTATTTAATGAGGAACTAACAATTGTGCTGTCACTGTTTTCCAAGATGCCACTAAGATCTTAAGGCTTTTAGTGATTTCTGTGAAGTACTTTTAGTCACATGTTTACCATCATTACCTTTTATCCTTACATGGGCTTTGAAAAAGGCAGATGTGAGTTTGAATCCTACACCTGCCATTTATTGAGAGGGACAGATTAATATCTCTTAAGTCGATTTCCAGTCTATAACCTGGGGATACTCAACTGTAGGAAAGATTTAAAGTGCAAAAGTGATTGACGTTTAACAGGCTTTCAGAAAACAGAATTCTCTTCTGTGCTTCTCCCAGCAGTGGGAGTATTAGACAGGAAGAGGCTGAAACTGAGAAAGTCAATTTCTCTTAGAGTTATCAACTTACATTTTATAGGAAGGGAGGCTGCTGCTGCTGCTAAGTCGCTTCAGTCGTATCCATCTCTGTGTGACCCCATAGACAGCAGCCCACCAGGCTCCTCCGTCCCTGGGATTCTCCAGGCAAGAAGACTGGAGTGGGTTGCCATTTCCTTCTCCAATGCATGAAAGTGAAAAGTGAAAGTGAAGTCGCTCAGTCGTGTCCGACTCTTTGCGACCCCATGGACTGTAGCCTATCAGGCTCCGCCATCCATGGGATTTTCCAGGCAAGAGTACTGGAGTGGGTTGCAATTTCCTGCTCCAGGTAGGAAGGGAGGGGAGGGATACAAATGACTCTTGCCCACCTGTAAGCCCCCTTAGGGTCAGGTGCTTTTAAGGGGGCCTGGGTCGGGCCAGAAATGGGAGCCCTGGATCCAGGCCTTGGTGCTGCCACTCGCACCCCAGGCCAGGGAAATGGGAGGGACTTCTGGCACGCAGCCAGTCCTTGCTCACATCCCTGTGGCCACCCTCTTGTCCCTTCTCAAAACAAGGAAGTCAGGAATCCAACTGTGGATTAGACTCTAGACTTAGTTTGCTACCTTTGAGTACAACTAGGGGAGCTGAGGAGAAGGCAATGGCACCCCACTCCAGTACTCTTGCCTGGTAGGCTGCAGTCCATGGGGTCGCTAAGAGTCGGATATGACTGAGCGACTTCCCTTTCACTTTTCACTTTCATGCATTGGAGAAGGAAATGACAACCCACTCCCGTGTTCTTGCTTGGAGAATCCCAGAGATGGGGGAGCCTGGTGGGCTGCCGTCTATGGGGTCGCACAGAGTTGGACACAACTGAAGTGACTTAGCAGTAGCAGTAGGGGAGCTGAAAAACAAGAAAAACCTGCTCTTCCCAGAAACAATAACAAAGGACTCCTGTTGAATTAGTTCAAAAAGTAGTCTTTTAGACTTCCCAGAGTGACATGTGGTAAGACAGGGAATTCATAGTGAGAAGCCTGTAACTGTTATCTTTAGGAAAAGGATGTTGTTAAAAGAGACCCCCTCCTTGAACTTCCTTTTTTAAAATTACCAAAGACATGATACTTATCACTACTTTAGAGTAAAATACATGATGATTAAAAGTCTCTTTCATATCCCTAGATGTAGAAGGGGATATTTGAAGCGCTTTTTGTTAAGCCTGCTCAAGAATCCCTTGGCCCAGGATTGTCACTGAAGATCCTACAGTGGCATCGATCTTGGTATTTTGGACAAAAACTCCTATTTCATGTTCATTGCTGTAACTTCTCCGAGGAGAAACATTTCCATAAAGTGCTGTAGAGTCACCCAGCCACCCAATAACATAATCCAGCAGAAGCCCCAGGATGTAGGGCCTCCCAGTTTGGGAGGCTGAGGGCACAGCACAGCTGAGGATACATACCCGACCACTCCCCGCATCACAGCACAGGTGCAGCTCCGATGTCCCCCTGTGATAGCGGTAGACGTGGGTTGCCCCTCCTTCTTCTGGTGCAGATGAGTAATATTTCTAGAGAAGTAACGTGGAAGACATTGGGTAACTCAAGAGTCTGGTCAGATTTTCAAAAAACACCCTGTTACTTGGGCAAATTATGGTTAAGAAGAGAGGCAAGAGGTAAATCACCTGCCCTCCCAAGAAACCTCCAAAGTCATGTAACAAATCTTAGCCATCGTAAAGTGGTTGCAGAGAAGGAAACTGCAGTTGGCATTACTTTGCTGCCATCTGCTGCCTCTGCAGGGCAAGAACTCTGGCAACTCAAGCTAGGTAGGACCATGCTCTCTGCCAGGTTAAATAGTTTTCACAACATCCTCACTCTGATATCAATGCACAAGCCCTTTTATCTCTATTCATGACAAGTTCTGACAAACAGGTCCATGTTTACTAAGTCTCAGACAAGGACAAGAAAAGAGAGAGGTGCATCTCCTGGCAATTTAGAAATACAACAGGAAACACAACTGCTAAGCAGCCATTCTCCCCATGTGGAGGAGGGGAGGGAGAAGTCTCTGATTTAGGCAAAATCATCCAAAGGATCAGAAAACAGTTTTTTTCTTGTCTACTTCCTTCCTCCCTCTCCAGGTTAACCTTAGACTTGCCCTTGATAGTTACTAATGTCGAGGACATCATAAGCTTGCCTGTTTGGAACAAAGGGTAGGGACAATGTTTAAGTCAAGAGACCAAAAGAATGAGAAGCTGGGAAAAGCACGTCAGGACATGAAGCTAATGATGTAACTTAGGGGCTGCTTCAAAATTCTGAAAACGAACTCAGAACACTGTTCTTAATTCTATCTCTAGACAGCCAAGGAGTTCTGAGGCTCCATTCTTTAATGGAGACTTGAACTGAAGCATGAACTGAAAACCAAAGTGAAGAATACCAATTTGCTAAACCTCAAACCAAAGACAAATATTATTCCTTTTACTGAACCATGAACCAAAGTGTTTAACTTCATCACTTTATAGTAGAGCCAAAGTTATGGATTTTTCTAAAACCATTTCACAGAATAAGAACATAAAAATACTCTCTGAACTGTATCTCGTTGGTTGGAATCCTATTCTTGGAGTCATAAACATTAGAGGTTTTTTTTTTAATTTTAATATTCATTATGAAATTGAAAAGCAGGACAGAAATGAGGCATTTTCTTCCTTTTGCCAATAGAGACCAGCACCCTTACACCCACATAAGAATCATAAAATGTTAGGCTGGACAAGACCACAGTATCTGATTTAAGTCCTAAAAGACACAGAGTATCTTCCATGCAGGTGATTTTCTTCAGTGTTGGCTGGTCCACCTTCAACATTCCCTTAAAGTACTTAGAGATGACCTTAGTGTATGCTTTTGAGAAGAGTATCTTTAAAACCTTTGTTCACCCATTTTAATGAATGGGACCAAAAATCTCATGTAGGTCCTCTGTGCTACAGTTTATAGCAATTTCCTGGTGTTCATCTCTCAGTGGAAACTAAAGAAACAGACTAAAAGGGCTGGCAAGGACTTGAACATTGTTAACTTACCATGGGGAAGGTAAGGCTGAGAGAAACTAACTGGCCTAAGGCATTAGAGCCAGGAAGTACAGAATACAGGTCTGATTCCTGGGAGGCTGCCCGTCATTAAGCCACACTACCTCTGATGAGGGCATTGCGTCTGTGCCACAAAATCAGCTTTGTGATATGGACAAAGGGTGATATGGACCCAAAGGGACGTATTTAAAAACTACATTATCAGGGACTTGGAAAAGAGATTAAAATCCAGTGGAGGGATTTTGTTCCAATTTTTGCTTTGAAAACAGACTCAGTTCCAGTTTAGAGTGATTCTACAGGTTTAAAAATTTTTTAGTTTAGTTCAAAGTTTTAAAAACTCCTTATGTTTGGTCTTACTTTGGAATTCAGCAAATAAGCACCCACCTCCCATCTAAAAACAATAGTGAGGGCAGAACTTTTCTGCCTTGTTCACTGCTGTAATCTCCTAACAGCTAAAGCTGCTGCTACTGCTAAGTCACTTCAGTTGTGTCCAACTCTGTGTGACCCCATAGACGGCAGCCCACCAGGCTCTGCCATCCCTGGGATTCTCCAGGCAAGAGTACTGGAGTGGGTTGCCATTAGGCGGTCTATATTTGTTGAATGAACTGTAACCTGGATTTATCACCTGTTGTAAATCCTTGGCTAATTACAACCTGCCCACGAAGGCAGAACCGGGTGAACAGATAGTGTGCAGATTCTTCCTAAATTCCACAAAAATGCACTTTGTGATCCATCAGCAGGCAGATCAGGGGCATGCTTTGGCTTGCACCAACTTACCCCACACTGACTTGAAGTGTAGTTCATGTATTCAGCCATTGTTCTGAAGGAAGCACTGAGGGTTGGGTGTCTGTCTTCTCTCTATTTGAATAAACGGCAAATCACAAGTGAGATCTGTATTCCCTACTGGAGAAGGAGGTCATTTTGGAAATACCTTCCTTTTTATTTTTTGAAAGCCCTCTGCAAGTTTAAATTAGTAAAATGATCTTATTGAGAAAGAATTCCAACTCTAAAAGGAATACACATCTATGCAGTTTTTCCAGGACAAAGGTTTGTTGGCTTTCCTCGAGTATCAGATGATAGCCTCTAAGAATTAAGTTAAAAAGTAACCAATCAGGGCTGAGCACTAGAGGTACCTAGCGGTATCCTAAAGCTACCCAGTAAGAATCTGTCAAATGTCAAGTTTTCAAGACTTTCCGGTTCGCTGTCCTGACACACAGCAGCTTCCGCCAAGCACAGGATCCCTCGGGTCCCAGTGTGTGGCGTGCCCTGGTTCTCAGCAAGCCGCTGATGAGTGAATGAATGGGCTGGTCCACAGCAGAGGCCCTCCTCACCTTTCCTGGGAGAAGGCGCTGGGGGCTGGCTGCCGGCCCTCTTTCTCCATAGTGCCGCACCCGGGAAACGATCCCCACGCTGCCTTTGGGAAGCTCCACCGAAGGCCAGTCCACCGCCCTCCTCTTGGCCCGCTCCAGCACTTCCTGACCCAGCCTAGCCGAACGCTGCAGGGAACGTCGGTCCACCCCGTTCAGCGCCGCGGCCAGCAGACAGTTCTCCATGTCGCCCTGCGAGGGAACATACACACAAACACGGGCGAGTCAGCGGAGCGCCGGACCCCGCTCCATTTCCGGGTCGGACTCAGCGCCTCGACCTCCCTGGCGACCACTGCCCCCGGCTCGCCCAATGCGCTCTCTAGCCGGTGCCCTGTCAGGGCCTAAGGCGTGCGCTCTCAGTCCCTCCATTTCCGTGGCCCCCTCCCCTCGTTAGAGAGCCCTCACCCAGTCCCCTTCTCAAGGCGCATGCGCTCAGTCGGCGAGGGCGGGCTGGTTCTGGAACACCCTGCGCCGGCGCAGCAGGCCATTGGCCGGGTGGTGGTGAGGGGCGTGGCCAGTGCGGTGGAGTGTGCAGCCTGCGACCCACATGCCTTCTTGCGACCGACTTGCAGCCTCTGCGAGCCGGTTGTCTAGTTAACTGCCTGAATGCAGGGGGCGGGGTCTGGCGGCGGGCCAGTCGGGGGGACCGGTGGCGGAAGCTGTCTGTCCTCCTTGTTGCAGGAGCCTCTGGGTCAGAACCTGGCCCTTAGAAACTGTCTCCACCGCTTAACGCGGGGAAAGTGTTAGTCGCTCTGTCGTGTCCCACTCTTTGCGACCCCATGGGCTGTAGACCGCTATGCTCCTCCGTTCATGGGATTTTCTAGGCAAGAATACTGGATTAGTTGCCATTTCCTTCTCCAGGGGATCTTCCTGACCCAGGGATAGAACCTAAGTCTCCTGCATTGCAGGCAGACTTTACCGTCTGAGCCAAATACGTTCTAGCGGGGAATCTGATGTAAAGCCAAGTGGTCCCTTGTTGGGCTAATAAATTGTGGGGAATAAGATGCGTGCCTCCAGGCACCTAGTAATGCCGTGTCTATATTTTGGGATATCGCTACTCTGAAACCTCATTTAGTTGAGGAGATGACCAGGATGAGCCAAACAGTGCAGGTTCCACAGTGGCATTTGGAGAAGGGAGTCCAGCAGGCTGTGGGCTCTGGGATGGGTGGCCCACAGGGCCAGGGGCACCTGCATTGTGTGGTGTTCAGTCGCCAAGTTGTGTCCAGGTCTTTGTGACCCAGGGACTCCAGCATGCCATGCATTGTGTTTAGGGTCTGGTAATCCCCTCATGGAAGGAATGATGCTAAAGCTGAAACTCCAGTACTTTGGCCACCTCATGCGAAGAGTTGACTCATTGGAAAAGACTCTGATGCTGGGAGGGATTGGGGGCAGGAGGAGAAGGGGACGACAGAGGATGAGATGGCTGGATGGCATCACTGACTCGATGGACGTAAATCTGAGTGAACTCTGGGAGTTGGTGATGGACAGGGAGGCCTGGCGTGCTGCAATTCATGGGGTCGCAAATAGTCGGACACGACTAAGCGACTGAACTGAACGGAATCCCCTCGTGGTAGCTTCCTCACTCCTCCAGTGAGAAGTACACACACACCATTTTCTCCTCTTTAAAAATTATTTATTTATTTTTGGCTTCGCTGGGTCTTTGTGGCTATGCACGAGCTTTTCTCTAGTTGTGGCCAGCGGGGGCAACTCTTTGTTGCCTATGGGGGCTTCTTATTGCGGTGGCTTCTCTTTGTTGCAGAGCTTGGGCTGTAGGGCACGTGGGCTCCATAGTGGTGGCTGGCTCCCAGGCTTATGAAGTGAAGTCGCTCAGTCGTGTCTGACTCTTTGCGATCCTATGGACTATAGTCTACCAGGCTTCTCTGTCCATGGGGATTTTCTAGGCAAGAGTACTGGAGTGGGTTGCCATTTCCTTCTCCAGGGGATCTTCCTGACCCACGGATTGAACCCAGGTCTCCTGCATTGCAGGCTTAGCTGCCCCCAACTCACACCTTTTTGAAGGCCGTTTCTAGGCATGGGAGTTCACCTTACAAGAATACCTGCCCGCCCAGACATGTTTAAGTAAGGAGCTATGCATCCTTACCTTCCACTCCACACTGCTGGTTATCTGGTAGGAGATACAAGGTCTCATTGCTAATTAATGACTTGGCTACACCACCCTGGCGCGCAGCAAATCGCTGCCTCTGAGGAAGGACCAATTGAAGAGACAGGAGGACATTCTCAGTGCTGAGCTAAGCAGTGCTGAGCATCCTCAGCAGATGGCTAGTTTAGCAGTTCTGAGTTACCAGGTGTGTGTGAGACTTTTACTACAACCCCCATCTGCCCTTTTGTTCATTTCCTGGTTTCCTCTTCCAGAATGAAATTGAATGGAAATCTTCATTATCCTTGGGATAGTTTTCATTGCAGGAATTTTCTGAAACTTTATCTCAGTAAGTGTTTATCAGCAACCTCTTTTAGAACATAGTGGTTATATGCACAGGGTCTTGAATATCCAGTCTGTAGAGATGAACTTGAATTCAGACTCTGCCACTTTCTTGATGTGTGATTCGGGGCAAACAAATTATTGATAACTTCTTTGAGCTTCACTTTTCCTCATCTCTATACTAGAGAACAGCAACAGTACCAATTGCCATAGACTGTGAGTTTGAGGACAGGGACCATATCTGTCTTGTTTACTGAGTTTAAAGTGAATCTAGTATTTTCTCCCTCACAGAAGAGGCTGAAAATAAGATTGAATGCATGAATAGCGCTGCTGTAAGGATTTTGTGAGAAAATTCCTATATAATACTAAGCACAATGCCTTGTCAAGAATAAGTACTCCATTGATGTAGTGTTATGTGTGAGATGCTATCCTAGGAGTGGTTGAGAATACAAAATACAAAGGAGAATTAAAAAGAGATGCACATAAAATCTATAATGCTAGAAACAAAATATTAAGATTTTGTTCATAAGCTGTTTGCCGAAAGATTGATCCAGATAAAGTGAATGAATAAATATTGTTCAGCTGAATCAAGAAAGGGTTCATAGGAAGGAAGCATTTGAGTTGAGCCTTGAAGGATGGCCTAGGAATTAATGGGAAAGGGTAGTTAAGATACCTGTTATCTGTTCTCATAATGACTGTAGTTAGGGGTGAGATATAATTCCCAGGAACAACCTATATTTTCATGATTAAAAAAAATATTGTGGTACTTAGTCCAATCTAAATTATATATCAGTTCAGTTCAGTTCAGTCACTAGGTCGTGTTTGGCTCTTTGCAACCGCATGAGCCATAGCACGCCGGGCCTCCCCGTCCATCACCAACTCCCGGAGTCCACACAAACCCATGTCCATCGAGTCGGCGATGCCATCCAACAGTTTCATCTTCTGTAGTCCCCTTCTCCTCCTGCTCTTAGTCTTTCCAAGCATCAGGGTCTTTTCCAGTGAGTTAGCTCCTAGCATCAGGTGGCCAAAGTATTGGAGTTTCAGCTTCAACATCAGTCCTTCCAACGAACACCCAGGACTGATCTTTAGTATGGACTGGTTGGATCTCCTTGTAGTCCAAGGGACTCTCAAGAGTCTTCTCCAACACCACAGTTTAAAAGCATCAATTCTGCACTCAGCTTTCCTTACAGTCCAACTCTCACATCCATACATGACCACTGGAAAAAACATGACTAGACGGACTTTTGTTGGCAAAGTAATGTCTCTGCTTTTTGTATAGTTCTGGTTGATTCTCTCCTGTCAGCTTCTAAACTCTTGAAGGTGGACATTGTTTTTTATTTGTCCCCACATATCCAGGGATTGTTGAGCAGTAGGTTTTCAATAGATATTGATTGAATATTTAATTTAAATAGATTCCTATTAGGTCATATAAGAATTGGCTTCTTTGAAAAATCTACCTACGTACACTTTAATGAATGTAATGAATATTCAGTTGTAACTAATTTTCCTAGAATTTAGCATTTAGAAAAAATGAGAAAGACAGTGCTTGGAATGAAACTTAAAACTGAAGATTAACATGAAGTTAGATCTTTGTGTTTATTTTTATGTTTATGAATATATAAACATATATAGATATATTCTTCTTCCCTGGTGGCTCAGCAATAAAGAATCCTCTTGCCAGTGCAGGAGATGCAGGTTCAGTGCTTGGGTCAGGAAGATCCCCTGGAGAAGGGAAGGGCTACCCACTCCAGTATTGTTGCCTGGGAAATCCCATGGACAGAGGAGCCTGGCATGCTACAGTCTGTGAGGCTGCAAAAGAGTTGGACATGACTTAGCAACTAAACAACACAACGATATATATATATACTGTAAGCCACTGATTAAGAGAATCCTTTTTCTCTTTTTTGAGACTGGATGGAAAAAATTATGGACCATGGCCTGCCATCAGGACCCTTGTTGATCAAACACAGTCCAAGCCAGATACTCCCGAAAGCCACTGGTGGAGACGTGGAAATGGAACTAATCGGGGGAGCGTATATATGGTCACTGACGAGGAAACAAACAGTTGGTATAAGTCTTTCATGATATCTCTCTTCGTAAAATCAATTCATTGCAGATAACACATAGAAGTTATTTGTCTAGGTTATATTTGGAGGAATAGATGAGTTGGAGGAAGCCTTTATTCCTGAGATCTGAGGAAAGAGATTGATGTTGTACTTGGGACCTTTTGAGAAAAAACAAATCTAGTGAAGAACAGTATAAATTCTTTGTGTAAATTCCTTTTCTCTATGGGGAGGGGACAAAAAAGGGTTAAAAACAGGATGCAAAAGTGGGTAGCATGCCAGTTAGACAATGAGTTATACTGCACATACCAAAGAATGTATAAATCATTTTGTCTGACAGGTGGTATTTTTAATCCTTCAGCCGACTTAGAGAGCTTTAGAATCATTATAGCTTTGTAAAGTAGTATTAGTCATTAGACCATGACTGAGTGAGTCATTAGATCATTCATTTTGCCTGATTACATCAACTCATTGGGTTATTGGGGAATGAAAGAAACTCATTATCAAAATTGTCATCTTGATTATATAGATTAAAGAAAATGAATGCAACTTCTGAGAATTACCTTTCACAAAATGTTAAAAATTGACTGGAAGTTAAAAAAATTGGTTGCAGAGCAGGAATGACTAATGAAAAGTTTTGTCATTTTAAAAACTATCAGAGATTAAAGGAATAGTAATTTGGAAGATATAAATAGTTGGAATCCAGTTAAACAGTTTTTTAAAAACTACTTTGAGGCATAATTTACATGTTATAAAATTTACTTTATTGAACTATACAATGTAATACATTTTAGTTAATTCATGGAATTATGCTTCCCAGGTGGCTCAGTGGTAAATAATCTGCCTGCAATGTGGAAGATGTGGCAAGGAGAACTGGGTTCAGTCCCTGGGTCGGGAAGATCCTCCTGGAGAAGGAAATGGCGTCCCACTCCAGTACTCTTGCCTGGAGAATCCCATGGGCAGACGAGCCTGGTGTGCTATAATGCATGGAGTCACAGAAAATCAGACATGACTAGCGACTAAACAACAACAACAGCATGGAATTATGCAATCATCACCACAATCCAGTTTTGGAACATTTTTATGACCTGGAAAAGATCCCTAGTGCCCACCATAGGCAGTCAGTCTTAGCTCCCATGCCTAGACCCAGGCAAACACTATTCTGCTTGCCATTTCTATAAATTTGCCTCTTCAATCCAGTTCATATAAACAAATTACACAATATGTGACATTTTTGTCTGGCTTTTTTCGTTTAGCATGACGTTTTTGAGGTTGATCCATATTGTAGCATGTATTAGTACTTCATTCCTTTTTATGACTGAATATTTCACCACTATATTAATATACTACATTTTATCCATTCTCCAGTTGTTTCCAGTTTGGGGCTATTATGAATAATAGTGCTATGAAAGATTGGATATAAGACTTTGTATGGGTACAGGTTTTCATTTCTGTTGGGGAGATACTTAGGAGTTAAATTGCTATCAGTTCAGTTCAGTTCAGTTTAGTCGCTCAGTCGTGTCCAACTCTTTGTGACCCCATGAATCGCAGCACACCAGGCCTCCCTGTCCATCACCATCTCCCAGAGTTCACTCAAACTCACATCCATCGAGACGGTGATGCCATCCAGCCATCTCATCCTCTGTCGTCCCCTTCTCCTCCTGCCCCCAATCCCTCCCAGCATCAGAGTCTTTTCCAATGAGTCAACTCTTCACATGAGATGGCCAAAGTACTGGATTTTCAGCTTTAGCATCATTCCTTCCAAAGAACACCCAGGGCTGATCTCCTTTAGAATGGACTGGTTGGATCTCCTTGCAGTCCAAGGGACTCTCAAGAGTCTTCTCCAACACCACAGTTCAAAAGCATCAATTCTTCGGCACTCAGCTTTCTTCACAGTCCAACTCTCACATCCATACGTGACCACTAAAGAAGAGACATTACTTTGCCAACAAAGGTCCGTCTAGTCAAAGCTATGGTTTTTCTAGTAGTCATGTATGGATGTGATCAGTTCAGTTCAGTCACTCAGTTGTGTCCAACTCTTTGCAACCCCATGAATCGCAGCACGCCAGGCCTCCCTGTCCATCACCATCTCCCAGAGTTCACTCAAACTCACATCCATCAAGACGGTGATGCCATCCAGCCATCTCATCCTCTGTCATCCCCTTCTCCTCCTGCCCCCAATCCCTCCCAGCATCAGAGTCTTTTCCAATGAGTCAACTCTTCGCATGAGGTAGCCAAAGTACTGGAGTTTCAGCTTCAGCATCATTCCCTCCAAAGAAATCCGAGGGCTGATCTCCTTCAGAATGGATTGGTTGGATCTCCTTGTAGTCCAAGGGACTCTCAAGAGTCTTCTCCAACACCACAGTTCAAAAGCATCAATTCTTCAGCGCTCAGCTTTCTTCACAGTCCAACTCCCACATCCATACATGACCACTGGAAAAACCATAGCCTTGACTAGATGGACCTTTGTTGGCAAAGTAATGTCTCTGCTTTTCAATATGGATGTGATAGTTGGACTATAAAGAAAGCTGAACACCAAAGAATTGATGCTTTTGCACTGTGGTGTTGGAGAAGACTCTTGAGAGTCCCTTGGACTGCAAGGAGATCGAATCAGTCAATCCTAAAGGAAATCAGTCCTGAATATTCATTGGAAGGACTGATGCTGAAACGCCAATACTTTGGCTACCTGATGCGAAGAACTGACTCATTGGAAAGACCCTGATGCTGGGAAAGATCGAAGGCAGGAGGAGAAGGGGTTGACAGAGGGTGAGATGGTTGAATAGTATCACCAACTCGATGGATATGAATTTGAGCAGGCTCTGGAGTTGATAATGGACAGAGAAGCCTGGCATGCTACAGTCCATGGGGTCTCAAAGAGTTAGACACGACTGAGCAACTGAACTGATGGTAAATTTCTGTTTTAACATTTTAAGGGACTGGAGAAGGAAATGGTAACTCATTCCAGTATTCTTGCCTGGAGAATCTCATGGACTGTAGCCTGTCAGGCTCCTCTGTCCATAGCGTCGCAAGAGTTGGACATGACATAGCGACTAAACCACCGCCACCACCAGCAATTGTTTTCCAGAGTGGCTATACCATTTTACCTTTATACAAGTCATGTTTTAAGGTTCCAGTTTTTCTGCATCTTCCTCAGTCTCATCATTGTCTTTTTGATTGGAGTCATTCTAGTGTATGTGAAGTAGTATCTCACTGTGATTTTTACTTTGCATTTCCTTAATGGTTAATGTTGTTGAACATGTTTTCCCGTGGTTATTAGCCATTCCTATTTCTTCTTTCATGAAATGTCTATTCAAAGTTCTCCATTAAATTTGTTTTAAAAATCAAGTTATAAGGGTTCTTATTCTTAACAAGAATTCTTTATCAATTGTATGGTTTATAAGTATTTTCTCCCAGTCTAGGTCATGGCTTTCATTTTCATAACAGTGTCTTTTGAAGCACAAACAATTTAAATTTTGATGAAGCCCAGCTTATTAATTTTTTTCTTTTATAGATTGTACTTTTGGTGTCATATCTAAGTATATTTTTGCCTAACACAAGGTCATGAAAATTTTTTCCCTGTGTTTTCCTCTAAAAGTTTTATATTTTAGTTTTTACTTTTAGGTTTATGCCTTTTTACATTCATTTGTGTGTGTTACAAAGTTACAGTCTTGTCTGATTATCTTAGTACCATTTGTTGAAAAGATTATCCTTTTCTCATTAAGTTGCTTTGACACTTTTGTCAAATATCAATTGACTATAAATAAAAGAATCAGCTTATGGATTTTTAATTGTCTTTTGTCAATTTTTAATTGTTTTTAAGTGTCTTGATTGTTATAGCTTTCTAATAAGTTTAGAAATTGGGAACTATAAATCCATCAAATATGTTCTTAATTTTCAAAATTACTTTGGTGTTCTAGGTCATTTGTATTTCTATAAAATTTATGTTCAGTTTATCACCTTACGGAAAATGATTATTAGGATTTTGATAGAGATTGTACTGAATCTAGAGATCAATTTGAGAAGAATTGTAATCTTAATAACACTGAGTTTTTGAATTCATGAAAATGAAACATCTTTCTATTTAGTTTTATTTTTTTAGTTTTTCTCAGGAGTGTTGTATCGTTATTAGTGTACTCTTACACTTTTAACAAATGTATTATATATTCAATTTTTTATATCATTGATAATAGAATTATTTTCCTGGTTTTATTTGTAGATTATGTGCTAGTATATAGAAATATAGTTGATTTTTGCATATTGATATTGTGTCCTGTGAGTTTGCTGAACTCATTTGCTGGTATTGGTAGGCTTTCTGTGGATTCTTGTGTTCATACTTGTACCTGGGATTCATTGAATATGTAGATTGTTTTTCCTCAAATTTGGAAAGTTTGAGGCCTTTGTTTCTACCCCTTTCTCCCTCTCTCCTCCTTCTGGGGCTCCCCTTACAATATGGTAGTCTGTGTTTATTTTCCTTCATCCTTTTCCCTTTCTTTTTCTTAAAATGGAATAATCTCTATTGATCTAATCTGTAATGTCACTAATTCTTTTTTTGTGCAATCTCAAATCCTCTGTTGAGTCCCTTAGTGAATTTTCTTTTCAGTTACTGTCCTTTTCAACTCTGGTATTTGTTTGTTTTGTTTTATAATCACTATCTTTTACTGATATTTACTATTGGGTTGTTGTACTTTAATTAAAAACTTGTTTATTTTTTTCCAGTTCTCTGAGCATATTTATAACAGCTGCCCTGAAGTCTTTGTTTGCTAAGTCTAATATTTAGGTCCCCTCAGAGCTAGTTTCTATTACGTGTGTTCTCTTTCTGTATTTCTGTATTGATCTGTATTCCATTATATTTGTATGTCTCATAATTTTTTGTTGAAAATTGAACATTTCAGATCAGGGGCCAACAAATGTTTTTTTCTGTGAAGGACCATACAGTACTACTGCAGTCTGTCAGCTGTGATATAAAATATCCGTGATCATTTACCACTTATTTTCCAAGATCACTTGTTTCTGACAGTACTCTGGCATCAAATCAAGCCACTGTCATAGCTTATCCTGTCCTGATAGAACCACCATGTTGGAGCTGGAGGTAGGGAACTGGGACCAGTCTCGGATGCCTCAGATTCCTACTTTCCTTACAGAGTTTCTGTAGTTGTTGTTGTAATTAATGCTTTTCAATTTGTTGTGTACCTCTGGTTAATTTCTCCCCCCATATCTTGAGATAATTGTGCTGATAATTTTTTTTGTGGCTTTTTTGATAAATGGTTTGTCAATCTTCTCACTCATTCTGAGAGTGTTCCCAGTGTGGAGTTTTCATGTCCTAAAAACTGACACAGTGTATATCTTCACAGACCCAGCTGCTTTTAAAATAATTATTGATCTTCCTGTTCCCTTCCAATTTTGTAAACCTCCTAACTTTTAAAAATATAACTCTTAACTCTCTCTTTTTTAAAAATTGAAGTATAGTCGATTTACAATGATGTGTTAGTTTCAGGTATACAGCAAAGTGGTTCAGTCATATATATACATATATATCTATTTCTTTTCCCTTATAAGTTATTTTAAAAATACAGTATAGTTCCCTGTGCTATACAGTAGGCCCTTGGTTATCTACTTTATATGTAGTAGTGTGTTTATGTTAATCCTAAACCCTTCACTCTCAAGATTTACTTTTACATATTCTTGAAGATGAAATTTATATTTATTTTTTTCATCAATATCTCTTTATTCAGTAGTCATTTATGAAGACTGTGTTTTGTATTGATGTTTGGATTTATTTCCATTCCCGGAATCTCTAAGAAGTGGAGTAGGAAACCAAATTTCTAGGGTTAGAAGTATACCAGTCCTGGAGAAAATGTGACTTATATTTCCTGGTCTGTACCAAGTGTACCTAATTATAATTATAGGTATACCCTATTTTAAGAAGTAGAAATAAATTAAAATTTTAAAGAAATAATAGGGTGATTATGTCATTTAAAATATACTATTTAAACTCAAATATTTATATCTTTCAGTTTTGTAACTTTTTCCAGTCATATACCATCTCCTTCTTTTTTGTGGAGAGAACAAAAAATAGTCTACACACAAAGTTTTGCTTTTCTTTTTTTCCCTGTGAGATCCAGTAGTAATTAAAGCAAAGATGTTTTGTTTGGGAAGGAAGGAGCAGACTGGGTGGATATTGGAAGTAATGGCTGGTGGCTGCGGAATACGGAGAAGGACCCATTGTTGCAGGGGCTCACACTGCTACCTGAAGTGCCATGGATAGAGGATGAGGCAGGCAGGTACAGAAATATGCCACATTTCATACTGCTTTGTTCCTTGGGTCAGGGAAATTTTGCTTTGCATTGTAAGATTAGGCATAAGATGAGTGGGGCAGAGGATGCTTTCAGTATGAGAAAAGGGGCCGAGAAGATGGGTGATGAGATTATAGCAAAATGGAACAGGTAGGCTGGTGGAGAGAGGAGGTACAAAAAAGTTGACTAGTAGATGTGATAGTAGGAGTTTTGGATCAATTATCTGATACATAGTGGGGACACAAGGAAATGTACTAGAAAAAATTTCAGACAAATAGGTTTTAGGTCTGACTAACAATCTTTGATTTAATTTTTGTACGGACATCTCATGAGACTTTAATTAGATGCTAAATGGTAGCTTAGCATCAATGCTAGCACATATAAAATGAAATGTTAAAACAAAAATTAAGATAATGGACGTAAAATATTATGAAAATTGCTATATAAATGCAAAAAAAATATTGTATAATGCTGAAATATTAAGAGCCACTGCTAAATGAAAATTTCTTATAAGATAAAACTTCACCAAAATCATGATGAAAATTAATGGAAAAAAAGAAAATTAATGGAAAGATAAGATTTAATTTACCACAAAATTTCCACAACCACGTGTTGAGCATATGCTTGTTGAGCAATGAGGTTCACGTGTGTTACAAGCGAAAGACAGGGATGTCCCTCATTGTCCAGCAGTTATGTCCCTGAGCTCCCAGTGCAGGGGTCCAGGGTTCGATCCCTGGTCTGAGAACTAGGTCCTGTATGCCACAACTAAAGACCCTGCAGCCTGCAATGAGTGCTGCAACTAAGACCCAGTACAGCTAAATAAGTAAATAAAAATAAATATTTTTTAAAAAGTGAATGACAAATCACTTGTTGGAGATCCTGAAGATGTCATCATTTAAAAATCCTCTACGCCCTTTTCTGCTTATTGTATTCGTGATGCTAGACTCAGTTCATTTGCTTTGTAAAAAGTCAAAGGAGAAGATTTTTCCAAAAAAAGATGATAGTCTGTTTATCTAGGCCCTCCAAAAGCATTTCCTGCCAGGCAGTTGACATGTAGCCTTGGCACAATTTCAGGAAACTATTCGCTTCTGTTTACCCTTTCCAGATACAGCATCTCCCAGGAATTGAGATGAGGAATCCCCTTTAACTCCTTAACATTTTAGAAGCATACTTTTTAATGACACTTTAGAATCTACCCTTTATAAAACTAGCACAATGAGAATTCTTGTGCCTCTAAAAGAAAAATGCATCTGTTTTAGTAATTCCTTAGTAGAAAAGTCAAAGTCTTAAACTGAATTAGCCCAATAAAATGTACTTAGAATGTTCCTTTCCTATAAGATTCTTAAGATAAATCTGTCAGAAAACTCAATGAAATTATGTCTGAATTCATAAAACTTATTAAATTATGGAACAATTGTTAACATTTTCAAAATTTTTATTCACTAAGAAAAACCCACCATTGAGTTTCTTCTGAAGAGTATGCTCTACTTAATTCATAATTTTTTTTTTTTACATAACAGTTCAGAAATATTTTGTAAAGCTGGGTGTACTATATTTAAAATAAATTACCCAACATTTTTTTTCCTTTTAGGGAGCCAATTTGTTTCAGAATGTTTTAAATGCTCATTATACAGTTAGGAATGCAGGAGCGTATTATATATAGCTTTATTGTAACCCCAGAATGCATGTTATTTTAATTAAGTATAAATATATCTTTGAGGGACTGTGGTGGTAAATGTATAAATTTAAAGATGAGAAACTTGAGCTACAGAAAGGTATAATAACTCGATGTACATACTACAGTTAAATGTGAGCAAATTTAGGTCTACTCTGTATACTGTTGTTAAACAAACTAACCATTACTTACTTCCTTTGTCCTGGCAGAATGAGTTAGAAAGGAATCTAAAATTCTAGCCCCAAACTATAGGCAACAATGAATGAGGAAATGGCACAAAAAGTGTAGTGAGACTGAAATAAATGGCACGAGCACAAGTGACAAGAAAGTAGTTTGTGATGAGGCCTGGGCCAGGGGTCCATAGCAAGATACGCGTTTGAGACTGGAGCATATCCATGATCCAAGATCAGAACAAGGCCATGGGTCAGAATCAGATGGCTTTGAATGGTGAGGCGCAGGGCAAGCAACAGATCAGAGTATAAGAGACTGACATACAAACACAGGGGCGTGGGGGCATAAGCACATGTCCAGGAGCCTCAAACTTGAGGTCTGCCGTTAGAAGCTGACCCCTTAATACTCCGCACAACATAGGTTTCTCACTTCCCACTCTCCCTTTCTCTCTGTCGTTTACAAGGTTCAGAGTTAGTTGGAAGTCATGACCCTGCTTTCGCACACTGATACTGAAGGCTTAGGGGCTGAGATGAATGGCTTCCTGCTTTAAGGAAATCAGAAGTCAACACTGCTCGCTGAGGTCCACAGAGTTCTGCCTTAGATGCTGAAGCTGTAAGGGCACAAAGATTGAGCAAACCTAGTGTCACCACTTGTACCACGAACAGAGTTATCTTGGTCTTGTGAATTAGTGACCTTGGTCCCTTTCATGACTTCTTATCTCTGTCTTGAAATGATATTGATTCCTGGACTGTGTGGCCCTCTCTGATCACCAAGTGACTGACAACCCAGTTCTGAGAACTTATACCTCCTTAATTTTTAGGACTTCCAGCTATATACTCCACAGGAAATGAAGAGGAAATCCAAAATCAGGATTAAAGAGGCAAAATGACTGAAACATCCTTTCTATTAGTCAAGAAACTAGCACTGCTATCCTCTTGTGGACTGAACTCATCCCCACCCTTACTGCATTGCCTGTCATGGAGTAAGTATTTAATAAATAGTGGTTGAATACTGAATTATGGGTCTGCAAGTGATGGTAGTAACTGAATGGGAGAAGGGTGAGGGTACAACTCCTGACATAGACACAGAGCCTGAATGCAGATTTCAGATGTGAGAAAGATGGAAATGTATTGCTATATAGGAATGTCCTAGAAATAGCCTAAATCACAAAGAAACTACTGACCTATTCAAGGCTATAGAAGCACTCAGGGAAGTGCTGGAAAATAACAGTGTCTTCATTCCTAGATTTATGCTGTGCACACTAAACAAATGGGTTGTAAAGATTTAAAACAGTGCTTAGGAGAGCAAAAAAAAATTTTTTTTTTTAATTAATATAAAGTTTGAGTAAGTGAAATTTTGAAGATGATGGAATCTAATTGATAACTTCCTTACTCTTTAACCTGTAAATAATCTCCTTTTCAAAGTGTTCATTATACATAGTAGTGATTATGCAGAAAAAAAAAACCTGTGATGAAAATGTGGTATAAAATTGTGTTCTTTGTTCAGCAAGTTAAAACAAGCTGGTCTGTAAGCAATTATTATCTTCATCAAAATTCCTAGCGCTAATGTTTTGGCTTCTTTGGCCCAGCACGTATGCCTTCTCAAACAATTGGATGGATTTAAAACACTTATGAGATGTTCGTGCCTATATCTTAATATAACATCAGTTCAACAGGAAAAAGAAAAAAAATGTAAGATTTGGCTTTATGGCATAGTTTTAAAAAGAAAAATCAAGCCAAAACTAAAGTAAACAAAAAGCCCTCAAATCTTAAATCCCTGCATACCGAATGAACATTCTTTATTCAGCTCCTAGTAGCAATATACAAATGTTAATGTGAGTAACCTTTTAATAACTTAGTATTTTAACAGAAATTCCCTGAACATTTATCATTCCATTTGTCAAGAAAAGTTATTTTATTATGCTGTTTATTTGAGTTCACTAAACATGTAAATATGGTCATCTCAGAGCTAAACACCTCATCCTTGACTCTTTATCTGCAGTCTCTAATCTAGAATTTCCCGTGTAATATTTTTCAATTATAAGTGCTTAGACCCTACCTTTAGGGATTCTGGGTTCAGAATATCTAGAGATATCCTAGACCAAAGAATCGCATTTTGAAAAGCTCCTCAGATGATTTTTTTTCCCCTAGAGGACAAATATTTTATTCTTTACAGAAGTATAAAGAAATTAGGAAATGACTACAGTTCTCCTCAGGTGATTTCTGATGTGTGCCAGAATTTGGGACTGCTTTTGTTTCTGGGTTATTCAGCACATTGCATCCAGAATTATTTTCTTCAAATGCTTCCCTCATAGCTCATTGGTAAAGAATCCGCCTGCGATACAGGAGACCCTGGTTTAATTCCTGGGTCAGGAAGATCCAGTGGAGAAGGGATAGGCTACACACTACAGTATTCTTAGGCTTCCCTTGTGGCTCAGCTGGTAAAGAATCCTCCTGCAATGTGGGAGACTTGGGTTCGTATCTCTGGGTGGGGAAGATCTACTGGAGAAGGGAATGGCTACCCACTCCAGTATTCTGGCCTGGAGAATCTCATGGACTGTACAGTCGGACATGACTGAGCGATTTTCACTATCCTCAGGTGATTTCTGATGTGTGCCAGAGACCGGGGCTGCTTTTGTTTCTGGATTACTCAGCACATTGCATCCAGAATTATTTTCCTCAAATGCACATCATGTCACTCTTCTCCTTGAAAATATTGTCTCTCTACACCCTTCAGAAGAAGCTTCAAACTTCTTAATATTGTTCTCATGGCCTTCCTGGATCTGACCCGATGTTAGTCAGAGTAGGATTAGCTTATGCTTCAGTGCTTGTGCTTAGTTGCTCAGTTGTGTCTGACTCTTTGCGACCCCATGGACTGTAGCCCACCAGGCTCCTCTGTCCATGGAGATTCTCCAGGCCAGAATACTGGAGTGGGTTGCCATGCCCAAACCGTCCAGAGAATCTTCCCAACCCAGGGATTGAACCCAGGTCTCCTGCATTGCAGGCCCTAAAATTTCAGTGACTTAAGATAGCAATGGCACCCCACTCCAGTACTCTTGCCTGGAAACTCCCATGGACGGAGGAGGCTGGTAGGCTGCAGTCCCTGGGGTTGCTAAGAGTGGGACATGACTGAGTGACTTCACTTTTCACTTTCACGCATTGGAGAAGGAAATGGCAACCCACTCCAGCGTTCTTGCCTGGAGAATCCCAGGAATGGAGAGGCCTGGTAGGTTGCTGTCTATGGGGTCGCACAGAGTCAGACACAACTGAAGCAACTCAGCAGCAGCAGCAAGATAGCAAAACCCTATTTCTTACTCAGATGACATGTCCAGCATGGGTCAGTAGGGCTGGAATTCTTCAGGCAAGTTGTCCCTGAGTAAATTTAATTTAAAAAAATTAATTATTTATTTTAATTGGAGGCTAATTACTTTACACTATTGTAGTGGTTTTTGCCATACATTGACATGAATCAGCCATGGGTTGTGTTCAACTTTTTAAGGAACTGCCAAACTGTTTTCCACCAAATCTATGTTTTTAGCCTATTACTCTAGACAGAGGATGAGATGGCTGGATGGCATCACCGACATGATGGACATGAGTTTGAGTGAACTCCGGGAGTTGGTGATGGACAGGGAGGCCTGGCGTGCTGTGATTCATGGGGTCACAAAGAGTCAGACACGACTGAGTGACTGAACTGAACTGAACTGACTCAGTCAAATGAAGACCCGTCATTGTTCCTAAAGCTACTATTTCACATCCATAGCTCAGGCAATTTCTTTGGTTTTAATTATTTCCCCTTCTTTTCTCTTTATTGAAATAGAAATCCTAACAAACATTTAAGTTCCAGCCCTGTCTCCCTCAATTGTAAGAATCTCAACTACTTCTGCAAATTCCTATATTTCCTCTTGTCTCTTTTATATCACTTATTTTATTCTAACTAGTTGTTTATATATATCTTCCTAAGAGATTATAAACTTGCTTGTACAGTTTGTTTCTCTTTTATTCCCCATGATAAAAATCAGTTTATTATGGATATTTAATAAATGCTTGTTGAATGAATAAATGAATAAATAGCTATATTTATATAATCATTTTTTCTCATTTACTATACTTTTTTTTTTTTGCAAGTAATATGGACTAGAAGATATTATATTCTTCCAGTTCTTATTTCAGGGTGCTTGTTGGGCAAAATTCAGTGAACTTAGTGAAAAGGACAAATCATTCTTTAATCTAGAGATATTTGCTTAGATCTGAGGCTGATACCATTGGAAGAAAGACTGATAACTAGTGTTTCAAATCACTAAGTTCTTAAGACTTTGGTGGTAGTTTAGTCACTAAGTAATATCCGACTCTTGTGACCCCTGGACTGTAGCCCACCAGGCTTCTCTGTCCATGGGATTTTCCAGGCAAGAATACTGAAGTGGGTTGCCATTTCCTTCTCCAAGGGATCTTCCTGACCCAGGGATCGAACCCCATCTCCTGCACTGCAGGTGGATTCTTTACCGATTGAGCTACCAGGAAAGCCCCCTTAGACTTTAATATCTCCCAATCAAAAACTATCTTCAAGAACCCGAGAAAAGGAAAAAGGACCATTCAGCAAAGCAGACAAGTGTGGACACCTTCTGGCTTAGTGAGCCTTTCTGAGCCTGCTCTTGTCTTTCATCCATCTAACGAGCACATGGCATCTCATCTTATTCTCTCTTAGCTCCAGCCCACCCAGCATCATCAGTCAAGCTATCCTAATACTTTCTTTAAATAAATACTAAATAGCCTGGTATTTGGAATAAAACCCCAAACAACAGTACAGAACAAGTAAAGAAATGAACCGAGGTCTGAGTGCACCTATTTGTAAGCTGATTATGGAAAAAGAGCCTTGCTTTTATGTACTGTATCTTTCATGTACTATGGAAGGTGAGAGTGAAAAGCATTATTCAGGCCAGGGAAATAGATTCTAGTATGAAAAAGGGGTAAGTGAAGTGATAAGTGAAGTAGGTCAGTTCCATTATCCCTTAAATACTTTAACAAACTAGTAACTTGTAATTTTATGTTAAAATCCTAGTTAAAACAAGAAAGTCATAATCACTGAAATCCAAATAAGCTTTATTATCTTGACAAAATTAATTTATATCTTAAAGGATAGGTTCTTAAGATCTTTATTAATAACTCAAAATGTAAAGTATGTTAATTATGAAAACTAAGTTAATTTTCCCCCTTAAATTCTATGTAGATTTAAATAAAACCTTTATTTTATCCCAGTTGAAAACTTTCAGGTTGTTAGAGAAAAACATCTATTGTCTTTGTGTATGTATGCCAGAAATTTTCTACAGATTTTCATTGTCATTCAACAGAAGGAACTATTTATTGGAGGGATTGTTTGAGAAGAACATAAAAATCAGGTTATTTACAAACAGATGTGGTATTGTTTTTCTTATGTTTTCTTATTATTTCTTTCTTTCTTTTTTTTTTTTTACTTTACAATATTGTATTGGTTTTGCCATGCTTCAACATGAATCTGCCACGGATGTACACGTGTTCCCAATCCTGAACCCCCCTCCCACCTCCTTCCCCATACCATCGCTCTGGGTCATCCCACCCTCTCCCTCTCCCACAGAGTCCAAAAGACTGTTCTATACATCTGTGTCTCTTTTGCTGTCTCACATACAGGGTTATCGTTACCATCTTTCTAAATTCCATATATATGCATTAGTATATTGTATTGGTGTTTTTCTTTCTGGCTTACTTCACTCTATATAATCGGCTCCAGTTTCATCCACCTCATTAGAACTGATTCAAATGTATTCTTTTTAATGGCTGAGTAATACTCTATTGTGTATATGTACCACAGCTTTCTTATCCATTCGTCTGCTGATGGACTTCTAGGTTGCTTCCATGTCCTGGCTATTATAAACAGTGCTGCGATGAACATTGGGGTACATGTGTCTCTTTCAGTTCTGGTTTCCTCAGTGTGTATGCCCAGCAGTGGGATTGCTGGGTCATAAGGCAGTTCTATTTCCAGTTTTTTAAGGAATCTCCACACTGTTCTCCATAGTGGCTGTACTAGTTTGCATTCCCACCAACAGTGTAAGAGGGTTCCCTTTTCTCCACACCCTCTCCAGCATTTATTGCTTGTAGACTTTTGGATCGCAGCCATTCTGACTGGTGTGAAATGGTACCTCCTTGTGGTTTTGATTTGCATTTCTCTAATAATGAGTGATGTTGAGCATCTTTTCATGTGTTTGTTAGCCTTCTGTCTGTCATCTTTGGAGAAGTGTCTATTTAGTTCTTTGGCCCATTTTTAATTGGGTGGTTTATTTTTCTGGAATTGAGCTGCAGGAGTTGCTTGTATATTTTTGAGATTAGTTGTTTGTCAGTTGCTTCATTCGCTATTATTTTCTCCCATTCTGAAGGCTGTCTTTTCACCTTGCTTATAGTTTCCTTTGTTGTGCAGAAGCTTTTAATTTTAATTAGGTCCCATTTGTTTATTTTTGCTTTTATTTCCAGTATTCTGGGAGCTGGGTCATAGAGGATCCTGCTGTGATTTATGTCGGAGAGTGTTTTGCCTATGTTCTCCTCTAGGAGTTTTATAGTTTCTGGTTTTACGTTTAGATCTTTAATCCATTTTGAGTTTATTTTTGTGTATGGTGTTAGAAAGTGATCTAGTTTCACTCTTTTACAAGTGGCTGACCAGTTTTCCCAGCACCACTTGTTAAAGAGATTGTCTTTAATCTATTGTATATTCTTGCCTCCTTTGTTGAAGATAAGGTGTCTATAGGTGTGTGGATTTATATTTTTAAACCACATCTGTATGTTAACCAACATTGCTTGCTGAAGCTGTTTTATACTCTGGAATTGTGCATAGTAATAGTCACAAACAGCCTGAAAGTTGAATTCTGCTAATCTTACCAACAGATCAGGATAGAGCTTAAACCCTTAGCCTTGTTGTAGAATGGTGATTTTTACCTTTTTTGAGATTATGAACCTCTTTGAAAATCTTAATACAGGATATCAAAATATTTTTGATACCTCTCCTATCAAAAATGTATTATGCACACGTAAATAATTTTGCATTCCTTTTGAACATTTCTGAAAAAATATATAAGAAATTACAGTGATTGCCTGAAGAGAGAGTAACTGGGAGACAAGAGTGGGAAGGAAGACTTTTTTATATATTACTTTATACTGCTTTGAAGTTTTTAACTCTGGTATATATCTTACATATATATATATATATATATATATTAATGTGCTTTTTAGTTAAAAATTTTTGTACACAATTTTGGGATCTGTGATTCTTCTCCCCTACAATTTAAAAAATTAAGTAGCTTTTAATAGAATATGTAGTCAGTTATTATTGTGGAATATTTTACTCGATTACAAAAAATTAGAAATGTAAATAGTTTCAGTGGCCTATTGGTGCTATCAGTTCAGTTCAGTTCAGTCAGTCAGCAATTGGAATTGGTGCTATAATGTTTCTATAATAAAACACTGTGTTTCTCTATTTTAAAATCTTCTTAAACTTTTAAAAACACTATATAGTAATAATAATTTTTTAAAGCATTCAGTTTAAGGATTTTTTTTTCTTTCAAAGGTAGGCAGTGAAGGTAGTTGTGCCCAAGTAAGTTGTTTACTGTGAAGGAAAGAATTATATTCTATTTCAGTTCATACAATATCTTGCTTTATTCCTTTCTAAAAGTCTGTATGAATGTGTGGTGACGGAGGGGCTTTTCCTAAGGAAAAATTGCCCTTAGAAGTGATGAAGATAACTAGTTTAGCCTAGTGTCTCTTAACTTTGGAGATTCTAATTCAGTAGATCTGGGACTGGAGCCAGAATCTCTATTTTGGACAAGTTTCTTCTATGATTCTGAGTGTTAGGAGATGTAGGAATTAGTGATCCTAGGACACACTATTATGCTTTACTGATTGCCAAGACTAGTCATGAGGATCTCAGAATCATAGAACAAACTTTTCCAAAATAGAGATTCTGTAAAAATTAAAAAAAACAAAAAACAAAAAACAAAATAGAGATTCTGGCTCCAGTCCCAGATCTACTGAATTAGAATCTCCAAAGTTAAGAGACACTAGGCTAAACTAGTTATCTTCATCACTTCTTCCAAGGGCAATTTTTCCTTAGGAAAAGCCCCTCCGTCACCACACATTCATACAGACTTTTAGAAAGGAATAAAGCAAGATATTGTATGAACTGAAATAGAATATAATTCTTTCCTTCACAGTAAACAACTTACTTGGGCACAACTACCTTCACTTGCCTACCTTTGAAAGAAAAAGGTGCTGCTGACTTAGTTACCTAGTATGTTTGCCTTTTGAGGGCTTGGAAAAGAGGAAAGTAAGCTGAATATGGGTTGCTTTAGATATGAGGCTCTACTTAAATTTAGGGAGAATGGAAAGCAGGATGGGATTAAGTAGTATGTGTTGAGGTTATGGATTAGTGATTACTAATTATTTTCTTTAAAAGTGTTTTAGGATGATTCCATTTTTACCTTTTAAGTTTAGCTGTTTCAACAAAACGTACTATTTTTATTAAAAATAAAAAAAAATGTAAAAGGAAGTGATATGTGGAAAAGCATGACCTAGAAAACTTAAAGGTCATCTGGGCCAACCATCTTTTCGAGTTGCCTGCCTTAGAGAAACCTGGTTATTTGGATCATGTGGCATGAATAAGCCCCCCTTGCCTTTTTAATGACCACATAGAATATTACAGGCAGAATACCTAGGAGGAAATAACTGCGTCCTGAGCAGTAGACTTGTCTGTCCACCTGAAAGACTTCCTTGAAAATCTTATCCATTTTGTTCCTCAAAAGAAAAAAAAACAAAACAAAAACCACGCCGAGGCAAAATCCATGAACCAGAAAACCCAAATTATTCACCAGGCTCAAGTGGAGGATTTAAAATAGCAAAAGGAAGTAAAGCCCATCTCTGTGATGTCAAGCTCTATTTTGGTAGATAGCAAAATAGTTGAATTATAAGTCCCTCCAAGTTAAAATATTAACCAGACCCTTAGCTATAAGATGTGTTGCCAGGCATCTGTATGGAATATAACTATGTAATCAGACTGTATTGTACTTCTCCACACAAAGAGAACCAAAGCTACTGCTTCTAAAGATTAGCAAACTTTCAGTAGACTGACAGAAGACAGTGCAGAGGAAATGGCTGGGGGTGGAGGAGATGTATGAGAGAGGATGAAAGGAACAGCACTCATACTATCCAAATTAGAGCCAGGATGTTTATGCTCAGATCTTGTCTTGGCTCTGTGTCGAGGGGACTGAATAATGGGGACATGGGAAAGTGTATCTCTGAGATCCCTACATTAGGCACAAAATATACCAAATTCCTTTTATAAATGCCTCTTATTTGCAGCAGTCTCTGCACATTTTTGAATATTGTGATTAGAATCCAAAGCCAGCTAATGCTAATTATCCCTACCTTTTTGTTGTTGCTGGTATCCCTTCTGAAGCTGTTCTTTCATTCTGTTGTTTAGAAGTCACATGCCTCCACAAGACTGTAAACTTATGAGGAGTGTTTTTATTTATCTTTCATTTGTTCAAACAGCATATATTTATTGTGCAGCTCTTTCATGCTGGGCGCTGTGCCAGGCACATAAGGTTATAGTTTTTCACAAGATAGACAGTCCCTGTCCTCATAGAGCTTTCGCTTCCCTTAGCTTCTTATACATAGTTGGCTTTGCTTGTCAAGTGATGTGGACATTAGCTTAACAGAAATCACTAAATTAACACCATTTAAGATAGCATTTGGCACCCCACTCCAGTACTCTTGCCTGGAAAATCCCATGGATGGAGGAGCCCAGTAGGCTGCAGTCCATGGGGTCGCAAAGAGTCGGACATGACTGAGCGACTTCCCTTTCACTTTTCACTTTCATGCATTGGAGAAGGAAATGGCAACCCACTCCAGTGTTCTTGCCTGGAGAGTCCCAGGGATGGGGGAGCCTGGTGGGCTGCCGTCTATGGGGTCACACAGAGTCGGACACAACTGAAGTGACTTAGCAGCAAGATAGCATTAAAACATTTCAGGTTCCAGTGTCTCTAATAAATATCTGGCTATTATTAGGACAGACTGAGTAATATTGACATCAGTGGAGTTTAGACTCAAGACTATAATTAGAAAAGTTAAAAAATGTTACTTTTCTTTCTGAAAGAGAGTATCTAATTACGGTTTTTCTTTAGTAATTAAAAAACTTTGATGCATAATTTGCAAAGTACTGGCAAAGGAAAAGAACAACTATCTGTATCTCATTATTGCTCTCTTTACAACATGTAAGAGGCAGCAGCAGCAACTGCCACAGGTGAAAACAATTACTGTCCTGGGCCTGAATAAAGAAAATCTTGTTGCTTTCTATTGAGTTGGCTTTCTTTACAGGTGTCATACACAAGAAGAATAAGACTTTAATACAAGTTTTTATAGTTTGGGAATTAGGAAACTTAAGAACCTCTGTATAGAGCTTGGGAGCTACGGGTGGAATTTGCCTAGAGCATTGTTAAATTTTGTGACTTGTGTTCTCTGAGGATTCTTCTGCCCGACTTCTCTCGTTTGTAGAGGGCAGAACCACCCTAATTTGAAACTGGAGAAGCTTGGAGAAGGCTCTGTCTGCCCAGATAGCCTCAGTCTCCTGAAGAGTTCACACATGGCAGTGAACTAGAGTGGAAACTCACTATAAGATTTTGAGTTTGGAGTTTTGATTTGCCTGATTTCCTGTTGTATCCTGTGTTTTCCAGTAGAAAAATGAAAATCTTGGGTTTTCCTAATGTAGAACCAATTCACTTTACCAAACACTGACATATTTTTCACACATGGACAACTGAGTCACACTGTATATAAGGCTTTCTGCTGGAAAGACCAAACATACTCTGGCATCAATTTTATTGAGATAAAGCATAAATACTACTAGCTCATGTTAATATGTTTTTTTAAGCAAAGGAACAACACACTATCAGTTTGGTGCTTCTATTTTTTCTATTCCATCAAGAGCAAGTTATTTCCAATTTGCATCTTAAACTCTCCGTTATTTTTTATGCTTGCTCTACAGCTGAGTAAAGACTTTTTTTTGAGATTTGTGACAATTCTCTTGGCTTGGACTTTGAAGCATGTCTTGGCCTTAGAGACTGTTTATGGTCATTCATACACGTTTGTTCCTTCAAAATGTAACTAGGCTTGTGAGAGTCAATTTTGTGCATTTCAACATTAAGTTCTATTTATTATGATTTATGGGATGAGAAATTGGGTTACATGGCTTCCTAACATCCCACTAAGTAGTATGGCTTTTGATTTTAAGTGATTTACATTATTCTTTTCCAATTGGAACTGTCATACTGCATTAACAATTTCTTTCAGAATTCCATTAATAAATCACAGATTTTCACTGCTAGTATTCCATTGCTTATTCCTAATGACACCCCTTTCTAGTTGGTTTTGCAAGCTCATGGAGTATTTAAAAACAAATTCTCACAATGCACTTAGAACATTCGGTTCCGACCAGATACCTTGGAACTATAGCGCTTTCAGAGTTCTTCCGCCACTCCCGCAATACCAAATGTAGCTTCCTTTAGTGTCTTTTAGGGTTTTCCAGGGCTCCCCTGGCCTCGGGCTGGGAGAGCGGGAAGAGCTCATCGGTTAGTTTGAAGGCAGGCAGGCTGTACAGACAGCTTTTCCCAGACTTTCCCAGCTCCGGTTTTTCATGCATACCAGCAGAGCCGCTTTTTTCCTCCAGTGATTGAAACCATCTGGACTGCAGGGGCGTCACGTGTGTATGAGAAAATGACATAAAGTTTCAGACCCTCTTGTGTTTTGCTCCAGACCCAAACAGTTACTTGGTTTGATGGTCCGAGGTGAGGGCCGGTCCAGTTTAAGGACCAACTCCTCATCCTGTTCACCCCCATCTTCCCATCCCCAGCGCCCTCCCTCTCCAGCTTTGCGCACTCTCAGCGCGGTTTTCTTGTTCCCTCCAGAGCCTCCGAGCATACCCCTCCGCCGGGCTCCAGCAGCCCACCCTCCCTGTCTCGGGTGGAGGCACACCTCCTCCACGCCCCCTCCACTCAAATCTGTGCTCCCTCCCTTTTCTCTCGCTTCAGCCCGGCCGCAGCCCCGGGCGCGGATGCCCGCCCGACGACCGCCCTCTCTCCCCGAGCGGCTCCTCCTCCGGGCTGCGCGGCTGCAGGCAAGCCCCCATCCTTGCGAGCACCCAGCCCGGCTGGGGGGCTCAGAGGTAAGTGCGTCCCGGCCGCCGCCCAGGCTTTCCCTGCCCGTCTTCCCTCCAGGAGGTTGCTTGCTGGCCTGAGTGCCCTTGCTCCAGGCCGGGTGGCGGGCAGGAGGGGCGCCGGTTCCGGCTCTGCCGCGCCCTGCCCTGCGGCTGCAGTCTGAGCCCTTTCCCCGCTATTCACCACTCTGCCCCCGAGGTGTTCCAGTTCGGTGAGTATTAGCGATCCCCGGCCTCTGAAGGCGCAGAGGAGCAGGGTTGGTGGGGGCTGCCCTCCGGGCGGTCCTGGCAAACCTTGCTTCCCGGCTCCGCTGGGGCGCGCAGTTGGGGGTGGGGAACATGGAGCCGAGGGTCTGGGGAAGCGCAGAGCTCGTGTGCGAGGAGGAGACCGAGGTCTGGGCGGTCCTGGTAGTGGGCTCTGAGCGAGCCCCTTGATGCGCCCTAGCTGCTCGGCCGCTCTTACCTGCAGCTGTGGTAGTTTGTGTGCAGGCTTCTTCCAGAACACACACACACACACACACACACACACACACACACACACACACACGCACACACACGGAACTCAAACAAAGGAAAATTAATTTTGCTCTCTATCACTTTATGATTACCTTTACTTTTTTTTTGCTGTTCATTTGAAGTGTACAAAGTATTGAAACTGCATTTTTAAGTGACCCAAGACCAAAGGAACACACTTTAGCCAACGTTTATGCTCCCTGATTAAAGAATTTCGTAGTTTGTAGAATTCAAGAGACTGAACGTTTTCAAGTTTTATAAAGAGAGATTGCATTTTCCTGTGGTCTTTATGAGAATGTGGTTTACCTGTGTGAAACAGCTTCACTAAGTAAGAGAATTTCGCTTAAGGCTGCCTCAGTCCACCTCTTGCTTTATCCTGATGAGGCTGTTTCTTCTGTTTGGACGGCAGGGTCTTGGGAATGGTGAAGGGGTCATTATTCCTTCTACAGGGCTGTTTTGAGCTAGTGCTTATGTTCAAGTTCCTCAGTTGGCCATCTTAGGATAGGGCCACCAAGTTAAAACCCCAGTAACTGTATTACTGTTTTTTTTTTTCTTCTTCTTCCCAGGTAATATTTTCAGAAGGTGAATCCCTTTGTTGATGAGGTTTTTCAGAAATAGGAGTTTCTAAGGGATCAGAAATAGTCTAATTTCAGAAAGCTAATCAAAGATAGAGACCAGATTGCTCAGTCTGTCTCCCATGGTGAATTAGGGACAGCACAAAGCAAGAGCTAAACAGAACCTGTTGAATGCATGGAGTGAATTAAAGCTTCTTGGACTCTGCCGGCTTGTCTGAGGGTTCCCTTGTGACTACATAGATTAAGGCTTCATTTTCATTTACCCAATAAATATTACCCTTGGAAAAACTCCCCAAAATATGTGGGAGGTTTTCTCAAGCGTATATGGAAAGTGGTATTATCCCCTAATTGGGCCAGAAGGGCTCCCATCATTGGTAGACAACCCCAAGGCAACTGTTTCTTTGAAGTATTTTTTCTTGACCACTTAAATTGTTATTGGCTTGATGATTGATTAAAAACTTTGCTTTTGGGTTTGTTGACTTGTCGGGAAAAGAGGAGCTACATAGAGAGAAGAATGAAGTGTTTAAATCCATTGGCCTAAAATATAAGAAGCTCAGAGGAGAAAATGATCATGAGCCAGGGTAACTTTATAGAAAAGATTTCAGTTAGGCATTGAAGCAAAGCATGGTTCTGAAATCAGTGGAAAGTTGCTGGGGAGAATTTTCAAGAGAGAAGAGAGTAGACCTTTTGGACTGGAGCTAGGGAGAGAAGCGGTGCTTACTGAGCATCATCTCCTCTGTGCCATATGCCATGTTCTGTCTTCCACCCTCTAGGGCTATGGCATAGGTACTGCTCTTCTTGTTTTAAAGAGAAGTGGCTACACAGATAGGTCGCCTGTTCAGGATCGCATAAGTGGTAAGCGGTGGAGCTGGAATTCCTGCTCCCTGTGGTCTGACTCTAAAGGTTGTCCTTCCCCAGGGACAGTGGCAGGTTCAGCTAAAGCAGACCGGTCAGCTTGAATTCTGGCTTAGGAGCTGGGACTTCATCCTATTACTCTGTCTGGCTTTTAAAGATTTTTGAGAAAGGAAATGATGGGTAAAGCAGTGTTTTTAGAAGATTATTATGACATCTGTGTATAGGAATGTAACGTGCTTATCTTAGGTAACCTGCAAGATGTAGTTCTTAATTGGCAGCCTAAAGAGAGTGAGTGTGGTCAGGATATCTCGGTGTGTAAATTTCCACCTCGTTCCCCCTACCCTTTGATGGCTTCGTTCACTGGGTGAGAACCGATTGCACAGACTACAGGGCTGCCAGGGATCAGAGAAGCGCTGGGTCCGAGCAGGTGAGCGTTGGCATGGAATGTGTACGTGGAGCTCCACGACTGCTGGTTTGTCCTTTATGTTTCCACGTGGTTCACAGTGCTCCTTTCCTGGCTACCCTGGGGTAGAGATCAATGTTGTAATTTGTTTGAGAGCCTAAGTGGCAAAGTTGAACCCCCAAACTAGGGCCTCTGCCCTAAAATGTTAAGTTGAGATGCCCTTTCCTTTCAACATTCCCTTGCTTCTTAAAAATGCCAAAATGTAAAACTTGGCACCAGCAAGATGAAAATGAATTGAAATTACCTTTTTATTAATAAGACCAGTTAAGAAAAAAAATGTAGATTTATTTTACTTTTTTGTTATGGAGGAGCAATAGGTTGCATTTGGGTAGTTACTGTGTAGAAATTTAGAAGGGATCGGAAAGCCAGGATTTTGAGATGTGCAAAGCTCTTTCTACTCTGCCGCATTTCCTACCAGTTAATTGTGTTGTTCTCTTGTCCAGCTCGGGAGCTTGCAGGGCCATCCACTGCCCAAGTTTATAGCCAGGCCCTTTGATTCTCTGCAGATAATGGGCACAGGAAGGGCAGCAGTGGGTGGAGCCATTTTGCTAGAATTGTCTCCCACTTTGAATGCAATCTCGATTTCTTACTCTTCCTTGTGAACCTCTAGGCCTTTCCTCTGAATGTGTCAGCGCTCTGAAGACTTGGTTCTTAGGCCAAGGGAGATCAGGTAACAGGCAATGAGACAGAAAAGGGCAGCTGACAGAAAAATCGCTTATCAACTGGAGAAGTTTTGTTTTATTACTAAACTCATGTTAGAGTCAACCATGTTTTTTTGTAAAATAAAAAGACGCAAAATGGGCTTCCTTGGTGGCTCACGGGTGAAGAATCTACCTGCAGATGTAGGAGACATGGGTTCGATCCTTGATCTGGGAAGATCCCACGTGCCACAGAGCAACTAAGCCTGTGCATCACAACTGCTGAGCCTGTGCTCGAGAGCCCGGGAGTCACAGCTGCTGAAGGCCACACTCACTGGAGCCTGTGCTCCACAAGAGAGGCCACCACAATGAGAGGCCCGTGTATTGCAAGTAGAGACTAGTCCCTGCTCACTGCAACTAGAGAAAAGCCCTCAGAGCGATGAAGACCCAGTACAGCAAAAATTTAAAAAAAAAGTTGCAAAACTAAAATTTCATCTCAGTTCTTCAAATTACCTTGAGGAGCCTCTAACTGGAGAGCTTGCCCTATTGAATGAGGCTTTGGTTTGTGAAATTCTCACCAGCGGCTCTAAATGTGTCAGGATGTGACTCAGTTTGGGTTTGGACCTCCGAGGAATTTGCCCCCTTGAAGTAGGGAATTTAGAGTCCAAAGATATGGGGTAAGGTTCCAGCTTTGCCGTTTGTTCAGAAGTGTCTGGAATTCGATGTTTCTTAGCTCAGTTCATCTAGTTCTTCTAGATCAGAGTAATCTCCCAGGATGAACCCATAGTTCCCTGGCTCCTTCTCCCATTTCGTATCTTGTTGTCTCTTGAAACCCATTTTATCTGTGGCCTGTGGTTGTAGACGAGAAAGGAAAACTATCTAGGACTTTTCTCCAGAGAACGGCAGATCTTTGGGTATGGATTTCTGTGAGAATGCTCTTGAGGTTAGTTTTGAGAGTTGGGGGTCCCAAGAAGAGACTTTGGCAGTGCTCTTGTTTAAATGTCAGAGATGTTTTGGTTGCATTTTTGGCTCATTGCTTACACAGTTGTTAGTGTTTTTATATTTGGTAAGCATCTATCATTGTTATAATTTATTAAAGGAATGATTTACATTTTCCAAGATAGCTAAAAGCTTAGAAAAAGAGGACTAGAATATCCTTTTGATACTCAGATGTAATCTCCTAGAGTAGTAGAACCATTTGACTATTTTAACCCACTCCAACTCCACCTCTAATTATCCTTAAATCTCCACCTCCAGATATTCTTAAATCTTTCTCAAGAGATTTGCCCTTTCTCAAGAGACTTCACAATCTCTCCAGGAAATGTTTCCTGAGCTTTCCAGACTGATGATCATACATTATCTCTTTGTAGTTAGCCTGACCTTTTTTTTTTTTCTCTTAGTGTTTCTTGCTTTTACTCTTTTCTCATGCCTCTTATTGCACAATTGTTCACAGTGTGGGCGTATTGTCTTTCTTGGACCCTAATGTCAGCTACCAGAAATGTAGATTGCCCCTTCTGTACCCATCTTTTCATTCCCTTTTTCTGGCTAAACAAGCTGAGTTGCTTTCTAGACCTGTGCTTATACGTGTTGTTTTGTGTGTTGTTTTATGCAGTAAGTCAGTGTCAGATATGTTGGCAATTAGAGCTTTCAGATTGAAGGATGCTTTTTGGAAATAAAATGTGCTTTTTTCCTCCCTTATCAGCCTGAGTGGTTGTGGAACATATGTAAACACTGGAGAGGATCTTTAAAAAAAAAAAAAAATTATCACCAAAAGAATTTTACCCAAGTCTTTTAAGGACTGAAAAAGAATCCAGCCTTTGTAAGATTGTAGTAAAAGTAACAGACTAACCCAATTAAGGCCTTTCTAGAAGTGTGGGAATCATTTGTTCAAACCAGAATCTAGGACCCCTGAGTAAATATGATAGAAATAATCTGCTTAACCCTTTATAACAACATAAGAAAGAAAACCTCTTTGAATGGGCCTCTTGTGATAAAGCGCCATAGTGATGAGAGCATGCTGAGAGTCTTGGTGGTCAGTTTTCTGAAAACTGCTTTGAGTGGGCCAGTGTCACTGTTGGTGACTTCCTTTGATATGAATTTGAGATCTTGGGTGTTAATTTGAATATAGTTTGAAGTTTGAATATAGAATACTTGTGAATTTTTTTATCCCCTCTCCCTGTTCTTTCCTTTCTTGAAGGCTAGATTGGAGTATTTCCTTTTAATGAAAATTAAAAGGAGTATTAAATGGAGTATTTCCTTCCTTTTAATGAAGGAGTCGATGTCTTAGGATATTTTGTCAGACACTAGTCTTCAGGAAGCATTGTTCATCCACTCTGGTGTTCAGCATTACTGAATATCTGCCATGAACATAGCACATTGGCGAGTGCTTTCAAGCATCTCTTTGTCCTCTTGTTGCTTTTCTTCAGTAAACATGCTTGATACAAGGAGTCTGATGAATTGAGGAATGGGTAGAGTAAAGAAGTTACATGGGAAGTAATTTTTGGATAACCCTGGTTGGAGTATTGCTGTGGGGATCTGATCTAGATGCTGAGATTACTCCTGATAAAGAGTTTCAACCTGTGAGCGTATATTTTCTAGTAAGTGAACAGGGTTCAGTCAGTTATTTTTGCTGCTAGTCATGTTAGGTTACGTTTACAGTTGCCGGGAGCGCCACTTAAATGTGGTAGCTCCTGTATTAGAAGGTACCCAATGGGTTAGTAGCAAGGATTGCCTGGAGAAGTTTTTCCTAAAACTCTGGTCTTGGCACTTGAGCCAAGGATGGATGCTAGGTGCTTAGACCCAAGGGGCTTCTACACAACCAGAATGATCCTAACACTGGGATCCAAAGGGAATAGAGGCTCCCCTGAAACTTTGTATCACTATAGGAGGGGATCAAAGCTGTTTGCTTCTCAGTAGATGTTAGAATCTATACACACAGGTCTTGGGATGAAGAAAACCAGCTTACAAATGACTATATAGTGCTATATAGGCTTAGGAAGAGGATGGAAAAACAGGATTAAAGGTCAAAGTGGAAAAACAGGATTTAAGGTCAAAGTGTTCATTTGAGTCTTTAATGTCCAATTTATCAGAGATAAACCACTGTGTGGGTTTTGTTTTGCTGTTTTTGTTTTTCTCTACATCTGTGTTTTGACGGATCACTGCCTTGAATTAGACTAGGATTTAGGACCAAAGTGTTTATACAGAAAGTGATAGCAGTCATGGGAGATGGACAGAGGCCACTTTGTATCTTAATTCAGGTGGACCATTTTTAAAACCCCCCATAAGCAGCTCAGCAGTCCAAATTAGTTAGCAGTAGCTTTGCTGAAAGGTATTGGTAAAATAACATCTAGCAGCCTTTTGTCTGTTCCAGGTTTAGATATGAGTGAGAAAGCCAATTTGGGAGCAATTTCATATGCTCCGCTCTGCCCACATTCAAGTCGCCTACGTGGTTCCCATATCCTTGTCACTGGTACTGGTCCCTGGGGGGCCAGGGGCAGATCTCAGGATCTGAGGCTCAGACGTGGTTGAAACCACGTCAACAGCTGGTCCTGGTGGGTCAGCCTTATTTTCTGTGGTTATCATCAGGGCTGAGGGTGTGGGGAGGAAGGTGGGTGGGACAGGGAAGACAAACAGAAGGGTATGTAGTTCCTTGGAAACTAAGCAAAGCAACAACCTCTTAGGACTTCTTTTCCCCCCTCATTGACTTGTACTTTTGTTCTGTTGGAAACTCTTGTCACTTGAGGTCATTTTGTAAATACTCATAGTCACTAGCTGAACGCACTGTGACGCCTACACAGTGGTGGGAGGATCCCTCCTCGATGGTTCTCTGGATGTGTGTTTGGTCCATTTTCTTTCCCTCTTTTTCACCTCAGTTTTGATGCTTTTTGTTTGTTTGTTTGTTTGGTTTTTAAGGAATGAAATTTGGCTTCAATGTCCAGGTTTTTTTGGGGTTTTTTTATTTTTGGCTTATGGAGACTAGGGGCAGGGGGCCAGAGTGTGACATGTTGCTGGATAGGAGAGGCTTTTACACCTAGACAAATCTCCAGGAAAGAAGAGACAGAAAAGTTTCCACATAGAGCACAAGGATTGGAAGTCAGAAGGGAAAATGGCCTGGCAGGTGCTTTGGCCGTTGTGACTATCGCAGCTAAGGTGGGCCTGATGGTTGGATGATGGGATAGTGCTAAAGATATCATGTAATCCACATCGTTCCTTGAAGATTTTTTTTTCCTTAAGAGAAAGTATAGTTCATTGACTTTAAAATTTTTAGTTTATGTGATGTGTCCACAAGTAAGTTTCCAACACCCTGGTATGTGTCTGACCCTATGCCAGGCATGGTAGTGGGTATACGAGTATGTGAAAAAAAAAAAGAAACCAAACCAGTCCTGAACTTAGAACAGATAACTGTTGCCTCCAGGCAAGAGTACTGGAGTGGGTTGCCCTTTCTTTCTCCAGGGGATCTTCCTGATGCAGGGATCGAACCCGGGTCTCCTGCATTCCAGGCAGACACATTAGCCTCTGAGCCACCAGGGAAGCCCCTGAAGATCTCTATAAAGTATTAAATTATCAAGCTTTAACTCATGAGCCACAGGGTTTGTGGCCCTGGATAAGGCTTAGGACATGCAGGTTTATGGAAAACCCTCGGGTTGAATGGAGGACTTTGGAGATGTTGGAGAGCCCCAAGGGTCACTCCAGCCCCCTTTTCTTCTTTATCTGCCCTTTCCCCAGGTGATCCCATGGCTTTAAAGCACTGGCGTTTATAGAATGTTTACTTTGTGCCAGATTCTGTTCCAAGGGCTTTACACGAATTAGTGTAATCTTCAGATAGCTTTGTGATATAGGTACTGTCATCCTCACTTAAAAGTGTGGAAGCTGAGGTCAGAGAGATGAACTTCCTCGGGATCACGCCGTTTATAAACTGAAGAGTCAAGATGTGAGCTTAGTTGGAGGCTGGATGCCAAGCCCTTGACTGATTTTGTTTAACCTTCTAATTGGTCCTGAACTCCTCTACCCCATCCCTTCTCCACATAGCAACCAAGCTATTATGTTTGTCCCCTACTTTAGCCTTCATAAGGATTCCTGCCCATTACACTTAGAATTCACGCTTATAACCAAGTCCTTACGTGCTCTAGCCCCTAGCCCTCCCACCTACTCTGTGTCTTCTGTCTCAGAGCCTTTGCCCTGCAGCTGAGGTGCTCTTCTTGAATATTGCCAGTTTGTACTCTCAGTTCATTCAGGTGATGGCTCAAACGCGCCACCTCTGGGAGACGTTCCCTAACCATATGAAGTAAGCTAATCTTAGTCAGTCTTTAATCTGTGCTTTGTTTTTATCCCTAAAATTGCATTACGTATTTGTGTGTTTTTCCTGTCTGCTTTTACAAAAATAAACAAATGCTATGAGGTTAGGGAGTTGGTCCATCTGTTTACTGGTATCTTTACTTTTCAAAACAGGACATGGAAAGTTTTCTATAAATATTTGTTAAATGAATAAATGGTGTCATATGCATTTGATGTGCGTGTTTAACATAACTTTACTTGGATAAAAAGTGAAGTAGAAAGGGGTATACAGGTGATATACACAGGTCTGGGTCTTACTTGGGAAACCTGGCGTGCTGCAGTCCATAGGGTCACAAAGGGTTGGACACGACTGAGTGACTGAACTGACTGGGTCTTACTTGGCTTTATATTTATTGCCAAAGATTTGCCGTAATATCTGGCCCAAAAAATACTCAGAAAATCTTAGCTGAATGAATGCACTGTTTGATTTGTTTTGAATTCCAGACATAGGAGTTCAGTGGAGGGAGAGAATAGTGTGGTCTGGAGTGCTTTAGGACTTACAGACTTTTGAAGAAGAGATGGATTTGGTTGGTCATATAGGAATCATAGAGTAATTTTTCTTAAACTAGAAGGATTGTTAAGATGATCTGGTTCAATCTTTCTGTTTATAGATAGAGAAACTGAGCCTACAGAGGCAAAGGACATGTCCAAAGGTACACTGCTAGTGTATGCCAAAAATGTCTGGAATCCAGATATTTTGATTGTTAGGTCAGTTCTCTTTCCTCTACACAGTGATTTTGGCTTGTGTGGGATAGAAATTAGGATGGAAATTAGGCCTAATTGAATCAACAGGTTTGTACAAGAGATCCATGGGAGATATGATGAACTGAATAAGGTGAAGACCAGATCCTGGAGGATCTTGAACGTTATCTTGAAGACTTTAAACTCAGAATGACAGGGAAGCATACGGAGTGCTTTAAGTCTTGTTCTGTCTTTTCTCCCCCAGTGAAGGTGATGTAGGTATGTAGGTATGGAGAATAGATTGGAGTTGAGGAAGGAAGTGGAAGGAACCTTGAGGAGTTTGGAGGCCCTTGTAACAGTTCAGGTGTTAGTGCAGTTAGGGGCCTAGTTGCATTTCGGTTTGCTTTTAGAAATTTGTAGGAGGTTTTGAAGATGACACTCAATTCTTTGGTAAGATGGGTGTACCCAGAATTCTTAGAGAGAGCATGGGAGTAAGAAGCCTGGAGAACTGGCTTTTTACCTTAATTCTGTATATGGTTGTAAATGACATTTTAGGATCTAAGTGATGATTCCTCTTCAGGCAGCTGAGCCTGGAAAGTAGAGGTAGAAGTTAACACTATACTAGTGTGAAAATAGTGATGGAGGGAGGGGGAAGGGCAGAAGGAGCAGATGGACAGTGAATGGGATCAGCTTCCAAGGAGGGCCTGGACATCTCTGTCGGAGGAGCTATGTTGTGGCTAGGGAGTCAGGCCTCCAGGGACCGCAGCCTCATACTGTCATTTTAGGACTCAAGAGGCCAGTGGAAGTAAGATCTGCCTGCTGGACCCACAAATGCTTTGGGTGAATGGGTTGTGCTAAAGCCCGGGCCCATACATGTATCCATGTAGATTTTCAGCCAGGGCTGATGAGAATAGATTGATACAGTCCTTACCAGGCCAATGAATTGGCACAAAAGTTTATTCCATCCTCAGGAATCTTTTTCCATCTTTAAGGAAAAACTTTAAAAGTCAGCAAGAAAGTGAGAACACAGACCTTCAGATAATATCTCATACTGGATCTGAGAGTTTGGGTTGCAGGAAAAAATCTGGTCCTAGAGTATTCAACAATTACTTACTGAGCAAGACCTGTTAAATACCAGATGGTATGCTAAGTGTTGGAGCTTTAATCTTTTGATCATATTGCATCAAATGTTGTTGATACAGAATATTAACATTTGGTTCTATTTTACATTAAGTTCTTTAAGCCCCTTGGGAACTCTCCAGGCAAGAATACTGGAGTGGGTTGCCATGCCCACCTCCAGGGGATCTTCCCAGCCCAGGGATCAAACCCAGTTCTCCTGCATTGTGGGTGGATTCTTTGCTGTCTGAGCCACCAGGGAAGCCCCAAAAGTTATATAGCTCGGTCCATAAGTCCTCAGTTAGTTCAGACTACTCACTTAAGCTTGCATTCACTTGTTAAATGTGTACTGTGTAATAGGCAATATACTGAATGCTGAGGCAGTTTTGAAGAAAAAAAGAATTGGTAAGGGTACTCAACTGGTTGACTGGAATTTGTTGGGTAGATCTGGCAGCTTCCAGTTTGCTGGGATTGCTGACCAGGAGAGTGCTCTCAGCAGCAGTGTACCCCTTCACTTTTTCTGCCCCCACTGGGCCCTCCCCTCTCTCCCTGACCTCTGTGCCTGGCCTGACTTTAAATTTAAGAGAAATGAAAATTAGCTTCTTTGCATGAAGTGTGGGAAGTTCCACTGGGGCAGCACTTCCTGATGAAACCCTCTAAGTTTGAAGTCTTTCCAGAAGAATTTCTCCTGCTTGAGTTAAGCCCAGAGAAGAGCGTTCTCCACAGGGGCTTTTTCCCTTCCTCTGAAAACTCCTTTACCTGCAGTGTGGGCACAGGGCACATGGCCTGTGTTGTTTCTCAGGCTCTTTACTTCTGCCTGCTTCCATGGCTCTTTGGGGATGTTGTTTTCTGAGGATGAATGACAAAAATGAGAGGGAGGCAATCATGCTAATTTTTCCCATCGTTTGGAAAAAGCAGCTGCTCAGAACAAAAGAAGACAGATGTAGAAGAGGAGTGTTTTTTTGTTTTTCAAGAGGAGTGTTTTATTGAGCCCTTGGATTGCTATCCAGAGTGAGGTTGTTTTCCCCTCTTTTTCTTGGCATCTGGAGCCAGCTTGTATACTGTATGAGGTTTGCTCTGTTTTCTTCATGTCTGTGGACTTCTTTAATAGAAAACTACAAAATACGACATTACCTTCAACTTTAAATTGGTTCTTTAAAAAATGTAACGTGTGCATTGTAGTACACTGTAAAAAATTAAGTTTCACTTTCCCAACACCCAGAGATCACCACTATTAATATCTTTGTGCACCCTCTTCTAGATCTTTCTCTATGCATATCTATGTACATGTTTGTATTCTTTGCTTTTCACCAAAGCAAGATCACACTAGACATACTATAATTCATTGTTTTTTTTTTATTATCTCCACTTTTCATGTTCTGTGGATTTGTATTTTAACTAACACCCAGTCCATGGTTCAGATCCCCCTGTTGACCCCCAAGTATCCTATCATTTTTTTCCATACTGACATTGAACCTGTAACCTCACACTGTATCTGGTTGTTACGTCCTTTAAGCTTCGTTGAATCTAACTGAGTCAGTCCTTTTGTATATTATCTTGTTGAAGAATTATCCTTAATAGGTTCCTGACTCTGACTTGCGCATCGCCAAGAGGCTTGCAAATATCGTTTAATTCTTGTGACAACACTAAGAAGCATGTTTTGTTATTGCTTGTTTTTGTATACTCTCTTCCTGTGAGGTGCTATTCCCCAGGGATTCGACTATTTCCTTTACGTCAGAGACTATATCACCTATATCTCAGTAGTCACCTTAAGAGCCTGAACTCTTGAGCCAAATGGTCTGGGTTCATATCCTGTTTCTACTGCTTATTGTATCTGGTCCTGGACAAGTCATTTAACTTCTTCATGCCTCAGTTTCCTCATCTGTAAAATGGGGTACTAATAGTGCCTACCTCATAAGGTTTTTGTGAAGTTAGATGAGTTAATATATGTAAAGTATTCAGAACTACCTGACATATAGTTAGTGTATGTAATTATTGCTTTTGGACAGCTGGGTGACCCACAAGCACCTCAGACTTTATGTTTTGAGAAATGGAGTATTTCCTGCCATATCAGTAAACAAGGATGTCACAGTCATCAGTGATAGCAGCCCTCCACAGTGAGCTGGTAAGCCCTAAGGGCACTCAGGAAGGAGAAGAATGCCTGAGATTTAGCAGCCATCCCCTATGGTGAGCCCTAGGTGAAAAACACAGGATTCTGGCCCAGGATAGTTGAAATGCATGTGAAAGGAATGATTTCCGTGAGCCCAGACTCTTGCATCCTCCCATACAAAGAAAAGTGCTGAATTCCTTAATTTGGGATTTCTGGTTTTCTTTAATTAACAATAATCTTTTGATGTTCAGACTGTCTTCACTGTGTTGCAAAACTTCTGTCTACCCCAGCTGCCCCCTCACCTCCTCAGAAGAGTTCTGTCAGGGTTACTTGAAATGCTGTCTTCCGTCTCGAAAGTCCTAAAAATGCCCACTGAATAAAACTATTACTCTCAACTTTAAGGTTGTGACTGTTTTTTAAGCTGACATTTCAATACTCATCTCCAGAAAGCTGCGCTTCGTTCTGTTTTCACCGGCTCCTTCACAGAGTTGTCTCTGATTTCTCCTCTCTCAATAATCACACTCATAAAGTCTTGTCAGTCCATTTCCCAAAAGTCCTCCTTGCTCTCTTGCTGCCTCCAATCCATTTAAAGTCTTGAGCATCTTTTTCCTGGAATGCAGTTTTAATGTTTCAGAATGCCTGCCCCTGGATGTTCTTCAGTCAATCTCCCAAGCTGCTTCCAGAGTGAGCTTTCTGAAATACAGGTCAATTACCATACTTCCTTACTAAAAACTCTTCCTTTTTCATGAGAAATAACATACAGTAAAGTGCACAATGAATTTTAAGCCAGCTTTTTCACTTTCCTCTCTTATCCTCATCAAGAGGCTCTTTAGTTCCCCTTTACTTTCTGCCATTAGGGTGGTATCCTCTGCATATCTGAGGTTGTTGATATTTCTCCTGGCAATCTTGATTCCAGCTTGTGATTCATCCAGCCCAGCATTTCACATGATGTACTCTGCATAAATGTTAAATTAACAGGGTGACATGGCTTGCTTCTTGGAAGTAAAGCTATGACAAACCTAGATAGTGTATTAAAAAGTGGGGACGTCACTTTGCCGACAGAGGTCTTTATAGTCAAGTTATGGTTTTTCCAGTCTTGTATAGATTGGACCATAAAGAAGGCTGAAGAATTGATGCTTTCAAATTGTGGTGCTGGAGAAGACTCTTGAGAATCGTTGGACAGCAAGGAGATCAAACCAGTCAATCCTAAAGGAAATCATTTGGAAGGAATATGTGCTCAAGCTGAAGCTGCATTAATTTGGCCACCTGATGTGAAGGGCAGACTCACTGGAAAGGCCTTGATGCTGGGAAAGATTGAAGGCAAAAGAAGAAGAGGGTGGCAGAGATGACACGGTTAGGTAGCATTACTGACTCAATGGACATGAATTTGAGCAAACTCGAGGAGGACAGGCGTTCTGTAGTTCATGGGGTCGCAAAGAGTCAGACACAACTTAGCCAACAACAACAACAAAAAGTGCACAAATATTAAGTGTGTAGCTTAATGATCTTTAACATTTGTGTTTGCCCAAATAACTATTACTCAGATCAAGAACATTTTCAGGGAAGTTTGCTTTTTGTGTCTTCCCAGGGAGTATCTGCATCCTTAGCCCTAACCATTCTTCTGTGACCATTTAAAAAAAATCTTTTCTTAATCTTCATGTAAGTGCATCACAAATGTTCTTTATTGAATCTTCTTTGACAGGATAATTCCAAACTCATTTAATGTGACATTAAAAAATCTTTGTCATCTGGCTTTTACTTCAGGTCCTCCGTGCCTGGCTTCCCCTTCCTGCCATGCTGAAATGGCCTGTGGTTTGCCAACACAGGCTCTTGCTGCCTTTCATTTCTGCACTTGATATTCTCCTGCTTTTCTGACTTAATTCTCTGGCACATTCAGTTCTTACAAATGTAGATATCCTTATTTACATTTTCCTAGGGTAGTAAAATGAGGCCCACCCAGGGTCTATTCCTCATACAAGTTTTGTACCTTAGTAGCAATGAGCAGGCAATGGCACCCCACTCCAGTACTTTTGCCTGGAAACTCCCATGGACGGAGGAGCCTGATGGGCTGCAGTCCATGGGGTCGCTAAGAGTTGGACATGACTGAGCGACTTCACTTTCACGCATTGGAGAAGGAAATGGCAACCCACTCCAGTGTTCTTGCCTGGAGAATCCCAGGGATGGCGAAGCCTGGTGGGCTGCCGTCTATGGGGTCGCACAGAGTCGGACACGACTGAAATGACTTAGCAGTAGCAGCAGCAGCAATGGGCAGACTGAGATTAGTGCTGGGGTCTGAGGGTTCTTTTCCCCTCTTGAGAGGAAGTTCATTCAACTCCTTGGTTGAAGCCTTTAGCTTGTCACTTGAAAGGGTGACTCCAGTTTTGGAATTAAATTTTGAGATCCTTGGGCCAATAAACAGTTTTTTTTCTTCTGGTTTGTGATTTGTTTATATGAAAAGCTTTTACAGATTTTTGCAAATTAAGTCAAACAACACATTTACATAATAACCCTTGTTATACAGAATTCAACTGTGTAAAATTCTATGGTCCTGGAAAAAGAAGCGTGTAAGGTCACTCTTCTGGCACATCTGGTACTGGGAATTCTTTTGCTTTCATGATGACAGGGCTTCTATTAATAGAGATCAAAATAGTACTATGAAATGAAACTGTATGTGGTCTTAAAAAAATTGATTACAGTTTTTTGTTGCTTGTTTGGAGCATTTGTTCAGCAAAGTGCTGTACTAGAGACCTGATTCCGTTTTGCTTAGAGCAGATTGAACAAACTCCAAAAGGGTTGATTCGACCCTCTACAGAAACACGAGGCCTTGAGATGAGTGGTTTTTCCACATTTTAATATTTTCCAGGATGACACTGAATGCCTTGCCCTTAGAGAACCCTGAGCCAGCTAATAATTCTTCTAGGCTCTTGAGAAGGAGAAGTGGGAGATTTATACTATTAAATAGGTGCCCAGACCTTTCCAAAAGAGCCTGGAAAGGAATTGTGGAAGAGATGGAATGTAACTAGCAAGGCAAGATAGGGAAAGCCTCATGACTTTTGAGTTCTTGTGGGAAAAGATTGGACTTGTCTTCATTTTTTCCAATTCTCTGTTTTCAAAATACTCTCTGAAAAGCCTTGCTCTCGGGGGATATTAAGAGGGAATGCTTCAAGGAAGGACTGAGTCAGTGCAAAGACCTACTCTGTGCCAGTCACTACTTGATATGTTCATAAATTCTGCTAATTGTCACAAAGACAAGGAAATGATGATGCAGAGAAATTAAGGAACTTTCCCAGGGTCCCGAATTTGAACCCAGGTTCATTAGATGCCAAAGCCCTTTCCACTGTACTGTGATGCTTCTTTATGCTGAAATCATGGAAAATGAGCGATCTTCTGGACTGAATTAGGGAACTCATGGTATCCAGCTAACTGTTCTGAAAAACTCTGAGTATGTTTTATTTGGAGGTGTTTGGGGAGAGGAGTAATGCTGGTGAGGAGAGATGTGTTGAAGGGGAAGATACTAGGAGTTCTTCAGACTGTCTCTGTTTCATGTGATGGGATCTTGGGCCGTGCTGTGTGGCATCTCGTCCTTGGTGGTTGGAAAGAAGTGGCTACTGAATTCATTTGCAACCAGTTATCTTTGTGGAGGAAAATGGGAAAAGACTAGCATACTATAGCTTATAGAACTTCATAAAACATGTTTTTGTTTTGTTTTCATGAGGCCAACATAGAATTCCTAGATTTTAAGATTTTTTTCCCAGGAAAGGAGGCCAAAAATAAAGCCCCCAAGTCTATCATCATCACGTCATATAAGAAGGGACATGTGAAATCCGGAATAATGAATAAATTTAAAAAAACCCATAAAATAGGATAATAGAACAGCTCTTTGTAAGAAAGCACCTTATAATAGTTTGTTAGATTTAAACTATTTCGAGGACTTTCCAGGTGGCGCTGGTGGTAAAGAACCCGCCTGCCATTGCCGGAGACTTAAGAGACTTGATTCGATCCCTGGGTCAGGAGGAAGATCCTCTGGAGAAGAGCATGGCAACCCACTCCAGTATTCTTGCCTGGAGAGTTCCATGCACAGAGGAGCCTGGTAGGCTGCAGTCCATAGGGTCGCACAGAGTCAGACACAACTGAAGCAACTTAGCACCTACACAAACTATTTTGAATCAAGAAAAAATGACAGCATAAACTTTATTGATATGTTTGTCAGCTTGGAAAGTTGTATTTGATAGCAACCTCAAGAGAAGCTTGACGGTCCAGCTTGCTTCACACTTTATCACAGGTACAGTTGATAGTGCATTTCAACAGGCTTGTTGATGAGAACAGCATCAGCTGTCAATGAAATATTGAATATGGACTCTTCTGGGGAATGGAGAGAAGGGGTAAGTCGTTAGGCTTTTAATCCTGTGGCCAGGCCAAGGAGAAGCAGAAGTCATAGCTCTGGTGTCTGACTGGCGGGGGCTCCCGGAAGAGCGCTGCCAGCACCTGGCTGCCGTGGCTCACGTACCAGGTAAGGGACAGGGTTGCACAGGAGGAGCCTTGCTGCCCACTGTGGATCAGGTATGAATTTCAGAGGGTTGCTGAACATGATAAAGACTTGCATCATGGCCTGGGCCAGTATTTAAGAGAACCACTCCTCTAAAGGAATAATCCTGTTTGGTTCTCCAAAATAATCAGAAGGCAGAGACACAGACAAAGGCCCATTGTTTTCTCCCAGGCAGCTGTTTATTGCATTGGTGCTAAGGAAGAGATGGGGAGCCCGCCGGCCTGCAGCCTAGGTGCTCAGACTTGGAAGTGGTTCTGCTGTTCCCTCTGGTTATTTTCTCTTTACTGTCTCCTGTGGGAACTTTGGGCAGACTGCATTTTTCCTTCAAGCAGTTAAGTCTTGGCTTTACCTTCTCCTTGGTCCCTGTGCCCTGGGGGTTGGGCGGGGGTGGGGTGGGTTGTTAGTGAACTCTCTGAGTGCCTGGGAACTCAGAGGAAAAAAGCCTGAGCGCAGCCTGGGAATTCCCCAGTGCCCCTATGGAACACCTACCTTCTGCATTTCCAGGGCCATGCTGGGGAAGTGTGTGTTTTGGCCTCTCTGGAGAAGGGCACGTTAGCTTCCCTTGGCCTGTTTACATTAGTTTGGTCCTTTCTGCCTTTGATTTCACATGAAGCCTTGGGTGGGGGATTTCCCTGCTTCCGTGGAGCTCACTCCTTCCTTTTGTCTGCCTTCTCAATTTTTCCACCTGGGGAAGAGCTGCCCTTGACTTAACTGCTTGTTTCATGGACTTTGCCTGATGAGTGAATCAGTTCATAATCAGGAAGCAATTCCTCTGACTCCTAAAATTCTCTTTTGCTGTATTCTGTGACAATCAGACCTTTTCTCATTTGCCCATCACTGCCTTAGTTGTCAGTACTGTCCTCTAAGAAAGGGAGTAATGGTCTTTCATACTCAGAGGCTTAGCTGCTTATTGGAGCTTGCTGAGCTAAAATGTTGATGCAGTATTTTAGTTCTTTGGATTGTGTGTCTTGGCTGCTCAAATAGAGTGTAAACCTGTTAAGGTTAGGAGCTCCAGGATCTTTCTCTTTCTTCCAGCGGGGAGGGCAACCACCAGTGACTAAATTTGCTGGTGAGATTACTTCATCCTTGCTCCAGTGTCATCCTGCCTACTGAGCATGCCGGCACAGCGTCTCTGAGGTGGACCTCACTCTCTGCTAACATAATGGCTCACAGGACTTCCCTGGTGGTCCAGTGGTTAAGACTCATGTAGCCACTGCAGGGGGCATAGGTTCAATCCCTGGTCCCCTGGCTGGAGAAGTTCCACATGCCTCACAGTGTGACCAAAATAATAATAATAATAAAAAATAGGATAATGGCTCATAGAAAGAGTCCAACACTGTTAGTCAGTCGTGTTTGACTCTTTGCAACCCCATGGACTGTAGCCCGCCAGGCTCCTGTCCATGGAATTCTCCAGGCAAGAATACTGGAGTGGGTTGCCATTCCCTTCTCCAGGGGGTCTTCCCAACCCAGAGATTGAAAGCAGCCCTCCTGTATTGCAGGTGGATTCTTTACTGACTGAGCCACCTGGGAAACCCATGGCTCACAGAAGTGCTAGAGAAAACCTTTTTGCCCCAGGGGCAGTGGTAGAAAGCCTGAGTCAGGCCTCTCTATTCTTTTATGGAAGCTTCCCTTTTCTTTTTGTTCATTTGACACAGTCGAGTGATCCTATCTGCCCTTTAAAGCCTTTTCTTTGTTAGAGGTTCCTGGAAAGCTCATGGACGTTTCCTTGGGTAAAAATGTTCCCATTCCACAGCTTTTACACTCTGGAGAATTTCTCTTTTGGATGATCAGGTGGATTTCTTTTCTTTCTTTCTTTCTTTTTTTTTTTTTAAACCAGTGGCCCTAGTTTTGTATAGCGACTTCTTCAGTTTCTCCAGCCTTCCTTCAGCTGCTTGATCTTGGAAGAACCTTGCCTAGGTCCCTGGACCTCCCTTCCATGGTAGGAGCATCACCTACCTGTCTGTCCTCCCCTTGAGTTCTGAGGTGCCCCCAGGTTACTCCCCCAGATTCCTGTCTTTTTGACTTGATATTGTGATACATTTTCTTTTGACTTCCTTGTGGTCAGTTCTTCGATGACAGTCTATATTCACGTTTAGAACCCTACTGTTAAATCTCAACATCAAAGAAAAATAATCCAATTCCTTTGCTCCTAGCTTGTCCTCCACTTAAGACTGCATTTTCCCTCCTTTGCAACCCATCTGCTGGCCGTTGCAGTGGTTTTCTCTTCAGCTTCCCTGTATTCTGTGCCTACCTCACTCCCACAGTCTTCCCCTCCGGCACAGATCACAGAGGAAATATTTAGTTAGTCTCTGCCAAACATTCTGGCTGTGTTGTTTTGCTTAAGAAGACATGCAGATAAACTGTTTTGATTCTTGGTCTTGGTGCTCGGGGGCAGATGTTCCTCCTATAACAGAGGTATTGTGGTCAGTTGGAAAGAGTGCTGGACTAGAGTTTGGAGAATTGGATTCTAATCTCTGCTGTGCTACTAATTTGAGGTATAGACTTTCGCAAGCCACATTTCTATGTCTCAATTTTCTTTTGTCGAAAGGGACTTTATGATGAAGAAGACACAGAAATCTATGGCGATCGGGACCCAGAGAGTCATCCCGGGGAGCTAGTGGAGTGGACAGGCTAGAGGCAGAGAACCATGACCGTGACTGTCGTTAGTGGAACCAAGAGGAAACTCACGTCCAAACACAGATAAAATTAATATGTCTGGTTACTTTGAAAAAGTATAAACTGTGCTAAAGAAGTGGTGGAAATTCCGTGACAAGGCTGACTTCAAGAGGCGACTGTCTTGGTCACTGCTGGGCCTGTTCTAGGTGCACACCTGTTTGCTGTCAACCTTGGGACGTGGGAGGCTTGGCCTTTGGCGAGTTCATTCCAGAATTCTGCCTCCCACCTTCCACCTCCTTCATAAACCCAGACATATTTGAAACTCAGCCCAGATCTTCACCTGGCTTTGATTTCCCCATCATGTGGAGAATGGGCCTTGGAAGTTGTAGTTTCCAGAAACCTGAAATGTTTGCTAACATGTCCAACTTCTGCATTTGTTGATTACTCCTTCTGTGCATGGCTGCGTTCCAGGTCTTGTGCCCTGAAGGTTTCGTTCCAGCAAGGAAAGCGGGGGATATTTGGGGAATCCTATCACCAGGAACTGGGAAATAAAAGTAGACTAAAGAGCTGAGAGATACCCCCTTGGTGTCGGGAGACACAAGTCTTTGAAGAAGAACAAAGTGGTTTAACATCTGCCTGTGTAAAGCCTAGCCCTCGCACACATACTCGAATAGGCAGGACTGCATTTCTTCCTGATCGCTCCCTTCTGACATGACTCTGGGGGCTTACTCAGGTCTTGCCTCGTTTATGCTTTTTCTTTCTAGTTAAAGATATGCGTTGATTTCCTCCAATGCGGATTTGGAAGGCAGTCTCCAAAGTCTTTTGCTGCCCTGTGATCCTTTGTCAGGCATAGTCAGCAGAAAAGAAACTTTGGTGAAAGAGTGCAGAGGGATACCTGTCCCTGCTGGGTTAGTGATGAGGACCTGTGCTCACTGTCACCACACCCAACTTCTGGAGGCTCTCCCGCTGCTGAAAATTGCCAGAGAAAGTAATGGAACCGAGACTAGTTCTGGGCAGAAGAGTTTCATAATTGACTCTGCATACTTTCAACTGGGCCTTCTTTGTTATTCTGCAGTCCTTTAATTTATCTTAAGTCTCTGTGACATACACCACAGTGCTTTTCTTCCTTCCTCCCTCCCTTCCTTCTTTCTCTCTCTCTTTTATTTTGTACTCTGTAAGCTCTGACTCCATTCTCACTCTACATCAGCAATGAGCATGCCTTCTACTTTACTGGGACTCTTAGAGCTAGGTGACATGATACTCTGAGATAGTTCCTTTTCTTTCAAGAGCTGTTGCTGCTGCTAAGTCGCTTTAGTCATATCAGACTCTGTGCGACCCCATAGACAGCAGCCCACCAGGCTTCCCCATCCCTGGGATTCTCCAGGCAAGAACACTGGAGTGGGTTGCCATTGCCTTCTTCAATGCATAAAAGTGAAAAGTGAAAGTGAAGTTGCTCAGTCGTGTCCGACTCTTAGCGACCCCATGGACTGCAGCCTACCAGGCTCCTCCGTCCATGGGATTTTCCAGGCAAAAGTACTGGAGTCGGGTACCATTGCCTTCTCCGTTCAAGAGCTAGGTACCGCAGTTCATCCTGCTCTAAGAGAACAGGCATAAGCATTTCCTGTCGGTGCTATGGATGTGTTTCTTGTGGATGCCAGTGGGTGAAAGGATGGTTTGATTAGGGACTCAGTAAGAGTTATGAGCCCATGTCTGGCTATTTGGTACTTTCCCCCATCCCACTAGTTCTATTTATTTTTTTTTTTAAGTAAGTAAATGTTTATTTAAAAAAAGGTAAATGTCAAATGTTTATTGATTTCTTTTTTTAAATTATGAAAGTATAAGACATTTACAGGAGACTTGGAAAATACAGGACGAAGTTACATGTAGTTCCACTATGTATTACAATTATTTTTTTAAGTAGATCAATTAAGATTTTTAGCACTATGAACCAATTAACATAATTAAGATTTATACGATTTTCACACAACAGTAGGATACAAATTCTATTCAAGTTCCCATAAACTATAAATCCCTAGACACTGGAACATATCCAAGGACATAAAGCAAGGTGCAAAAATTTCATGGTTTAGGGCTTCCCGGGTGGCTCAGTGGTAAAAGAATCTACCTGCCAGCACAAGAGACTCAGGTTTGATCCCTGGGTCAGGAAGATCCCTGGAGTAGTAAATGGCAACCCACTCCAGTAATCTTGCCTGGAAAATTCCATGGACAGAGGAGCCTGGTGGGCTCCAGTCTGTGGGTCACAAAGAGTTGAACACGCCTGAACATGCACACAAAGGCATTGAAATCATACAGAGTTTGTTCTCCTATCACTGCCATCCCACTTGTTCTTAAACCAAGTTGTTTAGGAAGATGACCCAACTGGGAGCGGTCACGTAATGCCTGATGTGTTCTCCCTCACACTGCAGCCCTGGATAGTATACAAATGGTCTCCTGTCTGTGTCTCTCGTGAGTTCTCCCCCAGGCAGGTGTCTATCAAATCCTGCTCATATCCCCTTTAGCCTTCTTCCTCCGTTCTCATACTTTTCTACCCACTTTTCTTAGATGTCTCAAGAAATACGCACCTTGTCCCCATCCCTCTTTTGATTGTGATGTGAAAGCTAGCCCCAGGCATAGCTGATGAGCATGACACCATGAATACTTCACTCATTTGGGAGTGAAATGAGGTGATGTGAAGAATCAGTGCTGTCTTTTCCTTGCTGAGTACCTTTTGAAATCCTTAAAAATACCTATCTTTGAACCAAGGACCACATTTTGGAACACGTAAAAATTCTTTAATTTTACTTGTCTTATGTTTTGTTTTATTGCAAGTATTTGTTTACCCTGGTAATTTTTTTGGTGTCTTTATAGAAACAGTATTTTAGCCATGTTGTTCAGTAATGAGCCTATTTGAACATACAGCCACCATATCTAGTATTGTTTCTTCAGGAAAACGTCTTCAACTTATAAAGGCGACTGCCTGACAGAGGAGTGCCGCGTGCAAAAACAGCCTCACCTTGTGGCCCCCAGTGGTGATGTCGCTGTAGAAGGGACCGACTCCTCTCCTGTCATATGGAGAGGAAGAGGAGTGCTTCCCAGGGATGACTGGAGCTCGATCGGGAAAGCTGGGTCCTTCCTTTTGTCTGAGTCTCTGAGTGGAGATGCTGGAGTGTGCCATGCCTAATTAAGTTCCTCTCTCCCTCCCTCTCCCCTCCCCTCACCCCCCCGCCGCCTCCCCACTCTGTTACTTCAGGAAATACTTTAGCTTAAAGCCTGGAGACATCCCCCACTTTGAAAGTCATGATCCAATTATGACAGGACCTCATTCTTTAAGCATGTTGTGTAGTGGAGTTAATTGAATTATCTCCTCCTATTTTTGAGTAGGAAATAATACATTCTTGTTGTGATGCTGTGTCAGGTCTTAAATGGAAAGCTGCTAGTTTGAAGCCATGTCTATTTCCAGTGGGAGCAATCTGCTGCCAATTTATGAAAACTGATGAGGTCTCTGTGCTCCGTGTGTAAACTATAGCATCTTTTTGTGGAATGAACAATTCAGGAAAAATGGAACAATTTTTTTGAATAAAATTCCAAGCTGTACTAGGTTCCAAGTGCCTGAGAATTTCCTGTTAGAGTAGGAAAGTTTATCCGTATGTTTTTGTCTGGGGATAGTATGTGGCATGTAGTTCTGAAGAAGTACGTCCATAGTGGATTATCTCTTTGTCTTTCTTCCCATGGTGCCCAGAGACGGTCTGAGCTCATCTTTGGTCTCCTCTCTTTGCAAAAAAGTAGCGTGTATTTTGATCAAGGTATGAGAGTAAATCCTATGGCCACAGGGCAGGGTGAAACTAATGGTTTGTGTAAGGGGCATACCTTTCACCTTTGTCTCTCTGGTACCAAGCTGTAAGTCACTGAACTAGCTAGCTCCAGACGCTTATTGTGCAGTTTTGAGGTGAGGATGGGCAAGAGCCCAGAGGCTGGGAGGCAGACATGTGGTGTCACCACTACCAGAGTGGTGACGTCTGCTGGTGTACTGGTGCTGAGGAGGAATGGCGGATTGCAGGTACTCAGCCTGCTTCCTACATGTGGGGGTATCTGCAGCCACCCCCAGGCCTACTGGCAGCCAGGATCTTCCCTGGGGAACAGCCTTTGTATAACTCTCGCCTCCTGCTGTCCCAGGGGGACCTGAAATTGGAAAGGGTCTCATAACCTTGGCTCTGGGAACAAAGCTTTGAGGAATGGGCAGACGTGTGTCTCTGTGTATCTGTGTGTATTCTGTGTTAATGCTGAAAACTGATGAGGGTTTCCAAACTGGGGGTTTTATATGAGAGGAGAAGGGGGAGTGTTGTCTGGGTTTTGGGGAGTCTGCATTAGGAATTGCCCTTTTCTTGGAAGGGAAAGCAGTTTGATTTAACCCATTTTTAAAATTAAAATCATTTGATTCTTTTCTTTTGATATATTTCATGTGGATGCTTAGTGTACAAAAGGAAATTATGAATAATTTCCTGTGTTCTGCTCCTTCCTCTATGCTTGTCCTAGAGCAGAGGCTCACAAAGCCGTAACATGTGACACATTGGAGACAGAGCCGTAATGTGTGACAGTTGGAGAAAGCACTTGTGTATGGAACAGCTTCATTTTTGCTCAGCCTTGCCTTTGTATGGGCTTCTGCGAACTGTGGTGGGGCTCCTTGGGAAGCCCACACCTCACAGTAGGAATGAAAAAACTTTGTATCCTCTGGAGCATGACAAAGAGAACCAGAGCTGGGAGGCATTGGAGCCCACAGAGCCCATCTGCTTACAAGCTTTGTCTTCAGATGTTGGGGGACCTGCTCTGGTTCACCCTCCTTCCCCAAGATATGGGAAAAAATGAAGCCTCTGCATGGAAGGCAGGTGGTAAAGCCACCAGCAAAAGCTTATACTAAGTGGTTCAGACATTCCCCATCCTAGGCCTGCCTTGGGTTTCTTTGAGGCTGTCAGTAGCTTTGGGTCTCTCTAAGACTCTTGCTCACATTCAGCAGAGCCACAGCTTACTGGAAGCCATCTGGGGCCTGCCCAGGCTTGTTCTGTCCAGGCGTCTTCCCACCATGGTGCTTTTCTCTCCTTTTGGGCTCTCTGAGCTGCTGAAGTCCTTCTTCTGAGAGCCTCGTTCGTCCCCTCTGGACCCAGGAAACTGTGGGAAGCTCTGGGTTTCCTCTTCTGCTGGGCACTTCTGGGAAGCTGTCTGCATTCCTTTCTAGCCAGCTTTCTGCCTCTGGGGCTCCGTGGGGTGCGGTTGCGTCTTGCCTCTGTAATGCAGAATGTTAGGGCAGTTCCATGGATACCAGCCCTTGGAGATAACCAGGAGCTTGAATGTGGAGTTGCCCTTTCTTGCAATCCTGGGACCAGGAGTTAGCTTTCCATGGGATGTGGTGTGGGATTGATTCTTCTTAAAACCTTCTCTGACTCGCTTCCCTGTCTCCTTGCCACTCTGGAAGGAAGCGGGTGAGGAGGGAGATCAGGGCTCAGTTTCTTGTGATCTCTCTTTGGCTCTGGGGATGGATGCAGCCACTTGTGAAGAAGGAGCTTAGAGACAGAGGAGATCACCTGTCCTCTGGGTGTCTTTCTAGTCTGGCTGTGTTGACACTCTGGGTAGTGACAACACATGTTAGCATCCCCTGGCAGGCATGGCCAGTCAGAGTGCCCACCTCCAGTTTGCTGGCTCCCTGAGGATGTTTGCAGGCCTCAGTGGCATGGCCTGTAGAGGTGTCTATGCCCGGCCAGGTTTCAGAGCCTTCCCATGACTGTCCTGCCTCTCTGGGGCTTGAGAACAGATGGGGCTTAATTAGAAGCAGACCTCCCTCAAGGGCCCAAATCTGAAACGTATATTACAAAAATCACTGCTAGTTTTGGCTCTTCTTCCCTCTGCATTTCTCTCTTGCCTTTGCATTCCCACTGTCAGGGATTGTAAGCAGCTGCTGCTATCATACGGGCTAATCAAGATGGATCAGGGTTAAGAATGGAGCTAAAGATAACTAAGTATTACAGAGCATACTGCTCTGATGTGCTCAGACTTGTCCTCAGGGAGGGAGGTTGATTTGAACCTGTGATAGAGAGAGCCTTTCCACCCCAAACAGAATAGGTGAAAGTTGGGAGGAAAAGGTAAGAAGGTACTTTTGAAGTTGGGGGAGTATTGGTTCCACCTCTTCCCTTCTCCCCTTCCCCCACCATTTCCTATGAAAGGTCAAGAGCAAAAGATCTTGCTTTTCGGCCATCAGTCAGTCAATAGTACTAGCTAAAATTTTCAGCTAGTAACCAACATTGCAATTCAAATATTATGTAAAGCTTTTTTTCCCCTCAATGAGGGAATTTAATAATGGGAGACACAAATTTTGTTAAGCAAATAGAAAATGTGGATCTTTACTGTGTTTGGTTACTAACTGTGAATGTGTTTAGAGTTCAGAAATAGAAGGTTGTGTCTTAAAACTAGAGGAAAACTTTCTTGGAAGAGGCAGGATCTTTTCTGATCTCTGAAAGTTGGATGGACTTCATATAAGCACAGGAGAGGTGGGGAGTGTTCTGGTTGTGAGAACAGTAAGAACATAGGCAGAGTGTGAGTTTCCAGGGTCCCTGTGGTGATGGGCCTCAGGAGTGGTGGGTCTAGATTCTGCAGGTTCTGCCTTGGTGCTCAGGAGATGAGAAATGAAGCAGTGAAAGTGGCATTTTGTGAAAAGAACTCTTAGAGAAGAGAGCAGGCTAAGTTTGGAAAGGACAGAGATTGGCAGTAAGGAAACCCACCAAAGAGATATGAGTCGTCTGTGACTGGAATAGCGAGGAAGGGGGTGAATCCTAGAGAAGGCGCCAAAGTAGAATAAGCAGGACCTGGACGTAGAATACGAAGAGTGAAGTTGAGGGCTAAGACAGAGGATGCCAACATTTCTGCCCTGTGACAGCTGACCATTACGATGCTTTGCATTTATGAAGTGCTTTTCAAACCACTTCCCACCCGCCCCCGCCATTCTGCAAGTATCTCAGAGTTGTCTGGGCTCTTAGAGTTCATCTAAAAACTGGTTTAATGTTCCAGATGGGGAGAGTAGGATCAAGAAAGGAGTGGGTACTATCCCCAGCTCACACAACTATTTAATGTCGAGTAGAACCTCCCATCTTGGCCTTCTATCTCCTAGGGGAATTTTGAGGCCAGAGAAACACGGGAGAAGGAGTGTGGGGTCAGAGAAAAGTCCTGTCTTGTTGGGTGACTTTAGGTGATTACCAGTCTCTCTGAGCAAAATGAGGCTTCGTTCAAGAAGATTCAGACTAGATGAGTGGCTCTACGACTAGAATTCTTCTAGGGGATCACTAGGTAAGAAAGATGGGTTCCTTTGGTCCTCCTAGGCTGAGGTACTTTAGAGTATACAAAAGTAATATATTTGAAAAATATTGAATTGGGTTTCCTCAGAGGCAATGGCTGGTTTCCAGTGTGGTGCCTCTCTAAGGGAATTTCTAGAGTAATTTGATTCCACCTGATTTTCACCTTATGTGCAGACCCCAGAACCTAACCACCGAGGAGGACACACTCGGCTGTTAGTAGGCTGTGGCCAATATTTGAACTCAGTATTTGCAGTCAGTACACTCAAGGCTGTTTGTGTCTTCCATGTCGTCTCCTCACCTCGTCTTAAAATACACACGCACACACACACACACACACACACACACACACAGTATTTGCAGAGTCATTACACTCAAGGCTGTTTGTGTCTTCCATGTCGTCTCCTCACCTCGTCTTAAAATACGCACGCACGCACGCATGCACGCATGGACTTCACACACACACACATGCACGGACTTCTTCCGTCCCCCTTTTTCTTTCTCCTGCCTTTCATTTTTTATTGCCTCCTTCACTGTTTCTCTTGTCTCACTCACCTTCCTGTATCTCTGTTCTCTCCACTCTTGTCTGCCTTGTTGTCTAAATAGCTCCCTGTGTTGGAGCAGCTTCCTCAGTTAAGCACCTTGGGATATTCATTTTGTCTGTATTCCCTGATGTGGCGGCTGGTGCTCAGGGATCGAGCCAGAATCTGGGAGTCACTGGCCTGTCCTTCACTTCCACAGTCAGTCACCCCTCAAGTTTTTACGTTCTATTCAAAGAGCTCCTGCTCCCCCTTCCTCTGTTCATTTTCACTGCCCCACACAGCAGGAGACAGAGCACAGACAGAGAGAGGTCATGGTTGAAAAAAGAAAACCAGAATGGAGGGTCACCTTCCTTGTCCTCGGGCTTCGCTGGTGGCTCAGAGGTTAAAGCATCTGCCTCCAATGCGGGAGACCCAGGTTCGATCCCTGGGTCGGGAAGATCCCCTGGAGAAGGAAATGGTAACCCACTCCAGTATTCTTGCCTGGAGAATCCCATGGATGGAGAAGCCTGGTAAGCTACAGTCCATGGGGTCGCAGAGTCGGACACGACTGAGTGACTTCACTCACTCACTCACTTCATTATCCTCAAAAAGATTTTGTAAACCCTTAAAGCCCAATGCAGAGTCTCCGTCTCACAGCCCTCACAGCTGTCTCTGGGTCTCTGACCCTTGGTGATTGGCTGGTGGCTCTGTTTCTGCTGGCTTGTTTGGAGAAATCCCAAGTCTGAAGTGGAACACTGACTTAATAAGCAGTGGTTACTCTCTTGGAAGGGGCTTCCCTGAAAGCTCAGTTGGTAAAGAATCTGCCTGCAATGCAGGAGACCCCGGTTTGATTCCTGGGTCGGGAAGATCCGCTAGAGAAGGGATAGGCTACCCACTCCAGTATTCTTGGGCTTTCCTTGTGGCTCAGCTGGTAAAGAATCCACCTGCCATGCGGGAGACCTGGGTTTGATCCCTGGGTTGAGGAGAATTACAGGGACTGTATAGTCCATGGGGTCGCAAAGAGTCAGACACGACTGAGCAACTTTCACTTCGCTTTCACTCTCTTGGAAGCACATGGACACAGCCATGCCTCATTTTCTTGGCGGATCTCCCCTAAGTAGACGTCCCCTCCTCACTCCTGCGGGCCTCTTCCTTGGAGGAGGTGTGTCCATGCATTACTGACTGCAGATGTTATCTGCATGGATGAGAAGTGGTGCAGTCTGTCATTACCTCGAGGACGCTCACGTGGTTGACTTCCTTTGCTTGCTCGGGTTTGAGGAGAGCCAGCATCTCCCAGTTACAGCTTCGGGAGTCCCACAGTGTGAGAAAATCTGCTGGCATCTGCTCTGCTGGAAACAGTCATCCCTGACCTTTTGTGTGTTTTTGTTTTGTTTCTGTGTTTTACTCTGCCCTCCTCTCCCTAACAATGCCATCATTAGCAGTGTTAGCTAACCCTTTATGCAAGGGGTATAGGCAGTCAGATTCACCCATGTAAGGAAAATAGGCTTTCTGAATTTTTTTCTTTTCACAGGCCAAGTGATACTCAGATGTGTTGGCTAAGTGATACTCAGATGTGTTCTTTGACATTCCGGCAAGTAATACTCAGGAATTCCCCAAAGATTTGCTATTCTCATACTTCCAAACAAGCTTACTCCTGTTTCTGTCCTTCAGGATCTTAAACTGCACTCTCCTCTCCCTCCACATTCCTCTGTTTTTCCTCTCATCATCTCACCCGTCTTCCCTTTCTTGAAACCTGGGTCTGATTTTTTTTCCCTATTGCGTAGGTTTCTCTATGTTGATCTCTAAGTCAATGAACATTTATAAGCACCTCTTTTTATACAAAAGGCAAGCTAGCTCTATCTATTTTACATAAAAAATGGGATAAACCTAGTGCATGTATCATTATGGAAAGAGCTAATCATTGCATAAGTTAGAAACTTCTAGGTTCCTGTCTTTGGGGCAGAAGAGAAGGAAGGGTCCTTCTACTATAGGAGATTGAAGTTTATTTAGTATGATAGTTATCCATGTACCAGGGCCACCATCCTTGTTTCTAGGATAAGAACTGAATTTTGTGGGGCCTCTGTTCTTCTCTCCTCCTCATTCTTCTTCAGTCCTTAGAAGCATCGTAGTTTCTCATTATGGGAGGTAACGCTGGTATGTATATATCCCAGCAGTGCCTGATGGAGCTGAGTTGCTACAGTCCTGCTGTCTAATGTTTCAGTTACAACAGTTAGAGCCGAGTCCCTGCTCACAACAGCTTACTATGGCAGGTTAAAGAGTCACAAAAATTCACACTGATAGTTAAAAATATCGCTTTGTAATTTTGATCATGTTGAACCTTGGTTTGGGGAAACGACAGGTAAAAATTGGATTCCTGAGTTTCTCTGTGTCCTCACTAGAGCCTGGATGGTCAGAGACCCAGATGAGAGGCTCTGATGCGAGTCGAGGAAGGGCCATAGGGCAGATGAGATAGGCCTCAGCTATCTTTTCTTTCTGTGAGTTTTTAAAATCTCATTTCACCACTAGTTCCCAGAGATGACTCCATGAGGATAAGTCATGGCATAGTTTTGTATCTTCCTGTAGGAGGACTTAACAGCTTCATGAACCAGACATGTTATCTTATTTTTCAATTAAAGAGGCTCCACAGACTTGATTTTCTTTGTTCCCTTCAGCACAATTGGCTGTGATATTGTTGCTGCTACTGCTGCTAAGTCGCTTCAGTCGTGTCTGACTCTGTGCGACTCCATAGACGGCAGCCCACCAGGCTCTGCCGTCCCTGAGACTCTCCAGGCAAGAACACTGGAGTGGGTTGCCATTTCCTTCTCTGATGCATGAAAGGGAAAAGTGAAAGTGAAGTTGTTAGTCATGTCCGACTCTTAGCGACCCCATGGACTGCAGGCTACCAGGCTCCTCCACCCATGGGATTTTCCAGGCAAGAGGACTGACTCTGTTTACCCATGTGTCTGCAAGTATAGGGCTTCCCAGGTGACTCAGAAGTAAAGAATCTGCCTGCTAATGTAGGAGCTGCAGGATCCCCAAGTCGGGAAGATCCCTTGAAGAAGGGAATGGCAACCCACTCCAGTATTCTTGCCTATAACATCCCATGGACAGATGAGCCTGGCAGGCTATAGTCCGTGAGGTTGCAAAGAGTCAGACACGACTGAGCAAGTGAACATGAAAGCGTGCACTGCAAGTACAGTGTGTGTGTCCCCTGGATACACTACTTTTCTAACCAGAGTGAAGCAAACTAAGACATGGACTTCATTTGACCTGGGGCTCTGTATTCCCGTCAGTAAACTCAAAATCATGTTGACTCATTAGTTGACTCATACTGAACCATTCCTTAAGTGTCTTTCATTTATACCATTTTCATCCTGTTGTCATGCAGGTTTTTTTAATATAAACTTGTGTAAACATATCTTTTGTCCTTTTAAAATTTCATCTTGTCATACTTAATCTATAGTTCTAAGTTTGTGGAGGCCTTTAAAAAATTACCTCTAAATATTAATTTTCTCTCCCGATTAATTTGTTATATGCATTTTTTATTATTGTGCCTCGTCTGAGTCCTTTATAAAAAAGAATGACCAAGAGAGCATCTAGAACAGATGGGAATGTCCAGACTTCTAGGAGTTCCAGAACACTCCTTCTTCGTTGATACTGATCCATCTTGCACATCCATTTGGACCCAGCTCTCCTGAGTTACCAGATTGAGCTGCTGCCAGTGCCCATCTGTTTTATCCATCACATCAAGAGGCATTTTTCTGAAGTCCAGATAAATTGTGTCCCAGCATTCTTCCATATGTGCATGTATTTGTATGTGTTTATGTGATACATAATATATATACCATATACAAATAGTTATCATGTAAGTGTGTGTGCATATTATTTTTTAAACTCCCAGACTATTTTTATAGAGCACTTGCTTTCTTTTGCTGAGGGTTTTCCATACATTATCTCCATTATTCTCTATTATAAAGTGAAGTGAAAGTCGCTCAGTCCTGTCTGATTCTTTGCGACCCCATAAACCTGGCATGAATTCTTTGCCAGGCTCCTCTGTCCATGGAATTCTGCAGGCCAGAATACTGGAGTGGGTAGTCATTCTTTTCTCCAACCCGTGGATTGAACCCAGGTCTCCCGCATTGCAGGCATATTCTTTACTCTTTGAGCCACCAGGGGAGCCCAAGAATACTGGAGTGGGTATCCTATCCCTTCTCTAGTGATCTTCCTGACCCGTGGATGAAACCCGGGTCTCCTGCATTGCAAGTGGATTCTTTGCCATCTGAGCCTCCAGGCTCATAATTCTATGTTAACTCCACTTAGATAAAAGTAATACTTTTTTTTAGCATGACCTTACTTAATCTCCAGTGATCAGTGCTTCCATCTCTATGTCCTTGCTACTTGTCATGTTCCATATACTCTGTTCTGGAGTTTTGCATATGATATTGCTTATTTATTAAATATATATTAAGCATTTGCTGTGTGCAAAGAAAACACTGTGTTACAGCCTGTTGGAAATTCGAAGATGAATAAGAAATGGCCCCTGGGCTCAGAAGAGCTTTTATGTGATTAAAAATATGAAAGGCTAAATAATGGCTTAGTGGGGGGGTGGGGAGGGAAAGCAAAGAACATACCAAAAAAGAGTCCTGAGTGTGAATGGAACACTGAAACCAGCCCACCTACAAAGTTCTAAATGCAAATCTTTCGAAGCCAGGTTCTAACATGTTACAACTTGTTTACAAAAATGGAAGGTATCCATTTGACTGATGGTTTTAAATCCTAGCCCAACACTTTGGGGAATGTCTTCTTGAATTTGAGGGTGAGGAGAGGCAGAGCTGAAGAGAGGGTCCACTTTTATTTAAAAAATGTGATTAAAAATATAGAGTATATGATTTTTATGTGTACATTTTAAATGTGAATATTCATGTATCTACCCCTCAGCTTAATAAAGAAAACATTACTGTTAGCTTTGAAATCTCCTATGTGCCCTTTCCAGTAGTTGCATTAATTTAGAAAATAAATTTTTGTATTAAATTGTAGAATAGTAACAGTGTGGAGTATTTAGAACTTTGCTGTTGTTGTTTAGTCCCTAAGTCGTGTCTGACTCTTTTGCAACCCCATAGACTGTAGCCCATCAGGCTCCTCTGTCCATGGGATTTCCCAGGCAAGAATACTGGAGTGGGTTGCCATTTCCTTCTCCAGGGGATCTTCCTGACCCAGGGATCAAACCTGCATCTCCTGCATTGGCAGGCTGTTCTTTACTAGTGAGCCACAAGGGAAGCCCATATTTAGAACTTTGTAAGAAGGAAAAAATTGCTAACATGATTATTGTTTTGGCATAATTTCCTCTTTTACTTGTATGTGTTTTTACATTTTAATGTGGTTATAGTTTTCTCATGTGTAATTAGCATTATCTGATACTGTTAAAGTCCTCACAGTCACTTTTTAAATAAGTAATACATGTATGTATTGCAAATTCAAAAGGTATACAGTGAAAAGCAAATCTTCTTCCTACCTTCTCTTCTCTTTTCTTTCTCTTGAGCTGCTTGCTTTTTCTAGGTTTGTGGATTTTAGTCGTTCTTTTAATGGCTGCACAACTGTCCATCTAGTGCAATATTTTTCTGACTTCAGGTCATAACTGGTGAAATGCAAAATTAATTTAGTGGGGCTCCAGAAGCCTTGCTTGTTTTTTTTAATGAAGTAGATTAGGATAGAAAACAACAGAGAGCCTCACTCATAGTAAAGATAAATATTGTTTGAAGAAACTTTTTTGGTTCAGTTTTGTACAGGTACACATGTGCGCACACACTCTCATACATGCACATACTGTTTTACTATGTAAAATGTAATTTTTTTTTATTATGGGTCATGGTAAAAAATGAAGCACGGCTTCCTGATGTGGAGAGCCAACTCACTGGAAAAGTCTGTGATTCTGGGAAAAATTAAGGGCAGGAGAAGACGCCGACAGCAGAGAATGAGATGGTTAGGTGGCTTCACTGAATCAACAGACATGAGTTTGAGCAAACTCCAGGAGATAGTGAGGAACAGGGAAGCCTGGTGTGCTGCAGTCCGTGGGGTCGCAGAGTTGGATACAACTTAGCCACTGAACAACAACAACAAATGGTCAGAAAACACTTGAAATTTACCAGTATGGTAATGGCTGATGTGGAATTTGTTTCTCATTTTCATTATTATATATAATTTGGGAACATGCATTTTTTTTTCTCATACTTAAAAATTTTTTTAAGACAGCTTGGCAGAAGTGAGGCCACTGAGTCAAAGGATATGAAGATTTTAATTGATCTAGTCAAGATGCTTTCCAAAAACCATATCCCAGTTACTGTTTAATAAATGCCGTCTGTACTTGGTTCAGGATAAGATATTTTTATTTCAGTACAGACATTTTTTCCTGTGCAGCACATTTGTGATATATGTATATATTTTTTTAACCAAAATGGGATAATTACTTTTAATTTAAGTAATATAAACTGAATGCTTCCCAATTTTACTAAATATTCTTCTGCAGCCCTGATTTTTATTCTGGGGCAGCCTTCCTTGGATGTAGGTGTAAAGAGTGACCACTCTTGCTTTTCAGACTTGAGTCATTCTTAACCATCTTTATGATTTGTACCATATATACTTTTATTTATTTATCTTTAAATTGACTTTTAAAAAACTTTTTATTTTAAAATAATTTTAGCTTTTTTCGCAACGGGTTTGCTGCCAGGACACAGGTGTCGTGAAAACCACCGTTAAACCTAAGCCAAAATGGGAAAGAAGACCCACATCCACATCGTTGTCATTGGGCACGTAGATTCAGGGAAGTCTACCACGACTGGCCGTCTGATCTACAAATGTGGCGGGATTGACAAGAGAACAATTGAAAAGTTTGAGAAGGAGGCTGCGGAGATGGGAAAGGGCTCCTTCGAATATGCCTGGGTCTTGGACAAACTCGAAAGCTGAATGTGAGCGTGGTATCACCATTGATATCTCCCTGTGGAAATTTGAGACCAGCAAGTACTATGTTACCATCACTGATGCCCCAGGACACACAGACTTCATCAAAAACATGATTACAGGCACATCCCAGGCTGACTGTGCTGTCCTGATTGTTGCTGTTGGTGAATTTGAAGCCGGTATTTCCAAGAACGGGCAGACCCTTGAGCATGCCCTTCTGGCTTACACCCTGGGTGTGAAACAACTAATTGTTGGCGTTAACAAAGTGGATTCCACTGAGCCACCCCATAGCCAGAAGAGATACTAGGAGATTGTTAAGGAGTCAGACCTCCATTAAGAAAATTGGCCACAACCCCAACACAGTAGCATTTGTGCCATTTTCTGGCTGGAATAGTGACAACATGCTGGAGCCAAGTGCTAATATGCCATGGTTCAAGGGATGGAAGTCACCCATAAGGACGGCAATGCCAGTGGAACCACCCTGCTTGAAGCTCTGGATTGCATCCTGCCACCAACTCGCCCAACTGACAAACCTTTGCGTTTGTCTCTCCAGGATGTCTATAAAATTGATGGTATTGGTGCTGTCCCTATGGGTTGTGTGGAGACTGATATTCCCAAACCTGGCATCATGGTGGTCACCTTTGCTCCAGTCAATGTAACAACTGAAGTGAAGTCTGTAGAAATGCACCATGAAGCATTGAGTGAAGCCCTTCCTGGGGACAGTGTGGGCTTCAATGTCAAGAACGTGTCTGTCAAAGCTGTCCATTGTGGCAATGTGGCTGGTGACAGCAAAAATGATCCACCCATGGAAGCTGCTGGCTTCACAGCTCAGGTGATTGTTTTGAACCATCCAGGCCAAGTCAGTGCTGGATATGCACCTCTGCTGGATTGTCACACAGCTCACATTGCTTGCAAGTTTGCTGAGCTGAAGGGGAAGATGGATCGTCGTTCTGGGAAAAAGCTGGAAGATGGCCCTAAATTCTTGAAATCTGGTGACGCTGCCATCGTTGATATGGTTCCTGGCAAGCCCATGTGTGTCGAGAGCTTCTCTGACTATCCTACCCAGGGCCGTTTTGCTGTGCATGACATGAGACAGACAGTCGCTGTGGGTGTCTTCAAAGCAGTGGATAAGAAGGCAGCTGGAGCTGGCAAGGTCACCAAGTCTGCCCAGAAAGCTCAGAAGGCTAAATGAATATTATCCCCAATACCTGCCACCCCAGTCTTAATCAGTGGTGGAAGAACGGTCTCAGAACTGTTTTTCTCAATTGGCCATTTAAGTTTAATAGTAAAAGACTGGTTAATGATCACAATGCATCGTAAAACCTTCAGAAGGAAAGGAGAATGTTTTTGTGGACCATATGTTTTGTGTGTGGCAGTTTAAGTTATTAGTTTTTAAAATCAGTACTTTTTAATGAAAACAACTTGACCAAAAATCTGTCACAAAATTTGAGACCCATTATAAAAAGTTTAATGAGAAAAAAAAATTTTTTAGATTTGCAGAAAAGCTGCAAAGATAATAGTTCTCTAACAACATAGTTCTGGTACAATTATCACCTAAGAAATTAAAATTGGTATAATGTAAACTATAGACTTAATTTGGATTTCATTAGTCTTTCCCATTAAGGTCCTTTTTCTGTTCCATGGTGGAACGTAGGATACCACATTACATTTAGATGTTGTGTCTTAGTCTCCTCCAGTCTACGGCAGTCCTTCAGTTTGTCCTTGTCTTTTATGACCTTGAGATTTTTGAGGAGTACTGGGCACGTATTTTGTAGAATGTCCCTCCAGATGGTTTGTTTAGTGTTTTCTCAAAATCAGATTAAGCTTATGGATTTGTGGGAAGAACACCACAGAGGTGCAATGCCCTTCTTAGTGCTTGATGTCAAGGATACATGATGCTGATGTGTTTAATTACTATAATGTTAACTTTGATCACTTGGTTAGATATGTCTCCCAGGTTTCTCCATTGACAAGTTCTTTGTAATCAGTACATATTTCTGAGAGAGATACTTTGAAATTGTGCAAGTATCCCATTTCTCTTTAAACTCTTACTCACTAATTTCAGCAAAACAAAACTAAAAGCAAACAAAAAAACATATATACTTTCTTAAGCACTGGCCTAGTAATGAGATCAGTGAAAAGGGGGTTAATAGATGGCTAACTTTTTTTTTTAATACACGTTATGATAAATACAAAAGCATTAAAAATTTAAAAAATATATTCTTATACCACTTATAATCATCTTATAGTCACAAAAACCTTGTCTTATAATCACAAAAACCTTGGACTGCTCTAAGGTGCTAATGACCAAGGGGTTTAGGTTGTATGGTGATATTGTTGATCCCTTAGTAGGATCATGTAGTTATAGCCATGTAGTTACAGCATTGTCATTGGTTAGTTTAGTTGGTTGGTTTCTTTAGTTCATATGTTAACAATTTATTAATTGTACAATGTACGGAACCCTAAAGTAGGCTCAGGGTTAAGACATAGGCTAGTAGGAGAAATGAGCTGAACAAGCCTTGGTGCACTAAAATACAAGGCAGTGAACACAGCAGGCACTGGAGGTGTAGGCTGTTCTGAGGAGTACAGTGGGTGGGAGTAGGGCATCCAGTTGGATCTGGGAAAATCAGGGGAGACAGCCTGGAGGAGGTGATATGGTCTGGACCCACATTTCCCACTGCTTTGCCCAGATCTTATTCTGAGGGCTACTCCTTTCTGAGGCTCAAAGTTTTTCCTTGGTTACATTGTGGAAAAGCCATTTGAGTCCACATTCCCCTTATTCCTCTATCTCCTTTTTCCTCACTTTGTACCCTGTCTCCCCCATCCTGACGGTTCAGTCATGACAGATAAGATCTTGGTTGAGCTCGGAGTTCTGAGCCGAGTAAACACGAGAAGCCCGTTCTGGAAGGCAAATGTTTCTTCCAGAGGGGGTGAAGGGTACTGCCTCCTTGGTCCAGTCGCTCTTGGCCCCAAGACTGTGTTTATGTGGCCCAGTGTTAAAGTGCTTGGATTTAACAAGGCGCAGTGTTCAGGGGCCTGTGAATTTGAGATTCCAGAAATTCGCCCATGTATAGTCTCTCCAAGAGACGAATAGATATTCCAAGAGACTGGATCAATGCACTTGAGTCCTTTGTGTCCTGGGGATCTGAACTTTGAGCTTCATGTTGAGGATTGTGAGCTGAGTGGAGATGGACGAGGGCTGGAAAGCTGGCGTGGGGAAGGAGAGCGTGCTCAATCTAGCATGAAGAGGTCCAGTAGCCACTTCACCACAGGGTGGTGGGATCTAGGGTCACTATAGACTGCACCCACACTTTCCTAGTTCAGAGCCTTGGGGTTAGAGGGATGGGTAGGAAATGGGTCAGAGGCAAGTGGGATTAGAGCAGGAATAAGGACCTTTATGGCAGAAAGTGAAGAGGAACTAAAAAGTCTCTTGATGAAAGTGAAAGAGGAGAGTGAAAAAAGTTGGCTTAAAGCTCAACAGTCAGAAAACTAAGATCATGGCATCTGGTCCCATCACTTCATGGGAAATAGATGGAGAAACAGTGGAAACAGTGTCAGACTTTATTTTGGGGGGCTCCAAAATCACTGCAGATGGTGATTGCATCCATGAAATTAAAAGATGCTTACTCCTTGGAAGAAAAGTTATGACCAACCTAGATAGCATATTAAAAAGCAGAGACATTACTTTGCCAACAAAGGTCCGTCTAGTCAAGGCTATGGTTTTTCCCGTGGTCATGTATGGATTGTGAGAGTCGGACTGTGAAGAAAGCTGAGTGCCAAAGAATTGATGCTTTTGAACTGTGGTGCAGGAGAAGACTCTTGAGAGTCCCTTGGACTGCAAGGAGATCCAACCAGTCCATCCTAAAGGAGATCAGTCCTGGGTGTTCATTGGAAAGACTGATGTTGAAGCTGAAACTCCAGTACTTTGGCCACCTCATGTGAAGAGTTGACTCATTGGAAAAGACTCTGATGCTGGGAGGGATTGGGGGCAAGAGGAGAAGGGGATGACAGAGGATGAGATGGCTGGATGGCATCACCAACTCAATGGACATGAGTTTGAGTGAACTCTGGGAGTTGATGATGGACAGAGAGGCCTGGTGTACTGTGATTCATGGGGTCGCAAAGAGTCGGACAGAACTGAGTGAGTGAACTGAACTGAACTGAAGGACCTAGAAGAATTTCTTTACATAAAATTCAGGACTTGAGCAAAGAATGGATATTTCTGTTTCTCCAGGAAGGCTGTGAAGCAAAGTATGTGCAGCAGTGGCTAGCACATGAGCCGTCCTGCCAGCTATGGTTCTTGAGCAGAGGAGGGCTGGGGTTGCCATCTGGAGGGAGACATTTGTTTTGTCAGTTCAAAGCCCTGGTAGACCTCATGAACAGACTGCTTGATTGGCAGTAAGCAGATTGCCTTCCAAGAGAACTTAGATATTGCCAGTTCTTCTGCTTTGTAAAGGCTGCTTTGTCTCAGACTGATGGCTAGGAGTGAGTCCCTCTGGCAGAGCTGCAGTTTTCCTCAAAGCACTTCCCGGGCCCTTTCCTAATTTCCCCATCTGATGTTTGGTGTCTTTCTTCTCTCTCCAGCTCTTTTTAGGGAGGAAGCCTGAATATCCCATCTTTCCCTCCAGGAAAGGTCGCCTTTTGTTGGTGGTGGTCTTCTGTCTGATCCCAGACAGATGACTCTGCTAAAAGGATTAGATGAAGACTTTGTAGCTCCTGAAACAAGAAATCTTTCTGCTGCTTTGGACTCATTCAGGACCAAGGGGACTGGGTGACTAGGATAGAACCACAGGTCTGGGTGACTGCCAGAGAACAATACAATAGGACACTGACACTAGAAGGGCCCACTGGAGAACCGCTAGTTCAACACCCCAACAGCCATCTCACTATCTGCAGGAAAAGGCAGCAGTCCTATGGGGCACAAAGACTTGCTCACGATGTCACCGCCCTGTAACCGGGACCTGATGACTCTCTCTCTGCTCCTGGATTTTTAGTTTTTCCCTTCTTAATCACATTGCCACTCAGAGTTAGAAAAGGATAATTGTAAAGTCCTAAAGAGCTCTTGTGGAAACCTGCCTACTCACATGGCAGCCAGAGCCCAGTGTTGGAGAATGGGTAGGACGCATGGGTGGAACGGGGTGTCCTGTGCGGACATGCTGCTGGAGCTGTCTGGTGGGCATTGGGAGCTAGGCTCCCTAGAGGCATCTGAAGTTATACTGCATCTCTTAGGCATTCTAGGATCCAACTAGTAATGTTGAGATAGTTGTTTAGTTGCCAAGTCGTGTCCGGCTCTTTTGTGACCCTGTGGATTATAGCCCGCCAGGCTCCTCTGTCCATGGGACTTCCTAGGCAAGAATAGTGGAGTGGGTTGCCATTCTCTTCTCCATGGGATCTTCCCAACACAGTGATTGAACCCATGTCTCCTGCATTGGCAGGCAGATTCTTTACTGCTGAGCCTCCAAGGAAGACCAATATTGAGATAACAGCAGCTTTCTTTTCTTGAATTCCGATGCTCCCGAAGTAAAGAGTGACTTTAAAAGATTTATTCTGCTCCTGTATTTTCACATTTGGCATTTCAGTTTATAAAGGGACATCTCATCTCTTATATATATATATATATATATATTTTTTTTTTTTTTTTCCTCCTCTTGAATTCTTCTCTCAGATTCTTTCATCTTATCGAGGGGATAGCTGTTTCTTCTTTTTTTTTCCTAAGAGTCTTTTTAAATGATTTATTTGACACTTTAATTCATTGCCTACTCTGAATGAAATATGAAAGTGGGTAGATTTCAAGGGGCTCACGACTGGGGGAGACAGGAGTGCAAGTAACAGTGATAAAATTATATAAATACCATGATAAAGGCATCTTCAGACTGCTGTGGGCTTGCAGAGTAGACATAGAGAAACAGATCCTGCCAGGAGATCAAGAACTGTTTGACAGAGGAGATAGTAACTGAGTTGGGCCTTGAAAGTAGTTGGGCAATGAGAGGCACTCAGAAAAAAGGTAACAGTGTGAGCAGTCGGGGGAGGAAGAGAAAAAAAGTGCAGTTTCAGAGCAGCAGGCAGTGTGCTGCGCTTGTGCCTATCCTGGAGTGGTAGTGGTAGGGGAATATGGCAGATGAAGCCAAAGGGATTTCAAATTTTGGTGGTGACGTCTGTCATGGGAGGGGTTTGGACTTAGTCACACCGCTGTTAGGTCTTAATTATTTTTCCCCCAGAGAGTAGTTTTCAGTTTCTTTTTAGTAATGGAAAAACATTTTTTTTTTTTTTTCAAAACAGTATTTATACCCATCCCCAAATTACATAAAACATAGGATGGCATTTTTAAGTAAATGTGTATTTTCAGTAAGCATAGTGACCTGCACAGTGGAGGTGAGAGAAAGCATTTTTGTGCTTGAATGGAGCTGACCCGAGAGAACCTTCTCATCTGTGGGCACTGGGCCGTTCCCGAATCCTGCACGGTTTGGCAGTGACTGTGCTGGTGGAGTGCCTGTGAGTGGGCTCTCTGGGAATGGGAAAGACTGTAAAACCCTGGAGTGCGTCCCCAGAAGAGTGACCTTACGAGAGAAGTTCTGGGAAACAAACCGCAGGGAGACTTTACAGGAATTTTTGGTTGAGCCCACAGGCAAGGCACATGAGGAAACGAGATGTAATTATAGTTTGTAAGTCTATGAAAAGATGCAATGAGTGACATGAAATAGCCGTTCTAAGTTTCTTCTTCCTGTTGGACAGGAAGGAATAGGGGTTTATGCATTCATTCAGCAGATTTTTACTGCATGCCAGCTGTAAGCTGGGCCCTATACTACATGCAGAGAATAAGGTGGCTAGCAAAGCATTCAAGGTTCCTGCTCCTAAGGAACCTGGGGGGAACCACATTATGGCACAAGGGAGCAATTACAGATTATGGTGAGTGCCATGGAGGGTAAGTCCTCATTCAGACTGGAGGGTCGCAGACTTCTCTTAGAAAGTGAGAGGCAAGTTGAGCTGAGTAAGATTCAGCCAGGCAAAGACTATGGCGTAGGGGAGCATCCAAGGCAAAGGGGAACAGCCTGGAGAAACTCTGACACTTTAGGGAACTAAAAGGCCCACAGAGCTGGCACCCAGAGGGGGAGGGCAGGAGAGGAGGCTGGAGAAGAGTCATACAGGGCCTTACAGGGACATGGGAAGATTTTAGATTTTACCCTGAATGTTGGGGAGCGACTGGAGTGTGTTAAGCAGGAAATGACATGATCTAGTGTAAAAGGGTGATTCAGATACCTCCGTGGAGAATGGAGCTGTGAGGGTAAGAGTGAAAGCTGGGGTGGGCAGGAGGTTTTCGTCACAGTTAAGGGGAGAGATTGGGGTGGCAATGAGGTGCAGAAAAATGGACAGATGAAAGATACATCTAGGAAGTAGCATTGTTTGGAGTCGGTAAGTGGATTGGCTGCAGACCAGAAAGAAGTAGGGATGCACAAAGGTACCTCCTTGTCAGTACAAGTCTGCATGGGGACTCCCAGCAGACCACACAGGTTACAGGTTCCTGTCTTTCCAGAAAGGTCAGGTAGGATTGGTCTGAATCCAACCTTGCAGAGGCAGCAGGATTCAGCTGACCTGTTGCTCTGCCCAGTTCAAGGAACTTACACACAATAGCAGCACCCAGCAGAGATTCCAGTTCTCCCAGTAGTGGGCACTTACTGTGTCCCTATCTGGGCCCCTCTCCCCCCGACCCAGGACAAGGCCTTCCACTATAACCCCTGTGTGCCACTAGGGGGAGCATGGCCTGCATTCTGTGTCAGGTCTGGTCTGGAGGCTTTTTGAAGTTTGCATTACTTTAGAGAAGAGACTGACTCGTATCAGCTTTAGTAATCCGCCCTGACCCTTCATGCTCCTTAGAGGAATGCCTGGTATATGGTATTTGTTGTTTAGTCGCTAAGTCGTGTCTGACTCTTTGCCACCTCATGGACTGTAGCCCGCCAGGCTCTTCTGTCCATGGGATTTCCCAGGCAAGAATACTGGAGTGGGTTGCCATTTCCTTCTCCAGGGGATCTTCCTGACTCAGAGATCAAACCCAAGTCTCCTGCATTGCAGGTGGATTCTTTACTGCTGAGCCACCAAGGAAGCCCACCTAAGAAACATGAGTTGGTATCATAACTGTGATTAGTGTCTTATTGTAGAAATGAATGGGTATTGCCTCTTGTTTCTCAGTATGGAGACTGGGCAGGTGGAATGTGCATTTTAGGGATCAGGAGAAGAGCAGAGGACTGCCTGTTGGGAACGGGACAAGGGAGAAGGTGAGTGATTTGATGGTGTTGCCCTTGCCCTTTCATCCTGTCCTTCACGGATGGGGGACGCTAGGGCCTTTGAGGAATTCCTGAGTTGGTACTTGGGTCGGGGTGTTGGATTGGGTATTTCTAGTGGCTGGTTGAGTGTGCCCTCTTTGACACTCTGGTTGCTCCACTGACGCAGCAGTGTCCCCCACTTAGGGTTGGTGCCACCCTGTTATTTCCTGCTGGATTTTGTGATGCTCCTCCTACCTTATCTCCTGTGTATATTTACCTTTTAAACTAGAGTGAATTAAAATCTTGTTTTAAGAAATTTGCTATAATACTGAAGGTTAGTCAAAAACACAAAGATTCTGCAAGGGGTCTCTGCATTAAAGATTCCATCAGGAAAAAGTATGGGACTTCCTTGGTGGTTTAGATGGTGAAGAGTTTGCCTGGAATACAGGAGACCCAGGCTCGATCCCTGGTTTGGGAAGATCCCCTGGAGAAGGAAATGGCAACCCACTCAAGTATTCTTGCCTGGAGAATCCCATGGACGGAGGAGCCTGGCAAGTTACAGCCCATGGGGTCGCAAAGAGTCGGACATGACTGAGCAGCTAACACATATTGAAAAGTATCTTCCTTGAGCCTCTGTGTCCTTTTCTAGGGGCCATATCTACTGCCCCAGGTTTTTGTGATGAAGAGCAGCTGAGATGAATGAAATTCTCAGCTCAGTGCCTGATTTAAGGAGAATGCTTTCACACACATCTTTTCATGCTTATCCCAGACCTGTCACTTGCTCAGGGGATGGGTTTTATGGGTAAAAGCTGGAAGGCTTGGTGACTTCCCAAGGGCATATGGCTGTCACAGAGCCCAGCACTGCCTGGTCTTCTGACCCTGGCATTGTCTGGTGCCCTTGGAACTGCTCTACTTAGTACAGGAAAGAGAGCTGAAAGGCTTGGGTATTATTTCTAGATCAGCTGTCTTCTGGTTCTGTGACCTGGGGCAAGTTATTTAACCTCTCTTTTAGATTTTTTAAAAAATCTGTTAAATTAGTATGATAACAGGAATCCTAACTCGGGGTCTATTGGGTTTGAGAGATGAGCCAAGATTGTGAGAGTTTTTTTGAAAATTGTAAGGTTATAGCTGTAGGGCAGGACTTTTTTTCTCTAATCTGTGCACCAGTATGTTTCACATCTCGTAGAGGCTATCTCAGAGCCTTCAAGGCTGAAAGGATGATAATTGAGCCTATCTTATCATGACTCAGAAGGAGTCTTTATCTTCCCCAGGGAATCCAGCCTTGATCTCATGACTGGCTGTCAAAAAAGTTGTTAGTTTGTAAGATCAGATGGCAGTGTACTTTAGAGGAAAGCACCAGGCTAGGGGGCAGCAGATTGGTCTCTACTGTTAGTACTTTGACTGCCAAACTAACTTTGTTACCGTGGACTAAACATTTGATCCCCTTGAGCCTCAGTTTTCCCATCTATAAAATGGTGATAATAATGGTAGCTCAGATGGTACAGAATCTGCCCACAATGCGGGAGACCTGGCTTCAATCCCTGGATAGGGAAGATGCCCTGGAGAATGGAATGGAACCCACTCTGGTATTCTTGCCTGGAGAATTCTGTGGACAGAGGAGCCTGGTGGGCTACAGTCCACAGGATCTCCAAAGAGTTGGACAAGACTGAGCAACTAACACAATATGACAATGTGTTTCAAAAGGTTTTGAGGATCAAACAAGATAGATCCTGTAAAAGACTATTACACAATAGGAATATGTACCAGGGAGTTAAACTTTGAGGCCTTGCTGTGTCCAGGCACTGTGCTAGCTCTTGGTCAGGACTGATGCCATTTCTGACTTGGACAGCAGCTCACAGAAAGCCTGGGCTTTCTCCATCTGTGTCATGTCTGATGCTCGGGCTGTGACTCTGGATTGCCCAGGATGCTTCCTGGTGCTGACTGAGTCTTTCCTCTCCATCGCAGGGTGATGAGAAGCTGCTTCGGCACCGGCGCTAGCAGCATGTGTCCCTGTGCTGGCTGAAGTCGTCGCCCCAACCTGGGCAGGCAGCAAGGTAAGCAGAGAGGCCCGTCCAGGCGAGCTCCTGAGATGTGAGTGCATTTCCGCCTCAGCCCGCTGCCCGGAAAACCCCAAGTGCACAAACAAGTCAAGGCAGGGCATCTGGGTCCTCCCTACCCTCGCTCCAGGACCCAGAGGAAGGGCTGGCTTCCCCTCCAAGCGTTCCAGCTGACTCCCTCCCCCCGTCACCCCCCTCCCCAGCCGGGACTCTTCCAAGTTATAAAAAATGAGACACTGGAGGGGAACAAAACAAGTCCACTCACTGTCTTCTCCCTTCTCCCCTCTGAGCTGCTGAAGCGAGTTCCCAGGAGCAGCCCAGAGCCCTTGTCTGGCTGGAAGGGAGGTAGGAGGAGTGGAATGCGTGCGGAGCCCGAGCTGATCAAAAGACAGTGCTGTTCCGTGAAAGCCTCCCAGAACTGAGGGAGAGAGGGGGAGACTGTGGGGTGGGGGGAGGAGAGGGAGGGGGAAAGAGGGAGGAGGAGAGGGAGGGAGGGAGGGAGAGATCGGAGCGAGCGCTGGCGAGAACAGGGTCTCCATGACGACTGGCCTGGCCGGCCAGCAGTGCTCCGCTTATTTGGCTGGAAGGAGCGCCACGAAAGGTCAGAGGAAGGAGCTGTGGGAAGCTCGCAGCAGGTATCGGAGCCGGAGCGAGTGGATTTGGGGGCCGTGGGCTCCCTAACAGACTGTGGTGTGAGCCAGACTCTGCCGAGAATGGAGTGGGCAGGAAAGCACCGGGACTTTCAGGTAAGTCAGCTCTCGGCTGGGATTGTTTTTCCTCCTTTCCTGGCCGTAGTCTTGGGCTGTTTTCTGGGAGGCCGGCGAGTGTCTGTATGCTCTGCTCTGCTCAGGGTTTGGGGCTCAGGAATGATGTCATGCTCCAACAGTTGGATTCTATTAGCTTACGGAGGAGGGAGGCAGCCAGTTTTCTTGACTTTGCAAATCTAGCTGATCTCACTCTTGCTGAACCTGAGGTGTTTAGACTTCACTATAGGAATCATCATCTTACTTTTATTTAGCACAAAGGCTCAGGAAATTTTACGGGAAGAGTCTTTCATGTAGGGAAAAAAAAAAGAATTATCATCACTCCCGCAATGTGTTTGTAGTTCTTACATGGAAACTCCAGTGTCTTTTGAGTGGCTGGGTTTGTTCTAGTGAACACTGTTGTCTTTTGGTGCTGCTATGTCTGACCTAATGAAAAAAATAAAAGCTAATTAACTCAGCTGGGAGCTGCAATAAGCTCCAAGTCTCTCTGGGGTAGGTATTAGGAGAGAGGGGCTGTCCTAGGGATGTCTAAACCAGGGTCAGTCTCTCCTCTCTCTCTGTCCCCCAGGTAGGCTGGTAAGAAGCAAGCTGTCCTCCTTTATTATTAATAAAATCCATCACAGGTTTTCCTAAACAAATGTATGGGGTGGAGGCAGGGGGCGTCAGGGGGTGTGGGACCTGTTAAGAGGTTCCTTATCCCGATATCTCTGAGTGGGTTGCTGCTAAGAGCTGGGTTACCTGAGGAGACCTGAAGTGCTGTGGTTGTGCTGAATGGATTTCCTGGTTAATGTTTGAATCAAGTCTCAGGGCATGTGGTGTCTCTGCCACGTACTCCTTCTACACTGTTTGTCCTGTGTTTCAGTAAAACTTATCCTGACCTGGAGGACCGGTGTGTGGTGAGCGCAGTGTGGCCTCGGGGAGGAGATCATTCCAGAAAGGGACTTGTATAGGTGATGGGATCGCCAAGGTTGTCAGTGATCTCAACAGGAGGTTTCATGCGGTGGACACTCCCTGCAGTGGAGACCCCTCAGGAGACGTGCTTCTGCTTCAGCCATGTTATATCTTAAACTTACTCCTGGGCCTCAGGAGGCTCGGTGGCTGCTTTTGGTTTCCCTGTGGGATGAGGGAACAGCTGCGGTCCTAGCTCTTTGGTTTTTCTTCATGAACTTTCTGAACAGAATGTCTTTTGTACTCCAGCACACAATGAGGGGCCTTCTGATTAACTTCGGGTCAGCTTGCCAATGAAAGCACTGGCCGTGTCTCGAATCGGGCTCCCTGAATGTGTACATGTGCGCATCACTGTTGTGGCCCGAGGCTCCACAAGGGTGAAATCAATGGCCCTGCACCTCGGATGGGCCACTTATAAAGCGGTACTTCCTTTTATTCCATTCTAGGGCTCCTCTGCTTGGTTGACACCTCGATTAACTGGGAGGATGTGGCCTGGTGCTCTTGGCTGGGACTGAAGTCAGGGGATATGAAGAGGAGTCGTTGGGCCTTTTGGTGGGCAACACAAATCCAGGATCTCAGTTCTCCTCTATTTGTGTGGATGTAGTTGGGCAGCTCCTTCAATTTTATGTCCCTTGCTCATGTGAAGCGGAGAAGGCACTGGTGACCCACTCCAGTACTCTTGCTTGGAAAATCCCATGGACGGAGGAGCCTGGTAGGCTGCCGTCTGTGGGGTCGCATAGAGTCAGCTCATGTGAAGAGGGCCAGCAGATGCTCTTTCTTCTGGTGTAGCAGAATGATAATAGCTTGGGGTTTAGAAGACTTGAATTGTGACTAGGTCATGCTACTCACCGTTCAGGTAGCCATTGGCAAGACTCTCAACTTCTACAACCTTCAGATTGATTGGCTGGTGAGATGGAGGTAATGATAATAGTTCCTCCACAGTACTGTTGGGAGGAGCAAATGAAACAATTTCCACGGAAGAAGTTTAAACTAGTCAAGACCTATATAATGTAAGATGTTATGAGTTGACCCTTGAAGAATAGTCGCTCTCTCTTCTGGAAAGTCACTTTGCTCTCTGTTCTGGTTTTCCCATTTATAAAGGCCCCTCTTCTTTTTTGCATTTATAAATAAAAATGAGAAAAACCTTTGAAAACTTCAAGATGTTAAAGGAAACATACAGGCAAGTTTAGTAAGAGTGATGTTCACTGTAGGGTTGGAGCCTTGTAAATGATCCTTGAGAGATGAAGCTTTCCTTGGGTCCCCTGATTCACGTGTTTTCGTTCAGAGGAGAGGGATTTCAAGAGACCCCTTGGCTTTTCCAGTGTCCCAAAGCTAGCTGCCTGGTGTTTACAGAGTCATAGATTTTAGGAGCTGGAAGGGAAGCTACTAGTTGCTAGGGCCCGTTCCCTCATCCTGTTAGGTTGTGCTGGGAAAACTGTTCTGAGGGAGCCCAGAGGCCTTTCTCCTCTGTCCTGGGTTTTAAAGGCAGAGTTCTAACTGGCAGGAAGAGTTATTGCTCTGAAAGGTCCTTGGGGGCTGAGCAGCTCTCTTAGGAACCTGTAGCTATAGCTTAGAGGGAAACAAGAAATAAAGAAAGAAATGAGGAAGTGGGAATTCCAAGGGCAGAGATACTCGATATGCCCTGGGACTGTGCCAGGGAACAGAATCGCAGGGGAGCGGGGAGCCTCTGGGCAAGGGCACGCCAGCTCTGTCCTCGGGGACACTGGGAGGCTCCTGGGTACTAGGCGGGAACACAGAGGCAGGGCTGGTACCCCACCTGCAGCCGCAGCTCTTGTAGGGCAGGGGCACACCTGGCAGCCAGGCCCTGGAGTGGTGCCTAGGAAGAAGCCCCTGAACACATTAAAAAAAATAACAAAAAACAAACAAAAACAACAGAGCCTTCTTTTCCAGGTGAGTCTTGTCACAGCAGCCTCGCTAGCCTGGGGGAAGCTGTCCACAGCTTAGCGCGGGTCTGCAGCTGTTTCCCGCTCCTTCAGTCCAGCTTCCCAGAGCTGAGTCACAAATTGGACCCCTCCATGTTCCTTAAGGATTAAAAAGTAACATTTCTGTTCGCACTCTCTCTCTCCCACTTCTTCTACTGCTCTTCCTGCGCTCTGCTATCCAGCCCTGGGCTCCTTCTGTCTACAAAATTAGAATTATCAGTAACCCCGGGAAGCTGAAGGTTTGAAATACCCTGGAGGACAAGCCAAGGCCATCCTCAGTTCTGCTGGCTCTGCCCCGTCCCTGGAATGAAGGGCTTGGGGGTACCGTTTGGAGCAGTGCCCTGACTCCAGATATCATGGCCATCCTGCTGGCTGGGGACGAGGAGGGATGTGCCCCAGTCCCCACCTCACTGGATTCAGTGAACTATTCCGGGAGAGCCCCCGGTCACCGGAGTGAGGTGGAGGGTCTGAGTCCTGGGCCTTCCCAAGCCCCTCCCTGTGGGCTGGTGGGACTGAGAGGCTGAGAGCACGTGGTCTGTTGCTTCTCTTAGCTGTTACCTGTCAGTGCCCTGGAGGCTCCTGATGTTTTGTGTGGGGCCCAGGAGAGTTTGCTGAGACAGCCAAGCAGAGGGAAAGCCTGGAGCCTGGAGGAGGCGGAGGCCAGGCAGCAGCCCCCCAGGGCTTTGGCTTGTCTGCCTTCTGTGCCTCCACCTTCACTGGGGGAGGGCCCATCTGCCGACAGATGAGGGAGTTCTTTGATTTAGAGGAACCATGGAAAGTGGAGAAGGGGCCAGGAGGGCATGAGAGAAGGGAAACAATGACCATCTGGCGTGGTCTGCAGAGATCTCTCTCTCTGTGGGAACACGTGCTTTAGTGAGTGCCTTCTTCTGGGGGTGGGGAGGGAGGCCCTGTGCTCTGCTGGGGCGGAGGTGCTCTGTGCACCTGTCCCGGTAGGTGGGGGGTGGGGTGGTGAAATGCTGGGTAAGTCTGTCTTGGGAAAACATGCCATGTGATATTGTCTGATAGAAAATACCGGGGTTGGGATGGAGGTCCAAGAGGAAGGGGATATATGTGAACATATAGCTGATTCACTCCATTGTACAGCAGAAACTAACACAACATTGTAAAGCAACTCTATTCCAAAAAAAAAAAAAAATCCAAGGTCTCTGTCTCTAGCCATAGGCCTAGGAAGACTGGCCTGGGTGTGTGTGTGTTGAGCAGAGAGGAGGATGCCAAATGAGTCCAGACTACCTTAGTGAAGGATTTCGCCAAAGATCCATTCTCTTGTTTTTTTTTTTGACTCTGGTATACTGTTGTTGAGGGGGTGCTGAAATGATCACAGTACTCTTCTCATCTGAAAGCTGCACTGTCTATATAAAGGGTGAATTATATGCAATCAGGATATGAAGCCTTCGTAACCAAAGCTGACTTGTTCCTGAGAGTTTGTCATGAAACTACCTGTTTCTCAAAGATCCAGACTATATTTCTGTGTGACTTGTCACCGAAGGGGATTTGTATGTGAGTTGGCAATTGGCTAATAGGAAACGTCACAGTGAATGAAGGACTGTTTGAACTTGGGTAAAATGAGATGAACACAGGGTTATGGAGACAAGCTCTGAAGCAGTAGGAAGACTACTGGAAGGAAACAGGAGAGAGGCCCTGGGAAAGGGTCTGGGGAAAAGGTAGTTCTCAGGGATAGGAGGGGTGGCAGAGAGGGTACCTGGACTAACCTAGAAGGCCCTCACGACTTAGCAGAAGGCTGGTTTGCCCCCAGGGGGCTCACGGAGACAGCTTTGTGTAGGTCCTAACAGGCACCGGGAGGGCAGGAGTGGGTGGGGGTGGCTGGCACTGGGATGGAAATCCCTGTTCATTTGCTCCTGGACTCGGAGACATCCCTGGTCTCCACATGTTCTCTTGGTCTGTTCACTCATTTAGTCAGTGAATCCAGAGGGTCTGGGCCAAGAACTGGGAAAGATAAAAAAAAAATCAAGTGTGAGATTTATCATACACACACACACACACACACCCTGTATTACATGATTTATTATGCTTATTTCCTCCCCAGTGTGAGCCTCTGTCCATGTGACTGAGAAGGAGCACAGACCTACTGAAGTTTTAGGTTTTGATGGTAGGGTTAATGACTATTCATGCTTTAGACTGGGCGAAAGGAAGAGGGTCCAACTCTTAGACTCTGATTTGAAGCACTATTTGCATGATGGAAGAGAGCCAACTAAGGACTGGAACTAGGAGGAGGGTGAGGGTTCTAGGCCTGGGTGGCAGCTTCTCTGGGAGTGTCGGGCGACAGGGTGTGTGTGCAGGGGGTGGGGAATGGGAAAAGGGAAATGGGAAAATCGGAAAGAAATTTACAAAGTCAGCTGGTTTCTAGAACTCTTTAGCTTTGTGTGCTCATTTGTGTCTTGGAACAGAGGCTCCCTTATTGAGTTCTGACAACTGAGTTTTATAGATTGCTTTTAAGGGAGTCAACCTGTAATGTGTGTGTTCAACTCTCAGTGACTATTAGATGCCCAGTGAGAGTGTATGGTGCTGCCTTTGAGCAGCTCTGATGAAACTATTTACATATGATACTAGAGTATCTTATAGGCAGTCTGGTGAAGTGATTAAGGGCTGGAACTCAGGGATCTTAAATAAATCTAGATTTAGAGCCTGATATTACTATTTGTTATCTGTGTGACCTTGGGTAACTTAACTAATCTCTCTGAGCCTCAGTTTTCTGTGAGGCATCTGTAAAATGGATATACAGTAAGTCCCCTGTATATGAATGAATTCAATTCTGAGAGTACATTTGTTAGCCCGATTTGTTAAAAGTCCAACAAAGTTAGCCAAGGTACTCAACTAACATAATCAGCTGTATAGTACCGTATAGGTTTATATGTATATACCTATATATATATAGGTTTATAGTACTTTTCACACAAATAATACATAAAAGACAAACACAAAAAGTAAACATTTCAAATCTTACAGTATAGTACCTTGAAAAGTGCAGTAGTACAGTACAATAGCTGGAATCCAGGGGCTGGCCTACAATTCCATCAGGTCTTCACAAGGACTTCGGTGAAGTCATCCTCTTGTAGATCTAGCTTGAAATAAATATACTGTACTACTGTACTCGACACAGTACTGTAAAGTACACAAAAGTACAGCCACTTGTAGAGGATGCACACACGTGACAGTGAACACCAGACGTGTGAACAAACTTACACGACTGGACACGTGAACACACATTCCCATCTTCGAAAGTTTGCAACTTGAAGGTTTGTACATAGGGGACTTCCTGTAACGATAGTTCTTAGCTGGTTAGTGTTCTGGTGAGGATTGAATGAAATGATGCATGTAAAGCTCTCAGCCCAGTGTGCCTGGCACACAGTAAATGTTCAAGGCTTTCCATTATTATCATCAACTTAGAGCAGCACTTTGAAGAGACTGTGGCTGCCATCTCTTAATCAGGTTGGGGTTACTGTGTTAGGAAAGTCAAATCAGATCCTTCTTTTAGAAGGAGTGTAGACTTTGCATTTTCTTCCTCTTTCTGTCAAGACCTCAGGAGAGTCGCTGAAGTGGTCTTTCTTGACCCAGCTGCACAGGCTCAGCTTTATCCTCCTGAAGGAGGCTTACCTTCACAGCCAGGGGAGTCTAGAACTGCTTTTTGCCTGCCCCTTTCCTACAGGCCAGCCCAGGTGGGACCTTGAGGTCCTCTTTAACCCAGCCCTGGAGGCCCTGTCCAAGCTGGCTGCCTCCAGTGCTCTGGACACTGGCTACCCTGGCACTGCTCACCTTTCTTCTGTGAATTCTCTGTGTCCTTCAAAACCCAGCTTAGAACATGGGCTTTGAGGCCGGCTCTGGAGGTTCACAGTCTGGCTCTTCCTCTTACTACCTGTGGACCCCTGCAGTTAACCTCTGTAAAACCTTAGTGTCTTCATCTGTAAATTGGGAGTAATATTACCCATCCCAACGATCTGTTGCAGGAGTTAATTTGTATAAAGCACTTAGCTTGGTTTCTGGCACACACATGCTCTCAGTGACTGCTAACTGCTGCTGTTGTTGGAGATCTCTCCCTCCTAGGAACGTCTCTGCCTGCATGCAGCAGGAGAAGGAGCCCTGGCCTCATAGTAAGCAGATCCGAGTGTTAGTCCTAGGCTTCAGCTTCCTTTTCTAGCAAGGGGGATTGGGATTGGGTGTTTTCATTGACATTCTGACTCGGCACTTGAAATGCATCTTATCTTTCCAACTAGATTCCCTAAAGTCTTATGAAACTGAATATAGTAGTTGATACATTTTATTTCCTCAAATTGACCTACGTATGTAGTTTATGCTTTAAAACATATTTGAGTAACTTTTAAAAAAAAACCCATCAGCTGGTTTCTGGGAAACGTTCCGACTTGGTTCTTTTAACTTGGAGACTGGGAGCTTGTTCTCAGCTGCACAACAACTTGCAAAGAGGCTCTATCTCTTAGTAAGCTAGAAGGTCTCCCAGGTCAGTAAGAAATAGAGGTGGTGGTTTCACTTAGTGCCTCTGGAAAAATTTTGGTCAGTAGATGTTTGGAGTACTCATGTGCCGCAAAGACTTAGACCAGCTCTGTGAATAAATTCTGTCCACAGTTTCCCTCTGTCAGTGGAGAAAACTGGCAAGTGTTTTCTGATGGATCCTCTCTCCTGTAGATCCTGGAGTGAGCCGCTTGTGCTCAGAGACAAACCTGTGTGTTAGGGGAAGAGCCCTCCAATGAAAGAGTGATGTCCAGACCCGGGTCAGGCTGTTGTGGTTCACATTCAGGCTCTGCTACATCCCAGCTCGGTCACCTTGGGTAAGGCACTTAGCCTCCTAGGACCCAGGCCCTCGTCTGTAGAATGGAGGTGGTAATAGTACTACTTTCATAGGGTCGTGGCGAGGTCTAAATGTCAAGTGCTGAGAATAACACCTCATATCTAGCACTTCATGCAGTGTGAGCAATGATTGTTATATTTATTATTCTCTTGTAAGTCAAGCAGAGTTTGATTCTGAGTGGCTAGTCTGTCTGGTTTGTTCTGCTGAGAAATGTGAGGTGCTACCCACTTCCTCTATGTCTTGGACAGATATCTAGTATCAGCAGGGCAGTAATAAGTGTCCTGTATCAGTGCATGGACTTCCCAGGTGGCGGTAGTGGTAAAGAACCCGCCTGCCAATGCAGGAGGCTTAAGAGACGTGAGTTCGATCCCTGGCTCAGGAAGATCCCCAGAAGGAGGGCATGGCAACTTACTTCCAGTATTCTTGCCTGGAGAACCCTATGGGCAAAGTAGTCCATAGGGCTGTGAAGAGTCGGGCACGCCAGAGGCGACTTAGCACATGCACTCATTATCAGTGCACGGGTCGTAGCTCCTGTACCTTGCTTTTGTAAAGAAATATGTAAGCTACAGGGGGAGTCTGGCTAAACAAAGGAGCATGTAGGTTGAAAGGACCCTCTCTGATGAGTCATGCGTGTTCTGTAGCAGAGCCCTGGGTGAAAGAGTAAGGTGGGAAGTGGGCTGAGGGAGAATGTAAATTCAGGGGCAGAAAGGGCTTGTGAGTGGTGAATATCCCCAGGCAGGTGGTTGCAGTCCAGACAGTGAGTTGTAGGAGAGGCTCCTGGCACTTTGTCTTCCAGGAGACAGGTTGCCTCCCCAGCCCCAGGTGACATTTGTCCCCTCACTGGACTCTGAGACCAGTCTCAGGAGCGGTGGGTTGGGTCCAGGAGAGTCTAACCTGTTCCTCAGAAGAATGAGTAGCTCCAGTAGCTTGGTGCATCTTATCTACAAGTGTAATTATAAAGAGATTGCCTTTTTCAACGGCAAGAAATGGGAACTTTTGCTGCCAAATTTAGCAGCATGTTTTAAGTCCCTCAAATCTCCTTTGAGTGCTACCAAAGCTCTCAGCTTTGTTGTTATCTCTTGTTGAAACAGTCTGGGAAGGTCACATCAACAGTGCCAATTTATGGGCCTGCCGAACCCAGGCTGGCCTGGGGCAGAATGGGGAGTTCCTGGGAGTAGGTGCTTCACAAATTTTCCCTTTGAGTGAGGCTGTTTATAATTTAAGGTTCCTTTTGCTTCAGAAGACCAAACTGCGGATTAGGGTCAAACGTCTTATTTCTTCCGTGGTCTTACTTCTGTAGGCTCCCAGAGGCAGGAACTCAAACCCTACAGTAGCTCCCTATATACACTCAGGGGAAGCTCAGCCTTGATAGTATTTTCAGCTGCCTAAACTATGCCTGACTCTCCTTACCGGAGGTAAGTTTTCTTGGTGCAGATTTTGTGCCAGACTTCCCTACCTTTTTTAGTTTATTGGCAATTTTTGACCTCCTGTGTGTTCTGAAGGAGTGATTAAAAGAAGTGAAGACCAGAGGGTGTAGAAACCACACGTGAGGTTTCGTACTCATTTGTAGAGATCTGAGAAGAAAGTCAGATCCACGTGTGCCTAGATTTTGTGTCTTGGCAAATGGATGCAAATAGGGAAAGGAAGTGAAAGAACCTGACTGACCCTGGCAGCTCTCAAGAAGTGTGGTGTTTGAATGCGAAAGGAAAATACCTGAGATAGCTCAGTTGAACTTGGCAATGGCAATGGCCTTGGTTTGCAGTCTGTGACTTGACTCACTCAGAAAACTGAGACTTTGGAATCCAGAAAGAGGGCCCTGAAGTTTATTTTCTTTGTTCCTCTCTCACCTCCAGATTTATTCACCACTTTGGCTTCAGACATAAATGGAAATGCCAGATAAATTGCTGTCTTTGAGATGGCTTGAGCAGCACTGTCCTCTCTGGGTCCCGGGCTCTTTGGGTGGGCATCATCGCTGCCACTCAGGGTAGGGTCACTGCTCAGTTGTGCTGGGAGAGCCGGCTGTGAGGATGCTAGTGGTAAGAAGGACTGTGAGTTTTCTTAATGCTGAGTAAGTGCCCAAAGGGAAGTGGCAGGGGCCAAACTAAAAAGAAAACAGTGAGGAACAGCTGGAAAATTGTGTTGTATTTAGACCTCATTGAATACAAACAGACAAGTTTCTTCTTGAAACCCACATCTGTTTGGTGAACCCAGGCGGGTTTTATATGCAGTGCTACCCAGACTTCTTTTCACCTGAAAAATACCCAAGGTCAGATGTCTGCATAGCTCTGCTAGAAAAAGTTGAGCCCTGGGAAGCTGCAGAAACTAAAGGATAAGACCGTGGAGTTGTGTGCATTCTGCCATGATAAGAAAAGTTAGTGGGGGAGAAGGCAAGCTGTGGAGATTGCAATACCTGTGACATCATCCTGGCCAGCAATAGCAGTTAATGTCAGTAGGGGAACTGGGATGGCTTTATCTGTTTGTGTTCCCTTAGAGTTTATTTCTCCTCAGTCTTTTCTCTCTTTAATTTGCAGTCTTTCCCTGAGATCCCCTGGAGGGCAGGGAGAGTGTCCAAATCTGCCTCTTTTGTTTAGAAATGTTATTTATTTATTCATTCATTCAGTATGTCTTTATTGAGTATCCATCCTGTTCTCTGTTTCTTGGGCTGCCCTTGTGGCTCAGCAGGTAAAGAATTCACCTGCAATGTCAGAGACCTGGGTTTGATACCTGGGTTGGGAAGATCCCCTGGAGAAGGGAATGGCTACTCACTCCAGTATTCTGGCGTGGAGAATTCCATGGACTATTCCATGGGGTCGCAAAGAGTCAGACGCCACTGAGTAACTTTCACTTTCATCCTGTTCTAGGCACCATTCTCTATGCTGCAGAAAGTGAAAGTGAAGTCACTCAATCGTGTCTGACTCTTTGCGACCCCTACCAGGCTCCTCCGTTCATGGGATTCTCCAGGCAAGAATACTGGAGTGGGTTGCCATTTCCTTCTCCGGGGGATCTTCCCAACCTAGGGTCTCGCGAATTGCAGGCAGACACTTTAACCTCTGAGCCACCAGGGAAGTCCAAGAAGGTACCTTCCCCAAATCTGCACATTCACAGCTTTTTCTTGTCCTTGAAGCTTCAATGTCATCTTCTCCGAGAGGCCTTCTTGAACTTCTTTTTTGAAAATAGTTCTCAAGTTCCTGTGCCTCTCTCTTTCACATCACCATTATTTCCTTCATCGCTCATATCACTGTCTTTATCTTATTTGTGATTTGTTTGCTTATTTACTGCCTGCCCCCATTTCTGCTCTACTTAGAGCTCCACCACACAAGGACTTTGATGTGCTAGTAGTTATCTCTGCAGCAAAGACAGGGACTTCCCTGGTGGCTCAGAGGTTAAAGTGTTTGCCTGCAATGCTGGAGACCAGGGTTCGATCCCTGGGTCGGGAAGATCCCCTGGAGCAGGAAATGGCAACCCCACTCCAGTATTCTTACCTGGAGAATCCCATGAATGGAGGAGCCTGGTAGGCTACAACAATTGAGTGACTTCACTTTCTTTCACCTTCCTGGAAGAGAGAACAGCAGTGCAAAGTCTTTGGGGGTAAAAAAAGAGGTCGGCTCGTTTGAGAGAACAGAAAGAAAGTCATTGTTAGAATAAAGGGGGTTAGCAGATTAGGAGCAGAAGATGGTGGAGGCTACTTCAAGTGCAGCCTTTTGGCCGTGGTAAGGAGCTTGGAAAACCAGTATGAGGTGTTCATATTCTAGGTCTGTGGCACAACTAGGGCCAAGTTGTCAAAATTTGAGAGGGATGATTGTCTGAGAGGAAGATTGAATTTGAAAAGAAAAAAGCAAGGGGAAAGAGAAGGGCTCTGGAGTGGGGGTTGGCACGTAGCTAATTAACTAAAGGAAGTTGAATAAATACAACTCAATTCTGCATAGTTCTTGGGATCAAGCAGTATGTTTTAAAGATTTCTGTAGATTTTAGATTTGTGGTACATCATTAGCAGAATGCATGCTTACTCTCTTATACGTATTGTGTTTTACTAGACATTTTCACTTGCATCATTTTAGCAAATTCTCACAACAGCTGTGAGTGAATTTGTTGATGCTCTGGTGTCTACGGTTGAGGAACCTAGACTAGCTAACTTGCTTAAAATCCAGATCTAAGTCTGTACCATTCCAAAGGATGTGCTCTCTCTGACTGGTGCGTTCCTCTTAATTATCTAAAATAGTTAATGAGCATTTTCCCCCTTGAATTGTTCTGTGTTGTTTACTGTCCTGTTCTCCTTTCTATCCGCTGGAAATTAGGATAAGATTTTGGATATTTGTGGGTTTCCTCTTTTCCTGAAAGGTGTATCTGGTTGAATGTTGAGAATACCAGTCCAGATCAAAAATTGGGCAGGGTAAGGGTGTGTGGCAAGACTTGGAAACAGATAGTCTGAATCGTCTCTCTTTATCTGGGTAGGAGGAGTGATCATCTTTCTCATTAAACTCAGTAACTACTTGTGGAGACAAGTAGTTAATTAAATGTTATATTATGATTCCCTCTCATTTTGCAGTAAGAAGATGGAATTTGTTTTTGGAAGATTTAAGCAATATGTCAGTAAATTAGCATTTGTAAGTAAATTCTGATGTTTTAGTCCACAGGTCTCTTTTGGAGTCTTCAAGTTTGTTGGCAATGTTTGAGGAAAGAAATTTATTAGGCCATAACTTTTACTCGCTGGAGATTGAACATTGACTAGTTTGTATTGATAGATACTCCTTTTTTGTGGGACTGATCCTGTTTGGATTCTGTAAATCAGGGGTGAGGGTTCTGAAATGAAGATGTACAGGGTGTTGATAAACTTCCAGTCCTTGGTGTTCATGAGATCTGTGTTCAGCCTTGGTCCGCCGGCTAGATGGAATGGTCTGTGAAGGGCAGAGAAGGTGAGATTGAATTTCAGGTTTGGCATAGATTCCTGACACACAGAGGAATTTCTTTGGTAAGTAATGGGACTCTACTTTTCTGTTTGCCCTACCACTGTCTGTTTTAGTAACTATTTGGCTTCTGGAGGGTGCTTTCATCTCCAGTACCTCCTCACTGAGCCTGCAGTAGGTGGTCACCCCCATGAGCCAGGACACACAGATGATCTAGTGAATGATGGAAAAGAGCTGGTTGAGGTCAGAACTTGAAGTGCTTGAACCCTCTGGAGATTGTTCTTCTGAAAGCAAGAAAGGAACATACCTGGATTTAGTTGGTAAAAAAGAAACCCCCATGTGGCGCTAATAAAGTGGTAAAGAACCCGCCTGCTAATACAGGAGATGTAAGAGATGCGGGTTCGATCCCTGGGTCGGGAAGATCCTCTGGAGGAGGGCATGGCAGCCCACTCCAGTGTTCTTGCCTGGAGAATCTCATGGACTGAGGAGACCGGCGGGCTACAGTCCATAGGGTCGCAAAGAGTCAGACATGACTGAAGTGACTTAGCATGCATGCATGCACACAGGCATGCAAAGAAACCTGTGAGACCACATGGAAGATAGAATTAGAGGGGGAAGAAGCATGTCTGTCTTATTGGGTGTAACTGGAGAGCCTGATGGGCTACAGTCCACGGGCTGTGAAGAGTTGGACGTGACTGAGCACAGCACAGAGAGGTAATATTCTAGTCCCTCAAAATTCATTTAAAGGAGACTACAAGGGAGGTCTGGATGGTGGGGAGGGAGGGTCTGACCTCCAGATGACAGAGTTCTCTAGGGCCTTAAGCAGTGGTTTTCAGACTTGAGCTGCTCCCAAACTCACCTGGGAAGCTTGTTTCCAGTTCAGTAGGTCTGAAGTGGGGCCTGGGAATTTGCATTTTTAACAGGTTTCTAAATTGCTACTGCCACCACTGCTTGGAAAGCGTTGCTTCCCAGGCTTAGCAGCTGAGAGTCTGATGTCGGTGAGAGGGCCAGATCTAAATAGGTGTGCCTTCCTTTTTAAACTTCGGCTTCCCTGGTGGCTCAGACGACCTGGGTTCGAGCTCTGGATCAGGAAGATGCCCTGAAGAAATGAATGGCTACCCGTTCCAGTATACATGCCTGGAGAACACCATGGACAGAGGAGCCTAGTGGGCTGCAGTCCATGGGGGTGGCAAAGAGTCAGACATGACTGAATGGCTAACACTTCCACACTTCCACTTCCTTCATTTACTTGGAATTTCATGTCTATACTTTACAGTCTCCTGGGTCTCTAACTCCATAACATCAACAAAGCCTGGTCAAAGTTCTTGTCCTCAGTCTCTAGGATTCTTCTCACAATATCCCTGTCACCTCCACATGAGGTTTCCAGCTGTGTGCTTGTCTGTAAACAGCTGTTGGCTAATTTTTGGAAAATGCCCTTCTCGGGCACTCTTTTCGGAGAGGTGACCTTTATGCCAGGATAAAGTCTCCCCTGCCCTTCAGCACAGCCTACTGGCTGGCAGGACTGTTTTCAGGGACTGCGGGCAGGCTCTGGACTGCCTGCGTTCTGTTGATTAGCCAAGTTTACACAGGACATGCCTGGGAGATTATCTCTTTAGCCCAGGAGTTGAATTTCAAGGGCAAAGTCCACAGTTGGCACCTGATAGGCTGAGAACACCTGGACGGGAGGATTTCATGTGGCTTTCACTCAGCCAGGCCTCTGTGCCTCTTCCCACAGAGGTCAGGTTTTCTGCTTGTCTGCTGCCCAGGCAGGTGACTTTGGAATTCTTCTCCCAGAGCCTCATGGTTCCAGGCATTGCCCCTTGCTATCTCTTCAAGGGCCTGCGGCTCCAGGTGAGACACTCGATTTAGTAAATAAACACAAGCTGCCTTCTCTTCTGTGGAATTCTGTTTCCCCTTGATTCCTTGTCTGTGCTTGCCTCTCCCCTGGAGGGAGGATCTTCATCTCTCCTGCGTGGCCAGTGACTCTTTGATTTTCGCAGGACTCTTCTTTGTTTAGCTTCCCTCATTATTCCAGGATTCTGTTTCGGTGTGGGAAGGGATGTTTAAAGGTTACCTGATTTTCCTCTGCCCAGCCTTTGTCATATTGCTGTACACATGGAAGATGATAAATTTTGTAAGACACTCTGGAATAGAAGAAGGCTGCTGGTAGGCCTGAGCCCTGGTGCTGCCCTGGGTTGAAGAGGTCTGCTGAGCTTACTGATGGGAACTCTGGTCCAGTCCTAGGTGCAATAGGGTAGAAGTGAGAAAACTGAGCGCCCGAGGTGGCCGAGCTAGGACTGGACTCAGATCTCCACTGGTGCTGATTCAGGGCATTGCTGTCTATACAAGACAAGAACTGTGAAGTGGTAACATTTCAGATTAGCAAGCATGCACGAAACTCTCTCTCAGCCTAATTTTTGTTTAAGATTTGTTTGTTCCCCTCTCTTCTTTTTTGGTAGCAGAAGTAATATATTTGTTCTAAAAACTTTTACAAAACAGAAAAATATATAAATCTGAATAGGAACCCATCCTTTAAACCCATGCACCAAAAAATATAATCATTGTTAACAGTTGAGTAACAATGGATTTTTTTCTACGTTTGCATATACACTTATTTCATCTTTCGAAAAATGGTGAGACTGTAATAAAAAAAAAAAGCATTGATGACAGTGTGGAGAAAGTTAGAACCCTTATATATTACTGGTGAGAATGTAAATGGTGTAGTTGTCAAGGGACTAAATTCTTTTGGTTCCTCAAAAAGCAAAAACTTGCCTAATGACCTAGCAATTCCACTCCCAGGTATAAACCCAACAGAAGTGAAAACAGAAACTCAGGTGCTTTATGCCAGTGTTCGTATCAGCGTTATTCACTGCCTCAAAGGTGGAAACAACTGAGTTCATCCACACATGAATATGAACAGCATGTGGTAGGTCCATGTAGTAGAATATTAATCAGCCATGAGAGGGATGGAATTCTGATGCATGCCACAACATGGATGAACCTTTAAAACACTGTGCTAGGTGAAATAAATCAAGATATAATAGGACAGATATTGTATGAGTCTGCATATAAGTTCAATTCAGTTCAGTCAGTCAGTCGTGTCTGACTCTTTCGACCCCATGAATCCCAGCACGCCAGGCCTCCCTGTCCATCACCAACTCCCGGAGTTCACCCAAACTCACATCCATTGAGTCGGTGATGCCATCCAGCCATCTCATCCTCTGTTGTCCCCTTCTCCTCCTGCCCCCATCCCTCCCAGCATCAGAGTCTTCTCCAATGAGTCAACTGTTCGCATGAGGTGGCCAAAGTATTGGAGTTTCAGCTTTAGCATCATTCCTTCCAAAGAACACCCAGGGCTGATCTCCTTCAGAATGGACTGGTTGGATCTCCTTGCAGTCCAAGGGACTCTCAAGAGTCTTTTCCAACACCACAGTTCAAAAGCATCCATTGTTCATCGCTCAGCTTTCTTCACAGTCCCAACTCTCACATCCATACATGACCACTGGAAAAACCATAGCCTTGACTAGACGGACCTTTGTTGGTAAAGTGATGTCTCTACTTTTGAATATGCTATCTAGGTTGGTCATAACTTTCCTTCAAATACCTATAATAGGCAAATTAATAGAGACCAAAAGCATATTGGAGGTTACTAGGAGCCTAGGAAGAAGGGAGATTTGGGAGGTGTTGCTTAGTGGTTACAGTGTTTCTTTTTGGGAGAGTTTCGAAAGAGTTTCGGAAATAGTGGTGATGGTTGCACAATGCTGTGGTTTAATTAATACCACTGAATTTTAAACTTCAAAAATACTTAAAATGGCAAATGTTACATATATTTTAACCCAATAAAAATGGTTGAAATTTCCTCTCTTGATAATTTACCTAGGCTATTTTTTTTCCATGTCTGTACATTAAGTTTAATAGCAGTGCTGTGTTTCTTCAGGTGGATGTATCATAATTTATTTAACCAAACTTCTGTTGATGGACATTTATTTCCAGTTTTTGCTGTTATAAACAGTGCTGCAATAAACAGCTGAATATGGCTGACTTTGCCCCAGTGGTCTAGTATTTGTATTACCTTAAGCAAAATTCCTGGAAGGGAAGATTCACTGATCAAAGGTTATGCTCGTTTATACTGTTAATAAGTATTGCCACACTGCTTTCCAGACAAGTTGCATCAGTTTAGTTCTCATCAAAAGTATATCATGATGCCTGTTTCCACCATCCCTTTGCCAAGTGGGTATTGTAGAGTGTTTCAATCTTTGCCAATCTGATAGGTGAAAAAGTATTTCTTATTGTTGCTTTATGTAGGGTTTCTTTAATTTTTAGTGAAATTAGATACCTTTTATGCTCACTGGCAGTGGTACTTATTCTTATATAAATTTTCTTTTCAAATACTTGGTTCACTTTTGTGTTTGGTCATGATTTTTTCCTTATAGATTTGTAAGAACTGTTACATACATATTACATTAGAACTACTTGCTGTATGTATTGCTGATATTTTTCACCCTGTTTGTTTTATTTTAATATTTGACTTTGTGCTAGTTATTTGCCTTTCACATGTTTTAAATTTTTATGTAGGTCAATGTATTATCTTTTCCTTCATGACTTTTTCCCCCCCTTCATGGCTTTTGAGTTGAATTTTGTGTCATGCTTTGAAAATTTTTCTTCACTCATTAAAATTATAAAAATAATTTATTCATCTTTTTCCTAGTGTTTTTATGGTTCCAGCTTTTACATTTAGATTGTAATTAAGTTTATAGTAAGGTATAATAGGAACTTTATTAATAAAAAACCTAAAATAAATTTTTCCCTATTATTTTTGTATACTTCTGTTCACTTTAGTGTGTTTAGTGAGTGGGGCTACCTATATTCAAATCTTGTATTTCTTATTTATTATGTACCATAGCCATTGAAAACGTTTTTCTGCAACATTTATAGAGGAACATTTCTGATTCAGTTTCCAAAAAAAAGCCTTTAGTGGGAGACTCAGATCAATAAATTGTACCCAGGTCTTCTGATTCTGTGGTGACTCAGATGATCAAGAATCTGCCTGCAGTGCGGGAGACCTGGGTTCGATCCCTGGTTTGGGAAGATCCCCTGGAGGAGGGTATGACAACCCACTCCAGTATTCTTGCCTGGAGAATCCCCATGGACTGGAGGAGCCTGGTGGGCTACAGTCCATAAAGTCGCAGAGAGTCTGATATGACTGAGCGACGAAGCACTTCTGATTCTTAATCCTGTTTGTTTATTTTCTATTATCCTTATATAAAATATCCAGATTCCTTTTCATTATGTTTTGAGATAATTGCCTCACCCCACTTCTGAACACTGGACAGTGAATCCTACATGCAGTTGAATTTGACATGATAGACCAGGGTGGTGTGATGTGAAAGCCTCTCTCCTGAATTATAGCTGGTGTGATGAGCTTAGCCTGGCTGAGGTGGGGGCTGGGAGGCAATTGCCTGTTAAAGAAGTGCAGGTTGGTGCTGAGGAGATTCAGGGCCAAAGTCAGAAGGGATGGTGAGACCCAGGAACCATGTGACTGCTGGAGGGAAGCCGCAGGAAGAAGTGTGAAGAAACTTGGCTGCTTAGAAGACAGATTAAGGAAGAGTTTTAAAGTGAAAGAAGGAAGAGGAATAATGTTATTCCTCAGTAAACTTATGTCCCAGATAGTCAACAAGTAGTTCCCCCCAATTGTGTTTTAAAAGCCAGCTTTTAGCAGTTTAGGCTTGCTGCTCCTCAAGGTCATGAACCCAGGAAAGAAAGCCTTATTCAAAGGAAAATCCTGGGACGGGAAGTCAGAGTGCGATAGAGCGAGAGCAGCATTGACCCGGCATCATCTCTGCTCCTGTCAGCCAGAAGCTTAGATGGCAATGTTTTTAGTGAAGTAGACTAATAAGGAACCAGAAGGATAAACTACTTCAGACCAGCAAACACTCCTTAGCCCTGTAGGACCAGCTGCACACAGACATACACTCCCTACCCCTAAGAAACTTAATAGTTTACCACATAAGACATAAACAAGGTCCGTACACTACAGTGAGATTTACGCCGCCATCCAAGTGGCTCTGGGAAGAAAGGGTTAATTCAGTCACTGGGGGGAAGACAGTGAGGAATATACAGGTAAAGTTTCACAAAGGTTCACATTTTGAAGTACGAATGTACATTTTTTTAAAAAGTTTGTTGCTTTTTGACACTATGAATAGATTTTAAATGGCCAAGTCAAGGAGGGGCATTCCAGGTAAAGGGTTCAGTTCAGTTCAGTTCAGTCGCTCAGTCGTGTTTGACTCTTTGCGACCCCATGAATCGCAGCACGCCAGGCCTCCCTGTCCATCACCAACTCCCGGAGTTCACTCAGATTCACGTCCATCGAGTCAGTGATGCCATCCATCCATCTCATCCTCATGTGCAAAAACAGAAGAGTGAAGCAGTGTATGCAAAGTCTGTGTGCGCAAAGCTACTAATTGGTCATTTTTCTACGCAGGAGGGAGAGTGAGCAGCGTTAAGATGAGACTATAGGCCAAAAGAATGGATAAGTGAGCTAGAAGATAGAATGGTGGAAATAACTGCTGAAGAGCAGAATACATGGAAAAGAATTAAGGATAGTCTTAGAGACCTCTGGGACAATATTAAACACACCAACATTTGAATTTTAGGGGTCCCAGAAGAAGAAGGGAAAAAGAAAGGATTTGAGAAAATTTTTGAGGTGATTGTAGTCGAAAACTTCCGCAACATGGGAAGGGAAATAGTCAATCAAGTCCAAGAAGTGCAGGGAGTCCCATACAGGATAAACCTAAGGAGAAACATGCCAAGACACATACTACTCAGACTAGCAAAGACTGAACATAAAGAAAGAATATTAAAAGCAGCAAGAGAAAAGCAACAAGTAACATACAAAGGAAACGCCACATGATCAACAGCTGATCTTTCAGCAGAAACTCTGCAGGCCAGAAGGGAATGGCTGGATATAGTTAACATACTGAAAGGAGAAGATGAAACTATAGGAACATAAAGGACTGAAAGGAAAAGATGAGACTATGGAGATAGGCCTCGGGGAACAGCTCTTGGAAGGCTAGCTCTACCATTTTTCTGTGTACCAGATCACCCCAAAACATTGTGAATGTTTAAGCAATAATTTTATTATTCTCTCTCATGTTTTTAAGGGTCTTCCTTGGGGTCTTCTCATGTAATTTTTTTCAGAAGGTGGTTGGGCTGGACTTATTCAGAAGACTTAGTCACTCCTATGTGTGGTGTCTGAGAGGGGAAGACTCAAACAGCTGCAGCCATTCAGCTCTCTGGCTCCTACCAGCCCATTTCCATTCCTGCTCCCTGTGGTCCCTCCAGCACGGTGGCTCGGGACTGGGAAGCAAGTGCCCTGAGAGACTGGTACGGGTCACTGGCCCCATCCAAACTAGCCTTAGGAGATCAGTACCTTCATGTGGGCCCATTCTGTTCCTTGAGGTAGTTACAGAGGCCCTTCTGGTTCAAGGAGAGAAATAGCAAACAATTGGTTAGCTTCTTTTGAAGTCACCACAATCATACAGATTAATTTGAATTTTATGCTGTAGGGCAGTTTTCCCCAGATTTAATTCATTGCTTACCATCTTCACAATATTATCATGACTTCTCCAAACTATTATTTACATATTTAAGTCAGCTAACTTTCAAACTTAAATATATTTTAAGAGGAAAAGTTATCTCACTTTTGTAAAGTGGAAAATCAATATACCTTGCCATGCACAGCAGATATGTTTTAAAATAAATCCATGGAAGCAAAAAACAATGTTGAAAAAATTTTGCCAGATACTGCTGGCTGTGAATGTCTCCTCTCCCTCCCCCGACCCTGACCCCGACCCCACTTGCTGTTAAAGAAGCAAGTGGAGACTTGCTTCTTAATCTAGTGAGCTCTGAAAGACTTACAGAGTGAATGACTCGATCACGTTGTGATTTCATGCCATTTGCTTCTGCGTAATATGATGTGGAGTTCCTCCCATGCATTTCCTTACCACATTTTGGGAAGTATTGCTGTGAACAGTGGAGCTGCTAAAAGACTTTGAGCACTGGAGCAATATAGCTGCTAAATTTGCATTTTAGCAAGGTCACTTTGGCTGAATCAGGAGATTTGAAGAAAGTAAAGCTGGGAGCAGGGAGATGGTTTTTAGAAAACCATTGCAGTAAGTCAAACAATCAGTAGTAAAATCTGAGTCAGAGTATGGTGGGGGAATAGAGGAGATGAATATAAGACATTAAGGAGATGGAATCTGCAGGACTTGGGGATAGATTGAACTAGAGTAAGAAGGAGAATGTAAAGTCAAGGATGACGTGTAGAAATGGGTGGTGTTGTGGAAAAGTACAGGAGGGGGAAGTGTTTTCTTAGAGGTAGAGTGGGAAATGAGTTCAGTTTTAGGTATTCCTTTTTCTTAAGTATTTTTAACATGAATTTTCTTGCCACTTTATGGATTTGTCTCATTGTTTCTTTGGGGTATAATCTAGATTCTTCCTCTTTCCCCTGTATTTTCTGTAAACTGTAAATTAGATATAGAGGTTTGGTTAGATTTAGGGTAAGTGTTTTGGGGGAAAAAACTATAAATGATGAAGCAAATCAGAGGCATGTAACATCTGGTTTCCTCACTATTATTGATGCTAAATTTGGTCACCACTTAAGGTAGGGGCAGCCAAATTTCTCCATTGTAAAATTATAGCTTTTATTTTATAACTAGCAGATAATCTGTGGGTGACCTTTGGCACTACTCTCCATCAATCTTCAACTTAAGTGGTTTTATTTTTTGAACTTTTTATAGAAAATGTCAAACATACCCAAAAGTGGAGAAAATAGACAAACACCCATGTATCCATTATCCATCTTCAACTGTTATCAGCACTGGGGCTAAATTGTTTTTCCTTTGTCCTTGTCCACTACCCTTCTTTTTGCTCCTGTGGATTTTTGCAAGTGAATTCCAAGCATTATACCATTTCATCCATAAACACGTCAGAACATACCTGTCTCAAGAGACCTTTCAGACATGTTTAGCTGTATTGATTTCTGGCCAGCAGTTTTTAGTTGCCTTCACCAAAGATCAAGGAATACTGATGATTGAATTGATCCAGAGTTAGGCTTTAAACTCAGTCCTTTGTATCCATGGGTTCTGGATCTATGGATTCATTCAACCACAGATGGAAAATATTAGGAAAAAAATTCTAGAAAGTTTCAAAAAGCAAAACTTGAATTTGCCACACACAGGCAACTGTTTACATAGCATTCACACTGTATTTACAGTTATTTACACATCATTAATATAGTACTGGGGTATTGTAAGTAATCTAGAGATGATTTAAAGTACATGGGAGGGTATGCATAGCTTATATGTAAGTGCTACATCGGCCACATGAGAGACTTGAGCATCTGTGGATTTTGTATCTGTGGTGGGTCCCTCTCTCACTGGGGCCAGAGTTTGTGGGTGTGACGGATCATGGATTCTTGCCTGGGAGGACAGAAAGGTAAATTCGGAAACAGGAGGTAAATTCGGAAACTCACGGGAAGAGAGACCTGACCGAGGTCAAAGAGCAGTTGTTGAATAGTAGAAAGACCCAGAGATAGGCAGGAAGGGAATCTGTGGTCAGGGAATAGGATTTTGGAGGACAAGATTGAGATGCATTGTCTCAGACGATGCCAGGGTCTGAGATTTGTCCATAGGCATGGGTAACGAAAATAAAATCAAAGTCAGGGGGTTGGTCATGAGACAGGGGTTTTGAGTGGCTCCATCCACATCAGTACTGATGTTGCCAGGGTGAAGAAAGGGCCATTAGGGAGAGCCTGGTCTTTGTTAGGGTAGGAGATGGTGCATAGATCTATGATGAGTTGGAGGTTATGGGATAGTTGTTAGCTGAACAGCAGTCTATAGAGCAGATTGGAGGCACACTTAGCAGAAGGCAAAGTGAAAAAAATGCAAAACCTCATTTTAAACAGCTTTTAAGTCTGTGTGCTCTAGTACAGGGGTCCCCAGTCCCCAGGGCTGTGGACTGGTACCAGTCCACAGCCTGTTAGGAACCAGGCTGTACTGCTGGTGGTGAGCAGCTGGCCAGCAAGCAAAGCTTCATCTGCTGCTCCCCATTGCTCGCATTACTGCCTGAACCGTCCTCCATCCCTCTTGACAAGGAGCTTGGGGACTGCTGCTCTAGTAGACTTTGCTGTCCACTGGTTGAGGTGGAAGGAAACTAATGGGGTGGCGAATTAATAATGAACAGGAAAAGAATTGTGAAATGTGGGTGGGGGTTGAAGCAGGAGCCCTCCAGAAGAGAAACTCTTGATCACTGAAGCACTGCTGATATTAGGGCGATTGTCCACTGAGTCCCTACTCACTGGTTTATCTCTAACAGATCCCTTTGTGAAGTAGTCCTTGGTGCCTTTTGATTGAGTCTTACTTAGCTAGTCCTTGTGAAGATTTGTGCTTTTAGTTCAGTTCAGACGCTCAGTCGTGTCTGACTCTTTGCAACCCCATAGACTGCAGCACGCCAGGCTTCCCTGTCCATCACCAACTTCCAGAGCTTGCTGAAACACATGTCCATTGACTCGGTGATGCTGTCCGTAACATTTTGCTTATAGAATTTGGGTGTGGCAGGTAGAGGGGGTGCGTTTTCTTGCTGCTGGTGACCACCAGCCTCTTAAACTTCTAGAAAGCCATTCATGCCTGAGGACTAGAGGTGAAGGGTCCTTTTTTCTGGCCTTGGCTATTCTGAACTTTGTCTCTGGTATACCAGGGAGAGCACATTTATCTCCCCTAGGTCATGGCCATCAGGGTTATAGGAAAGAACCATATTGTGAGTTTCAGAGTTTTGAAGAACTTTGAGCTAAAGTCATGGACTTGTGGGGACCTCCCTGGCAGTACAGTGGTTAATACTTCACCTTCTAATGCAGGGGTGTGGGTTCGGTCCCTGGTTGGGGAGCCTTGTGGCCCAAAATCCAAAACATAAAACCGAAGCAGTATTGTAACAAATTCAATAAAGGCTTAAAAATAAAAAAAGAGTCATGGATTTGTGGAGGAGTCAGAAATGAAAACTCAACACCGTGATTCCTCCTGGCAAAGATAATGTACCTTGAAATTGGGCTTTTAGGAAGGTCATCACAGGAGAGAAGTTTGGGAGGAATCAGAAGAAAAGAAGGCCTAACTGACTTAATACCAGCATCTCCTTAATTCCAAAACAAGCCGAGTGTGTCCCCAGGGGAGGCTAAAAGTGGGATGACTTCTCACTATCTTGCCAAACACCTATGTTTAAGGGAGTAATTGGACCACATGCTTTCATGGCTTAATGAGTTTTAATGTCAAGAGAAAAGTTTTCCTGTTGGGCTGTTCTTGGAGTTCACTTCCTGCTGACTACTGGTGTGCGTGTGTGTGTGTGTGCGCACGCGCGCACATGTCAGCAGAGATGTCAGCCTGGCTTTCTACATCTTCTCCTGGAGGATAAGGATAGCTATTTACATTTGAATAATAACTTACAGCATATAAGATATTTTTATGTACTCTTTCATTGGTTTTATATTTTGTCTTTCACAAGACGAATTGAGGTGGCTGGCTACAGAAGACATATTAAAAACAGCCCTTGACCGTACTTTCCATGAGATAGTGGGAGGAACAGGAACTTTAGTTAGACCTAGTTTGAATTCTGGGTTTTCCTTTTACTAGCTGTATGACCCTGGGCTGTAGTTTTCTTATTGGTAAAACAGAATTGACAACATTTACCTCCCAGGATTGTTTTGGCACCTTAAATTAATTAACATAGTTGACAGTTGGGGACGGTGCTTGGCACACAGTGGATGATGGATGAAGGGAGGTTTCTATAACGTGGAAACAGATCATCAACATCAAAGAAAAGAAGAGCATCCTAATGTTGAGTGTCCTAATCTTCTTAATTAAGATCCTTGCTATGAATGGCCTTGCACTTTGACTCCTTGTTCTTTGGCAGTCTGGGAAACTGACCTTTTGACATCTTACCATAAAATAAGAGGAAACATGCCATGTCTCTCAAGGCAGACAAAGTCTTATATTTTAGTGAAAATTTTTAAAAAATTTATAGTGAAATTTTGTATATGGATGTATTTGTTGGAGATGCTGAATGATACAAAAGATAATGATCCTTACCATTTTAAAATTGAGAGGTATGTTTTTATTTTTTTCCTTGTTTTTACAACCACAGGCTATATATATATATATATATATTTTTTTTTTTACTGTTTGTATAACAAATACTTACGTGATTTCAGTTTCCAATAATTCTCATATAGTGACTGCTGATAAAATACAAATCTGTTACATGAGATTGCAGCTCAGTGAAAACCACCCTGTAAGGAGCTGAGCTAATTGTGTCTGTATGTAGCTTTCCAGTGATCTGATAGAAACATGGAGCTTAAAATACCCAGGGGTGTGGCTATTCATCACACCTCCTTAGATGGTCTTTAAATATCACTTTTTAAGCGTTTCTAAGAGTTGGACAGGAATCAATTCAAGCCCTTGACTTCTGTATTCTTGACTTACTTCCAAATGGAAGCAGATGTGTGGTGTTTGGAAAACAGATGCAAGGGTTGACTTCCTATAAGACAGAGCCATACAACTTACGCTCTTGCCTGTATTAAAATATTATTTCGTTTAATTTTATAATAGCCCCGGGAGGGAGTGGGACTGACCCAATGTCTAATTCCCTCTGGAGCACCAGCTCTTGGGCTTTTCCTCTATTTACAGATGGGAGGCTGACTCAGGCTGGAGAGATCAGGTGAACGAGCCCATCGTCTTTTCCCTTCTCTTCCTCGTCTCCTGAGTCATAAATGCTAGACAGGGGATTGCCCTTTGCTTTATCTCTGTGACTATTGCTGATCTGGAAATGACTGTCATCACTTTTAGATAATACCAGTACTGAGCAGTTGCGGAATGAAGCTCACATCACAACAAATCATGGGGTTATCGTGACCAGGGAGAGATTCTAGTTGGGAGTGGGTGACTTTTGCAGAAGCTGAAAAACAACACCAGGGCAGGCAGGTGACTGCCTTCCGCATGCAGGAAGTACCCCTTGCTCTGTGTCATCGTTGTTGGTCAGAGGTAGAAAGAGGGGAAGCTGAACCACAGAAGGTTTTCCATATGTGTTCTTTTATCCTTGTGTATCTTTTCCTCTTTGCAGCAGTGATCCTAGAAACCAGGAAAAACAGCTATAATCACCATCAATTATTTATTTATATATTTATTTTTACTGAAGTATAAGTGGTTTACAATGTTGTGTTAGTTTCTGGGGTACAGAAAAGTGGTTGAATATATACATACTGAAAAGTAGTCCAGAGCGATTGAGACTTCATATATTATATAGTCTTTTTTTGTGTTCTTTTCCATTATGGTTTATTATAGGATGTTGAATGTAGTTCCCTGTGCTTCACAGTAGAACCTTGTTGTTTATCCATCCTGTATAATAGTTTGCCTCTGCTGGTCCCAACTCCTGATCCTTCCCTCCCCAGCCTCTCATGCTCCTTGGCAAACACACGCCTGTTCTCTATATATCTGTGAGTTTGTTCTGTTTTGTACGTGTGTTGGTTTGTGCTGTATTTTAGATTCCACATGTCAGTGATATCACATGGTATTTGTTTTTCTCTCTCTGACTCACTTCACTTAGTGTGATAATCTCTAGATCCATCCATACTGCAACAAATGGCATTATTTCATTCTTTTTTATGACTGAGTAATAGTCCATTATATATATATATATATGTCTCATCTTCTTTATCTATTTGTCTGTTGATGGACCCTTGGGTTGCTTCTATGTCTTCAGTTCATTTCAGTCGCTCAGTCGTGTCCGACTCTTTGCGACCCCATGGACTGCAGCACACCAGGCCTTACTGTCCATCACCAACTCCCAGAGTTCACTCAAACTCAATGTCCATTGAGTCGGTGATGCCATCCAACCATCTCATCCTCTGTCATCCCCCTCTCCTCTCACCTTCAATCTTTCCCTGCATCAGGGTCTTTTCCAATGAGTCAGCTCTTCACATCAGGTGGCCAGAGTATTGGAGCTTCAGCTTCAGCATCAGTCCTTCTTATCTATTGTGTATAGTGCTGCTGTGAACATTGGGGTGCATGTATCTTTTTGAATTATAGTTTTCTCTGAATATATGCCCAGGAGTAGGATTGTTGGATCATATGGCAACTCTATTTTTAGTTTTTTAAGGAACCTCTATACTGCTCTCCATAGTGGCTGTACTAATTTACATTCTCACCAGTAGTGTAGGAGGATTTCCTTTCCTCCACATCCTTTCCAGCATTTTAATTTGTAGACTTTTAAATGATAGCCATTCTGGTCGGTGTGAGTTGGTACCTCATTGTAGTAATATACAGTCAGTTCTTAATGGAAAGAAATACTGATGATGGTTTTTCATTGGCATAGCCCAAATTCAGGATTTGGGGACGGGGTGGAAAACTTGACTGCTGTGGAAATGCAGGCAGCTGACTCCTTGGATGAAACCCACAGCGTGTGAGCGCAAAGAGTGGCTTCATTTCACAGTATACTCCTGGAATCTCAGAGGTTGTACCTTGCCATGCCATGGTTTCTTAACAGCGACTTGACCCTCTGGGGGCTTATGTGATGGAGGAACTGCACCCAGAAGGAAGATACACATACCAAGAGAACATCTGTGTCAGTTCGTAGATGCTATGTGGCCAGTACCTTTTAGGTTGGTTTAGGGTGTAGGTGTTTCACATTTGCCTATATGCAAGACTGGCTTGTGATTGCCACCTTGCCCAGGAGCCTGCTTTTCTCATTCTGTTCCTTGAGGCTTCCTTGCCTTTCTCACTAATTTTGGAGACATAGAATTGCTGGTTATGCCGACAAGACCAAGGTCAGGCCACTGTGAGGCCATTGCTTTTGTTGCCTCAGTCAACCTCCTCATCACAGATAATTCACTCATGACTGGTATGTCCTTAAAGCTGAGTGGGTATGAGGGGTGGGAGTGTGGGGTGAGTTGAATAAAGGAAAGATAGTTTGGGCTGAAAACTCCACTCTTCAGGGATCTGTTCTTTTTTTTTTTTTCCAATTATTTATTTAGCTGTGCTGTGTCTAGGTTTTTGTACGTGGGATCTAGTTCCCTGACCAGGAATTGAACCCAGGCCCCCTGCATTAGGAGCGCAGAGTCTTAGCCGCTGGACCATCAGGCCAGTCCCTGGGGATCTGTTCTTATGACGGACTTTATACCCAGGAAGCTTAGCCAAGAATCTTCTTTCCATTAATCGAGCCACACCAAAAGAAGCTAGTCTCTATACCAGATTCAGAAACTGTGAAATAGAGAATGAATAATTATCAACATTTTGTGTAGAATTTTGGAACTGTTAGTTTTCTTTGACCCACTCTCTCTGCCCGTGAGATACAAAGAGCTATCCCCAGCTGCCCACCTACCTCTTACCTTCTTCCTCTTCTTACTGAAGATTCTTACCCTGGATGAAAACATCTGAGCCCTGCTCTCTCAACCCCTTCATTTTTGTAGAGCATTTGTTACAATTCTGTCTTCAGTATCTCCTTTTTTTCTAGCCTCTTGAATTAGTCCAGGTAAAATACCTCTCCTATTGACAGACCCATCTCCTTCTTCCTTTTTCTATTCTTTTGTGCAAAATTAATTAACTTTATTGATTTTAAAAAATAATAAAAGAAATGCATATTCATTGCAGAATATTTTACATAACAAAAAAATATTAGGAAGAAAGTAAAAATCACGTATCATCCTTTTACCAGAGATAGCATAATTTGATTTTTTGGTATATATCCTTTTGGATCTTTTTTTCTTACGTGTTCTAGATATACTTTTTCAAAATATAAACATAGCATTGTTATTTGCTTCCTTCTTTGACTAATAATTGGAGAAGGAAATGGCAAGCCACTCCAGTATTCTTGCCTGGAGAATCTCGTGGACAGAGGAGTCTGGCAGGGGATCGCAAAGAGTCGGACACAACTGAGCAACTAACACTTGACTAATAACATTACGTGGGTATCTTCCAGGGACATAGATAGAGCTACTTTGTAATGTTTAATGCTCCATAGAGAATTCCATTGTATGGATGAATCAGTATTTATTTAATTTCCTGACAGTGGTCTTTTGGGTTATTTCTTTTATTTTGTTGTTCAAAGCTATGCTGGGGCTTCCCCTGTGGGTCAGTGGTAAAGAATTTGCAGGAGACATGGGTTCAATCCCTGGTTCGGGATGATCCCACATGTTTTGGAGCAACTAAGACTGTGCACCACAACTACTGCGCCTGTGCTCTGGAGCCTGGGAACTGCAACTGAGCCCATGTGCCACCACTACCCAAGCCTGAGCGCCCTAGAGCCTGTACTACATGACAACAACAGCTGCCACAACGAGGAACCCATGGACCGCAACTAGAGAGCCTGCATAGCGATGGAGACCCAGCACAGCCAGAAATAATACATAAGTGAACAGAATTAGTTTTAAAAAAGCTACGTGATAGTAAATGTCTAACTATCTATCCCCATTTGTAGAACGTCAGGATAAATATCTAGAAATGGAATTGCTATATCAAATAGTATATAATGTACATGAACTATTTAATAATATCTTTAAAACTTTAAGTATATTTTAAGCAAAAGAAAAAAATTGATATAATAAAAACCTGTACAGCCATCACCCAAATTTAATACATTTAACATTTTATCATATTTGCTTCAGGTCTCTTATTTAATATGACAGATACGATTAAGCTTTCCCCAGTCCTTTTCTCTCAGAAATTGATATGCCTCATTCCCATGCGTATCTTATCCTTTATATGTATGCATGTGTTCATAATTAATATATAGTGTTGTGTATTGTAACATTTTATACACATGACACCATTCCAGCATGCAGCCTTTGGCAGCCTGGTTTATTTCACTTAGTATCGTTTTTGAAAAGCACGCATGTATAAAATGATTGTTTAATTGGTGTATGATGTGCCATTGGATGCTAGTGAGAGATGAGTTAAGTCTTTCCACTTTTTATGTGTTCCAAACAAGGCTATGACGAGCAGCCTTGTACAGGGAATGCACAAGAGTTTATGTACACCAGCCACCTGTAGTGGGTATGTGATTCTTCAGCTTTGTTAGATTGCATCAGATTGCTGTCGATAGTGATTGTATGCATTTCCGGCAATGTATACAGATTTTCATTTCCCTGAATTTTTGCTAACACTCGGAGATTCTATACTTCTCAGTATTTTCCAATCTAATTAATATGAACATTGCTTTAATATGCGTTTTCCTGATTGCAGAGAGATTGAGCATTGTTCCATATTTTATTGGTTATTTGGGTTTCCTTTTCTTTGAATTGTCTATTCATATCTTTAATTCCTGTTTTTCAGTTGGGTTATTTACCTTTTTCCTACTGATTTTCGAAGCTAATGTGTTCTCATTTTTAGTCTTTTGTATGCCTTGCAGTATTTTCTTCCTGGCTGTGGCTTGTCTTTTAACTTTATGTAGGGTATCATTGTGAGCATGTATTTATCAGAGTTTAAATAATCCTAAATTGCCCTCCAGAAAAGTTGTGCTGGTTTCCAGTACCTCCACCAGGTTCTGAGAGTGCTCCGTTCGCCACCCTCTGCCTGACTCTGGGATTAGTTTCATCATTTGATTGCCTAATCTGATAGACAAAAAGCGGTATTGCCTCTTGTTTTCTACCTTTTCTTTGAGCCTTCCTATTTGAAACCTGGCTTTTCCCTGAAGATTTCACTTCCCTTGTGACCCACTTTAATGAAGCAACTTCCTCTCCTCCACTGACTTTCACTCTCTACTCCCTGACCTTGCTTCCAGCCCTGCCTGGCAACCTTTTCCACTGGAAGTCAGTCCCTCCCTTCACACACATCTCCTGTCCTCCTTCCTGGTGCTGACTGCCTCTTGCCTTCCACGTTAGTTGCTTACAGCCTTCTTCATAGGTCTCCTGTCTGCTGTAATAGGACTTGGGACTTGATGCTGAGAATCCTTCAGTGCTCTGGCCTCAGAGTCCCTCAGTCTTCTCAACTCTCAAGACTGTATCTTCATTCCTCTTAAGGTGCTTGTAGCTCTGGCCTCATCACTTGGAGCTATTCTACCTTCAGGATCCTCAACTCTGAAATTCCTTTTCCTCCCCAAGCCCCTGAATGCTTACAGCTCTTTTGGGGCTCCCTCTGGCTCTTGCCCCACCCTTAGGACTGCCCACTTATTGTTCTGTCAGCCTGAACCTCAAAGACAAGAATTCCAGGCATGTAATTGATTACGAGTCTCCTCCCTCTTATCCTCACTACAGTCTTCAGTCCTGGTGGACTACAAAAACAGACTTCTGCTATAGCCTCTTGATTTCTTTTTTTTTTTTTTAACATTTTATTTTATATTGGAGTATAATTGATTAGCAATATTGTGATAGTTTCAGGTTTATAGCAAAGTGATTCAGTTGTACATTTTCCCATTTAGTTTGTTATATAACATTGAGCAGAGTTTCCTATGCTATTCAGTAGGTCCTTCTTGGTTATCCATTTCAAATGCACTGAGCCACAGGGGAAACCCCAACATAGCTTTGAACAGCAAAATGAAAGAAATAACCCAAAACTCTAGGTCCATCCATGTTGCAGCAGATGTATATCCCTAGATTTCTGAGTGTGGCTTCATCTTTCAGAAGCAGTTCCTGACCCATTATTCCTTTCTCAGAATAGTTCCTTCATTTCCCAGAGAAAAGATCCTTAATTTGGTTCTCAAAGGCCGCTAAGATCTGGGATTTCCCTCTTTCCAGCTCTCCTCCCTGGTATCCTTGCCGATAAGTTCCCATCCGACTGAACATCTTATTCTCCTTTGTATGTCTTCTACTTCCCTGCCTCTAAGACTTTGCTTATATAGTTCCATCTGCCAGGGTTGCCCCTCTACCCTTTTGCTGTTTGATCTTCCAGGACCAGTGCAAGGGCAGCCTTCTCTATGAACCCTTTCTGCTTCTTCCACTGGAAATGATCCCCCTCTACATTTCTGCAGCCTTTATGTCCCCACTGGCACTTAAAATAGTCTTCCTGGCATTTGTTGTATTTATGTGTCTTTTGTATCCACCTTACTAGAATGTCAGCTCTTTGTGGATGGCCCCATGCTTGATGGATTTTGGTGTCCCAACCACCACTAAGTACATTAGTTAACACGTGGTTAGTCTTCAGTATGTATTAGTTGAATGTACGAATGATTGTAAGTGTGAATGGAAAGAGGAGAGACTATTGTCCTGGCAAACCAGAGGTTGTACTTAAAATTTCATCCCCCTTCTCCTGCTCTCGAGTGAAGAGTCAGACTTTTAGCTTGACCTGGCCGAGAAGAACAATAGACCCAGCTCCTGACCCACTTTGGTTGAAGTTGGTCCTGTTGTGGAGGCAGGATCCTTGAGTACCAAGAATTCCACCTAGGTGTTTTCAGTTTTAGGGGGTTGGGCTGGCTGTGTTCTGTGCACTCTAGGCGGGAGGATTTCAGAGGAGTGCAGAAAAAGGAAGCACTGAGCGTGCTCTTGGCAGAGGCAGGAGCAGAGGGACAACAGGGTATCACGACCCTGAGGGGAGCATTTTATTTTTGTCATCAGGCTGTTCTCTTTCCTCCTTACCTCCCAGGGCTGCCATTCTTCCTGCCTTGGGACCTTGAGTCATAGTCTGACTCTAAATGTCAAACAACTTTTTGTCTCATTCTGTCCAATTATTCTTTGTCCTTTAAAACTTGTCTCTTGTTTCGTCTCCCACAGAAATCCTTTCATGAGCCCCTTCTCTCCCACCCACTGTGCTTTTGAGCACTTTTAGCCTGGAACTCACATTTGAATTATTTCCTATTATGTCTTGCTTCCCTGAGTTAGACTGTGAGCTCCTTGAGTTCAGGAATCACATCTCATGTTTATTTGCTCTCTGCTAAAAACAAAGCAGTGATCAGTAACTACTGTTGATTTTATTGAGGAGGTTGATACTAGAACTTGGAAGATTCTCAGTAGCAGAAACACTGAAGATGGTAAAGGATATGAACATAAAACAGCCTTGGGTCGCTTCTCTAGAGTCTGGATCAGGGGAGTCAATGCCTGTGCATCTTTACAGTCTCCTGGTGTACAAGGGAGGAGGGTGGGCTTCCTGAATTCTGGCTTTTGAAGGTCTGCCTTCCAGCAATAGTCAGCATAGAGGCAGGTCAGGTGTTCAGGGTATGGCTTCCAGGGAAGAAGAGGGAGGGCGGGTGGTTGGGGCCCCACACACCGCTGTGATTGACTTGGGGGTGAACAAGCTCCATGCCAGCCCCCCTGGTACGAGGGAGCTGTCAGCCCACATGGTCGATTGGAGCGCAAAGGATCCCTTACAGCTTCTTCCCTGAGCTGGAAGCAGGACGGGGAGCAGCAGGCCAGTTGGCTGGCTTGCCTTTTCTGCCTTAAAGTACTTTGTTTCTGTTGCTAACAACAGACATGGGTAGTGTAAATAAAGTGCAGACACATAGACACATATGTGGAGACTGAAAATTGGAGTTGTCAAGGGCAGGGGAGGGGCTGAGTGAAAGGGGACTGGAAATGTGTAGCTAAGTCTCTAAAGATGCATAGTGTGCCCTGGGCCCTCCCTTCAGCCTTTAGCAATGGACTGCCCTTAGACGGCAGGCTGGGAGGTCAAGAACTATATAAGCAACGGCTTAGAGGCAAGAAAGTAGAACACATAATTCTGGATGCCACAGGTTTCAGAGACTTGCTTGTTTCGGTTGAATATAGCTTTGCTCAGGCACACACGCCTTTGAGCTAGGTGCTACTGATCCTTGAGGGCTAATGGCGGCAGCTTCTTCCTTCTGTCCTGCCTTTTCTGAAAGGCTTTGCTCGTTAATCCCTTGTTGTGCCCACAAGTGGTGTTCATGGGTCAGCAGCAGCCATGGCCTTTCTGGCAGCCCTGACCTGTCAGAGCCCCCTGAGGTTTGCACACCCAAACGCATGACTGGTGTTTTGAATGAGCTTCCTTAGAATGGTTCCTGATGCCAGTTCAGCCTGGCTAGGAAGAGTGACCTTACTAGCTGGAGCCTGAATCGTTAGCTGTTACAAGAAGTAAAAGTTGAGTCTCACGTGAGAGGAGCTTCTTTGGAGGCATGAGGTGTAGACAGACTGTGATGAGGACGGGTGAGGAGGAAGACTGAGTTTCTGCTGCTGGAACTGTAAATTGGGGCGGTTTGGTGTTCTCTCCTCCTTCCTCCTTGAGCCTAAGAGGATGTCTGGAGAGCCTCTCCTGTTTCTGATTGGGGGGAAAGAGCTGCTGCGTTGATATGATATGTTATGCGGAGTTACTGCATTTGTTACTGCAGAAGTTAAAGGGCCAGCATACATGTGAATAGGTTACCTATTTTTACAATTGAGAAGGAATGCGGGATTATTCCTATAATGATAGCAATCTCACTGCCATTCAGTAACCTTTCACTCCCATTCAGTAACCTTTCTAGAACAGGAGAGAGAGGAGTGAAGTTATTATTAGGGTCTGAGAATCGCACACCACCCTGGAGTGCCTAAGGGGTTGCCCCCCACTGGCCCCCAGTAGCTATGCAGTCACAGTGGTGCAAAGTCTGGGAACTCGTAAGGAAAGGGTTGGTTGCTTTCTTTCTTTTTCCTGGGTTAGGGTAGGGCTATGAAGCTGAGTATCTGGTTCTTGGGAGGAGTAGTTGACTAAGGTTGTTACTGAACGAGATTGGACACTGCTGCCCTCTGAAGCTGATAAAACTCCAAAGCAGGGCAGGAGACAGTGCTCCCCAAGGTGGGCAGAGAGAATGATGGTCCTTGTACTAGAGTATGTTCTAAACCACCATGCCTGGTGGAGGGGTGGGGGGTGCTTCTTAGAAAGGCTGAAGGAGAGGCAAGTCCACCTCACCCAACTGGACTTCCTCTCCCACCCCCACTTTTGCCCCTGAAAATGTTACAACAAGCCACCTCTGAGATCTGGTTCTTGACTCCCCTACCTGCACAGTTCAGTTCAGTTCAGTCGCTCAGTCGTGTCCGACTCTTTGCGACCCCATGAATCGCAGCGCACCAGGCCTCCCTGTTCATCACCAACTCCCGGAGTTAACTCAGACTCATGTCCATCAAGTCCATGATGCCATCCAGCCATCTCATCCTCGGTCGTCCCCTTCTCCTCCTGCCCCCAATCCCTCCCAGCATCAGAGTTTTTTCAAATGAGTCAACTCTTCGCATGAGGTGGCCAAAGTACTGGAGTTTCAGCTTCAACATCATTCCTTCCAAAGAAATCCCAGGGCTGATCTCCTTCAGAATGGACTGGTTGGATCTCCTTGCGGTCCAAGGGACTCTCAAGAATCTTCTCCAACACCACAGTTCAAAAGCATCAATTCTTCGGCGCTCAGCCTTCTTCACAGTCCAACTCTCACATCCATACATGACCACAGGAAAAACCATAGCCTTGACTAGACGGACCTTACTCGGCAAAGTAATGTCTCTGCTTTTGAATATGCTATCTAGGTTGGTCATAACTTTTCTTCCAAGGAGTAAGCATCTTTTAATTTCATGGCTGCAGTCACCATCTGCAGTGATTCTGGAGCCCAAAAAAATAAAGTCTGACACTGTTTCCACTGTTTCCCCATCTATTTCCCATGAAGTGATGGGACCGGATGCCATGATCTTCATTTTCTGAATGTTGAGCTTTAAGCCAACTTTTTTGCTTTCCTCTTTCACTTTCATCAAGAGGCTTTTTAGTTCCTCTTCACTTTCTGCCATTAGGGTGGTATCATCTGCATATCTGAGGTTATTGATATTTCTCCCAGCAATCTTGATTCCAGCTTGTGCTTCTTCCAGCCCAGCGTTTCTCATGATGTACTCTGCATAGAAGTTAAATAAGCAGGGTGACAATATACAGCCTTGATGCACTCCTTTTCCTATTTGGAACCAGTCTGTTGTTCCATGTCCAGTTCTAACTGTTGCAGGTAGGGGCAACCTACCTGCACAGTTCAGGTGAAAAGGGAGGTTCGTGGTGAGGCCCCTCCCACCAGTTAGGAACATGGAGGATTGTGTTGTTTTCTTTCCCCTGCCCTTAGTGAGCGGCCTAGTGCCTGACACAGAGGAGGTGCTTGCTCGTTGTTTGTGGGTGTGATGGTCTCCCAGCTGAAGTTTGGGAGGGACCTTGTACTGGGCCATGGAGCATGGGTAGGATCTGGATAACAGGGAAGAAGGGGAGAACTCCAGGCTGGAAATGGTTTGAGTGTAAAAACACAGCTGCAGATGCAGAAATGGACATATATGGAGCAGGGAGGTGTCCTGCCTGGAGACAGAAGTGCATTTGTGTGTGTGTATGTGGAGGGGGTGTATGCAAGTCTGTGTGTCTTTGCATGGTAGGGGAGTGGTGGTGGTAGGGAAAGAGGGTGGTTGAAAGAGCGGCAGGGAAGGAAGAAGAGGGAAGCAAGATTGGTTGGTAGAATTTGACAAGGTTCTGGAAGACCCAGAGAAGTCTGGATTTGGTGTGATTGACATTTGTGTCTGTGTGTGTGTATGTTAGTCACTCAGTTGTGTCCAACTCTTTGAGACTGCATGGACTGTAGCTCACCAGGCTTTTTGATCCATGGATTTCTCCGGGTCAGAATACTAGAGTGGGTTGTGATTCCTTTCTCCAGGGCATCTTCCTGACCCAGGGATCGAACCTGGGTCTCCTGGATTGCAGGCAGATTCTTTACCATCTGAGCCACCAGAGAAGCCCGTGATTGGCAGTTCAGTTCAGTTCAGTTCAGTTCAGTTCAGTCTCTCAGTCGTGTCCAACTTTGCGACCCCATGAATCGCAGCACGCCAGGCCTTCCTGTCTATCACCAGCTCCCAGAGTTCACTCAAACTCACGTCCATCGTGTCGGTGATGCCATCCAGCCATCTCATCCTCTGTCATCCCCTTCTCCTTCTGCCCCCAATCCCTCCCAGCATTAGAGTCTTTTCCAATGAGTCAACTCTTCGTATGAGGTGGCCAAAGTACTGGAGTTTCAGCTTTAGCATCCTTCCTTCCAAAGAACACCCAGGGCAGTTAGGGAGCCCCAAAGAGCAACATGATGATGATACTGCGATTCTAGAATACTTAGTTGTTTATGAGCAGGCGGAGATGGAAGAAGAATGGGGAACTAGTAATGATACTGGTAACACTTCACATTTATATATTGCCTCCGTGGCTGGCACTCAGTAAAGTTCTCTTTATGTAATCAGAGACCATTGTAGTAAGCTTGGTACGAGGTGATTAGCTGGTGGAAAATTGCACAGCAGATGACATAGTTAGCGCCTTCATATTTGGGTATATTTGGCTCTTATTTGGTTAAATAAGAAATAGCTCCAAGGACATCTTCTTCCTGAACTCTGCTTCCCAAAATGTGTCCTTGAAGCCTCTGGAGCTGGGGCTGTTGTCTGGCTCAGCTGGGCTGCTCAGCGCTTGCACACTCGCTGCCAGGAACTAATGTCCTTGGGCCTCAGCTGGGGCGTGTCCCCAGTACAGCCATCTGGAAGGTCAGAGAAATTAGCCACTAGAATGTACCCATTAGTGTTTCAAGAGGTTACAACCTGTCAGTGGAATCCCAAGCCTGGGAACTGCTTCTCTCACAGGGCTTTTCAAAGTTGGAACAAGCTAACAGTTCTCTAGCACTGACTGCTCCCTTATTTGGACACTAAATTTTCAGGGTGAGATTAGACTTCTCCTTTGTTTTAGGAGAGTTTTTAAGGACCTGATATCCCTGTGAGTGATTTTCAGGGAGAGAATGTGACATCAGAGCCATACCTTTCCTCCCCTTTTTCTTTCCTTTGCCTCCAGCCCACCCATTTAGGAGAGTGGGAAGGGGCCCCTGTCCGCTCACCTCAGTCTTGAAGGAGGAAAATGGACAGCACATCCTGGAACCAAGAGTCCAGGATGGAGTGGCCTGGCTGCAGGGCTGGGGCAGCCCTGCCTGAGGGCTTGTCTCTTGGCTTTGGGGAACTTACTATGGCCATTAACTTGGCAGAAATGTAGTTTATCAGTCCAGCTTCATGTGAGGGGATGGTGGTGCTGCTGAGGGGTGAAGAGTCTTCTGCGGCAACTTTGAGAACATACTTCTTCCCCGCCAGCCTCCTAACATGGACGGCTGATTATACTGCAAGCCCAGCTCTGTCAGCTTCTGCCTTTCCCTCTGAAGGTTGACCCCCGTGAACCTCACAAAAGCAATTCAGCTCCTGGCAGTGACGTTGGATCCTATTGGAGGAAGGGAAAGCAGGAAGGAGAAGAACACGTTTCTGTCAACAAAGGTGTGCTCTCGCTAGTTGGAACGCGCTGTGAGGTGGCTTTCAGCCCTTGGGTGATTACTGTGGGCTTAAATTGTGATGCCGTGTGTGGAAAAGGCTGTAAATCATAGAGACTGTGGGGCTGTGGAGTGAAGGTAGGGCCTCCAACTGCAGTCGCCAAGAACCCAAGGTGAAGGCTGGCCGAACTGCTACTGCCCAGAAAGAAAGCACTTTGGGCAGTGTTAAGTGCTTTGCTTGCAGTATCTTATTTAATCTGCACAAGAATACTTCGTGCTTGGAGCTGTCATCCCCACCTTAGAGTTAAGGAAGCTCAAGCCTCGAAAGCTTATTCACAGCTTGGTAGCTAGTAGAAGTCGAGTTGGAGTTCATACCCCAGACTACTCTTTTCCCATTATTCCTTACAGAGGAAACAATGACTAACCACTAATTTTAATAAACATTCTATATCAGAAGAGTTACAGATTTGCAGAAAACTTGCAAAGATAATATATAGAGTTCTTGTCGGCCCTGCAAGCCATTCATTTTTTTCTTCCTCTTTTGGTCCATTTTATGAGGATTCATGGGGGTGAAGTACAGATTTGGAATAAGGACATTTTTTTCCCAAAGCTTCCAGCTTAGTGATTTCCAGCCAGAATTTTTGAAAGTCCATTCGAACATATTATTTCTTTCCCAGTTCTACCCTGTCTCAGTCCTGCTGGAAAGGACTAGACCTGGCTTTGCCATCTGGTTTCAGAGTCAAACACCCTACTCTCTTGACTTTCTCAATAGAGGTGAACAGCAGCTGAGCTTCTCAGAGGTAGGGAAGGCAGGTGGGTGTGGGGAACATTTGCACCAGCTTGGCTTCTGGACCTTCTGCCTGACAGGGTTGTGACGGGGGTGTTAGGAGTTTCAGCTGATGTTTCCTGGCCTGCAGCCAGAGCCCTCCCAAGGGACATGGGGAGAGTCTAGGCAGTGAGGCTTGTTTGCTTGGATGCTCTCCTGAAAATCTGTCCTTGTACGGTGCAGAATGGTTTGTGGTGGTCGCTGCTGTAGGCCCAGGCCTCGGGCTGCAAGCAGGCAGGCTGACTGTGGGCAGGATAATACCCGTGGGCAGCTGGTGTGCTTTGCTGGGTCCCAGGCATGTTGTCCATTTAAGGGAAAGGGGTCTGCGATCTCCTTGGCTCTGGGTGTGAATGGGCTGGCCTGAAATTTGCTCATGGCCTTTGCTGGATGTGCTTTTTCAATGAGATCATTCCAGAATTACATTCCTATGAAATTATATTTTGCTCAGGACGTGAAGCTGGATTTGTGTAAAAGCATTGGCACTAAAACTCTGGGCTCAGAGTGGGGCAGAAATGAGAATTGAGATAAACAGACCTTTAGAAGGAAGGGAAGACAGAAGGAAAGAGAAAACAGTTGTTAAAGGATTTTGCATTTAAAATTGGTGCACAGTAAGCATACCAAGGAGTTGGGATTGCCACTCAGACCATGGAAAGGCAGAGGTGACGTGTGTTGTCCCAGCTGCCTGCCACCCTCAAGCAGTGTGGGCTCAGCCTCCTCCATCTCATTTTTCTCTCTTTCCTTTTTCTCTTTCTCTTTGTCTCTGTCTCTCTCTCTTGGCGCACACATATACAAGTGTATACACATACAGCCCCTTCATAGTGGCAGTGTGAGATAACCATATTCTGTATAATTCAGCCTTGAAATCCTGTCTAAATGCTGTTCTCTTGGCTCTGAATATCCTTCTCTCCCTTTGCCCAGGTACGTCTAGTCACTCTCATTTGAGCATTGCTTTTCTAAGATTTATTGTGCTGCTCTCAGACAGAGTTATTTTCTGGCACCCCTGTGCTCTCACTCCCCTTGTGTGTCCCACTCTTCCCGTACTTCTCATTTGGTGTTGGAGGGCAAGGAATATTACCCTCCCCGGTGCCTGGTAAAGAATCAGATACTCATTAACTGATTGTAGAAGAGAGGAACCAAATGAGTGAAACGTTGGGAACTGCAGGGAGGGCAAGCCACAGAATGTTGGCTAACATAGCACACATGACCTTGGAGGCTGAGCGACTAGAGAGTTAGACTTGCAGAAAGGGTAATTACATGTGTGCATGCAAGTGTGCACAAAAGCATGGGGAAGTTTGTGGAATGGTAAGATGGAAAGCCCAGTAAGTTCCAGATTCCATAGGCAGACTGCGTGGTTAGACTCACTCAGGTTAGATGAAGCTGCCCCCTGAGTAATCCTTGTGAAGTTGCACAAGGACAGAGAGGAAGGAGCTTTAGGTTTGGAATGGGAGGGGTCTGATGGTGATGGTAATAATATTCTTAATAATAACAACAACAGCACCAGTAATAACATAGTCCTCACACTGGACCAGACATTATTCCAAGTACTTTTTGTATTTTAGCCCTTTTATTCTTACAGTAAGCCAGATGAGGTAGTTAATTATTGACACACGAAGAACTGCATAGTAGTTTTAGACCTGGTTCTGCACTTACGGGTTGAGTGACCTTGGGGGCAAGACAGCCTCCCTGAGCTAGTCTCCTTTGTTAAATGGAGAATATACCTTTTGCATTTAAGCACTGGGGTTTGTTTGGCAGATTCAAATGAGCTAGCAATGAATGTTGTTTTGATAAGTCTAAAACTTTTTAGACTCTGAAGGACTTGGAACTAGAGTTGGGGAAGAAGGGTAACTTGCATAGTAATTGTGGTGAGATATTGGGCTCATGCGTAAAGTGCGTGCTGCTCCGATTGCGGGCCGTGGTTGTACTTCACAGCTGCTCTGGGCTGGCCAGTGGCAGTATCATTGATTATATTTAGAATCAAGACTTGAGCTTCCATTAAAGAATCAAGAAACTAGTTCTCAATGGAACTAAATATAAATGTGGAATATCATTAGGGACAGATCTTAAAGGCTAACCAGGCCTTCCCTCCCAGCAAGGGAGGCAGTGGGGAAGCATGATGGGGGGTGTTTGCAAGGGGGAGAATTATTCTGTTGAGCCCTTGGGAGCAGCGAGGCCTCTGCAACTAGAGGCAGAGAGGCTGGCTCAGAGAGGTGGCCCATGTCGGCTCCCACAGCCCAGCCCCACAGCAGTGGACTGCAAGGTTCTCTGGGCTGGTGGATGTGACCCATTTTTCCTCAAGCGAGAGATCTGTAGGGAGTTTGAGAAGTTGCTTTAAATCACTACGGCCTTGGTAATGGAGAATATGTCCAGCAAAGTTGTCCATATTTGTGGATACTGGGTCCACAGAGATGCCAATCCTTGGGGTTGGGATTGCACTGTGCTGAGCTGGGCAGTGGATGAGGAAGATTGGTGAAGGGAACAGAGGGGATAGCGTCTCCATGTGCAGCCCAGGAAGAGCGATGTGGACCCTGGAGGCCTGTCGCTAACTGTAGAGCTGAGCAACCTCCTCCGTGAGGTCTGGGCTCAGAGTGCCTCTAGCCTGACAGTTGCCTGGATGGGCTGTGATGCCTATGTGAATAATTATAGGTCACGAAACAGAACCATAGTCAGCTACATCCCTCAGAAATGCCTAATTGTAGGCTACAAATGTGAAAATATACAAGAGCTTAGACACATGTCATACCTCATTACAGAGAGCTCTGGCATGAGTCAGATGTGACTTGGGTGGCTCTTTGTGTGTCCAGAACTGCTTGGTGGGCATGCTGGCTGGCCCAGAAGAAGGGAGGAGGCATCTTCCCCATGCATCCCTTAGGGAGACTGGGAGCTTAGGGAAGGGGGAGAAATATGTGCTGTGCCCACAGCTTGCTCTTCATTTATGCACTTACATGGCTAAAAACCTGCAGTTACCCAAGGTAGGTTTGATTCCTCTTTAGGAATTGTCTTCAGCACCAGTTCACAAACCGCTTTAGAAAATGTCACATTTGAGTCTTGGGATCTTTGGCATTTGTGTCTGATGTTTTTGCATTCAACTATTCCTGTTTTTAAAAAACACTGGAGTGTAACTGCTTTACAATATTGTGTTACTTTCTGCTGTACAAATCGTGAACCAGCCATATGTATACATACACCCCCTGCCCCTGAGCCTCCCTCCCACCCCCCACCACATTCCAGCCCTCTAGGTCATCACAGAGCACTGAGCCGAGCTCTCTGTGCGGTACACCAGCTTCCGCTAGCCCTCTGTTTCACACAGGCTCCTGTATTTATGTCAGTGGCGTTCCCTCGATCTGTCCCGCCCTCTCTTTCCTCCGCTGTGACCTCAAGTCTCTTCTCTACGTCTGTGTTTCTATTCCTATTCCTGCAAATAGGTTTATCTGTGCCATTTTTCTAGATTCCATATATGGCAGGGTATAACTATTCCTCACTCCTAAAGGCCTGTGAGGCATGCTGCTGCTAAGTCGCTTCAGTCGTGTCCGACTCTGTGCGACCCCATAGATGGCAGCCCACCAGGCTCCGCCATCCCTGGGATTCTCCAGGCAAGAACACTGGAGTGGGTTGCCATTTCCTTCTCCAGTGCATGAAAGTGAAAAGTGAAAGTGAAGTCACTGAGTCGTGTCCAACTCTCAGCGACTCCATGGACTGCAGCCCACCAGGCTCCTCCGTCCATGGGATTTTCCAGGCGAGAGTCCTGGAGTGGGGTGCCAGTGCCTTCTCCCCTGTGATGCATAGCAGTTTGTAAATTGCTGGCATCCAGGTTTGAAGCGGTGGTGCAAGGACTCAGGGAAGCAGGGCACCTTGTTGGCACACTCTCAGTGCCCAGCGTTGGCATACCTGCTGAGTGCTCTAGGCCTCCATTCACAGTTACCTGTGCACTTGCGGGGCAGGTAAAGTGGGTGAGCACAAGGATTCTTAAGAGTGAGTCTGTGAGGAACTTTGGGCACTTGTGAACCTCCTAAACTGGTAGACAGAAGTTTCTGTTCTTAGAAATTTTCTGTGGAGGTTCTTGGTGTTTATTAGATACTGGGAGGGGTCTGCGACCTCCAACAGTTGTACTCTTAAAAAGTAGAGATTTCAGGAATTCCTTGGCTGTCCAGTGGCTAGGGAACCTCCATGCTTTCACTTCTGAGGGTGCGGGTTCGGTCCCTGGTTGGGGAATCTAAGATCCCACAAGCCATGTGGCGTGGCCAAAAAAATAAATTAACTTAAATTAAATTATATTAAAAAATTGGAGATTTGGGACAGTCTCAGTATGCACCCCTTTTGATATCAAGGCTCCACAGGTTACTTGACAGTTGCTGCTGGTTTTGACCCAAGGTACTTTTCTCTGGTTTGAACCCTTTTTGTCCTATGGCTCTGAATGAGTTAGCATCCTTAATGGATGCAGATTTTCCTTCAGAGAAAATTCAGATAATGTTCCAAAGTTTCTGAGGGCAGTTGCCAAATAGGAATTTTAGGAATGTTTTGAGAATGTATTGGAATAAACATTCAGGCCTCGAAGGACTACCCTGGAGAGGAGAATGTCTGTGTATATTGTGTATCTGGTATATTGCATATCATAGTTGTTAAATCATCTGTTTTGTTACCTTTAGTTTCATTACCTTTAGTTCATACCCTCAGAAGTTGGAACCGAGTCTGTGTTCCCAGTACAGCCTGGAAGATCTTGGAATTCTTTCCTTGCAAGATAATAGTCTGAGGCTGATGGGGACACTTTAAGTTCCTTAGAGAAGTGAGGGTATCCGAGAGACCCCAGGTTACCTAACTGGACCGTACTGACTTATTGCTGGGCTGAGGGAGCTCTGGTTTACATAGGAGCCTACTTTGTCTTGTCTGGGGTGCTTGGGGGTCTTGGATAAAATGCCCAGCTGGGTTGGGCTGGTTCTGGTCCAGCACTGGACTGTTTCTGCATGGGGCCCCTCCCTGGCTGAAGGTAGCCTTAGCTTGGTCCAGATTTCCAGGCTTGTGAACAGTAGCAGTAGTGGTGGGTGGGGTTTATCTATTAGGGTCCTGTTTCCTCTCAGTTTAAAATATCTTAGTCATCTCTGAAAATGAAGGAATCTCAAGAGTGGAAGGGACCTTACATGCTGTCTGTGCCAATCTACAAAGCAGGGGGAGGGGAAGACTAACCTTATCTACGTCTGTCACCCTGTATCCCTAGCATCTTAACTGAGTGAGTGGCATGTGGTAGGGATTCAGAAATACTAATCGAGCGAATGTGTAAGCACCAACTTCAAGCAGACCATTGTCCTTGCTTCATTAGTTCATTTATTTCACGAATATTAATAAGCTCTTACTATGTGCCACTGGGATATACTATAGTGACGCCGACCGCCTTTGTCCTCAGGAGCCTAGTCTGTAATTTAGAAGTGAGGAATTAAAAAGAACTTACTGTCTGTAATTGAAATTTAAGAATAAAATGTTCTCATTTTGGCCATTCTGGATCTTCTCATTGTCTAAGATCTCTTTGGGGGACCACAGATAGAATGTCTAATCCCTTTTTCACATGAGGGCCTTTCAGAATTCTCAAGGCAATTTTCAGCTTCACCCATCCTCAGTCTTCTCCAGGGTAAACATTCTCGGTTCTTTAGTCGTTTCTCCTGTGACATGCCTGTGAATGCCTTGTCCATCCTGGTTCTCAGGATGCGTCCAAACTGAGTCTGTCCCTCGGACAGCGTGGAATCCAGAACCCAAGGCAGTTTCACAAACGTTAATTTCCAAGGAACGTTCCAGCCTGGAGCTTTTCCTGCATTTCAGCTTTGCTCTGCTCACCCTGGGCTCAGACAACAGATAATGGAAAGAGAAAGTTCTAAACTTGGCCAGACTGGGAAGATCTTCATATTTGCCTAATCCTGGAATTAAAAACTTTTGTCTCTGTTCTGTCCTAGCCCCACTACCCCACCCAACTCCCCTTGGTGTAGATGAATCTGCACACAGCCTTGCTGCCAGTGGCTTGCTTGCCTTTCATTTTCTGAGCCAGTGCCCTTCATTACCAGGGAAATTAGCATGAAAAAGCAAATTCCAGTTCTATGACTTTATGCAGTTTAAGCCCTTTATCACATTCTCTAACCCCACTCCCTACTGAACATGATAAAAGTTGAAGTCTTGTGACATCACAACAGTTGGCTATTGTATCAACAGCTGTGATGTCACCAACGGAGGATTATGACTTCAGGGAAGAATAGAGGGAGGGAATGTATCAGACCAGAGACCCCCAGGGTGGTGGTGGGGTTGGGGGAGAGTAGCAGGACACAAAGGCATAATTTTCATGTAAATCTTCACCCAAAAGCCCAGTTGGCCTTTCAGCGGCTGGGCTGCCCGTGGAATCCCTCTTCCAGATTCCCATCACTCCCTCCCTCTGTGGATTAATGGTTTGGTTTGTGGGCATTGCTCAAGTCTGAGCGTGTGTGGAAGTCCCCTGCTGGCCTGCTGGCTTCTGGGCTGGCTTGGGGTTTTATTCATGAGGTTCCTGCTGAGTATAACTTTTCAAGGAGGGAGTTCAGAGGGGAGCCCGGGAACCTGGGGTAAAGCTGATGCAGATGTAGGCAGCCTCTGAGCTGAGAGGGAGCTGGTGTGCAGCCTCATCTCTCCAGGCAGAGGGACAGCTGTTCTGTCAGCTGCGGGGGAAGCCTGAGCGTGCCGTCCACAGGCCTGAGTGCTAGCTGCCCACGTGCTGCTGGGGCAGGTTGGGTCTGCCGGAGCTCCTCTGTGGCTCCTTGATGCAGAGACTTAAAAACACCTGCTGCAGAGGTTCCCAAACTCCCTCAGTTTGTGGGCCTTTAGTGCTGAAGTAATTTTTCACAGTGCTCAGAGGTGGAATATTTTTATGCAATATTTAAGTGTAAACAGTTTAGTAAGTGCTTATACATCCTAATAACTGAGTAGCCATTTGAAAAACATTATATATATAAATTGAAAGGAAAAATGTTTTTAGAGGAGGATTGGGGGGATTGGTGAAATGGGTGCAGGGGATTAAGAGGTACAAATCTCCAGTTATCTGATAAGTAAGTCATGAGGATGTAATATTCAGCATAAGGAATATTGTCAATAATATTGTAATAACTTGTATAGGACTGGATTTATCATGGTGATCATAACATATACAAATATCAAATCACTACCTAGTATGCCTGAACCTAGCATAATATTGTACATCTATTTCAATTAAAAATATTTGTATTTCATTCTCAAATAGCCATAGTCACTAACTAATGGGATGTACTGGGCACTGCACAACATCTCACGTGTTGGAACTGCATTGGATATTGCCACCCCATTTCCTGTTCAACATTGCTTTTCACACCGTTACTGCTTTTTAATCACAGCAGCTGCTGAAAACCCAGCTTCACAAAGAAATGACATCATCGAAAAGAATGTAGTGCAATCTCATGTTAACACTCACGGGATATCCGACAAATGTTGAATATTGCCCTTGTTTCCCTCAAAAATTTAAAATATCTTGCAGCACCCCCTGTGAGTTCCCTGTAGTACTCTCGGGCACCTCTGCACACAGTTTGAGAACCACAGAAGCCAAGTAGCACTTGCTTCATTTAAAGGAGGAAAAAGGCCAATTCTGTCCCCATCATAACCTTTAAAGCAGTTGGGTAGATGGATGGACAAATGCCCCTTATCTTCAGTCTCAGCTCCTGCTAGACTGTATAGGGGAAAGCTTTTATTTTACCAGGGTCTGTGTTTGTGAGTGCCTCTGTCCCTGGGTGGGGAAGAATGATAAAGAGAAATGACTTGAAGAACAGCAAAAAAGCAGCATCCCTTTCATTTATTTACCATTGCCACGACACACAGCATGTGGGATCTTACTAGTTCCCTGACCAGGGATCGAACCCATGGCCCTCTATTGGGAGCATGAAGTCTTAACCACTGGACCACCAGGAAAGTCCTTTTTATGTTTAGGTTTTGTTGATTCATGGCCTTATGAATTAAATGGCTTAAAGAAAAATGGGATTTTAACACCAAAATTTGGGGGCCAGGCATGAGACTATTGCCATTTCTAACTCTATCCAGATAGAGCTCGGCTGCAGGAGTGTACTCAGGATGGAGGATGGCTTCCTGCCACAAGATATGACAGAGACCAAGGGACTTACTGCTCTGGTTGCTGTTACAGAGCTTAGTGCCAAACTCTGCAGACTCTGGGGTCTACACATACTATAAAACCCTGGGCAAATTACTTAGCCTGAGCCTCGGTTTCTTCCTCCATAAAATAGAGAGAATGACAGCTAGATTAAATGAGATAAACGTGTACTTAGAACAGCCAAGCCTGGTTGTGTACATACACTTTCTTCTACTCCCTTCTAAGACTGGGACTTTTATCCAAAGGGAGATTCAGCCCCAATGATCTGGCCAAGATCTGCAGTTTGAGAGTTACTCAACTTCTAGATAACTTTGCTTTGTGTACCTAATGTTCCCACTCTGCTGAGTTCTATAATCTGTGTACCCACTCTGAAGTTTCCTTTTTCACTCTCTAAATGGCATTTTTTAATGAACAGAGCTCTTATTTAGTGTAATCTGATTGATCAAGGTTTTCCATTATGGTTATTGCTTTTTGTCCTGTTCTTGCTCCAAGGTCTCCTTGGCTTTTGCTCACAGTTTTCCTTCTGCTAGCAGCAACATTCTTCCTCTGTTTTCTTTGTCTTCAACAAGTCCTACAAGACTCAGCCCAGTGTCACTTCCTGTCTCCTCCAGAACCCTCTCCTGCATCTGTCCTGTCCACCTGGTTAGGTGTCTTTCTCCTTGCTTTCAGAGCTCTGTGTCCATACCTGTCAGAGCTCTTGTTACATTGTACCAGCATCTTTCCTTTACTTGACAGGCAGGTTGGAGAGCTGCTCAAGGGCAAGGACCAGGATATAGCACAGTGGCAGGGGGCCCTGGCCAGGAAGATGCCCTGGAAGGGTTCAAGTGGGTAAACAAATGAAAGTCTCAGATGCCACACCTGTCTCTCCTTCTACTCTTATGATATTTCCCCAGCCTTTCATGACCTGTGCCTGGATGAGCATAAAGATCTTCCAGGCAGATGGTAAAATGTTACCCCCAGAGAGCGTACTCCAGATTGAGAGTTAACTACATCACAGTGCTTCAGAGAGGGCTGATCAGTGGTGTCTCAAGCAGCAGACATCAGGATACGAAAGCCCTGTCATTCATTAAGCCCCAGAGAAAGGATCTTTGTGTTTTATAACAGGAAAATCGTTGTAATCTTTGCAGAGAGCAACTTCAGTTCTGGGGCTGAAGCCATTCCTGATCTGAATCTGTTCAGAGATGTTCAGAGGACATGACTCCCTTCTGAAAGTTTTGAGTGGACGTGTTTGCTGCAGGTGGGTCAGAGTCTGAACTGGGAAGGCTGGTGGTGTTGGAAGATGGGCCTTCTTTCTGGAAGAAGGAAAACAGTGAGCAAAAGCCAAGGAGACCTTGGAGCAAGAACAGGGCAAAAAGCAATAACCATAATGGAAAACCTTGACCAAGCTTCTCACTCTGTCCGGTATGACCACTCTGAGCTGGTGGCAAATGTTTTTTTCATTAAAATGTATTTATTGGTGGGATTTCCCTGGTGGTCCAGTGGTTAAGAATCTGCCTGCCGTTGCAGGGTAGATGGGTTCGATCCCTGGTCTGTGAAGATTCCACGTGCCATGAAGCAGCTAAGCCCATGTGCCACTACTGAGGCCCTGGAGCCTGTGCTCCACAACAGGAGAGGTCAGCACAATGAGAAGCTGGTGCGCGGCAACTGCAGGGCAGCCCCCGCGTGCCGCAACTAGAGAAAGCCTGCATGCAGCAACGAAGACCCAGCATAGCCATAAATAAATAATTCTGAAAGTATTTATTGAGAGCCTGTTGTGTGCCAGGGTCTGTCCTAGGCACTAAGGGTACAGCTATAAACAAAACCCCCAAATCCCTAGGCTCATGGAGCTTATACAGACATAATAAATAAATGGAAAAGAAGAGTAGTTGTGTTGGATGGTGATGAATGTTATGGAGAAGGATAAAACAGGCGAAGGGAGAATAGGAGGGCGGAGGGGATAGTAGGGTGGAGGAAGGGCTTTTAATATAGTACTTTCTTAATACTAAATTTTATAGTGTGATCTAGAGGAATTTTCACTAAGAAGGTGATGTCTGTCCAAAGACCTGGGAGGTGAGGGAGGAACCTCTTTTGGGGGAGAATGTTCTAGTTACCGGGGACAGTGGGTGTGGAAGCCTGGAGTTGGAATGTGCCTGGTGTATTTGAGGAAACAGTAAGGAGGATGTGGCTGGTGGAGAAAGAGTAAAGGGCAAGAGTAGTTGAAATGAGATTGGAAGTATCATGCAGACCTAGAGGATGAGGACCTTGTAGATCGTTGTGAACATTTTGGCTCTAACTTTGAGTGATTGGGATCCACGTTAGGGTTTTGCCAGAGAAGTGGCAAGATCTGCACTGTTGCTGGTGATGGGTGCATCTGATGATGGTAGCTTATTGAGGGTCTGTTCTCACTGTTTCGGTTTTTTCGATGAAATGGGAAACAAAAAAAGAGAGTGAGGACAAGGGAGGCTGAGAGTTGGGGGAATGCCAGAGACTTCAAGTATGTTACCTCTTGGTTCTGAGTATTCTTTGTATTTTACATATGGCTTCTCGCTGGTTTTGATGTTCTCATGATAGAGGCAGGGTATTCTCCCTATACTACAGATGGGAAAATGAAGGTATTGAGACTTCCCCAGCCCCTTTAGCCCTTACCACTTCTGAGAAAGTTGCCTTGTGGGTGGTGTGTTTTTCTGGAGTAGGGCAGGCATCTTGCCATCGGTCAGGTTGAGTTCAGCTAGGCTGGAGAGGATGGGAAGGGTGAGAATGAGGTCAAGATTTAGGATCAGGAAAGGCTTCAGAAAGAAGTTGACATTTGAACTGGATATTTAAGAAAGAATGGGGGTGGAGGACTTCACGATGGAAGGAATTGGTTGAATAAAAGCTTAGAGGCATAAACATTCCTGGCATGTGCAGGAAATGGCATTTAGTCTGCTGTGACTGGCAGAGGGAAGGCCCTGGTATGAGCTAGGTCTGTGGCCTTGGAATCCACAACATGTTTATAGGACCCACAAGGTTGTTCTTGCCAGGGAGGAAGAGGGCAGGCCTCCATTCTCCTGACGGAGCAGGCTCCATTGTCCTGGCAGAGCTGGGTTAAGGTCCTTGCTTAGAAGCTGAGTTTCCAGACTGGCAGAAACAGCTATGTCAAGGTTGATAAAACTGTCTTGGAAGCAACCAGATTTCCTTTGGCCTGGAATTGCCTAAGAAGCCCTCAGCCCATTTTAGGCTTTCAGGAAACATTTAAACCCAGCTTCAAACCTCCACGAAATCAGTACTGAAGTGGAGAAGGACCATCTGGCAGGAAAAGGGACTGAAAATGGTTGAGGTTGAAAACCCCAACTTAAAGGCCTCTTTGAGGAGGAGAGTTGGGAAAGAGGATGTGGGAGTGATAAGTGGACAGTGAGGAGATGGATAGAGAGCTTGACTTTTTTTTTTTCTTTTGGTTATTATTCAACAACAAAAATAATCTTTTTTGTGACTGGTTGAGGAGGATTTCAGCCTCACAGGGACCTGTAAAAGCCCTCGGCATTCTTCTGGTCTCCCAGCAAAACAAATCTCGATCCCTCTCCACTTGACCAGGCTCATAATCCCCTTGACAGTTTTGCTCGAAGGGCTTTCTGGACCTAGAACCCCAGAACCTGGGGCTGGAATGGAAAAGATCCAAGGTACCAGGTATGTAGAGGTACTGATGGAGAAAAAGGGTCTGGCGTTTTGGAGAGAAGTACGGGATCAGCTTGAGAAAAACCTTGCTGGCTTCCTTGTGATAGCTTTTGATGCCCAGCACCCAATCTCTGAGCCCACTTTCTCCCCTTTCCCTTGTAGCTGCTTGATTTTAGGTACAACAGAGCCGAAAACAAGGTTGTGGGCGGATAACCAGTGAGAAATGAGTCAGGAAAGGAAGGGAGAAAAAGAGGGGTGGAGGAGGAGAAAGCCAGCGTGAGTGAGATGAAGGCAGGTTTCCCAGGAAGAGTCTCTCTTCCTGGGTGTGTTGAATGAACTGTTACTGCAGGAGCGTCCTGGAAGGTACCAGGGGCACTTGTGAGGAGACTGAAACTCCGGCGGGAGAGGGGCCTGACTGAGGGGTGGGGCAGGGGGGAAGGCCTGCTGGTGACAGCCCAGCTGGGTGACAGCTACAGTTGGAAACCTCCCTTTCATTGGTTGTACAGCCACCAGGCTGTGGGGAGTGAAGGAGTGCACCTTACAGGGTAATGGCCAGTGCTTGAATTTCTCGCGCCCTTTGTCTTCCTGGCCTTTGACTCCTTGGGGGCCCACTTTTGCCATCAGTTAGCAAATTAGTTAACATTTGTGGGCCTTTTAGGTGAAGAACTCTCTGCTCGGTACTGAGGATTGTTCAAAACGTGAAGAACTCTCTAAGTACTGCCACACCGCTTTCTCAACCATGTGGGGTCAGAGGGGGCCAGGGTGTCAGGAGACCTGGGGCGGGGGGGCTATGAATGTCCTAGGAGAGCCCGGGAACAAAGACTGTGGATGTGAGCTGCTGCAACAAGGCCTGAGCTGTCAATCTGGGCAGAACTCTGAAAGGTAAATGAAGCACTTCCCACCTTAGCCCAGTCCAGGGACACCTACAAAACCTCACGCTCTAGAGAGGTCTGGCTTGAGTAGGTAAAAGGAACTCTTTCTAATGATGACCCTTCCTGAAGCTTAAGTGCCAGTGTTGGTTGCTGAGACTCTTGGAGGAAGAAATTAAAGATGTAGGCCCTTCTCTGGGGGGGAGCTGCCAGTCTGATCCTTGTCTTCTTGGTCTGGAATGAAGAAGGACTTCAGGGGGAAGTCAGTAAGAAGGTGAGGGTGGTCTGGTGGGTGTTCCCTGGGCAGGGTGAGTAGCGGGTTGACCCCAGGGCAGTCGGACCACAACTGTCCAGATTGGGCTAAACCCAGGTTCTCAGGACACACAGAGCTCGGTTTCCTTGCCTGCCTTCTCCTTCCCTGTGGGCTGCTTCCTAAGCTATTACTTCCACACAAGAGTTTGCATAAGAGATTAGTGGAATGTCAACTCAGCAGAAATTCCCTCACGTGGTTTAGAGGTTTCCTTTGTGGAGGCTCCGGACTTCTTACCTGGACCAGCAGAACAGAGTGCTGGGCGGTGTTTGTGTTTTCTCTCGATGGCGACTTGAACCCAGCAGATCGGGAGGCCTCCCTCCACACACGTGCATCTGTTCCTCAGCGCTCTTGGGGTTCAGACATCTCCTTCTCAGGGACGAGGCACCCGGTCATGTCCAAAACTAGGCCTGCGGAAAAGTACCACGCAGACATTTAGAAATGTCACCTGGTGATCGGAAGGTTCATTCTTAGAGGCTGGTCACCCCTCAGAAGGAGCCCCCTTCAGACACTGACCTCTAAGGGGTTCCTCTCGGGCCGTGGGGAGAGCACCTGTGGGCTGGGTGGTGAGACTGGATTGTAGGGAGAGAGAGACCTAAGGGAGCAGGAGAGAGAACTGCAGGATGCAGGCTGGCCTGAGCCGCAGCAGGGAGCCCCGAGGCTGGCTCCTCCAGTGGAGTTCCGGAGATAGATGGCGGGCTTCCAGGGGCCAGAATCAGCTCCTCCCTGCCCTGCACAAGCCCCGCCCTCCGGGAGGCTTTGCATGGCTGCTCACAGGGCAGTGCCCCCAACCTTCCCTGCTGGGACGGGGGATGCAGCACTCAACTGCCGACTGGGAGAGTCAGATCACCGAGCCGAGCAAAGCTAGCCACCTGTCTCCGTTGGGTGGGGAGAGACAGCAGTAAATTGGAGAGGGCTTGCTACATCTAAATGGACTGCCAGCTGCTGCCATATAAAAATACAGAAATGAGAGCAGATTTTTCAAGAGAATCCAGCATCTGAATTTTTATTTGCATTTTGTTTATATGCACCCAATTCAACTTAAAAAATAAATAAATCAAGGGAAGGCCAAATGAGACATACTTTTGTTGTTGCAAACCACCAGATTATAAACCATCAGTTATAAACTCTTGTTCCCAGGAGTTTGAAAGGGAGGGGAAGTGAGGAAAACCGTTGTTAGCTACCAGGGGCGGGTGGCAGGAAGAGCTGCTTTGAGATACAGGAACTCAGAGCACACTGAAGACTGAGGACCCTGTTTAGGGCAGATGTTGATGATGCTTTTACTGGAACCCGTGATGTGCCTGCTTCTCTGTTGAGGGTCAGTGGTTCTTTGCAGGTGGAAGAAGCTGGGGGTGGGAGGAGGAAAGGGTACCTAGTCACAGCTGGGCAGACTCTTTGGAAGATGGTCAGTAGTGACCCTTCAACCTTTACAAGCTCTCAGCATCTGGTAGGACACAGTTTTTCACACAGGTCCATAAGACCAGCCTGAAATGCTTGCTGAACATGCAGATTCCTGGGTCCCATTCAAGAGGGAGAGATGGGGCCTGTGACTCTGCATCTGTTTTTAACACTCACCCCTGTCAGTGTTAAGGAAAGTAAGTAGATGGTGGACTCAGAGCTGAGTCAGCGTTCTTGCCCTGTTTCTTCACCGGGTGAGTGACCTGCATTTCCTGATTGGAAAGTTACCACTGTTTCACAGAATGGTGAGAGCTGAACTAGAAGATGGGTGGAGGTCATGCATAGACCTGCCTCAGAGCTGTGATGCTGGTGCAGGCCACCTGGGCTCCAACTCCCGCCTTGCCACTTCCTAGCTGTGTGACGTGGGACGAGTGATTTAACTGCTGTGTATCTTGGTTTCCTTGGTGGTGATGGTGGTTTAGTCACTAAGTCTTGACCGACTCTTGTGACCCCATGGACCTCTGTCCATGGGATTCTCCAGGCAAGAACTTTGGAGTGGGTTGCCATTTCCTTCTCCATTGGTTTCCTTGGTAACATGTAAATAATAATAGCACCCAACTTTGTAGAGTTGCCACAGGGATTAATTATTTAATCCTTTAAAATGCTTTTAAATTTAGCTATTCTATAAAGAATCTAGCAGCAGCTTTCATAATAAATGCATCCTGTTTTTTAGGTCACAAATAAGCTAAGGCTTACTTTCAAATGTCACCTCTCTATAAGGCCTTCCTGGAGTCCACTTTTTCCTTCACTTTTCTCCCTTTACAGTTAGCTCCTCCAGGGTAAGGATTGTATCTGTTTGTTTTTATTTGTTTATTAAAAAATTTAATATTTCCTAATTTGGCTGTGCTGGGTCTTAGTTGCGGCATGCAAACTCTCAGTCGTGGTGTGTGGGGTCTAGTTCCCTGACCAGGGATTGAACCAGGCCCCTTGCTTGGGGACTTGGAGTCTTAGCCACTGAACCACCAGGGAAGCCCCCATTTTTATATCCTAGTACCTTGCACAGTGCCTGGCATAGAGTCACTGGATTGAGTGGCAGTATTGGGGAATCTGAAAAGCTTGGGAATGGAGAAAGCGACTTCCAAATACCCAGAGAAGCATGATCTGGAAGAAAAGTGATTTATCAAGGTTCACTGTGTCTGAATTACAATTATATGAGGTAGATCATGTTATTATTATTGCTCTTACGGTGAGAAAGTTGAGTCTTCAAAACTCAGGTGTGCAATGACCCTTGACTAGCATTAGCTAGACTCCGAGTCAGGTGTTCTTCCCACTACACCTTGAGTTCCCAGGACTGTGATTTCTGTCTCAGGGCAGAGACTGTAGAGAAGTTCCAGTGGAGCCTTGTTGTGTTCCCGTCTTTGGGTTGTAGCTCTTCAGATGGTTGTCTATAACAGAGCCCAGCTATAACAGAGCTGGGTTTTTGAGTAATTCGGGATTGGTGGTGGATCCTACTTGAACAATTTCATTTTCCAAACGTGTAGTTTTTGGCTGAATTTTAGTGAAACAGCCTCTCATCCCCCTGGCTTCTCTGCTCTTATTCCCAGTGGGTGTTTCATTTGCTTGGGAGTGTCTTCTCTCCTTGCACCCAGACCAGCCAAAGGAGTCAGGCAGAGAATGTCGATAGGAGTCTGGGCTGGCTCTCAGGGCCTCGGCGGAAGGCCCCAGGAAGCCAGCCACATAGAGTGTTCAAGTCTGCGCTTCACGTGTAAAGGGTTAGCCTGATCCTCAGCTCCTCAAGCCGCTGGATTATTCCCTGAGCCTGAGAGACTTGGCTGGAGAGAGCAGGTGGCAGGAGCACCGTGAGCAGGCACCTCTGCCTGAGTGGGCCCTGCCGGGTTTTCTCTCAGTGGTGCCTGCCCACGATGCCTCACCTGCTGGGCCACTGCTGGGAGCAGCAGCTGTGCTTCTGCAGGCATGTGGCCAAGGGGCACTGCCACGGGCCTGGTGGCAGTTTTCATCCACTCCTTTCTTGGGTGCATCTTCATAGCATTTTTCCTTTTAGCTCCAGCAAATACCACGGTTATCTACATTTTCCCCTTTTTCTAGTTGGCGCTTGGTTTTCCTGTTACAGCTTTTCAGAGCAGTGGGTCCACCCTTCTTAGATCACAAATTCAGGGAAGGAAAGAATATATTTTTCATCATGTTCTTTTAATGTATTTCAGTTTCTGTTCTTTCCACAAACCTTCTGACCTCCCTCTGAGGGCCTGCCCTGAAGCTGGTAGAGCATGTCCAGTGCTGGTATGATGGGTTCTGATGATTATTGTGGCCGTCGTTACCATGGGGACAGTTGAAAGCTGATGCTTAGCGGGTTGATTCCTTGCTTCACTGTGTTCCCTGAGGACCCCGAGAGCTGGCCTGAGAAAGCTTCCAGGGGCTGCCTCTCCTTTCCCTTCTTTCTGTTTAACACACAGAGCCATCCACCAAGCTCTTAACTTGGCCCTGGGCTGGGACAGGTAAAGGACATCTCTTGAGCGCCAGTGTGCATGAAGGATAAAAGTGAGGCTCGGGGTTTTCCTTTTTCTGAAAGCTTCTGTAGTATTCACTGTGGGAGGGATGTTTCACCGCTGTCGCCTACAGCTGCTTCCTCCCTTTCTAATTCCCACTTCACTCACTACCATCATCACCAGAACAACAGCCATGAGAGCTCATGTGAAGGCAGTGCATTTCATGTTGAAACTAGGAAAGAATTATAAATGATATCAAGGATGTGGGTTTGGCTTGTTTTTATCATTGAGACCTATCACTTATTTGCACCAAGGTAATGAATAAGATACTCTCCAGGATTAAGGTCATTCAGTTCAGTTCAGTTCAGTTGCTCAGTCATGTCCGACTCTTTGCGACCCCATGAATCACAGCATGCCAGGCCTCCCTGTCCATCACCAACTCCTGGAGTTCACTCAGACTTATGTCCATTGAGTCAATGATGCCATCCAGCCATCTCATCCTCTGTCGTCCCCTTCTCCTCCTGCCCTCAATCCCTCCCAGCATCAGAGTCTTTTCCAATGAGTCAACTCTTCGCATGAGGTGGCCAAAGTACTGGAGTTTCAGCTTTAGCATCAGTCCTTCCAAAGAACACCCAGGACTGATCTCCTTTAGAATGGACTGGTTGGATCTCCTTGCAGTCCAAGGGACTCTCAAGAGTCTTCTCCAACACCACAGTTCAAAAGCATCAATTCTTCGGCGCTCAGCCTTCTTCACAGTCCAACTCTCACATCCATACATGACTACTGGAAAAACGATAGCCTTGACTAGACGGACCTTAGTCAGCAAAGTAATGTCTCTGCTTTTGAATATGCTGTCTAGGTTGGTCATAACTTTCCTTCCAAAGAGTAAGCGTCTTTTAATTTCATGGCTGCAATCACCATTTACAGTGATTTTGGAGCCCCCCAAAATAAAGTCTGACACTGTTTCCACTGTTCCCCATCTATTTCCTTTGAAGTGATGGGACCAGATGCCATGATCTTCGTTTTCTGAATGTTGAGCTTTAAGCCAACTTTTTTGCTCTTCTCTTTCACTTTCATCAAGAGGCTCTTTAGTTCCTCTTCACTTTCTGCCATTAGGGTGGTGTCATCTGCATATCTGAGGTTATTGATATTTCTCCCAGCAATCTTGATTCCAGCTTGTGCTTCTTCCAGCCCAGCGTTTCTCATGATGTACTCTGCATATAAGTTAAATAAGCAGCATGACAATATACAGCCTCGACGTGCTCCTTTTCCTATTTGGAACCAGTCTGTTGTTCCATGTCCAGTTCTCACTGTTGCTTCCTGACCTGCATACAGGTTTCTCAAGAGGCAGGTCAGGTAGTCTGGTATTCCTATCTCTTTCAGAATTTTCCACAGTTTATTGTGATCCACACAGTCACAGGCTTTGGCATAGTCAATAAAGCAGAAATAGATGTTTTTCTGGAACTCTCTTGCTTTTTCCACGATCCAGCAGATGTTGGCAATTTGATCTCTGGTTCCTCTGCCTTTTCTAAAACCAGCTTGAACATCTGGAAGTTCATGGTTCACGTACTGCTGAAGCCTGAATGTTTAACTTTCATATCCAAAGATGCTTCATGTTTGTCAGTGTGATGAGAATGCGAATCAGAGTGAGAGAACTGTTGTTTCTATTCACTTTTAATTTTTCCCTGAAGGTGATGTTAGCCCAGAACAGAGTGCACATTCATACTGAAAATATATTTGGTACATCAATTATTGCTGTGTCACGTCCACTCTCCAAGGCACTTAAAATTTTTTAAGTTTTTTTAAACACCTACATTGAGATGTAATTTACATGCTATAATATGCACCCCTGTAAAGTGTACAGTTCATTTGTTTTTTATGTATTTGTAGAGTTATATAACCATCACCACTATCTAATTCCAGAACTTTTTTTCATACCCCACAAGAGACACCATATTCATAGGAGTACTCCCCATTCTGCCACCCTAAACCCAGCCCTGAGCCACCACTAATTTTATATCTCTGTAGACTTGTCTATTCTGGACGTTTCATAAAACTGGCATCAGGGTTCATCCATGAAGAATGTATCTTTTTATATCTGAATAATGTTCCATTTTCTGGATATACCGCATTAAAAAGAATTTTCTGGCCACTCCATGTGGCATGTAGGGTCTTATTTCCCCCACCAGGGATGGAACCCCTGCCCCCTGTATTGGTAGCTTGGAGTCTTAATTACTGGACCATAGGAAAGTCCCACATTTGCCAATGCAGTCATCCACTCTGATGGACATTTGGGTTTCCACGTTTTGGTTTTTATGAACATTAGTACAAGTATTTGTGTGGACATGATTTCCTTTCTCATGGCTATATATCCAGGATTGAGTCATGCTGGGTCATGTGGTAACTATATATCACTTTTTGAGGAACTGCCAACTGTTTTCCAAAGTGGCAGCACAATTTTACATTCCCACCAGCAGTGAATGAAGGTTCTAATTTCTCCACAATCTCACAGTCTAACTAATGCTTGTTTTTATCTGTCTTTTTTATTATAGTCATCCTGGTGGTGTGAAGTAATATTGGGTTGACCAAGAGGTTCATTTGGGGTTTCCCATAAGATGTTACAAAAAACCTGAATGAACTTTTTGGCCAACCCAATACCTTAGTGTGGTTTTACTTTGTATTTCCCTAATGACTAATGATGTTGAGCTTTGCTTCATGTGTTTATTAGCCAATTTTATATCTTTGGAGAAATGTCTGTTTAAATCCTTTGCATACTTTTAAATTGGATTATGTGTCTTTTTTATTTTTGAGTTGTAAGAGTTCTTTATATATTCTAGATACAAGTAGCTTAGCCAATATATATCATTTGCAGATAATTCTCCCATTCTGTGGGCATCTTTCTACTCTCTTATATTTTTATAGCATGAAATTTTTAATTTAATATAATGTAATTTATATCTTTTTTTCTTTTTGTTGCTTGTGCTTTTTGGTGTCATACCTAAGAAACCGTTGCCTAATCCAGTGTTACAGAGATTTACCTCTGTGTTTTCTTCCAGGTTTTCCTTTTAATTCTTAAATTTAGTTCTTGATCCATTTTTACTTTTTTTTTTTTTGTATAGTATCAGGGTAAGTGTCCTACTTTATTCTTTATATACAAATACATAGTTGTCTGAGCATCATTTGTTGAAAAGACTCTTCTTCCCCTGTTCAATTATCTTATTATCATCCTTGTTGAAATCAGCTGACCATTAGTGTATGAGTTTATTTCTCAATTCTATTCTGTTGATTTCTATTTCTATTCTTATATCTGTGTACACTGTCTTGATTATTATGGCTTTGTAGTATTTTGAAATTGGGAAATCCGAGTCTTTTAAGTTTATTCTTCATTTCCATGGTTCTTTTGACTGCTCTAGGTCCCTGGCACTGCCATAAAATTTTAGAATCAGTGTTACTTTCTGCAGTTGATGGATATTCGATTCAATCAATTTGGGGAATACTGCCATCTTAACAACTTTGAGTTTTCTGATTGTGAACATGGGATGTCTTTCTATTTATTTGTGTCTACTTTACTTTCTGTCAATGATGTTTTGCAATTTGCAGTGTATAAGTCTTGCACTTCTTTTGTTAAATCTCTTCCTAAGTATTTTAGTCTTTTTGCTGCTATTATTGTGCTGCATACTAAGTTGCTTCAGTTGTGTCTGATTCTTTGTGACCCCATGGACTGTAGCCTGCCAGGTTTCTCTCTCCATAGGATTCTCCAGGCAAGAATACTGGAGTGATTTGCCATGCCCTTCTTCAGGGGATCTTTCTGACCCAGAGATTTAACTCGCATCTCTTATGTCTACTTGGATTGGTAAAGTGAAAAGTGAAAGTGAAGTCACTCAGTTGTGTCCGAAATATATGCATAGAAATGCTGGAAAGAGGGTAGATATGGTAGGAATGGTGAATGTTCTGATTATTTCATGAATAAAGTATGAAAGCAAGGCCATCATCTGAGAAGGCAATGTTAGAGACAGAAGAGAGGAGAAGGTGTGAAATAACCTAGGAACATAGCCCATCAGACTAGAGTGAGGTTGCTCAGTCCGACTCTTTGTGACCCCGAGGACTGTAGCCCACCAGGCTCCTCCATCCATGGGATTCTCCAGGCAAGAGTACTGGAGTGGGTTGCCATTTCCTTCTCCAGGGGATCTTCCTGACCCAGGGATTGAACTCTGGTCTCCAGCATTGCAGGCAGATGCTTTAACCTCTGAGCCACCAGGGAAGCCTTGCATTGGTAGGTGGGTTCTTTATGACTAGCACCACCTGGAAAGCTGCCATTATTAATGGAATTGTTTTTCTTGATTTTGTATTTAGATTGTTCATTGCTAGTGTGTAGAAAGAAATTGATTCTTTAAGTATTACCTTATATCCTACAAGCATGCTTGACATTATGTATTAGTTTAACGGTGTTTTAGTGGAAATGTTATGATTTTCTACAAGCATGATTGTATCATCTGCAAATATGAGATAATTTTACTTTTTCTTTTCCCGTCTGGATGTACCCTTAAGTTTTAACCTTTTTCTTCATTATTTTAGCATAAAACAACTTTATATGATATTAGCTAATTGTATATGGTACATTTACAACATTTTTCACTTAGTAGTACTTAAATACTTTAAAGCATATTAATTTTATTTTAATAGGTGTTAAAAATATGATAGCTCATAATTTTATGGTGTTGACTCAGGTGTCACTTTATTAGAATGTTCTTCCCTGAACATCCTGTTTAAAATGGCACATCTTCTTTCCTTTTCCTCTACCTTGCTTCATTTTTCCTTCCTACTACTTACCACTATACATATTACACACAAGCATACACTTACATATCACACATGTGAGATGTGGCTGCTTATTGTCTGTTTCCCTCTGCTAGGATGTAGCTCCCTGAGAGCAGAGACTTGGGTTTATTCTTTGCTGATGGCAGTGTCCAGGAAATTGGTACTCAGTAAATGTTTGTCAGTGGTTAATTGTTTAGAATGGAGTTAAGACCAGTTCATCAGTTTCAAGTTGATTCAAGAAAAACACTGAATAAATGATTGTTCAGGAAGTATACAAATATGGCAAAATTCATAAGGGCTGTATGGCATGCCAGAAAGTTGGGAAACTCTAACTTCAGTAACGAGAAGAAGCTGGATGGGAATGGAGTTTTAAAAATCATTTTCTGTGAAGTGAGAAGTTATTTGTTAGCTCACAGACTTTTCCCCAACCCAGATCAGGGAGGCCTTGAGGCCCACAAGCTGTAACAGATGAAATTAAATATATGTGGGAAAGTGGTTCCCGCTCCCACCACAGAAACCCTGCTGGCAGTTCTGGAGGTCATCTGGGAATGTTTGAGGTGCTTTGGGCTACCCATGGAAACTTGGCTGATTGGTCTTGTCTTCTTCGCAGGGCTCTGTGTTTGCAGAGAGCAGAAATGACCATGACTGCCAACAAGAATTCCAGCATCACCCACGGAGCTGGAGGCACTAAGGCCCCTCGGGGGACTCTGAGCAGGTGAGTCGGGGAACACTGCCTGGGGGAGTGGAGCTCAGTGGAGGGTAGAATCAAAGGACACCTAACGCCCTGTGTCCTGGACAGGACTGCTGCCAAGTGTGTATGGTTATCCTCATGATTCTGACAGTCATCCAGGTGAATCATCTGGGCCAGACTTTAACCACTGACCAAACAGTGAGATCTCAGGGCATTTTAGAATTTTGCTTCCTCATCTATAAAATAATAATAGTACTCTGTCTCCCAGAGTTTCCTTTAGGATTAAATGAGATGATAATGTCAGTGCTTAGTATAGTGCCTAGAAAAAAAAAAAAAACGTATTAAATATTAGCTCTGTCTCTGCAATGGGATAGAAGCTTCCAGAGCTGGCAATTAAAGGTACAGCTGTCACCAGGGCTTCTCAGGTCTTGGCCTAGGCTAGATGCTGATTTCCTTGAAGAACTTCTTTTACTAAAGCCACATATCTTTCATAGCCCCTTCATCTGAATCTCAGCTGGATGGATTTGGCTTTGGAACCTCAGCTGCTGGAATAGGTAGCTGTGAGAAGGATGCTCCTCTTAGATGGGGATCAGGCTCGTGGCCTCCTGGAGGGCAGGACTGTGCAGCGCCAGACTGAGTCCGGTGGAGTGGTACATACTCAGGTCTCCCCACAGGTTGTGGTAGATGTTTGGTTCCTTCAGAGCTGGAATCCAGGTGTGATTGGTAGAGAGGGGCACAGGCTGTAGCCCTGGGGAGTGGCTGGAGTTGAAGGAGGCAAGAGGAATTCTGTACACCATACGTGCAGAGTTTGGTCCCAGTGGAAATGGTCTGGATGGACTGTACCAACTAAATGGAAACTGGTTGGTTCTGACATGTTAAATACGTAAGCGTTTGGGGCTCAGATAGACAAATTGACTATCTGCTCTGTAGCAACAAGAGCAGTAAGGAGACCCTCTGCCCACCCACTCTTTCTAACCTGGACTACAGTTGCTGGCGTACTTGCCTCCCTGAACGGGGTGAGGCTGAGGATGGCAGGGACCAGCAACCTCATGGGTAAAGCTGATAGAAAAACCGAACTCTCCCAGGGCATGTTGGTGGCTGAGGCAGAAACAGGCCTGGGTCCTAGACTCTTTGTCCCCCGTGATCTTGGGAACAACTTGGCGGGCTCTGGCCAGTCAGGGAGCATTTCCTCCTCTGCAGTGTGAATGTGAGTTGGCAGGTGGAGACTGGCAGCGAAGGTCCCCGTCTTTTTTATATGAGACTGTAGGGGTGAAAGAAGCATTATTTGTGATTTTACTGTTTTATTCTTAAGTTAAAAGAAATAGTATACTTAGAACCTGAATTAGAAATTACCGTACCCAGCAGCCCTCAGCTCCTTTAAGTATTTGTTTCTTCTTCTGATTTCCGCTTCGTGGGTGGGTGGGATGGGAGATGCATTGTTTACATAAAGTCACAAAGCTGAATCAGAACTGCTGACAGGCACCCTAGTTTCTATTTGGAGTACAGCCCTACATGTTTTATACATTTTTAGAAATCCCTCTTCCTTTAGCTTCTCAGCATGCTTGCTGTCGTAACATGATGGATGGTACTTGTAAATATCTGAGTCTCTGATGTGCCTAAAAAAAGCCTTTCTCCCTTCTCAGTCTTCACTTCCCTTCCTTCCTGCCGCATTTCTACTTCCCTCCCTACTTTCCTCGGGTTTTGGCGTGGAGTCACAGGCCTTGTCTCAGAGGCTACTGCTGGGCTGCAGGTCTTACATCACAGTTGTCATCTGGCGGTGTCATCTGGTGGCTGCCTCCACCCACAGTTGCATCTGGGGCTGTTCTTTGGGCCGAGTAGGGCAGTAAGTCACCAATTCATCTAGGAATTTGTCAGGCAACCCTGAGGGCTCTCCTTCTAGGTGCCAGGCTCTGTGGTGGACACTTTGTGTGAGGGACACAAAGGAAGGATCCATTTTCTTTTTTTCAAGGCATTTACAGTTTGGATCGATGACGTTGGCACCCAGATTTCTTAGTCGGACCTTCTAATAGACATTTGCCTGGGACCTGGGGCCCTTTAATCATTGCCCATTCAATGCCAGTGAGAAAAGACTCCCAGGTGTGACTGGTTGGGGAGTGCAGGGGTGCTGGGGCCTGGGAGCCCTGGCGGCTTTAGGGATCTCTGTCCACATCATCCACATGGAGGCAAAGGAACCTGATGATATGGAGAAGCCTTTGTATCTAACTTTGGGGGCAGGGGTACCTTGGGGCATGGAAAACTGGTGGGGAAGGGCAGATGGTACCCTAAGGAAGTGCCGAGATAGGTATTTTCAAGGCTCTATCCTTAATTTGAATAAGACCTCACCTGGTGCCACCACTGAGCTAGTTTGGGTTTAAGATCCTAGATTCCATTGCATTATTAGCTTTTTATGGGTGTTTTGTTTATTGTCTTCCTTTTCCTTTATATCCCATTCTTGATTTGGTAAGATATGTAGGAGGAGGAAATCAACCTTTCATTTGACCACCAGAGTTCTGTTCTTGACTATGTTTGGGTCTCCTGGAGCAAGCTTCCCTTTCTCTTTGTTAGTGAGGCCAGAGGGGCGTGATGCTTCACCCTTAGCTGCTTTCCCTTCCCACGGGCTGCTCCCCCTCCCTTTGGCTGCATCCATTTCTGGGGGTGGGAGGTGAGATTCTCAAAGCTCCTCTGAATTCTAGAGGTCAGGCTTTATGATGTTGGTACTGATGACCTGGGTGAGACTAGAAGCAGCTCAGTGACTTGCAAACAAAAAGCCGTTGCATTGAGAGCTAGTTCAGCCATCTCGATGGGGTAAACTTTGCCACTTGGTGCTCTCAGGAGATTTCACTTGTGCTGTAAGACTTGTAAACCGCCCCTGAGGCAGCAGGGGCTGTTCTCAGAAGACTTGTCACGCCTGCTGATTTCCTCAACAGCTTCTTTACTGTGAAACTCCAGCGTGCAGGTCATTGTGACTTAAAAATACAAGCTATTGGTATTGTCTTTTAGGAACCTCGCCTCTGGATGTACGTGTGGGAAACTTGGGTGACTATAGAAGTATAGATTTCTTGGGGTCAAGGACTTTGACTTTTTTCTGTCTTTTCCAAGCCTGGAACGATACCCGGTATCCAGAAGACTGTTTGTTGACCAGTTGTCTAGATGGCTGTGAGATCAGCCTCATAGAGCATAGGCTATGTGCTATTTGAGTCCTTGTAGTTCTTTTATAATAGGTCTTATTAACTTAGTTTTTTAAAATGTATTTATAATTGTTTTACATCATTGTGTTGATTTCTGCCTATATCAACATAAATCAGCCACAGGTATACGTATGCCCCCCCACTTCTTGAAATTCCCTCCCACACCCCACCCTATTCCACCCCCTAGGTCATCACAGAGCACTGGATTTGAGCTCCCTACGTCATATAGCAAATTGCCACTGCTTATCTAATTTTACATGTGGTGATGTGTATGTTTCAATGCTACTCTCTCAATTCGTCCCACCCTCTCCTACCCTCTGTGTCCACAGGTGTGTTCTCTGTGTCTGTGTCTCCACTGCTGCCCTGCACATAGGTTCATCTGTACCGTCTTTCTAGATTCCATATAGATATGCGTTAATATACGATATTTGTTTTTCTCTTTCCGACTTAACATCACTCTGTAGAGTAGGCTCTAGGTTCATCTACCTTATTAGAACTGAGTCAAATGCATTTCTTTTATGGCCGAGTAATAGGGCTTCCCACTCCCCAGGCTGGTAGGTGCCCAGTATCCTACTGGAGACCAGTGGAGAAATAACTCCAGGAAGAATGAAGAGATGGAGCCAAAGCAAAACAACACGCAGTTGTGGATGTGACTGGTGATGAAAGTAAAGTCTGATGCTGTAAAGAGCAATATTGCATAGGAACCTGGAATGTTAGGTCCATGAATCAAGGCAAATTGGAAATGGTCAAACAGGAGATGGTAGGAGTGAAAATTGACATGCTGGGAATCAGCAAGCTAAAATGGACTGGAATGGGTGAATTTAACTCAGAGGATCATTATATCTACTACTGTGGGCAGGAATCCCTTAGAAGAAATGGAGTAGCCATCATAGTCAACAAGAGTCTGAAATGCAGTACTTGGATGCAGTCTCAAAAATGACAGAATGATCTCTGTTTCCAAGGCAAACCATTCAATATCACAGTAATCCAAGTCTGTGTCCCAATCAGTAATGCTGAAGAAGTTGAAGTTAAACGATTCTATGAAGACCTACAAGACCTTCTAGAAATAACACCCCAAAAAGATGTCCTTTTCATTATAGGGGACTGGAATGCAAAAGTAGGAAGTCAAGAAACACCTGGAATAATGGGCAAATTTGGCCTTGGAGTACAGAATGAAGCAGGGCAAAGGCTAACAGTTTTGCCAAGAGAACGCACTGATCGTAACAAACACCCTCCTCCAACAACACAAGAGAAGACTCTACACATGGACGTCACCAGATGGTCAGTACCGAAATCAGATTGATTATAGTCTTTGCAGCCAAAGATGGAGAAGCTCTATACAGTCAGCAAAACCAAGACTTGGAGCTGACTATAGCTCAGATCATGAACTCCTTATTGCCAAATTCAGACTTAAATCGAAGAAAGTGGGGAAAACCACTAGACCATTCAGGTATGACCTAAATCAAATCCCTTATGATTATTCAGTAGAAGTGACAAATAGATTCAAGGAATCAGTTCTGATAGACAGAGTGCCTGATGAACTATGGATGGAGGTTTGTGACATTATACAGGAGGCAGTGATCAAGACCATTCTCAAGAAAAAGAAATGCAAAAAGGCAAAATGGTTGTCTGAGGAGGCCTTACAAATAGCTGTGAAAAGAAGAGAAGTGAAAGGCAAAGCTCCAAAGGAAAGATATACCCATTTGAATGCAGAGTTTCAAAGAATAGCAAGGAGAGATAAGAAAGCCTTCCTCAGTGATCAGTGCAAAGAAATAAGAGGAAAACAATAGAATGGGAAAGACTAGAGATCTCTTCAAGAAAATTAGAGATACAAGGGAACATTTCATGCAAAGATGAGCACAATAAAGGACAGAAATGGTATGGAACTAACAGAAGCAGAAGATATTAAGAGGTGGCAAGAATACAGAGAAGAACTATGCAAAAAAGATCTTCACGATCCAGATAACCACAATGGTGTGATCACTCACCTAGAGCCAGACATCCTGGAGTGTGAAGTCAAGTGGGCCTTAGGAAGCATCACTATGAACAAAGCTAGTGGATGTGATGGAATTCCAGTTGAGCTATTTCAAATCCTAAAAGATGATGCTATGAAAGTGCTGCACTCAATATGCCAGCAAGTTTGGAAAACTCAGCAGTGGCCATGGGACTGGAAAAGTCAGTTTTCATTCCAGTCCCAAAGAAAGGCAATGCCAAAGAATGTTCAAACTACCACACAATTGCACTCATCTCACATGCTGACAAAGTAATGCTCAAAATTCTCCAAGCCAGGCTTCAACAGTGTGTGAACCAGATGTTTAAGCTAGATTTAGAAAAGGCAGAGAAACCAGAGATCAAATCGGCAACATCTGTTGGATCATTGAAAAGGCAAGAGTTCCAGAAAAACATCTACTTCTGCTTCATTGACTATGCCAAAGCCTTTGACTGTGTGGATCACAACAAACTGTGGAAAATTCTGAAAGAGATGGGAATACCAGACCACCTGACCTGCCTCTGTATGCAGGTCAAGAAGCAACAGTTAGAACTGAACATAAAACAACAGACTGGTTCCAAATCAGGAAAGGAGTACGTCAAGGCTGTATATTGTCACCCTGCTTATTTAACTTATATGCAGAGTACATGTGAAATGCCAGGCTGGATGAAGCACAAGCTGGAATCAAGATTGTTGGGAGAAATATCAATAACCTCAGATATGCAGATGACATCACACTTATGGCAGAAAGCAAAGAACTAAAGAGCCTCTTGATGAAAGTGAAAGAGGAGAGTGAAAAAGTTGGCTTAAAACTCAACATTCAGAAAACGAAGATCATGGCATCTGGTCCCATCACTTCATGGCAAATAGATGGGGAAACAATGGAAACAGTGAGAGACTTTATTTTTGGGGGGCTCCAAGATCATTGCAGATGGTGACTATAGCCATGAAATTAAAATAAATTTGCTCCTTGGAAGAAAAGTTATGATCAACTTAGCATATTAAAAAGCAGAGACATTACTTTGCCAACAAAGGTCTGTCTAGTCAAAGCTTTGGTTTTTCCAGTAGTCATGTGTGGATGTGAGAGTTGGACTATAAAGAAATCTGAGCACTGAAGAATGATGTTTTTGAACTGTGGTACTGGGGAAGACTCTTGAGAGTCCCTTGAGCGGCAAGGAAATCCAACCAGTCCATCCTAAAAGAAATCAGTCCTGAATATTCATTGGCAGGACTGATGCTGAAGCTGAAACTCCAACACTTTAGCCACCTGATGAGAAGAACTGACTCATTTGAAAAGACCCTGATGCTGGGAAAGATTGAAGGCAGGAGGAGAAGGGGACGGCAGAGGATGAGATGGTTGAATGGCATTACTGACTTGATGGACATGAGTTTGAGTCAGCTCCAGGAATTGGTGATGGACATGGAGGCCTGGCGTGCTGCAGTCCATGGGGTTGCAAAGAGTCGGACATGACTGAGTGACTGAACTAAACTGAATAGGGCTTCCCCGGTGGTGCTAGTGGTAAAGAACCTGCCTACAAATGCAGGAGACATAAGAGACTTGAGTTCAATCCCTGGGTCAGGAAGATCCCACAGAGGAGGGCATGGGAACGCACTCCAGTATTCTTGCCTGGAGAATCCCATGGACAGAGCAACCTGGCAACCTGTGGTCCATAGGGCCGTAAAGAGTCAGACCTGACCGAAGCAACTTAGCACACACACACCCACAGTACGAGTGGGAGAGCTAAGTGTGCGTTCTTGCCCCTATTAGTTTTGTATCCTTGGGGAGTACCTCCTCTTCTCTGTGTCTGCTTCCCAAACTATCAAACAAGTGGGTGACCAGTGCAGGTCTTGTTAACTTTGGATTCCCTTTCCATTTAGTCCACTGACTCTGAGAAAGAGGGAAGAAAAGGAACCTTAGAGCTCATTTGGTCTCAGCCACTTGTTTGATAGTTTGGGCAACAAACCCATAAAGAGGAGGTACTCCTCAAGGATACAAAGCTAAGGGGAAGAATGCACGCCTAGCTCTCCTGCTCCTTCTGTTATTTTATTTACCACCACATTCATCTCCCTGTAAACACAACTGGGCTCTCGCTGCTCAGAAACTACTGTCATCTATGACACCATCAAACTCGACCTGGTTGGAAAGGCTTTCCCTAGAAGCCCTGATGTTTGTTTCTGCTTTTATCCTTCACTGCGCTCCTACAAAACCTGACAGTTCTACCAGTCTGGATACAGATGTTATTTCCTGCAGGGCTTTTCCTGACCACTTGGCTCAGAAGGATTTCCCTCCCCATCTGTATTCATTCTTAGAACCCTTGGTTCAGAGTCTCCGAGTGGCACTTTTAGTACCTCCTAAGGTGAATAAGTGGATTTTTCCTGGTGAGATTGCTATGGGACAATGGTTCTTAAGAGTCTCAAAAGCCTTATTATTTAGAGGATCTGCATGGCTCATCCTTAAGATCCTTAGAAGGCCTTTTGTCTGTAAGAGTCAATGAGGCCAGGACTTCCCGGGCAGTCCAGTGGTTAAAACTTCACCTTCCAGTGCAGGAAGTATGGGTTTAGTCCCTGATCGGGGAGCTAAGACCCCACATGCCTCACCACCAAAAAGCCAAAACATTTTTAAAAAAAAGAAACAATATTTTAACAAATTCAATGAAGAATTTAAAAATGGTCCACAGGAAAAAAAGCAAAAGATTCAATGAGGCAGCACTTTAAATATTTTTTAGGTCTTGACAAAGCATCTTGCAGCCCCACTCTAGATTTTTTTCTGAAGATTTATTGAGGGATAATTAAAGTATTATAAACTATCCCATTTAAAGTTTTCGGTTTGATGAGTTTACAAACACGCACACAGAGTGTAACTGTCACCACAGTCTGGAAGCCATTTCCTAATTTGAGAATTTTTTATTGCCTAGAGATAGAGACTGAAACAAGTTTTATTTTCTAACTCTGAAAGCCCTTTGTCATTTATGTTTCCTTTAAATTTTGCTGGAAAACTGAACAGTTCTTGTTTGGCTCATCTCTTTTCTCGTTCTCTAGTGACAGTTAGAAGGAGTCAAATGGCACCTTCAGCACTCTGCCTGGAAATGCCTTTGGCTAGTTCATCTCATTTATTTTCCATGTTACCGCAGGTAACGGAATTACCTAACTTTTCAATATTATGAGGTCCCCTCATCTCTAGCTTCTAACATTTTCTTTATTTTGTCTTAACCACCACCCCCAGTAGCCATGCCTCAGTCCCACAGTCAGTGTTCCAGGGTTTTGTTTCAACAGCGCTCCACTTCTCGGTACCAAAATTTGTGCCCGTTGTCTATTTGGACATAATCACCGCAGATTTCATAGTGTCAAACAGCCATGTTATTATGCCCACAGACTCTGTAGATTGGCTGGTTTCAGACAGAGACTGCATGCGTGTCTGCTGCTGCTCATGATGTCTGGAACCTCAGCTGGAAAGACTTCAAGGCTTAGGACGACCCAGTGGCTAGGGGCTGGTGTCTCCTGGAGTCATCTGATCTCACACGTCTGGGGGGTTGATGCTGCCTGTTGCTGGGACCCCAGCTGGGATTGTCAGTCAGAATACCCTCTCCATGTGACCTGGGCTTCCTCACAGCCTGGGCGACTGGAAGCAGAAGTTGTTGGTTTCCTGGGGCCTGGGCCTGAAAAGTGGTGCAGGTTCATCTCTACCATATTCTACTGGTCAAGCAATCTCAGAGCCCAGATTCAAGATTAGGGGTCATTTTGACAGCAGGCATGTCATTTGGGTACTGTGTTTTAAAACCATCACAAATATCTTTAGCAGGTTTTCCTGGAACTACATTTTTCTCCCTCTTGGCTTTGGATGGTGCCTGGTTCTGCTTTATATGGCAGTTCCATTTTTGCTAGACTAGGGCATTAGGGACGTTCCCATAAGGCATCATTTTTCACCTGTCTCAGAGATGGCTTATGTCTGGTAAATACTTTCTATTCAGTGCTGCTACTTCACAGAGGGCTAGGGATTGATTCCCTCCCAGAGGAGAGCTCACCATTCCTCTTTGTGCTTCTGCAGAAATGAGCCAGGTGACAGGCAGATACATGTGCTTCCTGGAGGTGGAAAGGTGACTCAGTTTGTGCTCAGCTACTGGATTCCCTGGTGGCTCAGATGGTAAAGCATTTGCCTGCAATGCAGGAGACCCGGGTTTGATCCCTGGGTCGGGAAGATCCCCTGAAGAAGGAAATGGCAACCCACTCCAGTACTCTGGCCTAGAAAATTCCATGGATGGAGGAGCCTGGTGGGCTGTAGTCCATGGGGTTGCAAAGAGTCGGACACAACTGAGCGACTTTACTTCACCATTCTGCTTACCCCGACAAACCAAGGATGACTTAGGAGGCTCTGTGCATGGTGGTCCAGGTATAGCCCCACTTGGAGGATGAGGCTGTCCTGGACCCTTTGGAGGTCTTCCAGCCATTTGAGATGAAGCTGCTTTGCGAGCAGGATGGTCAAGATGTGAGTGTCAGCCTCTTTCTGACTTCTGTCCCAGAATGGGATGTCAGTTACTGAGCTGAGCCCCTGCTCTGGGCTGGGGAACAAGCTTCCGGACTTGGAGATAGGACTCTGGCAGGCCTCCTCCCTATTCTCCTTCTGAGTATCCCAGAATATGTCCTGGGGGAATGCAGTGAGCATGCCATCTCCAGAGCTGGAGTGGTCACATAGTGATGGGAGCACGCCATTGCCCACTGAGCCAACAGGGCCCACTTTAGTTGAGCAGGCCTGGGATGGTGGTTGACCAACTCCAAGGCACTTTCATTTGGGAGCAGGTTAGACACCTGCTTAGTAGGTACTAGGCATAGTAGAAGCTGGGCCCTGAGTAACCTTCACCTGCCTTCACCTTCACGTCATGGTTCAGTTCAGTTCAGTTGCTCAGTCGTGTCCGACTCTTTGTGACCCCATGGACTGCAGCATGCCAGGACTCCCTGTTCATCACCAACTCTCAGAGTTTACTCAGACTCATGTCCATTGAGTCGGTGATGCCATCCAACCATCTCATCCTCTGTCATCCCCTTCTCCTTCCGACTTCAATCTTTCCCAATATCAGGGTCTTTTCAAATGAGTCAGTTCTTCCCATCAGGTGGGCAAAGTATTGGAGTTTCAGCTTCAACATCAGTCCTTCCAATGAACACCCAGGACTGATCTCCTTTAGGATGGACTGGTTGGATCTCCTTGCAGTCCAAGGGACTCTCAAGAGTCTTCTCCAACACCACAGTTCAAAAGCATCAATTCTTCGGCACTCAGCCGTCTTCACAGTCCAACTCTCACATCCATACATGACTACTGGAAAAACCATAGCCTTGACTAGACAGACCTTTGTTGGCAAAGTAATGTCTCTGCTTTTTAATATGCTGTCTAGGTTGGTCATAACTTTTCTTCCAAGGACTAAGCGACTTTTAACTTCATGGCTGCAGTCACCATCTGCAGTGATTTTGGAGCCAAAAAAATAAAGTCTGCCACTGTTTCCACTGTTTCCCCATCTATTTGCCATGAAGTCATGGGACTGTATGCCATGATCTTAGTTTTGTGAACGTTGAGCTTTAAGCCAGCTTTTTCACTCTCCTCTTTCACTTTCATCAAGAGGCTGTTTGCCATGTCATGGTACCCACAGCCCATCTCAGTACCTCTGAGGCTATTTCCTAGACTCCAAGAACCTTCTCCAACTTATCCCAAGTTGGTCCTCTTCCTGATACTAATACTTCAGGAACTCTGTGGCCAGAGCATGCTGAGTTGAGAACAGTCTTATCATCAAGGGCTAAAGACAGCCTTCCCTCCCAAAAAGTCCCTGGGTGACCTTGACAATATATACTGTGTACCTTGTCATGAATACTTCCTGCTATGTTACTGGAGAATGGCCCAGGTCACTAACCCAAGGGCTGGGTCATATTCTTATGAAACAGCGCCAGAGGGAAGGGCATGTAGTTTGCACTTTAACTCACTTTCTGCCTGTGCATGTGTGTCCGTGTACACACACACACACACACACACACACACACACACACACACACACACACACAGAGCTTTCTCTTTAAGTTTGTTTCTTATTCTCTACCTTAGTTGGTGCCCTTTCTGTCCTACTCACTGGGCTTACACATTTGTGTGTGTGCGCTTATGTTCCTCCGTTACATTTCCTTTGCCTCTCCCTCTTTCTTCTCTTTGCTTGTATCTGTCCCTCTCCCGTCATGTTGGTTTTGGCCAGTCCTGTGCCACAGTGTGGGGGCCATGTCTGTGCTGAGCAGCAGAGCTGGCCGCCTGCGGCTGGGGCAGTGGCACCAGGGCCCAGTTTCACCGTGTCTGCCTTCCTGGGAACGGGCTCCTAGATGTTAGCGTAAAGAGCAAGTGGTGGTAAGATCAGAGTCTTAAGTGGCCTTTAGCTGTTTTGCATTTACTTCTCTTTTATATTTCTTCTGTCTTCGTGGAACTGTTATTGGTGTTCAAACACTTTTAAAGTTTACATCACCTTAGTCATACAGCTAGTATGTGAGGATGCTCAGAGCAAGTGTTTCCCACTGTTTTATAGACAAAGAGCCCGAGGCTCAAAGAATTTAGGTGACTTTGCTCATGAGCACATCCAGAAAGTAAGGGATCCAGGACAAGAGCAAAACCCAGGTCTGTGGACTCTTGGCCTAGGGTACGATTTTTGCCTTGCAGGAGAAGGCTTTGGGGACTGACAGCCGTGCTGGGCTGCACTAAGTGCTTTGTGTACATTTCTGTGTTGTTCTTTGGGTCATGTGCCTCAAAGAGGGAGGTGAGGAAATTTGTGAACAATACCCTGGGGAGTCATAAGGAGACCTAGGTTTTAATCATTTTTTTTTATTCGTTCATTTAGTCATTCAGCACGGATGTATTAATTCCTATTAAATTCTAGATGCCATGCAAAGAGCTGGGGATATTGGGGTTAACAAGACACTGTCACCACCTTCAAGTAGGTTCACTGGTACATAGTCTAGTGAGGGAGGCAGGTGATGAAACCGTACAGTCCAATAAAATGTTACAAAGTCCCAAGTCAGACTTTTTCCAGGCACAGTGGAGGCATCAAATCTCACATCTCCACCTGGATGAGGGGGGTAGTGTCAAGAGAGATACCACGGAGGAGCCACAGAGATGTGTAAGTGGACAAGCCAGCACCGCGGCAAAGGAGACAATGTGTGAAGGCCTAGGGTTGTGAAAAGCAAGGAGTTTGATGTGACTAAGTGTGAGATGCAGATTTATTTGGAGGAAAAGACAGTGTGAGATGATAGAGGACACATGGGGACTGGATCATGCGGTCCCTGTGATTCATGCCCATGAATTTGCTTTCCATTCCTTAGAGAGTGGGGAGTCAGAAGCACAATGAGTTTTGTAGTTTAGAAAGATGTCAGGAGGCAAGAGGATGGCCTTGGAACTGGATTAAGACCAAAAGCAGAGAGGGACGTTGAGAGCTTATTTTAATAGTCCTAGTGAAAGGTAAGATCTGAATCAAAGTGGCAGGCAGGTAGCAGTGGAGATGGCACGGGGAGGGAAGATCTGAGGTCTTAGGCATCGAGTACATCGTTGAGTCTGGGGAGGAAGCTGGATCAGATGCTTCAGGGAGAGGGAAGAAAGAACAGATCTGACCTTGTCTTCCCTCTGAGGAATGAATTGGGAATATGTACAGGAGTCAAAGCCAGGGTGCAGAAAGCAGCCTAGGAATGAGATTGTGTGAGAAGACACTCAAGTCTGGGTGCCTGGGAATGAGAACAAGTGGGGTTCTTCAGTCCAAGACCCCACCCCGTAGGTAGGCGTGAGGTCCCTAGCCCTTCACGCCCGCTCACTGCTCACTGTTCTCACGGGCTGCGCTTGCCCTACCTGCACAGCGTTTCACTCTCCGCTGGATTATTCTGGTCATGATACAAACATGCACTCTGTACCCAACATTCCCCTCCAATTACCACCTCATTTCCTTGTTCCTCCTTTAGGGAAACCTTTGAAAGAGTTGTCTGAGCTCCTTGTCTCCATTCCTTCTCTTTAATTTCTTGAATTCCTGCCAGTCAGGCTTCCCTTCCTACAGCTCCGCCAGAGCCTCTCTTCTTAAGGTTACAGTGACTGCCTGAATTAGGGGTCACTCTGCAGTCTTTCCCTTGCTTAGTTGTTAGCAGATTTGGCTCAGCTGATCGCTCCCTGTTTCTCAAAGGTCTCAGGATATCAGGAAAGCTCGTGGTTTCCTTCCTTCCTTCCTCACTACGTGCTCTTCCCAGTTTTCCTTCGCTAGTTGTTCCTCCTCTGCCTGAGCTGGAAATGCTGGAATGCCCCAGGGTTCAACCGTTGGACTTCCCTAGATACCCTGACTCCCTAGATGGTCCATCTAGCCACGTCAGTCAGTTCAGTCGCTCAGTCGTGTCCGACTCTCTGTGACCCCAAGGATGGCAGCACACCAGGCCTCCCTGTCTATCACCAACTGCTGGAGCTTACTCAGACTCATGTCCCTTGAATCGGTGATGCCATCCAACCATCTCATTCTCTGTCCTCCCCTTCTCCTCCCACCTTCCGTCTTTCCCAGCATCAGGGTCTCTTCCAATGAGTCGGTTCTTTGCATCAGGTGGTCAAAGTATTGGAGCTTCAGCTTCAGCATCAGTCCTTCCAGTGAATATTCAGGACTGATTTCCTTTAGGATTGACTGGTTGGATTTCCTCTCTGTCCAAGGGACTCTCAAGAGTTTTCTCCAACACCACAGTTAAAAAACATCAATTCTTCAGCTCTCAGCTTTCTTTATAGTCCAACTCTCACATCCATACATGACTACTGGAAAAACCATAGCTTTGACTAGCAGACTTTTGTCGGCAAAGTAATGTCTCTGCTTTTTAATATGCTGTCTAGGTTTGTCATAGCTTTTCTTCCAAAGAGAAAGTTTCTTTCACTCTCATAGCTGCAGTCACCATCTGCAGTGATTTTGGAGCCCAAGAAAATAGTCTGTCATTGTTTCCATTGTTTTCCCATCTATTTGCCACGAGGTGATGGGACCGGATGCCATGATCTTCTTTTTCTGAATGTTGAGTTTTAAGCCAGCTTTTTCACTCTCCTCTTTCACTTTCATCAAGAGGCTCTTTAGTTCCTCTTCTCATCTAGCCATGAGGTTTTAAAATAATATCTGTACACCACTGACAAATCCCGAATGGAAATTTATAACCCCAACTCCTTTCTACCAGGTGCTCAGGCCCAGAACTGGGATTCATCCTTGACTTTCCTTTGTCTCTGTTACCTCTTATCCACTCTGTCAGCCAATCTGATTGGCATAGCCCTGGAGAAAAATCCATCCGTCCTGCTGTCGTTCTAGTTCACACCACAGTAACTTCTTGCGTGGATTGTTCCAGTGGCCTTTACATGATCTCACTGTGGCCACCTTGCATCCCTAGAGTTCATTTTCTGATATGATCAGAGCATGTCATTCTTTAGCTCACACTCCTTCGAGAGCTTCCTTTCTCAGAGTAAAGCCCCAGCCTTCCTGTTGGTCTGTGGGCTTCTCTGGTGCCTCTGACTGATCTCCAGCCCACTCCTCTTCTTCACACTCAACTCTGGCCACGCTGGCCCCTTGGTTACCCCCAGAATACAGTAAGTATGCAGTTGCCCCAAGCCTCTGCCTTCCTGCTCCTCTTGCCTGGAACATTCCTCCCCTGGATAAACACATTGCTCACTTCCTTAAGGTTCTGTTCTCATGGTCCCTGGCAGAGGGGCCTCCCCTGATCTCCTCCACTGTTAAGCTCTGCCCCTTTACCCTGCCTTATTCTCCTTCACTGGCCCCACAACCCTCTCACAGCATGGGTTTGCTTATTGTCTATTCACTCAAGACAAATAAAGCCATACTGTCCCTCTACCAGAATATAACCTGTAGAGAGAGACTGTCTAGTTTTAGTCTCTGCTGATCCTCGATGCCTAAAATAGTACCTGGTGTGTAGTGGGTGCTCAGTACATGCTGGCTGAATGGATGAAGAGCTGACGCGTGTCTCAAGCCTGTTACGGTTGGCACACTGTGGTCTGGCGACTAGGTGGCTTCCTTTGTCCGCTTGCTCAGGGTTCAGGGAAGGTTGGCCATGAGCTGCCCTGGGAGCCCTGAAGACCTGAAGCTGGAACCTGTCAATGGCAGAACGGGAGACCAGACCCCAGAAGACGCTTTTCTCAGGTGCTTGGCTTCCTAAGGCAGCCTGGGTCCTGGCACTGTCATTCTCTTGACCGTAGTCTTTCCTTGTGCAACAAGGGGAGAGTGGCTTTTACTTCCAGCCTCAGTGTGAGGAATTGGGAAACAACTGGAGTGTGAAACTGAGGACCAGAGTGAGCACACTCTCCCATCCGTGCCTCGGAGGTGCCACCTGCTGTGTGCAGTCACTGTCACAAGGACACATGCGTCCATCCTGTGCTCTAGGTGAAGATTCTCCCAAGCAGCCTCAACTGGGAAGCAAACCCTGATGGAAGCTGATTCTTGGGACTGCAGAGCTAGCTTCATTTCCAGGGAATGCTTGGGGGAGACCCCCAGAAGAGTGCCAGAGTCTTGAGCAGTGAGAGAAAGGGAGAGAGGGGTGCAGTCCAAACACGCAACCCTTGGCAGCTGGTCTCTAGGGAAGTGCAGGAGACAGGCATGGGGATGGGAGGCCCAGGACAGCAGTCCTGCACTGGGGTGGGGATGCGGGGCCACTTATACACAAGCCCAGCCTTTCCCAGCACATCACTTTGCTATTGTGTTGTAGCAAATCACCCTAAGACTTAGGGGCCTAGAACAATCAGTGATTTCTCATATTTCTTGTGCATTCGCTGAGTAGTTCCTCTACTGGCTTCCCCCGGGCCTGCTCATGTAGCTGGTTCACTGGCTCCAAGATGACCTCACTGCGTGTCAGGCCCATGTGGTGGTTGGGGGGCCACAGTGACATTGTGCATGGCCTCCTCTGAAACACCAGACTGGTTTTTCTTATGTGACAGTCTCAGGGCAGAACCCCAAGTGTGTGAAGTTGGAAACCTCAAGGCTTCTTGAGGCCTCAAATTTTAAACTGAGATAGTTTATTTTCTACCATATTCTGTTCATCAAAGCAAATCACAGGGTCAGCCTAGAATCAAGGGGCAGAAGAGTAGACTCTACCTTTTGATAGCGTGAGCTGCAAAGAATTTATGACTGTATTTAATTTACTCCTTTCCTTTCCCAGGCTCCCCTGATGTGTGTGTGTGTGTGTGTGTGTGTGTGTGTGTGTTAGTTGCTAAGTCATGTCTGACTCCTGGCTCAGACAGTAAAGAATGTGCCTGCATTGCAGGAGACCCGGGTTCGATCCCTAGGTTGGGAAGATCCCCTGGAGGAGGGCATGGCAACCCACTATAGTATTTTTGCCTGGAGAATCCCATGAGCAGAGGAGCCTGGCGGGCTACAGTCCACGACGTTGTAAAGAGTTGGACATGACTGAGTGACTAGCCCTTTCACACTTCTCCCCTCCCACCCTGAATGTTTAGAATCCAAGGACAGAGGTAAACTGTTATAATTAGTTTATCAAATGATTATTCTGAATAGGCAGCTCCTTGTTGATGTTAGTTATTATCAAGCTAAGATTGAGTACTGTGTGTTAGCAACTGAGCTCAACACTTGATCCATATTGTCTTTATTCGTTACAACAGTCTGCTGAGATGTGTGTTCTTTTAACCTCCATTTTATTTATTTATTTAGTGTGATCCGCTTCTGGTCATTTTCCTTTCTAAAAAGAAATATTAATTTTTTAATTGAAGGATAATTACTTTACAGAATTTTGTTGTTTTCTGCCAGAGATATGGAAACTGAGGCTTAGAGAAAGTTATCTGCGCCAGTCATGTAAGTTGTTAGTGGCTGTTCTGGAACTGAAACACTGCTACTCTGATGTTCTTACCCTCTACTGAGAACAACCAGCCTAGATAACCTGGTGAAAAACTTACTACTAATAAACTGTCATAATGAGTTACAATGTTCGACTCATTTCATATCCATAGTCGCATGTGCCCATTACAACAACTCTGATGTAGCTAGAATAACATTTTGAGGAATTGATGCTGGCAGCTTATAGAGTCTGTGTGGCTTTGCCCGTGGTCACAGTCTTGATACCAGGTAGAATCGGAAACGTGCAGAGAAATGCAGTGAGTTCTGTCCTCCGGTGAGCTTTGGAGCCCATGAGGGGCAGGGCCTTATGGATGACCGTGGTATGAGTGAACGCTGCTGCTTTGTGATGAACCTGGAGGTGGCTGGACTCCAGGTCAACGTAGTCAGGCCTCCTTTTGACCCCGAGTTGCCAGAGCACATTGGCTTGGCCTATATGTGGGTCTGGGCGAGGAGCACCTGTGGCTCTGGGCCCCAGATGAGCCAAGATCTGAAGACCAGGACCTTTAAAGGAAGGGCCTGTGTCTCTCTGTTTCATCCTTCACTAGGAGATAAAAACTAAGCCTCAGTTAAAACAGACTAGGCACTGAGAGAATTTCTTAACTTGTGGGATTGCCTTCATGTTCGAACTACTGAGGGAACTTTCAGAGTCATCCTTTCTGAAAGCATCAGAAGCAGACTGGGATCTTAACAGACCAGAGGTTCTCGCTGTTTTTCTGTCCCCCTGTGGGAGCCATTGCCCCCATTCCCCAGTGGCTTCATGGACTGGTGAATTCTCACCTTGAAGGTTGAGGAGCTACTTCGTAGGGGAGCATTTATCAAAATATCTAGAGAGATGAGGTATATATAGTTTGAAAGGGCTTCCTGAGAGATTCTGAGTCTCATTAAATACTGGCCACCACTGACTAGGATTCAAGCTTCATGAGGACATGAATTTTTGTCTCTTGTTTATTCTGATAGCTAGTGCCTAGAGCAGGGCCTGGCATGGAGTAGGTACTCACTAATTATTACTGAATGAATAAACACATGACAAAGTCATCTTCTGTTGAAGGCAGCTTCTCCCGCCTCCAGTTGAGAATAACTGAGACATAGAGTCCTTTGTGTAGCCCAGACGCTTGTTGCCTTACAGGGCTGGACTTTGACCTTTTGCATCCGTGGTTCTGTGAAAGAAGTGAGGGACCTGGGCCTTTCTTGATTGTGAGTAGGTCAGGCTCTCCCCAGGCTCCAGCTTGGCATGTTGCCCTAGCCCTGCCCGCCCTGGGGAGTACTTGTTTCACACCTCCTTGCTGAGCAAAGTCTCTTTGGTCATCGGCTTGGCTGGGCACCGGATTTCTCTCATCTGTGTCCATGTACACGTGGGATGGCTCTTGTTTGATTTGCCCTTTTAAAAACAACTTAAGCATGTTGAGGTTTCCTGTTGACTGGGGGCAGCCAAAGGTTATGACCCAACAGGGAATTGTTGGCCAATCCCTGACTCACCCGAGCTGCAGTTTTCTGTGTGTGATCGAGCAGCGACAGCAGCCTGGCTCAGGGGCAGCTGGCTGCATTCCCCAGATGGCATGGTGCTCTGGAGCCTGTGAGTCTGGACCGCCCCACTCTGAAGGCCTGGGGATTAGGGTCAGGTAGGCCTTGGGAGCATGCAGTGTTGGCGAAGCCCTGCTGTCTTTGAACTAAAGCAGTTTGGGAACATTTCTGAAAGTTGACAGTGGTTGCCCTAGTAGACAGCTAGAAAAGAATGCCGACGAGGAAGTATGCCCATGGTTCTCTTCAGTCAGCTCACTTGTACCTTTTCCTGTCTTTATTTGTTCATCATTCATGGTGCACCTTCTAAATACCGAGTAGGTATCCCTCCACCTGGAAGAAATCATGGTCTCATAAGGAAGACCAAGAGGTTCCCTGATACTTACAAACACTACAGTGGAGACAGGATTGTGCCCAGAGCTGTGGGGGTCTCTGCTGTTCTATGTCTAGGGACCCGGGCAGTTCACAAGAATGGTGGAGGTCACTGCCTCCTCTTTAGAGCAGCAACATAGCGTACGTAGTCCTGGCTTCACTTACCAGCTGAGACCTTGAATGAGATGTTTAACCTTTCTATACCTCAGTGTTTTTCATTTGCAAAATGAGGATAATAATAAAGTTTAATAACATGACAGAGTTTTGTGAAGATTGAATGAATAAATATATGTTGCTGCTGCTGCTAAGTCACTTCAGTCGTGTCCGACTCTGTGTGACCCCATAGACGGCAGCCCACCAGGCTCCCCCGCCCCTGGGATTCTCCAGGCAAGAACACTGGAGTGGGTTGCCATTTCCTTCTCCAATGCATGAAAGTGAAAAGTGAAAGTGAAGTTGCTCAGTCGTGTCTGACTCTTAGCGACCCCATGGACTGCAGCCCACCAGGCTCCTCCATCCATGGGATTTTCCAGGCAAGAGTACTGGAGTGGGGTGCCATTGCCTTCTCCAAAATATATGTTAAGACCTATCATAAAGAAAATCAACCCTGAATATTCTTTGGAAGGACTGATGCTAAAGCTGAAGTTCCAATATTTTGGCCACCTGATGTGAAGAGCCGAGTCATTGGAAAAGACCCTGATGCTGGAAAGACTGAGGGCAGGAGGAAAAGGGGGAAACAGAGAATAAGATGGTTGGATGACATCACCTATTCAATGGACATGAGTTTGAGCAAGCTCCGGGAGATAGTGAAAGACAGCAAAGTCTGGTGTGCTGCATTCCATGGGGTCGCGAAGAGTTGGACACGTCTTGGTGACTGAACAACAATGTAAAAACATTTATTTAGAACTGTTGCCAATATTTGCTAAGATCTGTGTGTTGATCTGGAGCTAGGAGGTGGCTTGTGTGATGTGATACCACTGCTGGGGGCTAGAGCTGTGAAGGAGCTGGTCTTCTCTCCCCATTAGCCTCCTTTGAGACAGTGGAAAGGATTCTTTCTTGAGGGGCCCTTCTGATCCTTTTGGGGGACTTTCCTGTAGCTCAAATGGTAAAGAATCTGTCTGTAATGCTAGAGACCAGGGTTTAATCCCTGGGTTGGGAAGATCCCCTGGAGAAGGGAATGGCAATCCACTCCAGTATTCTTGCCTGGAGAATCCCAAGGACAGAGAAGTCTGGTGGGCTACAGTCCATGGGGTTGCAAAGAGTCCCACATGACTGAGCGACTAACACACACACCTCTGATCCTTTTGAGACCTTCAGGGATCTGAGTTCTGATCAAGACCCAAGCTGAGGTGGAGTGTCTTGTATCTGGTAGCAGAAGCCTGAGGGGAGATGGAGCTTGTCAAGGAAATAGATCACAGGGGTCAAGTACATATTTGGGACCACTTTAGGAAGTGGGTGCTGGAGATGCTTTGTAGCAGCTCATGAGAGTTGAACATGAGTGTTTCTTCCCAACTCCACATCGAGTGAGGTCACATGGGTCGTCTGAACTCAGCCATAGTAGGAATATTTATATTGTGGAAGTTGGCAGGTGTGACGAATCTTATGCTTTTTCCCTGCAAGGAGCTGGTTATTAAACATTTAGCAGCACACCCCTGGTCTTACTGCTCTCTAATTGCCAGAGGTGGACTTTGGGGATGCTCTGGCCTGCCGTAGACCTGGCTTCTATGGCAGATGGTACCCAGGGCCTCTAGGTGTGAACTGGGCAGAGAGACCCATGGAGTGTAGCCCACTCTGGATAAGATGTTTCCTCCTGAGGACAGCTTTGGAAGGTACATTATTGCATATAGTACTTTGAGTTTGAGAGTCCCGTAGGAAAGGGGTGAGCTGAGCTCTTTAAGAATAAAACAGTGTTCTCCGTCCACGCACTGTCATTTCTCTTTTCTTTTTTTCTCCTAGGTCTCAGTCAGTCTCTCCACCTCCGGTTCTCTCCCCACCGAGGAGTCCCATCTACCCACTCAGTGACAGTGAGACATCCGCCTGCAGGTACCCAAGCCGCTCCGGTTCCCGGCTGCTCCTCAAGGACTGGCATCCCCGTGAGCCTTCACCTCAGCATCCTCAAGCCCCCTCCCCCGACACCTCACCACCCGTCTGTCCCCTCAAGGCCACCAGCTTTGGTTATCTGGACAGAAGCCCTGCCGTGTGCAAGAGAGAGGACCAGAAGGAGAACGTCCGGGGGGCAGCCCAAGATGTAGAGGGCATCGTTGCTTCCCCACCCCTCGCCCAGAGCACTCCGTCCCTGGGGTCAGCAGTGGGCCCCCGGAGTGTCTTTCTGAACCGTGCTGGCCCCCGTGCCCACAGCCTGGGCATCCGGGAGAAGATTTCAGCATGGGAGGGTCGCCGAGAGGCTTCGCCCAGGATGAGCGTGTGTGGAGAGAAGCGGGAGGGCTCTGGGGGCGAGTGGGCAGCCAGTGAGGGCTGCCCCAGCGTGGGCTGCCCCAGCGTGGTGCCGTCCCCCTGCAGCTCGGACAAGACCTTCGACTTCAAGGGCCTCCGGAGGATGAGCAGGACCTTCTCTGAGTGTTCCTACCCTGAGACCGAGGAGGAGGGAGAGGCGCTCCCTGTGCGGGACTCTTTCTACCGGCTGGAGAAACGGCCAGGCCGGAGCGAGCCCAGTGCCTTACTCAGGGGGCACAGCAGCAGGAAGGAGAGCTCAGCGGTGCTGAGTCGGATCCAGAAAATTGAACAGGCCCTGAAGGAGCAGCCAGGCCGGGGGCTCCCCCAGCTCCCCAGCAGCTGCTACAGCGTAGACCGAGGGAGATGGAAGACTGGGACCTTGGGCCCCTTGGAGGAACCCACAGGGAACGCGAGTGTGAGCACGGACAGCCGGGCAGGAGGAGCGGCTGGAGTTGGGGGGGAGGCGGGCCCACCCCCGGAGAGGGAAGGCAGTGGTCCCGCTAAGCCAGGGACCCCTGGAAATAGCCCGACCTCCCAGCTGCTGCCGCCGAAGAGCTTCCCTGATCCCGCTGTGAACCCTGTCCCCAAACCCAAGCGCACCTTTGAATATGAGGCTGACAGGAACCCCAAGAGTAAGCCAAGCAATGGTCTACCTCCTCCCACACCTGCTGCTCCACCCCCCCTGCCCTCCACCCCAGCCCCACCCGTCACCCGGAGACCCAAGAAGGACACACGAGGTCACCGCAAGTCCCAGAACAGGTAACGAATGCCCCTCCAGTGACGCAGAGCTGGGCACAGCGGCTTTGTTTTCAGTGGAGGATGCAGGAGCAGGCTACGGTTGCGGGCCACAGTTAGTAGTGCTTTGTGAATTCTGCAGCAGCAGATGATGTTAGGTGAAGCACGAGCTAGGCAAAAAAGGTTGATGGTTCTTCTGCTCTTGCAGGGGATCTTCCCAGCCCCAGGGATCGAATGCATGTCTCTTAGGTCTCCTGCGTTGGCAGGCAGGTTCTTTACCACTGGGGCCACCTGGGAAGCCCTGCTTGAAAGCGAGTGGGAGGGTGACACGACATTCCAAATGTCGCATCCTGAAGATGGTGGCTGGTTTGGCCTTGGGAGTAGAGCCCTACTGGAACTTCTTCTATGGCAAGGGTGAAAGTGAGAGTCACTCAGTCATGTCCAAATCTTTGCGACCCCATGGACTGTGTGGACTATACAATCCATGGAATTCTCCAGGCCGGAATACTGGAGTGAGTAGCCTCCTCCAGGGGATTTCCCCAACCCAGGGATCGAACTCAGGTCTCCCGCATGGCAGGCGGATTCTTTACCAGCTGAGCCACATGGGAATGGTAGGGCCATCTTACTTTTAGATCAATGGGGCAGTCCCTTGAGGACTAGTAGGATCTTAGCCTCATAACAGCAGCAGCAGCAGCCTCATAACTACCTGAAATGCCAGCTAGAGATTTATTTCCTTGGCTGAAACATTATCTAAATACTGCATGTTACCATTAACACAGTAGGGTTGACATATGTAATGTGATTTGCTCTTTCCTGAGGGCTGCCTGGGTGTATAGGAACCCTGGGCTTATATGAAGAGGGGATCTTTGGATCCTAAAAGGGGAGACTGATGGGAAACAGAGAGAACATTTCATCTACTTCCTGGCTGTGTCCAGAAGGACCTGTTCTTTCATTGACTTCCTGGTCCATCTCAGCATTCCTGCCACTGGACTGCCTAGACCATCTCCACAATTGTAGTGACTTGGGAGCTGGAGCAGCTGGAGTTGGTGCAGGTTGATAGGCATCTTGTTTTCTGAATAGGAGTAGGCTGGGAACCAGCTTTGTGTGCACGGCCTGTCATCCTGCCCCTCACTGCCTTTCTCTTCTAACCTAATGTCAGGTGGGCATTCAGGTTTCTTTGACTTCTGAGGTTTCTCCAACCTGACACCATACTTCAGGCTTCCACCCAGCATATCCCAACTCATATAGAAACTTTCCCGCCATATGCAGAGAGGAAAACATCACAAAGGCTCAAACTCATGAGCTAGAAGAGACCTTGGCTAAATGTAATTCCATGTTCTGGCCCACCTCACCATGCTCACTGACTCTGTAAGTCTGTCACACCCTGCTGAAATGTTTGCTTTGTCTTGTGTGTGTGTGTGTGTTAGTCACTCAGTCATGTCTGACTCTTTGTGATCCCCTGGACTGTAGCCCACCAGACTTCTCTGTCCTTGGAATTCTCCAGGCAAGAATACTGGAGTGGATTGCCATTCCCTTCTCCAGAGGAACTTCCCGACTTTGTCTTTAGTCATTTATTTCTAGAAAAATCTGTCTAGAGCCTGCTGTGCACAAAGCCTTTGTGCTGGTCAGGGGGACACAAAGGTGCATAAGATGTGGCCGTTGCATTCAAGGTGTTGGTTACCTGGTACAGGAGATAGGTGCACAAATACATTATAGATGCTGTGCCCCTACCCAGATCCATAGGCAGGCAGAATGCTCCCGAAACCCAGAGAAAGAGGCGTCTTAACTGGGGAGTGAGGGAACCCTCCTCAGAGAGGGAGCTGCTGAGCTAAATTTAGGAGAGCAGGAAGTACACAGCCAAGTGGAAAAAGGGGATAAGAGGAGAGAGTACTTCAGCCTGAAGGTTTTACACATGCACACCCACATATTACATTCATAATGTATACATACATCCATATATGGTGGAGTCACTTCAAATAAGAATTAACAGCAAAGTTAAATCTCTGTTCTTAGGGGAAAAAAAAGAATCTGTTTGAAAAGCACAGGCTGAGGATGAATTAGTAAGTTTAAATCTGTTGTGCCTTGTACAATTCTCATGTTTAATGTACCTTTTTATTTTAAAAAATATACAAGCCCATATATTTCTGTTATTCAACCAAAGAAAAATCTTTTTAAAAGTCTGGAGGAGAAACTGACTATATCCGTCATCATGAAAGACCCTGTGCTGGTCCTCGATATGGCACCTTCCAGAGGGATTTTCAAGGATAATTTGGCTGAAGATGGCTTGTGTCATTTGCTGACCTGAGAACTGCCTGCATGAGATGTTGACTCCACTGTATACGTTGCTGAAGGCTTGCTCTCACACCAGCAGCGGCTTGCAGGCCAGCTTTCAGAAACCTCTGTGCTCAGCTGTTGGGTATTTAGCTGGTTGAGAAGTCTGGGCCAGAGACAGAGATCGGGGAGTTATCATGGTAGCAGTGGTAGATACGGTGATGGTTGTCAGTATGGGGCTCCCAGAAAGTGCAGGGCGAGAAAGAGAGCCCTGAAGGCAGAGCTCTGAGACTGTGGCATTGGAAAGGCAAGTGGAAAAGGGGACCCCTCACAGGAGCTTGAGGAGCAATTGAAAACTGGGAGGGCCTGTGTCATGGAGGGCAGGGAGGACAGCCCTGTGTGAAGTGTTCAGCTGTGATGAAGGCTGCATAGTAACCACGCAGCCAAGGACACTTTTAGTCCTAGACTTGTACTCCAGGGCCCTCGGGGTGTTGTTTATTAAACATGAGAGAAAGGACTGCATCAGCTGAAAGATCCAAGGGTACCCAAAGATGAGGAGGGTGTTAGTGGGCGAGGGGAGGGATTCAGTCAGTGCCTGCACTTTTCTCCCTCCCGGGGAGGGACCCGCCTTGGAGCGCAAGAGCATGTAGCTGGGCCAAGCCTCCCTGTGAAGACGAGGAGTAGAGGGTAGCATGGGCTCAGCATGTCTGAGAAGCTAGCTAGCTGTGGTTTGGGAACTCTGCGGGAGAGGGGAAGGTTATTTGGGGGGTGGAAAGGGAGCGGGTCACTAACCGAAGGGAAGGTAGGTCTTGGAAATAGCTTCTGGGGGCAAATTGCCTTCCCAGTTCCTCTCAGAAGTGGTGTGATTTGTCTTGAGGGCTCAGGCCCTTCTCATTTCAATGAACCAGCTGCTTCTGTGACCCCTGAACAGCCCTGAGCATCACCCATCCAGTGTTGAGCCCTTCCTGCCTGCTCGGTGCCTGAGCAGGCCTCAGATGCAGACATGGTGTGAGACTCTAGACCAGACGAGGCACTCAATTCCTGTGGTCATGGCAGATACTTCTCAAAAATTATTTTCTCCAGGGCTTGGAGGCCCAGGTCAAAACCTCAGACCCTGCAGTCTGACAGCCTGCGCGAGTCTTACCTCTGTCACTTTATCTCCTTGAGCCTCAGGCTAGTCCATCTTAAAGTGGCACGATACCTAGCAGCAGCAGGTGAAGATGAATGGGCGAACATGTGTAGAGCATCAGACACAGCGTCTGACACGTGACATCCTTTTCAGCTGTGATAGTTGTTATTGGTGTTAGTTGCAGGCACCCAGGCTGGGGCCTTTCAGACCATTTATCTCTTCATTTGGATGGTAAGTTTGGATCCATCTTGATGCTTTGCTCAGTGGCTGGTTTAGTGAGGAGGACCTCCAGTCTTGGCTGTTGCCCTTGGCCATTCCCTTCCAGGGCAGTAGGGGTGTGGTTCAGCCAGAATGACTCATACTCTTGTCATCCACAGAAAATCCTTTGAGTTTGAGGATGCATCCAGTCTCCAGTCCCTGTACCCCTCTTCTCCCACTGAGAACGGTACTGAGAGCCAACCCAAGTTTGGATCCAAAAGCACTTTAGAAGAGAACGCCTATGAAGATATCGTGGGTAAGCAGGGGCCGAGCGGCGGGCTGGCTCATCTGTGGTGTGCATTGCTGCAGGACAGGCACTCCCAGGTCCCACTTCATTCTCTCTGGGCAGATGTGGCCTGACTTCTGGAACTTCTCAAGAAAAGGGGCATCAGAGAAAGAGGCTTACCAAAGACTGAGCCGCTGAGAGATTAAAGCCTGGCTTTGAATGAATCGGAACCCAAAGGGCTCCTGGGACCACAAAAAGGGGGAACCACACTGTCCCTTTATTTTTGAAAGTCTCTGGAGTCCAATAGGTGCCCTTTCTTAGCTGCGTATCCTTAGGCAAATCACTTTTAACTTTTTTGAGACCTTTTCTCTTATGAAATGATGATTTTTAAAATTTTTAATACTTAGTAAGTTTATATTAAAAAAAAGAAGAGTCACTAACTAGCAAATGATGGAAACATACAATTGACACTGGCAGAAATACTTGGGGAGGTGGGACAGAGGTTCAAGAGGGAGGGGACATAGGTAAGCCTATGGTTGATTCATGTTGATGTTTGACAGAAATGGTGATGATATTTTTATGGTAACAACAATAATAATAGTAGTAATACACAAGATTACTGTTAGGATTAAATGAGATAAAATAGATATCAAAGTACCTAGCATGATACCTGGTCCTTAATATGTATCTCTCCTATTCTTCCCTTAAAGTAAGTGTGAAAGTGTCCGAGATTTCTCTCTGCTTGCAAGTTGGCAAGTCTAGCCTGTTCAGGTTCACAGATAATGGCAGAAGACAGAGGTGCTTGGATCACAGAGGACTTTACTACTCATGCACAATGGGCCACATGAGCTTGATGTTCACACAGGTTCCCCTTGCTCCACAGTCCCATGGGGCAGTGTGGGGGAGGTCCAGGTAGAGGCTGTGCACATGATGGGTCTATTATGTCCCAGCCGAGGAACCTCAAGCTTAGCAAACCCCAAGCTTTCCAAGGGACTCCTGGCAAACCTGGTCAACCTTTGCCCCAATAAGCAGACATTATCCTTATTATTCTGGTCGGGAAACAGATCTGCCTCTGCCCTGGAGGGAGACACTATCCTCCCAAGGCTGTTTGCTCTATAAACATCTTTGAAAAATACTTGGGAACGATGAATTTCTCTTGCTCAGGTTGGAAATGTAGAACACCGTGGAGAATTGTCCTCCAGGTACTGGGAGGATATTGTGTTGGCAAACTTGCATCTGAGCATCAACAAAAAGCAATAATAATAATAGTCAAGGCTCAGTCAGTTCAGTTCAGTTGCTCAGTTGTGTCTGACTCTGCAACCCCATGGACTGCAGCACGCCAGGCCTCCTTGTCCATCACCAGCTCCCAGAGCTTACTCAAACTCATGTCCATCATCGGTGATGCCATCCAACCATCTCATCTTCTGTCGTCCCCTTCTCCTCCCACCTTCAATCTTTCCCAGCATCAGGGTCTTTTCCAATGCATCAGTTCTTCACATCAGGTGGTTGAAATATTGGAGTTTCAGTTTCAGCATCAGTCCTTCCAATGAATATTCAGGACTGATTTCCTTTAGGATTAACTGGTTGGATCTTCCTGCTCTCCAAGGGGCTCAAGAGTCTTCTCCAACACCACAGTTCAAAAGCATCAGTTCTTCAGTGCTCAGATTTCTTTATAGTCCAACTCTCACATCCGTGCATGACTACCGGAAAAACCATGGCTTTGACTAGATGGACCTTTGTCAGCAAAGTAATGTCTCTGCTTTTTAATAGGCTCTCTAGGTTTGTCATAGCTTTTCTTCCAAGGAGCAAGCGTCTTTTAATTTCATGGCTACAGTTCCCATCTGCAGTGATTTTGGAGCCCAAGAAAATAAAGTCTCTCACTGTTTGCATTGTTTCCCCATCTATTTGCCACGAAGTGACAGGACTGGATGCCATGATCTTTGTTTTCTGAGTATTGGGTTTTAAGCCAACTTTTTTACTCTCCTCTTTCACTTTCATCAAGAGGCTCTTTAGTTCTTCTTCACTTTCTCCTTAAGGGTGGTGTTATCTGCATATCTGAGATTATTGATATTTCTCCCAGCAATCTTGATTCCAGCTTGTGCTTCATCCAGCCAAGCATTTCTCATAATGTACTCTGCATATAAGTTACATAAGCACAGTGACGATTTACAGCCTTCATGTACTCCGTTCCAGATTTTGAACCAGTCTGTTGTTCCATGTACAGTTCTAACTGTTGCTTCCTGATGCTTCTAACTGCCGCATATAGATTTCTCAGGACGCAGATCGGGTAGTCTTGTATTCCCATCTCTTCAAGAATTTTCCACAGTTTGTTATGATCCACACAGTCAAAGGCTTTGGCATAGTCAATAAAGCAGAAGTAGATGTTTTTCTGAAACTCTCTCACTTTTTCAGTGATCCAGCAGATGTTGGCAATTTGATCTTTGGTTCCTCTGCCTTTTCTAAATCTAGCCTGAACATCTGGAAGTTCATGGTTCACGTACTGTTGAAGCCTGGTTGGAGAATTTTGAGCATTATTTTGCTAGCATGTGAGATAAATGCAATTGTGCAGTAGTTTGAGCATTCTTTGGCATTGCCTTTCTTTGGGATTGGAATGAAAACTGACTTTTTCCAGTCCTGTGGCCACTGCTGAGTTTTCCAAATTTGCTGGCATATAGAGTGCAGCACTTTCACAGCATCATCTTCCAGGATTTGAAATAGCTCAACTGAAATTCCATCACCTCCACTAACTTTGTTTGTAGTGATGCTTCTTCCTAAGGCCCGCTTGACTTTGCACTCCAGGAGGTCTGGCTCTAGGTGAGTAATCACACCATTGTGGTTGTCTGGGTCATAAAGATCTTTTTTGTATAGTTCTTTAGTGTATTCTTACCACTTCTTAATATCTTCTGCTTCTGTCCATACCATTTCTGTCCTTTATTGTGCCCATCTTTGCATGAAATGTTCCCTTGGTATCTCTAATTTTCTTGAAGAGATCTCTAGTCTTTCCCATTCTGTTGTTTCCCTCTATTTCTTTGCATTGATCACTGAGGAAGGCTTTCTTATCTCTCCTTGCTATTCTTTGAAACTCTGCATTCAAATGGGTATGTCTTTCCTTTTCTCCTTTGCTTTTAGCTTCTCTTCTTTTCACAGCTATTTGTAAGGCCTCCTCAGACAACCATTTTGCCTTTTTGCATTTCTTTTTCTTGGGGATGGTCTTGATCACTGCCTCTTTTACAGTGTCTCAAACCTCCATCCATAGTTCTTCAGGCACTCTGTCTATCAGATCTAATCCCTTGAATCTATTTGTCACTTCCACTGCATAATCGTAGGGGATTTGATTTAGGTCATACCTGAATAGTCCAGTGGTTTTCTCTGCTTTCTTCAATTTAAGTCTGAATTTGGCAATAAGGAGTTCATGATCTGAGGACACAGTCAGCTTCCGGTCTTGTTTTTGCTGACTGTATAGAGCTTCTTCATCTTTGGCTGCAAAGAATATGAATCAATCTGATTTTGGTATTGACAATCTCTACATATGTCCATGTGTAGAGTCTTCTCTTCTGTTGTTGGAAGAGGGTGTTTGCTATGACCAGTGCATTCTCTTGGCAAAACTCTGTTAGCCTTTGACCTGCTTCATTTTGTACTCCAAGGCCAAATTTGCCTGTTACTCCAGGTGTTTTTTGACTTCCTACTTTTTGCATTCCAGTGCCCTGTAATGAAAAAGACATCTTTTTTTTGGTGTCAGTTCTAGAAGGTCTTATAGGTCTTCATAGAACCATTCAACTTCAGCTTCTTCAGCATTACTGGTCAAGGCATAGACTTGGATTACTGTGATATTGAATGGTTTGCCTTGGAATGAACAGAGATCATTCTGTCATTTTTGAGATTGCATCCAAGTACTGCATTTCAGACTCTTTTGTTGACTATGATGGATACTCCATTTCTTCTAAGGGATTCTTGCCCACAGTAGTAGATATAATGGTCATCTGAGTTAAATTCACCCATTCCAGTCCATTTTAGTTCCCTGATTCCTAAAATGTCAAAGTTCAGCCTTGCCATCTCCTGTGTGATCACTTCCAATTTGCCTTGATTCATGGAGCTCACATTCCAGGTTTCTATGCAATATTGCCCTAGTCAAGGCTAGATTGAGTTTATTTTTGGGTTTTATCTTAATTCTGGCCAAATTCTCTTCAGCGAGGGCTTCCGTTTTGTTCAAGTGAAGTGTGTGTCTCAGCACAGGTCCCCGAGGAGAAGTCTGCGTCCATGCACTTGACCTCTCCTGCGCTCCTCCCTATCTTGTCTCTGCCTTGGGCCTTGGGGCTGAAGACCATAGTCCTAAGGAGTGTATTCATGCATTCATGCTAAGTTGCTTCAGTCATGTCTGACTCTTTTTGACCCCATGGACTCTAGCCCATCAGGCTCCTCTGTCCACAGGATTCTCCAGGCAAGAATACTGGAGTGGGCAGACATTCCCTTCTCCTGGGATCAAACCCTGGTCTTCTGCCTTGTAGGTGTATTCTTTACCTTCTGAGCCAATACATAGTTTCCTCAATTACTTTTGATAATGATCTTCTACCAGAGTGGTACAATTGTTTACAATTGATGAACCAAAATATCACTGTCATCCAAAGTTCATAGTTTACGTTAGGTTTCACTCTTGGTGTTACACATTATATGTGTGTGCTAAGTCACTTCAGTCGTGTCCAACTCTTTGCAACCCTATATACTACAGCTCTCCAGGCTCCTCGGTCCATGGGATTCTCTAGGCAAGAATACTGGAGTCGGTTGCATGCCCTCTTCTGGGGATCTTCCCCACTTGGGGATTGAACCCACGTCTCTTTGGCCTCTTGCATTGGCAGGCTAGTTCTTTACCACTAGTGCCACCTTGGAAGCCCAATGAGTGTGTTACAGAGAGGAATGGCCCGAGTGGAGAGCCCCCCAGATAAGACTGTGGGATCCTAGGAAGAGAGTCATCTAATCCCCTGTTTGATCTGAGTCGCCAGGTTCCTGCTTTTCTCCTCACAGCCTGACTACTCCAGTGTGTCTGGGGAGCCAGCAGCAGTGCTCGACCCACACAGGCACTGCTTTCCCAGGGTCGGGGTATATCGGATGTGGCCGCCTGAGGCTCAGTCCTCTGTGAAGGTCTGTGGGAGCGAGATTCCCCAGAACAGCAAAAGGGCCTGAGGAAGGAGGCCCCTTCGGTTACCACCTGGGAGAAACTTTGTATTTATGGCAACCCAGAGCTGAGCTCGGTCAGGAACTGTGGGGGACCGAGGCACAGCCCCATCTTCCTCCCCACTCCAGAGCAGGGTGCACTCCTGTCTCCTCTGTTCTGAGAGAAATCCTCACATGTCACTGCTGCCTGGGACCCTGGAAGCAGCCGGGGTGGCTGCTGCGGTGGGCAGGGCAGGCCCCAGCTTTCAGCTGTCCCCCTCAGGACCCACGCGCTGCCGGCACTGGGGCCTGAGCACTCTCTTCTGTGAGAATGCTCTGCAGCCCTTCTTGGGACCTCACTGGGGAATGCTCTTGCATCATCTGAACTGGAATAAAAGAAAGGGATGCTCCGACTGTTTCTCCCTGTCCAGAGCTCCACAATCACAGGGTTCTGTTTGAGGTTATTGGGGGGCTGTGCATGTAGTGTTGGGGGATGGAGCATGGTGGGAGGTGAGAATTTTGGAGGCACTGTTCTGGGCAACAGAACTGTTCTCAAGCGCTCCTTAGGTTAGAGGTTAGAAGGGGTAGAGGGAGACAAGTGTTATGGCTGGGCCTTGGCCTCTTCACTCGGTGGAGGGGACTTCCTGCCACTTTGAGGTATTGCGTGAGAAGGCCAGAAAATAGCAGAGCAGCTTGGATGCCTCTTAGACAAGCTAGAAGCCTGAGTAAGGGCTGGGCTGAGGTGAGGCTGGAGCCGGGACATGTTCCCTACCTGCTGAGCTCACTTCCGGATCTTTGGAGTGCTGTGTAGAGAGGACGGGGTAAGAGAGGATGGCAGGGAGGGCCCCCCTGGGGTTCTTGCTGCCCTGGTGCGGTGGGGATCAGGCGAGTTTCCAAATCTCTGGCTGTTCAGTGCCCTGGGTGCGTTTTCCTCCTTTCTGTCATCACAGGAGCCCTTGAACTTCTAGACCTGCCCAGGGAGGCCAGAAGGAAATTCAAGGCAGGATGTCTGGGTGACTTACCCTTTCTCCTTCCCTGGAGACAGTCCAAGAATTAGGACCCCTCAGAGGCTTCCGAATGGGGCCCTTGTTGCTGAACTTTGAGTGTGACTTTCACTTTTGCCTCGGACCGACCAGAGCCTGACTTCCCGGGAACCTTCTCTCTCTCTTTGGCCCAGCCTGTGCTCGGTGAGGCTGAGGGTGCTCTGGTTTGGATTATCCAGTTTTTGCCGCCTCCCTTGCCCGGGGACAGACAGAGCTTTGTTTCGGGTGTGTGATAATGGGGCTGTGGCAGGGAGGCGGGAGGTGGTCAGAGAGCACCCACGCTGAGTTTTTATCTTGGGGGCCAGCCCATCGGTCTGGAGTTCCTGGTCTATAAGAGGCCAAGTGCCAGTTGGCCCAGAGACTAATGCGTCTTCTCCATGAGCCCTGGACTTGCAGCGCCTCCCGCCTATACCCGGCCTGATGCCTTGGGAACTGGGGTGGGATACTCCAAACCAGGCTGACATTTACCCTTCTGATTTGCAACAGAGTGGTCCCGAAATAAAGTTAGACTGCTGTGTCGCTTCTAGGGGCTGTTTCTTCTCGCCTGTCCAATTTGACATCTGCCTCTGGAAGATGCTGCTGTCCCACAAAGCCTTATAATCGTTGGCATTCTGAGCCTGACACTCAAAAATGCGCCCAAGGAAGCAGCTTGTTAGAGAGTTATGTGGAGTGGCCTCGGCGCCTGACCAGGGAGCCCAGGCTGCATTCCTGCAGAGATTCCCACTCCCATCAGCTCGCTGGGGCTGAGGGAGCGTTTCCAGGAACTTGAGTGGGGTGGGAGCTGGGGACAGAGCCAGTCAGCCTTACTGCAAAGCTTTTCGAGCGTCCGCTCTTTCTGCCTTCTTCTCTCTTGTGTCCCAAGGCTGGGGGACAGTGAGGATCAGAGGCACAAAACAACATGTAGTCTGTCGCCCAGAGGTGTCATCCAGGGAACAGTGCCCGGGCAGTTGGGAAATGGTGTCCAGCCTTGGAGGGTGGGGAATGGCTGGACCCTGAGAGCTCCCCGTCTGTGCTGTGCACTGCTGGGGAGCTGGGCCCTTCATCTGGCCCTCTCTCCTCAGTGCAAGGGAGGAGAAGAGGCTGAGAACCAGAGAAACAGCTGGTTGGACACAGGAGAGGGTTGGGGAGGGAAGCTGCAGACCCAGAGCCCTTGCCATGGGTGTGGTCTCGGAAGCTTAAGATTTGGAGAAATTCTCAGTGTGTTGACACAGACACGCACCCCTTCTCTAACTGGTTCTTCCACTTGTGTGTGTGTTGGGGGCTGGGGTGTTTGGCATCCATGGTTAATGACCACAGGAGACATGGGGAGGCATGGGGGCAGGGCTCAGTGGGACTAGGTTATTCCTTCAAGAGGATTCCCGTGATAGGTTTGGGCTCTGACCAAGCCCCTTATAAAAAAAAGTGCAAAGCAGAAATTCTTGGCGATGTCCCTGTCCTTTGTGTCATCAGCAAAGCTGGGAAAGGGTGAGACCTCTGGCTTCTGCAGCTGGGCTTGATGAGATGGGGCTGCTCTGGGCCAGGCCTCGGGGATGGAGGCCCCACCTCTTCTCCGTCTCCCAGGGCGGCCTGGAGCATCCTTGAGGGAGCTGAGTGGGCAAGAGAGCGGGGAAAAGGTCTTCAGGTCTGCCAGGTTTCCCGCCTCCCATCCAGGCCCTGCGGAGTCTTCTCCAGGTTTCTCCACTCAGCGGCAGCTTCTTCAGCCTCGCTGGGGCTCTGTCCCGGAGGAGGGTTCTGAGCCAGATCCCCAGCCCTCCTGGTCTCCCAGCTCTGAGCCATCGCTTTGGGGCTGACTGGCTCTGGGCCTTGGGTGCTGCTTGGTCTCTGCACATCCCCATGCTCTTGTCACCCTTACTATCTGGACAGATGGCTGGGTGGGTTTCTGTGTGGCAGCTCCAGGAGGGTCATCAGAACAGTCCAGAAAGTGGGGTGTCAGAGGTGAATGGGGCTGTGAAAGGCTCATGCTAAGGCTGGGGAGGTGGGCCTTGGGCCAGGGCCAACCTTCATTTCCTGCAGAAATGATTAGTGGCCTGGTTATATCTGAGAGGCTGTTGAACGTATCTGGAGAAGAAAGAGGCTGTTTCTTTCTGTTAGGCTGGGCAGGCAGGAGGAGCAGGCGTTTGAAGCTTTCCTGAAGTTTAGTTTCCAGAGGCCATACCAGGCTTGAGACCCTGGTGTTCCCAACTGTTTTCAGTTCTCAGATGATCACTGATAGGCATCTGTGACTGTCCCAGGCCTCCGTCTCCTACTTCTATTTCTTGCAGCTTTGGCTTTTGCATTGATGTTCAAAGGGAAAAGAAGGAAGGGAGAGAAGAGGAGTGAAGGAGGGAGGAAAAGAGAGTTTGCCTCAGGACTCATATCATGGTGCTCAGAAGCCATTAGGAAGTTTAGGAACATCGTCTAAAACAGTGGTTCTTAATGGGGCAAACGCGGGTGGGGGTATAGTTTCATCCATCTATCGATATCTACCCATCCACCATCCACTTTCCTTTGTTCCTCCTTTTCTCCTTCTTTCCTTCCATCCATCATCCATCTGTCCGACTCATCGTCCATTTATCCATCTATCTGCCCCGGGGACATTTGACAGTGTCTGGAGACGTTTTTAGTTGTTTGGTTGAGGGGATACTACTGTCCTCTAGTGAATGGAGGCCAGGGTTGTCACTGAACACCCTATAAATGCGCAGTACAGTCCACTACAACAAGAATTATCCAGCCCCAACTGGAGCAACTCTGATCTAAAGCAGTTGAGACAGGGTCATCCTGTAGGCTGGGGAAAGATGATAAGGACTCTGGCTGGTCATCCAGCCCAAAGCAGTTTAGATTTGATGAGTGTGGAATACATGTTCTCCCTGCCCCCATCTGCTCTGTCCTGTCTCACGGGATAAGGAAGATTGTGTCCTGACTCAACAATCTTTGGTTCCCTAGCCTCACCACTACAAGACCTATGTTGGCGAGGGACCAGGAAATACAGTCTCTCCTGATTCCTCCCTGAGTGCCCGCGATGGGGTGGGCTATAGAAAACATGCAAGGGATGTCAGGTTTCATATTTGGCTTCGTGAGGCAGGGCTGCTGGGTCAGCTCTGCTTAGTCAGGGCTCTGGAATGGAGAGAAGTCATTTTCATGGCATGACTGTTACGGGAAAATGTCTCTGCAGTTGCTGGGGGCTCTGCCTGGTGTTGAGAATCACTTAATCCAGTCCCAAATCCTTCCTTGACCCGTCTTTGACTCATTCGTTTACAGAGATCTGTACGGCTCCCATGGCAGTCTAATTAGCCGTGACTGAAATCCCCCCTTCACAGCCCCCCTGCCCCCACACCTCGGCAAAGACATTTCCTAAATTCATGGTGGTTTCTCATGATAGTGATAAAAATGAGATCTGGTGGAGCTCTTGGTTTTGGCGATTGAGAACTCTGAAGGCATAGAGGATTTGGTATCTCTCCTGTGTCCTATGCGAGGAAAGTTCACACTGCCAGGGGCCTTGTGTTGAGTCTGTTGCTTTTTCTTCTGTCCGCTCCCTGAGAAGTGGCACCTGAACTCCTCTATGGTGGGAGGCACAGGGAGGTGTCTGTGGGGGCCCAGTGGTCCCCCAGGCTCATCCTGCTGCTTGGACAGAGAAGTTGGGGCGAGCCCTGCTCTTGGTGTACACCTCCAGCAAAACAGTATTCTGGCCACTAGCACCTACGTCCCAAGTAGTGGTGTTGGTATAGAGCAGAGGCTGGCGAAAGACAAGACGAGGGGACTGGAAGGCTGTATTCACTCGCAGTCCCTATGAGTCTTGTCACCACTGTGATTCTGCCACATAACTGAGCCAGGACTCACCTTGCTCATGGTATTACTGCTTTTTAGAGAAGTCCAGGTGTATGTTGGTGGGAGGATAGGGCTTGTAGGAAGGGGTTCCCCTTCAAGGGCAGGAACGGACAGCGCTTTTTGGATTTTCTGTGGTTTCCTGGTAGTGCTAATGCAGTGCTCGTGAGGTTGGAAATGAATCCTGAGAAGAGAAGCAAGAATTCCCCCCAACCCCACCCCCCCAGCCCAAACTCCCTTCAGACCTTTCACATCTCTCGAGTGTCCCAGCAGAAGAGTTTATCACAAAAGGGGATTGATGACCAATTGCTTTTTGCTGAGGTCCGTGGTGGAGGAGGTGGAGTGACGCTACAGTCAGAGCAGTTCATTGAACAAGTAATACTGAGCGCTCACTACCTGCTAGTCACTGCTCCAGTGCCGAGTTACCTTAGTGGACCAGACGAAAGCCATGTCCTGAGAGAGCTGTTGCACAGCGTGCCGGTGAGACGCAGGTCTGGTGCAGCCTGGTGCCACCCGGCTCCCTGGAGTCCTCCACACCCACGCCCAGAGGTGGTCCTCAGGGAGCAGGGGGTGAAGAGACAGCTGCGTGACCTCTGAAAGCCTTTCCTGCCTTGAACTGTATATCTCCGGGGCTTTCGCAGAGGACGGACTGGAGCCAAGAAAAGACGCCTGCTGCTGGCTTTGTCCTCTGGCTGGGCACAGGCACGGGTGGCTCAGCCAGTCTTGTGCAATCTTTGAATTTATAAAGCAGAGGCCAGACAAGGCTGAGCTGAATTGGGGGTGGGGGGTGGTGGTTCGGCTTCTGGACTCGGAACCAGGCTCTGTTTGTAGCCTTCCCACTGCAGACGGGCAGCTGTGTGACTCATGAGCTGAAGGGTCCAGCAGAAGCCACTGTCTTTGGCTCACAGGAATTCTGCTTGTTTATTTGCGTGTGTGTGTGTGTGTGTGTGTGTATTTCCTTCTTTCCTTCTCTAACTTTTCCTCCTCTGCAGGAGATCTTCCCAAGGAGAATCCGTATGAGGATGTGGACTTAAAGAGCCGAAGAGCAGGACGAAAACCCCAGCAGCTGTCTGAGAACTCCTTGGACTCTTTGCACAGGATGTGGAGTCCTCAGGACAGGAAGTACAACAACCCACCCACTCAGGTAATGGCAGCCCTGATGCGCGCCTGTAGGGTCAGCTTAAGGCCAGGGCCAGCTTTTCTGCTCAGGCTTTTTCCCTCACTAGTGTTGGGCAGAGGTGACATCAGGGAAGAGCTCTGTGTTCAGGGACCTCTGCCATGTCGACATCCTTGTGGACAGTCGAGATGGGCTCTTAGGGGGCACCCAGTCCCACCTTCTTCCCTTTACTGCTGAAGCTCTAAGCTGTGAAACTAAGGTAGGAGCCCCTTTAGTCTCCTGTCTAATTATGATTTCTCCTCTTCCTGGAAGCAGGAAGACAGGGCCTGAGTTGGTGTCTTAAAATTCTGAAGAGCTGATCTTAGCCCTGGCATTTAGGGGCCAGGAATAGGCCCAGTAACTGGATTTGGAGAGCCACATAGGTATCTCCAGGACCTGGAAGTGCTCCCATTGGATAAATGGCTGAGTGGATGAGTCTCTGAGGAATGGACTGATGGAGGCAGAATGGGGAGAAATATGAAGAGGCAAAGGAGCTCTGAGTCTGTAGCTTGTTCTGACTTTGTCCACGACAGACGAGAGGTTGGAGGATGGAGATCCTATCTTGGACCTACCAAAGCAAGGCTGATTCTCCTAGAGAATTTAGAGCACTGGCCAGAGAATATAAAAATTATTTCTTCTGGCCTTGGAGTGACATGATTGTTTTTATAAAAGGTTTACCTTTCTAATGTGCTCTGTTCAAATAAACGTCCACTGAATGTGTGTTTCCCGACCAATTGGGTAGGAAGAGGAAATTGGGGGAGGGGAAGGAAGGAGGACTTGCTGAAGAGTGATGAGCAGCAATGCCAGATGCAGGTGGCAGGTGGAAGTCATGCCAGGTGTGCAGAGCTGCTCCCTTTTCAGCAAGCAGCGATTCCACTCAGAGTAAGGTGTCCTGTGGCGAAGGGTGTCAGTCTAGATGGAGCGAGGCAGAACACAGATCTGAGCCACACCCAGTAATGAGCAGAGTCAGCCTTGTCCCAGAGCTCAGACGGCGCCCACAGCATTCTCACTTGGCCTTCTTTTCCCACTCAGATGACAGCCCAGTTTTCTTTGTCTCTGCTTTCTGTTTTTCTGTCAGAAGTCAAGCTTCCTTTGTGGAAGCAAGTATCTAATCTTGCCCTGACCTGCTGATTAGCAGCTGAGGTCTTAGAAGAGGAAACCCTGGTCAATGGAAATTCCAGGTGGAGTTTGGGGGAAGTCAGGGAGGCCAGCCTGTGGCTCCTGTGTCCAGCTCCCAGCAGACAGGTGCCGGCCACGGCATCCATGCTGAGGCCCTCTCCTCTGTCTCCTGCCCCACGCCAGCTCTCCCTGAAACCCGGCAGCCAGTCCCTGCGCAGCGGGAACTGGTCAGAAAGGAAGAGCCACCGGCTGCCACGGTTACCCAAGAGGCACAGCCATGATGACATGCTGCTGCTGGCTCAGCTGAGCCTGCCATCTTCGCCCTCCAGCCTCAACGAGGACAGCCTTAGCACCACCAGCGAGCTGCTGTCCAGCCGCCGGGCCCGTCGCGTCCCCAAGGTAGCTTCTGCAGGTGGAGCCGGCCGGGACTGGGCGGGTGGGCGGGCAGGCCGGCCGTGGCTCTTTTCTCCCTCCCTCCCTCCCTTCCCTAATCTGCGCCTGCTTCCTTAATTCTCCTTAAATCAATTTTGGGTCCAGGCACTGGCCTTTTCTTTTTCCATCTGGCTAATTCTTTTCTTATCAATAAAGATGCACTGAGTGATTAATATGCTAGCTGGCCCCCAGGGAGTGCTCCAGGCCACTGGCTGGATGGAGGCAGTCCTTAGGAGGCTCCTCATTAGTGTGAGCGTGGGGTGTACAAAGTCTCTGTGTACACAGAAACATCTGCATGCTGTGAGGGACCTAGGACTCAAAGGTGGGTCTTCCTTTCTGTACCACTCTGAGTTGAGAGTTTTCAGCAGTGATTTGCACACGCACATAGCCAGCCAGGCCCAGATCCCCAGCCCAGAGCAGCAGGATTTAGCCAAGTGGTATTTTTAGCCTGCAAACAATGCTCTGGTATATTGGGAATTTAGCTCCTTCCTGCCGGGGCCCCAGGTGGTAGCCCAGAGGGGAAAGGCTCAGTCCTTGTTCCTGTTATTGCCTCTGAGCAGCTCTTTGTCTCAGCTGGTTCAGTGACTCCTGAGACCCAGGAGCTCCCATCCTGTCTGGTTTGATCACAGTTCCTTCCTCTGGGGAGCTAAGTGAGGAGCCTTGTCTTAGGGGCAGGAGACCACTAAGTGCACAAATAGGTAGAGAGCTACGGCTTGCCCTTGGGAGCGGTGCAGCAGAGAGACAAGTACTGGGCCCCCGTGCGGGGGAGGGCGGGAGGCTTCTACCAGCAGGGGGACAGATGGCCTCTGTAAATCAGCAGCCTTCTTAGGAGCAGGGGCAGATGGCGTTAGGGTTACCTCACCCTCCCTGCTTTTCTCACCCAGCTTGTCCAAAGAATTAACTCCATCTACAATGCCAAGAGGGGAAAGAAGAGGTTAAAAAAGCTGTCTATGTCCAGCATTGAGACATCATCACTGAGAGGTAGGCCTGGACACCCTAGCTGGCTCATGTTCCTGGGGCCCCTGGGCATTAGAAGTGGGAAGATGCAAGGACTAGTCTCAGTTTCCCCTTCCATGGGCCAACTTGCCTTCTAGGAGGGTAGAGCCCTGCCAAAAAGTGGCCACACAGGAGGGGAGGGCCAAAGGGAGAAGAAAGCCCTGGGAACAGTTAGTTGAGACTCTGGGCTGTGAGGCCTGTGTAGGGGGGAGGTGGGAGTGGGAATCTGTGTCCGGCCAAAGGAAAAGGCCAGACTTACTGAGCACTGTGGTCTGTTTCCCATTTTGAATCTTGGCCTCCTGGAGGCAGGACCCTTGTGTTCCAGGCCCACAGGCCTCTCTGCTGGCTCAGCCTCCAGCTTCGGCCCTCAGCTTCCCCCAGATCAGGACTGGATGGATAGGAGTTTGTGTATAGATTAACACCTGCAGGCTGAGCTCTGAGGGACACTGGCCCTGGGCCATGCAGTGCCTGGCCGGTGGCCCATTGGAGCCCAGATGAGGTCCATCCCTCATGAGCTGGGCCCGGGGTGAGTGGGGGGAGTAGGGAGGGGGTCGGGGCAGAAGACATTTACCATGGGGCAGCAGCCCAGCCAGCCTGCACTCTGCTCTGACTTTTCCAGATGAAAATAGCGAGAGCGAGAGCGACTCTGACGACAGGTTCAAAGGTGAGACGTGGCTCCTAGAGAGCAGGGACCCCTTCCCAGCCCTGGTGGCAGGGTATCTATCAGCCTTTGCTGTCCCAGCGTCCCAAGGTGGCCCAGTTGGGAAGGGTATTGGCAGGCAGGATACGAGGCCAACAGAGCAAGGAGCTCTAGGGGAGTCCATTCCTTCTATCACGGAGCTTGGGCCTGCGAGCTTAAATTCAGACATCTCCCCTTTTCCAAATTTAAGGCTGGTGACCCTGCCCCTCCTTTCGTAAGCCATTCATTGTCCATCTAGGTTTGCCTGGTAAGTGTTGAGTCTGGAGGGTCAGAGATGTGTTCCCGGTTCCTCTTCTGCTTGTGAGAAATGTGCTGAAGTCTGAGGAACCTGGTGCTTGGGAGGCCCTCCCTGAGGCCACTCATCTTCCCTGTCCCTAAAGAGGAGAGCTGCCACCTCCCTGGAAAGTTTCTGGGACCTTCACATTCTAGGGGCCTTGGACAAATCTCTCTTCTTTCTCTACCGAGAAACCCTGCTTAGACCTTCCTAGATGATTAAGTATCGATATTGGGAGCTCCCTCCTTCCCTTCTCCTTTCATCCCCAGGCATGTGGGCAGGTGGAGTTTGGGCCTGGGGACAGGGGGAAGGGTCCAAGTCCACGAAGGTTGCTAGGGGCCCTAGGATGAAGGCTTTGTGGATGTTCGTATATTCTTGCCCTGTTGGCCCAGGGGTGTGTGGGTTTGCCTGGCTCAGGGAGTCTTACTGGTCCCAGCTCGGCCTCCAGAGGCTCCGGGAGGCCCAGACCAGTAGCTCCCTGTGTCAGGGCAGACAGACAGACATCTTGCTCCTGCCAAGTCTCGCCCAGCGCTCGGGGGGTCAGGCTGTCAGGCTAGGCTTCTGCACTTAGAGGTGGCCCACTGGGATGGAGCCCTGAGTGTGAGGCGGGGCGGGGGCTGACGCGGGGCCTTGTCCTGATGTGTGGCCCGCCCCCAGCCCACACACAGCGCCTGGTCCACATCCAGTCCATGCTGAAGCGTGCGCCCAGCTACCGGACCCTGGAGCTGGAGCTGCTGGAGTGGCAGGAGCGGGAGCTGTTCGAGTACTTCGTGGTGGTGTCCCTCAAGAAGAAGCCCTCCCGGAACACCTACCTCCCCGAGGTCTCCTACCAGTTTCCCAAGGTGCGACCCCTCCCTCCTTCCCGGCCTCTGCCTTTCCGCCTGGCCCATCCTGTTCCTGCCATAGCGACCCACCTCACTGCCCCAGCCCTGAGTGTGGCTCCCTGGAGCCAGGAGGGAGGAGAAGTGGTGGGTTTGGGCCAGCGAGTATTCGGAAGGATGAGGGCATAGAGAACAGCCCCCAGTGTGGCTAAAATTAGATCCACGTTGTGTACAGGACTTCGAAGGTCCTGAGGAGGGGCCCCCAGCTACTACTTCTATCTTCCTTCTCTTTTTGAACCACTTTTTGAAGAAGGAAATGGCAACCCACTCCAGTACTCTTGCCTGGAAAATCCCATGGATGGAAGAGCTTGGTAGGCTACAGTCCATGGGGTCGCAAAGAGTCGGACACGACTGAGTGATTTCACCTTCACCTCACCTCATTGAGATACAATTTAATCTGTTAAATTAAAGAGATACTATTTAATCCACCTGTTTAAAGCATACCATTCAATAACTTTTAGTATATTCACAGTTATCTGACCAATTTTAGAACATTTTCATCACTCCCCAAAGAAACCGTGTACCCATCAGCATCCTCTCCACTTTTCCCCTGCCTGCCTGAGCTTTTACCAGTCCTTCCCTGCTCATCCCCAGCCAGTCCAGCTGCCTGGCCTCCTTTCAGTTCCTGTAACACTCAAGCCCTTTGTCTCTGTCATTGCCCGGAAACTTCTTTTTTCCAGCTCTTCATTTGGCTACTGGCTCTTCCTCATTCTCTGCTCAAACAGTACCTCCTCCAGATCTTTCTAGATACTCTAAAGTAGCCCGCTCCACCCAGTTCTCTCTGTCGCGTCACCCTGTTTATTTCCTGTGGCCCCTCTGAGACTGTGTTGTTGATTACCTCACTCTGCTGGCCAGAATGCACAGGACAGGGACGCCATCCGCTTCGTGGTCTCTTGGTAGTCCAGCACGTGGCACAGTGCCAGGCGCCACGTAGAAAGTGCTGGTTTGGCATATATTGAATGAATGAATGAATGATGACTCATCCCACACCCAGACCTCTCTGTAAGAATTGTGAGTGGGGTCAAGGGTGCTGAGAAGCATGCCAGTTGGTAGAACGCCACCTAGGACTCTTGAGGCTGGGGATGGGGGGTATATTTCTCAGCTACCCCCACCACCCCCAGCTTCCATGTCTTCTCTGATCTGTTTCTCCCCATATCCCTCTTCCTTGCAGCTGGACCGACCCACCAAGCAGATGCGGGAGGCAGAGGAGAGGCTCAAGGCCATTCCCCAGTTTTGCTTCCCTGATGCCAAGGACTGGCTCCCTGTGTCAGAGTACAGCAGGTGAGGCCCGACCTGGCAGAATCTCCTCCACCCCTGTCACAGCGGGCGGCTGGCTGGGCCCACTCTAGTCCCAGCCTCTTCTCCTGCAGCAGCTTGGTCCTTCACCCCCTCCCTGGGATGGCAGCCCTTCTTTTTGGGGGCTGTTTTCTGGATCCTGTGTACTTCCCTGATGCTAGACTTCTCCCTGTTCCAGCGAGACGTTCTCTTTCATGTTGACTGGGGAAGATGGCAGCAGACGCTTTGGCTACTGCAGGCGCTTACTGGTAAGTAGGGCCATTCGGTCCTGAGGGACTGGGCCACAGAGTTTGTATGGGTGTGCTCTTCTTTAACTTGAGCTTGTAGAAACTCTTCTGTTCTGCTGCCTTGTATGGTCCCGGAGGCCACTGTCACAGACACACACACACACACACACACACACACACACACAGCCCTCCTGGGATGGCAGGACTTAAAGTGGCCACTTTGATCGGGCCCCAGGATCTGAGATAACCTATAATAAGGGAAGAGATTAGATCACTTTCTGTTGGGATGCCATATGTTTTTAGCTCTTCTATACTTTTTCTTTTCATTCATTTTCTTTGGGCTTTTGAGCTCAGATTGTTGATCCTGGGTTGCAGGATCGCATCAGCCCAGCAGTGTGTGTGGGTGCATCATACTGGGGTGGAGGACAATATTCCTCACCCCAACCCCTGGCCAGCCTGATGTGTGTCCTGCACTTGATCTGGTAGGACTGGAGGCCAAACAGGGACAGAGCGGTAACTTCCTATGGGATTCTAGGAGAGATGCCTTGAGCTCAAGGAAGGGTTTTAAAAGCATAGGACATGTCGTAGAGCAGCACCACCCGATCCCTCCTCCCATTAGTCCTGGGAAATAGACTGGGGCAAAGAAAGGACTGTCACACGCTCCCCTGGGGCTCACCAGGGATATTGTTGGCTTGGGCTATTGACAGTGTTTCAAGGTTCCTGGGCCTTAGTGGGAGAAGGGGCAGATGATGGGGATCTTCGGCAAAGGTGGTATATAGCAGGGACCCCAAATGAAGGATTCAGGCTCATTCATTCGTTCATTCAAAAACATGTACCACACACCTGCTGAGGGTTAGGCAACATGCTGAAGGTGCATAAAAATGAGTTAGACCTGGATCCTATTTTCAAGGAACTTCAGGGCTTCCCTGGTGGCTCAGACAGTAAAGAATCTGCCTGCAATGCAGGAAGACCAGGTTCGATCTCTGGGTTGGGAAGATCCCCTGGAGAAGGAAATGGCAACCCACTTCAGTATTCTGCCTGGAGAATTCCATGGACAGAGGAGCCTGGTGGGGTATAGTCCATGGGGTTGCAAATAGTCTGACATGACTGAGCAACTGAGAGTGCTAGGGTGGGTTAGGTGCTTTAATAGAGAAGGTAGGATTTTCAATGTAGAAGCCTGGACAAGGGGAATGAACTATTATTTGGGATCCATTTTATGTTCCAGGCATGTCATTTTCTTTATTCCTCATAATACCATGAGGCATTGTTATATCTGTTGTGTAGATTAGGAAACTGAGACTCAGATGTGGAATGACTTGCCCAGGGTCATACAGCCAGTGAGAGCTAGAGCCAGGTTGACTCCAAGCTCTAAAACCCCAAGTCTGGAACTCCTAGATGACTCCACAGGGTAGTCCAGGGAGAGAAATACTTGGCTATAGAATGCCTGTGAGTGGGGCCAAGGGAATGTGGAGCAGTACAAAGTCCAGGTGCGGAGCCAGGCAGGTTCACCTGGACCTGGAGGGGCCCGTTGCGAAGGCTGCTTTAGCAGGAGCAGAGATGGAGTAGAGTTGCTCCTTTGCAGTGGGCCTGCCGCCCCCAGGGAAGAGCGTGTTTGTCCTGGCGCGCTCAGAGAGGGCCTGGGCTGGGCCCCTGCCAAGGGGGCTGGCACTCGCTCGGCATTCCTACAGATTGGACACAACGATTCTAACCCAAATCCCACATACTTGATTTAATCACTTGGGGTTTTAGGGGAGGCGGGGGAGAGGGAAAAAGAGAGGAGTGAGTTTCAGGCCTAATATGGACAAAAACAGATTCTGCCTTCTCTTTAGATCTGTGACGTGTGGCCAGCAGGTTTGGAGACTGAAATAGCCCCATCTGCATTTGCTTAGCGGCCTGCATGAGGGGCCAGCACCTGCTGCTCTGCTCCCTCCCCACCCGGCCTGGCCAAGCCCTCCAGGCCTCCGAGCCAGAAACAGCCACAGAGCCCTGCCAGCCACTGGCTGGAGGAGCTGGCTCCTGTGGACTCCCTCCAGCCTGCACTGGGGGCTCCAGGCCTGGGGAGCTCTTGGCCCACCTCTCCTCCAGCTCCCTACCTTCCAAATCCCTCTACGACTCTGTTCTCCTCTGCTCTGTACAGGCCTCTGTCCAGTATCTTTGTGTTTCTTTTCTTTTCTTTCTGTCAGAAGCCAGCTTACTTCAGAGGTAACAGTAAAGAGGTTACACATGCAGAGGCAGAAACAGACTCCTGGTTCCATGACTTCTAAATATCTGACCTTGGGTGATGGCTTACTAATTTTGAACCCAGTTTCCTCATCCATAAAATGGGAATAATAATGCCTAGCTAACAAGTTTTTGGAAAGTTCCAGGCCCAGGGCTCAGATACGGTAAACATTCAATAAATAGTAGTTTGCTTGCTTTATCTAGTGTCAGTTTGCTTTTCTAGAATGAGGATGATCCAGAAAGGGAGAGAAGTGCAACTGAGAAAAGGAATGTGTTGCAGAATGTCTCTGGTAGGGGCAGAAGACCGCCTGGCTCCTTCCTAAGAATGTACACAAGCCCCTGTCCTTCCCAGCAGGCTCCTGGGGACTTGGGGATGTAAATCCACAGATCACCCTATAGCCTCTGCCACACCTCTTCGTCTTTGCCAGCCCCCACCGGGGTCCTCTGGGAGGAAGGGCAGAGCCTGTGTAGCACTTGGCAGCAGCCTGGCACCTTGGGCTGGAAGGCCCAGAAGAGGCTGAAGCTGACCCCCAAAGAGTGGCTGCCTTTCCTTTGAGGGCCTGGTTGAGTAGGTGTTCAGAAGAGGCCTGGAGTCTTCTTTCACTAGAAGAGAGATCTTCACTAGAAGAGAGGTGCTTGGTCCTCAGATCCTAAGGAAAAGGAGCCAGGTGTAGTAACCACATGTTCTCTGTGTCTGTGTCTCTCTCCTTGTCCTGGCCCAGCCAAGCGGGAAAGGGCCTCGGTTGCCAGAGGTATACTGTGTCATCAGCCGCCTTGGCTGCTTCGGCTTGTTTTCCAAGGTAAGAGGGCTCTGGCTTACTTCCTGCCCCCTTCCCCCGTCTGACAGCTCCCACAGGAGTATCTACAGGCGGTTTAGATGAGAAAACCACATGTGTGTGTGTGAGAGAGGGTGAGAGAAGGCGAGAATGCAAGGGCAAGTGCAGGCGGGCTGTCTGACTCCCTCCCCGTCCACCAGCTCCTGCCCAGCAGCGTCTGCTCACATCACATCCCACCCTGGGCTGTGGGCAAGCCGAGTCCTCGGGGACAGAGACCCTGGGGGAAGCCAAGTGCCCAGGAACTCCACTCTCAAGAGGTGTTTCCTTTGCCCGGCTACTCACTCTTGGGGTCTGAAGCAAGAAATAGGGAGCACAGCCCTCACAGTGGCCAGGACCTGGGAAGGGTGGGGTGTGAAGCTCCCGGCTCCCAGCTTTTGTACCAGACCAGTCAGATGCCAGAGTGCCCTCTTCTTTGCCCAGGAGGTAGGGAAGGGCAGTGCCCTGACTGCCTTCCTCTTTGGGCTGCTGGCGGTGGGCACAGGTCCTCGATGAGGTGGAGCGCCGGCGTGGGATCTCCGCTGCTCTGGTCTATCCCTTCATGAGAAGTCTCATGGAATCACCCTTCCCCGCCCCAGGGAAGACCATCAAAGTGAAGACCTTCCTGCCAGGGGCTGGCAATGAGGTAGGGATTTCTGCTGCCTCCTCTCTCAGGTCACGGACTGAGGCTGGGGTGGGACCTGCGAGCCCACGGCTCAGTCTCCAGGGTGCGGAACATGGCCCCTGCCTTGCTCAGCACGTTTGTACACCTAACCCACAGGGACTGAGAAAGTGAGTGACGGAACTGTGATTGTCGCTCACCTCTCTGCAACTCCCAGGGCCTTCCCTAACCTGTCTGGACTAAACTGCAGGCCGCCTCTTCTTCACTCATCAGATGTTTATGGAATATGTGCTGTCTCAAGGTCAGGGTTCCTGCGGACCTCGGGGCAGAGTTGTACAGTTAGAGTGGGGCACAGCTGAGTGCTTGTGGAGTTCACGGTCAAGTGGAAGAGACCAGTGTTAAATAAATACTTGCCCATAGAAACAGATAACTCCCCAGAGTGTCAGGTGCCAAGTGACAGCACAGTGGGGAGAGTGTGTGACAGGACGTCTCCTTCAGACTAAGGGCCAGGGGAGGCCTCCTCTGAGGAAGGTGGCCTTTTCTTAGGGACCCAGGGTGAGTGGAGTCAAGTGGATGAAGTGAGGAGAGGGAGACTGAAAGAGAAGGATGTGTGTGGGAAAGGATTATGCCGGGTAGAGGGACAGCACCCAAAGGCAGAAGGTGGGAAAGTGTGTATGCTTGTCAAGGAACTGGAGAAGGCCAAGATGGTTGAGAAAGGGAGTGAGCAGGGTGGAGAGACTGCGGGGCCGGGTCATAGTGTGCTGTAGGCCAAATTCAGGGTTTTGCAAAGTATCTCAGGCTGGGTTCTAGGATCTGAGATAATGATTTCAAAAGCCCAGTCTGGCTGCTGTGTCGATAGTGAACTGGGATGAAAAGAGGGAGACCGGCTTGGGTATTGTTGCAGGCGTATAGGCAAGAGATGAGTGGAGCTTGGATTAAGGTGTGGATGGAAAGATGGAGGAGGAAGGTGGATTTGAGATGTACTTTAGAACCAGGATCAATAGCACTTTGCAGTGGCTGGAAATGGGGAATAGTGTTAGGGAAACTTTAAGGCTGATTTGCAGCTTTCTGGCTTGAGCAACAGGGTAGTCAGTGGAGCACCTGAGGGAGGGCAGGTTTGTGATGAGGAAGAGCTGATTTTGTGCACATTAGCAGAGAGTGTAGACGGGGAGGAGGAGAAAGTCCTGAGGGCCTCGGGCTCTTAGAGGACCTGCAGTAGGGCAGCAGCGACAGGAGCCAAGGAAGGGGCCTCTCAGGCAGGAAGGAGAGATGAGATGAGGTCCGGACCAGGTGTGGCGGGCTGCCTTGACAAGACAGAATTCAGAAACTCGGGTGGTCAGGAGGCCAAGAAGCCTGACTGGACAGAGTTAAGAAGTGGTTGGGGTTGAGAAGGGGACATGGCCTGCAGAGATAGCTTTCGAGAAGCTTGGCTGTGGGGAGGAATGGGCAGTGGTTGAACGGTAACGTGGAGCCAGTTTGTTGAAGGTGGTTGTCTGTGTACCGGTGGGAAGGACCCAGAGAAGGAGAGAGAGGTTAAGACAGCAGCAGAGGGTGGGGTCAGTGAGACTGGGGGTGGGCAGTGGGCTCTGTGGGGAGACAGGAGAGGGGTCCTCTCTGGTGTGATGGCAGGGAACGGCCACGACTTATAGATCCTGGATGCTCATCTGACGGCTTCAGTTTTCTCCAAATGGGAAAGAAGGTTGTCCTCTGAGAGTGAGAGGTGGGTGCTGGGTTTGAGGAGAGGGAGAAATAAATGTATTCATTGTTGTAGGCAGTGGAGAGGGTCTGACCAGAGAAGCACTGGGTTTGCTGGGAGTGGCGAGTACTATTCAAGGCCTTTCTTGTGGCATCTTTTCTCCCACCCTCTCTTGAATGAACTTTCTGCTTCATGCATGTGGCCTAGGGGCAGGACCTCTGACCCTGCCCCGAGGGTCCAACAGCAGTACCTGGGAGTCAGTCCTTCAGGACAGGGCCCGGCCCACTCACCAGCCTTCTCTCACATCCATGAACACTGCTTCCTTTTGCCTTCTTATCTCCTTGAGCAACCAAATTAAGCATCCTATGCTCTGAGCCACTGCCCCTACCCTGCCCCCACCCCACCCCAGATGGGATGGGTACCCTTCTTCCCAGCTACTCTTGGCTCCTGTGTAGATGTAAGTTACACCTTTCCCCTGGCCTGTCACCAAGCTCATGGGCTGATTGTTCAGGCTCCTTTAGCCCCAGCAAACTGTGATCTCCTTGAGGGGTGGTGAGTGAAATGAAGCCCAGGTCCTCCAAGCTGCCCGTGTGAATGCTCACTCCCTGGAGAGTCCAGACTCTCAGATACCAGGCATGGAGCGCCAACTGCATGCAGGCTCTCAGGAGGGAGGCTTAGGGGAGCCTCGCTGTGACTCCGGGGCAGGAGTGGGAGTAGGAGGTGTGCCGAGGCCTCTGGGGTGGTGGCGGTGTGGGATTCCTTCAGCCTACATCACTGACATTTCCAGTGTCCCCCACATCCTGCTAATGCTGAACCTCTGGGACGTCAACGTCGGGTTGGAGAGACAGCGTGGAAACAGACCTCTGAAAAGAGACACATCCTTGGGGCAACCTGTGCCCCTTGTGCTGTTTCCCGGATGACCGCTGAGCTCAGAGTTAGGAGGAACAAATGGGATGATGGCTAAAGCCCTTTGGGGAGAGTTCTGACTCCATAAGGCTGAGAGAGGGAGTTCCTTTTCCCTCCTGGTGCTCTGGAGGCCTACGTGTCCATGCTGCCTGAACTAGGCGGGGGCCAGGCAGGCCCCGGTGGGAGCCGCTTTGGCCTGGCCTGAGCGCCGTCAGCTCTGCCTGCTCGCATTGCCAGGGTCGTTGCCACCCTCCACCCTCATGCCTGCCCCCAGGGAAGTGCTCTCTGTGCCACATCGCCGACCTTGGGAGTGCTCTTACCGCCCCACTGGAGGGAAGATGGCTGGGTCTGGTCCTAATCAAGGAAGGCCTCTTCCTGGCCAGGCTGTGGAATAGCCAGCCATTTCCCAGTGTTTTCCTTGTTCCTGGCACAGGGATGAGACTCGCTGAAAGAGGCCAGGACAGAGCCTCTGGAAGGAAATAGTTCTTTGCGGGAAAGGGAGGGGGCATGGCAACAGGGACACTAGCATTGCCCTTCCAGAGACGGGTGAGGGGTGAGCAGAGCCGCCTAGGGGGCTGTGATCTGCTGTGGGGGTCCATCCGCGTGGGGCTAAGACAGGCAAAAGGTCAGGGAGGACCATGCGGGGAGACTCCCCCACTCTCCTGGTTTGTAAGAGTGGTCAGCTGTCCTCCTCACTCCCCAGAGCCTGGCCACCCCCTTCTCCTGGAGCCTCTGACTCATTCGCAGTGAGCCCTCCTGCCCGCAGGCTGGGGCCTGAGGACTGTGGAGGAGGAGACTGGGTCTTATTCCATAGCGGGAGGGAGAGTGGAGGCCTCAGGAGAGAGACTGGGGAGGGATGCGAGCTTCAGGCCGCTTTGTGCGGGACCTGGGAGTGGCACCCACCTGATCGGCCTGGACCCCCTTCCCCCACCGTTCTCCTGCAGGTGTTAGAGCTGCGGCGGCCCACGGACTCCCGGCTGGAGCATGTGGACTTCGAGTGCCTTTTTACCTGCCTCAGCGTGCGTCAGCTCATCCGAATCTTCGCCTCGCTGCTGTTGGAGCGTCGGGTCATTTTTGTGGCAGATAAGCTCAGGTAGGGCCCAGCAGGCGAGGTGAAGAAGTGGGGAAGACATATCCACTAATTAATGCAGCGTGTGTATGGGTCCTAGTATATGCCAGCCACTGTGTTAGTATGTGGAGAGTGTGTGTGGGGGGTGCGACTGCGCATGTGGTGAAAGAAGGACCAAATGGAGAGCACAGGTTAGCAAACCTGGTCAGAGAGGATGACCGAGGGAGCAGGGCTTGCACGCACACAGGGTGGCAGAGATGAGGGCCTGATGGAGGACTTGGCTGGAGGGAAAAAGACAGACGCTGCTTCTTTTGCAGCAGCCAAGATTATATAGGTACAAACCTATTTGTATAGAGAGGTAAGAAAGGAAGGAGACTCCTAGCAGACAGCCACATTTCCCCTGGAGGGGGACGCAAGGCTGTCTCTGTGGGATGCTGAGTTTTAAGAGAGTGATGAGCTCTGGGGAGAGCCACCGTGAGAAAGGGGTGAGGGCACTGACTAGGGGTAGTATGAGGAGTGCTGAGCCGTCCAGCGAGTGTCACCTGGAGAAGGCAGTTGAATGGAGTGACCCGGGGCGGGCACATGGCGATTTGCTGAGAAGGATGAGGTGAGGGCCTTGAGGGTGCTGGGGAGGAGGGTGCTTGTAGGGAGGCTGGCCAGACTAGGAAAGGGCAAAAGAAGTCCAGGGACCGGAGCTGCCACTGAGGCAGGGGAGCTGGTTGAAGAAGAACCAGAAAAGAGCTGAGTAAATCACACGTCTTGGTCTGAAGTGTTGGCATTTATGGTTTTGGAGGCAGAGGAATTCCAGATGCCAAGATCTGGTTGTGGTCAGGGAGGGGATGGAGGAAATGTCATGGGACATGAGGTGTTCTGGTAGGATCTGAGTCCTAGGCAGCCAAGGTGGGTTTTGTTTTGTTGTTTTCTTTAAAGATCATCTCAGTCCATTTGGGCTGCTCAGTCCATTGGGCTGCTAGGTCGCTTATAAACAATAGAAATTTATTTCTCACGGTTCTGGAGGCTGAAAGTCCAGGACCCAGGTGCCGGCGTGGCCACACTGGTCAGGGCCCTCTCCCTCCTTCATAGCTGCTGGCCTCACATGTGTCCTCCCATGCAGAAGGGAGGGGGTGAGGGATCTCTGAGGGGTCTTTTTTGTAAGAGCCCTGATCCCATTCATGAAGGCTCCACTCTCAGGACCTAAGAACCTCAGATATCACTGGGTGTTTGCGGGGACACAAACATTCAGACCATAGCAAAGGGTATATATAGTGGGTGGGACAAGCAGGGAGAGGATGAGATCTCAGCAACATACTGTGCATTTTTTTGTCATCAGAGGGGGGCAGTAGTTTCTTTAGAGTGGTGGATTAATTTAGTCTTTCAGAGCATTTATTACGCTATCTGCTATGTGCCATAACATACGCTAGGTGCTGATATGAGGGGCAGAAAACTCTACCTCCTGGTTTTTCCCCCAGTAAGCCCAAGATCCCTGGGTACTTTCTTTTGCGTGTGAGAGGAGGTCATGAAGGAAGCAGGAGAAATGGCCTCCTGAATGCTCTCACAGGGTGTTGGGGCAGGAACTTGGGCCCACCCTCAGCCCAGGAGAAGTGAGCAAGAAGAAAAACCAGAGCTTCTGGCTTTTTCAGAGAGCCAGGTTTAGAAATGAAGACTACCTCCCCCTACCCTGAACCCCGCTTCCCATCACAGCTCTGTTATACCACAGTTATATGTATGTCCATTAGGCCTTGTGAGGGGACCGAGCCGGCTGCTGGAGCTAGCCAGCTATGGAAGCTCCCTGGGGCTCCGTCTCTGCCTCTCTGCCATCTGTGTTCACTGTCTGCCGGCAAAGCCCTTGCTGCCCATCTGGGCAGCTCTGGCCTGGTCAGACCTTGATGCCCTTAGCAAAGCCTGGGCCCTGAGGCTTCTTTCCCTGAAGGTTTTACTCCTTCGCCTCCTCTTTGCCACCGCCCCCCAGCCCCCAGCCTGGCTCCAGCAGGGCTGTGAATACAGTGATTGTTTCCTGTGGCTGCAGCTGCCTCTGAACACATTCCTGGACCGTTCCTGGAGGAAAATACCCCAGGGTCCTGTTCTGGCCTGGCTTGGTGTTCAAGTCCTGTCAATCCTGGGTCTAGAACAGATGCCGTCCCTGCTCGGGGCCTGCCTCTGACTGGAGAGGGCAGAGTAGGCAGCCCAGTAAGGGCACACAGGGCTGGAGTCCAGCCAGCTCTTGCTCCGTTGCTCACATTTTAGGTTGTCCGCAAGTCCTTGGTCCCTCTGGCCTGGTTCTGATGTCTGTGTTAGTGGGAGGGGGTGTGTGTGTGTGTGCGCACGTGCACACACACAAGCTCTGCAGTGATCAAGCCTAAGGGCTGTACAAGCCTTCTGCCTTCCAAGCCCCAGGCCCCATTGGAAGGCATTGTAGAGATCAGTGTTTCCTTTGACCCTGCGATGGCCCTTTTTTAGATCTTTCTCAGGTGGCTCCGCTTGGGGTTTGGGGAGTGCTGTCCCCAAGGAAAACCTCTCAGGGCCAGGATACCTGTGTCTCTGCCTCAGGACCCAGCCGTATTTTAGTTGTCCCTGGGGTGGCAGGACAGCCAAGCAAGTCACTGGCTGCCAAATAACTTGTGAACATCCAGAGGTCCTTCTAGAAAAGAGGGTTTGTTTCTGTCATGGATTGGAACCATGTTCTCTGACTGGTGGTCATTAGTCATGAAAGGATGACAATCCCTGTTGGAGCCAATTGGGTAGAGCCCAGGGCCTTCATAGCTAGTAGGTGGGACCAATAGATGCAGAGAGACAGGGTGGGAAAGGCAGGCTTGAGAAGGACTCTGGGCCACTGTCTCATTGGTGATATGGCCCTGAGGGGCGTGTTCCTGACTCCTCTCCTGACGGGTAGATGGTTCAGGGCAGGTGTGTCTCCTGTGGTTACTGGTGACCCATACTAGCCCTCAGCACTCACTTCTATGCCTTCTGGCCAGCCCTGTCATACAGTGCTGGAGGCCTGGAGTCCCCTCTAGGCCAAGAGAGGGCTGACCCACTGAGAAGTCTGGCCTCTTTTTGGAGCCTGAGAGGAAAGACAGAAGCGGGTGAGAACGGTGCCAGCCTCACTCAGGCAGCCCGCTTTCTCCAGTTAGGGGAGTAGGGAACGGCAAGCGTGACACGGGACTGGGAGACAGGAAAACTGGCCGTGTCCCTCGTCTGCCACTTCTGACCAGACGGACCCTGGGTTATCAGTGAGCCCAGCTGTAAAATGTGGACTTGATAAGATGACCTCTGTAGGAGCTTCCAGCTTTCACACACTATGAATTTGTGATCACTCTTGCTCAGCTTACCTTTGTATTCCCTGGCCTGAGCTGATCCTCCCAAACTAGGTCAGGCCCACCTGTGTATTTGGGTGGCCCTCTGGGGGGGAGTGTATGTGTGTGTTCAGGTGTTGCTATGTACCTGCGCAACCATTCTAGGTATAGCCACCAAGGAGGGCACCACTACTGGCCCTGTGGCCCTGAGCAAGGGGGATGTGGGGGCTTCACCAGGTCAAACCCAGGCTGAACCTCCTTAGCGTCTCTGTTGCCCTAGGAGGTTTAACATGAAAGGAGATCATGAACCTAGCCCAGCAGGCACCAGCTCCCCTTCCCTGAAGGTGCTGGGCCTGGGCTCAGTGTTTTGTCTGTCTGTCTGTCTGCCAGTACCCTGTCCAGCTGCTCCCATGCGGTGGTGGCCTTGCTCTACCCCTTCTCCTGGCAGCACACCTTCATTCCTGTCCTCCCGGCCTCCATGATCGACATCGTCTGCTGTCCCACCCCTTTCCTGGTTGGCCTGCTCTCCAGCTCCCTCCCCAAACTGAAGGAGCTGCCTGTGGAAGAGGTGGGCCATCTGGGGAGCCCGCCGGGGGAGGATGGGACAGAGGAACAGAAGCGCTCGGGAGGGAAGGGCAGAAGGGGAAGGAGTTGGGGGAGGCTGCTGGGATCTTCTTGTTTGTGTCTCCAGCTCTTTTCCTTGCTCCCTGGGAGGCCTCTCCCTGGCTGGAGTTCTTCCTGTTATCTGACCCTGGGAATCCAGGATATCTGTGCAGGGCATTGCAGGGATTCATATCCTGAATCACTGCCCCTCGTGACTCTTTTTCTCAGGCACTGATGGTGAATCTGGGGTCTGACCGATTCATCCGACAGGTAAGAGCGTGACGTTGCATGGCCTGCCCGAGGGTGGGTGCTTGTTTGATCAGAGCACCTAGCACCATTGCGCACATACTCCACCCTCATAGCTGACTGCTGAGCTTTGGGTTCCACGTTCACAGAGCAGACAGTTGAAAAGTGGCTGGAGGATTATCCATGATGCAAAGAATGTGGAGGAATGTAAAGGCTTGTGATGGTTGTCAACTTCAAAAAGTCTCTGTGAGTGGTAGAAATTCTCCTGGGCACATAAAGGAACATAATCTTAATGCTGTAGACTTTGGGAATATAGTCTGTTACATGCATCACTGACAGAGCTCTATCTCCTGGGTACCAAGAGTCAAGATACGGACACCGAATCAGAGTATAGAGATAGGCATGGCAGCCTAACCTTGTGCCTGAGACGTGTGATTTCCCCGCCCCTCCCAGCCAACTGTGCTTCCTACCTGGTGCCAAAGATGGAGGAACTGGGGAGACTTCATCGTGGTGCTGGGGTGGGAACCCCTACTGGTCCTGGGCAGTGAATGCCACCTGCTCCACACTTTTTATCTTTGTGACCCTGGGCAAGTTTCTTAAACTCTCTCTATGCCTTAGTGTCTCTTCTTAAAATGAAGTTGATAGGGACTTTTCCTGGTGCTCCAGTGTTAAGACCTCACCTTCCAAGGCAAGGGGTGTGGGTTTGATGCCTGGTGGTGGAGCTAAGATCTCACATGCCTTGTGGCCAAGAAGCCAAACATAAAATAAAAGCAATATTGTAACATGGCTTTCCAGGTGGTGTTTGTGGTAAAGAGCCCACCTGCCAATGCAGGAGACGTAAGAGATGCAGGTTCAGTCCCTGGGTCGGAAAGATCCCCTGGAGGAGGGCACGGCAGTTCACTCCAGTATTCTTGCCTGCGGGATCCCGTGGACAGAGTAGCCTGGTGGGCTGTAGTCCCTAACGTCACATAAAAGTCGGACAAGACCGAAGTGAGGGCTTCCCTCATAGTCCAGTGGTTAAGAATCTGCCTGCTAATGCAGGGGACACGGGTTTGATCTCTGGGTCGGGAAGATCCCACATGCTTTGAGGCAGCTATGCCTGTCTGCCACAACTATGGAGCCCTTGCTCTAGCGCCTGAGAGATGCAACTGTTGAGCCCCTGCGCCACGACTGCGGAAGCTCAAGTGCCCTAGAGCCTGTACTCTGCACCAAGACAAGCCGCCACACGAGAGGCCCACGCGCCACAGCTAGAGAGCAGCCCCCACTCTCAACGAGACAATGCCCTCTCGCAGCCCCAAAGACCCAGCACAGCCAATGAATACACAAAAAGAAGTTAAAAAATGAAAGACTAAAGCGACTGAGCTCGCACACAGTATTGTAACAAATTCAATAAAGACTTTAAAAATGGTCCACATCAAAAAAAAAATCTTTAAAAAAATGAGGTTGGTAAAATTATCAGGGTTATTGGGAGGATGCAGTGAGATTATATTATATAATCAAGCTTATATATTCAAGCTCTTCAGACAGCACTGGCACAAAGTAAGTGCTTACTGTGTGGTTCCCTTCTTCCGCAGATGGATGATGAGGACACGTTGTTACCTAGGAAGTTACAGGCGGCTCTGGAGCAGGCTCTGGAGAGGAAGAACGAACTGATCTCCCAGGACTCAGACAGCGACTCCGATGATGGTGAGTGAGGCCTGCCCCATGCAGTGGTTGTGGGGAGTGGTGCTCTGGTCTTTGATTTCCATTTTCATTCATCCAGCAAGTATCTGCTAGCTTCCATGTTGAGAGCACAATTTCCAACCTCCTGGTTCATGAGCAGGTCCTAGACTTGCTCTACTCTGGGACTGGGCCTCATGGGGCCTGGACCCTGCTTCTGTGCACCAGACCCACCTGGCTGATGAAACTCAGATATAGGACCTTGGTCTCACTTTAGCCTAGAATTCTCTAGCCCTACTCCTTTGCCGACAAAAGTCCATATAGTCCAAGCTCTGGTTCTTCCAGTAGTCATGTGTGGATGTATGAGAGTTAGACCATAAAGAAGACTGAGCACTGAACAATTAATGCTTTCAAACTGCTGTGTTGGAGAAGACTCTTGAGAGTCCCTTGGACAGCAAGGAGATCAAACCAGTCAATCCTAAGGGAAATCAACCCTGAATACTCATTGGAAAGACTGATGCTGACGCTGAAGCTTCAGTACTTTGGCCATCCAATGAGAAGAGCTGACTCATTGGAAAAGACCCTGATGCTGGGAAAGATTGAGAGCAGGAGGAGAAGGGGGGTGACAGAGAATGAGATGGTTGGATGGTATCACCAAATTGATGGACATAAGTTTGAGCAAACTCTGGGAGATAGCGAAAGACAGGGAAGCCTGGTGTGCTATAGTTCATGGGGTTGCAAAGAGTCAGATGCAACTTAGCAACTGGACAACAACTGCCAGTGTGGTTCAGGGAGTTATGGCTTGACTGGGTCTGAGGGGAGAGGAATAGTATAGTATTTTATCAGAAGGAGTTCAGAAACTTAGATAATATCAGAGCTGCTTCTAGGGTGGCCCAGGCTACAAAGCTCCCCTCTTGCCTCTAATTCTCTTTCTCAGGAAGTTTGGGAAGAAAAACCCAAAGACAGCTGGCAACCACAAAGACTCTTCTTGCTGATAGGATGCTAGTTATTTCTCTGTCTCAGGCCTTGCCTTGACCCACTGCAGGAGGTGGAGGGAACTACTTCTTCCTGTGAAGCCAGGGAAACCACCAGAGGGCAAGGTGTTTTGGTGGGGAGTGGGGCTCTGGTCTCTGATTTCCATTCTCACTCGTTCAGCAAGTATCTGCCAGCTTCCATGTTCAGAGCACAGTTTCCAACCTCCTGGCTCGTGAGCTAGTTACAAGCCTGGGAGCACAAGAGCTAAAGTTCCAAGAACAGATAAGTGGTTCTGGCTGCAGTTTAGTTGAGGAGATGGAGACAAGATCCCCAGGAGGCTGCGGTTGCAGGCTCTGGACCTGAACCTCAAAGGTTTTCTTTTTTTTTTCCAGAATGTAATACCCTCAATGGGCTGGTGTCGGAGGTGTTTATCCGGTTCTTTGTGGAGACTGTTGGGCATTACTCCCTCTTCCTGACCCAGAGCGAGAAGGGGGAGAGGGCCTTTCAGCGGGAGGCCTTCCGCAAGTCTGTAGCCTCCAAAAGCATCCGCCGTTTTCTTGAAGTTTTTATGGAGTCTCAGATGTTTGCTGGTTTCATCCAAGACAGGGAGCTGAGAAAGTGCCGGGCAAAGGGTAAGGCCAGAAGAGCCTGGGGTGGGGGGTTCTGAGGGGTATCAGGTCTCTTCCTCCGGCTTTTCTGCTACCAGCAGGCTGAGTAGCCAGGCACAGTGAGCCTCCATCAGTATCAGCCAGCGCAGGCTTCCTAATATCCCTTTTCTCCTAAGAGGGACTGCCAAGGGCACTTTCTCCTCTGCCCCAGAAAGTGCCTTCACTAGGCTGGGCACAGGCTGGAGCCCTGTGGCAAAAGAGTGGGGCTTATCTCCACTTTGCCCCTCTTCACAGGTCCTTGTTTAGAGAAAAAGGCCAGATTGTGCCATTTAGGGAGTCCTGAGAATCCAGGGTTGAAGAGAACTGAGCCAGCTCTCTGTCTTAAGTTGGTGGCAGTCTGCACTCAAAGCACAAAGGGTATCTCTGTTATTTCATCAGCTCTGCTCACTCTAGAGCTTTTTCTTCTCATCAGGCCCTTTCTAATCTCAGGATTGTTGTGTCTTCTGTCCACCAGTACTGTCCCTTTAGTGTGACCTTTTGAAACAGCATGATAGAGAGTCTAAAAGGAGCTGGAGAAGATGCCCACTTGGGGGCAGCTCTGATACCACGTCGCATCCTCACCGTAATGCAGCTCAGGCCATCAGCAGTGGACACCAGTGAGGTGTCATTAATGATAGTTTTGATGAGCCGGGCTGGATTCTGACAGGATGCTCCTATAAGTTACAATCCCAGGTCTTTGGTTCCCCCCTTTCTGGGATCTGTTCCCTTTGGTCCTCTCAAAAGGAGCCTTCCCTTCCCTTCCTCCAAGGACCGTTCTCTTCCCTGTTGCTCCTCTTCCACAGGCCTCTTTGAGCAGCGAGTGGAGCAGTATTTAGAGGAACTCCCAGACACTGAGCAGAGTGGAATGAACAAGTTTCTCCGTGGTTTGGGTAAGCAGCCTTGTCACTGATGAGACAAGTTCAGCAAGGAAGGGGTGGGGTGGCTGGGGGATCTGTACCCCAAACTAAATAAACCAGCGACAATGGGAATTTATATTAGGGCTGTAGACAGAGCAGGAAATCTGACAGATCTTCACCTCAATCAGGTCTTTTGGGGTGCACTGCTTCCTGAGTGAACATGAGGGTCGTTAGAACCAGTGAGTTTTCCTCATGGCCATAAAGGGAGGGTCTACGAAGAAGTAGCAGAGTGTCCTTCTCTGAAAAAGCTCCCCTCCCTTCAAAGAGCTCAGCCAACTGAACCATAGAATCATAGCTTGTCTCACTTTAAAGGAAAATTGAGACCAAAGAAGTTAAATGGCTTGCCCAAGCCGTTCATGATTAATACCAGAGCCTAATTAGAGCTCTAGAGTGTTTTCACTATCATGGTCTAGCTGCAATCTAGTCTCTCTAATCCTCTCTCACTGAGAGTTAGGACTGTTGGAAGCGATGATACTGAAACATTCTCACTCTCACCTTCTCTGGCCCACAGGCAACAAAATGAAGTTCCTCCACAAGAAGAATTAAGCCCCTTCCCCAGACAGAGTCCAGTGCCTTGCAGAGCCTGGGGAGGGGGCCCAGCCTTGGACCCTTTGGGCTGCTGTGGCCGCTCTGCCTCCACAGACCCCACCCTCCAAGCCAGCCCACCTCTGCCTTCACGACATCCCAGGATACTGTTTGTAAATAATCTGCTGTAAGCTTTCTTATGTTTTTGTAACAAGCAAAGAGAATCTGGTAAATATTTGTATATTCCCAAGGGGCCGGGTGCTTTCCTGCCCTGCCCGAGCATGGATGAAGTTTTGCTGGGTGCTGGTGACTGGCCAATTATGTGCAGCTGACTGTCTCAGCCGAACCACTGATCTTCCCCTGGAGGCTCCTGGCCTGCCTGCCTGCCTGCGGCCCCTGCTGCCAGTCTCGGGCCCTGGAGAGCACATGCTGTCTTGTCATGTATGAGACTTTTTTTTTTAATCTTAGAGTTTCTATTTTTTCCTAGTAGTCCCCCTCCCCTAACCGTCTGTTTTGAAAGGCAAAGGCCAATCAATCCCCATTTGCAGCATGGTACCAGGCTCTCGGGCCTGGCCTTCTCTTCTTTCTCCCACCTTTGTGATGGTCCGTGAGTCATGGGAAGCCCACCCTCCAGCTCTGCTAGTGTCCTCCAGGCCCAGCTCCCAGTCAGTGGTGGCCGTGATGCGGTACAGGGCATCCCTCTTTCCCACCATCTACGGGTGTTCTCAATAAACAGTGTATAGTTGTTTGGGCCCAGAGCCCCATGTGTTTCTTGGCTTCATTATCTAGAGTTCTCTCTCCAGGGGAACAGGCTGAGGCAGGATGAAACACCTTCATGCAGGGAATTGAGTACTTGATTAAGAGTTTAGCTTTCGTGTGGCTCACTGACCTCCCCGGAAATTGAGTTCTCTGGCCTGAGCTGTGTGGCTGGTCTTGTGTGCGCTCAGTCACTCAGTTGTGTCCGACTCTTTGCGGCCTCATGGACTGTTGTCCTCCAGCTCCTCTGTTCATGGAATTTTCCAATTACTAGAGTGGGTTGCCATTTCCTCTTCCAGGGGATCCTCCTGACCCAGGGATCAAACTCATCTCTTGCGTCTCCTGCACTGGTAGACCACTAGTGACTTCACCACTAGTGCCACGTGGGAAGCCCCATAGGACTGGTCTTCAGTTCAGTCACTCACTTGTGTTCGACTCTTTGCAACCCCGTGGACTGCAGCACGCCAGGCTTCCCTGTCCTTCACCAACTCCCGGAGCTTGCTCAAACTCACGTCCATCGAGTCGGTGATGACTGGTCTTAGAAGATGCCTAATTATTGTTCTAGCTTAGCTTCCCTCTCCAATAGCCAAGTGTTCAGATTCTGTGTGTTTCCACTGATGGAAAGAATGCGTATTGCCTCTTGGTTCCCCTATTAGGTTAATATTATCATTTTCCTATTCAGTATGAAGCCCTTATGACGTCACTGGGTACCCTAACATTGGTAGAGTCAAGCCCAGCTAAAGACAACCCAGGGCTTGCTTATAGCTTGGGCCCATTGTTTATGGCTCTTTCATGTCACGTTGTGAAGTTTTTTTCCACTGGAACTCTTAAAGGTGTGCATGCAGAAAGTTTTGCTATATTCTTTGGAAAAGCAAGGAGGGAAGTAAGGTGGGGAATATGGGTGGCTTAGGCTTTCTATTCACCCAAGGCCTTCACAGAGACAAGACCTTGAAAATTTCCAGGATGGGGCAATAAGCTGGACCTCTCTTCCTTGGTATTGGCTTCGGATCTGGCAGGATTTGAACCATAGTTTTCCTGTCCTTCCACTCTATCCTACTTGTTAAAACAGGAGACCATGCCTTCTGCAGTCCCCTTTCCTCCTCCTCCCCATCTCCAGTGACTCCTGCCCAGGTCCCAGTCTGTGTGTGGTTTGGGGTTGCTGTCTGCCTTATAAAGCGGAGGTTTTGTCTTTTAGGAAGACAGATTGGTCTCTGTAAAAGCCTCTTATGTAGTTGGCTTTGGCATCTTCCAAGAATAGGAGGGCACACTCACTGAGGCCTCATGAGGCTGGTTTTACAGGTGACGTAAAAAGAGAAGATAGCAGCTATAACCAGAAAGTCCAGAGTAGGGAGTTGTTACCTCCAGAACTTGTCACGTTTAACTTGGTTTCACAGAAGTGGAGTCCTTACTAAAATAGTAGTTTCCGAAGGTCCTATTTCTTCCCCCTTTCCTCTCCCTCCCTTTTTTAATATGTCTCCAAAGAGTCCTCAGATATGTGATCAGATCACAAGATTCAGTTCAGTTCAGTCCCTCAGTCGTGTCCGACTCTTTGGGACCCCATGAATTGCAGCACGCCAGGCCTCCCTGTCCATCACCAACTCCCGGAGTTCACTCAAACTCAGTCCATCGAGTCAGTGATGCCATCCAGCCATCTCATCCTCTGTTGTCCCCTTCTCCTCCTGCCCCCAATCCCTCCCAGCATCAGTCTTTTCCAATAAGTCAACTTTTCGCATGAGGTGGCCAAAGTACTGGAGTTTCAGCTTTAGCATCAGTCCTTCCAAAGAACACCCAGGACTGATCTCCTTTAGAATGGACTGGTTGGATCTCCTTGCAGTCCAAGGGACTCTCAAGAGTCTTCTCCAACACCACAGTTCAAAAGCATCAATTCTTTGGTGCTCACCTTTCTTCACCGTCCAACTCTCACATCCATACATGACCACTGGAAGAACCATAGCCTTGACTAGATGGACCTTTGTTGGCAAAGTAATGTCTCTGCTTTCCAATATGCTGTCTAGGTTGGTCATAACTTTCCTTCCAAGGAGTAAGCATCTTTTAATTTCATGGCTGCAATCACCATCTGCAGTGATTATGGAGCCCCCCAAAATAAAGACTGACACTGTTTCCACTGTTTCCCCAAAGATACATAGGTATAAATTACTATTTCTTAAAACCTGTACCTTTTATGTAGCTTTAAAATACAGTGTTATTTTAACCTTTGGGGATCCCCCCCTCCTCCACAGCTCTCATCCCAATCTGGGAAACTGATACTGGCACATAAGGGCTTGGAATGGGCTGCAAGGGCCTATACAGTGACTGCTATGGGCAAGGCACAGAGGTCTCATCTGAAAGGTAGAGGAGGATGTGTCTGGGGGGCCTGGTCTGGGGGTGACAAAAAGTGTTCTGGGTTTCTTTCCAAGTTCTGTTTTCAGATGATCTCTGGACCTCTAAACTGATGGTTCTCAGTCCTAGCAGATCAATACTCCTTTTCTATAGCAAATACTGTAACTCCCCCCATTACTATCCTGAAATGAAATCCATAGGTAATATAACCTACCTAAACATAGTAACTGTGATACAGTCTTAACTGTAATATAAAAGGGGAGAAATGAAAGGAAAGTTATTTTGTCATAAAATAACATGTGTTTACATATGTAAATACTTGGGCACAACCATATTAGAAGGTATAATGAAGTCAGATACTTACACCTGTACATATAATTGCTGTGAATGCAACAGCTACCCATGCAGAAAGTGTTGAATTAGCAACTCAGATACTAGTAAGTAGGTGTTAACTACTGGTAAGTTTTCTGAAATAAAGTTTTAGGCAATATTCTGAACCAAATGCACTAGGAGTTTCCCGGATTTAAACAATAGTTGGAATCCCAAAACACTGCTAAGCATATGAAAACTACAAAAAACAAAAACAAACATCTTTTTGATTGTGTGAAATGAAATTAGGTGGGTTCTAAGCTAGATTTTGTGTTTAGAATCAACCTATACATTGCATACCAAGGGAACATTTCATGCAAAGATGGGCTCGATAAAGGACAGAAATGGTATGGACCTAACAGAAGCAGAAGATATTAAGAAGAGGTGGCAAGAAGTCACAGAAGAACTGTACGAAAAAGATCTTCACGACCAAGATAATCACGATGGTGTGATCACTCATCTAGAGCCAGGCATCCTGGAATGTGAAGTCAAGTGGGCCTTAGAAAGCATCACTATGAACAAAGCTAGTGGAGGTGATGGAATTCCAGTTGAGCTATTTCAAATCCTAAAAGATGATGCTGTGAAAGTGCTGCACTCAATATGCCAGCAAATTTGGAAAACTCAGCAGTGGCCACAGGACTAGAAAAGGTCAGTTTTCATTCCAGTCCCAAAGAAAGGCAATGCCAAAGAATGCTCAAACTACCGCACAATTGCACTCACCTCAAACATGCTAGTAAAGTAATGCTCAAAATCCTCCAAGCCAGGCTTCAGCTATACATGAACAGTGAACTTCTAGATGTTCAAGCTGGTTTTAGAAAAGGCAGAGGAACCAGAGATCAAATTGCCACCATCTGCTAGATCATGGAAAAAGCAAGAGAGTTCCAGAAAAACATCTATTGCTGCTTTATTGACTATGCCAAAGCCTTTGACTGTGTGGATCACAATAAACTGTGGAAAATTCTTCAAGAGATGGGAATACCAGACCACCTGACCTGCCTCTTGAGAAACCTATATGCAGGTCAGGAAGCAACAGTTAGAACTGGACATGGAACAACAGACTGGTTTCAAATAGGAAAAGGAGTATGTCAAGGCTGTATATTGTCACCCTGCTTATTTAACTTCTATGCAGAATACATCATGAGAAATGCTGGGCTGGAAGAAGCACAAGCTGGAATCAAGATTGCTGGGAGAAATATCAGTAACCTCAGATAGGCAGATGACACCACCCTTATGGCAGAAAATGAAGAGGAACTAAAAAGCCTCTTGATGAAAGCGAAAGAGGAGAGTGAAAAAGTTGGCTTGAAGCTCAACATTCAGAAAACGAAAATCATGGCATCTGGTCCCATCACTTCATGGGAAACAGATGGGGAAACAGTGGAAACAGTGTCAGACTTTATTTTGGGGGGCTCCATAATCACTGCAGATGGTGATTGCAGCCATGAAGTTAAAAGATGCTTACTCCTTGGAGGGAAAGTTATGACCAACCTAGATGGCATATTCAAAAGCAGAGACATTACTTTGCCAACAAAGGTCCATCTAGTCAAGGCTATGGTTTTTCCAGTGGTCATGTATGGATGTGAGAGTTGGATGGTGAAGAAAGGTGAGCACCGAAGAATTGATGCTTTTGAACTGTGGTGTTGGAGAAGACTCTTGAGAGTCCCTTGGACTGCAAGGAGATCCAACCAGTCCATTCTAAAGGAGATCAGTCCTGGGTGTTCTTTGGAAGGACTGATGCTAAAGCTGAAACTCCAGTACTTTGGCCACCTCATGGGAAGAGTTAACTCATTGGAAAAGACTCTGATGCTGGAGGGATTTGGGGCAGGAGAAGGGGACAACAGAGGATGAGATGGCTGGATGGCATCACTGACTCGATGGACGTGAGTTTGGGTGAACTCCGGGAGTTGGTGATGGACAGGGAGGCCTGGTGTGCTGCAATTCATGGGGTCGCAAAGAGTCAGACACGACTGAGTGACTGAACTGAACTGGACCTATACATTGCATGACATCAAGCATCTCTGATTGCTTCCTTTCCATGATTGTGACCACAGATGCTCCCATACGTTTACAAAATGCCCCTGTAGAGGATGGTATCACCACTGCTGAAAACAAGTGTCCTTAGTGCCTTTCTGGGAGATTGCTCAGGGGCAGGGCAATGCTGCCTCCTCTACCAGAAGTCAAACTGTCAGCCCACCTCCATTCTGTAGTTAAGAAAGGCACCTGGATTTTCTCCTGTAGTTAGGTAACTTTGAGAGCCGGGCAGGTTGCGCTATTACATCTTTCTAAATGCTCTTTTCAGTAAGTTACTATACATGCTTTGGTGAACAGTGTTGAAATGAGAAGGCTGGGCTTCTTTTTAAAGGCAGTATTTTGGAATGCCCTTGGAAAGTAACTGTAGTTTACACTGGTTTGTGGAATTAGAACGCCAAGAAAACTAATTATATCACAACTCAAGTTTAAATTTTGTTAAAAATAACATCCTTTATTTTGTAAATAGCCTTGTAATTCACCTTGTACCCCAAATGACTGACTTATAAAGATAGGTAAATAGTGTATTTTTTAAAGCCTACTTTAAGTGGAAATCAAAGGTAAACTGGGCTGCAAAACAGAACCAGAAATGAAACATACACTTTCCCCTCCCAGAACTCATTAGGCAATCTCTATGTTCTTCCAGAACTTTTCTATGCGCATACAACCTTTTTTTTTTTAGCCGAATGTACCTCGAATACTCATCTTTTAATGGCAACTTAATTCTAAAAAAATCTGGAATTCTCATCTTGGAGGCGCACAGAAAGGCCACAATTCCCGTTCTGCACGGCCAAAGCGGATCCGCAGTGCAGCAAGGGTTGTGAACTCAGCTTTGACCCCCAGGCCACACGTCGTGCTGGGTCGAATTAAACCTCCCGCCTAGCCGTAGCACCACTGGCCAGCCCCGCCCACTGCCGGAAATGGCGGAGCTGACTCGATGTACTTCCGGCCACGGTGTGGGAGGTCAAAGTGACGCCGAAACGGGAGCCTCCCACCCTGCGGAAGCGGCTCGGATCGCCGCCGCTAGAGCGCCAAGCTCTGCCTGGGTGCAGTTCCCAGAACCGCGGTAGTCCCCCGCTCGTGGTGCACGCTTTTGGTTGGTTTTCATCCCACGGGCTGGCTGCTACTGGGCTAGTACCAATGTTTACTTGAATTGAGAATTTAAATCCTAAGATTTTGACGAGAACTTTTATAAATTATGGTATATTTAGCTGTTACTGTAATACTTCCCACAATTATTTTAAAGGGCAAAAGGCTGACCACCGAGTTCGGGGGATAGCTGATTAAAAAGCTCTGCTCCCAGTGTATTACAACTTCATCAACGTGCACCTTGTGGCCACTGGAGGTAGTGGCAGTATGGCCCTGAGCCTATGGGACAGGGTAATGCAAGTTTGGCAGGCTCGTCCAGGAACTTTTCCTATGCATTCGCTCTATTTTATGTTTTGGCACCTTTCACTTTTAAATCAAAACATACGGTTTGCCTTTGGTGCTATACAATAAGCTAAGTGGTCGTTTTAGGTGTGAGAGCGCTCAGTCGTGTCGTAATCTGCAACCCCATGGACTGCAGCATACCACGCTTCCCTGGAGTTGGACACATCACCAGCTCCCGGAGCCTACTCAAACTCATATCCATCGAGCTGGTGATGCCATCCAACCATATCATCCTCTGTCATCCCCTTCTCCTGTCTTCAGTCTTTCCCAGCATCAGGGGCTGTTCCAATGAGGCGGTTCTTCGCATGAGGTGGCCAAAGTACTGGAGTTTCAGCTTCAGCATCAGTCCTTCCAATGAATTTTCAGGACTGATTTCCTTTAGGATGGACTGGTTGGATCTCCTTGCAGGGAGCACTAGGTCGCTCTTCATTGTCTTGGGGCATGTTTGTTTTTCCACCAGTCACACTACTTCCTTTGGCAGTATTACTAGTAATCAGAGGACCTCCTTGGTTACTTTAACTATAGACAATGGCGAGCAAGATGCACAGAGCAGCTCACACTCATCAGTAGCTGTATTCTCCAGGCCTGGAGATGGGATGGCATGGTATTTGAGGAACCCTCCCTATTTAGAATGGCTGTACTGACTCATATTTAGTGTACCCAACAGGAGCACCTCTATACAGGACTGGGATGAGCATGATCCCACCTAGTTTCAGGACAGTTATGCTCCAAGATGCTAGCAATGAAACTGGGAAAGAAGCTAGCCATAGACTACTGACAAATCTGTCCTCACCAAACCGCATTTTGCTGCCAGCCCCACCCCTATCAGTCACAAGTCTTATCTATCTCCTTATGTCTTCTGAATCCGACATGTCTTCCATCCTCATGGGTCCTGCCTCCTACCTTCCACTGTACCCCTCAGCTAAGTCACAGCCTGGCCAGAGTACCTGTTTGCTCCAGGCTCATCTCCCACACAGCACCTCCCAACTTGCCTAACCTTCCCAAATTGGGTTTCCTAAATGCACATTTGCTCTTCTTTGTGGTTAGATCCCACTGACTCAGTCACACCAAGGTTAACTGACTTGTCACTTGGGTGACAGTAATAGTTCACTTATATGTTCCGTACCAATAACTGAGCACAGAAGTTTAGTAAATGCTTTCTATTTTACTTAATCCACACAATACTCCAAGGTAGGTGCACGTGTGCTCAGTACCCTTTAAGAAGTCACACAGCTATCCAAATTTCAAATCCAGCCTGAATCTTAAGACACTGTTATTTACACTTTTCTGTACCTTCAGTGTCTAGTAGAAATCAAAGTTTCCATATTTTAAGGCCTCCACGACATTAAAACCCACTGTTACCTTTCCCCATCAGTACCAATATGTTATGTCAATAAGTTATTAGCTTGTCCAACCAAGTACCTTCCTGACCATTAATTCTCCATTATATAAATCAATCACATTTCCTCCACTGTGCTTCTTTACACTTAATCATCCCCAATATCCTGTAAAGGCTGTCATGACAAACTAGTCCCACAGAAAGTCATGGTTCCCGGCCCATTTATGACCCCACAGAGCAATACAACCCTGTACCAGACTAAACCTTTAAGTACAGTTTTAGTAAGCTTAAGTGCCACCTTAACTATTCTTTTGGTCACGTTTCTACCCCACGTTTTATGACGGGTCAAAAACACCTTCAAAATCTTGGGAAACAAACTATAGCAAATTATAATGTACTATAATATTAAGAGGGTCCTGTCGGCACACAAGCATTGGTCATCTTGGTTTTGCAGGAGATACAAAACTCTAGAAAACCTGATTCTGGTTTCTGTCTTAAGTGTTAGTTGCTCAGGCATGTCTGACTCTTTGTTACCCTATGGCTGTAGCCCGCCAGGCTCCTCTGTTCGTGGGATTCTCCAGACAAGATACTGGAGTGAGGTGCCGTTTCCTCCTACAGGGGATCTTCCCAACCCAGGGATCAAACCTGGTCTCCTGTATTGCAGTCAGATTGTCTGAGCCACCAGGGAAGTCCTTTAGCATCCCTCTAATTTCTCTACAAGACACACTTCAAACCAGAAGGAAAATTATTAGCATTTCATGATGTGTCTCTTTAAAGTTTAAGATTCCTATGCACAAGGATCTTTGAGTTGTGACAACTGATTTCTAGAATCCAAACCATGGATGGGGTTCCCAGGTGGTGCAGTGGTAAAGAATCCACCTGCCAATGCAAGAGACATGAGTAACTTCCCTGGGTTGTACAGCTCTCCTGGAGTAGGAACTGGCAACCCACTCCAGCATTCTTGCCTGGAAAATTCCACGGACAGAGGAGGGCCACAGTCCATGGGATCGCTAAATGTGGGATACAACTAAGCACACACAAACCACTCTTATAAAGCCCTGGCATATTGCCCCATTCCAACAGTTTGGTTTGAGATAAATAAGTCAGGTGTAGAAAGTAAGTTCCCAAGAGCCACTCCCATCACTGTCCCATGTTTCCAATGTGACCCAGAGATCTTGTATGTAAAGAACGTTCCACATCATAACTGAGTTTCTGCTCCCTGAGCTCCATGGAACAGTTAAAGGCACATTCTCCCACTCACTGTAAATTCAGAACATACAATTCTAGGAGACCTTTCAACAATCAGATAAAGTTTCCTTATCAACAGGTATCCTCACTGAGTGAGAAGCTTCAAATTATGTAACCAGCCAAGGCCTGTAAGTGCTGGTGTTACCTCTTTGTACTTTGAGGGGAGTTGGCAGAGGAACCCAGGTCCTAATACCCGTACTCTAGAATCTATTAGGTGGGTTTATGTACAGGTAGGGAGATAGAAATGCGAAAGAACCTACACTCAAACCAGAAGAGAAAAGCACTTAACATTTAATGAATTTCCCAGAATGTGGCTTCAAGCCACCAGGACACAAGCCCCACCTACACTCTTAATCTTCTCCTCAGCTCTTCTACTGAAGAATTTGGCCTTCACGATGACCGGCTGCTTTGGGAGCTTTCCTTTCCCCAGAACTTTGTAGTAACCCTAGAAAAACAGAGAAAAGGGTTTATAACGCACCACAGCAGTCACCAAGAGTATAAAGAAAGAGTCCTGTCAATCCACTCCATCTAGGAGCCAGGGAAGGCATGTTTCTGATCTGGGCACTCACGGGGGCACCGATTGCCCTCGCCAGTGAATCAAGACCAGCAGGTTCTATCCGAGTACTCTAGCACACCAGGACAAAAGCTGTCGGGATGTGACTCTAGTCTCGGGCAGAGCTCAAACCCTCTTTTCCTATTCAATTACCACTTGATAAGTAAAAAAGGAAAAAATCACATTTCTAATAATGTCCCAAGAAGCCAGGGTCATCAGAACTGCTCAAAGAACAGGCTGAGAAAGGCAATTTTAACTTTACTCAAAGTCTCCTCAGGGTTCTGACTACCTCCATATCCATGGAGGGTAAGGAACACAAGGACCAGACTCCTAATAATATACAAAAATGCCTTTTTGGGGTGCAGGGTGGGATCTCTTCAGATAATGTTTGGCCTTAAATATCAACTGAACATATTAGGACTGTATTTTATTAGAACATAAAGGGTGAAGGGCTGTGCCTCATTGTAGTCTTGTGTAAAACAGACCAGAGCCAGCTGAAGTAAATTACTACTTACGTTCGGATGGGAAACCAGGGTATTGACAGTAGGAATAAGATATCTGATCAGATAAAAATTCAAGTGAAAAATGAAGTAAATGAAGGAGAGTAAAGTATCACTCTTCAAAGGTTTTACATGATCACAACTGAACAAGAGTTCAGTTCTGTTCAGTGACCTACCCATGGAAGTTCTACTGAATGGACTGTCTAGTAGGTAGCTGGGTGTATATTATGCAGAATTTTGAAAGTCACATAAAAGGTAAAAATAGTCACTTACTGATCGAACCACATCGATGATAGGAGCAGCTCCTGTCTTGTTCTTGGCAGCATTTACTCGTGTCTGCTCACTAACCAAGGTCCACAATTTATCAAGGTTGACAGTCGGGCAGAAACTCTGGTTCCTCTTTAAGTGGTAATGCCTCATACCAACTTTCCCAAAGTACCCTGGGTGACTGGGAAAACAAGGCAACCATTTTCATTACCTCACTCCAACTGAGCTATGTTTTCCATCTTCACAGTCCATTTCCCTCCATTACAGTGTACACTGTTCACTTGTGCAGAACACCAACCTAGCAGGAACTCCACTTGCCGAGTAAAACAAATCTTAACACTAGAATTCAGGTCACTGGAGAGCTTCTACACCCTCCTATCACACCAGACTCCTAACAAGTAGTTTTAATACCACCCCGATAAACTGTGGGCATAAACAGATCTAAAGGTTGTGTAAGTCAATCTGATGCATGTCACTAACCTGGTGACTGACTATGCCATAAGGGCCACAGCCAGTGAATAAGGTCAGCAGTTACTCTTCGAGGACTCTAGCACACTAAGGCAACAGTGGATACCCAAGCGTGACTCTAGCCTCGACAAGTGATGACAAGTTCAGTTCACATCAAACATAAACTAGAGAAAAACCAGCAATAGACAGGGTTCGTGAGTAGTGAGACCTGCTTCCCGCTGAAGACGTTCTTTAACTACCCTCTACCCCTAAATCCCAAGCTAGTAGTGTCAGTAAAAGGACAGTGTGAAAACCACTCACTATTTGTCGAAGTTGATCCTGTGATGATGCATGCCACCAGCATTACCTCGGCCTCCCGGGTGTTTCCGGTGTTTGCCTGCAGGAACACATAGCTACATGGCTAAAATAGCCTTCTCCAACCCGTCAATATTATTGTAGCAAAAGCATTTCCCCATACTTCTGGGCCTTTGCTTAATATCTCTTCCAGCAATGTTGCTCCTTCAAGACTCTTGGGATAAATATCACTTTGCAGTGTTCCACATAACACTAACACAGTACTTCATGCCTTCAACCAATTCAATACTGGGTCTCGTTCCATTTCCAACCCCCCAACTCATTCTCTGTAACAGGAGTACAGACGATTCTCAAATAAAAAGCCAACAGCTAATGATCCAGTTCAATCCAACTCGACCGCATGAGCTCTGACAAACCCACTTCACTTAGCTACCTACTGACAAGCAAGCAGCCGGCAGGGACAGTCCAAGGCCGACCAGAATGGGGAAACAGCACTTACCGATGCGGCCGTGGCCGTGGCTCACGTGGCCCCTAAGTTTCCGGGTCTTCCTTAGTCTGGATGGCTGTATGGGAAAAGGTACTTAGTGAGAAGGCCGAAGAGAAGCGGGGCAGGGGGCGAAAGCTTGCCAGCCTGTGAGGGACCCGCAAGCCTAGGGGTTTGCTCCGTGGCGCCGTCAGCAAAACTGAGGTTACAGCCACGCCTGGAACCGTGCGGCCTCATCAGGGAAGACCCCGGGCGCCCCGGCCCGCGTGTCTCGAGAATCCAAGTTCCTGGATGAACACGCGGCCCTAGCTTCCCCGCCCTGCTCCGGGCCCATGCCGGCCACTCCGCCCCGCGGCTGGCCTTGCGCAGCCTTAGAAGACCAGGGCAAGCTCGGGAGTAGATGGCTGGAGTGCTTGGTGAGTAAAGCTCGCGGGCTGAGACTACGACTACGCGGACCATCCTCACGAACCACCTACCATGTCGGCGGCCTAGACGAAAAAGGAAAGCCTCCCCGAAGTCTCGCGATCTATCGAGCACGGGGGCGGAGTTATCGCCTCACTTCCTGTCTGGGAGGCAGGGTCGCGGGCGGGGCCTCTTTGGCGTCGCGGGTCTCGCGCGACTCCGGGTCTTGTGTTTTCCTTTTCCTGTGGCCTCCCTGTTAGTTACAGAGCTGTTCCGGAGGCTGCAGTGGGCCGTGTATCGTTTCTGTGATGTCCCGCGGGCGCTCGCGCTCAGAGGCTGATATCTGTCTCGGAAGGCGGGGTTTGGCGCCCTAAGGTGCATTCGGTTGCGGCTCTGTTGGGCCGGGCTTTTTTCCCAGCGCCAAGGCCCCGGAGTCCGCCGGGGCCACCGTGTTTCTCAGCTCCTCACCAACCGCCCCATACCTGAGCGACCCCGCGCTTCTCGCTGTGTTCCTGGAGGTCGTCTTGGCCCGGGCGGTAGCGGTTGCTTGCTGCATTGAGGGACTATTTGACCCTCAGTGTGCCCACCCGGTCTCTCTCTCTGCTCCCTTTCAAGTCGTCGTAGATGTCTCTACCACCCTCTGGGACTTGCTCGGCCCACACTCCTGAGTGGGCTCAAGGTCTTCCTTTCTCCTTTGCCCTTGTGCCATTGTCCTGGGCATTTCCGTTTAAACAAGCTCCTTTTAGGGACCTCTACACCAGGATGCTTTAGGGTCCTTTGTTCTCCAGACTGTAAATCTACCCGTCCATTTTAATTTTCACTGGAACCTGCTTAGCATGCGCATGACCTCGTCTTCTGGCCCGGAGAACCACTCCTTGATCTGGACTTTCTGCAAGAGTCTCCTCTTGTAGAACTTCTCTGACTCATTCAGTTATAGTTGCTTACTTCTCCCCACTGTGCTTAAAATCTACCACAAAACTCTTCTACTTGTTGATCCGTGTTTATCTTTCCTACCATACCAAATTCCTTAAAGGCTGGAGGATTGTTTTCTTTTACCCAGGCACTCCTAACTCCCGGCATGAAGTACATGTTCAACAAATGATCCTTAAGTGAATGAATGCATCTGTCCTCACCTCCCTTTGTAGACTAAAGTGGAAGAGGCGTCTTTCCCGTTTTAAGTCTTAACCAGTGTTCAGGATCACCTTCCTCAATTAACTCTAGTGTGTGCTGTGTGTGCGAATTTTCTGTGCCTTGTTCCCTTCAGCTAAAATATAGTTTAGCTAAAGTATCCTAAATTCTCCCTGTTTCTGTTTATTACCTCTCCTCTTTCCTTTTCAGCCAGGCTCCCCAAAAGAATAGTCAACAAATCCTGTTAATGCTAGCTTCCCATTCATTGTTCAATCCACTGCAATCTGGCTCTCAGCCCCATTATTTCAATGAAATTGCTCTTACCAATGTCATCAATTAACCAGACACCAAACTGAATGGCCCCTTCCTCATACCACTTGTTTTTTCTGTTTTACTTTACCCATTTGACTTCTTTTTCTAGCTCATCTCTTGCCTTCCTCTGTCTTCCCTTCAGGTTCTTCTAATTTTATCCGCCATTTAAATATTGGTGTTCTTCAGCCTTCTGCCTGTCCCCTTCTTAACTTTTCATAGTACACAGTCTTGGGTGAATTTATCTTGAGTGGCTTCAATTCACATTTCTGTTGCTGAGCTCCATAATCATTCACTTATGATTAATTTCTGGTTAGTGTCTCAGCCATTCTAAGATAAACTAGATAGACAAATCCAAAGACTTAACTCTTTTCCAGCCCACTGGTGCCTTCCTTATTCTATGTCTTGGTGCACAGCCTTGGCAACCTATATAGTGATGTCAGGGAGACTTGAAAATTGTCCCCAAACATTCTTTTCCTCTAATACATTGTCATCATGTTGTTTTTTTATACCTATCCTCCTTTTTTAGCCTTTGTGCTAAAAAGCACAGCTTTCATTAACACCCTTATCATATCTCTTATCTGGAGTTCAGCACCCTCTTGTGATCACCCTGTCTGCATTCTCCTCCTCCTCCAATCCCTCCATCCTTCACACCTCTGTCAGGTTAATCTTTCCAAAATGACTTTCATCCTTTCACTTCATAAAAAAGTTTGGAACAGAACTCCCTATTAGCTACAGAATACAGCCCACTTGCTTTTCCAAACTAACCTGAGCTTTTTCCCTACACAAGCTTTCTGCTGCAGCCAAACTTAGTACATCCCTTCTACCTTTTTTCCTGTGCTAGTGTCATTTCTCATGCCTGGAGTACTTATCTTTTTCCTAACCAGATGCTCTGGAAGTTTCTTCAACCTTGAAATCCTACCTTACATTCTGCTTCTTCAAGAACATTCCAGTCCACTCTAAGAATAGCCAGATACACCTTGCAGTTTACAAAATATGTCTGCCTGAGTGGGCAACTCTTATTAGCCCCACTGTATGAATGAGAGAGTTGAGACACAGAAGGTTGACTGATTTGCCAGAGGCTACAGAGCAGCTGCTATTCAGAGCCTAGACCTAGCCTTAGGTTTTTTTCTTCAGATCTGCTTTTACCTCAGTAATCACTCCCTCTGACCTCACAGCATTATGGTCTTCATCACTCCTTCAATCCTTATTCACACACTGTCTGTACCAGCAGAAAGAGCCTTGAGAGTTGGGGGCAAGGCGTAAGAGATATCATCCTCTATTTGACATCAAAAGTGGCCTGTAAGTGCACAAGTAATGAGCTGAGCTACCTGGAAACGACCCTTGGTAAGATGGTCTGTGAATGGAGGTAAGCTGGGCAGAGTTTGGGGATGAAAGGTTACCTTCAAGTGTCTAATAAATAGGAACTGGAGCAAGGACCAAGATAGCCCAGGGCGTGGAGGTAGAGTGGTTGATGGGACACTGCTTCTGGATAGTTGTGTCAGGTTTCTTGGTTACAAACGGGCTACATCTTATCCCTCAGGCCATCCATCTGAATGGAAGGCCTTCCTGAGAGGTCCAGCACTGTAGCTGGGTTCTGTGTTCACCTGACATTCTTCTTGTTGGTAATTTGATCTCCAGGGTAGGGAGCGTGCTCTGAACAGTTGTCTGCTTTTGGTTTTCTAGCCAGCTCCCTCTTCTTCCCAAGGTAATCATGTAACTTTAACATAAGGCTCCTGTGGGGTTTGTCAGCGTGGGTCAGTTTCCCTGGGTCAGCCGGCTCTGAGAGAGCTAACAAAGCTAAATTCTGTATATGCAAAGTTAAGTAGAAGCTAGACATGAGGTACTGGGTGACCTCATGTCACCAGGCACAGGGGCCATGATCATGGACATGACCCCTGAGAGGCCTCTTTCTCTGTGACATCTCTTCTGAAGTAGAGCATGGCCTGTGACATCTCAGACATGTGGACTCTCCTCAGAGATTCAGGGCCTCAGAAAATGCCTGCAAAATGAGCAGAAGGGAGACAATGCTGGCAGCAGCCTGGTGAGGCAGGTGTTTGCAGTGCTGACCTTTTTACTCCCTCAGCCCTCTTTCCAGGTGGCCTTGTGAACACACTGCCACCCTGAAGAAGACCCGGGTGGTCCCTTTCTCTTCCTTTCCTCTCTGGGTTCCTGATTTCATCAGTGATCCTTCAGATAGCAACAACAGCCTGGGTGCATCCAGCCTTGCTTTCTTGCTCTCCATCTTTAGAGTCGTACGTCTGGAAATATTATGTTGCTCTCCTTTTTCAAGAGGGGCTTCACTGGTGGCTCAGATGATAGTCTGCCTGCAGTGCAGGAGACCCAGGTTCAATTCCTGGGTCAGGAAGATCCCCTGGAGAAGGAAATGGCAATCCACTCCAATATCCTTGCCTGGAAAATTCCATGGGCTGAGGAGCCTGGCAGACTACAGTTCATGGGGTTGCGAAGAGTCGGACACAACTGAGTGACTTCACTTTCTTTTCTTTCTCCTTTTTCAAGTAGAGGATTGTTAATTTAAGACGGGAGTCAGGATGTCTTTTCTAAGTGAGAATTTGAGAAAAACTCAGATCCAAATTTACTTCAGAAAGAATTTTAAAACATGTCATAGAAAAGACAATAAAACATGAAAGAAAAATTTGAAAAAATATAAGTACAAACATCTCAAATTATAATACCTTACAATACTGTTTTCACGTCTGATTATTACCTTTCAGTTGTTATTCACATGGAGACATAGCTGTCTGCAAAGCTGATGATCATGGTACACAAATCTTTTTGTATTCTGTTTTGGTTTAATACTATTACATTTTTTCTGTATCACTACCCAGTATTCACGATTATTATTTTTAACAGTTAGTAGTTTATCTTCAGCACATGCTATAATTTTCTCATGTGTTTTCCTTTTTTTCCCCCCTTTCTTATTGTTCTCATTGTGGTCTTTGCTATTGGAGAAAATGATGCAATGAACACTGGTGTATATGTTGCTTTTTTCTTCTGTTGAATAACTCGTCTAGGATAAATTCCCAGGAGTGAGATTACTGTATTATAGGGTATGAACATTTTTATGATTCATTTTATGTTGCTATATGTATGTATATTTTTTCCAAATGGATTGTACCAATTTATGCACCATCAGCACGTGTGGTTTCCAGTTTAAACTACACCAGGTTCAGAGTTTTTGCTTGTTTTATTTTGCTTTTGCTTTTATCAGTAGTTTTTGATACACCCACAATATGGCATTTATGGGAAAATTCATAGGACCACACAAGGTTTTCTTCATTACAAAGTAAAAATAAATATAATTCGAGGACTAAGAGTCCTTCCTTTCTGTGTTGGATAGATTTTTTTTTTAAATCTCATTGTTCTATGTGGCAAATGCATTCCTAACAGTTTTGTTGGAAGCTAGGATGGAAAACCCTGCTGCCATTAAACTTAGAATAGCAAAATGTAAAGGGAAGAATGCCAGGATCTTTGAGGGCAGTTCATCCAATAGCACAACGAATTCAATTGCTCTTGAGTTTTATTTTGGATGATAAAATTCATGGAAAGAACACCAAAGTTTTGGTTCATTTCCTACCCCTGTTTTCACTAGCTGAATGATTTTGAACAAGTAGCATTTTCTTTTTCAGTCTTAGTTTACTTGTCTGTATAATGAAAAAATACTGTGATTCATTCATTCATTTTAGAAATATTTATTGAGCACATGCTGTGTATTCAGACACTGTGTATAGGTGCCAGGCAGTGAGGGGAAGGTACCATGGTGAACACAAAAGACAAAGTCCTGCCCTAGGATTGTATCTAAAACAGGCAGTGAACAAGTACACAAATAATGTGTCACACTCAAAACAGTCCAGCACAGAGTAAGTACTCTCTTTACTTGGTATTTCTCCCTCCCACTTTCCCCCTAAAATGTATACTATTTTGATGATAATCTGTTCTGTACTACCCATGCAAACAATCTTTGAAATTCTAACTCTCAGTATGGTACAGAGTGACTTGCTCTGTTATTCCTTGGCCAGGTTACAGAAACCCAGTTAATCTCTCCCTTCTCTCACCCCTGGTGTGGCATCTTAAGGGAGATAGTTTGTAAGCAAGGTAACATACGTGAGGTTTCCCATCTCTCTTTCCAGTCTTTCACTTTAATTTAGTTCAATTCGCTTCATGACTTAAAGTGGAGGTCATAAGCTGATCGCTGGTATACTTTGTTTGACTCATGCTGTTTCCTTATGGGGTTTTTGTTTTTGTTTTGTTTTAAATTTAGTTGGTTGCCAGCATTTAAAAATTTTTTTAAAATTTGGATTTCTGGCGTTTTGAAAAAACTAAGACTTGGCAACACTGGACCCACATTCTTTTAGGTGAGGCTCTTTACTCTTTATATGACTAACCCCTGGAGGCATTTGAATTGGTTACCCCTGGCTTCAGTTCGTTCTGCCAAGCAAGCCCCTTAATTTTCCCAGGTCAGGGGATATAGGAAGGAGAGAGAAGAGCTAAATAAAGGTGAAAAGGAAGAAGGGGATAGAAAAGGGATCATTTGGCCTTCCCTCGCTTATCTTCATATCAGAGACTCATTGCGTGTGCATGCTCAGTCATGTCTGACTCTGCAGCCCCATAAACTGTAGCCTGCCAGGCTCCTCTCTCCATGGAATTTTCCAGGCAAGAATACTGGAAGTATGAATACCATTTTGTACTTCAGGGGATCTTCCTGATCCAGGGATAGAACCCACGTCTACTGTGTCTCCCGCATTGGCAGGTGGATTCTTTACTATTGTGCCACCTGGGAAACCAGAGACTCATTGCTGTGCCTTTAATTTAACCTTTACCCTTGTAGAGTTAATTCAATTGCCCTTCTAAGACAGAAATCAAATACTTTATATTCTTACCCTGAGTTGTGCACACTGGTTTGGAAAGTCATGCTACTTCCTCAGATACCCAGAATGGTTATGCAGAGTCTATTGCAACTGTTCTCAAAGTGTAGTCTAAAGGCCCATGGAGGGGGTCCCTGAGACCCTTTCAGGTGTTCCACAAAGTCGAAACAATTTTCATAGTAATACTAAGATGTTATTTGGCCTTTTTACTGGGTTGACATTTGCACTGATGGTGCCAAAGCCAAAGTCAAAGATGGTGTATAAAACTGCTGGTAGGTGTATTCTTCACAGCCAAGCATTTGCTTGTAAAAGAAAAGAAGATAAAAAGAGAAGAGCCAGTTTCACTGAAGAATGTCCGTGTTTATTAAAGTTCAATCCTTGAAAACAAGTTTCTTTAATATTCTGTGTGAAGAAATAAGAAGTATGCATAAAGCACCTCTGCTGTTTATCAAAGTGAGGAACTGTAGTTGTATCCCTATTTGACTTGCATGCTGCACTAGCTTTATTATTATTTTGTAGAATACTAGTTTTATTTGAACAACTGACAGACAAACTGTGATTATTCAGGCTTGGGAATTTGGCAGATATTTTCTTTAAAAATGAAGTGAGCCTATCACTTCAAGAAAGAAAACACTGTATTTGTTGCCAATGATAAAATTTGGGCTTGCAAACAAAAATTAGAATTCGGGTAAAGTTATAGCTGCCTCCATGAATTTGACAGCTTCATAACATTTACAGAATTTTCTGATGCAGTTAGAGGTGATATTAAAGAGTGACTTTTTTTCTGTAATGAAATATGCCAATATTTGGAATACTTGCATAAATCATTGAATCAGTATTTTCCAAGTTAATGCTTGGTGTTATAAAAATTGTGCCTGGGTTAAAGAGTGGTTCAAAGTGTTAACGTAGACCAGTGGATGGTAATGTAACAGGATAAGAAAAGTTCACTGATGGAGTATCAGATTCCACTAACCTTGAAGAAACTACTGCTCTTGGATAGCCTCTGCCTGCAGTAGCTTGAAGCAGGATTTCCATTCCTGGCCAGAGACTGAAGTCAGGCTACGGCAGTGAGATCACTGAATCCTACCACTAGACCACCAGGGACCAGTGGCCGGTGACAAGGTTCTAGCCAGTCAGTTGTGTAGAAGTGAATTTCCATGTAGAGATGGAAAGTAGTGAAGCAAGTCAAGTGTTTGTTGCTGCTGCTGCTATGTCGCTTCAGTCGTGTCTGACTCTGCGACCCCATAGACGGCAAGAACACGAGTGGGTTGCCATTTCCTTCTCCAATGCATGAAAGTGAAAAATGAAAAGTGAAGTTGCTTAGTTGTGTCCGACTCTTAGTGACCCCATGGACTACAGCCTACGAGGCTCCTCCATCCGTGGGATTTTCCAGGCAAGAGTACTGGAGTAGGTTGCCATTGCCTTCTCTGAGTAAAGTATTTATTAGGAGGCAAAAGGACACATGGGTGGGCTCAGAGAGAGAGCTTGCCCTCATGGCAATTTAAATCACTTCTATGAGGCATTACTTCCGGATTCCCTTTGGCCAATCATCACTGCCTTATTCTGAGTCTATATTTAGTTTATCTCAGCGTCCTCTGATGTGTATACGTGCATGTCTTAGCCTAGATGGATTCCAGTGAAGAGGCCTATGGGGTAGCTTGACATTGCTTCCTATAAATTGATCCCCTCCCTTTTGACCTCCAGAGAGCTTTCCTGTGTATGTATAATCAGGAAGGTCTCCTTGACTTCAAGAATAGGAATAGGTGGTCTTTTATGTCTTATTTGGGCAGGGCTTAGCTTCTCCTCCCTCCTGCTCTTTTTGAGTATCTGTCCACAGCGGATGAACTCCATCTGCCCAGCCTGGGGCCCATCTATCTCCTGACTCACTACCACTTGTTAAATTTTGGTGTACTATCAAAGAAGATTATCCACAATTATCTGATAAGGCTATTAAAATACTCCTATCGTTTCCAACTGTATAGCTGTTTGAGGCTGGATTTTCTTCATATACTATAAACAAAACAACATGTAACAGATTGAAGAAGCTGGTGTGGGAAGCCAGCTTCTATTAAGTCTTCTGCTAAGCCAGACATTAGGAGGTTTGCAAAAAGGCAAAAACAATGTCACTCTTCTCACTAAATTTATTATTTGAAAGTAATTTTTCCTGAAAAGTATGTTATTCATGTTGACTTGTAGTAGGTTTATTGTGTTTTAATGAATTAATATTTTAAAATTATCTCACTTTTAACTTATAGTATGGTCAATGGCAGTAGATATAACCACATAAGTAAAATCTCTTTGGGGTCCTCAACACTTAAAATAAGTAAAGTGGTTCTAAGACTAAAAGGTTTGATATTCTCAAAGTCTGGCGAAGTAAACTTATCCACATTTAAATCTTTTAAGAGAGGTTGTCCTCACCTCCATCAGGGCTGCTACTGTGGCTGTGCTCTAGCAAGTAACTGCTCTTAGAGCCTCAGAATGAATTCAAGGTAAAAGCCTGTTACTTTATTTACTGGCATCTTGCTGGGCTCCCAAGAAGCCTGGCCTTTCCTGCCTCCTCCTTGGTCCTTAATGGGCTTGGCTCCCAAAGACTGTGAATTGAAGTGACAGTTCTCTTAAATTTGGATAATTACAGAGCTCTGAATTTGAATTAAATGAATTCTGTTTTTTAATAAATAAGTACAAATATAAAACTAGGTGCACTCTTTCTGCTTTTATACAATTACAAAACCTAAAACAGTTGATAAATGATACAAAATCCAAAACAATCAAACTAACAATATTAATTTCATTTGCTCATGATGTGTTGCTAAGCAAAATTGTCACCTCAGCTTAAGTGAGGTGCACCCTGTTGTGGCTAAGTTTAGCAAACTTGTGCCACGGTGATGGTGGTCCAGTTTCCCCACTACCTTCTCTATTCCAGTTTCTGTGGAACATTCATCATCATGCGCTGTGATTTCATATGGGCTTCCTGTGTCAAGAATCTGTCATTTACATATTATCTGCTCCTTTCTCTTCTCATTATCCTGAGACAAAGTAACACTGGTATTAACTAGATCCTAACTTTTTAACACTGCCTCTAAAATCCCATCATGGTGGATATATAGATGACCCAGAGTATTTATACTTTAAAAAGCTCATCAGAATGAAACACTAATTTACAAAATTTGCTGGAGAGAACTCATGAGGACATGTGTGTGGACCGCAGCTTGAGAAACATTTTGATTAAGAGAATGGAGTCTGAAATCAGACTGACCTGGATTTGAATTTAAACTCTGCTATTTACCGTCTGTCTTTGTGTCCAATTACCCAAATTCTCTGAACCTTAGTTTCCTCAGCCTGTCTCTGATGGTTTTATTTAATTTTTTAAAATACAATCCCTATCTCCAAGGGTAATTGGGAGGATGGAGATAAAGCATATAAAGCACCTGGCATAAACTTGGCATTTAGTAAATTTCCTTCTCTTTTCCAAAATGAAATGTTAGATCAAGCTTGTCCATTGATAAGAGAAGCACAGAAATATCTGGGACATTTTTGAAGGCAAACCAACCCTGTAGGACACACACAACCTAGCAGACCCCTCCATGCTTTGTCTTCCCAGCAGAAATCCGGGACTGTCTTTTGGGCCCAAGTGAGAGTTCAGACTGTGCCCGTTGCGGGACATGAGCCTCCAGTTCTAGGGACGGACACAGCCTGGACTTCTGAGGCCTTGGTTTCTGTGTCCTTTTCAGCCTTTTCCCCAAAGAAGTAAATCACTCTGCTTTGTGCTTCACTTGCAGGGAGTAGAGCTTGTTTGCTCTATACACCACTTCACACTTGAGAATATTAATGGAAAAGCCCAGTTCTGGGTGCATGTATGGGTACAGATACAGGCATGAGTGTATGGGGCAGTCACTAATGGACCAGAAAAACAGAAACAGACAGATGGAGGCGACACCGATCTGCTCATTGTGGAAGAGGACCTGCACAATGTTGGTGCCCGGCTTCTACCCTGTTAGCATTTGCTCTGTAAGAATTGCTTCCAGTGCTTGATCCAGGAGCTAGAGCAGCTTGCTAGGGTTCAATGGGACTGTCCCAGATGGTAAGTACAAAGGCACCAGAGGTTCACCTCCATCTCTGAAACAGTTCTTTTCCCATTTCATAGGAATTGAATTTCAGGTGTAGAAAGAATCAGAATTAAAAAGCCCACGGGATACTCATTGCTGAAAGCAACTCTTTGGGGAATCTGTGAGACAAAGCAAATCCTCTTGCTGCTTAATAGATCTGTTTTGTAGGCTAGGATTTTTCATGTTGGGATTTCCTTAAATTGGTGGCAGACTAAGAAACCTGGAGGGTTTGATTCAGGGTTTGGCTGCCTCCCCAGAAGGAGAGGATGTGTCCTGACCTACTAAACTTCTGAAGCAGGGGAAGAATAGCTGGGCCCCTCAGGTCAGTCAGGAAAAGATTTTGAACAGACTTGCACTGACTAATGAACCATTCACCATCTATGCTGAACCCCCCTCCTACTGCAGGGAGGAGCTTTTGCCTTTCTTCTGAACGTCAGGTTTCCTAGGAGACAATCTCATTGAGAACTGTGAAGTCCTTGGAGACAGCAGCCAGGTCCCTTCATTTCATTATTCTAGAACAAGGCATGTTGCATTGGTGCATTGAGTATCTGCTGAATGAACTTGTGCAATGAAAAAGCCAAACCAGTTGACAGCATTTAAAAACATCATCATTTTTGTTTGTTTCGTTGTCTGCAGTATTTTTAAAGTGATTTGTAGCACAGGTCTAAGTTATCTGAGGCATTAGACCATTGCAGATATTTTGAGATCTGAATTTTGAGATTTTTAAACCTTGGACAAGCTACCTAACCTCTGTTAGTTCTCTGTTGAGAGTTTGGAGTACAGAAAAGATATGGTCTACTTAGATTTTTAAAATTAATGTGATTTTTAAACTTAACCACTTAAACTTAGTTCTCCCCTAAGCTTTTAATTTTAACTTACAAATCTTATTCTATTTATTAATATAGAAAATTTAACAGTCACTTTAGAAGGACCTTTCATTAATATGTGAACATATTTACAGCTAATACTTGCTTTCATAAATTAATTTAAAAATAATTGTCTAGCAAATAAACATTCTAAATTACTTAAAGAACTCTTGGAAATACAGTAAGTTAAATTTATAAAAATGGAGAATCTTAAATATGTCTTATAAGTTCCAGCACTGTTGCATTATTATCCAGAATATGTAAAGAGCTCTTGCAACTCACCAATGTAAAAATGGGCAAAGAACTTGAATAGACATTTCTCCAAATAAGATACTATCACTAATATTTAGGGAAATACAAGTCAAAACCATGATGAGATACGACCTTACATTTGTTAGCATGGCTGCTATTAAAATGAACAAAAAATAAAGAAAGAACAGAAAATAACAAGTGTTTGTGAGGATGTGGAGAAATTGCAATCCTGTGCACTGTTGGTGGGAATATAAAATGGTGCAGATTCCATGGAAAACAGTATTGTGGTTCCTCAAAAATTTTTAAAAGAGAATTACCAGCAATTCCACTTCTGGAATTAAAAGCAGGAACTAGAAGAGCTATTTCTGTGCCCGTGTTCATAGCAGCATTCTTTGCAACAACCAAAATGTGGAAGGAACCTAAGTGTCCCTGGACAGATGAATGGATAAACACATGTGGTATCTACATGAAATGAATATTATTCAGCCTTAATAAGGAAGGAAATTCTGACAAATGCTACAACATGAATGACCTTTAAGAACATTATATTAAATAAGCCAGTCACAAAATGACAAATATTCTATGATTCTGCTTACATGAGGTACGTAAAGTAGCTAAATTTACAGAGATAGAATGGGGATTGCCAAGGGTGCAGGGAGGAGGGCGTGGAAAATTGTTTAATGATATAGAGGTTCAGTTTTGTGTTTTTAAAAAATTTTAATTATCTTTTTGGAGCATAGCTGATTTACAGTGTTGTTAGTTTCAAGTTTTGCCCATTTTTTAAATCAGTATTTTGTTCAGTTGTATGACAGCTTTATATATTCTGGACACTAGACCCTTATCAGATAAATGACTTGGAAATACTTTCTTCCTTTCCATGGGTTGCCTTTTTGTTTTGTTGATAGTGTGCTATCAACACAGTGAAAGTTTAAAATTTTAAAGTCCCATGAACCTATCTTTTGTTATCTGTGCTTTTGGTGTCATACCCAGGAAATTATTGTCATAAAACTTCCCTTCTATGTTTTTTTCTAAGAGTTTTATAGTTTTAACTCTCATGTTTAGGTCTTTGGTCTCACTTAAGATTTCTACCATGAACTAATTATGCATATCTGAAGACTTTGACTAAAATCAGAAACGTTCAGAAACTAAGATCATGACATCTGGCCCCATCAATTCATGGCAAATAGATGGGGAAACAATGGAAACAAGTGATAGACTTCATTTTTTGGGGCTCCAAAATCACTGCAGATGTTGACTGCAGCCGTGAAATTAAAAGATGCTTGCTCCTTGGAAGAAAAGCTATGACAAACCTAGACAACTTATTAAAAAGCAGAGACATTACTTTGCTGACAAAGTTCCATATATTCAAAGCTATGGTTTTTCTAGTAGTCATGTATGGATGTGAGAGCTGGACTGTAAAGAAGGCTGAGCGCCTAAGAATTGATGCTTTTGAACTGTGGTGTTGAAGAAGACTCTTGAGTCCCTCGGACAGCAAGGAGATCAAACCAGTCAATCCTAAAGGAAATCAACCCTGAGTATTCATTGAAAGGACTGATGCTGAAACTGAAGCTCTAATACTTTGGCCACCTGATGAGAAGTGCCGACTCATTAGAAAAAACCCTGATGCTGGGAAAGATTGAAGACAGGAGGAGAAAGGGATGACAGAGGATGAGATAGATAGATGGCATCACCAACTCAATGGACATGAGGTTGAGCAAGCTTCAGGAGATGGTGAAGGACAGGGAAGCCTGGCATGCAGTCCATGGGGTTTCAAAGAGTTGGACATGACTGAGCAATTGAACAGCAATAACAAAATCAGAAAACTAAATTCATACTAATGACAATTATTAGAATCATGGTGTTTGTTGCCAAGTTATTCTAAGTGCAAGGAAGAAGGAAAATATAAGCTTTGGTGTCAGTATATCTGGGCATCTGAGTGTGAGTCCTAATCTGCGTGTGTGTTCAGTTGCTCTGTTGTGTCCCACTTTTTGCGACCCCATGGGTTGCAACCTGACAGGCTTCTCTGTCCATGGAATTTTCCAGGCAAGAATACTGAAGTGGGTTGTCATTTCTTTCTCCCGAGGATCTTCGAACCCACACCTCTTGTGTCTCCTACATTGGCAGGCGGATTCTTTACCATTGAGTCACCTGGGAAGACCCAAGTCCTAATCTGCCTACCACTTAATAGTTGCATAGTTTGGTAAGTTTTCCTGCCTGTAAAATGGAGATAATAATTGTAATTAATTTATAGGGTTGTTATGCAGAGTAAGTGAGAACATACACAGAAAACATTCTGTACTATATGCCTCGGATAAAGTAAAGAGACCAAGAAATGTGAAAAACAATGCCATTATTTAGAACTTGTGAAACTGAAGTGGAAAAATCTGTTAGATGTGAATATGCTTGATTTGAAGTCAGGCAGTTTCTTGAATATGCTATATCTTACATTATTTAGCATGTCCTGTGGTCTGGCCAGGCTGTTGTTACCTTCCATATTTGCATTTGTGGGTCAGAGTGGAATAAGCTTCCTCTGCTACTTGGAGGTTTTAGGATTCTCTGCTGTGTGCTATTTGTTGATTCATATGTCTATCTCCTTCACAGGTAGTTACTGACTTTGATGTACCAGGCCCTATGGTATTTAGGGCACTGAGATGAAAAGACCAGGCCCTTGCCTTCAAGGAACTCATATTCTATTGAAGGGCAGATAATAATATAGTGTTGTAGGAATGTGAAGGAAAGACTCTTTAGTTTAGGCAAAGGAGCAATAACTCTGGGAGGTTCTCAGTGTTCAAGGACTGGTGGATATCAGTTGCTCAGTAAATGTTTTCTGAAGGATTAAAAGAATGGCACCCAAATGAGCTGACTGATGAAAAGCAGAGATGTCACCTAGTTCTGGCAAGTCCAGTGAGATACCCGATACCTGAACTTAGATTTCTGATCCTTAATTTGAGAAGCCAGGCTTTGGGAGTCTCATTCTTTGGAAAGAGCTTTTAGCACCTCTGCTTTATCCAGCAGAGTAGGATTACAGATTTGCTAAAAGGCTTATCCTACTCCTGCCAATCTGGGATTTTCAAATGTCACATATGGGAATAGGTAGAGGGTTAGCAAGGGAGATGGACAGAGGCTGAAGAATTAAAATAGGCCCTTAGCTTCAATGCCTCCAGACACACAGGGCCACATGGCATGGGGATGAGTCCATTTCCATAAATCTATTCCTCCTGGTTGTTGGGCACAGCCAAGCAGTTGCCATGTTGAATGGAAGCAGGACTGTGCCTGAGCTCAGGGTCTTTCCAGCTGATTTTCAACTCTAATCCCTCAGTGGAGCCTCCTCAGGCCTGCATGTTTGTAGTGGGGCTCAGCACAGGGGGAGGGCATGAAGTAGGCATCTTCTCATTCAGCTGGACTGTGCCTTGCATCTCTGCAATGCCACATCCAACACAGAACCTGACACCGGTTGAGGGCTTAAGTGAACAGATGATAAGCAGTGGGTGCACAAAAATATCCCATGGCTCTTGTCCGAAAGGAAAACTTTTTCCGGTCATGACACTGCCCCTTTCTATTCCTCAAGTTGTGAGGTGCAGATCATAATCTGTCAAGCATCTTCTGGTTGGCAGAGGCTATATGAAGTATTTATGCCTGTATTATCTTTTCTAAACTTCACAGCAACCCTCTAACATAGGTATTATCCCCATTTTACAGATGAAAAGCCTGGGAATTGTGATTATGTAAGGTCTAACAACTACTAAGTGTCAGGTCAGGTCAAGCCAAACTCAGGTTCATCCACCTTTGGAGCTTGTGATCTGCACTGTGGCGCTTTGCTCAGGGGGAGATTCCTCACTCACTGGAATCACTGCGCTAATGGAGAGACTCAAGGGAGAATCTGAGGAAAGACCCAATCCTGCAGCCTGAGATATTGGGTACAGATCTTCCATTAATCCAGTCATAGCCTAGTTGAAATTCTCCCCAGCAACTCCATCATACTAGGAAGTGGATCTACATCAGGTCTTAGGCCCTGAGGAAACCAGCTGGACCAGGTCTTTGAAAGCTAGGGATGGGGACCAAAGCAAAGGCAGTAGTGTGCTGGGCACACACTGTCTCAGCTGTGCTGTGAGATGGCTGGTGTGGCGGGTTCCAGGAAGGCTGGATATTGGAAATGGGTCTACTCAGCCAATGAGACTATCTACTTGGGACTGTTTGCTTTTAAATCTGTTTGAAAATGGTCCCAGATCAAATTCTACCTGGAAAGTTGGCCATTGAGTCCCCAAGTGTTACTTTAAATAAATGTAGCAAGCTCTGAAGGAAGCCGGCATGCCTGAAACTGTTTACTATATGCTGGGTCTGTCTTCAAAATTTTCAGGGCTCCTGTGGTTCTGGGACTCCCTGGTGGCTCAGATGGTAAAGAATACACGTGCAATGCAGGAGACCTGGGTTCAATCCCTAAGTCAGGAAGATCCCCTGGAGGAGGGCATGGCAATCCACTTCAGGATTCTTGCCTGGAGAATCCCCATGGACAGAGGAGGCTGGCGGGCTAAAGTCCATGGGGTCACAAAGAGTCAGATACAACTGAGTGACTAGCGCGTGTGTGTGCCTGCACAGACACACACAGACACAGACACACACACACACACACACACACACACACTTATGATTATATTTGTTATTTTAGGAGAGGAAGGCTATTAATTGGATATTTCCTTCCCAGTGTAAGTAAAAGGAACATTAATCTTTCTCTTCAAAGCTAATAAAAGGCAAATTCTAGATGTGAGACCTTGATTCTGAGGTCTAGATTCCAGTCTCCTTGTTTGGTATCTTACTTTTCCCAGTATCAGTGTGGCTGATGCAGTCTAGGTATGGACAGAGACCCTGGTCTGGAAGTCATGGGCCCTGGAGCTTGGTCTAGACACTAATTGACTGGGTGATCCTGGGTACTCTCTGGGACTGGACTTGAAGAGCTCTAGGAACACCAAATAACCACCACAGCCTCCTGCTCCCTGAAGCTAGTGACAGGTAACAGCATACCCCTTGAAAACTGCAAATGCTGAAAGGGGTAGCAATCTCTGTCCCTTCATGGGCAGGCCTTGGGGCTTTGGGAAGATGCAAAGAGAGGGACCTGATGCAAGATGCTACAACCTCAGAGTCAGAGAGGGAAATGGTACTTATCTTAATGAGCTGGAGGGGCTCTAATGGCCTGGGGTGAGAGTGGGAGGTGGGAGTCGGGGGAGGGGTGAGGTCTCAGCAACAGAAGCTTGGCAGGTGAGATGACTGCTGCTTGCTCACTCCAGGTGATGAACAGTGTGTGCAACCATTGTGGGGTCTGGTGTGGGCAGTGACCCAAGTTTCCCAGGTGGAAGGCAGGCTGCTGAGCTGCGTGTGCAGCAGGTGCAGAACCTGGAGTGCTGGAGCCCTATCAGCAGGATGGTTTTTTTAGTTCACGAGCAGTTTTCCTCACATTAATTGGCTCTCTAGGGCTCTGGGAGTAGCACTGGTACCGCAGAACAGTACCGTTACTGGGAGAGCAATTCCCCTGGTGACAGGAAGGAGGCAGGCTGTGTTTTGGGGGATGTATTTCTGCTGCCAGGACTACTTGGAAGGCTATAGCTACAGAGGGAGTTCAAGGTGGATGTGATTCATGAACAGGGTCTTGGAGGGGCCTCTTGTCTGCTGGAACTCTCTCATTTAAGAGAGACCAGTCATTGTTGACTGCTGTGATGGCTGGAGAGCAGGAAAGACCTATAAGAGTGTATCTCTAACCCCTCATTGAGTACCTGGAACATCAGAATTCCAGAAAGTTCTAGAATTCTGCTGTCACATAATCGGTCACTTACAGAGCAAAGAAAAAAAATTCAGGTAGCTCTCTTGCCTGTCAGTCTAGGGCTTGTCTGGGCTTGAGGGACAGTAGGAACCACAGACCTAGAGTAGGGTGCTTCCCTTGGTTCCCCCACCATCCTCAGTCCAGGCCTAGTTGGAAATTGGGACAGTGGCCTTGCATAGAGTGTGTTCGTGCATCGGTTCCTGGATTGACTCTTGAGATAGGGAGTGAAAAGAGATCGAGGTGCCACTCTGTGAGATGAGCTCAGTTTCGTCCTACCTGTACTTTCTGCATTCTGCTACGGGTATTTTCTTGACATAAAAACCTTATTTCACAGTCAGGCAGTTCCTAGGAGCATGTGCTCATCCATCTCCAACCTGTATCTGTTACCTGGCTCTTAGGCCCAGGTTCTGACTCTTGGCTCAGATCTGCTACCTAGCTCTGACTCACAGTCCCTGGATCCCCCTGCCTGACCTTTGTTCACATAGTGCCTCTCTGGGTTATGCTCCCAAATCCTCTGGCTTCGACTCTGACCACTCTCCTATCCTGGGCCTGAGTTTCTAGTACCTATTTCTAGTACCTACAGGGCTCTTAATTGCTTGTAGTCCAGAACAGAAGCTTAGCCATGGCCTTTAAGGCTCTTCCCTATCTGACCCCGCACTAATTTTATTCAGAAAACCTCATCTGTCATTCCACTGCATGGGCTTAACATTCATTCCCCACAGGGCCTCACACCCTGTCATCTGTTATCTTCTGTTTATAGTGTCCACCCCCCCCCCCTTCTGAAATGCCCTTTCCTGGTTAAGTTACATCCTCCCAAAGTGAAAGTGCTAGCTTAGTCATCTCCAACTATCCGCAGCCCCAGAAGTCTGTAGCCCACCAGGCTCCTCTGTCCATGGAATTCTCCAGGCAAGAATACTGGAGTGGGTAGCCATTCCCTTCTCCAGGGGATCTTCCTGACCCAGGGATTGAACCCCAGTGTCCTGCATTGCAGGCAGATTCTTTACCATCTGAGCCAACACAGAAGCCCCCAAACTGAAGATCTAGCTGAAATGTGACCCAGCAGGACTAGAGCACACAGGGATGGCAATTTGCTTTGGAATAAGTAGGTTCCCCATTATTGGAATTGAACCCCAAAGGGTGAGACTGAAACATGGTAGCTGTTGCTTTAGGTCAGGGATAAGCAAACCTTTTCTGTATAGACAGAAAGTCATTTGGGGCTTTGCACTCCATAGAGGCTCTGTTACAACTACTCAACTCTGCCACTGCAGCACAAAAGCAGTCATAGACAATATCAAAATAAATGGGCATGACTGTGTTCTAATAAAAGTTTATTTACAAAAACAGATGAATTAGTTTTGTGACCCTTGTTTTAGGCTCTGGTTGGGGAAATTGGGTGAATTTGAACCTGTGGGTGGCATCAAATAGAAATAGCTGCATAGGAGCCAGACAGGGCCAAAAGATATGGAAGGGAATCACAGGCAAGGGATAGTGTTAGGATGAGGTGCAGGGAGGGGAGAGCAGGAGGACCAGAAGTGAGTTTGCCACATATATAAGACTACTTGAAGGAGAGAAGTAGGAACTCTGTTTGGAAAGGAAATTTAGGGCCAAATTTCCTTTCCAAACAAAAGGGTCTTAACCAATTTAGGCTATTCAGTAGACAGTCCAGAGACATTGAAGGTTTGGGGTCAGTGGAATATAATCAAATCTGTATTTTTGAAAAATCATTCAGGCTTACTGAGAAGAATGATTAGAGGAGACAAGACTGGATATAGAAAGACCTGTTAGGAGGCTTCTGTAGTTGTCCAGGCAATGGGTTCAAGATTTCTGGTCCCTTGAACCAGTGCTGGTCTGGATGTGTGTGCTAAGTCACTTCAGTGGGACTCTTTGTGGCCCTTTGGACTATAGGCTACCAAGCTCCTCTGTCCATGGGATTCTCCAGGTAAGAATACTGAAGTTGGTTGCCATGCCCTCCTCCAAGGGATCTTCCCGACCCAGGGATCGAACCCTCGTCGTCCCTTATGTCTTCTGCATTGGCAGACAGGTCCTTTACCACTAGCGCCACCTGGGAGATATATAGATACAGATATCTATCTATCTGATCTGGATGCCTAAGAATTATTTTGGAAACTTGCTAAAAATATAGATTCCTGGTCTCGTACCCACACTCAGGAGATTTGGGTTTGGTCAATAGGGGGTTTCTAATAAACCCTCCACATTTGTAAATCATTGGTCCAGTGAGGCAGAATGAGGCCTGATCTTTTTTAGAGGCTATGGATGCCAGAGAAAGTAAAATGCAGGTCCTGCTTCCTCCTGCTGCTGCCTTTCTCTGTTCACGGCAGCCCGTCCGTGGTTTCTGCCACACACTCCACCGCTCTGCTCAGCATCCCACTTTGGTCTTGTTCCATTGGTTCTCTTCGAAACAACTCTTCTGTCCCTTTCTTTCCATTTCTGTCCTCATTTAGGCTCCCGTTAAACCTCTTCCCTACTCCCCACTCCCCTCTCCCATCTCCAGTCCATCAGTGTTACTCACTCAGTCATGTCTGACTCTTTGCAACCCCATGGACTCTAGCCCACCAGGCTCCTCTGTCCATGGGATTCTCCAGGCAGCAATACTGGAGTGGGTAGCCATTACCTTCTCCAGGGGATCTTCCCCACCCAGGAATCGAACCCGGGTCTCCCGCCTTGCAGGCAGAGCCACCAGGGAAGCCCTAGGCCATCAGGGCAGTCATAAAGCCCAGTCTGTCTGTCTTCAGAACCTTTTTGGGTGGCCTCTGCTTTTAGGATAAAGGCTCCTTGGCTCAGCAGGCAGGGCTCTTCAGGAGCATACTCTCCTGCCAGTCTTTCCAAGCTCATTCCTGTCACTTTCCCTCTGTGCTCTTGAAATTTTCCCTGTACTCTGGGCTTTTGCAGTTATCCCAGACTCGTAGTCTTGACCCATCCTCATATCTTTCCTCTAACTTGACCCTGTTTTTCCCTGCTGTTTCTCTCCCAGCTTGTGCGTGACTGTATCTCCCTGGGGGGAGGGGGAGGGTTGGCTGCCAGGGACACCTCTCAGGACCTTTGTGTGCTGCAAATGTGGGTCTTCTCCATCTGAAGTCCTAATCCTCTGCTGTGACGGACATTTGGTCACTATGGCAACTGACTGTGACGTCACAGGATAAGGACTTCAGGTGAAGTGGCAGGAGCAGGTGAGTGTGTAGGAGACAGATCTTAATGTCTGTCGAAGCCCCCTCACCCCCACCCTCCTTCTGCGCCGGGGGCATGGAGGGCTATCTTGGGCTCCTGCTGATTTTTAGAACGCTGCGGTGAGAGTGTGTGCCTGGCATCTGCGCGCTGCAGTAGTGTGGGGCTGACAGAGTGTGTCAACTTGAGCTCTGGCTGTGCCGGCACCGCTGCTGCGTGAGCCTGTTATTCCATTCTGGATTGCTATTTTGATACCCAGATTGCATCATTCTTCCTACGTATAAACAGGGGGTCCCCAGGGCCCTGCAGCTACTCACTTCTCCACCAACACTGTTGTTGTGATGAGCTCTATTTAAATGAGCTGCCGGATCGGGGCAGGTTCCAGCCACACATGAGCACTGTCATTTTGGGGAACATGGAGGGCTGAAGGATTTTTGGATCGAGTCCTAAAAAGCTGGGAGTGATGGCCTCCTGAGCTGTGCAGAGGGCGACAGAGCTAGTTCCTGAAAGTTGAAAATCTCGTTTTCTTCCTTCTGAGCTTCTGTTCCAAGGCACCCAGAGGATTAGGAAGGAGATGCAGCTAGGAAGAGAGTCTCCTCTCTGAGGTCTCCCTCTCGCTGTTCAGTTTGGGAAAAATACTGCAGAGCCTTCGAGATAAACAGGAACAGGAGGAGTCAACCAAGCCCTTTCTTGCAGAAGCGTCTCAGGTGAGCTGGAGAAACGCAGCCCTGGCTGAGGATGCATCAGGGAAAGGAGGAGAGGACTCAGGCTGCTCCCTTTTCCCCACCCAGTACCCAGCTCCCCGAGGCTTAGGCCCTGTAGCCCAGCTGGCTGCAGCGTGCAGGGTGGGTGTTCCTGGGCACTTGGTAAGCACCATCCTCTGGGACCTGTGGTGGGCTCACCTGTCGCTCTTCTGACTTCTCCCCCAGGTGTTGCTCTAGTCACAGGGCAGCAGGCGCCACAGGTAAGCCTGCTGGCAGCCAGGGGCAGGAGCAGAATCAGCTTAGTATCGAAATCTGTCTTTCTAGCAGGGAGGGGGCATCTGGGGAGTGGGTGCAACATGTTTATTAAAGGTGATGCTGCTGCTCTGAGCTTTGGGGGGCTCATGTGGTGGGGGCCTTAGCTGATGCCCTGTACCCTGGGGCTGCCTTGGGTGGGAGAGCAGGAATGGTTAGTGAGGAGGGCCAGCCTGCCAGAGGATATAACTGGAGAGTTTTTTCCTCCTTGTATAACATGTGATAGAGGTATAGAGAGGTAGAATGTCTTACTTGTGGCTACAGATGTAATCAGGGACTGCTCAATGGTTTACAGGGACCTGTGGTTTTTTTAGCTATGTCCCCCCCTCTCTCTGGGCCTCTGTGTCACTGTCTTTATGGCGAGGGAATTGATTAGGTGAACAGTGGAAAAAGCTAGGTCTGGAAGCTAGGTTTGTGCAGCTTTGGTTCTACAGGTGAAAGCTGGCAGTAGAGCATCAGTCTTCTCCAGACGATGCCACTGCTCTGTTGGAGTCAGAGCGTGGGCCCCGGCTGCAAAGTTTCAGGGAGCCCTGGCCAAGAGCTTTAGAGTGACGGGCTTTTTTAACCCTCAGAGGGTTGCTTAGCACTGGGCTCAGGCTTATGTGCGTGTGCCTGTTGGGCCGGGCTGACCCACTGCTAGTTTTCTGAGACCTCTTTGGGCATGCTCGCCCATCCTGGCCCCATGCCCAGGTTGCCTTGGCACTGCCCTTCATATCTGAGGGTAGGCTACCCACTCTTGGTCCACCTTCCTTGCTGCCTTGCTAAGTTCCAGGCTTATCGCACTCTCTAGGCAGCAGCAGTGGTTGTAGTGCCAGATCTCAGGCTGCACCCTAGGTCTGCTCATGGGTCTTTCTGTGAAGCTGGGAGTTAGGGGAGGCAAATTGTGTCCTCCAGGGACCTGGGATCAGGACACCCTTCTGTCTGTTGGGCATCTGCCCTTTTCTCTTCTCTGCCAGAGGGGAAATACATAACAACTGCACTCAGAATCTTTCTTAACTTGTTGGAGCCTCTTTAAGACTGGTGACCCTGCCTTTCTCAGCTGCTGAGATACAGAGGCCAATCTATCAGGCTCAGCCACAGTGGGAAGGGGTACTCACTCTATGGCAGTGGTCCTCAAACTTGGTTGTACATTGTAATCAACCTGTAAAATTCCTGAGGAATTTTAAAAAATACTGCTACCTGGCTCCCACCTCCTGAAACTGATTTAATTGACATGGGCTGTGAACTGGACATCAGGATGTTTAAAAGTGTCTCATATGATTCAAATACATAACAGAGTTTGAGAACCACTCATCTACAGAATGAAACTGCCCCCAGATTTATTTTTCTAGGCAGAAAAAACTCTGTTTCATTTGCCTTTTCTCAAATATCATATTTCTTAAAACTATAAGCATCGCTGGGGCTGTCTCCCAGCTCTTCCTGGATTTCAAATTCAAAGCTGGGTCCAGATCATCTTTAGAGTTCGATCATTATTATGGAATATTTTACTTATAATCAAATTATTTAGTTAATTAAAAAGTTAAAATTACCTTGTTTGTTTACACTTGAGTTGACAGTGAAAAGTGAAAGTGTGGTCACTTTCTGTCCATGGAATTCTGTCCATGGAATTCTCTAGGCAAGAATACTGGATTGGATTGCCATTTCCTTCTCCAAACACTTGAATTAGAGAGGAGTATAGCGACATGGGCAGGGGTGAGTTTTAGAGGCAGACAGACTTGGGTTCCAGTTGTAGTTGTGTCTCTACTTTCTGGGATCTTCTGCAGGTGACAACTTCTTGAAGCCTCAGTCTATCCAACTCTTAAATGGGGATAGTGCCTACCTCTATTTGGTGAACTGACAGTTAAATAAACCTGTAAAGTGCCTAATATAGGGAGTGGTGGAAAAAGAATAATCTGCCTTACCCTCCCAGAGCCCAGAAGTGCTCACTCTTGTGACAGAGGGACTGAACAGCCTCAGTTTTCAGAGGGCCTCTGGTACCTGTGAGTTCTTCATTCTGGAAGCAGAAACACTATCCCCTTTGGGGATGGTTGTGTGGCTTTTGGGCCCTGGTCCTCCATTTCTTAGAACAGAGGGTCCTCTGTATGAAATAAAAGCTCAATGCTGTCGCTTGAAAAATTCAAGTAGAAAAATAAAAGCAATATATCTAAACAATATTTTATGTAATTTGTGATTTAAATAACTAAATTAATATTAAATATTATAAACTATTAAAAACTTAATATTAAATATTGTAAATTGATATTTGGTCATTTTATATATATGCACAGCTCTAGGAGTTCATGTATTCCAGTTGTCAAAAAAAGAACTTTGTTTTGGTATCCTCATTGAAAAATGGGGAATCTTCTTTAAAAAATAAGAAGCTCAAGGTTGACACAGCTTGATGGGGGTTAGGGAGGTTACGGACCTCCTGAGGGAAGATAAGAATTTCTGGGCAAAAGTTATGACACAAAGAGAGCCCGTGTCCTCCGTGTCTACTCTGGGCCCTACAGCTATCCTGGAACCTGGGTACCGCTGCCACTGCGGTTCTCCAGCTCTGCTATCAGCTGCAGCAGCCCCTCTTCAGATGGGAGGAGCTCTTCGGTCCAGGCCTCCCTCAGCCAGGCCTGACTTACTGGCAAGGGTGGTCTGTCTCTTCCTATCTTGCCCAGGGGAATTTATTTCTGAAGCGTAGTTGCAGAGGAGGAGGGTTGAGAAATCCGTGTGTGTGTGTGTGAGTCACGCTCAGTCATGTCTGACTCTTTGTGCTTCTATGGATTGTAGCCCATCAGGCTACTCTGTCTATGAGATTCTCCAGGCAAGAATACTGGAGTGGGTTGCCATTCTCTTCTCCAGAGGGATCTTCCCAATCCAGGGATTGAACCCAGGTCTCCTGCATTGCAGGCAGATTCTTTACTGTCTGATCTACCAGGGAAGCCTGGTAATCCGTACTTCCCTGCTGTTCCCATTTCTCTCACTTAAGGATGTAGACAGTGTGATTCAGAGAAAAGGGGTCACTGATTTCAAGTTGCACAGTTAGTGACAGTCTTGAACCTGGAAACTATATCTCCCAATTCGCAGCCTTTCCCAAGGCCCACACCTCTGCTCTGAATCAGACCTTGTTCCTTTATTTTCCTGGGCTGGTTTTTTCCACCACCCAGAAAACTTCCAGATGGCTTTTTTCGACTTTCATTGGCTGTGAGTGCAAGGAATACACATGGAATACTCAAACTGGAAAGAAACATAATTGTTGAATATGCTCAAAATCATGCAATATTTTTTAGTATCAATTGTGGATTATTTTTGTATGTAGACATATGAGCAGATAGTTAAAATGCAATGTGATATATGTTATATTAGAGGGATGTTCAGGGTACTGTGGGAACCCTGAAGAGGGAATAATTAATTCTTCCTAAGGGAAATCAACCTTGCTTCTCAAAGCTAGAGCATTTGAACCAATTTGGAAGGATGAATAGGAAGGAGTTTATCTGAAAAGGAGTGGGGTAGCAAGGAAGAGTATTTTAGGGAGAGGGAACAAACACTTTCACAAACACAAGAGTTTTGCAAAGATTTGGTGCATTTAGGGGATAGCAGAGGTATTTGGCATGGCAAGGACATAGGATGTGTGGCACGTGAAGCTAGAGATGAGACTAGAAAGAGTTGAAGCCAGTGTGGACAGGGCCTTGAGCCACAAGCTAAGGATTTTGGCCTTTGGGGCCATGTGAGGTACAGGATGTGTGATGAGGCCTTGTCTCATCTATTCAGTTATTTCTCTTTTTCTCATCATGCTAATGAGACTGTGTTACTATGACTAATGTTTGAGCATCTGCTACCGGGGAGTTGAAAGCCTTATGGAAATTATTTTCAACAACTAGAACAGCGTTTCTGACCTGGGGGGAAATGAGGAGGGTCTTCCCTGACCAGCCAAGTGGAAGGGAGGGGCAGTTGCATGATGCCCCTGGATGATGCCCCCTGTGCCAAACGTCCTTCCCACGTCTGTTGACGGGCAGAAGAGTAGCTAGGATTCTGCAGATCCAGCTCTGTCGTTAAAGTCCGTGGCTCTGCAGAGGCTAAGGGGGGGTTTTGGTTTTTTTGGGTTTTTTTGGCAGGGAGGAGTGGTAGGTGAGGAGAAGAGTGGTAGTAAACTATTATTTTGCATGATTTTGTAGATTTAATTTTTCCAGGATATATCAGTTACCTTTTGCTGCGTCGAAAGCCACTCCAAATCTTAGCGGTTAAGACAATAACAAAGCTTTATTTATGAATCTGCAGTCTGAGAGTTTGGGCTGGGATACTCTGGGTGGTTCTGCTGGGCTGTGCTGGGCCTGCTAATCTCTGCTGTGCTTACCCATGTCTGTGTTCAGTTGGCGGGTCAGTTGGGGCTCCCTGGCTTGTTTTGGCTTCAGGTGGCTTACCTGAGACAACTATGGCCTCTCTGCACATGGTTTCTTATCTCCCAGCTGTCTAACCTGTTGTTCATGTGGCAGTATTCGAGTTCTGAGAGGGAGAGCAGAATCATAGAAAGCCACTTGAGGTCTAGGCTTTGAACTTATTCACTGTCATTTTTGCTGCATTCTGATGGCCAAAGCAGGTCATGAGGGCAGCCTAGCTTCAAAGGAGAGCGAATAGACTACACTTTTTTTTGAAGACTCCACTTTTAATGGATAGGATTGCAAGGGCATGGACACAAGAAGGGGAAGAATTTGTGGCCACTTTTTCAGTCTCTCAGATTATCTGACTTTCATCACATGCGAGAGTTGATAATTAAGGTTATTGACTTACCATGAATGGGATATGAGAAATCTTTTGAATTCAAAGTCAGCATTCATGGAGGATTATGTGAATTCTCAAGTATTGTTTAGTTCAGTCCTCACAGCAACTCATGTTTTCCCTTTCTATTTTGCATATGAAGAAACTGGTGTACCGAGGGGTTAAATGAGATTAAGTGACTTGCCCAGCCAAGGTCGCTGGGTGGTAAACCTGGTGTTTGGACTTGTTTGTCTGCCTGCAACTCTAGAGCAACTGCCATTGTGTCGTTTTGGTGATATGAGACAGAGAAGACCGTGGTGTTCTTGCTACATCACTGGCAGAGCCAGCCCCTTTCCAGGTTGTCCTCATCCCTGGGCACAGGCACCTGGCCCTCAGGAGCTCTCTCCTTGCCCTCAGTGGGCCAAGCACTTACGGAGTGGACCTGAAGTACTGCAGTCTTCAGGGTGGCAGTGTCATACTGCTTATATAGTTCAGGAACCCACCATGCTGACGAATGTGTTGGAGACTGCTGCATTTCTCTGGAGAGAGGGAGGTAGGACAAGATGTTTGTGTTCAGGGGTGAAAATACATATATGGGGTGCACCCAGCGTGGACTGTGTGGAGAAGGCGCAGCAAAAGCTGTTTGAGCTGCAGGGGCAGACCAGTTGGTCTTGGTTGTTACAAGAGAAGAGTATCTCCTAGGTGAGCGGGCAGGCAGTACTTGCCTTTCTCTGGCTAGAACTTTCTGAAAGCTCTAGTTTTGAAATCTCTAAAGAAATTCTCCTACACAGTTATATAAATGGCTGGAGCTGTGCCCTGGGCTAAACTGACTGCTTTGAACTTAGCCAGTAGTGGGAACTGGGCTCTCAGGGTGGGAGCAGCAGGAAGGCACCTGATTATCACAACTGGAGCAGGGTTGGGCCTCTATTTTGTAGGAAGGAAAGAGCTGTAGGATCAGGCAAAGTTGAGGATGTGGAGAGGTCTGTAGGGCAGGCCCCTAATAGGTTGGCCATGTCCAGAGTACCCTGATGGTAAGTGCAGGCTGTGGCATCAAACATACTTCATTTTGGCACAGATGGTGTTGGTACATATCTGGGTGTTGTATATTAGAAAGCCTTGTGTCTAGGTCTTATGTATAATCTGCCATGTTGCCCTGACTGTGCTATCTTTACCCTCTTCTCCCAGAGCTCATCTCCTGTCCTGGGTGTGAGTGAGTATACATCACCAGGGATGTAACTGAACATTTTCTGCTGCAGTGCTTTTCTTCTGGGCAATCCAAGATGGTGAGGGTAAGTCAGGACAAGCAAAGAAGCAGCTAATCCTTTTCAGAAATCTGTGCGACCCTGTCCATAAGTCTGTCTGTCCACCCATCACTCTATCTTACTTGTTACCCTTCCACCAGTTTACCTAATCATCCATCCATCCATCCATCATTCTATCCAGAAGAGAATCAAAATGTTTCAGTTGGGGAAGCAAAATGAGTGTGTTTTTTTTCTCTCTTACAGCTTTTACTGGAAATTATGACTACTAAGCTTTTATTCCCTCCACCGTCCCAATACTCGAGTTGAAACTCATTCACCAGCCTGGGTTAGATGGGTTCACCAGTTTTGCTTGTATTTAACAACTAATACCTTTTCCCTGAGTTTCTGAAATTTCACACCACTTACTGACTAGTATCCCTTCTCATTCTTTCTCCACTGGGGTATCCTTGCCACTACATTTTATTCATTTGCCATTTTACTTACTTGCTCCTGTATTACATTCTTACTGAATGTCTGCCATATATGCCAGGGCCTGTTCTGAGTACTAGGAAGACAGAGACCCATGTATCTACCCTCAAGGAATTAATAGTTTCGTTAGTAAGACCTACATTTCTCATCTTTCCTTTTTCTTGCTGTGGGTTTGTCAGATCCCAGGGTGAGGACAAAGCTGTCAGAATCCACGTCAGTTTGGTGGCCTGTGTTATTCAGCACAGATAGGCTAATTTTTTAGAAATCTTCTTTTCATCTCTCATATCAGCCCTCCATGATATTTCTGACCAAATGAATGAACATTTGTACCAGGAGAAGGCCAGAGATTCTTGGTCCTGGCAAGCCCCAGTAGTGGAAACACAGCTCTGAGAGCTGGTCTGTCGTACTCTTTCCTGGCTGTTTATCATCACCTTTTTGTGCACTCATACAGCTACGGTTTCTTCTTCTCCGTAGCATGTTGAAATTTTTGCTTTGGCCTGTGCTTTACATTGTCCTCCCTTGTCTGCCTGGTGAACTTCTACTTGTCTTTCAGTATCCAACTCAAATGTCACCTCGTTATGGAGGACCTTTCCTAGCCTCTCCTAGTTGGAACTCCTGGAAACCTTGCTTTGCTTCCTTAGCACTTGGTGCATCATTTCATCACAGCATAACCCACTGAGTATTTGCCACACTGTCCAGGCTGTGTACCTTGAGAGCAGAACCTTGCCTTATTTATCTGCATATCCTCAGCTGCAACACAGGATTTGTGTGAATAGGCCTTGAGGCCACTGCTCTTAGTCACATGCTTTCCTTCACGTGTCCCTACATGTCCCTCCCAGGCAGTTCTCCAGAATGGACTGTACTCCAAAATAGTGGAGGAACAGCTCTGTGGGTCCCCAGTCCCTAGCGTGTTTACCACTCATCAAAGCAGGTCCAAATGATGAAGACACTGTCAGTAATTCCAGAACTCTCTACTCCTAGAACTGCTCGGAGTGCAAGGAGAAGAGGGCAGCTCACATCCTCTGTACCTACTGCAACCGCTGGCTTTGCAGCTCCTGCACGGAGGAGCACCGGCATGGTCCGGCCCCTGGGGGCCCACTCTTTTCCCGGACCCAGAAGGGATCTCCAGGTATCACTCCCTCCCCTCCACTAGCTCACATACCTCCCACCCCCATCCCCACCCCCCGCCCCGTAAGTAGTACCAAACCACAAAATCTTTGGAGAAGAGCTCTCTGCCCTTGTTTCCCTGCTGGGGGTGAGAGTAGGGGTGGTCTCAGAGCCTTTCCGAAAGAAAAGCTGTTTCCTCCAGAGTCACAGCACGGTGTGCCTTCACTCCAGGCTCTCCCTGTTGCCAGGCCAGGGCAGGGGGCGCATGGGGAGTAGGTGACTGTGAGTGAGATGGTGCAGGGAGGAAAAGTTTTAAATTACTGTGGCAGCTAATTGAGTTCCCTGTCTTTCACCTCTGTTTAGAGCAATCTGACCCTACTTCTGTTTAGTTACTTGATTAATTTAGCATCCAGGATCAGGGTTTGTCCATTTATCCATCCAGCACCATCTGTTTTAAGTGACAATCTTCTTCAAAGTCTTTTCTCAAGGCCCTTGAACTGTGGGAAAGGTTTTACCTTCGTCAGACAGGAACCAAAGTTTATGATCCATGTAATCTGATCTGGGTAGCTGGTTTCAGCCTCAGTCTGGATTGGGCAGCTGTTTCAGCCCCACCGTAGCAGAATCCTGGCCAATGAGGAGGTGTAGGTTAAGTTCTGAAGGACTCACTATTCTGCAGGAGATCCATGTGCAGCAAGTAGCAGGTACCTTCCTCAGGCTCAGCAGATGGTGAGATGCCTGGGGCTTGGTGGTTATTTCTGGACAACTGTGCAGATCTGGCCAGTGTAAGCCCACCTTCCTCATTGTGTTCCTGGAACCTAATTGGCCCAGAGAGAGGGTCACTTTTGCACCACCTTCCCTGTAGCTCGGGGTCTTCCCTGTGTCCATAGAAGGCTGAGGGTGCTCAGTGGAGCTAACTTAAGAGGTCTTCCTGAGCAAGACATGCCCACTTTCTCCATCTTCTCTGGCAGGAGTGAATGGTGGTTCTGGAGACTTCGCCTTGTACTGTCCTCTACACACGCAGGAAATTCTCAAGCTGTTTTGCGAGACCTGTGATGTGCTTACTTGCCATAGCTGCCTCATGGTGGAACACAAAGAGCACAGGTCAGGCAGGGTGGCTGCCCAAGGGGACTTGGGAGGGCTCTGGACTCTCTACCTGTGAGAGTGCTGGGTTCCCAGTGCATGGAAATCCTCTCCCTGCTTAAGCCAGCCTTCAGTCCCCAGGCTGGGCTGAAGGTTTTCTCTGTTCTGTTGTGTGGGGCTTCTCTGTAGAAGCCCTGAGGGCTAAGAGTCTCTGACTCCCTAGATGTAACCCCAGCCTCCCTGCACTGGGCCTGACTGAGGCAATGCATTGCGGGGATTCTTGCTTAGCAGGCATGCTCAGAATAAGACTTAGTCTTCCTCATTTTTTTTCTCTGCCTCCTCCTCTAGGTGCAGACATCTTGAAGAAGTTTTGCAAAACCAGAGGATGCTTCTGGAAAGTGTGACTACGCAGGTGGCCCATAAGAAATCCAGTCTACAGACATCTGCAAAGCAAATTGAGGACAGGTAGCATCAGCGAGCCCCTTGCCTACACTGGAAATGCTCTGCTCCCTCTCACCCTGGGTCCCAGGACCAGGATGGAGTGGACATGCAGATACTGGCATACGTCCCAGAAGGCACATGTCCTGGTCTTAGAGGTCTCAGGGCCAGGGAGGGGGTTTCGGGGCATCTCTTGGTGAATGGAGCCAAGCTAGGTGAGGATGATCACAGTGGACCTGGGCTAAAGTGCCTGCCTTCTGAACATGACCATGAACTGACCAAAGGTAGGTGCTTAAGAACAAGGGCACAGAGCAGATACTGGAGAAGAGAGGGCTGTTTATTATGTGAGTACAAGTCAGTGGCAATCTATCCTTTATCACTCCTTTCCAAATGTTTTCCTTATACATCTATACATGATATGAAATCATCAATATTTTGTGTAGAAAGAGAAATAAGCAGGTACAGAGAGAGGATCACATGGCAGGCATTGGATTGGGCATCATGCATGTATCATTTTGATCAGTTCTTTCTTTGAGTCAGGGGTTATCTCCATTCTACTGATGAGGAGGGTAAGATTCAGAGAGATTAGGTGACTTATCTGAGATCACATAGCTAGTCAGAGACTGAGCTGGGTTTGGAAGCTAGGTCTGTGGTGGCTTCAAAGCCTCTTTTTTAATTTTTAAAAAATGGTTTTATTGAGATATAATTTATATACCATAAAATTGCCCTTTTGAAATGTGCAATTCAGTGGGTTTTTTTTTTTAGCATATTCATAGAGTTGTACAATCATTATTATGATGTGAAAGTCACTCAGTTGTGTCTACCTCTTTGTGATCCCATGGACTATAGTCCTCCAGGCTTCTCTGTCCATGGGATTCTCCAGGCAAGAATACTGGAGTGGGTTGCCATTCCCTTCTCCAGGGGATCTTCCCAATCCAAGGATCGAATCTGAGTCCCCTGCATTGCAGGTGGATATTTTACCAACTGAGCCATCAGGGAAGCCCTGGTGAATTGTACATTTTAAAAGGGCAATTTTATATTTTTTATATAATTTTTATATATAGATATTAAAAATATGATTTTTATACCATAAAATTTCCTTCATAAAATGTACAGTTCAGTGGGTTTTTTTTTAGCATATTCATAGAGTTGTGCAACGATTATAACTGTCTACTTTTAAAATATCATTTTTATCACCCTAAAAAGAAACCCATACACATTAGCAGCGACTCCCTATTCACCCTGCAGCATCCCCAGCCCTTGACAACCATTAGTCTACTTTCTGTCTCTACCTAGGCTCTTTTCACCGCATGACGCTGTTTAGTAGAGCATTCCCCCTCTTAATGAAATAAGAAATTACATGAAGTCGGACCTGTGTGCACTCTCTCTGTCCTGCCTCTGGTGCTGTGTGAACCGATGAGCTATTGACTTGACCTGGGGATGGACCTGTCGTTTGTTGAGAGAAAAATGAGTTGAACTTCGGGCCATTGGCCCACTTAGATCAAGTGGGCTGGATTGTACAAACGGCAGGATGGATGGTGGAGGAAGGTTCTTATTTCTTTACATTTGGTGCCTGCTGGTCCCTGATTTCAGTAGAAAGTGTCCCCATTGTAGGCTCTTACGTTTGCTGTCTGAAGGCTGTTGTAGGCCTGGAGGAAAAGGCTCACCATGCTGTTTCCTCCTGTTGTTTGCAGGATTTTTGAGGTGAAGCACCAGCACAGGAAGGTGGAAAACCAGATCAAAATGGCCAAGATGGTTCTGATGAATGAACTGAACAAACAGGCCAATGGACTCATAGAGGAGCTGGAGGTATATGTGAACAGATGGTTAGGTTCTGTACTCTCCTTGGGGCAGAAACCAGGCACATATCAAATATGTCTCATGGCTCAGAGATGCCTGGGCTAGAATTCAGATGTGCAATTTCCATAGCTCTCTGCTACTCCCTGTATCTTAAAATGTCCTGTCTAATTTTGGGAAGTTGGCTCATTAAGGGCTTAGAAAATCAGATCAAACTCCCATTAATGCTGTGGCAGTAAGGCAACTGCCTTCCTGGCCTTTGCAGGTTTATGGCCTTGAAAGAGTCATGAAACGAGCTATGCCCAAGAAATCTAGACATTCATTTCCTCAGTCATTTTTCACTTATTCTTCTTTGCACTGTAAAATCTACCTTCCCTTTCTCTCTCCCTCCCTCCATCCCTCAGCAGCCATGTCCTCCTCTCAGGGGTGCAGTTTCATCTGATTCCATTTGTGTTTACACTGATGCACACAGGGCACTAGACTTCTCAAGCATGTGGTCTGCAGTCCAAGAATAGGATCAGGGACTCTGTCTTCTCTCTCTGTACCCAGGGCATCACTAATGAGAGGAAGCGGAAGCTGGAACAGCAGTTACAGAGCATCATGGTTCTCAACCGCCAGTTTGAGCATGTGCAGAATTTCATTAACTGGGCTGTCTGCAGCAAAACCAGCATCCCTTTCCTTTTCAGCAAAGAGCTGGTAAGAAGAACTCCAACTCCTCAATCACTGACTTTGGGTTAGTAAGTGAAAACCATCTTTTACCAAACCTCACCGTGCAAAGGACCCAGGTGCTGGAATAGACCTACCTTCCTCCAGGCAACTCAGCTAGGAGATTCTGTAGTTCTGTCTCAGGTCATGGATCCAGACGTTAATACTAGAAGTGTGTTGGACCTTCCCTAGGAAGTTGGGTTTAAATGGGGCCTAAGAGGAAAGGAGGAGTGGAGGATGACATTGAGGTGTTGGGCTTAAGAGATTGGTGATGCCCAGGAAAAGGAACAGAACTTTTGAAAGAGTTGATGAGGTTTGTATTTGGATATGTCGACTCTAAGGGGCCTGTAAGGGCATCTAAAGGGAGCTGTCCCAAATCTGTTTTGATAGATGGGTCTGGAAGTCAGAAGAAAAGTCAGGGTTAGAGAGAGAGAGAAAAAGATGTGTGAGTCTCTGGGATTTGGGTGGTATTGGAAAAGTGTGTGAAGAAAGAAGAAAATAACAGATCTGGAACCCCAGGAAATGTCCTAGTTCTCAGCACAGTCAGAGGAGGGAAATGAGTGAAGGAGATGAGAGGCAACCATCAGAAGTCAGCAGAGAATAAGAGTGTGGTACACAAAACTTAACAGAGAGCTTCAAATTTTTAAGTGATCAATGTTATCATTGCTAAATAGGTGATAGAGGATGAGTAGTGAAGAGAAATCTCAGAATCAGGAGGCCCATGGTATAACCTTTGAAAGACACCCCAACAGCTTTTCTCTCCAGCAAAGTAGAAAGGTCAAAAGCTAGAATGAGGGATTGAGGATGGGAGGTGAGGAAGTAGAGGAATTAGTGAAAAGCAGAGAAATAAGGTAACTTGAGGAGGAGACAGGGTTGGGGATACTTTTTTAAAATAAGGAAAACATTTGCACATGTTTATTTGGGAGAAGAAGTTGAAGATAGAAGCGATGTGTGGTAGAGGGAGCATACTGGGAAAGCAGGAGGAAGTGGGATCTAGAGTGAAATGGTTGACTTTAAACAAGAGGTGCTTCTTTTCTCTGAGATTGAAGGATGGGAAGATGTCAGTATAATATAGTTAAGTCTGGAGATAGGAGGGATACAAGTTTGAGGGAATTTGCCTTCACCCTCTATGAAGTAAGCAGTGATAATCAGAGGATTAGACATTGGGTAAATGATGTTCAGGAGAGAAGTAAAGATTTTAAATAGTCATTAAGGACCATGGAGGGACTTCCCTGTTGGCTCAGATGGTAAAGCGTCTGCCTACAATGTGGGAGACCCGGGTTCAATCCCTACGTTGGGAAGATCTCCTGGAGAAGGAAATGACAACCCACTCCAGTATTCTTGCCTGGAAAATCCATGGACGGTGGAACCTGGTAGGCTACAGTCCAAGGGGTCGCAAAGAGTCGGACCTGACCGAGCAACTTCACTTTCACTTTCAAGGACCACGGAAGAGGAAACTGACAAGAAAAGAAGGGACTGAGGGGGGCCCTGAGCATAATGATCAGTGAGGCGACCCCACGTAACATAGCTTTGGGGTGGCTGGGTTGATGCAAGGGCAGGCACTGATGGGAAGGGAATTAGGGCACTAGTGATGTTGTTACTTAAAGCAGTGGAAAACTAGGATGGCCAGCTGGGCTGAGGGAGCAGGGCTTGGAGATCAATGAGGTGGAAGAGCATGCTCAGGAAGAGCAAGAACTATTCTGATCAGGGAGTAGGTTTTTGGAGTTTAAGGTCTCATAGGTAGAATGGCTCTAGATGGTGAAAATGGTCTAGGTCTGGTGACTGAACTGAAAAGAGAAGTGGAGGTGGTTTACATTAAAGAGCTCAAGGAAGTAAGAGGCTAAAACATTGATTACGACATTGGTTAATTAGATGTTAGCAGGGTAGTTGGATACTTGCCAAAGTCCTAGATAAATAGGAGAGTTTTAGTAATAGGAGATGGAGAAGGCAATGGCAACCCACTCCAGTACTCTTGCCTAGAAAATCCCACGGATGGAGGAGCCTGGTAGGCTGTAGTCCATGGGGTCGCTACTAGTTGGACACGACTGAGCAACTTGACTTTCACTTTTCACTTTCATGCATTGGAGAAGGAAATGGCAACCCACTCCAGTGTTCTTGCCTGGAGAATTCCAGGGACAGGGGAGCCTGGTGGGCTGCCGTCTATGGGGTCGCACAGAGTCAGACACGACTGAAGCGACTTAGCAGCAGCAGCAGTAATAGGAGATAGATGAAAAGGATGAGGAAAGAAGAGGGCGATTAACTAGGATGGAAGGGAGTTTTACAAGTGGGTGGAAGGACAGCTCTGGGGAACTCAGAGAGTGTCTGCCCCCATGGACTTTCCAGTTGAGATTATGGTAGAATGAAGGGAGCACTCTTGAGAGGGTGCTGTCAGATGATATCCTGAGGAAGAATTAAACTCAGCTGAGGCCTGGAAGAGATAAGAATGTAGGCATTCCAAAAGCCTCGATAAGAGGAAGGGGATCAGTAGGGGCAGAGGGAGGGGAGGAATGTCAAGATACTAAGGTGTAAGGAAATGAGGGAGCACACTGGGGAGGACCACAGGCTAAACAGCCCTGACTCTGGGCCTTCAGCCTGTCCAATGAGTGAGGGAGAGGGAGTTCTCACTCTGGCACAAAATGCCCAAAGAAATGACCTTTGGTCATTGCTGTTGTCAGATTGTGTTTCAGATGCAGCGATTGCTGGAGACAAATTGTAACACAGACCCTGGCTCCCCTTGGAGCATCAGATTCACTTGGGAGCCTAACTTCTGGACCAAGCAGCTGGCTTCCCTCGGTGAGCCCAGGGCCTACTCTATGGGCCTTTGCATGATTGCTAAGAACACATTTAGACCATCTGCTTAACTCACTGGGTAGATCAGCATATGCCCAAGAGAAAGTGCACCCTGAGACTGCCAGTGGTCATGGAGTCATTCAGCAAACCTTTTCCTGGAGATGATGATGGTGGGGTTGGGGTGGGAGGGGGAGAGCTGACAGCTTAAATAGCAGTGGCAGTATAGGACTTTTGTAAGAGGACCAGTTGAAATCTGAGTTTCCTATTTCACATGAACGTCCCTGTTCTGCTGGTTTCATTGCTAGAAGAGGAGACAAGACAGTGGTCCTGCTCTCCAGAATGCTGTATGCCAGTGCAGGTGGACCTGTGTCTCCGAATACAAGGGCATACATGTGTGTGGGCACAGAGATACTTCAGCGACACAGAGAGAGGCAGACAGGCAATGGCACACACGTCTTTTGGAGTTGAGATGTTAGAAGATAATTCATGACCTTGCACATTTTTCTTCCCTGCTGCAATAACTTGCTGGCATTCAATATTTAGGCAGAATGTAGACAATTTGAAGTTGTGCCTGTGCTGACAACCTAATGGTAGGTTTGTTAAACTAATGGCCAACTGCTGCCTTTATCTGGACTGTTATTCTCATTGAAAGTGTTCTGAACTTGACAAAATAATAAATGGATATTTAGGTTTATTTTCTGCTTCCCTTTCCCTTTTGATACAATTCCACAGACCTTTGGTGAGCACCTGCTCTGAGTCAGGCCCTCCACTAAGTGACCAAAGGTGACCACCTGCCCTCAGGACACTACGTTTTCCCCTACATAAGCCTCAGAGGACCTGAAGAAGCCATTAGACTGAAACAGCAATAGCATCATCTTCTCATGTATGAGGGCCTAGGGTCCTCAGACATCAGCACTGACGCTTGGCACTGACCTGGGGATGGAGCTTCTCCACTCTCCTCCACCCTGCTTGCCCAACATCTAGTTCTCCAGAACTGTATTTGAGGACTTACCCATTTGTCCTGGGGACGAATCTCCTTTGCTACTTTTTAGTACACTCCCTCTTCTCCCCCCAGTGTTGATAGTTTTGGTCTGAGTCTTCCTTGGGCTATTCTGTTAAAAAAGCAGTAGGTACTCTGTGAGGGAGCCCATGGTTTCCCTAGTGGGATACAAACAGAGTCAGGACTGAGCCTCTGGTAAGAGCTGAGCTGATTCCTCAAATGTCCCAGGCCCCCAGCACAGGTCTATATAGTTTCTATTGCTGATATCATTCTAGACTGAGTCTTGGGGGTTAGGGATTGAATTTCTTAATCTCTGCCTCTGGTACAAGGTTGTTGAATGATATCCTTTGGCCCTGGAAGAGGGAGGTAGCAGGAGTAGGGGCAACAACTGCAGATCACCTTTGGAAACACTCTCTATTCTGAATTTTTAGGCTGTATAACTACTGAGGGTGGACAGCTGTCCCGGGCAGATACTCCTGCTTATGGAGGCTTACAGGGACCATCATCTTTTTACCAAAGCCACCAGTCCCCAGTGGCTCAGCAAGAGACTCTCAGCCATCCCTCGCACAAGTTCCAGTCTCCAGCAATCTGTTCCTCCTCCGTGTGCTGCTCCCACTGCTCCCCAGTCTCACCCTCCCTCAAAGGCCAGGTCCCCCCACCCAGCATACACCCAGTGCACAGCTTTAGGCAGCCCCCCGAGATGGTACCCCAACAGCTGGGCTCCCTGCAGTGCTCCACGCTGCTGCCCAGGGAGAAGGAACTGCCCTGCAATCCTCACCCGCCAAAGCTGCTTCAGCCCTGGCTGGAAACCCAGCCCCCGGCCGAGCCGGAGAGCACACCCCAGCGGCTGGGGCAGCAGCTGACTTCACAGCCCGTGTGCATCGTTCCCCCACAGGATGTTCAGCAAGGAGCCCATGCCCCGCCCACCCTGCAGACACCCTCCATCCAGGTGCAGTTTGGCCACCACCAGAAGCTGAAGCTCAGCCACTTTCAGCCACCGCCACAGCAGCAGCTGCCACTTCCGCCCCCTCCGCCCCCTCCACCCCAACAGCAGCCACCCCCGCCTCTCCCTCCATCCCAGCAGCTGGCCTCTAGTCAGCACGAGAGCCCCCCGGGGCCCGCCTGTTCCCAGAACATGGACATAATGCACCACAAGTTTGAGCTGGAGGAAATGCAGAAGGACCTGGAGCTTCTCCTTCAGGCTCAACAGCCCAGCCTGCAGCTGAGTCAGACCAAATCACCTCAGCATCTACAGCAAACCATCGTGGGGCAGATCAATTACATTGTGAGGCAGCCGGCGCCCGTCCAGTCCCAGAGCCAAGAGGACACTGTGCAGGTGAGGTCAGGGTGGTACCACCTCCCTAGATTCTCCCTAAAGAGCGTCAGGGACACAGCCTCCCCCTCACAGGGTGGCACAGGAACAGTTTCTTCATCTTAAGCTGGCCTTGAACCCAGCCATCCCAATTCAAGACTGCCCTGGACTCCACCTTCCATCTCAGGAAGGCTCCAGAGAACACAGTACTTAGCTCCAACACAGATCCAGGCTCAATCCTGTCCAGAGTGGCCTGGCTTAGTCCTGTCCTTCTGGGTGACACTAGGGACTATGTCCATTAATGGAACTTCCTGAGCTGTGCTGGACTCCAGTCAGTGCAGGGCAGAAGGGAGGCTGTCTCTTACCTTTGTAACCTCACTTCCTTTACTGTAACTTATGAATTCCAGCTGGGGGAAGGGGAGAGCTTAAGCAGATCATTTGCCTAGAAATCATACAACGTTGGGGGCTTCCCAGGTGGCACTAGTGGCAAAGAGCCCTCCTGCCAATGCAGGAGGCAAACGAGACAAGAGTTCGATCCCTGAGTTGGGAAGATACCCTGGAGGAGGGCATGACAAACCACTCCAGTGTTCTTGACTGGAGAATCACATGGACAGAGGAGCCTGGCAGTCCGTGGTTCACAGGGTTGCAGAGAGTCGGACACGACCGAAGCGCACATGGATGCTCGTAAAACGTCGAGTGGTAGTGCCAAGACTTGCGTCCATGCCAGCTGACTCTGAATTGCCACAGAGGAGGCCTTGTTCTCTCCCTAGGAGGATGACTAAGGCTGCTCTTCTCTTTTCTCAGCTAAAAGCCAATTGGAGAGGTGCAGTTTGTACCTCTGGGATCTTTGCAGTACTCCACATCTTCATTCTTAATTCTTGCTTTTCTTGGTTTCCAGCAGCTTCCTGTTCCAGACCCTTCCTCCTCCCCTTTCACTTTTTTCATAGTGAAATATATATAACCACATTTATACCTTCAAAGCAGCTCTATAGACTTTTACTTTATTACAAAATCTAAGGCTTCACATTTATGCTTCTGCACTGACAACTTCAATTTTATTTATTTTTATTTATTTATTTGGCTGTGCAGCATAGCATGTAGGATCTTAGTTCCCCAACCAGGGATGGAACCCGTGTCTCCTGCAATGGAAGGCCAGTTTCTTAACCCCTGGACCACCAGGGAAGTCCCTAAGCACTGACTTCAGATCATGCTTTGAATGTCTGCCTCTGAGGCTCAGTTCCTTACAGAGAATAACTCTTATGATGGCAGAGAAGGGTCTAGGGTTTATAGAGGACCACAGCTCTATAAATGTAAGTCAAAACTGTTGTGATTGCTTAGGTAACTATGACAAAGTTAGCTCATGATTCTTGGTTTGACTTCTATTCTAAGATGTCATATTAGGAACAGCTTAGATAAGAGTATCTTCCTGAAAAGATTTCAGGCCATCTGCAGTGTGTAGGTGGTGGGCAGTGCAGGTGGGCCTCAGCCTTTACCACTGCTGCTACTCTTTGCGGGAAATGAAAGTCACTCAGTTGTGTCTGACTCTTGTGACCCCATGGACTGTAGCCCGCCCAGGGTCCTCTTTGTATGGAATTTTCCAGGCAAGAATACTGGAGTGGGTTTCCATTTCAGGACGCACCCAAGTTCTTATTTTCTCCTCCAGGCTGCGGATGAGCCCCCAGCATCTGAAGGCCCAAAGCCGCCGACTCTCCCCCTTGACAAGAATACTGCTGCTAACTTGCCCCAGGCATCTGGGGAGGAAACCCCTCACAGTGTCCCCGCATTGGACAGCGCCATCCAGCACTCCTCTCCTAATGTGGTGAGAAAGGTACAATTGGAGCCTGCTTTCCCTGATCATATGGGACCCACTGCCAGTCAAGACCCCAGGGACCTGGCTGAGGATGTCTGGGCTGGGGGAGGAGTGTCCCTGTTCCATCCCTGGATGTTACACAGCCCTGACTCATGCCTTTTGTCCTAGTGAGTGAGCAAGGTCCTCCTCCACCCCATTGGCACTCCCCCACACTTAAATTGGGAGCAGCTGGGCTTCATTTCGAGAGGAAGGGGAAAGGGAAGGAAAGCCAGTTTGTTGAACACTGACTGTGTACCTAGAACCGTGCTTGGTGCTCCGCAGGGTGACTTCACTTAACCTTCCCAATAGTTCTGTGAGGTGGGGATCCCAATTTTATAGCTAAGGCAACTCAGATCCAGGGGCCTACAGCTAATAGAGAAAAGGGGCTAAGGTTTATGTAAAATGAGAATCACAGCCTGAGCTTTTTCCTCTCTGCAATGAATGACAATGGGGAAAGTATTTTATGTGGTCCCACGATCCAGAGTTGGCTGGCTTTAGAATTTGAATTAATGGAATTCTGTGGGTGAGTGGCCTACAGAGATGACCTGCAGAGGTGGCTGACCATCTGAGGGCACTGGGATGTTTTGAAGATAAGCTAGCAAAGCTCTTCCTGTCTGTCCACCTGTCTGCTTGGTGGACGGTTCATGGCAATAACCCAGAATCTTACAGCTCCTGGTTGTCCTACTCTCAGTCCTGTCTTTCATCTCTGCCCCGGTCATCCTCCTAGCTGGAACCGCAGTGCTGTGCCTTCCCACCAGCCCTCCATGTGTCCCTTGGCCCTGTTCCCCTTATTCTGTCCCTTTTCTGGTCTCATCCCCTCAACCCTCCTGGTACTTCCTCTCAGCCCTGTGCCAGGAGCTCTGCCAGCTATTCTGTACCCTTCTAGCCTGCACTCTCAGCCCTGCAGCATCCCTTGGGCTCTACAGTCCCAGTTTCGCTAGTGGTTCTTTGTACCTACTACCCCTCATCATGTTTCTCCCAGCAGCACCATTGCCATAGATCAGTCTACCTCAGTGATGCCTGAGAAGAGAATTTTGAAAAGTAAGAGACAGCAAATTTGCACTGTTACCTTAGAAATCCCTTGAAGTCTGGTACTAAAGGTCTTTAGTTTGTGCCTAGCCTGCCCTATCCTTTTGAAAATGGTTTGGCTTAGAGGCCCAAAAGATGCTGTACATTGGACCTGTGTGCTCTTAGCAGTTTACATTCTTACACCTGAGGTAGATACCTGTCTGTTCAACCATCCGTCTATCTACCCATTTACCTATTTACTCAGTGATCAAAAAACATGTTAACCTCTTGTCATGTGCCTGCCATTTTTATAGGTGTCAGGAACACACTGGTGAATAAGCAGTCTCACTTTGTACCTTATAGTCTAGTGGGAGGGAGAGGTAAACAAGCAGCAACAATGAAGTATGATTAAGTGCTGTGATAGTCAGTGGGGTGTATATAAAGAGCACTGAACTCTTGGAGATGACTTCCTAGAGAACATGGTTTTTAGCTGAGATTTGTTTGAAAAATTAGGCTGGTGAAGGAGACATGGAGGGGAAAGGCCAGGATAAATAGAGGGAATGGCTAGTAGGAAGGTCCAGGAGTGAAAGAAAGCCTGGGCTACTTAGGGGGTTTCAGATAGTTTGACTTGGTAGGAACATGAGATGAACTAGAGAATGGGAATGATGGAAACCAGAGCAGTTAGAAAGCTTTGTGAATCATGCTCTGAATTTGGGATTCAGTCTTGGGGGTTGCGAGGTGTGAGCGAAGGATTACTAGCAAGGAGGATTACTAACATGGCTTGAATTAAAGTATAGAGAGATCACTTTAGTTATAGTAAGGGAGACCAAACTAGTACAGAGGAGAAATAGGAGAAGATGAATGAAATCAGCTAATGATGGGAAAGAAGAGGCCGCAAGGACTTCAAGAGATGAGATCCTAGGAGATTTTTGGACTTGGAGTCTGATTGGCAGTGGGAAGTGGGGTAAAGGACATCCAAGGTGTGTCTTGGTCCACTGAGTTGCCATTCATCTGAGATGGGAGCATGGGAAGAAAAGTACATTTGAGGGGAGGAAAAAGTCAATTTTTGAATTGGTGGTGGTCTCCTCTGTAGGCTACATTATAAGATGACTGGAAGACAGCTAGCTCTAGAGGGCAGTAGGGAGCATGGGCATTACCAGTGCCCAGCTGGTAGTGGGAGCCATGCTGAAAATGCTTCTGCTTATTTGATGGGTCTCAGTTCTGCTCCTCCACCCAATAGAGAGGAAAGGAGGCAAGCCACATGCAAGCATGGAGTCTGTGCTACCTGGGTGGGTGGCCCGTAGGGTGCTCGGAGCCTCGAAGGGAGGGGCCGCTTCGCTCCTGCATGGCTGCAGGGTGGCAGTGGGGTTAATGAAGATCCTAGGATATCTAACTTTTCATCTGGAGCTCCTCTGACTGTTACCGGGGACTCATGCAGAGGTGTGGAGGGGCCAAGTGACCTGATGTTTTTCAGACATTTCATAGGCTTCTTTAAGGCTTGTACTCCCAGAAAAAGGAACCTCAAGGTTGCCATCCAGGGGAACCTGGTCCAGAGGAACCTTTGGGTCTGCTTGACTGAGTGAGGTACTGGTTATACACAAAACTCCTGAAATAAGGAAAGGGGCTTTCTTTTTGAGGGAATTCATTGTCTTGAATCTGGGCAGGATGGGGGATATGAAGGTCACGGTTACCCAACAACATTCTGAGCATCTTATCATTGATTTATAGCATTTTCTACTTTTTTTCATAGATTTTTATATGTATTTTTCTATTTTATTTCTTTGTTTATCCTAGCAATACTATGAGGAAGCCACTTTCTTATTCCCCTTTGAAAGATGTGGAAACTGAGACACAGAGAGATTAAGTGACTGCCTAAAAGTTAAACAGCCAACTGTTGGCAAGGTTAGGCCCAGAGCACAGTTCCTGCCTCAGCCCTGGGTTCAATGACTAGGTTAAATGGCCTCTCTCTGTGCACTGCAGTGGGAGAAGCAGGACTCCATGTGGCCTCTCACTGCTGGATTTTCCTACCATTATACTCTCTGAAGTAGCCTGAGGCCTTGCTGGGGAGGAGTCTTAGGACCCATCCTAGCTGGGTCTTGGCTGTCTTTATCTGATAACGGCACTTAGCCCCCAGCCTACTCCTCGGTCTGTACTGGCTGGCAAGTGCCAGGGGAAGTCAGAAGTCTATCTGAGTCCACAGACGAGAGGAAACTGTGGCAGCAGGCACAGCTCTGCGTGTTCCACAGAGATGTACTCCTGCTCGGTGCTGCTTCGTGTCCCTACAAGGGGGACTTTTGTTACAGCCGAGCAGCTGTGCACACGTACCTAGGAGATGGTACTAAATGAGCTGATGGTGAAAACAGATTGCTGCTGCAAATGAGATGTGAAAGTTCTAGAATGGGTTTTCTAGTGGCTTGAGCTCTGCAGTCTCTGGAGCATTTTACCCCACCACCTTCTGTGCCACCAGCAGAATGTTTTTGTATGAACTTGGACATTTGTTTGTCAGCTGCTGTTGCCTAAGCGTTCTAATCTTGGTTCAGCCACTTTGGAAAAAGGTGATGAAGAAAGACAACTTTACAACAGAACCCCTTTAAATACCAGGTGAAACTGGAAGATATTTCGATGGCTTCGTTTCATACTTCTGAACTAGTCGACTGCCGAAAAATACACACACTCCTTTTGTCAGTGCTCATGGAATCGAGGCTGTAGACATCACAGAGAGCTCTAGCTGAACCCCAGTTCACCTGCAAAAAGGACCTCTCTTCTGCTCATAGTGGGGCCCCAGATCTTCAGAGGACTTTGAGGCCACTAAGTTACTGCTTACGGCTTCAGTGGAGTCTGGGATATATTGTCAGCAAATGATGCAGAAGTAGTTGACATTCCTGTGGTCTGGATTATTAAGAGTGAAGCAGAAGAGTGGAGGATCATGGACCTGATGAATAGCATTTATGCCTTTATCAAAGCATTTTGATGCCTGCGCTCTTGATTCTTAAAACTCAGTGAGATTTACACTCACCTGTAGAGGAGGAAGTTCAAGCCCAGAGATGGAAAATAATTTGCTTAAATGCATATTCTAAAGCTTGACATAAGTGAGGAAAAACTAGGCACCCTGCCTTAACAGTCTCCAAATACATGGCTATAGACCAGATCATGGGTTCTCATCCATGTCTTTTCCAAAAGCAGCTGTCTTTTCCTTGCAGCCTGGCACTGACAGCTTCTGCTCAGAATGCTTCCAGGGCCTGATAAGGCTTTCTTCTGGCCTAGGCTGTGACCCGGTTAGCAGTGCAGAACTGTATAGAGATGTGCACAGTGTCCTACATAGGAATCGAGCCAAACACCCCCCAGGTCTGGCTGCCTGAATTTTATACTCTGTAGGAAGCCTGTCTCCTTCCTTCTGGCCTGATTTCATTCACAGACCAAACCTAAGATCTTTGTCTAGGTCTCCTGGTTCATGGGAAAGTAGGTTCTTGCTCCTAGACCTTTAGATTTCCTTAAGCCAGCCCAAGAAAAATACCTCTGGGCTAGTTCTTCCCCATCTCCAAAATTTGGGTTTTACAGGTTCCACTCATTCTAGCCTTCACTTCAGATTCACTGGACTCCACCTTTTCCTTTGCTCTTCCTTCTGCCTCAGACCCTGATCCTTTTTTTTTTTCCATCTTCTTGGATCATCAGGGCACTGGGTACTCTTCAGTTCTCTCTTCACCAGCCATCATTGTTTTCCCATTTGACTCCCATTGGTTAGCAGATATCAACATAGTTACATCTGTAGCAACAACCTTACTTCATAAAAGAATTTTTCATTGAGCTGGTGGGACACTTACTATCAGCAAGAGCAACTTTCCTGTTAAAAATCAACTTGTGAAACCACTGGCAGGAAAAGTTAGTTCCCCACTCAGCTATCTGATTCAGTTGTGTCAAGATCTACTGCTTAATCTGAAAGCTACTTAATCTGTCTACTTAATCTGAAGCTGTTGAAACACTCAAATATTCCAAAGATTTAGTTCACAAATCTATTTACATGCATCCTTGTCTCCTTATCTATTTCCTTCAGCCAAGGCGAAGGCCTTCAATGTGTTTCCAAAAGACAACTCACAAGTCATTGGTCTCTTCTCCTACTGTACCTGTATATGGTGGTCAGTCTTTGACAAGTTTGACTCCTAGAATCAAAACCTGAAACCAGAAGTAAGCAGGCAAAGCTTCAGAGCAGCAACAAGAATAGTTGTTACAAACCTCACACATTATATTCTGTATGAGACTATAAGCCCAATTTAGTCAACTCGATCTAGCAAGCTTAGTTATCTGGTTTTCTTTGGAAATTTTTAGTTTTTCTGTATTATAGCAGTAAGCAGAGTAGAAGCAGGGAGTCGGGACTTCTATAATGGCAGCTAACAAGAGGAGAGAAGACAAGAAACTTCACCTGGAAAAGTGCCATGATGTGATGTCATTCACAGAAAGGACTAGCTAAACCCTACTACATTCTTAGAACTTCTCTAAAGCACCGATGAACTACAGGATACCCCAGCAATAGAGGTTCATCAGAATTCTTTTATGTCACTAAGAAATGGTCTCATTCAGCCTCAGATACTCTGTTTAGTAAGACAGGGTAGTGTGCAAAGCATTTTAGAAGTACTATCCTTCAAAATAATATTTTAAAGTCAATTGCATTTTGTTATTGAAAGAGGTATGTTTCAGATATCTGGCAAATTGATTTGTGCAAAACACTGCTCTATCTGTGCTCCTTTATCCCCAGCAATATTATCTTGCTGTACAAACTTGAAATTTATATTAAACTCAGGGTATGTGCACCAGGTGTCTGCTTATTGACTTCTCAATCACGTCGTACTAGAGCACTAGCTTTCTACCTAATGGCACAAAACCAAGACCAGCCAGCACGTTTCTATGGCTAGGCCCAGTCTTGGATTCCTTTATGAGCTTGGAAAATTTGGGTACTCACTCTGTGTCTCAATTTCCCTTCCTGTTAAAATGAAAGAACAATATCTTCCCTGAATTTGACAGCATCTTGTGGCAATCATTAGAATGGCAATGTAGGCACTCCAGGTCTTCAGAAAAAGAAATTGAATTCAGCAAAAAAAAAAAAAAAAATTGAACTGCAGAAAAAGATCTGAGTGGTGAGAAAGGGGAGAGGAAGGCAGCAGGTGACAGAGCACAGGTGAAGAGGATTGGACAGGTGAAGGACTGCAAAGGTGACCGGGAGCAGAAGTTGAAATTTCAGGCAGTTTAGATAGGTCACAGGTCAGGCAGGTGGTAAACAGAGATAAAGAGATGAAGAGACAAGGAGAGCGAAGGGATGGGGACATATGATTTGGGAGGAGACCAAATTAGGGGCAAGTAAGGAGATACTAGGTCATGGAGGTAAGAGAGAGCGCCCTTCATATGTCAGAGGTGACCTGAGCTGATTCCCAGAGGTTGTTTGTTTTTGTTTTTGCATTTTTAACTTTTCTCCTTGAGCTAGAAAATAGCTTATTTGTACTTGCAAACCTCAAAATCCATATGCTCACCGATGAAGTCTGAGGTTTTATAGGTGAAGATGAATTCAAGGTGTCAGTTAATCTGGGAGGTGTCAGTGATTGCCCTGCACAGACATTCCAGCTGGCCATATACTTTCACCTTCTCTCATTTGACCTCTGAACAATCCCAGGTGCTAGAGAGGGCAGATAGCACCTTCTCCACTGACATATAAGCTTCTCCTGTGTGTGAGACACCAAGTGTCGGACAACTTGGCCATACTCACAAGCCCTTCTCCAGCTGTAGCACATTCCTGAGAAGACCTTTCCTTCCTTCCTTACAGCCCCCAGCGACTCAGCCTGCTTTCCTGGCCGTGAAAGTTGGCCCTCCCCTTGCCCCTACTCACCTTGTAGTAGAGTAGGATAGAGGATCTCAACTCCCCTCTTTCTTTCCGTACATGACATAAGGACCTTCTGTGTTAATATTTTGTAGTTATTCACTCCAGAGAGCCAAATGAAGTATCAAAAATAAGTAACATACAAGATAATAGGTTCCAGAAATGCCACTGTATTTGCATAGCCTATAGAATAGGATTGAGGCCAACTTCCGCAGAGCACTTTTTCTGAGTCTCTTCTTAGAATTTCCCCATATACGTTCCCCAGGTCCTTGTTACTGTTACCAGAGCTTCACACCACTCCTGATATCCTTGGCCTTCTTGAGATTGGTTATAGATATGAACAGGAAAGAGATCAGTCTAGTGTTCAGTATCAGGACAAGTTACTAACCTCATGCTGTCTGCTAGGTGTTGGGGGAGCAAGTCCAGCAGGCCCAGCTCAAAATAAACCACAACAGAGTTTCCACAATTCTTCCATGGCTCAAGCTGCACGCCCTCTCTCCTTTGTCATTATATTCACTCACATTTCATGGTATGTAAGAAGGGGAATTGATATCCTACAAAAGTGATCTCTACTCCTAATCTGGAAGGTTTTGTCTTTGGGAATTTAATCTCTTGTATATCTTATGACATATAGCCCCTGACTGTCTGGGACCTGGAATAGTTCCAGATGGATTTTGGTGCTCTTGAGGCTTGGCCCCAAGGATTTCACTAAGTTATCTGTGTCATTGGTAGATGAGATGACTGCATTAAATATACATGTCAAAAAGGGAGACAGTCAAAGTATCCAGCTCAAATAATTAGACAATCATGTATAAAAGGAAATACAATGATCATTGGATATTCCTATCCAAAGATAAGAAAATACAGAATATCAGAGAGCTGTATGAGTGCATAACCAGGACAGCAAGGGGACACCAAGGGATGCAGGCCTGGGTATGTTTGAGATATCCCTTGGCCTCTGGCCTCAGTCCCTTAAGCTGGGCTCTATACCTAGTTTATCCCATTTCGTTTGCGCATTCCCCCCATCTCTCCTCCTCCTCACCTTTCTGATCTTGGGACTTAGACTATACAGCAAATTGAAGTCTTTTTATTGAAGACCATTGAACTATGAAGAAACATATTAAAAGTAAACTTCTGTAGAGAAACGAAGGGTATTTAGGTCATCTGCTTTTAAAACTGAAAATTAAGAATAGGAATTATAAGCTTTACTAAAGCAGTTAAGTAATAAGGAAAAAGGGTTGGGGGAGAAGAAAAGAGAAGAGAAAATCAAGAGAGACTAAGGGCAGGTGATGGAAAGACAAAGAGATGGAAGAACAGAGTGTGGGAGAGATCAGGGAAGAGGGTGAGCAGAGAGAAGGGCAGAGGCAGGCAGGCCAGAAAAACGAGTGTGGCTTCGGTGCCAGAGAGCTGGATTCTAAAGCCATAAAAATCCTATGACAAATATAGTGGTGAGTGAAAGGATCCCCCTGAGATTAGGAATGTAAGATGGCTACTGTCACTGCTTCTGTTCAGCTTCAAACTGGAGGTCTTAACTGGTGGAGTAAGGCAAGAGAAACAAGTGTGAGCAAAGGGAGAGAATAAAACTCACTAGTCCTAGGCAACATGATTTGTATGCACAGAAGATCTCAATGTGACTTTAGTAAGATCGCTGGGTACAAGCTCAATATATAAACAGCAATTGTATTTCTACATGTGAACACAAATAGAAATTGAGATTTATAAAATTATGTTTTCAATTATATAAAAAACCTCAGATGCCTCTGTGAGCTTCATTTTTCTCAATTATAAAATTAGGGCCACAACAATAATAACATTAACAGTAATAGCAACAGCAGCAGCTAGGGTTTGTTGAGGACCCACTGCCAGACATTGCTCTAAATGTTTACATGGATTATTTCTTTTAAACTTCACAACCCTTTAATGTTTGCTGTGAGAATTAAATGAGGAAATATATGTAAAACACTTAGCAAATTGCATTGTGTATAATAAATTCTCAACAAGTTTTAGCTACATAAAAATGGGCATTGTTTTAGAGAAACTCATAGACTTAGTTGTTAGTAGAACTGAGCTTCTATTCATTGGGCATGCAATTTGTAGAATAAACAGTCATGCATTATTGTTTTTAAAAAATTGTGAATAGCTCATTAATTCATTTGTTCAGCCAGGCACTGCTCTTGGGTCTAGGGAAACACTAGACAAGCAAAACAGAAAAAAATCCATACTCTGATAGGGTGGGACTTCCCAGGTGGTGCAGTTGGTAAAGAATCCACCTGCCTGCTAATGCAGGAGACACAAGAGTTGAGGGTTCCATCCCTGGGTTAGGAAGATTCCCTGGAGGAGGAAATGGCAACCCACTCCAGCATTCTTGCCTGGAAAACTCCATGGTCAGAGAAGCCTGGAGGGCTACAGTCCATGGGATCACAGTCAGACACAACCGAGTGACTGCACGCACATACTCTAATGGAGTTTACAGTTTGGTAGGGGACATATGTGTTAAGCAAATGGTATCACAGATTGTGCTATGAGACTGAAGTACAGGAGTTATGAGAATGTAAAAGAGGGGAGTGAAAATTCACAGGTGAGCTGAATTCAGAAGGTAAGTGAACAAGAGCAGGGCTAGGAGAATGTTCCAGAGGAAGCAGTCTGTCTAAAGTGGGTAAGGGAGAGGATGTCATGATTCTGGACCTAAAAAAATTGAGTGACTGGAGCTCAAAGGCTGAGGAGAGGGCCACTATATGAACTCTGGCTGCAGAGAGGGACAGAGAACAGAGCATGAAGGCCTTGGAAACTTTGTTAGGGATTTTCACAGTGGGGAGCAGTATGGTTTTATGCAGAGCGCTGATGTGGTCAGATTTGTGCTGTCCAAGTATTTCTCCACTGCAGAGGGTACTACTGTAGTCTGGGAAAATATGAAGTGTAACCCGGGCTCAGGCACCAGCAGCAGAGAGAGGAAGAGTGGGAATAGCTGAGAGGTGTTCAAGTGGTGGAGTTGATGAGGTTTGGTGTTAGCTTGGGTGAGGGAGGAAGGGTGCCCACTGATGCCTCCCTCCTAGGAGCCGACTCAAAGAACTGGGTGACTAGGGTGACATTCACTGAGGTGAGGACAGTCTTTGTTGGTTAGCTTTACTAATATAATATGGAAACTTGAGAGGGTATTTGAAAGTATTTCTTTTCCTATGGAAATTTGAATGTCTTACTCGGGGAAAAGAATGATAGGTTTAAGATACTAACTTGGAAGCGTTGAGATATTAACTCCTTGTTTCCCCTTTGATTTTCAAAAGGTGTCAAATGGTTATGCCTTTTGTCTTAAAAAAGGCTTGGGTATTAAACAGAAATTACGGAAGGTTGCATTTAGAACCAGTCTTCCCACCACTTGCCCTCCATCTGTTTCTCCAACCTGAAAAGCTGCAGTGGGTTCAGTAGAGTAATCTGTATGTCTGTCTTCTGCCTAGGTCACCAAGTGGTTAGAACTGAGCAAAGAACTATGGGGGTTGGGATATTATTGCTGCATCCATTAATTGTCCGAGTTGTCCATATTAAGATTTAGCTGCTCTGATGTTCTCTGCCTCTGGTTTAGAGTGGCTTTGACAGGTGTGGTAGGGCTAGAAAAGACCTTCACATCTCTTGGTCAGAGTCTTCAGTCTAATGCTGGTGGTGCTGGAGTTGATCTGAACAAGCCTGTGAGAAGGCTATGGGGTTGACGTTCCCCAGGACTGAGGGGGCTCCCCAAGCCTTGGCATTATCTCAGAGAATGTCTGCGGCAGATCAGGGTTTGAGCCTTCTGAACTTCCTCCCGTTCTTATGTAGCAGAAAGTATCCTGTAGGACTCCCAGAAGGGAGGGGAGGCCACTAGTGGCTTGTGGGGGACATGTGATGTGGGAAGGTATTCCTACAGTCTGACTCTTTGCTTAGGTACTAGAGGGGAGTGAGGGATGTGGCTGATAATGTGTGTGTGTAAGTTTGTACCACCCTCAGGTCAAGTGGTAGGCTGTCTCTCTCCCTCTCTCAGTCTGTGTCTCTCTCACTCACACACACGCACGCACGCACGCACGCACACACACACACACGCACGCACACCAGTGTCCTCGGCTGTGCCCACCTCTCTGGGTCATAAGCAACCTCCATGGTGGAGGGGAATGGGAACAGGACTTCGTGGTCTGTCTGAGTTCCCTGAAGCTACTAGATTCTGAGGCAGAGTGAAATCTGAGCATGGGACCCTTACGGGCTGCCTCCCTCCTTTCCCTCCCACCATTCCTAGCTAACAGCCGGACTCTCCCATGTTTTTGCTCCTATAGCACTCCACTTCTCTGAGCATCATGGGCTTTTCCAACACACTGGAGATGGAGCTGTCGTCTACCAGGCTGGCGAGGACCCTTGAGCCACAGATGCAGAGCACAAGCAGTCTGACAGCTGCCCCACCCCAAGTGATGTCCCAAGTGGTACCAAGCCTGCTGAGTGGCCCCCCACCAACCATGTCCAGCCTAGCGAGCGGTCAAAACCAGGCTGTGCCCAGCCTGACAGCCAGTCACCTGCCAGCCATGCCCAGCCTTGTGCGTGGCCCACCCCAGTCCATGCCCAGCCTAATGAGTGATCCCTCCCCAGCCATCGCAAGCCTGGCAAGTGATCGCTCTCAGGCTGGACCCAACCTGATGCCTGGTCCCACCCACACTGTGCCAAGCCTGGCAACCTGTCCTCTGCAAAGTGTGCTTCCAGCTTCTGATGTGCAGCCAGAGACTGGGTCCGGCTCCAGTCCTGGTTCTGGCCGAACTGCAGGGGGCCTGTGCCCTGGGGATGGAACTGACCCCTCCCTGGGGAATGCCTTGTGTAAGGTAAGTCTTAGAGAAATGCCATTTAATGTCCTCTGCTTAATTCTGGGCAAAAGGGTGGCTCCTGAAGCCTCATTCTGGCCTTAGCTTAATAGCTCTGTGACCAGTGACAGGGAAAATGTTTGATTTCTTTGATTCTTGTTGGCCTTTCACTTTGGAAAGATGGAAAGTGAGGAATCTACCCGCTTCACTGACTCTCTGGGACAAGGCCCTACAGCCGCTGCTCTGGATGCTTCCAAGGACTTGTCTATCCCCTCAGACCTGGAGGAGCCAATTAACCTCTCTGTGAAAAAACCCGCGCTGGTGCCGGTGGTCAACACATCTGTGGCCCTGCAGCAGCACCGGAGCCCAAGAGGTGAGACTCAGCAGCCTGCCCTTCATGCTGACCACACACTCGAGCAGGCGGACTCAGCATCGCAGGTAAAACGGAGGTCGGCAGAGCCATCTGAGACTGAGGAAACAGTGTCTTTCTCTCAGGCTAACCTCACTTCTCTGTCCAGAACTGACCTTTTGATGCCTGTTCTGTTTCCCTCTCTGTGGCCAGGAATTAACCTCCTTGTAAAATTCCCCAGGCAGAAGTCTGGGGATCTGGGTTATAGGAAGGGGGACACAGGAAGAGCACCGCCCCAGAAGGGCTGGGCTTGGCACAACACCTTGGGGACAAGACCGCGTCTGACTTGGTTAGCTGACCTGCTCTGTCTCTTTATGTTTGAATGTGTGCAAGATACCTAACATTTCTGACTTAGTTCCCCCCCTGTAAATGGAGCTAATCATAGCTACTTCATAGGCTTCTGGGAAGAATACCTACAGTGAAATCATCTGATGACTTATTCTGTAGTAATAAGAATTTGCCTTGGACTTGGCCTTGATGTGCATTTTTGTCTCACAGAAAAGGGAATTTGGACTGGTTGGACTTGGCTCTGGTTGTCTTCTCAGCTCCCCACACGCATTCTCAAATGTGGCTAGGCAAGGCTCCTTCCTTCCAGGGAAGGAGAGGGCTGGTTGGGAAGTTAGACAGCAACTGCCTAGTGAGTCCTGGGGGCCTTCTTAGCTCAGTGCATGATGCAGGTGTAGTTTGTGACAATCAATGTTACCTACCTATTTAATAGGTGAAGAAATTTTTCTCCTTGTCCCCTCACATTGGCTCTTCCTAACTGCACAATAACACAACCCTGAATTGTAAGCAATTAAATATTTTGAACCCTGCTTGTCCATGGACGGTGCCTCGGCCAGTGCCTGGTGCTGAGTGGGCACCTGGTACATGCTGGAGTCCTCCTCTCTCCCCACTGCCCCCTGCCTATCTGCACAGACTGCACTTCTCTGGGGAGGGCTCCTGGGAGCCTCTTGCCCCTGGAAGGTGAGCTGGATTCTCAGGCTGTGCTGAAATCCCAGCACTTGGCTGATAAGGAAGGGGCTGCACAGAATGACTCCTAAGAGCAGGTGACACCAGTATGTACATGGGGAACGAGTGACTTCTGAGCTCATTTTGAGGGTGAGATGCTGGCTCCTTAGCACCTAACCCAACGCTCACTCCTGGGTAGCCTCTGAGTGTTACCTGTGTTATCTTTGAAAAAGAAAGTAGCCTTCTTCCCCCCTCAGGAAGGGAGCTGGGTAGGATTGTCACCATGATAAGTGATGAGTGAGTAACGACGGTATGACAGGTGTGTGACCGCAGTATGAGTAGCGGGTAAGAGGAGAAGGTGTGGGTGATGGGGTGTGTTATTATAAATGTATTATGAATTTGTCTTTTGTCTTAGAGTATGAGAATTTTGAACAAGGAGCCCTCGGGCTGAACACAAAAGGGAACCAGAGTATCAGGTAACAGACCCTTGGCTCAACATCCCTCTCCCACCACCCAACTTCATGTCCTGGGAGACTGGCACAGGAAGGGAGTCTCCTTGAGGACTTAATCTGGAGCTTGCCTGCCTCTGCCTTCAGCCCTCAGGCCCTGGAGTGGGTGTGTGGTTGTGTGTCTGGGATGGTTGTGGGAGGATGTCCTGACTCCTGTGCTGTGAGGCAGGCACTCTGGGTGCAGTTCCCCCTCTACAGGGGTCCCCCTTTGACCAGAGGGCTCCCAGGGGCCAATGGGACCTGACCAGGCAGAGCTGGTGGCGGGCTGGAACAGGGGCCTGTGGAGGGTTGGACTGAGGAGCTCCTGAGCAGTTCAGTTGTGGGATCGTGGATGAGCTTGACTTAGCAGTCGGGCCAGAGGGATGTGGCCTGTCCGAGACCCAGAGATGTGGTTCTTGCCCTAGACCCTTCAGTAATGAGCCCAAGATTCCCTATGTGCGCCTGGAGCGGCTCAAGATCTGTGCCGCCTCCTCGGGCGAGATGCCGGTGTTCAAGCTGAAGCCACAGAAGAATGATCAGGATGGGAGCTTCCTGCTGATCATCGAATGTGGTGCTGAGTCCTCCAGCATGTCCATTAAGGTACCGCTTTTCTCTGCCTTCTCCTTGAAACTTGGCCCGGTCCAGGAGCCTCTCTTTCTCTCTGCTCCTGGTAGAATCCTGGCTCCAGCCTTGTTCCGAGTCTCTGAGTGGGGCTGCTGCTCGGCCACACCTTTTCCCCTGCTGCCTGGGGTCTGTGAGGGGCACACTAGGACTGAGCTGTCCTGGTGTTCCTAGGGCTGGCTGGTTTGGGGTCCTGAAATAAGTTGGTGCCCAGGGCTTGTCATCTTTCCTCTCCCTCCCTCAACAATGTGGTGCCTCTCTCTAACCGCTCAGACTCACTTCTTCCCCAAGGTCAGCCAGGACCACCTGCCTGATGCCATCCAGGCCCCAAATCTGGGGGGAAGAAAGGTCACTGTCACATCTCTGGCTGGGCAGCAGCCTCCAGAGGTGGAGAGTGCATCTCCTGAAGAACACAGGCTCATTCCTCGAACCCCTGGAGCCAAGAAGGGGCCCCCAGTACCCATAGAGAATGAGGATTTCTGTGCTGTCTGCCTCAACGGCGGGGAGCTGCTGTGCTGTGACCGCTGCCCCAAAGTGTACCACCTTTCCTGCCACTTGCCAGCCCTGCTCAGTTTCCCAGGGTGAGTCATGCAACCCAGGCCCTGACCTGGATGGCACAGTGGTCTTCCAAGGGAGGTTATTCCAGGCCAGCCCACAGGGCTCCCTCGGGGGGGACTTCCTCCCCTCTCTGGCCTGCATAAACTGCAGGTCTGTGACTTAGTGGCTCTCTCTGTGCTTCTGCACACAGACAGGCAGATGCTTCCCTTTCTCCTCTGTTCCCAGCTTCCTCTTGTGCAGATTTATCCCTTGATGTCTCTCCCAGCCCCTCGCTAACTCCTGTTTTTCTGGATTCTCTAATCCTGAGTTAACTGAGTTTCTTTCAAGCCTGTTGCTAGGAAGCCATTCTCTGTAGGGCAGGGCTGGGGACTTAAGTTTCTCATGCCACCCCCACCCCAAGCCTGTCTCGGGGTAGAGGGACAAGGGAGGGGGCTGTGGACACGTGCTGAGGCCTTACATGGCCTCACTTGCCTCTGCAGGGGAGACTGGGTGTGTACTTTGTGCCGCAACCTGACCCAGCCTGAGATGGAGTATGACTGTGAGAATGCCCGGTTTAGCCAGCCTGGAGTGCGGGCCCCTCCTGGCCTGAGCATATATGACCAGAAGGTAGGCAGGGGTCTCTGGGAACAAGGTTCCCACCTAGGGTAGCCTGCCTGTGCCTATGGGGGCTGAGACTTTTCTGAGGGGGATGAGAAGCCTCTCTGGTACCTCTCTTTTGCGCTATGCCTGGACTTTGGCCCATGGGGGTTCGCTATGATTTTTCTTCTGCCAGCTGTCTTCCTCTGGCCTGGGAGGCTGAACTGTGCCCTGGTATGGCTGGCGGCTCATACCCTGTGGGCCAGAGCCACCAGGGTCACCATGGTCAATTCTTACTGAGGTGGGGCCAGAGCAGACTGACACGGCTGCCCATTCTGGTTTCTGCAGAAGTGTGAGAAGCTGGTGCTGTCCTTGTGCTGCAACAGCCTCAGCCTGCCCTTCCATGAGCCTGTCAGCCCGCTGGTAAGGAAGCGCTTGCTGGTTCTGCAGAAGGCCTGGGCCTCGAGCGGATTGCGGTGGGGCCCAGGGTGGGCTTGGAGCGTGGCCACTGGAAGCAGGGGTAATTTGTGCATGGTCTCGGGACCTGGGGGGCCTGGCCACCACAGCCCCCAGCTGCTGTTGCGTCAGACCTGCTTGACATGTAAAGCACTCCTCGTTTCCCTTCCTTCCCTCCACCTGTGGCTTCTTGCGGCCTTTCTCTTCCTTGGGTTCTTTTCCTTCTACTCCAACCCATTCTCTATCTCTTCTTCCTTCTTATCCTTCACTTTTCTCCTCCACTTCTCTGTTCCTATTTGCTTCCCCTCCTCTCCTCTCCCAAGGCCCGACATTACTACCAGATTATTAAGAGGCCCATGGACCTGTCGATCATCCGGAGGAAGCTGCAAAAGAAGGACCCAGCTCACTACACCACCCCGGAGGAGGTGGTATCAGACGTCCGCCTCATGTTCTGGAACTGTGCTAAGTTCAATTACGTACGTCTTCCCTGTTTTCCCTCTCCTCTATTTCCGGTGACCCCAGGAGTGTCATGGCTGGATAGGGGTGTCGTGAGGACCTGGGAGCAGACCTTCGGGGGCCTACTGTAGCGACTGTGTATAAACTCCTCCCACATTTGGGCCTCAGCATGAACTCAGGAGGAAGATGGGGGTTGTTAGTGACTCGTTATCTGTGGGTAACTGTCAGGGTCACTTCTGCTTGGAGAGTTGATGACACTAAACGGATTATCCTGGGTCCTGAGAAAATGTAGAGTTTGAGCCATCCAGGAGACCCAGCCGGGCTTTGTGCTCTTCGTACAGCTCTTGAGCAGCCTGGAAGGGATGGGCTGGTGGATCAGGGACAGGTCATCACTGCTCTCCTCCCCCTTCAGCCTGACTCTGAGGTTGCAGAGGCAGGTCGCTGCCTGGAAGTGTTCTTTGAGGGCTGGTTGAAGGAGATCTACCCCGAGAAACGGTTCGCTCAGCCACAGCAGGAGGACTCAGACTCTGAAGAGGTGTCTAGTGAGAGCGGGTATTCCACTCCCCAGGGCTTTCCGTGGCCCCACTACATGCAGGAGGGCATCCAACCCAAGAGGCGGCGGCGACATATGGTAAGAAGCTGCTGCCAGCTGGCAGGTGGGTGGATGATTAGGCAGGTGAAGGGCACCCAGGCAGCAGGTACAGGGTAACCTGAAGTGAGGCTTTTCAGCTCAGGTGGCACAAGAGAGTAGGGACAAGGAGCCGTCACTTCCCACCCCTCAGCCTAAGTGGAAGGCAAGGCAGTGTGGGGCTCTTCAACTCCAGTGACCTCTGAGGCTTGGAACTCAGAGAGGCGGATGTATCTGCCTGGGTCACCCCGAAAATTTGCAACAGGACCAGGTCTCCTGACTCCTGCTGGTTTTTCCACACTGTGATGCCCTGGTCTCAATCCTCATCTCCACTTGGGTTGGGAGAAAGGGAGAGTCTTCTTGGCCCCTTGATGTAGAGAAGGAAGGAAGGGTGTTGCTTGCAGGAAAGAGATCTCCCCTGACCTTTCGTCTGGTCTCACTCGTGCAGACCTGAAACGTCAGTTCCATGCTGTTTCATTCCACTGACATGTACTGCCTGCCCACTGTGTGCCAGGGTCCCCCTAGCCACCCCCCATCGCCTGTGACACGTGGCACACAGTGCTTGGTGGCTTCATGAGTTTTGAAGTTGCATCCCTGGGGTGGAATAAAACGCTTTGGCCCTGGGGAATCCTAGTCTAGACTTTTCACACTAATGAACCCTACATTTGGGCATTCTGATCCTAAATTTTTTTTTCTTTCAGGAGAATGAAAGAGCAAAACGAGTGTCGTTCCGCCTGGCTAACAGCATCTCCCAGGTGTGAGGGCTGGAAGGAGACCAAGCACTCTGGCAGCTGGTGCCTCCTCCTGTTGACCCCTCCTCCCCACCTTTCAGCGCATTCTCCTTGGATCGTGGACGTGAGACGCTTCTTGTCGAGCCTGTACTGCCTTTCTTTGCCTTTTGCATCTTACAGCATTTATTTGGGAGCCATAGTGCATCCACTACAGAGAAGATTTCAGAAATAAACAGCAAAGAGGGGGTGTTCCCTGTGAGCAGAACGGTCAGATGTGTAGGGTCCACTTGACAAGACCAAGCCTGGTCGGGCTCAGGAGGACCATCCTTCCTTGGTGAATTCTTCCTGCTGACGAAGGCAGACATTTCTCACCTTTCAGTGTGCAGGGCTCAGGAGCAGTGTATGTATCTGAATTCCTCTTGGGCCCAGAAGAGGGTAAAAGAAGGGAGAGAGGTTCTGATATATCTACTGCAGGCCTGTGATCCTTGGCCTAGCACAGCCAAAGACTGTCACTATTTGCCTTTGTTTGGCCTGCTCGGACAGAGGCACCTGCCCTGGGTGTGGTAATGAGGCTTCTAGAGGCCATAGGTCTCAACTGGTGCCTATTCGGGTTCTCACGGTTTTCAGGGTATTTGTTCTTCACGTCCCCTCTCCTGATGCTGATGCAGGTGGCCACTGTGGAGCTCTAGATAGTGTGGCATTCTTGACGGGGCTGGGGAGCCGTGCAGACACCACTTAGGTCTTCAGGCTCAGATCTTACTTAACAGGCTTAAGAAGATTTTAACCTCAGAGCGTGCCCTCTGTGCCACTTTCTTGGATTGCGAGCTCTTCTTTGGCGTCAGAACTGGCTTTCTAGAAGTGATTATTGGTGGCCACCCCTTCATTATGCCCATTCAGAGGTCCAGACCCTGAGTTCTGCTTGGGAGAACTGTGAGGAAGCTGCTGTCTGCTTCACATATGGAAGTTCTGGGCCAAGGAGAATGACCCACAGCCAGCTCCCTCTGCTGGGTCTCTCCTCCGGCTTAGAGATCCTAGCTCTCAACTCCTCCACTTCATAGAGCCAAAGATCAGAGTCCTCTGACTCGCCTGCCCTCAGGCTGTCCATAGCCAAGAAAAAGTCAAGACTCTGCTGATAGCCCCCCACCCCCTTTTGTTTGTTGGAGGTTGGAGAAGGTCAGAGGGACCGGCAGGAGCAAGGCCTATGCATTCATGGAAGTTCTGTCAGGGATGTAAAAGTGATAGAAGCCTCTTCAGTGTCCTTTGGTGACCCTGAAGCAACTTCAGAACGTTATTTCTCCAGGAATTCAGAGAGAAGTGTTCTGGGGGTCACGGGCACAGGAGCAGAGCTCCAGGGTACATCTCAGATAGACGGTCATGGTCCATGCAGGGAGTTTGGGAGGAAAAGGCATACACAGATGCTGGGGGTCAGGCCACCTCATTGGCAAGGGCTTGGTTGAGAAGGAACCTGTTAATGAAGTTGGCTTGGCCTGGAGACAGCTCTCCCTGGTCCTGTAATGGCTTAGCTAATTTCAAGGGAGCTGCAGGTCATGGCTTTGTTTTTGCCAAGAGATGAAGTTTAAGGAAATTCTTGGCTGTAGGCCCCTTGTTAATGGGGACATTTTGATCAGAGAAAACATTTCTTCTCTCCTTGTGCGTGGATGGAACTGCTCATTTCCTTTCCACCCAGGCTGAAAGAGCACCTTCACTTCAAAGCAGACTACCCACTGACTTACCATTCTCTCACCAGCACATGCCAAGCTCTCCTAAGCAGATGGGTTTCCATAACCGTGTTTTCTGGTTTGGGGTAACTAAGTCTTGAATACTCCAGTAGCCAGGCAATCTTTGGGCATAACCCTCTGCTCTTTGGAGCTCATATGACTTTGTGGTTTGGGCTCTGGCCATTTCCCTTTCAATTTTTGAATCTTTTTCTCTATTTAGTTGGCTTGGCAAGGTTCTCTCTGTAATTACCTCATTAATTCCTCCTCTCGGTCATTTTTCCTTTGTGTGGGTCACCTTCCCACCTTCTCTGGATCACCTTCACAGTGCTTTGTGTTGGGCAGCTGGGTGAGGGCTGTGACAATCTCAAACCTGATTGACGTCTTTCCCCAAGACCAGAGGGAAACCACAAATACGAAGCAGAAATATAGTTTAGTGCTTGGCTTCCCTTGTATCAGTGTTGTTCCCACTTGCAGCCTGCTGGGCCAGGGGACCTTAGTGATGTGGTAGAGAGTCACATGCTCCTTTCCTACTGCTGAGAACCCTGCATGCCAAGAAGCTCCCTTTAGGCACCTGAGCAGGGAGGGTGGAAGGAGGGTGTCCTTTCCACCAGGAGTGTGTGGTCCCCCCCCCGTTCCTCCACTGGTTACCCCACAGCACTGCCCTCTCCTGGCTTTTCCTGTGTACTTAACACCTGTGTTTTAAGTCATAGTTTTGTTTTGTTTTTGCATGCAGAAAACAACATGGTGTTTTAGAAATTAAACAAAAGGCTACTGGCTGCGTGACCGTCTTTAATGGCTCTTTGTTAACATTTGAGCTGATCTTGTTTTTGACTTACCCCTATAATGGTCCCATTTTGGAATCAGTTAAGTCCTTTGGTCATTGACAAAGTCATGAAGCGAAAATGCAGTGAGTTCTGGTAAGGTACAGAATGCAGTCCTAGAAGAGAAATTGGGTCTCTTGGATATGCTGAGAAACAGAAGAACGGGCTAGCTTCAGCTGATGCAGAGGAGATTGTAGTGCACTCTTCTAGAACCTAGGTAGGTTGACTCTGCCTAACTTCCAGCAGTTGCCAGCTATGCATCTTGCCTGTCTGTGCAAGTGGCAGCCCCCAGATCCTCTGTAGGCTCTGTAGGTCTTCACAGAGAACCCTGCCGTCAACCCTGGTGCACTCTGGCTCCCTGTACCTGATTCTGGCAACAGGTCTTTGCCTTGCTCCTAAGACCTAGACCCCTCCCTATATGTTCCTGGGCTCTGCTCTGCTTTCTCTTTCACTCCATGGTGTCACCTACAGTCTTCTCTTCTGAACTCCTTAATGAGACTCTGCCCTTTCTGGATTAACATCCCCTGTGCTTCCTCTTCTCCCGCTGTTCCACTGCTATTAATTTCACTGCCTGCTCCTTCAACCCGTTTCCAAGACCGTAGCTCTCTGTCCTCCCAATCTTTCAGTCTTCTCCTGGACTTCCTCCTCTCCTGAGCCTAAACCCCTGTCCCATGACACACGGATGCTTTTTTCAGCATCCTGAACTTCCTCATCCTCTCCAGCTTTTGCTGGAACTATCAACCCTCCTCCACTTTCTGCATAACCTGTGTTTAGCTCCCTCTTTCTGGGCTCCTAAGCATGACAGATTTCAGAGTTGAGAGCCTCAGTTGGGCTCTCAGTATTGATTGGTGTATCTTTGACTTGTTATTACTCTGCTTTCCATGCGTGCCCTTTATCTTTTCTCTCAGCAAATGACTGGCCTCATTGCCTACTTCACAGAAGAGAGACCCTAAAACAAGACTTTGGCTGTCCACGTGCTCCTCTCGCCTCCCATGCCTCTGTGCATCCATCCTTAGCTCCCTGCCAGTTATTCCTGTTTGGTGCTCTGCTTAGCTAACCCTGCTCTGCGCCTTCCAGGGCTGTGCTTTATCGCTTATCTCACTGCTCCCATTTTCCAGGGTCTTCAGCCACACTCTCCACTGGTTACCTCCACATAGATAACAAATTAACTAAAGTCTCCCCAAGATTAAAATGAAATTTCTTAAGAGTCTGTTACACTTACATTTTCCCCTTGTCAGCCAAATTTCTCTTAACAAAATATTTTTTATTGATTCTTCCTAGTCACTCTTTCATCCTCTATATAGTTTTTCATAAAAGTCACCAGTGACTGCCCGGTTGCCAAATCAAGCGAATACATTTCAGCCCTCAACAGTCACGAACTCCATACAGCATTTCACATCATCTACCGCTTCCTCTTTGAAAAACCCTCTTTACTCGGCTTTGGTGACACCGCAGCTATCTGGGTTATCCTCTTTACCTCTCAGCCACACAGGCTGAGCCTTCCTGGAGATACGGACAGGAAGTGCCATCGGTAGCATCCTGTGGTCTCCCATCTTCAGGAGCCGACGCGCAGGAGGAAGCATGGCTGCTCCTTCCCCTACCCTTCGTGTCTGCCCATTTTCTTTGACTTCATTTCTTCTCCTGGACTCAGATCTCCTCATGCCAAGCAAGTGTGTGAGCTCTGCTGGGAGGACAGCATCTGTCATTCTTTCTGTCTCTCCCAGCACAGACACAGACAGATTTTAGTCAGATTTTAGTGTGCTAAGAGGCCCTATATAAATCAGCCCAGGAATGTGGATTTAGGTCTTACCAGTAAGAAATTTGGTAAACTGTATTACCCAGCTGGTGGGCAGCTCATCACCAGGATCTTCACACCAATTAGAGCCTGCCTTAGCCGGGAAGGAGCATGGGATCATGGTAAGCATGTTTCTATGCAGGGATCAGTGCTCTAGCCAGGAGGAAGATCCCATCTGGGGTGGGTATCTGCCACTGATAACATTTTGTTGGAGGGAAATCAGGAAGCTCTGTGATTCATCGCTTGCTTGGGGTTCAACTAGGGTCAGCCTGGCCCCTTGAGCCAGGTCGTCCCCATCTGTACTGATCACCACCACCTGCTTGCTCCAGTTGTTCCTTGAGCTGGAGGCAGATGCTGGTTGTTTTCTTGGAGGCAAGAAGGTATGACAGAAAGATGTATTATTTGAGATGCTAGATACCTAAGTTTGACTCTGCCAGTTATGAACTGCATGACCTTGGGTACAGTTTCTCCATCTATAGAGTCATGGGGAGGAAGTAGGGCGGAAGATGTGAAAACAGCGATCTCTCAGAGGCTCTCCAGCTCTAAAGGTGGTAATGGTGATTCTAATTCTAAAGCTCGGGTCACACAGGGAACAAGGGAACACTGCAGTGGGACATGGCTAGGGAGTCTTGACCAAGCCAGGGCAAAGGGCGTCACAGGCCAGACTGAGCTGCCTTGAGGAAAGTCTTCAGTAGCTGGTGCTGCTTCTGGAGCCATGTGCTCATTCCTCAAGCTGCACCCCTCTGTTGGTTGTGTAGGGTAAGTTCCTGCTAGGCCTCTTCTAGAAGTGGCCATCGGATCCAAGGTGGTTGGGGGCATGAAGGAGGAACATTATAAGGGGAAGTGTCACTGATCTTAATAGAACCTACACATTCAAGAACAAATTAAAAAAAGAGCACTTTTCTTTACCAGTAATTGTGTCCTGGAGTGTTTTTTCAGTGGAGATGGTTGAACCGACTTCATGGTCTTCTCACCCCCAGACTCCACCATCCTTAAGACCCAAGGTGGGGAAGAGCAGACTGGGGAGCTTTCTCACTGGGAAAGAACTCCACTCTCTGCTTCTTACTGGGTGAACACAGCCTGTTCTTTGAAACAGAGGCAGCAAGTCTGAGGCGAGGTCTGGGGGAAAAGTGCCCACCACTTTTAGACCCTCACCACTTCAGGAATATCCTTTATATAGCGACATTCCCCAGTCACTTAACCGGAGCGTTCCTCTCTGCCCGGTGGCTTCCAGTCATCGTGCAGGGCAGAGACATTGTAGCGAATATTTGTCATTCGTTCTGACTGAATGGAACCTGAACCTCTTTCCTATTTTTGGAGAATTCCCCACCCCAGGAGTCTTGGGAGGCAGAGCTCACTTCTCACTATTGAGTCTGAATACCATAAAACTTGATTTCCCAGCATCCCTTGCAGCCTGGGTACTGGTCCAGTGGTAGTTATTTTTTAAAAAGAGAGAGAAAGAAAAGAAAGGCAAAGCAAAGCAGGGACTGCAGAGACCCCTCTGGTGACAGCACTGGCTGCGGCAAGGTGGGGTTCCCATGGCGGCAGCAGCAGCAGCACAAGCTGAAGGACCTGGTGCTTGACAGCAGCGGTAGTTTCTTCAGCACTTCAATTAGCTCTTAGCTCAGTTCCCTGGCCTTCCCACTAATTCTGCGAAATGCTTTAAAAATCTTTTAATAAACTCATTTCTGCTTAAATTAGCCAAAATCGATCCTTTTACCTGCAACTAAGCATCCTAACATGCAGAAATCTTGAGGAATCTGATAAAGTCAAGGGCCCACTCTCAGAGCTCCAGACCCACAAACGTTGTGGTCTGTGGACACTTTCACTTGGGTGTCTCAGCATCACCTTACACATAGGCCATCCATCCCTCGGTGCCCTTAACATTCTTCCTCAAAGCAGCCAGGGACATGGAAAGAAAACTGGGTAATGTGGTGTCTGGGGAGCTAAGGAAGTTTGTGTTTCAAGAAAGGATGACCATCAACTTAATGCTGACAATGAGACCTGGAAATTTTGTCTAACCCACCTTCCCCCACCCCTCCTCAGACTGGCCCAAGTACCTGAAACCTTTTCCCACACCTGCTCTGAGTTTTCTGCTCTGCTTTTTCCTTCCTAATTCTATTAGTACCAGCCTTCTCTAGGTCCCAGGGGGGCCTCTCTGCTTCCCATTCTTCAGGTTCTCTGGCACCTGCTAGAGCACGCCCTGTCCTGGCAGGTAGGTCTGCAGCACGTTTTCTGCACAGGTGGCCTGTGGACTGCTTTATCCACGAGAAAGTAGAGCCAGGGTATCCAGGGCCTGAGAGCTTTTCAGGGACCTACACAAATATGTCAGAAACACATAATTAAAAATGACAAAATCTAAATAAATAAATATCTAGCTAAATGTCTATAAACTATGCCATTATGTTAAACTCTTAATGGTTAATTTTATAACAATTTCATTAAAATTTTATTACACTTAGAAACAATTTGCTGGTTAGAGTTCTTCACTTCATAAGAAATTCTATTTACTGAATGATTACTGTGTTCTTCACAATCGTGTGTGTCATCTTTGTTAGCAAGATGATTGCTAAGAAAGCCAAGCCAATTGTAAATTAAATGAATTACTCTTAGCCAAATAATTCAAAAAGAAAAACTGTGAAAACAATTGCAAGATTTTGCAGTAAAAACTCTCTTTACTGTAGGCTGTGAATACATTTTAACATTTGATATGTGTTGTAGGGCCTCCTAGAATAAGAATGCCTGGGCTCTGGGAAGGGCTCTCAGATGTCAGCTCCTGGAGGCTTTGCCCACAATATGGTTTGAGGACTGAGAGGCTGTAATCAATCCCTAGAGGCCATTATCAAACTGGGGCAGAGGCTGCTAATTGTTGCCAGTATCCATTTTCTCCTTAATTTTAGTAATAATCCACTTCTCCACCTTCCCTGGCTTCCTCTGCAGCTGGATGCTATCTTATGAATAAATTCTTGACAATCAATTATGAAAGGCAATAATGTATAAAACTTCCAAGACAGGTTTTAAATGAAATTGCTTGTCCTCCACTTCCTCTGTCTTTACCCTTCCTCCACACAGGAACACAGGTAAGCCTACTGGTTATCCACTTTAATCTTGCTGATGGATATGACATCCTAGAGAATGGTGAAACAGGAAGTACAAAGAACCTAGGTGATTTGACAAGCTCATGGAGCACAGTCTCCATCAACCTTGATCTACCTGCTTACCTCATTGGACTGTTGCTTTCTTTGAGGAAGAAATACATTTCACTTTTTAAGCCCCTTTATTTTTTTTGTTGTTATAGCAGCTGAGCCTATACTCTAATATGCCAAAACCAGAGCTTTCTTTGCTCCTTGGGCTGAGATGATATCCCTCAACTTCCTGGAAGCTGCTGTACCCCTGGCCTCCAGAGGTATAAAACCTATTGAGGCCAAGCTCAGCATTCATAAAGAAAACAAGGATCTCTCCGTGCTTGGAAACAACCACCACAGCCTCAGCCCTGCCCCAGCCTAAGGGCGAAGGCCTGGTCCTGCTGAAAGCAGCTGTGTTATCTAGGACTCTGCTCCCCACTTGTTCTGGTGAGTCCCAGGTATGATGGGGCCCACTGACAACGTCACTTTATGGCAAAGCCTGTGCCAGGCAGTGCCTCTGTGACTTTTTAATAAGTGTAATGAAGAATTCTCTTTCCTATATGAAGTGCTTCTGTGGGCAACCAGATAGCTGATGGGAGTATCACCTTAAGGAAAAATGCACAACATAAGAGCTGCAAATTTAAGTATGTTTTTCAGGGACTTCACTGAGGACTGTCACTCAGGGGACAGCCTCTGCACCAAAGGGGCAGAGGAGAAATCAGCTGATATATGATTTTGGCTGGAGAAGATGCACAGACACATCCTGGTGGACGATTAGTGCTAGTCACAGAGAGCAGATATCTCAGCGATTTTAGTGCTCTTCTGCGTGTGGGAAGTCAAGAATCTGGGCTCATTAAAACTCTTCTTGAGATATACATCTAACTCTCTAGGCCCTGTTCTTCCCAAAGTGCAGAGCGCTTCATTCTGCTTTTCATACGACAGTCCTCTCAGGGTGCGTGTCGGTCAGCGCCTGCTGTGGCTGACACTCCTTGTCCAGCTGGGTGGTGAGCAATGCTCCTCGTTCTTTGTTTGCAAGGGGAAGTGTCTCAGAAGTTTTCTAGCTTATAATGGAAGAGTTGATAAATTGGAATATCACCATTTTTTCAACCTTCAGTTAATTAATGGATCTAGGCAGTGACCATCCATGGTTACCCATATCACACAGAGAGACATCCAGACACTACATGTCTCCTGATACACAACATCATCAATGAAGTGTTTCCAAACCAACAGACTCTGAATCTAATCAAGTCTCTAGATTTAACTGCAAACTTACATATGTATCTCCCAATTGAGAGGAAATACAAAAGGACAGAGGAACATCTAAAATGACATCACAAGGATACAATCAGTCAGATCTGGTCTGGGGCAGCAGTAGAACATAGGTTTCTTCAACATGTATATTGCAAGGAAAAAAAGAGATGGAAGGGGAACCTACAGATGAAAGAGACTTAAAAAAGAGTATAAACCAATTGCAAAATATGGAACTTATTTCCATCCTGGTTTAAAGAAACTAAAAATATTATGAAGCAATTGAGAAAAGAGGTACACTCACAGGATATTTGATAATATTAAGGATTTATTATTTTTAATGTTACTTTTACTTTAATTCTTATGTTATTTTTTAGGTGTGATCAGGATAGTAGAAAAGCAGAATACTGGAATATTTATATAGTAGAATACTGGAAACAAAGCCTATAGAAGATAGGTGAATAATTTTATGATATACCTTAAAATGATATTTCAAGAATCTATACGGCATACTTTAACTGAGACAAAGATTCTCAAAGTCTTTGAGTTAGGAATCCAGCCAAGTCATAAGTTGCATAAAGGAAGAAGGAAATTCCAAACTTCTGGCTTGAGAAACCTCTCAAGTAATTCATAAATCAGAGATATCAGTTAAAATAATGATCAAAAGAGGAATCAAGTTTTAAGGTAACAAATTTGCAGATTAGATTACATTTTATAGAACATAACAACCCCTCAGAAGCACAGTCCTCTTAAAAAATGCTTTTGAGTGAATAACATTGCCAAGGCTCATTGAACAATCTTGTTTTGTTTTCTGTTGTAAATTTTCATGCAGTCTCCACACTAGACAGGAGGGTAAGGTGATCTCATTTGTAGTGATAGTTAGACTGGGCTGATATTCACTAGCAGTTAGAACTGAACTTCTGTCAGTGTACTTTAAGATAAAGTTTTCTGTCTACGAAGCTCTAAGTGTATAATGTAGAAAACAACTAAATAAAAGATCTGGTTTTTGACTGGATACTAGATCAACAAAAAAACAAACCCATTTGAAAAGACATTTCTGAGATAGGTGGGGAAAATTTAATATGAGCTGATAGCTTGTATTAATATTACACTTCCCAAGAGTGATACTGTGGTTACAGAGAAAAAAGGCCTTGTCTTTAGGTGGTCGATGCTTAAGTGTTCAGGGATGAAGGATCATTATGTCTGTAACTAACTCTCAGGGGTTCAGAAAAAACTATTATGTTATTAGAAGTACAATAGGTGTGGCAAAAAGTTAACAATTGGTAAATCTAGATGAAGGGGACATGAGAGTTTATTGTACTGTTCTTGGGAGAGGAAAAGGGCAAATAATTTTAAAAAATGAAACATGAGGCAGGCAATGTTTGTATCTAGAATAGCAGCATGGAAAATGATTAGGAGATGATGCTAAATTAAAAAGAGCAAAACAGAATTATATGTAAAATAAAAAAAGATACAAATATATTAAATTGTTATTATAGCAGACTGACTATGGTGGTAGCATTATGTATAATTTTTGTCTTTTCTACAAACTTTGGTGTTAAAATGTTATACTACTTTTGTATTTATACAAATACTTTTATATATATTTTTAAACTTTCATAGTATATTTCAAATATAATCCTTTATGTCTTAGCCAAAACCCCTCTTCAGAGAGCTTTTTCTAACTATCCAGTCAAAAGTGAATCCCAGGCATTTGCTCTCACTATCTTGTTTTATTGTCACCTTAGCACTTCCTACTATTGCATTTGTCCTTTTCCTTAATTTATCTTCTTGTTCATTGTCTGTGTCACCCCTCATACGGTGTAAGCTCCCTGAGAACAGGAATCTTGGCCAGACCTTAGAACAGTGCCTGTAGTTACTCAACAAGTATTTGTTGAATGAATGAATGAAATCCGGTCTTTGTCCGACCTCCCATTTTACTGGGAACTCTGAAGTCTTGAGAAGGGGAAGAACTTGTCCCGGTTTTCTCATCAGTTGGTGGCAATGTCAGAGTTAGAACTCAGGCCTTGTCACTGAAGCCTCAAAGGCTTTTCTTTTACATTTTTCTAAGGCTTTTCTTTTAAAAATTTCTAAGGCTTAAACAGCTCCTGGGCACCAGACAAGTGGCCGGAGTGAGGGAGGATCCAAAGCGCATTCCCCTTGTTGCAGTGTGCCAGCAGCCCCATAGGTGGCGCCAGCGGCACTCCTTTAGCTCTGGATAAAGTCAGGAAAGGGAGACATTTTGACAAAGAGTGGAATATTTGCACAGTCTTAAATTGTCTCTCTACTGACCGCTCATTAGTTGTGAAGGAGAAAACATACACAGTAATTCTGCAGTGGAGAAATCAGACAACTCTTTGACTGTGTGATCAAAATAACATCACCAATGAGGGACAGATAGATGCGTTGTGCATCCGGAAGTGATATCCTGAGAAGGACACGTCTCCTATCCAGTATTGCAGCCTAGAATGTATGCTCTGAACCTAATTATGGAGAAGCATCACAGAAGCCCAAAATGAGAAATGCTATATTAAAGTCAGGGAGTAGGGGACAGGATTTTTAAAATATGGCCATGTCACTAATGACAAAGAAAAGCTATGAAAATGTTGCACATTAAAAAGGCTAAAGAGACATGGCAACTAAATACAATATCAAGGGCTAGACTGGTTCCTTTAATGAAAAGGGGGAAATGCTTTAAAGGACATCATTGGGTCAATCAATAAAATTGGAATATGGACAGTAGATTACAGTATCATATCAATGTTAACTATCAACGTTGATAACTATGCTGTGGTTATATAAGAAATTATCCTCATTTTTAGGGAATATGCAGTGAAGTATTTAAAAGGCTATAGTGTATGTGACTGACCTTCAAATGGTGCAAAGATATTTTTATAGTTTAAATATGTAAAATGTATTTTAATATAATTACTATATACTTATTGTATATTGCAATATATATTTATATATTTAATTGGAAAAGTATTTAAATAGAAAAATTAGAAAAAATATATACAAGATACAAATAAAGCAAATGGGGTAAACTATTAATAGGAGAATCTGGGTAAACAGGGTGTATGGGTGGGTATTCCTTCTACTATTTTTATTTTTGCAACTCTTCTGTAAGTTTGAGATTATTAGCAAGTGGAAATTTAAGAAGGAAAAAAATGAATGAAAGGATGGTGGTTCCAGGCACAGCCTCTGCCCACCCATCCCTCTTTCCGTTGTGCAGCAGTTCAGAGCGGGTACCTTGCCTTTTGTGTGTGTGTCTTCTGCCGTCACTGTTGCTTCAGTCTTTTCTCTTCTGAAAGGACTGTGTTTGGCTTCTGGATTCTAAGGCTGAGGCCTAAGCTGGAAGAGGTGGAATTACCATTGTTCATGGCTGGAAAATGCTACTGAAGCCTCTGTAAGGGGGTGTGGGGAGGCAGTGGAGGGCTCTGAGTCTGGTCTCCTCCCTCACACTGGTCTCCAGGAATGAGGGTATCTGTGGGGTCAGGTTTTTGAAAGCAATCTGGTTCAGGTGAAGCTTCCCTAGAGAAGCATTTGGCATCCAGGGGTCTCAGGGAGGCTGGCTGTGGCAAGAGCCTTGGCAGAATGGAGACAGAGAGGGCTTAGTTATCCTTCTCTTCTACCTACAGTTTCTTGGAAGCAGTACAATGCATCTTCTCTCCTGACCCTGGCATGCTATACATGAATCCTTGAATCCTCAGGAGTCCTTTCAATCTTCCAATGATTTACTTTGCATTAAATCAGCACAATTGAATGTCAGGTAATAGAGTTCAGTTCATTTCAGTCGCTCAGTCGTGTCCGACTCTTTGAGACCCCATGGACTGCAGCACGCCAGGCTTCCCTGTCCATCACCAACTCCCGGAGTTTACCCAAACTCATATCCATTGAGTCAGTGATGCCATCCAGCCATCTCATCTTCTGTCATCCCCTTCTCCTCCCACCTTCAATCTTTCCCAGCATCAGGATCTTTTCAAATGAGTCAGTTCTTTGCATCAGATGGCCAAAGTACTAGAGTTTCAGCTTCAGCATCAGTCTTTCCAATGAATATTCAGGACTGATTTCCTTTAGGATGGACTAGTTGGATTTCCTTGCAGTCCAAGGGACTCTCAAGAGTCTTCTTCAACACCACAGTTCAAAAGTGATTCTTCGGCGCTCATCTTTCTTTATAGTCCGACTCTCACATCCATACATGACTACTGGAAGAACCATAGCTTTGAGTAGATTACTTTGTTGGCAAAGTAATGTCTCTGCTTTTTAATATGCTGTCTAGGTTGGTCATAACTTTTCTTCCAAGGAGTAAGCGACTTTTAATTTCTTGGCTGCAGTGATACATCTTGCAGTGATTTTGGAGCCCCCCAAAATAAAGTCTGTCACTGTTTCCCCATCTATTATGGGGAAACATATAGATAATAGAGGTAACAGGTATCATAATAGATAATAACAGGTAATAGGAAGGTGGAATATTTTGCCTCAGGTTGGGTCCTGCATTTCTTCCTGAGATGGCTTCTGGTGGGTTTCCTCTGGCTCCATACCCTTCATGTATAAGTAAAAGAGACTTCAACTCTCTCTCCCCATGCTGGGACTTACCTGATCTGCCCCTCATCCAGCCAGACCGACAGGAGAAGGAGGTCAATCTCTGCAGTCAGCTGGGGTAAATCAGGAGGGTCTAGACTAAAATGCCAGCTCCCTTTATTCAACTTGTAAATCAACAAGAGATTACTACCTCTTATCTGAGCTTGGTAAACAAAGTTCTAGACTCTGAGCTCCCTTGTTGTTCAGTCGCCAAGTCATGTCCAACTCTTCAGGACCCCATGGACTGCAGGATGCCAGGTCTCCCTGTTTCCTACCATCTCCTGGAGTTTGCTCAAGTTCATGTCCATCTCATCCTCTGATGCCCTCTTCTCCTTCTGCCTTCAATCTAAGCTCCCTCAGATGTGGCCAAAAAATATCTGAATGAACCAGTCAAACTTCCAAATGAATGGTGTTTTTTTAAAATCACTAAACCATTGCAAGACTCATTATTAGCTTTCATTACTCTTTTGGCCAACTTGGGTTAGGAAACCTTGAAGACCATTGGCAGTAGTGGCTGTCTTGCACTCACAGGTAAGTGAGCAGTGAAGCCTAATGGTTAGGAGCACAAACTCTGGACCAGAACAGCCTGGATCAACACACATGTACCAGCTGTGTGATCTTGGGCAAGTCACTCCAGCACACTGTACTTCTGTTTCTTTTTCTGTAAAACATGGATAATAACAGTACTTATTTCACAGAGCTTTGGTGAGGATTAAGTTAAAGTACAGAAAGCATTTGGAACAGTACCAGGATCAGAGCTGATGATATTAGGTGAATTAGTGTCACCTGTATTTTATGAAAACTAAGACACAAAGGGAGAAGGAAATGGCAACCCACTCTAGTATTCTTGCCTGGAGAATCCCAGGGACAGAGGAGCCTAGTGGGCTGCCGTCTATGGGGTCACACAGAGTCGGACATGACTGAAGCGACTTAGCAGCAGCAGCAGCAGCAGCAAGACACAAGATGCTGGGACTTTCTTGGTCCTTCAGGAAGATTTCTACATATGTCAGGACTGCTATCTGGCTGAGAGCAATAGCAATATGTGATCAGTTATAACATGCAACCCAATTTCAAAGAAGTTTAAAAAGTGAAAAAAAAAGTGAGTTTTAGAATTCATGAAATGTGAAGTATTATTTGGTTGTTTTACCTTTACTCTTTAAATTGAGACAATTCATATACCTAATATTCACTTTTTTAAAGTGTACAATTAAATGGTTTTTAGTACATTCACCAGGCTTTTCAGCCATTACGACTGTCTAATTTTAGAACATTTTTATCACCCCAAAAAGAAATTCTATGCCTGCTAACAGTCTCTCTCCATTCTCTCTTCCCAGTTCCTGGTAACCAGCAATACAATTTTTCTCTCTATAGATTTGCCTATTTGGGACATTTCATGTAAATGGAATCATACAAGATATTGCTTTTTGTATCTCGCTCCTTTCACTTAGCATGTTTTCAAGGTTTATCCATGTTGTAGCATGTATCAGTACTTCATTCTTGTTTACTATCCAAATATAGTTCCATTGTATGGATATACCATCTTTTATCTACTCATCATTTAATGGCCATTTGGATTGTTTCTGGTTTTGGCTACTATGAATAATATGTCTATGAATATTTGTGTATAAGTTTTTTGTGTGGACATGTAATTTCAGTTTTCTTGGGTGTATACCTAGCAGGGTCAAATGATAACTCTATGCCTGATTGTTTGATAAACTGCCAGACTATGTTCCAAAGCAGCTACACCATCTTATATGCCCACCAGCAATGTATTAAGGTTCTAATTCTTCCACATCATCATTAGCATATATTATTGTCTGTCTGTCTTTATTATAGCCATTCTAGTGGGTATGAAGTGGTGTCTCATTATTGTTTTGATTTACATTTCTCCATTAAGTACCTTTTCATGTGCATATTGGGTACATGTTTATCTTCTTTGGAAAAATGTCTATTCAAATTCTTTGCCAACTTTTACATTGAGTTATTTGTTTTTTTACTGTTGAGTTGTAGGAGTTTTAAAAATATTTTAGATGCTAGACTTTGATCACTTATAAGACTTGCACATATTTTCCCTCCCATTTTGTGAATATCTTTTATTTTCTTGAGAGTGTCTTTTGAAGCACAAGTTTTAATTTGGTGAAATCCAATTTAATCCATTTTCTCTTTGATTTCTTTTGTTTTAGATATCACATCTCAGAAACCATTGCCTAATCAAGGTCTTGAAGATTTATAACTGTGTTTCTAAGAGTTTTATTGTTTTAGCTTCTATGTTTAGCTCTTTAATACATTTTGAATTAACTTTTATATATGGTATGAGGTATAGGTTCAGATTCACTCGCTTGCAAGTGGATATCCAGTTTTCCCAGTATCTTTTGTTGAAGATTTTTCTTTCACCCACTGAATCGCCTTGGCACCCTTGTCGATTGTTCAATGATGCATGGATTTATTTCTGGACTCTCAGTTCTACTCCATGGAATTTTTAAATCTGTCTGTCCTTATGCCAGTCTTGACTACTGAAGTTTTATAGTCAGTTTTGAAATCGGGAAGTGTGAGTCCTCCAACTTTGTTCTTCTCATTTAGATTGCTTTGCCTCCTCTGAGTTTCTTGCAACTCCATATGAATTTTAGGATCAGATGGTAAACTTCTATGCAAAAAAAGGCAGCTGGAATTTAGATGAGGATTGTAAGGAATTTATAGATCAATTTGGGGAGAATTTCCATCTAAACAATATCAAATCTTCTAATCTGTGAACTCTTAATTTAGTTTTGGTGTTCACTAACCTGAAATCTAATTAGTTTTATCTGACAAGGAGCCTGGGTCAGACATACACAGTTGATCAAAAAAGTTGAGTTAATTGCTAAATGTTTATTTTGAATTGTGGGGATAAGGTACAGTTTTACTTTTGTCAAGGTGGGAGAAAAGTGGAAAGACTTTGTGTAAATTGGTAGAGCCTACCAATAATCAAAGAGATATCATTAAGGTAAAGTTATATTTTATATTATACACTTTTAAAAGGCATGTTCCCCATTCAAGAAATCTTACTATAAAACATATAGAGTAGGAAATGGCAACCCATTCCAGTATTCTTGCCTGGATAGTTCCATGGATGGAGGAGCCTAGTGGGCTATAGTTCATGTGGCTGCAGAAAGTCGGACATGACTGAGCACAGTATAACACATAATGATTTAAACATCTCTTAATTTATAATATAGAACAGAAAAATTATGGCATGATCTTTTTGTGATATAGAGTCTTTTTAAAGTCTTCTGAATAATAGAGATAAATTGAAATTTGTGTGTAAATCAACTGCTTTTTGATTTAAGAAAACTGAAGTCTATCTCTTCCCTCCAAGATTTTGATATTTTTACTAACAGGGTCAACAAACCCTGGAACAAACTGTACTAATTGCTTCTATGTTTTGTTATATTGACAAACTTCAATTCTGATCTCCGTTAAATATTAAGTAATTTGATATTGCATTGTAACAATGATGTTACCATAGAGTGTTTTAGTAAACTGTATATAATACTTGTTGCCAGTGGTGACATTAATAATTACAGGAATAGGGTGAGAGCAAACTGTTGTGTAGTAATGACCCCTGGCATAGATTGAGTTCCCTTGGCAGTATCAAGAGTTTGTCATGTTAGTGCCATGGTGTTACAATCCATTACTGATGACTTCTGCTATGGTAACTAACCATAATATTTAATGTAGCTGCCTTGAGCCACTTGAAAACTCAAAAAAAAAAATTCTTTTTTCTTTTTTTGTCTAAGGCATTTACAAGAGTTCCTCAAGAAAGCCTAGTATCTCTATGTATATATTTCAGAAAGTCATGTGTTACTTCTTTGTGGGGTTTCTCTGATTCTTCCCTATAATTATTAGTGGCATTTGCACATAAGAAATTAATATTTGTCTATTTGTCAGTCTACCTATTTATCTATCCATCTGTATGTTACCATATTCTACAAAGCCTCTGCCTTCCTTCTTCCTGCTCTTTCTTCCTTTTTTCCATTCACTCTTTCATTTACTAACACCATGCTTTTTATTAAATAGCTGCTAATTGCCAGCCATTGTCTCAGGTACTGGGAGCAAGCAGTAAACGAAGAGGCTGGGTTCCTCCTGTCTTGGAGCTTAACGTCCTCTGAGGAAAGAAAGTTGGTAAATTAGATTGTCTTAGATGGTATTCAGTGCTCTATGACAACAAAGTAAAGCGATGTGATATGTGATAGACTGGGAGGGACTATGTTAGATAGGGGTATCGGGGGCAGAGACTTATAGGCAGAGGAAATAGCAAGTCAAAATATCTGAAGCAGCTTAAAATCACACCATCAATACAATGAAAAAAAAAAGGTTTCATTGAAATTTCATTTCATAGAAATGAGAGAAAACAGAAGGAGAGGACAGAAGAAAATTGTAACACTGATATGCAAGCTGTAGAGCTTGACAAAATTATTAAAGTTGAGTTGTGAATTTGGTTCTTGTCTTCCTGGAAGCTAAGGTGAGAAGGGAAAAGTGATCAATTTCATGGTTAATTTTCTTTATAAGGAAATGAGGTATCCGTTTTTCAAGGAGAAAACTATTTTTTCCCTGGCACTCAGGGTTGGAATACATTGAGTTTCCTATAAGGGGCATAGACTGATTGTATGTTAGCGTGGATCCACCCTCCCTTCCCGCGAGATGTCCATGTCCTAATCTCTGGAAGCTGTGAATGTTACCTCATGTGTACAAAGCACTTTGCAGAGGTGATTACGTTAAGGACTTTGGAATGGGGAGATTACTCTGGATTTTCTGGGTGGACCCATCTAATCATTTTGGTCCTTAAAAGCTAAGAACCTCTCCTAGCTAGAGTCAGAGGGAGATGTGACCTCAGCAGCATGATCAGAAAGACGCAGCATTGCTGCCTTTGAAGATGGAGGAAGATGGCCACGAAAACAAGGAATGAGATAACCCCCAGAAACTGGAAAAGGCAAGGAAACAGATTCTCCCCTAGAGCCTCCAGAAAAGAACAAATACCCGCTAACCCTGATTTCACTTCACTGAGTGAAGTGTCGGACTTCTGACTTATGGAACTGCAAGATAATACACTTATGTTGTTTAAATCACCAAGTTTGTGGTAATTTGTTACAAAAACTGTATAAAACCAATATAATTAGATTCACCTTGGTTGCAATAACAGAAACCCAGCCACCTGAACTAGCTTAAGCAAAAGAGTGCACCTTATATAAAGATTTGGAATATTACTTGGAATTCAAAGGTAGCAATGCAGTTCATTTCAGGAAATAAAATGATCAGGGATGGAGAGTTGTCAGAATTCTTTTGGTCTCTTCTTTCCTCTTTGTGAATCTCTTTCATCCTTCCTGTTCTTTTCATATTTTTCCTACAACCTGGTTTTCTGCATTTCTCCAGGCCACATAGTAGGGAAGCATATCCATAAATAGCTTCTGACTTTCTATATTACAGCATTCTATGTTTCTATGTTAGCTACCTAGAGAAAAACTAAAATCTCTCAGTACTAATTTTAAATTCCTGGGAGATGGATATGATTGGGTTGCCTCTGGTACTGCTAGTGGACAGTGGACAGGTGGCCTAGTTTGTCTGAGGATCAGGGCTAGCTTCCAGAAAAAGATATCTGGCTATACTGTTGTTTTTAAAATGCAACTTACAACTCATCTAGGGGTCAAGGAATCGTTTAATGGGTAGAAACCAACATTAAAAAGCAATAAATGCCTGTGATATGGGTAACATTTCATAAAACTTGTCTCAATTATTAAATGTGTAGGTACATGTGTACTGGGTGATAATGTAAAACATATTTCTTTTGGTAGATTATGGTCAAAAAAATTAGAAAAACCCTGGGCTGGGCAATATAGTAGGATTCTGCTGTGCCATGCTTAGTCACTCAGTCATGTCCCAACTCTTTGCGACCCAGTGGATGGTAGCCCACCAGGCTCCTCTGTCCATGGGGATTCTCCAGGCTAGGATACTGGAGTGGGTCGCTAAGCCCTCCTCCAGGGGATCTTCCCAACCCAGGGGTCGAACCCAGGTCTCCTGCATTGTAGGCAGATTCTTTACAATCTGAGCAATGGGGGAAACCCAAGAATAGTGAAGTGGGTAGCCTATCCCTTCTCCAGGGGAACTTCCCGACCCAGGAATCCAACCGGGGTCTCCTGCATTGCAGGTGGATTCTTTACCAGCTGAGCCACCTGGGAAGCCCAGGATTCTGCTACTGGGATGTAATAAATATAATTCTTAAAATATTATAATCCCTCCAGTTAATTCAGAGGTATCATGCATATTTTTTTAAACCTTATCTGTTAACATAAGCAGATGGCATAAGGGTAAAGGACGACTTAATAGAAACTGTTTTGTAAGGGTGAAGAAAAAGTGGTACAAATAGCTTTTTTGATGGTCTGGCTTAATTTAGAATAAAACATAGCCTAGTGGTTTCCCAGCCTCGCTTTGTAGTTTTGCATCAAGCTCACATGGAAGATCTTTTAAAAATGATTTCACGAGATTTACTTAATCAGAATTCCTGGAAGTGTGTCCTATGAATATGTATTCAAATACAAATCAAAACAAACAGAAACCCCAGATGTCTCTGATTTATAGCAGGTTTGGGACTTACTTGACCTAGAGACTATGCATTGATAGAGGAGGAGGTTATCTGCATACCTTTCAATTCTCTAACTGCTGTTTCTAGCCACCCAGGCATGAGAAAGCGGACAGTTTAAAGTTATTTCTTGGTAGGGCTGGGAGTGTAAGACTACACAGCTGCTGATGAAAGGCAGATTCATGCACTTCACAGCTCAGTGAAGCAGATGGTAGAGCTTCGTTTGTTGGACATTGTGGCACCAACACTCATGCTTGGATAAAGGCAGGGTTGGGGGAGACAGGCAGAGAGAAAATCCTTGCACGCTGTTCCAGACCCTTGTTGGACAACAGTTCTGTACTTCTTCAGAACAAAGTATGGCCAATACCCCAAAGTTCTAGGGTATAGGACATGGTGGGGATTATTGAAAAATTTGTAATACTGAAGTTACCAGCTGCTCATTAGCAGCCATTATGAGTTGTCAGGTGAAACTGACAGGAGGAACCCATTGCCAAAGGTGGACTTCTACCTCTAAGAAGTAAAATGAATCGACCTCTGTACCAAGTTCTTGGCTATTAATCAAATAAACTGTAGAGGACATCTGTCTGAATAATTAGGCTAGTGTTAGGAGAGTTGAATTTCTTTCCCCCCAGCTGCTAAAGAGCAGGACCCGTGTCCACAGAAGCCATTCCTAGATCAGGTCAGAAATACATTAGCATACAGCTGGAGTCCGTGTTTCTAGCCGTTATTGCAGGGGGCATGCATTCAGATGGTCCACAGAGCTTGGCGGCTAACACATATTCCTGGGAATTGCCTTTTGATCTGTCAAGAGCCTTCTCAGCCCCTCTGTGGGGACAAACACCATGCACTTCGGGGGCCTTCCCCCAGCACCGATATTCATTTTCCTGACTTTTAGGCCAGCTCTGACCCCACTGCGGTGCGAGGCTTACAGCACCAGCTCCAACTGGCTGCCCCAGAAAGCTTCGGGCCCTGAGCGAGAACTATGGCCTGGATATCCTCTCAGTTCAGTGATATCATTGCTATAAAGGTTTAATTTCCTGTAATACGTGTCTGCTTCTCTGTACCTAAGATAGGGTTCTCAGGTCCAGCTCTAGGAGAAGCTGCTCGCGGGGACGCCCCTGAGCGCACCTGGGGGTCTCCCTCCTTGTCAGCCCGGCTGCGGGGAGAGGGGCTTCGCGCCAGCCGACGCACTTTGTCCCCAGGCGGCCCCCGTCCACCTCCCTGCGGTTGCCCCGCCGGCCGAAAAGTTTCTCCAGGTGCGGAATTCCGGGCTCGGCGACCAACGGGGCGGAGTGTGCGCGCCAGTCGGAAGCCAGCCCGCCTGCGGGCCCGGGTGAGTGGCCCCTGGCGTCGCGGCGCAGGGCGGGCCCCGCGGGATGGGCGGGATGGACGGGAGGGCCCCAGGCCGAAGCTGGCCCGGCCGTTGCTATGGTAACGCGCCGGCAAACCGGCCGCTGGGCCTCCTCTGCCCTGTCGGCTGGCGGTTCCCGGCGTCCCCTCTTAGTGTGTCCTGGGGCCCAGCCGTTGAGACCCCATTTCCCCTGGGTCGGCGTTTGGGGTGGTCCCTGGTTCATCTTCACCTTCTCACCTTGACCCCCATCTTGGGACGTGAACCTTTTTTGAAATTTAAAGCGAACATACTCTCGGGTAAGTATAGCACATCCTTAAAAGTTCTGAATTTGTGGCTTCCCTTCCGCTATCCGCCTTCTCTTTTTACTCTCCTAGAGTCTGGCACCTAGGAGGACCTCATTATATGATATAGCTCTTCCTTACAGCACTTAGGGTAGTTCCTTGCACACAGTGGGTGCACGTACAAGGAGATAGATAGTATGCCGTTAAGAGGAGCCTCTGTGTAGACAGGTAATTTAAGCGCTCTGCCTCAGTTTCCGCATCTGTAAATGTAGAGTATAATTTCTACAAAGTGTGGTGGGTTTGAAGGAGCCTGTATGTGAAACTGCTTTGTGAACCGTAAATGTCAAGCACTTGGGGTTTAGTTTTAAGGGATCTTTATATGCTGTGCGTGGTTTAATTCTCCAGGTCCCACACTACCAGCCAAGGGGAGAACCTTCTGTTTTGTCTGACCACTGAACTGCTGCAGTATCCAACCGGAAAATATGGTCGTGCATCAGAAGAGGGCTCTGCCAATGGAAAGAAACATCGTTTCACACTTAAACATTCTTAGTTTTAGGCACTCTTTCAGGTTCCCCCCACTTCACATTGCAACTGCCGTGCAGATGCCTCACACATTTAACTGTCAAGCTCATGTAACTCTCTCATATTCCTATCTCGGTGAATCATACCAACATCCATCTAGTTTGCAAGCCAGAAGTCATGGACTCTTTCTCCATGTCCAGATCAGCAAGTTCTGTTCGTTTTATGTTCAAACCAGACTGAATTCCATCTACTTCTTTTAGTCTCTATCATTGTCACCCTAGACCAGGCTGTCATGATCTCTTGCCTGGTCTCCTGTAGTGGCCTCCAAACTAGTCTGAAGGTATTCACCTATCCTTTCAATATTCTCATCTATTCTTACCCTGCAGTAGGAGAAATCTTTTGAAAACTAAAATTTCATTATGATACCCTTCTCCTCTCCCTTGCTTAAAGTCTGTCAGGATTTCTTACTACTTTTAGGATAAAGGTACCACTCTTTAATGTGGTCTATAAATTGGGTGACCATATATTTTATTTCGCAGACCAAGATACCTTTGAGAGTAAAAGAGAATATTAATTACACTGGGAATGTCGCTCAGGCAAATAGGGGCAAATGTTATTCCACTTATAAGGTCCTGTAGCCTCTACCTCCTCTATAGTGTGAAAATCTCTCAGTCATGTCTGACTATTTGCAGCCCCATGTGACAGACTTTATTTTTCGGGGCTCCAAAATCAGTGCAGATGGTCACTGCAGCCATGAAATTAAACGATGCTTGCTCCTTGGGAGAACAGTCATGACCATTAAAAAGCAGAGACATTACTTTTTCAACAATGGTCCGTCTAGTCAAAGCTATGGTTTTTCCAGGAGTCATGTATGGATGTGAGAGCTGGACTATAAAGAAAGCTGAGTGCCGAAGAATTGATGCTTTTGAACTGTGGTGTTGGAGAAGACTCTTGAGAGTCCTTTGGGCAGCAAGGAGATCCAACCAGTCCATCCTAAAGGAAATCAGTCCTCAATATTCATTGGAAGAACTGATGCTTGAGCTGAAACTAATACTTTGGCCACCTGATGTGAAGAAATGACTCATTTGAAAAGACCCTGATGCTGGGAAAGATTGAAGGTGGGAAGAGAAGGGGATGACAGAGGATGGGATGGTTGGATGGCATCACCAACTCAATGGATATGAGTTTGAGTAAACTCCAGGAGTTGGTGATGGATGGGGAGGCCTGGCTTGCTGCAGTTCATGGAGTCACAAAGAGTTGGACACAACTGAGCGACTGAACTGAACTGGACTGTAGCCTGCCAGGCTTCTCTGTCCATGGAATTCTCCAGGCCAGAATATTGGAGTGGGTAGCTGTTCTCTTCTCCAGGGGATCTTACCAACCCAGGGATCGAACTCAGGTCTCGTGCACTGCAGGCAGATTCTTTACCATCTGAGCCATCAGGGAAGCTCCTTATCTTACACCAGGCTTCCCTTGTTCTCTGTGTTCCAGTTACACTGAGTGCTTTGTCTCCCATCTTCCCTCCTACTACAGGGCCTTTGCACATGCTCCTCTCCTTCCAGGTATTCTCTTCCCTCATCTTGTTAACTCTTGCTCATCCTTCACTTCTCAGGTCAGATGATTCCCAGAAAAGCTCCCACTGACCACTCTGTCTAGGACAATGCCCCTCAGGGTATAAACTTTTCTGATACCAAGTATATCTCCTTAGTAGCATCATCACAATTTTAATTTTCTCTGTGTGTCTGATACATAGTATGTAGTTAATAAATACCTATATGTTTTTATTATAAAGATTTTCCTATTCCATTAAATGATCTCAAAATAACCATCATGGTTAAAAGCACAAACTCCAGAGCCAGGCAGATGGAGAGATTTGAATTTCAGTTCTGCCACAATTCCTTATCTGAAACCCATGGGGCTAGTTGTGCTTTAAGATTCAGAATTATTCAGATTATAGAAGGACAACATGGTTTATAAACTGCATCCCTTCTGGTGTGGTTTTGGGCAGCACTCTGTAATCAAACACATTAATTTTTCTTTAGAAAGAAAACTTCACTCTAAGTGAGATAAGTAAAGACTATACATACTTTTACCTGAGTTCAGGTCAGGTTTTGCCAAGAAATGGATTTGCCACAAATTTATGAGAACATGTGGTATTCAGAGCTTTTGGATTTTAGGATTTCAGATAAGGGCATATGAATCTGTGCCAGTGTAACTTTAAACCAACTACTTAACTTTTTGTGCCTCAGATTCCTCAGCTGTGAAAAGGAGATGATACTAGCACCTACTTACCTTACAAGTTCTGTTTATGCTGTTGGAGGAGTAAATGAGTTAATACATGTTAACTGCTTTGGACAGTGAATGTTATTTAATCAGGGCTATAGAGGAATCAGCTCTTACTATATCATTTTTATTTGCCCCATAATGACACTATGGATGAACCATAATTTATTTGTAATTTACGTATTGTTTGATAGTTACATTTCAAATACAGAAATGTAGAGATGAATTTCTTTATAGTTAAATCTTTCAAGTAGATTTTTGATTACTGAAGATCAGTTCCTGAAAATGAAATTACAGAGTCAAAGGACAGATGAATACTCTTCAAACATACTGCTACCTTTGGAAAGATTATACCAGTTTACCATCTTGCTGTCACTTTTATGACATCTGTGTTAGCATTATTATTTTTAAAAATCTTCAAATTTCACAGATAAAAATATTATCTCATTTTAACTCACATCTTCTATTGGAATGTGAAGTCAAGTGGGCCTTAGAAAGCATCCTATGAACAAAGCTAGTGGAGGTGATGGAATTCCAGTTGAGCTATTTCAAATCCTGAAAGATGATGCTGTGAAAGGGCTGCACTCAATATGCCAGCAAATTTGGAAAACTCAGCAGTGGCCACAGGACTGGAAAAGTCAGTTTTCATTCCAATCCCAAAGAAAGGCAATGCCAAAGAATGCTCAAACTACCACACAATTGCACTCATCTCACATGCTAGTAAAGTAATGCTCAAAATTCTCCAAGCCAGGCTTCAGCAATACGTGAACCATGAACTTCCAGATGTTCAAGCTGGTTTTAGAAAAGGCAGAGGAATCAGAGATCAAATTGCCAACATCAGCTGGATCATGGGAAAAGCAAGAGAGTTCCAGAAAAACATCTATTTCTGCTTCATTGACTATGCCAAAGCCTTTGACTGTGTGGATCACAATCAACTGTGGAAAATTCTGAAAGAGATGGGAATACCAGACCACCTGACCTGCCTCTTGAGAAACCTGTATGCAGGTCAGGAAGCAACAGTTAGAGCTGCACATGGAACAACAGACTGTTTCCAAATAGGAAAAGGAGTACTTCAAGGCTGTATATTGTCACCCTGCTTATTGAACTTCTATGCAGAGTACATCATGAGAAATGCTGGGCTGGAAGAAGCACAAGCTGGAATCAAGATTGCCGGGAGAAATATCAATAACCTCAGATATGCAGATGACACCACCCTTATGGCAGAAAGTGAAGAGGAGCTAAAAAGCCTCTTGATGAAAGTGAAAGAGAAGAGTGAAAAAGTTGGCTTAAAGCTCCACATTCAGAAAACGAAGATCATGGCATCTGGTCCCATCACTTCATGGGAAATAGATGGGGAAACAGTGGAAACAGTGACAGACTTTATTTTTGGGGGCTCCAAAATCATTGCAGATGGTGATTGCAGCCATGAAATTAAAAGACGCTTACTCCTTGAAAGGAAAGTTATGACCAACCTAGATAGCATATTCAAAAGCAGAGATATTACTTTGCCAGCAAAAGTCCATCTAGTCAAGGCTATGGTTTTTCCAGCAGTCATGTATGGATGTGAGAGTTGGACTGTGAAGAAGGCTGAGCGCCGAAGAATTGATGGTTTTGAACTGTGGTGTTGGAGAAGACTCTTAAGAGTCCCTTGGACTGCAAGGAGATCCAACCAGTCCATTCTAAAGGAGATCAGTCCTGGGTGTTCATTGGAAGGACTGATGCTAAAGCTGAAACTCCAGTACTTTGGCCACCTCATGAGAAGAGTTGACTCATTGGAAAAGACTCTGATGCTGGGAGGGATTGGGGGCAGGAGGAGAAGGGGACGACAGAGGATGAGATGGCTGGATGGCATCACGGACTGGATGGACATGAGTCTGAGTGAACTCCGGGAGATGGTGATGAACAGGGAGGCCTGGCGTCCTGCGATTCATGGAGTCGCAAAGAGTCAGACACGACTGAGAGACTGAACTGAACTGAGCTGAACTGATGCTGGGAGAGAGTGGGGACAGGAGGAGAAGGGGACGACAGAGGATGAGATGACTGGTTGGCATCACCAACTCAATGGACATGGGTTTGGGTGGACTCCGGGAGTTGGTGATGGACCGGGAGGCCTGGCGTGCTGCAGTTCATGGGGTCGTAAGGAGTTGGACACGACTGAGCGACTGAACTGAACTGAAGCATTAAAAAATCTTGTTACTAGCTATTAGCTATTTCTTTTCTGTGAATTGCCTGCACAAGTTCTTTGATTGTTTTACATGGAGTCTCAGCTTGTCCCTGGTGGCTCAGGCGGTAAAGTGTCTGTCTACAATGAGGGAGACCTGGGTTCGATCCCTGGGTTGGGAAGATTCCCCTGGAGAAGGAAATGGCAATCCACTCCAGTATTAGTGCCTGGAAAATCCCATGGACAGAGGAGCCTGGTAGGCTAGAGTCCATGGGTTGCAAAGAATCGGACACGACTGATTGGCTGCACTTTCGCTTTCCTTTCAGCTTTTTGTTAATTGTTTAGTTTGATTTCCCCTTTCTGGCCCAGACAAGAGGAGCCAGCATGCTGGACTTTGGCTGGAATTAGTTGGAATAGTTGAATTGGTTCGTATCCCTGGAGCCTGGGGCGAGTTGTTACTTGTCTGAAGACGGCAGAGCAGTGTAGAAAGCTGGGTTGCAGAGGCTGGACCTTGGGGAAAATCTGAAGTCAAGATCAGGTTGTTTATCTGAGTCTCCTGGCTAACAGGCCTTAGGAGAAGGAGAGCATCCAGATAGGAGGCAAGGAACTAAGGCAGAAGAAAGAGGCAGACTGATCCTGAAAGCTCTGAGAAACTATAACGTTTTTTAAAAAGGAACCTAGCAATTTCTTGTATGGATGAGGAGGGGAACATGGGGGTTGGGGTCGGGGTGGCACTGTCTAGGCCAGACACTGATTTGTGTAAACTCTGTATAGAGTAAGGATATTAACCCTTGCTTGTCATGTTGGGGCATTTCTCCTATAGTTGCCTTTTTAAAAAAAAAAAAAAATCTTTTTATAATTGCCTTTTCATTTAACTTATGGTGGTTTTTGATTTATAGAAATTAAAACAATTTTATATGGTCTACTCAACCTTTTCCTTTTTGATTCAGTACTTTTTATGCTTAGGAAGTCTTTTTCATACGGAGACCAGTTAACAAATTACGTTTTCTTTAAAAATGTTATTTTGTGAGGTCAGCAAATCAAGGAAGAGTTCATGAAAGTGAAAGTGAATTGAGTAGTGTGGTTTCCAATAAAAAACCTAAAGGATGAGAATATGAAGGTTGATATTCATGTCATCTTCCTGTCTCCTTGAAGATAGAAGAAAAGAGCTTACACGCCGTAAAAGACCGATGAAGACTTTTCCTGCCAGTGTCTGTTGTACATTGTGAACTTGTAGAACTGTATCCTTAGAGACTTTTAGAAGTGTTCTGAAAGAGAAGATGTGATCTCTGAAGATATTTTCTACTTTTATCTACCTCACGGTTCTATATAGTGTTTCAAGCACCCGCAGTTGTTAGATACTGAGAAATGATTTCCCTGTTCTTGTCAGAGGATATAAAAAGGGAAAATGAGATGTAGAATTAATTGCTGACCTTCCAGGCATTGGTAAATTAGTATGCTTTAAGATGTGCTTCAGGAAGAATTTCCCTTCCTGTGGAGCTCCAGTAGGGATCAGAGGTGAATTGTGTTTTGCTTGGATCTTAGGGTTCAGAATGTGACGAGTTAACAACTGTATCAATATATCTTTTCTTAGTTTATTAACTAAAATAAATTGTGAGGTGAATGACTAATCACCTCACAAATTCTGCAGTTTTATTGACCCAAAGTTGTTTCATTTCAGGATGTTTTGTAAGATGAGGGGCAGTAATTATTAGAATTAACTCAAACTATCCTTTCTATTAATACTTATAATAAACTAAATATCTTTGTTAATGACCATTGACTTTTCAGTTGGACTATCAGTGAGGATGTGAGGTATAACATCAGGAATAACGCAAGTAAAAAACACCTTATTGATGAAGACAGGTTGATTCAGAAATTCTGTTTGCCTTATTATTTGATCTAAATTATTTAGTAGATAGTAAAGAGCCCACCTGCAATGCAGGAGACTCAGGTTTGATCCCTGGGTCAGGAATATCTCCTGGAGAAGGAAATGGCAACCCATTCCAGTATTCTTGCCTGGGAAATCCATGGACAGAGGAGACTGGCAGGCTACAATCCATGGGGTCACAAAGAGTTGGACACGACTTAGTGATTAAATCACAACTTTAAGTATATAAGCTTCATTCAGCAAGTATTTAGTCGGTGCTACAATGTTCCAGGTACAGTTAATAGAATACTGTCTTATATTTTTGATTTTACATTGTATGCGTGCAGAGTTTATTTGTAATTCAATATTCTTAACATGAGCTGTGTTCACCTGGAAAAACTGGTCGTTTGGACTCATACATATTCATTCAGAGAATCTAAGAAAAAGCCCTATAGAAGATGTTCATCCAGTCTCTAAGGTTGAGATGCTGGTAATTGAAAAGTTCTACTCTGTTACTCTGTCGTTATCATGGTGGAATGCTTGTCTGCAGCAACAGAGCTTACTAGGAGAGAATCCATTTACCATTTACCAAAGGCAGCTCATCTGAGGCTCAGTTTCTTATACTTGAATTCTTTCAAGTCTGTTTGCTGTCAGCAAATCTAACATAGAGGCTCTTATATCTGCTCCAGGGAGTTCAGCTTCCAACCAGCCGAGATATTGGGAAGAAAGCAAATAAATATCCTTGGATGGTTTTTCATGGAAATCAAATTAATTTTTCCTCTCAATCTTCTTTATATTGGTGTGCAACTTATGACAAAAAATGCAATACTTTTCATATTTGTTATTATGAAAGTAAACACCAATGTCCAGCAGTGATTTTCAAGTTAACTTAATTGCTTTCCTGTCGTATCTCTTTGATAGTACATATGTTATAATGTGTACACTTAGCTCCTTTTTATACTTGCAGCTCACTTAAAAAAATTGAGATATAATTAAGATACCATATAATTTGTTTTTAAAGTGTAAAATTAAGTTTTTAGTACATCACAAGGTTTTGGAATCATCACCACTATCTAGTTCTAGAATGTTTCATAACCCCCTAAAGAAACCTCACATCTGTTAGCAGTCACTTCCCATTCTCCCTTCCCCTAGCCCCTGGCAAGCACTAATCTGCTTTCTCTATGGATATGCCTGTTATCATGGACATTTTGTATAAATGGAATCGTACAATATGGACCCTTTGGCATTTGGCTTCTTTCACTTAGCATGATGTTTTAAAGAATCATTTCCGTTGTAGTATGTATTAGTCCTTCATTCTTTTCTATAACCAAGTAAAATTCCACTGTATGGATATACCACATCGTTTTTATCCATTTATCAGTAGATGGCGATTTTGGTTGTTTCTTTTTCTTTTTTTGCTATTATGAATAATGCTACTGTGAATATTTATGTATAAGTGTTTGTGGGAACACATCTATTCATTTCTCTTAAGTATATATCTAGGATATCCAAGAGTAGAATTGCTAGTCATTTCTACGTGTGACTTTTTGAAAACTGCCAAACTGTTCTCCAAAGTATTTAATAGTTGCACCATTTTGCGTTTCCACCAGTAATGTGTGAGGAATCTCATTTTCCACATCATCACCAATCCATCTTTTTGATTATAGCCATCTCTGCAGGTGTGAGGTGATACCTCATTATACTTTGGGTTTGCATTTCCCTTATGATGAATGATGTTGGATGTCATTGGCTATTTGTATATCTTCTTTGGAGAAGTAGCTATTTAACTCCTTTGTTTATTTTTAAAATTTGGATTTTTTTTATTCTTGAGTTGTAATAGTTCTTTATATATTCTGAATATTAGACCCTTATCAGATGTATGATTTACAAACTTTTCCTCCCATTCTGAATGTTGTCTTTTTGGTTGTTGCCTGGTAGTGTCTTTTGAGGAAAAAAAGGTTTTAGTTTTATGAAATTCAATATATACGTTGTTACTTTGATTGCTTGGCTTTAATGGAGAAGGGAATGGCAACCCACTCCAGTATTCTTGCCTGGAGAATCCCATGGACAGAGGAGCCTGGTGGGCTACAGTCCATGGGATCACAAAGAGTAGGACACAACTGAGTGACTAACACTTGCTTGTCTTTAGATGTCATGTGTAAAAAATTGTTGCCTAATTCACGGTCGTAAAGATTTACTTGTATTTTTTTTTTTTCTAAGAGTTTTTTGGTTTTAGCTCTTGTATTTAGGCCTTTGATCCATTTTGAGTTAGTTTTTGTATATGTGTAGAGTAAGTGTTTAGATTCGTCCTTTTGCATGAGGATAGCCTGTTGTCCCAAGACCATCTGTTGCAGGCCTCACATTATTTGTTTAAGTCAACTTGTAAGTCCTGTTGTTTTGATGAAACATTTGGCTGATACCTTGTCACCTCAATTGGATGCCACCATCCTACACAGAAGACATTCCAGACAAAGGAACATGTGTATTGCTAATTAGTACTTTGGTTACCATCTCTATGTAGGCTTACAACCTGGTGAGTAGGCTTGCAGGGGATGTAAAAAGCTTCGGGGCTGCTTCCCCTTCTTATTTAAGGCCTCTCATGTCCACTGTGGTGATGCCTCCTTGCCCTCTTTCCTCTTAATTATAACTTGATTGCCACTTGACCTTTTAGAGAACAGGAAAAGTAAAAGAGGCTTTGCTTTTCTCTAAGCTGAAGAGGCCCTAAAATCATCCTTCCAGACTAATGGGAGGAACGTGGGAAGAGTTGTGAACCTTTCAACAAAGAAAAGGGAATATTCTCAAGGGAAGGCAGAGCTCTTTCATTTCTTCATGCTTCCCATTGAAAGCTCCACCCTCTGGAATCATAACCCAGTTGAGCCTTGGCTTGTTGCAGAACTCCTTTTTCTTGGAGTGGAGTGATAGGGAAGGGAGACTTGTGTTCCTCCCAGGGATTCAGGTGTGCAGTGGGGGAAAAGCTTAGGACTGGGGTCAGGCTCATCTGAGTTCAAATTTTGTCTCTGTGTATCTATCATTGGTTTCTTTATCTATCAAATGAGGATTATAATCTCAACTTCCCAGAATTATTATGAAAAACAAATCAAATATCATATATAAAGTGCCTAACAAAATTGTAGCCTCTCAATAAAGGCTTGTTTCCCTTCTCTTTTCCCCAAATCTTCTGGGAAATCTGTGTAAATACAGCTTTTTAAAATTCCACAGAATCTTGACACTGAACGAGACCTTCATACTCATGACCATATCACTTTGCTGAGCCTGTCAAAGCTCTTTTCATGTATTTTTACTTGATTTATTCAGTCAATTGATTTTATTGATCAATCAGTGTGCTTCAGGCACTGTTTTCTGTATGTCTGTCACTAGTCCGTAGAGAAGAGATGAAAGACATATGACACAAAACCTGGCATGTGGTTGACACTTCACTTATCCTACTTCCCTCATTTGATTCATTCACTTACTAAACTGTGAGCCAGACGCTATGCTGGATTCTTGGAATACAAAGATACCGCTTTTGAGAGCTCACTATGTGTTTTGGAGGGAAGCACACCAAGAAACAATCATATCCCATAGGAGTTATCACAGCAACATGAGGCTTGGTGCCATGGAAACTGGAGGGGAGCTCTCCTGAGTCTGCTAGGGGTAATCAGGGGAGGCTCAGCAGAAGGGGAAAGGGATCTGAGGCAGGATGAAGGCCTGGTGTTGGAAAGAGTGTAGGCCTTTAAGAAAGCTGATATCCAGGGGAACAATCGGAGACACTGACTGACAGGCTACCAGTGTCCAGCTTACAAACAGCCTATTATGCTGGGCCAAGATTTGAGGTCAGTTTGGGTGGAGACAGAAGCATAATTTGTAGTTTAGAATCTGTTAACATCTGTCTTGGTTTTATTCTTCTTCTAAGTGAAAGTGAAAGTGAAGTCACTCAGTTGTGTCCAGCTCTTTGCGACCCCATGGACTGTAGCCCACCAGGCTCCTCTGTCCATGGGATTCTCCAGGCAAGAATATTGGAGTGGGTTGCCATTTCTTTCCTTCTCCAAGGGATCTTCCCGACCCAGGGATCGAACCCAGGTCTCCTGCATTGCAGGCAGATGCTTTAACCTCTGAGCCACCAGGGAAGCCCTTATTCTAAGCCTAGCTTAAAAAATCCTTTTGTCTTCAGCATTTCCCCCAAGCATCTAATCTAATATGTTAGGCTTTTGCCTTCCTGCTTCTCTTTTGATAGCGTTCTGCCACTTGAATATTGTCCTAGGTTACTTGCCTGTCTACTTTGGTATTATGACCTTACAGTTCATGGAGAGCTCCCTCTGTGACTGTGTGCTTTCTCTGGAGGAATCTCTGACCTGCTTGCCCCAGGGCTTAGTCAGAAATAGGAAAGCCCCATCAGGGTGGCTGAGCCCTAGTAGGGAGGGCTATTGAAGAATGGCTGGGTACAAGGGAGGCCCCTGAACTGGAGCTGCTATCCGCTGGAGATTGTGATGTTGGCACAGTCACGGCCTCCCTTCTGAGCTTCCCACAGTCACTCACCCATTGGCTCTGCTCCCGGGCCGTGTCCTCAGGCCCCTCTTGCTTTGCCTGAAGCAGAGGAACTGAGGGTTGAAGAGTGGCTCGAGAGTCTTCATTTGTTGGGGACAGCCTCCTCCCGGAAGCCACTCGTTTATCCCCTCAAGACAGTCTAAGCTGGCCCTTCAGATGTGAAGGAACATGTCTGAATTTCCAGAAGTCACTTAATGTAGGAATTTGTTCTGAGATCCTTCCTTTATTATAAGTCATTGAAGGAACTGGCCTTGGAAAGAAGATTGGTGGGAAGGGGGGATATGAGAGCTGTTTTGAGATATTTGAAAGGTTGTTCCAGCACAGTAGACAAGGTGCCAGATTTCGGTCTTTAATTCTGACGGTCCTTCTTACTGGTGGTGTTTTTTTTTTTTTTCATCTAAATTCCTTTCAGCCTAAAACAATTCTGTGAGCCAACAAATGAAGCAGGCAGTGACTATACTGATTAGATCTAGATTCTTGAGGCAGATTGAATGGCAGTGATTTAGCTTTCTGAGCTCAGTCACTAGTAAATTGAAATGGTAATAGCTGTATTTATTATACTCAGAATTGAATGAGTAATTAATAAGCCATCCCTTAACCCCATATTATCTCTGTTTTACAGACTAATTTTTTTCAATAGGATTTCCTTAATTGTATCAAATGTTTCTAGAATGCTTAACATGTCTGATTTGTATAATCTCCAGGGAAACTGAACAGTCTTAATTACATCCAGTATTTTTATTTCATTTGATTCTTTAGATGAAATGAAAAGTAATTTATTTTAAAGGCTACGATTGCTTTATATATGCCTATGCTTACGGAAAATTTAGCAAGTTTTGGTCATATTACTTTCTCATTACCAGTATCTCAGGTAATTTAGATTGTGGACTAGCATGTAGTGTGGTTAACTTCTTTCAGAATGAATAGCTAGATGACACTATATTTTAAGCTACCTCCCCCTCCATTTTTCTCATCACTATCTTTGGTTAAAACTGATTTATATTTTCTATTTATCTGGCTATGTCTATAGTACATGTTAAGACTTGTTCCCTAGGAAGCACAGCGTTCTTTGGTTTTACTCTTTCCTAGTGAGTAAATGTTGGTAATAACTTATGGAGTATGACTGTTCTGGATGCCATTCTTTAGTTAAGATATTGGCAAATTGAATTATGCCTAGAGGAGATTGAAGGGCCTGGAATGGTGCAAGGTCTTTAAATGATATGAAGGACAGCTAAGGTATTGGGGATGTAGTAACGATGGCTATCCTCTAGGAAATATGACTGGGGGACACACATTCATTTTCTTTATACCTAGAAGACTGAGACCTGTTAAAGATGGATTAGGCATATCTGCAAGGACAGACGAGTTACATCCTGAAAGGAGGGTTTATAGGGTGATGATTTTGGCTTGATATGAGGAAAAATTTTCTATTGTTGGCGTCTGATGAAAACGAGCTTCTTGGGGAAAGTAAAGACTGGGATCCCTGTGGTTGGAAAACGTTTAACAGTGACCATGTCAACATCGCTCAGTTCTGTGAAGGAAATTCCATGCTGCGTCAGATGTCCTTTGAAATCCTTTCCAATTCTAGGATTCTGTGATTGCCTTTCCACTCCTGATACTATGACATGACTGCTTCTCCATTCTAGGTTTCACTTTAGTGATTTAAATGATTGACTTTATATTCATGATCATACTGTGGCCAAGAAGGCTGTGATATGATAGATAAAAACTTCCTGACATTAAATTATTTTCGTAGATAATTCACAAAGTGTATATGTACCACATGCACGTGTATATTTATACACATATCCATACATCTATTTTGTATAATTGAGTTACTATACTTTCATAGTTTTGTCCTTTGTTCCTATTGTTCTAAAATGTATCAAGCTATAACCTATATAGACTTCTGAGTCTCATAAGAACTTTTTTTTAACATTTATTTATCACATTGATTTAAAAAAATACAGTTAAGTGTTCAAAATAAAGCCGATAAAAGAGCTTTTGTGGAAGTAGGAATTAAAAACTGGTAATTTTATTTTGAGAATATTTGAGAAAGATCTATAAATAAAATAGTAAGGACATTCAATTAATGTCTTATATATTTAAGAATAGGAAGTAGGAGCACTATAGTCATTTTGGAAAATTGTGTTTTCAGACTCCCTTACTAATTGGATTTTTGAGTGCAGTATTAGTGGTTTCAAATGGAATCACAATTCATTGCAGTTCTGACCTGGGGTAATAGATATAGAGGTAAAATGAAATCCATCTTCCTGAAGAAATACTGGTTTTATGAAATGATTAAACTGATTTTAAAATAAAGCATTAAGTGCAAACCACTGAGAGTTCAGAAAATACTTACAGGCCCTGTGAAAGAAGATTTAGTGCATTTAGCTTTCAAACAGTTTGCTCATTGTGGATGAAATGCCTCTACATTGATGTGAATTATCATCCCAATAAATTAATAAAAAGGGGGAAGTTAGCATGTCCTCTCTTTGGAATGGGCTAAACCTCCAGGGACAGATGATTCTCTTTTGGAATAGACTTTCTTCTGAGGTGATAAGGCTCCATCTAAGTGTTGGGTTTCTTTTCCAAAGCCTTTAGAGAACTTTAGAGCAGTCTGTTTTTTGGGATGAACCTGAGCACAATGTGGGTGCTGTTAAAGCTTTGATTTGATTTGGTATTATGAAAAAGAAAGTCATTGTGCTGGGAGAATTTCCCTGGTGAGAAAGATACAAGTTTTATAGGACTCTAAGAATTCTTTAATACTTTTCATTGTGTATGTGATGATAGCAGATTACATCTCTCTTCCATGAACTTTACACAGCCCAGGCTATTGGTATTAGAGTATTTTATGGGGAATGTCCTTAAGTTTACTGGGGAGGGAGGTAAATCCTTGGCAGTCTTGGAGAATGAACATATTGTATGACTCTGCTAAAAATGAATCTTCCATAGGATAGTCTTTTTTTCTAACTTTGGTCTGAACACTGTGTAATGTAATAGTGATATAAAATGTTGAAATAATCATTTTTCAAATATTTGGGTATCTGTTACAAATACTGAACAAATGAATTTATCACTTCATGTTTGGCCATTTCAGAATCATGTTGCTAAGTGAAAATATGACAATGAATTTCTGTTGAGAATATCTCACATTTCCCCCTAGTAGTAAAACATCCTCATATATCTTTCTTAAAATATTAATAATATTGGCCATGGACAACCATTTTTGAAGTGTTTGAATCATTTACAAACCTACTGGGGTATGGAACAATTTTAATTTTTTCTTTTTCTCTTCCCACTTCTGCTCTCCCTGCTTCTCTCCCTCCTTATTTTTTGGGAGGGGGATGCCCTGTCCTTCTATGTAGGCTGTATAAAGACATCAACATGGAGCTCCTTTCTTTGTAAGCTTTTGTGTAGAGTGCCATTGGTTGAGACTGAGTAGTCCTTATTTCTCTTATTAATTAATATTAAAGTTCACTGGATTATCTGCACGTTAACTTTTAGCAATTTAACTTCTTCGAAGCTTTTCTCCCCTTATTTCTGTGGGAATTCTCTACCACTTCAACTACTGCCTTGTGACTTACTTGTATAAACAGATTGCTCTTTCTCTTCCTTCCTTTTTCTCATTTCCACAAACACCAAACACCTACTATATGCAGTGATAGCGCTGTAGATATAGTGATGAATTAATAACACCGTCTCTGTCTTAATCAGAATCTGGCGACAGAGAGGTACTTAAGTAATAGAGTGTGATGAAAGTAATGCCAGAGCTGTGTATAAATTGCTACCAAGTATAGAGGGTAGAGAAGGCTTCCCTGGTAGCTCAGCTGGTAAAGAGGCAGGAGACGCCAGTTTGATTCCTGGGTTGGGAAGATCCCCTGGAGAAGGGCATGGCAGCCCACTTCAATATTCTTGCCTGGAGAATCCTCATGGACAGAGGAGCCTGACGGGCTACAGTCCATGGGGTCACACAGAGTCGGATACGACTGAGTGACCAAGCGCAGCTTGGCAGCATAGAAAGTGGAGAAGCTTATTTTGTGTATGGGAATGGGGAAAATAAGAGAACTGAAAATTGACTGTTAAGGTAGAGGTAAGATTGAATACTTATTAAATTTTTTACTTGTCAATGTGTTAATCTGCATGGATTTTAGGCAGTGATTTTTCAGTTCAGTGTGGTGGAACTTACAGTTGGTCAGGAGATTCCCTATGATAGGTTTTTGTTTTTCTTGTTTTCCAGAGGCTCTTAGCAGGAGCTATATTGTTGCTCATGATTTCTTGCTTCTGTAAGAAACTCGTTTTCTATTGGAAACTATTTCTACCTATTCTTCAGAGAGGCCTTTTTTTTTTTTTTTTTACCATTTCCCAAAGATTCTGACCTTGTCACTGGAGAGTCGCAATGATTAGATTCTATGTCATATTGAGTGTCTTTTTAAAACTTTCAACTTCTGAATTTATTAGTATTTTATTTGCTTGGCTTACTTTAGTTAAAATAATCCTTACACTTAATGTTGTTTGAAAAATATTCATAAATCTTATGAAGCTCTATTTGTGATATTAAGTAATTTATTTGACAGATATTTAATAAAGCAGGCATGTGACAGACATTGTGGTGAACGTTGGGATAAAAGAAATATGTGGTCTCTACCTCCATATAACTTGTAGTTAGATGGAGGACTATAGACAAGCAAATAGGCAGTAGAGAAAAGGGCTCTGACAGGGGGAGTATATGGTACTGCTTGACCCGTAGGAAGGGCACCTGGTCCAGATCTGGGGGCCAGGAGATGTGTGTTTTTGATGAAGTAGCATCTAAATTAAGACTGAAGGGTAGGTAGAAATTATCCAGGTAAGAGGTAGAGTGGTGGGGCATGGTTTTTCAAGCAGAGGACATAACATATTTAAAGGTATGGACCTGAGAGATGTGAGACCTGAAAGAATTTTATGTGTGGAAAGAGTGATGACAGGAGCCTGCATGGCGGCTGGGGTGGGAAAGTGGATAAGGATGAGGCTTGAGCCCATATCACACATATCATGCTGGACTCTTTAAGTCACAGTAACAAATTCTAGACTTTAATTCACAGTAATAGGGAGTGATTGAAGGACTTTAAGAATGTTGTAAGTAGATATGCATTTTAGAAAAATCATTTTGGCTGCAGTTTGGAGAACATGTTGGGAGAGGGCTAGAGATGAAGAGATCAATTAATTGGAGGCTGGTATAGTAATCTAGGTAAGAGATATTGGAGTTGTACAGTAGGGAGATAGCCATGGGCACAACATGACTAAAACTTTAAGTGGGATGGAGGCCCAGATTAATTGGACATTGGACCATGTTTTGATTGTCTTGATGAAAAACTTGGATTTTGCACCAATGTAGGACAAATATCTTATGACATTAAAAAATACCATGTTTCTGTTAAAAATAGTAGTGAATACTATGAAGTTTACCAGACATTATGCTAAGCCCTTTACATTATATTAATTCTTTTGTACTTTACAATAATCCTATAAGATAGCTATGAGCACTTTCTCAATTAGACAGATGAGAAAAATGAGGCATACGTTCAGTAATATGCCCAAAGTCAGATGCTGGTAAGTGCCCAAGCTGGGATTTGAACCATGCTAATTTGGTGCCAGGGTCAGTCCCCTCGGTCAACTGCTCTCCAGTCCTGGAAGTTCTGGGCTAGGCGTGGGCTCTTGTCTCCAGCTTTGTCTCTTTTCCTATTCTGAATCCATTCTGAAGAGAAGTAGATTCATTCTATAGATATTTAGAGGTAGAAGCAGGGTTGGTGGATTTAGGGAGAGGATTGGAGGAGAGTCGCACGACTCTTAGAGTTATGAGGGTGATGGGGGGACTCTTCGGGGGTGACAGGGGGACCATTCACTGAAGTAGGGGTCTCAGGAGGTGAAGGTGGAAGAGCAAGTCCAGGCAACGGTTGAGGATGGAGGATGAGGCAAGATAGTTACTACCGATGTGAACATGTTAAATTTGAATTGCTTGTAGGTCATGCTTGTTGATATAATCAGTGCAGGCCTAAGTTGTTTGCTGTTGCAGTAGACGGAACTCAGAAACCTAGGGCTACCAGATTCAAGGCAGCTTCTGTGGACAAAGTCTTGGTGGGCATAGTTCTAGGTAAGGGAAGAACAGTGTGCTTAATGACATCCTGGTAAGAATAGACACTTCCTGGAAAGACTGTAGATGAAATGAGCATTGAAATGAGAAGATCTGAATTCTAGGCATTCTTTCCCCTGTAAAGCATGTGGCCTATGGCATGTCACTCCTGTTCTTTGGCTTTCATTTAATTAATTAATTATTTAAATAATTTAAATTCATGTGTACATTCATATATAAAAATCATTTGAATTCATATTTAATAGATTGGTCTTCCACCAAAAATGTTCATCTACAAAAGAGGAATAAAGATGTCTGCTCAGCGTGTTTCATAGTTGTTAAAAATTTAGAATGTCCTTTAATGGACCTTCTATTTCCAAGATTCAGTTCCAGGAATCGAACTAAAGTGTTTGAAAATATAAACAGTAAAATGGGAATACACTTTATAAATTGGTGGCCTTTGTTATTTATTAGAGATTTTATATTAATAGATGTCTGTATGTAATGGCAGATGTATAATGGCTCCTAATTGACTTGCTTATGAAATTCAAAGTCTTTAGCTAATACTCCAGGGTCTGGGCCAGTCTCTGGTGGTTATACAGTGGATATAAATGGTTGGATGCTGTATCTTTTTAAAAGAGGAACTAACAAAATTTGCTCACTGAGAATAAGAAAGGGAAAAAATGATTGATGATGACGGTAACTTTGTGACTTCCAAGTCTACAGTGACATTTATATAGAATATTGAATAATCATAGTTTCCAGGATCTGTGCTAAGTGATTTATATACTTGATTCACTCTGATTCTCACAGTCACTATCATCCCCATTTTACAGATTTAGGAAACTGGGGCTTGGAGAACTTGCCTAAGAGCTGGGACTTAGTTCAGATCTTTTATCTACAGAGCCTCTGTGTGTAACTACTGCACTATATTTTATTTTAAAGTTTAATTATTTTTTTGAATAGATAATAGTTGTATTTGGTACATAATTTAAAAATAGACTGGTATAAAGTGAAAAAGTCTTCCTTTTGTCCCTGTCTTCCTGACACTTATTTTCCTACAATAAGTATCCTTTCAGAGATTTGTGTGTATAAATATATAAAACATTCATGTAATAACATTTAGTACATTATATACAAATATAATTCCACCCTTCTTTTATGTAAATGGTAGTATGCTGTATGTCTTCACCTTGATTTTTTTGCCTGATAGTATCTAGGAGATTATTCTATTTTTTAAAAAAGTCTTCATTTTCCATTGCTGCATAATATTCTCGGAGAAGGCAATGGCACCCCACTCTAGAACTCTTGCCTGGAGAATCCCATGGATGGAGGAGCCTGGTGGGCTGCAGCCGATGGGGTCACTAGGAGTCGGATATGACTGAGCGACTTCACTTTCACTTTTCACTTTCGTGCATTGGAGAAGGAAATGGCAACCCACTCCAGTGTTCTTGCCTGGAGAATCCCAGGGATGGGGGAGCCTGGTGGGCTGGCGTCTATGGGGTTGCACAGTCGGACACGACTGAAGCGACTTAGCAGCAGCAGCAGCAGCATAATATTCCATTGTATAAATGTACCACTAATCCTTTATCAAAGGGCATTTGAATGTTTCCCAATATTTTGCTATCGTGAGCAATGCTATAATATTAATAAATAACTTTGAATTTAGGTTGTTTAGTACGTCTGTGAGTCCACTGTGGATGGTAAACAAGATCCAAGGAGACTGCTCTGAATATGGTGGAATTCACTGTGGGAATAGCTCTATTTTATTACTAACATGGAAGGTTTTTTTTTTTATCCCAGGTACAGATATGTGATAAATCAACAAATATGTGAGTGCTTTTTGGTCAGCAGGGCTCTGCATCAAGCAGTGCAGTCACATATATGTAAAGGCTTGTGGCTTTCAAAAAAAAATGAGAAAAGAGAGGGTTATAGCATAGTTGACTGACTAATGAGAAATGAGCAGTCATTTCCTCAACAAAGTTAAACTTTGATTTCTGAAGAAAAATGGCTCGTTACTGCACAGAAAGACTTCCCCAGAGAAGCAGTGATACATTTGACCTTTAGTAGGTTTATCGTATGATTCTTGTTCAAGAAATTTGCCATATGAAAATGGCTATAATGGCTCTGTTGCCATTGAATATATCCAGAAAATGGGCAAAAATAGATTCATTTCTGTATGTGAAATGAAGAAAACTAAAGAAAGACCTGCAGAGCTGGTCAAATGGAGAAGAGTGAGAGTGGAATATGTACTCATATCTTCTTAGCTTCAGTGCAGGTAGAATATAAAATGACTATGAAGATAAACATCTATATTGCACAGTACTTTTTAAATCTGTTACTGAGTAGACAATTACCATTTTTCAGGAGTGGTACTAGATACTTTAAAATAAGCATGAAGAGTATAGAAATGTATTTATATGCCCAGATAAACAGGATTAAGGAGGGTGACATGGCAGAATCAGGAAACACATATAAGATCATTCTATTTACAGCACATTGCATTAATAGTAAATAATAAATGAAGTTTGTGAAAAGTCATATTCAGTTCAGTCACTCAGTCATGTCTGACTCTTTGCGACCCTATGCACTGCAGCACACCAGGCCTCCCTGTCCATCACCAACTCCCAGAGTTTACCCAAACTCATGTCCATTGAGTTGGTGATGCCATCCTCTGTCGTCCCGTTCTCTTGCCTTCAATCTTTCCCAGCATCAGGGTCTTTTCAAATGAGTCAGCTCTTTGCATCAGGTGGCCAAAGTATTGGAGTTTCAGCTTCAACATCAGTCTTTCCAATGAACATCCAGGACTGATCTCCTTTAGGATGGACTGGTTGGATCTCCTTGAAGTCAAGGGACTCTCAAGAGTCTTCTCCAACACCACAGTTCAAAAACATCAATTCTTTGGCGCTCAGCTTTCTTCACAGTCCAACTCTCACATCCATACATGACTACTGGAAAAACCATAGCCTTGATTAGACGGACTTTTGTTGGCAAAGTAGTGTCCCTGCTTTTGAATGTGTTGTCTAGGTTGGTCATAACTTTCCTTCCAAGGAGTAAGTGTCTTACAGTTTCATGGCTGCAGTCACCATCTGCAGTGATTTTGGAAATCTGACAAAATTGGTCCACTGGAGATGGGAATGGCAAACCACTTCAGTATTCTTGCCTTGAGAACCCCATGAACAGTATGAAAAGGCAAAAAGATAGGACACTGAAAGATGGTGCCCCAGGTCGGTAGGCACCAATATGCTACTGGAGATCAGTGGAGAAATAACTCCAGAAAGAATGAAGGGATGGAGCCAAAGCAAAAATAACAGCCAGTTGTGGATGTGACTGGTGATAGAAGCAAGGTCTGATGCTATAAAGAGCAATATTGCATAGTAACCTAGAATGTTAGGTTCCATGAATCAAGGCAAATTGGAAGTGGTCAAACAGGAGATGGCAAGAGTAAATGTCGACATTTTAGGAATCAGCAAACTAAAATGGACTAGAATGGGTGAATTTAACTCAGATGACCATTATATTTACTACTGTGGGCAAGAATCCCTTAGAACAAATAGAGTAGCCATCATAGTCCACAAGAGTCCGAAATGCAGTACTTGGATGCAATCTCAAAAATGACAGAATGATCTCTGTTCGTTTCCAAGACAAACCATTCAACATCATGGTAATCCAAGTCTATGCCCTGACCAGTAATGCTGAAGAATCTGAAGTTGAACGGTTCTATGAAGACCTTTTAGAACTAACACCCCCAAAAGATGTCCTTTTCATTATAGGGGACTGGAATGCAAAAGTAGGAAGTCAAGAAACACCTGGAGTAACAGGCCTTGGAGTACAGAATGAAGCAGGGCAAAGGCTAATAGAGTTCTGCCAAGAGACTCTACTGGTCATAGCAAACACCCTCTTCCAACAACACAAGAGAAGACTCTACACATGGACATCACCAGATGGGCAACACCGAAATCAGATTGATTATATTCTTTGCAGCCAAAGATAGAGAAGCTCTATACAGTCAGCAAAAACAAGACCAGGAGCTGACTGTGGCTCAGATCATGAACTCCTTGTTGCCAAATTCAGACTTAAATTAAAGAAAGTGGGGAAAACCACTAGACCATTCAGATATGACCTATGATCAAATCCCTTATGATTATACAGTGGAAAAGTCATATAGGCTTTTGAAATTAGAGTCAAGACTGAGTTTGATTTGCTCTGTATTATCCTAATTTATTAATTATGCATTGGAATGTCTGTTGATTTTCCTTTCTGGCTGTTTTCTGTTTCTTAGTTATTAGCTCTAGAATCTGTAGTTAATGAACATTTTTTTCTGTATTAAGCATTGTTTTATTTATTTACTGTTTATTTTTGGCTGTGCTGTTTCTTTGTTGCTGCATGCAGGCTTTCTCTAGTTGTGGCGAGCGGGAGGTACTCTCTAGTTGCGGTGCACAGGCTTCTCACTGTGGTGGTTTCTGTTACTGCAGAGCCAGGGCTCTAGGCATGTGGGCTCTGACAGTTGCAGTGTGTGGGCTCAGTAGTTACAGCTCACGGGCTCTAGAGTCTGAGCTTAGTAGTTGTGACACAAGGGCCCAGCTGCTCCGCAGCATGTGGGATCCTTCTGTCTCAGGGATTGAACCCATGTCTGCCACACTGACAGTTGGATTCCCAACCACTGGACCACCAGGGAAATCCATTAAAAAACTTTAGAATGCAGACTAAGGTCACTTTAATTGTTGAAAAAATTAAAATCTCTCATCCAAAAATATAACTTCTTATTTGTATTGTATTTGGTAGATAATTACTGCATGTAGCAGAGTAATTACTATCATATTTTGGTAGTTGTATCATATAAGCTATTATAGTACTCTCCGTTAACTCTCTGCTAGATTTTTTGGGCTTCTGTCCTCCTGCATTTTCTAAATGAATCTTCCTGTCCCACAACCTCTGTTTTGACACATGGGGGTTCTTGCTGTAGCCGACTGTCTTCCCTCAACATGTGATTAGACTAGAGTTGGCTAATTGATACTTAGGTTTTCTGCACTTAATTACCTGGGTTCCTCGGTATATAAAGGTGAAATGATCAGATATTCTCATTTGTATAACACTTGACTGTCAGTATCTAAGGACTTTTCTTATTTCCCATAATTTTTCAAGGTCTGTCAATATTGGCTCTGAGGTTACGCCTGCAGCTTTTCTTTAGCAGATAGTTCGGGGGCGCCTAGAGTGGTTATGCCCTTTTTTCGTCTCCCATCACCTGTCTGCATCTTCTCTTCTCACTTTGTGTGTTCTGTACATTACATTCTCTTTGCTAGAGAAGGAAGAAACAAAATAGGAATCAACACATTTTATGATGTGATCATTCATATATCTTACTACCGTTTCATTCTTTTATGAGTTGTGACACTTCTGAGGAATGCTTGCATTTATGTTTGGTCTGATATAACAAGTTAATCCATTTATAAAATAACTATTAAATCAACTATTGTTATAAAGTTACTATGTCTTTGAGTCAGGCATTAGTTTTTAAATGTTCTAGTGATAATATTCAACTTCTCATGATATTCATCCAGGTATTTGGAGATAAAATGGAAAGCAGTAAGAGTTTGGGGTTCACTCTGGCACTTTTGGGAGTTTTGCTTGAGCAAGAACTGCTGGAACCTATTGGGTTGTGGTAGCTTAGAACTTACTTTCAGCTTTAGCATCCCTGTGTGTGAACTGGCAGCTATGATGATTCTCATTTTACAGCTCAGAAGATTGAGGTGCAAAGGTTAAATAGCTTTCTCAAGAATACTGAATGTTCTATAGCACAGTAGGAGTTGGATCTGAGTATTATTCTACCAATGGGATCATATATCTGAGTCTCTCTGATTAAGTAGTTTCAGGTGAAGCTGCTGCTGCTGCTGCTAAGTCGCTTCAGTCGTGTCCGACTCTGTGCGACCCCATAGATGACAGCCCACCAGCTCCCCCATCCCTGGAATTCTCCAGGCAAGAACACTGGAGTGAGTTGCCATTTCCTTCTCCAATGCATGAAAGTGAAAAGTGAAAGTGAAGTGGCTCAGTCGTGTCTGACTCCTAGCGACCCCATGGACTGCAAACCCACCAGTCTCCTCCGTCCATGGGATTTTCCAGGCAAGAGTACTGGAGTGGGGTGCCATTGCCTTCTCCGGAAGCTACTGCAGTCTGTTCTTTTGTCCTTGGTCACTTATTGTTAATCAAGGAGTGGCAATGAATCATAGTGATTTGTTTAAAAATAGTTGCCTGGTTATTTAAGTTATCCTGCATGGTGCATTCTGCTTTGATTGTTTCTCATAAATTTGTCAAAATTCTTTAGTAGGATTCTTTTTTTCCAAAAAGGCTTATTTAATTTCTGTTTCTTTTCCCAATAGTTTTTTATATTTAAGAATCTAGAGTAATACCTTTTACGTTCTGAAATTTGGGAAACATTGTCACTTTAAAATTAAATTAGCCTTAAATTTCTGGTTTCAAAAATGTATTTCCCTCAAAATGTATTATTAGCATTGCTTAATTATAGAATATATATAGGAAAGTTGAAATTCTTGCTGCCTATATCAGCTTAGTGCATTTGACTTTCTTTCTTTCAGTGGTATAAGTTTATTTTCTGAGTCCTGTTTTGAAAATGATTGAAGTTAAAGTATATTTACAGTTAGGTCACAGTTTGCAATTGCAGATACCTCTTATAGGAAAAATGCATATTTTCTAAATTTTTGGTCTATAAATCTCTAAGTCTATTTTACTGTTTTTGATGAGAACTAGTTCTTAAATTAGACCAGTGGATTAGTGCATGAAATTTGTTGAAAACTATTTCTTTGCAGTATTCTGATGCTTCCTAAATATGTATCTGACATTCACCTCATATTAAAAATTTTTTTTAAATTTATTTTGAGATACTTGTAGAGTCATATGCAACTGTAGAAATAATACAGAGATTTTGTTGGAGTCACCATCCAGTTTCTCACAATGGTAACATCTTATATAACCACAGTACAGTGTCACAACGGGGAAATTGACATAAATATGACCTGTGTACCTTGTTCAGATTTAACCAGTTTTACATCCCCCTGTGTGTGTGTGTGTGTGTGTGTGTGTGTGTAGGATCTCTCATGCCACAATCTCCTCCCTCTCTCTCCACCCAACCCCTGGCAACCACTAGTCTAGTTTCTGTGGTGTTGTCATTTCAATAATGTTATATTCAAGCCCCTTATTATTTTTTCCCCTTCATATGCATGGTGTCTGAAAATAAGAACACTTACAAGAAGAAGGACTAACAATTCTTAATATTTGCTTCTATATTATTAGCTAGTCTAAGGTTCCCTTTGTTAGGAGGGTAAGGTTATCACCTTAATGTTTTCTAGGTAAATTACTTTCCCTGGGCATAACTCATAGTTTTCATATACTAAAATGCTGAGTTAGTAAATCTGTGTAGTTGTCACACTAAAAATGCTTTTAATTCAACTTTCCATTTAAATATCACCTTTTAGAGAAACTTTTGATTATTCACACTAAAGTAGCCTCCAAGTTATTCTTGATCTCATTGTCCTATTATTTTAATTTTTATTGTTTATTAGTCCATCTCTCCCTCTTTACCCTCTTAAAACAAACTCCATGAGCATAGGAACTTTATTTGTGTTTTCCACTTCATATTTCCGGTGCCCAGAGTATAACTATACATACAGTGCTGTTACTGAATGAAAAGTATTTTATGAGCCTAAAAACAGAAGCCAATTTTTAAATTTTGATGATACATTTTAACTTTTTATGATACCCTGACAATGCCTGAGTTTTGGTATATATTGCTGAAATGTTTGAATCATTTTATTATAATTTGGTCCACCAATGATTTATTTGGAACATTAAATCTCAGGGAGGTGAAACAGTTCTTTCATATCCTAATCAGGGTCCTTTAAAGTCACCCAGCAGTCTTTTGAACTGATAGGATTCTAGAACATCTAGCACTGGCTTAATTTTATCGTATTACTCTTAACAGTTCAGTCTGGCAGCCAATTTCCTGGGATGGAAGCCTGGGATTGAATAAACGATAGGCATTTATTATTAGCTGTGTGGCCTTGTGCAAATTACCTAGTTACCTCTCTGTACCTTGGTTTCAAAATCTGTAAAATGGGGATAACATTAGAACTTATTTTATAGGATTCTTATAAGAATTAAGTGAGACTGCGTTCAAAAAGCATTTAGACAAATTCCTGCCAGATAGGGCTTCCCAGGTGGCACTAGTGGCAAAGAACCCGCCTGCCAGTTCAGGAGATGCAAGAGTTGCAGGTTCGATCCTTGGGTTGGGAAGATCCCCTTGAGGAGGGTTCGGCAACCCACTCCAATATTCTTACCTAGAGAATCCCATGGACAGAGGTGCCTGGTGGGCTACAGTCCATAAGGTTGCAAAGAATCAGACGTGACTGAAGGAAATTAGCATGCATGCACCTGCCGCATAAAAGATGTTTAATAAATGTAAGCTGTTATTATTTGGAATGAGAAAGTTATTATTTGTTTTATTCACATATCAAGCACTTGAAATAACACCAATTTGTGATATACATTTAATCATACAGTGATGTATCATAAGAGTTTTATCTGTAATTGGAAAATGGATTCTAGGTTTTTTTATTTCCTCTTCAAATAATTTGGAAGGTACTAAAAAACCCCAAAGCTTGAATGCCTAAGAACATACTTTCTTATTTGCTGTTTATACTTCTTGCTTTGAATGAGAGTGATCAGTTCAGAATATAGACTGTTCATTTGTTGTCCATGTAAATTATGATCACTAGTATGAGTTTCCCAGGCATTGGTTAAATGCTGATGGTGAGAGAATGAGAAGGATTAGGAATCTACTGCCGTTTGTTTTTAGCTCTCTTCAGTCCTCTTAGAGCTCTCTCTTCATTCTTTCATCTCAAATGCCTGGTTTCTGCTTGCTGCCCTCTGGCACACCGTCCTACAGACATTTTCGACACTATCTGCAAATGTTGATTTGCTAACTCTGGCTAGCTCTTTAGATTAAGTTAGTTTCTGTAATGTCTGCTGCTGCTGCTGACTCGCTTCAGTTGTGTCTGACTCTGTGTGACCCTATGAACAGCAGCCCACCAGACTCCCCTGTCCACGGGATTCTCCAGGCAGGAATACTGGAGTGGGTTGCCATTTCCTTCTCCATCTGTAATGTCTCCCTCCCGTGTAACAGATTTATAGGAAGTTGCATAGAAATGTTCAGGGAATTCTGTGTACTTATGGGCTTCCCAGGTAGCACTAGTGGTAAAGAACCCACCTACCAATGCAGGTTCGCTCCCTGGGTCAGGAAGATCCCCTAGAGGAGGGTCCTCTGCAGTATTCATGCCTGGAGAATCCTGTGGACAGAGGAGCCTATGTACTATGGTTCATAGGGTTGTAAAGAGTTGGGTACAACTGAAGCGACTTGACAGCAGCAGCATGTGCTTGTTACCCATCCTCCTCCGATACTAACGTCTTATGTAACTATAACGTAGGATCAATACCAGGAAATTTCTATATGATTTTTGGGGTGTGTGTCTGTGTGTTTGTATATTTACGATTCTGTGGAACATTTTGTCACGTGTGTCACTTTGTACAACTATCACTATGTCAAGATACTGTACTCTGCCGTCACCATAAGGCTCCCTTGTGCTCCTCTTTTATGATCATACCCACCTCTCCTGCTGTCTGTTAACCCCTTGACAACCAGTAATTTGTTCTATAGTTTTGTTATTTCATGAATGTTATAAAAATAGAATCATAGAGTATGTCACATTTGGAGATTAAAGTATGTTACATTTTGGGATTGGCATTTTTTACTCAGCATATTTCCCTTGAGGTTCCTTTCCTTGTTATTGCTGAGTAGTATTCCTTGGTGTGGATGTACCACAGTATGTTTAATGGTTCACCTGTTGAAGATCTTTTGGGTGGTTTATGGCAGTCCACTCCAGCACTCTTGCCTGGAAAATCCCATGGATGGAGGAGCCTGATAGGCTACAGTCCATGGGGTCGCAAAGAGTCGGACACGACTGAGCGACTCCACTTCACTTCTTGGGCGGTTTCCAGTTTTTGACTGGTACTCATAAACTTCTGTGAACATTTATGTACAAGTTTCTGTGTGAACATAAGTTATCATTTCTTTGAGAGAAATGCCCAAGAGTATAATCGCTTGGTATGGTAAGTCCATTTTAGTTTTTTAAAAAACTGCCAATCTATGTTTTAGAGCAGCTGTGTCATTTTACATTTCTACCAGCACTGAGTGGTCTGATTTTTCCAGATTCTAACCAATATTTCATATTGTCCTTATTTTTTATTTTGGCTGTTCTGATTGGTGATAGCTCATGATTATAATTTGTATTTCCCTAATGACTGATACTGCTGATCATCTTTTCATGTGCTTATTTGCCGCTTATGTATCTTCTTTGGTGAAATGTCTACTCATGTGTTGTGTTTTTTTTTCTGTTTTCTAACTGGAGTTTTTTCAATGTTGAGAGTTCTTTATGTATTCTAGATACAAGTCCTTGTCAGACATGTGATTTGCAAATAGTTTCTCCTAGCCTGTAATTTGCTATTTTAATCTTTAACAGGGTCTTTCACAGAGCAAAATTTAAGAAATTTCGATGAAGTTAACTTATCAGTTTTTTCTTTTCTTTTGAAAAAACTGATATTCAGTTTGGAGTTTCTTGAACTTCTTACATCTGTGAGTTTATAGTTTTCATCATGTTTGGAAAAATTTCAGCCATTATTTCTTTATTTTTTCCCCTCTTTTCTCTCCTTTTGATTTTCCTGTTATAGGTATACTAGGTGTTTGATATTGTCCCACGGATCACTGAAGCTCTGTTTATTTTTTTCTGTGGCATTTTTTGCCTCTCTATAGTTTTGTTTTGGATAGTTCCTTTTGCTGTGTCTTCAAATTCACTGATTTTTCCTTCAGAAATACCCAATCTGCTGTTACTCTTACCCACTCTGTATTTCATTTCAGGTATTGTATTTTTTATCTGTAGAGATTCCATTTGAATCATTTAAACAATATCTTCCATTTCTCTCTTAATCCTGCTTATGTATTTCTTTTTTAAACATGGATAGCGTATTTATAGTAGTGATTTTAACATCCTTGTCTGCTAGTTCTATCATCTCTGACAACTTGGGGCCATATTTTCCTGAATCTTTGCATGTTAGCCAGTTTTTAATTGGATACCAGATATTATGACTTTCATGTTGTTTGTTAATGAAGTTAGTTGACTTTCTTTACGCAGTGTTGGATTTTGTTCTGGTATGTGGTCAAGTTACTCAGAGTTAGCTAGCTGAAGCCTTTTGAGACTTGCTTTTTAAACTTGGCAGCCTTTGTTGTTGTTTAGTCGCTAAGTCACTAAGTCGTGTCCCACTCTTTTGCAACCCTGTGGGCTGTAGCCCACCAGGCTGCTCTATCCATGGGATTTTCCAGGCAAGAATACTAGAGTGGATTGCCCTTTCCTTCTGCAGGGGATCTTCCCGACTTGGGGATCAAACCGAGTCTCCTGCATTGTGGGAGGGTCCTTTACTACTGAGCCACCAGGAAGCCTAGAGTAGCCCTTAGTGTAAGGCCAATTGATCTCTTTATTAAGATGAGCCCCTTCTAAGAATCGTGTCTGTTGCTCTATGTATTTTGAGGTCTCTGTTTTCCGGCTGGTGTGGATAGGAACTGCTCCCAGTCTTGTATGAGCTCTGGGAGTTGTTCTGCTTTTTCTTCTCAAATCTGTCTTTCCTCTCCTCTGTGTCCCCTGCCCCTCACCAAGTCTTGGGTAGAGTTTTAAAAAATTAATTTTTTATTGTGATAAAATACATGTAACATAACATTTGCCATTTAAACCATTTTTGGACATACAATTAAATGGCATTAATTATACTTGCAATGTCATGCAGCTATTACCATCATATAGTCCCAGAACTTTATTATCACTCCAAAAGAAACTCTGTAACCATTAAGCAGTAACTTTCCATGATCTCCTCCTCCAGCCCCTGGTAACCTCTAATCTACTTTCTGTCTCTCTGAATTTGCCTATTCTGGGTGTTTCATAAAAGTGGAATCCTGCAGTGTTTCTGTTTTTGTACCTGGTTTCTTTCACATAGCATGTCTTCCAGCTTTATCTGTATTGGGGAGTTTTGGTCTCACACATGTGCGCATCAGGTCTTAGCCAGAGACTCATGTATACCTTTCTATAACTCTCTGGAACTCTGTGAGTTTCCTTCTGGAACTAATTTGCACTGCTGGGCTTTTTTGAGGGGGAGGATCCTCCTCCCTGTGCTGCATTCTGGAAACAACTACTGGGCAGCAAGCTGGTACAAGTGTAGAACCCACTGTGTCCGTTTTCCTTCTCCCAGCTAACACAATCCTGTGTTGTCTCTTTGTGTGAATACCTGAAAACTGTTGTATCACATATTTTGTCCAGTGTAAGGCAGAAGGGTAAATATGCCACTTGTTATTCCATCTTGACTGGAAGTAGAAATCTCCAGTGTGGGTATATGTATGTGTGTGTGTTTGACAGTTGTATTGGTTTATAACTGACATGCAATAAACTATACATGCTTATAGTTTGATTTATTTTGGTATGTGTATACTTGTGAAACCATCATCACAATCAAGATGATAAACATATCCCCCACCCTCAAAAGTTCCCTCATGCACCTTTTAATTAATTCTTCCTGCCTTTCATACCAATTCCCCATCCCTAGGCAACCCATGATCATTTTTTGGTCACTATCGATTAATTTGCATTTTCTAGAACTTTTTGTAATTGGAATCATACTGTTCTCTCTCTCTTTTTTGTCTGCCTTCTTTTGCTCAGTGTAATTACTTTGATATTTATCCATGTCGTGGTGTGTATCAGTGATTTTTTCTTACTGTTGGGCAGCATTCCGTTGTATGGATATACCACAGTCTATTTACCTTTGCACCTGTTGGTGGACATTTGGATGTTAGTGGTTTTTGGCTATCACACATAAAGCCGCCATGAATATATTTGTATAAGGCTTTTTGTGAATGTTTTTATTTCCCTTTGGCATATACCTAGGGTGTACCAAATTGGATTTTCTTATTCATAGGATGGATAGGTGTATGTTTTATAAAATTATTTCCTAAAGTGATTATACCATTTTATAGTCTCAGCAACCACATGAGATGGTTCCTATTGTTCCACATAATCCCCAATATCTGTTGTTAGTCTTTGTAATTATAACTTTTCTCAAGGTGTTTAGGAGTATCTCATTGTGGTTTTGACTTGCGTCTATCTAATGACTAGTGATTTTGTGAATTTTTTCTATGCTTATTGTCCATCCATTTGTCCTTTATAAGGTTGCCCATTTTTGTGATGGTTTATATACGTTTTTATAAATGGCACCCCACTCCAGTACTCTTGCCTGGAAAATCCCATGGACGGAGGAGCCTGGTGGGCTGCAGTCCATGGGGTCGCTAGGAGTCAGACACGACTGAGCAAATTCACTTTCCCTTTTTACTTTCATGCACTGGAGAAGGAAATGGCAACCCACTCCAGTGTTCTTGCCTGGAGAATCCCAGGGACGGGGGAGCCTAGTGGGCTGCTGTCCATGGGGTCGCACAGAGTCGGACACGACTGAAGCGACTTAGCAGTAGCAGCAGCATGTATGTTTTTTATTATTGAATTGTAGAAGTTCTTTATGATTCTGTTATATATGTATTATATATGTATTTTTTTCAGTCTGTGGCTTACATATTCATTTTCTTATTGTTGCTTTTTTTCTAACTTATTTTCTTTTTGAGGAACAGAAGTAATTTTGATGAACTAAAAGTTATCAGTTTTCTTTTGTTATTGATATTTTCTATGTTCTTTCTAAGAAGTCTGTAACTTATTTTAAAGTCATGGAAGTATTCTATATTTTCTTCTAAAAGCTTTTTAGTTGCAACTTCTCCTTTTATCCATTTCCCATATCATCCATTTCAAGTTAATGTTTTTATGTTGTGGAAGATAGGATTTGAAGTTAAAAATTGTTTTCATATGAGTATGCAGTTGTTTCAGCACCATTTGTGGAAAAGACTCTTCTAATTCGTTGAGTTACTTTGCCACCTTGTTGAAAATTAGTTGTCCTCTGTTCTGTTCCATCAATTTCTCTAATCTTATTCCTTTTAATGGGCTTCCCTGGTGGCTCAGATGGTAAAGAATCCATCTGTAATACAGGAAACATGGGTTTGATCCTTGGATTGGGAAGATCCACTGGAGAAGGGAATGGCAACCCACTCCAGTATTCTTGCCTGGAGAATTCCATGGACAGAGGATCCTGGTGGGCTACAGTCCATGGGGTCACAAAGAGTTGGACACATCTGAGTGACTAACATACACACACAAGTCCCTTTTAGTACCATTAAAGTATCTTGAGTCCTATAGTTTCATACCAATTCTTGAAGCCAACTTTTCTCTTTTTCAAGATTATTTTGATTTTTCTGGGATGGATGTATTTACAAATACATTCTGGAATCAGTTAGCCAGTTTCTATAAAATGTGTAGAAAGGTTGAGAATCACAGAACAGACACTGGTAAATCCATGCCTTTTGATGTTGATTAGAAATCATCTTGGGGTCTTCTCTAGAAAACATTGCCTAGGAGAACTGGGCTTTATTTTGTTTGAACTTTCATATATTTTAATTCCTAAAAAGGAAACTTATGCTAATAACCTTCAGGTCTTTGCCTGAGTATATAATTGCCTTGTCTGCTTTGGCATCTTTGGTAGAATTGAATTGTTACTGTCTCTGTCTTAAGAAATCCAATTGATTTAGTACAAGAAAAACAAGAAGGTAACAGAGCAGGCACATCACTGATTAAGTATGTCTACAAAAGGTATGTAAGAGAATGAGGTTTTTTCCTCTAGTATCAGAATTAATCTTCCTTCTACTACCTTACATATTCTAGACAGGTATTAGGGACATACTCAGAGACACAGTTTTTATGGCACTGTGTTTAGCTTTATTGCTTTTATATTTCCAAATAAACTTGAATTTTCAAAAAACTTTAAACAGCCTATTTTTGGCTGTTTATCCTCAAACACTATATGCTTTAATAGTGTTACATTTTTTAGTGACTTTAAATTACAGACAGAATTATATTACAGTATGTATGATGCCTTCTAGAATTTACCTAGCCACACTGTAGTATTCATTTTTATAATTAATTCTGAGTTGTGGTTTTTACATATATAGAGCATTATCCACAATTTATGATTCCAATTACATAAATTGGTCCTTTTTACTCTCTTGTATTAATATATGGAAATGTTATGAATAAGATCTTAGAGGAACTTTTACGTCATTTCAGTGGGTTCATATTTGTATTGAATAAATGAATTGCAACTTTTAATTTCAAATTGGAGTGTTCACAGAATAAAAAATTTGAGTTAGCTGAAATAAACTAGGGCACCTCAGGACAGTGATGGAAATAACCAAGAACCGTGTTCATTTTATTAGAGAGATCATATTGTTTTATGGGAAAAACAAGCCATTTTGCTCCAGATTACAATTATTTGTTGTAATGAAGTACCTGGGAATTATAGATCATTTTTCAACTTTATGGGCATTTCTTTCACCTGAAAGTAATTACTGACTTGAGCTTTTTTTGGGAAAAGAGGTGGAATTTTTATTAACTTTGTAGAAAATAATCTTTTTATTCATTAATTAGATATATTCTAGATGTGGTGGGATATTATTTTAAAAAGTTAGAATTCTGCACGGTAAGCCCAGTCAATGGATAAGTTGGTTGTAGAGAAGTGCTACACGTATGATTCAGAGAATCTGAGACAGGTGGTGATTTAGTGTGCATATGCTCCAGACGTTACGCATACAAGGAGTCCAAAGCCTGACAGATCCAGGTGATCTGGAGCTGCAAGTGGTTTTCGTTTAAAAGAGTATGTGGTGTTGTTCATCATGCTTGTATTGGGACAGCAGAAATACTTCCCAGGATTTCCCACAGAATATTATCCACACACAGTTCACTTGTTTCTGAGTGCATCCTGTGTTCTATTATATACAGGCATAGCTCATGCATTTCTGCAAATAGGAGGACAAACTGAGCTGTTGCTGTGCTAGTACATTATTGCCTAATCCCTGAAGAAATGTGTTCCTCCCAAGACTCTTTCACTTTTCTCCATATCCTCTGAAATTATTATTTGCCTCCAGCCATAATACCTTCTTATGGTTCAGATGGTAAAGAATCTGCCTGCAATGCAAGAGACCTGGGTTCAATTCCTAGGTTGGGAAGATCCCCTGGAGAAAGGAAAAGCTATCCATTCCAGTATTCTTGCCTGAGAAATTCCATGGACAGAGAAGCCTGACGGGCTACAGTTCATGGGGTCACAAAGAGTTGGACACAGCTGAGTGACTAACACACACACACACACACACACACATAATCCCTTCTAGCTATGGATAATAATGACCAATAGTGTTATATCACTGAATTGTGTATCATAATGTTCTGTATACGTTTTGTATATTGATACATTTACTCCTCATGTCAGCCCAACGAGGTAGGTAATATTTTTCCCGTTTTACAGGTAAGGAAACTGAGACAAACATTACACAGCTAGAAAGTAACAGAGATGAGCTATGAAACAGAGTCTTTGCTTTTACCCTATTATGTTCTGCCTATCTTGAATTAAGTAAATCCCAATTTACTTACACTGAATAAGTAAATTTTATTGAATGTTTTAAACATCCTTTTAACAGTGTTGTAAGTTAGCTCTATGCACATATTCGAGATCTCTTCAAAAAGCTTGTATAGTAATTTCTTTAATTTCCACTAGAGGTCAGTCTATCACCTAGGAATGTTTATGTTTATTATCTACTGTCTATTCTTGGAAGTGCAAAATTTAAAGCATACTAAGTTAAAGAAGTATGCTTTGAAAGAGACTTGGGCAATAGAGTAACTTTTGAATTATAAATATAATCAAAGTCATCTTTATAGTAAAAGCATATATGACTATTACGAGACCCAGTAATTGGCTCAATAAATTGTATTTACAGAATTTAATCAAGATGTCCCATGAGATGATATCCAGCATAGAAAAAGCTAATGACCTTGACCTTTCTATATTCCATCTAAGCTACCCACAAATTAAGCATTAAACCAATCTTGGCTTACTAGTACTCTAGATTCTTTCTTGATTCATTTAATTCAGTCAAGGAATTATAATATACTGTGAAAGTAATTGAATAGTGAAATTATTTAAAGTCCCCTAATAGACATTCTCTGGTAATTTTAAGGCAATATAGGTCTAAGGATTTTTTAAGTATCCTAGAGACTTCTACTTATCCGCTTTCTACTTTTCGAAATAACAATGCATTGAGTTAAGATGCAGAAACCAAGAGTCTTCATTTAGAAGCGATATTTCGAGGCAATTTTTGTGGTTATAAGAGGGTCCTGAGCACAGAGTGATTTATCAGTTGACCAATAATGTTAGTTATATGTAAGTTAATGGTTCTGGCTATCTCTAGGCTAAATAAAGCCTTTTAGGCAGCCTTCAAAGTAATGGAAACAATCTGACTTGACTTCAGATTTGTCACAGTGAAGATGAAAGGTAGCGTACAGAAGAGGAGGCAGGGAGGGAAGTTACATAGCAGCGGTGAGTCAGCAGAGTTTATAGGTCTGGATAGGTAATAAATTGGGCTTCCCTGGTGGCTCAGCAGTAATGAATCTGTCTGCCAATGTAGGAGATGCAAGTTCTCTCCCTAGATCGGAAAGATCCCCTGCAGAAGGCAATGGCAATCCACTCCAGTATTCTTGCCTGCGAAATCCCTTGGACAGAGAAGCCTGGCAGGCTATAGTCCTTGGGGTCACATAAAGTTGAACATGGCTGAGTGACTAAATGACAACAACAACGTAATAAGTTAAACCCAGGGACTGTTGACAGAGTGAGGGATGATAGCGTGAGTCCTGTGAAAGTTGCTCAGTTGTGTCCAGCTCTTTGCAACCCCATGGACTGTAGCCTGGCAGGCTCTTCTGTCTATGGAATTCTCCAGGCAAGAACACTGGAGTGGGTAGCCAGCCGTTCCCTTCTCTAGGGGATCTTCCCAACCTAGGGCTTGAACCCAGATCCAGCTGAGCCACCAGGGAAGCCTAAGAATACTGGAATAGGTAGCCTATCCCTTCTCCAGGAGATCTTCCCAACCCAGAAATCAAACCGGGGTCTCCTGCAGATTCTCCAGGCAGATTCTTTACCAGCTGAGCTACCAAGGAAGCCCTGTTCAGTTCAGTTCAGTTGAGTTCAGTTCAGTCACTCAGTTGTGTCCGTAGATAGAGATAAATAGGCAGAAGCAGAGAGAATATTGGTGTTCTAGGTAGGTAAGTTACACCCAAGACCAGAGACTTCTTCAAAGGCAACAGAGAAGAACAAAAGGGTATTAATGTAAGAATTTATGATTTCTAATTCCAGCAGTACATTTCCCCTATTGTGTACTTGCTGTGTGTCAGGTACTGTGCTAAGACACTTTGTATATATTATCTCATTTTCTCCTTATAATCATCTTTTAATACAAACAAGGTGACTGAATCTCAGAAAGTTTCAGTAACCTGCCTGGAGTCATATATACCTTGTAAATAGTAGAACTGGGATTTGAACCCAGAGGTTTGGGACTCTAGCCATAAGACTCTGTTTCCTGACGCAGAAGGTCGTTTTTTTTTTTATTCTTTCTGCCCCAGTTTTATTTTGCCTGCAGTATAGGCATACTCATAGGCTTACATCCAATGGGAAATTAACCCCACAGGTAAACCCCACTTACAACAAAAGTAGAGGGTTATCACTTCCAGGGAGATGGGGATGGGGATATTTTTGTTCAGAATGTGAAGTTTTTTAACCTTTGCCTGTAAATCACAGTAAAGACCTATATTCTTCATGCGGCAGTGATTAGATGGTGGTGAATCTTTCCCTTGTACTTCTCACCACTTTGTTGTTTTTTTTTTTCCCTCTCCTAAAATCCACTAATTATCTTACTAGGTGTCCTCTCTGTTGCTTTGGTTTTTCATAAATGACACTCCTGGAGGCGCCCTCTCAAGGACTTTCTGGAGTCTTAATAGGAAGAGTAGTGGGCCAACCTAAAAGGAAGTTTAGGGATCACTAATTTGGTCTGTCAGTGTACTTTTGTCACTTTATTTTTACACCTGCAGGCAGCAGTGCTTCTGAGACCTTTTAGTCCTTTAAAGATAGCTTTGATCCTAGATCTCTTTCTGCTTGGGATATGTTTTTGAAGGGATGAGGACAGAATGTCAGCTTTCTTCTCCCAAAGGCACCCGTTGCTGAATTTCCCCTATAATCTAGGGCTTTCATCATTTCCTCCATGTTGATGGTGGCACTAGACCTGGGGAATAGCATTTATCTTTTGTTTTTTGACCTAAGTGACTGGTAAATGGTGAAAGGGCCATCAGCTAAGAATGCTTTTAATAAGGCCCTCTTTTCTTGTGGTCTAGCCAGGGTCTACCTGTGGTCAACTGCAAAAGTATTTCCCAAGTTCTCTCACTTTTTTATCTGAAGTTGCTTGAAGGTGATACTCAGGAAGAGAACATTCACATGCCATACAAGGGCAAGCAAATGAAAAGTTCTTTTCTTTGTATAGCTTTTAATCTCTTGGGTAAAACTTTGATTTATTTTGACAAAATACTACAAAATTCTTAACCCAGCAGTATAATGTAACACTAAATCCACAAGGGCCAGAATTCCCTTCTAAGCCTTTAGTAGAATTCTGTAAGGCCAAAGTGTCCACTTTCTTCCAAGAGGCTTTTGGGATTGAATTTACTCATCCTTTGAATCCCATGAATGTCCCCAAGTCAATCCTATCTTCTACCTGCTCTGCCATAGACGAGGAAGACGGCTAATGGGAATTCCCTACAACCAAATCTATAAGCCCACTTGCACCTGCACCCCCTGCTCTTCCTCAGATAACTTCCCAGCTGGCTTTCCTACTTGTTTCCACTCTTGTTCTTGTACACCCTACAGATAGAGTCATATTTTACAAATACAGATATGATCATGTCATGCTTGAAGCTTAATTATTACCTTGCATTGCTCTTGGGATAAAGCCTCAAATATTTAATGTAGATTACAAAGCCCAATAGGAGATGGCCCCTTGCCTGCCTCACCATCTTTGACTGTCAGCAGCATAGCCCTTTTTTCACAATCCGGGCACACTGACTCTCTTTAATTTCCTCCAATCTGCCAAATTTCCTCCTGCATCCTCCTTTTGGAATACATCCTTTACAACAAGATAACTGCTTGTTGTTCTTCAGATCTCTGCTGAAGTGTCACCTTTTCAGAGAAATCCCAATATAGTCATATCGCTTTAAATTATCAAGTTAATTTGCATTATTTTCCACATGCTTTTATTGCCAGAAAGTTCTTATCTTCCTTTTGAGGACTCTTCCTTCACTGTGTATTATCTAAGAACCTGGAGGTTCATGCACCAGGTCAGGGGTGAACTGGAATCTGGTAAGTATATCAGTCAGTCAGTCAGTCAGTTCAGTCGCTCAGTCGTGTCCGACTCTTTGCGACCCCATGAATCGCAGCACGCCAGGCCTCCCTGTCCATCACCAACTCCCGGAGTTCACTCAGATTCACGTCCATCGAGTCAGTGATGCCATCCAGCCATCTAATCCTCTGTCGTCCCCTTCTCCTCCTGCCCCCAATCCCTCCCAGCATCAGAGTCTTTTGCAATGAGTCAGCTCTTCGCATGAGGTGGCCAAAGTACTGGAGTTTCAGCTTTAGCATCATTCCTTCCAAAGAAATCCCAGGGCTGATCTCCTTCAGAATGGACTGGTTGGATCTCCTTGCAGTCCAAGGGACTCTCAAGAGTCTTCTCCAACACCACAGTTCAACTGTTGCCAAAAAAGACTGTTGATGTTGAAAATGGCCCTGCACATCCCAGAGTGAAACTGAAAGTGAAAGTCGCTCAGTTGTGTCCTACTCTTTGGAACCTCATGGACTATCCATGAACTATTCCGTGGACAGTCCATGGAATTCTCTGGGCCAGAATATTGGAGTGAGTAGCCTTTCCCTTCTCCAGTGGATCTTCCCGACCCAGGAATCGAACTGAGGTCTCCTGCATTGCCAGTGGATTCTTTACCAACTGAGCTGACAGGGAAGGCCTGATCCCAAAGGGGCAGATTATCTTTTGCATTGTGATGACCTACTCAGGCTGAAGGATGTATTGTTAGTTTATATTCACATACCCATTATTCCTCAAAGCATAACCATATATCATGGTGGTTCTAGGCTGGGCTAAAGTCACTTATCCTCCATAAACCTTTGGGTGTGCGTGAGCTTAGATTACCAACTCAGACAGCTCCTGCGTATCAAGTATCTTTTTGGTAACAAGCATTTGTTTTGTTAAAAAGTTTGCACCAGGGCTTTCCTGGTGGCTCAGATGATAAAGAATCTGCCTGCAATGCAGGAGACCTCGGTTTGATCCCTGGGTCAGGAGGATCCCTGAAAAAGGAAATGGCAGCCCACTAAAGTATTCTTGCCTGGAGAATCCCATGGGCAGAGTTCATAGGAATGCAAAGAGTCGGACACAACTGAGCAACCAACACTTGCTTGCATCCCTTCTTGCCAGAGACTTTGGTAAGTGCCATGTCAACAGGTTTCCTTAACTTTGAATCCCAAGAAATATCCCAGAAGGCCAATAAGCTTTGCATTCACTGAGAATAAAAGGTAGTTATTTTTAGATTGGACCATCAAGAAAGGTTCTACTAATACCCAGATATGGGGTATGTCCTTATCTTGCATTCTGTGTCTAAAGGAGGCAACTTAGGTGACATCACAAAATAAATAAAATAAGCTTCAGGGAGACTTTTGACTCTCATACTGAAAGGGACTAGCTAGATAGCTTAATCTACACCTCTTGGGTACTCTTATGTAATTTTTTCTCTGACACAACTACCTTTTTACTCATTTATTGATCTGTTATCCTTGTGATTATCTGTTTAGATGTTTGTCTTCCTCATTGTAATATAAGCTCCAAGAGAGCTGGAACTATTTCTGCTTTCCTCATTGAGTATCTTTAGTGCCTCTCAAAGTGCCTTGCATATAGTTAACATTCTATGCATGTTTGTTGAGTATGGACTGTAAGATTTTCAAAGTAGAATTTTAATAGTAACTATTATTTCTAAAAATTCAGAAGATTTTAGAAAAGTAAAGGCATGTTGCTGCTGCTGCTGCTGCTAAGTTGCCTCAGTTGTGTCCGACTCTGTGCGACCCCTTGGACTGCAGCCCACCAGGCTCCCCGTCCCTGGGATTTTCCAGGCAAGAACATGAGTAGGTTTCCATTTCCTTCTCCAATGCATGAAAGTGAAGCCACTCAGTCATGTCTGACTCTTAGCGACCTCATGGACTGTAGCCTACCAGGCTCCTCTGTCCATGGGATTTTCCAGGCAAGAGTACTGGAGTGGGGTGCCATTGCCTTCTCCGAAAGGCATGTTAACCAGTCTCTATCATGAAACTAATTCAAACTCAATAATTAGAATGAAAAGCAAACACAAAAATTCGATGAAACCAGGAAAGGACTCAGTATATGTTATGGACTGGTATCTAAGAAGTTTAGTAAAATATGGACAAAATCAAGGGAAGATGCTAAGACTTGATACACACCTCTCTAGATTGTAAATGGTGCAAATTTCACTCAAAGTGGAAGACCCTGAGTGCCTCATCCTTCGAGGCTTACACACGGGGCAGGCCATGTGAAAAATTGGAAAATCCCCAAGGGAGTCGGTTCCATATCTTAGAACAGAGGGAGAAATAAGGCTAAGGGAACAGAATCTTTTTATACTGGACTTCTAACCTATAATGAAGTAGGGAGGAAGAAATGACAATGAGTTTTGTAGAATGTTGACCAAAACAAATGAACAGAAATGAATAGGTAATGAATTAGCAGACCAAAGTTGGCTAAACTGCTTTACTCTAAGCATACATTTCAGATTCAGGATTATTTTGGGAAATAGAAATTCTAGAAAAATACATATATATTAATTTGAAGGGAATGTAGGATTTTTAACAATTGGAATTATGGCATTGAAACATGTATAATATCATATAAGAAATGAATTACCAGTCCAGGTTCGATGTAGAATACAGGATGCTTGGGGCTGGTGCACTGGGATGACCCAGAGGGATGGTATAGGGAGGGAGGTGGGAGGGGGGGTTCAGGATGGGGAGCACATGTACACCCATGGCGGATTCATGTTAATGTATGGTAAAACCAATACAATATTGTAAAGTAATTAGCCTCCAATTAAAATAAATAAATTTAAATTAAAAAAATAAAAGGAAAGCAAGGCAATCACTCACTGCAGTAAGAATCGTGGGATGTGAGACTTCAGCAGCTGGTCACCATGTTTCCTGCCTTGTGAAGGAAGTTGGTCTCCCTGTGGTGGTAAGAACCAAGGCAATATGTAGAAGAAAAAATAAAAGATGAGAGAAACACTGCTAGTTGAGATCAACAGTCCTGGTAGTGGTGGTGTTCATGTCTGTGGTTCCAGTTATCCCTGAGGGCCAACTGTTCTTTATGCATTTCCTGGAGTAATGTGGGGTATTCTAGAGTCTTTTCAATACATTCCTTTTGTCCAAGCTAGTTCAAGTTTACCTTCTGCTGTAGATGTACAACTAAAAATTCTATCTGATATACTATAAACAATAAAGACAGGCAGAGAGGATCCAACATAGGCATTATTGGTGTGCCTAATAAAAGAGAGCAGGACAGATGGGTAGAAAATATTTAGGTATATAATGGAAGGAAAAGGCCTTCAGAGATGAAGGAAATTTGTAATCTACAGATTAAAAGGGCACACAGTTCCAGGAAAAACTGAGACAGGACAGTCAATACCAAGTAAGCATATAATAGCAAAGTTAGTATACTTTAAGCCTGAGAAAAGGCTCTTACAGGCTTCCAGGCAGGAAAAAAAGTTACCCAAAAGGGGGAGAATCAGGTTGGCCTCAGGTATCAGGGTGGTGGTGGCTGGTGGTTTAGTCACGGAGTCTTGTCAGACGCTACGGCCCCATGGCCTGTAGCTCACTAGGCTCCACTGTAGCCCACTAGGCTCCGTGGCTGTCTATGGGATTTCCCAGGCAAGAAGACTGGAGTGGGTTGCCGTTTCCTTCTTGAGGGGATATTCCCAACCCAGGGATCAAACCGGGGCCTCCTGCGTGGTAGTCAGTCTCCTGCATTACAGGTGGATTCTTTACTGACTGCCCCAGCAGGGAAGCTCAGGCACCGTGGTAACACTCAAAGCCAGGAGGCAGTGGCTCAGTGGCTCTGTATGTGGGCAGGCTTGATGCTCAGTCAAGCAGTGGTTTGCATAGAAAGGTAGCAAACGGTATTCACAAACATTCGAGGATCTAGTTCCCCCCAAACTGCCTCATGAGTAAAATTAGTTTCCTCAGTGATAAGTAGGGATAAAGAATTTGAGAGTGGAGAAACAGATCTAATAAAGGGCTCCCAGAGTATGTGGAATCCATTTAAGTATGGAACTAAACTATGAGTGGCTGCAACAGAAGAAATGTAAAGGCCGTACAATTAATAATGAAAAAGGAATTACCTAATAAATATAAGATGGGAAGAAAGAAGAGGTAAAGGTATGTAGAAGTATGTGAGCTGCTTGTTTTTCTTAGTGGGGTCACTAAGAGTTAGAGAAAATCAGTAGTTAAAGCTTAAAGTTGATGAATTTCCTGGTCTGAGTTGAAATCTTGGCACTGCTTCATACCAGCTGTGTAACCTCAGATAAGTTTAAACCTGATCCATAGTCACAGAATCTTCATCTGTATCATGGCGACAATAACACTACCCACCTACTAAGCTTGTTGTGAGGATTAAGTGCAAAGGATACAAGGATTAAGTGCAAAGTGTTGTGAGGATACAAAGTGCTTAGAATAGTGCTTGGCCCTGAGTAAGCATTCAGTAAAAAATTACTTGTTATTATTTTAAGGAGAAAATTTGGGCAAGTGGTTTTATAATCTTAGGGCAGAGAAGGTCTTCCTAAGTATAACTCTAAACCCACAGACCATCGAGGTAAAGATTAATAATTCGACTTCATAAAAAGCAAAGGGCCTTTGCATAGCAAAATCACCATGATAAGAATCAATGAACAAACACTCAAGTGGGGAAGAATAATTGTAAAATGTTTTGACAGAAGAAGGATTGATGTTGATAATATTCAGGGGTCACTGATAAGTCAACAAGAAAATATGAGCAACCCAGTACAAAAATGGTTAATCATATGACTTTATAGAAAAATAAAAATATTGAAAATTTGAATAGTTACTTAGTTTCACTTATAATTAAAGAGGTAAAATGAGATTGGGATGCCATTTTTCACTTATCAATTTGACAAAGATGAAAAACTTGGAAATTTCTAATGGTGAAAAGGATGTAATGAAATAGGCATTCTCATATCCTTTCTTGCAGACAATTTGGCATTTATCAAAATTATAAATATTCATATATTTTACCTCTGCAGTGCTACTTCTAAGAATACATTCTACAAATATATTTATTCTAAGGTACAAAGATATATGTAATAGGATGTTTTTTATTGCATTGCTTATAATAGAAACAATTTGAGAACAATTTACTTGACTGTTGATAACAGTTTATTAAATATTTTAAGGTGCTTATATACCTTGTAATATTACATAGCCACTAAAACAAAGGCTGTATGAATATATTATTGACAATGAAAAATGACTGCACTATAAATTTAGGGAAAAAAGTAATTTATATGAGAATACATGTGTGTGTGTGCTAAGTCACTTCAGTTGTATCCAACTCTTTGCAAGGCTATGGACGGTAGCCCTCCAGGCTCCTCTGTCCATGGGATTCTCCAGGTAAGAATGCTGGAATGGGTTGCCATTCCCTTCTCCAGGGGATTTTCTCAACCCAGGGATTGAACCTGCGTCTCTTGCATCTCCTGCATTGCCAGGAAGGTTCTTTACCACTGGCACCACCTGGGAAGCCAATATGAGGATATGGTATGATCTTATTTACTAAAAATAATGCATAATATATTCTTACATATATGTATAGAAAACGTCTAGAATACTATATGAGAGCCATTAAAATTAGTTCTCTCTTGAGGTGAGGAATAGAGGTGCTGTTAGTATCCTCTCAAGACTTAGTACCCTCAACACTCAAGTTTTCCAAATTTTTTTACAGCAATCATCTTCTAATTTCATAGTAATTAAAAACAAATAAAAATAATCTTCGACTAGTGGTAACTGCTGACTGTGTTGCTTTTGAAAATGGAATTTAATATTTTGGTACTGAAATTGTTTTGGATAAATAGCAAAACCAATTAGTAAGTTCAACTAACGTTTATTCAATGGAAATAAATAAGCCCCCTTTTTTTTATAAAGCACTGACCTGAGGGCTCTTGATGCTTACAAGCCTGTGGAATAAATAGTGCTCGATAAATACTGTAAACAGAGGCTCAGACATTTCTCCTGGAGGTTGGATTTTCCTAAGTAAAAACAGGTGAAATGGGATCTGTTAACAGATACTCTTTTCACTATATGACCATTGTTATGATACCAGCCTAGCCCCAAGGACAAGAGCAGTGCTATCGGAAAGATTTATGAGTTCAGGTATGCCAGTGTGTTGGCTTCGTTGCCTTGGTTATCATAGTAGTGACTGCTGAGGGTGAAGAGAAAATGTGAGAAGGTGTGCTAATGATGATAGTGAAGATGACAGGACAAGATGATCCTAATTTCTAAGTAAAAACTAGATTTGATCAAATGTTATGTTTATCAGTAATATTTAGATTTTATGTCACTATATACTTATTGCTTTAAAGGCAGTGATTTTATGAAGAAGATTGTACTTTCATGGAGCCTAGCAGGCTCCAGTATTTCCAGAGTTTGCCCATATGACTTACACAAATCTATTTAGGAATTGTGACTTTTTTCCTGTTAGAGAGTCTGTGATTCTTCAGAGTCTTGTGAACTCAAGACATTTGAGCAATGAGAAATGATTGCAGTATCCAGTTGGCACTGGTTGTTTGATTCTAAATACCCGTGCAGTCAGTTCTGCTATTAAAACTTGAGAATTTATCTCAGCATGTTTATTATATATTAGGAAGCAATTTGGGCTTCCCTGGTGGCTCAGACAGTAAAGAGTCTGCCTGTAATGCAAGATACCTAGGAAGATCCCCTGGAGAAGGGAATGGCTACCCATTCCAGTATTCTTGCCTGGAGAATTCCACAGACAGAGGAACCTGGTGGGCATGGGGTCGCAAAGAGTTGGACACTGCAATTTCAGATAACCGTATTTCTATCACTTAACAATTAATTCACAAGCTACAACCTTTCAAGCACTCTCATCCACAAACAAGCTTCAGGTCTTTTTCAAGATAAAGTACAATATTTATATATTTTCCTAACCATTTAATATGCATGAAACTGTGCTGCCAGTTGTATTGGATTCCTGTATTTTGTGTGTGTGTCTCTGACAAAATTTTTGAACCTTGTGTCCCTAACTGCATTTTTTCATAAAGCACATGTGTTCTATTGTGCGATTTTTGTGTAGTGGTGTTTTTGAGAATGCAGATATCTCTTTATAGCAAAACGATCTACCTCCTTGCACAAATCTATGTTGATCTTTTCATTTTCAGTTTCTGTAGTGCATCTGGTTTGCAGAATTTAGTTGCACAAAGACCTCCAAATGAATGTTGAAAATCGTGTTTTCCCTTTGTTCTAGGTACTCCAGTGTACCAAGTTAGCTCAGCATTTTGAGTTCAGCCAACTTCTTTAGTTCCTTACTGCTGGTTAGGCCTTCCTAGTACAGGTATACTGGTGAATTAGGTGATTTTTCTAAATTTTTATGAGGGCTGCATCTGGTCATAAAGTCCCAAATGCCACATGTTGAACTCCTTTGGACTTTTATTTTGGTCTCTGAGGGAGAGGGAGAGGGTGGGATGATTTAGGAGAATGGCATTGAAACATGTCGACTATCATGTAAGAAACGAATCGCCAGTCTAGGTTTGATACAGGATGCTTGGGGCTGGTGCACTGGGATGACCCAGAGAGATGATATGGGGAGAGAGGTGGGAGAGGGGTTCAGGATTGGGAACTCATGTACACTCATGGCGGATTCATGTCAATGTATGGCAAAACCAATACAGTATTGTAAAAAAAAAAAAAAGGTTCATTAATTGCTAATCATTTTTTTCCTTTTAAACTTTTTATTTTATGTTGAAGTGTAGCCAGTTAACAATGTTGTGATAGTTTCAGGTGGACAGCAAAGGGATTCAGCCATATGTATACCATTTTCCCCCAACTCCCTTTCTATCCAGTTTGCCACATGACATTAAACGGAGTTCCCTGTGCTAGACAGTCCTTGTTGGTTATCCGTTTTAAACAGTGTGTACATGTCCATCCCAAACTCCCCATCCCTTAACCTCCATTCTTCCCCACTGAGAACCATAAGTTCATTCTCTAAATCTGTGAGCCTATTTCTGTTTTATAAATAAGTTCATTTGTATAATTTCTTTTTAGATTCCACATATAAGGGATGCCATATCTTATTCTCCATCTCTGTCTTATTTCACTCAGCGTGACAATCTCTAGGTCCATCAGTACGTGTGTGCTAAGTCACTTCAGTTGTGTCCGACTCTGGCGACCTATGGACTGTATCCCTGCAGGCTCCTCTGACCATGGGATTCTCCAGGCAAGAACCCTGGCATGTGTTGCCATGTCCTCCTCCAGGGGATCTTCCCAACCCGAGGATGGAACCTGTGTCTCCTGCACTGCAGGTGGATTCTTTACCACTGAGCCACCAGGGAAGCTCCTAGGTCCACCCATGTTGCTGCAAATGACAGTATTTTGTTGTTTTTAATGACTGAATAAGATTCCTTGCTAACCTCCTATGAAACATTATACCATGTTTGTGGCCTGGAGGTCAAAAGTATAAATAGCATGTGATTTAAAGCCATATATTCATTATGTGGAAATGAATTGTTTGTGAAGAAATTCAGTCATCTTTCTTTGAGGGTTTCGTCTACTCCAGTGATGATCTAGGTAAACATAAAACATTTCCTGTTGAGTGCTGAAGTTCTTTTTGAGGCTCTAACATGCGTGCATAGATCAAGGAGTCACTACAAGTATGTAATCACCTATTTACAACCGACTTACAATGTTTACTCTGTACTCAGATTCCAGTCCTTACTCCAGTTATTTAGTAGTTGCTTTATGAATTTTCTCATAAAAATATGAGAAGTAGAAATGTATATTCTGGCTGGAATATTTGATTTAAGATTTTCTGTGTAAGAAGTATAGACTTGTATTATGATTCTAGAAGATAAATTTTATTCTGATTTTAGAAGAGAGGAATTTGGGCTTGTTCTAAGTTGAAATTTAAGATTTCTTTAAATCCTCCCTTTGAAAGAAAGTATTTTTACCAATAGCACATTTAGCAGAGAGGGACATTACAGTGGTGGCCTAGAAACCTGTTCTTCTCTTCATTCATTCATTCTTCACAGACCAAGTGTTTGTCAGGCACCTACCCTGTGTTGTCCCTGATCGCTCAGTTGGTAAAGAATCCACCTGCAATGCAGGAGACCCTGGTTCAGTTCCTGGGTTGGGAAGGTCCACTGGAAAAGGGGTAGGCTACCCACTCTAGTATTCTTGGGCTTCCCTTGTGGCTCAGCTGGTAAAGAATCTGCCTGCAATAAGGGAGACCTGGGTTTGATCACTGGGTTGGGAAGATTCTCTGGAGAAGGGAAAGGCTACCTCCTCCAGTATTTTGGTCTGGAGAATTCCATGGACTGTATGGTCCATGAGGTTGCAAAAAGTTGGACACGACTGAGTGACTTTCACTTTATTTACTCTGTATTATACGGTTTTAGGCTCTGGAGAATATGATGATGAACAAAAATAGTAATGTCCTTTCTCTCACAATCTAGTGGGAGAGAGAGATTTTAATCAAATTATTGACCAAAATATATAATTATAAATTGTGATAAATGCTGTGAAGAAAAAGTATATATTCTTTTGAAAGGGAAAAAAAAACAGGTAGACCTAATTTGGATAAGTGATTAAAAAAGGCCTTTCTGAGGAAGTGACATTTAAACTTAGACCTACAGGATAAGGAGTTTACCGGAAGGGAAAGGGGGTGGAAGGATTTCCAGGCAGAGGCAAGAGGTTTTGTGATATCATTTTATAGTACTTATGACCTTTTTAGATGCTTATATAATTAGGTACTAGTCTATGAGCAAGACAGTTTATAGAGCTGTGTAACTGAAAAGATGCATATAAATTACATTTTTATAAATGAATTCCTGAATTCCTGCAGGCTTACATTATATTCACTGTGCTATATCATCTGCCTTTGATTGATGTTCAGTTACTTCAATTACAGCTAGATTGATTTTTCTAAAGCACAATTTTGATGATGCTTTTGCCTGCTCAGAAACCTTTACCGGCTCCCCAGTTACCCGACAAAGTCCATACTTTTCAGCCCTCCCACATTGGTCCTGGTCTTGGTGTCCTACCTCATCTTTAATTACTTCTCTTTCTTCAGTACTCTCTGTTAGCCAGCGGAATTTCTGGATGAGCCATGGATGCTTTCTCATAGGTCCACCTTCACTTGTATTGTTTCTATTCCCTTATGTTTATCTCCTGAGATTGTCCAAATCACATGTATATTTCTAGGCCCATCACAGATATCCCCACTTAATCTCAATGTTCTTCTCTGATCAGCCCAGCTGAAAATCACCTTTTTTTTTTAAAAAAAAAAAAACACGTTTTATTTATTCATTTATTTTAATGACTATATTTCATTCATTAATTCGTATGATATAAAATATTCATTTATTTTACTTATTTTGGCTGCACCCTCCAGTATGTGGGATCTTAGTTCCACAACCAGAGATTGAACCCACACCCCCTGCATTGGAAGGTGGAGTCTTTACTGGACTGTGGGTGAAATCCTCTGCTGACTTCTTGCATGCATGCGTGCTAAGTTGCTTCAGTCGTGTTTGACTCTATGTGACCTGTTGGACTGTAGCCTCCCAGGCTCCTCTGTTCATGAAATTCTCCAGGCAAGAATACTGGAGTGGGTTGCCATCCCCTCCCCGAGGGGATCTTCCTGACCCCAGGGATCAAACTCGCATCTTTTGTATCTCCTCCATTGGCAAGCGGGTTCTTTACCACTAGTGCCACCTGGGAAGCCCTCTGACTTCTTACGACACATTATTTTTACTGCTCTTTAAGCTCTTTACTCTTCTTGTTTTGTTTTGAAGTTATTTCTAGTCATGTCTTCCCCACTAGACCTGTAAGCTTCTTGAGGCCAGAATTTGTGAAGGATGAGTCTTTGCTTTTCTCACTGTGCCTAACATAATCTCTTGCATATGGTAAGGTCTAAACAAAAAAATTTTGGAAGGGATTTAAAAGTTAATTGTTGGCTGCTAGATTGCTTATAGAAAGTTGTTAGTGGCCTCTAACAAAATGCGTCAAGGGATTGATATAAAAAAATATCTTTTGTAATGTTGGTCATCCTAAATTCTCGTTTTCTTACAGAGCTACTGCTCACTTGGGATGTTTGTATGTCTTTTTGCCCATTTCACTGACACTGATTCACAGAGATCATTTTAGATTCATAAATGGTACTGTCATTTCCATTTTACCTCTCTTTTGAAGGTTTGCATGCTCATTTAGCTGTAAAAAAGACGAAAAGAACAAATCAGCCCTCTCCAGTTGTTGATACCCAGCGGGGAGAAATAGATTTGAAAGCATGTCTAGATAATGTACTTATTTTGATTGTTTTGGGTTTTCCAAGTGCATGTGGCTTCAAATGAGTTTGGAACAATCCCACACAGAATTTCCTTATTCATTGGTTCATCTGGACCTATACCTCTGGTGGACAACTTTATAAGTTTTTATTAAAACCCATTTCTCTTTGAGAAGCTGTGCCCTTTATTTCTGCCTGAATAAACATTTGAACAGCTTTTAGATTACTCTTCAATCTATGACTATAGGACCATGCCACAGCTTTAGTTGACGTAATTCTTAGTTTATTTTTTATATTGAAATCACATTATCTAAGGCAATATTTAAATATGCAGGATTTCTGATAGAAACATTTCTCTCCAAGGACAAGTAAAACAAAGTATAGTTGCAGAATAATGTGTAAGTATCTATGATTTATTTAGTATTTGTAATTCATTTAACATTACTGTTTTGGCTAGAAGCATCTCTTTGTCAGTCTTTTTCAATTTTATTCACGTTACCCTTTATATTAACAGCAGATTCTTTCAAAAGAAATCATTTAGAAATTTCATATTTTTATGATTAACTCTATTGTTCTTAAAATTTAACCCTTGAACAATGTATGATTCTCTGTAAATTGATGAGTTTATCAGAGGTTCTTTCTCTTTGACTGTGATTTACTTTTCTTATAAAATTACTGTATAAATATTAATAGTAAAACAAATAAAATCTTTTAAGTTATAAGTAAAAAATGAAATATCTGTAATTCTTTTCAGGGGCAATCATGATTCTAGGTATTTGTTAATTTAAGAAATCTCTAAATAGACAGTGATTAAGGAGACATAAATCTGGATTAAAAAAGTAGAAAAATCTTAATTTCCTCTCTGGATGCAGTTTTCATATTAAATTAGGGACCCTAGAGTTTAAAAATAATTTTCTTTCTTTAAAAAAAATATTTTTTCATTGATTTGGCTGTATCAGGTCTTAGCTGTGGCATGTGGAATCTTGTTGAGTTGCACGGGCTTCTAATTGTGGGGTGGGCTCAGTAGATGTGGTGCAGGGGCTCAGTTGCTCCACAGTACTTGGGACCTTAGTTCCCTGACCAGGGATTGAACTTGTGTCCCCTGTGTTGGAAGGGAGATTCTAAACCACTGGACCACCAGGGAAGTCCCCCAAAATTTCTTGAAGATTGTTTTGACCTGGAAGTTGTGCATTACTATTTAAGAAGATCATGTGGGCCTTTTAACCTTTCCTTATTACATTGTTCACATGATGAGTATTTGCTAAAGACTATTTGTTTTAATTATTTAGTCTTAACATGTAAATTTGAAATACACTGATTTATCAACAAATATGGCCAAATAAAGTAATAGTGTTTTAACTCCCATAGTTAAAAACTATATATTCTTGAGCTCTTAATAACTGAAGGCATTTGAAGGTGTTTTCATTTGCTAATTTGAATGACCATTAAATGGTCAATATAGTGTTCTTCTTTTGGATTCCCTTGGAACCATATCATAGGGCAAGATCCTTGACAGACACGTGGTGTCATTTGGTCATACTTGATACCATAGGGGAATGAGATGAATGAGTAGCTAAAGGTCTTGAGGATAGAAATAGAGCCTGTATTAGGTACACTCAGATTGACAGAGATAATCAGAAGCTATAAAAAGTACAAATGAAGTGATTTTACTTATTAAGGTTCATTCTTTCATTCAACAAATATTTCTTCATTGTTCAAGCACATCTGATTGTGTGCTTGGTATTGCTTTAGATCAGGGGTACTCAGCCTTAGCACTGCTGTTGTTTTGGGTTGGATAATTCTTTGTAGTGGGCCTTTCTTGCATTGTGGATGTTCAGCAACATCCTTGGCTTTTAACCTTTAGAGGCCAGTAGCACTCCCCTGGTTGTGACAATTGAAAATGTCCCCATACATTGCCAAGTGTTCCCCTGGAAGACAAAATCACCAGTGACTGAGAACTACTATTTTAAATGAACGTTCTAAAAGCAAATGTTTTGAACTATATTTTGCATTGTTTCCCTATTTCAAATGGTGTGCATGTTCCATGTGATTTGGTCTTTCAGTGTTTCCTGGGTAGTGCCCTCTCTGGAAAAATGACTTAGGTTTTATAATGGAATATGCAACTAGGCATATTAGCTATAAAAATAACAAATAAATACCTTGTATTTTAATATTAACTGTTGATTTAATCATAATTTGATAGCATTTATGACATCTGGGATAAAATAATCTATTTCTTGATCTTTTAAAAAACACTTTGTACCTAAGAGCAAATTCTTACAAAGAAACCTAAATGCTCGTTATTTTTCCCTCCTTTTAAGAATGATCCTATTCATCTTTTGTTTTAAAAGCTCTGTAACTTATTGGTGCTGCATAAAAATTCCATTATTGTAGAAACTGTTCTCTTTGCTTCTCTGCAGCATCCTTTTCTGAAGTTATGAGAGATATGAAACATATTCTGAAAATTCATTCAAAGCTTTAAAACTTATTATATCCAGGAGAGACAGATTTAAGATTGCTGAGGTTTCTGGTTGAAGTACTTCAAGCAGAAATCCATACTCCATTAGACTCTCTAACATTGTGACCTTAATTTTCCAGATATTTTGCCCTTTAAATTGAAAGCAGTATTTTAATACTGTTTAAGTCTTCTGGAGGGGCTTGTAATATCACAGACTTAAGTTGTGAGACATTTGAAGCAATTGAAAAGTAAAATAGCAACTGACTTAAGACTGTGTATCATTATATATATTTTTTACTTCAGAATATACAATGATAGAAGGATATGCAGAAACGTATCTAATGCATTGAAATTTGTGAAAAAAGCTATTTAGTAAGTTGTTCACACTGTACTTGAGCAGAATTTCTTACATGGGGCTGATTCCTGGCATTGCCTAAAGAGTTTCTCATTGGGAATAGTTGTTATATTCTCTGAAGTTAGGAAATTTACTTTGTATAAAACTATGCTGTGGGTGAAATGAAAATCTAGCTACTGAGTTATCCTGCTTCAGCAGATAAAGCAGGAAATATAAAATTGTCTTACACTACCAAGTCAAGAAACTGAGAACTCTTTACCAAAAATCCCTATATGGAAAAGGAGAAATGAAAAGCCTCTGTTCTTTCATTAGTAAATAGTCAGTTTTTAAATATATACTCATTGAAAAATGTATATATTTTCTCAAGTAATTGATATATTGGGTTGGCCAAAAAGCTCATTTGGGTTTTTCCTTAACATGTTATAGAAAAACCCAAAGAACTTTTTCACTAACCCAATAATTTAATCCAATTCCTATCTTAAAGGTATTAAACTGAATTGAATTCCTTAGGGATCCGTAATTGCTTTGTCTATTTTCCACTGTAAAATGTTGTTTAGAACCTAAATTGATCATATAATCTTTAGTTTATGGCTCCACTGAAGGATGATTTATCAAGTATCTTTATTAATTTATAGCTTAAATTTTATATTAGCCTCTGTGTATTACCTAAATTATGAGTTAGCTATTAAAGGGCTATGGTACCCTCTCCAAGTTCTTTTACACATATTTATGTTAGTTAAATGCCAGATAAATCACATGACTATATTAATGCCAGGTAATTATTGCATGAGTTGCTAGGGTGCATTTTTCAGTATAAAAAAGCAATTGCAGGTAGTTTCTTTAAATCTTTTGCTGGCCTGTTGTAATCAAAACGAGGGTAGTTTGCCCTTATTAGTACTGATGTTTTATGAGTTCTCCATTGCTTAGGCTAAAAGTGAAAATATCCTTGCCTTTTGGCAGAATGTAACCTGTTTTTGGAGAAGGAAATGGCAACCCACTCCGGTATTCTTGCCTGGAGAATCCCCATGGACAAAGGGGCCTGCCAGGCTACAGTCCATGGGGTCGCACAGTCGGATGTGACTGAGCGACTAAGCACACAACCTGTTTTTGCTGAGAGTTTGGTTTGGTGAGTCTCCAGGTGAGTTTTTAATCTCTACTTTGTTGGCCAGCAGTCTTAGTCCACCTATTCACTGATGCACTGTCTCCCAAAAGATTATTGATATCCTCATTAGATCAGGACAGAGAGATCCTTTGCCTCCACTGAAAGAACAACTTGTGAGAGGCAGCGCAGTGTCCAGAGATTGTCGTCGAGCCCCTGGAGGATTGAGCTTGATACACGGTATAAGAATGCCTTTTCTGTGAACTTGCCATATCATTCAGGAGTGAAATCCTCTGGCTAGACCTGACACTTCTTGGATGTGGCTGAACATCAAAGGAAGAGCAGATTCTGGACAACTCAAACTTAATCATGCCAGTTTATATCAGGAGTATATTTGGAAACATTCCTCTTAGCTTTTATATACTTTTACTCTTGTGAGAATGGTTAATTGGCCAGACAGTAGTGGTTCATTGTTCTATATTTATCTCCTGAAGCAGTTCCTGACCCTGACTTTTAGGAGCTCTTCTTTTAGGAAAGTAAAGCTTTAGATTTCTCCCCTCTTTAGGACCTTTTAAAAGGAGTAGGCACTCTGCTTCTCTTTCAAAATCTGTAGAGATGGGCATACGTGTGTGTCCATTCATTAAGCATTTGTTGAACACCAGACACTAGTGCAGGACACATCCTGTTAGTTTGGGTTACTCTGCAAAATTAATGGGAAATTGCCTATATTCCCGAACTATTTTGTTTTTCCAGAAAAATTTTTGCAATTGGCGTTTTTTCTTTAGTTAGTGACAACAAAGTAACATATAAAAATATACCTTATGAGTGCTAAAGACAAAGTCCACCCTTAATATTTCCCTTGACAGAACATCTCAGCATGGAAATAGAAGATATAAAGAGTAATAACTGAGTGAAATTTTAGTATTCAAATGAAATTTTAGTACTCAAAAATACAATTTAAATAAAAAGGTCTTTAGTAGTTAGATTTGTTTGACTAAGTTCTAGTTCAGCTATTAAACAATAATACTTCATAAGTAGTGTTGTGTATTTCCTATTGTTTCATGTCATAAACTTCGCATTACATCATCAGACACATGGTGTCCGGTGGTCCCACTTTTAGTGGGATTAATGTTCATCAGTCCCCCTGTTCATGGTGAAGGTACTTTATCGATCTTTCTTCTCTTTCTTCTCGGTGTTCTGAAATTTCATGATTATCAATGTGGATCATTTTTCATTAATTTTGCTGTGAAATCTGTGGGCTCTGTCAATTTGGAAATTCTTTACTCCTATGAAAGTTTATTTGTATTATTTCTTTGATAATTGCTTCTCTTTTATTTTCTATATTTTTTGTTTGAACTCTGGTTGTTCACTTGTTGGACCTCCTGGGCTGATCCTTAATTTTCCCATCTATTCACTCTCATTTCCACCTTCTTGTCATTTTGGTCTGTTTTCTAAGATATTTCCCAAATTTATCTTCTAACTACTTTTTTAGATTTTTCAGGACTCCCTCTGGTTTCCGAATATTCTTTTATTGTGGCTTCTTATTTTATGGATATGATATCTTTTAACTCTCAGAGGATATTTTTATATATATGGTATAATTTTGCTCCTGGCCTTCTCTCTTTTTTCTCTGAGATCCTTTCCCCCCACTTGTTTGTTCTCTTTCACACTTGAGACTTTCATAAAATGTCTAACTATGCTTTCCTATTTTAGAGTGAGGTGTTAAAATTGTGTTCCAAGCTCTGTGTCACCTAGTAAAGGTGACCTGGTAACAATCTAAGCTCTTTTACTAGGGGATGCAGTGATTGTGGTGGCTCGGTGGTAAAGAAGCCACCTGCCAATGCAGGAGATGCGGGTTTGATCCCTGGGTCGGGAAGATCCCCTGGCAAAGGAAATGGCAACCCACTCCAGTATCCTTGCCTGGGAAATCCCATGGACAGAGGAGCCTGGTGGGTGACGGTCCATGGGACTGCAAAAGAATTGGAAATGATTTAGTGACCAAACAACAACAAGCAGGGATTAGGGGAAGAACCCCATTCGGTCAGTACCTATGCCCCTTTTTGCATATCAGGCAGTTTCTCCAGTGAGGAAGTTTTGGTCTCCAGCCAGGGTGATGTAAGCCTGGTTCCATGCATTATAGGGGGTAAGCAGGGCAAGAGGGATGGAGTATCTCAGTATGGTACTTCACTTTTTGGTTTCAGGTATACTTGAACCCCAAGCCAGAACCTGTCTGAGGGATAACTTCTAGTCTTTTGCAGATTGAGGAAGGTAGTGGTCTGGCTGTGCAAAATCTAGGATACTTTTGAAAATTTTGCATTGACTGGGACAACTCAAATCTATAAATTGCTTAAGTAATAATATTTTAGACCATAAACAAAGTAATCCAATGCGTGGGCCATTTTTGTTTCTTATCTTGAGGCTTAGAAGAGAATAGTAGACAGTACCAGATACTGGTAATTGGGACTAAAGTGACACCCCTACACCCAAGTGGTCTTGGCAAATTTACTGTATCTTTTGTGTAAAAGAAGTAATAATTTTTATAAAACTCATTGCTGTGCCAAGTTTAAGGATGGATTTACATACTCTCCCCTTCCCTGATATCCTTCTGAGATGCTGAGAAGATTCTGTCTAAGGGAAAAGTGTGTACTTTTCTCATTCCTAAACACTTAATTCAGTGTTTCACATTTTCCCAGAGACAGCCAGTGTGCAGGGTCCTTTCAAAGGCAACCTTTTTATAGTCCTTGGTCTTCTTAAGATCAATAGGACCTTCTAAGATATATGTTCTTTTCTGAGTATTGCAGATTGCAGTTCTCTAATAATAGCAGTTTTATTTTGGTGGATCATGTGTCACTCAAAACAGCAGAATACCCACTGGACCCACAGCTCACCTAATCATTTTCAATGGATGGTGATTTAATATGTTACAAAGTTGTGTATAGCCATTTCTTATGCCTTAGAGCAGTGGCTCTCAAACATTTTGACCCAGACCTCAGTATGAAAAAATTTACCTTGCTATACATACACACACATGCATACCTGAACCTAGTTTGAAGAAATAATACCTTTATGACAAGTGTTATACTCTCATATCTTCTTTTATATTTAAATTTAGAATGTTGTATCCCACAAATGATCTAGTTTGTGAATCATGGCAGTTGTGGTTCTTAAAGTTGGGGAAAGGGGGTATGGTAGATTGTAGACCTTTTGGTACTCTTCTCAGAAGAATGCCCACACACTCACAGACACAAATTTTTGTATATATTTTCAGGAGATGTATAGTGTTTAGTTATAAACATGGACTCCCCAGTTCTAAAAACTTCTATGCTGCATAAAATTTGGAGTTATCTAGCTTTTCAATACATTTCACCCAGCATACCGAATATCATCAACTTTACAGTCCCATCTGCCCTTCCTCCTTTTCTGTTGCTGGGTGTTAATACAGGGTTTTAGGCCAGAGAGACCACATAATAAATAATGCTTCCTCTTGTGTATCAAAGTTAAAAGTCTCAGAGGATCTATATTCTTTCTGGGCATGCAGTTATCTTTGTGGTATTTAGAGACAGTGCACAGTAACTAGAGAGACTTGCTTCGAATATGTCAGAAGCCATTGTGTCCTTTGCAGAGCTGCTCCTTGTCTCTGCATATCAGACGCTTAGCAACTGTAGGCTGATTACCTGCCCAGCTTCACTTTAAGTTGAGAAAGTTATTTATTACCAGTTACCTTCCCCAAATAGATGGCAAATAGATGGGGAAGCAATGGAAACAGTGATAGACTTTATTTTTGGGGGCTCCAAAATTACTGCAGATCGTCGCTGCAGCCATGAAATTAAAAGACACTTGCTTCTTGGAAGAAAAGTTATGACCATCCTAGATAGCATATTAAAAAGCAGAGACATTACTTTGCCAACAAAGGTCTGTCTAGTCAAGGCTATGATTTTTCCAGTGGTCATGTATGGATGTGAGAGTTGGACTATAAAGAAAGCTGAGCACCAAAGAATTGATGCTTTTGAACTGTGGTGTTGGAGAAGACTCTTGAAAGTCCCTTTGACTGCAAAGGAATGCAACCAGTCCATCCTAAAGGAAATCAGTCCTGAATAGTCATTGGAAGGACTGATGCTGAAGAACTGACTGACTCATTTGAAAAGACCCTGATGCTGGGAAGGATTGAATGTGGGAGGAGAAGAGGATGACAGAGGATGAAATGGTTGGATGGCATCACCGACTCAACGGATTCAAGTTTGAGTAAACTCCAGGAGTTGGTGATGGACAGGGAGTCCTGGCGTGCTGCAGTCCATGGGGTCACAAAGAGTCAAACATGGCTGAGCAACTGAATGAACTGAACCTTCCCCAAGTGTTCTTTGTAATCACCACCTGATATTTCAGATGGAGCCACAGCTTTGTTGTATGTACTTCTGTCCCCCCGACTGCCGCTTTCATTTTTCATGCTTTCTACCCTTCCTTCCACAGAAGTTTATTGAGTTTTTCCTACATTCCAGGCTTTGTGAATGCAAGGAGTAATACAGGGGTAGGAAAAATCCTACCTGTGTATGCCTGGCCACCCTTGCCTTGCTCCTCTAGGACCTCTGCTATGTGGTCGGTTTTCCCTGGCCACCATCCTTGGGCTTCATGGCAGCCCTGCTGCTGACTTCCTGATTTATTGGGGTTGAGTATTTAACTGTTTCTTGCCCACACTGGAAATTTTCATCTGCAGTTTTTTCTCTGCCTGGAACTACAAGCACACACATATATTTTCTTGTGCACTTTTTCTTTTGCCTAGCACCAAAAAAATGCATACTGTCTTTTAAAATAATAATGTAAATATGCAAATTTAAAAATGTCATTTCTGCTGTTGGTATGTTCTGAGTCACTATTTTAGAACTAACATCATGGGAAAATGGTGTTAATGTGCAAAACTCACCCCTAATATTAAGAGGGTCTTTGAAAGATGTCTTAATAATGGGGACATTTTCAACTGATAAAATACAGGCTCACAGCATTTGAAACATTATTAGTATTCTTTCATGAGCAGACATCAATCTCAGAAATCTTGTGTACAAGCATGATAAATTTGGTCTGTATTACACTCTGATAAAATATCAAAAGAATTCTATTTACTTCACTTCGTTATGAATGTGAAATATTTATATATTTTTGCAATAACTTCCACAGCCGTTGGAACAAAATCTAATACATTGTTAATGGTGTAGTTAAAAATGTGTGCATTATATCCCTATTTGGTTGCAGTTATCCAACAGTTTTTTTTTTGTTTGTTTTGAGAAGATTCTTTTTTTTTTTTTTTAATTTTTTTTTAATTTTTTTTTTATTAAATTTTAAAATCTTTAATTCTTACATGTGTTCCCAAACATGAAACCCCCTCCCACCTCCCTCCCCATAACATCTCTGTGGGTGATCCCCATGCACCAGCCCCAAGCATGCTGTATCCTGCGTCAGACATAGACTGGCGATTCAATTCTTACATGATAGTATACATGATAGAATGCCATTCTCCCAAATCATCCCGCCCTCTCCCTCTCTCTCTGAGTCCAAAAGTCCGTTATACACAGCTGTGTCTTTTTTCCTGTCTTGCATACAGGGTCATCATTGCCATCTTTCTAAATTCCATATATATGTGTTAGTATACTGTATTGGTGTTTTTCTTTCTGGCTTACTTCACTCTGTATAATCGGCTCCAGTTTCATCCATCTCATCAGAACTGATTCAAATGAATTCTTTTTAACGGCTGAGTAATACTCCATTGTGTACATGTACCAAAGCTTTCTTATGCATTCATCTGCTGATGGACATCTAGGTTGTTTCCATGTACCTTATGACCCAGCAATCCCACTGCTGGGTATACACACCGAGGAAACCAGAATTGAAAGAGAAGATTCTTAAAACTTGTTTATTTTGTAGTCAGGTTCCACAAGTAAATGCCCATGGTAAACATCTCTAACCAATCATAACATTCTTCCTCACTGAACCTGGACAGTTTCACATCCTCTTCAACATGGTGATACAGGTGGTGAACTGAGTGCCTGTGAGATGAAAGCTATTTATCCTATTTCTTTTGCACTTTAACCATTAGTATCAACAGGAGTTACCAAAAGTTCTGAAGTTTGGAAAAGGGAAGCTATAATGAAGTAGAATAATATAGTGGTGTAGTCAAGGGTTGGCAAACTCTGTTGGCAGAGGGCCAGATTTTAGGTAATTTAGGTATTTTGAGGCTTTATGGATCACGGAAGTAGACATAGGCACTATCTAAATGAACAAGCGTGGCTATATTTGAATAAAACTTTATAAAAACCGGCGGCAGGCCAGACTTGGCCAGCAAACCAGTTGCTGTTTTAAATCACTGCTATGGACAAGTGCTGTGAACACTACCTGTTTGCTTCTTGGAAATGAAGTTTCTTATTCCACACTCTAGACTTACTGAATCAGAATCTCTGGAGATGGTACCCAGGAATCTGCATGTTTGCTAGTTGATAAGGTGATTCTGGTGCTCATTAAAGTTTGAGATCCTCTAGTTTTATATGGCATTTCTTTCAAAGTTACATAGGGCTCAAGTATGAAACTACCCAATGCATTTAATTAATGGCTGATCTTTAATCACTTTTCCTATCTTTCTATGGCGTTTGATCTACTCAAGCTTTATACTTCTTTTTGGGTCATGACTGGGAATTCATGTTCTGGTAGAAAATTACTGATTTCCTCTAGGGTTCAGATTTTTTGCTGTGGTGGCTCTAAAACATTTCTGCAATTTTTAAAACAGTTCTGTTAAGGTTTGGATTTATGTTCACTCCCTTTGGATCTAGGTAGGATTATGGTTACTTCAGCCAATAGAATATGGTGGAAGTGATACTATGTAACTTCCAAGGCTGGTTCAGAAAAGGTCACGCACCTTTTATCCAGTTCTCAGGGGGTCTTTCTCTGGGAGAAGTCTGCTGCCAAATAAGAAATCTGATCGCTCTGAGCCCGCTGTTCAGGAGAGGCCATGTGTAAGCTCCTAGCTATCCACCAGCATCTCTTGCCCTCCAGTTGAGTGAGCCATGCTGGACACATAATCTAGTTGAACTTTCAGATGATGACAACTCAGCTGGCATATCAAGGCAGTCACAGGAAAGAGTCTAGCCTAGATGAGCCTTCCCTGACTGATAAAATTTGTGAGCATAATAAAATAATTATTGCTTTAAGCCACTGATTTTGGGGTACTTTGTTATGCAATAATTGTGACTAAGAAAATTACTGTAGAATTGGAAGTATTATTGTTTCATAATTATTTTAATGACTTTCTCATCTGTGCTTATGATTTCTTTTATACTCTGAATCTTTTATATATATATATATTTTTTCCTCTGTTTCTTTTCTATTGCAGTTTGTTACTAGATATTAAATATAGTTCCTTGTGCTATACAGTAGGTCCTTGCTGTTTATCTGTTTTACATAGGGTGGCATGCATCCATTAACCTCATACTCCCTATATATCCCTCCCCACCTTCCCCTTAGCCATAATTTTTTTCCTATGCCTGTGAGTCTGTTTATTTTGTAAATAAGTTCGTTTGTATCACTTTTTTAGATTCCACATATAAGGGATCCATATAATATCTGTCTTCGTCTGACTTACTTCACTTAGTATAATAATCTCTGTATCCATTCAAGTTGCTGCAAATGCAACTTTATTCTTTTTTATGGCTGAGCAGTATTCCATTGTGATGTATGCACCACATCTTTATCGGTTCACCTGTTGGTGGACACTGAGGTGCGTCCATGTCTTGACTGTTGTAAATAGTTCCACTATGAACATTGGTATGTATGTATCTTTTTGAATTAGAACTTTCATGTTTTCCAGATACATGCCCAGGAGTGGGATTGCTGGATCATATGGCAACTCTGTTTTTAGCTTGTCAAGACACCTCCATACTGTTTTCCATAGTGACTGTACCAGTTTACATTCCCACCAACAGTGTAAGAAGGTTCTCTTTTCTCTGTATTCTCTCCAGCATTTGTTATTTGTAGACTTTTTGATGATGGCCATTTGGACTGGAGTGAGGTGGTAACTTGTAGTTTTGATTTGGATTTCTCTAATAATTAGCAACAAAGGTCCATCTAGTCAAGGCTATGGTTTTTCATGTATGGATGTGAGAGTTGGACTGTGAAGAAAGCTGAGTGCCGAAGAATTGATGCTTTTGAACTGTGGTGCTGGAGAAGAGTACCACAGTGCTCTTGCGAGTCCCTTGGACTGCAAGGAGATCCAACCAGTCCATCCTAAAGGAGACCAGTCCTGGGTGTTCATTGGAAGGACTGATGCTGAGGCTGAAACTGCAATATTTTGGCCACCTCATGTGAAGAATACACTTACTGGAAAAGACACTGATGCTGGGAGGGGTTGGGGGCAGGAGGAGAAGGGGACAACAGAGGATGAGATGGCTGGATGGCATCACTGACTCGATGCACATGAGTTTGGGTGAACTCCGGGAGTTGGTGATGGATAGGGAGGCCTGACGTGCTGTGATTCATGGGGTCGCAAAAGTCAGACACGACTGAGTGACTGAACTGAACTGAATGATTAGCGATGTTGAGCATCTTTTCATATGCCTTTTGATCATCTGTATGTCTTCTTTGGAAAAATATCTAGTTAGGTCTTCTGCCCATTTTTTTTATTGTTATTGAGCTGTATGAGCTGTTTGTATATTTTAAAAATTAAGCCCTTGTTGGTCATATCATTTGCAAAATATTTTCTCCCAGTCCATAGGTTATCTTTTCATTTTGTTTATGATTTCCTTTGGTGTTCAAAAACTTGTAAGTTCGATTAGATCTCATTTAAAAAATTTTTGCTTTTATTTCTGTTACCTTGGGGTACTGACCTAGGAAAACATCACTATGATTTATGTTGGAAAATATTTTACCTATGTTCTTTTCTAGGATTTTTATGGTTTCATGGCTTATATTTACATCTTTAAGCTAATTTGAGCTTACTTTTGTGTATGGTGTGAGGCATGAGATGGTGGATAGTATCACCGACTTGATGGACATAAGTTTGAGCAAGCTCCAAAAGTTGGTGATGGACAGGGAGGCCTGGGGTGCTGCAGTCTATGGGGTTGCAAAGAGTTGGACACAACTAAGCAACTGAAATGAACTGAGCTGATGATGTGAGGGAGTGATTTAACTTCATTGATTTACATGTGGCTATCCAACTTTCCCAACACTACTATCTTATCTCTTTTGTATATTATAGCATCCTTTGTTGAATATTAATTGACCAGAGGTGTGTGGGTTTATTCCTGGGCTCTCTAGTCTGTTCCATTGATCTATATATCTGTTTTTGTGACAATACTGTGCTGTTTTGACTACCATAGCATTGTAGTATTATCTGAAGTCTGGAAACATTATGCCTCCAGCTTTGTTTTTTCATCAGAAAAAACATTTCATCAGAATTCCGAAAGCAATTCTAGTCTTTTGTCATTCTGTATACATCTTAGGATTACTTGTTCCAGTTCTGTGACAAATATCATTTGATAGGGATCACATTAAATCTGTATATTGTTTTGGGTAGTGTGGCCATTTTAACTAAATTATTCCAGTCCAAGAACAAGGGATATCTTTCTGCTTCCTTGAATCATCTTTGATATCCTTTATCATTGTTTGATTCTCTGTGTATAAGTCTTTCACCTCCTTGGTTAGGTTTATTCTTAGGTATTTGTGTGATTTTAAATGAGGTTGTTTTTATTCTTTCTGATATTTCATTATTAGTATAAAGAAATGCAACAGATTTCTGTATATTAATCTTGTATCCTGATACCTTGCTGAATTCATTTATCAGTTCTAATAGTTTTTGATAGAGTATCATGTCATCTTCATGTAAGGATAATTTTACCTCTTCTCTTCCAATTTGGACACTTTTTATTTCTTGTCTAATTGCTATGGCTAGGACTTCCCGTGCAATGTTGAATAGAAATGGTAAGAGTGGGCATCCTTTTCTTGTTACAGAATTTAGTGGGAAGGCTTTCAGCTTTTCACTATTGAGTATTTTGTTGGCTGTGGGTTTGTCAGAAATGGCTCCTATTATTTTGAGATATGTTCCCTCTATACCCACTTCTGGTAGAGTATTAATATTTATCATGAATGGATGGCTAATTTTATTAGATGCTTTTTCATTGTCTATTGAGATGAACAAACAAAACCTAAAGTCAGCAGAAGGAAGGCAATAAGAAAGGTCGGAGAGTAAATAAATAAAGTTTAAAAAGATAGAAAAAAATCAATAAAACCAAGAGCTGTTTTTTTGAAAGGAAAAGCAAAATAGACAAACCTCTGGCCAGGCTCACCAAGAAGAGTGGACCCAAATAAAATAAGAAATGAAAGAGGAGAAATTACAGCCAATATCACAGAAATAAAAAATACCATAAGAAAATGTTATGAACAGTTATATGCCAACAAAGTGGACAATGTAGAAGAAACGTTTCTGGAAGCATACAGTCTGCTAAAACTGAATCTAGAAGAAACAGATAATTTGAACAGACCAGTGACTAGAAGAGAAAATATAATTTGTGAAAAACAAAACAAACCAAAAAAAACAAAAAACAAAAAAACACCTCCCTGCAAACAAGAGTCCAGGACTATATGTTTTCACAGGGAAATTCTACCAAATATAGAAAGAAGAACATATACCTTTCTCAAACTCTTCCAGAAGATTGAAGAGGAGGGGACATACCCAAAGTCATTCTATGAAGCCATCATTACCTTGATACTAAAAGCAGACAAAAAGATATTATCAAAAAAGAAAATTACAGGTCAATATTTTTGAAGACTATAGATGCAAAAATCCTTAGCAAAATATTAGCAAATTGAATCCAACAACACATAAAAAAGATCATACACCATGATCAAGTTGAATCATATATATATCTTGATTTTCTTTATTTCTTTATCTTATTAATCATGTTAAAGAATCAGTTTTTAGATTTATTCATTTTCTATTTGAGATATTTATTTTATTAATTGAAGCTTTACTCTTTTCATCTTTTCTTTCTACTTTGTATCTATTTGTTCTTTTCCTAGTTGCTAAATGTGAACACTAATTTTCTTTTTCATTTTTCTTCTTTTATAAGAAAAGCATTTGAAGCCATATAATTTCTTCTGACTATAACTTTTACTGTTCCCCATAATTTGGTAGGAAACATTTTGCTGTTTATAGTTTTCTTGAGAGTTTGTAATTTCAGTATTGTTTTCCCTTTTATCAAAGCATTTTGGAAAATATTTCTAAATTTCCAAATAGTGTTTTTCCTTTACTAAGGGAGGAAAGGGTCTTTCGTTTATCCAACATATATAATAAGTACATATTTCTCTACTACTACAAGAAAATAATACTCTGTTTTCCACACCAAGACCCTCTCTTCTTCCTTTACCACTGAGTTTGTCTTTTTCTTTAGGATGCTTTTACTTCCTGATACCCCACATGAGAAGTTTAAATACTTTTCCTTCTACTGTCTCCACAGGCCTGTCTTCTCAAACCTAAGCTGCATTAACAAAAAATAGTTTAGTAATTTGTTTCAGCCCATGATTAGTTTTTTATTCTTTGCTTAGTGTTTCTAGGTACCTTGATGCTCCCCACATTCTTGTCTCCTTGGATGCAAAGGCTTTCTTCCATCCTAGGGAGCAGGAGGGACATAGCACACTTCTTTAGTCCCCACTTTCACTAGCCTCAGGACCTAGTGGAAAATAATAAATAAATAAATAATGTACTTATTTTAATTCTGTCCCAATTTTGTATATATTTTATGGTTCAGATGTCCTGTTTAGACTGTTGATTTCATTGACAATTTTGGAATGAAATATTCCTGTAAATATAAAGAAAGGAAATCAACTGCAGCTAACAACAGAATTTCAGAAAAAAAATATGCCTCATTGACTACGCTAAAGTCTTTGACTCTGTGGATCACAACAAACTGTAGAAAATTCTTAAAGTGATGGGAATACCAAATCACCTTAACTGCCTCCTGAGAAACCTGTATACAGGTCAAGAAACAACAGTTAAAACCGGACATGGAACAATGGCCTGGTTCAAAATTGGGAAAGGAGTATGGCAAGGCTGTATATTGTCACCCTGATTATTTAACTTCTATGCAGAGTACATCATGCAAAATGCTGGACTGCATGAAGCACAAGCTGGAATCAAGATTGCAGGAAGAAGTATCAACAACCTCGGATATGCAGATGATACCATTCTAATGACAGAAAGTGAAGAGTAACTAAAAAGCCTCTTGATGAAGGTGAAAGAGGAGAATGAAAAAGCTGGCTTAAAATTCAACATTCAAAAAACGAGGATCATGGCATTTGGTCCCATCACTTCACATTAAATAGATAGGGAAACAATGGAAACAGTGACAGACTTTATTTACTTGGGCTCCAAAATCACTGCAGATGGTGACTGCAGCCATGAAATTAAAGGATGCTTGCTCCTTGGAAGAAAAACTGTGGCAAACCTAGACAGTGTATTAAAAAGCAGAGTTTTGTTTTCTTGTTTCAAAGGTGTATCAACTAATTGTTATTTGTTAAATGTGATCTAAACTTTAATAAACCATAATTTAGGTTTGATAAGTTAGTTTTTGATTACCTAAGTTTAAAGAGCCATCTTGTATTTTATATCTTTCCATCTTGTATTTTATACCTTTGTTTTCTGTCTTGCATGGAAACTATTTGTATATATGCCATATTATTTCTTTTTAGATTTACTATTTTGTTTCTTTTATAAGGCTCATAATTCCTCACAGATAGTAGAACTTGATATTATTATTCAATAAATGATTGAATAAATGGATATAATTGCCATTGTGATAATATTAATAGTAAAGTGATTATAGTTATGATCATAAATTTACCACGGTAACTTTTTTATTATTATATAGACTATATATTTTTGGATATAATTGAAATATAGTATATAGTACATACAAAGCTGAATTCTGTTCATCTGTGAATCTCATATTCATCTGTGAATCTCATATTCATCTGTGAATCTCATATTTAGATACTGGATAGCTCCTTCAGCATCTGGATATGGCAAAATCAATGACTTAAGCAGTAATTTACCCATTCAATGCAGATTGAACATGTTTATGCGATAAATTATTACTTCTCCTTTTGTCTTTCCAAAGCATATAGAACAGATTTGGGCCAAGTTTTGAAGCTGTTTTGCATGCGTGTGCTAAGTCGCTTCAGTCATGTCCAGCTCTTTGCGACCCTATGGACTGTAGCCTACCAGGCTCCTCTGTGCATGGGATTCTCAAGGCAAGGATACTGGAGTGGGTTGCCATGCTCTCCCCCAGGGGACCTTCCTGACCCAGGGATCAGACCCGTGGCTCCTGTAGCTCCTGCACTGCAGGCAGATTTTTTTTCCTGCTGAGCCACTCAGGAAGCCCATGAAGCTGCTTACCAATGTGGGGAAACTGTGTGGCAGACTTAAGGTAAAACTGGGGCTTGGAGAACACCTGAGCACCTTGGAAATGTGGGTAGAGGTAAAGGCAGGTGCTCTGAGCAGTGAGTGGACTAGTGACAGGGCATTGAGAACTCTGGTGTTTGGCGCTTATCCTAGAAGAAGAGAGTAAAGGGACAAGAGAAACAACATTGTCTAATTAACAAATCAGATAACACCTGTCAAGTTTATGTCTAAGCTGTGCCATTAGTGTATTGAATATTTTAACAGCTCGTCTTCCACCCACATTGGGAAAATAGTAGTATAAAGGAGACTCAGTTCAGTTCAGTCAGTCAGTCGTGTCCGACTCTTTGTGACCCCGTGAATCGCAGCATGCCAGGCCTCCCTGTCCATCACCAACTCCCGGAGTTTACTTAAACTCACGTCCATCAAGTCGGTGATGCCATCCAGCCATCTCATACTCTGTCATCCCCTTCTCCTCCTGCCCCCAATCCCAGCGTCAGGGTCTTTTTAAATGAGTCAACTCTTCGCATGAGGTGGCCAAAGTATTGGAGCTTCAGCTTTAGCATCAGTCCCTCCAATGAACACCCAGGACTGATCTCCTTTAGGATGGACTGGTTGGATCTCCTTGCAGATCAATGGACTCTCAAGAATCTTCTCCAACACTATAATTCAAAAGCATCAATTCTTCAGCGCTCAGCTTTCTTCACAGTCCAACTCTGACATCCATACATGACTCCTGGAAAAACCATAGCCTTGACTAGATGGACCTTTGTTGGCAAAGTAATGTCTCTTCTTTTTAATATGCTATCTAGGTTGGTCATAACTTTCCTTCCAAGGAGTAAGCGTCTTTTAATTTCATGGCTGCAGTCACTATCTGCAGTGATTTTGGAGCCCCCCCAAATAGTCTTGACACTGTTTCCACTGTTTCCCCATCTATTTCCCATGAAGTGATGGGACCTGTTGCCATGATTTTCATTTTCTGAATGTTGAGCTTCAAGCCAACTCTTTCACTCTCCTCTTTCACTTTCATCAAGAGGCTCTGTAGTTCCTCTTCACTTTCTGCCATAAGGGTGGTGTCATCTGCATATCTGAGGTGATTGATATTTCTCCTGGCAATCTTGATTCCAGCTTGGGTTTCTTCCAGCCCAGCGTTTCTCATGATGTACTCTGCATAGAAGTTCAATAAGCAGGGTGACAATATACAGCCTTGACGTACTCCTTTTCCTATTTGGAACCAGTCTGTTCCATGTTCAGTTCTAACTGTTGCTTCCTGACCTGCATACAGATTTCTCAAGAGGCAGGTCAGGTGGTCTGGTATTCCCATCTCTTTCAGAATTTTCCACAGTTTATTGTGATCCACACAGTCAAAGGCTTTGGCATAGTCAATAAAGCAGAAATAGATGTCTTTCTGGAACTCTCTTGCTTTTTTGATGATCCAGCGGATGTTGGCAATTTGATCTCTGGTTCCTCTGCCTTTTCTAAAACTGGCTTAAACATCAGGAAGTTCATGGTTCATGTATTACTGAAGCCTGGCTTGGAGAATTTTGAGCATTACTTTACTAGCGTGTGAGATGAGTGCAATTGTGTGGTAGTTTGAGCACTCTTTGGCATTGCCTTTCTTTGGGATTGGAATGAAAACTGACCTTTTCCAGTCCTGTGGCCACTGCTGAGTTTTCCAAATTTGCTGGCATATAGAGTGCAGCACTTTCACAGCATCATCTTTCAGGATTTGAAATAGCTCAATTGGAATTCCATCACCTCCACTAGCTTTGTTCGTAGTGATGCTTTCTAAGGCCCACTTGACTTCACATTCCAGGATGTCTGGCTCTAGGTGAGTGATCACACCATTGTGATTATCTGGGTCATGAAGATCTTTTTTGTACACTTCCTCTGTGTATTCTTGCCACTTCTTCTTAATATCTTCTGCATCTGTTAAGTCCATACCATTTCTGTCCTTTATCGAGCCCATCTTTGCATGAATAGTTCCCTTGGTATCTCTAATTTTCTTGAAGAGATCTCTAGTCTTTCTCGTTCTGTTGTTTTCCTCTATTTCTTTGCATTGATCACTGAAGAACGCTTTCTTTTCTCTCCTTGCTATTTGGAACTCTGCATTCAGATACTTATACCTTTCCTTTTCTCCTTTGCTTTTTGCTTCTCTTCTTTTCACAGCTATTTGTAAGACCTCCTCAGACAGCCATTTTGGTTTTTTGCATTTCTTTTTCTTGGGGATGGTCATGATCCCTGTCTCCTGTACAATGTCACAAACCTCATTCCATAGTTCATCAGGCACTCTGTCTATCAGATCTAGTCCCTTAAATCTATTTCTCACTTCCACTGTATAATCATAAGGGATTTGATTTAGGTCATACCTGAATGGCCTAGTGGTTTTCCCTACTTTCTTCAATTTAAGTCTGAATTTGGCAATAAAGAGTTCACAATCTGAGCCACAGTCAGCTGGTCTTGTTTTTCTTGACTGTATAGAGCGTCTCCATCTTTGGCTGCAAAGAATATAATCAATCTGATTTCGGTGTTGGCCCATCTGGTGATGTCCATGTGTAGAGTCTTCTCTTGTGTTGTTGGAAGAGGGTGTTTACTATCACCAGTGTTTTCTCTTGGCAAAACTCCATTAGTCTTTGCCCTGCTTCATTCCGCATTCCAAGGCCAAATTTGCCTGTTATTCCAGATGTTTCTTGACTTCCTATTTTTGCATTCCAGTCCCCTATAATGAAGAGGACATTTTTTTTAGGTGTCAGTTCTAAAAGGTCTTATAGGTCTTCATTGAACAGTTCAACTTCAGCTTCTTCAGTGTTACTGGTTGGGTCATAGGCTTGAATTACCGTCATATTGAAAGGAGACTAACTATCACCAATTCTCAATTCCTAGTGTTTGAATTTCCATTCAAGTCCATAGTTGTATGCAGTGGATCCTAGGTGACCCAGTGAAATTATTATTTTTTTGTGTGTTCCCACAATACCAACCTTTATTGAGGACTTAATTCATTCTCTTTTGTGTTAAAATTCAGTTCAGTTCAGTTCAATCACTCAGTCATGTCCGACTATTTGCAATCCCAGACTCATGCCCGTTGAGTCAGTGATGCCATCCAACCATCTCATCCTCTCTCATCCCCTTCTCCCGCCTTCAATCTTTCCCAGCATCAGGGTCTTTTCGAATGACTCAACTCTTCACATCAGGTGGCCAAAGTATTGGAAAGTGTTAAAATTAGATGGTCACATGTCCAGATTTGTATTTTTCAATGCCAATTTGGTCAAACTTTGGACTATGACCGTTACTGGGTGGGAAAATCAATTTAGTAGAGTGATAATAGGGTGATGTGACAAGAGTTTTTAAAAATTGGGAATAGAATAGATAAGAATAACAAATAGAGTATATTATAAATATTAAGGATGTTTTCAATTAATAGTTAATTTCATTGTATATACACATGTGTATTAGTTCTTAATGTAAAAGTATTCTTTGCTATTATGGGTTTGACATGGATATGCATTATCTTTCCTCCTTCACTGTTACCTTTACCTTTCTCTTTACCACAGAACTTACCAATGAATAGATAGAACTTATTAAAGAATCTTTTCTGGGGCATAATGTGAGGCATTTGGTCATGATTTAGACTCATTCCCTGTTCCATTACCCTACAATGTGTATTGAGGGCTTATAATTCATTAGGCACTAGTGTAAGCATTTAATCTTCATAATAACCTATGAAATGTGCTCTATTATCCCAAGTTATTGATGAGGAAACTAAAGTACAAAAGTAGATTAAGTAGATTAAAAACACAAATTTAATAAGTGCCCAAGACTTGAACCTAGGCAGTCCATGATGTAATGCAAAGAATATAGCATTGTTCACGGGCAGAGAGCTAAGCTAGAGGGCTAGTTGGCCTAGGGTTTTGCTAAGGCTCTTTCTTGGGGTAAGGCTGCTGGAGAAAAGACTGCACATAGTCTTTTTTTGTATGACTGGGCCCTGAAATTAGGTAAAGCTATAAGATAGACTGAATTCCTGCTTTTTAATTAATATTTTGATGCCTTGTGGACGGAGCTTGAGATAAGTGGCCAAATGCCTTGCCTTTTAAGAATTCATATTTAGTCTGCCCCCATCAAGTTACTTAATTTAATCTTGGCAACTTTTCAGGGACAACTTAATATTTGAAAATTTTACCAGTTTAAAGTGTTTTACTCCATGGTTGCACAACCATCACTACCTTATAATTTGAGAACATCTTCTTCCCCCAGAGAACCTCATACCGATTAGTAATCACATCACATTGCCACCTTTTCCCCTTTCCCTGGGTCCTGACCATACACTATTCTACTTTCTATCTGTATGGATTTGCCTCTTCTGGACATTTCTTATCAATAGAGTCATTTAATATATAGTCTTTGAATCTGGCTTCTTTTAATAATCATTTTATTTTCAAGGTTAATCCACATTGTACATGTATCAGTGGCTGAATTTTATATATATATATATATATATATATATATATATCACATACCACATTTTGTTTATTCATCAGTTGATAGATATTTAGATTGTTTCTAACTTTTCTAGCACTGTGAATAGCGCTGCTTTGTTCCATTATGTATAAGTTTTGTGTAATATGTTTTCAGTTCTCCTGGGTGATATGGTGACTCTTTCCTGAAGAGATCTCTGGTCTTTCCTCTTTTGTTATTTTCTTCTAATACTAAGCAGTATTCACTGAAGAAGGACTTCTTGTCTCTTCTAGCTATTTTTTGGAATTCTGTATTAATTGGATGTACCTTTCCCTCTCTCCTTTGGTTTTTGCTTCTCTTCGTTCTTCTGCTATTTGTAAAGCCCCCTCAATAATCACTTTTCCTTCTTGCTTTTCTTTTTCTTTGGGATGGTTTTGTTCGCTGCCTCCTGTGTAATATCATGGACCTCTGTTGTAGTTCTTTGGGCACACTGTTAACTAGATCTAGTCCCTTGGATTAGTTTGTTACCTCAACTGTGCATTCATATGGGATTTAAGTCATACCTGGCTGGCCTATTGTTTTTCCCAGTTTTCTTTAGTGTAAGCCTGAATTTTGCTATGAGAAGCTGATGATCTGAGCCACAGTCAGCTGCAAGTCCTGTTTTTGCTGACTGTATTCAGCTTCTCCATCTTCGGCTACAAAAAAAATTGGAAACATCAAGGGAGCATTCCACCCAAAGATGGGCACAATAAAGGATAAACATGGTAGTGATCTAGTAGACACTGAAGAGATCAAGAAGAGATGGAAAAAAGACATGAAAGAACTGTATAAAAAGATCTTAACGAACCAGATTACTACGATGGTGTGGTTAGTCAACCAGAGCCAGACATTCTGGAGTGTGAAGTCAAGTGGGCCTTAAGTAGCATGGCTGTTAATAAAGCTAGTGGATATGATGAAATTCTAGCAGAACTATTCAGATCCCTAAAGGATGATGTCATCAAAGTTTTGTATTCATAATGTCAGAAAATCTGGAAGACCCAGCAGTGGCCACAGGACTGAAAAACGTCAGTCCTCATTCCAGTTCCCGAGAATGGTAGTACCAAAGAATGTGCTAATCAGTGGACAGTTGCACTCATCTCCCATGCTAATAAGGTCATGCTTAAAATCTTGCATGCTAGGCCTCAGCAGTATGTGAACCAAGAAATTCCAGATGGCCAAACTGGGTTTAGAAAAGAAAGAGAAACCAGAGATCAAATCGCCAACATTCACTGGATTATAGAGAAAGTAAGAGAATTTCAGAAAAATATCTATTTCTGTTTCATCGACTATGCTTAGAGCCTTTGTGTGGATCGTGACAAACTGGAAAGCTCTTAGAGAGATGGGAATACCCAGACCATCTTACCTGTCCACTGAGAAATCTGTATGCAGGTCAAGAAGCAACAATTAGAACCCTGTATGAAACAACTGATTGGCTCAAGATTGAGAAAGGAGTACAACAAGGCTGTCTGCTGTCACTCTGTTTGTTTAATCTATATGCTCAGCACATCATGAGAAATGTCGGGCTGAATGAGTTACAAGCTAGAATCAAGATAAGCAGGAGAAACATCAACAACCTCAGATATGCGGATGTTACCACTCTCTAATGGCAAAAATCAAAGAGCAACTAAAGAGCCTCTTGATGAGGGTGAAGGAGGAGCAACTAAAGAGCCTCTTGATGAGGGTGAAGGAGGAGAGTGAAAGAGCCAGCTCAAGACTAAACATTGAAAAAACTAAGATCATGGCATTTGATCCCATAACTCCATGGCAAATAGAAGGGGAAAAGATGGAAACAGTGAAAGGTTTCCTTTTCTTGGGCTCCAAAATCACTGCAGAATGGTGACTGCAGCCATGAAATCAGAAGACAGTTGCTTCTTGGCAGGAAAGTGATGACAAACCTAGACAGTGTGTTGAAAAGCAGAGATATTACTGTGCCGACAAAGGTCCCTATAGTCAAGGCTATGGGCTTCCCAGTGGTCATGTATGGTTGTGAGAGCTGGACGGTAAAGAAGGAAGAATGCCAAAGAATGATGCCGTCGAACTGTGGTGCTGAAGAAGACTCCTGAAAGAAGACTCCCTTGAACAACAAGGAGATCAAACTAGTCAATCTTAAGGGAAATCAACCCTGAATATTCACTGGAAGGACTGATGCTGAAGCTGAAGCTCCAGTATTTTGGTCATCTGATGCAGACAAACAACTCATTGGAAAAGTCCCTGATGCTGGGAAAGATTGAGGGCAGAAGGAGAAAAGGGCATCAGAGGATGAGACGGCTGGCCGGCATCACCAACTCAGTGGATATGAGTTGAGCAAGCTCCAAGAGATGGTGAAGGACAGGGAAGCCTGGCATGGTGCAGTCCATGGGGTCACAAAGAGTCAGACATGACTGGGTGACTGAACAACAACAACATGGTAACTCTTTAATTCTGGAGAAAATACCAAATTGTTTTCCATGGCTATACCATTTTATTGATACATTCCCACCAGCTATGCCATTTTGCATTTCAGTTATTTCATATTCTCTCCAGCACTTATTGTCTGGTTTTGTTTGTTTAACGGTAGCCATCCTGGTGAGTATGAGGTGATATCTCACTGTGGTTTTCATTTGCATTATAATAATGACTAAAGAAATTGAGTGTCTATTCATGTGCTTACTGGTATTTGTATATCTTCTTTGATAAATTAGAGTTTTTGATTACCCACATTGGAAAAGCTTGCTCTTTCCATCTTGTGCTTTATACTTTTGTTTTCTGCCTTGCACTGAAATTATTTGTATATATTCCATTTGTTTCCTTTTATATTGAAAGGATCTTTTCTTCCAAGATTATTTTGGCTATTCTGTATCCCTTGCATTTCCATATGAATTTTAGGATTGTCAATTTCTGCAAAAAGGAAAAAGACACTTGGAAAAGGATAGTGACTGCATTGAATTGGCAGATCAGTTTTGTGGAATATTGCCGTGTTAACAATATTAGGTTTTCCAGCCATGAAGACAGTGCCCTTTCATTTGTTTCTTTAATTTCTTTTGACAGAGTTTTTTTTTTGTTTGTTTGTTTTCATATACAGATCTTGTACTTATTTTGTTATTTAGTCGTGTTTTTTAATATTATTGCGTTGAATCACTTTCTTAATTTAATTTTCTGATTTTTCACTTTTGGTGTATAGAAATACAACTGATTTATGTATATTGATCTTAAATCCTGAAGCCTTGCTAACCTCGTTCATTAGTGAGTATGTGTATATGTATTCCTTAGAATGTTCTATATACATGATCATGTTATTTGCAAATAGAGATAATTTTTTATTTTTCCCATTCTAATCTGGATACTTTTTATTTTATTTTCATGTTTAGTACTCTTCAGGCTAGAACTTCCAGTACAATATTAAATAGGAGTGGTGAGGGTAGACATCCTTGACTTGTTCCTGATTTGGGGAGAAAAGTTTTCAGTCTTTCACCATTAACTATGATGTTAGCTATGGGTATTTTGTGTTCCCTTTGTCAATTTGAAAAAATTCCCTTCTGTTCCTTGTTTGTTGAATTTTTTATCTGGAGAGAATATTGGAATTTGTTTATTTTTTTTTCTGCAGGTATTGAGATTTTCCCTGGATTATATTAATATAGTGTATTACATTGATTTCATATGTCCCTGGATTGTATTAATATAGTGTTTATTTTCCCTGGATTGTATTAATATAGTGTATTACATTGATTTCATATGTCAAACCAACCTTGTATTCCTAGGACAACTCTCCTCTCATTGTATTGTGTAATCCTTTTCATATGTTGTTTGATTTAGTATTTTGGTGCTATATGCTGCTGGTACTTTGTTGAGGATTTTTGCACTTATCATCAATCATAAGGAATATTGATCTCTAGTTGTGTGTGTGTGCATGCATGTGCAAGTATGTGATGTTTTTGATTGTTTTGTTATTAATGTAATATTGGCCTTTGGCTACTCATTTCATTTTTGAAGGATAGTTTTTGCTGGATTTAGAATTCTTGATTTATAGATTTTTTTTCCCCCAGAACCTTGAATGTGTCATTCCATTTTCTTCATTCTGTTTCTGATAAGGATACAGCTGTTAATCTTATTGAACATTTCTTGAATGTGATAAGTCACTTCTCTGTTTCCGAATTCTGTTTGTCTTTTGACAGTTTGGCTAATATATGTCGAGATGTGGATCTTTTTGAGTTTGTTATATTTGGAATATTTTAAACTTCTAGATGTGGACATTAACGTTTTTAATCAAGTTTGGAAGTTTTTGACCATTATTTCCTCACATATTCTTTCTTCCCATTTCTGTTTCTCCTTTTCTTCTGAGACTCCCATTATGCATATATTGGTACAGTTGATGGTATCTCCACATATTTATGAGGCTATGTTTATTTTTCTTTATTCTTTTAACTTTTGTTCCTCAAACTAGGTCACCTTCATTGACATATCTTCAGTTGAGTTCATTGTTTCTTTTTTTCTGCCTGCTCAAATCTGCTATGGAGTATCTCTAATGAAATATTCATTTCAATTATTGTACTTTTCAAATCCAGGATTTGTTTGAGTTTTTAAAAAGTAACTCCTATATCTCATTGATAATCTCTATTTGGCCAGATAACCTCATACTTTCTTTTAGTTCTTTAGACATAGTTTCCTTCAGCTCTTTGAACATATTTAAATTAACTCATTTGAAGTATTTGTTTAATAACATTTGGCCTCCTCAGGACCAGTTTATATTGAGTGCTTTTGTTCTTCTGCATGGCCATACTTTCTAGGGTGTGTGTGTGTGTGTGTGTGTGTGTGTTTGCATGGCTAATAATTTTTTGTTGAAAACTCAAAAATTTAAAAACGTAGCAACTTTAGAAATCAGACACTCTCCCATTCCCAGGCTGTTTTTGCTGCCTTGGTGGTTGTTGTAGTAGTTTGTTTAGTGACTTTTCTGAACTAATTATGTGAGGTCTATGTTGTTTGTTTTGTGTGGCCACTGATGTCTCTACTTGTTTAGCTTAGTGGTGACCCAGTGATTGGAAGAGTTTTCCATAAATGCCTGTGACAAACAAATCACCAGTCTTTGCTGAGAAGCTTTATGTTTATGTTGGGGTGTACCTTCAACACTCAGCAAGGTGTGTGACAACTGTTACCCTTCATTTCCTGCTTATGCAGAACCTCAGGGTCAGTCAGAGAATGAGAGCTTAGGGGCTTCTGAAGTCTTTATTTTGTTTGGATACAGCCTTATACATGGCTGTTTGTGGTCTCCTAGATTCCCAAGACTATGTTGGAGCTTTTCAAAGCTTGTATGGATTAATATTTCCTAGCTGTTCCTTTCAAGCTTTTTTGGTTAGTCTATTATTGCTCCATGTAGTAACCAATTCCTCAGGCAGCCGAGAAGTTAAAACACTTGCTTGTAATTGTTTTCAACAATTGCCCTTTGGGAGAAGGTTTTCTGTATGAGGTGAGTTTTGAGTCAGGCCAAATACAGACTGACTTATAAGTGGGGTCTTCCAGGGAACCAACAGAAAGGTCAAATAATGACAGTTTGTTGGGAATGAGGACTTAAAATGGCTCCAGTTCCCTTCTTCTCTACTCAGTGACTACTAGGATGTACCAGGAATGTGGGCTGTTATTTTTCAAGACTATTGCAGAGATGAGAATGGGGGATAGAACTAAGAGAAGTTAAAATGTCACAAAATGTGCTGTTCTTGCTGAGATACACTATTTAGTGATTTAAAGATAAACACTTCCAGTATTGCTGGAAGGCTTTTTCAGATCTCTGAAAAAGTTTATTCTAAAAAGTTTGTCAGCTTTTTCATTGCTTTTATGGATGAATAAAATTTTGGAGGTCCCTAATCTGCCATTTTTGCCAACAGTACCCCATAGCTTAATTTTTAAATACAATTTTCCAGCCCTCATCTTTCTTAAAAGTTTTAAGCCATTTGGCTTTTGACAGTCTTTCCTTCATTAAATACCACCCCCCCCCTTTTTTTTTTTGCCTCTATGGTTATTCTTTTCCATTGTTCAGTGGATGCTCTTCCTCTGATTATCCTTTAGAAGTTGATGTTTTTGAAAGTTCTGTCCTTGACTCTCTTATGTTTTCATTCCACACATCCTTTCTGGGTGATCTCACCTATACATGATTTCAGTTGCCTCTTGCATGACATAATTCTTAAATACAAGTTTTAAATCTAGATATCTCTTTATCTTTGGACTTATGTAGCCACTGTGTCTTAGACATTTCCACCTCAGTGTCCTCTAACTTTTCTCTTTCTCTCACCATGGTCCTAGGCGAGCAGTTATAAAGTTCTATCACTCTACTTCCGAAATATCTGAAGAATCTATTTTCCCCATCCCTGATGCTGCTTTCCTAATTAAGGCTTCATTTCTGTCTTGCTTAAATTGTTATAATACTTTCTTGTCTTTCCATCCCCAGTATTGTTCTGCCTTTCATACATTTTCTATACTGCAGGTAGAATACACCTTATAAAAAGCGTATTTCTTTTGGTCACTTCTTCACTGGGTAGACGATAGCTAACAATATAGACACCATCCCTGCTTTCAGGGAACTTTGGATATAGTGAAGGACACAAACAAGTAAGTGACCATGTGCAATTCAGAGTATGATGGAGCAAGTATAGTGCACAAAAGAGAGGCAGACACTCAGCTGGGATTCAGGATATCAAGAAAATTTCAAAGGAGATGATGCCTAAGCTAAGATCTGCAAGAAGAGTAGAAATTATAACAATGAAGGGAAGAAAGGGAAAGAACATTTCCAGGCTAAGAGTACATGTAGAAAGGCCTAGAGAAAGCATAACATCACAAGAAAGAAATTCCATATGTTAGAAAACTTTACATTGAGGAAGTAGTATGTGTTAAGCCTGAAGAGGTAAACTGAGGCCATATCATACTGAAGTGATTTTTATTAGGAGGAAACATGGTGAGATTTACATATTAGAAAGAACAGTTTGGCTAGAGTATGGCAAATGCTTTGGATGAGAGAATTGATTTGAAATCAAGGTGACCAGTTAGGAAGCTCTTGCATAGTAATCCAGGCAATGGATAATGTTGATGTAGGCATTTGGAATAGAGAAAATTGAATGGATTTGAGAGCTGTTTTAGAAATAAAATTGTTGAATGTGGAGACCAAGGGAGAGGGAGAAACTAAGGAAAATTTTATTATTCAGTTAATAAAGCTGTCTATTCCAATAGCTATCTATTTAGAACATAAAGCTGTTTTTAAAAATTGAAGTAGAGTTGATTTACAATGTTGTATTAGTTTCAGGAGTACAGCAAAGTGATTCAGATATCTTTATTTATCTATGAGGATTCTTTTCTATAATAAATTATTATATTGAATATAGTTCCCTATATATTTACTATTTGTTTAAATATCCCCTGTTTACTATATAGTTATAGTAAATCTTTGTGTTTTTTAAAATCAATTCCTTTTGTAGTACTGTGTGTCTGTTAATCCCATACGCCTAATTTATTCCTCCCTATCCCCCTTTCTCCTTTGGTAATCATTAGTTTGTTTTCTATGTCTATGAATCTCTTTCTGTTTTGTAAATAAATTCATTTGTATTATTTTTTAGATTCCATGTTTAAGTGGTCTAATATTTGCATTTGTCTGACTTAATTCACTCAGTGTGATATTTTCTGGATCCATCCATGTTGCTGCAAATGGCAATGTTTCATTCTTTTTATGGCTGAGTAATATTCTGTTGTATATATGTAGCCACATATTCTTTATACTTTCACCTCTTGATGGATATTTAGGTTGCTTCTATGTCTTGGATATTATAGATAATGCTACTATGAATATTAGGGTATATGTATCTTTTTGAATTAGTTTTCATCTTTTCTGGATACATGCCCCAGAGTGAACTATCTGGATCATATAATAGCTCTATTTTTATCTTTTTTAAAGGAACCTCCAATACTGTTTTCAGTAGTGGCTGCACCAATTTGCATTCCCACCAGCAGGGTACAAGGGTTGCTCCATACCCCCTCAACATCTGTTATTTGTAGCCTTTCTGATGATGACCATTTGGAGCTGAGTGAGGTGATACCTTAATGTATCAATAGTTTTGATTTGCATTTCCTTGGTGATTAGTGATGTTGAACATCTTTTCATGTACCTTAGAACATAAAGCTCTTATATATGTATGTAGGTAAGTAAGTATGTACATTAGTGATGAGAAAGTATATGGTACTTTATAGATTTTCTTTTAAAAATTATCTATGTTTGATATAAGTCTAAAAATCTAAGCTCCCCTGGAAATTTAGTGTCCTCTTGGTAAAAGCTAGTATGGGCCTAAGATCTGGTCAGTTTATTTATTTCTGTGAGCCTAGCCTTGTATTTCCTATCAGGATTCATGATTAAAATCCTCTCAACATTTCTAGTCAACTTTTTTTTAATCACAAGGATAAAACTACATAGTTGATATTGTCAGTTTTCCCATGCTACAGAAGAATGTTTCTGTTTTGGAATTTTCTCTATAAATCAACCAAAAACTTCTGCAATTTTCTGTTTGTAGTATAGCAGAAGATCTGACCAGGGTGAAAGTACTTTTTATCTAGTGAATTTATGTCTACATGACTACCTTTTGCTATCTGATTAAAAAGCATGCTTTGAAATGTAGTATTCTTTGAATTTGAAGGCCTGTTTTAAAGTTTATCATTTCATCACCAAGATAGAAAAGAGAATCATTGATTGTTTTTTCAAAGAGGTTTGGAAATTCATATATTTGTACTTTCATATGTTTCTGTATGGACTTTGAAGAAATAATAACCCCATAACCACTATTCCCTGAACTATTCTAATATTTGTCAAGTGGATGGGTGGTTGGATATGATACTGTTAAACAAAAGTAGCTTTCAGTTTAGTTTTAATCAGGATCATTAATCTGAATTTATTTTAGGAAACAAAGGAAAAGTTTAGTATTAATATTATCTTTAAAATGTTATAGAGGACACTTTAAGTCTTCATCATAAAAAAGAGAGAAATGATGTTTTCCTTTTAATTGAAGACAAAAATCCCATGGCTCCAAAAAGGAAATCCTCTCTATTTTCAGTTGCTTTTAAAAATCTTGAACCTGTCAGTGAAATTGTGTAATCTAGTAATAACATGCCTAAGGCTTATTGCCTTTTCTTGGGCAACAGTATCAGCAAATGATGTGCTCTATCGATTTTAATCACATTGTTTTTACAGTTCCATTGCAATGTTTGGAAAATTCACCAAGTAAATAAATCTGTGGATGCAGACACCTCTTTTTTCTCTGAGAACCTAACCAATTACATATTATTCCTTCTTGATCAGTCATTAAGGTATAACGGAGTAGTAATATTTTGAGAGACTGTGGTCATGGCTAGGCTAAAATGTTCTTGATGTCCAACATTATAATATTAAAAAATGTTTATAAATGTGATATTTGAGTGCCTGTAGCATTCAGAATTTAACATTTAACAAGCTGCTTGTGGGCTAGTTCAGCAAGCCATTTCCTCTACAATAAAGCTGCACACATCTAGAGCAAACTCCCATAAGGTTATATTCTAAACTAGCTATGAGCTAATTAGATGACAATTGTATATTGGAAACGGTGTAGAACAATATTTGGAGCATTAGATTGAGAAATTATGACTGATAAAATAATTTTCTGATCTATTGAGTTTTGGCAGAATTTCATAATAATAAAAATGTCAACTTATTGAAAACTTACAATATGTCAGGATTTTACATACATCAATCCTATCCTTGTAACAATTCTGCCATGTAGCTCTATAGACACCATCTATGTATTTTGCATATAAGGAAGTTGAGACCACATAGGTTAAGTCACTGGTGAGGAATTTGAACCTTGGTCTAACAGTAAAGCTCAGGTTCTTTCTGATTACCAAGGGCAAACAAATTTCATTTAAAATATTCTGTACATGTGAAATTGAACCATTATCTGAGAAAACTTCTGAGATTTTCTTGTTCAGTAGATCAGTTGTGTCCGATTCTTTGCAATTCCATGGACTGCAGCACACTAGGCTTCCCTGTCCTTCACTACTTCCTGGAGCTTGTTCAAACTCGTATCCATTGGGTTGGTGATGCCATCCAGCCATCTCATTCTCTGTCATCCCCTTCTTCTCATGCCCTTCTCCCCATGTCTCCTCAAGACCCTCCTCAGGGTCTTTCCCAATGAGTCTTCTCCTCCCACCAGAAGGCCAAAGTATTGGAGCTTCAGCTTCAATGTTAGTCCTCCCAATGAATATTCAGTATTGATTTCCTTCAGGATTGACTGGTTTGATCTCCTTGCAGTCCAGGAGACTCTCACCACAATTCAAAAGCATCAGTTCTTCAGTACTCAGCCTTCTTTATGGTCCAACTCTCACATCCATACGTGACTACTGGAAAAATCATAGCTTTGACTAGATGGATCTTTGTCAGCAAAGTAACGTCTCTGCTTTTTAATATGATGTCTAGGTTTGTCATAGCTTTTCTTTTAAGGAGCAAGCGTCTTTTAATTTCATGGCTGCAGTCACCATCTGCAGTGATTTTGGAGCCCAAGTAAAGTCTGTCACTGTTTCCATTGTTTCCTCATAATGCTCATAAATTGTTCAGAAGTTTGAGGTCTTTAGACCCCAGATGGTAGAATGCTGCTGTTCTGTTTTCTGGGACTGATGTAGCTTTGTTTGCAATAGTGCTGAATTTGGAGTAAGGATGTATGCATATGTCTGTAAAATAAATAACTTAATATTTTATTGTGGAAGTCATACTGGGGAGTTTCTCTTGATATTTTTTGTTATTTTGGAACTAATTAGAAATAAACCATATATTCTCTCACATTGAAACATTGACTCTAGTGAATTTGTCACTAGCCTCTTATTTGTTCATATGGCAGTAGATTTGGGTTGATTGTACTATCTAGGACTTATTCTGCATACTTTAGAGCTTTATGCATATGTTGACATTCTCTGTCCCCTCCATGACTAAGCTTAAAATGTTGCTGGAGATATTAGTGTTGGCAATCATTAATTAGTGTCACTAGCTAGTGTGGCTAATTTGTGTCAAGGTTGGAAGTGCTCACTTAAAACTGTTCGCAGCAGTCCTTTCTTTCTGGCAGCTCTCTCAGAGTGAGGACCTCATGTTCCGCTCTGCCTCATCTGTCTTTTGTGCCTAGTGGAGCCCCTATTCTTCAGTGAAGATACTCTTGTTAAACCTGATATTTCCTGAAAGTGCTTCTTCTCTCTTTTTATCTTAGCACAGACCTGACTTTCTGTCTCCCATTGTTTTTGTCTTCAAATGGAAACCACTTTCTTCTACTCCTCTCGAACTGTAGGTTTTGGGCCCTTGCATGTGCTGGTGTCGCTGTCTAGAAAGCCTTTCTTTGACTTGTTCACCAAGTGAACTCCAACTCATTCCAGTTCTCCAGCTCATTCTGAGTCTTTAAGACTTAGTTTAATAGACGCAAAAAACTTTTGACAAAATTCAACATTTATTTGTGATTAAAAACTCTCCGAAAAGTGGATGTAGAGGGAACGTACTTCAAGATAATAAAGGCCAAAATTAATTAAACTTACCATCATACTGAACAGTGAATACCTCAGAGAATTTCCTGTAAGGTCAGGAAGACAAATATGCCTACCGTCTCCACTTTTATTCAACATAGTATTGGAAGTGCTAGTTATAGCAGTCAGACAAGAACAAGAAATAAAAGGAATCCAAATTGGAAAGAAAGAAGAAAAACAGTCACTGTTGCAGATAATATGACATTACACAGAAAACCCTAAAGATGCCACAGAAAAACTACTAGAGGTCATCAATGAATTTAGTAAAGTTGCAGGATCCAAAATTAATATATAGAAATCTGTTGCATTTCTATATATTAACAACAAACTATCAGAGAAATTAGGGAAGGAGTTTCATTTGCTATCATATTAAAAATAGTAAAATGCCTAGGAATCAGCCTATCTAAAGAGGTAAAAGACCTGTACTTGGAAAGCTGAGACACTGATGAAAAAAATAGAAGACGCAGTGAAAGAAATACTCATAGACTGGAAGAATTAATATTGTTAAGATGCTCGTAGACTGGAAGAATTAATATTGATAAGATGAGCATACTACCCAAGGCAATCTAAAAGTCCAGTGCAATCTCTATTAAAATACATTTTTCACAGAACTAAAACAAATAATTTAAAAATTTGTATGGAAGGACAGAAGACCTCGAGTAGCCAAAATAATCTTGAGAAAGAGGAATAGGGGTGGAGCCATCATGTTCCCTGAGGTCGAACTCTACTGTTAATACAAAGCTATACATTCCTTTTCATGTTGTTGGTTGTCGCTCAGTTGCTAAGTCATGTCTGACTCTTTGAGACCCCATGGACTATATAGTGCACCAGACTTCTCTGTACTTCACTATCTCCCGAGTTTGCTCAAACTCGTGTTCATTGAGTCAGTGATGCTATCTAACCATCTCATCCTCTGCTGTCCACTTCTCCTTTTGCCACCAATCTTCTCCAGCATCAGGGTCTTTTCCAGTGAGTTGGCTCTTTGCACCAGGTGGCCAAAGCATTGGAGCTTCAGCTTCAGTCTTTCCAATGAATTATCAGGATTGATTTCCTTGAAGGTTGACTGGTTTGATCTCCTTACAGTCCAGGGGACTCTTACGTATCTTCCCTAGGACCACAGTTTGAAAGTATCAATTCTTTGGCACTCAGCCTTCTTTATGGTCCAACTCTCACATCTGTACATGACTACTGGAAAAATCATAGCTTTGACTAGATGGATTTTTGTTGGCAAGTGATGTCTTTGCTTATTAATAATGCTTCTAGGTTTGTCATAGCTCTCCTTCCAAGGAGCAAGCATCTTTTAATTTCATGGTTGCAGTGATTTTAAAGCCCAGGAAAATAAGATCTGTCACTGCTTCCACTTTCTCCCCTTCTATTTGCCATGTGATGGGACCGGATGCAATGATCTTAGATTTTTTTAATGTTTAATAGGCACTGTACAAATGTTATTTAGTTAGTTGTCATGATAATCATATAAAAGAGTTACTACTATTAGCTCCTCTTTATATATCCCCATATGTACAGAGCTAGTAAGTAGTAGACGTGAAAATTTAATCCTGATCGCTATCATTCTAAATTTTGTTTCCCACTTGATTACATTACTTCCCTGGTAACTTCCTCTTTTATATTACTTTTATACCTTTTATATACTGATGATTGTATGTGTGTGTGCTCAGTTGCTCAATCATGTCTGACTCTTTGCAACCACATGGACTGTAGCCTGCCAGCCTCCCCTGTCCATGGAATTTTCCAGGCAAGAACACTGGAGTGGCTTCTTACTCCAGGGGATCTTCCTGACCTGGGGATTGAACCTGCATTTCTTGTGGCTCCTGTGTTGGCAGGCTGATTCTTTGCCACTGCGCCACCTGGGAAGCCTCTACTGATCATTATCTTTATCATAATCATTATCACTAAGGCCCATGCCTTGATAATTTCTTTATTCCCTGTGCCCAGAACAATCCTTGGTATATAACAGATATTCAGAAAGTGTTCGCTGGATACATGCACACATGGTTAGATGACTGGGTTCTATGTTGTTCTGTTCTCCTACTTTGTCCTCTCTTGCTCACTGCTTAACTCATTACTGCTCCCTGAAGACTCTTGGCTAGTCGTACAGAACCATTACCAGTAAGGGCCTTTTAGGTCTTATTTCCCCCTCTTTGTTATTGTTGAGATTAACAGACATGCCACATTGATGACCAAGATATGACATTATAAATGCTTTTGTTCTGGCTAAGTCTGGGGTTTGTGTGCTGCAGATAAATGACTCATCATTAGAAGTGAAGAGAACAGTCTCTTCTCAAAAAATAAGTATCCTTACTTGAGGTGATTTGGCTAGGGAGCCTGAGAAAATTAACATGTATATCACATGAATTTTTTTGGTTTCATCTATGACAGTAGCCATCATGGTCAACAAAAGAGTCTGAAATGCAGTACTTGGATGCAATCTCAAAAACGACAGAATGACCTCTGTTCAAATCCAGGGCAAACCATTCAATATCACAGTAATCCAAGCCTATGCCCCAACTAGTAATGCTGAAGAAGCTGAAGTTGAATGGTTCTATGAAGACCTACAAGACCTTTTAGAACTCAACTAACACCCAAAAAAGATGTCCTTTCATTATAGGGGACTGGAATGCAAAAGTAGGAAGTCAAGAAACACCTGGGGTAAGAGGCAAATTTGGCCTTGAGATATGGAATGAAGCAGGGCAAAGGCTAATAGAGTTTTGCCAAGAGAACGCACTGGTCATAGCAAACACCCTCTTACAACAACACAAGAGAAGACTTTACACATGGACATCACCAGATGGTCAACACCAAAATCAGATTGATTATATTCTTTACAGCCAAAGATAGAGAAGCTCTATATAGTCAACAAAAACAAGACCAGGAGCTGACTGTGGCTCAGATCATGAACTCTTTATTGCCAAATTCAGACTTAAATGGAAGAAAGTAGGAAAAACCACTAGACTATTCAGGTATGACCTAAATCAAATCCATTATGATTATACAGTAGAAGTGAGAAATAGATTTAAGGGACTAGATCTGATAGAGTGCCTGATGAACTGTGGATGGAGGTTCATGACATTGTACAGGAGACTGGGATCAAGACCATCCCCATGGAAAAGAAATGCAAAAAACCAAAATGGCTGTCTGAGGAGGCTTTACAAATAGCTGTGAAAAGAAGAGAAGCAAAAAGCAAAGGAGAAAAGGAAAGATATAAGCATCTGAATGCAGAGTTGCAAAGAATAGCAAGGAGAGATAAGAAAGCCTTCCTCAGCAATCAATGCAAAGAAATAGAGGAAAACAACAGAACGAGAAAGACTAGAGATCTCTTCAAAAAAATTAGAGATACCAATGGAACATTTCATGCAAAGATGGGCTCAATAAAGGACAGAAATGGTATGGACCTAACAGAAGCAGAAGATATTAAGAAGAAGTGGCAAGAATACACAGAGGAACTGTACAAAAAAGATCTTCATGACCCAGATAATCACAATGGTGTGATCACTCACATAGAGCCAGACATCCTAGAATGTGAAGTCAAGTGGGCCTTAGAAAGCATCACTGAACAAAGCTAGTGGAGGTGATGGAATTCTAGTTGAGTTATTTCAAATTCTGAAAGATGATGCTGTGAAAGTGCTGCACTCTATATGCCAGCAAATTTGGAAAACTCAGCAGTGGCCACTGGACTGGAAAAGGTCCGTTTTCATTCTAATCCCAAAGAAAGGCAATGCCAAAGAATGCTCAAACTACCACACAATTGCACTCATCTCACATGCTAGTAAAGTAATGCTCAAAATTCTCCAAGCCAGGCTTCAGCAATACGTGAACCATGAACTTCCTGATGTTCAAGCTGGTTTTAGAAAAGGCAGAGGAACCAGAGATCAAATTGCCTACATCCGCTGGATCATGGAAAAAGCAAGAGAGTTCCAGAAAAACATCTATTTCTGCTTTATTGACTATGCCAAAGCCTTTGACTGTGTGGATCACAATAAACTGTGGAAAATTCTTCAAGAGATGGGAATACCAGACCACCTGACCTGCCTCTTGAGAAACCTGTATGCAGGTCAGGAAGCAACAGTTAGAACTGGACATGGAACAACAGACTGGCTCCAAATAGGAAAAGGAGTATGTCAAGGCTGTATATTGTCACCCTGCTCATTTAACTTATATGCAGAGTACAGCATGAGAAACGCTGGGCTGGGTAAAGCACAAGCTGGAATCAAGATTGCCAAGAGAAATATCAATATCAGATATGCAGATGACACCACCCTTATGGCAGAAAGTGAAGAGGAACTACAGAGCCTCTTGATGAAAGTGAAAGAGGCGAGTGAAAAAGTTGGCTTAAAGCTCAACACTCAGAGAACTATGATCATGGCATCTGGTCCCATCACTTCATGGCAAACAGATGGGGAAACAATGGAAACAGTGGCTGACTTTATTTTTCAGGGCTCCAAAATCACAGCAGATGGTGATCGCAGCCATGAAATTAAAAGACTCTTGCTCCTTGGAAGGAAAATTATGACCAACCTAGACCAGCATATTAAAAAGCAGACACATTACTTTGCCAACAAAGATCCATCTAGTCAAAGCTATGGCTTTTCCAGTGATCATGTAAGGATGTGAGAGTTGGACTATAAAGAAAGCTGAGTGCCAAAGAATTGATGCTTTTGAACTGTGGTGTTGGAGAAGACTCTTGAGATTCCTTTGGACTGCAAGGAGATCCAACCAGTCCATCCTAAAGGAAATCAGTCCTGAATATTCATTGGAAGGACTGATGCTGAAGCTGAAACTCCAATACTTTGGCCACCTGATGCAAAGAGTTGAGTCATTTGAAAAGACCCTGATGTTGGGAAAGATTGAAGGCAGGAGGAGGGGATGGCAGAGGATGAGATGGTTGGATGGCATCACTGACTCAATGGACACGAGTTTGTGTAAGCTCTGGGAGTTGGTGATGGACAGGGAAGCCTGGCATGCTGCAGTCCATGGGGTTGCAAAGAGTTGGACACGACTGAGCGACTGAACTGAACTGATGACATGCGTGTTTTATATGAAAGAAGTACAAGTCAGTTATTGTTAGTTAAACAATGTGTCAAAAACTAGTCATTTTTTTAAATTGAATATGAGGATCTGAGTAATAATAAGGTTTATTCAGTTCAGTTCAGTCACTCAGTGGTGTCCGACTCTTTGTGACCCCATGAATCGCAGCATACCAGGCCTCCCTGTCCATCACCAACTCCCAGAGTTCACCCAAACTCATGTGCATCGAGTCGGTGATGCCATCCAGCCATTTCATTCTCGGTCGTCCCCTTCTCCTCCTGACCCTAGTCTCTCCCAGCATCAGGGTCTTTTCCAGTGAGTCAACTCTTTGCATGAGGTGGCCAAAGTATTGGAGTTTCAGCTTCAGCATCAGTCCTTTCAATGAACAACCAGGACTGGTCTCCTTTCAGATGGACTGGTTGGATCTCCTTGCAGTCCAAGGGACTCTGAAGAGTCTTCTCCAACACCACAGTTCAAAAGCATCAATTCTTCGGCGCTCAGGTCCAACTCTCACATCTATACATGACTGCTGGAAAAACCATAGCCTTGACTAGACGGACCTTTTTTGGCAAAGTAATGTGTATGCTTTTGAATATGCTATCTAGGTTGGTCATAACTTTCCTTCTAAGGAGTAAGCGTCTTTTAGTTTCATGGCTGCAGTCACCATCTGCAGTGATTTTGGAGCCCAAAAAATAAAGTCTGATACTGTTTCCACTGTTTCCCCATCTATTTCGCATGAAGTGATAGGACCAGATGCCGTGATGGTAGTTTTCTGAATGTTTTAAGCCAACTTTTTCACTCTCTAGGACAAAGCTTTATAGTTGTTAAAGACTGGGCTTAGTCAGCCGAAATCCTTAGAGTTTTACAGTATGGTATATCATTGAAGTAATACTTGTATCTGTATATCCTTTAAGATTCACAAATTTGGGAGTGTAGTTGTAACATCTTGTCTGATAGGAAAACTGTCAGAAGTAGGTGGCAATTCAGAGTAGAGGATTAGGGTCAGGCTTGGTATTGGGGTTTTGGTGTTTTGCTCTAAAATGAGAGCTTCAAGGTAGAGTGAGTGTTGGCAGTTAGTTTTTTGGCCAGGAGGTGTCTTCAGGTATATTATTTTTTTGCATGATAAGCACTGGCTCTCTTACCCTAGGCACCTACATTGCATATTTTACTTGTGTGTTCAGAAACACTGTTTCTATCAATCACTGAATAGTTATCAATCAATAATCTTATTAAATAATGGAGATCTTTACTGAATAGAGCTGAAAAAGCTGAGTGCCAGAGAATTGATGCTTTTGAACTGTGGTGTTGGAGAAGACTCTTGAGAGTCCCTTGGACTGCAAAGAGATCCAACCAGTCCATCCTCAAGGAGATCAGCCCTGGGATTTCTTTGGAGGGAATGATGCTGAAGCTGAAACTCCAGTACTTTGGCCACCTCATGAGAAGAGTTGACTCACTGGAAAAGACTCTGATGCTGGGAGGGATTGAGGACAGGAGGAGAAGGGGACGACTGAGGTTGAGATGGCTGTATGGCCTCACTGACTCGATGGACGTGAGTCTGAGTGAACTCTGGGAGTTGGTGATGGACAGGGAGGTCTGGTGTGCTGCGATTCATGGGGTCGCGAAGAGTTGGACGTGACTGATCGACTGAACTGAACTGAACTGAACTTACTGAATATAAGATGACAAGGAGAATAGAACATAGTCCCTGCCCTGGATGTTCCCACAGTCAAGAGAAGTATTTTTGTTGTTGTTGTTGTTTTTTATTAAACTAATATTACTTATAAAGAATCTTAAAAACAGAGATCATGGAATGTATTGTTGGTGTTTTATTATAGACTGTTTGGAGTTGTCATGCCTTCAAACATCTGGCTACAAGAAGTAGGTTGCCTGTTTGTTCAGTTTCTGAGTCGTGTCCAACTCTGCAACCCTGTGGACTACAGCATGCCAGGCTACCCTGTCCTTCACTATCTCTTGGAGTTTGCTCAAACTCAAGTCCATTGAGTCGGTGATGCCATCCAACCATCTCATCTTCTACTGCCCCCTTCCCCTTTTGCCTTAAATCTTTCCCAGCATCAGGGTCTTTTCCAATGAGTCTGCTCTTTGCATCAGATGGCCAAAGTGTTTTAACTTCAGCTTTAGCGTCACTCCTTCCAATGAATATTCAGGGTTGATTTCCTTTAGGATTGACTGGTTTGATCTACTTGCTGTCCAAGGGACTGTCAGTAGCCTTCTCCAGCACTACAGTTCAGAAGCATCAATTCTTCGGCACTTAGCTTCTTTACGGTGCAACTATCACATCTGTACATGACTACTGCAAAAACCATAGCTTTGACTATACACACCTTTGTTGGCAAAGTGATGTCTCTGCTTTTTAATATGCTGTCTAGGTTTGTCATAGCTTTTCTTCCAAAGAGCAAGCATCTTTTAATTTCATGACTTCAGTCACTGTCTGCAGTTATTTTGGAGTCCAAGAAAATAAAATCTGTCACTGTTTCCACTTTTCCCCCTTCTATTTGCCATGAAGTGATGGGACTGGATGCCATGATCTTTGTTTTTCGAATGTTGAGTTTTAAGCCAGCTTTTTCACTCTACTTTTTCACCCTCATCAAGAGGTTCTTCAGTTACTCTTCACTTTCTGTCATTAGAGTGGTATTGTCTGCATATCTGAGGTTGTTGATATTTCTCCTGGAAATCTTGATTCCAGCTTGTGATTCAGACAGCCCAGCATTTCTCATGGTGTACTCTGCATAGTACACCTAATACATACAGCACACATAAATAAGCAGGGTGAAAATATACAGCCTTGACATACTCCTTTCCCAATTTTGAACCAGTCTGTTCCATGTCTAGTTCTAACTATTGCTTCTTGACTTGCATTCAGGTTTCTCAGGAGATAGGTAAGGTGGTCTAGTATTCCCATCACTTTAAGAATGTTCCAGTTTGTTATGATCCACACAGTCAAAGGCTTTTGGGTAGTCAATGAAATGGAAGTAGATATTTTTCTGGAATTCCCTTGCTTTTTCTATGACATCCTTGTTTATGTTTAAATATCATCTATGATTTCTTTCAGCTGACCTTCCAACCTCTATTTGGACACTTATAGTGACAGAGATAGTCTTTCCTGTTAACTTAGACAGTTCTGAATGTTAGGAAGCCCTTTGTATCAGGTTGATATTGGCTTGCAGTGTCTTTGAATCACAAAGAACTCTAATTCCCTCTGCAGATCTATGAAGAGACCTCTGATATTCCCTCCTCAACATGACCTCTTTGTTTCTTGATGATTTTTCTATACACCTGCTTATTTTCTGCCTAAGTGATTTGTGATTATGGCTCTTCCCCCACAAAATAAACACTCACAGATGTTCATTGAGTGTCCATTATGTACAGGATCAGCTGTGCTGACATGAAGGTCCCTGACTTCAGATTACTTTTAATGTACATGGAGAAAAGACACTGGATAACAACAAGAAAAACATCAGAGAAAGAATTGGCAGGGATGGGAGAATCTCTCCCGTTTCTTTAAACCATACTTTCTTTGTAAAATCTATGTTCTTAAACTGTCAACATGGGGACCACATTTAAGACTGTCCCTCCAGATTATAGTTTAATCAGTGAGGAGTATTATGCAAATTAAAATTTTTAAATCTGATGGCATATGTTAGGTGTTAAATGTCAGAATTTTTAAATGTCTGAAATAAAATAAAATGAAATTTAAACATACAATAAATCCTTTTATAAGACAATATAGACCAGTTTTCCTAATTATGACCTTAATGGAGATAGTAAACAAGTGCTGGTCTCATTTAACAACACTATGATCTAGAAAGCTCATTTGGCCCCTCTTTAGGTTCTGTAAGCATGTTATGAAAACAAGTAGTTGAAAAGTGAATATACAGTCATTCTGCTTGGTCTGCATAATGTCAGACAATCCATAAGGTTTTTTTCTTCACTTGAATAGGACACATTTTTTACTGAATTGACTTGACTGTTAGGTTCCTTGTAGACATAGTCTTAGCGAAGAAAGCTAAAAATTGCTTTTGGGGAAGAAAATTGTAGCTAGTTATATCTCATAAAACCATTCTTGTGTTCATTTTCGAGGAAATTACTGTAAGTGTATCTCGTAGGGCCAGTGTGTTAAGAGACCTTTTTATGCTGAAATAAAAACTCAGAGAGTTTCCATATCAGAGTTGTTCTATTGACTTGTTTTACTCCTGAAAATGAGAATCTTTCGCCAAAGGAAAGCTCACATTTGTTAAACACTGACATTATTTGACCTTATTGTATTTATTTACATTATGTTTAATACTATGCATGTCCAGTCTATGGGGACACAAAGAAACTATTACATTAGAAGTTTCTTTGGTTTCCTAATATGTTTTTCTATCCAAAGTCCTGTTTGTATGTAATTCAATGGTTCTACATAAGAAGAGCTATTCATCTTTGTATTTATATAAAGATACGCTAGGTTTGCAATACCTGGTTCATTTTATTCCCCTAAAATATGAATGACATCGTTTGGCCCACTAGACAGTAGGTTTATTTTACTAACAAATCTTTCAGATCAATTCATAAGTGAGAAAGAAATAAACGTGAGTAAATGTTTGTTCTATTTTGGTTTTTAAGTTAAAATAATTAGAATTCAGCCAGCCAAAAAGAAATTAAATTCAAAAGCCAATCCTTCTCAAGAAATTTTGCATACAGCTATTCCACCTATTGTTTTAGCATTGCTAGGGTAAGAAAGTAGAACATTACTTTGGCAAATGTAACAGTTGGTAAGCTGGGAAGCAGAAATGAAGCTTGTCAGTGAATACCAGGAACTCCTATATTTTCTGAATATAGCTACCAAATACTTATAGGGCAATGGATGTGTCAGAAACTGGAGCGAGAAAGTACCTGGAAGTCTATGTCAGTGTCAGTGATACTGTGATAACTTGACATTGAGAGACTGAGGGAGAAACTAAAGGAAATGGTTTCTGAACTGAGCTAAGAAAAATACAACTATTTTTCAATCCACAAAATAAGCTGTCTTAGAAATGGGAAATTTAATATTTAAAGATTCTCTTGAAAGTTTGTGGATATATATATATATATAATATAGTAAATATATGGAGAAGAAAATGGCAACCCACTCCAGTGCTCCTGCCTGGAAAATTCCATGAACTGAGGAGCCTTGACAGGGGCTCCTATCCATGGGGTTGCAAAGAGTCGGACACGACTGAGCCACTTCACTCACAGGATTGGGAACACGTGTACACCTGTGGCGGATTCAAGTTGATGTATGGCAAAACCAATCAATATTGTAAAGTAATTAGCCTCCAATTAAAATAAATAAATTTAAATTAAAAAATGATTATAATAAAAAATAAAAGGAACAATAAAAAACTTGAGGGATATAGTAAGAATGCTTTTAGGAGTATTGTTTATAATGAAGGAACTTAGCTACATTTTAAATAAACCTTTACATTATGAAAACTTCTTTCAGTTTCTTATAAAAAGTACTATAAAATCAGTATTCTTAATGCATGCATAAAATGATGCCTTACATATCTGATATGGGACTTTTCTACACCTGCAGAGAGAAAGCATTATTTTTTTTCTAAACAGAAAGGCTGTTATTTGCAGATCTACTCTGCTGCTCTGAGTCATTGATGGTTACAGGCTTATATATTTAACCTGAAATGCAAAGCATTTTCTTCCAAGTCCTAAAGTTAAATCATTTTTCAGTGTGCATAAAGGTACATTCTGAGTTTTGTTTGTCTTGCTACATATACTGGGCAAACAAGGTCAAGCATTTGTTAAAATGTGTGTATGTTGGCATCAGTTGCATTCTTTTTTCCCTCTGCCTGTCTGAAGGGTACCCTTGATGTACCTTTTCCAGTGCTCACCATTATGGGTTTTAATCACATCAGTAGGATTTTTTGTACTGCTTTGGTGAAAGGTCATACTTATTGGGCTGACTTGCCTATTTATTTCTATCTAGTAATCTTAGAATATGCTGTTACCTAGGATAAAGATAAATACAGGCACACCATTTAGGACTTTTGCATCTCTTCACAGAAAAGATTGGCGTGTAAGAGCTCCTCTGTTTTTGAGAATACTGCCATGATCTGATTTTGGTTATTCTAACTGAATGAAACGAATTGGATGGCTTTCATTGCTATGAAACAATTTGTGTACTTAGTCACTTAGTTGTGTCCTACCCTTTGTGACTCATTGGCCTGCCAGCCTCTTCTGTCCATGGGAATTTTTAGGCAAGAATACTGAAGTAGGTTGCTATTTCTTTCTCCAGGGGATCTTCCAGACCCAGGAATCTAACCATGTGTCTCCTGCATTGCAGGCAGATTCTTTACCCACTGAGCCTTCGAGGAAGCCTCATGAAACAATTTACATATATGGAAATAATCTGTTCCCTAAAAGTAGGAAGGAACTCTGATACAGAACTTCCCAAGTGAAATGATAAATGCTGTGAAACAAAAATAAAGCAAAGTAAGGGAACAGAATGAATGGCCTGCTATTTCAGATGAGATGGTTAGAAGAGGTCTCTCAGATGAGCAGAAATCACCATGAAGTCAGGGAGCAAGCCATGCAAATATCTGAGGAAAGCGCATCCTAGCAGAGGAAGCAAGGGCCAAAGCCGCGAGAAGGCACTGTGCTTGGCATATGCAAGGAACAGCAAGGAGACCAGTGTATTTAGAGCAAGGGAGAGAGTGGAGAGAGAAATCTGAGAGGGAGTGAAGGTTCAGTTTATTTGAAGCCTTATAGGCAAAATTCAACAGAACCTACATTTCTTTTTCGTTTGTGTTCATCTTAAATTTTGTTTTTTAATATGTTTTTCTCTTTCTTTGATTTGACTTCTCATGTAGTATATTTTTTGTTCTTTCTTTTTCTATTTTTAATAAAGTTTTAAGAATAAAAGTTTTTCTTTAAGTACAACTTTGCTTGCATTCTGTAAGGTTCATGGCCAGAAGTCAACTGCAAGGGATGTGCAGAAATGGAGGATTTTAGTTAGCATATTGCTATCCCAGACAGAATCAGGGTTCTGTTAATAAGCAAGAGTGGGGGAATAAATATTGGATAAACTACTAGCAATATCTTTCACAAAATCCTTTGGGCCTGGAAGATTTTCCTATAGATTCCCAAGCTATACAGACTATTACAAAGCTTCATGAGATGGAAGGATAGCCAATTTATTTTATAAAACTGCCAGAATCTTGTATCAAAACCTGATAAAGATGAGTGAAAAGGAAAATTAGAGACCAGTTTAACTTATGAATATAACTGTGAAAAGTCAGAATACAAACATTTCAATTTTTCAGCACATTGAAAGAATCATCCATCATGATCATGTAGGGTTCATAACCAAAATGCAAGAGTGCTTTAATATTAAGAAAGCTTTTAATACCATAGAACATACCAAAAAATCAAATAAGAAAAATATGATAATCACGATAGGTAAAGATTTGATCAAAGTCAATCCTTATTTTTGATTAGAAAACCAATCTTAGATAACTAAAGCTAGAAATGCATTTCTTTAATGAAATAAAGATATCTAGCTCCTATTCAGGTCAAGTTTATTCCAGTTCGAAGAACAAAGGTATATTCTATATATCCCCAGACTTATCAATCTATGACTTTAAAATATACTTTCAAGTAATATCTGAAGTAGGATGGCAGAGAACCATGATGCTGTACTCCCAGTTACTTCTGGAAGTTTGTCAGTTTCTTTTTCATGTGCTGCAGAACACATCCCCCCTCATTCCTAAACTCACATGTTTCCAACTTTCCACTATACATATTGCTGCAATAACTGGTTAGGTAGAATGATGGGCATACCTGTTTATTTAGGGAAAAGTAGCACACACTAGTTCTTGTTTTTCTATTTGAGAGTAAAAATAAGATACTTCTGATATTGCCTTTGAACTTTTAGCATTAGATAGCTTTATAGAATCAAATTATCTACTCCTTTGTGAAGTTATGGTATGGATTTGGGGCATTCCAGGTGACTCAGTGGTAAAGAATCTGCCTACCAATGAAGGAGACACAGGTTCTCAATCCCTGGGTTGAGAAGATGCCCTGGAGGAGGAAATGGCAACCCACTCCAGTATTCTTGCCTGGAGAATCCCATGGACAGAGAAGCCTGGTGGGCTATATAGTGCATGGGGTGTAAAGAGTCAGACATAACTTAGCGACTGAGTGCACCACAACATGGATTTACTCTGATAATATGTAGACAGAGGCTCGTTAACTTTTGAAACCACAGTAATGTGTGTTTTATACAAGTATTTTAAAGCCTTTTTTATTTACTACAACCCACCTTATGAAATGCATTTTATGTTGTGACCAAGTGTACACACACACACACATGTTCTATACATTCATAACTAAGTAATTTTTTTAAAGTTTCACAAACCGTGCCAAGGAGCTATGCAAAATGCTCTCATATATTTATCTATTTTATTCTACTTTATTTTTAAAAATTTGTATCAACCCACCAAATTTCCTTAGACCACACTTTTTAGCACTTCAGAAGGTGATTCTTTGGGCTGTTAAATAAATGTCTGGAGTTCAAGGAGTCAATTCTGGAAGATGAGAATGTATTGGTTTTTAGAAATGTATTCTAATTTCGTTGTAAATATTAACTTTTCATGTATAGGCAGGATGCTTTTGGTGCTAGTTGCTAGTTTGTCTTTGATTTCTAGGAGAGTGATAGGATAAGAAAGAATTTTCTAAATGGAGATTTCTTTTCTTCCTGCAGCTCTCATGTGTGACTGGAAGTGGAGTGCATCATTAACCTAAGGACCTCACCACTTGGAAGTTACAGTTTTTACCACCAGCCTACCTTTTCCTTTTCGGTCTGGTTCTTTTCCTCAAACAGCAGAAACATCTTTCTTTAAATAAAGTTGCTTTTGTTGCAGAGTTAAGCAAATGGCTGATAGCAGCTGTGGTAAAAAATCCACAAAGTGCCCCCACTGCTCATCTGCTTCTCAGAAAAATGCACTTTGTACATGTTCTTGTAAAACAAAGCTTTCTCCAATGTCAGTGGTGGAAATGTCACAGACATCAAGCACAGGCAGTTCAGAATTTATATTTTCACCAGAAAAAAAAAAAGAAAAAGGAGCCAGCAAAGATGTTACCTCTGGAAAAGATTCGGTAAATATTAAAGATTCTACATCTCAACACAAGTTGATGTCCCATTCCCTAATCCCATCCCTGCATTCATCCTTATCCATGGGTCATTGCCTTCTTTACTATTAAGGTAACATTTCCTTCTTACAGAAGAGGTAAGAAAAATCAGTTGATAATTTCTTTCATTCTGTTAACCAACCACTGCCCCAAATTAATGATTTCCCAGGATTATAAGTAATTTGGAATGTTATTCCAGCTTTTATTTAAAAAATGGTTTATATGGAAATTGATCGGTTTTCAAATTGAATTAAACCTGAATTTGGGGGCGTTTTCTTCAACTGATGCAGAATGAGATTTATGATTGTGGTTAAATACAGGGTGGTTATTATTTAAGACAGTTCTGGTTATCTAGATGGAATATCAAATATACCTTACAAAATTGATTTGCCTTAGTTACAATCTGTGAATATGCAGTTGGACAGGTTTGGGTATGTTTGCCTTGAGAGAGAAGAGGCACTCTGGAAGATTGTCATTGATAGAGCATAAATTTGGAGACAGAGAGCAGTAAGTTTAAGAAAAGTTAGGTTATCAGTCCTCAAATTTATACCTTTTTCAAATTTTCACTATAAACTGTTATTTCTGAATTGTATTATGGTATAGTTATTGCCATATAGATGTCTCTGAGTGAATTGTTGCTATGTTATTTTCATTCAAAGCATATTTTGTGAATGTCTGGTCAGTAATTTCTTGTGTATAACCTGTTTGAGATGATTGTTATGTCTTGAAACAAGAGTGATTGAGAAAACTGTGAAGTTGCCTTCTCTTGTGATTTTAAAGATTTTAAGTCTTGATTTATCTTCTGTGCAGGTCATCCTGTAGAATTGCCTGGATTCAGGAGATTAGATTGAATAACTTCTTAAGGCCTCTTTTAGCCTAATGAGTGAATGAATTATATAGGGCTTTGAATTTGAAAAAGGCGATAAACTATCTTGTATACAATAAATATCTTGACACGTATTAAATTTTTTCAGATTATCTAAATTAGGGTTCTTACTTTGTTTGATCTTCCTGGTGGCTCAGATGGTAAAGCATCTGCCTACAATGTGGGAGACCCGGGTTCTATTCCTGGGTCGGGAAGATCCCCTGGAGAAGGAAATGGCAATCCACTCAAGCACTCTTGCCTGGAAAATCCCATGGACGGAGGAGCCTGATAGGCTACAGTCCATGGGGTCACAAAGAGTTGGACACGACTGAGCGACTTCACTTTCTTTCACGTCACTTTGTCAACAAGTATATTGTATCTTAATGTTAATATCAAAATTTCTTTTTGGTTCAAGCCCTCAAAATCTTCAAATGTAGAGAGAAAACCATCTCAACAACAGTGGGGTCGGGGCAACTTCACAGAAGGAAAAGTTCCTCACATAAGGATGGACAATGGAGCTGCTATTCAGGTATATAGAGGGCAAACTGAAGCTACTAGAACATTTTCAAATTTCTTCTAAGTCAATGTTCATGACAAATGTGATTTAAAAAGTCTGTCTGTAGGGAAAGAAAAGAAAAGAAGAAACTTAACTATTTTTAAGATTGTTGAAGTCTTTACTAAAGCAGCTGTGGACTAATTATTTTTTTCTGTTTATAGAGATGTAACTTGACTTGCGTAATTAAGTGGAGGACATTTATTAGATAAAATGAGGGCATTTGGTCTCCAGGTCTTGCCGGTTGCTGAGGGCAGTTGTGAAATCTTTATATAGACCTATTTGAGAGGAAGAGAGAGACCAGATGACTTAGATGGTTTGGCTGTTCACTTCTTTGATGACCAGTAGGGAGGCTAAAATTTCCCTCGTGGACTTGCCCATTTTTTCCCAGCTTGTGATTGAATGAATACCAATATTATTGTTCCCAGGATTCTAGTTCTTATATGCAAATATGACTTAAATTTAATACCATCTTAGAAATTAAAATGTGTTCCTTTAATGTTAGATTGAAGGAACTACAATAGGAACAACTACAAGAGGAAAATTCCATTAATGTTAAATAACTTTGAACAATTGTTTTAAAAAATATTTAGCAATTTACTTGAAGTGATCAGAAAAACTTTCTAAGAAACTCTGACCTGAAAGCTTAAATCTTCCCCTGTGAAAGATTTTGTTAAGTCTTACAAAATCTTACAAAAGACCTGCATTAAAAAAAAAAAATCCACAAATTTACTGTTTTAAATTTGGTCATAAGAGCTTTTTTTTTTTTTCTTTCTTTTTTTTTAAATTATTTTTTTATTTTTTTTTAATTTTTATTTTTACTTTATTTTACTTTACAATACTGTATTGGTTTTGCCATACATTGACATGAATCCACCACGGGTGTACATGCGATCCCAAACATGAACCCCCCTCCCACCTCCCTCCCCACAAAATCCCTCTGGGTCATCCCCGTGCACCAGCCCCAAGCATCCTGTATCCTGCATCGGACATAGACTGGCACTTCGTTTCTTACATGATAGTATACATGTTTCAATGCCATTCTCCCAAATCATCCCACCCTCTCCCTCTCCCTCTGAGTCCAAAAGTCTGCTCTACACATCTGTGTCTCTTTTGCTGTCTTGCATACAGGGTCATCATTGCCATCTTTCTAAATTCCATATATATGTGTTAGTACACTGTATTGGTATTTTTCTTTCTGGCTTACTTCACTCTGTATAATCGGCTCCAGTTTCATCCATCTCATCAGAACTGATTCAAATGTATTCTTTTTAATGGCTGAGTAATACTCCATTGTGTATATGTACCACAGCTTTCTTATCCATTCATCTGCTGATGGACATCTAAGTTGTTTCCATGTCCTGGCTATTATAAACAGTGCTGCGATGAACACTGGGGTACATGTGTCTCTTTCAATTCTGGTTTCCTTGGTGTGTATGCCCAGCAGTGGGATTGCTGGGTCATAAGGCAGTTCTATTTGCAGTTTTTTAAGGAATCTCCACACTGTTCTCCATAGTGGCTGTACTAGTTTGAATTCCCACCAACAATGTAGGAGGGTTCCCTTTTCTCCACACCCTCTCCAGCATTTATTGCTTGCAGACTTTTGGATTACAGACATTCTGACTGGTGTGAAGTGGTACCTCATTGTGGTTTTGATTTGCATTTCTCTAATAATGAGTGATGTTGAGCATCTTTTCATGTGTTTCTTAGCCATCCGTATGTCTTCTTTGGAGAAATGTCTATTTAGTTCTTTCGCCCATTTTTTGATTGGGTCGTTTATTTTTCTGGAATTGAGTTGCATAAGTTGCTTGTATATTTTTGAGATTAGTTGTTTGTCAGTTGTTTCATTTGCTATTATTTTCTCCCATTCAGAAGGCTGTCTTTTCACCTTGCTTATAGTTTCCTTTGTTATGCAGAAGCTTTTAATTTTAATTAGATCTCATTTGTTCATTTTTGCTTTTATTTCCAGAATTCTGGGAGGTGGATCATAGAGGATCCTGCTGTGATTTATGTCGGAGAGTGTTTTGCCTATGTTCTCCTCTAGGAGTTTTATAGTTTCTGGTCTTACATTTAGATCTTTAATCCATTTTGAGTTTATTTTCATGTGCGGTGTTAGAAAGTGATCTAGTCTCATTCTTTTACAAGTGGTTGACCAGTTTTCCCAGCACCACTTGTTAAAGAGATTGTCTTTAATTTATTGTATATTCTTGCCTCCTTTGTCAAAGATAAGGTGTCCATATGTGTGTGGATTTATCTCTGGGCTTTCTATTTTGTTCCATTGATCTATATTTCTGTCTTTGTGCCAGTACCATACTGTCTTGATGACTGTGGCTTTGTAGTAGAGCCTGAAGTCAGGCAAGTTGATTCCTCCAGTTCCATTCTTCTTTCTCAAGATTGCTTTGGCTATTCGAGGTTTTTTGTATTTCCATACAAATCTTGAAATTATTTGTTCTAGTTCTGTGAAAAATATCACTGGTAGCTTGATAGGGATTGCATTGAATTTGTAAATTGCTTTGGGTAGTATACTCATTTTCACTATGTTGATTCTTCCGATCCATGAATATGGTATATTTCTCCATCTATTAGTGTCCTCTTTGATTTCTTTAATCACTGTTTTATAGTTTTCTATATATAGGTCTTTAGTTTCTTTAGGTAGATATATTCCTAAGTATTTTATTCTTTTCGTTGCAATGGTGAATTGAATTGTTTCCTTAATTTCTTTTTCTACTTTCTCATTATTAGTGTATAGGAATGCTAAAGAAGGCCACTACATAATGATCAAAGGATCAATCCAAGAAGAAGATATAACAATTATAAATATATATGCACTCAATATAGGAGCACCGCAATATGTAAGACAAATGCTAACAAGTATGAAAGGGGAAATCAACAATAACACAATAATAGCGGGAGACTTTAATACCCCACTCACACCTATGGACAGATCAACTAAACAGAAAATTAACAAAGAAACACAAACTTTAAATGATACATTAGACCAGTTAGACCTAATTGATATCTATAGGACATTTCACCCCAAAACAATGAATTTCACCTTTTTCTCAAGTGCTCATGGAACCTTCTCCAGGATAGATCACATCCTGGGCCATAAATCTAACCCTGATAAATTTAAAAAAATCGAAATCATTCCAAGCATCTTTTCTGACCGTAATGCATTAAGATTAGATCTCAATTACAGGAGAAAAACTATTAAAAATTCCAACATATGGAGGTTGAACAACACACTTCTGAATAACCAACAAATCACAGAATAAACCAAAAAAGAAATCAAAATATGCATAGAAACTAATGAAAATGAAAACACAACAACCCAAAACCTGTGAGACACTATAAAAGCAGTGCTAAGAGGAAAGTTCATAGCAATACAGGCATACCTCAAGAAACAAGAAAAAAGTCAAATAAATAACCTAATTCTTCACCTAAAGCAACTAGAAAATGAAGAATTGGAGAACCCCAGAGTTAGTAGAAGGAAAGAAATCTTAAAAATTAGGGCAGAAATAAATGCAAAAGAAACAAAAGAGACCATAGCAAAAATCAACAAAGCCAAAAGCTGGTTCTTTGAAAGGATAAATAAAATTGACAAACCATTAGCCAGACTCATCAAGAAGCAAAGAGAGAAAAATCAAATCAATAAAATTAGAAATGAAAATGGAGAGATCACAACAGACAACACAGAAATACAAAGGATCATAAGAGACTACTATCAGCAGTTGTATGCCAATAAAATGGACAATGTGGAAGAAATGGACAAATTCTTAGAAAAGTACAATATTCCAAAACTGAACCAGGAAGAAATAGAAAATCTTAACAGACCCATCACAAGCACGGAAATTGAAACTGTAATCAGAAATCTTCCAGCAAACAAAAGCCCAGGTCCAGACAGCTTCACAGCTGAATTCTACCAAAAATTTTGAGAAGAGCTAACACCTGTCTTACTCAAACTCTTCCAGAAAATTGCAGAGGAAGGTAAACTTCCAAACTCATTCTATGAGGCCACCATCACCCTAATACCAAAACCTGATAAAGATGCCACAAAAAAGGAAAACTACAGGCCAATATCACTGATGAACATTCCTTTTCCCTTCTATTTCTTCCTTCTCCTTTTTCCTCATGCAAAAATCCTCAACAAAATTCTAGCAATCAGAATCCAACAACACATTAAAAAGATCATACACCATGACCAAGTGGGCTTTATCCCAGGGATGCAAGGATTCTTCAATATCCGCAAATCAATCAATGTAATTCACCACATTAACAAATTGAAAAATAAAAGCCATATGATTATCTCAATAGATGCAGAGAAGGCCTTTGACAAAATTCAACATCCATTTATGATTAAAACTCTCCAGAAAGCAGGAATAGAAGGAACATACCTCAACATAATAAAAGCTATATATGACAAACCCACAGCAAACATTATCCTCAATGGTGAAAAATTGAAAGCATTTCCCCTAAAGTCAGGAACAAGACAAGGGTGCCCACTTTCACCGCTACTATTCAACATAGTTCTGGAAGTTTTGGCCACAGCAATCAGAGCACAAAAAGAAATAAAAGGAATCCAAATTGGAAAAGAAGAAGTAAAACTCTCACTGTTTGCAGATGACATGATCCTCCACATAGAAAACCCTAAAGACTCCACCAGAAAATTACTAGAGCTAATCAATGAATATAGTAAAGTTGCAGGATATAAAATCAACACACATAAGAGCTTTTGTAAAAGAAAAATGTATTCATTTATCAGCTCACTCATTCATTCCTTGATTGGATTATGGGAAAAATTCTCAGTTTTCCTTCTTTTCTTTGCCTTTGTTCTCCCACATGCTTCTCAGGAGCCATCTCTTTCATACCATTTTCCCTTATATTCCCAGAATTTTAGCTCTGGTCTCTGGCCCCAATGTCATTTTGTATTTTTTCTTTTAACTTAAGACTGTATGACTTAAGTAAAAATTTTCTCTCTTGAGTTACAAATGGTGTTGTGCAGTCACTGTTGTGTCTAACTCTTTGGACGGCAGTGTGCCAGGCTCTGTCCTCCACTGTCCTCCAGAGTTTGTTCAAATTCATGTCCATTGAGCCAGACATGAGACAAGCAATAAAAAAACAGGAATTATGTTTTATTCATCTTTGTAGCCCCCAAAGTATTTATCACAAGAAGATAGCTAAGAAAAATCCACATGTTGAAGCTGAACATTTTTCTTTTCTTCTTTTTTCTTTCCCTTTCTGTGTCTTCCCTTCTCGCCCTGTGCCTCTTTCCTTTCCTTGGTTCCTCTCTTCTTCTGTCTCCTCCCTTCCATTTCTTCCTTCTCCTTTTTCCTCATGTACTAAGTATGACTATTTTGCTTACAAGGTTTCAGGCAGGCTTTGTAAAGGATAAAAAAGAAACACCTTTATAAGGTGTTTCTAGACCATCTTGGAAGGAAAAAAATGAGTCCAAATATTTATAAGCAAGAGAGTAAATAATAGTGTTTGAGGACCAATGCATACATGTTGAAAAAAGTCAAAAGGACAATCACCATGGTGCAGAGTTAGGCAGAAAAGCCCTTTGTGAAGTAGGTAAGTAGTTGGATACTCCATCTTCTTTTACAAAAGTCGGAAAGGAATGTAAGCAGGAAAAAATATGAAGTCTAGCAGTAGTTTATCTGTTGCAGGGTGCAGATGAAAGTAGTCACACAGGGGGAACCTGGCATCTCTAAGGCAGGCTCTAAGAAGTCTCCAAGAGAGACTTCCTCCAGTGACATTAGCTCAGGGGTTCTCTTCTGTTCTAATCACTGGGCATAATGGGTCTAGAAACTCTTGTTAATGCCCTGGAGTTGATTTAGATTAGGGAGACTGACTCTCTCCAACCAAATTCACAAGAACTGAAGGTGTAAATGAGTTACCTGCTTGTTATTTTACAACATGAAATGGAATGCTGGTATTGTCAAGACCAGTGCATTCCGTCTTTGTAAGCAGGAGTGAAGTGATAAACAGAAGGATCCTTGGTTTGGATAATGTTACTATGGATGGTTTTAATTTTTTTCTAAATGCTTAGTTATATTAAAAACTTTAATATAAATATAAAAAGGATTTATATGATCCTTTTCCTAAAACAAAACAAATAAAACAACAAAAATGATTATTTAGTAGAAACAATGAAGAGAAAGGTTACCTGGTAAACAGGAAAGCAGTTGTCTAGTGGTTAATATGTGCTGACTTTATAGTATAGTTCTCAGAGTTTGGGAATAATTTTTTGGACAACTTGTTTTATACAAACAGTATATATCAATATTTGTATACATGTATTAATAGTCCGTTCTTTTTCTTGTGAAAACATTTCTTTAATATTATAGTTTATGAGAGTTTCATTTTTTATATATTTGAAGTTTTCCACATTTCCTCATTAGGATTTTTATGGTTTTTCTCTAAAGAATATTTAATTAGACTCATCAAAACTTATTTTTGCTTAATTAAGATGTTTTTATTTATACTGAAGCAAATATGTGGTGTCGGTGTCTTCCATTTGATTTTGCCCTGGAGCACAGTCACTCTTCCCTTGGGTGGATGCCTGTCAGTATTATACGTTTATTTGTCATACCTGATGAGTGGCAGAGAAAGACAAAAGAACTCTTATTTTTTTATCTAGGAAATCTATACCTTTGGAAGAGTACTGGGACAAGGGAGCTTTGGAATGGTCATTGAAGCCATAGACAAGGAAAGAGAAACTAAGTGGGCAATTAAAAAAGTGAACAAAGAAAAGGTAAGGCTTCTTAGCATCATACTGAGGGTGCAGTTCTACTGCAAGGTTGGGTAGGCAGTACAGTTTTTCACACTAATACAGCTGACCCTTAGGGACAGACCCTGGGCTGTTGCCCTGGAGAAATGTGGGTATTTCTCTAGCCTTCTGGGCTTCCCTCATAGCTTAGTTGGTAAAGAATCCACCTGCAATGCAGGAGACCCCCGTTCAATTCCTGGGTTGGAAAGATCTGCTGGAGAAGGGATAGGCCACTCACTCCAATATTCCTGGGCTTCCCTTGTAGCTCAGCTTGTAAAGAATCTGTCTGCAATGTGGGAGACCTGGGTTCGATTGGGAAGATCCCCTGTAGAAGGGAAAGGCTTCAGTTCAGTCATATCCAACTCTTTGCGACCACATGGGCTGCACGCAGCATGCCAGACCTCCCTGCCCATCACCAACTCCTGGAGTTTACTCAAACTCATGTCCATTGAGTAGGTGATACCATCCAACCATCTCATCCTCTGTTGTCCCTTTCTCCTGCCTTCAATCTTTCCCAACATCAGGGTCTTTTCAAATGAGTCAGCTCTTCGCATCAGGTGGCCAAAGTATTGGAGTTTCAGCTTCAGCATCAGTCCTTCCAGTGAATATTCAGGACTGATTTCCTTTAGGATGGATTGGTTGGATATCCCATACAGTCCAAGGGACTCTCAAGAGTCTCCTCCAACACCACAGTTCAAAAGCATCAATTCTTCGGCGCTCAGCTTTCTTTATAGTCCAACTCTCACATCTATACATGACTACTGGAAAAACCATAGATTTGACTAGATGGACCTTTGTTGGCAAAGTAATGTGTGTGCTTTTTAATATGCTCTCTAGGTTGGTCATAACTTTCCTTGCAAGGAGCAAGTGTCTTTTAATTTCATGGCTGCAGTCACCATCTGGTGTGATTTTGGAGCCCTGAAAAATAAAGTCTGTCACTGTTTCCACTGTTTCCCCATCTGTTTGCCATGAAGTGATGGGACCAGATGCCATTATCATAGTTTTCTGAGTATTGAGTTTTAAGCCAACTTTTTCACTCTCCTCTTTCACTTTCATCAAGAGGCTCTTTAGTTCTTCTTCAGTTTCTGCCATGAGGGTGGTGTCATCTGCATATCTGAGGTTATTGATATTTCTCCTGGCAATCTTGATTCTAGCTTGTACTTTACCCAGCCTGGAATTTCACATGATATACTCTGCATATAAGTTAAATAAGCAGGTGACAATATTCAGCCTTTGCGCACTCCTTTCCCTATTTGGAACCAGTCTATTGTTCCATGTCCAGTTCTAACTGTTGCTTCCTGACCTGTGTACAGATTTCCCAAGAGGCAGGTCAGGTGGTCTGGTATTCCCATCTGTTTAAGAATTTTCCAAGGTTTGTTGTGATCCACACAGTCAAGGCTTTGGCATAGTCAATAAAGCAGAAATAGATGTTTTCCTGAAACTCTCTTGCTTTTTCGATGATCCAACAGATGTTGGCAATTTGATCTTTGGTTCCTCTGCCTTTTCTAAAACCAGCTTGAACATCAGGAAGTTCACAGTTCACGTATTGCTGAAGCCTGGCTTGGAGAATTTTGAGCATTACTTTACTAGTGTGTGAGATGAGTACAATTGTGTGGTAGTTTGAGCATTCTTTGGCATTGCCTTTCTTTGGGATTGGAATGAAAACTGACCTTTTCCAGTCCTGTGGCCACTGCTGAGTTTTCCAAATATGCTGGCATATAGAGTGCAGCACTTTCACAGCATCATCTTTCAGGATTTGAAATAGCTCAACTAGAATTCCATCACCTCCACTAGCTTTGTTCGTAGTGATGCTTTCTAAGGCCCACTTGACTTCACGTTCCAGGATGTCTGGCTCTATGTGAGTGATCACACCATCGTGATTATCTTGGTTGTGAAGATCTTTTTCGTACAGTTCTTCTGTGTATTCCTGCCACTTCTTCTTGGGGCCAAACCATGGTGGAGGTAATGAAGATAATGGTAACTTCCTTCAAAAGGTCCCATGCTTGTACTGCTACACTCAGTGCCCCAACCCTGCAGCAGGCCACCACCAACCCGTGCCTCTGCCAGAGACTCCTGGACATCCTGGACAAGTCTGGATCAGTCTCTTGTGTGGTCATTGGTCCTTTTTCCTCGGTCCTGGTGTGCACAAGGTTCTGTTTGTGCCCTCCAAGAGTCTATTTCCCCAGTCCTGTGTAAGTTCTGGCATCTCTGTGGTAGGGTTAATGGCAACCTCCTCCAAGAGGGCTTATGCCATACCCAAGTCTGCTGCACCCAGCCATACCCAAGGGATATGCTACCCACTCCAGGGAAAGGCTACTCACTCCAGTATTCTGGCCTAGAGAATTCCAAGGACTGTATAGTCCATGGGGTTGCAAAGAGTGGTGCATGACTGAGTGACTTTCACTTTTGCTTTCTTTCTTTTACCAGAGTCAGTTGAAGATGAGGGCTGATTATCACTATATGTAGATGTAAGGTTGTTGTCTTCTTAGTGAGCATTAGGTCCTGATAGTCTCTCCTGATGTGATTCTGATATACTTTGCCCTATCCAGCCAGTCCATCCTAAAGGAGATCAGTCCTGGGTGTTCATTGAAAGGACTGATGCTCAAGCTGAAACTCCGATGCTTTGGCCACCTCATGCGAAGAGTTGACTCATTGGAAAAGACCCTGATGCTGGGAGGGCTTGGGGGCAGGAGGAGAAGGGGATGACAGAGGATGAGATGGCTGGATGGCATCACTGACTCCATGGACATGAGTTTGGGTGAACTTCAGGAGTTGGTGATGAACAGGGAGGCCTGGCGTGCTGCAGTTCATGGGGTTGCAAAGAGTCAGACACGACTGAGTGACTGAATTGAACTGATCCTCTCCTTTCCTTTCATTCATTATTTCCTCATTGATAGCCAACTCTGTTTGTTCATCCTACCAGCTCTTTCCGTTTGAACCACTTTCTCTCCAGCTCTCTTCTGTACTGTTTACCTTGTATCCGCTGTAGTTCTCACTTTAGATTGCACGGGAGTGACGAATGGAGTAGGCTTCTCTTTAAGGGAGAATCCAAGTCTTCAAACTTTATAACTGATCACTTCATCAACTTGAAAACAGTTTCTGTGCTTGAGGAAAAATAAAAGGCAACATTACCATGGTGTTTTTTTCCTTGGGTCTGTGATATTACATTTACAAAATGAAATAGTAGGTTATATGTATTCTTTTAAAAAACAAACAATAGGGAATTACATATCATTTCTCCCTGAAGTTTAGCTTCCCTGGTGGCTCAGAGGTTAAAGCGTCTGCCTGCAATGCAGGAGACCTGGGTTCGATCCGTGGGTCGGGAAGATCCCCTGGAGAAGGAGACAGCAACCCACTCCAGTATTCTTGCCTGGAGAATCCCATGGACAGAGGAGCCTGGTGGGCTTCAGTCCACGGGGTCGCAAAGAGTCAGACACGACTTCACACTCACACACACATATCATTTCTCCCTGAAATTTAATTAAGTAACATTAACTCTTAATAAGGGGAGATCCAGAGTCCTTCCAGAAATCCCTAGGATTAACTAAATGGGATTTCCTTTGTTTCTTTGATGTCAGATAGGGTTAGGCTTAGCTTTCAGGGTTATATAGTCATTTTCTTGCAACTTTAGGAATTCATAATCTTGCACATAGATATTGATGCTGAGACTTTTCAGGACACCAAGATAGTAAAATAAAATTATATAGTCAGTATATGAATTGGACAATATATTACTGCATTAAATATAGATAAACCATTTGTGGTGGGAAGTAGGAATAGGCTTGAGATGAATTATTAGGAGAAATTGTGACATCTGTCCATGTCTATTCTCTACAGGAATTTATTCCTCAAAGCCACTATTTCTCTTAATAACTATAAAGTTATTTCTCCTCAAGGATTCATCCTCCATGGGTGGGGCACAGTGGGTTTTCAGTTTCCTATCACTTTAGAGATGGTAATGTTTAAAGGGTAAAGATACTTAGAAGCAGGGATGACAGTAGGTACAATTTTAACTAGGTAAAATTTGCCTTATGATCAATCTCTTTCCAAGTCCTTCAGGAACTACTGTGTCTCTTCTAACTTTGGGGGAAGGAGTGGGTTAGGAGGAGGGAGGGAGGAATAAGAGCTTTGTTATTCCTTTCAGGGATATTTTTATGTGAATGAGGACAGTGTTTATTCTTGAATGATTACGGTAATTTAGATATCAAAAGGGATGATGATTGGGGTGGTGGTAGTGCTGGCAAAGGTGGAGAAAGCCCTTCCGGAGTATCTTAGATGATGGTGTAGACAATTAGTTACTTGCACACCTGATGGTCTGGTCAGGTATGGTTAAGAATTTCACCTAAGGAGGTAATTTGGAGTTAGGTTGGTCTGAAGGCAAAAATCTCCATTTCCATTTCCATTGTGCACTCTCTCTCTTTCTCTCCTGCTCTCTCTCTCTATCAAATTTTTGAGGCTGGGGGACTAGGAAGTGATATAATGCAGGGCTAAGTGTAAAATCTCAACTGCCTATTGTTTCCTTTTGATATGTATATAAATGTAATGGAAACAAAGCAAGATAAAACAAAAACATTTTGTTTTACCAATAACTGACATTTAATGAGACAGATGCCTTATATCCCTTTTCTAATTGACATCCCTAGAAAGTAGATTTTGTTTTTATTATGCTACCATCAAAGGATCAATATAATTTTGAAGGAAATACCAAAAAGCATATTAAGAGCTGCAATAATTTTGTGATGTGACAGAGACCATGTTGTTAGCTAATTTATAGAAACCGTCTAAGAAAAAGATATGATTTGAGGCTGAATTATCTCTTAAAATTGGGCAAAGGAAAGAAAGGGTATATGTTAATCTTATCATGCAGATAGGTTGCATATTATCTTTTGGAAAAGGAACTTTCTGAAAAAAATATAGGAAAAAATATAAAATAACTCTAACTTTTGTATTGAGGTATGTGGTAATGAAATTCTTACATGAAATCTGTATTTCCTCATGATCTAAGGCTGGAAGCTCTGCTGTGAAGTTACTTGAACGGGAAGTGGACATCCTAAAAAGTGTGAAACATGAACATATCATACATCTGGAACAAGTATTTGAGACACCTAAGGTAAAGCTGGGCTTCCTTGGTGGCTCAGAGGGTAAAGAATCTGTCTGGAATGTGGGAGACCTGGGTTCAATCCCTGGGTTGGGAAGATCTCCTGGAAAAGCAAATGGCAACCCATTGCAATATTCTTACCTGGAGAATTCCATGAACAGAGGAGCCTGGCAAAGCTTTATCAGGTGCTGCATTCTGAAAGTTGTTATTTTTACAAAATTAATATCATCCCCTTGAGAAGTAGTCTTTTTGGGACACAGTGGCTCATGTCTTTGGCATGACTCTGTCACAGCACTCGGTCAGTGGAGATTGATGAAAAGCATTCTGGAGGATGTTTTATTGTTGATTGTATACTTAGGTGTCTGATGATTAGATTGATGTCTTCAGTGATATTTCTGGTGGCATGTTGGGAAAAAAATGAAACAACTTCAGATATAACCCAGAGTGATCAGAGCTTCCTTAGAAGTGGCTTTCCTTTTTGCTATGGTCCTTGGCTCTGCATTAGAGTCCCTTGGATTAGTGTCATAATTCTGCAAGGTTAACTTCATAGTAGAGTTGGTATGATTGTTTGCCATTCTGCAAAAGTTGTTTATTGCCCATGAGCCTGGGTGTCTCTCTGCTAGGAGGTGGTGTGATATAGCGGTTAGGTGTGCTAGGTCAGATTGCATGTACAATTTAATACTGGATCTACCACTTATTAGTTGTGAGGCCATGGACAAATTACTCAACCTCTCTACTTAAGTTTCCTCATCTGTAAGATAGGTTTAATGATAGTTGTTTTTCAGTTGTTAAGTCGTGTCCAACTCTTTGAAACCCCATGGACTGCAGCATGCCAGGCTTGCCTCTCCTTCACTATTTCCTGGAGTTTGCTCAAACTCATGTCCATTGAGTCAGTGGTGCCATCCAACCATCTCATCTTGTGTTGCCCCTTCTCCTCCTGCCTTCAATCTTTCCCAGGATCGGGGCCTTTTTCAGTGAGTTGGCTCTTCACATCAGGTGGCCAAAGTAATGAAGCTTCAGCTTCAGCATCAGTCCTTCCAATGAATATTCAGGGTTAATAGTATTAACCACATTTAGTTGTGGAGGGATTAAGTGGGAAAATGAGTATAAAGCATATGTCTCATTGAATTATAGCTATTGTTCTTTGTTTCTTTTGCCAGTTTCTAAGGCAGTAGTAGTCAATTTGGGTTATGCATTGTGCTTGATTCATTAGGAGTGCTTGGTAACTGTTAGAGATGACAGTTACCTTTACAGGAGGCCATAAATGGCAATGATGCCAAAAGCCTTCCCTGGTTTTTTAATCTTAGAGTTGTGACTTACTTTATCCTCAGATCTTCTTAGAATAGTTTTGTCCTTAATCACTGGTTTTAACCAGTTTGATTGCGTTGTGCCTTAGTGTAGCTGTGTTCATGTTTCTTGGCTTGGGTTTCATGGAGGTTCTTGGATCTGTGAGTTTATGGTTTTCATAAAATTTAGGAACATTTTGGCCATTATTTTTTATGCCTCGAAGGACTTTCAAGTACACATGAGATTGTTTGATATTTTCCAGAGCTTACTGACTCTCTATTCATTTTTTTTCAATCTTTGTTCTTTCCTTATTGAATTTAGCAGAGTTTCTATTGTGATATCTTCAGATTCTATAACGTTTTTTTCTGTAACATCATATATGCTGTTTATACTTTCTAGTGGAAATTTGATTTGGATCATTTTTGTATCTTCCATGTTTCTACATAACATGCTCACTATTTCCTCCTTCTTCTTAAATATAGTTTTAATAACTTTTACTGCCTTTTTCTGTTAATTATATCATGTGTGCCATTTTTAGGTCCATTTTAAGTGATTGATTTCCCCTACTTAATTATGAGTTATATTTTCCTGCTTCTTTTTATGCCTGTTCATTTTTTATTGGATGCTGGCTAATCTTTTATATTCTTACAGCTATTCTTGAGCTTTATTCAAGACATAATTGAGTTATTTAGAAATAGTTTGATACTTTTGAAGCTTAATTTAAACTGTTTGGTGGCACCACAGAGCCTTTGGTCTGGGCTAATTTTTCCCTAAGTAATGAGGTAAGACCCTTTTGAGTACTCTGCCCAATGTCCCATGAATTATGAGATTTTCCACTCTGGCTAGTGGAAATAGGAACTCTTCCTGGCCTTGTGGAGACTTCAGTCATTGTGCCCTCTGATACTTTTGCATGGTACTTTCCCCAGCTTTGGGTAGATTCTTTTTTTTTTTTTTAATTTACTTTTTATTGAAAGATAATTGCTTTACAGAATTTTGTTGTTTTTTGTCAAACCTCAACATGAATCAGCCATAGGTATACATATATCCCCTCCCTTTGGAACCTCCCTCCCATCTCCCCATCCCACCTCTCTAGGTTGATACAGAGCCCCTGTTTGAGTTTCCTGAGCCATACAGCAAATTCCCGTTGGCTATCTATTTTACATATGGTGATGTCAGTTTCCATGATACTCTTTCCATGCATCTCATCCCTCTTCTCCCCGCTCCCCATGTCCATAAGTCTATTGGCTGTTTCTCCATTGCTGCCCTGTAAATAAATTCCTCAGTACCATTTTTCTAGATTCTGTATATGTGCATTAGAATATGATATTTATCTTTCTTTTTCTGACTCACTCCACTCTGTGTAATAGGTTCTGGGGTTCATCCACCTCATCAAAACTGACTCAAATGTGTTCCTTTTTATGGCCGAGTAATATTCCATGTGTGTATGTACCACAACTTCTTTATCCATTCATCTGTTGATGAACATCTAGGTTGTCTCCATGTCCTAGCTATTGTAAATAGTGCTGCAAAGAACAAGGGGATACATGTGTCTTTTTCAATTTTGTTTTCCTCAGGGTATATGCCTAGGACTGGGATTTCTGGGTCATATGGTGGTTTTATTTCTAGTTTTTTAAGGAATCTCCGTACTGTTTTGCATAGTGGATGTATCAATTTACATTCCCATCAACAGTACAAGAGCATTCCGTTTTCTCCACACCCTCTCCAGCATTTATTGTTAGTAGACTTTTTGATGATGGCCATTCTGACCAGTGTGAGGTTATATCTCATTGTAGTTTTGATTTGCATTTCTCTAATAATGAGTGATGGGAAGTAGATGGGGAAACAGTGTCAGACTATTTTTTTGGATGCCAAAATCACTGCAGATGGTGACTGCAGCCATGAAATTAAAAGATGCTTACTCCTTGGAGGGAAATTTATGACCAACCTGGATAGTGCATTGAAAAGCAGAGATATTACTTTGCCAACAAAGGTCCATCTAGTCAAAGCTATGGTTTTTCCAGTGGTCATGTATGGATGTGAGAATTGGACTGTGAAGAAAGCTGAGTGCCGAAGAATTGATGCTTTTGAACTGTGGTGTTGGAGAAGACTCTTGAGAGTCCCTTGGATTGCAAGGAGATCCAACCAATCCATTCTGAAGGAGATCAGCCCTGCGTGTTCTTTGGAAGGAATGATGCTAAAGCTGAAACTCCAGTACTTTGGCCACCTCATGCGAAGAGTTGACTCATTGGAAAAGACCCTGATGCTGGGAGGGCTTGGGGGCAGGAGGAGAAGGGGATGACAGAGGATGAGATGGCTGGATGGCATCACCGACTCCATGGACATGAGTTTGAGAGACCTCTGGGAGTTGGTGATGGACAGGGAGGCCTTGCATGCTGCGATTCATGGGGTTGCAAAGAGTCAGACACGACTGAGCGACTGAACTGAACTGAACTGAATAATGAGTGATGTTGAGCATCTTTTCATGTGTTTGTTAGCTATCTGTATGTTTTCTTTGGAGAAATGTCTGTTTAGGTCTTTTTCTCACATTTTGTTTGTTGTGTGTTTTTCTGGCATTGAGTTCTGCCTGTATATTTTGGAAATTAATCCTTTGTCAGTTGTTTCATTTGCTATTATTTTCTCCCATTCTGAGGGTTGTCTTTTTACCTTGCTTATAGTTTCCTTTGCTGTGCAAAAGCTTTTAAGTTTAATCAGATCCTGCTTATTTATTTTTATTTTTATTTCTGTTACTCTAGGAGGTCAGTCATAGAGGATCTTACTTTGATTTATGTCATTGAGTGTTCTGCCTATGTTTTCCTCTAAGAGTTTCATAGTTTCTGGTTTTACGTTTATGTCTTTAATCCATTTTGAGTTTATCTTTGTGTATGGTGTTAGAAAGTGTTCTAATTTCATTCTTTTACATGTAGCTGTCCAGTTTTCCCATCACCATTTATTGAAGAGGCTATCTGCTCCATTGTATATTCTTGCCTCTTTTGTCAAAAATAAGGTACCCATAGATGTATGGGTTTATTTCTGGGCTTTCTATCTTGTTCCATTGGTCTATATTTCTGTTTTTGTGCCAGTACCATACTGTCTTGATGATTGTAGCTGAAGTCAGGAAGGTTGATTCCTCCAATTCCATTCTTTCTCAAGACTGCTTTCACTATTTGGAGTCTTTTGTGTTTCCATATGAATTGTGAAATTTTTTGTTCTAGTTCTATGAAAAATGCCATTGGTAATTTGATAGGGATCACGTTGAATCTGTAGGATGCATTTGGTAGTATAGTCGTTTTCACAACATTGATTCTTCTAGCCAGGAACATGGAATATCTCTCCATCTGTTTATGTCATCTTTGATTTCTTTCATCAGTGTCTTATAATCTTCTGTGTGCAGTTCTTTTGTCTCCATAGGTAAGCTTATTCCTAGATATTTAATTCTTTTTGTTGCAATGGTACATGAAATTGATTCCTTAATTTCTCTTTCTGATTTTTCATTGTTACTTTATAGAAATGCAAGTGATTTCTATGTATTGATTTTGTATCCTGCAACTTTGCTAAATTCACTGATTAGCTCCAGTAATTTTCTGATACTATCTTTAGGGTTTTCCATGTACAGTATCATGTCATCTGCAAACAGTGAGAGCTTTACTTCTTTTCTGATCTGGATTACTTTTATTTCTTTTTCTTCTCTAATTGCTGTAGCTAGGACTTCCAGAACTGTGTTGAATAATAGTGGCAAAAGTGGACACCCTTGTCTTGTTCCTGATCTTAGGGGGAATGCTTTCAGTTTTTCACTGTTGAGAATAATGTTTGCCATAGGCTTATCATATATGGCCTTTACTAGGTTGAGGTAGGTTCCTTCTATACCCATTTTTTAGAAGAGTTTTAAACATAATGGGTGCTGCATTTTGTCCAAGGCTTTTTCTTCATCTATTGAGATTATCCTATGGTTTTTATCTTTTAATTTGTTAATATGGTGTATCATATTGATTGATTTGCATATATTGAAGAATCCTTGCATCCCTGGAATAAACCCAACTGGATCATGGTGTACGAGCTTTTTGATGTGTTGCTGAATTCTATTTGCTAAAATTTTGTTGAGGATTTTTGCATCTATGTTCCTCAGTGATATTTGCCAGCAGTTTTCTTTTTGTGTGTTGTCTTTGTCTGGTTTTGGTATCAGGGTGATGGTGGCCTCGTAGAATGAGTTTGGATGTGTTCCTTCCTCTGCAACTTTTTGAAAGAGTTTTAGAAGGATAGGCATTAGCTCTTCTCTGAATGTTTGCTAGAATTCTCATGTGAAGCCATCTGGTCCTGGGCTTTTGCTTTTTTGGGAGATTTTGATCACAGCTTCAATTTCAGTGCTTATAATTGAGTTGTTCATAATTTCTATTTCTTCCTGGTTCAGTCTTAGAGGATTGAACTTTTCTAAGAACCTGTCCATTTCTTCCAGGTTGTCCATTTTATTGCCATATAGTTGTTCATAATAGTCTCTTATAATCCTTTGTATTTCTGCATTGTCTGTTGTAACCTCTTCTTTTTTCATTTCTAATTTTGTTGATTTGATCTTCTCCCTTTTTTTCTTGATGAGTCTGGCTAAAGGTTTGTCAAATTTGTGTATCTTCACAAAGAACCAGCTTTTAGTTTCATTAATCTTTACTGTTGTTTCTTTCATTTCTTTTTCATTTGTTTCTGCTCGGATCTTTATGATTTCTTTCTTTCTACTAATTTTGGAGTATTTTGTGTGTTTGTTTTTTTCCACTTGTTTTAGGTGTAAAGTTAGGCTCTCTATTCGATGTTTTTCTTGTTTCTTGAGGTAGGACTGTATTGCTATAAACTTCCCTCTTAGGACTGCTTTTGCTGCATCCCATAGGTTTTGAGTTGTTGTGTTTTTATTGTTATTTGTTTCTAGAAATTTTTTTATTTCCCTTTTGATTTCTTCAGTAATCTGTTGGTTATTTAGAAATGTGTTCTTTAATCTCCATGTGTTTGTGTTTCCTACAGTTTTTTTTCTTGTAATTGATACCTAGTTTCAAAGTGTTGTGGTCAGAGAAGATGCTTGATATGATTTGAATTTTCTTAAATTTACTGAGGCTTGATTTGTGACCCACGATGTGGTCTATACTGGAGAATGTTCCATGTGCACTTGAGAAGAAGGTGTCTTCTTCTGCATTTGGATGGAATGTCAGTGAGATCCATCTCATCTAATGTATCATTTAAGACTTGTGTTTCCTGGGAAAACTGGTCAACCACTTGTAAAAGAATGAAACTAGAACACTTTCTAACACCATACACAAAAATAAACTCAAAATGGATTAAAGATCTAAGCATAAGACCAGAAGCTATAAAACTCCTCAAGGAAAACATAGGCAAAACACTGTCTGACATAAATCACAGCAGGATCCTCTATGACCCACCTCCCAGAGTAATGGAAATAGAAGTAAAAATGCACAAATGGGACCTAATTAAACTTAAAAGCTTTTGCACAATGAAGGAAACTATAAGCAAAGTGAAAAGACAGCATTCAGAATGGGAGAAAATAATAGCAAACGAAGCAACTGACAAAGAATTAATCTCAAAAATATACAAGGAAGTCCTGTAGCTCAATTCCAGTAAAATAAACGACCCAATCAACAAATGGGCCAAAGAACTAAACAGACATTTCTCCAAAGAAGACATACAGATGGCTAACAAACACATGAAAAGATGCTCAACATCACTCATTATCAGAGAAATGCAAATCAGCACCACAATGAGGTACCATCTCATCCCGGTCAGAATGGCTGTGATCCAAAAATCTACAAATAAATGCTGGAGAGGGTGTGGAGAAAAGGGAAGCCTCTTACGCTGTTGGTGGGAATGCCAACTAGTACAGCCACTATGGAGACCAGTGTGGAGATTCCTTAAAAAGCTTGAAATAGAACTGCCATATGAACCAGCAACCTCACTGCTGGGCATACACACTGAGGAAACCATAATTGAAAGAGACATGTGTACCCCAATGTTCATCGCAGCACTGTATATAATAGCCAGGACATGGAAGCAACCTAGATGTCCATCACAGACGAATGGATAAGAAAGGTGTGATACATATACACAATGGAATATTGCTCAGCCATTAAAAAGAACACATTTGAATCAGTTCTAATGAGGTGGATGAAACTGGAAGTAAGAGTAAAGTAAGTAAGAAAGAAAAACACCAATACAGTATGCTGCTGCTGCTACTGCTAAGTCGCTTCAGTCGTGTCCGACTCTGTGCGACCCCATAGACGGAAGCCCACCAGGCTCCCCCGTCCCTGGGATTCTCCAGGCAAGAACACTGGAGTGGGTTGCCATTTCCTTCTCCAATGCATGAAAGTGAAAAGTGAAAGGGAAGTTGCTCAGTCATGTCCGACTCTTAGCAACCCCATGCACTGCAGCCTACCCTGCTCCTCCGTCCATGGGATATTCTAGGCAAGAGTACTGGAGTGGGGTGCCATTCGCATATATATGGAATTTAGAAAGATGGTATCGATAACCCTATATGCAATGACAGCAAAAGAGACATAGATGTATAGAACAGTTTTTTGGACTCTGTGGGAGAAGGCGAGGGTGGGATGATCTGAGAGAATAGCATTGAAACATGTATATTATCTTATGTGAAACAGATCGCCAGTCCAGGTTTGATGCATGAGACAGGGTGCTCAGGGCTGGTGCACTGGGATGGGGAGGGAAGTGGGTGGGGGGTTCAGGATGGGGAACACATGTAAACCCATGGCTGATTCATGTCAGTGTATGGCAAAAACCACTACAATATTGTAATGTAATTAGCCTCCAATTAAAGTAAATAAATAATAAAAAGACTTGTGTTTCCTTATTAATTTTCTGTTTTGATGATCTGTCCATTGGTGTGAGTGGGGTGTTAAAGTCTCTTACTATTATTGTGTTACTGTCAATTTCTCCTTTTATGTCTGTTAATGTTAGTCTTATGTGTTGAGGTGCTCCTTCCTATGTTGGGTGCATAGATATTTATAATTGTTATATCTTCCTCTTGGATTGATCCCTTGATCATTATGTAGTGTCCTTCCTTATCTCTTGTAATCTTCTTTATTTTAAGGTCTATTTAGTCTGATATGAGAATTGCTAGTCCAGCTTTCTTTTGCGTCCCATTTGCATGAAATATATTTTTCCATCCTCACATTTTCAGTCTTTATGTGTCTTGAGGGCTAAAGTTGGTTTCTTGTAAACAGCATATATATGGTTCTTGTTTTTGTATCCATTCAGCCAGTCTGTGTCTTTTGGTTGGAGCATTTAATCCATTTACATTTAAAGTAGTTATTGATATATATGTTCCTATTACTATTTTCTTAATTGTTTGGGGGTGATTTTGTAGATCTTTTTTCTTTTGTATTTCTTGGCTATATAAGTCCATTTAATGTTTGCTGTAAAGCTGGTTTGGTGGTACTGAATTCTCTTAACTTTTGCTTGTCTGAAAAGCTTTTTATTTCTCCATCAATTTTGAATGAGATCCTTGCCGGGTATAGTAACCTTGAATGAATGAATGAATGAATGGATGAAGTTGCTCAGTTGTGTCTGACTCTTTGCGACACCATAGACTGTAGCCTACCAGGCTCCTCTGTCCATGGGATTTTCCAGGCAATAGTGCTGGAGTGGATTGCCATTTCCTTCTCCAGGGGATATTCCCAACCTAGGGCTCGAACCCAGGTCTCCCGCATTGTAGACAGAAGCTTTGCCGTCTGAGCCACCACAGTAACCTTGGATGTAGATTTTTCCCTTTCAGTACTTTAAATATATCCTGCCATTCCCTTCTGGCCTGCAGAGTTTCTGCTGAAAAGATCAGCTATTAAGCAAATGGGGTTTCCTTTGTATGTTACTTGTTGCTTTTCCCTTGCTGTTTTTAATATTGTTTCTTTGTGTTTAGTCTTTGTTAGTTTGATTAGTATGTGTCTTGGCATGTTTCTCCTTGCGTTTATCCTGTATGGGACTCTTTGTGCCTCTTGGACTTGATTGGCTATTTCCTTTTCCATGTTGGGGAAATTTTCAACTATAATCTCTTCAAAAATTTTCTCTTCTTCTTCTGGGACTCCCATAATTTGAATATTGCTGTATTTGGTATTGTCCCAGAGGTCTCTGAGACTATCCTCAGTTCTTTTCATTCTTTTTACTTTATTCTGCTCCTCAGAAGTTATTCCCACCATTTTATCTTCCAACTTACAGATTTGTTCTTCTGCTTCAGATATTCTGCTATTGATTCCTTCTCAGTTCAGTTCAGTCACTCAGTGGTGTCCGACTCTTTGCAACCCCATGAATCACAGCACACCAAACCTCCCTGTCCATCAACAACCCCCGGAGTTCAGTCAAACTCATGTCCATCGAGTTGGTGATGCCATTTGGCCATCTCATCCTCTGTCGTCCCCTTCTCCTCCTGCCCCAAATCCCTCCCAGCATCAGAGTCTTTTCCAATGAGTCAACTCTTTGCATGAGGTGGCCAAAGTCTTGGGAGTTTCAGCTTTAGCATCAGTCCTTCCAGTGAACACCCAGGACTGGTCTCCTTTCAGATGGACTGGTTGGATCTCCTTGGAGTCCAAGGGACTCTCAAGAGTCTTCTCCAAAACCACAGTTCAAAAGCATCAATTCTTCGGCGCTCAGCTTGCTTCACAGTCCAACTCTCACATCCATACATGACCACTGGAAAAACCATAGCCTTGACTAGACGGACCTTTGTTGGCAAAGTAATTACTCTGCTTTTCAGTGTGCTATCCAGGTTGGTCATAACTTTCCCTCCAAAGAGTAAGCGTCCTTTAATTTCATGGCTACAATCACCATCTGCAGTGATTTTGGAGCCCCAGAAAATAAAGTCTGACACTGTTTCCACTGTTTCCCCATCTATTTCCCATGAAGTGATGGGACCGGATGCCATGATCTTTGTTTTCTGAATGTTGATCTTTAAGCCAACTTTTTCACTCTCCACTTTCACTTTCATCAAGAGGCTCTTTAGTTCTTCTTCAGTTTTGTCATGAGGATGGTGTCATCTGCATATCTGAGGTTCTTGATATTTCTCCTGGCAATTTTGATTCCAGCTTGTGTTTCTTCCAGCCCAGCATTTCTCATGATGTACTCTGAATAGAAGTTCAATAAGCAGGGTGACAATATACAGCCTTGACGTACTCCTTTTCCTATTTGGAGTCAGTCTGTTCCATATCCAGTTCTAACTGTTCTAACTGACCTGCATATAGGTTTCTCAAGAGGCAGGTCAGGTGGTCTGGTATTCCCATCTCTTGAAGAATTTTCCACAGTTTATTGTGATCCACACAGTCAAAGGCTTTGGCATAGTCAATAAAGCAGAAATAGATGTCTTTCTGGAACTCTCTTGCTTTTTCCATGATTCACTGGATGCTGGCAATTTGATCTCTGGTTCCTCTGCCTTTTCTAAAACCAGCTTGAACATCAGGAAGTTCACAGTTCACATATTGCTGAAGCCTAACTTGGAGAATTTTGAGCATTACTTTACTAGCGTGTGAGATGAGTGCAATTGTGTGGTAGTTTGAGCATTCTTTGGCATTGCCTTTCTTTGGGATTGGAATGAAAACTGACCTTTTCCAGTCCTGTGGCCACTGCTGAGTTTTCCAAATTTGCTGGCATATAGAGTGCAGCACTTTCACAGCATCATCTTTCAGGATTTGAAATAACTCAACTGGAATTCCATCATCTCCACTAGCTTTGTTCATAGTGATGCTTTCTAAGGCCCACTTGACTTCACATTCCAGGATGTCTGGCTCTATGTGAGTGATCACACCATCGTGATTATCTTGGTTGTGAAGATCTTTTTGTACAGTTTTTGTGTGTATTCTTGCCACCTCTTCTTAATATCTTCTGCTTCTGTTAGGTCCATACCATTTCTGTCCTTTATTGAGCCCATCTTTGCATGAAATGTTCCATTGGTATCTCTAATTTTTTTGAAGAGATCTCTGTTCTTTCTCATTCTGTTGTTTTCCTCTATTTCTTTGCATTGATCGCTGAAGAAGGCTTTCTTATCTCTCCTTGCTATTCTTTGGAACTCTGCATTCAGATGCTTATATCTTTCCTTTTCTCCTTTGCTTTTTGCTTCTCTTCTTTTCACAGCTATTTGTAAGGCCTCCTCAGACACCCATATTGCTTTTTGCATTTTTTCCCATGGGAATGGGATTGATCCCTGTCTTCTGTATGATATCACGAACCTCTGTCCATAGTTCATCAGGCACTCTGTCTATCAGATATAGTCCCTTAAATCTATTTCTCACTTCCACTGTGTAATCATAATGGATTTGATTTAGGTCATACCTGAATGGTCTAGTGGTTTTCCCCACTTTCTTCAGTTTAAGTCTGAATTTGGCAATAAGGTGTTCATGATCTGAGCCACAGTCAGCTCCCGGTCTTGTTTTTGCTGACTGTATAGAGCTTCTCCATCTTTGGCTGCAAAGAATATAATCAATCTGATTTCAGTGTTGACCATCTGGTGATGTCCATGTATAGACTCTTCTCTTGAGTTGTTGGAAGAGGATATTTGCTATGACCAGTGCGTTCTCTTGGCAAAACTCTATTAGCCTTTGCCCTGCTTCATTCCGTACTCCATGGCCAAATTTGCCTGTTACTCCCCTAGAGTATTGTTAATTTCAGTAATTGGTTGTTTGTCTCTGCATGTTTATTCTTTAATTCTTCTAGATCTTTGTTAATTGATTCTTGCATTGTCTTCATTTTATTTTCAACATTTTTTAAAATCATATTTACTATCATTATTCTGAATTCTTTTTCAGGTAGGTTGCCTCTTTCCTCTTCATTTATTTGGACTTCTGTGTTTCTAGTTTGTTCCTTTATTTGGGTAGTATTTCTCTGTGTGTGTGTTAGTCACTCAGTCGTGTCTGACTCTTTGCAACCCAATGAACTATAGCCTGCGAGGCCTCTCTGACCATGGAATTCTCCAGGCAAGAATACTGGAGTGGATTGCCATTCACTTCTCCAGAGGATCTTCCTGACCCAGGAATCGAACAATGTTCTCCTGCATTGCAGGCAGATTCCTTACTGTTTGAGCTACAGGAAAGTCCTTAGTATTTCTCTTCCTTTTCATTATTTTTTTTTAACTTATTGTGTTTGAGGTCTCCTTTTCCCAGGCTTCAAGGTTGAATTCTTTCTTCCTTTTCATTTCTGCCCTCCTAAGGGGCTTCCCTTGTAGCTCAGTTGGTAAAGAATCTCCCTGCAGTGCAGGAGACCTGGGTTCGATCCCTTGGTTGGGAAGATCCCCTGGAGAAGGAAATGGCAACCCACTCCAGTATCCTTGCCTGGAAAATCTCATGTACAGAGAAGCCTAGTGGGCTGTAGTCCATGGGGTCACAAAGAGTCGGGCACGACTGAGTAACTAACATGAACACTTAAGGTTGGTCCAGTGGTTTGTGTAAGCTTCCTATAGGATCAGATTTGTGCTAGGTTTTTGTTTGTTTTTCCTCTAATGGGCAAGGCTGAGTGAGGTGGTAACCCTGTCTGCTGATGATTGGGTTTGTATTTTTGTTTTGTTTGTTGTTTAGATGAGATGTCCCACACAGGGTGCTACTGGTGGTTGGGTGATGCCAGGTCTTGTATTCCAGTGGTTTCCTTTGTGTGAGTTCTCACTATTTGATACCCCCTAGTAGGGTTAGTTCTCTGGTAGTGTAGGGTCTTGAAGTCAGTGCTCCCACTCCAAAGGCTCAGGTCTTGACCTCTGGTCAGGAGCGAAGGTTTCACACATGGTTTGTTATGGCATTAAGTGAGATTAAAACAAATACCCCAAAAATGAGAAACCAAAGATGAACCTCAGACAAATGGCAGTTACAAATTCAGGCAAATAATAATTAAAATAATGAAATATACACATAGACATATATACCCATGAACAAAGTGAAAACAGTCCACAAAAATAAAATACAATAGATTGACCCGGTGAACAAAGGAAACCAAAAATTATATTTACCAGTTAAGAACAAAGCTAACTAAAGCACAAACAGGAAAACAAAACTAAAGCAAGGTGCCAAGTGGAGAATAAAGCAATGAAAACAAAACTAACAAATATATTAAGAGGAAAAGAAAGAAAGAATAGATATGCAAAGTTAAATAGAGGTAGATGAAGAAGATTTATATACATTAAAGATTAACTGCAAGGAGAAAGGAACAGTAGGAAAGGCAAACAAAGGAATAAATGTAGAAAAAATATAATAGGTTTTAAAAAATTGAAAGTTAAAATTATAAAAAAGAGAAAAGAAAAAAAAAACAGAAGAAGAAAAAAGGAAAACCCCACAGAACTGCAAAAGCCCGACAGAGGTGCAGAGGTTTATAACAACAATAAAAAGTGTGACTGAATATACACAAATACATATACACCCATAAGCAAAATCAAAACAGTCTAACAAAAGTAAAGTGTAATAGATTGACCTGGCAAACAGGGAACCAAAAATTATGTCTACCTGAACAAAACTAACTAAAGCACAAAATGGAAAACAAAATGAAAGCAAGGTGCCAACTGGGGAATAAAGTAATGAAAATAAAACTAACAACTATGTTGAGAGGAAAGGAAAGAAAGAAAAGAAAGAATAGATATGCAAAGTTAAATAGAGGTAGATAAAGAAGATTTATATATATTAAAGATTAACTGCAGGGGGGAAAGAACAGTAGGAAAAACAAAGGAATAAACGTAGAAAAAATAATAATAGGTTTAAAAAATTAAAAGAAGAGAAAAGGAAAGAAAAGTAAAACTCCCCAGAACTGCAAAAGCCCAATGTAGAGGCAGAGGTTTATAACAAGAAAAAAATGTGACTGAGAAAAAAAGAATAAAAAGAAAAAGCTCAAAAGCTTAATTAGATTTCATAGTGCCAATAAAATTGACAACTACAACAGAGGAGGGGGAAAAAAATCCAAAAGAATCTACAGAACAAGTCAAAACATATAATAAGTGTTTTCCTTGAGTCACTGCTGTTAGATTCCTTTCCCTCGCTGGGAATCACAGTCCACCTCACCTCCCTAGGATGCCCTCTAACACTGCTGATCTCTGGACCTGCTGTGGGGGCAGCTCAGATTCTAATCAAGTTCTACCCCTATGTGTTCTTGCCTCCAATGTCAACAGCTATCAGAACTAGTGTGTTTTCTCTTGTGGGAGCTCTCAATGACCTTTTGTATATTCCATAGAGACAGTCTGTCTAGTTGATCATGTGGATTTAATCTGTAGCTTGTACAGCTGGTAGGAGGGTTTTGGGTCTTCTTTCTTAGTCACACTGCCCCTGTGTTTCAATTGTGGTTTATTTCCACCACTGCATATGGGCCATCCACTGGGGGTTTGCTCCTGAGGCTGCCCTGGAGGACTTGGGTTTGCCCCTATGAGGGCCAGGTGTGATGGTGCAGCTCCCTGCAGAATCGCAGGGATTCTGGCAGTACCAGGTACTCAGAGGAGTTGGCAGCTAGGGCAGCAGGAAATATAGTGCTCTAGAAGGTTATGGCAACCAGTATTGACCAATAGCTCCAGTATTCTTGCCTGGAGAACCCCCCTTCCTGACAGAGAAGCCTGGCAGGCCACAGTCTACAGGGTCACAAAAAGTTGGACACTACCGAAGTGACCCTGCACGCATAGGTGCAAGACCTTTTTTGCCTGTGGCAGCTCTGCCCCGGTGAAAGCTGAGCGTGAAGGTGACACAACTGCTTGGCTTGGGGGACCCTGGAGGCGCCAAGTGTGCAGGTGCACAGACTGCCTCCGCTGCAGGAGTTACAGCCCCATCAGAATCTTTTTTTGTGCCTCTTGTGGCTGGTGATCAGAAGTCCTCTTTGGCCAGTCTTTCTCTGTAGCTCCACCGGTTCAGGCACTTAGAGGGCTTCCTTGCCTAGGGTCCTTCTCTGTTGTTCACGCATCAGGCACATAGAGGGGCCCTCCTGGTTGGGGTCCTACTCTGTAGATCAGCATGTCAGGCACTTAAAGGGGCATCCTGGGTGGGGTCCTACTCTGTAGTTCAGTGCCTCAGGCCTTTGCTGGGCCAGCCCCTCTGTTGTTCAGCTGCCAATGCTGGCATGTAGGGGAAGAGAGGCTAAGGTGATGGCTCCAGCCCCTATGCATGACTCAGCAGTATCTCCTTGCTTCCCTGGCTGCCCAGCTTTCCTCTGCAGGCATTTCCCAGCACAACCTCCTCCCTCACATCCGCAGTCAATAGCAGCGCTCGCCCAGGGATTGCTCCACAATTCTTAAGCTCCATCTCCCAGCTGGTGCGCCTTCCAGGGGGTCTGCATCCCTGTCCAGGGCATGTATGGTTGCAGCAAGAGCTGTCTGATTCTCATTCCATTTGGGCTGCCACAGATCAGCTGTTTCACTCTCAGCCTTAAATATTTCTCCTCTGACTCAGACAGTTGCCCCTATGTGGGGATCGGACCCCTGCTTCAGTTCCCCCACCTGCCAAAGGCAGGTCCAGTCCTACTAACACTCCTGTTTTTCCCCTTGGTTCCTTCATTCTACCAAGTTTTACGTGGGTCTATATATTATTTTCCACTGGTCAGGTACTCCTGTCCAATCTCAGCTGGTGTTCTGCGTGCACTTCTGTGTCTGAAGGCGTATTCCTGATGTATCTGTGGAGAGAGATGTACTCCACGTCCACCTGCTCCTCCACCATCTTGTTTTCTTCTGGGTAGATTCTTGATACATATGTGCTAGTTAGTACTTTGCTGAAGAGTTGAGGGTGGGATCGGCAGCCACCTACAAATCTATAGCACTTTCTTTGTGTATAGCCTTACCCTCTTTGGCAGTCTCGCCTGTGGAGTTTAGTTGTCTTGGCCTTCCTGGACTCTCAGCACCATCTCCTCCATTCATGTAGACTGTTGAGCTCTGCTTGGGTGTTCTTTCCCTTCTCTATAGCTTGGAATCTCTAGACAGTAAGCTAGGATAATCGTGGGGCTTGTCTCATAGGTTTCTCCTCTGTCAGGGATCACTGCCTTGTGCTGCCTGATGACTAATGTCTGAAAATTGTTACTTCATGTATTTTATCCATTTTTTAGGTTGTTTCAGGAGGGAGGACAAGTCTGGTCTGTTCCTTCATTTTGGAACATAAGTGGGAGTCCAAATCTAGAATAATTTGAATGCGAAGGAAACCATCATCTGTGATTGTATTTTTTACCTATTGTTTGCCTTTGATTCACAAAGGTCAGATCTGTCTCCCCATCTTCCCAGCTCACACAAATGTCTAGACGTCCAGTTGAAGCCATCTTAAAGATTACAGGGAATTGTTAACTGACTGGTTAGGCTAAGGTAGTAATACTGATCATCCATTGACTATGTAGGGTTTCTTGTGAGTCCACATATTCTCCAGGCCTACACAATTATTTTTTAATAATTACAGAAAGACTTCTGAAAAACCTTCATTGATAATAACTTTTATCAGCTTACATGTTTTAAATTGATCAATATGTATTGTAAGCACTGCTAATGTAACTTTGCCTTCCAAATAATTCACTTACCATTTCATTTCATGATCTCTGCCATGTTGTCAGTGGAAAAACTATGGCCTAGTTCAAAAGCTTATTTTTGCATTAGGCTTTACAGAATTCTGTAGTTACTTTTGAAATTCTAAAGCATCCTAAGGTTTAGTGAGTCAGAATTTTGACTATAGGAAGAAAGGTTGTTAGCCTTCTCTTGCTTTGCTGCTTGCTGACTGAACACAGAAGTTGCATCAGGAGCGGTAATAGAATAGGATCAGGTCCCAGAATCTTACAAACAACAATGAAAATGTAGTGGCACAGGACAAAATGGAGACATGGAGGCTGTTCTGTGTCAGAATAGCAATAGGTATGAAAAAGGCATGCATTTTAGTTGACTGGGAATCATTCTGACTCAATAGATGACCTGACTATTGGAATACTTAAAGTGAGTATAAGAAACATCCACAGATACAGCAAGTATGGAATAGGCATTTCATTTGTGGCTTTTACCACTTATACCCCGTTAGTCACTAAGTTCCACTATTTCTCCCTCTGCATATTTTCACATCATTTTCTTCTTTTCTTCATTCTGCTCCTCACATCTACCCTTTTATGAACAGAGGTCAGTATACACAGCATGTGAGCCAGTCTGGAGTGCAGCCTGTTTTTTTTATGGCCTGTAAGTTAGGTTTTTTACATTTTTAAATGGTTGGAAAGAAAGGTTAAAATAGTAATATTTCATGGCATGTGAAAATTATATGAAACTAAGTTCCAAAGTCCATAAATAAAGTTTTATTGTATTGTTTATGGGTGCTTTTATGCTGTGACAGCAGAGCTGAGTGGTTACAGAAGAGGTTGTATGGCCTGTGAAACCAAAAATACTTACTATCTGTATCTGGCTTTCACAGAAAAGAAGTTTGTTGACTTCTGCTCTGCATTGCTATTGGAGTGGAGTGTTTGTTTAGAAATGCAGACTTGATGATAGCACATACACTTCCTCCACTCCAGACATAAGTTCAAAAATCTTCCCTGGTGGGACTTCCCTGGTGGTCCAGTGGTTAAGACACTGAGCTCCCACTATGGGGGGTATAGGTCCGATCCCTGGTTGGAGATCACAGAGTGGGTAAAAATTAAAAAAAATATCTTCAGTGGCTACCTATTGCATATGGGGGGAAAAAATCCAAGCTCCTTTGTGTGACATCCAGGACTCCACAGCCTGGCACCAACCTGTTCTTTCTGGCCTCCCTCCTCACCATTCCAGTCTTCTCTGACTTACCAAAATGCTATTAACACTGAGATATGTATTATTCTTTAACTGCCAGTGTTATTTCCAGCTTTGGAGTCTGCAAATGCTGTGTGCTATGCCTGTCCTTGCCCATCTTTTCTACCCATAAATCCCTGTTCAGTCATCCAGACCTGCCTGAAATGGCACCTCTTCACAGTGAGTATTCTTTTAGGCTCGCCCCCTCTCTGTAACCTCATCACATTTTGGACAGTCCTCTTCTGTTAGCGCTTATCACATGACATTGTGATTATAACCATACTCTGAGCTCCTTGGAGGTAAAGAGTATGTTTTATGCTCGCTTTTTCCTCTAGTAGAGCTTCCCTGGTGGCCTCTGCAATGTAGGAGACCTGGGTTCGATCCCTGGGTCAAGAAGATCCCCTGGGGAAGGGAATGGCTACCCACTTCAGTATTCCTGCCTGGAGAATTTCATGGACAGAGTAGCCTGACGGGCTACAGTCCATGGGTTTGGAAAGAGTCGGACATGACTGAGTGACTAATACTTCCACTTTTTTCCCCTCTAGTATCCTACAAAGTACCTTGTACATGACAGATAGCAACTATGTTAAATGAATAGACTGATTAAGATTATAATGATATTTCTATTCTCTGTATACAATATATAACATTTAAACATACCCAACTAAATAATTTGTGCTCTCTCTCTTTATATTTATATCAGAAAATGTATCTTGTGATGGAGCTTTGTGAGGATGGAGAACTCAAAGAAATTCTGGATAGGAAAGGTCATTTCTCAGAGAATGAGACAAGGTGGATCATTCAAAGTCTCGCCTCAGCTATAGCCTATCTTCACAATAACGGTAAGAAGAGGATCACCCAGCTTATTGACGCCATGAAGGCAGATAGCACTTTTGTTTAAGGCTGATTGTATTCAGGATTCATAGTCACAGAAGTAATGCCTACTGATACAGAAAATTTGATTTTAAAAATTAAATTTTTTCCTTTGTAACTTTATTGATATATTTTAATTAGAAACAAGACAGGTATGCAATTACGTTGTCCATGGATAAGAAAAATTATGAACATTTCTATTCAACAACTTGAAAAGAAGCTAATATTATTAAATCCAAAATAGAAAATCAATAGAAGTGAAATTTCTAAAAACTCAGATATTAATAATAATGTTAAAAATCTGCATATACTAGGCATTTAAAAAATTTTTAGACTTAATTATTAGAGCAGTTTTAGGTTCACAGCAAAACTGAGAAGTTACAGAGATTCCCAAATACCTCTATCCATGCATGCAAATACTTCCCCATTATTAGCATCCCCTATCAGAGTGGTTACACTTGTTACAGTTGACGAACTTGCACTGACACATCGTTATCACCCAAGGTCCATAGTTTACATTAGTGTTCGCTCTTGGTATTGTACATTCTATGGGTTTTGACAAATGTATGATCCACCAGTAGAGTACCATATGGGAGTCGTTTCACTACTTTAATATCCACATTTAAATATTTTTCTAATTCTTCTAATTGCTTTACTATTTTTTGGTATTATTGCTACTGTTTTTCCTCATGCTCCTGCTTTTTTTTTCCCCTTCAGTGTTAGTTTGGCTTACATGTGACCTTAGAAGCTTCTCATTTTATCAGTTCGGTTCAGTTCAATTGCTCAGTCATGTCTGACTCTTTGTGACCCCATGGACTGCAGCACACCAGGCTTCCCTGTCCATCACCAACTCCCGGAGGTTACTCAAACTCACGTCCATTGCATCTGTGATGCTGTCCAACCATCTCATCCTCTGTCATCCCCTTTTCCTCCTGCCCTCAATCTTTCCCAGCTTCAGGGTCTTTTCCAATGAGTAGGTTCATTGCATCAGGTGGCCAAAGTATTGGAGTTTCCGCTTCAGCATCAGTCCTTCCAATGAACACCCAAGGCTGATCTCCTTTAGGATTAACTGGTTGGATCTCTTTGCAGTCCAAGGGTCTGAAGTCTCAAGAGTCTTCTCCAACACCACAGTTCAAAAGAGATGAGAAAAACTGTTCCAGAGAGGTCAGGGGACATGGTTAGGTGTGCAGAGCTGGTGCTGGAACCGAGGGGCTCATTCAACAGATGTTCCCTAAGCACCTACAGCATTGAGATTGGTCTTAGAGTTTACAGAGGTTCAAACACAAGGCACCTGCCTCTCAGGGAAATTGGTGAGAAATGGCGTATGCAAACAAATTGATGATTTGTTTTCGAATGGAGTACAGAAAACAATCTGATGATTTTTTGAGAGCAATATAGAGAGCATGGAGCATAGGTGTACTAAGTGCCTCATTTGATTTGGAAAGTCAAGCAAGAATTCACAGAGGAAGCAAAACTTGAGCTGAGGAATACAAACTCAAGTGAAAAAGGAAGGGCTTTCCAGGCAGAGAGTGAGGATTTTTGCAAGAGCAGAAAACCAGAGACTTGATATTTTGCTAATTTCAGTTCTCCCACATTAAGCTTATAAAGTCAGTATATTTCAAACTAAATCTTAACAGGATTTATCATGGAACTTGATAAAATTATTTTGAGAGGGATGAGAATAGTAAAGAAAACAATGAAAAAGAACAGTGGAGGCAGCAGAGAGACTTGCCCTGCCAAGTGTCAAACCACATTATGAAGATATATTAGTTAAAGTTTTGTGGTGTTTATGTAAGAAGAGATAAGGAGAACAGTAGAAATTCCAAACACAGGTTGAGTGTGGAAGGGAACTGTAAACAACTAGGAATAGTAGACAGTCCAGGGCTCATCCAGGCTCCTTTCTCCAGAAATTATACCTATAGATTTTTAAGTTTAGGGAAATGATTACAATGGACATGGACTGGATCAGTTATTTGCAAAGGAAATATTTGGTACATGAGAGTATTTGCATGTACATAAAAGTCCTGCCTGAGTCCTGACATGTTCAACTGGAGATTTTGTCTCTCAAGGGTTTTTGTTTTTAACTTTAATGTATAAAGAGTAGAAAAGTGGGACTGATAGTGCAGAAAATATATTGAAATAAGTATAGCTTGTATACATGTAGCCAAGTTGCAGTATGTTAAATGTTTACGCTGACAGTAACATATGAATAGAAGTAAAGAGGTAATCCTCTCTTTGAAGAGTGAAGGGCATGGGAAAGCTTCCTCCTACAGGAAGTAGCTAACCTTGGACATGATCCTCTTTCACACTCACCAGGCCATTCATGATGAAGAGTGGCCAGTCGGAGCAGCAGGGGGCTGGGGAGAGGTCAGGGAGTCAAAGAAAGTGGCTCCTTAAGGTTAGAAACGTGGAGAAAAGGAATATGAATATAAGGGAATGAAACAGGGGAGAATTATACCTGGCCTGCCTCAGATTTTTTTCAACAGTTCAGTTCAGTTCAGTCGCTCAGTCGTGTCTGACTCTTTGCGACCCCATGAACCACAGTACACCAGGCCTCCCTGTCCATCACCAACTCCTGGAGTCTACCCAAACTCATGCCCATTGTGTCGGTGATACCATCCAACCATCTCATCCTCTGTCATCCCCTTCTCTTTGCCCTCAATCTTTCCCAGCATCTTTTCAAATGAGTCACCTTTCCGCATCAGGTGGCCAATTCAGCTTCAACATCAGTCCCTCCAATGAACACCCAGGACTGATCTCCTTTTTCAACATCAGTGGATGTTAACTGGTCAAGTTCTATTTGTGTCCACTCTAATTATTTTTTCATTATCCATTTCATTTGATTTGTTGTTTATTTTCTTGGTAGATATAGTACATAGAGATCTGAAACTGGAGAACATAATGGTTAAAAGCAGCTTTATTGATGCTAACAATGAAATGAACTTAAACATAAAGGTAAGATATTAGAAATGGTGGTAAATGTTTGCCTATAAATAGTTTGATATCAAAGTGGCAACGTACATCCTCTTTTTAAGATACATTTCAGAAGCTTTTTAACAGCCAAAAATAAGCAGCCTGTGCTAAAAAAATTAAAATTTCACAAAAGAGGTTGTGACTGACAAGAATAATTTTACAAGTTAAGTAGTGCTGCTGAATTTTTTTAAAGTAGATATTCATTTGGATAGTTCTGAATCATTAGTTAATAGCAAACAAACAGATGCTCTGATTTCTAATTAATTTCAAAATTATGCCTGGTAGTTTGATGTAAATGTGTTACAGATTCAGAGAAAAAGTACACCTTGGCTGTGCCTTTGATACTGAATTAATGCTAAAGTCTGTATTTCTCATTTAAAAATTTCTTGGGTATTAATATTTATGTCCTAAGCACAGTTAGTATGCCAAGTATTTATTCTTGAAGACTTTATTCAAATTAAATGTTCTTTAATGTCAAATAAATGATCAGATACATTATTTATTACTTAGCATTTTAAAAGTGGTTGCTTTCAAAATATATGAATGTATTAATTTGGGAATAAAATGTTGTCTTTGAATAACTTGCTCTGTTGCATTTATAACATAAATAGGATTAACAGTATTGTTGTTATAGTCAAATAAATATTTTTGGATGTTTCCATTATAAGCTCTATGAGTGCAGGAATTCTGTGTGTGTCTTATTCACTGTTGGTACCTGGAATAATGCCTGAAATATAGTATGTGCTCAATTAATATTTGGTGCATGAAGGAATAAATGCCCTTCAAAGAACTGAATTGGGTCATGAGAACTTTTATATATTTGATACCTGTATACATTTTCTGTGGAGAAAGATAATGTATCATGATGCTCCAAGTAGGGTCATCATGAACACTCCTGGAGAAATTTATTAATCTCTTTAGAGAAATAGTGATATCACGTTGTTGATAGGAATATTTTCTTACTCCATAAGGTACTGAAAACTTTACATTCAGTGTCTGTGGACCACAATCTTATCTTTGATTGTGTGATCAGTAAATGTGCCTGTTTTTTCTGCTTTCAGCCCAAGGCTGTTCCAACTTGGGAGACAATACCAAGGGCACACACTGAATATTTAATAACCAAATGTTTAACGACCAAGATTTAGACCTGAGCAGAAAGCCTGCAGTTGTAGCAGTAGGCCTCCCGTGTATTTGTAGTTATAGTGTGTATTTTTTTTTCCTGTTAATTTGCTTCTCGTAGTTTTTAATAGTGTAATAATTTTTAAATTAGTATACTCTAGAAACACAGAGGAAATAACAGTAAAGAAAAGATAGCATTGACTAGAGAAAATATTTTATAAATAATTATAAAAAAGGAGGAGTTTCTGTGAGTGCTGACAAGAATAATGATTTGCATTTATAACAGTCCTTTAAACTGAAACATAGCTTGAGCATCAGAAAAATAGATAATAAACTTACCAAGGCCAGAATGTATTTTACAATGAAATAACTTTATAAAGATAAATTTTTACTTAAAAAAATGTTAAATGCCTTCTTGGAAGAGTAACTCCCTATGTTAAACTGGTGAATTTAAATTAGAAGGAGTGAGTAATCAACATTATGGGTGTTTTTTCAAAATTTGAAAAACCAAGTTTCTCTTGACCAGGTTTCTTTTTCACAAGGAGGGGCGGGTGGGAAGGGGAAGCAAGGTCCTTATTAGTAATGCAAGGAAAGCCCCTCTGTCCTCAAGAATTCCTGAATTAAATGCAATACAGTGTAGTGAAAATCCTGTAGGCAGAATGTGTGAACTTTGGATCTGGAAAACTGGTGACTCTATGTGAATTTCTTCTTGCAGGTGACTGATTTTGGCCTAGCAGTGAAGAAGCACGGAAGGAGTGAGGTCATGCTGCAAGCCACATGTGGGACACCCATCTATATGGGTAAGTTAGGAGGCTTTAAATGATTTTTTTTTTCCTATAGAAAAAAGTAGAACAACTTGTGTGGATTAAAATTTGAGCAGTTTGATTTTGCATCATGACTTAATGGCCCTGATCAATCTACCTTTTCTTTTCTTGAAAGTGAAAGTATTTTAGTTGTTGTCACAAATTTCATAGTTCTTATCTTTGGAGATTATAGTGTTCATCATTTCTCTGGGCTCTTCTTATAACTGTTTATGTCTCTTAGGTAATCATACACCCAAACCTAATTATCATTTTGTTAATTTTTGCTAAAATAATGCATGTGTTTTGCTTCTTTCCATTTTTTATCCAATTTCATTGCCATCCAGTAGTTTTTCATAGAGTCCTGATTAAATATATTTCATAAACCAACAGTTTCTCATTTTTGTAAATGTGATTTTTAACAGCATTCTTGAAGTATAATTTAGATACCAAAAAAATGTACCATTCAGTGATTTTTCATACATTCACAGAATTTTACAGCACCACCACAATCCAATTTAAGCAATTCTACCCCTAGCAGTTGCCTCATGCCCGTTTGCTCTCAATCTCATTCCCATCCCAATCCCAGGTAACCACTGATCTTTGTCTCTCTAGGTTTTCTGTTTCTGGATATTTCATATAAATGGAATCATATAACATCTAGGCTTATACACCTGGTTGTTTTTCACTTAGCATGATGTTTTGAGGTACATCCCTGTTGCAACACATATGTGTAGTCTGTTCTGTTCTAATAGTAAACAGTTGTCCATTGTATAGACATGCAACACTTTGTTTATCTATTTATTAGTTGATGCACATGTAGATTGTTTCCAGTTTGGAGCTATTATGAATAATCCTGCTTATGGACATTCATGTTCAAGTTTTTATGTGGGCATATGGTTTCATTTTCCCTGGGTAGCTACAAAGAAGTGAAATTGCTGAATCATATATTATTTATGTTTATGCTTTTTAAGAAACTACCAAACAATTTCCAAAGTACTATAAGATTTTACCTTCCCACTAGCAATGTATGAGAGTTCCAGTTTCTTCACATCCTTTCTAACACTTTATATTACTTATCTTTGTAATTATAGCCATTGTGATGGGTAGGAAGTAGTATCTCATTGTGATTTTTAATTTTCATTACCTTAATGACCAATGATGTTGAACATCTTTTCATGTACTTGTTAGTTATTCATGTATCTTACAATAGACATAGATGAAATGTCTATTCAAATTTGTATCTATTGAGACAACCATATACTTTTTAAATTTATTAAATAAATAATTGCATTAATAGAAATGTTGAACTATCCTTGTACTTTTGGATTAAACCTCACTTGGTTTGATATATTGCTATATTCAGTTTGATCATAACAGTATGGATCACAACAAACTGTGGAAAATTCTTAAAGAGATGGGAATACCAGACTGCCTTACCTGCCTCCTGAGAAATCTGTATGCAGGTCAAGGAGCAATAGTTAGAACTGGACATGAAACAACAGACTGGTTCAAAATAAGGAAAGGAGTATATCAACACTGTATATTGTCATCTTGCTTATTTAACTTAAATGCGGAGTGCCTCATATGAAATGCCAGGCTGGATGAAGCTCAAGCTGGAATTAAGATTGCTGGGAGAAATATCAATAACCTCAGATATTCAGATGCGCCACCCTTATGGCAGAAGGTGAAGAGGAACTGAAGAGCCTCTTGATGAAAGTGAAAGCGGAGAGTGAAAAACCTGGTTTAAAACTCAACATTCAAAAAACTAAGATCATGGCATCTGGTCCCATCACTTCGTGGCAAATAGATGGGGAAGCAATAGAAATTGTGACTGACTTTTTTTTCTTGAGTTCCAAAATTAGTGCAGATGTGACTAAAGCCATGATATTAAAAGACACTTGCTCCTTGGGAGAAAAGCTATGACAAACCTAGTCAGCATATTAAAAAACAGAGACATTACTTTACCTACAGAGGTCTGTCTAGTCAAAGCTATGGTTTTTCCAGTAGTCATATATGGATATGAGAGCTGGACCATAAAGAAAGCTGAGCGCCGAAGAATCGATGCTTTAGAACTGTGGTGTTGGAGACTCTTGAGAGTCCCTTGGACTTCAAGGAGATCCAACCAGTCCATCCTAAAGGAAATCAATCCTGAATATTCACTGGCAGGACTGATGCTTAAGCTGAAGCTCCATACTTTGGCCACCTGATACGAAGAGGCAACTCATTGGCAAAGATCCTGATGCTGAGAAATCTTGAGGGCAGAAGAGGAAGGAAGTGACAGAGGATGAGATGGTTGGATGGTGTCATCAACTCAGTGGACATGAGTTTGAACAAATTCTGGGAGATAGTGAAGGACAGGGAAACCTGGTGTGCTGCAGTCCTTGGGGTTGCACAGAGTTGGACACGACTAAGCAACTGAACAACAGCAAATAATTCAGTTTGTTACCACTTTAGTTCAGAACTTTGAGTGTAGCTTTCTTTCCTGCTGCCCTTATGTTTTTTGATGTTAGGATTATACTATCCTCATTTTAAAAGTAAAATATTTTCATTTTTTGTATATTCATGAACCATTTAAGTAATAGAAATTACCTACTCATTAATTATTTGATGAGATTTCCCATTAAAAATTTTTGGTCCTGGTACCTTGTGGGGATAAAATTTCTATTATTTTCTTTTTTTAAGTTTCTGTTTATTTATTTATTTTGGCTGTGCTGGTTCTTTGTTGTTGCGCGCGAACTTTCTCTGGTTGTGGCAAGCAGGAGTTACTCTTTGTTGTAGTGTATGGGCTTCTCTTGTTGCAGAACATGGGCTCCAGGCACTCAGCTTGTGAGCTGAGTTGCTTCACGGCATATGGGATCTTCCCAGACCAAGAATCAAACTTGCGTCTACTGCATTGGTAGGTGACTTTCTAACCACTAGACCATCAGGGAAGTCCCTATTATTTTTAATTTATATTAGGTTATTTAAGTTTTTCACATCTTGAATCATTCTGATAATTTATATTTTTCAGAAAATTGTTCATTACATTGCGATTTTCAATTTTATTGGTATAAAGATGCATATTACATTCACTTGTAATTCTTAGATCTGTGGTTTTAGCTCCATATTGATTCTTAATATTTATTTAGAAGGCAATATAATTTAATATTAGCAGTATGGCCTCTGACATCACTGGCTAACTTGGGACTGTAGCTCTGCCACTTGCTTTCTGGTTAGCCCTGTACAAACAACTTTGTCATGGTTTCTACTTTTGTATAATAGGGATTATGCCACCCTTCTATTAAAAAAAAATGTAAAACTCTCACTGTTTGTAGATGACATGATCCTCTACATAGAAAACCCTAAAGACTCCACCAGAAAATTACTAGAGCTCATCAATGAATATAGTAAAGTTGCAGGATATAAAATCAACACACAGAAATCCCTTGCATTCCTATACACTAATAATGAGAAAGTAGAAAAAGAAATTAAGGAAACAGTTCCATTCACCATTGCCAACGAAAAGAATAAAATACTTAGGAATATATCTACCTAAAGGAACTAAAGACCTATATATAGAAAACTATAAAACACTGATTAAAGAAATCAAAGAGGACACTAATAGATGGAGAAATATACCATATTCATGGATCGGAAGAATCAATATAGTGAAAATGAGTATACTACCCAAAGCAATCTACAAATTCAATGCAATCCCTATCAAGCTACCAGCGATATTTTTCACAGAACTAGAACGAGTAATTTCAAGATTTGTATGGAAATACAAAAAACCTCGAATAGCCAAAGCAATCTTGAGAAAGAAGAATGGAACTGGAGGAATCAACTTGCCTGACTTCAGGCTCTACTACAAAGCCACAGTCATCAAGACAGTATGGTACTGGCACAAAGACAGAAATATAGATCAATGGAACAAAATAGAAAGCCCAGAGATAAATCCACATACATATGGACACCTTATCTTTGACAAAGGAGGCAAGAATATACAATGGAGTAAAGACAATCTCTTTAACAAGTGGTGCTGGGAAAACTGGTCAACCACTCGTAAAAGAATGAGACTAGATCACTTTCTAACACCACACACAAAAATAAACTCAAAATGGATTAAAGATCTAAGTGTAAGAGCAGAAACTATAAAACTCTTAGAGGAGAACATAGGCAAAACACTCTCCGACATAAATCACAGCAGGATCCTCTATGATCCACCCCCCAGAATTCTGGAAATAAAAGCAAAAATAAACAAATGGGATCTAATTAAAATTAAAAGCTTCTGCACAACAAAGGAAACTGTAAGCAAGGTGAAAAGACAGCCTTCTGAATGGGAGAAAATAATAGCAAATGAAACAACTGACAAACAGCTAATCTCAAAAATATACAAGCAACTTATGTAGCTCAATTCTAGAAAAATAAACGACCCAATCAAAAAATGGGCCAAAGAACTAAACAGACATTACTCCAAAGAAGACATATGGATGGCTAAGAAACACATGAAAAGATGCTCAACATCACTCATTATTAGAGAAATGCAAATCAAAACCACAAGGAGGTACCACTTCACACCAGTCAGAATGTCTGTGATCCAAAAGTCTGCAAGCAATAAATGCTGGAGAGGGTGTGGAGAAAAGGGAACCCTCCTACACTGTTGGTGGGAATGCAAACTAGTACAGCCACTATGGAGAACAATGTGGAGATTCCTTAAAAAACTGCAAATAGAACTGCCTTATGACCCAGCAATCCCACTGCTGGGCATACACACCGAGGAAACCAGAATTGAAAGAGACACATGTACCCCAATGTTCATCACAGCACTGTTTATAATAGCCAGGACATGGAAACAACCTAGATGTCCATCAGCAGATGAATGGATAAGAAAGCTGTGGTACATATACACAATAGAGTATTACTCAGCCATTAAAAAGAATACATTTGAATCAGTTCTAATGAGATGGATGAAACTGGAGCCGATTATACAGAGTGAAGTAAGCCAGAAAGAAAAACACCAATACAGTATACTAACACATATATATGGAATTTAGAAAGATGGTAATGATGACCCTGTATGCAAGACAGTAAAAGAGACACAGATGTGTAGAGCAGACTTTTGGACTCAGAGGGAGAGGGAGAGGGTGGGATGATTTGGGAGAATGGCATTGAAACATGTATACTATCATGTAAGAAACGAATCGCCAGTCTATGTCCGATGCAGGATACAGGATCCTTGGGGCTGGTGCACAGTGATGACCCAGAGGGATGTTGTGGGGAGGGAGGTGGGAGGGGGGTTCATGTTTGGGAACGCATGTACACCCGTGGTGGATTCATGTCAATGTATGGCAAAACCAATACAGTATTGTAAAGTAAAATAAAGTAAAAATAAAAATTTTTTAAAAAAAGGACCTATTTTGTGTCAGACACTGTTCTAGGTGTTGGAAATATAACAATGAACAAAACAAGAAAATGTGTATTGGTGCAAACATTAATAAGAAAGATTAGAAAAAAAATTTCTGGTATGTTAGTGAGAAATGCTAAGGAAGAAAAATAAAACAGAAAAGGGGAGAAGATGTACTTTAGGATGGTAATAATAATATCTTTTTATCAGATTGACATAGAATTAAATATAAAGTGCTTAGCACAGTACCTGGCACTTAGTGCTCAATTTTAGTTTTTATAATAATACTAACCATTTTTTCTTGATCAAATTTATTATTGGCAAGACTATTTATTGAGCTTTCAAAACTCCAGCTTAAGTCTAGTGGTATTTGATTTTCATTGATTTCTACTTTTATTTTTCTTAATTCCTTCTTTCTACTTACTTTTGGTTTATTTTTAAACTTCCTAAGTTAAATGTTTATTTTCACTCTTCTTATTTTCTAATAAATGCATTTAAGGCTGTATATTTTCCTCTGAGTACTTCTTTAACCGTTTCTTTCATTATACAATGTTCTAATTGTTATTAATTTCTTAATAGTCTATGATTTTAGTCTTCTTCTTTAATCCGAAAATTACTTTGAAGTGCTTTTAGAATTTTCTGTGGGATGTATTTGACACTCATATGATTCTGTGTTAATTTATCTAGCCTTTTGGTTTTCTATCTGATTTTCTTCATTTTACTAGGTAATTGTGAGTTAAAAGATTTCAACTTTTAGGAATTTTCTCTGTGGTTGAACACAGGTTCATTTTTGCAAACATTACTTTGGATATTTTGAAAGCATGTACCCTCAGCCCTTTATATCTGTGGGTTCTACACCTGCAGATTCAACTAACCAATGATTCAAAGTATTTGAGAAAAAAGTTTCCAGAAAGTTCTAAAAAGCAAAACTTGAATTTACTACACAGTGGCAACTATTTGCATAGCATTTATATTGTGTTAGGTATTATATGTCAATCTAGAAATGATTTAAAGTATATGGGACAATGGTAGGCTGCAGTCCATGGGGTCACTAAGAGTCGGACACGACTGAGTGACTTCACTTTCACTCTTCACTTTCACGCATTGGAGAAGGAAATGGCAACCCACTCCAGTGTTCTTGCCTTGAGAATCCCAGGGATGGGGGAGCCTGGTGGGCTGCTGTCTATGGGGTCGCACAGAGTTGGACACGACTGAAGCGACTTAGCAGCAGCAGCAGCAGCGTGGGTAGGTTACATTCAAATATTAAGCCAATTTGTATAAGGGACTTAGGCATCCATGAATTTTGGTATCTGACAGGCCTGGGGGCTAAAGGGTTAGGGTCTGAATCCTGAAACCAATCCACTACAGAAACCGAGGGACAACTGTATACTCCTTGTTTGTCAAGCATAAAAGTGTATGTATGTGTGTATTTATAAAACCAAACATGATACTTTTGTGATTCAAACTTTTCATTTTATTAATTTTATTGAAATATAGTTGATATGTATGGTCATTTAAATAATTTTTAATTCTTCAAGCCCATTAGCAAAATTTATCTTTCCATTTGTTTGTGTTGTCTTCAGTTTTTTCTCCCGGTCTATAGGTTATCTTTTCATTTTGTTTGCTGTAGGGAAACTTTTAAGTTTGAGTAGATCTCATATGTTTATTTTTCGTTTTATTTCTATTGCCTTGGGAAATTGACCTAAGAACACATCGGTATGATTTATGTTAGAGAATGTTTTGCTTATGTTCTTTTCTAGGAATTTTATGGTGTCGTGTCTTATATTTCAGACTTTAAGCCATTTTGAGTTTATTTTTTTTGTATGGTGTGAAGATGTGTTATAAATTCATTGATTTGCATGTGGCTGTCCAACTTTCCCAGCACCACTGTTGAAGAGATTGTCTTTTTTCTATTGTGTGTCCTTGCCCACGTTGTTGATGGTTAATTGACCATAGGTGTGTAGGTTTATTTCTGGGCTCTCTGTTCTGTTCCATTGATCCATATGTGGGATTGTTTTCTTAATTTTTTTCTGATAATTTGTTGTTAGTATATAGAATAAATATCTGCATATTGTATATCTTGCTATTTTACTGTATTCATTTATTCTAATAGTTCTCTGGTGGCATCTTTAGGATTTTCTGTATATAATATCATGTCATCTGCAAACAGTGACAGTTTTACTTCTTCCTTTCCAATTTGGATTCTTTTTACTTTTTCTTATCTAGTTGCTATGGCTAGGACTTCCACTACTTTGTTGAATAAAAGTGAAAAGAGTAGATATCCTTATCTTGTTCCTGCTCTTAGAGGATAAGAGTTTTTTACCATGTAGGAGGAACAGATAAATGTTCTCCGTTCTTTACCATTGAGTATGATGTTCACTGTGGGTTTGTCATTATGGCCTTTATTATGTTGAGGTATGTTCCCTCTATACCAATTTTCTGGAGAGTTTTTGTCATACTGCTACTGCTACTGCTAAGTCACCTCAGTCATGTCCGACTCTGTGCGACCCCAGAGACGGCAGCCCACCAGGCTCCCCCGTCCCTGGGATTCTCCAGGCAAAAACACTGGAGTGGGTTAAAAGTGAAAGTGAAGTCGCTCAGTCGTGTCCGACTCCTAGCGACCCCATGGACTGCAGCCTACCAGGCTCCTCCGTCCATGGGATTTCCCACGCAAGAGTACTGGAGTGGGGTGCTGTTGCCTTCTCCATTTTTTTGTCATAAATGAATGTCAAATTTTGTCAAAAGCTTTTTCTGCATGTCTAGGGATGATCATATGATTTTTACCCTTCATTTGTTAATGTGGTGTATCACATTGATTGATTTGAAGATACTGAACCATCCTTGAGTTACTGGACTAAATTCTACTTAATCGTGGTGTGTGGTTCTTTTAATATATTGTTGAATTTAGTTTGCAAGTTTTTTACATCTGTGTTCATCAGTGATATTGGCTTATAATTTTCTTTTTTTTTTTTTTGTAGTATCTTTATCTAGTTTTGATAACAGGCTGATGCTGGCCTTGTGAAACGAGTTTGGAAGTATTCCTTCCTCTTTAACTTTTTGTAATAGTTTGATAAGGATAGGTGTTAACTTTTCTTAAATGCTTTTTAGAATTTACCTGTGGTGCTATCTGGTATTGGACTTTTATTTTGGGGGAATTTTTAAGTTACTGATCCAGTTTCATCACTGGTAATTGATCTGTTTCTGTTTTTTCCTGATTCAGTCTTAGGAGATTGTGTATTTCAAGAAATTTATCTCTTCCCTCTAAATTGTCCATTTCATTTGGTATATAGTTGTTCATAGTAATCTCTGATGATCCTTTGTATTTCTGTGGTATTGGTTGTAATTTCTGTTTCATTCTGATTTTGTGTCTTTTTTCTTAATGAGTCTTGCTAAAGGTCTGTCAATTTTGCTTATCTTTTTAAAGAACTAGCTCTTAGTTCTGTCTCTTTTGGTGATCTTTTCAATATCTTTTTAGTCTCTGTCTCTTTTATTTCTGATCTGATCTGTTTTTTTTTTCTTTCCTTCTATTAATTTCAGGTTTTCTTTGTTCTTCTTTTTCTAGTTCCTTTAGATATAACATTAGATTGTTTATTTGAAGTTTTTCTTGTTTCCTGAGGTAAGGCTTGTATCTCTATAAACTTCTCTATTAGAACTACTTTTTTCTGTGTCCAGTAAATTATAGATCATTGTGTTTCCATTTTTATTTCTCTTTAGGTATTTTTGATTTCCTCTTTCATTTCTTCAGTGGCCCATTGGTTGTTTAGTTGTATGTTATTTAGACTTCATGTCTTTGTGTTTTTGCAATTTCTTTTCTTTTCATTTTGCCCAATTCTTTCTGTCTTAATTTCTATGTATTAGGTATGTTGGTTATATCTTCTGATCTTGGAGAAATGGTGCCTTATATAGGCAATGTCCTGTGGGGACCACCAGTGTGCTCCCCTCTGACCACTGGAGTTGTATGTTCTAGGGGTGTCCCCTATGTGGGCTGCATGCACCCCTTTTTGGTGGGACTGACTACTGTGGGCACACTGGTAGATGGGACTGGCCCCCAACCTGCTTGGCTTTGAGGCTGTGCCACATAGTGACTCTGGGCTTGCTAGAAGGTGAGGTAGGCTTACTGCAGGATTAACTCCATGGCCTATGTAAGCCGTGCTTACACCTGCTATTGGCCTGCTGGTGTACAAGGCTTGGTGCCTACGTGGCTGCATGGTAAAGGGGAGTGCTAGTTTGCTGTGGGGTGGGCCAGGTCTTGGTAACTGTCTACCAGGGGTCGTGGGGCTGGTTTGTGCCTGCTGGTGGGTGGGGCAGGTCCTGGCACTAATAAACTAGAGGGAGGAAACCAAAATGATGCTTACCAGCACCAGTGTCCATGTGATAGAATGAACGCCCCACAGTGGCTGCTGCCAGTCCCCTGGGGGAATCCTAGCTGCTTCCTCCTTCCCTGGGAGGTTTTCCAAGATCTGCAACTGGATCTGACCTGGTTTTCAAACTGCTGCCTCTGAGCTGGGTTTCAGAGTGTGAGATATTGTGTGCACCCTTGAAGAGCAAAGTCTGTTGTTTCCTCTAGCACTCCAGCTCTCCTGGATATAAGCCTTGCTGGTTGTCAAAGCCAGATGTTCTGGGGGTTTATATTCCTGGTGCAGAACTCCTAGACTGGGGAGCCTGATGTGGGGCTAAGAGTCCTCACTCCTTGTGGAGGAATTCTGAGATTGTGACATTCCTCCTGTTAGTGTTTCACTGACCTGGAAATGTAGGTTCTAACTATAGTATGCCTCCTCCCCTCCTTCCCATATTCTTGTACTTCCTACTTTATGTCTTAATTGTGGAAAATTCTTTTCTGCTAGTTTTCAGGTCATCCCTATAAATAGTTACTCTGTAAGTAGTAGTCTTCAGTTCTGTCATCTCAGCCACCAGTCCATATTATTAATTTTGCTTGCTTCCTCTGTTTATTTCTAAGAGAGTTATTAAAGTCACTCACTAATGTAGGGCTTTAGTAGATTTTTTTGTACTTTTAGTAGATTTCTTAAAAATATTATTTATGGAAACATAATTTGTATATAATAAAATACACAGATTTTAAGTGTAAAGTTTAATGAGTTTTGACAAATATATATACTTGCACATTACCACCTCAGTGAAGATATAGAATATTTCCATCACCCCAGAAATTTCCTTTGTGTCCCTCTCAGTCAATCCCCCACCCAGACCTTAGCAACCACTGAGGATTTCCATTGCCTTAGATTAGTGTTGCTTGTCTAGAATTTATACAAATTGAATCATAAATATATATTCTTTTGTGTCTATCTTTTTCTGTTCCATGTAATGATTTTGAGACTTGGCCATGTTGTTATATCAGTAGTTTATTCATTTTTATTCCTGAGGAGTATGCCTGGTTCATTGTTTGTCTATTTGATGCATAAAGTTTCTAAGTTGTTTTATCTTATTTGGGAAGAGGCTACTTTAGATTCTGTACATATCCTCCTGTTGGCAAAAGACATCTGGTCTGTAGTTACAAGGGGAAAATATATCCAAGCGTCCTGAGTTTTATGCCTGCTTATTAGTTGTCTACACTGATAACAAGTGAGAGAACAAGAGAGAAGACAGATGGTTTGTGGGGCTTTGCTGACTTCCTAAATGGCTCTTTGGCAAGTTGCTCTGGCCTCTGCCTCCCTGTGAGAGCTGTGATGACAGTTCACGTAGAAATGCCCCTGGTAATTAAGATGACTCTGAAACAATGAGGGCTCTGAATTCCAGGCCCCCACTGTGTGGTAGACCTACGTGGAAATCTGTCAGGGAATCAGATCATGGAATCGGCCCCTGTCATAGACACATGGCCATAGAGCAGCTTGAATGTTTATGATTCAGTATCTAAAAGTTTAAGGAGAGTTATAGAATACAAGTAATTGCTTAAAGGAAAACAGTAATTAGTTAATTTTAAGCGATTTGAAAACAAATTACTTAGTTTGTTAATTATCTATAGTTGAGTCTTTTCTCATTCTTTCTTGTGTTCACCTTTCAGCTCCTTTTTTTGTTGCTTTTTAGTTCCTTTAAAATAGTTAGAGGAAATGAAATTTCATTTACTTTTACTGGTTACAGACACACTGTGTGTGTGTGTATGTGTGTGTGTGTGTGTGTGTGTTGGGAGGGGTGATTGAAACTGTTTTCTAAAGTGAAAACACCTTTTACATGGGAGATGCTCTGTAACTGTGTTACTTTAGGTGAGTCACTTAATATGTGTATCCAGACCTTAATTTCCTCACTGGCAAAGTGAGTCAAATGCCTGTGTACCCATCTCACATGATTCTTAACATAATTTATATGAATAGCATCACTGATGCAAAAGTACTTCGTAAATTTTAAATTTCTATTCAAATACACATAGTTGACCCTTAAACAATGTGGGAGTGAAGCTACGTGTTAACTTACTGTTGGCCCTCTGGGGTGTGCCCTAACTGTAGAGGTGTAATAGATATATTCCTGGAATAGCAAGCATATTCAACTTTTTAAAAACCCAGCCATTATTTAAAAATCTAATCATTAAAAAAGACCTTCACGACCCAGATAATCACGATGCTGTGATCACTCACTTAGAGCCAAACATCCTGGAATGTGAAGTCAAGTGGGCCTTAGGAAGCATCACTAAGTGGAGGTGATGGAATTCCAGTTGAGCTATCTCAAATCCTGAAAGATGATGCTGTGAAAGTGCTACACTCAGTATGCCAGCAAATTTGGAAAACTCAGCAGTGGCCACAGGACTGGAAAAGGTCAGTTTTCATTCCAATCCCAAAGAAAGGCAATGCCAAAGAATATTCAAACTACCACACAATTGCACTCATCTCACACGCTAGTAAAGTGATGCTTAAAATTCTCCAAGCTTCAGCAATACATGAACCGTGAACTTCCTGATGTTCAAGCTGGTGTTAGAAAAGGCAGAGGAACCAGAGATCAAATTGCCAACATCTGCTAGATCATGGAAAAAGCAAGAGAGTTCCAGAAAAACATCTATTTCTGCTTTATTGACTATGCCAAAGCCTTTGACTGTGTGGATCAGAATAAACTGTGGAAAATTCTTCAAGAGATGGGAATACCAGACCACCTGACCTGCCTCTTGAGAAACCTATATGCAGGTCAGGAAACAACAGTTAGAACTGGACGTGGAACAACAGACTGGTTCCAAATAGGAAAAGAAGTATGTCAAGGCTGTATATTGTCACCCTGCTTATTTAACTTCTATGCAGAGTACATCATGAGAAACGCTGGGCTGGAGGAAGCATAAACTGGAATCAAGATTGCCGGGAGAACTATCAATAACCTCAGATATGCAGATGACACCACCCTTATACAGAAAGTGAAGAAGAACTAAAGAGCCTCTTGATGAAAGTGAAAGAGGAGAGTGAAAAAGTTGGCTTAAAGCTCAACATTCAGAAAATGAAGATCATGGCATCTGGTCCCATCACTTCATGGCAAGTAGATGGGAAAACAGTGGAAACAGTGGCTGACTTTATATTTTGGGCTCCAAAATCACTTCAGATGGTGACTGCAGCCATGAAATTAAAAGACGCTTACTCCTTGGAAGGAAAGTTATGACCAACCTAGACAGCATATTCAAAGGCAGAGACATTACTTTGCCAACAAAAGTCTGTCTAGTCAAAGCTATGGTTTTTCCAGTGGTCATGTATGGATGTGAGAGTTGGACTATAAAGAAAGCTGAGTGTCGAAGAATTGATGCTTTTGAACTGTGGTGTTGGAGAAGACTCTTGAGAGTCCCTTGGACTGCAAGGAGATCCAACCAGTCCATCCTAAAGATCAGTCCTGGATGTTCATTGGAAGGACTGATGTTGAAGCTGAAACTCCAAAACTGGCCACCTGATATGAAGAGCTGACTCATTTGAAAAGACTCTGATGCTGGGAAAGATTGAAGGCAGGATGAGAAGGGGATGACAGAGGATAAGATGGTTGGATGGCATCACCGACTCAATGGACATGGGTTTGGGTGGACTCTGGGAGTTGATGATGGACAGGGAGGCCTGGTGTGCTGCAGTTCATGGGGTCACAAAGAGTCAGACATGACTGAGCGACTGAACTGAACTGAATCATTAAAAGATGTGCTGCTGCTGCTGCTAAGTCACTTTAGTCGTGTCCGACTCTGTGCGACCCCATAGACGGCAGCCCATCAGCCTCCCCCATCCCTGGGATTCTCCAGACAAGAAGACTGGAGTGGGTTGCCATTTCCTTCTCCAATGCATGAAAGTGAAAAGTGAAAGTGAAGTCACTCAGTCGTGTCTGACCCTTCGCGACCCCATGGACTACAGCCTACCCGGCTCCTCCGTCCATGGAATTTTCCAGGCAAGAGAACTGGAGTGGGGTGCCATCACCTTCTCTGAAAGATTGCTACCTCAAAATAAAATAAAGTTCTACTTTGCGAAGATTGTTTGAAGAAACCCTATCATCTCAATAGATGCAGAAAACGTGTTGACAACATGCAACATCCTTTCAAAGGGCTTCCCAGGTGGCTTAGAAATAAAGAAACCACCTGTAATTCAGGAGACTTGAGTTCGATCCCTGGGTCAGGAAAATCCCCTGGAGAAGGAAATGGCAACTCACTCCAGTATTCTGCCTGGGAAATCCCGTGGTCAGAGAAGCCTTGTTGGCTACAGTCCATGGGGTTACAAAAGAGACAGACATTACTGAGCAACTAAACAACAATAACAACAATCCTGGGCCCATTGTAAGTAAGAAGCACAGAGTTGAGGAGTCAGAAATACCTGGACCCTAGGCCTCCCCTGTGACTAATTGCCTCTTTGATTGAGTTATATTATAGGCGCTCTCTCTTTGTCTTTGTTTTCTCATTTAGAAAATGTGGAAGATAATTCATACTGTCATAGGAGTGCTATGAAGTTACTATCACTACTGTTATTTTGCCGAAGTGATTTATAACCGTTTATCTTAGTTTCTCTGTAAATCCAGATTTCCACATTTTGGGCTTGCTTTAAATTGTATCTACTTAAGACATGTTTTCAAAATTATTTTTGGCAAGAACTAAGATATAGTTGCCTTCTACTATAACTCCATGATCTTTGCAAGATCATTTCTTAACAACTTGAAAGAGATGAAAAGTTGTACATGTAGCTGTGCAGTGTGTGCCATCATTCCATTAGAAGCTAAATGGTAGGAGGGAGGATACAGCGACATCAGTTGTTAAGGCCTGTACATTATTCATTCAACATCTGCTGTTGGTTCTCTTTTTCCCTATGGGGGAATAAATTACATCACATCAGCACATTTTTCATGCTTTGTGTTTAAGCATTTAAAAGTCATTTATTGTATTATTAATATTATTTTATTTCTGCTTGTTTGGCAGCCCCTGAAGTTATCAATGCCCACGACTATAGCCAGCAGTGTGACATTTGGAGCATAGGTGTCATAATGTATATTTTGTAAGTAGCCTGCTAAATGTACAATTTTAAACGAATGGATGTCCTCTAACAGTGGAATTACATAGATTTTAATTGAAAGTGAAACAGTATAATGTCAAGAAAGCAACTGAAGAAACAACTGGGAAGTTATTCTAAAATTTGTCTTATTCATTGTCAGGTCCATCTATTAGGTATTTTTTTTTAAATACAATCAACTTGTAAGTTTCAACTTTGCTTTTCATGGGTCTATAAATGCTGCAATGCACTGTATGATCTGAGCAAAGTGAAAAGCTTGCCTCAACACCTCTCTGATCCTTTGCTACAAACCCAAAGCTTGTCTGTCTTTTCCTGAGACTCACTTAACTTATAGAGCATCAGATAGAGGGAAGGTTCTGGACCTGGTGCTAGGGCTCCCCCGTGGACAGGGCATGCTCAAGCAGCCGGCAGTAGCCAGATAAAGGTTCAGTCCAGGGTCCAGGGAGTATTCTATGGTTCCTAATTCTCTTCACGGTACTGAAAACATTGGTCTTTCTTGATCTCTCTTTTGTCTCGCTCCCAAGATTCAGTCAGACCCCATGGCCTATACTTTTCCTTTGAGGCGTCCTCACATATTATTCAATTTCTCTTCACTTGTATCATTTCTCCTTATGATCCCTTTCTAGAAGATTACAGTGTCTTTTTGTCTGTTCTCCTTCTCCTGGTTCATCCTTCACACAGTTGTCAGGGTTGTCTTTCTAAATCGCAAATCTGGTTATACTGCTTTCCTGACTAACAGCCTCTGTTGATTCTCCCTTGCTATAGAAACTGTCAGCACAGCCCCACATGACATGATGCAAGGCTTTCCCAGCCTGGCTCCAGCATGCCTGTCCAGCCGTGGTCTGCACGTGTGTTCCCATGCACTTACCCTCTTCTGATGTTCACTCGAGGCTGCTCCTTATGACTCAAGTGCCCTGTGTTTCATGCTTCTGGGTCTTTGCTCATGTACTTCATTCTGCCTCAGTGTTCATTTTTCTTCTGTACTAACCTCTTTCCTGGGTGTGTCCAGCTCATACATTAGCAACTTCTATTTCCCTGAGTCCTACTCTGCCCCAGCAGAGTTAGTATGCTCATGGTGTATATACATTCCCTTACTCCATGGGATTTAAGGCAACATATTAATATAAAGGTGCATGCAAAATAGTAACACTGAAAGAAAAACAAGATAATAATATTTAATCAGGCAAATTTGCACATGTATAAGTTTGATGGAATTAATTTTTCACTTTTCTGTGTTCTCATTATACTTCTAAAAGCTATATTAAAATGTGCAATTATTGTATTATATGTATTGTCTCTGTTTTTCTTGCTCTAAATTCCATGAAGGGCAGAGATCTGATTCATCTTTGCATCCCTAGTATCTGGCACCATAGTAGACACGTAGTCAGCGCTCAATATATGTTTTTTATATTGAATTAAAGTGAATTGTCTGAGAGTGTTCTGAAAAGTTAGTGGTCATTGTTCTGCTTCTTGGTGAGTATGAACATTTTTATGTTGATGCAACATTAGTTTTATGGTCACATTGAAGATTTCACTGTGCACTACCTCTTCCAGATCGTTTCTAAATATTGACATCACAGTAGTTACATTTTCACAGTCCTGTGAAATGAAATACACAGGCAGTAGAAATTGGATGTTGTGATTGTAGCTGTAACTCAGATACTCAACACATCACTGCTTAGACTGCATAAAGTATAAATGTATTCACAAAATTTTTGATCATTGTTTTGTGCTGCTTAGGATTATATTAAAACTCTGAGCCTTAGTTTTAAATTAAAATATAGCTATTTAAAATTAGTGTTTTATTCTCTCATGACTTCTAGACAATACAAGTCAAACATAACATATATATGTAATCTATTATTATACCAGTTGTGGTGTTTGCTGCCTTCTTGATTTGAATTTGGTGTATTACATGTCTTAAATTTTTTCCTCCTACTTAAAGATATAATTTTAATTTTTCTGCTTCTGAGCGTGACTGCATATCATAATAAAGACATTTTTTTTCCTTTACAGTAGATTCTTACTTCAGAGAAGGCAATGGCACCCCACTCTAGTACTCTTGCCTGGAAAATCCCATGGATGGAGGAGCCTGGTGGGCCACAGTCCATGGGGTCGCTAAGAGTCGGACACAACTGAGCGACTTCACTTTCACTTTTCACTTTCATGCATTGGAGAAGGAAATGGCAACCTACTCCAGTGTTCTTGCCTTGAGAATCCCAGGGACTGGGGAGCTGGCGGGCTGCCGTTTATGGGGTCGCACAGAGTCAGGCACGACTGAAGTGACTTGGCAGCAGCAGCAACAGCAGACTCTTACATAGCTAATCAGTGCCTGTTCGTTAATCTACCTGAGCCCAGTGGTCTTACAGATCATTTCCTTCACCAAGGGCACAAACATATTACCTTCTCCAGGGGTGGGGAGGGGTTTCTTATTTATCAGTTACCCCTGATTCATTGCTACTTAATTGGACAATGATAACATACTTTCTCAAGGTGAAATTAATATAAATGCTCTTTATGGGCACCATCTTTTGCTGTTTTGATTCCTGTGAAACAGAAAATAATCGGAAGGCCATAAGAGGCATTTTTCATGTCTTGGATTCTCTTTTCTGGATGTGCAGAAAATTGCTGTCATAAAATTTCATGTGCTGCTGATTGACCAACCATTAGATACATTTTGTGTAAGTAAAATTGTAAAGGACAGAAAAAAGTGAAAATTTAAAAACATAGCCCTTGAGCTATAGTTGCATGTTAGGCAGTATAGGAGCAGCTAAGAAATCAGTGAATATGCATACCACTGGTTGTTAACAGACTCAATGAGCTGGGCTTTTGCTGGCCTGTACTTGTTATGATAGATAGTAACTGCCCATAAGACCATTTTTCTGACTTTTTTTGAATGGCATTTAAAAACTAAATAATAGTAAGGCAAATTGAATCAGAGAGAGAAGGGTTAGAGTGAGCTGGAGAAAGAGAAAGTATTAAAATCAAAGTTTGTGGAACAATTTAATATTTATTGCTTAACAAGAACCTATTGGTGATGAAAAGCTCTGTTGTCCACCCTGGTTCGATAAGCTACTAGGATGAAAATGACTCCCCCTCCACACCAGAAAAATCATTATTATCATAATCATTATCATGTAGAATATTTATCACATGTAGACTTATTCACGGAGAAGGCAACAGCACCCCACTCCAGTACTCGTGCCTGGAAAGTCCCACGGACGGAGGAGCCTAGTGGGCAGCAGTCCATGGGGTCGCAAAGAGTCAGACACGACTGAGCGACTTCACTTTCACTTTTCACTTTCATGCATTGGAGAAGGAAATGGCAACCCACTCCAGTGTTCTTGCCTGGAGAATCCCAGGGACGGGGGAGCCTGGTGGGCTGCTGTCCATGGGGTGGCACAGAGTCGGACATGACTGAAGCGACTTAGCAGTAGCAGCAGCAGAAGCAGCAGCAGACTTATTCAAAAAATACTAACGGGAAAGATTTTTAAAGAAACTTAAGAAAAATGTAACTTTAAAAAATCAGTAAAAATCTGTTAAGAGACCTAGAAAACATACTTATGTACATAACAGACCAGCATTTGGAAAGTGTAATGGACTTATGCCATTTTATTCTTTCAGTAATAAAGTGGAAAAATATAATCCTGAGAGCTGAAGAATAGACATAGAGAGTTAGAATTGCCTCTGTGATGAGTCCAGGTCCAACTTCTGTCTGGTTGTCATTGGGAGAATCTGGTTGTTGTCTACAGAATTGCCCTCAGATGTTGGGATTGACAATAAAGATGATGGCTAACATTTGCAACTTTTAAGCACATAGTTTTGGACTGGATCACCTACTGATGCATAGGCTTGCCATGCTCTTTGTAAAGTACAGCATAGTACTTCCTTTAAAAGGTTCTAAAGACTCATAGTCCTGTACTACTGAATTTACAATAAGTCCATGCTTACTGTATACACACTACTCATGGCTTTACTGACGCTGGTTGTTACATGCACTCAGCTTTCACACTTCCAGACTGAAGGGTCAAATTCATCATCTGGTTTTCCGCCTTCAGATTTTCTTCATTTTGTATATAATTTTTGAAGAGTTGTGGCTATTTTAATGGATTTTTTATTTTGACTCAGAGCCAGTAGGCCCCACAATCATTCTTACCATCATCACCAGTCTTTGTGTAACATTTTACTATGGATAAAATTCTTCCATTGTCACTAGAAGAAGTAATCTCATTAGACTGTGATGACTCAGTGTATCTTTCTGTTAAGTCCAGTGTACCTTAAGGCATAACCTTACCCTTGCTCACACTGAAGTGTTTCTCCTCTGTTATCCACCACTATTACTGTGCACCTAAACTCACACACCTTTTTGTATTGTAACCCCATTTAAGCTTAGTGTTTTCCCACCTGGAAGAGCTTTGCACATGTGGAAGTTCCAACGGATACAAGAGCCTAGCACTAATCTCCCAAAACCCCTTTTTTTCCATTTCTACATCCAGAGAAGTTCCCACCTCTTCCTCTCCTTTACTTAAATATGAAGCACCACTGCTTTCAAGTCCTATGGAAACTTAATTTTTAATAGCCTTATTTTGATTGTTCAAAAGAATCTAAACAGAATGATTGCCTTTGCTGTAGATTATGTGGAAAAGCACCCTTTATGGCAAGCTCAGAAGAGAAGCTTTTTAAATTGATAAAAAAGGGGGAACTACATTTTAAAAATTCAGTCTGGAATTCCATAAGTGATTGTGGTAAGTATAGATGTTTTATTATTTATTAAAGCAAATATGCACAATATAAGAAAGCCAGCCAGTAATTTAGATACTTTAAATCTCTGAGTAGCCGTTAAATTTACTTGTAGAAATAAAAACTATTTACTTGTGGAAATAGTGCTATCTTCACTGTGACTTTTATAGTTGAAACTTTAAACAAAAACAGAAAATGTATACTAAACATTGAAGAGGAAATTTTCTGATCAAATAGTTAATTTTTACTGAAGACTATAAACCAGGTAATTCAGTCAATAAAACCTCACTTTCAGCCTTAAACTTTATTTAGTATTAACCATATGTACTGATGATATTTATTCTATAACTGATATGTTTCCTTCATGTCATACAGACCTAATCCTAAAATTGGAAAATACGTGATATTAATTATAGTCAAGATATATAAGATAGGATTTTTTCCTTTATTTGCAGCTAAAAGTGTTTTGAAGCAACTTATGAAAGTAGACCCTGCTCACAGAATCACAGCTAAGGAGCTGCTAGATAACCAGTGGTTAACAGTAAGTTTCAGTACTACTGCCTTTTAAAAAAATTTTGGCACGCTATCATTGCTTATTTCTTTTCATCTGGCCTTATAACCTATCTATAGTCTTAAAACAGTCATTTAGTTTCATCTTCTGACAAGTTAAAAAAATTATTGGGTGCTGACACATTTCTGAAATGGGTATTTTCAAACTGTTAAAATTACTACCACAGTTGTTTATATGTGTTTATAGAGGTTTAAATGAACTTTTCTACTGTATCAAGTCCAGTAGAATAGAGCTGAGAAATGTCCTTTATTAAAGATGTAGACTGTTGAAGCAGTCTGTATAGTTCAGTGATGTAAAGCACTGGAACTGTCTACTTCTCTTTCAGCTCTTTGGATGCAGAGAATCTATAGGGACTCAGAAAAGCCAAGGTCTTCTAACAGTGGCTGTTGCCTGGCTTGAAATCTTGTCATTATTCATTTGCATATCTATTTCCCCCATTACACTAATGCCTCGAGCAGTAACCCTATGTCTTAAGTGATCTTCGTATCCCTGTACCCAGAACATTTCCTGGTCACAACAGGAACTTTGGAAGAGGATGCTACTACCTCTCAATAATTATTCTCTCTTTCTTCTTTGGTCATGAAGATCCTGACTTTTCACTGGTAACATTCTTATCTAGTCTTCTTTACTAGTTATCCCCTATCTTCGCTAGTTACAGTGCTGGTCAATGAGATCTAAGTGCAGGTAAGAGTAATCTCTGGGAAGTGCCCTTAAATGGAAGGAATAAGACATTCCTCACATCCACCTTCTTTTCTAGTGACTGCAGTGCAGCTGTGATGGATGGAGTTTGAGTAGCCATATTAGATAATAAAGTGGACTATAAACAGGATAGTAGAGCAACACAATTCTAGGAACCAGGGCTCTTAGCATATAGAGCTGCCACACCAGCCCTTGACTGCCTTCCTCCAGACGTTTTTAGATGAACAGGAAACAAGTGACTGTCATCTTTGAGATACTGTGAAATGTGCAGTTAAGCCTAATACCAATTAGTACAGTACTCAGTAAATAATGGCTGAATGAGTAGATGACTCAGTAAATGAATAAGTCTGTAGGTATGTCAGAAAATGCCTGAGAATGGAAACTGGAGATTCCAGAGACATAGGAATATTTTACATCTTTTACTTACTAGACACTGTGTTAGGTACTGGAGATACGTGATATGCTTATATTGCAGTAGTACTGTTGAGAAATGATGGTGGCTTGGACAAGGTGGTAGCAATAGAATTGAAGAGAAATAAATGTGATATATTTTTAGATATATTTGTTAGTACTTGATGATGGATTAGATAAGGGATGAGGATAAGGGAGGAATCAAGGATGAATTTTAGATTTTGCTTTAATGACTGGTTGGATGGTAGTGCCATTTACCGAGATGTGGAAGACTGCAGGAGATATATTTTTTTCCTGGAGGAAGAGTGGTAAGTCGAGTTCCACATTGGACTTGATAAATTTGAGATGCCTATGTCACATTCAAGTGGAGATTTCCAATAGATCATCAAAACTATGAGCCTGGAACTGGAGAAGAATGAACTGGAGATATAAATCTGTGAATCCTGAGTATACAGATGCCATATAAAGCCATTGTGTTGAAGAGATGAATTAGGAAGAAAATGCAGATAGAAAGGACAAGAGGCTTCAGCAGTCTGCCTTCAGACGCTGCAACATTTAGAAGAGTAGAGGCTAGCAGTGGAGGCTGAAAAGGAATAGCTAATGAGGAAAGAGGAAAGTTAGGAGGGTAGTGCCAAGGAAGATGAGTGAGAAAAGTGTTTAAGAAAGCAAGAACAGTCAGCCCCCAGATAAATGCTGCCTAGAGGTCAAGATGAGAATGAGTTTTCATAAGAATGGCCAACAGAGGAGTTGATGGTGACCCTGGAGTCCTTGATAGATTTTAGATACCATAAATTTATAGTGATACCACTGTGATTTTCCTTTGGGAATTTCTAATCATTTATTGGAATAATTCTTTTTCTTTAAGGGCTAAAAAATTGCCTTCACTCAAAAATGGTTTATAACTGCCCTCTTCTATGAATGTGTTGAACTCTCAAATGATTCTGTGCAATAAGTATTTCTGGCCTAAAGTAATTGTGCAAATGAGTTAGCAGCTAGATCATTGCAAAACAACTGAGTAGATTTGTAGTAGAGCAAAATAAAAAAACTGTAAAACAGATGGTGTGCTTTAGAAATCTATCTCTTTTCAGCATCACACAACATTCGGGTTTGGCCATTTAATTATTTGTTTTCTAATTAGTGAAACTTTATTTCTGGCTTTGGTCATTTTTCCAGAAGTCTCCATTTTTGAGCCTCTGTAACAATTTGTCTCTATGTAGTCCTTGCCAAATGGATAGAGAAGTGACAGATAGCGTGTACTATATCAGACTATCCTGAGGAGTTCAGTATATGAAGTTTAGAATACTGGCATTTTGTAAACTTCTGAAAGGCAAAACTCTTTTCTTCTTAACCACTTGAAGTCTCACTTCCTGTAATTCATGTCCTCTGTTTGAAATAATCTAAAGAGGACATGTTAGTTCTCTCAGTGCCTTACCGCTTTGTAACCAGAGCTTATCTTCCAATACCGGACGAATAGTGACATTCTTTTCAGAAAGCTTTATTGGATAAAAAGTCTCCATGGTTTAGTCTATATATCATGCATTTTGAAATACAGTACGTATCTGAAAAGTATTCTGAGAAAAATAATCACTGCTTCCCTATGTACATTTAAATGAATGGGTCTTAAACAGATATTGTCATCCTGATTTCAAAAATCCAAGGTCAGATGCAAGGAAAAACAGCCAATAAATGACTTTCCTACAAAGGGAGGGTTTGATGATGACACCCATTGCCAGGAGTGTGCCTGTTACCCTCTTTATCTGTTTCTACCTTTTTGCCCTCTTTATTCTCAACAATAGTTCAGGAGTTCATTCCTTGTTAGATAGTTACAGTTGCCCCTTGATATTCAATCCCCTGATAACAACTAACACCAAGAATTTGCACATTTAACAAGTTTCCCTGGTACTTTCAATGCCTGCTATATTTAAGAACCTTGCTATAAATTAATGAAACATTTTTCTTCTATGGCTTGTCAAAAAGGAGTTTGCAGATTTGAGCTCTGTTGGTATTATTCAACAATTCCTTCAATAGATTTGTGTGTGTGTGCCTGCCATGTACCATGCCTTGTGCTAGGTAATAAAATTCAGTTAAAGATATATAGGACCCAGTCTCTGACATGAGGAATTTACAATATAATAAGGGAAACAAGCTATGTATAAGATATAATGCAAGGAAGAAAATGATAAATGGCATAAGAGATTGCCAAATGACCAGAGAGGTACAGAGGCGAGTGTGAAATCAGGAAGTTTAATTCGACTGGCAGATAAGATGCCTGCAGGAAACAAGTGGGAAATGAGACTTTTAGAAAAGGAAGGAAAATTGTGAGGGCCCTTGAATCCCAGACTAAGGAGTTTTAACTTCCTGCCATAGATAGTAGAGAACAATTGCATCCTCTTTGAAAGAAGAAAATTATTATTATAGTGTGTCAGTCTTGCAGAGTGGCTTATTGTAAATGGGACAGCAGTCATTTAAATGTCTATGTTGATTTTAACAAGTGTTTTTTTATTTTAATTCATAAGGCACTATACGGGTGCAAAGATGATTAAAACAGTCTCTCCCTTGAGTAATTCACCACAAATTACAGTGTACTTTGCTTCATAGTCACACTTTACAAAGCTCTTATAATGAAGTGTAGGGTCTAATTTCAGGACACTCTTTCCTATGTACGAACAGGTCTTTGTTCACTAATTCACAAATTGTTATTCAGGTTTTAGTCATTAGCTTTTGACCTTTAGCCTGTGCACGTTATGTAAAAGAATTGAAATTTTCTGATACCTAACTAATTATTGGGTGTTTTTTTGCTACCATATATTTTCATCCTAAATATATTAAGGCTCTAACCTTTATATTACTATATTTAGTTACTCTTAAGTTATGAATTATCTTATGTATATGAATATGATTTTGAAGCCCTCTTTAATGACGTTTTTTTTTAAAAAAAATTATGTTAAAAAGAACCTCATGAACCAGGAACCTTGGGCATTTATTCAATATTCAATGATTGGTACATACTTAATAATTCAAACAAATATTTATTGAATAACTACTATGTACTGTGGAGGATGAGTCTGGCATAGTCCTTTGCTACAAGTTGCCCACACCCTAGTGGAGGGATTAAAGAAAAAACACAGGCAGAGAATGCATATTTGATATGTGTGTGTGCAAAAGTCTGCCTGCAATACAGGAGACCCGGGTTTAATCCCTGGGTCGTGAAGATCCCCTGGAGAAGGAAATGGCAACCCACTCCAGTATTCTTGCCTGGGAAACCTCATGGATAGAGAAGCCTGGTGAGCTACAGTCTATTGGGGTCACAAAGAGTCAGACATGACTGAGCAAGTTTCACTTCACTTAATATATATATATATATATAAATAAGCATATAAAAATGTATTCTATATATGTGGTATGTAATAAAATATACACTATAAAATATGTAAATGTTCTCTAAATATTATTATATACTTATATTTATATTATATGTATATGATATACTATATTTAATATATAAAACATGTAGTTATATAAAGTAAGTAGTAGTAGTACTATTAGGTTTTTAAGAAGAGAGCTATTATTCCTTTTAGTGGATTATAAAAGCTACTTAAGTGAGAAACTTGTATGCAGGACAAGAAGCAACAGTTAGAAATGGACATGGAACATTAGACTGGTTCAAAATTGGGAAAGGAGTACATTAAGGCTGTAAATTGTCACCCTGCTTATTTAACTTCTGTGCAGAGTACATCACGTGAAATGCCAGGCTGGATGAATCACAAACTGGAATCAAGATTGCTGGGGGAAATAGTAACAACCTCAGAAACGCAGATGATACCACTTTAACACTTTAATGGCAGAAAGTGAAGAGGAACTAAAGAGCCTCTTGATGCAGGTGAAAAAGGAGAGTGAAAAAGCTGGCTTAAAACTCAACATTCAGAAAACTAAGATCATGGCATCCAATCCCATCACTTCATGGAAAATAGATGGGAAAACAGTGGAAACAATGACATACCTTATTTTGTTGGGCTCCAAAATCACTGCAGATGGTAGTGATAGCAACCATGAAATTAAAAGACATTTACTCCTTGGAAGAAAAGTTGTGACCTACCTAGACAGCATATTAAAAAGCAAAGACATTACTTTGCCAACAAAGGTCCATCTAGTCAAAGCTATGATTTTTCCAGTAGTCACATATGGATGTGAGACTTGGACTATAAAGAAAGCTGAGTGCCGAAGAATTGATGCTTTTGAACTGTGTTGTTGGAGAAGACTATTGAGACTCCTTTGGACTGCAAGGAAATCAAACCAGTCAATCCTAAAGGAAATCACTGCTGAATATTCATTGGAAAGACTGGTGCTGAAGCTGAAGCTCCAATCCTTTGGCCTCCTGATGCGAAGAACTGACTCATTTGAAAAGACCCTGATGCTGGGAAAGATTGAAGGCAGGAGGAGAAGGGGACAGCAGAGGACAAGATGGTTGGATGGCATCACCAACTCAATGGACATGAGTTTAAGCAAGCTCCAGGAGATGGTGAAGGACAGGGAAGCTTGGCATGCTGCAGTCCATGGGGCTGCAAAGAGTCGGACACAGCTGAGCGACTGAACAACTGCATCTTTTCTGAGGATTAAACCTAGGGTAACTTTAGAGAGAAACCTCATGAAAACAGGCTTCAGAGAATAGTGATACCCCAGGAAGATAAAGGGCTATTTTGAGATGGCATGTATGGTGGGTGAGACTACAACCTGGGCAGGAAGTAAAAATAGGAAGACAAAGACAACCCAAGTTCCCCCTTTTCCTCGCTTTTTGCCTTGGGACACTGGTGCCTGTTCTCCCACAGGGATCAGAAGTAATAAAACCAGAGCAGTGCTGATGCCCTGCTTGAGTGAGAAGCTAAGGAAAATGGGTGGGAACTACTGGGTCTAAACCAGTGACTTACCTGTTGGCCTCCACCCCCCAGGATAGGTAGATTATAGTTTTAGAAGTGCCTCCTCCTAAGGTGACTTCTCCTTGGAAGAGAAGGTTATGAAATCCTGAATTGAGGAGTTGCTTGGTGGGGGCAGATTTTTGGTGCCTGGAATTTTGAGCTCCTGGGGCTGAAGATCTGGTTCTGGTCTGTTTTCCTGAGGAGCTAGTACTCCCCAAGGAGTGTGAGCTCACAGGCCACATTTCACACACTGTTAAGAGAGTTTAGACTAGGCAGACCCAGACTTTAGAAGTCAACAAAGTGAACATGCTAAAAGAGATAAGTGAAGATGTTAATAACATGAAGCAAGAAATGAAACGGTAAAAGAGAACCAAGTAGAACCATTTAGGTCTAATAGTTGACAGAGATGCAGTTATATAGGATAAGTAGTGAAGTGGGTGCAAATGAAGAGTGAATTAAAAAAACTAGATGATCAGATTATGTAACTTTAATAGAGCTTTATAGAAGGGAACAGATGAAGATAAACATACTGAAAACTTAAGCAAAAATGAAGCTATGTGGAGCTGAAAGTAAAAGTTACAAGATTCATATAATAGTAATCTCAGGCAAAAAAGTGAAAATGAGCAGAAGGAAATCTTTTAAAAATAATAGAGATAACGCATCACAATTAAAAACAAAAGACTTCAGCTTTAAATAATGATAGACTACCAGATAGGAGAGAGAAGGAAAAACTGCCAGATAGACATAATAAGATCTAAGAACATCAAAAACAGAAAATTCTCAATGTTCCCAGAGAGGAAGAGCAATATCATAAAAAGAACAAGAATAACCTTGACATCTTACTTTTTAGCAGCATTATTGGATGCATGTTTAAATGGAGTAATAATTCTAAATGTATTAAAGGAAAAATATTTAAACTTAAAATTTTGTATCCATTGACATTGTCATTCAAATGAAAGGCAATGATAAAAAATATTGTTAAGTATACAAAGCCTCAGGTTTGCCACATAAGTCATAGATTTAAAACACTTATAGAAATAGTTAAATAGATCAAAGAAACTCAGTAGACGCTGTAAGAGCTGTGTGTACCAAGAGTCTTGAAATACCTTGGTAAAGTCTGTTGGTGTCCAAAGAAAAAAGGAGAGAAAGACCAAAGAAGAGGACACAGTGTATTGATGATAACACAGATTTAAAATGTGAGATAATATACACATGATAAGCATTGAGAAAGGGGAGAGAACATTGTTACATCAGAGGGTGCTAAACTAGAAGATGTAGACAACAGATTTTTCAAAGCCGTAAAGGATTAAAAAAAAAGTATAGAGTGGGACAAGTTGTAATAAACTTGAATAGTAGAAACAATTTCAAATAAGTTAATAGGTTAGAAGTACCTGTTAAAAGACATAATGTCAGGTTGAATTTTTAAATTTCTAGCTAAGTGCTATTTTACAGGAAGCACATTTGAAGCATAAGGGCACAGAAATATTGAAAGAAAAGGAGTGGAAAAGAACACGCTAGGCAAATACTAACCAAAAAAAGCCTGAGTAACTGAATTAATATTAATTAAATCTACCTTACTACAAACAAATCATCATCATTAGAGATACTGAAGATTACTGTACAATGATAACAGTTCAATCCAACCAAAATGTATAAGTTTAAACACATGCAACTAATAAGGTAATCTCAAAAATATGTATCAAAAATTGACAAAGTTCTATAGAGAAATTGGCAAATTCACCACTATAGTGGGAGATTTTAATGCACTTCTCTCAATTACTAATATGTGAAACATATGAAAACAGAAGTAAGGATATTTAACAATACAATTAACAAGCTTATTTTGGTGGACACACAATTGTGCATCTAACAATTAAGGAATATACATTTTTATTAACCACACATGGAAAGAACATTTACCAGAATTAATCTAACCAGGAAGGAAGCAAGCCTTAATAAATGTCACAGATTATGTTCTCTAACAATACACAATTAAGTTGAAAGTTAATCAAAATGAGATTAAATACTGCATATATTTGGAAATTAAATCACATGCTTCTAGATAAGTCATGGATTAAAAAAATAGATCCTAATGAGAAAAAGTTTTTAATTTCTAGAACTGAATGGTAATGAAAACACAGCATATCAAAACCAGTGGATACAGTAAAAATGTGTTTCAGCAGAAATTTATTAATATCACCTAATGTATATACATTAGGAAGAAGAAAGGCTAAAAGGGAACTATATATCCAACTTAAAATTTTGGGAAAATATCCCAACAGAATATACACAAATAAGTAGGAAAAATAAACCTAAGGATGAAAATAAACAGAAAGCAAAGGTACAAAAGAGAAGATCAGTAAGACCAACATTTTATTCTTCAAAAAGACCAACGAATAGACAAACCTTTGGCAAAAAAAAGAAAGAAAGAAGTCAAAAATAATATTTCACAGGAAAAAAGAAATACAGCTGCAAATAAGGCAAAAATTAAAAGGATAAAGATTAAAAAGATACAGGAATAGCATCACCAACTGTTTACTAATAAATCTAAAAACTTAGGCAGCATATTAATTCTTCATATTCTAGTATAACAAAATTAGACCAGTGAAAAGCAAACATATGAAAAAGATCTATTTTGTTTATTTATATAGATCTAAAACCTTAAATAAAATATTAGGAAGTTGGATTCAACTGTGCTTATAAATAGGTCATAATCATGTTGGATTTTCCCTAAAATACAATGATGGTTTAATTTCAGAAAAAAATCTATAAACATAAATTCCTACATTAATATATTAAAGGAGAAAAGATATCATCATTTCAAAGAAAGCACTTGTCTTGTAGTAAGACCCAACATACATTCATAATTTAATTAGGAATGAAAGAAAACCTCCATAACCTGATAAAAGATTACAGCAAATATCATTTTAAATGGGAAATGTGAGAAGCATTTTCTTTAAATAAAGAGCTAGTCAAGGAAATCAGCTTCTAGCAGTTTTTTCAATATTGTTGATCTTTGTCTAAGACAAGGAAAATAAAGTCATGAGAATTGGAAAGCAGAAATAAAACTTTTATTATTTGTAGTAATATACAAATGACTAGACAAACTCTTATAATAATAAGAGAGCTGAGAAAGATAGCTGGATTTAAGGATGGTATACATCAATAAATAAGAGTGTCAAATCAATACATTGTACACCTTAAACTTACACAGTGTTGTATACCAACTGTGTGTGTGTGTGCTCATTCAGTCATGTCCAACTCTTTGTGATCCATGGGCTGTAGCCCACCAGGCTCCTTTGTCCCTGGAATCCTGCAGGCAAGAATACTGGAGCAGGTTGCCATTTCCTACTCCAGGGGATCTTCCTGACCCAGGGATCACACCCACAGCTCTTGCTCGTCCTGCATTGGCATGAGGATTCTTTACCGCTGTGCCACTTGGAAGCCCTATATACTAATTATACCTCAGTAAAACTGGGGAAAAGAAGATTGATATGCAAAGTCTATTGCACTTCTTTTCACTAGCAACCAACAATATAAAATGCAAAAAAAATGAAGACATGTAAAACTGTATTCACAAATTTATAATTTCTAGAAATGCAGCATTAGATTTGTAAGGCCTCTTTGAGGAAAGTTATGAAATTTTATGGGAAAACATTGAAGAAAAACTCAAGTATAAATATATACCATAATTTAGGTCAAGAGACTAAATATCATAAAAATTTATTTCCTCATATTGATGTACATATACAATGCAAATCCAATCAAAATTCCTCTTTTCGCAACCCTAAAATTTATAGTGAAGTACAGGGGGTCAAAAATAGCCAAGGCTTTTTTGAGTATTTTGCTGTAACAGAAAATAAGACTATTTAGTTAGCACAGTGTGATAATGATATAGTAGTAAGCAAATTGACCAGTAGAATAAAATAGAAAGTGTAGAAACATATCCATACATGTCTGGAACATTTATGACAGTGGTAGTATGGTGCATCAGTGGAAAAAAGGAGAGATTATTCAGTAACTGGAGTTCAAATAAATGGCTGTCCACAGGAAGAAAAAGAAATTGGGTTCCTATCTCACATGGTAGACAGAAGTCAACTTCTAATCAGTCAAGGACTTAAATAATAAAAATTTACATTTAACTTTTAGTGTAAATATAGGTGAAACCCAAAGTTATTAACATAAAAGAAATGAGGAATAAACTTGACTTACATTAATCTTTAGAACTTCTATTCATAAAACAGCATTTTAGGGAAAGATGATAGATTATAGACTAGGAGAAGGCTTTTGTAACCCAAATAACCAAGAAAAAATTAATATCATGAAATCCCAGTGTTGCTTACAAATCAATATGAAGTAGACTAACCGCCTAGCAGAAAATGGACAAGCAACTGGACAGGACCAGGCATTTTTACAAACAAGGACCTACATTTGGCTAATGAACATGCAATGAGATGTTCAGTTTCATTAGTGATCAGGGAAATACAAATCAGGATTTCAGTGAGATAAACTAAAAATTAAAAAGTCTGACAGTAATAGGTTTTGGAAGAGATGCAGATAAAGAGTCTCTAAATCGTTGCTGGTGAGAGTACACTGGTACAACTACTTTGGAAAAAGGGTTTGAAAATGTTTTGAAAAACATTATCTATTAAAGTTAACCATTCACATACTCTATACCAAGAAACTTAATTTCTAAGAATATACCCAAGGAGTTCTTCTACATATATACCCTTGGAGACATACACAGTAATATTTGTAGAAGTGTTTATAGGAGCAAAAAACCCAGAGTCACCCCAAATTCCCTCTTCCTAGAGAATGAATAAATTGTGGTATAGTCTGACAGTGGAATATTTTACAACTGTGAAATGGTTGAGCTACATGTAATAATATCAATGAAGCTATGAAATTTATTTTTACAGTAATCATAGTTTTATTAAGATATAATTTACCTAGTGTAAAATAGACAGATTTTAAGAGTTTAGCTGATGAATTTTTATATATGTATACTTTTGTATAACCACTGCCCAGAACAAAATACAGAACATTTCTACCCCTACCAGAAAGTTCTTTTGTTCCTTTTTCCTAAGTGCACTTTGTGCCACTCGCCAGCAATGGTGTGAGAGTTCTAGTGTTGCTCCCCATCCTCTCCAGTGCTTGGTATTGTTCAGTTCAGTCACTCGGTCGTGTCCGACTCTTTGCGACCCCATGAATCACAGCACGCCAGGCCTCCCTGTCCATCACCATCTCCCGGAGTTCACTCAGACTCACGTCCATCGAGTCCGTGATGCATTCCAGCCATCTAATCCTCAGTCGTCCCCTTCTCCTCCTGCCCCCAATCCCTCCCAGCATCAGAGTCTTTTCCAATGAGTCAACTCTTCGCATGAGGTGGCCAAAGTACTGGAGTTTCAGCTTTAGCATCATTCCTTCCAAAGAAATCCCAGGGCTGATCTCTTTCAGAATGGACTGGTTGGATCTCCTTGCAGTCCAAGGGACTCTCAAGAGTCTTCTCCAACACCACAGTTCAAAAGCATCAATTCTTCGGTGCTCAGCCTTCTTCACAGTCCAACTCTCATATCCTTACATGACCACTGGAAAAACCATAGCCTTGACTAGGTGGACCTTAGTCGGCAAAGTAATGTCTCTGCTTTTGAATATACTATCTAGGTTGGTCATAACTTTTCTTCCAAGGAGTAAGCATCTTTTAATTTCATGGCTGCAGTCACCATCTGCAGTGATTCTGGAGCCCCCCAAAATAAAGTCTGACACTGTTTCCACTGTTTCCCTATCTGTTTCCCATGAAGTGATGGGACCAGATGCCATGATCTTCGTTTTCTGAATGTTGAGCTTTAAGCCAACTTTTTCGCTCTCCTCTTTCACTTTCATCAAGAGGCTTTTTAGCTCCTCTTCACTTTCTGCCATAAGGGTGGTGTCATCTGCATATCTGAGGTTATTGATATTTCTCCTGGCAATCTTGATTCCAGCTTGTGTTTCTTCCAGTCCAGCATTTCTCATGATGTACTCTGCATAGAAGTTCAATAAGCAGGGTGACAATATACAGCCTTGACGTACTCCTTTTCCTATTTGGAACCAGTCTGTTGTTCCATGTCCAGTTCTAACTGTTGCTTCCTGGCCTGCATACAGATTTCTCAAGAGGCAGGTGAGGTGGTCTGGTATTCCTATCTCTTTCAGAATTTTCCACAGTTTATTGTGATCCACACAGTCAAAGGCTTTGGCATAGTCAATAAAGCAGAAATAGATGTCTTTCTGGAACTCTCTTGCTTTTTCCATGATCCAGTGGATGTTGGCAATTTGATCTCTGGTTCCTCTGCCTTTTCTAACACCAGCTTGAACATCAGGGATTTCACGGTTCACGTATTGCTGAAGCCTGGCTTGGAGAATTTTGAGCATTACGTTACTAGCATGTGAGATGAGTGCAATTGTGCGGTAGTTTGAGCATTCTTTGGCATTGCCTTTCTTTGAGATTGGAATGAAAACAGACCTTTTCCGGTCCTGTGGCCACTGCTGAGTTTTCCAAACTTGCTAGCATATTGAGTGCAGCACTTTCACAGCATCATCTTTCAGGATTTGAAACAGCTCAACTGGAATTCCATCACCTCCACTAGCTTTGTTCATAGCTTGGTATAGTTAATATTTTTAATTTACATACTTTGGTAGATATATAATGGTATCTCATTGTGGTTTTAATCTGTATTTCCCAAATGACAAATGAAATTGGTCATGTTTCATATTTATGCTTATTTATTTATGCTAATTGGTCTTTGAATATCTTTTTTTATGAAATGTCTGTTCAAGTCTTTCTCCCATTTTCTATTTCTTTTTAAAATGTATTGATTTATAGAAGTTGGTTATATATTTTAGATGTAAGCCTTTGTCACATACACAAATAAATGTATGTACAGTAATAAGCATTATAAGAAGGTGATTTAAGAAGAGAACATGAAAAGAATTACTGCATATCCTTGCTCAAGCAGGTGTCTTATGAAAAAAAAAAAGAGAGATCATTAGAAATTGAGGGTCTTGAAACTGATTTCCTGCAAACTGTCCCTGCCCCCACAGGCCATATGAAGTCTCCTTCTACAGGCAGGTACACACTACATACTCCAGTCTGAAGAATGTTGGTTTGGAATATATTGAGTCTGTTTTCATTTTTCTAGCTTTATTGAGATATAATTGACATATAACATATAAATTTAAGATGTACAACAATGATTTTATATATATATATTATGAAATGCTAATCACAATAAGTTAATACATCCATCACCTCGCATAGATTAATGTTTTTATTGTGATAGAAACTTTACACAATGGAGTACTACTCAGCCATTAAGAAGAATACATTTGAATCAGTTCTAATGAGATGGATGAAACTGGAGCCGATTATACAGAGTGAAGTAAGCCAGAAAGAAAAACACCAATACAGTATGCTAACACATATATATGGAATTTAGAAAGATGGCAATGATGACCCTGTATACAAGACAGCAAAAGAGACACAGATGTGTAGAGCAGACTTTTGGACTCAGAGGGAGAGGGAGAGGGTGGGATGATTTGGGAGAATGGCATTGAAACATGTATACTATCATGTAAGAATCGAATCGCCAGTCTGTGTCCAATGCAGGATACAGCATGCTTGGGGCTGGTGCACGGGGATGACCCAGAGGGATGTTGTGGGGAGGGAGGTGGGAGGGGGGTTCATGTTTGGGAACGCATGTACACCCGTGGTGGATTCATGTCAATGTATGGCAAAACCATTACAGTATTGTAAAGTAAAATAAAGTAAAAATAAAAATTAAAAAAAATAAAATAAAGATCTATCCTTTTAGCAGCTTTCAAGTATACATTACAGTATTGAAGGCTCAGCAGCACCTCTAGCTAGAAATTCTTGGCAGACAATTGGAAATGCACTTTTGGTATAAGGGTAAATTACTCAATTTCTCAGGCTGTTTCCTCTTAAAGAACAGGAGTATCAACACCAACCTTGTCTATTTTCATTATTTGTTCTACTTGTGAAAACAAAATCACTGAGGTGACTGTTAGGAAAAACTTTTAAGTGGTGCACTTGCTTACTTTGCTGCTGCTGCTGCTAAGTCGCTTCAGTCGTGTCCGACTCCGTGCGACCCCATAAACGGAAGCCCACCCAGACTCCCCCATCCCTGGGAGTCTCCAGGCAAGAACACTGGAGTGGGTTTCCATTTCCTTCTCCAATGTGTGAAAGAAAAGTGAAAGGGAAGTCGCTCAGTTGTGTCCGACTCTTAGCGACCCCATGGACTGCAGCCTACCAGGCTCCTCCGTCCATGGGATTTTCCAGGCAAGAGTACTGGAGTGGGGTGCCATTGCCTTCTCCCTTGCTTACTTTAGTGATCCATTATTACCTTTCTCCACTGCTGCCTTGGACTCACTGAGACCCATTAGGGCATGTTTAGTGATTTTGGGTGCCATCAGTCCTATGACTTACATTGTTTCTTTCCTATATAATTTATATTAATTATTAGTCATATAATAGTTGCCATTGCTGCTACTGCTAAGTCACTTCAGTCATGTCCGACTCTGTGCGACCCCATAGATGGCAGTCCACTAGGCTCCTCTGTCCCTGGGATTCTCCAGGCAAGAACACTGGAGTGGGTTGCCATTTCCTTCTCCAATGCATGAAAGTAAAAAGTGAAAGGGAAGTCACTCAGTTGCGCCCAACTCTTAGCAACCCCATGGACAGCAGCCTGCCAGGCTCCTTCGTCAATGGGATTTTCCAGGCAAGAGTACTGGAGTGGGTTGCCATTGCCTTCTCCAAATAGTTGCCATTACCCTTGGTAAATGATTTGAATGGTAAACAAAGCAGGAAAAATAACTTTTTCCCTCTATTCCCTCATTCCCTCCTATTAAAGATAACCATTGTTAAATCTCTTATGTGTTCTTTTAAATACATTCTGTATAATTTTTTGGCATCCACTTTTCACAAATGAATTTATATTACATAAACTTTTCTTTTTCATCGAATGTATTTTGGGATGATTTCCTTATTCTTTTTTTAAAAAAAGCAGCATTGTATCCAAAACCATGGATTATTTTATTATTTTATACAAAATTATTATTTTATTATTTTATTTATTTCTATTATGTTTCCCTTCTGAATATGAAATATTTAAACTGTTTCAGGCCTTTTCTATTACAAACAGTGGTGCCACAAATGTTCTTGTAAATATACATTTGTATACTGTGTCAGCATATAGGATAAATTCTTAAAAGTTGAACTACTGATCTCTGAGAGTGTGCTTTACACATTTTGATGGTTTATAACTGACTAATCCTCCCATAAAAAGCAAGTAAATGAGAAACCTGTTTCCCCACACCCTCACCAAGAGAATCATCAAACTTAAATTTATGTCCATCTATTAGGTATAAATTGGTAACTCATTGTTTTGATTTGGATTTTATTAATTTTGTAAAGTTGAGCATCCTTTTAATGTGCTTTTTTTATAAAGTGACTGTTCCATTTTCCTGGTGGTAAAGAATCTGCCTGAAATGTGGGAGGACCTGGGCTCATCCCTGGGTTGGGAAGATCTCCTGGAGAAGGGAATGGCAATCTACTCCAGTATTCTCCCCTGGAGGATCCCATGGACAGAGAAGCCTCACAGTTTACAGTGCATAGGGTTGCAAGGAGTCAGACACAACTGAGCAATTAAGCAGCAGCAGCATTCCATTTTCCTATTGAAAAAATTTTATCCCTCAGTAAAGTGTTCTAGCTTTTTATGAAAAGTAGAAAATAAAGACTATAAAGTCCCAGAATGTTTCCTTTTAGCTTAGCTTATTTTATGTTTTATACCATCTTATCCCAACTCATACATATTATTCATTCATTTAAAAATATGTATTAAATATTTATTATTTACAAAATACCAATAGGCTCTATCCTTGAAAAGGCAAATTTTGTTAGATGAGGATGTATGCTTGGGCCTCTATTTGTAGGACCTGCCTACTCAGATATTAAGTCCAAATATTGGTATTTGACCAAACTTCTCCTCTATGAATGTTCAGCTTTCTAGCTTTTCGAAATAAAATAATCTCAAGCTGTTAGTTAAACAAGTGGAAATTTGTTAACCAAAAGGTTGGTTTTCTACTTATGATAGCCTCAGATTATCAGCCTATTACTGCTGAGTTCTTGCTATTTGCTGTTTCATGGTTGATAAGTTCGGGGCGTGACTCCCTGAACACAGCCAATAAAGGGAGTTCAGAAGTTACTGTTCTGATGGTGAGGTATCTCCACAATCTGCAGTGTCTACCCTAAAATTATACCAGTTTTTCTTTGGTTGATTCATGTATAATTTCTCTTCAGCCTAGAAGGCTCATGACACGCAGCCCTGGGCCATTTAATCATCTGATCAGTGCAAGTATTTGATGCAGTTTCTCCTTCAACTGCTAGCAAGCAGGAAGCAGGGAGTCTAGTAAGTTATTGGATGGACTTTAGACAAGAAAGTGTGGAGTCCATACCACTGCTTGTGCCCTGTTTGCTATCACAAGCAGATATAGGAAGCAAATAGTTAAAATTTTATAAATAAGTGGAGTGTTTTTGAGGGGATAATGTTCCTGTTCTGGATCTTTTGCTTTTCTCCCCAGTCTCTCTGAAATAAGAAATAGGATCATTTCTTTGAATACTAAGTTCCTCTACTATAGACTTGTAGCGTGTCAGTCACCAAGCTCTTGGGTGTGTGTGTGTGTGTGTGTGTATGTAAACCAAGTGTTTGAAAGATTGCTAGAAATGCAGGTTCAAGATAGTGCAGGTAGTTCTTGCTTTACACAGTAGTGCAGAACCATAGAGATAGTATATATTGAAGCTGTGAAAAATGATTTTAATAATCAATGGGAAAAATTATGATCCATGCCCTTTAAATTTTTGTTAAATATTAAAAAAAACTCCCTGTTAGTTATAAATAAAGGGAATGAGACAAAAGTAAAGCTATTTTTTTTGCACTGTAATTTAAAACATTAGAAATATTGAGAATTAAAGTATCTTATTTTTTGGTTAAAAAGTTATCAAGATTAGTTTAAAGAATGCTTATCTTCTTATAATACAGAGGGAAATATCTTTTTTATGCCTTGGCAAATTGTCATAGTGTTTTACAAGCTTGGATTAACTTGTAACATGGTATCCTTTGTCTTTCCAATGTCACGAAATATCTCTGAAAATTCTTTAAATTTGTTTTTTGTGGGCACCATATTCTCTGAAGTATCTTCATCCTTCCTCATTTATGCTGCTAAGTTTGCCTTACTAAGTTCCTTTGGTTGCACATCTGGATTCTTTCAGTGACAGTGTCAACATTCTCACGGTCAGCTATTTCTTCTATTACTCCATTTACATTTGATTCAGATTTTACTTCCAGTATTATCACTTTAGTTTCTTTGTTGCAGTTTCATCTTTGTTGGCAAATTACCTGGGAGACAAAGAGGCAACACAACTGTAAACATTGCTGTCTGTGTGTGAACTGAGTAGCAGATGGATGGTGTCCAGTCACCAATAGACATGACTGGTCAGTGGCCATGATGCATATCTCTAATTACATGGTGATGGTGTATTGAAGAGCTCGCAGTGAAGTTTGAACTTTATGCAATGATAGTTATCGTACCATAGTGACTAAAATTTGAACTGTGTTGCTGGGTGACTGATAGTATTTAACTAATTCATGATGACTGAAATTCATGCATATCAGGGCTGTGCAAAGCCAATACTGCCTAAATAAATTGGCTATCACATGGTACTGATTGCATATGATTTCTGTAGTAATTACAGTTTTGTTGGGTATGCTGATTGTACAGTGAGCCCATTCTTTTGGGCTTTTTGGAGGTGACTCACAGAATGTAAATTTTAATCTTCTATCTACCTATATCAGGACAGGCTAGATTATGCTGTGGTAACAAATGACCCAAATCTCAGTGTTCTTGACGCCTTCCATGGCACATTGGCTTGGAGGAGGGAAGCAAGTTCTAGTTCCCTTTGTCTTCACTCAGGGACGCAGGCTGAGGGAACTCTGTCTCTGTGCTTCTATTGTTACTAATGCAGGTATTGAGAACATGTAAACCACAAGCTTTCAAAGTTTCTGTCTAGAAGTGATATGCACTATTTCAAATCACATTTTCACTGATCAAAACAAGTCATATGGTCATGTCTCAAAAAGACATAGAGTGGCAAGATTCTAATATGTGCCTTGAAGACAGGAATGTTGGGTAAGCACCATCAATAACTACTGTGGATCCAGAGAGTTAACTTGTGGAGTTTATCAGGGAAGGGCAGTTGAGGACTAGGATTACAGACCTAGATGTGTGAGATTATTTCTGTTTTCTAATGAGAGATTGAAGTTCAAGGCAAAGTTGTGTGTACTGGTATTCTATGAGCCTGGACACTGTGATTAGTGTTCAAGGTTGCAAGGAAGCCAGGAAGTTATAATAGAGGCCAGATGAATCACTGGGGTAAAGCAGGACTGTTGACAGAACCCTGGAGATCAGAAATCATTCAGATGAGACCTCTGAGACTGTCTACTGTTCTAAACAATTTCAGTTCCTTTTTGGTCTGAGCCTTCATCTGTGCTTCATTTAAGTTGATGACATCTTTGGAAGTTCTGGGATACTTAACAGAGAACTTAGGCCTCGAAAGAAGTGTAGGCTGGGGTTGGCAGAAGGCATGGTAAGGGTATTCTGGGAGTAAATGGGTAGAGGCTGCAGAAGTGCAACCAAAAGTAGGATGCTGTGAAAGTGGTAAGAATATAGATCTTCTTTAAAAAGGATAACGTTGAAGAACGACAGGGAGTGAATTGCATAATGATCCTCACACATGGACATCACCAGATGGTTAACACCGAAATCAGACTGATTATATTAAAGATGGAGAAGCTCTATACAGTCAACAAAAACAAGACCAGGAGCTGACTGTGGCTCAGATCATGAACTCCTTATTACCAAATTCAGACTGAAATTGAAGAAAACAGGGAAAACCGCTAGACCATTCAGGTATGACCTCAATCAAATCCCTTATGATTATCCAGTAGAAGTGAGAAATAGATTTAAGGGCCTAGATCTGATAGATAGAGTGCCTGATGAACTGTGGAATGAGGTTCGTGATATTGTACAGGAGACAGGGATCAAGACCATCCCCATGGAAAAGAAATGCAAAAAAGCAAAATGGCTCTCTGGGGAAGCCTTACAAATAGCTGTGAAAAGAAAAGAAGCAAAAAGCCAAGGAGAAAAGGAAAGATATAAGCATCTGAATGCAGAGTTCCAAAGAATAGCAAGAAGAGATAAGAAAGCCTTCTTTAGTGATCAATGCAAAGAAATAGAGGAAAACAACAGAATGGGAAAGACTACAGATCTCTTCAAGAAAATTAGAGATACCAAGGGAACATTTCATGCAAAGATGGTCTCGATAAAGGACAGAAATGGTATGGACCTAACAGAAGCAGAAGATATTAAGAAGAGATGGCAAGAATACACAGAAAAACTGTACAAAAAGGATCTTCACGACCCGGATAATCACGATGGTGTGATCACTCATCTAGAGCCAGACATCCTAGAATGTGAAGTCAAGTGGGCCTTAGAAAGCATCACTACAAACAAAGCTAGTGTAGGTGATGGAATTCCAGTTGAGCTATTTCAAATCCTGAAAGATGATGCTGTGAAAGTGCTGCACTCTATATGCCAGCAAATTTGGAAAACTCAGCAGTGGCCACAGGACTGGAAAAGGTCCGTTTTCATTCCAATCTCAAAAGAAAGGCAATGCCAAAGAATGCTCAAACTACCACACAATTGCACTCATCTCACATGCTAGAAAAGTAATGCTCAAAATTCTCCAAGCCAGGCTTCGGCAATGCATGAACCATGAACTTCCTGATGTTCAAGCTAGTTTTAGAAAAGGCAGAGGAACCAGAGATCAAATTGCCAACATCCACTGGATCATGGAAAAAGCAAGAGAGTTCCAGAAAGACGTCTATTTCTGCTTTATTGACTATGCCAAAGCCTTTGACTGTGTGGATCACAATAAACTGTGGAAAATTCTGAAAGAGATGGGAATACCAGACCACCTAACCTGCCTCTTGAGAAATCTGTATGCAGGCCAGGAAGCAACAGTTAGAACTGGACATGGAACAACAGACTGGTTCCAAATAGGAAAAGGAGTACATCAAGGCTGTATATTGTCACCCTGCTTATTGAACTTCTATGCAGAGTACATCATGAGAAACGCTGGACTGGAAGAAACACAAGCTGGAATCAAGATTGCCGGGAGAAATATCAATAACCTCAGATATGCAGATGACACCACCCTTATGGCAGAAAGTGAAGAGGAGCTAAAAAGCCTCTTGATGAAAGTGAAAGAGGAGAGCGAAAAAGTTGGCTTAAAGCTCAACATTCAGAAAACGAAGATCATGGCATCCCGGTCCCATCACTTCATGGGAAATAGATGGGGAAACAGTGGAAACAGTGTCAGACTTTATTTTGGGGGGCTCCAAATTCACTGCAGATGGTGACTGCAGCCATGAAATTAAAAGATGCCACTCCTTGGAAGAAAAGTTATGACCAACTTAGATAGTATATTCAAAAGCAGAGACATTACTTTGCCGACTAAGGTCCGTCTAGTCAAGGCTATGGTTTTTCCAGTGGTCATGTATGGATGTGAGAGTTGGACTGTGAAGAAGGCTGAGCACCGAAGAATTGATGCTTTTGAACTGTGGTGTTGGAGAAGACTCTTGAGAGTCCCTTGGACTGCAAGGAGATCCAACCAGTCCATTCTGAAGGAGATCAACCTGGGGATTTCTTTGGAAGGAATGATGCTAAAGCTGAAACTCCAGTACTTTGGCCACCTCATGCGAAGAGTTGACTCATTGGAAAAGACTCTGATGCTGGGAGGGATTGGGGACAGGAGGAGAAGGGGACAACCGAGGATGAGATGGCTGTATGGCATCACTGACTCGATGGACGTGAGTCTGAGTGAACTCCGGGAGATGGTGATGGACAGGGAGGCCTGGCGTGCTGTGATTCATGGGGTCGCAAAGAGTCGGACACGACTGAGCGACTGAACGGAATTGAACTGAACTGATCCCATGCTTTGTTTTGTCTGTGTCTTTAACCCTGAATTTATTAAGCTCTGCAAATCCTCCACAGTGTACTCAGATGGCTGCCCTTAAAGTGCTTGGCTGTATACTACTCTGTATCCCTGTTGCTTAATGCTTCAATCCATTCACATGTCAAATTAATTTAGAATCATGCCATAGTTGTGCTCATGCCTAAACTTTCTGTCTTTAATCTAAATGTGATCCAAACTTCTTGTCCAGACTTTCTCTACTAGTCTGCATTAGGAGCAAAAATATTTAAGGCATAACTAGTCTAGCAGGAGCCCTGTGAGACTGCATTCATGCATTTCCTGGCATTAGATGGAATGTTTATTTGAGAAAAATATAGCTCATATTAAGTGGTTAATTTTGGTATGAGCTACTCACATCTGGAATTAAACAGTTCATAGAGTACATTATAATCAAATGATCACTTTATATTTAAATCTTCCAGTCAACTAAGAGCTTTCAAGTCAAACATCTTTATTCTTGGATACAATACCAGACTAATCAGCTGAACTTAGATTTTCTACCTAGACATTTTGATGTTATGTAGACTCACCCATAGGGCTTCCCTGGTAACTCAGAGGGTAAAGAATCTGCCTGCAATGCAGGAGACCCAGGTTCAGTCCCTGGGTAGGGAAGATCCCCCAGAGAAGGGAATGGCAACCCATTCCATTATTCTGGCCTGGAGAGTTCCATGGTCAGAGGAGTCTGGTGGGCTACGGTCTATGGGGTTGCAGAGTCGGACATGACTGAGTGACTAACACACATGTACACACAGGCTTACACTGAGTGTTGGACCCAGTAGACTTTGGACAACTTCTTTCATTCTTTCAGTTTCTTATTAATTTTCTAAGGACAGAGCTATAAGGGGGTCTTTCGATTCCCGGGACTTGCCCTATCTAGTGTTCTTTTGCACAAGCATGCTGTATTATTCTTTTGAAACTGAATATTCTCCCACCCCTAAATTTTGGTATATTGTAAAAAGTATTAGTGAAGAGGTCTGAGACATGGCAGTTCAAGGAGTATTCTCAAAAGGGCATCAGAAGTTTTGCTATTTATTCAATATTATAATTTTTCCATGTGACTTAGTGAATTTGTGAGATTATATTACTGAAATATGTAAGAGTCTTCAATTTTTTAAACTGTTTATAACACCAAAAATTCGTCATTTAATATTAGGGCAATACACTTTCTTCAGCGAGACCAACCAATGTGTTAGAAATGATGAAAGAATGGAAAAATAACCCAGAAAGTGATGAGGAAGGCACAACAGACCAAAGAGACAGCAGGTCTGGACAAGAGGAGCTGAAAGTTTACAAACCCAGCCGCAATGTCCCTGATGTCAGTAACTCTTCAGATGAAGAGGAAGGAAAACAGGTAGGAAGAACCAACCAAATATAGGAAGAACCAACCAAACAGGTAGGAAAAACAATTGTTTCATTTCTCCAAACTGTAAAATACCTTCACAACACTTGGAACATCTTTGCAACTCTTTTTTGCTGTTGGATTGTAATGGTTTGTAACAAAAGAGACCGGCATGATAAAGAAAGTAAAGCCTGAAACTAGCATGATTTAGTGATGTGGCCTAGATGCTTATTTTAAGATCCGTGATTATATAGGGGAGGGGTCTGCAAACTTTCCCTTTAGCAAATAGAGAATATTTTAGGCTTTGTAGGCCATAATAGTCTCTGTCACAACTTCTCAATGCTGATATTACAGCATGAACACAGGCATAGACAACAAATGAGTGTTCCAGCGAAACTTTACAGACAGGTGGTGTGCCAGATTTGGCTAATGAGTCACAATGAATAATGTATGTATTTTACCAGATTATACAATTTGGAATGGGTTTATGTATTACTTCAAAAATTACTATTACATTAGTTAGCCATTTCCAATTTTATGATACCTAAAATTGTTTGTATAGGCTTACTATTTTACTTTATTAGATATAGTTTTATTGTTTTTGGTGAATAAAATCTAGCAACATTTGCTTAATTCTAGATTGCATTCTACCAACTCAATATCCTGACAATTTACCCACATCCTCTTTTCTTTTGTTTCTGTGTTTGAGGAAAAATCTTCTGTATGTTTGTTCTCATTCTCATCTTGAAGTCTAATCAGCATGTTCGAGCTCTTCTTTAATGATGGAACATCTTGCCACTGGGGGCCAGGTTTACCTCCAGGCACCCCACTGCTTATGAGGAGCTGCTGCTTTTCAGTTCTCTGAGACCTAGAGACGGGCAGAGTGGAGAGAGGGACGGAAGGGTAAATCCTGACCCACAGTCGGGAAGGTACAGCATGGCTGGCTGTACCTGCCCTGCCACGAATTCTGTCAGAAACTTGAGGAAAGAGACCCAGTAGAGTGATCTGGTTGGTTTTTATTTATGCATTGGGAATTGCTTCGTCCAGTTGATAGCAAATGTCTAGATAGTAGGCTTAACGTTTAATTATTTAGACATTTTGAAATAGCCATATTTTTATGTAATGTAAACATAAGGTTATTGAATCCCTCTCACCCTCTCCAGTCTGTCAACAACTCCTGCAGTGCTTAGCAGCTGTGTGTATTTGGTATTCTTGTTAAAAATAATATCCTAAAAACCCATGTTTGCATTTCCTCATTGAACATAGTTTGAAAAATTTCTTGTTAGCTGACTTGGAATTTGATACACACGTACATGTGCACACACACATATATAAACATACTCACACATATATACATACACACATACACTCACACACTCTCATGCACATACATTACGTTTTACACACATGCATCAACAATATACTCACACATGGTAGTGATGATTTAGTTGCTAAGTCATGTCCGACTCTTGTGACCCCATGGACCCACCAGGCTCCTTTGTCCATGGGAAACCCCAACTAAGATTACTGGAGTGGGTTGCCTTTTCCTTTTCCAAGGATCTTCCTGACCCGGGGATCAAACCCAGGTCTCTTGCAGGCAGTCTCCTGCATTGCAGATGGATTCTTTACCAGCTGAGCCACCAGGGAAGCTTGTATATGTGTATATATCTACATATATGCATATATACAAGTATATATATATGTGTGTATACTCACATATATACAAACACAAATCCAGACATACACATGTATACACACTTTATCTTTTGTAGTCTTGGATCATATCTATGTTCACTGAATCTGAACATAAAATATCCTTGTAAACCAAATGTTTGGTTGTCTTCCATCTCCTTTTTCATTGCTCTGTCACGTCTCTGCTCTCCTCCTGCGCTCTCTTTGAGTCAGAGTAGAGGGATAACACTCGCCGTGATGTTCTCAATGTGATGTTCTCAGCTACTTCCAATTAGGGAACAGAAGGATTGGAATTTGAGGTGCTTATGGATGCTAGAACTAGACTCAGTGGATTGAAAATTTAAGAATATACATTTCTACTTATCAACAAGAGCTTTTCCACAATCAGAGCTCACCTGCAGTAGCACGGGCGGGACTGTGGATAGTAAACCTCACCTTTCAGCCATTGAACGTATTCATGCAGACTCTGGAAAACTACTTGTTATAAATGCTGTGCCAGGAATTTCTACATAGTGGGTAGGAGTTTGCCCTGGATGTCCTTTAAGGACTTTCCTGTGCTTAGGTTTTGGCTGTGACATCTTGGGAGGAATACCTTACCTCATTAGGGAGTTTTTCTGAAGAGTGTTACTCCTTAAAAGAAAATCTTCTCTTGTATATTAAGTTTTTTCATGGATTTTTATGAATAAATATGTACTTTGTTAAAAACATTGAAGTTGAGTTTAAGAAATTACTTCTTTTTCCCCCCAGATCTTCATTAACAGCAAATAGTAGAGAATAAGATCTAAAGTGATAACTGAAAATAGGATGGGCCATTTAGTCTTGAGTCCATGCAGGATTCATATAGTAACTAATATCCTTAAAAGTGAAACTTTAATTTTATTAAAAATCATTCTAATAATATTGAAATATTTCCCATGGGAAGAATTCATTTGTTAAAATTAGATTATATGGATAATTTGATATGATAAATATTTACACTTACTATAAAGAGATGTATATGATTCTTTTTCCATTAAAATACTTGAAATTTGGCTTTACTGTAAATGCAGATTGCCACAGATCCTGCTTTCCACTGTATCATTGTTCTCTCTTCTGGAGAATCTGATAAATCCATTTAGAGCTCCTGATTTTGTAATTCTCACAAATGAGAGTAATCACACTTTTTAGATAAGTGACAAAGTACTTGGAAAACTAGCAGAAAAAGTGAGGAATTATTTAAAAACAAAAACAAAAAACACTTGAACTAAGCACCTTCCTCTTTCTCTGGGTAACTCTTCCTAGTTCCAAATGCCCTGGGCATTATGGAAAAATACACTGTGTATCTCCTCATTGTTCATGTTTGGATGAAGATGTTATACTTCACCATTTCAAACTTATTTTCAAATAGTTGGCATTTGGCAACGTCCATTTTTTTATTTTCATTTTCAACCTTTAGTTTGTTTTCGGTAGGTGTATTTTTTTGAAGATAGAAGTGTTCTCTCATATATCTTGTATTTTACAGCCTGAGTACATCTAGAAAGTGTTTTGTGTTATTGGGAGCCCTCTAAATTCCCCACAATGGGTTCTTAATCTACTCTATCAGGCAGACCCAAGAGTTTAACTCCTATAGCAGCATTGACTCATCTTCAAATGAGACACTTGGCAGACTATTGCTTATTGCAGGAACATGCCTTTTCACATTCAGTCCTTAGTGATTTCTGATAAGCAGTACACTACTTTCATTGTTCATTAAGCTCAAAAAACAATCGAGGAGAAATGAAGGTCTGTAATTAAAATGCACAGCCCCATAACCATAGAGGGAGCGACTAGCAACTTTGCATGTAACAAAAGTATATTTGCATTATAGAATTCTCGCTTAATAAGGAAGAAACTTCTTAGCTGTTAATTTGCTTATTGAACACAGTCTTGAATATACTTATTTAGTGAAAATGGAAAATTTTGTGATCATTTTTCTTGACCGAAAACATGGACTTTACAAAATCAAGAAAATGGTACGTGTATCAGATATTTTTTTATCCAGTCTAGAAAATAGAAAGGCAAGGTGTTTTAGCAACTTTGAGCAGTTATTTTGAGCAATGCAATGTGTTCATTAGCAGTTCTTCAAAGACAAAGAATATTTGAATTTAAATAAGATTGAAATTAAACGGTTGAACTTTGTAGTATATTGACCTGTTGTTGTGAGGAAAAAGTCAAGTTTTCTTAGTATTTTAGTAGTGTAGGATAAAAATTTCTGTTGTTACAAATTAAATCTTAGTTCCCAGAACCCCTGTGAATCATGTGCAAGTTTTGTGGTGCTTCCGTGTTTGGGGCACACTTTTATACTCCATTCCTGAAGCACTGTAATCTGGCATGTGTGCCAAAGCATCCATTTACAATGTCCTACTGGTTAAAAGCACAGGCTCTAAATCTGGGCTGCCTAGATTCAAATCCTGGCTTCACCACTTACAAGCTCTAGGACCCTGGGCAAGTCTCTTGGCCTCTGTTTCCTCATATCTAACATGGGAATAATAATGACATCAACCAAGAGGTAAATGAAATCATGCATATAATACTCTTGACATATGGTAAGCGTGCATTAATGTTAGCTATTATTAATTTTATTATATTTTGCTAAAGAGCATGCATGGCTTCCTGTGGCTCAGATGGTAAAGAATCTGCCTGCAATGTGGGAGACCTAGGTTCGATCCTGGGTTGGGAAGATCCCCTGGAGAATCCCATGGACTGACAGGCTGCAATCCATGGGGTCTTAAAGAGCTGGATGTGACTGAGAGACTGACACTCTCACTTCACTTTAAAGAGCTTGCATAGAGTATTGCTAAAATCGCATGTTCTTTCTTGTCTGCTTTAAGGCTCCTTTGGGCAGAGGTGTGGGTCTAAACTAATGAACAAACTGAGAAATATCATTCTCAAAGGTGATCAGGTGATGCTTCCAGCCTCTCTTGCCCTCTCAGTTTGGCAAGATCCCTAAGGCACTGTGGTAGATTGGATTATTTTTCCCAATTATTTATTTATTTATTTAATTTATTTATTATTTATTTTTTTTTAAATTTTAAAATCTTTAATTCTTACATGTGTTCCCAATTATTTAAAACCTCTCTGTAAGGAATATGTACATTCCTACCCTTTCTCCCTATTAGAGTAGATGGATATTTTCTCATCTCACTAATGTTGGTCTTAGCTATATTACTGACTTTAGCAAACAGAATGTTGAGGTGTGATATAAGCAGAGACCATAACAGCATTTGCATGATTTAGCTTGCTCTTATTTCGGCCACCTGCCATGAGAAGAACATGACTACAGAAGCCACAGTTCTTGGAAATTATGAGGGTCTGTGGAACAGACTTGGAACTCAGTACAAAACCTGAAGTCCAGCCTAGCACCGCCAAGTGAAAATTAATGTTCATTGTTTTAACATACTGAGACTTTTCTAGTTCTTTTTTATGTAGTTGTATAGAAAAGAGTTAACATAGCAAGCCTAAGCAGCTATCCTCAAAAAGGCCTGGTTTCAAGGTTGGCCCTTGGCTGGCTTTTGGGAACTTAGATTTTGGGATAGCTACTATTAACTGATAAGAATGATTAATTGTGCCTAAACCTTACAAACAATACAGTTAATGCTGACCACCTGCTTTTTCTCTGGAAGTCTGGAATTTTGGTAGGTGCTAGGCAGAGAATGCCCCCATGGCCAGCTCACGGTAAAAATGCTGGGTGTTGAGCCTCTCTGAGCTTCCCTGGTTGGCAGCCTTTCACATGTGTTGTCACAACTTGTTGCTGGGGTAATGAAGTGCTTCCTGTGTGACTCCTGGGAGAGGACTCTTAGAAGCTGGAACATAGTTTCCACTGGACTTCTCCTCAAGGGTCTTTTCACTTCCTAACAGTGCTCTGCATCCTTTCACTGTAATAAATCATAGCAATGAGTACAGCTCTATGCTGGTTTCTGTGAGTCTTCATAGTGAATCATAGGACCTGGAGACCTCCCAAACACAGTAGCATAGCTGTAGCAGTAGCTGACTAATACAGGTACAAATAATTAATTGTGCTAACATGAATTTTGGCCTGTTGTTCTTTGATCTAATGCTGTCAGCAAAGCCACTTGCTAGTTTGGATTCATAGGCTTCCAATAAATAACAAGGCTTTTGTCCCTACTTCTTTTCCCATTAGAATCTCCTATGTAAGACCTAAGTTTCACCACAGATTTAGCCAGACTTCCATGATTGAAGGGACATATTAGTGAATCTTTTCAAATCATTTCCCTGCTCTCCCAAACCTGGCTTTTGCTCAGCTCCCCTTAGAGATTATACCTGTTAGTATATGCTATGTATATTTTTCCTGATGGAGAACCAACCCACTGGGTTGGGTTGTAAAAACACTGCTTCAGTTTCTTTTTTTTTTCTTTTTACTTTATTTTACTTTACAATACTGTATTGGTTTTGCCATACATTGACATGAATCCACCACGGGTATATACAAGCTCCCATTCAAATGTATTCATTTGGGTCCATTCATCTCTTATCCTACCTTTGTGCTATAATTGTCTCATGTATTACATACATGTAATTATCAACCCTACAACACAGTGTTTTAATTTTTGCTTTGAGTAGTCTTATTTCCAAGAAATTAAAAGGAAAATTATCTTTTATATTTAACCAGGTACTTACCGTTTCTGATCATCTTCTTTCCTTTCAGAAAAGCTGTGCTTCCTGTATCTAGTATTGTTTCTCTTCAACCTGATGAACTTCCTTTGCATTTCTTGTATTGAATGTTTGCTCTCAGTTTTCTTTTATCTAAAGATGTCTTTATTTTGTCTTAATTTTTGAAGGACATTTTCTCTGTTTACAGAGTTCTGGTTTGACAGGTAATTTTGGTCCACACTCTAAAGATGTTATTCTTCTGCCTTCTGGTGTCGGATTCTCTGATAAGAAGTCATTGGTAATTTGAAGTGTTCTTTTCCTGTATGTAATGTGTTGCTTTTCTCTGAATGTTTTCAGGATTCTCTCTTTATCTTTGGTTTTCAGCAGTTTGACAGTCATATTGCTTAGACGTGTTCTTCACATTTATCTTGCTTGGGATTTGCTGAACTTTTTGGATCTGTATTTCTGTCTTTTGCTAAGTTTGGGAAATTTTGTAATCAGTTTCTTTTTGCTGATACTCTTAATTACTCATATGTTAGACCACTTGATATTGTTCAGTAAGCCTCCAAGGCTGTGTTCATTTTTCTCAACCTGTTCTTTAAATTGGATGCACTCTATTGATCTATCTTCAGGGCTACTCTTTTCTCAGTTGTGTCCATTTTCCTGTTAAATCTGTCTGGTTTGATACTTAATTTCAGATACCATATTTTGTTCTAAAATTCTTATTTGGGTCTTTTTTTATTATTATTTCTATTTTTCTATGGAGACCTATTTTATTTATCATATAATTTTTCACTTTACATCATTGATAATAGTAATGATAATCACTTATTTGCTATTTCCAGTATTTGGGTTCATCTCAGAATCTGTCTCTATTGATTATTATTTCTGTTAAGTAATTTTGGATTGTATCCTGGACATTGGAAATGTTGTGTTGTATTAACTCTGAATTCAACTGTGTTCCTTCAAAAAGTGTTGACATTTCTGTTTTAGCAGGTAATTAGTTGATTGGATAAAAACTGAAAATTGTTTCTTAGCAGTTCAAATCATTGGTTGGTTCATTTATCTTGGGTGAATGGAATGTAAGAGTCTCTTTCTCTGGCTATCTGCTTTAGGAATTCCCTCACTACGCTTTGGCGTCTGTGGTTGCTTCGAATTGTGCCCACTAGTTCTTTAAATCAGAGAGAGAAAATTGTGAAAGCATCTGGAGTAAAGGGAGGAGGCACATTGCCGTCAAAGGAGCAACTTTGACATATCAACAGAAATAATGGAAGCCAGAGAATAATGGAACAACATTGTTAAACTGCTAAGTGGGAAATAATATAAAACAAGAAACCTGTCAACTTGGAATTCTATATCTGGTGATATTTTCCTTCAAGGATAAACATAAAATTTTTAAAAGTTTTCAACTGTGTAAAAGATGAGAAAATTTTTACGAGCATATCTTACTATGAAAAGTGAAAGTGTTAGTTGCTCAGTTGTGTCTCACACTAAGCAATCCCATGAACTGCAGCAGGCCAGGCTTCCCTGTCCTTCACTGTTTTCTGGAGCTTGCTCAAACTCATGTCCATATAGTCGGTGATGCTATCCAGCCATCTCGTCCTCTGTCATCCCCTTCTCCTCCTGCCCTCAGTCTTTCCCAGAATCAGGGTCTTTTCCTGTGAGTTGGTTCTTTGTGTCAGGTGGCCAAAGTATTGGAGCTTTAGCTTCAGCATCAGTACTTCTAATGAATATTCAGGGTTGATTTCCTTTAAGATTGACTGGTTTGATCTCTTTGCCATCCAAGGGACTCTTAAGAGTCTTCCCTAACACCACAATTTGAAAACATCAGTTCTTTGGCACTCAGCCTTCTTTATGGTCCAGCTTTCACATCCATACATGACTACTGGAAAAACCATGGCTTTGACTAGATGGACCTTTGTATGTAGAGTACATACCTCTTCTATGTAGAGTACATCATGCAAAATGCTGGGCTGGATGAAGCACAAGCTAGAATTGAGATTGACAGGAGAAATATTAATAACCTAGATATGCAGATGACATAACGCTAATAGTAGAAAGCAAAGAGGAACTAAAGAGCCTCTTGAACATGAAAGAGGAGAGTGAAAAAGCTAGCTTAAAACTCAACATTCAAAAAACTAAGATCATGATACCCAGTCCCATCACTTCATGGCAAATAGATGGGGAAACAATGGAAACAGTGACAGACTGTTTTCTTGGGCTAGAAGTTAAAAAAGCAGGGTGACAATATACAGCCTTGACACACTTCTTTCCTAATTTTAAACCAGTCTGTTTTTCCATGTCTGGTTCTAACTGTTGCTTCTTGACCTGCATACAAGTTTCTCAGGAGATAGGTAAGGTTGTCTGGTATTCCTGTCTTTTTAAGAATTTTCCACAGTTTGTTGTGATCCACACAGTCAAAGGCTTTAGTGTAGTCAAAGAAGAAGTAGATGTTTTTCTGGAATTCCTTTGCTTTTTCTATGATCCATCAGATGTTGGCAATTTGATCTCTGATTCCTCTGTCTTTTCTAAATCTAGCTTGTACGTCTGGAAATTCTTGGTTCACATGCTATTGAAGCCTTGCTTGAAGGATTTTGAGCATTACCTTGCTAGCATGTGAAATGAGCTCAGTTGTACTGTAGTTTGAACATTCTTTAGCATTGCTCTTCTTTGGGATTGGAATGAAAACTCACCTTTCCCAGTCCTGTGGCTACTGTTGAGTTTTCCGAATTTGCTGGCATATGGAGTGGAGCATTTAACAGCATCATCTTTTAGGATTTGAAATAGCTCAGCTAGAATTCCATCACCTCCACTAGCTTTGCTCTTTATGTGAGTAGCCTTATATAAGAAATATATTGATATATATTTGGAATTCAATTTCTCTTCTTCCCTTTGCTTTTCTTTCCGTTCCTTCTTCCTTTTGAAAAGCACAGGACTGTGAGAGCTAGTAAAACTATAGCTGAAAACTTATACCAGAATATTCTGTCACTTGGACCTTGTGCAGGCCTATAATTTGAATGTGTGACTCTAGAAATGGTTGCTATGGTGATAAACCACTTTACTTAAATAGCATGTATTTTACTCAAAATTCAGAGAAATGGTAACAGTTTCTAGTAATCGTGTACTGGTATTAACTTCAAGGATATGCCTAGAGCTTACAGGTTTTGCATGTATTATATCCAGATGAGTTTATCAGGTTAAAGTTAAGCCAGTGAATAATGAAATATGTGCACTTAGCCCAGTTTTCTTGTTATGTATATCACTTTGCACATATGGAGCCCCCTTTTCAAGATTAATAATATAATCTGGAGAAATCAGGCCCATGGTGCTGGATTACTAAAAAATGGAACTTGGGTGGGGGAAACCATATAAGGTTATCTTAATCCATCATTCTACCTCGAGTAGGAATGACTGTTCTTCAGCAGTCCTAGACAGTGAGAGTTCACCAAAGATGAGGAACAATTGAAATGCTGCTTAGGTGAGCCCCTGTTGTAACCATCCTGACTGCAGCACTCGAGACGCTGTCTAGCTCCACAGCGCTAGACAGCATATTTGCTCTTATTCTTTATAAATTTAGATTGAATAACTCTTATAAAGAAACTTCCATCCATTCTCACATCAATAGCCTGTATATAAACCTTCTCTGGTCCCTTTGTATCTATTCAGACTGGTTGCAGAATTTCAGGTATGAATTCTTCATGATAACTAAGGATAGAAGAATTTTTTCTTTGATTTCTAAGATCCTTTCTGATGATAGCCAGGTTCTTTTGGTCACTGTGCAGTGATATGGCACACCAGTATCTTTAGAGCAGTTTGCAATGAATTTTAGATCCTCTCTTGGAGAACAATCTATAGTGTTTTTTAGGTGTTCTTTTGGACTAATAGTTATGACCAAAAATCTCATAATGATCATTTAGATAGCCTCTTTCCCCCTAGAAATGAATATGGAGATTCCTCTCTCATCTTTCTCCCCCTTTGTACAATCTTATGGGAGCTCATCACCTTCTATGCACCTTTCATGGCCTGGAAGATCTTAGTAACTTCTAGCCTTGGCTATGGAAATTTCGCTTTCCATTTCTCTGTTCTAATACTTACAAAACATACAAAACTGTAAAATTGTATCAGTTACAGCATAGATCCCTGAAGAATCACATCAACTATGAGAGAAGAAAAAGAGAAACTGAAATTTTAGATAACCTATAACCTACAGAAGAAACCTTCAAAAAATCCTAGAGAAAAGCATGGAAGTTGGAATTTGCCCTGGTTATTTATATTCCAAGGAGATGAGAGGCTTGGCTTTTGGTGAAGAAATCTATAGCTTGGCCTGAAGAGCACCACGTGGGCCAGCCTGCATCCACGTTTCTGTTATCATCAGAGAACAGTTTCAGTGAGGGGATGTTTAAGAAGGAAGGCTCAGTCTTTAGGAAAGCTCTAATGATTCTGATTCCTAAACAATGGCATCCTAAATTTAATGCAACTTCAGATTAGCAAAGAGAAATGGTAAAGTACATACACACATAACATTTTACAAGGTACACATATACCACACAAAAGCTTTTAAGCATTTGCAATAAATATTTGCATAAAGGTAATAGATTTGCATTAATGTTACCAGGGAGTAAAGAATAAACAAACATTGTGATTTGTTTCCATGCAGCCAGTTTCAGGCTGATTTTGAAACTCAGTTAAAATATGGTTGAATAAAAATATTTTCAAATAATGCTACCAACAAGGGATTAACTTCCAAAATATACAAACAGCTCATACAGCTTAATATCCAAAAATCAAAGAACCCAATCAAACAGTAGACATTTCTCCAAAGAAGACATATAGATGACCAAAGGCACATGCAAAGATACTCAGTATCGCTAATTGTTAGAGAAATGCAAATTAAAGCTACAAAAACACACTAGTCAGATGGCCATCATTAAAAAACCTACAAATAATAAATGCTGGAGACAATGTGGATAAAAAGGAGCCCTCCCAGTTTGTGGGAATGTAAATTGGTGCAGCCACTATGGAGGTTTCTTAAAAAACTAGTTACCATATGATCCTGCAATCCCACTCCTGGGCATATTTGCGGAGAAAACAGTCATTTTAAAAGATACATGCACCCTTTGTTCATAACAACACAATTTAAAATGGCCAACACATGGAAGCAACCTAAATGTCCATCAGCAGATGAATGAATAAATAAGCTGTGGCATATATATATATATAATGGAATATTAAATATTACTCAGCTATAAAAAGTATGAAATAATTCCATTTGTAGCAACATGGATGAACCTAGACATTATCATATTAAATGAAGTAAGCCAGAGAAAGACAAATATCATAATATTTTTTATATGTGGGATCTACAAAATGGTACAGATGGACTTATTTACAAAACACAAATAAACTCACAGACATAGAAAACAAACTTGGCGTTACCAAAGGGGATACCAGGAGCAGGGGAAGAGATAAATTAGGAGGTTTTGATTAATATATTCATACTACTAATAAAATAGGTAAGCAACAAGGACCTATTGTATAGTACTGGAAACTGTTCTCAATATCTTATAGTAACCTATACTGGAAAAGAGTCTGAAAAAGAATATATATAGAACTGAATCACTTTGCTATATATGTGAAACTAACCTAGCATTGTAAATTAAATATTATTGTTGTTGTTTAATTGCTAATTTTTGTCTGACTCTTTGTGACCCCATGGACTGCAGCCCACCAGGCTCCTCTGTCCATGGGATTTCCCAGGCAAGAATACTGGAGTGGCTTGCCAGTTCCTTCTCCAGAGAATCTTCCTGACCCAGGGATCGAACCCACGTCTCCTGTATTGCAGGCGGATTCTTTACCACTGAGCCACCAGGGAAGCCCAAATTGACTACACTGCAATTTAAAAAACAAGCAAAGCAAAAACATAAAAATAGAGTCATAATAGCCCCAAATTATGGTTGACTGTATTCGTTTTCATCAGTTTTTGATACCAAATTGAAAAAGAAATAAGAAAGTAGGTATCATAATGTTTCTGTAAGTGTATAAGTTGGTACAGCTACAACAGAAGGCAATATGATGATGTCTCTCAAAATTACAAATCCATACAACTTTGACCCAGAAGTTCTACTTCTAAAATATATATCCTGTAGATATCCTTACACATGTACACAATGACACAAGTACCAGATTATTCACAGAAGCATCTTTTTACCAGTTAAGATTAGAAGCAACCTGAATGTCCATTAGCAAGAAGCTGGCTAAATACATTATGGTGCATTCAGACATGAGGACACTGCATATGCTGAAAGAAGAGTGAGAACTCTTTTATGTATTGACATGGAATGATGTTCAAGACTATTGTTAGTTTAAAAATATCAAGGTTTAAAGACTGTTGACAGTGGGCTACCCATTTGTTTTAAAAAGTGAGAAGAAAGTGTATTGATATATAGATTAGATTAAACCATATAAAATTGCCATTATTAAGCTGTTTTGACAGAAAAAATAATGACCAATTCCATTTGGTTCCACCTAATACTTGCTTGAAGTTCCATAAAATTTCTTTGGGAACGTGCACTGTAAATTGACAGTTCTTCGTTGTCTCCAATGGGAGGCAGAGCTGAGGTAACTGGGGAGCAAGGAGGAGATTTTGAATGCTCTGGCTATTAAATCATGGGAAGGTACTACCTTTAAAAAAATAATTTACTAAAATTCTACATAAGTACAATAGATAAATGTGGCTGAGTAATATCATTTTCTCATCTTGCTCTAAATGAAATTGAGACATACCATGTTCCTACCCTGAAGCAACCAAACATTTTGGTTTAGTTTCCTTTTTCCTTCCACTTTGCCAGGAAATTCTGGGAATTATCTTAAGATATCTTATCCGAAGAAACCAGAACCTCTAGTGTTTCTGAAAAAAAAAAAGAGAGAGAGAAAGACAATATTTATATCACTAATCCTGCCCATGGAGGCTGTTTCTGAGTATTTCTTCTTGATGACTTCAGCTTCTGAGTCTACTTTAATGACTCAAGTACATTAACAAATGGAAAATGAAGAAGGATGAAAATGTTAAACCATATATGAGTATGAACACATTAAAGGGAAAATGACTGTCTCTATTTCTATTCTGTAGATTATTAGTTGCAGTGGACACATTGAAAAGCATTTCTTCAACTACGTGGATGATAACTCAAGAGGTGGAAATGTCAAAAAAGAGGTTAAACTCAGATTCGCCTTTTAAAAGAATTTGTATGTCAAGTGACTTAAAATTAAAAAAAAAAAAAACTAAAATTTTATGAATTTAAATGCCCAAGCTAGGGACCAGTTCTGTATTTTTTAAACAAAGCAACTTTTCTTCAGCCTGTCTCTAGAACATCATGGGTGTTATACTGTTAGCCTGTTGCTAAGTGTAAAGAGTTTTCAAGGAGAGGACACAACCTGTATTACTGAATGCTAACACATTTTAATTATTTTCTGTTCATTGGAACATTACACAGAGAAGCAATCCAGAAATTTTCTTGAGAAAATAAATCTAAACAGAAAACAGACATGTAAAAAGACATGTCCAAATTTATACAAATTAATTTTTCAATGTGCAAAAATTACCAACTTAAGAACTGACATATACTATTATTAAAGTCATACATGAGTGATGGTCTGAAGAGGCACATGTTTAAGGGCTGTCTGCAATAAGCAAACATCTGGTAAAGTTTCTCTTTCTTGAAATATAGGTACCAAAAATCCATAAGTGACCTGAGGCTTTGCTGAAGCCCTGGGAGGTCACTTATTCACTGGACAAATATATATGAAGTGCCTACAGCCATGTATAGAACATGGTCACTTGTGTGATAAGAGTGATTAAAAAAAACAAAATCTAACAACACACACACATGAGGTTTATTTGTTTTGTGTTACATGTAACCTTTTCACATTCTTTGAAAATTGTTAACCTGATTATTAACTCTTATATATAATTTCAGTTAGCCAGAGTATTAAGCTTGCAAGCCTTTTCCAGATCATTCTATGTACATAAGCAGTTGCTGCATCTGTACCCCTATGTCTCGTCCCCCATCCTGCTTGTATAGGTCTCCTGAGACATTCTGCTCTATGAACTCTATGCCCAGCTTCTTTTAATGAGAACTGATCACTTTTAAAATGAGTCTAAGGTCAAAATGGACTTTGCTTCCCTCACGACAGCAGGATTAGAGACCGTTTCCTCTACTGTGGGGTGAAGTGACCTGAGAAAACACAATTGCCGATTAAAATTCTTTTGACTTGTTTCATGCTTTAAAGCTCACAAAGTACTTCCATGGCCACCAGAGTAGTTCGTTCTCATCATAAGCCCATGTGGTAAATGTGCAAATATCATTTTCCTCATTTAAGTGTGAGGCATCAAGACTCCAAGAGGTCTTCATTCCTGCCCAAGTGGTGTGACTAAGGTTAGAAGCCAGGCCCTGGAATCAAGGCAGAAAAGGGTGAACATGTGAGGAGAGGGCCACATGCAGCAACCTTATACCAAGTTAGGGTAGTCACGATGTGCTTGTCACGGAAGGCTCGTCTGCTGCTGCTGCTGCTGCTGCTACTAAGTCGCTTCAGTCATGTCCGACTCTGTGTGACCCCATAGACAGAAGTCCACCAGGCTCCGCTGTCTCAGGCAAGAACACTAGAGTGGGTTACCATTTCCTTCTCCAATGCATGAAAGTGAAAAGTGAAAGTGAAGTCGCTCAGTCGTGTCTGACTCTTCTCGACCCCATGGACTGCAGCCCACCAGGTTCCTCCACCCATGGGATTTTCCAGGCAAGAGTACTGGAGTGGGGTGCCATCACCTTCTCCAGGCTCGTCTAGAAGTCTGTAAAGATGAATGACCACAGCTGTGTTCAGATGGACTTCCCTGTATGAATGGTACTAGATATCTACTTCCATTCTGTAGGGCAGTGGATTTGAAGTTGTGCCTGTAGTTTGTTCTACCCCATACACTAAAGAATTCAGTGTTCTTAAAGGAGCTACTGGAGCTTTCTTTGGCATTTAATGACAGTTTCACAATGTCATTAGTTTATACCTCATATCTGAAGAGAGCTCAGCCTGTACATCCTGGGCAATTTTGTAGCCCCTGCCTCTTTGAACTGATGTATATTGCTTTGTGTCTGAACATTAATCCAGGCCTTTTCTTTTATTTCTAGCCCACTGCTTATGAAAAGACTCCTGTGCCCAGTAAGAAGGAAAATATAGACAACTTTGACACGAGTTTTACAAGTTCTGTAGGTAGCAGACTCCCTCCAATTGAGCTCAAGGGAGAAGTTGAGAAACCACCTGTGACTTCAAGCCAAGGAACAGTGGCCAAAGGCACTGCTAAATCCTTTGCCCTGCCTAGATCCAAAAAGAAGCCCTAACAATGCTGAATGGTGCAGAAACAGAGCTGCTCTTTCTAGTGCTAAGAATGAAGGGGTAGGAGGGGAAAAGGACAGTACTGTGCTGAGCTTTTAGCCTTTTAGCTGCACTGAGCCCTGCCAAGTGTTTGTACCAGTTTAGAATTGAAGCTCTTCATCTCCAAAGCAGCGTGGTATTGAAGGACAGACACCAACAGACTTGATGGCAGGTGTGGCTGAAATCAACTCAAGGTGTTTTTGAGAGTTGTTTAGAGGAGGGGATGCCCTCAAAGCAAAGCTGTGGGCACACTTGCCCAGTTTTACTTAAGATTCTTACGTTTAGGCACAATTATTTTTAGGGGAAACTGAGAGCCAAATATGGTAGTAGAGGCTCCAGATGATTATGTGCACTTTGCACTAGGAGATTTGTTAGGAAATTACTAATAAACTTGCCATAGGCATAACAGCTGAAGTGCTTCAGCCAGTCACGTATGTTCTTGTGATTTTAGATTGCTGTAGATTGTTTAAGACAGCTTATTTTAAATGTAGAAAAATAGATTTTGTAACTATTTGCCAATAACTTGCTGCTAAATTCCCAGTGTATTGATTTAATCAATAAAAAAAACAGATGTTACCCATGCACGTTAATTTTTATATTAATAAGAGGTGACTATAGTCAGGTCCGCTGGGCTCTGAAAAGCATATTTTGAGCTTGATCTGCTGCTGCAAAGGTAGGCACACACCTTTGGGGAAGGTCATGAGGCAGGACATAGGGGAAGGTACAGGGTTTCGCTTAGTATTAAAGGTCTCTCCTTTGTGCGTGCTCTGTCGTTCAGTCATATCCAATTCTTTGTGACCCTGCGGGGCATAGTCTGCCAGGCTCCTCTGTCCATGGGACTCTCCAGGCAAGAATACTGGAGTGGTTTGCTATGCCCTCCTCCAGGGGATCTTTCCAACCCAGGGATCAAACCCACGTCTCCTGTGTCTCCTGCGTTGCAGGCAGATCCTTTGCACCTGGACAAATAGTTTTGCTATTCTAGATCACACTGGGTGAAGAGATGGTTCCATTGGCCTCACAGACAAACTCTCAGGAAGCAATTTGTATCTGCTTTTCCTGTTATAAAGTAGTAATCTACACGTCACCTCAGGCCCTCTTGGGATTGTCCTCTGGGCCTCCAAAATGCCCCACACCTAGCCAGCTGAGCAGGTACTAATCGCATAGAAATTCCCCCAGTGACTGAAGATAGTAGATGTGCTTCTTGCAATTAATTGGAAGACACAGCTGGGCCTCCAAATAGGTCAAAGATAACACTGATATGTGTCACTCCTGGCTAAGTAGTTCAGCCAGTGTTTTCTCAGCGCGTTCAATGTGCTTCCCCCGAGGGAATCTGCCAGCCAAAACATGGCTAGGGTACATGGTCTCCACTTTATTTTAAAACTGGCATTGGAGACTTCCCTTGTGGTCCAGTGGTCAGGAATCTGCCTACTAAGGCAGGGGACAGGTTCTGTCCTGGTTCAGGAAGATCCCACATGCTACGGGGCAACAAAGCTTAAGTGCCACAACTACTGACCCCATGCGCTCTAGAGCCCAAGAGCCCGCTTGTGGTCCTATGCACCGCAGCTGCTGAACCCCCCAAGCCCTAGAGCCTGTGCTCCGCAGCGAGAGAAGCCACTGCAATGAGAAGCCCACTCCACACAACAAAGAGTAGCCCCCACTCGCCACAACTGGAGAGAGTCTGTGCACAGCAACAAAGACCCAGCACAGCCAAAGATTAAATAAATAAATAATAATTTTTTTTTTAATGAAAAAACCTGAAGATGAAGCTTCTACAAGGTTTCTCCTTCCTCATTATTACTTCCAGTCCTACCAGGAGCCTATAAACCCTCTCTCCGGGATTAGTGAGCTATCTTTGAAGAGCATGTCCTGTTCACCTGCGGAGAAACCAGCCTCAGGTACGTGGAGATGCCCCCTTTCCAGAGGAGCCCCCAGAGGCAGAGGTGAGGTGGCTGGTCTCCTGGCAGAAAAGTCAACTGGGACAGTGGCTGTGGTTCTGCCAACTTCCTGGGCTAAAAAATGGAACACTGTCTATGTTCAAAATGCTCTTATTTTCATGGTGATACCTTCTTCTGTGTCATGCGTTGGAGAACTCTGTTGTTAAAATGAACGGCATCCAAATTTCTATCCATATTTCTCTTTAGTCTTAAGTAAGTAAGTCTGCTCAGTAAATTTGAGTAAAGGTCCAGAACCATGCACTAAGTAAAAGGTGAAATGATTTTATAACCTTATAGTGTGTCCCTGGTAGCTCAGCTGGTAAAGAATCCACCTGTAATGCAGGAGACCCCGGTTCAATTCCTGGGTCAGGAAGATCCCTGGAGAAAGGTATGGCAACCCACTCCAGTATTCTTGCCTGGAGAATCCTCATGGACAGAGGAACCTGGTGGGCTATAGTCCACTGGGTCACAAAGAGTCGGGCACAACTGAGCTTCCAAGCAAAGTGCTTCTATACCTTTCCCCAGCTTAGCACCAGGCCATACCAACTGTCCCTCTACCATACGATGGATTCTATTAGTTCTCCTCTGTCCAGACCTTCATTTTGATGGGAACTTAGCTCACTCCTAAGGGGAATTTTCAAATTATTTTTGTCATTTATTTTTATGGAACACACTTGGGCCAGACCATGTCTGAGTTTCGTTTTCCAACTGTGTACCTCTTTAATATCTGGGGATCTGCAGCCTCGGTTTCTCCATCTGCTTTCATAGCTGTGAAAATAGTCACTTTTCTGTTTCAGAGGCGTTTTCAGGGGTGATAGGCCTACTCCAAGACGCTGATAATCACTCTGACACCTCCTGTGCACCACAGCATGGAAGCATGGGCTTCATTATGACCCACAGGGACATACTGTGCCCAGGACAGTGCAGAGCAGGTGTGATTTCCAAGGAATGCAAATGCCGATCAGCACTCTGGCTTGAATGACAGACAAGTCCAGACATGAGAAATACGATAAAAAATAAATTCAGGCTGGGAGGCTGGGGAGAAGGTCGGTGGAGGAGAACAAGATGATGTCAGAGAGGGACTAAGAAAAGAAAGGAAAATGGGTCGGGATCGGGGGAGCAAAAAAAGAGAACAAAGTGTAATTAATAAAGAATACTGACTAGATAACAACGCGTGGATCTGCCAGACCCAGAAGCAGGAGTCAGAGGATGGAAGTGGGGGTCGTTACCGTGGTCCTTGTTCCAGGCCAGTCCGCAGGAGGACCAGCCCCTCTCGTGGCCTGAACACCAGATGAGGATACAGGCTGAAGAAACGAAGACCGGGGGAAACAAGCTGAGAGAGGCTCTGGTTTTAAGAGGTGGCCGTGGAATTGTCCTTACATTTCGAGTAGGAATGTTCTGTGGTGTTGGGGGTGGGGGAGAAAAAATACAAAATATTTTGTGCTTATCACTGAAATGCTTTGTTTAAATAATTCTATTTGACTCCAAAATGTAAGTTCCAGGTTAGAAAGATCAAAAGCAGCCAGTCTTGAAAATGAAGCTTTTTAAATTCCAGCGCTGCTGTTGAAATAGAGAATAAAAGGCTTTGTTCAAACATGCATTCCCAGCAGTGAGCAGAGCTTTGAAATTGGTCAGGGGAGTTGTGTTCCATAATGGCTGCACTTGCCTGGAGACCAAGGAGCTGTGGACTCTGGGAAATGACTCTGGGCTGGATACTTTCCATCTGCCCCTTCAGAACCACTCTGCCCTCCCCACCCAAAAGAGGTGATCTTTCAGGATTGCATTAATAGGTTCTCTTGGCATCTGGGTTCATTGGGATTCTGTCAGTGGGGGACACCAGCAGGCACCCAGGGTGGGAGAGCAATCCTGATTCCCCTGGTGCTGGGCTGCTGGGAAGTCTCTGCGTTCTCCTTCTATAGATTCCAGCTCCTGCCAACAGCACCCCCTTACAGCTGTGTCCCCCCGCCTTCAAGCCAAGACCAGGGCTACTGTCCATGGGTCTGTGTCTTTTATGGGTTTCCCTAAACTCAGTACCTTTGCAACTAGTCTCTTTGTTAGAGTCTCAACTACCCCATTTGAGTATGTACCATCTCTCTCCTCCTGGGACCCAAGGTGATCCAGACCCTTGTCAGTTCTGCATGGTTCTGACCTGGGGCAACTTTGTCTGTGGTTGCCAAGTGAAGACTGGAAAGTGTAAATGCGTTCTTCCTGAAACTGATGCCCTTGGGTGGTCACTGGGGCTTGGTGGGGGGTTAGGGGAGGGGGGCAGCCAGAGAGAGGATCCTGGCATTGGAACCTGGACCCGGTGAGATAAGTCTAGGATTGCCCAGCTGGATCTGAGATTGTGTGGACCCAGAAGGTCCCACACCATGGCCTCTGGGAGTCAACAAGAAAGAAATGCTTGACTTGTAACAGTCAAGAAGACCCACAGGGATGGGAGCCACTTTTGCCATCTCCTGACTGTGGACTCAGGGCTCAGCAGAGTCTTGAAGCACAGGAAGCCTAAAAGACAAGAGGCTGTTTGTTTCATCTCTGCAAGGACTAAAATCACTTTACTAAGCATTTTAGAGTAAAATTTTCACTCTTCGGAGGTCTCACATAGTTCAATTTTACTCTTCAGGATCTGGTATTTTCTGAGTGAGCAGGCTTAGGACTGATGGTGATTTGTGCTCAGTACATGGCTATCACTTAATTCTCATTGGTGAGCCAATTTTCTTTGCTTTTGTTCTTCAAAGAAAGGCCATATTCAGTGTCTGGCTAGCTTTTTTGGTGGCTGCCTCCCTCAGTTGCTGGTATAACGAGCTCTCCCTGTTCTCTCTCTCTCTGTTCCCTAAATTATCCAGAGCAGCCCTCAGCTGGAGCTGCAGGGATTCCCACCACTGCCTCGGTGGCCTCACTTCAAGCAGCAGCACATGAGGGACAGTGGAACATTGAGAAGATGAATAGGGCCACTCGAGTGTCACCACTGGCTATCTTAGAGCCTTCCCCTCTTAGTTGCCCGGTTCCACCCCAGACATCCTCAAGGGATGCAGTGAACTCAGGGTAAAGACCTCAGAGGACCTTCTCTCCAAAAGGACAGACCTCCCAGAGGACAGGTCCACAGATGCAGTGTGCACTCTTCCCCCTAGTAGGAACTTCTCCTAAGTGGACTCTGCAGAATCTCCAGACCAGACATAGCCTTGGCATGGACACAGAGGTGACATCAATCTCCCTGCCCTTGGGGGACCAAGACAGTCTTTGACGCTCTCACCCATGGCAGGCTCTGCAGACAAGATCCTGACATCACGCTGTTGTTTAGAAAAGACTCTTCTCATCATCACAGAAAGATGTCTCCATCCTCAGGGCAACTGCACAGTCCCAGGAGTCAGCATTTCTGGTCTGACCCAGGGACCTGCAGGTAGAGGATGAGCAGCTGACATCCTCACTGGCCCCTGAAGAGGAAGTTCTCGTGGAGAGACGGCAGCCAGTATTTCCTGGGCTAGACACTGGTTCACGCTGGGTTTACTAGGGATCAGAGTCCTCTTGTTGGCTGGACTTTGATCTGTATTAGTGGAAGGGACAGAGAAGGCAAGGCACCTCACTCCAGTACTCTTGCCTGGAAAATCCTGTGAACAAAGGAGCCTGGTAGGCTGCAGTCCATGGGGTCGCTAAGAGTCGGATAAGACTGAGCGACTTCCCTTTCACTTTTCATTTTCATGCATTGGAGAAGGAAATGGCAACCCACTCCAGTGTTCTTGCCTGGAGAATCCCAGAGACAGGGGAGCCTGGTGGGCTGCTGTCTATGGGGTCGCACAGAGTCGGACACGACTGAAGTGACTTAGCAGCAGCAGTGGAAGGGATCTCTGTCTCTTAACTGAAGCTCCTCTTCAGGTTATAATGTAATAATAGCGGCAACATCTACAGAGCATTTGCCACATGCCAGACCATCCAGAGCTCTTTACAGGTATTATTTTAAGGACATAAGGATGGCAGCTCCTGAAGTTGGCTTTTTTTATCTCTAAAGAGAAATTAAGGCACAGAGAGGTTAAGAAATATTCATGGTCACACAGCTATGAAGTAGCAGAACCAATGTTTGAACCCAGGCAGCAGGTTCAGATGGTAAAGAATTTGCCTGCAATGCGGGAGACCTGGGTCCAATTCCTGGGTTGGGAAGATCCCCTGGAGAAGGGCATGGCAACCCGCTCCAGTATTCTTGCCTGGGGAATCCCCAAGGACAGAGGAGCCTGGTGGGCTACCGTCCATGGGGTCACAAAGAGTCAGACATGACTGAACAAGTAAGCACAACACAGCACAACAGGCTCAAGTATATCTCAAGGCATTTTTCGTTCAGACCTGAGGCTCCTGGAAAGTTCCATCTGAGTTCCAAAAGGCCAGGTGACTCCTGAACTCTGTCTTCTGGAGAAAGTCAAGGTAATTTGGGTATGTTTGGGCCTTGAGGTCTCAGAACAGGAACAGATTATTTTGCAAGCTAATAAATTTGAGCAGGACCTACCTAGCCACACCCAGGGAGTGCTGCATTCTGCAGGACTTTGCATAATATCAATAAAAATGAGTTCTGAATGCTCTAACTGGTCATTGTCAGGAGCAGTCTTTAGAAGCCTTTGAATATGTTTTTGACAGAAGAGAGAAAGGGGGCTCCATTGCCTCCAGAGGAATTCACAGAAGCCGCCCAGTCTGTGTAAACGTGATAGATTGATGCTTACAGGAGCCAAGTGCTGTAATTCCCATCACAGGGCAGTGGGGGCTAAGAATCACTATTATGTTTCGATTTCCCATATTTCTTCATCAGGTAGTGTGTGTAGCTGTGCAGCTGAAAATATAGAGTTCAGAAGTCAGCTGTTGGACCATTTCTCCACCCTGCCTAGCTCCTGTATCTTTAGCATTTGCCATCACTTACCTCTTTAAGGTAATGTGAGGTGGAATAATGATTTTCCTTGTCATACCAACAGCTTCCTGGTTCAAGGAGCACAGGCTGTTTCTGAAGGCTTGGGCCCTTCTGTGGTATAGGACAGGGCAACTGTCTGCTCTGGAATGAAGGCCGGAAGCCAAGGATGGTGCCTCCTGCCCCCACCCACTGCCACCCATCCCTCAGTCTGCTTCCTGCCACAGGTCACTGGAAGAGAGGGAGTTCCTACATAGGGTCCTCATTGCTGTTTTGGAAATTTGGTAGAATAGAAAAGGCTTCTAATGAATGGAGAAGATCCCAAAGCCCCTTGAAATGGGTAATGTTTTCACAAGAGTTGTTTTGCCTCTAGAAACAGTTACCTGGTCGTAGCTTGACATCCATCCTTGCATCAGTATAGAATTTAGTTGTTCAATCACTTGAGTTTTATACCAACTTTTGGCTCACTGTTTTTTTAGTTTTATATATTTTTTATTAATTTATTTTTAATGAGAAGATAATTGGTTTACAATATTGTGTTGGTTTCTGCCACACATCAACATGAATCAGCCATAAGTAAACAGACACCCTCTCCCTCTTCACTGTTTCTTTTTCATACAGCCCCTGACCGTGAACCATTGTCGGCTCCCCCACCCCCTTACTCATTCTCGGCAGTGATGTCTTGCCTGCAGTGCCCTCTGCTTGCCTGGAGGGGAACAGCAGTCTGACCACTCACTGCCCACTCCTTTTTCCTCCAGGTGACCAGCTGCACACTCTTGCAGCACCAGGGTGAAGGACCAGGAGTTGCACAAATAACTCAGTAGAATTGGATTGAGAGACTCAGTCCTTCTTCCAAGAAGTATTTATTGAGCAGCTACTCTGTGCTGGGCATTGTGCCTGGCACTGGACAGAAAATGATGTAAGAGATAGTCAAAGTCATTGCCCTTAAGGAACCTGCAGTCTTGCAGGAGGGAGGGAAAGATGATTGAGACAAATAGCAGAATAGTTATGATTAAAGCAATAAAGGAAATAGAGCAATGTAAATAGAGAATAACAGGATAGGACCCTTGTCCTAAAATCGTTCTGAGGATACTTAAAGGCTAATGGGAAGAATCCTTTAGGCAGAGTGAACAGGGAAAGTCCTGGAACCCAGGTCCAAAGGCCAGACACAACAGGGGTGAGGGAGAGACAGGGCCAGGTACTACAGGACCTCAGGGGCCACAGCAAGGAACCTGTTTATTCTCAACACAGCAGAAAATGATCATGTGTTCAGCTGGGGGATGGAAACTGATTCAAGGATGTCTGCGCCTTCCCTGTAACAAATGACTCAGGTAGAGCCAGAGACTGGAGCCTGGTGAGAGGACACTGAGTAAGAGGGCAGCAGAGAAGATGGAGAGAAGTAGGTGGGCATGAAACATGTTTTGGAGACAGAATTGATGGGATCCAGTGATGGTTGGGTCCAAGCGTGAAGGAGAAGGGGCAGGGGGCCAAGAATGACTTTTGGCTTCAGTAACCAGACCTACGGTGGTTTCACTCACTGAGGAACACCAGGCCAGGGATGGCAGCAGAATGAAGAGCTCCACCTGCATACTATTAATAAGTTGAGATGCCATCAGACCTTGAAGCAGAAATGGCTGGTTGAGATGGACTTGAAGGCTGGAGTGGATCAAGGTGGATGGAGAGAGGAGAAAACGGCCTAGAGGAGAGAAAGCATGTGAAGAGAGACTCAGGGTTAATAGTGAGTTTTGCACAAGGGCTTTTACGCACTGAACAGAACTCACAGAACCCAGAGGCCCAGTGACTCAGGATTCCAGGCACCATCTGGTCACCCAGCAGACTGTCTCCCTCTCTCAAGATCTGGACAGTGACAATGTGTTGGCGAGAAAAAGAACAAGAACAGGAATAAGAATGGAGTGGACACGAAATGCCACTGGGAGAAGTATCCCTGGGAGATATGGCCAAACCTCCTTATAAGGTTGATGAATCGAATCTGAATAGTGATAGGTAACATGCCTTCAATAGCTAAATCATACTTCCATAGCTGCCCATCAGCAGTAAACCAGAAAAGGATGGGTCATACTTTCCTGAAGCCCAGATCTGTAGAATCATGGACCATCTACACTGTTTCTTCTGCCCAACAATCCCCCAGGGGAAGAACCCCACCCACAGCCTCTGATGATGAGCTCCCTGAAATGCGGGGCTCCCCACCTTCCAGGACAGATGAATTCCACTGTGGAAACACCAGGAACAGAGAAATCTTCATATTAACCGACACCCGCTCCTGACTCGCCACCTGGTAACTATTTAAAGTCTGTTCCTTCCGCCACATAATGGCCTCTGAAGAATTGAGGGTGTACCCCTACAGCCCTGTGAGCGTTCTCTAGAGTGTCTTCACTTCTTTCGGGCGCTGCCTCGTATGACATGTGTTTTGGCCCTTCATTCTAGTTCATCCAAATGAACCCAGGCCTCCAAGTGTGGCCACCACTCCCAGTCCTCTGGACACTGGGCCCCTGTTACTGCAGCTCATCATGTTCCTTTTAGCAAGGATTTGTGGGCACTCTGGTTCAAGTTTACTAGGAGAGCCTCTAGTGACGATGTGTCCGTAAAGCACGTTTATTTCCCCATCGATGTCCTTGTGGCAGACTCTCGGTGACCACAGATGAGCTCGTTTCCAGGGTGCTGCCAGTGAGGAGTGACGGAGAGTGAGCCTGGGTTGAGTCTGAGGCACAGAAGGCTCAGATTTCCCTGAGATTACCCAGGAAGACACTCATTTTCCTTAAGTATCTGTTTTCTAATTGTCCACTGGGTTATATGGAGAGGGAAGAAGGCCCAAACTGAACCACAGCCTGTTTGCCAGAGGATGCATTAGTGGCTTCACTACTGCTGGCTGGCACTGAGAGGCAGGAGAGGCTTGGCAGTCTCGGAAGGGACCTGTCCCAGGCCCTCCCAACGGGATGACCACAGGGCATCCTCTGCATCACCATCACCTAATGTCCCTGAGCCTCTCAGCCTCGGGGACACAGGCACATCCCATGCCTAAACGAAGTGGCTCTGCACCCTTGCTCCATGTTACCTGCAGGATCTGAGACTCTGTCAGAGGGTCGCCTGCCCAGCCCTCCATGAGAACTCCCGGAACTGCTCACCCGTGTGCTTGTTCACATGCTGCTTTTTGCCTGCAAGCAGAGGCTCAGACGTGACCCTTGAAACCAGGGCATAAATCCTGAGCCCCTTGCCCCTCACTTTTATCTTCAGGACTTCTACTTCCGCAGCTTCTGGGAAGCTCCTGGGAGCCAAAGGCCATGGCAGCAGCCTGCCCATCAAGATGCCATGTTTTCACAGCGATGAGAGCAAGGCCCAAATCATAGGTGTCCCACCTGGATGTGGTGGGACAGAGCAGCCTGGACGCTCCCTCACGTAGCCCTTGCTTGCTATGGACTCAGCCTTGTGGAGTGGGTGGACGTGGGTGGGAACAAGTGCTGAGGTGCCTGAGATGTGACATGCTGGGCGGGGTGGGGTAGGGTCTGTGGGAGGAGTGTCACATGCAAGGGAGGAAATGCACAGAGGAACGTGGTGGGAGGGCCCTCAGAGACCTCTCAGGCCTTCCCTGGCCCCACTCCCCGACCTTGGGGCTCTCCAGCTAATCCTGATACACGACAGTTCTGCTTCCTATCTGGGCCCCAGAGTAAGTGATGGGATTTGCGGGCTGTTACATAACGGGAAGAGCATCTCTGCCTATGATGAATGGCTCTGGCCGCATGCATAACCTGAATCTTTCAAAGCACAGAGCCCATAAAAGAAATAAAAAGGCATCTCTAGGGTGACAAGGGTAGGATGTGGCCAACCCCTCTCTGTATGGCAAGGCTCAGCTCTGACAGCTCAGTGGCCCCTGGACCAGAAGCCAGGCTGGGGTCCAGTTGGGAGTGGGAGCTGGGTGCTAGGTGGCCTCTCAGGACTCTTCATTCATTCAGGATGTCTCCTCCAGAATGTCCCTTCCAGATACATGGAAGGCAGAGGCTCCAATAGCTCCTCACCTAGCAGCTTCCCTCCTCCTTCCCTGTGAGGCAGTAGCAGGAGCCCAACCCTCAGCCACGTTGAGGGGGAGGGGGCAGCAGGAGACTTCAGCCTACCTGAGTTTCTTGGAAGACCCTTGATCAAGCATGCCCTGGTCCCCAGCACTGCCTTTGGGTGTTAAGAGATTTAAAATGAGACTGAATGTTTTTTTAGGGGGGATTTGTTTCAGACCAGGGGAGAAGACTGAGAAGTCTACAGCATTCCCATTTTGGCAACAGGACAATGGCAGTAATCCACGGCTGGGGACTGTTCACTGCTCCCTCCCACCCCGGTAATATGACCAGCATTTACTGGCCATTTGGCACTAGTGGTAAAGAACCCACCTGCCAGTGCAGGAGACATAAGAGACACGGGTTCAGTCTCTGGGTCAGGATGATCCCCTGGAGGAGGGCATGGCAACCCACTCCAGTATTCTTGCCTGGAGAATCCCATGGACAGAGGAACCTGGTAGACTATGGCTTATAGGGTTGCAAAGAGTCGGACACAACTGAAGCAACTGAGGAAGCATGCACTTGGTCAAGTGGACACCATCTCCAGCTTCCAGGTTTTGCTTTATCTTTGACATGGTTGAAGGAAAATGGAGGATTTTACAGGGTGCCAAAGGGCACAGTCAGGTCACTGATTCTGATGATGGATCATCTTCCGTGGGACATGGGACACCAAGGAGGGAGAACAGATGCTGGGAGAACAGCTTCCGATTCTGCCATGGAGGAACCTTTCCTGCCCGGGCAGAGTGTTGGAAACTTCAGGGACTGTAGGAGCCAGTGTGTTAGTGCAGACCTCATCCAGTGGCAGAGATCCCAGCTAATGACAGGGGCACCACCCAGGTGGCCAGGAGAAAGGAGCGCCCAGCTCTGCCTCAACGCCCTGCCTTCCGGCTCCGGCTCAAGGCTTTACATAACGACCCCCAGCACCGCCACCACCACCACCACCCAACACATGCAGTCGTGTGCACCCTCTGACTCACAGGAAATGGATTTTAGCTGCACAGATGACAGACTTAAATGACTCACATTCACTGTCTGCCCCTCCGGCCCAGGACCCAGGTGCCTGAGACTTAGCTGAGACTCAAGTTCCCAAGAGCCCTGCCCCAGCTGGGTGCCACTCAGTGATGCCTGGGTTGGAACCAAAACGCTCATACTGCTCATTTCCCCGGGGCATCTCTGGGAACTTCTATAGGCTCAGGAAGGAAGCAAGGGGGCGCAAGTGTCTGGAAATCTCGGTGGCCCGAGTGCCCAGGGAATGTGCTGTGTTCTCTATGCTGAATTTCCCTCCCAAGGCTCACCCAACCTGCTTCTTTTTCCTAGGGAAAAAGAATTCTCAAGTAAGCTGCAGTATGGCTGCAACTTACTGGCTGCTGGCAGTATGTATGAACGGCATATTTACTGTTGATGAATGTTAAGCTTAAATGCATTATAAAACAGTTATCTGAGAACTTGAAAATCAGGCAATAGTTGTGCTATTCTTACCTTGACGGTGTATCACCAGTTACTTAAGTAATACAAACTGTAGGAGTTCATCACCAGTAATCAGTTTCTTTCAGCAGTGGGGTTGGGGGTGAGTAACATGCACCTCCAAGGTAGGCACAGGACAGAAATGTTCCACTTTTGCACCAGCATGAATGCCCATCTCCAATGCTAGGTGGTGGGAAGTTATATGTTGGAAACCCTGTTGTTGCAACTATGTGTCCTCGCCCATTGTACGGTTAACTGACAAGCCACTAAATGGATAATGATGAAGCAAGCTAAATTAATAGTAGTCTGTAGTTAAAAGGGAAGAATAGCAGCTAATTAAAACCACAGCCACTCGGGACAGCTTTCTTCAAACCCTGCAAGTGCATTCAGGTGTGGCCAGGCTCTAGGGGGGTGGGCTGCAGGATCCTCTGCAGACTCTGGAAACACACGAAGACATTTCATTTAGGTTTCATTATTGGGAAAACGTGATTCGTGAAAGTCCTCCTGGGAAGGAAATCATACTCGTTGGCAAAATATCCCTCGGTGGGTCCTGGGGCTGAACTGAGTGGAAAGGTTGAGGGAGTGATGGGTGGGGGAGGCAAGTCCGTTGCTCTGGGAGAGGAAGTGAGAGAGGAGCACCAGATGGTGGAAATCTTTCATTTGCAACCTCACCTGTCTGTATCAACACCCCTGTTATGGACTGAATTGTATCTTCCCTCCAGTTCATATCAATCTCCAGTGTGACTATATTTAGACGTAGGGTCTGGAGGGAGGTAATTAGGTTGAATGAGGTCATATGGGGGCCCTGATCCAATGGGAGTAGAGTCCTTATAGGAAGAGACATGGGAGAGCGTGAGGACTCAGTGAGAAGGCGGCTATCTGCAAGCCGGGAAGAAGGCCCTCACCAGAAGCTGATCCTGCTGGACCTCGACCTTGAACTTCCCAGTCTCTGGAACTGTAAGAAAACATATTTCTGTTGTTTGGGCCACATGGTCTGTGTTATTTCATCATGGCAGCCCCAGCGGACTAAGTCAGTCCCCTGCCTCTATTGATCTCCACTTCCTCCCAACTTGCAAAGTGCCTGAGTGCTCGGGGATGGGATGGAGCCAGAGACGGGGCAAGCTCTGGGCTCTGACTGCCCCTGAGGTGGGTTCGGGTGGGTCTAGGGCAGTGTAAGAGGTGGTGGGAGCCCAGAGGCAGAGAGAAGCACAGGAAGCCCCTGGAACTTGGAGAGGACTCTAGAATCCTCCCACAGGCCATGCACCTGGAGTCTGAGGCAGCTGGGAGCTCAGCTGAGCGAGATCAGGAGGCACACGTGAGTATTAGCGTTAACACCTCAGAAGCTTGCATCTCTTGGTGTTGTTAAGGAGGCCCAGGATGAAGAAAGACGGCGGGGGTGGTGGTGGTGGTGGGGAGCAGAACTGCATATTACTTGTGGCCAGGTGGCGCTAGTGGTAAAGAGCCCAGCTGTCAATGCAGGAGGCATGCAGGTGCCATCCCTGGGTTGGGAAGATCCCTTGGAGAGGGTCATGGCAACCCATTCCAGTATTCTTGCCTGGAGAATTCCATGGACAGAGGAGCCTGGCGGGTACAGTCCACAGGGTCTCAAAGAGTTGGACACGACTGAAGTCACTTAGCAACAGTCAGGAAAGGGCCTGCCTGCTGGGCCTGGTGACAGGAGGATGAGAACCCTGGGCTCCCGAGGCTGCAGGCACATCTCCTCTTGGGAACTGCTGAGAGGCAGGAGACCCAGGATGGAGGACAGTTGAGCTTTTCCAGGGGCCCTGGGCCCTGCTTCCTGCTGCCTGGGTCTCTGCTGCTAGGATGAGCCGCCTACAAATAGAGTCTGCCCCAGTGGCAGTGGAGCCAGTGTGACCTGCTGGTGCTTTGAGCTGAGACCATCCTGGGCTCCCTGTGGCAAGGCTGCCTCCTGCCTGGTTCCTGCCTTTCTTCCCTCATATTCTCCCCAACCACGCCTGGCCTCAGTTGGGCCCTCACACTGTCACTGACATCCTCTGCTGGGCACTGTCCCTCCCCCCACCCTGGCCCTGAGCCTTTATCCTCAGGGTTTCCAGTAGAGTGGCAGTGGGATGTCTTACCATCACCTGGGAAGTTTCCTCCACATCCACATGTGGCTGGACCCTCCACATGGTATCCACACCCTCGCCATGTGGTTGTACAGTCTATCTCCCCTCCCTGAGTCTGGGCTGGCCTGTGACTTGCTCCAACCGGGCAAAGGCAGCAGAAGTGACTCATGCTGTTTCTGAGCTGAAGCTTCCAGAGGCCTCAGATGCTTCCACTTTCACTCTTGCTCCTCTACCTTCCCATCAACCCAGATTAGCCTCCTGGAGACAAAGAGACCACATGGCATGGAGCCCAGTCATCCAAGCCAAGGGCCCAGCCATGGTCAGTGGAGGCCCTCAGACTTGGGCCTGCCTGGGGGGATCTGGGGGAGCTCATGGACTCTGCAGCTGGTGGAACCACTTACTATGCAAACCCCCTGCTCCAGAACCATCTTTCCAGCTGACCTTCAGGTTCACAGTGAGCCCTCATGGCTGCCTCCAGGCTAGCCCTCATCTTCCTGAGGCTTGAGCAGGGCTCCCCAGAGTGAATGGCCAGTGAGAGGGCCCCTGAGCCCTTGGAGAGGCCAGTGCCCAGGCCGAGCTGGTCTCTACCTCTCTGGCCGTTGGCCTGCATGCTCTCTAAAGCTACCAGGGTGAGTTCCTTTGGACGTGATCTTGGGGTGCCTCTTCTAGAGGAAAGTTTTAGAAGTGAAGGTGTGTCTTGGCTGTGAGAGGTCATCAAATGGCCTGTAATGGGTGACCCTGAGTGCAGGTTGGTGCCCCTGGGGAGGTGGCAGCTTGTCTGAGACATGCAGACCATGGGTACAAGACCAGCCCCACCCCTTCACCTGGCCTGTGGGATTGCCAGCAACCAGGTTATGTGAAAAGCAGAACTCAAGCCCCAGTGCTCAAACCTCAAGGGCACACTGTCCCCAGATCCCTCTTCCAAGTGCCCACATTTCCGCTAGTTTCTAGTTGGGAGACAAAGTTGCAAGGCTTTTCTGACAGACTAGGGTGTCTGCTCCTCATGCTGGAGCCCAGCTGTGGTGAGAAAGTCAAGCACGGGGCAAGCTTTCCCTCCTTGGGCCCCACACACTCTTTGTCGAGCCAGGGTCAGCCCAGATCAGAAACACTTGATCTTGATCTAAATAAGTCACTTGGGTCCCTGGAAGTCCTCCCCTTTCCAGAGTGGGGCTCCTCCATCCCTACAATGGTCTGATGGTATTCACAGAACTTGGCCTGAGTGCTTACAGCCACAGGGAGCTCATTACCTTACAGGACAATCTGCTCTTTCTGTGTGATCCCTGCAATTAGAAAACATATTACTCTGAAAGCTTCCTTCATCATTTCTCCTTGTGTCAGTTTCCTAGAGCAGCTGAAAAAATTAAAGTCAGTAGCTTAAAACAATGGAATTTACCCTCACAGTTCAGGAAGCCAGGAGTCCACAACAAGGTGTTGGCAGGTCTGTGCTCTCTCTGAAGCCTCTAGAGGAAGCCCCTCCCTTGCCTCTTCCAGCCTCTGGTGGCTCCTGGCGTTCCTTGACTTGTGGCAGCATCACCCCAGTCTCTGCCTCCATCTTCCCTTGACCTCCTGAGTCTGTGTGTCCTCCCCTCTTATAGGATCTAGGGCTATGATTTAATTGAGAGAGCTTTCACTAATTAACATCACAAAGACCCTCCGTATTTCCAAATTGGTCACATTCTGAGGATCCAGGTAGACATGAATTGCCGGAAGTTGGGGGGAGGGCACTATTCAATACACTACAGTGCCGCATGGCCTGTCCCCGGCCCCATCAGCCTTACAGAGATCTGACAGTATCAGCCATGCCCCTGGCTTTGTTTCACGGCAAATAACCCCATTCCTCTCCTCGTCCCAGTTCCTGGTCTCCAGACCCATCACTCTCCTGTTCATCCTACTCTGAACCACCCAGGTGTCAAAGCCTCTGAAAACATGGCCTTGAAACTGAGCGCATCACTGAAGCCACGGTTGAGCAGTGGGGCAGAACCAGACCTCCTGGCCACTCCCTGTGACTGGGTGTGCTCTTGCACTAGATGCCTGTGGTCACAGCATACGTGTCTGGAATTCCTCGGATCAGTCTCCAGGTCCATTTTTCACATGAGCTACCTTGTTTCCTCCACCTTCAACTCCAGCAATTAACTTTTTATTGAAGTATAGTTGCCGTACAAAATTATATGAGTTACAGGTGTACAATAATGTGGTTCATAATTTTTTAAGGTTACAGTCCATTTGGGCTTCCCTGGTGCCTCAGATGGTAAAGAATTTGCCTGCAATTTGGGAGACCCAGGTTTGATCCCTGGGTTGGGAAGATTCCCTGGAGAAGGGAATGGCTACCCATTCCAGTATTCTTGGCTGGAGAATTCCATAGACAGAGGAGCCTGGCAGGCTATGGGCCATGGGGTCGCAAAGAGTTGGACATGACTGAGTGACTATCACTTTTAACATATTCCGTTTATAATATAAAATGTTGGTCACATCCCCCATTTTGTGCAATATACTCTTATAGCTCATTTTATACCTTAAGAGTGTGTACCTCTTAATCTCCTACACTTAGATTGCCTGTCCCTGCTTCCCTCTCACCACTGGTAACCACTGGTTTGCCTTCTATATCTGTGAATCTGCTTCTTTTTTAAAAGTTAAAGTCTACAAGCAATAAATGCTGGAGAGGATGTGGAGAAAAGGGAACCCTCTTACACTGTTGGTGGGAATGCAAACTAGTACAGCCACTATGGAGAACAATGTGGAGATTCCTTAAAAAATTGCAAATAGAACTGCCATATGACCCGGCAATCCCACTGCTGGGCATACACACTGAGGAAATCAGAACTGAAAGAGACACATGTACCCCAATGTTCATCGCAGCACTGTTTATAATAGCCAGGACATGGAAACAACCTAGGTGTCCATCAGCAGATGAATGGATAAGAAAGCTGTGGTACATATACACAATGGAGTATTACTCAGCCATTAAAAAGAATACATTTGAATCAGTTCTGATGAGATGGATGAAACTGGAGCCGATTATACAGAGTGAAGTAAGCCAGAAAGAAAAACACCAATACAGTATACTGACACATATATATGGGATTTAGAAAGATGGTAATGATGACCCTGTATGTGAGACAGCAAAAGAGACACAGATGTATAGAACGGACTTTTGGACTCTGAGGGAGAGGGAGAGGGTGGGATGATTTGGGAGAATGGCATTGAAACATGTATACTATCATGTAAGAAACGAAGTGCCAGTCTATGTTCGATACAGGATATAGGATGCTTGGGGCTGGTGCACAGGGATGATCCAGAGAGATGATATGGGGTGGGAGGGGAATCAAGATTGGGAGTTTGTATACACCCGTGGTGGATTCATGTCAATGTATGGCAAAACCAATACAGTATTGTAAAGTAAAATAAAGTAAAAAAAAAAAAGTTAGTCACTAGCTTGTATTTTTTAAACTTTACATTAAATGATATCATACAGTATTTGTCTTTCTCTGTGTAATTTATTTCACTTAGCAAAATGCCCTCTAAGTCCATCCATGCAAATGGCAAACTTTCATTCTTCTTTATGGCTGAGTAGTATTCCATTGTACATGAACGTATATCATCTTTATCCATCTGTTGATGGATGCTTAGTTGCTTCTATATCTTGGCAATTATAAATAATGCTGGTATGGACATCGGGGTGTATGTATCTTTTGAAATTACAATTATATTAATTACGTATCAGTGTATACACACGCAGACACAGGATTGCTGGGTCATACAAGTTCAATCCCTAGGTTGAGAAGATGGCAACCCACTCCAGTACTGTTGCCTGGAAAATTCCATGGACAGAAGAGCCTGGCAAGCAACAGTCCACAGGGTCTCAGAGTTGGGCACGACTGCGCATGCACATCGTAGTTCTGTTTAACTTTTTTTTTATTTCCATATTGTCTGCCACAATGGCTGCACCAGTTTACAGCCCCACCTAGTGTGCTAGGTTTGCCTTCTCTCCACATCCTTGCCAGCATTTGTTATTTGTGTTCTTTCTTGATGATAGCCAGTCTGACCCATGTGAGGAGATATCTGATTGTGGCTTTGGTTTGCATTTCCCTGAAGATTCATGATGTTGAACACCTTTGCATGTACCTCCAGCAGTTAATTTTTTGACCGGAGATCCAGGATGTTGCCTTTACCCCTGTGAGGGCCCACCTGGAAGGGCTGTATGCAGTACTTTGGCTGCAGGAATGGGGAATTTTGGCCCAGTGTTGCCCTGTGCTTTTCCCTTAAGGAAAAAGGGGAAAAGTGATTTTCTTCACTTGGAGACAGCACCGAAGAGTTGTATAAACTCTCAGCTTTTGATGCTTTGGGCCTGAATGGGTTTTTCCCCCTGAACTCTGTTCCAAGAATCCCCAAGACACCTCCAACCTCAGACGTGGCCTACAGGAGGAGCAGGGGGCCTTGGCAAGCCTCCTCCTGACTTCTCTGGCAGCAGATGCAGCTGGAGCCCGTGGGCTGTTCAGTTCTTAAAGCTGAGGGGCCTTGAGTCAGGAATTCAGAGATAACAGACACCTGCCTCTGTTTGGGGCCCTCCATCCTGGCCTCTGAGTCCTCATTAAAGAAAACAGACACACAGGATTGAGTGCTTGGTCTGCAAGTGTGCCCAAGACACTCCTTGGCTCTGAGGTTAAAACTCCCATCTCATGTCAGAAGCTTTCTCTATCTCCTTTATACTTTAATAAAACTTCATTACACACATTAAAAAAAAAAACAACTCCCATCTCTCAGGCCTACATGACCCTTGACAAGGCCCTCAGAGTAAGGTGGACCAGCCTTGACCTGAACCCTTTGAGTGCTTCTCACTAAGTCCTGGGGACTTGCTGGGCCAGGATCTAAGGAGTCGCCATGCTCTGAGATTTCAGAGTTTTCAAACTAAGTAACTGAGGTCCAGTGAATGGAAACTGAAGTCTGGGAGCTCCAGTCCCAGGGCTTTCTCTCCCCCACAAGCCAGCTGCACTCTCCCCTGCTGGAGGGGCAGGAAAAGAGAAGCTATACCAGGAGGCGATTCCCTCCCCTCCTTGAGAACCCTCCCCTCACCCACCCCACCGTCTACCCCAAATAGTCTTACTTTCCTCACAAATTAAGAAGCAGTTTCCTCTGGCAGACTTGCTCAGCTCCCCTGCCCCCTGGAGGCTCCTCCCAAGTGCTCTTAGGTTAAAAGATCCTTTAATAAAAAAAGAAAAAAAAAGGGAAAAAGTCCTACCAGCCTCTCCAGCTACCCCTGGGGCACCAAGGACCTGTCTCTCTTCAGCCTTTCAGCGCCCTCCATCACATCAGTGTATCTTAGCTGGACTTTCTGATTTGAATACACACAGTGAGCTTCCCAGGTGGCTCTAATGGTGAAGAACCCTCCTGCAGAGGCAGGAGCCATAAGAGACACTGGTTCCATCCCTGGGTTGGGAAGATTTCCTGGAACAGGAAATGGAAACCACATCAGTGAGAATCCCATGGACAGAGGAACCTGGTGGGCTACAGTCCATACGGTAACAAAGAGTTGGACACAACTGAAGTGACTTAGCACAGCACAGCACATATAAATATAAACACCACAAAGAAATGGAAAAAAAAAAAGAAAGTTAAAAAAACCACCTGAGATTTCACCACTGAGAAATAATAACTGTTAACATTTTGGGAGCTTTAAAACATCCATCTCTTGAGACTTTTTTCCTTTCTCTTGCTCTCAACAAATATGATTTTATGTAAATGTCATATTATAAATGCATTTTAGTAACCTACAGCTTTGCCAAAACAGTGTATAATGGACATTTTCCATGGCAGTAACTACAGATTTATGTCCCTGCCCAGCAGAACTGTTGGCCCCATAAGAAGCCCTCCCTCCCCCGTGGACCTCAGCTGGTTGCGACTTTGGCTGTGACCGTCAGTACTGTGAAGGTGCTCATTTGTGTGATCAGCTCCTTTCTATCAATTCCCAGATATGGATTGGAAGGTGGAAGGGCATGTATATTTCATGTCTCGATCAGACTGCCCGACATCTTGGGGTGGCTGGGGCCCTCCCTTGGGGCCTAAGATGAATGGGAAGCTGCTGTTAAACAGGGAATCAAGACCTAGGCTCCTTGAGGGCAGGGGCCAGTCTCCCATCCAAGGGGAGGCTGGGTTTTGGAACTGGAGGGGTTAATTAAAGAGGGATTGAGAAATCTATAAACACCAGAAATGACTGACAGGTGCTAATTTCTTCTTTAGTATTCACAATGGGTTTCTGTTAATTAAGAAGAGAGGAGAGCCCAGGGGAGGGATGGCAAGCAGGCTTTCTGGCACAGACAGGGCAGGGCAGCCTACCCTTCGGTGACTTCTGGGGGATGAGTGTGTGGCCGGAGCACTGCTTGACCTTGGGGAGCACATCAGGGACAGTCTGGCCCTCAGGGAGCCTCCTTGGGCCAGAGGCAGCATCCGTGCACCGGGCAGGCAGCAGCTTTTAGGTCTTTTTCTTATTAAACCTAGATGACTTCTGGCCCTGCAGGGGACTGGGGACATGTGAGGCTTGTAGGGAATGGCGTCTGGGAATGGGGTCTCCCATTTCCCAGAGAATCCTTTCCACAGGCTTGGGCAGGGACAGGGTGGCAGTGTTCCTCCCCCAAGGCTGATGGAAATAGTGAGCTATGCTGGGGTCTGTGGAGCATGTGTGCTTGTTTAGGTGCTGCATGGGGAGGACCCTACCCTCTGTTCTTGGGCTGCAGGGGTGGGGTTACAAGGTGAAGACCACCACCCGGGCACTTCCCTCTGGTCCTCCTTCATCTCATGCTCACCGTCTTCCTCCCCCTAGGTGCCCACCCCCAACAAAGCCAGGGCTGGGCTAGAGCTCTGGTCTGGGTCACCGTGGACAGCTGGGGACACTGCACACAGCCTGGGTGTGGGTGTGTACATGTGTGTGGGTGCACAAGTGTGTGCCCAGCATGCCTGTGTGATCATGAGCGTGTGTCCATTGCCTTGTCTACATGTGCACTGCGTATATGAGCCAGTGTGGGTGTCTGTTCAAATCCTGATTTACCACTTTCAAGCTATGTGTCTTTGGATGACACCTCTGTGCCTCATTTTCCTCATCTTTCAAATGGAACTAAGGATGATGCCCACTCCACAGGGTTTCTGTAAAGATATATGAATGTATGATTCACCCTTAGAACATTTAGGAACCCCCTTCCCTCTCTACCACTCCATTTGCTTGGTGAACTCCTATTTATCCTTTGAGATACACACAAAGGTCAGGCAGCCTCAGGTCCATGTCAGAGCATAAGAAGACCTACCGTTAGACCTCTGGGCTCAAGGGCAGAACCCAGCCCCAAGGAAGCCAAGAGGAGCCTCTACCCCTGCTTATCCACACCACTGCAGCAAGCAGGATCTGCTGGTCAGGGCTCCACACAGTCAGCACACGAATGCACAAGTGAGCACACATCCACAGGTGTGTATACAATGACGCAGGCACACACAGAAGGTACTCCCACAGAGATGCAAATTCTCTGTGTCCTCACTGTTCCTTGGCATAGGACTCACACACAGAACCTTCACACACACACAGTGCACACAGATAAGCCCTACATTGTGTACAAACATATAGAGGCATAATTTTTATGTACACTTTGTACGCATATAAGGACACATATACTTTACACATACATAAAAATGTAGACTTGTACACACATTGTGTGTACACATGACACATACAGAGTACACATGGGTACACACATAAACCAGTAACAATGAGCATTGCCTTTACATACAGGCAGCACAAGGATAATGAACACACACAGTGGTACACACACATCACACAGACCGGCCTGTAACTGTCATCCCGGGGAAGAGCCACACTGAGCCGGTGCCCCTCCCTTTAACCTTCAGCGCTGAAGGCAGCAGGGGACCCACAGATGGGGAATTAATTGGTGTCATTAAAATGTGGCGATGATAATGGCTTCCCATCGATCCCAGTGGCAGACGTACAGCCACCCTGAGGTGGAGCCGGGAGCTCAGGATTGGGAGCCAGGCTGGCCTTGCAACGCCCTGACCTTTGGCAGCCACACCAGGCACCCAGTCCTTGGTGAGGTCTGACCTTGCATGGTTCCCATGGAGTGTGATAGAAAGACAGAACTGAAATCCAGGGGAGGGAAGTGACTTTTCCAAGGTCAGTGGGCTGAAGGAGTCTGGGACTGCCTGGGCCCTTCCCCTCTGACTTTCCTCTCCCCTCCTGCATGCCTGCCCACCCCTATGTCCTGTTCTTTCCTTCTCCCATCCCCTCCCTAGAAGTCACTATGTCTCTCCCTGGCCCCTCCAGGCTTTAGCTGTCTCCCGTGGGGGTGTCTCCATTCCCAGTCTCTGTCCTTTGCTCCCAGAGCCTTCAGTGGGTCCGAGGCCCTGAGGTGGAGGGGCTCAGCTATAAGGAGGGGGGCCTGGGCTACAGTGAGAAGAATGAAGGTGCAGAGGTGATGCTTTGGAGGATAAACAGACCACAAACCCCTGCTCCTCCTTCAAGATACTACCTCCTCCAGGAAGCCTCCCCTGACAGGTCCAACCCCTGGAGTCCTGGAGTCCTCTCTTCTGAGGTGTCTGCAGTATCTACTCCATCCTTTACCCAACCTTTTCCATAGGCCTGTGATGTCTGTTTACTCCTCTCCTTTCTGCTGTGTCGTGAGTCCTTTACTTCAGGACTTGATGTAACCTAGCTCTTTGTAGCTACTTCTGACTTAGCACAGAACAGGCAAATCATAGGTGCCTAATGAATGTTGAAGGCATGGGGATAGATTCAGACAGACAGACAGAGCTTTGACAAGAGTGGGAGGGACAAGTGGAGAAGAGTTTGGAGTGCATGCACCCCAGCATGCAGTGAGCGGACAGAGGGGCACTCAGGTCTCCAGGCACAGCCTGGTACCCAGTGCTGGGCAGAAAATCTGGGCTCTCTGGGACTCCCTAGAGGCTTTGGAGTACCCTACCTTGTCTTGGAGCCAGCCTGCCTCCTTCTACCTGGTCCTCAAGGGAGAGAAGCCCACAGGAGGGTAGCTGAGTGTCCTGCAGCTGGAGGTGGGGCTGGAAAGTGGCAGTGGGCAGGTGGTTGGAGGGGGGCATGTTTTAATGGGATCCAAGGACTAGGATTCAGGCTCTGAGGATTCAGACATGGGCATAGAAGCTGAGCTCATTCCCAGTAGCTTCCCGCCCCCTACCCCATCCCGGTACCCACAAGCCCAGTGTGGGTCAGGCCCCTGGGGACACCCCCAGACTGCCTGGTTGCACCGAATTTGTTACTGTCACTGCATTTCCAGGGCTTCTAATGAGCTGCTAATGAGCTGTCAGCTAATTATGAAAATTAAATGGGGCAGCCAGGCCTGCTGAGCTTTTACTGAGAACTTCTGGAGTATCAGGAGAAGGGAAGGTTTTTCCGGCCTCCCAGCCCCACACACCTGATTTGACCTCAGTGTCATGTAGATGGGGTGGAGTTGTTTTCCTGTAGAGAGAGAGGGAGGGGGAAACCCCACTAGTCCCAGTATAAGGCACGCTCTAGCCCCATAACCAGGACAACTGACCCTTGAGGGTAACCCTCCACAGGGCAGGCAGGTTTCATAGAGGGCAGGTGAGAGGGCCCCAGAGATCTCACTCTGTGTGATCTCAGGGAAGTCCCTCTGGATCTAGAGTCTATCTTCCTAACTGTGAAATGGTTCTGGAGGAGGGGAAGGAGCAAACTAGGTGATCCCTCAGGTCCTTTCTCCCATATCAGTCCAATTACCACCCTGTGAACCCTCTCTCTTTACAGGTGTGGCTCAGATGCCCCAGCTCTGTGAGGATGGGGACTTGCCTGGCGTCACATGAAATAATTGGATAGAAAAAGCTTTAACCAACCAAAATGAGTGCATATGTTCTCAGAGACAGGTACAATGAAATTCATAGCAGCTTTATTCATAATAGAGGCAAACTGGAAACAACCCAAGTATCCATCAACAGAAGGAGGAACAAGTAGTGACACAGTCACACGGCGGAGTAGTATACAGCAGTGAAAAGGAACCAATATCGACACAAGCAAGCTTCATTTTACATGCTTCCAATATGCATAAATCTCAATTACCATAATTTAGACAGATAATGCAATTTCACAATAACATGGTTCAAATTTTAGTTACCATGGTTGCACCTGTGTAGAACACAAACTTCCCTACTCGGTCTTCAGTCTGCAAATCACTACTTAAGGAGCAGGTGCACATCATGGTCTGTGGCCAGTCATGCCACTTCTTTGAGAGTCTGTGGGTGACTAGCCACTGGGCATCTGCTGTTTATTTTATGAACAGACGGCAGCTGTATCATTGTGTTGCCGCCTCATCTCTAAATTATACATCCAACACTTGCAAAACCTGTTAAACGAAAGAAGGAATTAGTCACAAAGATGAAAGTGCAACAAAGAAATGAAAATCAATAATGATGGAGTTGAAATCTGAATCAAATGTTAAGCGGAGTTACAGAAGAGATAGCTGATCGTGAGAATGCTGACATAGCCACGGATTGACTTTAGACAGGCAGCCAGAGGAACTTAGTGAGGACGAGTTTATCATAACTGAGGAACATGGTTGTGACGGAATGGATGAAGATGTCCCAGAGAAAGGGAAGCTCACACAAAACTTCGAATTAAAGAACTTTCAGAGATATTTCACCACACTGAGGCACAAAAGGCACAAAGTTGGAAGCTGATCCAGACTTAGAAAACAGCAGGACGGTTTGCCAAACACAGGGGCCTGGAGCCAACGCCTCGCAGATAGCAATGGACCACTATATTTCCAGCACCCAGCAGCTTCTCATGACTCCTCGAAATTAATAGAGCTCTTTCAGTTTGCTCTGTATTGTAAGTTACACAGCACAAGCAGAAGGAGACAAGTACTGTTCAAACTACTCTTGATACTTTTCTTTTTACAAAAAAATACAACACTTTAATTTTTAATGCTTTGAATTACAGGGTACTAAATATTAGTATTACTATTTTTTCATTTCCTTGTAATTTATAACCAACAGGAAGAGTGTTTTTAATGTTTTGATTAAAAATTTTTAAAGTCACAGAGCAATTATAATGTTCCCCACCGACTATCAAGATCACTTTGTGTGGTTTCAGCCTATATATTCATTTCACAGTCCTGCTGTGAAAAGCAAGGACTGCTGGTGCATACAGCATGGATGAGTCTCACTGACACAAAATTGAAGGAAAGAAGCCAGGCGCAGAAAAGTACATACTTTGTGATTCCATTTACAAGAAATGCAAAGGCAGGCAAAACTAATGTATGAGGATAGATGCCAGAACAGTGTTTACCTAGGGCCATGTGGGGCTATTAATTTCAAGGAGTCAGAAGGCCACTGGGTACTGGAAATATAGTGGTCCTTTGGTATCCACGAGGTGCTGGCTCCAGGATCCTCCCTTGGATTCCAAAACTCAAGGATGCTCAAGTCCTTTATAGCAAATGATGGAGAATTTGTATGTAATCTGTGCATATTTCCTCATGCATGCTCAGTCACTTTAGTTGAGTCCAACTCTTTGTGACTTTGTAGCCCACCATGCTTCTCGGTCCATGGGATTATCTAGGCAAGATTGCTGGAGTGGGTTGCCATACCCTCCTCCGGGGGATCTTCCCAACCCAGGGATTGAACCTGCATCTCCTGTGTCTCCTGCATTGGCAATTGAATTCTTTACCACTGAGCCACCTGTGGTAGTCCATAAATAGTTGTCAGTGTGTGGCAAAACCAAATTTTGCTTTTTGGAGCTTTCTGGAGTTATTGTTTCCCAAACACTTTCAAAGCTCAAATATTTTGAATTTATGGATGCAGATGCCATGAATACACAGGGCTGACTATATCCTATATGTCGATTATGTCGATTTGGGTGGTGATTACAGGGATGTATAACTTTGGAAAAAATCTCATCAAGCTGTACACTTCATATTTATGTATGCTGCCATAAGACAGTCCTAATTAAAGAATTCTTCAATTAGAGAAATTCCATGAATACCTTGGAGTTTTATGCTCCTTATTCTAGAATCTGACAGTGTTTGACATGACTGGTCTTTTCCTCCTTCTTTAAACTCTTCTCTCACCTGACTCCTGGGACCCAGGCCTCCTGGATCTCTCCTCCTCCTGTGTCCCTCCTCCTCTGGCACACCTCGCCCCTTGCTACCCAATTGTGCGTTTGTCTGCTGTGCCACCCTGCTGATGGGACACCACCCTCCATCCTTGACCCTCCCTGTCCTCACTCCATCCAGACGCCTAGTGGTTTGACCTGTCCCCTGTCTCCTCGCCATCTCTCCAGAGGGAAGGAGGGAAGGAAGGAGGACGACAGGGAGGGAGGAAGGCCTGGCTGCAGGGGAAGACGCAGTGCTGGGAGAGGTTGCGCAGGCAGGAGCTGCTGAGGGCAGATTTGGGCCTGATCCCTGCTCTAAAGAAGCGATGCCCCATTAATGCCTTTCCAGCCACCCAACGAGTCTCCCTAATCGAGCCTGGAACTCCACACTATTAGCCACAAATGGCATTTTGAAATGGCTTTTTTTTTTTTGGGTGAACCCCAAAGACATTGCTAAGATTTACATTTTCAAATATATGCTGACCTTTTTTTCCTCTTTCTTTGAGTTCATTTGTCATCAGTGTATAATTGAATCAATATATTTCCCGATCAGCCCCAAGATTGAATAAGGTCACGGGGAGCCGTGTGTGGGCATTAGACATCATTATTTCACTCCGAACGAGCAGCCATGGCACGGAGCATTCCGGGCGCCAAATGAAATTCTATTAGATTCTATTACACTTTTACAATTATAGAGACGTTCCAATATTACAAGGGGAAATGAAGTCATAATAAAAAAAGCCCAGAGGTGTATTACAGAGAAATGGGCACACTATTTTTCTAGTTAAAAACTTGATGGAAGGAGCTCGACTGGCTTTCAGTTGCCAAGTCGTGACCTTGTTCTCAAAGCCCCTCAGCTGCTTGGTCAGGCCCAAGGCTGCTGACTAGAGAACGCTCAGAGCCAGCACCCAGGGAGTCAGCTCACCCTCTCTGTTAAACTGAGTCTGGGTCCTGAGTCCCAGGAGGTAGAGATGCTCTTCCAAAACATGTCACCCCTAGGGAAACAGAGGCAGCTCAGACACTCAACCATCGTGGGTGGGGGTCCCAGAGTCCGTGACAAAGAGCGAATGAAGTGAAGGCTGGACCACCACCCAGAGTGGGACAGGATAAGGAACCAAAGGCAGGGGGTTCAGGAGGGTCCCTGGGGCCTGGGTGGAGCTCAGATCCTAGGTCCAGGGCCATCTTGGGAAGAGGACAGCGATGGAGCTCCTTGGGAACAGGCCTGGGGCCCTCCTTTTCTCTTAGGCTCTGCCCAGGTGCCGCTGAAGACTGTCTGTGGTCACAGGAGCGGATTTAGAGGTTTTTCAGGAACACGTGAGAGATACAATAATGGTTTGGGAACATGTTGCTTCCCTCTCTGGGGAGGCACATGGTTTCCCACCCGCAGATGTTGGACTTGGTCTTGTGTGGTAAGCAGAATTCTAAAGATGCCCTCCAACCTCCAGGTTTCTCGACCCCAAGTTATTCAATAAAACACGAATCTAGGTGCTGCTGTGAAGGGACTTTGCAGACGTAACTAAAGTCCCAGGTCAGCTGATCTTACAAATCAGAGATTATCCAGGTGGGCCCGACCCACTCAAATAAGCCCCTTAAAAGCAGAGCAATTTCTCTGGCCAGCAGCAGAAAGCGAAGTCAGAAAGTTTCAAAGTATGAGATGAATTTGCTGCAACGTTGCTATATTAAGGACCGGGGAGGCCATGTGACAAGGAATGTGGGCAGCCTCCAGAAGCTGAGAGCAGCCCTGGCAGACAGCCAGCAAGGAAGTAGGGACTTCAGTGGGCTCAAGGAATGATCCTACCACCACAATAGTAGGAATGAGCTCGGAAGAGGATCTGGGCTCTAGATGAGAACAGCTCACACCCTGATTTCAGCCTGAGCAGAGAATCCATCTGGCTTCCCAGGTGGCACTAGTGGTAAAGAAGCCGCTTGCCAGTGCAAGAGATGTGAGAGACGCAGCTTCCATCCTGGGTCGGGAAGATCCCCTGGAGGAGGGCATGGCAACCCACTCCAGTAATCTTGCCTGAGGAATCCCATGGACAGATGAACCTAGCAGGCCATAGTCCATAGGGTCGCACAGCACAGAAGCACAAGGAGAACCCATCACGCCAAGCTGGGCTTCTGACCTACAGACTGTGAGCTAATAAATGGGTGTTATTTTAAGCGGCTCAGCTTATGGTACTTTGTTACACAGCAGTAGAAGACTGACACATTTTGTGACTTGTTTGAACAATGGAAGTGACAGTGTGTAGGCTCTGGACAGGGCCCTGTGTTTCTGCTCAGCCACCTCTTTCCTTTGATGGGCTAACAAGTACAAGCCCAGGGAGCTATTAGCCCTCTGCTGGGCTTAAGAAGCCTGCCTAGACCCAACAAAAACCTGCAGCCAACCCAGCTGGCCTGCATCCTACCCAGCTGGCCTGCATCCTGAAGTGCCCACCTACCCAACCTGCCAACCTGGGAGAGAGGTTGCTGTCTCCATGTACTTCTGGAGGGGTTTGTCACACTGATGTTACAGCAATTATTGACTGTTACAAGCATCTACATCTGAGCAGCGGCTGGGGAGGAAGCTGGGGCTGTGTTTAGGTCCTGGAGCAGGACTCTTGTGTAATGTGAGCCCTGAAGACTTCGGACCCGGGCTGAGCAAGTGCTCCCTCTGACCCCTGGCCTTAGTTCACTCAGAGTTCAGCTCACTGTGTCCTTACAACCCCTCTTCTGGGCTTCTGCATGCCCTTCCGATTGGAGTCAACTCCTAAAGTCACTGTGCCCACCAGCGAGGACACTGTCCCCTTGGGGAGGATTCTTCCAAGAAAGCTGAGCCATGCAACCTTTCCCTTGCTCCTAGACACCCCCCCTTCACCTTCATTCAGCCAAACGCCACCAGCATACCTGGTTCTCTCTGCAGCAGAGATGGCTGCAGCTGGCCTCTGACTTTCAGATTTCCCTGGGAGATGTCAGGAACCTGCCCCAAACTCAGGGGCGAGGCCACATGCCCTCAAAATACCCTGTGATGGCCTGGCAGCCCTTTCCCACTGCTGGGGCAGGTGGGAGGCAAGCAGCAGTATGTGAACGTCCAGAGAATTCCTGGCTCCCAAATCTTCCCTTTGCCTCTGACTTCTCCCTCCGATGAGCTGGATGGAGGCTGATGCCTGGGGGAGGGGCCTGGGCTGGTTTGGGCCTCCCCTTGGCAAGCCTTGCAGCGGTATCCAGGACCTCCCCTGGAACATGAGCAACTGCGTTCTTGTTTTTTCCAGCTTTGGATCTCAGCCCAGAGCAGGACCTCCCCCCCAGTCCTTTTAAACTTTAATTCTTTTTTAAAAACTTATTTTATTGAAGTATAGTTGATTTACAATGCTGTGTTCATTTCTGCTGTACAGCCAAGTGATTCAGTTATATGCGTATATCCATTCTTTTTCATATATTTTCCATTATGGTTTATCATGGGATATTGAATAGTTCCCTGCGCTGTACAGTAGGATCTTGTTTATCCATCCTATGTATAATAGTTTGCCTCTGCTAATCCCCGACTCCCAAACTCCCCCTTGGCAATCACAAGTCTGTTCTCTGTCTGTGAGTTTGTTTCTGTTTTGTCAGTAGGTCCATCCGTGTCATATTTTAGATTTCACACATAAGTGGTATCATACGGTATTTTTCTCCTTCTGACTTCACTTAGCATGGTCATCTCTAAGTCTGTGCAAATTGTTGCAAATGGCGTTTCATTTTCTATGGTTGAGTAGCTATTCCATTAGTATATACGTACTACCTCTTCTTCATCCATTCATCTGTCAATGGATGTTGTTTCCATATCTTGGCTATTGTGAATAGTGTGGCTATGAATGTAAGGATGCAAGTATCTTTTTTGAAATACGGTTTACTCCAGGTATACTCCCAGGAGTGGGATTTCTGGATCATACAGTAGCTCTAACTTTAGGTTTTTTTTGAGGACCTGCCATAAAATTTTCCAAAGTGACTGCACTAATTTACATTCCCACCAACAGTGTGGGAGAGTCCCTTTTTCTCCACACCCTCTCCAGCGTTTGTTATAAAGTTTAATTCTTATTTTGAAATAACCTCAACTTCACAGAAAAATGGTGACTACAACACACAAAACTGTCTTTTTCCCTGAACCATTTGAAAATAAGTTCCTTACAGGATGCCTTATCACCTTCCACCCACATGGGTTATGGTGCGTTCTCTACCAAGAGGAACATTCTCCTACATAACCACCAGCCAGCCTGCAAAATCAGCAAGTTAACATCCATACCTAACTTACCAATTAGTCTTTAGATCCCACTCACACTGACCCCACTCAAACTTCACCAATTGTCCCAGTAATGTTCCTTATAGCAAAAGGACCCAATTAGGGGAGATCACAGCTCATTGAGTTATCATATTCCTTTTGTCTACTTCATTCCAGAAACAGTTTCTCAGCGTCTCCTTTGTGTTATCACTTTTGAGACTGCAAGCTAGTTCTTTGGTAGAATGTCCCTCAGTTTGGGTTTGTACAATGTTTTTCATGATTTGGTTCAGACCGAGTGTCTTTGGCAGAAACATGACAGGTGTGAGGCAAGGCTCTTTTCATTGTCTCTAATCAAGCGATGCCCAATTTTTATCTGTTTGATTACTAATATTCACTTCAGTCACTTGATTAGATGGTGTCTGCTAGGCTGCTCCATTGTAAAATCACTCTTTTCCCCTTTTAAATGAATAACTATGTGGGAAGGTACTTCGAGACTATATAAATATCCCATTCCTCATTAAGTTTTCCATTTAGTCATTTGTCACTATGGATTCATGGTTTCCTATTTTATTCAATGGGCTATAAACTGCTACTATCATTATTTATTTTGATGGTCAAACTGCCCCAGATTTGCCCAATGGGATGGAGGAGGGCATGGCAACCCACTCCAGTATCCTTGCCTGGATAATCCCATGATTATCCAAGCTCCACAGAGGAGCCTGGCGGTACGGTTCACACGGTCGTGCAGAGTCACACACGGCTGAAGCGACTGAGCGTGCACAGCCCCTTCAAGCTGACTTCTGTTTCCTTTTGATATATCCACATTGGGATCTCAGCACACTGGCTTTTTGGCACAATAGGATATCCTAGGTTAATCTGGTACTTCCCGTGCTCTGGCCCTGGAATCAGGCATTTCTCCAAGAAATGCTGGTTTATTTTAGGACGGGGTACCCACCCTCCAGGGTCTAATGCCTGATGGTCTAAAGTGGAGTTGATGTAATAATAATAGGAAGTGCACAATAAATATAATGCACTTATGCCGGTTTAGTCGATAAGTCGTGTCCGATTCTTGTGACCTCATGGACTGTAGCCTTCCAGGCTCCTCTGTCCATGGGATTCTCCAGGCAAGAATACTGGAGTGGGTTGTCAAATGCACTTGAATCATCTCCAAACCACCCCCAACCCAAGTCTGTGGAAAAATTGTCTTCCACGAAACCTGTCCCTGGTACCAAAAAGACTGGTCACCACTGTTTCAGGGACAACTATGTTTAGAATTCAAGATCTGGGTGCAAGGTACACTCTTTACTATTGGTGTGTCACTGTTCCCATGCTCTCTCGGTGGACTGAGCAAAGGAATAAATTAATATAGGTCGATCGATGAATAGATCACATTGCATCTATATTTTTGCTTTTATCTATCTATCATCTGGAGAAGGCAATGGCACCCCACTCTAGTACTCTTGCCTGGAAAATCCAATGGACGGAGGAGCCTGGTGGGCTGCAGTCCATGAGGTGGCTGAGAGTTGGGCACGACTGAGTGACTTCACTTTCATTTTTATGCACTGGAGCAGGAATCTTATCTATGTCTCTACCGAGAATTGTGAGTTCCCACTGACAACTCCAACTCTAACCCAGGATCATTCAATCCCTTCACCCAAAGTGTGAAACATGAATCCCATGATCCTCCATATATCTATACATTTTATCCCCTCTATGTAATTAGGCTCTCCCTGCCATACCATTCTCCCAGGCACCTTCCTCACCCTGTCTATATTCTGACCCACTAAAGCGGACACCCCTCCACATGGGGTTCATGTGCTCAAAATCCAACAGGACACACTGCTCTGGGCCACTGTGGCCTCTGCTGGCCTTCAGAGAAGACAATGACCTTGCTTGGCCTCACCTAGTAGCTTTTGGACAAAGTTGTTCATAAAAGGAAGGAAAGGGAAGGGATGGGAAGAGGAGGAGGGGAAGGGAGAAAAGAGAAAGAATAGCAAATCCATTTAAAATCCCTCTTACTCACCTGTGATGGGAGGCCACCCCCTTTCCTGCAGGCCCCTGTGGCATTGCCATTTGTAGATCATGGGAATCAGACTGGGGAGTGGCTTTGCTTGTGCTCAGCCATCCTCTATGTGCCTCAGCCTTCTTACGAGCAGAATGCAGACAGTGGCATCCACCTCACACACTGTTGAGAGGATGCAACGCTCCAGCCCTTCTGGGGGCCCAGCCCAGGGCCTTGTCACAGCTCCTGCCTCCCCCTCATGGTTCCAGCCTGCTCTTGGCCACTGCTCCAGCAGAAGTGTACCTGGACAAGCTTAAAGTCCATCCTTCCACCCTCAGGAGGGCCTGCTGGGTACCCACTTCCTATCCCCACTGTGGAGCAGAGGCAGGCCCTTTCCCGGGGGCACACCTCAGCCCCTGACCCTGGCTGGAGCAGATATGGGGCTGAGCCAGGGGCCTTCTGGTACTCCACCCACTAGCATGTAGGAGGCAGGATGGGCTATGGGCTCCAGTGGGGGCTGCCCTGGGTGTGGGCTCATTCCCGGGGCTCAGACGTGCCCTCCTCCTGGGCTGTGGCTCCTCCCACTCCTCAAGACCCTGAAGTCTCCTTCCCTGTGGTCTCCAAGTCCAAGTTGCAGGAGATGGCAGGTCTCAGCATTGCTCTCCGGCCACCTGCAGGCACTCTGTGATGTTTTAGGCTGTGAAGGCCTGGTAGCAGCTGTGTCATAATGGAGGTCATCTGGGCAGAGTCTAGGCAAACAAGAGAGTGTGGAGAGGCTGAGTGACACCCGGGATCTGGGTGGGGTGGCACCCGGAGTCCCTCTGGCCACAGAGGCTGGGTCTCCAGAAGGCCAGCCTTCATGATGGACAGCAGCCACACCAGGCTGAGTCCTTACAATTTTCTGGCTTCAGTTCCCATGCATCTCTAGATGCTTCCTGGTGCAGGAGCTCCAGTTACGGACTGGGCAAGAGCTCTCTGGGCTGACAGCCCCACAGGGGAGCAGTCTGTGTGGTTCAAATGGGACTCTGGGGTCCACCTGAAGGTCACAGTTCCCAGGATTCCTGCGGGATTCCTGGAGGGGACACTGCAGGCTGCCTACACCTAGCGGGGAGGTCTCAGGGCAGAGGCACCCTGGGCTGTACAGGGTCTTCCCTGCGGGCGGCCCTACCCCTGCCCCCGTTCAGAGCCCAGTTCCAGCCGTGCACAGGCCTGGAGCTCCAGGCTAATTGTGAATTAGGAGCCCAATTACGCCCAGCAGAATTGGCTCCGCGCTGCCGCCTCTTCCCGACAGACATGTATATTAATAGTTGGCACTTATTGAACCAAATATGAATATTCATCTTCATTTATATTTCAAGGCCTTTCCTCCTGGAGGCCCGCGGGGCTGCGACCAGCTCCAGCCCCATCACGGAGCTGACAGCTCGCACTCCTGGGCCCTGACTCCTGGCTCGGCGGGGCTGCGGCGGCGGCCCGGCTCCCAGCTGTCCACAAACACTCATTAGGGGCCGGACCCAGCGAGCTGCGGAGAATGTGTAATCGCGCCGCGCGCTGCTAATTAGGGAGCTGTTGGGGCATGGAGGGCGAGAGGACGAATTCTTTAAACAGAGGACGGGAAACTTGAAGAGCTGTAATTACTTGGAGCAGAGTTCATTTCAGAACTTGGGCGCCAATGAGTCTGATGACAGCCCTGCCGGTTGGGGGTGGGGGGCGGAAGGGTGACAGGGAGGGAGGAGCCAGCCGGGCACCCAGACTCCGCCGTTCCCAGGGGGTGGGGATATACCTTCATTCTGTTCAAGGCAATGGAGCTGTGTGCACCCGCTCCCGCCCCAACCCCTCCCAACCCCCCCAACTCCCCGCAAACCGCCCCTCCCCGCCCCCCCCAAGACAAATTCCTCGCCCTCAGGGTCACCTTGGGCTCAGGCTCCTAGCTCTCCAGAGCGCTCCCCTGGCATGGCGGGTTGTCCCTGGGCGCTCCCAGCTCCCCGGACGGCCTTGACTCTCTGCTGCCAGCCACCATGGTGGGTCATGATCCAGCCATCTGACCGCTGATGTTGCTCTTCGATGGAGGGCTTCAGGCTCCGCCAGATCCCCGGGGCTGGCACTGATAGGAGTGGTGCCACATGGTTGGGGGGTGGAGGCAGATGGAGAGTTTAGGGCCCTTGCCGACAGGACTCCCAGACTCCAGAATCTCCCAGGCATGTCACCGCAGGCCTCAGACCTGGACAGAAGGCGTTGATGCCTAGGTGTGCTCCAGTCCCTGTCTGCCCTCTCCCAATTCCAAGACCACTGCCCCACCAGGGCTCTCCTGCAAACCTCCATCTGAAATCCCACCCACCTGCCTCAGGAAGACCTCACCACTCCCAGCTGGCGTCTGTCCTTCTGCCCCGTGTAGAGTCCCACGTAGAGTCCCACGTCAGTCATCCACTTCAGAGCACCCTCCCCTTTAAGGTCCAACACCACGAGGCCCCCCAGCTCAGCTGTGGGCAGGAAGAGCGCCAGGGCCATGGTCAACAGTGGACATGGGAGCTTCTGGGTGCATTGTCCTATCTCTGTCCCCACTGGGGCGAGCTGCAGGCCTGATTGTTCCCATGACAGCTGACAAATCCCATTCAACACGTGCATCCCTTGCCCAGCCCTCCAACGCAGGGGGCATCAATTATTAGGTCTGTCCATACTCTGAAAGAAAATACCTCCTCAATTAGCAGAGGGTATTGCCCCCTCTCCCCATTATTGGTTAGAGGAGTGTTCGGGATTTTTCCTGACAGCCTTTATTCACTGTTGCTCTTAGAGAAGCTCCTGGCTCAACCTGCATTTTTAAGGTCTACAGTCTCCCTCTAGAAGACAGTTGTCAATACTTCCTTCTAGTTCTAGCTGCTACTTTGCATGCTGACTGATGGTGATGATGATAATGGTGGTGAAAGCAACAAAAACTCCCATTTGTTGAGTGCTTCCTGTGTGCCAGGCACTAGTCTTGGTGCTTCACATATATTAACTCACGCCTTGCTCACAGTAACCCAGAGTGGATGCTAGTATTGTTTATGATGCCCCATTTTACAGATGAGGAAACAGAGGTTCAGAAAAGCTGGGTGGATTGTTTTAAGTGGCAGAGGAACAATGGATTTGAACTCCAGTCTGTCTAGCCCCAAAGCCCGTGCTTCTAACCTCACTCCTTGAGTGTTCCTAGAAGCCCAGTCAGCAAGACCTGGGGCTCCCAGGGCAGGACCCATTCTGGATGCGGAGAGAAAGGAAAGGCCAGTGGAGAGAAAGGGAGTAGGGGACAGTCATGTCATTCCTCAGGGCCTCCGAAGGGACCTGGAAGGAATCTGGGCAGCATCTTCCTCACTTCAGTCTAGATCTGTGCTGGCCAGGGCTGTAGCCACTCACCCCATGTGGCTTTCGAAATGAACCCAACAAAATTATACATTGGGTTCCTCAGTCACGCCAGTCACATTTCCGTGTTCAGTACTCAGATGTGGAGTATTAACCTTTGCTGTTACCAGTCACCCCATACTGAACACCAGTGGACTTCTTAGCTCGGGGTAGAGCTTGGAGTCAGCAATCTTCAGGACTCTTCTCTCGGGTGTCCTTCAGGGCCTCGGAGCATGACAGGGACAGGGTGGGAAGGGGCTGGGTGGGGAAGCATGAGAGCCCCACCTTTACACCTGCCTCTGCAGCCCACTGTCAGGCATCAGGAGCTGCAGTTAGCAAGCAGGGGCCGCTGCTTAACCTGCTGCTCATTCCCTCCTCCCAGAGGCAAGCAGCTCCCAGCAGCTTTGCTCTTTGTCCTCAAGAAGAGATCAGAAACAGAAACCTTTAGGCCTTGCCTGGCTCTCTCCTCTTTCTCAGCATGAAGTCTGTGTCCAGCCCTGCAGGCTCCGTTTCCAAATAGGGAAGCAAGGCTGTGGCCATGGTGGGGCTGGAGCCCAGCCCGCAGCCCACCTGGCCCCCTCCCCACCAGTCAGATCCCAGTTGATGCTCGGGCTTGCTCGGCAGTGTTCCCCTTGCTCCGCGGGCCCAGCTGTCGCTTCTCTCCAGGAAAGGGCTCAGCCCTTTGTCCCAGCAAGTCTGAAACCGTCTAGAAAAAGGCGGGAGCCCTGTGTTCACAGCACTCAGGACTTCCTTCATGCCCCTGGAGAAGATTGCTGGGAGAGAAAGCTCCTTGACATGATGTAACGTGTCCTGCCCTGGGCGGGGCTGGGCCAGATGTGGGGCACCCCAGGGCTGTGCTTTGGTGCCTGAGTTTACATCTGGACATCTAGGTATCCTTAGGCCTGTGCCTTAGGACACTTTCTCTGGATAAGCAGAGATGGCAGGGCAGGGCACAGAGTTAAGAAGGGAGATAAGGCCTGAGGGTGAGAGTGAAAGTAGGGGCAGAGGTGAGAAGACTCTGGAGGTTGGCTCAGGCTGGGCCTGGCAGGGGCGTTTCCTCACTGATGCCACCTTGGCCTTGGAGCTGATCCACATGGACGAAAGCCAAGGAAGGGAGGAGGGGACACATCCAGAGAGCATTCTCCTTTTGGGTCTCACTCCACAGTTATAAAGTGCTTCCACTCGGTTTATCCCCATAGGTTTGGGAAAGAAGCCGTAGAACTATCATTCCCATTCTGCAGTAGGAAAAACTGAGGCCCATGGGTGGAACTGATTTGCTCAAGGACATGTAGGGTTAGAGGGAGAGTTGAAAGCTGACCTTGGTCCTCTTGCTTCCCAGTCCAGGGTTCTAACAGAGGCTGTGGTCCATGGTTGCCTATAGAAACGTCAGAGCTTCACTTCCCCTGGGGAATGTTATTTATTGATAATGTGGCCATACTTGTTTCCAAATCGCCTGGATCGGGGGCTGTGACTGATGTTTCTTATTTGGAGTTTTAGGGAAAATGGCACAGACGAGAGAGTTTGAATTCAGTTCAGTTCAGTTTGGTCACTCAGTCTTGTCGGACTCTTTGCAACCCCATGGACTGCCGCACGCTAGGCCTCCCTGTGCATTACCAGTTCCTAGAGCTGGCTTAAACTCATGTCCTCTGAGTCAGTGATGCCATCCAACCATCTCATCCTCTGTCATCCCCTTCTCCTCCTGCCTTCAGTCTTTTCCAGCATCAGGGTCTTTTCCAATTAGTCAGTTCTTCGTATCAGGTGGCCAAAGTATGCCAAAGTATGACTTTGGAAACCAAAGTTCTTTGGTCCAGGCTGCAAATGTGAGGAGGTTCCCTCAAGGATTTCACTGGTGGTCCAGTGGTTAAGAATCTGCCTGCCAGTGCAGGGGGCATGGATTTGAACCCTGTTCCAGCAGGATCCCACATTCCACAGTGCAACTAAGGCTGTGCACCACAGCTACTGAGCTCACATGAGAAGCCACCGCAATGAGAAGCCCTCGCGGTGCAGCTAGAGAAAGCCCATGTGCAGCAGTGAAGACCCAGCGCAACCAAAAATAAATAAATAAAAATTAAAAGAAGTACCCTTGACAACACCCAGGCCTCCAAGAAAGGCCCTCTTCCCTTGGGGCTACCGAAAAAATGATAGGAAGGGAGACTTTTGAATATGGATTAACACATGGAAAGGGATTTCATTTGGGGCATTCGTTTCCCTGTAAGAACTTAATGAGGAGATAAGGCTCAGACTTGGGGGCATTTTTCTGCTACTAATTAGACTTCTGCCGCCTGTGCTGTCATTGGTGCCCCTGAGTAAACTAGCAGAGCCAGTGGGGCTGCTGAGAACTTAAGGTGGGGAGATGGAAGGGAGGCTGAATTTTTGGCCTAAGTTGATGGGACAGCCTTGGGTTATTCGGTTAATGTCCTGTCTTTTCCCCCATAACTCAGGGCATGTGGAATCTTAGTTCCCCCAATCAGGATCGAACGCATGTAGTGCAAGTGTGGAGTCTTAGCCACTGGAGCACTAGGGAAGTCCCACCAGTAGGCACTGATGGAGGAGCTTTAGTGAGCTGGGCACAGAACTGCATCAGTGGTCTCCTAGTTATGTCCCCTCCCCCGGGAGGCAGCCATGCCCTCTACAAGGTAGACCAGAAAGTCAAGAGAAAACAAAAACAGGCTGCTTCACCCCTCCACTGTGCCCTCCCCAGACCGTCCCCAACCACCGTCCTCCTACCAAAGGAGAGCTTTGCCAGCTCCCATGGTCAGAACTCAGGACATCGGCTGGGCCATGTCACTGCTTTAGTGAACTCCAGCTCAGGTTCATGATATCTTGATGACCCAGGCAGTGCATGAACCCTGGGTCCTGGGACCAACCCTCCTCTGCTCATCCCCTCTGACTCTACATCCTGGGAGGATAAGCAGACTGAGAACCTCTTCCAGGGCTTTGCTCTTTCCCCAGACCCTTGGGAGCTGCGGATGCCACATCTAGATCTGGGGAAGTGTTCAGCCCCCCCAAAGCTGATGCTCCATGTTCCAGGTTCCAGCCCTTTAGAGTGCTGCACTGGGCATCACGCATTATGTAGCTGTGAAGAAAGCAGGGTTCAGATCTTCTCTCTGCTCCTGCTTCCCCAACAGTCCCACCAGGAAGGGGAGGTTACCTAGAGTAGAATGCAGGCGTTCCTGGGTCCCTGGCAGAGAGCTAACAGCACAAAACCTCACCCTTAATCTAGAATGGTTATTAACATATTAATTAATATTTAAAAACTCATTATGCCTTGATGATGGCTTCCTTAAGCTGTTTTTATATTCATTGCAGCCACCCAGGAGCAATAACCATGCTTACGTGGCAAAATAGAGTCATTCTGCTTAATCACCGAGGAGGTTTTACAGGCAGTCTTCAAAGCCCATAAACAGCCAGAGAGTTGATGACATGTCTTCTTTTTAGATTTTCTTTTACACTGGATGCTGTGTTAGGAAGCTGTTTTCTTATATTGAGGTGAAACCTTACTGTCAACACTCGACTTTCCTCCCGCTATGCCAGGCTGGAGCCCCTGGTGGCCCCAGGCACAGGACCCTGTGGTAGCCTGTGCACTCAGTGGCGGGGCATCCTGACAGCCACTCTGCACCTTGGGGCTGCACCACAGGACAACCCCACAAGCTGAGGCCCCAGGTCTGGAAACGCTTTTCCATCTCTTCCTGGCAGAATTCTGCCTCTGAGCCTCAGGCTGAAACCCTAGCACTCCGTGGTTCACATCAGTTTTCTGGGGGGTGGAGGTGGTACCTTCAATGTTTTCAGGTCCCAGCGGTGATCCTACCAGGCTCTGTGACAGCATCCCTCCTCCTTGTTACGTGCAGGCTTCTTCCTGAATCACTTATCCCACACCAGCGCCCAACTCTCCAAAGGGTCATGCAGCCACTAACCATCCACTGCCCACAGGGTCCTGTGACAGCAGTAAAGACCACTCACATGCACTTTGTTGGGACAGTTGCGAAGGGCAAAGGTGGTGGGAGAGAGACCACAGCAAAGTCTGCTCAAGTCCCTCCAACCAGAGGGGCTAGAGACACAGCGTCACAGGGACCCCCAGTAGCCTTGCCCTCACCTGCCTTCTTCGGACTCCAAGATGATGGAGATTCTTATGGGGGCATGGAGACCTCAGAGGAGCCAGGAGTTCTGGGTCCAGGCCAGAGGGGTCCAGGTGGCCAGCAGAATGTGTGACTGCTGACATGGCCTGCGTTAGTGTCAGCAAAATGATCACACACTGGGCTATCCCTTCTGGGTCCTGGGCCAAGGAAGCCCTCCGAGGCCGGGATGGAGTCAAATGGTGTTGAGAGAAGAAACTGGCTTATTGTGCTTTAGAAAGTGCGGTAAGTGACAGGCAGGGAAATGGGTGAATCCCTCCTGAGGTGCTGATGATGCCAGCGCTCATCCATCACGTGCAGGTGCAGCCGGAACTGTGTGGAGCCCCAGGCACTCTAAGGTGGTCCCCTGTGGCACTCAGGGTGAGGTAAGCAGAGGCTGGCGGCTGCCAGGTGCCAATCATGGTCCTTCTGAACTAGTGAAGCCAGGGCCCTGGACACACGCAAGCCAGCACCTGCTGTTGGGACTGAGGTCCCAGGCTCACAAAGAACATTCAGTTTCAGGGCAGAGCATGAGTGAGGTTTCCAGTTAGATCTAGGCTGTCAGGGCAGGCTTGCAGTAAGGCTGAATTCAGGCCAGGGGTCAAGGGAGGCTTCCATGGAAGCTTGGGAGAAGGGTCAGTTTTATTCCAGGGAATAGCACTGGAGTTTGGTCTTAGCAGGAAAGGATTTTGTCCTGGATGAGGGTGCAGGTGGGGTTATGTATGTCGGGTGGAGGATTTCCTCATTTAGGGGAACATCTAGGGACACAGACAGAAGACAAGACCAGGCATGTCATCCCCAGGGACTACTCCAGCTTGCCCCTGGAGAACTCCCAGGTTTTGCTTCTCTTGTTTCCAGCCCAGGGTTCTATGCTTCCTTACCCCTGTCCTTGTCCCCTGTCCTGCCCCCAAGCATTTCCTTATTTTAAAAAGTTTATGTATTTTTAACTGGAGGACAGTTGCTTTACAATGTTGTGTTGCGTTCTGCTTTACATCAGCATGAATCAGCCATAGGTATACATATATTCCCTCCCTCTTAAACTCCCCTCCCATCTCCCACCCCATGCCACTCATCTAGGTTGTCACAGAGCACCAGCCAACCATTTTCTGAGGCTAGGGGTGTTAGGGGCTGGTGACCCTGTGGAAGTCCTGAAACTGAAGGTCCCTACATACTTCCGTTGCTGCCAGTGTGGGCTGCATGGTGCCATCTCCAAAGGACAGTGATTCTTGAGCTTCTCTCTTCTCTCTCTCTCCTCCCTGCCCACAGCCACGGCCACTTGCCCACACCTGTGATTAGCTGCAAGCCCTGTCCGCAGCTCAGGTGGAAGCTTGGTCCCAGATCTTAGGAAGGCACTCTTTGAACTCCTGTGTGGGCTGCACTTGACCCACAGCCACTCCTGCAGCCTCCTGGGTCTTAGGCAGAAGCTGCCCTATGATGGGTCCCAGCTATGGGTCACTCCTGCCTTCCCCTGCTGACCCTCACTGTCCAGCTGAGGTCCATGCTATTCCCAGGTCCCTCATCAGGGGCTGGATCAGGATAATCTTTCCCCCAGTTCAGATTCAAACATGCCCTTTGGGGGTTGTGTCTCCAAGCTCAACCCAGGACCCTCTCTGAGCTGAGCCCCCTGCCCTGGGTGTCCCACACGGCCTATCCCTTCCTCCTTGGGGGCTGGAGCTATCCTGGGAGTGTTCTAGTACAGAGGAAGTGGCTGCAGCCAGGAGAGTGATGTTGGGCAACCAGGGTCCCTGCAAGGGAATGATGAGATATGTGCTGTAACCCCCGGAATGCCCCTGGTGTGTCTGTGTCGTGGTGGTGTGTACACATCCCGTGTTGTGTATAAGCTATGTGTGTCAGCGTGGGGCAGAAGAGGGAACAGTCTGTAGTCTGACCCCTGTCTCTTGTAGTGCCCGTGGGCTGGCTCAGCCCTGACCCTTCCCAATCCCCCTTGCTGGCTGGGGTCTGCCCCTCCTCCCAAGGCCCCACTTTGAGGTCTTTGTTTTCAGTCATGTCCGACTCTTTGCGACCTCATGGACTGTAAGCTACCAGGCTCCTCCATCCATGGGATTTTCCAGTGGGTTGCCATTTCCTTCTCCAGAGGACCTTCCCAACCCAGGGATCGAACCCAGGTCTCCTGAATTGTAGGCAGATGCTTTACCATCTGAGCCACCAGGGAAGTCCTGCTCTTCTACAATTCCTCCAAAAAGGATCTTGTTCTTCCTCATATTAATTACCTTACCTCCTGCTGTGGGAATCTGGGCTGTGTTAACCCACTGGGCACCCTGAGGTGGGGGTGTGCATGGTGGGGGAGCAGGTTGCAGGGTCCCACAGTCTTGGATCCAAATCTTGCTCCACCACATATGGGCCCAATGGTCATCAGCAAGTCACATGACTGCTGTAAGCCTCAATTTCCTCATCTGTAAAATGGGAATAATAATGATGTGTCCTAGCTGGCAGTTCAGTTCTGAAGGTTGACACAAAGCACGTGAAAGGCCATGCACACAGTAGGCACTCGATGAGCAGCTGGTACTCTCAACCATACCTATGCATGCTCACAGCTCTGTGGGGGCTGTGCTGTGCCAGGTGGCATTTTCCACAGCAAACCCTAAGATGAGAAATCATGTATAAGTGGCTTATGAAGGAGGTGCTCCCAGGATGAGCATGTGAAGAGCAAGAGTGGGCAGAGGGCCAGGAGGGAAAAACCAGGCTGGTGTGTAGGAGGGGAAAATAGAGAATGGAGGCTATCACAGGGAGGAAGTTCCCCTCCCCAGGCAGAGGAAGTAGAGGAATGGACACCACTGAGATGGCAAGCAGGAAGAAAGGCAAAGGGTCGATTCACTGGTTGCTCCCAGCGTGGAAGAGCCAGGGAAGTGGAATCAGTCACCGAGATGGGGCTGGAAGCCTCCATGTATGACAATCTCCAGGTCCGTCCGTGTTGCTGCAAATGACATTATTTCATTCTTTGTTATGGCTGAGTAATATTCCATTGCCTATATACCATATATTGTCTATTCATTTGTTGATGGACAGCTAGGTGGCTTCCATGTCTTGGCTATTGTAAAGAGTGCCACTGTGAACAATGGGGTGCATGTGCCTTCAGTTTACAGTTTTCAACTTTTCTGGATATGTGATCTCACTTACATGTGGAAACTAAAAAGTAGTACAAAGGAACTTATTTACAAAACAGAAACAGACTCACGGACACCGAAAACAAACTTATGGTTACCAAGGAGAGGGGAAAGAGAGAGAAATTGGAAGCAGGGGATTAACAGATGCCTATAAGCAGAGACATTACTTTGCCAACAAATGTCCATCTAGTCAAGGCTATGGTGTTTCCAGTGGTCATGTATGGATGTGAGAGTTGGACTGTGAAGAAAGCTGAGTGCCAAAGAATTGATGCTTTTGAACTGTGGTGTTGGAGAAGACTCTTGAGAGTCCCTTGGACTGCAAGGAGATCCAACCAGTCCATCCTAAAGGAGATCAGCCCTGGGTGTTCTTTGGAAGGAATGACGCTGAAGCTGAAACTCCAGTACTTTGGCCACCTCATGTGAACAGTTGACTCACTGGAAAAGACTCTGATGCTGGGAGGGATTGGGGGCAGGAGGAAAAGGGGATGACAGAGGATGAGATGGCTGGATGGCATCACCAACTCGATGAACATGAGTCTGAGTGAACTCCGGGAGATGGTGATGGACAGGGAGGCCTGGCGTGCTGCGATTCATGGGGTCGCAGAGTCGGACATGACTGAGCGACTGAACTGACTACCATATGTAAAATAGATGAACAGCAAGGATTTACTATATAGTACAGGAAACCATATTCAACAGCTTGTAATAAACTGTAATGGAAAGGAACAGGAACAAAAGAATATAGATATACACACATATATATAACCAAGTCACTTTGCTATACACCTGAAACTAACACAACATTGTAAATAAACTATACTTTGGTAAAAATAATACTTACGTACATTTTTTTCAATGGCAAAGGAAGGTATCTGGGTGACTGAGCCAAAGAGCAGCCCCACAAGACCTCCCGCACTCTACTCTGTCAAGGGTAGGGGTGAAAGGTGGAGAAAACCTGTCTGTGTTTCCAGCCCACAGAGGGGTTTGGGGGAGAATGATGGTGGATTCAAGTAGGTCTGGGGTCGGTCAGGTACTGGCGAACGCAGAACGGAGTCTTACTGGAGGTCATTAGTGCTATTCTCCAAGTGTTCCAGCTTCTCTCCCTTTCCTGGCACAGGGAAGCACTGAGATCCTGGCTCTGTGGTGGGGTCACAAGTCCAGGGCTAGTCAAAGCATCGTGAGCAAAAGTGGCTGGTGCCACTTCTCGGACAGAGCACTCAGCCATGAAGTGAAACCCTCCATACCACTTCCTTCCCCCTGCTGCGTCATTCACAGTGTTCCGGAGGGTGACTGCTCCGTCAGCCTGCATCCTGAAAGGAGCAGTGATGATATGGCTCAGAGCCCATGGCTGACTTGTGATGGACATGTAACACAGTGAGGAATACTCCGTGGTTGTATGTCCCTGAGATTTGGGGACTGTTGTCACAGCATAAACCTAGCTGATACTGGCTGATACAGGCTACGTGACTAGAAGCCAGGATAAAGCTCAAGGACTCAATACCTCAGTGAATACCAGGAGCTGGTCACACAGTCTGAGACCAGTGAGAGGCCAATGGGCAGCGTGGGTGTCTAAAGCCTTTACTCATCCGCCAGGAGAGGTGCCAGCTGCCCTCTGCAGTCAGTTGCTGTCTGCAAGAAGGGACTAAAATGAAGATACAATGAAGGGGGAAACTGAGATCTTGAATTTTGAGAGACTTGAGTATTTATGCCAAAGATGTTGAATTAACCTGAAAGAGACTGTTTTAAGCTAGAAAAGTCTGAGCGATCTTTAATTGACGAGTTAAAAGACCTCCCCAACTCCTTTCCTTGGCATCGGTGGGAATACAAGCACAAGCGCAAGATAAGATGAATTATAGAAAATAAGAGTCTGTGCTTTTGCACATCTGAATGTATAAAATTCTGCCTGTTTATGCCTGCCCAACTCAACTTCCATCTGACTCCAGAGTCTGGCCTTTCTCTCTCTTGCTGTCCCCAGATGTTCCCTAAAAGGCTACCCTCCTGGGTGGCAGAAGGGAGGGAGTTAGAGGGTAGGGAGAAAGGCTCCAAGGGCCATGTACTGGCTCAAAGTTGTGACAGTAAGAAAGATGAGTGCTTGGTTAGGGGACAAAAGGAGGCCATTCCCAGTAGCTGGTCAGTCCTTTGTTTTAGAAATAAGGCAGGCCCTCAGGGACTACATGGAAGCCTGGGGGTGGAGGCAGGGGCCTTCCCCCACAGAGGTCCTGCCCTCCTTTCCCTTTGACTCTATCTCAGAGCATCACGCCACCATCTGCTTCCATTGTCCAACCAGAAATCTGAGTCACCTTTAACTCCTCCTCTGCATTCAGTCCCCAGGCCCTCTGGCCTTGACCGTGTGCTGGGCCCTCCAGGACTGTCCTCTCCCACTGAGCCCTGTGCCCAGGAGGCCGATCACCTGGTCTGCCCCCATGTGGTGGTTACACTCCTCCTAGTTCTCCTTCCTTCAGGGTCACCACGGTGTGGTGTGGCCCCCCAGCTGAAGCACCCTTCCCTCTTCGGTGCACCCTAGAGCTCTCCTCTCTGGGCCCCAGTAGCTGCTTCCTCTTCATCTACTTTCTGGCCTCAGGTTCCTGGCTCTAGGATGCCACACCATTCTGTAGAGTTTTCCTTAACCCTGCTCACATCTGTGAAACAGCCCATTGATTAAACTCTTCTTATGGCGCTGAGTCTGAGGGTGCCATCTGCCTTCTGCCAGCATGTTTGATAGAAGCTCAGTGGAAGAATTTCTGTAAGGATGGAGATAATGAATAATGAACAAAGATCCAACATCGAGGACACAGTTGTCACTTGATAACTAGAAGCTGTAATTAATCGTAACCTCTAAACACTGTTGAAGTGTCATTTATCTCTGACCTCACTGACACTTTTCTAGAAGAGGTGGCCGTTATCTTTCTCCTGACCATTTTAGTTATCCTCCTTGGTGTGCCAGTCTCACCCCTTTCCTCTTCTACCAGAATGATTCTGCTGAAGCTCACATCTCACCACGATGCTCACACACACACACACACACACACACACACAGGACCCCTCCAGGTAGAGGACTGTGTCCTCAGCTCCCTGGGCTTCTTTCTGCTGGTGCTCTCAAACCTCATGCAACGGATGGTTATCAAGTCCATGAAGATCAGTATTTTGGCTTTTTGTCACTTTCCTGGGCAGCCAGCACAAACCTTGGCTCACAGCAAGCGCTCGGTACAGAAGTGCAGAAGGAAGGAAGGGAGACTGGAGTTTAATGACTTCTGCTCTGTGCCAGGCCCTGGGCACATTATCTTTTGTTTGCATAAGAATTACTGGCCTTTAATTGTGTTAATATAGACATAGTGAGTTGATGATGAATACTAGCCAGAACTTTATAAGTGGTGTTAAGATTACAAGGTTGGGATTGTCAACACTTGGAATTTGGACCAAAGCAGGATAATAGATTTTAAATTGGATTCTGGGACTTCCCTGGTGGTCCAGTGGTTAAGACTCCACACTCCCAATGCAGGGGGCCTGGATTTGATCTCTGTTTGAGAAACTAGATCCTACATGCTGCAACTAAGCATTTGCATGCCACAACTAAAGATTCTGCATGATGCAACTAACACCTGATGCAGCCAAATAAAAAAATAAATAAAAGCAAATATTTTTTAAAATTGAACTCTGCATAGCCTCTTAGGGGAGCTCTGGAGATGCCTGTTGTCACGGGGCTCCAACATCACCATTCTCTGGGGCTGAACGTGGTGGAGAGTGGAGATGGGAGAATGGGGAGATTTAGAGGCAAAAGTTTGGACTGGCACTTTTTCTAGGAGCCTGAGCTGATTTGGGGACTGTCAAATCCAACTGGGAGGTCTTTGTCAGGCAACTCCAGAGAAACATGGGTAATGCTGTGAAAAGCCAAGCTCTGGGAGACAGGGATGGTGCCCAGGAGAGGATCTGCCCATACGAGATGTTCCCAGGGATGCAGGGGATGGGGATCAAAGCCCCCTGCCCACCTGGGTCATCAGTCAACTGTGGAATTCCATCCCACTCAGGCAAAGAGCTATGGAGTGAAGAAGACACAGGCTTCCTCTTCACACCCTCAGTTCAGTTCAGTCGCTTGTGTCCAGCTTTTGAGACCCCATGGACTGCAGCACACCGGGCCTTCCTGTCCATCACCAACTCCCAGAGGCCACTCAATCTCATGTCCATTGAGTTGGTGATGTCATTCAACCATCTCATCCTCTGTTGTCCCCTTCTCCTCCTGCCTTCAATCTTTCCCAGCATCAGGGTCTTTTCAAAGTAGTCAGTTCCTCGCATCAGGTGGAGTTTCAGCTTCACCATCAGTCCTTTCAGTGAATATTCAAAACTGATTTCCTTTAGGATTGACTGGTTGGAACTTCTTGCAGTCCAAAGTACTCTAAAGAGTCTTCTCCAACACCACAGTTTCAAAGCATTAATTCTTCAGCACTCAGCTTTCTTTATAGTCCAACTCTCACATCCATACATGACTACTGGAAAAACCATAGCTTTGATTAGGTGGACCTTTCTTGGCAAAGTAATGTCTCTGCTTTTTAATATGCTATCTAGGTTGGTTGCTTTTCTTCCAAGGAGTGAGCGTCTTTTAATTTCATGGCTGAAGTCACCATCTGCAGTGATTTTGTAGCCTAAGAAAATAGTCTGTCACTGTTTCCACTGTTTCCCCATATATGTGCCATGAAGTGTTGGGACCGGATGCTGTGATCTTAGTTTTCTGAATGTTGAGTTTTAAGCCAACTTTTTCATTCTCCTCTTTCACTTTCATCAAGACTCTTTAGTTCTTTCTTTGCTTCACACCTAGAAGGAAACAAAGCCTATAACCAACACCCAAACCCATGGGTCTCAAATCATGGTTAAGGCTCTGAAACCATGCTCTCCAGGTCTGAATATCAGTTATACTCCTTACTAGCTGTGTGACCCTGGACCCATTACTTAACCTATCTATACTCAGTCTTCTCATCTGTGAAATGGGACAGATATAATATTTATGTCACACAACTGTAAGGGTGAAAAGGCTTAGTGGGGTAAAGCTAACTAACCCAGAATAGTGCTCAAATAGTGCTGGAACATAGCAAGTGCTATAGAAGTGGTTGCTGTCATTTTTGTACTTATTGTCTGGAAGCTCCAGGGAAGAAAAAGAGGGATTGAGGGTGGTGGTGGGGGGGTGCCTCATCATACAAGGAGCGATGGGTTTGGCCTTTGAAGAACTAATACAATTTCCTGTGGAGAAGAGAGTGGAAGGGCCTTCAAAGCTGAGGACAGAATCTGAGTTGGTAATTAGATTGCCCTTTTGGAGAATGGTAAAGGCTGGGGTGATGGGGGCTCAGGAGGGAGAGTTGTGGCGAGACCAGGCTGAGGATTGGGCTCTGCTCCTGGGTGCTGAGAAGCCACCAGAAGCTGTTACCAGGATCAAGGCAGAGGCAGAAGTATGTTCTGGAATCAGTGTGGAGCAGTGGAGAATAAGTGATCGTTGGGTAGGGGATTATAGAGTGAGGGTGGGGCAGGGAGGCTGGCTAGCAGGCTCACACCCAGCCTTAGTGAGGACAGGGCCTGCAGAGCGGGGAATGGAAGCAGCCCTATGAACTGGGGTGAGGAGGGGGCCTCCTGGTGCCCGGCTCCCTGACCCCTCTCCCTTTTTCTCCGTTTGCCCGGGGCATGGCCCAGGGCTCAGCCGCTCCTCTGTGGAGCTGTTCTTGCCTGCTCTGGTCCTGGGCATTCTCTCCTTCCTGGGTCATAGAGTGAGAAACCACACATTTCCACACCTGTCATTTTCTTCATAGCCCCCAGCAAGACCCCTGGCTCAGTCTCCTCGAGGGGCTTCCTGCAGACAGTGGCAGAAATCACAGCAGAGGTGAGATAGGTGGCCAGAGCCCTGCCCGGCGAGTTGCCCGCCTACAGCTCTGATAACCTTGGCCCTGGCTTCCTTCCTGCAGGCGGAGCTCATCCTCACTCCTCCCTAACCCGCCTGAGGGCCGCGAATTCTCTTGTCCAACAGGGAGAGTCCACCGAGCCAGGACAGCTGGGGCCTTCTTGGCTCCAAGAGGATACTCCTATGGGCTCCTCCAGGCTGGGATCCACCCAGGGCTCAAGGCCTCGGGCCAGCCATGTGGGGCCCACGGGGGCACTGCCATATGTGGTGGAAGGCAACCTGGAATGGGGTTGAGTGTGTGGACCTGAGACCAGGCCACCTGGTGCCACCACTTCCTAGACGTGTAGTGCTGAGCCTCTTCTACTCAGCCTCGCTGGGTCTCAGTTTCCCCATCTGTGAAATGAGGGCTAATAATCCCTGGGTGACCTGTCCTGAGGCCACAAGTGGGTCAGGATCCACAGAGTCACAGCACACAGTTCCCCTATGTGTTAGCTCACTGTTTCGGTCATCGTTTTGTGCTCTGTGGCTGTATGGGGGCCTGATGATGTGTGAACAGAGAAACCCTGGGAGAGAAAAGCATTGCATGGAAACTGGGCAAACCTGGGGAGGGGAGGGGAAGAGAGGAGGAAGCAGAGAGAGAAAGGAAGGATGGATCAGGGAGGCTTATCTCACACCTCTCTGGACAGGACTGGGAACCTCTCCTCAACAACCCTGGTGGACAGTGCTTTAACCTCTACTGACACACGCCCAGCGTCAGAGACCTCATTCCCATTTCAGGTTGCTGGGTTTATTGTTAGACTCTCTGATGTTAGCAAGCTCCTCCCTGTATGTCTCAGGCCTTAGCAAAGCCCCTGGATCCCCATGGCCCTGCTCCAGCTCGGGTATCCGTGGATCTCCCTTTCTCAAGTCTTTTGGGGGCTTGAAGTATTTCCAGAAGTTCCTGACATGATTTGTGCTCACAGGGGCAGCCAACCGAGCCAGAATCCTGGCCAAGATTTAGAGTCACCTTGGAGCTCACTGTGCCAGCGTTTCCTGCTGCCCCTACTGTGGACAGAGAAGCCTGGTGGGTACTGTCCACGCGGTGGCAAAGAGCTGGACATGACTCATCACCTTACACTTTCGCTGCTGCCAATCCCATGGCAAGCTCAACTGGTGTCTTCTGGGCCTCCCCTTCCAAGTCGGGGGTGCTCTGCCTCCAGCCATGCCAGTTAGGGGTCCCACACAGCTGATGGCCTGGCTTCAGGGTATGAGTGAACTGACTCAGGCTGGAATGGTTTCCTCCCCACAGAGCACAGTACGTGCATACTCCCAGGGTGGCCAGCCAGGCTGTGTTCCTCCCCCAGCTACAGGGCCAGACCCCACATCCCCACTGGGGTCCTGATCTGGCTGGTTTACCCTCAGTCCAGCCGCCATCCCTTGTTTGGGTGGGTGCTTACCTAGGGCTTCTCTGCTCTCTCAGAGCCCTGGAGCCCATAGAAAATGATTGTATATGATCGAAATTCAAGGCCTTTTCCCAGTATACATCTTGGCTCTTATGTAAACCTTGGATGCAAACACTTTGAGGGGACGTGCCTCGATGCTCCATCAGAAGTGTTAGAGGCAGCTCTTGTCCCCGCCCCACCCAACACCTGCTCCATTACACACTCCTTAGCATGCAACTTGCTCATCCTGCTCTTTGGACTGGTACAAAGAAAGTCAAGTCATAATGATAGCAATAAGACTACTAAGCGAGTGCTTGAAGTGAAGTGAAGTGAATTGACAGTTGCTCAGTCGTGTCCGACTCTGTTTGAGACCTCTTGGACAGTCCATGCAATTCTCCAGGCCAGAGTACTGGAGTGGGTAGCTATTCCCTTCTCCAGGGGACCTTCCCAATCCAGGGATCGAACCCAGGTCTCCCTCACTGCAGGTGGATTCCTCACCAGTTGAGCCACCAGGGAAGCCCAGTTGAGTGCTTACAGTGTACCAAGTCTATTACATCCGTTGGAAGAATGCCTACTAGCTGTGTGACCTTGGGCAAGTAACCTAATGTCTCTGGTTCTCATGCACCTGATCTGTAAAATGGGGAACTAATATCTACCTCATAGGTGTGTTGTTGTTCAGTCGCTCAGTCGGGTCTATTTGAGGCTTTCCTGTCTTTCACTATCTACCGAAGCTTGCTCAAACTCATGTCCACTGAGTCAGTGATGCCATCCAACCATCTCATCCTCTGTTGTCCCCTTTTCCTCCTGCCTTCTATCTTTCCCAGCATCAGGGTCTTTTCCAGCAAGATGGCTCTTCTCATCAGGTGGCCAAGATATTGGAGCTTCAGCCTCAGCATCAGTCCCTCCAATGAATAGTCAGGATTAATTTCCTTTAGGATTGACTGGTTTGATCTCCTTGCAGTCCAAGGGACTCTCAAGAGTCTTCTCCAACACCACAGTTCAAAAGCATCAATTCTTTGGCACTCAACCTTCTTGATGGTCCAACTCTCACATCCATACATGACTAGTGGAAAAACCATAGCTTTGACTAGACAGACCTTTACTGGCAAAGCAATGTCTCTGCTTTTTAATATGCTGTCTAGGTTTGCCATAGCTTTTCTTCCAAGAAGCAAGCATCTTTTAATTTTGTGACTGCAGTCACCATCTGCAGTGATTTTTCAGCCCCCCAAAATAAAGTCTGTCACTGTTTCCATTGCTTCCCCATCTATTTCCCAGGCAGTGATGGGACCTGAGGCCAGGATCTTAGTTTTTTGAATGTTGAGTTTTAAGCCAGCTTTTTCACTGTCCTCTTTCACTTTCATCAAGAGGCTTTTTAGTTTCTCTTGGCTTTTTGCCATAAGGGTGGTGCCATCTGCATATCTGACGTTATTGATATTTCTCCCAGCAATGTTGATTCCAGCTTGTGCTTCATCCAACCCTGCATTTTGCATGATGTACTCTGCATATAAATTAAGCAAGCAGGGTGACAATATATAGCCTTGACATACTCCTTTCCCAATTTGGAACCAGTCTGTTCCATGTCCAATTCTAACTGTTTCTTCTTGATCTGTATACAGGTTTCTCAAGAGGCAGGTTAGGTGGTCTGGTATTCCCATCTCTTTCAGAATTTTCCACAGTTTGTTGTGATCCACACAGTCAAAGGCTTTAGCATAGTCAATAAAGCAGAAATAGATGTTTTTCTGGAACTCTCTTGCTTTTTCCATGATCCAGCGGATGTTGGCAATTTGATCTCTGGTTCCTCTGCCTTTTCTAAATCCAGCTTGAACATCTGGAAGTTCTCAATTCATGTACTGTTGAAGCCTGGCTTGGAGAACTTTGAGCATTAATATGCTAGTGTGTGAAATGACTGCAGTTGAGTGCAGTTGTGCGGTAGTTTGAACATTCTTTGGCATTGCCTTTCTTTGGTATTGGAATGAAAACTGACCTTTTCCAGTTCAGTGGCCACTGCTGAGTTTCCCAAATTTGCTGGCATGTTGAGTGCATCAGTGTGTAGTGCAAGTTGAAAGAATAACAGTAAAGTGTTCAGAATAGAGTTTGGTACATAGCAAGTGTTCAAAACACATTAACTCTCATTATTAAACAATTTAGTGATTTTAGGTGCTAAATTTTCCAGGCAAATCATGCCTTTTTTCAGGCAAGAAAACAGTCTGTGAGAGGTGGTGTGACTTGGGGAGCCATACAATTGATTGAAAGAGGGGTGGGACTTTTTTAGGACCTGCTCTCCTAACCCCTAACTGTTAAACTGCTTTCCCACTTAGTCCTTGAATTTGGTCTATTCTTGCAAAATGCCTCCAATTCTTCCAGTTGTCCTCAGGTTATTATTGTTGAACAATTTATTTTTTCTTCCATAAACAGAAGGTGAGGACACAGTCACGGAAATCCTGGAGGAAGCCAGTGGGTGAGGATGTGACTCTAGGCCGATGGCAGAACTGATCTGGGAGCCCACGGGCCAGGAGCAAAGAAGGTTTCAGGGAGACCATGGGAGCGGTGTGGAAATGGCCCCCTCTGATGCTCCAAAAGCTGCCCGGGCTGGAGTGGGGACAGTAGAATGAGCCAGGAGTTAGAAGGCAAAGAGGCAGCCTCTCTGTTCTGTGAGATCCCTGTCCTCTGACCAAGTGACCTTACTAGATAGACGGAACTAAGCCTTGTGACCCCCAAGGGAACCAAAGGCAGTGATGGGGAGCCTGGCCTTATCTCCGAGGCTGCATGCTGATATCAGAAAGTCAGGTAAACAGCCACTTCCAGGTGTGACCAGAGGCAAGGCTCTATTCTGTGAGCCTGGCTTCTCTGACTGCTAACAGGAAGCGTGTAGCCAAAGCGCTCTTGGAAGCCCTGCTCACTGTTCGGGCTCTTTTGAGGGTGTTTCTTCTCAGATGGGGCCAGGCTGGTGTTGGGAGGCAGCCCAGACTCCAGGAGAGACTAGGCTCTGGAAATTGGAGACCCAGTCTCCAGCCCTGCTTCCGCCTCTGACATGCTTTGTTTGTTGGCCAAGACTGAGTCTCTCAGAGCTTGCTACCCCAGCTGGATGACAGAGAAGAGGGTCAGTGATCACACTCAAGAGTCTTTCCAACACTGGTGTCCTGTAAGCTCTACTTTGCTCAAGATCTGAAGACTGGCTCTCAGAGGCCCCTGGGGAGGGGTGCCTGGGTTCCCCAGGACTCCATCTCTGTAAACAGTATTTATTGCCCACCGTCTCCTGGCAGGCACAGCTGTGGGCACTTGGATGCATCAGTGAACAAAAGGACCCCCAATAGAGAGCATGTCAGGGCAAGCAGGGGTTTGGGGGCATTGCATTATACTATCTGTTAAGGAAAGGACCTTGATCTTCCAGGAAACCAAGTTGGAATCCCTTTATAAATCAAGGGAAGTCTCTTCATTACATTCCTGAAAAAAACAGCCTAGTTGTTATCAACTGTTTTTGCTTAATAGGAAGCCATCAGAGTCCAACCAGTTTCCAGACTGTTGGAGGTACTTATTTGCATATGGATATGCTATTTATAAACGCACTCCTATTCATTAAAGCAGGTTCCCCAAGGCCCTCAGTTGCTCAACAAGGTGTGGGTTGACTTGTGCACCTTCTGTGTGAAAGGTGCGTCCTCTATGTCCAGACACTGCACAACTTCACAGGGGCACCGAGAAGGGGATGAGGTGGGGCCAGGAGCCAGCAGGGCGAGGGGCCTGTGAGGACAGTCTGGTGGAGTAGTGGAAGGGCCAGCTGGTGGGAGGTGGGAGGGGGTGGTTGAGGAGCCAGGAGGAGAGACTTGAATACGAGGGCTCCGCTGGGCTGCACTGGACTCCAAGCAGTTTCCAGGGATGGCTCGGGAAGGTGCGCTTTCTCTCCCCAGCCGTGAGGACCGTGGCGGTGGTGGGGTAATGACCTCTTGCCCAGCCCTTGCAGCCCTCCTGCAGAGAAAGTCTGCGTTGGTCCCTGTGGTTGCACCCTGCTCAGCCTAGGAGGTTTCCATGGGTCCATGGTGGGGCGGCGGTGAGGCGGCTGCAAAGTCCCTTTCCACCAAGGCCCGCTACCCTCTAAGCGCACATCTTTCTAATGGGATTAGGCTTCACACAGGTCAGGGAACAATTTATTATTCTGCTGGCTAGAGCCAAGTTTCCCTTTGAAAAATGGTTACTCCTGGAGTCGGCAATTACTTCAAAATAAATTTACCAAAGACAAAATTGTGCCTCTTGGGTCAGTAAACGACTTGCCTGTTTGGGGCTGAGGAGACAAGGTGTTTATTAAGGACTGCCTTCGTTTCCTGTGCAGGTTTTCCAGTTTGAATAATTGTCCAATTAAATATAATTTGGAAGTCAGTGCTAACCCAGTGCCTGTATCGCAGGAGGAAGAATCACTCGGAGGCGTGCATTAATAAATCCCTGGGAGCCCCACCACTCCCCAAACCCCTCCTTTGGTTTAATTTTGAGAAATTTTTTTGTCTTCCCATGGCCTGTATGCCTCTCGTTTGGAAATGAGCTTCTTTCCCCCATAGAATTCTTCGGCCTCCCTCACTTCCATCTGTCTGTCTGCTTCTCTCCAGCAAGCAGATGCGTGATGCCTCTCAGTGGGATGGTTCCTTTATGGGTCTGTGGACCTTTGGGTTCTTCTTTCAGTCATCCAGCCTTTCATTCCATGAACGCCTACTGAGAACTTCACTCTGGGACTTGCCCTAAGCTGGAGAAAAAGCAGATGTTGTTCAGCCCTCAAAGATGACTCAACCATCAAGACAGAGGGACCCAAAATGGACCTGAGTAGTGCCATGTGGCTACTCTAAGTCTCCTACATACAAACCTTCAAGGTGTGAGCTTTCAAAGATACAAATGTGTGTTTCATCAACATCAGGCTTGAGTGAAATTGCAGCTTGCCATCCATCTCCTATTGCTGATGATCCTTCAGCTCTACCATCTCCCACCTCGTCTTTCCCCTCCAGTCAGTAACTCTTCTTGCCTGTTCACTTGATGCCAGCCTCTGTAAGCCAACCATTGTGCTGTACTATTGTGCTTTTCAAGGTACTGTACTGTAAGATCAAAAATGTTTTCTTTATTTTTGTGTGTTTGTTTTTATGTATTATTTGTATAAAAAGTATTATAAACCTATTGCTGTACAGTACTATATAGCTGATTGTGTTAGTTGGATACTTAGGCTAACTTTTTTGGATTTACAAACAAACTAGACTTACAAACACGCTCTCAGAATAGAACTCATTCGTAGGCAGGGGACTCACTGCAGTGCCGTGCGCTGCTCCCCAGGGGACCCTGGTCAAAGACTTACCTGGAGAAAGAAATGGCCCAGTGAGGCCTGGAAGGACAAGAAAGACAAGTCTTGGAGAAAAGAAGGTGTGTCAGGAGCATGCAGAAACACGAAGTGGGAGGGCGCTGAGGGTGCTCGCCTGGGTGCGTCAGTGTGGCCAGGCGCAGCAGTGTGGGATTTGGGAGGAAATAGACATGGGAGGGCTGGCCTGGGATGTGGCATTACCTTGAGCCTAGTGTAGAAATCTGGAATTTATCTGGATTTAAGGGCACTGGGCTAGGACTGGGTGGGTCCAGCAGAGCCCCTAGGGATTTAAGGCGGCATTGATTTTTAGGCTGGCCTGCACTGGCTGGCACAACCTAGAGGGAGAGGGCATTCTTAAATTTTGTGCCCCAGTCTGGGACCTGGGGCAATGGAAGTTTTCCAAGAGAGAGGTACAGGACCAGACTGTTTTAGAAAGATTGTTGGTGGCTGTGTGCTGGAACCCATCCTCCCAGCCCAGTGCAGCCCAAGGGTTAGGGTCAGGGAGGCCAGTTAGGAAGTGGCTGCAGGGGTCCTAGAGAGAGAACACCTTGGTCAAGGTGAGGCAGGGAGAATGGGGGAGGGGCTGTGCTCATGCAGAGGGACTGGAGGAAGCACTGGTGGGCCTCACTGGGAGAGTCCCTAGATTAATGAGAGAACAGGCCTCCTGGAGGCTGGGTGGGGTGGGATAGGGTGGCGGGGTGAGGTGTATCACTGCGGGCAAAGCTGTCCCCTGCTTGGCCACAAGAGGAAATCTGACGGAGATGGACGCAGGGAGGTACTCATGCTCCCTGCAGCTCAGCTCAGCCAGAGGCTGGCAGCCTGGAGGGTAGCATGGCCTCTGGGGTAGGAGATCTTGGCTGGGCCTGGTCCAGGGTCAAGGTCTGTGACAGAGTCAAGCTCAGGCATGAATTTGTGACCAGGATTCTACTCAGCATACTCAGGCTGGTAGAAGGGACACCACAGGGTCGTGGACCCTGAGTCCAATGCTCCTGACTACCACCCGTCACTCCTGTCTCTGACCAGTGTAAAGTTCCCTTGAGCACTGATGTCAGGTTTGGTGGCCTTTGGATGCTCGCAGCCCAACCACCTGGCCCTTGTTGCTCATCTGAGGCCCAAGAACAAAGGGGAATGAAGTAAGAAATTGGGACATGTACCTCTGACCTGGCCAGGGCACTGTTGCAGGTCCAAGGATCCACCCTGCCCTAGGCTCTCAACCCTCCCTTCTGGCCCAGTGTAGCCCAAAGATATGAACTGCCCTGAGAAGGTCAGTCTCACTGGTGGACTTGCCCTGCCTGCAGCCCCAGCACCTCCAGCCGGAGAGTCTAATCTTTGCCAGAATGAGCCAGAGGGGGCTCTGACCTACAAAGGGGTCCGTGGTTCTCTGGCTCACTCCTGCCATGTTGCAGATGGGGAAACTCAAGTCAGGAGATGGAAAAAAGTCCCTCGGAGCCATACAGAGAGTAACTCCTGAGCCAAGGCTAGCCTGGGGCTCCCTGTGGCCAGCCAGGGTATTTGTACAGCATCTTAGTCTCTTTGGGCTGATAGAACACAATCCCACAGACTGGGTGGCTCACACAGGACAGAAATGCATTTCTCACAGTTCTGGAGGCTGTAAGGCCAAGGTCAGGATGCCAGTGTGGTCAGGACCCGGGGCAGGCCCTCTTCCATGTTGTGGATTGTGACTTCTTGCTGTGCTCTCACCTGGTGGAGCTGGCTAGGGAGCTCTGTGGGCCCTCTTTTATAATCACTTCCCAAGGTCCCCTCTTCCTAATTACCTTGGGGATTAGAATTTCTGCATTTGAGTTTGGAGGCAACAACTAGACCACAGTGTACAGTAATTATTATACCACTTGTCCAGTATCAGGATGGAGCATGGAAGATGGGCAGCAGCCCTGTGGTCCCCAAAGGAGGATCTGTCCTTTGGGAGTGGCTTGGGGAGGGCAGCTAAGGACCCAGAGTGTTCCTGTGGTACCACCCCGGTGGGCTAGATCTGATGGGTTGAAATACCTTCATACCAGGGGCCTATCCCCAGTAGAAGGAGACTGTTGGGCTCGAGATGTGGTCATGGGCTTAGACCCATGGCAGATTGGCCGCCTTCTTAGAAACGTGGGCTGAGGCCACAGCTGGACCAGGCAGTGTCTAGGCCAAGCTGCAGGCCTAAGGAAGGATATTTTTCCTGGGAGCCTGTGGTCATTTCAAGTAGAGGTGATGATGAAGTGAGAATGTGGCCTGGGCCTCCTGTGTGGTGTCCCCTGGAGGCTGGAGACTGGATCAGAAGGGGGATGCTAGTGCGGGCTGGGCCTCTGTATTTGTGTGTTAGTCGCTCAGTCATGTCCGACTCTTTGCAACCCCATGGACTGTAGCCCACCAGGCTCCTTTGTCCATGTGATTCTCTAGGCAAAAGTACTGGAGTGGGTTGCCATTTCCTTCTCCAGGGCCTCTGTATGACTTGTACCAAATAACTGTTTACAAAGCACCTTTGCATACTGAATGCTAGTCTAGGTATCGGTGACACTGTAGTGAACCAAAGGGGCAAACAGCTCTGTTGGCATGGAGTTAGACTTTAGAGGGGGCAGATAACCAACCAACACAAGCAGGTAGAACATAGAGCATGTGAATTATAAGTGCAATGCTGGCAAATAAAGTGGGGAGGGGGCTGGGGCACCTAGAGGGATGGGTACAATTTTACATGGGGTGGCCCAAGGAAGTTTCACTGAGAGGTTGACATTTGAGTGGAGACTTGAAGGAGGTGAGGGAAAGAGGCTTGGGGATCTTTCCAGGCATGGGAGCAGCAGTGCTAAGGCCCTGAGGCGGGAGTGTGCAAGGGCTATTCAGCAAAGCAGTCAAGGCTAGAAATGGAGTAAGCAGAGTGGCCAGTGCTTGAGGGTGGGAGTTACAGAGGACCAGTGGTGGGAGGCCCAGGACCTGAGAGAACAGGCTGAGGGCGTGTAGCAGGGAGATGAGATCAAGGGCCCCTGGAGTTGTCCTCCCAAACCAGGAAGGATTGGCAAGGCCCTGTCTGCTGGCTGCAGTCCCAGAGCCTCCCTGAGGCCTCCTGTGCCTCCCCGGCTCCCCCAGAAAAATGCCGATCCTGTGGGAAGGCACACAGGGGGAGGCGAGGAGCGGGCAGCTGCCCTTGTCGTCTGGGGCCCCTCTGGCTGCCACCCCCATTCTTACTCTGCCCCGCTGGGAAGGAAGGAGCAGGATTTGTCTGCCCATGTTCACAGCGATGGAGGTGATCCAGGTTGAAAGAAAATCAATAAGATGTGTCCATTTATGTGCCACAAAGGAAGAAAGGTCTGCAGACAGAAATAGGCCGGGATTCACACGCAGGTGACTTAATAAGACTTTTCCCCAGTTTGAAGAGAACGGTAATTTAGATTTGCCTTTGAACATCTCTCTCTTTATTTTTTTTTTTTTTTGGGTGCCTCAATAACTGTCAGGATCAGCCTGCTTAGGAAGCAAGGGAAAGGAGATTGGCCGCCTTCTTAGAAGACAAGCCCGTTTGGGAAGGCCGCTTGCTCGGAGAAGTTCAAACACTGGCCTTGAGAAAAGATGAAAGTGCCGCCTCAGCACATCCTCGGCCCATTGATCGTGATTGAGGCCTGGGCCTGGTGCATTTGGGCTGGAGCGGGACAATGAGAACAAGGCCTGACTGCCAGGAGGCCTCCTCTGAGCCACGGTGGAGCCGGAGATGCTCATTACCAGCACTGGGGCTTCGTGGCCAGGTGGGGGCAAGAGGCAGCAAGGCCTCGCCGGCAGAGTGCAGCCCCAGAGACCCCCAGGCCCCGGGGACCGCCATCCAGCCTTAGCCCAGGAGGAGGCCAGCCGGACTCTCAGGTGGTGGCTTCCCCGGCTTTCGGCAGGCAGGACTCAGGCCACCTCTCTGGTTCCACAGGCAGATTCAGTTCACCCCAAGCAAGTCTGGAATGGCTGAAGGGAAGGGGGAGGGCCGAGGCCAGACTCCATGGGGCTCTCCTGAGGGGCACACGGCACTAGGCTCCCCTGAGCCTGGCTGTTGCCTGTCTAACAGCACTGTGGGCAGGGTTGGGCTGCCTACTTTGTGCTATTGGGCTGTCCTTACCTGGGCTGTTCACCCTTCAGGGACATCTGAGGTCCTGGGGTCTTAGGAAACTAGGGGAAGGAGTGGGGGTCCGAGCTGCAGAAAGAGACCTCCGAGCGGAATTTCTGCTCCTCTTCCCAGACCCAGGTCAGCTTTCGCCTCTCCCGTCTCCCCATGAAAGATGAACACCGTGTCCCCGGTGCCCCCACAGCCTGTGCTTCTCTCCTGGTGGGCCTTAGTGCCTGCACTGTCCTTGTCCCATCCCCACCGCGAGTTCCTCAGCGCGAGGACTGCCCCCAGCGCACCACAGGGCTCCAGGCACAGAGCAGCTGCTGGCAATGTCTCCTGCTTTGATGTGTTTTCATCAGGCCTCCTTGTGCAGCCCGCAGGACCGGAGGGCAGGGCTGGTAGGGTCCCCACGTTCAGTGCCACTCCTGGTCCGCCCAAGGCCATGCGTGGGGAGGTTAGCAGCAGACCCAGCATGTGATGCCCACCTCTGGTCCAGCCCAGTGTCTTCTGCCTCAGCATCCTCAGTGCCCTGGACCCCCTGAGCGTCCATCAGGGTCCTTCTGTGGGAAGGCCAAAAGCTGGAGTCAGGAGACTGTGTCCGAAAGTCGGGTTTGCATTTGACTCTGAGCAAGTTGGTCTTAGCTATAATAGAATATCATAGACTGGGTGACGCGTAAAGAATAGAACTTTCCCTCTCACAGTTCTGGAGTCTGGAAATGCAAGATCTGGGCACCAGCATAGTTGGCTGGGTTCTGGGGAGGGCGCTCTTCTGGGCTGCAGACTGCTGACGTGTCACATGGTAGCCAACAGAGAGAAGAAGCAAGCTCTCTTATGATTCTTATAAGGATGCTAATCCCATTCATGAGGGCCCGCCCTCATGATCTCTTCTAATTCTAATTACCTCCCAAAGGTCCCACTGCCTAATACCTTCACACTGAGGGTGGGTTTCAACACATGGATTTTGAGGAGACACAAACATACAATCTGTAACGAAGTCCTCTCCCCTCTTTCCCACTTTCTTCACCCAGAGACACACTGGGCTGGCCTCTGTGCTGTCCACTTAGTAGCCACTAGCCACTTCTGTCAATGCACATGTGTTTGAGCAAACTCCTGGCGATAGTGAAGGACAGGAAAGCCTGGTGTGCTGTAGTCCATGGGGTTATAAACAGTCAGACTTGCCTTAGCAAGTGAGCAACAACAAGCTGTTTGTGGCCACGGAACACTTAAAATGTGCCTATTTGGAAGGGAGATATGCTGTCAGGGTAAAATACACACTAGATTTCTAAGACTTATTACCAAAAAAAAAAAAAAACCACCTCATTAATAACTTTACATTGGTTACATATTTAAATGATAATGTTTTGGGTTACATAAACCCAGTAATAATATTGGACTAAGGAAAATAAATTACTAGCTTTATCTTTTCAATGTGACTACTAGAAACTTGAAAAATCCCGTATGTGGCTTGCAGTGTATTTCTATTGGACAACACCTGTCTATGTGGGTTCTGAGCATGAGTGTTCTAGAGATCTATACATGAGATATGGGTGAGAGAGTGCTTTGAACAGAGCCAATTTCATAGGGATAACACCGGCCAGCCAGGAGAAACCAGGCCTGCCTCAGGAAGGGTTAATGCCAAAAGCTGGGCATTTTGGATATATCTTTCAGGCTTTTCTAGTCCCCAGATCAAAGGCCATTGTCGTGGATGAGGTGATGCTTTCAAGGGGTCTCTCTCACTGGAGGTGAGGGTATCACAGACACTTCCTTCTTTCCCTCTCTGAGGTTCTGTGCTGGGCAATACTGTTCCTAGAACACTTGGACCTCATATAGGGCCTGGGGACCTGGGCTAGGGATCAGGAAGGGATACTGCGGTTGCCTGAGCTGAGAGCTGCAGTTCTCGTTATTCCCAGGCTCCCCTGCCTCCCTGTGTTCCTACTGGAAAGTCCTGTGTTCTTCTGCCCGCCTGGTGACTTCCTACTGAAGCTCACTGGCACCTCCTCAGGGAGTCCCAGATGGAACTCTCTGATGCCTGTGTACTGCGATGAGCCAGCACTCTTACTTTGGATGGAAGCATCCCAAGATCAGGGTCTGGGCCCTGTGCTCCAGCACCCAGTCCGGGCCAGGCACAGAGCAGATCTGCACATTGGCAGAGGGTTTGAGTGGGAGGACAGAATCCAGTTCTGCATCAGCCTTGGAGAGGGGCACAGTGCCTAGTGGGGACCGGGCAGGTGACGGGGAGAGCTTGGAGATGACGCAGAAAAGCAGCGGGTATTGGGAGAAGCGAGGGACGACTGAGGATTAAAAGTCTTCAAGGTGCGGAGTCCTCTCCGTAAGGGGTGACACCAAACAGGTTTAGGGGCATCCTGGCTGAGAGGAGCAGGAGGGATAGGTCCTGCCCCATGGCTTCTGGGGAAGGCCGAACAGGAGCTGAGAGTACAAACGGAGGATTTGGCCCAGGAGCCGAGGGGGGCCCAGGAGGCCCTGCAGGCCCCTGAGGGACTTTAGAAAGGAACGGCTATAGAGACTAGGGGAGGGGAGCCCCCTGCCTGGAGGTGGGAGGCTCTTCCTGGCCTGGGAATCTGGAATCTGGAATGGAGAGTCCCTTGAGAGATGAACATACCAGAATGACTCTGGTGATGGAGCCCTTCTGGGGCTCATTCTGGGCCCGGGTCATGGGGAGGGGCAGGCCAGGGTGAGGCTGGGCTGGCGGCCCTGGTCCAGCAAGGGGAGAGGTCAGGCTTGGGGGTGGGAGGAGGCTCACTGGGTTCCAGAAGGGAGGCTGCCGGGGCTGGAGAGGAGTGTTCAGACCCTGCAGTGCCTCCAGACACGGCCATGACATGGACAGATGTGTGGGCAAGACTGCAGGACTGGACTTCCCAGGTGGTCCAGGGGTTAAGAATCTGCCTGCCAATGCAGGGGACACAGGTTCAAGCCCTGGTCCGGGAAGAGTCCACATACTGCAGCACAACTAAGCTTGCGTGCCACAACTACTGAGCCTGCTCTGGAGAGCCCATGCTCTGCAACAAGAGAAGCTACCACGATAAGAAGCCTGTACACCGCAACTAGAGTGACTCCTGCTCACTGCAACCAGAGAAAGCCTGTGCGCAGCAAGGAAGACCCAGCGTAGCCAAAAATAAGTAAAACAAGTAAACTTTTAAAATTTTAAAATATCATTATTTTTTTAAAAAATGCAGCAAGCCTCCACACTCTGTAAGGCTCTCTACACTCCTACCAGCCCAGTGAGCCGAGAGCACCAGTGTGGCCTCAGGCAGGCAGACCCAAGGCCCACCCTGGGTCCAAATGCCTGGCTCCAACTGCCACTGCCCTCTCTGAGACTTGAGCTTCTCAACTGCAGGACCCTTGGGGGTTGCCACTACCTGCCCACCATGAAGGTCCCAGGTTATAGCCTAGCTTTTGCCCTTTGGGGAGGGGTCTTTGGCATCTCAACCAGCAGGGACAGATGCCCAGAGCTCCTGCGGGTAGCCAGATGAAAGGCACAGTCCTGCTCCCCTCCCCCAGCCTCCAGGGCTGCCGCTTTCCCTCTCCTCCTCTCCTTAGCAGAACTGTAAGAATTATTATTTTTTTAAAATCCTCATTGGAATGCTAATTTTGATTTTGAGTGTCTGTCATGGGCTCTTTGAAGTTTTTCAGACAAAATAAGTATCTCCTTAACAGAGGGGATTAGCGCCTACTTGTTTAGAATCCTCTGACTGAGAGTGACAACCAATTTCAGAATCTGTGGGGTTTAGGGAGGCTGCAGGAAGAGGGGCCGCCTCCCTCCCTGGTGGTCAGCTTTCCATAAATGGCTTAACGGGGTTAGAGTTTAACTCCTCAAACAGGGATCGGAGCCCCCAGCTTGAAAGCCAGTGAGCAGAGAGGCAGATCTTGCAATTTAAATCCAGCAGAGCTTGGTTAGAACTCTTTCATTCTCTCAAGTTTAAAGAAAACAAACCCACTTCCCTTGCAGAATGCAGGGCCCGCTTCAGCCAGCCTCCCGGGCTTCCTCCCCAGAGTGCAGGCCTTCCTGCCTTCCTGCTGCAGGTAATTCCTGGCCCAGGCTCAGCCCAGGCTGGGATGCTCCTGGTTAGAATTCCATTCAGTTCAGGAATACTAATGGGCCAATTTGTAAAGAAAGAAATACAATGAGTTATCACAAAGCTCAGCAAGAACTCGACAAACCGGGCACTTCCCATCCATCAAGCACCCCAGCGTGCTCACAGACCAGCTGTGCTGGAAGTCCTGTGGGGACCCTGGGAGTGCAGTCCTTCTTCGGCTGCTGGCGGCCCCTGCGGTGGTTTCCTTCCTCCTTTACTCATCCCCCAAATCATGGTCCTTAAGGGCCAGATGGCTGAGAGTGATGGTGTGGGGAACATGCAGGTATAAGGAGGGATACTTAAGGCCTTATTTGCTGCAGCAAAATTATCATAGTAGTATAGTAGTAGTGTTAGTCACTCGGTCGTGTCCGACTCTTTGTGACCCCACGAACCGTAGCCCGCCAGGCTCCGCCATCCATGGGCTTTTCCAGGCAAGAATACTGGAGTGGATTGCCATTCCTTTCTCCAGAGGATCTTCCCAATCCAGGGATTGAACCCCAGGCTCCTGCAATGCAGGCAGATTCTTAACTGTCTGAGCTATCTTGAACTGCCATACAATGTTCCAGGCAGGACATATTTTAAAGAGCATTAGGAATCCCCTGGTGGTCGAGTGGTTAAGAATCCACCTGCCAGTGCAGGGGACACAGGTTCAGTCCCTGGTTCAGGAAGATTCCACATGCCATGGGCTAACTAAGCCTGTGGGCCACAAATACTGTAGCCTGTGCTCCACAACACAGCCTTCACAATGAGAAGCCCATGCACTATAACCAAGAGCACCACCTGCTTGCCACTACTAGAGAGAAAGCCCGTGGGAAGCAACAAAGATCCAGTGCAGCCAAAAATAAACAAACAAAAAAATTTTTTTAAAAAAGAGCATTATTACTATGTGAGGGCCCGTGAGCCCTGGCTGGGCAACAGCATTTCCCCAGGACTCCCACAGCCAGCCCGTGCCCAGGAGCTGGGGCTATGCGGCTCCGTCCATCATTAACTCTAAGTCATGGATGGTGTTGGAGAGCAGAACCCATCCAGTATGTCACAAGAAGCCAAACTGAGCCCCACCTGGACCTATCGGTGGGCTGTGGGACCTCCTCTGCAGAGAACAGGAGAGTGACGGGCTGTGTCCATTCTGCTGAGATAACAGGCTGTGAACTTGAATCATAGATCTCTAGGTAGGCAAGAACCCTCCTGTTCTTTCAGATGTGCAAAATCAGGTCCCGACCAGGAAGGTGAACTGCCAGAGGACTCAATGGAGGCACTGGCAGCTTATCACACGGTGTACACGTGATGGCCTAGGACAGGCTGTTGTTGAAGCTGGTGAGGGGCAGTGGGAAGGGCTGGGAGCCCTGGAGACCTAGAGGGAGGCTCTGGGCCCAGCCTGGCCTGGCCTGCTCACCTTGCAGGCTGAGATGCCTGGAGTCACTGCCATTCCATCCCTGGCCAGCCACTGCCCTGGTCTAGCCCAGGCCTGGGGACCTGAAGGACAGAGATCTTGGCCAGCTTGGGAAGGCACGCTAGCCCACACAGAGAGAATGTCTGAGCTGACGTATCCTTGTGGTCTCATTCCTGCCTCTCCAGCCTCAGCTGCCTGCACAGAGGGCCTGCACCCCAGAATCTGCCCTATAAAGTATATCAGGAGGCTCTTCCAGAACTGCAGGTGATGGAAAGGTCCCGTCACCCACACATGGGACAGGTAGAGGTCTGCCCACTATAAGGACTGCTTGATCTCAGAAAGATGTGCTCCAGACCGGCCCTCAATGAGGTGTCTAGTGGCCCTGTCCTGCCCACTCAGATCCTGCCTCATTTCCCTGTGTTTTTGTGGAGATCCCTCAGGCTCAAACTCGAGCCTTAGAACAGGCAGGTTCCACAGAGTGGGCCATAGTTATCTTCCTCATAATGAGAGTAAATAACAATAACTAGCATAGTTAGTGTTCCCTGTGAGGCAGGTATGATTCTGAATGCTGTACATTAACTTAACAACTCTTAATAGCACTATGATGAGATACTATTATTATCCCCATTTTGCAGATTAGGAAAACTGAGGCTTAGAGAGGCTAAATAACTTGTTCAAGGTCACCGAGCTAGTAAATGACAGAGTGAGAGTTCAAATCCAGGCAACGTGGCCCCAGAATCAGTGTTCTAGTGGCCAATTGTGCCTGGGGTCCAGTAGAATCTTGAGATACAACCTTGGCATCAATCATAAAGCCAGACTGAGTGGCTAGAGGCTGAGATTTTCCTGTGCTATGAGAAATGAGGCACAGAGAGGGGGCAGTGGATGCAGGGCATAGACTTGGGTATATGGAGCTAATGGGATACACACCCGCTGTGTGCCGGGCACTGTGCCTCGCGTCTCACCCACAGTACTTGATGGGAGTCCCCAGCAGCCCTGCAAGGTCAGAATTACTGTCTCTATTTAACTGATGGATATGATGGAGTCTCAGAAAGGTTAAGTAACTCGTCCATAGTCACACAGCTTCTAAAAAGCATTGCTGGGTTTCCAACCCAGGTTCATATGATTTCAAAGGTGGGTCTAAGGCCCTCATGGGCCAGAGGAAGGTGGAGTAGGGATGGAGGAAGAGGAGAGGGAAGACGAGGACTCAGAATAACATACCCAGGGAAGCCTTGTTGGCCATTCTGCAGCTGGCCTCAGCCAAGCACACCAGGAAGTCACACTGAGAGCCAGAGGACGCTGAGTCAGACTGGCTCACGGCCAGATGAGGATTCTTAAGAGCAGTAGGGACTCTTCCTGTGGCAGGCAGGCTGCAGGGACTGACCTCAACTCCCAGTTAAGTCATCGCTCCAAGCATCCTCCAGGGCAGTGGGGAGGTGAACCGTTACTAACCAAGAGGAAACTGCACCCCATGGCCTCGGGTCGGAGAGTGGGGAGGCCAAAGCCCTTGCTCACCCTAGCTTTCAGCTCCTGGGGGCTCCATCACTGCTACAGCTTTCCTCACTCCTATGTCCATTGTGTTGCCACACCTCCTGGGTCACCAACCTCCGCGTCCCGGGCTCCCATGTCCCATGGCCCGTCCTGGGAGCGGAAGGGTTACGGCTTCTGCTGCTGAGTGGAGGCTGCTGTTCCCCAGCGTTAAGCAGCTTTAGTGTCTCCTACCCCAGCCCTGATTTAAAATTCATAAATGCTAATCCTTCATAATTTACGGTTTAAAAGCAGCCCCACTCACAGGCCCCGTGGCTACAGCTCTGTCAGAGTAATTATGCCGCCAAGCTGAAATTGGACTACTAACTGAGATATTAAACAGGGGGGGAAATCCTCGCGCTGGCAGCCGACCCAATTATTCCAAATAAGCAAACAGATTAGTGAGTAATTTTCCAGTTAAATTTGGTGATTGGTGCCAGAATTGTATGTTAAATATTCAGAAGTAAATAGATTAAAGATGAAATGTGCCCCCCTCCTTTTTTCTGGGCTTAATTTACTGTGTATATTAAAACTTTTTCATGAGGAGAAAAAAAGTAAAAATGATAATTAAAAAATCCAAATAAACCCCTCTGAGCCTCCCCAGTGCAGCTTGGCAGAGGCCAGAGCCTGGTACAGGCCCCTCCAGCCTCCTCGACTTTCCAGCCCATCTTGGGCAGGGCTAAGCAAGCCCCTCTGATCCCCAGTTCCAGCCCTTCTGAGCGAAAGGGGCATGTGGGATTCTGGGCTTCTGGGTAGGGTAGGGACCTCACAGCTGGGTCCACTGGGGTTGTATTTCTTTACAAAAAGAAATCTCAAATCTATTACTCCTACAATCAGAGCTGAGAAAACCCTGGTAGAGGTCGTGGAGGGAGGGGTTGTTCATAGGCTTGTGAGGCCCCATGGGGTACTAGGCTCCTCCAGGCACACAGCAGTCTCTGGTTCTTAGGCCCCTTGCCTATAGCTGCGACACCAGCCACCATGGTCCGGCGCCATGCTTTCCCGCTGTCTGTAGCCTCTGGTCTGCTGTCCCGGGGTTGGGGGATGCTGAGAAGGGGCACACACCTGCTGGGGCCGCCCCACTGCCTAGCCTCCTACACTTCTTCCAGGCAGCCTGAATACTCCGTTCTCCACCTCCTCCTTGGATTCTCTGCGGCAGTTCAGTTACAGAATTCTGACAGGAAGGGGATTGTGAGTCATCTCCCCAAAAAGCCGGTGAAGAAACGGAGGCCCAGAGAGGGCAGTGGATTGCCCCCAAGAAACCCAACAAGCAACTCAGGGACAGAAATGCATCTGGAACAGGGCTCTTAGGCTGCTCAGCCTGTGTGTACTCTCTCTCTGCTGCCCCCTAGAGGCCCTGGGCTGTTGGCACAGGCTCACCTGGGCAGGTACAGAGCTCTGCACAGGAATACAGGGAGAACAGGACAGGAACTCCCGTGCCCTGCCAGGAGTGAGCGGCTGGGTCTGCAGAGGGGCCAGAGGGTGGAGGGGGAGAAGACCAGGGGCCCAGCCTGGGACATCCAGGCAGAGCGGGGGTCTGCAAGTGGCGAGAGGTGGGTAAAGCCTACAGGCCAGGAAGGGAGGACAGTGCAAGGACCAGCACCTCTTGTCTGGCTCCAGCCGACCCCCACCCCTGCCCCTTGGCGTCCCAATTCCAGCCCTGGATCAACCTTAGGCACAGCCTCCTCCAGGGCAAGCCCCCTTTCTCCCCATTCTCTCAGGAACCCTTTCCATTAGGTTCCGACTTCCAAAGCACTGAGAGAGACCGGGGAAGGTGAGGGGCCCAGGGACTGAGTCACCCTCTCCAAAGGCCCCCTTCCTTCCTCCTGTCTGTCAGAGGAAACTCCGTGGCCCCAGCCATGCGGGACGATGCCCTGTTCTCGGAGATGACGGGCATCCCCTTGTTTCTCCTTCAGCCTCTGAGAGGCACACCCAGAGCAGGGAGTCAGGGGTGGAGGGTGGTGTAACCACCTCTCCCCAATACAGTCATAAGAAGGCCCACACAGACAGCCAAGACAGCACCTGGAAAAGCATAAGACAGACGGGCAGGCGTCGGGCCCATGTCCAGTTGAGGAGGATGCTGTGGAGACACAGAAGGGACACGATCTGTGGGACCTGCCCACTTTAGCCTTCCCTGACCCGCTAGGCTACTGGTACTCAGACAGGGCAAATCAGAGCACCAAAGAATCTTGAATAAAACACATGCAAGCCTTCCACCCTCATGTGGAATCCCCTAAAGGCTATTATTAACAAACCTACCTAATGAAATAGCTACCCCTAGAACAATGATTTGGGCTTCCCTCGTGGCTCAGCTGGTAAAGAATCCGCCCGCAATGCGGGAGACCTGGTTTCGATCCCTGGGTTGGGAAGATCCCCTGGAGAAGAGAAAGGCTACCCACTCCAGTATTCTGGCCTGGCAAATTCCATGGACTGTATAGTCCATGGGGTTGCAAAGAGTTGGACACGACTGAGCAACTTTCACTCACTTAAGAATGATGATTTACAATTTTTAAAAAGTAGTTGAACCTTTTCTTCCAACAAAACCTGTAAAAGCAAATAACCTGTAAAAGCAAAGCAGATAAGAGAACTTGAGTTACATATCTTAATTGCCATTCCTGTACCTCCCCTACTGGGCTTCCCCGGTGGCGCTAGCGGTAAAGAACCCATCTGCCAATGCAGGAGATGTAAGAGATGCAAGTTCAATTCCTGAGTCGGGAAGATTCCCTGGAGGAAGACGTGGCAACCCACTCCAGTAATTCTTGCCTGGAAAAAGTCATGGACAGAGGAGACCGGCGGGTTACAGTCCGCAGGTTCGCAAAGAGTCAGACATGACTGAAGCAACTTAGCAACTACACATGCACCTCCCCTCTATTACGAGGCATCTGGGGGAAGCCCTAGAATTTCCCCAGGGGGCAGCCACTCAGGCACCAGGAAGGTGAGCCTCTAGTTTGTGGTTCCTGGGGACTCCTCCTGGAGGACCCCATCTGTGGGTACAGCCAGCTGAATGTAGGATGGTCAGGGAGTCAGTAGGGGTACAGCTGAGTTCCTCCAGGTCTGCTGAGGACAGAGGCTGTGGCAGGAAGGCTGAGAAACTTTATAATGCACTGCTCTGAGAGCTCTAGTGCAAACTAGAGAGCAAGTGGGTCCTGGCCTGATGTCCTGACCCTCTTGGTCACCCATTGTGCAAGTAGATGCCCTCCCTGGCTTCTTTCCTTTGGGGACATAGCAACATAGTTCTTCGTTCTTAGAACTTCAGGGAAGATGAGAGAGGGGCCTGAATTATTATCTTTACATCCTGGGCTCTAACCAGCATCTGGAGGATCCAGGTGCACAGACATATTCAGTCCTCATCCAGGAGGAAGAAAAAGAGGAAGGAGGAGGAAGGAAAGAAAGAAGAGGGAGGAAGACTCCCAAATAAAAGAACAATAAAAAACAAAACAAAACACTGATTAAGCACCTCCTGTGAGTGAGCTGCATGGGGCCACGGCAGTGTTACTTCACTGTCAGCCTTCCCATTTTGGGTGCACCCAGGTCTGCCTGATGGCCTCTGTTGACTGAGGGAAAAAGTCCCACCTTCTTCCACCAGTGCCAAGCTGGACTGAGTCCTAGGCTCTCCCCAGCCCTGGTAGCACACTGAGCTTGTTTCACAGTCTTTTTCCTCATCATGTTGGAGTTGCCATAGAACCAGGCCCTCCTTACTGCCTCCTTCTGTCTTCTCCATGGTTTTCTCTGGAGATCCTGTGAGTATAACTTTGCATGAAAAGCTAAGGATTATCTCTTATCTAACTTCTGATATTAATAATTTGTTGTTTCATTTTATTTAGTTTTAAACTGTTTTAGACTTAAGACTTTCCAAAGGGGCTAAATTGTGTTTTCTACAAATATTAAAATAAACAACCAAATGAATCAGAACACAGTTTGTGAACAGAGCTAGACCAGCTGCCAGAATTCTGGGGCTGCTAATGGGCTTATGTGCACAGAAGCCCCGAGCCATTATTGTAAGGAACTGAGGCCCCTGGGGTCTGGCAGGAGAGCCTGCATGGTCACAGAGTGGAGTTCCCTGCTGGACCTCTGGGGGACACTTCCCCTACTAAAATGGGTGAAGTAAGAGTCTCTCAGTCATGTCCAACTCTTGTAACCCGGTGGACTATACGGTCCATGGAATTCTCCAGGCCAGAATACTGTAGCGGGTAGCCTTTCCCTTCTCCAGAGGATCTTCCCAACCCAGGGATCGAACCCAGTTCTCCCACATTGCAGGTGGATTCTCTACCAGCTAAGCCACAAGCAAAGCCCAAGAACACTGGAGTGGGTAGCCTATTTCTTCTCCAGCAGATCTTCCCAACACAGGAATCAAACCAGGGTCTTCTGCATTGCAGGCAGATTTTTTACCAACTGAGCTATCGGTAGTTTTGGTTGTCAGAGAATCCACACTCCCAGTCCCTTTGCTGAAACACACACATGTGTGCATACACATGGAAACACCTATAGAGACTCACACAAGAGCAAACACACACTTGCACATATAAGCAAACACACAGACACACACATATAAGTATTAGTAATCATGTCTGACTCTTTGCAACACTATGGACTGTAGCCTGCCAGGCTCCTCTGTCCATAGGATCCTTCAGGCAAGAATACTAGAGTGGGTTGCCATGCTCTTCTCCAGGGGATCTTCCTGACCCAGGGATCGAACCTGTGTCTCCTGTGGCTCTTGCATTGCTGGTAGATTCTTTACCACTGAGCCACTGGGGAAACCAGGAAACCCTCTAGGCCTTTCCAAACCCTGGGTCTATGGAAATCAGGGTTCCAGGCTGTGGTGAGTTAGTAAACCGCCTCTCCAAGGTAAAAATTGGCCCTGCTTTGTAGTGTTTCCATTTCCTTGGTGTAAATACTTCCACCTTGGCATCTTTTAAGTTACCAACAGTTTAACTCGCAGAATTCCTGCATTTTTAACAGTTGGTGCTTACTGACTCCCAGGACACTGTGTATTCCATCCCAGGCCAGGCTGCTGTAGGAGTGACTGTCTGAGGGGGTCTGGACAGACAGAGACAGGAAGGGCATTGGCCTGGAGCAGGCTTAGTTTCTGGAGGAGGGGGTTGAGCTCCCAGTGAGTGCAGAAGGATTATTCAAGCCCTGAGAGGACCCAGTTAGCCCCTGAGGGAAGGAAGTCCAGGCAGGAGGATGGTGGTGCTGGATTGACCAGTGACATTCCCACAGCTCCCCTGGGAGGCAGCGGGTCCCCTGTCCCTGGAAGCATGGAAGCAGGGCCAGAGGCCCAGTAGGCTGAGACATGAGGAGAGGTTCACACCTCCTTCTTTACTCCCTCCACAGGACCTACATCAGGCCTTTTGCCCTGAAGCACACCACAGAGTAATGCAGGCTTGGATTGCAATGGGTCACACCTGGAATGGAGAGGGGTAACCAGGGCTTGAGGGCCCCGCCAGGGGTAGGGAGCAGACCCAGAGCTCATCCACGGGAGTAGGGAGAAACTGGACTGTGCTCCAAGCCCCAGCACATGCTTCACCTAGTAGGCTTCACCCCTAAAACATAAATTCTTATGTAAAATTAGAAGAATTCCAAGACGGCAACTGCAGAGCATTAAACTTCAAGCACTTCTGAGCCCGGGCCACCACACCCAGGCCACTGCTGCTTGTTCAACAACCAGGTCCCACGGATCTGCACCCAAATGCCTCTTCATCAGGCCCCTGCGTGGTCATTTTCCTCCTGAGTGTCTGGAAAAGCCCCCTTCAGCCCCAGGAGGGAGTCCTTGCTCACTGCTGTCTGTGACCAGAGCCTCCTTCCTCCTCCACCCCATCTCCTGCCCCTGCGCCTGTGCCCAGGTTATGCCAATCCACTTACACTTTGCAGGCTTTTTTCTCTCCCAGCCTTTGGCTATGCCTGTGCTCAGTGCATTTCCCAGTGCCACCTGCAAGCTCTAAGTCAACTCTTCCAAATTCATCTAGCTCATCACCTGCCTCCTGAAGTCTTCCTTGATCTCCAGGAAGTGGTAAAGAGGCTTCTTTTCTTTTCTCTCCGTGTGCCTTGTTCTGTGATAACCTACTGTGACACTCACTACATTTGTTCACTTATTTGCTTAATATATATTTATCGAGCATGTTTTATGTTCAGTTACAGCCTGGCTAACATTCTCCCTTGAGGGTTAACCAACCCCTAGAGATCGCTGTCTCATCATCTTTATATCATCAGGGTCTGGAAGCAACTAATAAATATTTGTTGAATTAAAGAAGGAGGGAAGAAAAGAAGGAAGGAAGGTCTACCCGAGGCCACTTCTGACCCCGTTATTTGCTGGTATTGGAAGCCAAATTTTTTAGCCTGCCTCTGGTGACACAGCCTTGAAGGCGTGAAGCAGTGGCCTGTTGGGATGGGGTGGGCACTGGGGAGGGAGAAGAGGAAGAATAGGTGGGCAGGGGCTGGTTAACTCAAGGGAAAGTGTTGAAGGGCTTGGAATGCTCTGGTAAGGATGTTGCACTTTACTCTCTAGGTGATGGGCAGCCGTTAAAGGTTTCAAACAGTCTAGTGACTTGATTCCATCTGAGTAAGGTCACTGTGACTACTGTCATAGGATGGACGGGGGACAGTGACCTTCACTCTGATGCTGACCCAGGTGAGGGACTAGTTTGGACTCAGTGAGGTTAACTGCCAGGCAGTAAGAGCAGCAGGGTAGGAACATTCCAGACTTAGGGGGTCAGTTCTTTACCAACTGCCCCCTGCCATATTTCCACCAATTGGGAATGCATCCTCCTGAAGCTGACAAGGACCAGAGCTCTTCTCTCTCCATATGGCTTCCAAAGTTCTTCAACCTTGAGAAGTTATCAGGAAATGAGATGGGACATTTGGCCTTAGCTTTGAGGGATTTGCATCTAGTTTCTGACTATAATCCTCAATCTGTTCAGTGCTTTTAGAAAACATAAGCACAGATGCACTATACAAAATATGCAACTGCTAAATGCTTTACCTGCTTTATCTCTTTATCTGATGGAATCATCACAATAAACCTCTAAGGAGACAACTATTATCCCCATTCTACAGATGGGACTACTGAGGCTGAAGAAAGTTAAAAATTTTGTCTGAGTTCACATACTTGGCAAATGAAGGAACCAGAATGCCAGTCTAAGCCTAGCTGACTCCGAACACCCCACTCTTTTTTTTAAATTTATTTTTAACTGGAGGATAGTTACTTTACAATGTTGTGTTGGTTTCTACCCTACAACAAGGTGAATCAGCCATAAGTATACATATATCCCCTCCCTTTAGAACCTCCTTCCCCTGCCCACACCCTACTCTTAACAGCTGCATTGTATCACCTCCTCAAATGGTAACCCCTGCTTGTAGGTATGAGCCTTGGGGCTGCACTGACCTTGTATTCAGGGTAACTCACTGGACTTTCTGCCTCTGTTCACTGCTTTTGAGCTCCAGAGTGGAGCTCAGTCTTCCTTCACACGGCTCTGGATCTGTGTAGGGACAGGCTCCAGTGCTGGGGGCTGCTGGGGGCTTACCTGAGTGCCTGGAAGCCACAGAGATTGGTGTGGGTAGGGACCTAGAGCCAGGGCAGCAGCCTGACTTCTGGTCTCACATTTCAGAGCAGAGCACTGTGTCTTCCCAGGCCTCTTCTGTCCATTGTCGCCTGTCCTTCCACTGTCTGAGCTGGACCCCGGGACAGAAGGTAAGGCATTTCATGGGATTTGCAAAGGCTGGATTGGGGAACTGGCCTCTGTGGAGCAGAGAATCAAGGCGGGCAGGGGGCGCCACAGACCCCTCCAGGGTGGTGGACACCTCTAAGGTTGCACGTGATGACCTCCCCTGAGCAACCACGCACAGGAAAATCAATACCATTTTCCACTTTAAGTGCTGGGCGACTACTTCTCATTACATCTCATACTTCTTCCTCTGTGCTTCTGGGGAGCGAGACGGTTCTCTGGCCACGGTCCCAGCCCTAATCTCTGTGCAGGCTGACAAGCCTGGTGAACACATGGCTCTGGGACCCCTGGTTTGTTTCACACTGCGTGGGAAGCCAGGGCCTAACACCTTGCCCTTAGCTACATCCATCCCTGCTTCCCCTTCTCTCTCTCTCTCTCTCTCTCTCTCTCTCTCTCACACACACACACACACACACACACGAACATGCACACCATCGACCCTGACTCAAAGGTCCACATTTTCTAGACAGTGGAATATGTATGACTGTATAAGCACCCACTTTATCATTTTAACCTTTTTGGATGAAAAATTTTTCCAAATCTCCTAACATTAAGAAAAGACTATATCTTTATCTCTTTTTATTAAAATAATAAATATTCATTATACAAAGTTTGACAACTATAGGCCATTATGAGGAGAAATTATTTCATTCAGGAGTCATTAATGAAGAAGAAAATGCATACAGGTATGCATGTATATGGAGTCTGTAAGGATTTGCATGTGGGCACCAAGAGAGGGGTGGGTTTATCTCAGCTCAAACATCATCTCCTCAGGGGAAGAAGGAGACTCTATGACCCACAGTGCCCAGAAAGGTGCCTGGTCCACAGTCAGGGCTCGATACACAAAGATTTGTAAAATGAATCAATGAACACACTTCAGTGTAAGGATAGAGCTCCTGCCAGCCTCCATCCAGGCCTTTTCTCAGCTCCAGCTCAGCTGAGAATCAGGAAGGAAACAAAGAGCTCTGAATAAAACACACATCCTGATTCTTCCTTTGACTAGAGTCCCCATGCTCACGACAAAGTCTATTTCATCTTCTTTACAAATAATGTATAAAGTTTGGTTTTCTAGTCTTCATGCTCCAAAGCTAACTTCCTGGTCTCCAAGCTCGCCAAAGATTAGGAGCAGCATGAAAAGTGAAGTTGCTAGAGACAGACACCCTGGTGGTTATAACCCTGTACACACCCACGCTGTATACACAAGGCTCAGAAACGCACAGTTGTGGGACATTCTGTGAAAGGGCTTACACTCCTGCAGCCCCCATAGCCTCGTGCATGCTAAGCCACTTCAGTCATGTCCAAATCTGTGCAACCCTATGGACTGTAGCCCACCAGGCTCCTCTGTCCGTGGGATTCTCCAGGCAAGAATGCTAGAATGGGTTGCCATATCCTCCTCCAGGGTATCTTCCTGATCCATGGATCAAACCTGCGACTCTTACATCTCCTGCATTGGCAGGTAGGTTCTTCACCACTAGCGCCACCTAGGAAGCCTCCCTAGCCTCAGAGTGAATCAATTTATTCCACTTCCAAACATTAATGGTGACCTTGGCCGTCTCAAGAAGATGAAATCCTATCTGGAATGCTGTCTTAGAGAAGGCACCAGAGGCATATGACATTCAAGTTTTATTCTTTTCTTCCAAGCGACTCCACCCTACCCTTTCTCGTGCCTCTGGCCAGTGGGCCCACCCTAAACTATGCTGGTGACAGAGAGGAGCCGCCCCGTGTTGTCTCCAGTGACAGGATGATCTGGAAGGCACAGCTGTGGCTCCCCGCCCCTCCCATCCCCTGCGCGCTGTCCCGATGTTATTTTTAGCTTTTCCCCCTCCAACCACGCTCCTCAGTGGGGTGTGTTCTGGTGCACCAGGAGCAGATCAGCCTTCCCAACAATGATTAATAGAGCCTAGCAGTTTAAGAATGCTTATTTGCGCACAGTTATGAAGTGTCGCAATATGTCTCCAATGCAAGCGGCTTCCATTACAAGCGGAACGGCAGAGCGGGAAGCACGAGCAATATTTCCTTAAAAGTTCATCGTAGGCAATGGGGTAGTGTGCGAAGCCAAACAAATCCAGGCAATAATGGAAATGTAGCATGAAATTACTTCTGTAAACAACAACCATTCATTATTTGAACATTTTTCATAAGCGAGCAGGCAGGGAGAGGGGCAGCGGCTGTGGGCGAGTGGGGAGGGGGCCGCGGCGGGCAGGGTCCATCCACCCACCGGAATTTCCGGGCGGAGCTTTCTCGGGGCTCCCGGTGCCCATCTGTCTTCGGCAAAACGCCGAGGCGAGGCTCCATCCAGCCCAGCGCCCGCCGCCGCCGTCAGGTTCCCTTTCTTCATTAAGCGGGATTGGTGCAGGCAGAGGGAATGTATGATTTAAGGAGGAAAGAGAGGCCCACTACTTAATGTTGATTTGGCGGAGTGTATAACCCCGGAGAGAAATGTAAATAGCAGCCTGCAATAACATGACAGCCCACTAATCATATTTACAAACGATATTAAATCTGTCCGCACGCAGGCCTGCCTGCGGATTGGCCGGGCCGTAATTGTCATTGTAACCAGCGCCGGCTTATGGGAGGATTTAACTGCAGTGATATAAGGTGAGTCGCGGGCTTATTATGACTTTATTATTACCCGGTTTATGTTTATTAAAACAATTTGTCATGCAGAGCAGGAATGGAGGAATGGGAGCATTAAATCGTGCCATACTCAACCTGGAGAGATGACTCCGGGGATGAATGGCAGCAGGTCCTGAGCCTCAACTCAGTCGCCTCTGGAGCCGGCCCCTTTGGTACCAGCTGCCCAGAACCCTGGTCAGGCTGAGAAAGACCAGTCCACCAAAATCTCAGAACTGGGCAATGCACAGCCTGAGTCATTTCTGTGCCTCTAACTGCCTTTCAAATAGGAGTCAACTCAGGACAGCCATGGGAAGGACCAAGACTCCAGTTATTGCCGGGCGTCTGCAGCAGGGACCAAGATAGCCAGCCTTGAGGTTTCCCCTTGCCGATAGAATCAGAGCCAAGCCTGCAAAGACTGCACCCAGGCAGTACAAAGGTCTTGGAAGAAGTTTAATAAAATCTGCTTTATTTTCTGTGGGGGTCCTTATTGGTTATTTTTGAATTCATTTCATCCCCCATCTTCATTCTTTGGCAAAGGCAGAGAATGGGAGGTGGGGGACGGAGAGGAATAGGTCTAAGCGACTGGTAAATAATGTTTCCTTCCCCCAATCGAATTAGCCAAGGGCAAGTGGCTTGAGGATGCAGGAGGACTGAGGTAACAGCTCCTGAGATAACGGGCTGAAGCCTCGTGTGCAGACATGAAAGTTACAGGCACCAGTTCATGCTGCCAGCCCCAGGAAAGGCCCTGCATGCTGGGGACACACCAGCTGAGTCTTTGACTGTCATAAAGGCCTCAAAAGTTCAACCCTTGGTCAGAGTGCTCTGGAGAGGAATGACCAGTCCTCACAGACCAGGTGGGCTCTTCAGGGTCTCCACTAGCCCTTACGGTGCCTCTGCATATCTTACTCCAGGCAGGGGTGGGCCAAGCAGGGCCCGCAGGTTGGATTCTAATCCTCATTTGTTCCCTTTGCCCTTGTGCAGTGAACAACCTATACAACTGTATGTGACACCCCTACCCCCTGCTTGAAGTGTCAGGATGCTACTATTTAAGCAACTCACTGCCTGTACAATGTCTCCAAAGCCATTAACGTTCAGGGCAGTAAAGCAAGGTGAGTCTCCAGAGAGGACCTCATAGCAGGTGAGGGTAGGCAGAACAGACAAATGGTTCGTTTTCCCTTCTGGGCCCTGGGCATTGCTGCCTATGAGATATGATGCCAGGTGCTCCCAGCAAAGGATGCCCTGGGACATGGTACCACCTCTCAGGCTCCATTCCCAGGGTTGTGGGACACCTGGCTTCCGGATGTGTGCAGTACCAGGTGGTGGCCTCAGGTGCAGAGTGTCTCTGGAAGAGTCACACTAGCCCTCTGCTCCCCACACCCCATCCCTGCCAGGCCAGGAGGACCCCCTTGGGGATCCTGAGTCTGGGCATTTGGGCAGTGGAAGTGAGCTTCGGGCTCAGGTGTCAGCCTTCATTCTGGGCACACTCATAGCAGGTGGGTTTCTGGCCTCTGCCTACATACCTCCTGTGGTGGGGAACTCACTCCTTTCTGTAGCAGCCTCTCTGGTTATGGAAATCTTTCCTGGGACACCCTCCCCAGGAAGACTTAGAAAATGAGGCTTGTCTCCTACGGCCCCCGTAGCTGCTCCTCTGCTGGCCTTGTGGCTCCCCTGCAGAGGGACTTCGGGGCCCCTCCCTGTCAGAGTCCCACCTCCTGATGCTCTAGGGTCCCCTGGAGTCCCTACTGAAGTGTGGGTTCCACGGTCAATGCCCTCAGCCTGCCCTCTCCCGTGGGTACAGTCCAGACGGAGGCAGACCTGGGACTTCCTCACAGGTCCTGGCTCTGGAGGAGCCTGGAGATGCTTGCTAATTGTGGGCCCAGCCCCCCAAGCCTGGGGAGGCCTATGGGCCTTGGGTTCCCTTTGTCTCACTTAAGAAAGGAGTCACCAAGCGGTGGCTCAGAGGAGGAACAATAAGCCTTTATTGCGGCTGCCCTTCTCCATAAACACTGAACCTGCTGGCCGGCAGGAGAGGCCGTGCTGGCAAATTAAAAGTCTCTAAACTTTCTTTATGTCTCCTTGGACACTCCAGCGGCTTTAACACTGAACTGGCCGGGCTTGCTCAAAGACAAAGAGGCAGACTGAAGTCAATGAGGATCTGCCTGGGCAGTCCCTTCCTGGCCAGTGAATGATGGGTAGCTGGCTGGGGTGGGGTGAGTCTGGGGAGCCCTGGGGCCCTAGAAGGTCTCTTGGGGGATCCCAGCCTCCTGACAGTCTCCATCCTGTGGATGCCAGATACTGTGTCCTCACCAGCCCCCTCTGAAGTCCACATGCAAGGAAAGTGCAGCCTGGGCCTGGCAGAACTAGATGAGCTGGCTGCCAGCAGAGGCAAAGGAAGCCTCTCAGGCCTACAGGGTGTCTTGCCTGCCCCCACCCTTCTTGCTGAGTCCTGAGGCTGGTGGACCCCTAGAAGGGATTGGTGGGCCTGGTCTGGTCCTACTACAAGTGAGGGCCCCCACCTGCCTGCATGCTCAGTTGCTTCAGTTGTGTGACTCTTTTGTGACCCCATGCACTGCAGCCCGCCAAGCTGTCCGTGGGATTTCCTAGGCAAGAATACTAGAGTGGGTTGCCATTTTCTCCTCCAGGAGATCTTCCTGACCCAGGGATCGAACCCGGGTCTCCTGCATTGCAGGAGGACTCTTTACTCACTGAACCACCTGGGAAGCCCCAAAAGGCCCCCATCAAAAACCTTGCATTAGAGCCTCTGGACTCTCCCTGCAGGTTGAGCAGCAGCAGGGCTGGATAGAGAGAGAGACTGGGACAGTCCCTGATAATACCTGATGTCATAACTCTTTTCACTTCTCAAAGTGCCAGGGTTTCCACCTATGTGCCAGTCAGGTGCTGGGTTGCCATTTTTCCAGCAACATCTGAGTCATAGCTACCAAGGGAAAGCCCTTCTCGGCCAATGAATCCTCTTGCTCACAAAAATATGCACGATGTGCAGAATAGAGAAGAACTTTGTGGGAGTGTACTGACTGGAAAGGGGCACAAAGGAGCCTCTGGGATGCTGGGAATCTAGCCCTTGAATTGGGTGATGGTTACCTGGGCGCACACATATGTGAAAAACCATTGAGCTGCTGTTGCACGCTTTGCTCTACGTAAATTTAAAATTTTAGTGATAACAAACAAATAAGCACAGGTCTTGCCCTTAAGGAGCTTGTTGGAATCTCTACCACCCGCCAGCTGGGTGATGAGGTACATCAGCCAAGGTCTGAGGTTCAGTCTATAAACAGAAAGAAAGTGTTAGTCGCTCAGTCATATCCTACTCTTTGCCACCCCATGGACTGGAGCCCGCCAGGCTCCTCTATCCATGAGATTTTCCAGGCAAGAATACTGGAGTGGGTTGCCATTTCCTTCTCCAGGGGATCTTCCCAACCCAGGGATCGAACTCCGGTCTCCTATATCGCAGGCAGGCTCTTTACCGTCTGAGCCACCAGGGAAGACCCATAAACAGGGAGAGCATCAAATACCTCTTTCCACTGGCCTGCGAGCTCCATGAGAGTAGGCACCACAGAGGAACTTCTCAGCAGAGAATGGGGACTCCGTTCTGTGTCCTTCGTTGCCCTACTAAGGGTCTGGCTTAAGAACTGCCGATATAAAAAGACCCTCCCCCAGGTGTGGGAAGGGCTGTGGGTCTGAAGGGAACCCACAGCTCCCCAGGAAACATCTTATCTTGCTTTGCTGACATCCTAGTTATAATGTGGCTGTTGATGTGTCTCCATGAACCTCCAGCTGCTCTTCCATAAGGGGCTCGGGGTGTCCTCTCTCTCCCGTGGAAGAAGAGGGCCAGAACTGGGGTGCTAAGGCTAACATATGCCTCGACACTGGAAATCAGAAGTGGGAGTCCCTAGAAGTATTGGGACAGCTGAGTTTGGCTTGGAGACCGCTCAGAGTGGGCTTTGCTGTCCTGGGCAGGAAGGGGAGGGGGCATTAAAAAGCTGTGCTTAGACCAAAGTCCCAACAATAACTGGTTAAGGGACTGGTTCTCTGGGAGAGAAGAGGACTTGGGGTCTAGGTTAGAGATGGTGGGGAAGTGTGCTGGTCTCTGGCACTGAACACACCCAGACTCTGCCCACTGGTTAACCCTGCCTCTCTTGGGGAGGGGGTGGGGAGCCCATTGGGCTGGACGTTCCAAGCTGCTTTGGGGGGGAAGGGCCCCTTCTCTCCATCACTCTATCTGATCGTCTGCTAGGCTAGTTCACGGCAATTTCTTGCTCTGTTTCTTTAATCCCTGATTCTCTTCAAGCGCAGAGGGAAGAGAAAAAGCAAAAGCCTGTTGGTGGGACGAGTAGGGGAGGGGTGAAAAGAACTGAAGGAATGGGCTCCAGCCCTAGGCATCCAGACTCGATACCGGGTGGGGATAGCAAGGGCCTTTGAGGGTGCCGGACCAGAGCTGTGAGACTCAGGACTGGGGCTGCCTCCTCTTTCTTGACCTCTCCAGGATGGGCACAGTCAGTGTAAATGGCTGTGGGCTGAGATTGCTGAGCTGCAGTCATTTTTATAGGCTGAGAACAGAGGCCTGGGGCGAGCAGCAAAAAAAAAAAGCCAAAAGGTAGACCACAGGGCTCAAGATGCTGTCAGTTCACTGTAGCTCCGCAAACTCCCAGGACTGAGCTAACACCTGAGCAAGACTCAAGCCAGGGCTCAGACACAGTCTAGGCTAGGTCGGGGGTCCACAGGCCCCAGAATGGTGGCTTTCCTGCCGGCTGCTGGAGCTGGTGGCAAGGACGGCCTTGTGAGCTCAGGCCAACCCAAAGCTTTGTGCTCCCCTCCAATGGCTTCCCTGGCCCAGCCTGGCCTCTGAGACCTGCCTGCTTCCAGGGAAGGGGTGGGAGAGGCCATGGTGCAAGAATAAGCTCTGGACATTGGAGCCGATGTGGAGTCTACAACTTCTTAGAGGAGAAACCTATTGAGACACTCAAATCATGGCAGTAATTAGGCCACTTATTTGCAAAAGTCCAAATTAAATGGAAAATTTGGTGCTAATGAAAATGTTCCATTTTCCCCTTTTATTAAATCTAGTTCTGTGCCTTCCAAGAGTTTGGGAATAGCCAGCCCCTGATGGCTTTCTCACAGCCAGTTCATATCCTCTGATTGTAGAGTTGCTGAGACAGAACACACGCTCAGGGCCTCCAGTTACTGGCTCAATTGAAAAATGTCCTTCATAAGGTAGCAGCATTAACCCACCCCAGCCACCCACTCCTCCAGCCCTCTCCTGCCACATTGCTACCAGCCTTCTGCCTGTCACCATCCAAAGCGTGGGCCCCTAGGAACCCAGGCCCAAGAAGGGGGGGCCGTGTGCTCACTGTGGAGCTGGGCTTCTGGTCTACCCCTTCTGGAGCCCAGGAAAATCTGAGCTCAGCCTTTGTCCTTCCCAGGCCACTACCACTTCAGGCTGCCTGCCTCCTGACAATAGCTCTGGAATGAGCTGATGCACCCAAGATTCTGATTGGACCTGCACTTGGATCCCCCACTTTACTAATGAGGGGCCTCAGGCAACCTACTTTACCTCTCTGGACTCCAGTTTCCTTCTCTGTAAGTTGGGGGACAAGGCTAGTGTCTGCCTCATAGAGTGTTGTGAGGGTGAGTGGAGGGAGGGCATCATAGAACCCTGTCCACGGTGGGGTAGAGCACCTGTCTGTGGTCAGATCCCTCCTTGAAGCACCCTCTCTGGCTGGGGTTAGGACATGTCACTCCAGCCTCTCCAGGATTTCCTCTGAAAGGTTTGGCAGAGGTGGGAAGAGTGGAGCTATAGGAGGAGAAGGTCTCAGGACATTCCACACACCAGGCAAGGTAGCAGGGGAGGAGCAGCCCACCCTGATCCCACCAGCAGGATACACGGGCGTGGGAACCTGGCTGTCATCTCCCACAGGCACACGACCTCCTCAGTGAGCTCTCAAGGACTTGGCAAGGGGGCCCCAAGGAGACCTACATCTTGAAGCACAAACCATAGTTAGCATCTACATTTCAATGCAACTTCCAATTAGTCCGCTGCTCGTAAAGATGTGTCAGGAACCTGGTGTGTATGCAGCACTAGGCTTGAAGAAGCTGGGGAGAGGAGCAGAGCCACAGCCTCCATTTAAAATAATGGACCCGTCGCACTCGTGCTCTCCATCTCGGTGATGAGCACCCATACTCGTGAGAAGCGTGGAGGTCACCTTGACTCCTCTCTCTTCTTCATCTCCCCATCCTTTCTTACCGCATCCTACAGTCTCTGCTTCTCTGTCAGTTTACTATCCGGTCATTCTCTGCCCTCTGCCCCACAAGGCTTCCTTTTCCTCTACCTCATTTCAGGCCCCTCACTGAGATTATCATAAAAGCCCTCACTCTCAGTCCCTCCCTCCCGCAGGTCCCAGGGAGATCATTCTGAGTGAACCTTTGAACTCCTCACCCTCTGCTTCAACCCCTTCAATCACTAGAAAGTTCCCCGTTGAATCCAGGATCAGTTTAAACTTGCTAGTTCGCATATTCTGCATCTCTCTCACCTCCTCCAGCATCCCTCTTCATCACATCCTCCAGTTGTACCAAATAGCTTGTCATGTCTCAGATGCAAAGGAGTCTCTCATACTTCGGGTGGGTTCTGGTTGTTTTTGCTTTCTTGAGGTGCCTTCTCACGTCTGAGACCTGAACCATTGTTTGAAAGAAGATGGGTAGGTGATCTTGGTCTTTGATCTAGGATGATAACAACACTCATTCCCTTCTAGGCACAGCGATTAATGCAGGAATGTTAGGGTGCTCCCTGAGAATCACAGCTGAAACTTAAGAAAGAAAATACTTCCTGTTGATAATGTTATGCTGAAAGAAAGTGAGTCTAAGGGTGGGGACAACCTGATTCATCACATAGAAAAAGCCTATTTGAATGAGGTAGAGAGAAATAGAACCTCAAAATCAATCAAGCTCCTGGATCCAGCCATGCCTGAACCCACTACACATGACTTTTCAATTATGTAAATTAAAAACAGAATTTATTTTTGCCTACTTTGAATCTTGACTAAGACAAGGCTGAATTGCTTCACACTATGTATTCAAAACTGTCAGTAATTCTCAACCTCCCTTGTCTTATTGGAAAATAAGGCAACTAATTTTGAGACATATCTCAGATGTCAACTGCTCTGAGAAGTCTCTCTTTTTCCCATTCTGATTGTGATAATACCCCTTCTGTGTGCTTCCATATCTTACTTCATACCGTGTCATAATTGCCCATTCCCACAATCAGATGTGATCATGTTGACAGCAGGATCCATGTCTGATTTATCTCTATAATCCCTTTGTGCAGCACGTGATTAGACACCAAGCAGGGAATATGGGTATGATTCAGTTAGTATTGTTGTTGCTGTTCAGCCACTCAGTCCTGCCCGGCTCTTTGCGACCGCATGGACTGCAGCACGCCAGGCTTCCCTGTCCTTCTCTATCTCCCGGAGTCTGTTCAAACTCATGTCCATTGAGTCTATGATACCATCCAACCACCTCCTCCTCTGTCACCACCTTCTCCTCCTGCCCTCAATCTTTCCCAGCATCAAGGTCTTTTCCAGTGAGTCAGCTCTTCACATGAGGTGGCCAAAGTATTGTAGCTTCAGCTTCGGCATCAGTCCTTCCAATGAATATTCAGGACTGATTTCCTTTAGGATTGACTAGTTTGATCGCCTTGCTGTCCAGGGGACTCTCAAGAGTTTTCTCCAGCACCACAGTTCAAAAGGATCAATTCTTCGAACTGTGGTTCAAAGCCATGAAATTAAAAGATGCTTGCTCCTTGGAAGAAAAGCTATGACAAACCTAGACAGTGTATTAAAAAGCAGAGATATCACTTTGCCAACAAAGGTCTGTATAGTCAAAGCTCTGGTTTTTCCAGTAGTCGTATATGGAGGTGAGAGTTGGACCATAAAAAAGGCTGAGCGCCAAAGAATTGATGCTTTTGAAGAATTGATGCTTTCAATTAGTATAAAGATAAAAAACAGATAGCTAACAAATACTATTTAAGGATGCATACATAAACAGTAAAACAGTAAGAAAAAAACAGGAGAAGTATTTTCCTAGAAGTCAGAGTGGTGGTTATCCCCGGGGAAAAGGAAGAGAATGCAGCTGGTAAAGAAAAAGTCTGGAAATATATTTTTAAATCTGAGTGATGTTACACAGATGTTCATTTTATTATATTTCTTTAAATTCTATATATATTACGTATACTTTTATACATATAGTTTCACTACAAAGAAAAAAATGAATGAGTTTTTTTTAGACCTTTTTTTATTGTTTTCTAACTTTATGGCACTGGAATTATAGACTATGTCATTAATTATGTCAAGCATTTAGTGTCTGTTAAAACATCCTTTGTGGCCTATTATATAATCAATTTTGTTAATGTTTCATGTATACTTGAAAATAAAGTGTAGTCTCTTGGACTCAGTGTTTTTATAGTAAACAACTATTAATTGTATAATTCAGTTCAGTCCAGTTGCTCAGTTGTGTCCGACTCTTTGCGACCCCATGAATCGCAGCATGCCAGGCCTCCCTGTCCATCACCAACTCCTGGAGTTCACTCAGACTCACGTCCATCGAGTCAGTGATGTCATCCATTCAACTGCCTATGTTTTTACTAATTTTTTTTCTGTTCCGTCAGTTTCTTAAAAAACAATGTTAAAATTTCCCATTGTAATTGTAAGTTTGTCAGTTTCTCTGACAGTTCTGTCAAATTTTCCTATGTAATTTTGCTTAATGTATTGTCAATTTTTCCTCATAATTCTTTCATTTTAAGGTTATATTATTAATAGCAATCAGGTTCAGCATCAATATAGATCTCTATCTCAGTGCTTCCTCTTGCCAGTAAATACTTACCTTCTTTAAATCTGAAATATTTATAGTCATAAAATCCCTTTCACTTGCTATTAATATTACTATGTCTCCTTTCTTTTGGTTACATATTTACAATGTATTCTTCTGTCCTTTTACCAACAAGCATTCTGCAAAAGTATGTCTTAGTTTTTATGTCTCTTATAAACAACCTATGACTAGATTTTAACTTCTTATCTGAGAGTATCTCAGAATGTTTTTGTTCAGTCACTAAGTCGTGTCTGACTCTTTGCGACCACGTGGACTGCAGCATGCCAGGCCTCCCTGTCTGTCGCTATCTCCTGGAGTTTGCCCAAGTTAACGTCCATCTCAGAATAAGTGGGTTTAATTCACTTAAATTTATTGTAATAACTGGTAAAGTTGAACTATGTTATACCATCTTTAACATTTTTGGCCATGTACTTTTTTTTTCCTTTTCTGTATTCATTAGGATTTACTGAGACTTTTGTTGCTGTTGTTTTTTGACTGCTTCGAGTCTTAGTTTCAGCGTGCAGGATATTTGTTGCAATATGTGGGGATCTTTAGTTGCTGTACACAGGCTCTCTTGTGACTCCAGAAGTTGCTGCATACAGATTTCATTGCTCTGTGGCATGTGGGGTCTTAGTTCTCCGACCAGGGATCAAACTCGTGACCTCTGTATTATAAGACGGATTCTTAACCAGTGGACCACCAGGGAAGGCCCTATGGAGTTCTTTTTATTACCTGTTTTCTTCTCTCTGCTGGTTTGAATGTTATACCTTTTTTAAAAGTCCAAACTTAGTTTCTTCATTTGCCTCCAATAATAAAAAAATTTTTAATGTTTTAACTTCAATCCCCACTCCTATCTTCTCGCTATTGTTATAAAATATTTTAGTTCTACTTTGTTTTTAACACCTTCTAAAGATTAGTCTTCATTTTGCTTATTTTATTGTTGTTGTTCAGTCAGTCGTGTCTGACTGTTTGAGACCCCATGCCAGAGGTCTGTCCTGGCATGCCAGGCTTTCCTGTCCTTCACCATCTCCCAGAGACTGCTTAAACTCATGTCCATTGAATCGCTGATGCCATCCAACCATCTCATCCTCTGTCATCCCCTTCTCCTCCTGCCTTCAGTCTTTCCCAGCATCAGGGTCTTTTCCAAGGAGTCAGTTCTTGGCATCAGGTGGCCAAAGTATTGGAGCTTCAGCTTCAGCATCAGTCCTTCCAATGAATATTCAGGGTTGATTTCCTTTAGGATTGACTGGATTGATCTTGCTGTCCAAGGGACTCTCAAGAGTCTTCTCCAACATCACAGTTTGAAAGCATCAAATATATATATATATTTAAAAACATATATACATATTTATTCAAACACACACACATATATATATGGCTTTCCCCATGGTTCAGCATTAAAGAATCCACCTACAATGCAGGCTATGTGGCGATTCAGGTTCAATCCCTGAGTTAGGAAGATCTTCTGGAGGAGGAAATGGCAACCCACTTCAGTATTCTTGCCTGGAAAATCTCCATGGGCAGAGAAGCCTGGTGGGCTACAGTCCATGGGGTTGCAAAAGAGTCAGACATGACTGAGCAACTAAACAACAACAAATACATACACACACACATATATACAAATATACACATATATATGTGTGTCGGAGAAGGCAATGGCACCCCACTCCAGTACTCTTGCCTGGAAAGTCCCGTGGACAGAGGAGCCTGGTGGGCTGTAGTCCATGGGGTTGCTAAGAGTAGGGCACGACTGAGCTACTTTACTTTCACTTTTCACTTTCATGTATTGGAGAAGGAAATGGCAACCCACTCCAGTGTTCTTGCCTGGAGAATCCCAGGGTCGGGGGAGCCTGGTGGGCTGCCGCCTATGGGGTCGCACAGAGTCGGATATGACTGAAGCGACTTAGCGGCAGCAGCATATATGTGTGTGCATCTAATATATATATGATTTGTATTCCATTTCTGGTTCATGGAGATACTAATCTTATTTTTGAAACTGCCTATGAACTTTTGGTTTTCACTTCATGTAATCTGCTGTCATTGCTCATTGTGTTAACCAGGTCAGACCATCAAAGTGTGAACCAGCTATGTCATTCTGAAACTGACACTCCCACTCTTTTCAGAAATTCTGGATAAGGAGAGTGATGGGTTCAATTTGTATTAGTGGATCCAACGTAGTGACATAGGTTACATGCCCACCTTGTGGTGGAGGTAGTGCTGGATACTCGGACTGAAAGCCACATTGGACAGAAGGAGGTTTTTCCCAAGGCAAGAAGGAACAGTTCCCTAAAGAAGGGAGACAGGATGATACGCTGAGCGGAACACAGTCATGGCTATCATCTTGCACAATGGGAACCCTTCTGATGGTCTGGACCCCCTGGAAAGCTTAGACTTACTGTTACATTTCTGTTTCAACACTTTGAATGCCTGGTGGGTGGCTGAGTGTAAGGCAGGACCTCAGCCGGATGGACAGGAAACACATTAGTGCAGCGCAGGAGCGGACCGACCTGGGCAAGTCCCCTTCCCTCAGGCTCTTCTCCAAGAACAGCAGAGGCTGAGAAGCAGGGCAGCAAGCCTGGTCAATGTATGAAGTCCCTTCAACTGAAACATTGACTTTTCCTCAAGCCCTAGAGGTATGTGAGTAGACCAAGAGGCCTATGGTTCCAAAATTAAGGAAAGAGGGGTCTGGTACTGAGCTGGGGTTCAGATGCCATCTGTCATCATGGTGGGAACAATCATTTGTTTAAGCTCTAGTCTGAATAACTAGGGTTATGGGATGCTGGGCAGATGGACAGCCTGCCAGGGGACTTTGGTAGGAGGACAATGGTTCATGGATCTTGGCTAGCCAGGGCAGAGACCTCTGCCTCCCTCACCAGGGTTCCTGGGCTGGAAGGGAGATTGGGTGGAGATGGATGGGTTCCCAGACAGGGCTCCTGCATCCGTTTCTACTCTGTACTTCAGTCCCCCTTATCTAGGCCTGCTCGGCACTGCCACTGTAGCAGTCCCAGTTAATGGCATCTTTCATTTCATTTAGAGCTTGATTTGTTTACAAACTAATAAATATGATTTATAAAATGTGCCCGTGGTTTGCTAATTACTGCACATATGGCGTTTTCGTTTTGTAAAACTGGCATTTGCATTCTTTGTAGATTATGACTTTGTGTCCCCAGTGCTAATTAGTCTGATTAGGCAGAGAAGTTCCCCATTACCAGGCTGAGAGGCCGAAGGCTGAGGAACTGGGGGAAAAGGGGCTGCTGATATGGTCAGTCTTGCAAGGAGGAGCCAGAGCGGCCCCAGGACTGTGCTGAGGACCCTGGAATGTCAAGCAGCCCATTCTGTGTCCTTCCCCAAATCCAATTAAGCACAGTTCATTAGCACGAATTTCTTAATCAGCCTTAATCTTCCCACTGAATGCACAATTTCTGAATTGTCACAGAGCTGGGTCAGCCCGCAGGCAGTCAAGAGACTGGCAGGGCTTTGGGAGGAGACTGAAGGGACAGCAGGCTGCCGGACCCTTCCCAGTGGCCAGTGAGAAGTCCCCACAGTGCTGGGCTTGCTGACAACCAAGACCTTGAGTGGCTGAAGGGGATCCCAGGTCACTAGGCCAACTTATAAGCCTCAAGCAAGAAGTCCCCCAAATGTTCTAGTCCACAGGTTATAACCTCAGGCCCTGGAGAACATGCATTTGGGTCCACTGGAGGAGAAGCTAGAAGACCATGCCCCAGACTCCAAGGTCTCGTGATCGGCTCCAAGCATTCAAACGGACCTGCCTATGAATGGGCCTAGGTCAGGAGCAAAGGCAGCCATGTTCAAGGATGAGGCCTCTCTGGTTCTCTGGGAAGTGTAACATCTGAAGTTCTTATAATACAAAAAGAAGAGGAAGAGAGAGCCCCCTACAAATCACTGGCATTGGATCTCTCACCAACATGGGTGAGCTTGGGCTGGCACCAGATATAATTTGTGTTAGAAAAATAAGAAAATGTACCATTGCTTGCATCCTGAGCATCACAAAGCAATGTGTACCTGCTTCATTACCTCCAAGGGCAATGATATTCCTAAAGCATTTAGTATAAGGTGTGGTATGCATCTTTGGAGTATTCCTGCCAGAGATAGTTATATTTAAACAGAAATGAGAGAAAGGTCCCTACTGATGAATGTGCAATGGTGGAATTACAATAGATGTTCAGAGTCAGAGGACTCCAGGTAAGGTCAGGTGAAGGCTTCCTAGAAACTCCGTGGCAATGAACAGAGGCAGGTCCAGGCCCCAGACTCCCATCCCTACCCCAACCTTTGCTCCCCAGCAAACATTTGGAAAGAACTTGATCACACATTGTCCAATCTCCTTCCTCCCCAGGAACATGTGGCTGGCTGATTCATCTCTCCCGGGCCAGGAGGCTGGATAAGTGACATTCCTCTGCTCCCCCAGCTTCCTGTAGTTTTTCAGGCTTGATACTTAACACACTGGGTTGCAAGGGCTGTTTTCCTGTCTGTCTGCTCACAGTTCCACAGGCAACTTGAGGGCAGAACCGTGGCTGCCTTGCTCTCTGCTGCAGCTATAGTGGAGCTGAACTTGGATGGATGCAGTGTAGCTGAACTTGGATGGATGGAAGGATGGATGCAGAGATGAATGGATTTCCACGAGTTCTGGAAACTGTCTCCTCCTGTGCAGACCATTGTCATTGTTTGCTGCTGTGACTTGATGGGGCCGATGCAGTAGAGGAATGGGGTGGGGTAAGGGCAGAAGCATTAATTTGGCCTAATTCTCTGTCTCTATGGGCAGGGTAGGACAGAAAGCCTCACAGACTCACTGAGGGCGGGACTGGGGACCAAAGATCACCTGGGTACAGGCTGGCCTTCCTCATGCAGTCAGGAACCTGGGAGGAGCCTCAGACCTATGCTTAGAGATCTGGGGGTTCCTAGGGGAGAGTCCTGACCTTGGAAGAAAAAGACTTCAGATCTGGTCCTGGTTGACCTTGGAAGGGTCACTTCCCCTGTCTGAGCTTCCATTGTCTCCTTTGAACAATAGAGATTAAATAGACTTCCAGGCTTCCCCCCTGAACAACACGTGATTCAAAGCAGTAACTGTAGACAGGGAGGGACAGTGTGTGTTTGCGTGCTTGAGGTTGTGTTGATGTGAACGTGTATGTGCATGTGTGGGGGAGGGAAGCGAGTGCAGATCCATTGTTCCAGGCAGGGCCAGTCCAGCGACAACCTTTAGGAGAGTAGCATTTTGCTCAGGGGTCAGAATAGAGAGGGGAGGACCCGAGCCCCCACCCATCTCCTGGTTGGATGTGAGAGAGGCACAGTAAGAGGATTGGCTTGGCCCATCCATTTGAATTTCATAACCGGCCTCCTGGTGTAGGAATATGATTCTTCCTCTTTCTTCAAAAATCTTAATGCATTCTGCCTTAAAATTGTTTTGAAGTAATAAAGGGATTTTCACAGGCAACAGATGAGTCTCTGGACAGACTTAATCTGAGGCCAAAAGCCAGAGACGGGGATTTACCTCCCATAACGATTCCTTTCAAGTGAGACAAAGCGGAAACCCGACTTCCAGTCCTGAAGGGGATCCACAGTGGGGCAGGAGGGAGCACCCCAGAAACCCCTGCTCCCAGCCTATAAGCCTTGCATGTGAGCAAACCTAAACCAGCAGCTCTACAAACCCATTTCTACCAGCTGCTGGCTGCCACTCTAGCCAGGAACCAACTGCCTCAGCCAACCTCAGGGGTCTGATCTGTCCCCATCCAGGCTACCTAGCCACAGTGAAAGCAGGGAAGGAACACTGGGGCTGAAGACCACAGCAAGTGTTGTGGGGCAGGGCAGAAAATGTAAGCCCAGCTCAGACCTTCTTCCCAGGCTCCAGACCTGCCTGGACATTTCCCCGTAGGTGTCTCACACGTGCCCCCTCCCACTGTGTCCACAGCTAGCATGTGTGCATGCATACACGCTCAGTCACTCAGGCATGTCCAACTCTTTGTGACCCCACGAACTGTAGCCCACAGGTTCCTCTGTCCATGGGATTTTCCAGGCAAGAATACTGGAGTGGGTTGCCATTTTCTCCCTGAGGGGAGGTTCCGACCCAGGGATCAAACCTGCATCTCTGGCACCTCCTGCTTTGGCAGGCGAATTCTTCACCACTGAGCCACCTGGGAAGCTAGACTCACCACCATCTCTCGGGCCTGCCCCCGCTCCTGTGTGCCTCCTCACCAAGATGATATCATCCACTTCCTGACCAGGGCACCGACCTGGCTGGCATTCTGGAAGGGAGTGGGATAGTGTATTCTCACTCCCCAGAGACTTCCCAGCTCAGAGAGGGGCCAATGGGTGTACTTGACCTGATCAAAGTCAGGTGAGGACCAGACTGATGGGAGCCTTCACTTCAGGAAGTTCTAAGGAACAGAAGGATCAAGGGCCACAGACAAGCCCTAGAGACCCGCTCCTTTCTGTGCTTCCCGTTCTCTTCAAGGCCTTCCCAGAGGGCCTGAAACTGAGTCCTGCATAATTCTCAGGCATGGCCTTTTGTGCCTCCACACCGGCTTCTGGTCTTTAGATGATATCTAATGGCCTGGGTAATAAGGCTCTCTTGCCCCTCCTGTACTCAGCCCCTGTACTGTGCTCAGCACATATGTGCACAGATGCCCACACACATGCAGACGTCCAGGCACACGTGTAGCTGAGCAATCACACGTCCACGTGTGCACATGAAGGCAAACCCTTTGGGTGCTGGGCTTGGAGGTCTGCCTTTGCAGCCCAGGGTGAAAAGGCATGAGGCAAGCCAGTAAGGACTCTCAGATCTCTAGGTAAAACTCTGAGATCAAAGCAAAAAGGAAATGACATTACCTTTCTCATGGGCTGGGCCACAGTCCCAGAGGTCTCATGTAGGTCATGAGCATGTACTGCTCTGGGAACTGGTCAAAGTTCCTGAAACCGGAGCAGAATTACTCCCTGCCTGGATGCATGCTGAGGGCGTCTTCCGTGTCTCAGGTCCATTCTCAGGCCTTTAAGACAGCTATTATTTTGTGGGGAAAGGACTAAGTTGGACCTGGGTACTGATTCTAAGACTCCTCTCATGGGCTTTGCGACCTTGGGCAAGTCACTTAACTTTTCTGGGCATGTTTCCCCCTCTGTAAGGTGGGAAAGATTGAAGGCAAAAGGAAAAGAAGGCAGCAGAGGATGAGATGGCTGGATGGGATCACCAGTTCAATGGACATGAACTTGGGCGAACTCCTGGAGATGGTAGGGGACAGGGAGGCTTGGTGTGCTGCAGTCCACAGGGTCGTAAAGAGTCAGACACAACTTAGCAACTGAACAACAGCAACAGGGTGGGTATAATGACGCCTGCCTGTCTAACTCTAGGATATGAATCAGTGACAGTGAAAGTTCTTCAAAGCTGCAAAGGCTTGTAGGTATTCAAGGGGTTATTAAAACCCCTGCCTCCAAAGCTGGCCTTCCCAGAGGAGACGATGCCATGTTTTTTGAACATGGAGTGAATTCCTAGACTGTGCCCTCCCCCTCTCCACTATTTCTGCCTTGGGTTGTCAAAAATGGTAATCTTCTCTCAGGCCTGAAATTATGAGCCTGCTTTATTGGTCAAAGGCCATAATAATTTGAGCTCTTATTTTATAAACTCATTTCTGCACAGTGATATCCTGATAGGAGCAGGAATAATAAATCACAAACATGTCCCCCAAGATTGCATTGTAAATGTCAAACTAGACAGGAAATTGTAATTAAAGAAAGGAAATTGCTACAAAGAAGCACTTGATTTTAAAATGAGCCAAGCATAGAATTTTCTAAGCATTTAATTATAGTCCAATTTCAACTGACTTGGCTTTTGCAGTCATATTTCTTATTATAACTCTTCTACATAATAACCCAATCTCCCTGCTCACAGAGGTCCGGCCCGTCAGAGGGTAAGGACACCGCACAAGTACAGGAATTAGGGACTTTATAGGGACAGTAATCATGGTGGAGGCTGGGGTGATGGACACAGGTGCCAGGATCTTAAATCAACCACAGTCAAGTTTCCAGCCAACGGGGGAGCAACCTAACACCTGGGAGGAAGCAGATTTAGCCTGACTTCCACTCAGTGAGAAATCTACTCGGGCAATTGCTTCCATCAGGAGAAGAGAGGCCCAGGCTCCCATGCTCTGTTCCTCAGATCTTCAAAGATGCACGGGAATGGCCCCCCTCCAATCCACCCACCTACCAGCCACACTTTACCGGGGTAGCTCCTTAGCCTGGGTGCAGGTTAACACCCACATCCTCCGCACCTGGGTGCTGGGGCAGGGAGGGCCTTGTATACATATTCAACCAGGTGTTCAGAGCCCACAGGCTCCATAGGCAGGAAAGCAGGATGGCTCAGAATGTAGGACGTGGTGCCAGACAAGCCTGTGTCCAAATCCTAACTGCCACTTAACGATGAGTTGGGTTAAGTCACATAACCTCTGTGGTCTTGACATGCTCGTTTGTAAAATGGGCATAATGATGTCTCCATCTTGTCTGATACATTGGTTAACAATCATAAGACTGATTGCAATGGTTGTTGTGGCCTGAGTCTATGTTATTCCAAAGAGGAAGATGGGGAAATGGGTGGGCTGTCTTGATGGAGGTGGGCAGCTCAACTGGGTAGGGCTGAGCTAGTGCGATAAGAGGCGGCTATAGGAGGTGAGAGTGATGTGGGATGACCAGGGGCCCTCTGTTGCTACCCCACATGGTGAGAAGTGACCAAATCACATCAAAAAGTCTCTGTTGGCCCAGGAATGATCCCCAAAGTAACCTGTGCACCACATCTTGTCTCTCCATCACGTTTATAGAGCCCGAAACTGGTTAGCTACTAGTTCAACTCCCGGTCCACGGAGGCTATTCCTCTCAGCTGGGATTCCTCATTCCCCTCTTCAGGCTTAACCTCTCCCACAGGAGGGGCAGGAAGACTCAAAGCAGAGGATGCTTCTTTCTCAACCCTTCCTCTCTCTTCAGTCAGTTCAGCTAGGTTGTGGGCAGCAGAGTGGGTTAAGTCTGACACCAGTAGAATAGGGCTTGGCCCCCGGAAAGACCCAAAGACAGTGGGAATGTTACCCAAGGAGTTACTGTGAGTGGAAGTCTTAACAGTTCTGCTAGTCTGGTTGTGCTACTTTGCACTACACCAGCTCCAGGGAGAGGTGTTTATGCAGTCTACAATATGAATGCTACCTCTTTAAATTGTGCAGTGCACAACTTCTACAGTGGAACATGGCAAACTTGGACTCTGGGCCCAGAGTTAGAATTGCAGAGTCCAGAGCTCTGTTGGAGCTATACTGGTGGCGAAGTGAGGGTCAGGTTGAAGACAAGTACAGAAGTTTGAAGATTTGGACTTGAAGTGAAGAGTTGAAGGTCCCAGGGATCAGAGCAGAAATCAGAGGTGTAAAGTCGCAGAAGACTGCAAAGGCATGTCTGGAACCACAAGCTGCATTAAGTATGGGCTGATGAACCCTCTCCCTTCTCCTCTGCTTTATGGGGTTTGTCTCATCCCAATCCTCCTGGAAAGCAGGGGAACGTGGTTTCCGAAGCAAGTGATGAGTCAGGCACCAGTGTGCCCACTGGCAGAATATCCCCATCCCTACCTGTGACGAGTCAAATGCAGGGATAACACCACACAGGAGAGACAGTGTGTAGTTGGTGACAGGAGACCCACTTCCTGGGCTGTGAGCATCTGAGGGTCCTGGCTCAAGGCTTCCTGGCAGAAGTGCCATCAAAGACGTTTATAGAAAGAGCACTTGGCAGTTTCGAATGCACCGCGGAGGAAAAGGCATTTCAAGGAAATGGAACATACAAAGCTATGAGGATACATTCATTCATTAAAAAAAAGATTATTGTGACCACTACATGCACTGTTCTGGGCACTGTTGTTGTTCAGTCATTAAGTCATATCTGACTCTGTGACCCTATGAACTGCAGTATACCAGGCTTCCCTGTCCTTTACTATCTCCTGGAGTTTGCTCAAACTCATGTCCTTTGAGTCAGTGATGCCATCCAACCATCTCATCCTCTGTTGCCCCCTTACTCCCCTGCCTTCAATCTCTCCCAGCATCAGGGTCTTTTCCAACAAGTCAGCTCTTCGCATCAGGAGGCCAAAGTTTTGGAGCTTCAGCTTCAGCATCAGTCCTTCCAGTGTATTTTCAGGGTTGATTTCTTTTAGGATTGACTAGTTTGATTTTCTTGCTGGGGTAATAGAGATGCTGCAAAGAACAAAACAGGGAAAAATCCTCGTCTTCATGAAGTTTCCCGCCTATTGGAAGAGAAAGATAATAAATACTACAATAAACAAATTGTACAAATGGTGAGGAGGGGGAAGTGGAGGGGGCAGAGAAGAAAAAACCAGGTTGCAGAAGGCCTTGTAGGTAACATGGCTGGTGGCTTGCTGACTATCTCGTTGAGAGCAGACTCAAAGGGGTCACAAGGGCCCCCTTGTGGACACCACCTGGGTTCAAATCTTGGCTTGGCCACCTACTAACTGTATAACCTCAGGGAAATAACTTCTCTGAACCTCAGTTTCTTAAATGTAACCCAGGGATTCATAATACTGTCAGCTTCATAGGATCATTGCTTGTGTGCCTAGTCACTAAGTCGTGTCCAACTCTTTGCCTGCCGGGGTCCTCTATCCATGGGCTCTCCCAGGCAAGAATACTAGAGTGGGTTATCATTTCCTCCTCCAGAGGATCTTCCTGACCCAGGGATCAAACCCGAATCTCCTGCACCTGCTGCATTGCAAGCCAATTATTTGCTACTAAGCCATAGGATCACTACAAGGTTTAAAATAGTTAAATCACCTAAAATGCTACAAGTAGGTACCTGGCTTGTAGCAAGTGCTACTGGCTCTTTCAAAGAGGAGAGACAAGTCAGCTCTCCAAGTCATAAAGCTCACTTATGCTGGCATGAGGAGGTGGTATGCAGGGGCCAGAGGGCGGGAGAGGGGCTTTGCAGTAGTCCAGGGAAGAGATGATGGTGGCCCAGGGTGAGGGGTCACAGTGTCCCTCGCTAGGGGATGGAGAGAACTGGAAGGATTTGAGAAAAATGTGTGAGGTAACCTTGGTGAACTGTACCTCATACTCCCTCTTAGAAGGAGGGAATTTGAGGACTTCCCTTGTGGTCCAATGGCTAAGACTCCCTGCTCCCAATGCAGAGGCCCATGTTCAATCCCTGGTCAGGGAACTAGAGTCCACACGCAACTAAAAGATCCTACATGCTCAGCTAAGACCAGTGCAGCCAAATAAGTAAATTTTTATTTTTTTTTAAAGACGGAGGAGCGGAGTTGAGGGAGAGGGCGGAGCAGCGACATCCGGCCCTCCTCATTGCTGATGATGTTCCTGCAGTGGCCTTCTCCTCGCTCTCCCTCCTGGAGCCCACTGCCCCTCCCTGCCCCCAGGGAGTTCAATTCAAGGAGGCCCTTCCCTCCCCCTGCCTGGAGTCCCCTGCCCTCTCTCCTGATAGGATCCAGGCCAGTCTTTGGCCTGGTGGTCAAGGCCCTTCCTACCCTGACCCTAGCTGGCTCCATATCTCACTGCCCCTTCAAGACCCTTTGTGCTGCCCTCATCGGGCCCTGCTTCCTTCTGCAGGCCCCTCCACTGCAGCTTGGCCCCCATTAGCTCCCCCGGAGCCCAGTCTCTGGCAGTGACTCAGGGCTGCCTCCTGGTGGCCACACGGTGAGTTGCCTGCATGCCTCAGGAAGGAGTTCTCTGGCCGGCACAGCTCCCGGGGGGAGGGGGGGGGGGGGAGCCCTGCCTCTGTGCTGTGTCCTCAGTGGCTGCAGGTTGGAGGGAGTGTGCCCATGTCCCCAGAGCCCTCTACCTGGCATAGGCAGGGTCCATTTGTGAAGGAGGCACATGTTTACTCATGACTACAACTTTGTGCCCTGTATCTTGTGACCTTTTGGTCAGGGAGAAGCCAAAATCTTCTCTTAGAAAAATGGACGTTCATGAAAGGCCTGCAGACTCCCCATTAAGATGACACTTGAATGGGGGAAGCTGAGACGCTCTGGGCCAGAGGCAGCTGGCCCGGCCTGCCCTCAGGGCATCCTGAAGCAGTTCTTCCTGGAGGAGAGAGCTGTCAGGTTGTACCGTCACGTCAAGGCCCCATCTCATTCTGGCTAAGACACAAGACCATATCCCAAGTCTCCTCCTGCCCTCCAAGACCCTGTACCATAGCTCCCCCACTGAGAACTCCGTGGCCTGACCATGCCCCAGCTGCTTCCCCTGCCCCCAGGGGACCATCCCCTGCCCTACTCACTCCTGTACTCCCCCTTCTTAATCAGCTCCTGCACCCATTCTTCCAGGGAGCAAGGCTGCCCTGGCCTTCTTGGCCTATCTCTGTTTCTCCCTCCTCTTTTCTCCTGGAACCACCAGCCAGCCATCACAGAGAGCCCTCAGGGCCGAGAGAGCCCCTGGGTCTAAATCTCAGCCCTGCCAGCCCCCAGGCCTTCCATTGGCTCCTATCAGGCTTCCTCTAGGCCATGAGACCTCCAGACCTCCATCTGCTGTTTCCTTCTCTGTGCCCCCCATAGGGCCTAGCACTGATGAAGCATAAAGTAGGTGCCTGATCCCCATCCACCTACAGGAAAATGGGACAACTGTACCCCTGGGGCCTCATGCCCAGAACCATGGCTGAACAGGGAGGAACCAACATGGAGGGGACTTCAGGCAGCAGAAGCTGATGACAGAGGATTCAGAGGGTCCAGCAGAAGCCCTTCATGGTGGACAAACAGGACCTCCAGCAAGGAGCCCCTAGCCGTGTCCAAGGGAAAAGCAACATCCATTAAGTCCATTAACTTTAACACTGAAATCAATGTTGCAGCCACCAGAAGTAATTAGCATAATTCACATTTCAGATCAGGAGATTTTTTGAAAACCAAGTTTAATTACATTGAAAAATGACAACTTCATTTTCTCTCCCTGGATAGGTTCCCCTGATGTTCCCCCACACTTTCATTAAAAAAAAAAAAAAAAGGACCGGTCACATTTTTTTTTTAATGCTATTAAGCAAAAGTAGTACTTTGGCTATTTCAGAGCTAATAAATCAGCTTGGATGCCCACAACACAGTTCCCCTCCTCCTAGGAGGATAGAGTGTATGGTTTTTGGCCTGAGAGAATACAGTTAGGACTCTCAGCCAATCAGAGTGGCTCAGGACAGCATCAAATCCATTTTACAGATCAGTAAACTGAGGACAAGCCCAAGGAGGAGACCCATTCCAGGTCACCTTGTCCAGCCCAATGCTAGCTGCAAGGGATAGGGAAGATAGAGATGTAGGCTATGATGGGGTCAGCACAGACCAGCGTGGGGAATCAGGAAAGGCAGAGCTGACATCAGATCTGAGTCTTGAAGGATCTAGGAGTTAGCTGGGGGAAGAAGAGAAAGCTTCCATTCCAGATGAGGGAGAAGGCAACAGCCAAGGCCAAGCAATGTGACTTGGGAGTGTATCTGGGTTTGGGTAGAGGTTGCCCACTCAAGCTCTTGTGGGAAATGAGGCCTGAGGTTGCCACACTGCACCTTACTGAATTCCCAGACAGAGGGCCCTCATACCCTTATGAGGTTATCAAGGCTCCCAATAAATTAAAGATGGCAGCCAGGAGGCCACACTGTCCCCACTTTATCCCACCTCATCAACACCCCATGCCCTGTTACCACCCTTCCTGTATTTCCTGAGCCTGCAGCCCGCCAGTCCCTACCCCATCTCTTTATCCACCCGTAGATCTGCCCCACCCCAACAGCTTAGCCTGATCATTCTTATTTTCAGCTTCCCTCCACTCAAGCCTCATCTTTATAACCTCTGGTTCCTCTGACAGACGCATCTCCCCCACCCATGACTTGGTCCCATGTGTTTGTTTAAGAGGCTGCCATGGTGCTAATTGCTGTGTTTATTCTTGCTCGCCAAATGTGCTCTGTTTTGCAGGCATTTGCTTGAGTGGTTCTGGATGTCTGATCTTGCTTGTTTTTCTTTTGGGGGAGTAGGGAAAGAGACACACCCTTTCCATCACTGCCTTTCTCAGACAGGCCAGAACCCAGCTCTAGGGCCTGTCCCCTTGTCTTGCCTCTACTCCTTGTCTCCAGGAAGAAGCCCCTGGGCTCAGAGTCAGCTTCCTGGGTGAGGAGACTTTAGGTTTGCTGCTGGGGGGCGGAGGCAGCATTCTCTCCTTGGAATCACGTCTCTGTCTTCCCAGTGACCCCCAGAGTCAGAAAAGCAAGCATTAGCTCATTGGTTGTGCAGTCTGGCCTAGCCTGTTCTCTAAGTAAAGGAACAACCTAGATGAGAATGTTGTGCTTCGCTGGATCTCAGAAGATGAGGCAATAAATGTGAGCCATCCCAGACTCCAGGGATCCCCACGAGGGTTGCTCAGCCAGGCAGGCCCCCACTCCCAGCACCCGCTTCCTGTGCCAAGCCGTTCCATTGTGCAGGCTGGCAGGCTGGGGTAGGGGACCGAACGGTCCTGTCTGCCAGTGTCTTCAAATCATAGCCCCTTGCTGAAAGGCCCCACCCCGCCCCCTCCCCTGGGACCCACCAGCCAGGCCAGGGTCAATGGGATTAAAGGCTCAATTCACGCCAGTCAGTTCTCTGGTAACACGATTTCATTAGAGGCAGGCAGGGAAGAGAATGGACGGAAACAGCTGGTGTATAAATTATAAAGTCTACTTTGTACTGACTGCGCACACCTTTCCCCAGCCACATGACTAATTAATGTGGCGGGGAGTGGACTTGAAGTCAGATTGCCTTTCCCCCTCTCTCCTGGGGCTTGGTTAACAACAGGTCCCTGCAAAGCTGGGAGAAAGGAAGATTATGCAAAGCTATCATCATATGAAAATAGCATATTAACATACTGCCTGTGAGCTGTGTCCAATCAGTTCCCTCCCAGTGGCGTGTGTACGAAACAATTAGAATGGCATTTCTACCACGCTTCTTTAATACATTTTGGCATTAATATAATCAAGGAGTGGGGGCCTAGACATCTTGCAGGCACGGTTTTCTGTAACACCCCTGGGATATCTGGGGGAGGGGGTGGTTGATGCAATCTTGGGGGTGGGGGTAGGACGCGGCTGCGCTCCTCCAGACCAGAACCACAGCCACAGTTCTCTTGTGGGCTGCCCTGCCCCCATCAGCCACCACAACCTCTGGCTGCCTGGGAGAAAAGGCTTTCTTCCCCCTGGGCAAAAGACCACAGACTCTCGTGGTTCCCCTACTAGCAACAGCAAGAAGTTCTAGAGTCAGCGAGATGCTTTAGAAACATCGATTATGTATTTCAATCTTTCCTGATTCCCTCTTCCCTCTCCAAGAGACTTCCCAACTCCAAGTAAAATGCAAATTTCTTGCATGAATGCTAAGTCGCTTCAGTCATGTCCAGCTCTTTGTGATCCCATGGACTGTACTCGCTCCTCTGTCCATGGGATTTCTCAGGCAAGAATACTGGAGTAGGTTGCCATGCCCTCCTCCAGGGAATCTTCCTGACCCAGGGATCTAACCACATCTCTTACCTCTCCTGCATTAGCAGGCAGGTTCTTTACCACTAACGCCACCTGGGAAGCCTGCCATCTCTTTACCAGAGCGTCATCTAGCCGCTGCCTACCTCTCCAGCTCGCCTGGCCCAGCTGTCCCTTACAGGCCTTCTGTCTGTTCCTCACACACGCTGAGAGATCTTCCCTGCCTCAGGACCTTTGTACTTGCTCTTCGTTCTGCCTGCTGGGATTTTCCTTCTCATCCTGCAGGTCTCAGCTCCTCAGAGAAGGCCTACCCTGACTGCCTGATCAAAACCAGCTCCAGCCCAGCTTCTGCCTACCTCCTGTTTTGTTTCCTTCAAAGGCCTTATCCTGATCTCAAACTGCTCTGTGTCTAGATTTGGTTCCCACTGGAACATAAGCTCCAGAGGGCAGGGACCTTGTCTAGCTTGGTCACTGCTGGATTCCCAGCACTCTGGTTGTTAACTGGCACATACCAGGTGATTGGCAGTTATTGTTTGGGTGAGCGAATGAGTGAATGAATGACTCAAATCCTAGCATCAGCAGGCTCTGGGGAACCATTAAGACCTGGTGGGGATTCTGGCTTTGCTGCCATTTCCCTTGGGCAACCCAGCTTCTTCTTACACTTGCCAAGCCTTCCTCCAGAACCTGCTGGTTGGCTAATCCTGAAGAACTGGGAGAAGCAGGAACCAGATGTGGTTCCTGCCCTGAGGGGCTCAAAGCCTAATTGGGAAACAAGTCCCAAGATGAGAGGAGAAGACCAGTTCTCTAAGTCAGAGTTTGAACACAGCAGGGCAAGGGGATGGAAAGGTAGGAGTGAAGGGATGGGGGCCAGCTCTAGGACTAACGCTGCTGTGTGACCTCAGGCCAGTTGCTGAACCTCTCTGCTCCTCAGTTTCCTCATTGCGAAGGCAGATCACAGTCAAAGTCAGCCTTGGAGCTAATGGAGTCCCATTTTAGACATAGGCAGGCTGAGGCCCAGAGTGGGCTGTTCTTATCCAGAGTCATAGGGTGAGTGAGTGGCCAAGCCAAGACCCGTGCCCAAACCAGGGGCTGTGTATTTCAGTGGGATGCCAGACCTCTGCTCCCGTCTGCCATCAGCCACCTGAACCATTCCAGATTCTTCAGGGGTCCTGCTGACATCCAGTCCTCATCCTGCAGCTCACAGAAAGAGCTGAGAGTCCTGAGCATACGCCTCCATCCCTCGCAGCAGGTGGGAACCACGTCTGAGTGAAGGCATCTCCAGCCAGAAGCCCCTTGGGCCTGGCCAGGAGACATCTGGACAGCAACCCGCTGCCAATCTCCAGATTTTATACAAACAAAGCCTTGTGTCTGCGGGAAAGACCCCTCACAAACCAGCCTGGCTCAGACCCTTTCTGCCTTCTCCTGTTCGGACACCCCTGGGAGCTTGCCTCACTGAACTCTGGTGTCCACGTTCAGTGTAACCAACAGGTGTTTACCAAGTATCAACCGCATGTCGAGCACTATGCTCTTGGCTGGAGACGCATCAGGGATAAAATATAGCTCCTCCCACGGAGTTTACATGCGATGGGAGAGACACACACACACATACCACTACTATACTGTATTTGTAATAATATTATACAATACTGTAACCATGAGTCCTATAAATAATAAGTACCATAAATACATATAGCAGGGGAGGAAGACAGTAACCAGAAAGGAGGGCTCATGGATAAGGTGACATGTGGGCAGAGATCTGGTCAAAGAGGTGGATGGAGGAATGAATGTACATATCTGGGGAGAACCTTCTAGGCAGAGGGCACAGACAGCCCAGTGGCCTGGGATATGAGGAATCTTGGCAAGTTTGGGAAGAGTGAGGAGACTCATGTGTGGAAATAGTAAGAGAGCAAGAGGGAGGGTGCAGGGATAGATGCAGGAGGAGGAGGGACGGGCAGATCCCATAGGAGCTCAAGGGACTGGAAGTTTCACTTGAGGCGCCACTAAGGAA